>NC_142514.1:142797500-145297500 GCF_057876585.1 Rhinolophus sinicus | reverse complement strand
CCTATTTCCAGACTAGCAACTATTCATCTAAATTTTATTCAAGTATTTTTAAGGTTCCATTTATTACATTAAGATCAGACTTATCTTGAATTTATTTTGATATAAGATCTAAGACATAGAAATGTGTTTACGGCTTGCATTTGCTCTAATTTATTGATAAACCCATTGCTTCCTCCGGTCTGAAATGATGACATTATCATATATTATACTCATACATACTGAGGATCTCTGAGGTGGGGCGATTAGAAGAAAAGACACAGGGAGGTCCAGGAGCAAAGTAATGGTAATGGTGGTAATAGGACTGGAAAGGAAGGGGATTAATGCAAGAAATCTTGCATTAATGCATAGGTAAATAACGGATAAATCTTACCTCTTCTTTGAAATATGAAGATAAAAAAAGGAGAGATCAAAAGTAACTCTAATTATTTTGCACTAGGTGACTGGGGGAAAGTGCCATGTACAAAATTGTGAAAAGCAGAAGTTGGCTGTGAAGTAGAAGATCAATTAATTCAGTCATTAAGATTTTGAGCTCCTGGTTCCAAGAGATCATCTATTCGGTGATGATGATAATAATGATGATGTGTGTGTGTGAGAGAGAGAGAGAGAGAGAGACAGAGGGCAAGATTCAGGTAACTTTTATTCAGCATCTACTGTATTGAATAGGCAATGCTACATTTTCCTGCATGGTTCATCAGCATTTGAAAAATTCTACTCTCTTCCTCTAGAAGTAAGGCAACAGATAATACCTCCAGGGAATCTGAGAAACGACACATCAGTTTCTCCCTAGCCCTTTCCCCTGCTCTCTTTCCTCCCCTCCTGCCCAGCTTTAGATCCTCACATCTCAGGCCACTGATCACCCTCCTCCCAGTGGAAGAGAGGAGGTGGAATTCCCATCTTAGCAGCCCTGCTGTGGGAAGGTGGTGAGCACTGGAGGGGAAAGACCACAGGGGAGAGGCTTCTGCAGACCTTAACTCTCGTGCTATTTCCTTTCAGCTTCTTCCAGGCTTATTGATAATGCAAACTGAGGCAAAGAACAAGGAGCAGGAGAGAGTGAGCTGTCTTCCACCCACTCCCCACCACTGCCCAATCCCACAGCTCATTCCTAATTGCTCTTTCATAGGTGGGGGTGAGACCAACAGAAATTCATAGCACTCAGTCCTGGGGACTCTGGGGAAAAGCGTGCTACCTTCCACAATGTAGTTGTAACAACTCAGAGTTCTTAGTGGCTCACCTTGTCAAGTCAGACCTTTGTTCTATGAGAACATGTGAGCTGTAGTGGTTCAAGGTCAAAGAAAAGTCAGTGGAGATCTATTATGAATTAGGAAGACTTTTATGGCCTGCTCTGAGCAGACCATGTGCAACTATGTTCCCAGGGAACTGTGTGTCCATGTTCCAACTCATTGACTTGCAAACAGACATTGGGACTAGAGCCCCGTAAAATGGAAATGGGCTGTACTCAATTTTCCAATCAAGGAGATGAAATGAAGAAAATTCATTATTGGAGATAAATGCCAACTTCCATATTTTGTAAAAACATTTTTCAGGCAAGAATTTTCCAAATACTTGCTTCAAATCAAAGATTATGAAATTTGAAACCTAACTGGAAGCGGTAGAGTCTAGTTATTAAAAATAAAAGCTTTATACTTTTAAATGTTTAAAATAACACTTTGGCATACCCTACACTATTTTCTCCTTTAGTAACCCCGCAAGATACAATTTCCCTCATATTCTAGGTGAAAGAACTAAGGCTCAAATGGATAAGCCCCTTGACTGACAGCATGGTTCAGAGTAGACCAAGCTAAGACCTTCAGTTCCCTATCCAGTCTCCACCACACCACCAGCACTGCTATAGGCTTTTGAAGCTCTGCTTTTTGAGGCCACACTGTGTGTGTGCATGCGTGTGTGTGCGTGCGTGTGTGTGTGTGTGTGTGTGTGTGTGTAAGCAAAATCTTTACCTCCCAAACCATACATTTTTTTCAGGCTCAGCATGGTTTACTTGTCTTGCTTGGCATGCAGGTGTCTATAACATAGTTCCGAAATGTGAATTTACAGATTTACCAGAAGTCAGTTATAGGTTTAGGGAAGGGATCACACAGGCACAGCCTTCTTTTGATAAATCTAACAATTTAATGTACAGGGAACTATGAACAGGCCAGGAGGTAAAAGCTTAGTGGACAGTGTTTTAACACCCAATTAGTTAAAAGTACAGCCGAGAACTGTACCCTTAGATTAAAGCTAACAGGGCTGTAATTTTGTGCCTGTGAATACTTTAGGACCCACCTGTGATTTGTGGTAAATATAAGAAGGAAAGATAGTCTAATATTTGTGAAAGATGCTTTAACATTTCTTTATAAAAATGATTCCCCAAATATCAATAACATTAAAGTTCCCTTTCAATTTGCTACTCTATTATTACATTAATTTTAACATTTATTTGAATTCTGCATCCAAAAGATTTCTAAGTAAAGCTAGCTGCTACTTTTGCTAAGGGAGATAAGTAAATATACTACTCATGATATAACCTTTCAGATGAAACAGGAGATGATAGGGATAAGGAGAGTTAAAAATGGTTCTTTTTAAGAGGAAAGACAATAAAAATGGGAAAAAAAACCTTCTGTGGGAAACCCAGAGATGGACTTAGGTGCCCTCCCTGCTCTTGCCCTTGTACATATGACTACGAGAAACCTGCAGTCCTTCCTAGGTGAGGATGAGCCAGAGGTGGGCTGGAGCGTAGTGGAGCCTGTCTGCTTCACTGTTCTATCCCTGCTCCTGTACCAAGTCCAATGTGGTCAGCAAACAGGGATGCCTGGAGGGAGGGGCAGAAGCTGCAGGTTGGTAGGTGTCCAGGAGCCAGCGTGGTCAACACACCCAAGCAAAGAAAGTGAGCTTGTAGGAGTAAAAACCTTTTCTTTGAGACAGAATACCTTCTGGAAACTCTTCGTTAAAACAATTAAGCACTTGTAATGGAGTAAGATTTAATTAATTGATTTTTAAAATAAAGATGATCTTTTCCTCATTCCAATTTGCTTTATCTTCCCAGAGATGGAAGTTCTAGTTATTTATAAAATGTTTGTAGTTTCACAGCAAAAGAAGAGCTTGGAAGAACAGGCTCAATCTGTTACCTTCCCAGGAGCCTAAACTCCCCAAGTTCTGACACCAGTATCTCCCTATCTCTCTGGTGGATCCACCACTTAATAGCAAGTGGGAGCCACGCTTAAGCACTGAATTAACATTTTCCCATCCCACCTTGCTCTCTAAGAAGGCAAGAATTATTTATCCAGGGCAGAGTTCAAAATGTGGGGGCACACATTTGAGATTTAAAAATTCTTAAGATTCTGAAATACTTATATATATCAAATAATGTAAAAGAAAGTAAATACTTGTCCTCTCGCGTTTCCTTTTACATGATAAACATAATCAAAAATCCTTTTGGCATATTTCTAAGCATGACAAATAAAGAGTATTAAATGAGGAGAAATGAGAAATTTAAATTTAAGCTGATTGAAAAAGTCAGCACTTTATGTGCAAATGAGTATAAATTTGTATGTAATATGCATATTTCATATGTTTCTGTTAGATTTTTTAAAAATCACAATAGATTTTTAAATGGAAATTGCCTATGGGTGAATACTATTTTTTACGATTATCATAAGGAAAAAGGATTTACATTTTATTTAAATGTGAGGGCAGTTTTATTTTCATTTTCCACAAAATGTTGCCCTTTTAAAATCTGATAAAGGTAAAATATTTATTATTTTTGTAACATTTACTTATTGAAGATATTTGTTTTATTTTGGGCTAAAAAACTAGTATAATTGTTATGAGTATTGATTGAAACAGCCTTACTTTATAAGTGAACAAAGATGCATAATCGTGTTGGTTTCTCTTAGGGCTTAAACACTGTCATTTTAATGCTACACATGTGTATAGTGTGCTATATATTTTAAATATATATATATAATTAATTGAAGAATTTTCTTACTATATGGCCCAAATCATAGAGGTCAATTTATAAGACTAAGGAGCCCCAATGAGCAAAGAAATAGAAAATATTAGCTCAAAATTTAGCTGATTCAGACAGACCCTTCCTCATACCTCTCTTTGCTTTTTAGGTCTTTGGGAAACTTAGGAAAACATGGATTTATATCCTTCATAATCTACAAATACAATATTCTCAATTTTCTGCTTTGCTTTATAGGAAACCAGGGAAGCACATGAAACAAAGCAGACAAATTCAATGCTGGGAAGGCATTATGGAGAGGTCCTGCGACATATTTTCTTCAGTTTTCTTTAAAAATAACTGAAGAACTAATGACATGTACTTTTAGACCAACCAAATATTCCTTTAAAAATATGAGTAAACTTCATTTGCTGAGAGACATGTATTAAAACATGTGATACATATTTTTTTTTTCTCTTCCTAAACTAAACTGATTTGGAAATAGTTTGAAAAAGAAATTTAAGAAATGGGTATGGCTGTTTATTGAAAACATAGTTTCCCATCTAAGTGTTGGTACCTGCTCCTATTCTTTACCTCAGTACATTAATGGTCCCTTGCCTGTCATGGTCCATTGACAACTCTAACTACTGCTGTGTTTCCCCAAAAACAAGACCTAGCCGGACAGTCAGATCTAATGCATCTTTTGGAGCAAAAATTAACATAAGACCTGGTCTTATTTTACTATAATATAAGACCAGGTCTAATATAATATAATGTAATACCCGGTCTTATTTTATTACAATATAAGACCGGGTATAATATAATATAATGTAATATATATAGTATAATATAATATGATATAATACCGGGTCTTATATTAATTTTTGCTCCAAAAGACGCATTCGAGGTGACTGTCTGGCTAGGTCTTATTTTCAGGGAAATAACGATGCCATCTTCCCAACACATATACCAACTTCCAGATGCATCTCTTTCATTGGCCAGATCATGTTGTTGCCTCTATGTCTTCCTACCACAAAAATGTTAGCTTTGCTGGGGGAGAGGGGTATTGAAAAACACTCTTCCTGTCAAAACCCTAGTAATTTCCTTCTCTCTGTTACTTTCCAACCACATATTGATTACTAGGCACTATGTCCACCCATCCATTGGAATTAGGAATAAATACAGAAGAGTTCAATTTGGTTCAGCAAATAGTTATGATGCGTGTGTTCTGTGCCAGGAGCTGTGGTAGGTGCTAGGGTTCAGAGGGAAGAGATAACCTGCAAAGTCTCAAAGAGCTCATGGCCTAATAACCCTCTCTCACATATCCTTCAGCACTATCTTCCCCACTTTGCTTGCTCCTCTCTTCATTACCGGTGCCAGCTGTGCTACCTCTGGGGCTTTCTTCATACCTTTCCTGCCTCTGTTCCTCTGGTATATTATCTTTTGTTTTAAAGACAGCCAACACCTCATCCCCAAGTGTTTAGGATATAACTCAACTCTCCAGAAAGGCTTTCTGAGCTAAATAAGAGAAGTTATAAATATTTAACTACTTTTATTTTTCTAAATTACTAATCTCAAGTAGCAATAAAACAAAGATTCCCATCATATTATCTGAAGAGTTAATTAGGGGGCAACAGGGACCCCCTTAGTTTCTTGATTAATTTTAAACTTTTTGTAGTCGATTGGTGACATATGTTCTTAGTCATAAAAACAAATGTCAAAATAATAATCATATTTAAAAATAGTTTAAGGGAAAAATCTAATGGTTTATGGCAAATGTGTGTTTCTCGAGAATTATTTTTAAAGAAGGGTTAGAATTGAGACTTAGAAAAAACATAGAGTGCTTATATTCTTACCTGAAAAAAAAAAAAATTAAAAGAGACTTTTCTTTCACCTGTCACCACCAACAGCAAGAACTTACATAGATTTATCTCCAAGAAAGTTGGAATATCAGATAGTGAGAATAGAAATAAAGTATATGGAAAATGTTGTAACTGTGAAATATTTTTCTATGTTATCCAAATTATTTAAAACAATAATTTCATTTTTCAGAAACATTCTTGGTTTCTGGCCAGGTTGCCTCAGGAAACTCTCAGCTCTTTCCCTTTCTTTTTCTTTCTACTTCTCTTTCTCTTTCTCAAGTTCATGTATGATTCCCTTCCTCACTCAACCTACCCACTAAAAGAAAATCACTACACCTGCACTTTCCAGAGACTAGAAAAATTAAACCCTGGTTGTTGAATAAATGACCACTTTTAACATCTCTGAAAGTATCCTAAACCCTCTCTAACTCTTCTAATTTAACTTTCTGTTCTAAACAAACAATAAAATTAACCCCACATTTAACTGATTCATAGTTTTTAAATTCTTTCCTCCCTTTTTATTGCTGTAATACTATTTTTTCTATTGTTCGTTTTAGGCATGCAATATTTCAACTAAATTTAGATTACATAACCTTTTATAATCTGATCTTGCAACTTCACCACCATCAATAGCCATGTTATAAAGAAATAAGTTTTTAAGACTAACAAATGCTTTGCTACTACATAGCGTGTTTTAAGCTGGAAATGTTTCTAAGAACATAGGTATCTATGTGTAGGTTTTGTACCTAGCTTAATTAATTTAGAGTTTCACCCAGAACGTTGCTTTTTAGGATCTTTTCAAATTTAAAGCTCATGTTGTCACTTAATTGGTAGTAAGCCACTTCCTTTTCAACATATGAAGGGCATATTAACAGTCTAGCTTGTAAATTCTGATTAGTCCATGATAACTGGTTGGATTAAATATTACTACGTCAAGCGAGTGTCCAAGTACTTTTGGTCATTAAAAAATCCAAACTGGATTGACTGTTTCCTTCCTGATAGGATAGCAACTGGCCTGCTAAATTTCAATGAGATTGGTTATACTGTGTCAGTACACCGTACTTTCCCAATGCTACTTTCTGATAACTCACTCACTGTGACTCTTTGCCCTCTATCATCTTTCTCAGGGTGTCCTTTACTTCTGTGTTTCTCAGGCTGTAGATCAGGGGGTTGAGCATGGGAATTACAAGACTATAAAACACAGAAACCACTTTGTTGTACTTCCATGAATTCCCTACTGTAGGTTGCCACAGATACATGAAAAACAGTGTTCCATAGAAGATGACGACCACAGTGAGGTGGGAGGCACAGGTGGAAAATGCTTTGCATCTGCCTTGGGAAGAATGGATTTTTATAATGGAAAAGAGGATGCAAATGTAGGAGATGAAGACAGTCAGGAGGGACCCAGTGAGGTTTACCGCAGAGAAGATCAAGAGTTGCTTTTCTTTCCTGTGGGTGTCAGAGCAGGAGAGGGCAAGGAGAGGGGGGTCAGCACAGTAGAAATGGTGGATGACATTGGAGCCGCAGAAAGACAGCTGGAAAGTCAGAACAGTCTGTACCACAGCGTTTAGGAAGCCGTAGGTATAGACCCCTATCACCAACTCCTTGCAGACCCGCTGAGTCATGATGGCTGGGTAAATCAGGGGGTTGCAGATTGCCATGTAGCGGTCGTAGGCCATCGTGGCCAAGAGGAAGCACTCCGTAGTGGCAAAAGCACCAGAGAAATACAGCTGGACAAAACAGCCAGAGAAGGAGATGGTTTTGTCCTTCATCAATAAATTTTGCAGCATCTTGGGCCCAATGGAAGATGAGTAACAAACATCAATGAATGCCAGATGGCTGAGGAAATAGTACATGGGGGTGTGGAGCCTGGAATCCACCTTGATGAGCAGGATCATGCCAAGGTTTCCCACCAGAGTGATGAGATAAATGACCAGGAACACCACAAAGAGAGGAAGCTGAAGCTCAGGACGGTCTGTGAATCCCATGAGGACAAATTCTGTCACTGTGGTATGATTGCCACTCACCATTTTGTTCACTCTCTTGTTGGAAAAAGAAGAAATAGGGCTTCAAAATGATTAGATACTTAAAGACAAAAGCGTCTTACCTCTTTGTTCCAGTACAGCTGATAAAAATTGGGCTTTACATCCCAATGGTGAAAGGCTGTCGTTAACCAATGGCCTTTATCCTGTTAAAACAGACTCAGGAAAGTCTGAGCTCATTCATTTTCTCTTTCAATGGAGATTGACAAATTGACCACTTAAGTTGCACAAAGTTATACTCCCAACAATATTGTACAAGAATACAAATTTTTTCACAAACCCAGTTTTATCAAATTTTAAACCTTTGCCACTGTGAGGGTGAACATTGGTAACTCATGTCCTCTTGATTTGTACGCTTTTAAAAATTATGATAGGAGTTAACATTTTTTCAAACAATTATTTGTATGTCTATTTCTTTTTCTATGACTGGTCAATTCAGTTCATTTGCTAATTTTTTATTATGTTGTTAGTCTTCTAAGCATTTTATTTAAGGTGTTCTTTGTTATGGAAAGGAGCCATTTGTTTGATGCAAGTATGGCAAATTAGTTTTTGGCTTTTCACTTAATGTTGGTATGGTAATTGTTCTTTTTGCTATGCAGTATATTTTAAATGGTTTGATATCAAATTTATTAATCTTGTTCCTTTTGAATTCTGGTCTTTGTGACATGGTTAGATGAGTCTTCCTCAATTTATTAGGTTGGGGCAAAAGTAATTGCGGTTTTTGCAATTATTTTTAACCTTTTAAACCGCAATTACTTTTGTATCAACCTAATAAAATTATTTTAAAAAGTATCTCTTGTTCTATTCTAGAACTTTACTGGCTTTCATTTTTACATATAATCTTTGATCTATCTGGAGTTTAATTTTGATATAAGGAACTCTTTTCATTTATTTCTCCAAACAGCTAGTGAGGTGTGCTAATGCCATTTGATGGTGAAATCATTTCTAGTTGATTCTATTGATTTACTAGTCCAGCCTTATTGTAGAGTAAAACATTCATGACTAATTGGGTCAGTTTCTGATTCTTTTTCTTTGCAGTCTCTTCTAGAACAAGGACCAAACATTTAAATAATATAGATATGTAATTGATTTTGATATCTGGTAGCAAATTTTTTGATTATTCTCACTTGTCTATTTTTCCAGATGAGCTTTGATATTATTTTATCAAATTCCAAATAATTAAAAAATGCTGTTTGTATTTAGAATGCCATTGCATTGAACTGGTATGAATTTGAGAAGAAATGACATCTTTACAATCAAATCTTCTTTTCTATAACTAAGGTATGTTTTTTTTATTTATTAAAGACTTTCCTAAGTAGAGTTTCAAGTTTTCTTTAAACTTTACAGATAAATATTCTACACATTTCTTTAAAGTCTATCACTGGTATTTTATCTTTTTGTAATTATTGTAAACAAAATTTTTTTTTTTCATTTTGTGGGTTGAGTATTATTTATATATAGAAAAGCTATTGATTTTTATAAATTAATTTTATAACTATTTTCTTTACTATAGTTTCCTATCATTTAAAGATCATTTTTTAGTTGATGATTCTCTTGGATTTTTCAAATACATATTCATATAATATGAACAGGATATGAATTTCCACATAGTATCTCTCTTTCCTTTCTCTTCTCTACTAGTATTGGCTAGTACTTCCAGAACAATATTTGAAAAACAGTGACAATGGTGGCAATTTTTACTTTTCAACTTCTTAAAGGATGCTTCAGGGGTACAGAAGACTCTCAGGTGTAATAAACAGAGAGCACAGCCTGTGCGATGTAACTGGTGTTTCAGAAAAAGAAGCATTAAAGAACTGCAAATAATTGGTGTGGTTAAAAACAGGCTCCCTAGGAGCAAGGGCTGCCTTTGACATTGGAAAGGGCCCATGGCAAGAATAACAAACGGAGGCCTGCATATCCTATTCTTGATATGCACAAGTTAAAAAATAAAGGTAACAAATTAATAAAATATGTTCTACCCTCCCTCTTTAAATATCTTTACAATAATCTGGGAGGGAGAACACTTGGGATTCTTGGGGTTCCTTGATGGAATGAGGTGGTGAAGAGAACCTGTCTCCAGCCCATACACGTGTGGACATGGCAGCCTGCATGTACATGCTCTATTCACATCCCTGCAAACGGCAATCCCTTGGCTACCTTTAAGGTCTAGGCATGTGAACATTAGCAGTGTGTTCACCCTTACAAAGGTGATCTGGTAAAGAGAATCTTATAGACTCTGGGAATAAGCTAGTGGCCACGTGGGCAAGGGATTTTAGGGTCCTGTAACCTAGATGATGGTCTAGAAGGGGTGGATAGAATGGACTCTGGGTGGGCACCTGTCCCATGGGATGTAGTGCAGTAGAAAGAGGCCCAGAATTGCCCTAAAGAATGTGGCTAAGGTAGGGTCCCTTTTGTCTGAACCTAAGGGTAGTGATATCACTCACTGCCTGTGAGTGATAAGAAACATAGGTAGAAATGCATGTCGGGAATAGATAGTTGAGGGCTCTTACCCATTATAAGGAATTTGGTCTGTATCCTGTTGGGACTAGGTAGGCAGACTTTGAAATGAACTGAGATGGTCACTGGAAGATGGAAAGAACCTCAAAATATGGAAGGTGGATTAGAGGAGAGCATTTTAGGAGGGAACAATTGAGCAAGAAGTTGAATCAGAACAGCTCAGAGCATGTTTGGGGGACTGTGAGCATCCTTATGGGTAAAAGCAAGTACATATGAAAGAGATTAGTAAGAAACAAACTGGATGGGGGTACAGTGTGCCATATTGTGAAGAGTTTCCCATGCCAGGGAGATTTTAATTAGTTCGGTAGTAAATATAGACCCATTAAATATTTGAGCAGTAGAACAGCTTGACCAGTACTCAGCTTTCAGGGAGTTAATCTGGCAGTATGTGCAAAATGGATTGAAGGGAGAGAGCTGTCCAGTTGGAATACCTGCTAGGATGTTTTCCCTGTAAGAGATGATAACGATTTGCACTAAGGAAACGGTGGCAAGAAGGAAGAAAGGAGATGGGAATGAGAGATACCCCAAGACCTGAGTCTGTGTCACTTGGCAATTGACTGAAACTCAGTTTTCAAGTCAGAGAGACCAGGATAATGATAATCTAAGAATTTACAATTTAATTTAATTTTACCTTGTCTCTTTCCTAAGGAGATCTGACACAATTTA
The DNA here is from genome assembly GCF_057876585.1 of Rhinolophus sinicus. Classification (NCBI taxonomy): domain Eukaryota; kingdom Metazoa; phylum Chordata; class Mammalia; order Chiroptera; family Rhinolophidae; genus Rhinolophus; species Rhinolophus sinicus. Next base: position 145,286,473 of record NC_142514.1, on the reverse strand, counting down.
AATACACACACACACACACACACACACACACACACACAATCAGTATTACAGAATTCAAAAGTTGAAAACAGCATTGAGGGAGAAAAATAAAAGCAAAATTTCCCACTGTACTTATTGAACAATGTTACTGTGAGCTCTTAGAAAGAGAAGGCCTGAGCTGGGAGTAGAGTAGGAGGGAAGGGTGTTGAATTCGGTTTGAGGGGATGGTGACGTCTATCACACAGTCAAGAGCTAGTGAAACTGACTTAGGTGTCATCAATAGACAGAAGTCAGTAAAAGCTGTGGGAATTCATGAGATCATTCAGGAGAGAAAAACAGGTGATAGCAAGGGTTCGAGGCTAGACCTTTGGGAAAAGTGTATCTTTAAGGGCTGGGGAGAGGAACAGCAGTCTTAGATGCCCTAAGATGTTCAGGCTAGCTCATATCAGGAAATGGTACGGGACCTTTTAAATATGGCCATTTGTGACACTCCTGCTTATGGTAGACGTCACCTATTTTGTTGTGGTCCTTTGCTTCTCTATAATAGCTTAAAACAAAACAAAACCTTGGGATCCTCAGGCATGGAAACAATCTTAGTCAAATGTTTATTCTGGATTCTGTGCCATCTATAGGCAGGAAAACATTTTTTGGAAATCATTTTTAGAATTGTCAAGTATACCTGCTCCTTGACTTACAATGAGGTTATGTCCTGATAAACCCCTTGTAAGTTGAAAATATCATCAGTCGAAAATACACTTAACATACCTAACTTACCAAACATCATAGCTTAGCTTAGCCTACCTTAAACATTCGCAAAACACTTACATTAGCCTACAGTTGGGCAGTTATCTTGAGTTTCATCTCAAGAGTGATTGCCTTCCTTGTCTTACCAGAAACAAGAGACACAGATGGGTGTTTTGTACACATGATGGGATGCAGAAACACAGAACACAATATCCAAAAAACGCTGGCAACACAGTACACTGTAGAGTACCGGTTATTTATCCTGTGACTGTATGGCTGACTGGGAGCTGTGCCTCACTGCTGCTGCCCAAAAGGGAGTATACTGTACCACATATCGCTAGCCTGGGAAAGATCAAAATTCAAAGTATGGTTTCTACCGAATGCATATCGCTTTTTCACCATTGTAAAGTCAAAAAATTGTAGGTCGAACCATTGTAAGTCGGGGACCGTCTGTGTAACGGTTTACACTTCAAACTGTGACTGGGTTGGTTTAGTAAAGAAATGGTTTAACATCAGTGGAAAAACCCAAGAATCCAGTTTTTAGCTGGAGTTCCAGTTTTAGAAGGCCAGATTTCAGCTTTATTCAACAGCTCCTGTGTGACAGATTTTTACCATGGTAGCTATTGTTGATATGATTTCATGTTTGCCTCTGAAATTTCTAAGACATGGTTAATGCATTCTAATTTCTAGATAAAAAAATTTTCTTTTCCATTACCTAAATATTTATTCATCATTTATCCTATGAGCATGGTTTTCTGCATTTCAAAAAACTTCTAATTTAATGCTCTTGCTTAAAAGTTTCAACCCAGTACGTACTCTGATTTTCTTCAAGGGCAATTAAGATTGAAGCTTATTGATAACATCAATGTTTAGTCTACTAGTTCTCAGAATATAACGAGACCTGATGACAAATTCCAGGAAAAACAAAATAATAAATCTCTAATAATAAATATTTGACTTGTAATTTTCTACCTAAGAGAAAATTAACGGTCCCTTTAAAAGAAATACTAAATAGTGAGATTTAATTATTCTTAAAGTTGATAATAACCAGTGATATTTGCATACTTATAATGTGCCAAGACACATTCTATTTTACATACATAATTTTGTTTAATACATAATTATCGTTTCCCTCATTTTCTTAATGAGGAAACTGAGACGTAGAAATATTCAATAGTTTTTCCAAATTCACAAAATAGATAGAGGAGCCAGGATTTGAAACCAGGTAGGCTGATTCCAGACCCTCAGCCTAAACTATAATGCTCCCCACTTATGATTCCTCAGATTTATTCATTTCATTACCTTTTTTCTTTTTTTTTTTTTTGCAAATTTGGACTTCTGTGAGAAAATTATAGGCATATTAGGATGAATTCAGTAACGCTTTTCCATATTAGGATGAGTTCAGTAACGCTTTTCCTTAGTTCCTTCAAACACTTTTAACATTTATTGTTATGTTTAACTAATATAGTCAACCTCTGATAATTCAGAGAGTTGTTTTGTGTTTTACCATTCATTGTCTGAACGATTCAAACAACTTTGGTTGAATAACCTAGGAAATATTCTTAACCCCTGGGAATGGAGAGGCACACGAACTACTCTTGAGAATCTGATGAAAGCTAAGTATCTATTCCTAGGAATGTTTCACTCATACATAATTTTGCATGCAATTTCAGGGTTTAATGAGTTTATCAGGTCCATGCTATGGTTTCCTCATTGACTAATACACTGATAAAACATCCCAGCTTTTCCAAGTAAGAGTCAACCAATCCTTCCCCATTTGCTTCTTTGAGAAGCAAAGCACACCTGTCCTAATGCCCTGTCCTCTTCACAGTCCCAGAACTGAAACCCTTCTTTTGGCTGCCTTGGAGTTTTTACTATGACAGTCTTAGAAATGAATACAACTCACCGAGTACCTATCACAGGATTAGTACCTGTCAGTCAGGATTTCCAACGCCCAGCAAACATCCACTCAGAGTGTTTCCAATCAGACAAACAGGCTTCTTCATGTCTTGCTGGAAGGGTTGGTTTCTGTGTTCCATACCAACAAACCTGTGAATATTTATAAAGTTAAAGTATAATGAGTATGTTGTTATCTCTTGTTATTCAAGAGCTTCCTGGGTACCAAGGGAACAGTTTATGCAGAGTTTCTGTGAGATACTTTACATTCGATTTAAACCACCCTTGGGATTTAAAATCCCTGAATCATCCTGTTAACTGTTGACGACTCAGGTTATGATGCGTTGGTGCATGTTCTCAGGATGACTCCCAAGTCCTTGGATGCTTGGAGACAGACTTCCGGTCCTTGGCAGGGCATCTGCAATGGGTGACCTTGAAGTTGTGGCTGGGGTGGGGGGCACAGTTAATGTTTTTGTAGGGAACTAGGTAAGGTTATGCAAAGACTGTATGACTAGGATACACATATGGGACATTTTTGCTTGCAAAGAAAAGATGGCCTTGGCTAGCATATTTATCACAACAGATGGTGTAAGAGAAAAATAGCCTTCATTTTTCCTACTATTACAATTTTTCCCATTGAATCAATTAAGGAATAGAACCATATTCAAAACCATGTCAGCAACTAAATGTTCTAATGGTTCCACAGGCTCCTTCCCTTTCTCTCTCCATTCCCCAGTCCCCTCTGGATTGCAATTGGGGCGATCAGTACCACCTGATGTGGCCAGGTCAGTTTTTCAATGCATTAGGTCTTTCCTCACGGCCACGAGGGAAGAGAGACTAGAGCCTGGTCCTCTAGGTCAGTCATTACAGTGATTTAGCACCGCCCTTAAAGTATTGCTGTGAACACTGCCCTTAACCTTGCACTCAAAGCAAGGCAGAGCTAAGGTGAGAGATTCTCCCACTAGAAAGTGCATTTTCTGTCTCTCATCATTTCCCAAGTTCATTAATTCACACCAAAGAGGAGGAAACTGGAATAGATGTGTGTTTGTGTCAGACCTGGAGACATAGTTTTAGTGGCCTTTCCTAGTCAATTTTGCCCTTGTAAGTAACGTGTAGCAGGTAAATCTATGACTTTTCATTCTGGTTGGAGGGGATAATTTCTAGGCTATATATGGTGTAGAGTGAAATGTAACTTTGATATTAAAATATGGGGTGCTACTGACTTCTTCACGCTAAATTTAAAGCATGATAATAGATCAGTAAAGATGAATGCATGATAAGAAAATAAGATGTTGGTATTTGACTTTTACTGCAGATGTGTCCTCTTCCCACATGGAAAGACATTTAAAGGCTCGCAGAACATTCATTGCTAGACTGAACCCTAACAATCTTTTCTTTCCTGTTCTTTTCAGTACGACTTTGTGTGAAAAATGTACTTTAATGACCAACTGCATACCTAGAACTACAGCATTAATTGACTAATTCATGTTTCAAAGCTATTGTTACGTGCTTGGGTTCATAATTGTCTCCAGACATTTTAACTTATTCCAAGCAAATATAAGTAACTGTGAGGATCTTTTTGTGTCATACTTACACCCAATTTGAAAATTTAAATTCCTTTTTTTGCCCATGTTTCGTATTGCTTTTGCGTTTGCTTTTGTACTATTATTGTTTGGATATTCCTCCCCCAAGTACTTAATTTGTAAATGTACAAGCTTAAAACATACTTTGTATGTAACTTGAAAAGAAAACAAAAATTTATATACTCATCTCCTTATTATACAACTTAATATAATGATATAAACTATTTGAAAGCTAAAAAATGGGAAAAGATATAGTATATGAACATTAATGAGAGAAAGCAAGAGTGACTGTATTAATTTCAAATAGTGTAGTCTTCAGTGCAAAGAAAATCACTAGAGACAGAGAGTGATATAACATAATGATAAAATTCTTGAAATGCTATTGTACTATATAGTCTTGCAAGATGTTACCATTTGGAGAAACTCAGTAAAGGATACATGGGATTTTTGTATTATTATTTCTTACAACTGCACATGCATCTACAATTATCTAAAAAAAAACACATTTAGTTAAAAGACATACAGGTGGCATCATCTAGAAATGCATACAAAACATAAGCACTTATTTTTTCTCTGAAGGATTTCTAGTTTGAAATGAAAATATATTTGGTACACTATTTTATTCTTGTGAGTCCCAAAACAGAATGATATAGCAATCCATAAAAATGTTTCTTAAAGAAAACTAATGCGCCCTCAAAAGAATGTTTAGGTAGACAAGACATGTGTACCTATAATTTTCTCTGTCCTGATGGATTTTCAGTGGAATGTTCACAAATAAGTAATGTGCTCAAGGGGCTAGATCCCTAAGGACCCAAATCTCATAAATACAGCCTTGCTCTACAGTGACAATTCTTTGGCATTTGCCCTTACTGTTGAAGTACCAACATCTGCAGGTAATAATTTTCCTTTTATATTGATACAGAAATGATTTTTCTCATATTTGCATTAGAAGTTAAGGTTTGGTTATTCTAAGGAAAGAATCATTTGTTGAGCATCCACTTAGCTCTGTGACTCATACTTGCAGTTATGTGCATCATCTTATTCAACAAAATAATCCTATGAGCTATATAAATTTTTAACAAAGAAAGTAATGGAGACTTGAAGAGTTCATGTCAATTGTCTAAGATTCCATAGATAGTCAATGGCAAAGTTGGAATTTAATCTTAGGCCTGCATGGCTCCAAAGCTGGTGGATTTTTGCACAATACTTTGCTTCTATGCCATATTGCCACTCACAATTGACTGAATTTGTGTCATGCTTATCAGTTTTCAAAATTTTAAGCTTTCATTCAGTCTTGGGTCCGCACTTACTAAATAAAGTTCCAGGTTTGCCCTACACAAAGATAAGGAAGCTTGGACTTTGAAGTTCAGACTCATAATTACAAAGTTTTCATAATATGGCATTCTATTGTTTAGTCAATTCACATATAATATTATTCAAGCATTTCTGTTAAGAATAAAACTGTGACACACACAAGCTGAGTACATGGCTGGATGCTGTGTGTATGTGTGTTTGTGTGTGCACATGCAATCTTCTTGACAGTGAATATTTTAAGGAAAAATAATATTATTCTGAAATTTTAGTTGATCTCTATTGCTCAAGGAACACCTAACAACATGACGTAAACATGAGTTAAGCTGGTTAAGTTAAAAAAAATTTTTTTCTGAGTATTTCCGGACTTATATCAATAAACATATATACTGTCAAGTTTTACAGGAGGTATTGTGTGTGAATGCACTTGTTACCAAATTTACACTAGACTGTCTATGTTTTTGTAATTTATTATATAGCCATTGTAAAAATAAGTATGCAAATTATAATATTTTCTTGTGTTCTAATACTCACTTATTTTGCTTTCAGTGGGCACAATTTCCAGTATAGATGGAGACTGGAAACAATACAATTGTGACAGAGTTCATTATTTTGGGGTTAACGGAGGATACCTCAATTAGTGTCATTTTATTTATTGTGTTTCTAGGAATCTATGCGGTCACCTTACTGGGCAACGTCAGCATCATTGTGTTAATCAGAAGCAGCCCTCAGCTTCATACCCCAATGTACCTTTTCCTCTGCCATTTGGCCTTTGTAGATGTTGGTTACTCCTCATCAGTCACACCTGTCATGCTCACGGGCTTCCTCAGGGAAGGAACCGCTATCTGTGTTGTGGGCTGTGTAGCCCAACTCTGTTCTGTGGTCACATTTCGGAGCACTGAGTGCTTCCTCCTGGCTGCCATGGCCTATGATCGCTATGTGGCCATCTGCTCTCCCCTGCTCTACTCCTCCCACATGTCCCCCAGAATCTGCATTCTCTTCGTGGGGATGTCCTACCTGGGTGGATGTATGAACGCTTGGACATTTACTGGCTGTTTATTAAGTCTATCCTTCTGTGGACCAAATAAAGTCAATCACTTTTTCTGTGACTATTCACCACTTTTGAAGCTTTCCCGTTCTCATGATTTTACTTCTGAAATAATTCCAGCCGTCTCTTCTGGCTCCATTATTGTGGTCACTGTGTTTATCATTGCTCTGTCTTATGTCTACATCCTTTTCTCAATTCTGAAAATGCACTCCACTGAAGGGCGTCACAAAGCCTTTTCCACCTGCACCTCCCACCTCACAGCGGTCACTCTGTTCTATGGAACCATCACATTCATTTATGTGATGCCCAAGTCCAGCTACTCAACTGAACAAAACAAAGTGGTGTCTGTGTTCTACACGGTGGTGATCCCCATGTTGAATCCCCTCATCTACAGTCTGAGGAACAAGGAGGTTAAACAGGCCATGAGAAAATTGATGGCTGGAACACACTGGTGGTCCTAAAGTAATCTGACTTTAATAATAAACACTGTACAATAAGGACCTCTTCTGCAGATCTATGGATAATGTACTAAGTACATTTCAGTGTATATTTATAGTATTCTAGACTCAAATTTCATTTTGTGATTCTCGAGAAAATCTTCAATTTAAAGAATAAATGTGCAGTCACTTAGAAACGTGCAGCAAAAAAATTTGCTTTATCCTTACTTTACCCAACATTTCTTGCATCGACAAGAACAAATATTTTTAACTAAGTTCTATGCTCTCTTAATGCAGTCTTTGGGATTAACAGCTGGAAGCATCTGAAACTCCTTAAATGGAAAATAAAGAGTAGTGTTGCCATCCAAGATCTTGTCATCTGAAAGAGATGGTGTCCATGGTGTACAGAGAATGTAAGGATTTAAATCAGTGATACTGGTAGTTGTAAGGCTTCTATTGCCCAGTGATCTGAGTGTGACCAACAGTATTCCTCCTATAGTACCTCTGCAGGTGAGCCTCTTAAAGCCAACTCAGATGATATCTGAAAGCTCCCTCTAGCTAATGTGTTTCCCTGAAAACAAGACCTAGCCAGACCATTAGCTCTAAAGCATCTTTTGGAGTAAAAATTAATATAAGACCTGGTCTTATTTTAATATAAGACTGAGTATAATACCAGATCTCATATTAATTTTTGCTCCAGAAGACACATTAGAACTGACGGTCCGATTAGGTCTTATTTTGGGGAAAACACGGTACTAGCTCTTTATTTTCAGGAATCTATTCAACAAAATATTTTAAGGAGTCCCCCCCCCCCCCCCAAGAAAGCCTACTGGGTGCTAATTGGCATGACCTGGCTCCTTTCTAGATGAAAAAGGAAAGTTACTTTTTTTAGGTTGTTTCAATCTTGTCAAATGTATGCTGCATGCTTCTTCTGTAATGTATGTTAAACCATTTCTTTTCCTCCTAGTCCTAGTGCCTCTGATACTAAAATTCGCAGATCTTTTACACATAATTTTACTGGAAATTCTGTAATAGCCCTGAAAATGCTCTTTCTAAACAAGACTAAGTTTCATTTAAAGAATTTAAAATTATTTGTGTTATTACAGACCTCTTTGTGTTTCTTCTTCCAGTTGTTTTTATCTATGTGAATTCTTTATTTAATAAAAAAATGGACATTTTTAAGAACCTTACTTTTTCCTTTAATAAAAATATAAACACCAGATTAATCTTTTACGATTTTTATATTTAATCATCAGCAATGATTTTACTGTCTACAACATTAAGTCCAGAGTGATGTCAGCTTCAAGGTGGTATGAGACATTGTTCCTTTCTGTCCCCCTTTTAAAACAATTGATTAGGCATCCATCTACAAACAAAAGTGCCTCTGTGGGAGTTATGGGACCCAGCATCATTCACCAAAGGATATGGGGAGAGATAAAAGGCAGGAAGACCTCAGTAAGGGTTGCAAACCCAGCAGGAGCCAGTGAATATATTCCAACTTCTCTGGGCCATGGTCAGGGAAAACCTAGAGAGTGCTGACTTGGGCAGAAAGCCACAGATGAGAGACACTTTGTAGAAGTCCAGTCTTAGAGTGGGGCTATTACAGCACACCAGTGGTGGAAAAAACAAAACAAAACAAAACAAAAAACAAGTTTGGACACACTGGAGACTGAAAAAAGAACTTTGCTAGTGCTGTCTCTTCCCCAAGGCAATACTGTACGGAGCTGAATTAGTGGGTGGAGTCCTCTCTCGTGGAGGAAAGGGAAAATGGTGAGTGCTTGGCTTTCCCAGCTGTGCAGTACACTGCTGGAGAAACCTCCTCTCTCCAGAAGCACCCACAGTACTGAGGTAGGACCCCCATGACTCAGGGGAGGGAGGAGATCAGATAAGAGGCACATAATGTTAAAGGGCATTAAAGAAACACAGTTAGGCTGACTGTGCTCAGTACTTCAGCAGGAAGTCCACCCAAAAGTCTTTGGGAGAACCCCACATGAGAGGCCCCCAACTGGGTTTACAGGCATTCTTAACACCAATATCTCCCCCCATTCTGCAGATGACTCCTTGTGTGTGTTCATGAGTGCACTGAGAGCAAGCTCCAGGAAATGGAGTGCTCTCAGAAAACCAGAACAGGGTCTGTGAGAAAGAAAGACAGAAACCATGAATTTGAGCTGTAGCACTACGCTCTAGAAAACAAAAGAGAGGTTTCCAGCCAGACTGGTGAGCTGTAAAAACCAGTGAAAATGTAAAAGCTTAAGAATTCTGGGCTTCTAGTCAAGATGGCAGAGTCGGTAAATGCTGTGCTCGCCTCCTCCCACAACCACCTCAAAATTACCAAGAAACAACAGAACAACCATCATTGAGCACCACCTGGGTCTAGCTCAACAGAAGACCTATATATAAGGACATAATAGAAGAAGCCACCTCGAGACTAATAGGAGGGATGGTCCCACAACCACGTGTGGTGGTTAAAAATCTGAAGGGCCATGGTGGCTGCAGAGGTCCTCTCTGAGGAGTGAAGGGTCTCAGCCCCATACCAGGGTTCCAGTGCCAGGAAGAGAAGCCCTCATAAGTTCTGGCTGTGAAAACCCGCAGAGACTGTGGCTGAGTAAAACAGAGGGCTGCTGGAGTCCCAGGCATACCTCTTCAAGGGCTCATGAATGAACTTACTCGCTGACAGACTCATTTTCTCTGAGCTCCAGCTCTGGGGCAGCAGCTTGAAAGTGCTAGGAATACACAGGGAGGAACTGAATTGTCTGGCTTCAAGACGAGGGCTAGAGGGACAGCTTTCTCCAAGAGAGAAGTGCTGACAAAAGCCATTGTTCCTTTGTTGAGCCCTCCCACTACCCAGCCTGTACACATAGGTGGGTATCATATCTGAGTTTCCATCAACTTAGCTAACACTGTTCACTCCACCCTGGTGATTCCCTGAGACCCCGTCCCACCCAACTTGTAGGTCCACCCAAGCCACTTCCAGTAGCTTTTCTATACAAATGGCCTGTATTGGTTCATACCAAAGATTTTTCTGAAATCTCTTAAAGGTTCACAAACACCAATCAAATAGCATCTGGCCTTAGCATGCCCATAACTCTTGAAATAGCCCTAAGCCCAGCATTAGTGGGAGCCAGCCTCAGTTCACAGCTTAGACTCTCCCAGGCACCTCCAAGCCCAGCCCAAGTGGCAATCATCTGCAGATCACTCTGTAGCTCATACCAACTGGCCCTGGGCAGAGGACAGGCAGCAGCTCACTATGGCCTCCTAAGAGGTCCCAGAACCAACAATCCAGTGGCCAGCTTCAGACCACACCAGAACACCACCCAACCACCACCAGAAATGACACACCTAAAGGGCAGAATCAGCAGGCACCAGAGCCCTACTAAAGCTAATGCTGTTTGTATGGCTAGTCCCTGCACAACAGCTCCGCCACTATAGTCAGAGCCAGTCCTCATAACCAATCAGCCCTCAGGTCAATTCCTCCTATTGATGTGCCAACAGCAATCAAAGCTCAACTACAACAGGAAGGCCCACACAACCCACACAAGGGACACACCTGGAGTATCCGGCTCAGGTAACCAGGGAGACTGTGCCATTGGGCCCCATAGGACACCTACTATATAAGGCCACTCTACCAAGATCAGGAGACACAGCAGCTCTACCTAACACATAGAAACAAACACACAGAGGCAACCAAAATGAGGAGACAAAGAAACATGTCCCAAATAAAAGAACAGAACAATCCTCCAAAAAAAGAACTAAACAAAATATAGACGAGCAATCTACCAGATGGAGAGTTCAAAACACTGATTATAAAAATGCTCAATGATCTCAGGGAGAGCTTCAACAAAGGGATAGGATGCATAAAAATGGAGACATAAAATCTAAAAGAGAACCAGTCAGAAATGAAGACTACAGTAGCTGAAATAAAGAATACTTAGAGAGAATCAACAGTAGATCAGATGAAGTAGAGGATCAAATCAGCAATTTGGAAGATAAAGAAGCAGAAAACACCCCATCAGAACAGAAAAAAGAAAAAAGAATACCCCCAAATGAGGAGAGGTTAAGGCCCTCTGGGACAACATCATGCATGCCAACATTTGCATCCTAGGGGCACCAGAAGGAGAAGAGAGAGGAAAGAATAGAAAACCAGTTTGAAGAAATGACAGAAAACTTTCCTAACCTGGTGAAGGAAATAGACATACAAGCCCAAGAAGCACAGAGAGTCCCAAACAAGATGAACCAAAAGAGGCCAACAGGTTAGACAAAGGTTAAAGACAAAGAGAGAATCTTAAAAGCAGCAAGAAAAAAAAAACAGTTAGTTACTTACAAGGGAGTTCCCATAAGGTTACCAGCTGATTTCTCAACAGAAACTTTGCTGGCCAGAGGTATTGGCATGAAATACTCAAAGTGACAAAAAGGAAGAACATACAACCAAGATTACTCTATTCGGAAAAGTTATCATTTTGAATTGAAGGGAAGATAAAGAGGTTCCCAGACAAGAAAAGGCTAAAGGAGTTCATCATCACTAAGCCAGTATTATAAGAAATGTTAAAGAGACTTCTAGAAGAAGAAGGAGAAGGAGAAGAAGGAGAAATGATTAGAAATATGAATAAAATGGCAATAACTACATATCTATCAACAATTACTTTAAATGTAAATGGATTAAATGCTCCAAAGAAAAGATGTAGGGCGGCTGAATGGATAAGAAAACAAAACCCTTACATATGCTGCCTGCAAGAGACTTCACATCAAAATATACATAAGACTGAAAGTTAAGGGTTTGGAAAAGATATTGCATGAAAATGGAAATGAAAAAAATAATCCAGGGTACAACACTTATACCAGACATAATAGGCTTTAAAACAAAGACTATAACAAGAGACAAAAAAAGGACCTATTAATTCCGCGTATGGGTATTTATCCAAAGAAACCAAAAACAGTAACTTGTAAATATATATGCATCCATTATGTTTACTGAAGCATTATTTACAATAGCCAAGATATGGAAGCAACCAAAGTGGAAGATTTAAAATGGAATATTACTCAGCAATAAAAAAGAATGAAATCTTCCCATCTGCAACAACATGGATGGACCTAGAGGGTATTATGCTAAGTGAAATAAATCAGAGAAAGACAAATACCATATGATTTCACTTATATATGGAATCTACAAAACAAATTGGATGAACAAACAAAACATAAACAAACTCATAGATACAGAGAACACTTTGCTGGTTGCCAGATGGGAGGTGGGTTGGGGAGATAGTTGAAGAGGGAAAGTATTAATAGGTGCAAATTGGTAGCTATAAAATAGTCATGGGGATGTAACATTTAGCATAGGGAATACAGTCATTAATTTTGCAATAACTATGTATGGTGTCAGATGGCTACTAGGTTTATTGGGGTGAGCACTTCGTTAGTTACATAAATCACTATGTAAATCACGTTAGTCTAATCACTATGTTGTACACCTGAAATATAGTATTGTACGTCAACTGTAATTGAAAAATAAAAATAAAAAAATAAATTGTACACAGATTCTTAAAAAAAAAAAAAGGATTCGTCACAGGAGGGTGCAAGATGTATGGTACAGGTGTAACCATACATGGTCAGAGTAAATCCCAGATATAACAGGACCAATGTACAATATATCACACCTAAAGCAACTAGTAAAGATATGAGGAGGTGTCTGCTACTCCAAATGTGTAAAGTAGTAACATAAAACTACAAGGAACATAAAGAATTAGACAAATATATCATTACCAAAAGATAACAATAATTCTGCAATAACTGAACTCAATAGTACAGAATATTGCAATCTAACTAATAAAGAATTCAAAATACTATTTTGAGGAAACTCAACAAGCTACAAGAAAGCACAAAAAAGACAACTCAACTAAATCAGGAAAACAATACATGAAAAGTGAAAAATTTAACAAAGAGATAGAAATCACACACACACACCCCCCCCCACACACACACACAAAGAACAGAAATTCTGGAAGTGAAGAATTCAATGAATAAAATGAAAACTGCAATAGAGATCATCTACAGCACAGTAGACCAAATAGAAGATAGAATAAGTGATCTAGAGAATAGGAACATTGAAATAACCCAATTAGAGGAGAATAAAATAAAAAGCATTTAAAAGATCAAAGAAAGTCTATGTAATCTTTGGGACTCCAGTAAATGTACAAATATTAGAATAGCTGGGGTTCCAGAAGGAGATGACAGGGAGAAGGAGGAAGAAAATTTATTTAAAGAAATAATAGCTGAGAACTCCCCAAACTTGGGAGAGACTTTGACATCCAAATTCATGAAGCTAACAGATCACCTTATCTCAACGCAAAAAGACCTTTATCAAGACACTTTATAACAAAACTGTCAAAAATCAAAGATAAAGAGAGAATCTTAAAAGTAGCAGAGAAAAAAGATTGTAATCTACAAAGAAACCCCATTAGGCTATCAGTGGATTTCTCAGAAACCCTACAGGCAAAGAGAGAGTGGAATGATATAGTTAAAGTAATTTAAAAAAAATGCAAACCAGAATATTCTATCCACCAAAATTACCCTTCAGATATGAAGGAAAAATACTTTCCCAGACAAACAAAAGCTGAAGGAGTTCATCACCACTGTACCTGCCTTGCAAGAAATGCTGGGGGGCTGGCCTGGTGGCTCAGGTAGTTGGGAGTGCCATGCTATGCTCCTAACACCAAGGTTGCCGGTTCAATTCCCACATGGGCCAGTAAACTGCGCCCTCTATAGCTAAGACTGTGAACAACAGCTCTCCCTGGAGCTGGGCTGCCCTGAGCAGCCAGAGGTTGGAGTGAGCTGCCGTGAGCTGCAGTGAGCTGCAGTGAGCGAGAGACTGACGACTGGCAACCGACTGCCTCAGCCAAGGGGAGCGCAAGGCTCATAATACCAGCGTGGGCCAGGGAGCTGTGTCCTACACAACTAGACTGAGAAACAACAGCTTGAACTGGAGTGGCAGGGGAGACAGAAAAAAAGAGGGGGGGGGGAGAAATGCTGAAAGGAGTTCTTTAAGCTGAAATTAAAAAGTGCTAATCAATGACATGAAAACATATAAAAATATGAGGTCAGACAATTAAGTTTGCAAACTCATCGTAGAAAAAGTGCTACCATACCTCATTGCTGAATATCACTACACTCATCCTCCAAGTACTCTCCTTGGGAAGCTGTGCACTGATGCAAGCACCTAGTCCACCCTTCAAAGCAATTTTGGAACTCTTTTTCTGGAATGGCCATCAGAGTGGCTGTTGTATTCCGTAACCTTGATGTCTTGAATGTCATCAAAATGTCTTCCTTTCAATATTTCCTTTATCTTTGGGTAAAGAAGTCGTCACTGGGGGCCAGATCAGGTGAATAGGGAGGGTCTTTCTATACAGTTATTTGTTTACTGGGTAAAAACTCCCTCACAGACAGTGCCCTGTGAGCTGGTTCATTGGCGTGATGCAAGAGCTATGAATTGTTGGCGAAAAGTTCAGGTCATCTAACTTTTTCACTCAGCATTTCGGTATTTCCAAATAGTAAGCGTGGTAAACTGTTTGTCCAGTCCGTACCAATTCATAATGAATAATCCTTCTGATATCAAAAAAGGTTAGCAACATCATTTTGACTCTTGATTTGGATTGATGAAAATTTTTTGGTCGTGAGAATTGGCTGACTTACACTGTGCACTTGGACGTTTTGTTTCAGGGACGTATTGGTACACCCATGTTTCATCACCAGTGATAATATGGCACAAAACATTGTCTTGCCTGTCCAAAAGGTGTTGGCAAACTTCAAGTCTCCTTTGTTTTTGTTCATTGGTGAGCTCCTTCGGGACTATTTTCGCACACACCTTTCTCATGCCAAGATTTTCAGTTAAGATTTTCCTGTTTCTCTATCAATGTTTATTTGGTCTGCTATGCTTCTTACAGTCAGCTGATGATTTCGATGCACAATTCAATGAATTTTTGGAATGTTTTTGTCAGTTCTGCTTGTTACTGGCTGCCATGACCTCTCTTCATTAATGACCAGTTCTCTCCCCTCAGAAAAATGTTTAATCCATTTGTACACTGCCATTTTCTTCATGGAATTGTCCCCATAAACTTGGACTAAGCATGTCCCTGATTTCCCTTCCACGCTTGCCAAGTTTAACAAGAAATTTAACGTTTGTTCATTGCTCTAATTCAAGCTCAGACATTCTCACAACGGCACATAAAAACATGCAACAACAATAATGAACGCCACTCAACAAGACACTGCCACATGTTAACACGGACACAGCTGTGAGACGCTGAGATACCAAGGTTACGAAATCTTGCTGAGCTGTTTGTACAGTGCTGCCAATGTAAGTGCACAGTGGTAAGTCCGCTAACTTAATTGTCTGACCAATTTTAATGAATTGCATTAATTAAAATTCAACTTTACATGGAATTCCACGCCATGCTCCTCAAGGCACCCAAAAGAGTGCCTTACACATATCATCATAAAACACTTATAAATTCACACATGCTGAATGAATGAAGCTAAAGTTACCATTTTATAGTTGAAGTTTAGTATTACTTAACCTGAACTATCAAAGTAAGCTTAGAACCAATATTCATGTATGAAATAATTTATTATTTGTACTCCTATCGATTGCAAGTGCACCAAAATCTAGATATTAAGAAAAAATTGATTAGCTCAAACTAGACAAAACACTTAAAGATTAGTTGTGTTTGTGTGAACTGCACTGCTCACATCATTATCAGATGTGATAATGATGTGATCATTATCACATCATTATCAGGATGTGATAATGATCCCTGGTGCTTTTGAATTCACATATGAATCTGTAGAATCTTCAGAGATTTATCCCCAAAGGCAAACAATGATAAAAACATGGCTACTGTATAACAACGGTGACTTTCAATTTATTGCTGTAAGATAAATGAATTCTTATTTCAGGAGGTAAGATTGTGGCTTTTGGGAGTAATCTGATGTAATGATTTCCATTTACCATTTGAGAAACATTTTATTCTCTAACGTATTGTACTCACAAGCCATGGTGGAGAAACAGGGTGGATGTAATCCAACAGTCATCTAGCAAGTAACCTTAGCTAAATTAACCTAAGTTTATGTAGTCTATTTAGTGGGATAAACAGGCATAATTCAAAGCACCAGGATTCCCCATAAGACCAGAAACTCACATAGCCTTTCATGCTATATCAACTTGGCACTCATCCATAATGCTAATAAATTCACTAGCTTTGAGATGCTTTGGGGACTGTTTGTAAATATTCTGTGGACATTTTCCTTTGTTCATTGTTCTGAATGCTTTAGCTTACAGGCAACCAGGCACTTCTGAGAAAGTCAAGAATATACAGCAAGAAAACTTGGAAATGAGGCTCAACCTGGCACGAACAGCATGAACCTGGGTAAACTTCTGAACATTCTAGGTTGTAACTTTATTCAGCTGTATGGTATGTTGAAATTAAAATTATTTCATTCTATAATACTACAATTATAAAGCATTGTTACATTAAAAATGATCTGTCTGAATATATTTTAATATTGTCCTAGATATTAAAAATCTGTTTTGCATAGTAATGAGATAGCTATTTCAAACTACTTGATAAAACTATTTTAATTGTAAACGCTAAACATACATAAATAAACAGTTGGCAACTTCATTCATAACCCGAATATAAGAATTCCTTTCTATTTCTTTTTCCTATCAAAAAATTCTAATTCTCCTTTAAAAACAGTCATTTTACTGATAGAAATTGTAAATTTTCTGATTAACTAAGCACCCCTTTTGTAGATTAGCTATCAGACAGTAGAAAGTAGAAAGGATAATTTGTTATCCACCCATTTCTAAGAGACTTGACTTCATCATGAGTATTATTTAATTTCATTTATAGCACAGTTACCAAAGGAATGGACTGAATGCAAACTGAGATTCACAACTAGGTTCCACCACTTGTTATGTAAACTTAGGTATATACTTAACATTGTTAAAATAAGTTTCTTCATCTATAAATAAAAGTTCTTAATATTATTTCATGAAAATTAATATTGAACTAAATATCTAAAATTCCTAACCTTCTGCCTGCCATTTAGTCAACTTTCCATAAATGTTAGCTATTGTTCAAGTTTCCATTACATAATCCTGTATTTATATAAATGTTTACCGTTTTGGTTATACTAACCATTCCTTTTTGCTATTCTCATAAGTCTTATGCTTTTAATCCTCAGATTAAAAGCCACTTTAAGTATGTTTTATAAATACATAATATAAATAGAAAAATGATCTACATTATTTGAAGAAGATTCTGTATGTAGTATTTGGGCTGAAATAATTTTTAAAATATGGAAGACTCGTTACACATACATATAAACTCTGGGCTCCACAGTAAAAAAGAATTCCAAACTTAGCTTGAATAATTTGTTTATAATAATCTCTATGTATATTAATGAAATTAAAACCATCAAATTTATAACTTCTTTAATGTAATGTTTCATCACAGGTTCCTTTGGCAGCAGCTACGTTATCTCATGGATTCCCCAGGAGATGGGAACCATACTATAGTGACAGGGTTCATTTTACTGGGCTTAACTGATGACCCAATCCTTCGTGTCATACTCTTTATAATCATCCTGTGTATCTATCTGGTGACCGTATTTGGCAATTTCTTCACAATAATTCTTATCAGCATCTCTTCTCAGCTTCATAGTCCCATGTATTTTTTTCTGAGCCACTTGGCTTTTGTGGACATATGCCTTTCAACTTGTGTCACACCCAATATGATTGTAAATTTCCTGGTGGAGAGAAATTCACTCTCCTATCATGGATGTGGCATGCAGGTTGGTTCAACTGCTTTCTTTGGGGCAATTGAGTGCTTCCTTCTGGCTATCATGGCATATGATCGCTTTGTGGCAATCTGCAACCCACTGCTTTATTCAACTAAAATGTCCACACAAGTTTGTATTCAATTGCTCATAGTGGCTTACATAGGTGGTTGTTTCAATTCTTGTTCCTTTACTATTTCCTTCCATTTATTATTCTTCTGTGGACCGAATGGAGTCAATCATTTTTTCTGTGATTTTGCTCCTTTAGTTGAAATCTCCTGTTCTGGGAGCAGTATCCCCACAGTTGTCCCCTCATTTGCTGCTGGCTCCATCATTGTGTTCACAGTGTTTGCCATAGTTGTCTCCTACATCTACATCCTTATCACCATCCTGAAGATGAGCTCCACCGAGGGGCACTACAAGGCCTTCTCCACCTGCACAGCCCACCTCACAGCGATCACTCTGTATTTTGGGACTGTCACGTTCGCTTATGTGATGCCCAAGTCCACCTTCTCAAGTGACCAGAAGAAGGTGGCATCTGTGTTCTACAATGTGGTCATCCCCATGTTGAACCCTGTCATCTACAGCCTCAGGAACAATGAGATTAAGGGGGCTCTGAAGAGAGAGGTTCACAGAATATTTTCTTAGTGAAGCTTGATATTTTTGTATGATTTGATATAATACGGCACAAATATAATAATAGGAAATTGCGTGTCTGTGTGTGGTCTAAATATATTCGTCCATATGTCATTGGTCTCTGTGGAGTTTTTCAGTGAAAGTAGGTGGTAGATTTTCTCATATCAAATTGTAAATCCAAGGCCTATGATGAATTATTGTGAATAACAATTAACTTAATTTATAACTAGAAACACAAATTAGTTAACATGAAAAAAAAACTTAATCTGCTCAAAATCCACTTAATATTTTATTCATTTTTTTCAAAAGTTATTCTCTGCCATAAATTAAGGTTATTATACCTCCAAACCTTTGAAATTGCATTTTCAACAGCAGTTTATTCTAAAATGAGCGTGATAATTATGACAGTACATTACTGGAGGAAACGACTAAGTAGAACCACACAGTAAAATGACTGGACACATTCTTCTTGTAGGAAAGTTATCTGCTGGGGTTGGGTTATGTGGACCCATAAATTCTGACCTGTGTTCCTGATCTCTGGCTCCAGCCTAGTTATATGGAATCCTATAAAAGAATAGGATGGAATGCCCTGAACTAACCTGCAAATTCTTCTGTCAGGTCAAAATGATGACTTTTCTATGGGAATGAGCTGGGTTCCTCAACTCCGTAGGGAGCGAGTGAACAAATGGTTGAAGTGACTTGTTTATGGTCAGACTCATTCCTGTTAAGGAGATTTGAGGGAACTGGACTGTTTCCTGTGAAGCTTAACGCACCTCTAGTACTGACAACTAACATATTTATTTCTCTTTCCCTGTCCTCTACTTAGTGTTTTAGACAAAATCATTTTAGTCTATTGAATTTCAAGCACAAATTGTCTAAAACTGAAGAAATTATCTCCTTCCACCCTAAACTGCTCCTCTCCAATGTTCTGTATTCCGTAAGAGGCACCAATTAGTCACTCAATTTATTGATTCTGAATCCTTGAGTAATTTTTTTCTTCCACACACTTACATTCTACAGAAAGTCTTATACATTTTGAGTCCAGTATTTATGTCCTACTTCTCTTCATTTTCATTGTCAGCACTTCTTTTTCAAGCCACCACCATATACACTTATTTTACAATAGTACTCATGTGATAGCTAATTTTATGTGTCAAGTTGACTAGGCTATTGATGACCAGTTTTTTTGTCAAACATCAGGCTAGCCTTTACTGTAAAGGTATGTTTTAGGTGTGACTAACATTTAAATCAGTAGATTTTGAGTAAAGCAGATTATGCTCCATAATGCGGGTGGCCCTCATCCAATCAGCTGAAAACCTTAAGAAAAAAAACTGAGGTTTCCTGAAAAAGAGGGATTTTGTTTCCAGGTTGCCTTGGAATTTAACACTGCAACATCAGCTCTTACTGGAATTATCCCTCTGACTGCCTTAGATTTTGGAATTGCCAACTCCCACATTGCGTGAGCCAATTCCTTCAAATAATTCTTTCTCATTCCCATTCTCCCCACATTTCTCTCTCTCTCTCTCTCTCTCTCTCTCTCTCTCTCTCTCTCTCTCTCTCTCTCTCTCTCTCTCCCCCCCCCCCACACACACACACACACATGTATGTATCTCCTATTGGTTCTGTTTCTCTGGAGAATCCTGACTAACACAATCCTAACTAGCTGTCCTCTTCCCTTTCTCACACTTTCATTCATTCTCCATATACCAACCACGGTCATAAATCTAAATAGATTAGCTCCTTCATTAATATCCCCCGAAGATCTTAGAACAAAGGCAAAATTTTTTTTTTTTTTAAAGATTTTATTGGAGAAGGGGAACAGGACTTTATTGGGGAACAGTGTGTACTTTCAGGACCTTTTTCCAAGTCAACTTGTTGTCCTTTTAATCTTAGTTGTGGAGGATGCCATTCAGCTTCAAGTTGTTGTCCTTTCAGTCTTAGTTGTGGAGGGCGCATCTCAGCTCCAGGTCCAGTTGCCGTTGCTAGTTGCAAGGGGCGCAGCCCACCATCGGTTGCGGGAGTTGAACCGGCAACCTTGTGGTTGAGAGGATGCACTCCAACCAACTGAGCCATTCGGGAGCTCAGCGGCAGCTCAAGGTGCCGTGTTCAATTTTAGTTGCAGGGGGCACTGCCCACCATCCCTTGCGGGACTTGAGGAATTGAACTGGCAACCTTGTGGTTGAGAGCCCACTGGCCCATGTGGGAATCAAACCAGCAGCCCTCGGAGTTAGGAGCACAGAGCTCTAACCGCCTGAGCCACCGGGCCAGCCCCAAGGCAACAATTTTTAACATGACTTTAAAGTCCTGAATATGGCCCTGTTTTCTATCTCTTTGCAGTCTTCCTTCAGTCCCCAAACACACAAATTCTAGGAATCAGTCATTTGGTCTTCTCTTAAATCCTCAAACGTGTCCATAATCTTTACCACACTGGGGAACTCTCATATGTGGCAGCTCTTCCTGAAATGCATTTCTCTCCTCACCTGGGTAACACTGGATTATGCTATAGGTACCAATCTGAATGCTGTTTTTGATCCTTTGGAAAGTCTTCTTGAGACTACAGACCAAATTAAGTACACTTGTTACCTGTCTGTAGAACCCTGTGGGTTATCTCCAGAATACTAAGCACAGTTGTAAAGATTCAACATTTGTTTTCTCCACAATGTTGGAAGCTTCATATAGACAGCTACAATGTTTCTTTTCCCCCCATGCATCTATGTTTATATAGTTCCAAGAACATAGCAAGCATAAATGCTTAGTTAAAATGAATGAAAGAACTAATTAATGAATAAATAGGTGGTTGAATGAAGCTTTTGCTCTGGCATGAACCACTGACTCTGCTGGCTTTGAACCCTGGCCACTGATTTGTAGAATGCTTCATCCTGATTTAAGTGATTGAATGTTTGTGTCAGATCTTGCTACAACTGTGACAAGCCATTACACAAACTCATGCTCACCTCAATTATACCTTTGTGCTTATACTGATGAACTCAGACTGGCAACTAGAATTGCAGCCTACTTGTTAAATGTTTTGTAATAACCCTCTTCTAAAAAATGTATTTCTTATATATCTGTATGGTTGGAGAGTTCGAAGATCTAACTCACAGTAATCAAATGTTACTTATAGTAGTAGCAGCAGTAAGACTACTGCAATAGGAGCTAACAACATGAGAATGTTTGCTACTGCTCTCAGAGATTTACAAGTATTAACCCCATTAATCCTAATAACCTTATGAAGTGTTTTTCCCCCAATGTGTATATTACAGAAGATGTAACTGAGACATATAAAGGTTAAGCAAGATCTAAAAATTACAAATATCATTTGACAAGATACAACATCCATTTATGACTGAAATACTTAATAAATGAGTTTGGAAGGAAAGTACCTCAACATAATAAAGGCCATATACAACAAGCCCTCAGCTAATATCAGATTTAATGGTGAGAAACTGGAAGCTTTTCCTCTATGGTCAGGAACAAGACAGAAATGCACCCTCTCACCACTGTAATTCAACATAGTATTGGAACTCCTAGCCAGAGCAATCAGGCAAAAAAAAGAAATAAAAGGCATCCAAACTGGGAATGAAGAAGTTAAATTGTCATTTTTTGTAGATGACATGATTCTTTATATCAAAAACCATAGAGACTACACCAAAAAACTATTAGAAACAATAAACAAATACAGTAAAATTGCAGGATACAAAATCAATATATAAAAACCCATTGCATTCCTATATATTAACAATGAAATTTCAAAAAAAAAAAAAAAAAAAAAGAAATGAAAAAAACAATTCCTTTTGTAATTGCAACAAAAATAATAAAATACCTAGGAATAAACTTGAAGGATGTGAAGGTTCTATACACTGAAAACTATAAGACATAATTAAAAGTAACTGAAGACGACTCAAGAAATGGAAAAGATATTCTGTGTTCATGGATTGGAAGAATCAACATAGTTAAAATGGCCATATTACCTAAAGCAACACACAGATTTAATGGCAAGCCCCATCAAAATCCCAATGGCATTTTTAAAAGAAATAGAACAAAAAAATCATCAAATTTGTATAGAATCACAAAAGATCCAGAATAGCCAAAGCAATCCTAAGAAAAAAGAATACAGCTGGAGGTATCACACTCCCTGACTTCAATTTACACTACAAAGCAACAATAATCAAAACAGTATGGCACTGGCAGAAAAACAGACACACAGACCAATGGAACAGAATCGAGAACCCAGGAATAAGCCTGCTTACCGTGTTTCCATGAAAATAAGACCTAGCCGGACAATCAACTCTAATGCATCTTTTAGAGCAAAAATTAATATAATACCTGCTCTTATATAATATAATAAAATAAAAAATAGTAAAATAAAGCCGGATATTATTTATCTTATCTTATCTTACATTATATTATATTATACCTGGTCTTACATTATAGTAAAATAAGACCGGATCTTATATTATTTTTTGTTCCAAAAGATGCATTAGAGCTGATTGTTCATCTAGGTCTTATTTTCAGGGAAACACGGTATATATGATGTATATGGTCAGATAATTTTCGACAAAGGAGCCAAAAACATACAATGGAGAAAAGAAAGCCTCTTCAATAAATGGTACAGGGAAGATTGGAAAGCCAAAAGAATGAAAACAGAGTGCTATCTGTCACCATACCAAAATTAACTCAAAATGGATCAAAGACCTAAACATAAGACCTGACACAATAAATTGCATAGAAGAAAGCATAGGTACTAAACATATGGACCTTGGGTTCAGGGAGGATTTTATGAATTTGACCTCAAAGGCAAGGGAAGTAAAAGTAAAAATAAATGAATGGGGCTATATCAAACTGAAAAGTTCTGCACAGCAAAAGAAACCATCAACACAACAAAAAGGCAACCAACGGAATCAGAGAAGATATTTGCAAAAAACACCTCCAATAAGGGGTTAACATCCAAAATACATAAATAACTCAAGAGCTCTACAACAAAAAAACAAACCAATGGAAAACAGGGGCAGAGTACCTGAACAGACACTTCCCCCAAAAGAAGAAACAAATGGCCAACAGATATATGAAAAAAATGCTCAAATTCACTAGCTATTAGGGAAATGCATATCAAAACCACAATGAGATACCACCTCAAACTTGTTAGAATGGCTACTATCAACAAGACAAGTAATAACAAGTGTTGGAGAGGCTGTGGAGAAAAACAGAATGTAAATTGGGATAGCCACTTTGGAAAACAGTATGAAGGTTCCTCAAAAGATTCAGAATAGAATTACCATATGACCTAGCAATCCCCTTCTCAATATCTACCCCAAAACTCTGAAAACATTTATCTGTAAACATGTATGTACCCCTATGTTCACTGCAGCATTATTCATGGTGGCCAAGACATGGAAATAACCAAAGTGTCCTTTAATAGATGACTGGATAAAGAAGATTTGGTACATATACACAATGGAATATTACTTGGCCATAAGAAAAGATGAAATACTGCCATTTGCGACAATATAGATGGAGCTTGAGATTATCATGCTAAGCAAAATAAGTCAGATAGAAAAAGTTGAGAACCATATGACTTTATTCATATGTGGGACATAAAACTGAAGGCAACAAAGGAACAAAACAAACAAAGAAACAGAAACTCATAGACACAGACAACAGTTTAGTGGATACCAGATGGTAAGCGGAAAGAGGTGGTGGCAGAAGAGGGTAAAGGAGATCAAATATATGGTGATGGAAGGAAATTTGACTCTGGGTGGTGAACAATGCAATATATAGATGTATTATAGAATTGTACACTTGAAACATATATAATTTTACTAACCAATGTTACCTCAATAAATTTAATAAAAATTAAAAAAAATTAAAAATACAAATTATAAGTATCATTTAATACTTTGCCTTCTTTTAAAGAATATATTCTGTTGAGGCACAGACTGAAGGGCTTTTTGAGAATACAGCTGATCTTTCAACAACATCACATAAACAGGCGATTAACACATATATTTTGTATGAGTATGTTCTAGTTATAACATACTGCATAAAGTAACCTAGTGAAAAGAAAATGTTGTTAAAATCATAGGAAAAATACACTGACTGTATTCACTGAAAGAAATCCCTATGATTTTCTTAGTAATATTTCTTTTTCTGCCTTACTTTATCATAAGAATGCAGTATGTAAAACATATAACATACAAAATATACCAGTAAGGCTTCCGATCAACAGTAGACTATTAATAGTTAAGTTTTTGGAGATTTTTGACTGCACAAGCGTTCAGCAACCCCAACCCCTGCATTGTTCAAAGATGAACTGTACTTCATCCCTAGAGGACTTTACTCCTCTCGGGCATACTCCCTTCTAGTCAACCCTTACTGTTCAGAGTAAGTATGAAGGCCTCTACACTGGGTAGGTCAGGAGAACTTGTATCAGAATAATTTCCTAGCACAAAATAAGTAAGAAGGTACATAAATATCTTTTAATATTTTAAGGCACACACCTCTGGTTCCACTGTAGATGATGTAGCACCATTCCTCTAGGGTCCTCCCTCTTATTATTAAACAAAATATCCCAGACATAATACAATAAATAAGAATAGGAAGACTCTGAAGGAGGAAGATGAAAGCAGACTCCTAGGGACTTAGGGACTTGAGAAACAACATAGCAGTGATTCCTTGGGTTTCCTTATTGCTTTCACAGATCCGACAGGTTCCTATACAAGCCTCCAACCCAGAACCACCAAAGACAGAGACAAAAAGTTCTAAGAAAAGCCTGTTCCTCCTAGCCAAAGAACTAGAGGAAAGGTGGCCTTAAGAGAACAGAAACAGAAAACGTTTTGGCAATGCCCGCCCTACTCTAGACTAACACCAGTGGAAAGATCGTCCAGGTTTTAGTGACGCCACATAGGAGCTGATCTTCACCTCACCCACCCTTCAATTCCCCTGCCAGGGTAGTGTCAATGGGGGCCAGTGGGGAAATGATCCTCCACTATCATCTGGTAGCAGTGAGAGAATGAGGGAGACTGAGGTGGGGCTAATGGTAGGTACTCTGCTCACTCCAACGTGAATCCTACTTGTGAGTGAGCCAGTAGGGAGCTGAGCTTCTACCTAAAGTCTACAACAAAGCATTGCGAACCAGCTCTCCACTTCCCTCTTCCTTAGTAGCAGTGGGGCCCAACAAGAAGCTGAGCTTACTTGAAGGCAAGGTACCATGTAGTCAGTGTCACACTGTTACTGGGGAGGCGACAACAAGGCTCCATTTTTGTCAGAGTTGTGTCAGTAGTGCTCACAGCAGTAGGAAGCTGAACATACACACTCATCTGGTGGTTGCAGTGACACCTCAACAGGGGAACTTCCTCCTTAAAAAAGACTGAATATGACCCAGAGTCTCACAATATAATATCCTAAATAGGGTTTCTAGGTGGGAATTCCCACCCATTCTCAGGATGTTTTTTGCTTTCCCATTCCTGAATCCCAAGAAAAGTTGGTCAGGAAATCTGGAAAATCAGCTCCTTGAACCCAGTAATAGCCACAATTGGAAATAAATGTACTGCTCACAATGTATCCCTTAGACATTTTTCCTATTTATCACTAGAGTTTCTGGGTGGGAATTCCCGCCTGTTCTCGGGAATTTTTTTCGCTTTTCTGTTCCCGAATCCCGAGAAAACTTGGTCGGGAAATCAGGAAAATCGGCTCCTTGAACCCAGGTGGTTGGTAGTATTGGCCGTCATTTTGTGGATATGATTCATCGTGGAGAACAGAAAACAGTTTATATCTTGGGATTCGGGAAAGGGAAAACGAAAGAAATTCCTGAAAATGGGCGGGAATTCCCGCCTAGAAACCCTAACTCTAAATGTCTGTGATACAACAAAAAAAATCACTTGTCATACCACACATGAAAATAATCACAACTTCAATGAGAAAAGATAACATATGCCAACACCAAGATGAATAGAAGGTTGAAATCATCTGACAAGTATATTAAAGCAGTCATCAAACAAATACGTCATTAAGCAATCATTAATTTTCTTGACAAAAATGAAAAAATAGGAAAGTTCAGTAAAGGAATATAAGTTATACAAATAACGAAATGAAAGTTGTAGATTTGAAAAATACAACTGTGTTTCCCTGAAAATAAGACCTGGCCGTACCATCAGCTCTAATGCATCTTTTGGAGCAAAAATTAATATAAGACCCCGTCTTATTTTAATATAAGATGGGTTCTTGTATAATACAATTAATACCGGGTCTTATATTATTTTTTGCTCCAAAAGATGCATTAGAGCTGATGGTCTGGTTAGGTCTTATTTTGGGGGAAACAAAGAATCAGTGAAATTAAAAACTAAAACAACTTGCTGGATAGGTTCAAGAGTAGAATGAAAAGACAGGACAGACTCATTGAACTTGAAGAAAGAAGAATAGAAACACCTGATCTAAATGAAGAGAATATAAATCAGAAAAAGAATAGAGCTACGTGGATCTGTAGAACTATAAAAGAATGAGCTAACATTCATATTTTGGTAGTCCTGAAAGGAGAGAAGAAAGAAAGGAGGACCGAATAAGTATTTAAAGAAATGATAGCTGAAAACTTCCCATATTTGGTGAAAGACTGAGCTACAGATTCAGGAAACTGAGCAAACTTCAAACAAGATAAAACCTCAAAGAAATCCAAACCAAGACACATATAATTAATGTTCTAAAAATTAAAAACAAAGAAATCTTGAAAGCACTGAGGGAGAAAGTCCTCATTATACACTGAAAAAACCAACATCAAAAACAACAATTTTCTTTTCTGAAACCATAAGGCCAGAAGGAAGTGGCACAATATTTTTCAAGTACTAAAAGCAAAGAATTGTCAAATATAAATACTGCATCTGGCAAAAATAGCCTTTGTGAATGAAGAAGAAATAAAAACATCTCAGATGAAGGAAAGCTAAGATAATTTGTTTCCCACAAATCTACCTTTAAGTAATGGTTAAAAGACATTATCTATTGAGAAAAGTAAATGATAAAAAGAAGACCTGGACTTCACTATTTAATAAATACACAGAATACAATGAAAATAAGGCAATCTATCAAATGATGTGAGGTTCAGGTAAAGCAGTGCTAGGAGGGAAAATTATAGCACTAAATGCTTACATTACATAGGAAACAATAATGAAGATATAGTTGCCCACCAATACAAAGGCAGAGAGCACAAAAATAGCCATTACTCTTACATTACTAAAAAGGTCCTAGGATATAAAAAATCATCTTGAGAGAGAAGAATAAATGTGTGGAATCATTCTGTCTGATACTAAGGCTTACCATATACCTACAGTCATTAGGACAGTGTGGTACTGGTGGAAGAATAAACATATAAATCAATGAAGCTAACTAGAGAACCCAGAAAGAGACCTACACAAGTATGCCAGACTGATTTTTTGTTTTTTTGTTTTAAGGTTCAAAAGCAATCCAATGAAACAAGGAAGGCATTCAAAAAATTGTGTTGGGGAAAAGGGACATCTATAGAGTAGGGAACTACCTCAACTCTAAACCTCACACTTTATATGAGAATTAACTCAAAATGTATTGTGAACTTAAATGTAAAATGCAGAACTATAAACTATGAATCTTTAGGAGAAAATAATCAAGATTTAGGGCTAGTCGAGAAGTTTTTAGAACTGATATTAAAACTACAAAGATTCATCCCACTATTATCATGAAAATATTGTGTTCCAAAACATGTTTTGATTCATTTACCGCAAGCATATTTGTATATTACATACATGCATGCATGCAAACATCCATGTTTAAAAATATTCTAAAACTGCATTTTTTTGTATAGAAAAATGGTGATGTCAAGATATATCAGGTAATTAGTTAATATTTTAATTGCCTGTACACAAAGTGATGATTTTTATTGGAAGTACTCCACTTTGTCTATTTTTATATTATAAACAATCTAAAATTAAAAAAAATGTTTAGGGTTTTTTATTTATCAGTTGAGGGATAAACCTATTTGCATTGTTTAGTAACATCCTTAGGGCTAGCTGCATTTCTGTTTCTTAGGCTCTAAATTATGGGATTAAGCAGAGGTGTCAGCACTGCATATGTTACAACCATCAGCTATCTTTAAGGAATGACTCAATGTCCTTAAGCCTTGAAAAAACAAAGCCAGTAAATCCACAGTGTATGAAGTTGGACAATTAAGTTCGCGAACTCTTCCTAGAAAAAGTGCTATATACCTTATTGCTGAATATCATTATGGTCACCTTTGAAGTACTCCCCTTGGGAAGCTATGCACTGACGCCAGCGCCTAGTCCACCCTTCAAAGTAATTTCGGAACTCTGTGGAATGGCCATCAAAGCCGTTGTCGTATTACTCTTGATGTCCTGAATGTGTTTGTTTTTAAATGAATTAAAGAGTTTATTAGCCATAGAAAAACATTGATTCCTTAAAACCAATTCTCATTAAGTTTCCTGGAAAACAGTAAGCTTATAGAAAATTTCTTTCTCATGAACAGAAAACCACTATGCTTTTGGTCCAAGATATGTTGGGTTTTTTCTTCCTTCTTCTTCAGTTGATAGATAGTTGGATGTAGCCAAATCTATAAATAGGTGTACTTACCCCAAATGTGCAACATAAATACAGAAGCAATGAATAGAAGACTCATAACCAATGCTGAAACAGGGCCAACTTTGAGGCCAGGTGAATCTTCAGTGTAGAATTGCCACATTCCCCTACTGCCAGCTGTGGTCATACAGCCTGCACTCCTTGTTCCGCAGCTGGCATTTATCCTCTGGCGGATCGTGGAACCTGCCGCTCAGGCGGCCACTGCTTGTTTACTAACTAAAAACTCCCTCACAGACAGTGCCATGTGAGCTGGTGCATTGTTGTGATGCAAGAGCCATGAACTGTTGGTAAAAAGTTCAGGTCGTCCAACTTTTTCACACAGCTTTTTCAGCACTTCCAAATAGTAAACTTGGTTAACTGTTTGTCCAGTTGGTATAAATTCATAATGAATAATCCCTCTGATATCAAAAATGGTTAGCAACATCGTTGCAACAAGTTTGCAAACCTAACTGTCAGACCTCGTATGCACCTTACAGGGAGGTAAGAGGAACATGTTGAAAAGTTCTTATACCTCCCCTTTGCAGAGGGCATCTTCATAACTATGGACACAATAAAGACATAGAAAACAATAATGAAGATATAGCTGCCCACCAATACAGAGGCAGAGAGCACAAAAGTAGCCATTTCACGATGGGAAGTGTAATCACAAGCAAGGCAGGCAACAGGGGAGATATCACAGAAGAAGTGATAGGTGGTACTGAAGTCACAGAAAGACAATTTGAATCCAATGAGGATGATGCACAGAGAAACTAGGAATTCAACCATCCAAAAGGCCATCATGAGCTGAAAGCAGATCTTGTGGGTCATAAGAATGGTATAGCGCAGTGGGTTGTGAATGGCAGTGTACTGGTCATCAGATGTGGCAGCCATGACGAAGCAGTTG
This sequence comes from Rhinolophus sinicus, assembly GCF_057876585.1. Taxonomy (NCBI): domain Eukaryota; kingdom Metazoa; phylum Chordata; class Mammalia; order Chiroptera; family Rhinolophidae; genus Rhinolophus; species Rhinolophus sinicus. The sequence goes on along the minus strand of NC_142514.1, from coordinate 145,256,515 downwards.
TTGGCTACCAAGTCAAAGAAAGAAAACATCTGTGTGGCTCACTCAGGAGAAAAATGGTCTTGCTGTGTGACAGCAAGTCCACTATCATACAGGAAATGATTGCCACAGTGGTATAAGTTTCTGAAAAGGAGAGGCCAGAGATGAAAAAGTACGTATGGGTGTGAAGGTTGTGACTGAGCTTGATGGCCACCATTATGGATACATTAGCAACTATCATGGTCACAACACAGAAGAGAATTATCACAAAAAAAGAGATTCTGCAGTTCTGAGAAACAGGAATAACCCCACAGAAAGAATGTGCTCACTGTGGTATGACTGCCCATTCTCCTGGTGTGTGCAAGTTTCTTTCAACGGTGCTGAGGTCCTTAAAACAGATATGACCGTAAAAAGATCTTCATGCACTGATGTCACCTAGACTTTATTTAAAGGAACCTGCATAAGTTAAAGCAACTCTTCATGGAAGAGCCTGAGAAAGGGACGCAAATGCACCTGAATTAAGTCAAGTTTGGGAGTCAGAGTGATAAGAATGATTCTAGTATGAGAATCTGTATAAATGACAATCTATGAGAATGACAATCTAATGAGAATCTGTGGTTTTCACAGCCAGAAGTTATGGGGACTTCTCTCCCTAGCACTGGAACGCTGGGCTGAGAAGCCTGGTGTGGGGCTCCTCTGGGGGCACCTCTACAGCCAAAACATCCCTCCTGATTTTTAACACGTTGCGTACGGCGGGGTTTAAATCCCTCGTGAAGATTCTCGTGATCCGTACGCAATGTGTTAATGGTCACACATGGCTGTGGGACCAGCCCATTCCACATCTCTGCCCTTCCTACCAGTCTTGAGGTGGCTTCTTCTGAATGTCCTTAGTTGTAGGACTTCAGTTCAGCTAGACTTCAGGTGATTCTCAATGATTGTTGTTCAGTAGTTTAGTTGTAGTTTTATGTGGTCATGAGAGGAGGCAACCACAGCATTTACCTACTCCACCATCTTTCCAATCAGGATCTTCATACAAATAGGCAACTATGAATCAAATTGCTTTGTTTCAACCCACTGGATTTTGTGATGCTACATATTTCAAATACTTTTTGAGATCTAATGGTACCCTGGTACTGAGGCGTGCTTAATAAACTATTGATTGAATGATTCAAATAATTCAATCATTTAAATCATTTAAAATAAATACAATACTTTAAAAAGTTTAGGGAGATCAGTGAAATCTTCTAAAAGAACTTTGACTTTTTTTTCAGTGCAATTCTTCTTTCCTCAGTTTATCATCATGAAGCAGCTCTGAAGGTGATAATTGTGACAATGACTAGACCCCCTAAATGAATTCAACATGTTGTAACTTCTGCTAGGCTGCTTCCCATGGTAACAACCGAAGCTTGAGATATACAATATCATTAATTCTAATACAAATCAACAATTTTTAAGTTCTTGAGAATTTCTCTTTGATGTTCTTTTCCAGATACCTAATATAATATGATGGACTAGCCTGAAATCAAAATGATTTTGAAGTTACTGTCTCATTTTAGAATGGCATATTCTAGTCATAAAGTTCTAATCAACTTTTGGGTTTTCAGCAAAACTTTCAGGACATTTTCTAGCAGGTGTACTTGTTATGTGGTTTGCCTTGAAGTCTGGAACTGAATAGAATCAAGCCACATTCTTCAGATTAACTTGGCAAATTATATTTCTATTTTGATTGTTCATTAAACATTCAGTCTTACTAGAGGTGAGGACAGAAAAATGATATTAAGATAAAACTGAGGGTCCTTATAATTCTTCTTTGACTTAGTTTTAAAACAATTTTTCCTCTTCTCACTCTCAGCACACTGCACTGACCTGACCTTAGTCTCTCACCTTAATGATCACTGACCCCAGGCAGCAGAAGACAAACATCCAGGTTCTGAACAACGGTCATAAGGTTTAACCCCCTGGCAAGCAAAGATAACATCTTAATCTAAATTATGTTTCACCTCCCAAGCCTTACTGTGGGATGACCCCCTTGGCAATGGAGCAGACCTCAGAGCCATCTTCAAGACCTAAAGAAATGATTTATTATCCTTACCTCACCTCTGACCAATCAGCTCCCAGCATGACCCTGAACCCCTAACCCATGGAGTCTTGTGATTTTGCTCCGTATAATCTGTAACCTACATGCCATCAGGGAGTTGGGTCTTTCAGAGCATGAGGTCGCCCATCTCTATCTGGACTGGCCAATTCTAATAAACTAATTCCTTCTTTACTGAAAATCCCTGCTACGCATTTTTTTGTGCAGAGCATGCAAACTCAATGATTGGGATTTGGTAACAAAGACACTCCATAGAATTTTTATCTTAACATCAGTCACTGTTAAAGGTTAAGGGGCAGAAAAATAATAAGCAATCAATGGTGCAAGAGAAAGACAGAAACACTGGCTAGAAATTGTTCTGTAGGATGCACAAAGGTTAAAGACAAGAAGATAAAAAGAAAAATACTGTGTTTCCCCAAAATAAGACTTACCCCAAAAATAAGCCCAGTTCCTCAAAAGTGGGGCTTCAGGGATTGAGATAGGAGAATCTAAAATCAACAAAATGAAAACAGACAGCATACTGAATGTGAGAAGATATTTGCAAATAATATATCCAAAAAGGAGTTAGTATCCAAAATATGTAAGGAACTCATACAACTCAATATAAACAAAAAACAAAACAAAAACCAAAAAACACACACAAATAATCCAGTTAAAAACTGGGCAGAGGACCTGAACAGACATTTCTACAAAGATGACTTACAGATGGCTTACAGACATGTGAAAAGATGCTCAACATCACTAATCATCATGGAAATGCAAATCAAAACTACAATGAGATATGTCTCACACCTGTTAGAATGGCTATTATTAAAAAGACAAGAAATTTTTAAAAATAAAATAAATTTTAAAAAAAGCCAAGAAATAAAAAGCTTTGGCGAGGATGTGGAGAACCCTCCTGCACTGTGGGTGGGATTGTAAATTTGGTGTAACAACTGTGAAAAACAGTACGGTGATTCCTCAAAAACATAAAAATGGAACAACCATGTAATCCAGCAATTCCACTTCTGGGAATTTATTCTAAGAAAACTAAAACACTAATTCAAAAAGATATATGCACCCTTATGTTCACTGCAGCACTATTTACAATAGCCAAGATATGGAAATAACCTCAGTGTCCATCAATGAATAAATGGATAAAGAAGTTGTGGTACATATATACAATGGAATATTACTCAGCCATAAGAAAGAATGAAATCTTGCCATTATGCAACAACATGGATGGACCCTGAGGGTATTAAGTGAACTACATGTGGAATCTAAAAAACAAAACAAATGAACAACAACAATAAAACCCCCAAATCGTAGATACACAGAACAGACTGGTGGTTGCCAGAGGTGAGGCGAGTTGGAGGATGGACAAAATGGGTGAAGGGAGTCCAGGGGTGCAGATTTCTAGTTATAAAATAAATAAGGGAAGAGGATATGATGTCTCAAAAAGTTTCTGAAGAAATTATACCTGCTTGGACTGCAAGGGACAGTACAAAATGAAGATGTCTTTGGACTCTCAACCTACAATGGGCAGGAAATAGGCCAAGACAGCTACTCAGCTATAACATGGGCTATTTTTTTTCCTGTAAAAGGATGATTCAGAGGATTGAACTATAAGCCAGAAGGCAGAGCCACAGAAACGTATTAGCAGGAAGTAGAACTGGACCATGATCAAGAAAATGAGAACCTGTGTCTCGCTGGATTTTGGAATTGCTATGGGCCAGTGTTGCTATGTGACTCCTGTATTCCCCCTTTATGAACAGGAGTATTTACTAAAGCTTTCCTACTCCTGTATCAACACTGCCTGAAAGATGGGTAGAAGTCATAGGCCATCTCTTGCTCCTAGGTCTTCAAATCAAGGGGTATTACATTTGAGGAGCTGTACCTAAGGAACCTCACCATGCCTGAACCTGATATAGATCTCATGATGATAAACTCAGTGTTGATGCTGTAATGGCATAATGTTTTGGGGGAATGTAGGAGGGTAGGAACGTATTTTAGCAGGTGAGAAATACATAAATTGTGGCCGGAGGGATTATGGAAGATTGGAGATGGTTGCAAAGTCTTTGCTATTTCTCTTGTTGAAAGGTGTGATCTAATTTCCCTCCCCTTAAATCTGAACTGGCTTTAGTGATTTGTTTTACCAAGAGGAGACAGTGTAAGTAATATTCTGGGTCTCCTGAGGTTAGGTCATAGGGAATTCCTTTTTAGTCTCCTGGGACATATGCTATTGGAATCTGAGCTACCACGTGAGAAACTCAACTACTCTGCAGGTAAGACCATATGGAAAGACTCTAACACTATATGGAGATAAGGTTTTCAAGCCATCCTTGCGAAGGTGCCAGACATTTGAGTGAAGCCATCTTGGGCTCTCTAGTCATGCCCAGATGCCACCTGAATATCACTAAGTGACTCCTGTTAATTTCATGTGGAGAAGAAATGCTGTGCCAAACCCAACCTGAATTCACAAAATAATGTAATATAAAATGGTTTTGCTTTAAGCCACTAAGTTTTGAGTGACCTGTTATGCATCAATAGATAACCTGAACATCACTTTTCCTCAGCTAGTAAATGGCATCCCATTCACATCCACTGAATAATCTAAGCCAAAAATATCTGAGGTTTCCTCAACTTCTCTTTTAACTTTTAACTTCCCACACTAATCCATTAACAAGTCCTTCGGTCTTTTATCCAAACTACATCTTGAATAGGTTCAGTTCTCTCTAACTACACTGCACCTGAACTAGCCCAACGTACCATCATCAAAAATCTTGACTATTAATCTCATTGGTCTCCTGTTCCCACTCTTCCCTTTAATAATTTTTCATACAACAACCAGACTGATCTTTTAAAAAACTACTCACATTAGATTACACCTATTAAAATCACCATTTAATGGCTTCCCATTCCTTTAGGAATAAAACTGAAACTTTTCCATGGTCTATGATGTTCCCCATGATCTAATCCTTTGTGAGTACCTCTCTCCTCCTGGTTCACCACGGCCTCCTTATTTCTTGAAATAACAGGATCTTTGTACTTGCCAGATTTCTGTCTGGCGGCTTTCCCCTCACTCTCCATATCAATGGGTCCTTCTCATCATTCAACTTTCTACTCAGCTATCACCTCCTCCAAGTGGCCTTCCTTTTCACTCTCTCTAAGGTAACACCACCCACATCGTCCCAGTTACCCTTTATAAGTCATATCAACCCAACTGACTTGTCTCTTCCATACCACTTATCATAGTCTGTATTTCTAATGTTTAATTCCCTAGCTCTACCCCACTATAAGCTAAACTGCATGACAACTCTGTTCTATTCATCAACATATCTTCAGTATTTACTCAGTTCCCAGAATATAATAAAGGCTCAAAAATACTTCTGAAGAGAATGACTATGCCCTATCTACCTGTAAAATGACTTCAAGGCCTGAATCAAATAATCCTCAGAGGCTTTGAGGTCACAATGGCAGGGAATTATCAATGTTTGAGGCCCCCTCTCCCACGTTCTCCCTGAATTATTCTAAACCTTAACAGATCTGGAAATTAATGTTTATCAGTGGTCTTTGACTCAAATTAGTTCCCAATTAACAAAGCCCAAATGATACCTGAGGTAAAATACAGAAGACCTGTCATACTTGGACCGTAACCTCTGAGATGAGTACAATGTGTCCAGAGGGACACTGGTCTCAATATGCTGGACTTTAGAGTTCACATAACTAAAGCTCTGAGATGTCATGGGAGTCAGGATGCACCCGCGATTTTTTACAGAATTGAAAATGTTGTTTATAAAAAATATAATACTATAACAACACCTCAAAAGAGGCTCAGAGCAAGAGGTGATATTGTCTCTTAGCTAAATTATACGAGATTCCTGAAAGGGTAAAGCCATATATTGCTGAGACTTCTCTTGCTTTTATTTTTTATTTATTTTTGAAAGTAAAGCAAAGATAAGCTTATGCAAGCAGAGTGACCACTGATGCCTTTAGAACCCAACAATATCAAATGGAAGCCTGCAAACCTGAATAGCCTCACCCTGGGAGACATTCTAATGTAATAAGATGATGGACTGAATGGGATTCTAGTTATGTGCCAGTTATCTTTGGACTTTTATGATGATTTTGCTGTGAAGTGTCTGTAGCCACACACCAGCAGGTGGACTGTGACATAACAGAAATATATCTTTAGTCTCTGCCCTCAGTTCCTGACACAAAGCTCCTAAAACCCTTCCAATTTCCTGAGTAATAGGGGTGCTAGGAGTATCTTTTGTTCTAATAGAATATTTGATCTCTGACCCCCATTTCTGACACAGAGCTCCTAAATACCCTGGAATTTCCTGGGGGACAGGAGTATCTTTTGTTCTAATGAAGCAATTCTTGGTGAGCTCCTGGATAGCTTCAGGATGGGGGCTGGTCACCAGAAAGACCAAACCATGATTAGAATTTGGAACGGTCTGCCCACCCCTCTGTTATGCAGGGAAGAGACAGGGGTTGGAAATGGACTTCATGCCAGTAAGGCCGCCTCCATAAAAATCCTTAAACACTGGCATGGAGAGCGTCCAAGCTGGTGAACACATCCATGTGCCAGGCGGGTGGTGCATTCCAATGTCACGGTGACAAAGCTCCTGCCCTAGGGACCCTTTCAGACCTGGAGCTATGTATCTCTGCTCTGGCTGTTAATGTGTATCCTTTCTCAAGTCTTTTATAATTAACTGGTAAATATAAGTAAATGTTTCCATGAGTTTTCTGAGCCATTCCAGCAAATTATCAAACCTGGGAGAGGGTGGTGAGAATCCTGGCTTTGTAGCCAGTTGGACTGAAGTGTGGGTACCCTGGGGAGCCATTACTTACACCTGGTGTCTGAGGGCAGTCTTGTGGGACTGAGTCCTTAAACTTGTGAAGTCTGACATGACCTCCAGGTGGTTGGTGTCACAATTGAATTTAAAAATAGGGCATTCAATTGATATCTGGATATTTAGAAAATACTGGTTTTCCAATTGGTTGGTGGGGGAAAATACAGTACACATTTGGTTGTGAGCAGAGACACAGTTTTCCTTTACCCATTATTTTAATCATTTCATGTGTTTTTTTAAATTTAATCATATTACCTTTTAATCTTTGTTATATATTTTACCCTTAAAAATTGCATTGTAGATCCTCTACATTTTTACTTAACAGTTTATTTTAAATATTATTCATTTTATTACATCTTTTTGCTATATCTCCCAATCCTTACCTCTCTCATCCCATTACACTGAGACGTGGACTTTTATGATCTAAGTCTTGCTTTCAGATGCTCTAAACAGTTATCACAGTATATGCTTTGAGTTGGGAATTCCTGACTCCAGAAAATCTCCTCACCCTTTCTAGTCTCATGGTGATACTGTATGTAAATGAGGGTAGATCATTATACAAAAAAACAGTTAGTGCAATCTTTGACAACATTTCTAGTTTTTGTAATGGGTACTAACTTCCTTATAAACCAGACTATGGAACTACGATTGCTGTTAACAAATTAATTTCCACCCTTAGAATTAAAAGATACTCTTTTTAATTCCTACAAATAAAGAAGACTGCATTATGCCAATGGGACTGTTTGTTTTTAACATGTGTTTAAGTATGGACAGACTTCCAGTCAAATCACGTGACTGTGGTGCCCAGACCTGATATCCTAAAAGATGGGAATCAATTCAGCTCCCCTTCTTCATCATTGTTTTGGAGTCTTTACAGCCTAGACCTTCTAGGGCATAGAGTTTGTTCAAAAGACTGATACAAAGTAACAGGTTAGGCTGGACTGCTCTGTTCAAATCCTCTAGTTCAGTAACAGTGCTAAAGTCATTGGAATCAGAGGACTTGATTCCTCTAGAAGCAGAAGACTTGAGCCCAAATCTCTCCAGACAAACTACTGGATCTCCCTAAGACTTAGTATTCCAATCTGTCAATTGAGGAAAATTAATAAGCCAGCATCACAAAATTGTTATGAATATTAATTGGAGAAGCATGGTGGTTTTGGACCCAGACTTTCTGGATTCAAACATCGGTCCCACAACCTCCTAGCTACATGATTTAGGGCAGTGTACTTAATTAATGTGTCTGTGCTCCAGATGACTTTTTTTTTTTTTAAAGAGAAATAACAGTACTTCATAGGATTTTTGCAAGGAATAAACCAGTTAACATATGTAATGTGCTTAGAATTGGGCTTGGCACATAGCAGGTGCAAATTACTGCTTGCTAAATAAATTAAGAAAGAGTACTTGGCATCTACAGATATTAATAAGGGTGACAATTACAGTAATAATAATTGGTTTACTAGTGTATAAAAGTGAGTATCAGAAGAAGTATGAATTTAAGCGATCAGTTATGCAGCATTTGGTAGGTCCTAAGCGTGATACAGGTAAACAAAAACGTGCCAAGAATGGATCCTAAGAATATATTCTGACAGCTGCCTTTCTCATGGCCTCCTTCACATCTCTGTTCCTCAGACTGTAGATGAGAGGGTTCAACATGGGGATCACCACTATGGAGAACACAGACGTCACTCTGTTCTGTTCAGGTGAGTAGCTGGATTTGGGCAGCACATAAATGAATGTGACGGTTCCGTAGAAGAGAGTGACCGCAGTGAGGTGGGAGGTGCAGGTGGCGAAGGCCTTGTGCCGCCCTTCAGCAGAGCGTATCTTCAGGATTGTGATGAGGATACAGATATAAGAGAGAGAGATCACAAACATCGTGACCACAATGATGGATCCAGAAGAAACGGAAGGGATAATTTCAATAATGGAGATATCTGAGCAAGAAAGTTTCAGCAAAGGGGAGAAATCACAGAAAAAGTGACCGACCTGATTTGGTCCACAGAAAGACAGACTCAATAAACATCCAGTGAATGTCCAAGCATTCACACATCCACCCAGGTAGGACATCCCCACTAAGTGACTACAGATTCTGGGGGACATGTGGGAGGAGTAGAGCAGGGGAGAGCAGATGGCCACATAGCGGTCATAGGCCATGGCAGCCAGGAGGAAGCACTCAGTGCTCCCAAATGTGACCACAGAACAGAGTTGAGCCATACAGCCAGCAACAGGCAGACAGATTCCTTTCCTCAGGAAGCCCATGAGCATGACAGGTGTGACTGAGGACGATAACCAGACGTCTACAAAGGCCAAATGGCAGAGGAAAAGGTACATTGGGGTATGAAGCTGAGGGCTGCTTCTGATTAACACGATGATGCTGACGTTGCCCAGTAAGGTGACCGCATAGATTCCTAGAAACATCACAAAGAAGATGACACTAAGTGTAGGATCCTCTGTTAACCCCAAAATGATGAACTGGGTCACACTGGTGTGGTTTCCAGCCTCCATCTCCTCTGTGAATTATTCCTGTTGAGGGAAATGTGAATATTCATTTCTTTTATGCTTCTTGGAGTTTTGCCCCTGTGTCATGAAAAAGGCAAAAGTTCCTTTGTTTTGAGGAAATCCTGAGAAAGCAATCCTGAGAACAGTGATAAATAATAAGGGAAGACACAGGAATTGCTGCAATCCGAGGGAACAATTTGAAGCATACTAAAGAGCCAGTAAAAATTAGAAAAGTTACATTTACAAGAATGAGAAAATAGAAATATAAAAATTTCTTTTAATATTTCTGTAAAATATTATAAAATTTTAAAAAATATTTGGAATTACTCTATTGACCTGAAATTTTCATTTATGCACATGTTTTCTTTCCAGTAACGTCGGCTAAATAACAATCCCTACAGGTAAATTCTACAGACTTATATATTATCTTTACATGCACTTTCTTTTAATTTTTCCATATAGTTAACAACTAAGGAAACACTCAACTTAAATCTTTTACTTAAAACAATGCCTCACAATCCATTTTCATTTATTTTAATTTGGGGGCATAAGTAAGTAGTATTTACATATTTCTAATCATATTACATATTCCATTTTTATAATTTACATTTTCACTTAATATTATCTATAAAATATTTCCCAGTTTCCTGAGGTATTTGCATATCTGAAATGCTGGCTGGAATATATGTCAAACTCCTTAGCATGGTATTCATGGAACTTCATAATCTGTCTCTGATTATTTTTCTGAATGTATCTTCCTACATATGCTTCCGTGCAACTTTTGTGCTTTTAAGAGTCATATGTTAATATGAAACAGATATTTTCTACTCAGTGTTATTGGTTCTAATTTTCATAGAAACACAATTTTCTGCTAACAACATTATTTCAGTTATAAGGTCTTAAACATTTACCATAAATAAATATCAGTAACAAATATCTACAAATGTGTTAGTATCTTAGAAATTATTACATGTCTTACTTTAGATGAGAAAGCATTCAGTATTACCAATAGTGGGACTCAGTGTGACAATGAATTGTGAGGTCTAATGAATCAATAATGAGAACCTGCAGCTCATTGAAGAATATGTCCTATTTCCTCTCTGACTGGTCTTCATTAAGTGCACTTACATTACTCGAGTATCAGGCAGCTTACTGCCATTGCTGTTAGCTTTATCATTAAAAATATCTGTTTTAATCTTATCAATGATCCCCTAAGAGTTTAATGGTACAAATGGTAAAAACCATGTCTTTTCTATAGAAAACTTTGAAATACTTGACCACAGCTAGCATGCCTGCACTGCTTTCCCTTTTCTAAAATTAAGCATCCATAGTTCCTTTGGCCAGGCACCTGTGGCACACTTTTCAGATCCTGCAAAGTGCTCCTGTCACCTTCTGAACATACACTTGTGTGAGGAACTGGGCCTGGCACTGAGCAGTCTCTGTGCTCCTTCCTGTGGCTCAAGCAGAGCTCAGTGGGGCCCCTGCTTCACTAGCATACTGCGTGCGTTTGGATGTCTACTGACAGCAGAGTTTCGGAGATGGAGAGAAAAAAGATGGAGAGAGTCAGATCCTTGGCCTCCCACTGGCCAGCTGTTTTAACTTGCACATGACACTTAATCCCTCTGACTCTCAGTTTTTTCATTTGTAAAATGGGAATAATTGTCCCTGTAATGCACCTTTGTTGTGAGATTAAAAGAAGTATTTATAAAGTACTCAAAGGTGTTTAGTCACACATCAGGGCTAAGTAACAATTTTTTATTAGGTAAAAATAAAGTGTTGGTAGATTTTCAGTTATTTAACTTTTTTGATGAGAAGCATATATAGTTTTTCTTTCAACACATGGCAGATTTTCACCACAAATCCAAAATAAGACAGGAAGTACAGTATCCGATGCCTTCATACTTCTAGCTTATGCCACTCAGATGCGTAATATAACAACTGATCCTTTTTGCTCCCTTCCTCTCCACTGGCCACCTGGGCTTCTCTCCAGAGCTCTTCATTTTGGCATTCCATTCAGGCTGGCCCACCCACTCTGATTCTCAACTATCTTTTCTGTCAATGCACAGGTCACTTTTGATGCTGGAGAGAGGGCACAGCACTGTGAGCCTCAGCTAACCTGAATATCTGGTGATTTCTCCCTGATTTCCTTCCATAGTTTCAGCTGTGGTTTTGGCTCCTGCAGACCCTCCACACTGCCCTGGGAACTCCTGAGCAGCCTGGTTTGGGTGCAGTGCATCCCTTGCTGAGGCCACAGTATCAACAGACGTCAAGAGCTAACTTCATGAGACAGTGTCTCTTATTTTTAATTTCCCATTGAACAAATAAAAATTTAAATTATTGGAACACAATCTATGAATACTGTACTCACCTTCAGACCCAGGATTGTTGAGGCTGAACTCCCAAGAGAATTGCATAAAGCAGAGGTTTTCCACTTAGTTTTCTAAGTAGTTGTGCACTGAATAGTCAGCAATGTAAACCACTGAATGCTCCCCTCGGTCAAGGAACGTAGTGGTGGTTCTTCCACACAGGCAGTGAGGATGAGGGCGTGTGTGGTGGGAGGGGAAGGAAGTCTCTAATAGAACATAACAAATCCCCTCAGGCTGCTTCTGCTTGCCCCATTGAGAAACAGGTTCTCTTGTACAGAAATGCTGCGTGGAACCCAGTGACTCATTAAGGCCAGGCTGCCCTTCCCAGAGGCACCCATAAGCCAAGGTAGCCTTTGGGATTCCTTCTCCTTTGTTTAGTGAAAATCAAGGAGAGGGTTCTTGGTTTCCCAGAGCGTGTCTAAAAGTCAGAACAATTAGCTAACTACTCGATCAGGGTTAGTAGGATGATGTCAGTGTATCTTCTGATAAAATAACCTTTGAGTCAATAAGAACAGGAGCATTAGAATTAAGTAGGGAACAGTAAGGAAGAAAACGATTACTGTGGCTTAGTGACTATTTAGCTATAGAGAAAAATTAGGACGATTCTTCTTTGGAATTCAGTATATACAGGATGGTCCCCTATTTAAGTGTCTTGGACTCTTTTTGTCCCTCCCCTCAACAGAACACTTCAAGAAACTCTTCTGAGGCATCTAAGTCATCCACATTCCATCAAGGCAGATGACAACAGCAAGTACATTAGATACCCCACCTTCCTTTACACGTCTCTAAAGGTTACCATTGGGATCCATCATTCTCACAGCTCTTTTTACAAGCTCTGGTGAGAAGAGCGATCCCAAAGTGATTTATTTTGCTATTCACAACCATCATTTTCCACTTTCAAGTTCTACTCAGGGCTGAACTCCTTTACTGTTCGAACCATTAATTTGTCCTATGCCCCTTCCAGGATTGTCTGACCCCATCTGGGAATATGTATTGCAACCTAAAACCATGAAAATATTATCCCGCAATATGTAAGCCTCCTCACGTCATCAGTCATATTCAAAGTACTCACATTGTTATCAAGAAGCAGAGTAGAACGCAACACGAGAAAAAGAAGGAGCAGGTCCCAAATCTTCAAAATGGTGTTTGACAGTAGATCGGCATCCTGCTCAGTTCTTCTTCAGCATTAAACCGAATTATTGGTCTTTTTGGACAGTAGCAGTGGCCAGTACTCCATAAGCCCTGAGAAGTTGAGAGAGAACTTCACTTAATCACTGATTTATTCAACCCATCATCCAAACTAAATTGAGTCCCTGCTCTCCAAAACACAAAACTACCAAAACAAATTTCATCCTAGACAGAATTTATGACATAGTATCATCAGTAGTAAAATGAAAGCATGTAGAAGCTGTTTCAGAAATACAGGAGAAAGAATGATTAACTTTGCATTTCAGGGGCTGGTCAGGGAACGTGGCATAAATAGAAGTTCCTGGGGCTAACAAAAGGTATCTTTCCAAGGATCCTGATGGAAGTTTGTCCAGACATTTGAACAATGAAAGTTGGCTAGAAATGGTGACAAGAGTCAGTATTACCAGAGCTTTAATTCCATCTCTGTAGACAAGACAGTCCCTTTAGCTGAGGACATCAGGTAGTGGGAAGAAAGCCAGGGGAACGGTATGAATAAGTTAGCAGAAACAGAACACAGTCTACTGTCACTCAAAATGGAGTCCCTGGACTGGTGGCGGTTAGCAAACAGCTGATTATCAATGCACGATACAATACGGACAGAACATGAGGGTAACCATTTATACACTTTATTGCTATTCAGGAGAGTAATTTTAAATGTGTTGATGCTAATAATAAAAAATGGGTTATATTTTTGTTTTTCTTACTTAATTTTTTTAGTAGTTCAAGTGTTATTGCCTTTCTATAAATTATTGATCCATGGATGCTTGGGGGAATATTGTCCCTCATTTAAATAGTTTGAAAAATCTAGGGATGACCTTTGTAACCTGGAGACCCGGGTGCAGTTTGAGGTGTATGAGCTCAGGAAAATTGTTTAACCTCTTTGGGACTCAACTTCATGATCTCTAAAATGAGGTTAATAATTCCTATCTCCTAGGCTGGTCATAAGGTTTAAATGGGATAGCATATAATTATGTGGAAAAGTTAAATGACATTATTGATATATCCTAAAGATGTCACAATAGAAAAATGTGCTTCGGTGTGTTGACTCTGATAAGTCACATTCATCAGAGTTTGGCAGAGCCTTGTTACCTTTTGCAAATTATTCTATTTCATCCTCAATCCCACACACTTCCTCCTTTGAGGTTCATGACATTGCAACTATGGCATCTCATCTTCCCCACTGATCTCCCGGGCACTATTCATTCCTTGAGGACTTTAGCACTTCCATTACAATTTCCTTCTCCGTCTCTATCATTGTCAACAGCCAGGACAACTTCTAACAACTTGGATTTCTCAGCTAACATGTGAACTTCAAATTTCCTCCATGTTCTTGACTCTAACAGCTTTCATTCATACACACTGTATTTATGAAATCCTCTGTCAAATTCATACACTAAATCTAATTTTCAGTTCTGTTCTGCCACTTAAAAATAAGTAATTAAAACTACAAATATGTTGTGAAAGCCTAATCAGCCAAAGGCCACCAGAAACAAACCTACAGCGTAACAGTCAAGTCTAGTAGCTCGATGCTGTGATGGAGGGTACTCCAAAGGACCACTGCACGCCTCTTAACAATGGAGAGAAGGCACATGCCTTTTGAAAGTTTTGGATTCTTAATACAGGATTCTGAGGAGGAGTAAGGGGACGTAGCTATCAGTTCTGACTGGTTACTGCATCTGAGGTGAGATGACGAGAAGGGGGTAATCTGGGATTAGACACTGTCATAAAATGATGGCAATTTAGCAACTGTGTATTCCAGCAATAGGTGGGAATAGCACCTCCGGTCTGGATGCATTCTTGGTAAGAAAGCAGTAGTCACTAAAAAATTAGATCATTGCAGCATTTTTACAGCTGCTGCATAAACCTGGGATAAGTAAATCTTTTACCCAGTTTTAAAAATTGGATTGCTTGTTATCTTACCATTGAGCTATGAAGGCTCTTTATAAATTTTTGATACAAATTCTTTAATAGATAGATATTTGTAAATATTTTATTCCAATGTGTGGCTTGTCATTTTACTTTTAATAATGTCTTTTGAAGTTATTAATGATTTAACTTTTATGAAGTCCAGTTTATTATTTTGGGGTTCATGTGTTTGGTGTCATATTTAAGATATCTTTGCATCACCCAGGTCAATAAAATTTTCTCTATATTTTTTCTTGAAATTTTATGTTTGTTTACATTTTTTCCTAAGATCTCTTTTGACTGAATTTTAGTTTTATGTGTGAAGTATTGAGGTGACTTTTTTTTAATGGGTGTTCACTTATTCTAGCACACTTTGTTAAAATGATTATCTTTTCCCCGTTAAATTGCATTATCTTCTCTTTAAAAAAAAGTCAATTAACACTTGTGGTCAAAATGGCAGAGTAGATAAATGCTGTACTTGCCTGCTCCCATGACCAATTGAGGGGATCTAGATGTGAAATGGGCTGGTCCCACACCCACGTGTGGCAGTTAATAATCGGGAGGGATATCTTGGCTGCCGAGTCTCCCCAAGGAGCAAGGGGTCCCAGCCCCACAGTGAGCTCCTCAGCCCAAAACACCAGTGCTGGGAAGAGGAGTCCCCATAACATCTCACTGTGAAAATCAGTGGGGACTCCATCTGGGTGAAACAGAAGGCTGCTGTAGAACCAAGTGTCCTTTTAAAGAGCCTAAGAACAGACTCACTCATTCACAAACACACACCCTTAGCAAAGAGACAGAAACTTGAAAAGCATCAGGGACATAGAAGGATGAACTGAATTGACTGGCTTCAGGTCAAGAGTTGGAGGAAGAGCTCTTTCCAGGACAGATGTGCTGGCAGGGTCCACTGTTTCTTTGTTGAGTCCCCTCCTTCCCCCCTCAGGCTGAAGGCATCAAATCTGAGTCTCCATCACTACTGATAAGTGCTACAACATATTTGGACCTCAAAAACATGATGCTAGATTCAGGGGATAGGAAAGGTGGCAGCAAGGTGGTGTTCTTGAGTTCTCCTCCAGAACTTACCACTAAATGGACATCTATAACCCATCAAAGGACTCTCGGCTCATCACACAGAACAGCCAAGAGATTCGTACGAGGATTACATGAAGGTGGGCAAATTGGGTGAGCAGGGGGAGAGGGAAAGGAGGGGAGTGGAGACACGGCCAGCATCCGCAGGTGTGGAGACGCAGGGGGTCCCAGGTTCGAACAGAGACCACAAGAGCCAGGAGGTGGGCTCTTTGCCTACGTCCCACAGCTGATCTCTCTGGCCGAGAGAGCAGCATATCCAGCATTTGAGGCAGTAACCTCAGGTGAGACCTCCAGCTGTGCCCTAGGTCGAACAAAGGACGTAAACACCATACCTGGGTCCCTCCCCACACTCTCGGAATCCTACTTCTGCCCTTCCAGAGACTCAAACTGGCCCCTGAACTGAGGAGTAGTGTCAGACACAGAGGAGCCATAGCGCTCAGGATCTGGGAAGACCCGCCTTGCAGCTCTGATCCAGGCAAGAGACTGGAAAGAGTGTGAAACTGCTGGGTTGGGAGAGAGAAGACTCCTCAATCCCCAGCCCCACCCTTTCTGGCCTGCCTAGGAAAGGGCAATTACTACTGTAGAGACACACCCAGGGGTCAGCAGCAGGCAGCAGACACAGCTCTGGGCTTTCAGCAGCTCAGAAATTTCCCGCCCTTCACATACACACAGACACACAGACAGACCGACAGACAGACAGACAGACAGACAGACAGACACACACGGAAGAAGTGCCCTAAGACTCAGGAGACCTAGGCACAGGGTTGGTTGTGTTACTCGCAGTGCACATATGTGAAGGCAAGAGCAGAAACTGCACTGACTTTGTAAAAACTACCATCCTGACCCCATAGCCCCACTCATCTAGAACTGCAGTACCAGGGTCACTCTGGGCACCAGATGGCCGGCTCTGCTTGCACAAGACGCAGAGGACTCTTTGGTACAGCATAAGACAACCTGGAGGTGGGCTTACTTGGTGGGCTTAAGCCAAGACTGGTGCTGTTTTTGTTTTGTTTTGTATTTGTATTTTTGATATTTTCGCCTGTGTTGAGTGTGGGTTATCGGTTGTTTTTACATGTGATGGTATTTGTTTTTTTCTTTGTTGTTGTTGTGCTTGTTGATTTGCTTTGTTCTGAAATTGCCCTACACCAGGGCCCAGCTCAAGAGAAACAAGATTCAAGACACCCAGAGGCCAACTCCAGATCAAACCAGCGTATTACCGGGTTTCACCTACAAGTGACACACCCAGAGGGAATTCTCTATAGGCACAAGAGCCCATAGGGGCCAAGCCTCATTGGAGTGGTCAACCCTCACACAGCAGAACATCCACTGTGGGCAGAGCCAAGTCTCACAACTAGTCAGCCTAGGAGTCAATTCCACCTACTGACAAGCCAAAAGCAATTAACGATCAACTTTAACAGGACAATATACACAACACAAGGGTCACCTTTGGAGCACACGCACAGGAGAACAGGCAAGTGGTGCAAATCAAATATAAAGGACACATACTACATAAAATAACCCAGCACAAACCAAGAAACCTAGGGGATCTACCTAATATGTCGAAGCAAACACAGAGAGACAGCCAGAATGGGGACACAAAGAAACATGTCCCAAATAAAAGAACACAAGAAACCTACAGAATTGGAACCAAATGAAATAGAGGTAACCAACCTATCAGAGACAGAGTTCAGAACACTGATGATAAGAATGTTTAAGGAGCTTAGTGATGACATAAAGAAGGGTAGATAAATCATAATGAACAACCAGTTAGAACTAAAGAATACAATAACTTAAATAAAGAACACACTTGAAGGAATTACCAGCAGGTTAGATGAGGCAGAGGATAGAATCAGCGACTTAGAAAAGTTAGCAGAGATCACCCAAACAGAACAACAAAAAGAAAAAAGAATAAAAACTATGAAGATGGTTTAAGAGACCTCTGGGATAACATCAAGCGCAACAACATGCACATCATAGGAATACCAGAAGGTGAAGAGAAGAAACAAGGGATTGAGAACATATTTGAAGTAATAATGTCTGAAAATTTCCCTAACTTGGTGAAGGAAACTGACATACAAGCCCAGGAAGTGCAGAGAGTTCCAACCAGGATAAACCCAAACAGGTCCACACCAAGACACATTACAGTTAAAATGACAAAGGTTAAAGACAAAGAGAGAATCCTAAAAGCAGCAAGAGAAAGACAGCAGGTTACAAGGTAACTCCTATAAGACTGTCAAAAGACTTTTCTACAGAAACATTGCAGGCTAGGAACGAGTGGCAGGAGGTTCTCAAAGTGATGAAAAACAAAGGCCTACAACCTAGATTGCTTTATCCAGCAAGGCTATCACTTAAAATTGAAAGAGAGATAAAGTGCTTCCCAGAAAAGAATAAGCTAAAGGAATTTATTACCACCAAGCCAGCATTGCAAGAAATACTAAAAGGACTTCTGTAAATAGAAAAAAGATGAAAACAATCTAACTACAGATTTAAAAATGGCAATAACTAGGTACCTATCAATAATCACTTTAAATGTAAATGGATTAAGTGCTCCAATCAAGAGACATGGCTGAGGGTGGCTGAGTGGATAAGAAAGCAAGACCCTTGTACATGCTGTATACAAGAGACTCACCTCAGATCAAAAGACACACACAGGCTGAAAGTGAAGGGCTGGAGTAAGATATTTCATGCAAATGGAAATGAGAAAAAAGCTGGAGTTGCAGTACTTATATCAGACAAAATAGACTTTAAAATAAAGAACATATTAAAAGACAAGGATGGGCACTATATAATAATAAAGGTATTGATCCGACAAAAGGACATAACCCTAGTAAACATCTATGCACCCAACGTAGGAGCACCTAAATATATAAAACAGATATTGATTGACATAAAGACAGAGATCAACAGTAACACTATCATAGTAGGGGACTTCAACACACCTCTGACAACAGGGGACAGGTCTTCCAGACAGAAAATCAATAGGGAAATGGCCTTAAATGACACATTGGACCAGTTGGATTTAATCAATATTTTCAGAGCATTTCACCCCAAAACTGCAGAATACACGTTCTTCTCAAAAGCACATGGAACATTTTCCAAGACAGACCACATGTTAGGCCACAAAACAAGTCTTGATAAATTTAAGAAAACTGAAATCATACCAATTGTCTTCTCTGACCACAGTGCTATGAAATTAGAAATCAACTACAAGGAAAAAACTGGAAGACACACAAACTCATGGATGCTGAATAACATGTTACTAAATAACGAATGGGTCAACCATGAAATCAAGGAAGAAATCAAAAGATATCTTGAGACAAACAAAAGTGAAAACACAACGACCCAAAATCTATGGGATGCAGCGAAAGCAGTCCTAAGAGGGAAATTCATAGCAATGCAGGCCTCCCTACAGAAACAAGAAAAATCATTGATCAACAGTTGACTTCACACTTAAGGGTCTGGAAAAAGAACAGCAAAATAAGCCCAAAGGGAGTACAAGGAAGGCAATAATAAAGATCAGAGCAGAAATAAATGAAATAGAGAACAGAAAAACAATACAAAAGATTAATGAATCCAAGAGTTGGTTTTTAGAGAAGATAAACAAAATTGACAAACCTTTAGCCAGACTTATCAAAAGAAAAAAAAAAAAAAGAGAGAGGACTCAAATTAATAAAATCAGTAATGAAAGAGGAGAAATGACAACAGACACCACAGAAATACAAAACAACTTTAAGAATTTACTATGAACAACTATATGCCAAAAAATTAGACAATCTGGAAGAAATGGACACTTTTCTAGAAGCATACATCCTTCCAAGGCTAACTCAAGAAGAAACGGAAAACCTGAATAGACTGATCACCACCAGTGAAATTGAATCAGTAATCAACAATCTCCCAACAACAAAAAAAAAGCCCTGGACCAGATGGCTTCACAGGTGAATTTTACAAAACATTCAAAAAAGAACTATCACCTATTCTCCTTAAATTATTCCAAAAAATCTGGAAGGAGGGAAAGCTCCTAAACACTTTTTACGAGGCCACTATCACCCTGATCTCCAAAACAAACAAAGACATTACAAAAAAAGAAAACTACAGGGCGATATCCCTAATGAACTTAGATGCAAAAATCCTCAACAAAATATTAGCAAACAGAATTCAGCAATACATTAAAAAGATTATACACTATGATCTTGTGGGATTCATTCCTCGTATGCAAGTGGGATTCATTCCTCGTATGCAAGGGTGGTTCAACATCCACAAATCAATTAATGTAATACACCACACTAACAAAATGAAAAATAAAAGTTATGTGATCATATCAATAGATGCAGAAAAAGCATTTGACAAAATCCAGCAGCTATTTATGATAAAAACTCTTAAGAAATTGGGAATAGAGGGACCATATCACAACATAATAAAGGCCATATGTGATAAACCCACAGCTAACATCATACTCAATGGGGAAAAGCTAAAACATTCCCCTTAAGATCAGGAACAAGGCAAGGTTGCCTACTTTCTCCACTTCTTTTCAACATAGTGTTGGAAGTTCTAGCCACAGCAATCAGACAAGAAAAAAATAAAAGGCATCCAAATTGGTAAGGAGGAAGTAAAACTGTCATTACATGCAAATGACATGATACTGTATATAAAGAACCCTAAAGACTCCACCAAAAAACTATTAGAACTTATAAATGAATTTAGTAAAGTAGCAGGATACAAAATCAGAATAAATGAATTTAGTAAAGTAGCAGGATACAAACTCAGAAATCAGTTGCATTTGTATATACTAATCATAGAATATCAGAAGGAGAAATTAAGAAAACAATCCCATTTACAATTCCTTCAAAGATCATAAAATACCTAGGAACAAATTTAACCAAAGAAGTGAAAGATCTGTACTCAGAAAATTATAAGACACTGAAGAGAGAAACTAAACAAGATAAAAATCGATGGACACACATACCACGCTCGTGGATAGGAAGAATTAATATCGTTAAAATGTCCATACTGCTTAAGGCAATATACAGATTCAACACAATTCCTATCAAGCTACCAAGGGCATTTTTCACAGAAATAGAACATATAATCCTAAAATTTATATGGAACCATAAAAGACCCCGGATACCCTCGACAATCTTGAGAAATAAGAAGAAAGTGGGAGGTATAACGATACCTGATATCAAATTATACTACAAGGCTACAGTGATCAAAACAGCATGGTACTGTCATAAAAACAGACACATAGATCAATGGAACAGAACAGAGAGCCCAGAAATAAACCCGTGCCTATAAGGTCATTTATTCTATGACAATATAGAAGCAAGAATTAACAGTGGGGTAAAGACAGTCTATTCAATAAATGGAGGGGGAAACCTGGACAGACACATGCAAAAAAATGAAGCTGGACGACCTCCTTACATCATCTACAAGAATAAATTCAAAATGGATGAAAGACTTAAATATAAGATCTGAAACCATAAAACTCCTAGAAGAAAATATAGGAAGAAACTTTATATATATTACCCAGAGTAAGATTCTTACTGATATATCCCCTGGGGCAAGGAAAGTAAGAGAAAAAATAAACATGTGGGATTACATCAAACTATAATAAAGTTTTTTCACAGCAAAGGAAACCACCAATAAAGCAAAAAGGGATCCTACTGAATGGGAGAACATATTTGCCAATGATATATCCAATAAGAGGTTAATATCCAAAATTTATAAAAAAACTCACTCAACTCAACTCCAAAAAAACAAACAACCCAATTAAAAAATGGGCAGAGGACACGCAGAGGCATTTTTCTAAAGAGGACATACAGATGGCAAATAGACATATGAAAAAAATGCTCAATCTCACTAATTATTAGAGAAATGCAAATAAAAACCACAATGAGATACCACCTCACCCCAGTCAAAATGGGTATCATCAATAAATCAACAAACAACAAGTGCTGGCGAGGATGTGGAGAAAAGGGAACCCTTGTGCACTGTTGGTGGGACAGCTGACTGGTGCAGCCACTATGGAAAACAGTATGGAGGTATCTCAAAAAACTGAAAATGGAACTACCTTAATACCCAGCAATTCCACTCCTAGGTATATATCTGGAGAAATCCACAACAATCAGTTCATATGTCCATATTCTTTTCCACCTTTTTTCTGACAGATTCCCAGGGCAACACCCAGTACGATGGGCCCTCTCTCTAGCCCTGTGTGTAGGACAGAAGACGTGGGGGCTCGCCAAATTTTCAGAACTATGAAAAAAAATGGCATTGAGCATAAGTAAAACATACCCAAGGGAATCAACCACATTTCAATATGTATTTGAACATGTTGAATTTCAACTACTTGGGTTTTTTTAAAGATAAATAAGAACAAACTTCACTGAATAATCATGATGCTATGTCAGAATAAAAACAATGCTTTGTGGACATCACAATGAGTTCTAGATCCACAGAGGACAATCTTCCTGGTATCTAATGGAAAGGAAGAAACTAAGTGGCGTCAAGGGTAATGGTCTCAGGTGACCACAGAATTCTCATTGGAATATACATGAAACAGCTCCAGCCATAAGGAATAGAGAAGACTCTACCTTATTGTTATAAGAAACTTTGTAATTTCAGGCATAGGGCAAATAAATCACAGGGATTCAAAGGCGAAATGTCTTATCCCTAAATAATATTACAGAAATAACTGTAGAATACTATGCATGAGCAATGAGTTCCTCATACAGCTTAATGTTTTCTTCTTTTTAAGAGATTGGAAGTGACTCCTCTTTGGCATAAGGTGGGAATTTTATTTTATAATTCTATTTACCATGAATATTGTGCTGTGTCTACTAATAACTAAGTAGCTGTGGGTATTAATCGACAGTTAAGAGGTATTGAAAATACCAAGGTACAGTTGGACAGGAGATAAATGCTATTGTTTTCCTAGTCCTGACATAATTAGCACACAGAAAACAGCAATGAAGAAGGTTAGAAAGATGCAAGCTGAGAACAGAACTGCAAACTCCAGACCAAAGCGAAGTGTGCCAAGGCGGATCAACTACACACAGCTGACTAAGCAGAAGAGCTCATACAGCGTCATGGGCAATTTGTGAGCAGGTTAGTACTGCTGAGCACCTGTAGGAAAAGTTGGCTACAAACCATGTGATGTTTTAGCAAATGGGAATAGAACTAGCAGGTATTAGGCACTTATGATCTGATTGATCTATATGCACAGCACTGTAACCCTGCAATGAAGCATATTTAGGGCCATGTTACACAGAGAAAAGTAGTTATCAGGGAGATTAAATTAATGCATGCAATTTGTATGGAACAGAAGCAGACCTTGGATTTGAACACAGGCTGCTCTAATTCTGCTTAATCCCCTATTCCATTACAAAATAGACTCCAGTGTAATTCCAGGTCTAACCTCAAGACAAATTAGGTGATTTCATTGTCTCAAAGATTTAAGCAGGAAAGATTAAAGGAAAACAAGTATAAAATCCTTCTGCAATTCTCATATTTCACTCATTATTTAATTGTAAATTTCACTGTAAACCAATGGCAACTTGATTCTTTGTGTGCCCCTGTGGGGACAGAACCCCAAAAAGCAGTTTCCAGGCTCTCGGCCTCACATAGAAAGGTGTTGGCTCAGGTAGTAAATGGCCAACTGTGATTGCATGGCCGTCAGCTGTAACCAGTGAGCCATTGGCCACTAATATAACTGCTGTGGCTATGCTAAAAGAGAAAAAAATGGGGCCTAGCAAGAAGATGGCGGCTGGGCTGGTGTGGATGGCGGTTTGCGGACAGTGTGGATCCAGCCTCCAGTGAGAGTATAGTGCCGCCAGAGAGAATATAGTGGTATGACTCCCCCATCTATGGCTCCGTGGGTGTTCCTTTTTGGCCTCACCATGTCCTGCGTTCTTGTATGGGGAGCGGGACCAGAGACCCCGCCGGACGCCCCACACAACAGCCCCCTCTTTTTCTTTTGATCACTCACTATAACCATTTGGTTTCAAAATTATGCAGCTGTGATTTATAAAACAAGCATTCCTTTGGTGGATCTAATATAGCCTCATCAAAAGAACTAAGTTTTCATACACACACGAAGGTTAGAAACTATTTACAACCAGAAAAAAAAAAATGAGCCTCGTGAACCTCTAACTTTACATAAATTTTGTTAAATTTTCTATCAGAATTCATACCTATAACTCAATAAAACATACTCCTTTATTTTCCTACCCTCTGGTCAATCATGGTCTGAAAATATTAAATGAAAAATTCCAGAAATAAACAATTCATGAGTTTAAAATTGTGTGCCATTCTGAGTAGCGTGATGAAATCTCGAACCATCCATTTCTGTCTGGTCCAGGATGTGAATCATCCCTTTGCCCAGTGTATCCATGGTGTATACGTGCAACCCGCCCACCCCAGTTAGTCACTTGGTAGCTGTCTTGGTTATCAGATTGTCACAATATCACAGTGTTTGTGTTCAAGTAACCCACACATTACTTAATAAAGGCCCCAAAGAGCAAAGCAGTGATGCTGGCAATTTAAATATGTCAACACAGAAGCCATAAAGTGCTTCCTTAACTCTTATATATAAGGAAAAATGTTGTAGATATAAGGTTTAGTATCATCTACAGTTTCAGGCACCCATTGGAGGTCTTGGAACACATCCCCCATGGATAAGGGGGGACCACTGTATCTTTTCTGAAAATTGTAGAAAAGCTGACTTCTATTCGGATTGGGTTGGAAGAAAGTTGAATGCACTTTTCCAAACACTTGGTGATAAGTATCCCCCATTTCTCCACCTTTGAACATTGATTGCCCCATGAGCAAAAATTAAGAGTAGCCAGCAGAAAAATTCTCCAGTTCAGTCTGCTCGGGAATGATGAGTAACATGGGGGCCCTGAGGGGCCCCAGGCTGGTCATGGTTTTGATGTATCTCTTGGGAGGTAGCTTGGTTTGCTTTGTCCAGTGTTCAGGGTGTGGTGATGGCACAGAGTCTGCAGGTGGCTTAATATCAAGTAGCCTCAAGTTCCTGTAGGTCTCACTGATATATCAGAGAAATCAGACATACTAAGTCCACTAGATCTCTCTGCAAAGGTGGGGCACAAATAACTGGAAAACACGTTTTTCAGGGAAAGAAGTCAATGATGTCTCTTTCAGTCTCACAGAGTAACACATCCCAAGATGGGTGAATTGATCACAAAATGCTGGGCCTGAAAACATCTCCCTCAAACTGTCCCTCAGAGAGTGACTGGAAGTCATGGGAATGATGTCATTTTGACATGTTTTCAATCACTAATTCCCTTGAGTATTATGAGGAAGGTAGGATTTATTATCACTACACATGGGAAAAGGAAGTAATAGAATCACAGTTAAGAGTTTCAAAACCTAGACATGACATAACAATTTCTCCTGAAGTTTTTCTTTTCTCTTCTTGGACAGATATGCCAGAAATGGATGTCAGGAATGATATATAATTCTCAAGAAGGCTCCCCTGGTGACCCCAATACGCTCCTTATTATAGGAGCAGTTATAGCGATCGTGTATTATTTGATGCTACAGAAAATGAAGTATATAGTTTAGACCAGAAAATAATAGTCTGTTTCGCTTTGTTCCAAGGAAACTACTCCTATGGTTTACAGGGTGTTTTTAGGGAGGGGAGTATACTTTACTCATTAAACAAGTATGTATTAAATGTAGATATGTAGTTATCACATTGCTAAGTGATGTGGCTATGTCCCAATGGGTATTGAAATGCACTGAAGGAGACACCCAACAACCTTTAGCATATGTCCAAATTAAGTAATGTTACAGAGAGAAAACAATATAATTAGGAAGAATTAGTCAGTGCACCTAAGAAAAAACCAAGTGAGGCTTCCTGGGACCTGCGGAAGATGCATCCCATTTATTCATTGAACTCTCAAGACACAAATCCTTATATTTACCAGGTTATACTGCAAGTATGTGGACAAAACAGTAAAATAGCCCTCTGCTCTGACTAGTAAAGAAGTCAGACATGTCAAAAGTGTCATCATGATGCAATCAAATGTGAACCCAGAATTTACTAACTCAATCAGAATGACTGGGGATGGTTTTCTAGGCAGGTGCCATTTGAATTGGGTTTGAAACAAAGATTGTAGTTACAGGAGCACAACAGGGCAGAAAGAGCATTATAAGAAACAATGCGTGCAGAGTAGGACAGCCACAAAAGGACATGTCATGCTTGGGGACTGTGGAAATGCTGCCCATACAGAGGAAATTGGTGGCAGGAGAAGGGGGTGGATAGGTAGACCTTGAATGCCATGTTAGGCACTGGCATTTGCAGGGACACTTGACTAGTTAAGAGGGTCTTCTCCAGAGTCACTATGCCTGGGTATAAACACCAGCTCTTTCTTTAACAAACTTTATCACCTTAACAAATTAAGGTAACTTTCTAAGCCACAGTTTCCTTATCTCAAACGTGTGCATAATACTACTATTTACCTCATAAGGTGTTTACGAAAACACATGAGAGAGGTGTTCTGGATACACTGGCTGTCTTCATATTCTTTGAATATGTCAAGCTCATTCCCACCATGAGATCTTTGTACTAGCTGTTTCTTGTGTCTGTCATTTTTCCCCCTTAAATCTTTAAATGGTGAGCTGCTAACTACATTTCAATCACAAAGTAAGCGTAAGCTCCACCGAAAGGGCTTTCCTGCCTCTCCAGTCCCAAGCAGCCACCTAGTCCCTCACTCTCGTATCACTGTCCTTTAATTCTCTTCATGGCATTTTTCTGTATCTGAGATAGGAGAGGTGATATGTGTCCTATCCCATGTTGTATTTCCCATGCACAGAACTGACTAACACATCACAGTCATTAAATAAACAATTGTGGGATTAATGCATTGGATGTGGATAGTTAATTAAGAAACGTGTACTTTAGTTTCAATTTTTTGTAAGATCAGGATTGAAACACCTACTATGTAGAATTGTTGGAAGAAATTTAGTGAGAAAATTCTATCAAACACACAACATATTGACCAGCACATTTCAGACGTTAAGTAAGTACTGCTTAATTGACATGCCTCCTTGTTTGCCCAGTAGTTCAGTACATAAAGAACACACAAACTTTTCAGCTACAGGTATATTTTCTTCTAGATTTGTGAATCCTATGGCATAATTTCCAGTGTGTCTCTACCATTCTTTCTCAATTGTCAACCCCACACCCCTGTCTTCTCAGTGTTTCCCTTTCCTTCCCTGACAATAGTGCCTGAAACTTAGCCACATATTATATAGAAAGTTTTTATGTTACTTTCATGTTGTCATCTCACACACAGAGTGGATGTTTTAAGAACTGATGAAAGTAACCAGAGGACCTTGAGTTCTTACAAGAGTTGTGCTGCAAAGCATACCAGTTAGAAAATACCCTGGAAATTTTCCTGAACGCTCAAGATGATCAGGACATCATGAATGCAGGTGAGTCACCCAGGACAGAAATGGTCTCTCCATGACGGTTTTTCCTTCAAGATCTGCCTGAATGCGAGACAGTTATTGGACACCTCCAGGCTTAACTTATTGTCATGGACAGGAAACCGGCACAGATTTCACAACTGTACATTTATTTCTTAGGTCTACTCAGTGGCCTAACTTGTTAGCCAAGCAGCCACTGCTTTCTGAAGATAGCATTACTTTGTAAGAATTTTTGGAAGTCATTCGAAAAAATTCTCCTACTTCTCCTTAAATTGGCATTGAGTCAATCGACATTAGGCACTTCTGTATGCCAGGTTATAATTAGATCACATGTAAACATTTTACACCTGTTATTTCTCATATCCTTGTAGGTGAAAAAATAAGCATTTTTTTTTTTTTCATATTTCCCTCTTTCATGCCAAGTCTGACTGCAGAGAAAAGAAAAGGGTGATAAATGAGGGGGCTCCAGAATATATTTAGGCGTAGTCTATGACAAATATACAGAGTCTCCTATTGGAATCTTTCTCCTCATCACTCTGGGTCCTGACCTTGAGTTCAGCCAGGTGCATTTAACTCCCATTTCTCAGGCATTTAACTCCCATTTCTCAGGCTCTCTTGCTCTTGTCCAGGGGCTCTCGATGAAAGTCCAGATGACATCGATGTGTTTTATAATTTTATCGGAGTCTTCACCTCAAGAACATCCGCACCTGTGGGAGAAAGTTGCTGAGCCTACTGGATGATGGGCAATCATACTACAGTGAGTGCATTCCTTCTGCTGGGTTTTTCCAGTTTCCCAGACCTGCAGCGTTTCCTCTTTGTAGTGATTTTCTTCTCCCATGTGACTATCCTAGCTGCAAATGTGTCCATAATGGTGGCCATCAAGCTCAATCACAACCTTCACACCGCCATGTACTATTTTCTCTGTGGCCTGTCCTTTTCAGAAACCTGTACAACTCTGGTAATTATCCCCAGAATGCTAGAGGACTTGCTGTCAGACAGCAAGACCATTTCTCTTCCTGAGTGTGCCACACAGATGTTTTTCTTCTTTAGCTTGGGAGCCAACAACTGCTTCATCATGGCTGCCATGTCCTATGACCGGTACACTGCCATTCACAAGCCACTGCACTACTCCCTCTTGATGACCCGAAATATATGCTTTCAGCTCATGATGGCCTCTTCCGTCACTGGGATTGTAGTGTCGCTGTGCATTGTCCTCATAGTATTCAACTTGTCTTTTTGTGATGCCAGCACTATCCAGCATTTTTTTTGCGACATCACACCTGTGGTCTCCCTTGCCTGTGATTACACCTTTTTCCAGAAAATGGTTCTCCTTGCACTCAGTGCCTTTGTGTTAGTGGGCAGCTTTGTTTTAATTATGATTTCCTATGTCTTCATTGTGTCCATAGTTGTGAAGATGCCCTCTGCGAAGGGCAGGTATAAGGCCTTCTCCACTTGCTCCTCTCACCTCAGCGTAGTGTGTATACACTATGGATTTGCTGGCTTTGTCTATTTGCGGCCCAAGGACAGGGATTCATCCCAGGAAGATATGCTGATGGCTCTGACATATACAGTGCTGACACCTCTGCTTAATCCCGTAGTTTACAGTCTAAGAAACAAAGAAATGCAAATAGCCCTACGGAGAGTACTAGGGAATGTACGTAGGTTTTTCCCTCACATGGTAAGTAAAAGAGCCCTGAGCACGTCTTAAAAAATTTTAAAGAGCACTGATAAATAAAAGTGGAGAAACTGCAGTATTTCCAATAAAAATCAGTACTTTATATACAAAGCAATTAAAGCATGTTACAATTGCTTGATATGCCCTGGTCTCACTCATTTCCTACTATAAAACCAGATGCAGTTTTAAAATGTTGTAAAATACTAAAAAACGTTATTACACATATATGTATATATACATATTCACACACATATAAGCATACACACATGCATATGTGTATGTAGCAAACATCAAAAATACTTCGGAACACTACATTATCATAATTTTGGTTGCCTTTGGAGGAGGTAGAAAATTATACTAAAAAAGGAAAATAAGAAAGAATGAAAGAGGGAGAGACAGTGAGAGAGAGGGAAGGAGAGGGAAAAAGAAGGATCACTAATTAATCAAAAAAGGAGAAAGTACAAACACACAAGTTGAGAGTTGAAATGAATTGAAAAACCACAATACAGAGAAATTCCAAAGAATTTTGAGAAAATATCCTTTCAACTCTGTTAAAAAAAATTGGAAACTAGATGGGAATGAATATCTGGAAAAACAAACTGATGAAAGTTACCACAGAAGAAATGGGCATTTTTAATTTACCAAATTCTAGGAATATAGAAAAGTCTGCCAAAGAGCTAATCTTCCCATTCCACAACAAAGGAGTAAGCTAGATGGTTTCACAATTAACTTCAAGTCTTCAAAAAACAAATATTTCAAATGCTATTTGAGTTAGAGCATAAATAAAGACAAATAGCTTGTAATTTATGAAAACCATAGTGGTGGAAGGTGCTATATAGGAGCACACCATGTTTCCCTGAAAATAAGACCTAGCTGGACCATCAGCTCTAATGCGTCTTTTGGAGCAAAAACTAATACAAGACCTGGTCTTATTTTAATATAAGATCCAGTATTATATTATATTATATTATATTATATTATATTATATTATATTATATTATATTATATTATATTATATTATATCAGATCATATTATACCCAGTCTTATATTAAAATAAGACCGGGTCTTATATACTGTACTATACTATACTGTAATACCGGGTCTTATATTAATTTTTGCTCCAAAAGACACATTAGAGCTGATGGTCTGGCTAGGTCTTATTTTCAGGGAAACACAGTAACTGAACGTAATTGAGGTCATGTAGTAAGGTTCTCGTGTGGATTGTGGAAAATACAAAATGCTAGAAGGAGGTCTATGCATCTTGAGGTAACACTGTCTAATGGTACATCCACATGCGAAGTTATCAATGCTGTGGCAGAACTGAGGGACTGAGATGGGAAAAGGATCAAGAGGCCGGTGGTAAAGTCTTCAATACGTGAGAAGAAAGAATTGGGTTGTCAGTAAGCGCTCTGATAACTGTGGACGGAAAATGGGCCACATGTTAAACCTGACAAGCTCAGGAAACTGAAAATAACCACATAGGATGGCGTGAACACAAAAATTCTTAACAAAGGTAGAATCTTCAGCCTGAAGCTTCCTTGACAAGGTCAATATTTACCTTAAGTGAGTCTGTCTATTGTCTTTTTACACCTAAGATAACATCCTTGGAATGTCAGTAATTCCCTTTTCCAGACCAGAGCAGTAAACTACAGAATTCCTCATTATTATTCTTGTCCCCTGGTTATCATCTCTATGTGTGGTAAAAAGCAAACTATTAACTATCCTGTACTCACCTGTGTTAACAGAAATACCTGTCTCTCCAATTTACTTTTATCTAATCCCCGAGATTTCCTCGCTTTGCTTTCTCCCACCCCCTTAATCTACCACCAGTGGATTTCATGTAACCCTCCTCCTTTGATTCTATGTATAAAATAATCTGCAAACTGCCATTTTGTGGAGCATTTTCTCAATCTGTTGAGATTTTGCCACCCAGCAATTGTTGTCAGTTTGGCTTAAATAAACTCTTAAAAGCTTTTTCTTAGGCTGGATGTTTTTTCGTCGACATTACAATAGTATATTGTTTCATAGCTGGATAATATTGGGGTCAGTTAGTAAATTATTTTGTCATGAAGATGAGACAGGTTAGTTAGCATGTTGCTAGGTAGATGGGGTAGGGGTGGGGGGGGTCCCTGGTGGAATAAATAAAAAAGCAGCCTGTCATGCGGGGCGGCCTGCGGGGTCTCTGCTCCCACTCCCCACATAAGAATGCACGACATGGTGAGGCCAAAAAGGAACACCCACGGAGCCATAGGTAGGGGAGTCGTACCACTATAGTCTCACTGGAGGCTGGATTCACACGGTATGCGACCTGCTGTCCGCTTTTCTGCCAACCAACTGACTCTCCTCGACTCCCCTTGACTTTCCACCACAGTCGCAGAAGTTATATAGCAGTGGCCAACTGGCTAACCAGCCACAGCTGACGGCTGACTAGCCACAGCCGACGGCCGTCCACTACCCGAGACAGCACCCCTCCACGTGAGGCCGAGAGCCTGGAAACTGCTCTCCTGGCTCTGTCCCCACACAGCCATATCCTGAAACTCCAGGTCCTGGAATGTCTCCTTCTCTCCAGGACAGAGACATGAGAATCTACCTTGAGGTTAATAATCTCAAATCCCTTCTGGTTGGACAAAGGAGCAGATCTGATAGATAGGAATGGGTTGGTTCGTTAATCCCTTCAGGATGAGCAAACAGGACAAACCTAATAGATGAATTCTATTAGAAGACTCCAGTCCCTTTCCCCAAACAGGCAGGGGAAAGTACAAAAGTAAAAGCCTTTTGCCTTAGCAGGTGGGCACCCCCATTCGGGACCCCCTCCCGCTCAGGGGCTGCAACCTCTTCCTCTAATAAACTATCTTCCTTTATAACTTTTTGCCTCTCCCTGGTCCGTGTGTTCATTCTTCAGCTTCACGAGACACGATCCTGACCCACATCCAGAAACTGTCCGCAGATCCAACATAATTTACATCATTTGGGGACTCACAGAAAAATATTCCTACTTCAAAGATTGCAAATAAATGATTTAGAAATATGGTAAGGAGCCAGGAGAATGTCAAGATTCTGTGCTGGTGTCTCAGAATAGGGGAGTGGGCAAATTCTCTTCAATAGAGCCGAGAAGTAGATGTGCTATTCTTGGACAACCAGGTTTAGTCAAGATGAAGAGGGAGACAATGTACTTTGTTACAAGTTGATGCGTGGAATAGAGAGAAGACCCCAGAATTAAAGTTAAACATGTTAGGAGAAAGCCCAGCAAATAAAAAGGATCCCAAAGAGAGGAAGCCGAGCTGTGCTGGAGGGAATGCAGGAGAGGAGAGCTGCCTAAGGGCCTATAACTGGGCTTCTTATCATAGCTTCATTGATTACAGGTGGTGTCGGAGCCGCCCACATTACTACTCCAGGTCCCATTCTTTATTCAACATTGAATTAAAATTTGGCTAGAGGTTCTCCAACCAGCCATTTCACAAACTTCACCATGCCATTTTCACTAATGTCTCCTGCTTATTGTGAAACTCTACCTCCTCATATAATTATCTCAAGCTTTTTCATTTCATTAATTATTTTAAGTCCCAATTTTGATCAAATGGGATTGATCCCTGGGATGCAAGTTTCGTTTAACATATGTAAATCATGCAAATATAAATATGCAAAAATATGTAAATCAACCAATGGGCTACACTACGTTAACAGAATGAAAGATAAAAACCATATGATCATGTCAATAGATGTGGTATATATACACAATGAAATACTATTCATCCATAAAAAAGATGGAAATCTTGCCATTTGCAACAACATGGACGTACCTGGAGACATTACATTAAGTGAAATAAGCCAGACAGAAAGAAAATACTGCACGATCTCACTTATCTGTGGAATCTAAGAAAGTCAAATTCATAGAAGCAGTGAGTAGAACGATAGTTACCAGGGTTGGGGAGGGAAATGGGGAGATGTTGGTCAAAGGGTACAAAGTTGTCATTATGTAGGAAGAATAAGTTCTAGAGATCTAATGTACTGCATAATAACTGTAGTTAATAATACAGCACTTTATATTGGAAATTTGCTAAGAAAACAAATTTCAGTTGCTCTCATCATGCAAAAAGAGGTAACTATGAGAAGAAATGGGTATGTTAATTAGCTTCACTGTTTTAATCATTTCACTATTTATATGTTAAAACATGTTGTATGCCTTAAACATATACAGTTTCTGTTTAAAAAACATTTAAACATTTCTAAAGATTTAAAAAGCATAGCAACTAGCACTTTATTCATACCACTTGAATGGAAACCATTTTTTAAAGAAGCACTCCTTTGATCATTGTGAACATCTCGAGAGAAAAGCATATGACATATTCAACTTTGTTTCCTCAGTTAATAGTCTACCTGTAGTGCTAGAAATAAAGGAGACACTAAATAAATATTCACTGAATTAGAGTTAATGCTTAACCAACAGGTATTTGTTGAATGCTTGCTCTGTACCAGACACTGCACTTTGAGCTACGGATAATTAGTTCACCCTCCCACATTATTATTATTTTCACCCTCCCACCAAAGTTTCTGCAACTGCGTTTCCAACTCTCAGTCACCACTTTACTTCTATTTTCCATTATGTTTCCATTTAAATGTTATTTCCCCAGAAAACCTTCCTTGAGCTTCACAAATCAATGCATTTGCCAGATGACATCATGAGAAATACTGACTGAGCAAAAAACTACAGCCTGGGGCTTTTGGCAGTGTGGCACGTGAGTACACAGAAGATCGAGGTCAAAGATGCCAGGCAGCTAAGACTTATGAGGCCAAGATCCCGGAGAGGAAAATGCTATAGAGAAGTGAGCCCGAAATTCCCTCATTTCTCATTAAGGAATCGGACAACTCCCAAGTTGCACATGGGCTGGTGAGACAGCGAAACGCTAAGTGGAAATCAGCCTGTGGGAGGCTGAAGATCTCAGCAGCGATTTTGGTATTTTGCAGTGCTGGTTGATAGCGTTTGATAGATAGGCCATTTAAGGTAAAGGGGACCCATAATACCCTGTGCTTTTATTTGAGAGTCCCGAGGCAATTACACCTTAGGAGTAATTGCTACATTCTAGAAATAAGGTCAAACCAGGAATAGATCACCCCCAACAGAGCACAACACACAACCTACACTGGAAATACCACCACCATTCTATTAGGATGCAAGTTTAGGAGTTACGTGGTACATGGAGACATCAGTTGCTTTTTTATGTGAATAACACTTTGGAAACTATATTTTCATTTCCTCAAAGGGATCAATCCAGTGACCTATCTTACTGCTGGAATAAAACTGAATACATTTTGGAAAAAGACAATTAGAGTCTCTACAACTTTTAATCCATACTGACCATCATTCAATAAAAAATGACAAGATATGCCAATAAACAGGATAAATGAATAAAAACCAGGTGCTTCAAAATATTAAAAATATTCTAAGAAAAAAAGGAATAAAATGAAAGATCATACCAGAGAACTGAATACAAAAAGAGAAATAAAAATAATCCAGTTTAAATCTAGAAATGAAAAATAGAAATGCAGCAGATGGGTTAATAGTATTGGACACAGCAAAAGAGGATTATTAAACTGAAAGATGGGTCAATGGAAAACAACATATTCCAGAATGGAGAAAAAAGTGATCAAAAATACAAAAAGCATGTGAGAGCTATACAGGAAATTGCAAAAAAATCTAAAGTACATAACTGAAGTCCAAAAAAGAGATGTAGAAGAAATTTCTGAAGAAACATTCCATAATTTTCACACCTGATGACAAAAAGACTATGAGCTACAAATTCAAGAAACATTGCAAATTCTAAACATGATTAAGTATAAGAACAATCATACTTAGGAAATCATAAAAAGACTACAGGATGCCAAGAACAAAACAAAATATTAAAAAGGGGAAGTAAAAGATATACTTCTTTCAAAAAGAAAAAAGTAAAAGACTTAATAGCTGAGTTTTTGAAAGATACGATGGAAGCAAGAAAATAACTACATCTTAAAAGTTCTCAAAGATGTTTTAACTGGTAACTTAGCATTCTTCCCAAAATAGAAATATCTCTCAAAAATGAATGTATGTGCAACAAAGACAAAAAACCCACAAAACACCCAAACTGTTAAAATTCATCACCAGCAGATCTGCATTAAAAAAAGAAAGGACAGAGTTGTTTCAAGCAGAAGAAAAGTCAATGCTGGCATACGCAGTGTTAAAAAAAGGAATGAAGAACACCTAAAAGAATAAATATATGGGAAACTAGAGGAAGTACAATAGGTGAGGGAACAGCTTTGAGAAATAATCAAGAAATAAGTGTCCTACATGGGTAGGCAGTTGAGGATATTGTCACCACTGCCTGTAGCCTCAGATTAAAATGGGAAAGAACAGTACCCTC
The DNA here is from genome assembly GCF_057876585.1 of Rhinolophus sinicus. NCBI lineage: Eukaryota > Metazoa > Chordata > Mammalia > Chiroptera > Rhinolophidae > Rhinolophus > Rhinolophus sinicus. Next base: position 145,221,046 of record NC_142514.1, on the reverse strand, counting down.
TTATAGAATCTTCTAAAACAGCAACTTTACTGAAGTATAATTTATATAAACAATTTAAATATACAGGTTGATGACTTTTGACATGTATATACTTGTATAACCACCCCAGTCACAATATACAATGATTTCCTCACCCCTCAAGAAGTTACCCCTTGCCCATTTGCTTTCAATATTCTCCAATACTCTGCTACAGGTGTTTTACACAATCTGAGAAATGCCAATGACTTCGTAAGTCCCAATCCACTTCAGAAGAAGAAAATTTTCCCGAAATTTATTTATACCAAGAATCTTTTAACAACACAACAGTTCAGGATCTTGTAAAATTTCTCCCAGTTCAAACCCTGCCTTCTAAGTGGCAGTCTACAACCCTTATTATTAACGGAACCTCCCCTGCCCCAAAGAATATCTTACAAAAGGAGTTTTTGATTGTTCCCACAGGGGTGTGCTTGATCCTTATTTTTTGACACACTGTTTGGGGGAAATGCTTTTTACCATTCAGCTACTAGCAAAGCACACCCCAAATCTTTCTAACCCTTCACTCCCTCCTCCCTTAGAAGAAGTAAATTAACAGTAGATTTGGAGAAGAAAACTAGATATGCAATTACATTAGTTAATGAGGGCAGCCATAACAAAGTATCACAAACTGAGTGGCTTAAACAACAGAAATTTATTGTCTCACAGTTCCGGAGGCTAGAAGTCCAAAATCAAAATGTCAGTGGGCTGGTACCTTCTGAAGGCTGTGGGATCTGTTCCATGCCTCTCACATAGATTGTGGTTTCCTGGCCATCTCTGGAATTCCTTGGCTTGTAGAAATATAAACTCTATCTACCTGTCTTTATTTCAACATGATGTTCACCCTGTTGTCTGTGTCCAAATTCCCCCCACCCCCTTTTTAAAAAAATAAGTATACTAGTCATACTAGATTAGAGGCCCATCCAACTCCAACATAACTTCATCTTACCCAATTACATCTACAACTCATTCCCAGGTAAGGCTGTATTCCAAGGTACTGGAAGTTAGGTCTTCAACATACAGATTTATGAGGGACACAATTCAGCCCCTAACAGCAACCCAATTCGTCTTCTTCCCCCTTTCTCTTGGGAATAAGCCTGCCCTCAGTGCTCTTGGCTGTTCTTGGCTGTGCTGTAAATTGATGGGTAAAGGCCTAGTCTCATTAGGGAGACCTGAGTGTTTCCAGTACTGATAGTGACAGAGAAAGAAAGAGTGTCAAGTTCTGGGATTTAGAACAGGAAACATGTGTCCACAGGTGCTCCAATGTTCACTGCAGCTTTATTCACAGTGGCTAAGACATGGAAACAACAAAGTGTCCTTCGATAGATGATTGGATAAAGAAGTTGTGGTATATACATAATGGAATACCATTCTGCCATAAGATGAAATAGTGCCATTTGTGACATGGATGGATCTTGAGATTACAATGCTAAGCGAAATAAGTCAGACAGAAAAACTAGAGAACCATATGATTTCACTGATATGTGCTCTATAAAACTAAAACACACAAAAGGACAAGACAAACAAATGAAGAAACAAAACTCATAGACACAGACAATCATTTAGTGGTTCCCAGAAGGTAAGGGGTAGGGGGGGTGGTAGATGAAGGTAAAGGGGATCAAATATATGGTCATGGAAGGAGAACTGACTCTAGATGGTGAACATACAATGTGATATGTAGATGATGTAACACAGAATTGTACACCTGAAATCTATGTAACTTTATTAACCATTGTCACCCCAATAAACTTTAATTAAAAAAAAATGTGCCATATTCTCTAGTATCAGTTCTTTCATTTGTTGGGTAATATTTTGCTCTCTCATATACCTACTTTTTGCATTTGCTCAGTTGATTTAGAACTTGGGAAGGGAAACAAGTGTCAATGTGTATCTTCTCCAATAAGGACTGTAACAAAGCTATACCACACCCCCTACATCAAGGTGACTGAATTATTTGAATCCCTTAGAGGGGAAAATAAGAAGGAAAAATCTCTGCATGGACTCAGTCATAATGAATTGGGGAAGTCTTTAAGCCCCTAGACAGAAGAGATTTAGATAAGGAAGAAGTCAACATGTGACACGTCTTCCATCCAAGAGAAGAAAAGGGATGGAGGGAGCAGACCATTTTGATGGGTGTGCAGTAAGGGTTGCCCCAGCCATATTGGAGTACTAAGTATCACAAAGAGTTGTCGCTTACTGAAAAAGGAAAAGAGGAGAAGCAATAGTTTGGGGAGAAATATGATATATTCAGTCAGGGAACACTGAGTTTGAGAGTCTTGGGGGAAAAGGCCAGCAAAGAAGCTCATTTGTCCTCCAAGGAAGGCTGCATTTAGAGACAGAGATACTGTCACCACACAGGTGGCAGCTGAACTGGGAGAAGATGAGGTCACCCTAGGGGATCATGGGGGATGGGAAGAAGGGTGGAAAGCCAAGTATAAGGGGAAAGATGAAGAGTGCCAGGCGCAGTCAATGAAAACCACCTAGCGTGCAGAGCTCCCACCACGACTTTAAGACAGCCATTTCCAAGATTGAAGTCCTGCCTTTGAGTGCCCTTTCTTTGCCAAGGGCCACATCTGTGCTCACGTTAGCCCCAGAATTATTGCACTGGTGGGCTTATAGGCCCATAATTGATGCAAGGAAAGAGGCATGAATGGGGAAACAGGACCAGAGAAACTCCACAAAGTGGCTTCCAGGCAGAAAAGGAGGAGGTTTCCTTGATCTGCTCGGTGAAGAACCCAGAAATAAGAGGTCAGATTGTAAAGCGGTCCCTCCAAACTGTCTCAGACTTTGTCTGACATTATTAATATGCTAATAAAATAGATTAGCTAAAATATTAATCATAAATTGCTGTGAAAGGAGTATAGGAGGCAGGGAATCAATTTAGAGGCAATTGCCATAACCAGACTGGATCATAAGCATCTTCAAAAAGGGCAGTGGAAGAAGCAGTGACAGTGGACACCTTGAGCGACATTACAAAGTGGGTGGCAGATATATCCTTTGCCTGAGCCATAATTTCAGGCCTTCTATCTATCAACTATTGTTGAAAGGAAAGGAAGTCCCCATGTCCCAGTCTCCCACTTCAAAGAAATGTCAGCTTCCAAAATCCCACTCTAGTGCTCATCTGGTAACACTTACACTGTGAGAAGAGTCAGCTGACATTTATTATATAGAGTTTCTTCTGTGTTTTCTGGGTTGGATCTCTTAATGGACAAATAAAGGAATCATGGCTTAAATAAAGTGAAAATAAATAAAAGCTTTTCTGAGACATAACATCAATGTTTCCAAAAGTTTAAATACTGATTGACCAGGGCAGCACCTTTACAGGAAGTGACCTGAACTGTCTGACTTGTCAATATTACCATCTATTACACATCAGGAACAAGTTTCTTTCCCAAATGTTATTTTATAAGATGGAACACAATTAAATTTGATCTTTGGTTGAAATATTTCTCTGTTTAAATCAGACTCATAATTGGTAGATGGGGTTTTAAATAGAAACTATTTTCTGAAGGTACTCTTACCTTGAAAAATCCATATTTAACTTGTATCAAGCAGATATCCATGTTAATGATACATTTAACTTTACATATGAAAGTAAACATTGGATTTTTATGTTTATAGGCGCTCTTCACTATAAAAGTGATAAAGCTAATGACAGATATCATTAAAATAGCCAGCACAAATGTCCCCCCAAATCTTTGGTTTCTTATTTATAGATTTATATCTGATTTAATTCAGGAAAACCAATGTGTTCTAGCCATTAGTTTTCTCATGGTCTCTTTCACCTCCTTGTTCCTTAGACTGTAGATGAGGGGGTTTAACATGGGGATCACCACTGTGTAGATCACAGATGACACTTTGACCTGATCAGCTGAGTAGCTCAATTTGGGCATCACATAAAGAAAGAAAACTGTCCCATAAAATAAAGTGACTGCAGTAAGGTGGGCAGTGCAGGTGGAGAAGGCCTTCTTCCTCCCCTCAGTACAGTGCATATTCAGGATGGAGTGGAGGATGTGGCTGTACTTGAATAATAAGATGGAGCCTTTCCATTGTGATCACAAAAAACATGAATGCTGCTGCTGAGGGCCAGGCAGGGATCTTCAATATGGGAAGCAGCGCGTCCAACCTTAGTAACAGTGTGTGACAAGTTTCAGTTTGTTCAGTGCAGTCAGTCGGGTGTGAGCTATGGTTGAGAGAATGTGTGTTTTAAAGTGTGATGTAAATCATCCTCCATCATGACAACACTCCATGTCACACATCACTTCTGGCATACAGCAATTTCTGTCAAATAAAAACATTATGGTGCGTCCTCATCCACCTTATTCACCAGATCTGGCACGACTTCTTTGGCTCTTCCCCAAAGTCAAAATGATCCAGGACATCGAAACAGCCACGACAGCACAACTAAAGACACTCACGAAAGAGGACTTCCAGAACTGCTTCAGAAAGTGGCAAGAATGATGGGATAAGTGTGTTCAAGGCGAGGAGGAGTGTTTTGAGGAGGAATCACAGAGATGTGTCATTTACTGTAACAAATTTTTAAAATTTAAACTTTCATTGTACTGTTTGATCACATCTTCTTTATCCCTTTCTGCAAATAACTATAACACACAATTTATTATAGTCCCTAGAACTCTGGGAGTAGCTGGCCTCATGGAAACTTAGTATCCCAGAACCTAGTACACTTTCCCTGAAGATGAAAGATTTTAACAGCAAGGGGATGAGAGTACCAAATCTTTAATGACCAGCTTCATGTTGTTAATGAGTGTGATGATATATAGTGACAGTTGTGTTATGATGTGTTGAATGTGTTGATATAGGAGCTTAAACGAAATGTCTCTTCTTGAACAAAGGAATAAGCAAGATCCACAGGTGTTTCTCACATACTGACCATCTCATTTCTGTGTGGCAGCCAATAAAAGTGTCCCACTCTCAGATGATAATGAAAAACTCAGCATTTCTCATTTTAGAATCAAATTTCTTTATTCTATGATACGAGAAACCTATAGTAAGTCAAAAGCTCAAAAGTCTCTGTGCTTTCAATGGGCCTCTATGCCTAGTTTAGGTTTGTCAACCCTGGCTCACCCCAGGCCCACGCCGTCTTCCTGCAATTTTTACATTAGCAGCACACAATATATAGACAGGATATAGTGGATTTGGAGTCAGGACCATATTCCTAATCAAATGGCTCTAGGAAGTTATTGATAATATATAATAGAAATTTCAAGATCACTTGTCAAAGAAAGACTGAGATTTTGATTATAGCTTAGATTTTAATTGATTACCTCTTACGGCTGAAACCAATCTCTATACCAACAGCCCAAATTTTTCAGCTCCAGGATTAAAGCAGTTGTGGATAAAGCCTCAACTGGGGCTTTGAGTGTCCTTCTTTCCATAAGGATGCAGTCTTGACTGTTTCTTAAATTTGCAGTTCTCACAACTGTTAGGTTTCAAAATTTCTTTGTTTTGCATTTATGCTAATTGTATGTGGTCTGTTTCTACACTACAATGACAAAAGTTGCCACAATGAAGTTGGGGGCTTCTGGTTTGACATTTGCTGTTTTGGGCAGGTAATGTGTAAACGTTGACATACAAATCTCATATTCCTATGTCGTCACAGATAGCATTGGCCAATCCACAGGTGTTTCTCACATACTGACCATGTGCCAAGAACTCAGCCAGGGAAGAGGAAGACTTGTACATAATCAGAGCCACCTCCCCAAGCACCTCATTTACCAGGTGTAGAGGCAAAGAAGAGTTAACGTTTGCCTTCCATAAATACAAAAAAATAGTGAGAATGCAGATTCACAAATGCCTCAATGGACAGTATCCTAAATGACTAACAGCATGACTTCCTGAGTGTGCTACCAAATTACCTTTCCTGTCCTCTCTTCTACCACCTGGTTATAACCGTTCGTTTACATTAGGAAAACAAGAGAAAGTAAAATGTTTTAGCATATTCTGATGGGTTGTTGAAAGCAAGCATATAGAAAAGTCTATTCTTGCAAATAAGAACAACTTCAAAGTTGAATATCAAAGTTGTTGTTGTTTGCAATAATAGACTTTTTGTAGAAGGTGGTAACTTGTACTAAGAAGTCAGTAATGTTTGCAAATGAAAACCTTAGACACAAACCACTTGGCTACCCAGATACACTCTGGGAAGCAACGGATTGATGTGGGAGTAACGGGACATGTAATATTGCTTGCTCAAGACTATGTTTCTGTGGTTGACTCCCACATCTTGCAAACATCTTTGCAAGAAACCACATTCAGAAACATCATATGGACATGGCTGAATGCCTCAAGTCTTGGTTAATTAATAACCTTCTTTTAAATTGTTGGTCTCATAAGCCTTTCTGTTTTGGTTCTCTTTAGTTTCTTTAAAATTTCAGGGAAAAACTCTGAGTCTCAAAATGCCTATGAGCAAGAATAAGCTGATTTTACTACTTGGAATGATCTGTTTGGAACAAGGTAAATCGGCAACTCGTTCTCTTTCCGAAGGTAAGTTCCAAACAAACTCTGTAATTACCTTTATCTGAAGGAATAACTTTTGCTAGCAATGAGCATCATAACTCCACTCCGTATTTCTTTGGGAAAACAGGAGAAGCAAATATATTGTGGAACTCTAATTGCTTCTCATGTAATTATTTTGGACTTTTCTCCTGAAATCAAAACTGAGTAAAATATTTATGGAATACAACTTGGACAAGTTGCATCGATGTGGAGAAAGCTGGGATTGCTTACTTATTTGGACACATACAATCCTATCCTCTTTCATGGAATAAATTCTGGAAATCAACATAAATTTGGAAGCATTAGTAATCTTCTGGAAAATTATCTTGCTGGGAAATATGAGGCATGTTCAGTGTAGTGTATTATAAATGGTCCTTTTTTCCTGAAGCAACATAAGCTGAGAACAGTTCTTGGCAGGCTTCTCTACAGTCATTTTTGTGCCAGCCCTGAGAATCATCATGTTTCCTGTCTTTGCTTCAATGAGTTCAGAAAATAGTAAATTATGTGTCTAAGGTATTTGTGATCCATTCAGCTGAAACAGAAAATAAGCTTTTGATCCAATGTCATGGCTGCACTGGATTCAGAATCAAAAGGCTTAGTGTTATATCCATGTTGTGCCATTAATTAGCTGTGCAACTCTTTGATTCTTTGTTTTCTCATCTGTAAAGTGGGGGTAATAGTACTTGATTCACAGGCATAGAACGGAAGGTTATATGAGAAGTTATTTAAAAAACTTTGTATATTTTAACAAATTAATCTAAATAGCAGTGCTCTCAAGGATGTATTCTCAAGAAAAACCAACTTTCAACCATCCATCCAACTTTTCTAAGGGCCTACTCTACGCTAGGAATTGTGCTAAACCTTGGAAATACAGAGATGAATAGGACATAGGATTTTTTTCCTCAAGTAGTTGATAGTCCAGTGAGGGAGACAGGCAAATAATTCACTACAACAATACTGGCAAAAAAAACTATGAAAGGGGAGAAAAAGGGTACTACACAGTACAGAGGGGAGACACTCTGAGGAAATCAAGGAAGACTTCTCAGTGAGATGATCTCTAAGCTGAAGAATAAACATTAGATGAGTCAGCTCGGTAAAGAAGTGCGGTGATTGTGAGGCAGGGCTTTTTAGACTTTCCTAGAAAACATGTAAAGAATGATCTGCAGTAGGGACAGAAGATGTACCATTCCAGAATTACGAGGCAGTTGTAAACCTCTTTAATCTAACCCATCTCTTAGCTGAGAAGTCAAAGAAAAACATTTTTAAAAACTAGCGGATAAATAAGTAAATGCAACCTTTTCAGGGAGAAAGTCTTTTCCACAGAGTTCTTTGTTCCACTACTTGGCAACCCTTCTATCCTAACACCAGTCTGCTTTGTGAATCAGGACACAGTCTTTTCTTCACTCCACTCTCCTTGAACCACCTGCCACTTTCCACCCTCACTGAGAATTAAATCCAGTATCTGACTGTGTGGCAGGCACCACAGACCATGGTCTCAGACTCAGGCCCCCGGGTGGAAGAGATGTACACACAATTACAATCCAAGGCAGACTATGGCATCATCCACTCAACGAATTAATTGAGTAACTTCTGTGCATCAGGAACTCTGCTGGTTATTGTGGACATAGGTATTTCTATGATTAAGTTCATAACTTTGGGGAGCCCACAATTTAGTTAGGATGAGAGACACAGAAGTAACCATACTGCATATAATAAATGTCACAGAAGTACAGAGAGCTGTGACAAGCCTCTAAGGGGCCAGATTGCTCAGAATCAAAAGGGGGCTACATCCTTGCAGAGATCTAACTCTGACATCCTTAATCTTCATATCAGAAAAGTAGATCTTTTCATGATATGCATGTTCTACGCATGACAAAAATTGAACAATCCTTTGTAGTGCAAATCACAGCAAATCCCACAATTAACCGAAAGCCATTTTGTAATTTTTCACAATCCATATCTTACAGTTTTTTTCTTGCTCTGAAGTTTCCCATATCCCTCAGTCTTAGGAGCTATCTAATCACTAAATTTTTGTCTTGTCTTCTTCCCAGCTCCCACTTGTGGGCAGAGTCCAGTGAAGGTACGGCCTTGGAATGACATTTTTAGTCGCATTGTTGGGGGAGACCAAGTGGAAAAGGGCTCTTACCCTTGGCAAGTGAGTCTCAGAGAACATTCTCTGGTGGGTGACCTATGAGCTGTGTTGGGACTGGATCTCCCTGAATCACATGTTACTCATCAATGCTCTCCATTCTGCCTCACTCATCACCAGAGAGCTCATGAGTGTATGTAGGGATTCAAGTCCCTCATGATGTGTACCAGCTGAGTTCCAGGAAAGGTGTGTTCACAATAGTTATAAAAATTGGAAATACCATCCCCAAATTTTAACCCCTAAGACAAAAATCCCACTTCAAGAAGCTGAAAAACTTTTAAATTTAAAATTTTAAAAATAATTTTGATTCAGTAAATACATTTAAAATATACTTACCTCGTTATAGTTACAGATGACCAGGGACTGTATGTCTGAGGTGTAAGAGTTGTACCTATACCACAGGACCGCTCAGGGAATAGTCAGAAGTACTGCCTTCTTAGTAGCTAATGTCCTAAGAATTCTGTCTCAATCTAATTTCCTGGTCCTCTCATTCATGCCACAGAAATGTCTCTGTGCTTCTGCTCCTAGCCTATGGTATTTACATATATTGCCTTTGAAAGTCTCCAAATTTTCTTCACCCTGGGAGCCATGTTGTATTCTTGCTGCTTAATTTTGCAAGTAGAGCGCTACCTCTTTATCTTTACTTCTCTTGACTCCGTTGTATTAACTTTTAGGTCAGTGGATATTTGGTAATGGTTGGTTCACTGAGTTTGTGCTCAGTGGATTGATGAGTGAATTACTTGGCTGAAGATCAGTTGCTTACTTGGTCAGTTGGTTGACTAGTCAATTCAGAAGTCCATATTCAAATCACAGTCAAGGGTGACTCACTGACTTCTACTTATTTGCTCTTTATTCTATTAGCCTTTTCTCTGTATTAGTTTTTCAATTGCTCATTAAATAATTTTTAGTCAAAAAGGTAACAATTCTAATAGATTGCTTCTTTTCTAATTCCAACAATGGAATTAAAAGTATTCACTTGTACCCTGTAAGCCATTTTAGAGTCAAATCAAATATCATTAATAGGATAAACCAAAGATAGAAAGTATATCACAGAGGTAGATTACAAATAGGCGTAAAGAAGTTGTAAAGGTCAAATAGTTAAGAGTGTTAGAAAAGTGTGAGTCCAGACGATTTCTCCAAGAGGCCTGGAGGAATTGGAGTATATATTGAAGGACTCCCTTTGACCACCCCCCCTTGCCTTTCTCTTAAAACTGTTCATCTGGATTCTATCTTAATCTTCTTTTTCTTTCTCTTCAGTCACAGATAAGGCTCATATTGTTAAAGTAACAGTATGAGTCAACAGTATTATAAAAATAAACAAATACCAACGATATTTACTATCTATTGAAACCCTATAGCCACTCATCCGAAATTAACTCTCTCTCCTGTGAACCAGGGTTGGGAATGCTCTGCTTCCAGCACTGCTCCTTTTTTTCTGAGCTGTAGTGGGATGGGTTTTACTCCTTCACAGTCCACGATTTCTGATATTTATGAAGAAGATAGCTGGGTCTATTTTTTTAGAATATGCTCTGTCTCCAGGTTTTGGGGGATCCCAGGACATTAACTTTAAGGTCTTTGCAATTTAGGTGTCTCTGAAACGAAGGCAGAAGCATATCTGTGGTGGGACCATCATCTCTCCACAGTGGGTGATCACAGCTGCTCACTGCGTCGCCAACAGGTAGGGGAAGACCTAGCCCATGGATAAAGGTCAGATTACCCTCCTTCTCCTTTGGAATCAGCAGCAATAACTCTTTAAGACAGGAACTGTGTGATGTATGCTTCAGTGATGCCGTCAGAGGGTACTCAACTTGGTAGAAAACATACACTCCTTGCAGGAGGAGAATAGTTAAATATGAATGGAAGTTATTAAATAATAATATCCAAGTGAGAAAAACGTACCACAAAGACATATTTATGAAAGTTTTCTCCTAGATTTCTTAAATTTCCATGGGAAAAAAAATCATGCAGTTCATTGTGCATTTTAAGAAATGGATAAAACAAAAGGAGGCTGGTAAAACATAAAGAAGGCTCCTATATCTTCCTTAGAATTGATCCTGCCTCTATGAGCTTCAATCCAACAACTTCCATCCTTTTACCCAATTTCCTGTGTGCTCTGAATGTTCTATTGCTGCCAGGGCTCTTGGTACCCACTAGGTGTAATCAAGATCAGGTCCCCATATTTGCCCTATTTCAAATCTGTAAACATCTGCTGGATATTTGCTCGGTGCTAGACACTAGTGGATACCACAGAAACAAAGATGAATAAGACATAATTCCTATCCCTAGAGAGGTGAGAGTCTGAAAAACAGTCAACTGATAATTTCACTGCAATGTGGCAGGTGGTTAGGCTAGAAAGTTGCTATGTATTAGGTTAGGTACCTAACACAGCCTAGAGTCAGGGAAATATACCAAGAGAAAGTGATGCTGTTCCCAATTCTGTATAAAATTATCACTTCTGGGAATGAAGGGTCCCAAAAGATGGCAAGCTCAAAGCTCTTAATCCATCTCAATTCATCCCACCAAATTCCTTTCAGATAACTTTGCTTCAGGAAGAAGGGAAATGGTCTTTTCCCATGTCATGCCAAGTCTTTAAATTACAAACAAAAAAACAAGGTAAGAAACTCCTCACCTCCCATTGTTTTAATCAGTCCCAAAGCCTTGAGAGTGTGCATGCTCTCTGGGACATCAGTTACGGTGCTATTATGTCTTTCACAGTATACATTATGCACTACATTTCTGACATTAAAGCAGCATATTTAGTGGAAATCACAAATCATTCCCAAAGAATCTCACCAAGAATGAGGCCAGGGAAACCACCTAGGGTAGCTGAATAAAGTCCACTATAGCTTTAGACTCCTGGATTACAATGTACATACATCTTTAGACATTTTACAAATAACACTGCAAAATATTAAATTTATTACATCACTGACTCCATGAGGCCACTCTTTACTACTCCCCCACTCAAACTGAGAACCTCTGCATTTTTCCTGAGTGTTGGAATCATTCTCACTTTCTCTGTTCAGCAGCCTTATACCCCCATTATCCATCCATGTTACTTTGAAGAGGCCAGTTTGTTAATCATTACAACTGTACTCAGAGGCTCAATGAAATCAATTTATTTTATGGCTTCCTCTTTTTAGAAATATTGCATCAACTTTGAATGTTACGGCTGGAAAACATGACTTGAGCCATATTGAACCAGGAGAGCAAACCCTCCCCATTGAAAGCATCATCATACACCCATATTTTTCCACAAAGAAACCAATGGACTATGATATTGCTCTTTTGAAGATGGCTGGCACCTTCCATTTCGGTAAACATTTCAGGCTCACACTGAATTAGCTATCGCATGTTCTCTGTAATTTCTGTTCCATGGCACATTACCTACAGTACATGTTAGGCCCAATGGTTCTGGGTCATTGACTTAGAGACAGGGATTTGGGGTGGAGGGTCCCCTACCTGAAACCTTTTTTGCTCGTAGCTTTAGATACAGTATTAGGGTGTAAAGTAGGGAGGTCTTCCTTTGTGTGACAAATGACACCTGGAAATGCCACGTAGAGGTATCACAACTCTTAGAAGGTCTTGGGGGAACCACCTGGATGTCAACTGGTGAGTGGCTTCTGGTGTCCTTTCCTCCATGCTCTGCCTTTTTTTTTTTTTTTTTAGGCCAGTTTGTGGGGCCCATGTGTCTTCCAGAGCCAGGGGAACGATTTAAGGCTGGAATGATTTGTACAACTGTAGGCTGGGGTCGCCTGACTGAAAGTAAGAACTTCTATGCCTCTATCCTTAATCAATGTCAGAACTTTCTGACAGGTAATCACAAAATAGAATATTTAATGTTTTTAGAACACAATTGTGTAAACATTTTTAAACATAGAGCCTATCATATTGTACTTAGAAATTCAGGTCTTTCGAAAAGACAAGCCTGAATGGGGCATCGTCAACTCAGAAGGCGTGAAGGAGTACTTTGCTGGGACTCTCATCTCTGTGTTTTCTAGATGGCATCCTCCCACAAGTCTTGCAGGAAGTGAATCTGCCCATTTTGACCCAGGAGGAGTGTGTGGCAGCTATGTTAACCCTGAAGAAACCCATCAGTGGGCGGACCTTCCTGTGCACAGGCTTCCCAGATGGAGGGAGAGATGCATGTCAGGTAGGAAGGTCGCAGGCAGGTCGCAGGCAGGACTCCCCTCAGCTTTGTCATTAGGCGACGGGCTGAAAGAAGGCTGTAGTTAAGACTAGACTCTGGAAAGGAGGGTCAAGAGAGACAGGGGAGGTTGAGTCAAAATAAAGGGACAATTTAAACAATCTGTTTATACCAGGGAGTGTACATTTAGAGGAGGTCTTTCACTTTTTCCAAAAAACCAAAAAACAGATAATGCAAATAATGAGCTCAGGGTTCCCCACCTCTGAAGAGCAGCTGGCTCTTTCCTATGTAGAGGGCTCCAGTTTATGTATAATAGGGACTTTACTTTCCCTCCATCCCTCTTGCTGACCAAGACTTGAGATCAATTCTACTACTGGGCAAGACTTCTCTGAGACTGTAGGATGTGACAGAATCAAGAAGAAAGGCTGGTGTTTGATGAAAGCCTAGGATGGGAAAGAAGGAGGTCAAACTGACAGGTTCCAATGATAGTTTCTAATGTGAACTGTGCTTGCCTGTTCCCCCAGGTTCCTGAGTCCAAACTATTAGAAGTTAAGAAATGTCATTGATCCTAGTCTAGCATCTTTATGAGGGAAACGAGTGAGAACTGTGGGGCACAGACACTGACCATGATGGTAACAGAAGCTTTTTATCCCCACAGGGAGATTCAGGAGGTTCTCTCATGTGCCGGAATAAGAGAGGGAGTTGGACTCTTGCTGGTGTGACTTCTTGGGGTTTGGGCTGTGGTCGAGGCTGGAGAAATAATGTGCGGAAAGATGATCAAGGATCCCCTGGGATATTCACAGATCTTAGCAAAATGCTTCCCTGGATCCACAAACACATCCGAATTGGTAATAAAGCTAGCACGGAAGGTCAAGAAGCTAGGACCAGAGAGAACATCCGAGTCTGGGCAAGTCAGGAGCACTGAGCAGACAGGCTCTGCTTCTGTTCTTAGGGTAGCACAGAAGGACTGTGGAATTCACTAAGTCTAAAACAAGAGTAAATATGTATGTGGTACAGCATCAACTATTCAATGAAACATGAATATATCCATGCTAGACTTTGTCAAATTTCCCTTTAATTGAAACTATCTCAGCTGGTGATGTTTTCACCACTTCTCAACTGTGCAAGATTCAGCAAGCTATAGCACAGATCGGGAGTTATCAACCAGGGGAAATTTTGCCCCCCGCCCCAGACAAAAATGTCTGGAGATATTTTTGGTTGTCACAACCTGGGGAGCGGGTGACACTAGCATTTAGTGAGAAGGGAACATGGATGCTGCCACGCCTTCTACAATGCACAGAATGATGCAGCCCAAAATGTTGGTAATGCCAAGCTCGAGAAGGCCTGGTCTTCCAGGTCTTCTAATTACCCTAAGTCTGAAAAGGCCTGAGTCTACATACACCCTTCTACTAGACAGACCATTGAGTTCAATGAAACTTCATTTCTGCCTCCAAATCAAATTTGTTTTCTTAACTGGTGGCTTCCAGCCCCAATAGGGCTTCTATTCTTCCCCAAAGGGGTTAATTCAAATTAGTGTAGTAAGAACTTGGGTTTCCTTTCAAGTGTATGGTCCAGTGGCAGGTATTTGAGCCCTCAGTTCAACTTATAGCTATCACAGCACTTCTTTTGTGATTGTGGGTGAGTTACTTTCATCTTCAGCCTACCTTCTCATACAAACTGAGAGGGGTAAACCAGATGACCTCTTCTTGCTCTGTGTAACTTCCAAGCTAATCATAGCCCATTACTTAATTCACCCACTAGTAGGTTTATTGAAAGACAGTGAAATCATCTCCTTAAAACAGCAAGGCTACTTTCCTGCTTTATCAATTTATCCCTGCTTTCCTTTCCACAGATTAGATTTTGTTTAGTTGCATATTGACTTAAAAATCTCTGCACTTTCGAGTCAAGGAGATGCTCACTTCTTGAAATACTGTTTAGGACACCACAAAGCTTGAATCACATCTGTCTCTTTCTTTCTCGGGGAAGCAGAGAAAGAGCTTGAAAGGTGGGTATTTCTCCAGCCTTCTCCTCCAGGAGCATGAATTAACATCTAGCATTTCCAAATAGTGGCTCCCTTCATCATCAAGTCTTCCTTTGCAAGAGCTGTCCTCGCTCACTAGGTACAAAACCACCACTGAGCGCACCACAGCCGTTCCCTGCAGTCCCTCAGCCAGCTGGAGCCCCAGATTCCCTCCCATTTCACATCTTGTCAACCCAAAGCTCCATCTCATTTCAGCAAACATTTGCCAAATCCTTGCTTTAGATCGCAGACTTGAAAAAGGAGGGTGAGGTGGTACATATGTGGCCAATAAGCTACACACCTTGTCCTGAAAGAGTCCTTACTTATCCAGGGGACTCACCCTGGTGTTACAAGTCTGAAATGAATCCACTCAGTGACTTTGGGAAGCTCCTTCCTACCTCAGTTTCCTTACCCACAAAGAAAAGAGTCTGGACCTGATGGTCTCTAAGGCATCTTTAGCTCAAATCTTCAGTGGGTCTTTGAATCGGTAGAACTACCCACAGAGAGCAATGTGGAAAAAAGAGTACCCCGAGAGCTCAGGAGTGGGTCGCTGCTTCTTGCATTAAAAAAAGTGTGAGGGGGGGAGGCACACATACCTTTTAAGCTAAACCTTAAAGGACAAAGAATGAGTAGGATTTTGTCAGGTGCAAATGGGATACAGGTGAAGAAAAACAACCCAGCTCAAGGAATCATCCTTATCAAAGCATAGATACTAAACGATGGAGACAGGAAAATGTAGGCTGTAATAGAGACCAGTAAGGATATGTGATGGAGTTTTACGAGGGAGATAATCTGAGACCAAATAATGGAAATTTTGAATGTCAGTCAAAAAACTTTGGACTTTATTGAGTAATAGGAAGTTGATTAATTAGATAAATAGATCAGAGCTATACTTTACTGGGATAAGAGCTACACATAGGGGATAGATTGGAGGGGGAACAATTCAAGGTGGATTTGAGGTTATGCATTAGTTCAAGGGAAGGAAGGAAGGAAGGAAGGAAAGAAGGAAGGAAGGAAGGAAGGAAGGAAGGAAGGAAGGAAGGAAGGAAGGAAAAAGAAAAGAAAAGAAAAGAGAAAAAAGAAAACAAAATAAAAGAAAAGAAAGAAAGAAAGAAGAAAGCTTGACCTAGGGCAATGGCCAGAGAATGGAAAGGAGGGAACAGACACAGAAGAATTAGGACTTAGTAGTCACTTAGATGAAGGGAGGTGAGGGAGAGGGAAGAATCAAGGATGACACCTAAGTTTTGAGCATGAGAGACTAAGAAAGGGGCCGGTATAACCAAAGCAGAAGCAGAAGCACTTCTGCATAACCAAGGACTTTCATTTATAGCATGTTAAGTTTCAGGAGAGAGATCTAGGAGATGGTTGAAATATCAGGTCTGAAGTTGAAAAATGTAGAGCTGATAGCTGAACATGAAGATATGAATGAAACTGGTCAGAGGGCTCTATAGAGAGAGATGAAAACTAAGGACAGAATTTGGGAACTACCTGTATTTACAGAATGGAGTTGTGGGGTCAGAGAAAGAAGAGTGAAGGAGAAGAAATCATAGAATCTCAAAGTTAAGCAGGATCTAAAAGGAACAAAAAAGAGTAAGGCATCTAGAAGCCAAGGCAGGAAAAGATGTGAAACAAGGAAGCGGACATAATGCAGAACAAGGCGGTTCTAGCAGCCGCGCCGACTCTGGAAAGCGAGGGCTGCGGTGACTGGCCGTCACTGTTAGCCTGACTCTTGTGGCTTTCTCTCCCAGCCGCACGCAGTGAGCAGGACCGCGTGCTCAGTGAGTCTGAGGGGGGGCTGCACTTCCCAGACAGCCCCTACCTATATTATGACAGCAAGCAGTGAGTAGTCCCCTCTGCCACTCCTCCCCCGACTCCCTCCTCCAGTCTGATTGTGTCATTAATTGGACTGTGACAGCCACTTTCTGTCTACAAGTAACACCCTCTCAATGTATCTGCCTGCAGACTATGTGTCTGGACCCTGTTGGTACCAGAGGAAATGCATGTGTTACTCAGTTTTTCCCAACTGGATGCAGAGTCTTGTAACCACAATTACCTGTCAATGTATTCTTTAGAAGGCAGACTTATTGGTGAGTGGATTTGCACATTGTCAGATGGACACTAGTGTGAGGAGGGCTTAATGGGACCTGGTTACAACATGTCTGGCACTGAGGCATCTGCAGACACATTTCCTGTCTCCAATTTCTGATACTCAGAAATGACAGTGGAAAAGAACTGAATCTGAGCCTGTGTGATGGCTGTAAGCCACAGTGCATTTCATTTGCTAGATCTGCTTCCCATGGAACCAGGCTTCTCACACGCATTCGCTAGACAGGGAGTCCATCAGGAGTATTATGGAGACACAAGCAGCGCCTCCCAGGGCCTCCACACAGCATGCTGCTTTTCTAAGCATGAAAATGGCATTTACCGGCCTCATCCAGCTAAGAAGGAAAATACCAATGGATACTCATGAGTAGGAGACAAAGGTTATTTCTATCAGAAACAGAAGTGGAGGAGACCTGTAGTTCTTAACTGGAGGTGATTGTGCCCCCCAAGAGACACTCAGCAATGTCTTAAAAGCTTTTATGGTTGTCATAGCTGGAGGGAGTGTTACTGGCATCTAGAGGGTAGTGGCTGGGGATACTATGAAACATCCCACAATATGCAGGGCAGCCTGAACACAGAGAACGTTCCAGTTCAAAATGTTAGTAGTGCCAAGGTTGAGAAACCTGGTTTAGATAATACACTATCATGACAAGTTCAGTTCTCCTAAGTCTTTGAATGGGTGCTGTTTTCTAAACTCTAAACAAAGAATCTTCTTACATTGTAGGGAAATTCTGTGGAGAAAGCCTTCCTTCATCTATTCTTGTTGGCTCCAACGCTTTAAAGCTGAGATTCATCTCTGATGCCACAAATTATGCCGCTGGGTTTAATCTCACCTATAAAGCTCTTAAACCAAACTACCTTCCTGGTAAAACCATTTAATTTTATCACACATTACCCAGGCCTTTTGTAGGAATTGAGGCCCCACAGGAATTAGGTGAGAGGCAGGCAGTGAGATGTGGGGTGCAGGCACTCCTTCTCTGGTCCTGCTTACCACACACCCAAGTGCGCTGAGATGGCCTGATAAGTTCTGAAAAATCAGTGCGCAGACCTCTTCCTCTTGTTGGCTCTGCCTGAAGATTCAGTTCATGCATCATTTGTGGGAGGCAGGAAGGAAAACAAAGAGGATTCGTCTTTGTCTTTGTTTGGCTGATGCCATTGTGTGGATGTTTCCCTTGTGTTTCAGATTCAGGCTGCAGTTCCTTAACTGTCCTTTTTGAGGAAGGCCTCATACAGAGTCTGCACTATCCTGAAGACTACAGTGGCATGGCCGACTGTAACTGGGTTTTTCAGGCCCCCAAACATCACCTAATTAAGGTATTGACTTTCATTACTCTTACTCTGCTGTGGCATCTCCACAAAACAGCTAACATAAGCAGCATTAGGGCAGAGGTTTTTATCCGACTTATTCACTGCTGTATCCCTCCTGCTGGTACCGGGCACACAAGGCTCTCAATAAATACTGAGTAACAGACTAGCCTATCTCCGCCTGTAATACCCATACTTACCACCAGATGGCAATCACACACTTTACTTTGGGTTGAAGTGCTGGCTTAATCTTTGTACCTGATAACTGTTTCATCAATGTCTAATTCCTTCTAGAAACAAGCATTTCTTCCTTCTTAATTAAACGGCTAACAAGAAATATTGTAAATAATGGCTAACAAAGGTCAACGACAATAAGGCCCAAATCATCCAGCCTCTCACGCAGCGGGGACAGAGCAAGCACAAAGGACCCAGCGCAGAACAGGTTCAGAGACTCTGGTGAGAGTCGGAACATGTACCAGGAGGGGTGGTGGAGGGCAGGCGAGGCTGAGGTCCAAGTACGGAGAGCTCTGAACGTCAGGATTCGTTAGTAGTATTTGTGGCCATTTGTTTGCTTGTTCATTAAACACTAGTGAGTCACCTGCAGATGCCTCCATGTAGCTGAAGGTGAGAACTGCAGTCAGTGGGGTTGGAACTAGGCATTTATTCAGAAGTCTTTCTCTTAAAATAATAATTAAAAGCAAGAGAATATATGAAGGAGAGAAAGTAGGGTAGAAAATAAAAGGGGAAGAGTAAGGGTGGACAAGACTTCAATGTTCTCATAAGTTCAAGAGGCAAACAGAGATCTGAGACACACGAGGAGAACCAAGCTGGTGTGGTGATGGTGACAGTCCAGAGAATGGAGCCTTTAATTCAAAACACAAACAAAATAAACAAGCAAAGAGCTGCGGCCAATACTTTGGCTTTCCCACACATGGTTAGAGTTTAGAGGAGGAGAGCTGAGCATTCGCTGGCCAGTCCCCACCTCATGCCCCAATAAAAAGGCAGAACAATTGGATCGGACAACTGAACAACAGAGAGGAGGTGGGGGGGCGAAGGGGGTGTCCGAAATATAAGTTAAGTCATATGTTAGGAGGACAAACAAGATCACATACGTTTTATGAATGAGTGGGAGAAGAAGACACAGAGGAAGCAAGTATAGATCTTTTTCTAAAAGTTTCTGAAACCCAAACAGTCAAGGCAGAAACTTTAGGAGGATGTAGAATTAAGGGAAGATACGTTACTAGTGATGGAGGATAAAAAAGTTTACGCATGAGGTTTATTTCTGGAAGGAGGATGAAGACAAATTCGGTTGAATCTCAACATGCCAGGGCCAGAAGTAATTTAAAAACATCTATTCAGTGAATGTACTGAGTGCTGTGCGATCAGTGCAGTGACGCTCTCACACCCTGCCAGTGCCGGCATCGTCCTCAGGCCTCATCCGAGACAGAAATGTGGAAACTGGTATTACAAGTCATCACTATGTGCATACCGCTGACTCGGAGGAAAACCGGTCTGCTTCCAGAAAGTACCCCAGTAAGGGTGTGAGAAGCGCCTGAATGAATCCTGCTTCTGACAGCTCCTTCTCCCATGACCGCTAATGATCCTTTGCCTCCACTTTGTCCTATGACTGCAGCTGTGTCTTTGGCTGAGTGCTCAGGCTCCACTGAATCCCCATCATCTTTGTGTTTAAAACCTAAACTCCTACTTAATCAGATACCTATCCCCCACTGCTCTTCTTTTCGGACTCAACTGGCCGGCACCTTCAAACTGCTCAAATATGGTTCTTTGCTGTTTTCTTGGCTCTTCCTAGCACGGATCTAGGGAGCTCAAATATTTGCATATTTTTCCACCCTTACATTCAGACTGTATTTGGTAGCTTAGATGTTTCAGCAGGTTTGGCAGGTACAGCATCTTTTCCTAAGCAACGTAACCCACTCATGAACGCCTACTAACTTTCCCATCTAAGGTCACACTCGAGAGCAAGCTGAACAATCCAAATTTGTCTGCTTAATTAAAATCACGTCATTCATACCTATTACTTACTCTGGATGTAATGTTGAATCTTCTCAGCTTTCCTTTCAGAATCTGGAAATAGAAGAGAGTGGCGACTGCACTTCCGACTACGTCACAGTGCACAGGGATGTAGAAAGGAAGAAGGAAATCGGTTTGTGTTCCCCTGGAGCTCACCTGCTCTGGTTTGCATGTGGACCCAGTCCTTTTTGGGAAACCTTTTGGGGAATAAAAAGGATCTAGCTCAATGTTCTTTCATTCCCCTGCACCACCTCCATCCCTCCGAAGCTCTCACCACCACTCCTTCTACATC
Organism: Rhinolophus sinicus; assembly: GCF_057876585.1. Taxonomy (NCBI): domain Eukaryota; kingdom Metazoa; phylum Chordata; class Mammalia; order Chiroptera; family Rhinolophidae; genus Rhinolophus; species Rhinolophus sinicus. The sequence continues at coordinate 145,200,474 of NC_142514.1, read as the reverse complement.
AGGGACAGGAAGAGCAAGAGGGAGAATCAAAGGGCCATGTAACAGAAAATATGGAAGGCCCACATGGACTAGGAGTCAGAAAGGAAAAGTGCCATTGAAATAAGCCCTGTGGCTACAACCAATTCCTTTAGTGGCATTTCCAGTAGGAGAGTATGGAAGATTAAATAGAATTGAAATGTTGATGGAGTTATATACATATTAAAAAGGAGCAAACTGCCTTTCTATTCTGAACACCAATTGCAACATCCACTAGAAAAGTTAATCTCCTAACAATTACCTAAAGGACAATGTTTTTTATCCAATATTACATCTATTTGCTGGGCCCTTGACCATGTCTTTCCCGGGCTGGGCTTGAACCAGCTCGGTTGTGTGGCTTTGGGACTCCTGCCCCTGTGCTGAGCTGGACCGGTATAATGCTCATCAGCTTTCAGACGGATGAAAATGTGACCTTCAGAGGCTTTCAGGCTACAGTCTCCTTCGTTCTGAAACAGGTAAGTAGGAAGAGGCAGTAACTTCTTGGGTCCCAATTCTTGTCCTCATGATGTGGTAACTGATGATGGCCATTAGAGCCTACATGGATCCAGTCGATCCTCATTATTTATACCAGTTCTGTTCTATAAAGTCTCCACGAAAACTGAATTAGTGAATACTGAACCATTGTCCCTAGGGGGGATACAGGTTAGGTTCCCATGAGCCTCTGTTTTTCGGTGTGTTTCTTCTTTAACATACCAGGGACGCCAAAAAAATGTATACACAGGACTTGTATTCATCTTTTGTTATCAGTATATGAGTGTTACAATTTTAACAGTCTTTTTCCTTTCTTAAAATGTGTATACATTTTTGGGGCACCCTCTGTATATTGTTGATTCATTAACAGGGAACTCACAGCCAGTACCACTATAACTCGTACCTGAACACAGCTTATCTATGACAGGTATTTTCTCCATACAGACATCACAGCCTCCTTGTACACAGGTATACTAGATGGTACGTCAGCATCATGTTTAGGGCCATCTCAAACAGCAAAGTCACCAACAAACAACACAAAAATGCAAAAAATAAATAAATAATAACAGACCATGGCAAGGACACCTGTTTATAGTATGAAAGCCGAAACAAGAAGGCAGAGGATCACCTCGTTAGATCTCAGCTAGGAACATGCTCGCCAGGTAACTCGAATTTTTCACGAATGTCCATGAATGACCATGAAAGCACCGGGACTACTGGTTTTGAGTTACAAGTCAATGTTTGGGAGTAGGAGAGTTTGCAAATTCAGAATCCACAAAGAACCAGGGTCAACTGTGTGTATGAATCTTGGCCTATGCTTACCAGATGTATGATCTAAGAGGCTTCAATCTTACAATGGGTGAATAATACATACCTAGTGAGAATGTAGTGAGGATTAAATCAGACAAAGTATACTTGGCCATGAGCAAGTGTGTGACACATAAGAGAGGCTCCAAAATGTGAAATATCTTCATCAATCCCCAGTCCCTAGACACCTGAACTACACAGCTTCCTTCCAAGCCCTCACATGCAGGAGTACTTTGTCCAAACCCCACAAAGCCAGTTATTGGCTTGGCTTCTCAAGTTGTTCATTCTTGTTAGGGGGTAAGCAGCTACTTATGGCAAAGCCAGGGTATAGTTAAAATACTCCTTTTCAGTTAAAATACCTATAGAGCTCAGTTGACTGAGATGTCCCAGAAATCTAATAATTATTTTCTGATAAGTCTCAAGCACTGGCCTTGCTTGTGTGATCAGAGCAGTTGTATTTTGCTTACACCCAGATGTAAACATCTCCAGACCAGACGATGAGTCAGTGTTTCTGGATACATGGAACATCCTACCTGAAGAACTCAATGCTTCTGGTAAGCTGTTTGGGGAATGTAACCAAGAGATACACACAGAGTGTATCAGCTAGGGTTCAACCAGAGAACCCCAAAAAGATATGTTGGAGTCCTAACCTCCAGTACCCCAGAATGTGACCTTATTTGGAGACTGTCTTGAGAGACACAGTCAAGTTACAACGAAATCATTAGTATGGGCCCTAATCCAATATAACTGGTGTCCTCATAAAAGGGGAAATTTGGATGCAGAGAGAGACACACACACACACGGAGAACATCACATGAACATGAAGGCAGAGATTGGGGTGATGCATCCTCTACGAGACAAGAAACGCCAAAGTTTGCCAGCACAGCGTGAGAAGCTGGGGGAGAGGCGCGGAACAGATTCTCCCTTATAGCCCTCGAAGGAATCAAGCCGACCAACATGCTGACCTTGGTCTTCCAGCCTCCAGAACTATGACACAATAAATGGCTGTTTTTCTAAGACACCCAGTTTGTGGTATTTCATTATGGCAGGTCTAGCAAGCGAATATACCAGGAATTGGCTTACACTATTGTGTGTGTGTGTGTGTGTGTGTGTGTGTGTGTGTGTGTGTAGGGGGGTGACTAAGTGAGTAAATCCATAGGGCAGGCAGTCAGAAAGGGAAGATCACAGGACACTGGAATTCCACAGCACAGGCTAAAGTTATTCTCCACAGGCAGAATTTCTTCTCTCTTTTGGGGAAGCCTCAGCTCTGCTTTTAAGGCCTTTCCAATTAATTAAGTCAGGCCTACCTGGATTATCCAGGATGATCTTCCTCACTTCAAGTCAACTAATCAGGGACTTTCAGTTACATCTGCAAAATCCCTTCACAGCAACCTCTCAATTATTGACTAACTGGGAGCAGTAACCCAGCCAAGTTGACACATCAAATAATCCATCATGTAGAGCTCTACGGGCTGTGGTCATTGTCCCTTTTGCTCAAAGCAACGAGAAGCACTGAAATATTTCCAATAATAAGAATCAAAATTCCCATCTCAAGTGATTCATTTGGTGAGAATGGCTAAATGGTGTGCCAAATCGTGGTCTGACTCATGAGATCCGTCCACTGAAAAAAAGTGAGTATACCATTATGTTTTAATGCTGTGAACAATGAGAAGAGCTGGGCTTTCTCTTTTCCTTATCTCCACAAACATATATATGAGACATCCTGGTCCATGTGGAAAATGTGGTGAGGGAAGCATGCAGAGAATGGCGGTAGGGAGATTTTCATAGTTCACCATTTTGATAGTTTGTCAAGAGAAAAATCAAGCACCTTATTTGAAAAATTTTAAAATTAATTAAAAAAATTTTCAAATTGTCTAGCACATAGAACACAGAATAATAGAATGTGTGGAGAGTGAATATTGCTTTTAATGAAAAGTGATAGAAACAGTCTGCATCTTTTTGTTCTGGCTTCTTGGACCTCATGATACACAGATGCATCATGGTAAGAACCTAGTATTACCACTTGACACAGCCTTTTCTATTCTTCTAGAATAGCTCCGGGGACTCCTTGGTTTGTCCCCTGGAATATTCAGGCACTATGTCATTTTTGGGATAACCAGCTGGGGCCTGGGCTGTGGACTGATTCACTACCCAGGTGTACCCATTGTGGATGGAAAAGGGGCCACAAGTTAAACCTGACAAGCTCAGAAAACTGAAAATAACCACATAGGATGGCGTGAACATAAAAATTTCTAAGGTGGGCTATGGGGGGAAGTCACATCCTAGGCCTGTAGCTTCCTTGACAAAGGTCAATCTTTACCTTAAGTGAGCCTGTCTGTGGTCTTTTTGTATCTAAGATAACATACTCTTGGAATGTCAGAGTAATCGCTTTTTCCGGATCTCCCAGGGGGCACAACCCACCACACCAGAGCAGGAAACTACAAAATCCCTCATTGTTATCTTGTTCCCCAAATACCATCTCTCTGTGCTGTAAAATGCTATTAACTATCCTGTACTCACCAACGTAAAAGAAGTATGTGTGTCTCTCCATTTTGCTTTTTATCCAGTCCCAGAGATTTCCCTACTTTGCTTTCTCCCACCCGCTTAATCTACCACCAACGGATTTCATGTAACCCTCCTCCTTTGATTCTAATGTATAAAATAAGTTGCAAAATGGCCATTTTCTGGAGCATTCTCTTATCCGTTGAGACTGTGCTTCCTGGCAATTGTCAGTTTGGCTCAAATAAACTCCTAGAAGCTTCCTCTCAGGCTGGATGTTTTTTGTCGACACCATGAACATCAGTGCCTTTATTGACTGGATCGTCTGCACCTCTGTGACAACAGGACCTTAAAAGAATGTTTTCTGAGTTAATGAAACTCCTCCCCATAACGCTCTCTCACAGGCAGCACTGTCTCATCCCCCCACGGGTCTCAAAGGCAGTGTGCAGACTTTCTGCTGGAGGGACGCTGCACAGAACTCATCTCTCTTCATGTTAGTGCCGATGAGCCGTGTGTTGTGGATTGGGATGATGCTCAGCATAGACAAATTCATCTGTGGGATCACAGTGCTTCTTTTCCTCTGCTGTTCTCATCATTTTAAAAATCTATATTAGTATCTGCTTGTTCATCGTGAGGACATGGAAGCCAACATATTAAGTGGTAATTGCTGTTATGGGTACTTTGCATTCATCTTTCCATCAACATTTCTGTAAGAATAATACCGGCTAATGCTAATCTGTAACTTATGTGTTCCATTCTAAACATTTTACATCAGTTAACGCATATAATCATCACACAGCTCTACGAAAAGCATCAGCATCTTCATCATCATCCCCATTGTAAAGACGGAGAAACAAGGCATGGAAATGTTCAGAAACAGCTCCGAGTCAGATCCTTTATAAACTGGTAGAGCAGGGATTTGGGCCTTTGCAGTCTTGCACCAGAGTCTACACAGTACAAGACAGTGCCATGCTGCCCATCAGGGAGGCATATTTGGTGTAAGAATCCCCAATACACAGATGATGAATCTGGGCATCAGAATTGTTAGGCCATGTAGGGAGGATCTACAACTAACCCGTCTGAGGAATCCTATTAGGAAGTAGGTTCCACATTCAGTTCAGTTCAACAGAATTATTATTTTTTAATTATGACCTGGCCATTGGCTCAATTTCCTTTTCCAAGGGCACTGGAATCCACTGAGACACCTCAGACTTTCCTTCTTCATCCACACTGAGTATAATCAGAAAGCTAATTCTGGAAAGTAAGGAAGCAATCAGCAAATAATTACTAAGCACCTGTGATATGCCCAATCCAGCTGGATAAGCACAAGGGAAGGTAGAGATGCGTCCCTGTGTCAAGGGCCTTCCAGTCTCAGTGGAGGCACAAGATAAATGTATAATCAGGGAATAATGCAAGACAGAGTGTGACCATGAGCTGGAGCCGTGGCTGGACATCTGGTGGGAGCCGTTCCAAAGCAAGTAGAAAGAATGGATTGAAGGTATCTGAGAATGTTGCAAGGAGAGGATAAGACTGGGTCTGGTGGACAATTTAAGGGAATTTGTCTGAGAATATGTACTTGCTAATATTTAAGAAACTCATTATGCAAAGTAAAAACTTTTCATAGGTGTAGAGGGCAACCTGAATTACTCCAGGCCTCAGGAGTTTATGGGTAGAAACAGAACCACCCTAATAACACTCCAATTTCCACTTACTCTTGTTTCCACCTGTCATGGAGAGTCTTAGCCCTTGCAAAATGCCTTTCAAATGGCCTGTATCCTTAAGAGGTGTCTCACATGTAGTTGGCAACAAGTCTGCTCCCATCAGGCAGTGCAGTTCTTCCATCTCCCACCCTAGGTCTACCAGCAACTGCTTTTCCTGCTCAGTTACCAGGCTTCCTCAGGGCCACTGCCCCCGCTCTCCTCTGTGTGACCCCGCTCTTCTCCCAGCTCCTCCTCCGGGTTATGGGAGCCCCACTGGTGTCAAAACTGTCGTGTTCCTTGGTGAAATGAGGGAGAATGTCTCTGTTTTGTGCTACCCTCCATGAATACTGCCCGGGTTCCACTGTTTAATAGGGACTTTATTCAGTTCTGACTTAGGGCCTCATTCTTGTTTTCAGTTCTGACTTAGGGCCTCACTCTTGCTTTCCTTGGGATGAGTCTAGCAGGATCAATAATGGGAGACAATGAGGGGATATCAGTAGACCCATGTTCACAGCAACTTACAACAGCTGAAACATGAAAACAACCAAGTGTCCATCAATGGAGGAATGGATAAGCAAAATGTGATAGATACACACACACACACACACACACACACACACACATATACATATATATATGAACTTCTCTCTAGAGAGGAACAGGGGCTGCCAAATTAGTTACTATCTGGCCAAATTCTGCCACAGGACTCTGAATGCCAGAAAGCAGGTGCTGAAAAAAGCAGGTGTGGGATTCAGACCAGGGTTCAGATCCTGATGCGGCCACTTGTCTGCATGACCTTGATCATGTCATTTGACCTCTCAGGACTTTAGTTTTCATTGATATAAGTGAGATGAACCAGGGGTGGCAGTTGCTGGAAACTAGGGAGGGCCCATAAACAGCTCTTGGCTGAGACTGGCCACGGGCACCTTGCTTTTCCCCTTGACTTGGATTAGAGGGTTAACAGGCAGGAGGCTCTTCAGAAAATTATTCAGCCTTAAAAAGAAATTCTGACTTTCCCATATGCTACAACATAAATGAACTTTGAGTACAGTATACTAAGTGAAATAAGCTAGTCACAATAAGACAAATACTATATGATTCCACTTATGTGACGTAGTCAAAATCATACAGACAGAAAAATAGAATGGTGGTTGCCAGGTGCTAGGGGAGGGAGGAATGGGGAGTTATTGTTTAATAGGTATACAGTCTCAGTTTTACAAAATGAAAAATGTTATGGATGGTGGTAATGGTTGCACAACATAATAAATGCATTTGATATCACTGAACCGTACATTTAAAATGATTAAGACAGTAAATTTTATGTTACATATATTTTACTACAATAACTAAATTAGAAAAAAAAAAAGACAGACAACATGATATTCTCAGAATTGCCCTCTTAAGATGACTAAGGTTTCATCTGTGCCTGGATCATTCTTCCCTCAGTATAAGTTCTTTCTCAGGAAACTCCTCAGCTCTAAGCAAAGAGACTCTGGCCAATTCCATCCCTCCAGTTCAAACATCACTGGATATGTCTGCAGCCCACTTAGACTTAAGTTGAGACCCACTCCTACATACGAAAATTAACTATGTCTTATAGCTAGACCATATGCCCTATTGGTTGGGCTTAGTTTCTATGTTACACTTAAGAATCTAGGCTCAAGATCAAACAGTAAGAAGAAACAAGTTCTTCATACACAGTGAAGCTGGACGTAAGAGCCAAAGAGGAATGTTTCTGTTTCAGGGAGGGTAGCTGACTCCTCAGGCAGAATCCTGGAGGTGCCCTTACGCGTCCACATCCTTAGCTCTATCTGTCCAGAAGCTCAACTGTGTCAATATGCTTGTGTTGTGCTCACAGGAAATGAGTCCCAGACCCAACAAAAGGATATATAAACACAAAGTCGGATGTATTAATGTGGGACAGGGGCTATTCACTTTTAGGGGATGGAGTATGAGGCATGGGATACATACATCCACCCTCCCAACTTCTGCTGCCAAACTTTTAATAAGCAACCATCAGGCATCCACCTAGATATGAGAGAGGGCTATTGAAGCATTCCCCCATCACCTTTCCGGTAAGCAGAATGCTCATGACCGCTGGGCAGGATAGCAAACACCAGGGTTGAGTCCTTCTCTCTGATTTCCCTTCACTGGGGCTCCATGCACACCTACCCCATGTTACCACTGCCTATCTTCAGGACAGACTACAATACAATGGCTCAGACCGTAGATTTCTTGACCATAGACACATGGTGGTACTGTCCACAAAATACTGCACCATGAACAATGGGATCAGACTCAGGTGTTCCCTAATATCCCCAATCATGTGTTTATAAATAATGTCCTAGCCCAAAGCCTGCACATAGTAGGTACTCAATCAGTGCTAGCTAATAAGACTATACCTATTATAGAAAGCTGGTCTTAGTCATTACGTTTTAATTCTTAGTCATCACTAGGAGTTCTAGGGCCACATGACTTTTCCCCTCCATGGCCACACACATAGCAGACATCCTACTTTTTTTAGAATAATGTATTCGTTTTGAACAATATACTCTAACAACTGTGGCAGAGGGAGGATCTGAACTCTCGATATGCGACTATATTAGTCTCAGGAGTTCTCAGCCTGAAACCCGTTCTAACAAGATGGCGGTTCCAAATTGATTTGGCTGAAACCAAATTGACTTTAAATAAGATTGTGAACATGACAATTTAGTTGAAATAAATCTGGTCAAAAATGTGTATTTCCAACAATCACCTTTTAAAGTATTGATTATTTTAATACACACTAGAGCATTTCATAACTCTTTGAGCACCTTGAAAAAATTTCAGTCTGTTTTTCCTAATTTATAGGGGAATTACTTGCTTTTATGTCACTCATTTCTGTCCAACACAGACAGAATGAGTATTCAAAAATAAGAGCTCTAGAAGAATGTACTCCAAGGGGCTAACAGGGATTTTCTTTGGGTTGATGGGATTTGGATGCTCTTCAGGTTCCTCCTAGGCTGATTTCTTCATGTATTCAACAAGTATTTGAAAGTGCCTCTATCTGCATCAAGTATGGAGGCACACAGCGATACTTCAGTGAGCAAAATGGACAAAAATCTAACGGGGATGAGAAACAGACAACGAGCAAAGAAGTAAAAAATATATTATAGCAGTAGGTAATAAATTACATGAGCAAACAAAGCAGGGAGGGGGGATAGTAAATGCTGGCTAGGAGGGTATTAAAATCTATGGTCAGGGAAGAACTGATAAGGCGACATCTGAGAGAAGACCTGAAAAGGGTGAGGACCAAGGCTACACAGATATCTGAGCATTCCAGGCACAGAGAACAGCAAGTGCAAAAGTCCTGAGGTGGGAGTATGTCTGATATATACAAAAACTAGCCAAAAGGTCAACATGTCTTGAAAGGCATGAACATGGGGAGATCAGAGAAGTTACGTGGGGAGGGCAGCTTGTGTAAGACCTGATGGGCTAATGTACAGACACTGGCTTCTACTCCAAGTGGGATGAGGAGACATCAAGCGGAGTAACAGGACCTAAACCCATTTCAACAAGATCACACTTGTACTACGTTGAAATTAGACTACAGGAGAAGGCAATGGAGGAAGCAGGGAGATCAGTTAGAAGACGACTACAATAATCAATGCAAGAAACAGATCTGAATGGTAACAGTGGACATGGTGAGAAGTCAGATTCTGGATACACATTAAAGTAAGAGCCAACAGGAATTGCAGGTAGATTGAATGTGAGGTGTGAAAAAAAGAAGTCATCAATGACCCCAGTAGTTTTGATCTGAACAACTGAAAGTCTGGTGTTACCGTTTTCTGAAATGAAAATTTTTGAACAGCGTATACTAACAAATGGGGCATAGGAAGGATTTCAAACATTTATATACAACTAATCTCAGGTGTTCTCGTCCTGAGATGACTCCCTCCGATGACTGAGGTCCCAGAATTCTGGGGGAAGAGCGGGAGTTTGTATTTGATCATGTTAAGTTTGAAATGTCTGTGGCCATCCAAGAGGAGACATCAAGTGGGAGTTGGATGTTGGAACACAGAGATCAGGAGAAAGAGCCAGCCTGGTTATGCAAACTTCAGAATCATCAGCATATTGTTGATATTTAAACCTGTGACACAGGAAGAGATCACCAAAGAAGTTGTCTAGGATTTGAGCCCTGAGCACTCCAACATTCACATGGAGTGGAAATGAGGAATTGACTGAGAACTGCCCTTTACATTTGGCAACACGGGGGTTTTGTCTCTCGACAGGGCAGTTTTAAAATAGTGGTGAGAGCGAGTGGTGAGAGAATCTGATGGGAAGAATTGGAGATGGCAGGTAAAGACAACTATTTCAAGAAATTTTACTTGGAACACAGAAACGAAATAGCACCTACATATGGATATGGAAGTCAAAAGGATTTATTTTGCCTTTTTTAACATGGGGGAAATTACGGCATATATGTATGCTGACAGGAATTATCAAGCAGAGAGAAGGAGCTGGTAAGGAAAGAGAAAGAGGGAAGAATTGCTGGGGAATTTTTTTTAGAAGAGAGATGAGAACTGGCATATAAGGGAAGCACTTGGCTAGACAGCAACATGGCAGGTGACACAGTAACAGGAAGACAGGCAGAGGAAAGAGGTGCATTTTCTGTATTTCCATACTTTCTGAATTCTCTTCCACCACGGAAGAAACTCTCACTTGCTCTTAATCAAACTGCAGGCTGGTCAAGACTGACACTTCAATACAAATGACCCAATGACAGCCTTTCCTCCAAAAGCATCGTTTGACATCTCTGGGCTTCAGCTTTATCAGCTGAAAAATGGAGCGCTTCTTTAAATTTGAAATCAGGGATTGAGTTTAAGTTCGCACGGCATCGTGAACAAAATGTCTTTTATGCCCTGACTGCACCACCGGGTACCACGAGGTGCAGGAGAAGAACATTAGGCTGGATTCAGAAACGCGGGCTTGCCTCCCAGCTTTGCTATTTTCAAGCCATGTGATCATGGATGCGGCAGGGAATCTCTCCCAGGCCCTTTCTCCAAATTAAAGTGGTTGTAAAAGGATCACAACATTTTCAGAGGGATGTGTTCCATTTGGGGAAATGTTTGTAAGCTCTACAGTTGTACAAAAATGAAGATTTTCTAATTACTCTCAGAATGGAGGCTTTAGCCCAATTTGCTCTCTCTTCACTTGTTCATGCCTTTAAAAAAAACCAAACAAACAAAAAACCAGAAATTGTCCCCACAAACAAAACTTTTGAAAATCTCCTGCTTTTGTCCTATAAGAGACAAGGAAGCAGAGGCTGGGGCAAGTTAGTGAACAACCAAGGTCCTGGCTGTGTTCAAGCAGGAGATGGGAATACTTCCCTTCATTTCTTTGTTTTGGACACTTTCCCCTTCTCCCTTTTCTGGTGGCCTGCCTTTCTCCTATTGTAGGTCTGAGGCTCGCAGCCCTAGGCTGGCTCCCATGCCCCATCTGCGCAGGTGGAACTTTCCTCTGGAAACTGCATTTGCTGCCCCGTTTATTCCCTGCTGTCTCCACAGCCCAAGCTGTGAACTCGTAATTACTACCTTCTGGAAGCTCTAACCCAGCCTCTGACACAACAGATGCTGTGTAGGAAGAGTTGAAGCAACTGCTATAAATATTGGTGGGGAACTTGACGAGCATTGTTGGAGCAGCTCTGCAGACACAGCTGCTGGGGAAGGAGTCCCCTTGGGTGTGGAAGGGACGACGGGAATAGGGCTCTGCATGCTGTTCTTTTGATTCTTCCCAAACACGTTGTCTCTAGCAAATGCTGGTCCTTCCCAGTGTCTCAAGTGTCTCAGCTTTACAGTCTTACCCCATTGGCCCACGTAAGCCCCACATTGCCAGGAGCATGCAAGGTTTCCCGTGCCACATTTCTGTTATACAAGTCAAGGTTGAAGACATTCCAGGAAGCAAAGCGTTACTTTTGCTTTATGCCCATCTGCAGTGCTCAGTGGGGGAATTCTGATCAAGTAGCATCGATATACTTTACTTTAAAATCCTTGAAGAGGAAAACCAAGGAAACTCCAATTTAGGAAATATTCTGCGTTGGTCACAGGGTTGGGTGATTGGAGTGGGAGTGGGTAAGGTATTCCGTCAGTGTTCTTTCATGAAGCTCACCCCAGTCAACTAGACTTGTCTGCTGACATCCTTGGTTCAGGATGACATTTATGCACATAGGACAGGCCAGAGCCAGAGTGATTAGAAGGGATGGAATGGGAGGGTCACTCATATGGCCTGGCAGAGACAAGCTGAAAAAGTGGCCAGGCAGCAGGGCGCTGCCGAGGGAGGGTGTTCACATGAGGAAAGAAACCCATAATGAGAGCAACAAGAACATTAGAACCAGAGGGGAGGGACAGCTCCTGGCTCCTCTGATCTCAATCACAGGCAATATAGTTTTGGAATAAATCCAAGCATACACAAACAAGCCCTAAGAGACAAAAACAATCCTTCATTTAGTGTATTAGTTTCCCATTGCTGCTGTAACCAACGTACTAGCTTTAAACAGCACACCTTTATTCTCTTACAGTTCTGGAAGCCAGAAGTATAAAATCAGTCTCGCCGGGCTAAAGTCAAGGTGTCAGCAGGGCTGGTTCCTTCCAAAGGCTCTGAGGGGAAATCCCTTTCCTTGACTTTCTCAGCTTCTGGTGGCTACTTGCATTTCTTGGCTTGTAACTCCTTCCTCCATCTTCAAAGTTCATCACTCCAATTGCTGCTTCTGTCATCACATCATGTTCTTTTCTGTCTCCTTCTGCATCTCACTTATAAGAAATATTGTGATCATATTGGGCTCACTGGATAATCCAGGCCAGTCTCTCCATCTCAAGATCTTTAAGTTAATCACAGGTACAAAGTCCCTTTTGTCATATAAGGTAGCATTCATAGGTTCCAGGAAATAGGATGTGGGTATATTTTGGAGGCCATTATACCACAATTTAGGTTTAACACCTAGCATCTGAGAGATGGGCATTGTTGAGGGGGTAACGTGAAAAATAAACCATTTTCAAGATGAAAAAGCTAATGAAAAGTCTGCAACAGCCTGGAAATTGTTTAGAGAGAAAATGCTCATTAAGCATAAACTTGGTCAGGGTATTAGTTCCCCCAAGAGAATCTCAGCAGTGAGGAAAGCTTGGTACCACACAGGAGGGGCTGTCCTATGGGGGCAGAATCTCACATATGCTCAAGGAGTGACAACAGATGTTCATTCTTTCTTTTTTCAGTAAACACTTGCTGAGGGCCTACTCTTTGCCAGGCCCTATCATGAAGCTGGGCATTTAGAAAGTGAGACATGCTCACAGTTTATTCCAGGAGAGTAGAAAAGCCAAATTCCAGGCAGCACACAAGCATGTGAGGGACATATATAAAGAGTGTAGGATTGCCGAGGAGAGAGGGGACTCACTGCCCTCTCAAAATTACTGGGAGCCTAGCCTGCCTTTTATCCTGCTCTAGATTAATAAAGGAAGATGTGCCATCTGCCTCTCTGGTGACACTGAAGGACTGTGCAGGGAAAATGGAAGGGAAAACGGTGGTTAGAGGAAAAGTACTAAGCCACAGGAAAAGGTAAAGTGACTCTGAATTCCAAAACCAAAAATGAAGCCTTTTGATTGAATCAAAGGAAGAAAATGAAGTTTGTTCATTCATTCATGCCATAAATACGTACTGAGCATCTACTAATTGCCAGGCACTGTTCTAGGCCTGGGATATAGCAGGAGTTAAAACAGACAAAGCAAGTCCTGTCCTCATGGAGCTTACATTATTGAGAGTAAGACAGTAAACAAGTAGTTAAGATAATATAGTGTGTCATCTGGTGATATGTCCTACAGAGACAAATTAAGCAAGGAAATGGCACAGAGTACTGATGGAAAGTAATGTTCCTTTCTCTAGTATTTATGGAGCATCTACCACACGCCAGGCAGTGTACTAAATGCTGCAGGGCAGAGATGAATTTATTCATTCATTTGTTAAATGTTTATTGAACGTTATCTATATGACAGTTACTGTGCTAAGCCCTAGGGAGACAAGGTCTCTGCCATAACAGAACTTCTAGACAAATGTGCAAATCAGTTATTTAACAATTAAAAACACTCACGAGGTATAATTACAAACTGAAGTAAAAGCTATGAGTAGAATGTAACGTAAACTGCCAATGAAGTGATATTTGAATGCATGAGTGGGAGATATAAACACTTGTTATAGACTATTATAATTATAAAAGTCCCCTATTGCTACTGGAGTTGGGCAACTAGATCAATGTAAGAGCACAGAACCAGACTCATACAAACAACGTCGGACAATTAAGTTCGTGAACTCATCCTAGAAAAAGTGCTACATACCTCATTGCTGAATATCACTACAGTCACCTTCGAAGTACTCCCCTTGGGAAGCTATGCACCAATGCCAGTACCTAGTCCACCCTTCAAAGCAATTTTGGAACTCTTTTTCCGGAATGGCCATCAGAGCTGTCATTATATTACCCCTGATGTCCTGATGTCCTGAAAGTCATCAAAATGTCTTCCTTTCAATATTTCCTTTTTCTTCGGGTAAAGAAGTCATCATTGGGGGCCAGATCAGGTGAACAGGGGGGTGTTCCATTACAGTTACGTGTTTACTGGCTAAAAACTCCCTCACAGACAGTGCCGTGTGAGCTGGTGCATTGTCGTGACGCAAGAGCCATGAATTGTTGGCGAAAAGTTCAGGTCATCTAACTTTTTCACGCAGCCTTTCAGCACTTCCAAATAGTAAACTTGGTTAACTGCTTGTCCAGTTGGTACAAATTCACAATGAATAATCCCTCTGATGTCAAAAAGGTTAGCAACATTGTTGCAACAAGTTCAGGAACTTAATCGTCAGACCTTGTATATGAAAACTGATATATGACAGGGGTGGCATTGCAGGTTAGTGGCCAGGTATGACCTATTCAATAAATGTTACCAAGACAACTTAGTATCCATGATATGGAAAAAATTAAATTGGATCCCTGCTTCACATCATACACAAAAATGAGCTCCAGGTAGTTGAAAGACTTCAATATGAAAGGAAAAATTTTAAATCTTGTCAGAGAAAATATAAAATCTCTTTATGACTTTGGGTGGGAATAGATAAGTCACAAAAAAAGCACTAACCACAAAGGTAAAAGGTTGAAGAATGAAACACTGGACTACACTGCAATTGCAAACTTCTATTTATTAAAATACACTGAGGGGGAGAAAGAAGAGGGAAGAGAAAAGAGAGAAAAAAAAGAAAGGTAAATTAAGTTGCAAACGGGGAGAAAACATTTGTAACTAGCAAAGAAGTAGTTTCTAAAATAGTATATGTGACTCCTAAAATTGAGTAAGGAAAGACAACTCAATAGAAAAATGGGCAAGTCATGAGCAGGCTTTTTTTCCCCCCAGAAAAGGAAACGCCATGGGAAATAAACATGAAAGATGTTCAACCTCCTTAGCAATTAGGCAATGAAATGAGGTTCACAAGCCATCATTTTACATTTATTAGATTGTGAAAAATTAAGATATCGCACAATAATATTCGGGCACCTGCAGGTGTTAGGGTACGAGGCATCTACTACACACGGACCTGTGGTGGTGTGTTTGGGGGCTGGGGGGGAGATAGGAATTTATTTCTTGGCTTCTGTCTCATTCAGGCCCAGGAGGGTGGAATTTACCTTTGCCATTGGAAATGGAAAAAATGCTGGACGGAGGGGGGTCAGCAAGATTCTGAAATAACTGTGAAGAACACCCATAACCGTACATGCCTGCCATTCTGCCTCCCATTGGTCTAGTGTTGGGTACCTCTCTCCCTCTCTCCCAATAATAAACGTATGAAGGAACGCTTTGAGGGACTGTCTTCTTAAACTCGATTACACCGCCACCTGACCCCCGCAAACACCTGGCCCTGGACCAGGTTCAGAGTAGGATCACTGTGTTGCGAAAGAAAACATTTATGTGTTCTTTGAACCGGCCCAAATTCCCATTTCCTTTACCAGCATCCTTTTCCTCCCACTCAGACGCCCTCCCTCCCTCCCTCCAGCCCTGCCACAATTTAAACTAGCTGAGGGCACAGAGGTGTCCATCAGCGCAGCTCAGAGTGTTCTGGGCGGGGGCCAGGATGGAGATGGGGGCACGTAATAAATAAGGCATGTTTCACTAGGAACGAGGAAGGCCCTAGCTTGCGGCGCTACCTTCCCCGTCTCCACCCCCAACCCCAAGCCATGGAAGACCCTGGATTCAGCGCGGCCGTGAAGCGGGGCCGGAGCAGAGCCATAGACCCGCGAGAAAGAACCTTCCGACGCCCGCTCCTCCGGGTGGGTGTGGGGTCACCGCAGAAGGTGCCCGCCGCGCGCCGCCGCCGGTCTGGGCGCGCGTTTCCCCGCCCGGCCCTTCTCCCCGGCGTCGGTCCCTACCTGTCAGCCAGGCGCTGCCGTCGGTCCCGCGGAGCTGCAGGGCGCCGCCCCGAGTCAGCGGCCAGCGGGGTGGGGAGCTGCGCGCCCGCCTTCGGGCCACCTCACGTCGACGATATGTTCGGCGTCTCATTCCGGGTGGGCTCCCGGGGCAGGACGGCCCGGTGGGAAGAGGCCACAGACGCGGAGGCGGGCGGGAGCCGGGGGACGTCCGACCGGGCCCCCCGGAGCCTTAATGGGGGAAGGGAGGGGGCCGCGGGCAGTGCCCGGAGGGGCGGGGGGGTCACGCGGGGCTGGGCTCGGTGCGGAGCTGGAGAGGGCGTGGCGCGTGTGCGGCGGGGCATCGGGGCGCGCGGCGCGAGAAGACGCTGGCGGACCTTTCCCGAACCTGGCGGAGTGGGCTGGGAGCGGGAAATGAGCAGGCGGCCCTGGCGGGGCGGGGGGCGGGGGCGGAGTTGGAGGCAGACGCGGAGGCGGGCCGAGCCGCGGACAGGTGAGCGCTCGGGATCCTTCTCCTGCCTTGGAGGGTGTTGGTGTGTCCTCAGGCGCTAAGGGAATGGAGTACCCCCAAGTCAGGAGTACTCATCCCACTCCAACCCCTAGCCTATCCTGGACGGGTAGGACTAGTGGGGGAGGTGAGCCTGCCCTTGCCTAGCTGTCAGCCACATCGCCTCAGGGGAGGATGCAACACCCATCCCTCTCTCTAGTTCTGTCCTTGGGGGCTGAGGACTTCATTCCAAATTGTGTGTTAGGAGCAATGCCATCACCCCCTCCACTTCAAGAAGGCGACTCCCAGGGCACGCGCCTTTGGCTGTAGTAAGATGGAAGCAAATGGACAGGAAGGGTCTGATGACATTAGCACTCCCAGGCCATCTGTCTGGCCTGGTCCAGGAGACCTGAAACATCCCCTCTTGTCTGACCTGCAACTGACCCCATCCCTACCTGTTGGGTCTCCCATAGACTCAGACTGCCTTCTGTTTCAATACCTTTCCCTCTGCCCAGTTTCTTTCAGGCACAGCCCAGCTTCTGTGCCTTTGGTGTGGAGAGGGTGCCTCTGTGCCTGAGAACTGTCCTGCTTAGGGCAGGCAGGACCTGAGGTGCCCTGTCCACATTGTGCCTGGCTAGGATCCGTCCCTGCTCCTTGCCATCACTATCCTTGGGGTCACGGTGCTTCTGTTGGCCCTGAAGAACATGAACTCAAGGAGAAGACATCGTATCACCTTAAAGGACCCTAATACCAAGTACCTGCTGCCCTTGATTGAAAAAGAGGTAAGGGGTCAGCCCACCCCCTCCAACTGTCAGTGGGTAAAAGAGAGAAGGATCAGAGTGGAGGGGAAGGTGATGGCTGAGAAGGCAGGGCAGTGGGACAGGCATTTCATTGCCTCCAGTTGGCTCCCTGCTGCCATTGTCTGCGTGTATGTTTGCTCTGGGAAAGCACCAAATGGAGCTCCTTTGCCCCGCATCTGAGCTACCCAGCAAGACTTCCAGAAGGTTGACAGCCTGCCTGTTTTGTTTTATTAGCAAATCAGCCACAACACCCAGAGGTTCCGCTTTGGACTGCCCTCACCAGATCACGTCTTAGGGCTTCCTGTAGGTGAGTGGGGTTTGGTTTCATTACTAAGACGGGGTGATGAAACTCAGCTGGGGTGTAAAGGTTGCCCTGATACCTTTCCTGAGACACATGAGCTCAGAAAGGTAGGGAGATGGGCTTGGGGACCATCATTCCCTTTCTCATTGTTTGATTTGGGCTGACACAAAAATTGTCTCTCAATGAGCATTGAAAAGAAGTGAGTCTGGAGTCGAAAGATCTAAAATATCATCGCAGGCTTCTTGCTGGGCAACCTTAGGCAAGTTTCTCAATCTCTCTGAGCCTCAGACTATGAACTGGGATTTCCCAGGCCTGCCTGCTTCTTGGGTTGTAAGGATAAAGTGATTGGTGGATGTCAAATTCAGAAATTGCAGTGTTATCTGTGCATATGGGAAGGATAGGTGGATGTTCCCCTACTTAGAAGAAAGGCACAGAAAATGTGGACAGGCAGGAGGGCATCAAGGGTCCCTCCCTACTACCGCATGGATTCTCAGCAGGGCCCTCAGACCCATACAATGAAGGACCCATTGTGAATACCAGCCCCAGTGGTCCTAGAGTTCTGAATTATCCTGTTTCTAGTCTGTACCACCACCAGACGGCTGAGTCTTAGTGAGGGGGAAAACCTCTGCTAGGTGCACAGCCAGGGAATCCAGCGCTTTTTACAGACTGCTAGTGCTGCTCGCCTGCCTGGTGGGGAACCTCATCCATGGCCTACGTGTTCTGAGTGCATGGGACAAAACCTTGACCTCACCTCTAACAAGTGTTGAAATTACCCCTTAGGCAGCCAGCCTGACCCGTCAGCCTCCTTGTTGCTTCCTGTCTCTGTCTTCATCCATGAGAGCTCAGTGCCAGCCTGCCTTCCAGCCCACTGCCTGGCCTATGCGGTCAGTGCTATTGGCAAGAAGGCTAAAAGAATGAAAAACTTTGAAATAGAATTTCTTAGACTTTGTCATAACCCATTGTCTCCCCATCTCTGTTATAGGCAGTGCAAAGTCAGTGGGGCAGAGGTTGCTGATGCTTCCTAGCTCGGCTGAAATGCAGCTGGTTAGAGATAGGGCCTGCGGGACCGTTTTCTCTGGGGAGGCTGCCAGGCCAGGCCCAGGCTGGCTGCCCCTGAAGGAACCTTTCTAAGATTTCCGATTTCACACTAGTTCTCAGAAGGAAGCTGCCTCAGGCGTTTATTCCTGGGTATCCCTGGTTCCCAGCCAGGCCATAGTCAGCGTCATTGAGCCTGTTCTTTCTTAACCTAAAGTGTTTGTGTGCCTCAAGCCCCATCAAAAACTTTGGCTTATGTTTCTGAAACTGCTGGAAGGACTGGCCCTTCCAGTCCCCCTTCCTGCCTTCTCTGTCTCTTTAGGTCTCCACCTTTGTCTACATATCCACTCCATCTTTCCTGTGTATGTAGTTTCTACATACACAGATACTCTGGTACAGAGTTTCATCTTGCCTGTCTTTTAGCATCTCGATTGCAGCTTCCATCCTACGTCACTGATACTTCCCGTGTTAGCTCCAGCAGAAATTTGAATGGCCCAGCTCATCGTGTGACACTGAGACGTAGTCATGATCCATAGGTCTTTGGCCACAGCTTGTCCATTCATTTCTACCCTGGAAGGTCAGAATTACATGGTTTAAAACTTGACTGCTGCCTCTCATCGGCCAGGAAGACACAAGGGTCTGTCTAGAACTCCTGGTCTGTGGGAGTCCAAATCCTGGGGCCCTGCACACCTGTGAGCCCAGGCCTTCTCTATGCCAGGCAACGGGTTATAGATGAGGGGGCTGTGATTCATTCACTGACTCCACTGATGCATCTAGTTTAGGAAGAAATGATTTTGTGAAGGCAACACATTTTGTTTTAAAGGGGAAACACTCCTTTCTGTAATATTTAAATACTCAGCCTCCAACTTTAATGACCTCTTCCTGCTCCACAAAGTACTCTGACACAGTAAGGACACACCGACAGTAGGTTCCTGTATGTGAAGCTCACAAGTACACTATGATGGAGGCAGGGCAGGTATATCATCCCCATTTACCCAGAGATGAAGTGACTTACCCAGAGTCACACACGGAGCGACAAGAGCATGCCAAGGATCCAGGCATCCTGACTTTGAGCTCCTTCCCTGTTTGGCTCTCCCCCCATGCACCCTGCCACACTATGCACCCATGTCCCTGAAGCTCAGTCCTTTTTAGGGGAGTCCTGGGTCCTGTTAGGCTGGCCATGCTGGCTTGACATTTGATGCCTTTTCTGTAGGTAACTACGTCCATCTCTTGGCCAAAATTGATGGTGTTCTGGTGGTCCGGGCTTACACACCTGTGTCCAGTGACGATGATTGGGGCTTTGTGGACTTCATTATAAAGGTTACTGCTACCCCCCATGTCCAGCTGCCACGCCCTCACAAGCCTAGTAAGGGTGGTGGGTGAAGAAGGGACACGTGCCCTGGATAGGGCTTTCCAGAAGTGTCATTTCACAGTGAAGCTGTTGACCTGGTGATGTCTTCAGGGGTTGCCTAGAGCAACCATGAGGGCAGAGGATGTCTCTGCATGGTTTCTAGTAGCAAATGTATTTCTGAGTTCTCTGTGGCTGTGGCCTTAGGTCTGAGGCTGTGAAAACCATGCTACCTCATTTTTCAGATCTACTTCAAAAATGTACACCCTAATTATCCAGAAGGAGGGAAGATGACTCAGTACTTGGAAAACATGAAAATTGGGGACACCATCCTTTTTCAAGGGCCATGCGGGCACCTGTTCTATCATGGACAAGGTACTGGGGGTTCACACTGGGCCTCCAACAGGGAGGAAGAAGATTCCTGCAGTAGTTCCACTGTCCTAGGAGATGCCTCAGATTTGAGTCACATGGACTTGTCCTTAAAGTGGTCACACATTCATTCACACATCTACTTTACAAGAGTGTAAGCTTCCTGAAGGTAGGGAAGTGACTTGGTGTGCGCTCATCACTGTCTCCAGCACAATGCCTGATATGTAAACGGCACCTACTAGTGCTGAAAAGTGGATGGAGTCAACACTCATTCATTTACTCACATATACATCATTTATTCACTCACTGCTGTCGGTGAGAGTGCTGTGAGGCTCCCTCTTAACTTCAGCGTAACCTCCATCCTTCCTCAGGAGAGACGATCCAGCGATTGCCCACAGAGACCCAGGCTCTGTTCCTACTTTGTGCATCAGTGCACCATGGTTGGCCGAGGAGGCCATCTGTCTTGTTCTTCTGGTTTAAGATGGTACAGCCACTTCCTTAGCTGGACTTGCCTCCTGGAAGTCCCAAGGAAAGCCATTCATCTTTTGCAGGCTCTCAGGCAAGAGCTCAAGAAGTCAGAAGTATCCTCTGTGTTTTCAGGGAAATTTTCAACCAAAGCATACAAGATGAGTGAGCCTAAACAAAAACTGGTCCATCAACTAGGAAGGATTGCTGGGGGCACAGGTAAGAGTCTTCCCGGGGCTTCATCCATAGGTGAGCCCTGAGACCTTTCTGACTTTGGAGTCATTTGATCTCAGAAGGGGTGATGTGAGAGATTCCTTCCCTGGCTATTTTAGATGGGAGTACGGGATCAATGACAGGCCTTGAAACTGACCCTGTGTGCTCTGCTCCCCTAAACCAACATGGCGGCTGCCCAGGAGCCCTGGGGAGCCTCTAAAGTCAGGCTGAGTACATGGAAGAGGCTGGGGCCAGGCTGGGCAGGCCCACACGTGGTCCCCCAAGGACTCCTGGATCCAGTTCAAGCCTGACTCCCCATCTTTTGAAAATGAACATCTGAAAGAACAGAACAAACATGGAAAGAGACTGACAACTTGCCAGGCACCATAATAGGCATTTTTGAAACTATCACATTTACTCATCAGTAACTCTGTTTTATAAATGAGGACCCTGAAGAGCTCAGACGCATACCCGACTCAGCCTAGTCAGACAGTTAGTGAGGGAGCTGGGCATGAAACCCAGTCCCAGTTCCAAAGCCAGTGTCCCTTCCATCTTGCCGTATGAAAATGAGAAACGACTTTTGATTTGCTGTTGTATTAAAAGGAAAAACCAAAATGAAGCACGGTTCCCCACTCTGAGTAGGGGGCAGAAGTGAGGAAAGTAGAATTGGGGCCCAGGAAACTGTTCAGCGGCTGCAGACCAGGGGCTGTGGGCATCCGAGAGGCAGAGGAGGCTAGCCGGCCGCTAACTGTGTTCCAGGGATCACACCCATGCTGCAGCTCATTCGCCACATCATTGGGCACCCCAGTGACAGGCCCAGGATGGCCCTCATCTTTGCCAACCAGGTCAGTTCTGCCGAGTCAGCCCTGAGCTTACAGGGGTAGGATGGATGGAATGTTTGCTGAGCCGGGGCTCTGCATTCACCCCACCCCCACCTGAGCTCATGCTGCTTGGGTGCCTGTGGCTAGGGGAGGGCTCGGTGGGCTCAACTAGGACTGCTGGCAGCGGAGAAGCTGGGTCCAGGCCCGTTTTTCCTTTTTTTTTCCAAACTCTTCTCTCCTCAACCAACCCTAAGTGCTATGCTTTCCTTCCTTCCTTAATACATAGCTTAAATATATGTTTATCTGAGTATAAAATAATAGCTACCCTCAATACAAGTTTTGGAAAATACAGAAGCATATAAATATTTGACTTTTTATCTTTTTTCTCTACATGCTATATATTTATAATTACATACATATGTATAGTTCTGTTTTCTTAGTCAGGATTAATTACCATATAGACATTTTCTTCTCATAAAAACTATAAATATTTTCATCCGTCTGTATCAAATTACACCATAATTTACTAAATCTTCTACATTCAGATTGTTTTCACTTATAAATAATAGTGATGAATAATTGTGGCTAGACCTGATCACTGTTAGATTATTTCCTTAAACAGAATCCCAGAAATGGAATTATTAGGACAAGAATTGTGAAGTTTTAGGATCCAGGTCTTCTGTGCAGTATCTCTGAGCCTGTGACGTTTCTTTTGGCTTTGGCTCCCTTTTCCCCAAATGAGGCTCCAGACTTTGTTTTTCTCTCCTTTAGCTCTCCCGTGCTGTCATATATCATATGATATATTACTGCCTTAGCCCCTTCCAGTCCCGGCAGGAGATCCTGAGCCCGCACTAGGCTTGTTCCAGTTGCGTTTGCCGTGCTTGGCACTCGGTGTGGATGTGGGAGGTGGGGCTAGACCCTCTGAGTGAAGCCACCCCACCCATGCTGAGCCGTGGAAGAGCTGGAGGGCAGCTCTTCCACCCACAAGAGAGGGTTTGTTGTGCAGGAGCGGCAGCAGAACTCTAGTTTGTCTGGGGTGGTCTGCGGGGAACACTCAAGCCAGAGTGGAGGCAGCTAGAGTGGAGGCAGCTTGGGCAGAAATGTGCTAACCCATGTGCTCAATCTGGGCAATAAGCAGGAAGTCTCTGGAAGGGCTCTGCTCATGCTGCTGCTTTTGTAGACAGAGGCGGATATCTTGATGAGAAAGGAACTTGAAGAAATTGCCGGAACTCACCCAGACCAGTTCAACTTGTGGTACACCCTGGACAGGCCTCCTGCTGGTATGACCCCCGTTGTCCCCACCCTGGGTCAGGTCCAACCCCTGACCCACCTCAGGGACTGGTCCCTGGGTTTGTTTGTTGGGACTGGGCTTGGGGACTGAGGCTGGTGGGCTGTCTCCACATGAGACATGCAGGAATTTGAAGGAGAGAGGATTTGGGATGACTTGCTTGTAAAGGCAGGGAAGGGCAGGTGTCCTATGTCTCAGCAGCAGTCCACACACTGCACTGAACATCAGGCGGGGCACTGAGCACCTGCCCCAGGCTTCACACAGCATCCCAGAGCCATCACATACACTGCAGCTTATATAGCCATTGACCACTCACCACTCACCTCCCCTGGACAGCAGTCCTCACATGCTGAGCCCCTGAGAGCATCCAGACGTCACTGTGCACACCGCACCGCACAAGGCAACTGCACCCTTCAGGCTGCCTCTCCCACCTGCGCTGAGCGGTCTGTGTCATACAGCTCCTTGCCCAGCAGAGGGCGCCACCAATCGAGCCGGTCCACAACCCCACAACACGTCCCACGCACAGCTCCAGCTGGCTGCCTTGGTTTACACCACGCCTTGGCACATCCCACCTCACTGTCCTGTTCTCCATCCTCACCGGTGCTTACAGCAGGCAGATGCCAGCCAGGAGCCTCAGAACCTGGCATCTGGGGTGAATACTGAAGAGGGCTGTCAGGGCCCCCATGGCCTCTACTTTTCAGCTTTTGGGAGGGACAGCAAGAGGCCTGGGGTGAGAGACTGGATCTGGCCCCTCCACAGCTTTTCTTTCTGCTTAATCTCAGGCTGGAAGTACAGCTCAGGCTTCGTCACCGCTGACATGATCAAGGAGCACCTCCCTTCTCCTGGGAAGTTCACACTCATGCTGGTGTGTGGCCCACCTCCCCTGATCCAGAGAGCCGCTCACCCTAGCCTGGAGAACCTGGGTTACACCAAGGACATGATTTTCACCTACTAACACCTCCCCTGCTCTTAGCAAATGTGCCTAGTCCCTTTCCTCTGTTTCAATGTGAGTTCCACTTCGCCATGTTATACTGGGAAGTGTTCCAAAGTGTCTCATAATGCAACCATGGGCACGCTGGCGTGCCTCTCTTTTGGGTGTGTGCTAAGAAGGGTTCAAGGGGTTGGAGCAAAGTGGCTTCTGAAGTCTCCTTGCACGGGCGGTCTGAAGGAACTCCATTTCCCATAGTTTAGTGAAATAAACGCCAGTACAAAACAGCCTGTGAGGTGTGGCTCTGTAGGGACCCACCAGGCACTTAGGCCTTGGCCTGTTCTACAGGTGAATTGGCTTGTGTCTGTGGGAGGTCGGAACTGGCAAAAGTGCTGGGGCAGAATTCCAGAAGAATCCAAGTGGGATCACTTCAACTCCCAAGAATCTCCCTTGAACCTCTCCTCAGAGCAATGTTCTAAGGTCAGACCTACTGAGGGCTCAGGCACCCTTCAGGAGCACTCTCCCTTCTCTTGTGGGAGACCCTTGAAATAGAAATAGTGGTAAACACAGGTCAGGGCAGTAATGAATCCACAGGGTAGGTGGGTTCCGGGAATCCGAGTCCTTGCACTTTGCACAACATATGGAGGTAAGGGGTGCATTTTGTTAGCATCCTCTAAAAGGCAGACCCTGTTCTGGTGGGTGGGGTAGGGGTGCTTACAGACAGGAGCTTCCAAACTTGCAAACAAAATTAGGTTCCAGAAGTTTTTCCTTAAACCCTTCATATTAACCCAAAGGCTGCAAATGACCACTCGTGCCATCTGCTGTTCGTGACGAGGATGACATGCTGCTGCTGCTGTCTGAGTGGATGGAACCACTTCTGCACTTGAGTTTGCATAATTCTGATAACAAGCCCGAGATTCAGTGGGGATTTTGTTCTCCAAGTTAGATGAGGAAACAGGCTCGGAGATAACGTTATTGTGCCCAGGTCGTTCAGCCTGGTAGGTAGGTGGCAAAATTGGGCCTCAAACCTGGATCTGTTTAATTGCAAGTTGTTCATTCCTTTTTCACAGAAACTGGCATAGTAGCAGCACTGCTAAAGCTTGGTGTCACTGGATTTCTTACTCAGCATGTATGTGGGTAAGGGAGGTGGGGCGGGGTAAGGAGAGGAGAGGAAGACGGCTCTAGAGAACTCTGAAGTACAGCTGTGTAGTGCCCACAGGGTGGCCTAACAGGGTGGTCTCACAGAGGGCCTGTGGCGGTGGGGTGCTGGGAGGCGGCGAGCCTCCATGCGTTCAGTGCATCCTCAGTGAACCCCCTACTCAGAGAAAGATACTTTGCTGGGCACTGCATGAGGAGTGAGGTCCTACCCACATATGTTTTTTTTTAAATACCAATATAACCATCCTATCTTCTGCTTTAAACCTCTTAGTACTTTCAGTAGACCCCACCTGGCCAGCCTGTCTCCAAGATAAACTCCAGGGGCCTGGCTTACAAAGCCTGTCTTGATCTGGCTCCAGCTGGCCTCACCAGGTTTTTCCTTCCCTGGGCCTCCTACTCTGACCCCATTCTCTGGCTTAATGGTTCTCAACTAGACATCTTGCCCCCCAGGGAACATTTGGCCAAGTCTGGAGACCTTTTTGTTTGTCACAATTAGAGGAGGGCTGCTACTGGCATCACGAAGGAGAGGCCAAGCGTACTGCTAAACATCCTACAGCACACAGGACAGCCCATCACCGTGACCTAGCCAGCCCTGAATGACAACAGGGCCGAGGTTGAGAAATTAGTCATACCAACTTTTGGCACTTCTTAGGATGTGCTGAGATGTTTGAAGTCCATCTGCGTAGAGTGCCTTTCCCTTCTGGCATACTTGGGGAACCTGATTCATCTTTCAAAATTCAAGTATCACCTCTTCCTTGGAGCCATTATGGTTCCCACATCTAGCCCTCCATTAAAAATGACCACTTGGTCTTTGGGGCTGTAGAGACTTCTATGGGAGCATCTGTAACATCCAGCACTCTTATTTGATGTTTCTGTACACCAAACCATCCGCAGCCTTAGGCGAGGACCTTGGCGTTCACGCCTGTATCTCTAGCCCTCCTTAGCTCAGCATGGAAGGTCCTTAAGCTGCGTACGCAAAGGAGTGGGTGGGGAGCTTAGCAGCATGGATCTCCTGAGCAACCTGAGGACCAAGACTGGGTCTTAGACCTGCCTGTACAAAAGTCCGCCCATAGCTGGTGCTCAGTGAGCTGGTGCTGAGGTTGGGTAGGGTAAGGGAGAAAGACGACATACTGCTTCAAGGGTGAGCTAGGAAGCGCGTGGGCTCAAGGGACACAGGGACGTCCAACCCAAACACCAGGGAAGGCTTCCTGAAGGAGGCCTCAATGGGCAGGATTTGGCCTTGTGACAGGGACTGGGAGAAAAATACATCCTATAGTGAGGGAAAGGTAGAAGCGCAGGCACGAGTGCAGGTTCATGAAAGCTGAAGATTCAAAAAGGCCTTGGATGGTGCTAAGGCTTTTGAACTCTGATAATTCAAGGACTGAGTTCTTAGAAGGGTAACAGGGTTAAAACAGTGCTTTGGGAAGGTCACCCTGGGGATGGAGTAGAAAGGTCTGGCGGGGACCCACTGGAAAGGTGAGGGACTAAGTATGAGACCACTTGTGGAAATCAGATGAGAGTAGAGGCCTGAGCTGGAGCCACCATGGGGGAAGAAGGAGGGGCCTGTCACTAAGGGGAGGGGACTGGTTGGCAGGGGCTTCTTCTGAGGTAGTAGACTGAGGTTTACTGAGAGTTGCGGTGGAAATGTTTTGAGGTCTCCAAGAGCCTTCCACTGGGGGTGGGGGGGCTGTTTGAGCAGACAATTGCATCTGAGGCTAATGAGGGAACTGGAAACTGTGTGCTCTGTATAATAGGATGGAGGGCAAAGGCCCTTGAGAGAAAGAGAGAGAGAGAGAAGAGAGATGAGCGATGAGACATACCATTGTTCAGACCCTGGGAGGCACCTTTTGCATAGTAGGGTAGACTGAGGGGAGCCAAGCCAGTGGGGAGGGAATCTCCTTGCTCCCTTCCTGCTCTCACCCTAAATCCCAGCACTCGGACCAGATTGCTGAGAGTGGGAACACATGCTTTTCTGTCTGGAAGCAGCCCAGGAGGGGGCTCCTATCATCATTTCACTCAATTCTGTCACTACAGAACATTTTTTCAGAACTTTTTTCCAGCAGAGCTTTATGAACTCAGCCACTCCCCTTGGTGTAGGAGCCTCCCAGCTGTCACCAGGAACAGTAGGAGCCATTGAGTCTGCACTGACATCTCATTGCCCTCCACACAAAAGTGGTTTGCAGTCCATGTATAAAAGTACAAAAAGTGTAAAGCTGTGGAAGAGCACAGCATGGTTGAAAACACGGGGGCACTGGGGCTACCTCCTGCACATCTGCCCACAGCCTTACTTCCCTCCCGCCAGCACCCACGTCCCAGATGCCCTGCCCGCTCCAGTCTGGGCTCTGCAGTGGCTGTGTGCCAGCTCCCCATTGAAGCAAAGCCTCGGGACCCCCACACGTGCCTCTCTGGGCTCCCAGCCATGAAGAAGTCATCTCCAGTCTTCAGAGTTGGGAGCGGGCAGGCGAGAGTCGTTCAACAGCTGGTCCTGGCTCAGCATGGTCTGAAAGGACACGGCCAGAGGTGCAGTTGAACAAAGTTTTGGTCAAAGCCACCTTGCAGCAGGTACGTTGGAAGCAGTGGGGCACTGAGTGTGGCCCCATCTGACACCAGTGCCCGGTGAGTTCACGGTATCTCAGGGACCCCGCATATGGGGTCAGAATAGACTGTACTATCAGGATACTAGACGGCTCACACCTTAGAGGTAAAGTTGCTATTTCAAGGCCACCAGAAACCTATTAGAAGTGATAAGGGCAAAGCTGGGTGGAGTCATTTCAGTGTGTGAGCCAAGAAAAAAATAAAAATGACCCCCTTTGGATTCAAGGAGACAACTCCCCCAACCCCAGGTTGTGCCCTTGGATACAGCTTCTTAACATGTCTCCACAGATCGGCAAGCAAAGGATAGTTACAGGTGCCTCGGGGACAAACGCTACAGCCAGTGGGCTGTGATGGGGAGTCAGGAACGAACTGGCCCGGAAGGTATGAGGCCTCAAAAATGGGAACCTTCCCTGCAGCTGGACTTGGACCGTCAGTTCTAGTCTGCCTTCCAGCCTTGGGGCACAGCTTTGGCCCTGCTTTACAGAAAAGTAAGCCAGGGCTCAGAGAGAATGACTTGCTCAAGGTCCCAGAGCAGGGTGGCTCCCTCCAGGGCTGCCCTTCTCCCCGAGACCAGTTTGTCCTCCCTGAGCATGCCAGGATACATTCATGTGCCTTGTTCTGTGACATCAAAGGCATGACAGGAAATACGTGTTTCACGGGAAGAGAGGGCAGAACAGTGCCACCAGGCCTGAGGTGAGGCCTGGGCGTTGGGCTGACTACAGGCAGGTGACAGAGCTGCTGAGCGTCTCCATTTCCCTCCCAGCTCTGAGCCTGGGGAGAGGACCTGAGACCTAGCACACTTTAGCTGTTTTTTGTTCAAGGCCCATAACCCTTCCCAATGCCCTGAACAGCTCAAGGCCCAGCAGCAGGCCAGTGGAGAGGGCCTCTGGGCAGCTTTCTGCCTCAGGGCTGGCTCAGGCTCTGACCTCAGTGCCCAGCAGAGGTGCTAGTGACACACTGGAGTGGGGACCTCGCCAAACTCATGGGGCCTCCCAGCACCTGTCCTACTGTGGAGAGAGGGTCGGGGTCCTACCGTGAGGCGGTGAATGTCTTGGGAGAGGAGCCCTATCTGCGTCACAGTGCCTTCTGAAGGTGCCATCTGTAAAATGGGCAGCAGCCCGGTCAGCACATGTGGACTCTGCTTATGATTCCCAGAGATGGCATGCAAGACCCATCCTGCTCAGGCATGCTCCCTGGGGGTGCAGGCAAGGTGTGGGCCAGGCCCTGAGGAGTGCTGGCTCTGTCTCTGGGGAAAGGCAGAGCTTCCAGTATCCCACACTGTCATGTACATGCTCTCCTGGGTCCCCACCCCGGCACCAGCTCTAAGGGTACACAGGAGCAGGGCACAGACAGGCCCTGTCAGAAGCAGCTTATTAGCACATATCAGGGCTCCAACTATCTCCAGGAGCAGAGATGAAGGCCTTCAGGATGTGGAATACACGGACAATTTCTGGCACCAACAGCAACCCAGACGCTGATGCCCGGTATAGGCACAGGTATAGGTATAGGTATAGGCGTAGGTGGGCATCCTCAGGTTGCTGCTGATGGAGCTTCCTCGCTACCAGGATCTCCCCTCCCTCCCCTCCCACCCCTTCCTCCTCAGGTAATGCTGGCCCGCTCCTTCTCCCCTAAGCTATTTGGACACTATAGATTCAGAAGCATCCTCTGAGGGCATCACATATAACCCCTGATTTTACAGGTGGGGAAACGGGCCCACAAAAGAAGAGGCCTTCCCTGAGGCTGCACAGAGAATTAGTGACTTCATTCCATGCAGAGTCTGAAAACAGGCACATGCAGATTCCCTCACCAGGGTATGATAAGCTATAAGGGACAGAGCCTGCCCTGACTGTGGCTTACACCTGCAGTGACCAGGTATCAGCCTTGACGAGCACCTGTCATGCAGTGGTCCCAGGCACTGAAATCAAACAGCAGCTGTCCATCTCTCACTGGCCGGACTGCAGGGGAGACCGGAGGCCATGGCCTGAGGTTACAGGTAGATTAAGAAGCAAATCTGAGCATCGCCTCCATCTGGGACAGAGTCAGTGTACTCTCAGTGCTCAGTGGGGTCCTCAGGCCCTGCCCCAGCCACCAGACAGTCACAATGTGGCTGGTACACTTCGGCAGATGAGGCCCAGGGGACCCGGCGGAGCCAAAAGCTGCCCCAGGGAAAACTGGGATCTCAGGAGCAAAAGCCCAGACTGGCAAGGCGTGTCTCTCACTCAGTCCTTGGCCAGACAAAGTCCATCTGGGAGACTCATTATCAGTTAGTCAGCCTCTAAATCAGGAGGACAGGTCTGCTGCAGCGCTGCCAACACAGACAGCACTGGTCAAGGGCCCAACTAGGTCAATAACAGAGAAGCTGGCAAAACACATGAAAGAACAGAAAGTCTTTCCAGCAAGGCCGCCTTCTTGTCTCCCCACCACCCCCTTCACTCGGTGGCCCACACCGCCGAAACATAACTGAACTTTGGGGTCTGCACGACAGATGTGACCCGCAGTCAGGAGGCACGCGAGACACGAGGTTCCCCCCTCGGCTTCACAGAGGGCGGTGGGGTCTGAAGGATAAGGGTTGGGGGATCCTTCCTTACTCCATTCCCCTCCTCCATCACACTTGGCAGGTCCTGAGTGTGCACCTGGCTGAGGACCTCGCTCAGTGCCGTCAGTTCTCAAGCTGTGCAGTGAGCAGGACTCCATTTCCAGATGTGCTCAGCTCTCTTTCCCCAATAAGATTAAAAGTGTTGTACTGTTTGCTTTCTACATAAATATTGGTTTTATTACCAGAAAGAAGCGGCCACCTCTGTAGTAAGGCACAACACAGTGACATTGTCACTGCGGCAGAAAACCCTGCTGCTGTCCCTTTGATCTCAGCCAAGGCACTGTGGCCACAGGCCGAAGGCACTTGAGATTGCCCTTCAACTGAAGCACAGTGGAGGGGCCTGAGAGCTGAGGCGCTGACGATTGTCCGTGGTCTCTGGACTTGTGTCCGAGCTAGTGTGTTTCCACTCGTGCTGAAGATGGACATTAAGAATGACTAAAAATGTACAAGCATCTTAAGTACCTTTCCTCCTGAGTCCACCTTTGGCAACAGTCCCCAAAGCCTGGCCCCTCAGCAAAGGTGCAACTCCATACCCTGGCCACCCTTAGGGCTCGAAGAGAGACTGGCCCAGCGGGCCACAATTGCTGGATTGTTCTCGGTGAGTCATGCACACAGGCGGGGGTGAGAGGCAGTTATACGGTGACACACACGGTGTTACTGTGAGCTCTGAGGGTGCACAGAGAAGACAGGTGACAAGGGCATCAGCTAGTCTGTCCCACCTGGTCCAGCCCATCCACTTCAGAGGCATCAAGGGGGCCGAGGCCCCGGCAGCCACTGTAAACCCTGTGACTGTCACTGACACTGTCACTGGGCTCCATCGGGCAAATGTAGTCCGTTGATTCATCGAACTTCTTTTTTCTTATGTTTCCAAAATGTGAAAATCCTAGTTTCCTTGGCTAAAACAAAGCAAACGCAAGAGTATGAGAAGATTAACAAGCTGGCGTGCAGCTATGACTGACAATGCATTACAAGCAGGCCCCTGAGGGGAAAAAATTAGGCAAACTGCTTCTTGAAAAGCTTAACAAAAGGGAGCTCCCAAAAGCAAGTTCTATGTGCTGAGGAAAGACCAACAGATAACTAATCTTGAACAAGGACAGCTGGTCCCCTAAGACTTCGTTCCTGAAACACATGCCCTGCTGTTTCAGATGGGATATTGGCTTTTCCCCCAAGGACTGGGAATCCTAGCGGACCCGCCGCACCACCGCTGTTGCACCACACGGGGGAGCTCTCCCTTCCTTCCAAGTGCAGCACCTCCAGCTGAGGCAAAGCTGCCCTGCAGCTGCACTGGACAGCCCTGGGTGGTCCTCCCTCCCTGCTCCAGCTTTGCCCAGCAGTGTTTCTGCTTGTCTCCCTCAGACACACTTCCCGCCCTGCTCCCTTGGGGAAGGAGGGCTGAGAAGGACATGGTCTGAGGACGACGGGGCTCAGGCAGGTCGAACGAGCTTGGTGGGATTCAGACAGCTCCAGTGAAAGGTGCTGGTACTTGGACAACCTCGGGACCTCTGGATAGCTGTGTGCTGCCATTCCACAGCACAGGGCACCTGGGGCCAGCTGCCAAGAGGAACACTCCCTGTGTTGGCAAGACAGCTTTGACCAAGACCCCCCACAGCACCGCGGCACAAAATTGGTCTTGGCTGCAGGAAGCCTAGACTCAGGGACTCATCTGCTTTGCAAAGTTTGTCAAGGCAGCCTTGGGGGTAGAGGATGAGTTCTTAACCTCCTGAGAATAGATGCTTCCTGCACATGGCATCTATATAAAGAAACCTGCAGTCTGTTCCTTGGATTCAAGACTGGCAGGGAGCTGGCCTAAAAAACTAACAGACAATGAAATCAAACTCTCAAAGCAGAAGCTGAGAGAGCCCCCTTGTCCAGGTGGCACACACTGGTTTAGCTCCAGGTGTTGGAGCAGCTGCTGTACAACGTGAGGGCCAGAAGGGAGACATCTGTGATCACCCCAGAAAGGGTCTGGCAACTCACCCGGACTTTGGCTGTGGTAGTCAGTGGTGTGTATGCTGGTGAAGCCATTTTATCTCGCTTTTCCTGTTCAGCTTCAGGACCAATCAGGGCACTGAATTTGGTAGTTAGGTGACGTCTGAGGAGCGTCTTTTGTGGTGGGATATTGAGAAGCATAGCCAGGGTGTCCCCAGTGAAGCGTGGCTCCAGGATCTAAGAAGAAACCAGTGACAATTATGGTGGCTCTAGGTGAAGGCACTAAGAAATGGGTCCCCATGGGCCTGAAGGTGCCTCCAGGGCAGGGGCTGATGCTCACCCACTTGTCCTGAGGTGTCCCACTCCACTCTCTACCTGGCACAGAGCCAGGCTCTGAGCAGAAACGAGCACATTTGACTGATCACCTCATTTTCATAGATCGGCAGAGAACTATGCTCTCTTACACAAGGTTAGCGCCCAGGGTCCACTCTGGACAACACCCAAGCCACCCCCTCATTTCCCTGCTGGCTTTGCCACTTGATAGACCTGAATGATGCTAAGGCTTGTATCATGGCGAGCAGGACATTGCATTCTGATGGCCTCCCCCTCACTTCCCCAGCCCCACGTTCCTCTAGGAGGAGGTCAAGCTGAGGGCTGATTCTCACGCAACCTCTTTGTCCTGGAATCTTCTGGGTTTGTGGCAAGGGAATTCCTTCCAGAAGCCATTTTGTTTCTATTAGGTATATTAATTCTTAACCACAAATTACCAAAATACATTGAGACTTCCATTTATACAAGGATTTCAGATGAAATATCAATTTTCACTGGGACTTATGTTTAGCCCTTAAGAAATCAGTTTCTGAATAGCCCCGATTGCACTGAGGCAGGGGAGCTGTCCAAAGAGCCACTCACAATGAGACCTCCATGGACGCCACTCCCACGAAGGTTGGGCGCATACTCTGCTAGGTCCACAGATCGTAACCACTCCATTACCCTGTGGTTGGACCACTGCACAACTTCTGAAGGAGAAAGGTTACTCTGTGAAGGGAGAAGAAGAGGGAAGAAGTTAGCTCTAATAGGCCCTACCACGGTCCTCTGTGGAGTCTGCCCCAGATGCCTCACCAACAGGTGACCCTCACCCCTAAGTGACCAGGCAGCCAGACCAGTGGCCTGAGAGCCTTCTCAGTTTCCAAGAAACAGAGCTCTTATGGAATCTTGCAGGATCTTCTACACTGAGATATCTGATTCCAGAATCCTGTTACTCCCTAATTTTCTGGTTAACTTTGGGACTAATAGTCCTAAAAGGCATATAGTCATTCACTCAGTGATTCAACAGAACTTTAAAGAGGACTATCCATTATGAGCTGAGTGTTTTATAGACAAAAAAATCTCCCTCTAGGCGAGTACACATTGAGATACTTGTGTCTAAATGCCCTCAAGTGGCATCTGGGTCTTCAAAATGCCCAGCACTGTGTCTGACACACCATGTTTCCCCGAAAATAAGACCTAACCGGAAAATAAGCCCTAGAATGATTTTTCAGGATGACATTCCCTGAACATAAGCCCTAATGTGTCTTTTGGAGCAAAACTTGAAATAAGACCCAGTCTTATTTTCAGGGAAACACGGTATAGAAGGCATTCAAAATATATTTGTTGAATAGGAAGAAAATAGGTGATGGAAGGTAAAGGTAGGAGTTTGTGGTCCCTCAGTGGGGCTGAGTGAATCTTCGAGCAGAGTGAGTCTTAGTTCCCAGGAACACAGGAGACAGGGTGTGATGAACGACCTTTAGCTTCAGGGCCCACCAAGAACTCCAAGGTTCATGGAACATTGTCAGGGACTTCTGCAGTACTTGGGTTGCTGTGCTTACCTACACTGTTTCTTCTCTAGCAAAACCTGTCCATGGATCCCTCCTGGGACTGGAGGTCAGTTAACTTCATAGCTACCCATAGGGAGATCTATTCCAAGATGTCTGGTTCCTTATGGGCACCTTATGTCATCCTCTGCCTTCTCTTCTCCTTTAATCATTACGATAGCTTTGAGAGACTGGCTGCTACCATCCTCTGGCCCACAGATCTGTCTCCCTAAGCAAAGGTGGGAGGTTGGAAGTCTAGTGGCTGCTGTGGAACACACAGTATAGGTCATGGGGTGTTTGGGGCAGCACGAAGCAGCAGCAAAGGAAAGAATCCCAAGCGCTATGGTCCAAAATGCAGCCATTTCCCGATGATGTCTCTCCTGCTGTCTTACACCAGATAGTCCTGGCTCAGGGCTACTCACCTCATCAGCCGGCCGCCGGTGCAGGCAGTGGGGGTTGAACTTGTTGACGTGCAGCACATGAATGGCACATTTGATGCTGAGATGATGTAGTTGGCTGGTGACTTTTAAGAAGAGGAGGTCATTCTAGAAGAGGCAAGTTTTGGTTGACGAACAAGAGTTTTCCAAGTGACAAACGACTCCTGACATTCCTTCCCAGACCAAACACAGAGAAGTCCACCACCTCTCAGCAGGGCACAGAGACACACCCACAGCTTTTCTTAGCACAATGGTTCATACTCTGCTACTTGGAACCTTTTATGTAACAAATGACATGATTTTAGGACCTTAAGAATATCGGGGAGGTGGTGGAATCAAGTTTAAAATAGCCATCGCAGGGGTCAGCAGAGCCAAGTGCTCACGGGGACAACTGAAATATTGAAAGGAAAATCCTCACCACAGTTAGGTATTGCAGCATGCGCCCATCAACTCTGGATTCATGAAATTGGTCTTTGTATTGGGGCAGGCCAATATCATCAAGCCAACCTGCAGAACAGGAAGCAACAGGCGTGTGAGGATTCATGAGCATGGGACTGTGAACGCCCCAGAAAAGGAGAGGCAGTAAACGAGCATTTTGGAGTTCCAGCTGTATTCCCAATAAGGTTCAGTAATCCATCTGCCTTTCCCAAGGCGACAGCTGTCTTTGAGACACATATTCACAGGGAAACTCTGTCTACTCTGAGGAGCTGCCAGAAACATAACACACATATACGCCTGTCCTTACGTGTCACCCAAATGTGGTCTAGCAGTGCAGACTTCTCCTCCTGCTTGGTGTTGATGGCTTTCACTGCTAAAACCAGCTTCTTCCTGTGAAGAGGGTGCTTAATTCCTAGCTCCTGAAATTGAAAGATGAAGACAGGTATGAAATTTTTGTGGGCAGTTTGGCCCTTGGAGGATGCTATGCCTGGTGGAGATATTCCACCTGGATGGAGTGTGGCAGTGGACCCCTGCACTATGCCAAGGGATCAACGTGCAGTGACAGAGGGAGTCTCAGCTTCCTCTGTTCACTCTCCTGTGGGGGTGGAAAGTGGGGGGCCTTACTTCTCCAGGCATTGGTTTGGGGAGGAAGGGGAATCTCCTCACCCAGGGCTCAGTCCTTACCTTTTCCATGTCCTGAGGGGTAGCTGTCAGCAAAGTGTGACCAGAAGTCACCCACTGCCTGGCAAAGATCACGTACTGAGCCAGGCCGAAGTCCTCCAGCCACGCACACACTCGGTCTGTGCTCCACTGGGCAAAGGGGGCATTGATATCACTGGGAAGCAGGAAAACAGCGTGTGCCTGTTAGTGGGAGAGCCTGAGGCTCCATCTGAACACAACAGAGTCTCACAAAAAGGGGAACAGTGTTTTAACTAACAACCCCATCATGGGATCTAGTTAAACAAAAGACCACTACAATGCACTCATTTGAGGTAAATTCTAGCATTTCCTGTGGTAACACCTGGCCTGAGTTCCAAATCTGTAGCTACTGAGAGCGTGGGGCAGTTACAGCATCCTCGTGAGGCTGTGTGTATGTGCGCCGTCATCCACGCACACGTGTGCATGTGCCACAAGCCCAGAGTCCTGCCCCATTAGAATGAAGATCCCCAACAGAATCACGTTTTCAACAGGGTTCAATACCATTTTTAGGGAAACACTTAGAAAACTGGGAAAAGGGGGGGTTAGTTCTCTAATGTTAAAAAAACAAAAAACAAAAAAACTCCTCCAATCAACAACAGCTAATACCTTATTTATTAATGAAACACTAGGGGCATTCACATTATAGCCAATAAAAAGACAATAGTTTTTATCAGTATTGAAAACACTGGTCTGAGTGGTGCAGCCAGAATAAAAAGAGATAAAGTAAAAATTAGGGGAGTTCCGGAAAAATGGCGGAGTGAGGTGAGCCTCTGTAAAGCTCCCCTGGAATTTACAAAGAATCGAACAACAAAAACTCCACAAAGGACTCCCTGCACAGCAGACAGGCAAGACGAAGAGGCCCACTACCGACTGAAATCACCTACAGGAGTAAACAGAACTGCTGAACAAAAGAAAGACCTCTTCCTATCAACTTGTTGCAGAAGTCACTCCTGTAGATGTCTAGGAAGAGAAATAGTAAACCAGTAATCGCCATGAGTAACCAAGGCAACAAGATAGCTCAGAAAGAAAGTGAAAAATCTCCAGAAAAGGCACTTAAATATACAGAAATATGTGACTTAAATGACAGAGAATTCAAGGCTGCAGTTCTGAAAAAACTCAACGAGATACAAGAAAACACAGATAGGCAGTTAAATGAACTCAGAAACTCAATTAAAGAACAGTATGAGCATTTTACGAAAGAGATTGAAATTTTAAAAAAGAACCAAATAGAATTTCTGGAGATTAAGAACTCAATAGAAGAAATTAAGAATGAAATAACCAGCTTAGGTAGTAGAGTTGACCAGATGGAGGAAAGAATCAGTGACATCGAAGATAGAAACCTGGAAATGACACAGATAGAAGAAGAAAGAGACTTGAGACTTAAAAGAAATGAAAGAACTCTACAAGAACTTTCTGACTCCATCAGAAAGAGCAATATAAGAATAATGGGCATACCAGAAGGAGAAGAAAGAGAGAAGGGAACAGAGAATATATTCAAACAAATCGTCGATGAGAACTTCCCAAATTTGTGGACAGAACTGGACCCTCGAATCCAAGAAGCAAATAGAACACCTAGTTACCTCAATCCCAACAGGCCTTCTCCAAGGCACATTGTACTGAAGCTATCTAAAATCAACGACAAAGAAAGAATCCTCAAGGCAGCCAGGGAAAAGAAGACGGTAACTTACAAAGGAAAGCCCATTAGATTATCATCAGATTTTTCAGCAGAAACTCTACAAGCCAGGAGGGAGTGGAACCAAATATTCAAACTATTGAAAGAGAGAAATTATGAGCCAAGAATAATATATCCAGCAAAGATATCCTTTAGATATGAAGGAGGAATAAAGACCTTTCCAGACATACAGAAGCTGAGGGAATTTTCTAATACACGACCTGCACTACAAGAAATACTAAAGGAGGCTATTCGACCACCATCAACAGGGACAATTTGTGGCAACCAAAACTCAAAAAGGGGGAGAATAAAGGCCTGAACCGGAATATGGGAATGGAGAAAGTAAGCGTGCTGAAGAAAATGGAATACTCTAAATATCAAACTTACTTTTACATAAACTTAAGGGTAACCACTCAAAAAAAATCCAGAACTGAAATATATACTGAAATAAAAGAAGAAACAGAGGGAAACATCATAGAATACCACCACACAGAAATAATAGACAACAACAAAAAGGCAAAGAAACAATGGAGACACAGCCTTACCAGAAAACTAAAGATAGAATGACAGGAAATTCTCACATATCAATAATCACCCTAAATGTAAATGGACTGAACTCACCAATAAAAAGGCACAGAGTAGCAGATTGGATCAAAAAACTAAACCCAACCATATGCTGTCTCCAAGAGACACATCTCAGCTACAAGGACAAGCATAGACTCAAAGTGAAAGGGTGGAAATTGACACTCCAAGCAAATGGTGCCCAGAGAAAATCAGGTGTAGCCATAATGATATCAGATGAAACAGACTTCAAGGTGAAAAAGATAACAAGAGACAAAGATGGACATTTCATAATGGTGAAGGGGACTGTAAAACAAGAAGACATAACAGTCATCAATATTTATGCCCCCAGTCAGGGAGCACCGAAATACACCAAGCAACTACTAACAGAACTAAAGGGAGAAATTGACCAAAACACAATTATACTAGGGGACTTAAATACATCATTGACAGCTATGGATAGATCATCCAAACAGAAAATAAATAACGACATAGTAGCCCTAAATGACACATTAGATGAAATGGACATAATTGACATTTATAGAGCACTTCATCCTAAAACATCAGACTACACATTCTTTTCTAGTGTACATGGAACATTCTCAAGGATAGACCATATATTGGGACATAAAATCAGTCTCAACAAATTTAAAAAGATTGAAATCATACCATGCATATTCTCTGATCACAAGGCTTTGAAATTGGATATCAACTGTAAAAAGAAAGCGGGAAAAAACACAAATACATGGAGACTAAACAACATACTTTTAAAGAAGGACTGGGTCAAAGAAGAAATTAGAGGAGAGATCAAAAGATACATAGAAACAAATGACAATGAAAATACATCCTACCAAAATTTTTGGGATGCAGCGAAAGCAGTTTTAAGGGGGAAATTTATCTCATTACAGGCCTATCTCAAGAAACAGGAAAATTCCCAAATAAATAACCTCATGTTACACCTTAAAGAACTAGAAAAAGAAGAACAGGTAAAACCCAAGGTCAGCAGAAGAAAGGAAATAACAAAAATTAGAGCAGAAATAAATGAAATAGAGAACAGAAAGACAATAGAAAAAATTAATGTGACAAAGAGCTGGTTCTTTGAGAAGATTAACAAAATTGACAAACCCTTGGCTAGACTTACTAAGATAAAAAGAGAGAAGACACTGATTAACAAAATCAGAAACGTAAAAGGGGAAGTTATCACGGACACCACAGAAATACAAAGGATCATCCAAGAATACTATGAAGGACTATATGCCACCAAATTCAACAACCTAGAAGAAATGGATAAGTTCTTGGAAACATATAGCCTTCCAAGGCTGAACCATGAAGAACTGGAAAATCTAAACAGACCGATCACCAGTAACGAAATTGAATCAGTCATCCAAAACCTTCCCAAAAGCAAAAGTCCGGGACCAGATGGCTTCACTAGTGAATTCTACCAAACCTTCAAAGAGGATCTAATACCAATTCTGCACAAACTCTTCCAAAAAATTGAAGAAGAAACAGTACTCCCCAACACATTTTATGAGGCCAACATTACCCTGATACCAAAACCTGGTAAAGACAGCACAAAAAAAGAAAACTACAGACCAATATCTCTGATGAATACCGATGCAAAAATCCTAAATAAAATTCTAGCAAATCGAATACAACAATGCATTAAAAAGATTATTCATCACGACCAAGTGGGGTTCATCCCCGGGGCACAAGGATGGTTCAACATACGCAAATCCATCAATGTGATACATCATATAAACAAAATAAAGGACAAAAATCATATGATTATATCAATTGATGCAGAAAAAGCATTTGACAAGATACAACATCCATTTATGATTAAAACACTTAATAAAATAGGTATAGAAGGAAAATACCTTAACATAATAAAAGCCATATATGACAAGCCCTCTGCTAATCTCATAATTAATGGAGAAAGACTGAAGCCCTTTGCTCTACGTTCAGGAACACGACAGGGATGTCCCCTATCACCTCTGCTTTTCAACATCGTGTTGGAAGTCCTTGCCAGAGCAATCAGGCAAGAGA
This sequence comes from Rhinolophus sinicus, assembly GCF_057876585.1. Taxonomy (NCBI): domain Eukaryota; kingdom Metazoa; phylum Chordata; class Mammalia; order Chiroptera; family Rhinolophidae; genus Rhinolophus; species Rhinolophus sinicus. The sequence continues at coordinate 145,160,499 of NC_142514.1, read as the reverse complement.
AAGAAATCAAAGGCATCCAAATTGGGAATGAAGAAGTTAAATTATCACTCTTTGAAGATGACATGATGCTATATATAGAAAACCCTAAAGACTCCACCAAAAAGCTATTAGAAACAATCAACGAATACAGTAAAGTTGCTGGCTACAAAATCAACGCACAAAAGTCCATTGCCTTCCTATATACCAACAATGAAATCTCAGAAAAAGAAATACAAAAAACAATTCCTTTTACAATTGCATCAAAAAGAATAAAATACCTAGGAATAAACTTAACCAAGGATGTGAAAGACCTATATGCTGAAAACTATAAGACTTTTCTGAAAGAAATTGAAGAAGACACAAAGAAATGGAAAGACATTCCGTGCTCATGGATTGGAAGAATCAACATAGTTAAAATGGCCATATTACCCAAAGCAATATACAGATTCAATGCAATCCCCATCAAAATCCCAATGGCATATTTTAAAGAAATAGAACAAAAAATCATCAGATTTGTTTGGAACCACAAAAGACCCCGAATAGCCAAAGCAATCTTAAGAAAAAAGAACTATAATGGAGGTATCACACTTCCTGACTTTGGCCTGTACTACAGGGCCACAATAATCAAAACAGCATGGTATTGGCAGAAAAACAGACATATAGACCAATGGAATAGAATTGAGAACCCAGAAATAAAACCACATAAATATGGACAGATAATTTTTGACAAAGAAGCTAAAAACATACAATGGAGCAAAGACAGCCTCTTCAATAAATGGAGCTGGGAGAATTGGATAGCCACGTGCAAAAGAATGAAACTGGACTGCTATTTGTCACCATGTACCAAAATTAATTCAAAATGGATCAAAGACTTAAGCATAAGACCTGACACAATAAACTGCATAGAAGAAAACATAGGTACTAAACTTATGGACCTTGGGTTCAAAGAGCATTTTATGAATTTGACTCCAAAGGCAATGGAAGTAAAAGCTAAAATAAACAAATGGGACTATATGAAACTTAAAAGCTTCTGCACAGCAAAAGAAACCATTGACAAAATAAAGAGGCCACCAACTGAATGGGAGAAGATTTTTGCAAACAGTGCCTCCGATAAGGGGCTAGTATCCAGAATATACAAGGAACTCATGCAACTGAACAACAAAAAAACAAACAACCCAATTGAAAAATGGGCAGAGGACTTGAAGAGACATTTCTCCAAAGAGGACATACAAATGGCAAATAGACATATGAAAAAATGCTCAACATCACTAATCATCAGAGAAATGCAAATCAAAACCACAATGAGATATCACCTCACCCCAGTCAGAATGGCCATCATCAACAAGACAAATAGTAACAAATGTTGGAGAGGCTGTGGAGAAAAAGGAACCCTCATACACTGTTGGTGGGAATGCAGACTGGTGCAGCCGTTATGGAAGGCGGTGTGGAGGTTCCTCAAAAAATTACGAATAGAATTGCCATATGACCCAGCAATCCCTCTCCTGGGTATCTACCCAAAAAATCTGAAAACATTTAGAGATAAAGACACGTGTGCTCCAATGTTCATTGCAGCTTTGTTTACAGTGGCCAAGACATGGAAACAACCAAAATGTCCTTCGATAGATGAATGGATGAAGAAGTTGTGGTATATATACACAATGGAATACTATTCGGCAGTAAGAAAAGATGATATAGGAACATTTGTGACAACATGGATGGATCTTGAGAGTGTAATGCTGAGCGAAATAAGTCAGACAGAAAAAGCAGAGAACCATGTGATTTCACTGATATGTGGTATATAAACCAAAACAACAAAAGAACAAGACAAACAAATGAGAAACAGAAACTCATAGACACAGACAATGGTTTGGTGGTTGCCAGAGGGTAAGGGGGGTGGGGGGTGGGGGGTGGGGGGTGGGAGATGTGGGTAAGGGGGATCGAATATATGGTGATGGAAGGAGAACTGACTCTGGGTGATGAACACACAACGGGATTTATAGATGATGTAATACAGAATTGTACACCTGAAATCTATGTAATTTTACTAACAACTGTCACCTCAATAAATTTAATTAAAAAAAAAAAAAAAAAAAAGTAAAAATTAGAAGCATAGCTATTAGAGAGGTAGAAATAAAAGAAAGCCATTCCTTTCAGATGATACAACTGCCCACCTAGAAAACGCAAGAGAATTCAGTAAGGTGGCTAGTTATAAAATACACACGTACACATATTTATGATATACAAAAACCAACAATTTTCTATACACCATCAATGCATACATACTAACTTTCTTGTTAAAATAATTTAAAAATCCCACTCATAGCAACCAAAATTATAAAATGTCTAGTTGACTTTACAAGGAACCTGTGGGTCCTGTGTAACTGTGTGTGTGTGTGTTGGGTGGGAGGAGGGAGAAGGTGGTAACTGTAACACCCAACTGAGCAACAGAAGAAAAGACATGAATAAATGAAGAGCTAGATTGTCTTCCTAGACAGGATGACTGGGTATTACAAAGCCATCCATTCTTAGAGACATCAATTTTTCATGTAAAGTGTGAATATTAATGGCACCCTTAAAATCTCAATAGAGTCTTTTTTGGGGGGTAGGGAAGAAGTTGACAAAGCAACATTCTGTTCATTTTTTAAAAATAAATGGGGATTTATGGACTATTAGAAGACTAGATGTTTTAAAAGATTTCTTCTAGGAAAGTAACCCTAACATGCTGGTCAAAAAAAAAAAAAAAAATCATTGTTTGAATGCCTGGTTGAGTTGTTATTAAAGTGGGGGAATTCCTTAAAGAGCCAGAAGACTTCTTATCTTTCCCTCTGTGTACCTGTAAGCATGAGTGATGTCTACTTGTGTCAACTGGGAAGGGTTGGGAAGCTCTGCACGAGGGCTCCCGTCTCCCACCTCTGGGTGCTCTGGAACATCTAGCCCCATCCCCACTCCACCCTGGTCAGGACTTCACACAGTTCTTTATAAATGGACTGGAGGGAGGCTTACCTTTTCTGACCCTTGGGGTCCCTGGTCCGAGAGAGCCTGGGCCCTGCAGTCGCTCGGAGCCCACCTCGGCGAAACTCTGCCATCCCCGGTGCATCGGTGTTGAAATTTCCTGACTGAGTTCTTCGGATCCTGCGTGAAAGAGAGGCATCACAAAGACTGTCAGGGGGAAGTCTGAAAGCATGGAGTCAGGGCAACCCCTCCTACACAGGGCCACACAGCCAGACCCAGGATTCTCAATGGCACTGCTTCCAAGTGCCTCCCCAGGGGTCAAGGATCATGACCTGTGAGAGCTCTTTGGCCAGACCCAAGTCTCAATTCTAATCCTGCCTCTGGGACTTGTGCCACTCCCCGTGGGGGTACAAGTGAAGTTTGGTGCCTGGTAGGAGGCCCCAGTTTCTGCCTCATTTCATGGACTGGGTCAGTTGAGCTAGCAAGTAGTCAGCACTCCATCTTCAAAGATTTCTGAAGATACAGACAGACCCCTAAAAAGGAAGAAATTGGTCTTACCCATGTGTCTCTCCCAAAGCACATGTGATTGAGCTGCAGAGAATGTGCTCAGGGTGTGGGGGATGGATGGATGGATGGATGCCTTGAACGAGAGACATGTAATGCAGCTGACTGTATTTATTGGGTACCTTTCATAGTTCTCCTTCTCTGGGCCCTAAAATAATCACTCAAATTCTTCTCTCTAAACATGACCACACTGTTTTTACTGCTCTGCTCCAACATCTAATTGAACAGGGGTTTATGGAGAATCTGCCCAGTCAAAAAGAATATTAATTCCAAGTAATAAAATTATAATCATCACCACCAACTTACTTGCCCCAGAATTTCCTGATGCCTTTGGGGCTCCGTTTACCATCTGGTGTCAGGGGAGACTGGGGGCCCGACTCAGTACCAGATGATGTGGATGAGAGGTCATTGGCCATAGTAGTGTCGTCCCAACCACTTTCTGTGTCTCCTGAGATTGAAAGAATGTAATGATGTGTGAATGAGAGGAAGGGATGTGACCTTTACAAACATTCCCCCAAGCCTGGGCCATTGTTCAGAGGGAGTTGGGAAGAGTCTGCCCAGCTCGGCCACCAAGATCTCACAAGGATCTCACAAGGGGGCTCAAGCACACTCCAGGTTTTCTCTCCGAGGACTGAGTGAGATTAAGGTTCCAAACCTGGGTGAGCTAATGCCTTTGAATTTTAAGGGTTTGGGGTCCAAGTACTTGCAGATAACTCCAAGAAGGAGCCTGCTCTCTTTTTCCCAAGGGAGATTCGAGAATGCAGACAGGAGGGGATCCTGGCTGAGTGTTTGGGAGCGGGTGTTAGGGTAGGGAAACAGGGTATCTCACTCTCCACCTCACCTGGAAGGGTACAGTACCTAATACGGGGGCACTGACACTCCGGCCACGATCTCCAGCCAACCAAGAAGCAGAGAAGCCACATGAAGAAGCAAGAGAGGCCCAAGTCCAGCCCACCAGAGTTATAGGGAAGCAAAGAAATAAACAAGAGAGTCATCGAGCAAGAGAGAAAAACTCAAACAGAAAGAAAAACAACCCCACAAGGAAGGAAGGGGTGAACGGCGACTGGGCTTGGCCCACAGGGTCAGCACAGCGAGAGGAGGCCTCACGCGAGGGGACCAAATGCTCCTGGAGCACTTCCTTGCAGGTAGGGTGTCCACATGCAGGGGGAGTGGCAGGGGCTGAATACACCAGGCCCCGTACAGCTTATGTGGCTGCCAGGGCTCACTTAGGTCAGACTAGAATGTCCAAAACCACTTCAAGTCCACAGTCTGACTGTCATCAGGACATACACATTCAAGGCTTATCTGGAGTTCCTGTAACCAAAGGCAGAACTGGCCAAGGGCAAAAGCCAACACATGGCTGGCACAGGGAACAGCCAGGGATAAGGAATCAGGGGTAGGGAGAGCTCTGCCAGGACTAGAACATTCCCTCCTGGGCCCCATTGATCTGCTGCTGCTATTGGGGAAAGATGGCCTATTACGCATGGAAAGTAGCAAAGACCTCCACGGTTTCAAGTCCTAAGCACCGAAAGGATACTTGTGGACTGACATCCTTGCCCACTGGCCACTGACTTCATTTCTCTAAGGAAATGCCCTCCCTTGGAAGAGCGCATAATATCATCCTATTGGTAATAGAGAGGCTGCAGAGAGGAAGGCAGAGACAGGAAAGAGAAGATCAGGATGACAGAGGAGGAGGAGCAAGGGACAGGAAGGGTGGAGTGGGATAGCTAAGAGGGAGGGAAAAAAGGAATGATGGGAAGGATAGGAAGGGGTTCAAGAGAGGAGGAATAGAAGAGGGGAGCGAGGGGTGGTGTACTTGCAGCTGGAAAGGGTGGGTACACACCCCCGTTTTCTGGGGCTCTGAAGTGTTTACCAAAGGGAACAGTGTGCCCAAACAGGGAGCCATCATCTCTGGAAGTGGGACCACCCCGAGGTATGGCTTGTCCCATCCACTCACCCCCACCGTTCTCCAATTGTGGGCGGCAGTGGTGGGTGCAGGGATCTCGTGCGGTAATTGGAAGTGCCAAGGCCGCCCGTCGCTTCAGGGGCCACAGGCCCAGGGCCTGGATACTCACTCAGCCGCAGCAGGCTGCTCCCGGCAGGGTCCGGCTGGGAGGCAGTGGGAGTAGATTTGGCAGCCTCTCCATTGGGCATGGCTCCTGACATCTTCCCAGGTAACGTCGGGTATTTGTGCTCTGCCGGGAAAGGGCTGTCCTATTAGAAGGGGAGAGCGAGATGTTGAATTAGCCGTCAGTCTCAGACTCAAACCCACTTAGGAAATCTCTGGATGCAGGAACAACTCTCTGTTCTCTAAGAGGCATTTTTCACTTAGTCCAACTCGAAGACCCCTCAAAGATCATTTAGTCCAGGCCAGGAAAGGGGAGAAGAGTTCTGAGAGAGGTAGAAACTTGCCCAAGGCCATGCAGTGAGACGGGTCGGGTCAGGCCCAAGCCCACGGCTGACTGCAACGGACTCTCAGCAGAAGTGGAGGTGTCTTGCAAAGGGGACCTTTGCATTTGGTCTAGTGTTCAGAGGCTCAATGAATAAACAGCTGTGTGTTACCCTTTGAGCTCTTTGAATATATAAACCAGAATTCTAATAAAAGCTATTACTTTACTATATAATGTTATGGATAGCTAATATATATTATTACATATTATGATAATTGTTATTTTGAAAAATATCAGATTATGGCAAAGTGAGAAGATATGCCCACACTCAGGGGAGATGACAACAGAAAATGAGCCAGAGGGCTCCATGCTGACAGAGTCCCCTAGGAACTTAGGGTTATAGTCTGCATGAGGTTCGGCCCCAGTGCAATGGGCTCTGGCCATAGAAAGGGTCCCCAAGCAACAAGCCGATTAAAAGGGGAAGAAGAATTGGAATTATTTGGTTAAGGAAGATATAATGACCCCTAAATTCACAAACCTGAGGGAAACACCGCGGAATGCATTTGAGTGAGAATTACAAAAGAAAAATTGAAGCAGCATTACCAAGGGAATCACCTACAGTTGGACCCAGAAGAAAGATATGAAAGACACAACTGATTTCAAAATGGACGAATCAGAAAAGCAATGGGAGACTTCAGTGACTGAGACATCTTTTGAAGTTTCAATTAGTTAGAAGCTAAGTGCCCAATAAATTTCTGATTACAGTTTGTTTATACATGCATGTCCTAGAAATTGTTTGAAATCCAATTCATTCATTGAACATTGAATACTAATGCTCTATAAAGTAGCTCAGAAAGCACGGATATGAGAAAAGTAGGCTAAATTCTCAATGAATTCTGAAAGAACTGGATGGTGAAGTAGAAATAATCACAACCTTGAGAGATGGAGACAATGTGATTTTTAAGTTCATGGTGACCTAGAGGTCGAGACTGGACCTGACCAGTCAGACATGCGCTCAAGTCCAACAGTTTCCAAAGCTAGGCCATGGACTGGCTGCTTCTTAATCACCTGGGGCACTTGTAGAAACAATATCAATTCCCAGGTTCCACTTGGTCCCATGAATCCGCCCCTCTGGGAGTGTACCCTGGGAGTCTGTATTTTTAACAAGCATCTCAATGATTGATGCACAGTCAGACCTGTGACCCACTGACAGCCTTCAAAACGTTCAGAGAACTGAAGGGCATGACTCCAAGTTATATAGTATACAGGAAATATGGGAGTGGGGATGGGCTCTCAAAAACAGATTTCTGGTTGTGCGGTCACACATACTCTCCTAAGGCAGGGCTGAGACAACCAAAGCATTGACGTGGGCGGCTCTGGGAGCTGGCCGAGGAGCTGAGATGTAAAGAGAGCAAAGACCCAACCCAAGGCTGGGCTTCAAAGGTGGCCCAGACCAGTGAGAAAGATAACTAGAGGAACCGAGGGCAAGGGAAGGGGCTCTCAGCTCTGTTCAGCCAAGAAGGAAAGCTGGGAAGGAAGGACTCACTGCTGGAGAAAGTTGTGCAAGGTCAGGACAGGACCCAGAGGAAACGGAAATGCTTGAATCAGTTCTGCTTCTCTTGCCTCCAAGAAGAATAAGCCTGGTTGTGGGGGAATGGAAATCCCAGCCAGGGAGCAGCATATAACTGATTGCCGAGCACAGAAAGGCAGCACACACGGGTGGAAAGAGCCCAGGCATTGAGTCAGACAGACTCAGGCAAAGCCCTTTCTCTTTAGCCTCTCAGAACCTCTGTTTTATGGTTTCTAAATAGAGAATAACAATACCTGCCTCAGGCCTAGCACACAAACGGAAGCACAGACACGATCACGTGCCTGGGGCTCATGGAAGGCACGGGTCAGATCCTATCAGGAGTATCACACTCAAGTGTGGTCCAGGGCACAGTGAGAGGACACACTGAGAAACTAGAGCCGATCTAAGGAGATTGAATAGGAACATGAAAGGTCTGTGATCTGTGTACGTGAGAAGAGGATGTTTAACTCAGAGACAGCCCAAAGGACTTAAATTCTGGAGCTGTCAGGAGCAGGGAGAATGATTTATTCCATGGGTTCCAGAGCAAGATCCAGGACCAGGCATGCACATTCTAGGGAAGCCCGGAAGATGCATCTACCAGACAGAGCTGGGAGAGAATACAGGGGGTCTAACAGTATAATGAGCTCTCAGTCACAGAAAGCAAGGGCCAGACACCAACATTAGGGGATATTGAAGAAAGATTCTTGCACCGTAGCCAAGCGTATTCCTGTGTTTTTAAATCATGACATATCAGCACAGAAAGAATGAGAGCTGTCACACTCCTCTAATTGTGCGCTGAGATCACATCTCCCTTCCCAGCAATCGGATCTATGTTGCCTGGTTAAAGATGAATTTCTCTGAGCCTATAAAACGGAGGAGATAATAAGAAATCCTATCCTACTGATAAGGGCGGTGAAAGCACATGATACAGCTCGGTGCACATACAAAGGAAACAGGATAGGAAGTTTTGTCTTTTCTCTCACCCTCTTAACCCTTATAGCTAACATATTTTAAGGTTACAAAAGCTGTAACTCGCTAAATGAAGACACTCCAGCAAACAATGCAACCACAAATTCGTAATAGGGACATGCAGTTGACGTACCTTGGGGTCTCCCTCCGGGGAGAGTTGGTTCCCATCGACACACTATGGAGTGGCAATGAGGATTTCAGTTACGTGAAGAAAAAGAGACCCGTGTTAGTCACAAACAACAACTCAGGACCACCTTCCAGCGTCAATCTGCAACGCTCATCCCCTCCCTCCCCATCTTTATGTCAGGTAACCACAGTCCATGGCAGGAAATACAGGTCACTATCTACCCCCAGCTGCCAGCAATGTGACGGGGGTGTGGGGCAGGAGACACACGACTGGGGGAGCAAAGCCACTGAGTGGCCCTGACTCCTGGCAGCCCCAGCCTTTATAGTTTTCCACTGTATCACCAGGGATCCTGTGCAGTGCGGCTCAGGGAAGGTGCCCTATCAGGGTCTCCAGTGACCTCGCTCAAGAGCCTGCGACCCTCCCCTCCAGCCCAGGGGTCTGGGATCAACTCCTTTCCCCATTACTTGCGCATTCAAAATCTCTGCAATGCTCCCCAGGACCCTGGGGATACAGGACCAGTATTCAAGATCTTCTCTGGTTTGATCTGTCTCTTGACCTTGACCATACCTCCTCATGCTTCACCATTTCCCCAAACCTGACTGTGCCCAGCTCAGCACCTCTCATGAACTTCAGATAGCATTTCCTGACTTGCTCAGCCTCTGGGATGCCTGGGGTCACACCTGACCAGTTTTCTCAAAATATTCCTGTGAACCTTGCCTCCCTATCCGCTTTATAAAAGCAGGGACCAGGACCTTGCTGTGTGTCCCAGCACAAAGGAGTAACACAGTAATCTGATAGAGACACTGATAGGCTGACCTTCTCCACAGATTCACTTCTCAAGTCTTCTAGACTACAGGAGAGTTTTTTCTGAGCCCTGGGAAAACACAAAAGAAAGAGTTATTGGAGAAGGAGGCACATGGTATCATTCATGCAGAAGACATTCCAGATGTTGAACCAGCAGTCTGTCTTAGGCTTAGGGTCAAGATCAGATAAAAACCACCCTCTCATCACAATCATTACGTACAAGACTGGCCCATCTCAGGGTAGAGCCCGCTCTCACAATGTGCTGGTGAGGGCATGAGAGGATCAATTAACTCCAAATGAAAAATCCTTGGCATTCCTCAGAATGTTGGGATATACTCAATTCTGCCACATCAATGTGAGTTGACTGTTTTGTGGTCATAAGAGAGCAGTGCCTACAGAGTAAAAGAGGAAAGACACCAATACTGCCTTGTCTGTGAGTCTAAGAGTAATCCAGGGAGGAGGGGTTACTTTAGAGTGGAAATGAGCACATCAGCCAGCCCCAGCTCCAAAGCATTACCTGCTAGGATCTTCTATATGCACTGACCAGCCTGCTTGGAGGAATTTGCTTTCTTGGGGGCTATTTTGCAGAGAAGGGCACTAATTGGATAGAGAAGAGGCAACGCTACCACTGGTCACAAGGTGACCTGGTGACATGTGTTCTTGGCAGTGATATTTCTGTTTATATGAATAAATCAGCATCTGTTTGTACATTAGTCTCTTGGAAGTCTGGTCAGTGTGAGTTACTCAGTGTTGACTTCCTCACGAGTGAACTCATCTACCAAATTTCTTATTCTGCAAAACTAAGGACTGGCCAGTTGCCCTCTTTGACACTGCCGTTTTTCTCTGGGACTAAAGGCTCAGGGAACAAGGGGACTCTGGAAGGTGGGGTTCTGAAAGTGCAGATGCTGGAGCTCTGGAGACTGAGCACCCTTCTGGGGAACGCTTCCATCATGTTGTGGCTGCCTTCTCCAGACACCTTGGCAGAAAGACAGCCTGCTCTTGGTGGTCAAGCTCCGTATCGCCATCACTTGGTAATGTGTTCTAAAGAGCTGACATAGGGAACTAGGAACAGGTTCATTTTAGAGGGAACTGGACAGGTGTCAGCCAAGTGACCCCACAGGCTGGCCTGTTAGAAACTCATTGCTCTGTGAAGCTTCCCCAGAGCAAGTGGAGCAACTTCCCCGTAGAAGAAATGGCCCTCCCTAGACAGCGTGGCTTGTCACAGGGCTAGATTCACCCTGAGAGCAGAAAGTACATTGCAAAGTTGCCGCTGGAAATAACAGGCACACATCACATCACAGGATGTTCTCAGCAGCCAGGAGCCCCTGGAAGTCACAGATGAGATGCAGCCACCTCTCCTGAGGCTCCAACCCAAACAGATCTTTTGTCAGTGACAATGACCCAGACCCTTGGCCTATGGGAAAGAAAGCCCCTCTGTGGCCAGGGTTAGCAGACATGGTTCATGACTGCTCCATGCATTTGGCCCCAGTAGGCCTGGATTGCTGCTCTGATGATGGAAGGGCAGGTGTGCCCAGTACATGGTCATCATGCTCAACACAAACGGACAGCCCCCACCGTGTCAGGAGCCCCCAAAAGGGACTGAGAGCATAGCAGCTCCGGGGAAATGCTCGGGCCTCTTACCTGGTTTCTAGTGATTTCTGTGGTAGCGGAGGCGGCCCCACTGTGGGAGAGCTACATCTTGGAGGCATCTGTACCAGAAACAGAAGAGTCACTGTAGAGGACAGTCACTGTTTGGAGACCACCCACCATCCTTTCCCCTTCTTTGGACAATCCCTTTGGGGAGTTACATTTCTGCCTCAGCGTACAGCCATGGTTAGCTACATCAATTCTTGCTCTTTCAAGATGCCAAGGAGGTAGGTGTAATTGAACAACCTGGGCCCACTTGCCTCTCCTTCCTGGGACAAAGCTCTCATCCTAGGAGCAGAGTCCTGACAAGAGAGTCCAGAGACCTCAATCCTGGATTCTTGCTGCTCCTGCCCTTTCTGAACTTGGTCCTTCAGCTTTTCCTCTCATTCAGCGAGCTGCCGCACACCCTTTCAGGAACACTGCTTTTGGGCATAGGTTAGCCATATTCGATTTCTGTTGCTTGCAACTGAAATTGATATAGTCACTCAACAAACATGAGCAACATCTACTGCCTGCCAGACCCTGTGCTAGGTGTGGGGCGAGCACACCCCACATCAGGGAGGCCCATAAGTTAATTAGGATAAACGATCAATGTAACATGTCCTTATGGTACCAATGCCTACAACATAACATGGGGCTAGATGGGAGGGAGGCTCTCTCGTTGGAGGGAATGGGAGGAAGGCTTCAGAGGGAAGAACACTTGAGCTAAATCTTGAGAAATGAGAATGGGCTCGCCAAGAAAGCAAGAAAGGAAAGTGCATCACAGCTGGCATGAACATGAGCTAATGGTGGTGTATAAGGACACAGTCCCACGTCTTCAGTACTGCACTGACTGCAAAGTCTACCTCTTTTCTCTACAGTCCAGTATCTTTTTGGTCTACTGTAGGAAGAACCCTGGCATTATAGCACAGTTGTTAAAAGCCTGGGCTTTTTGGTCAGATAAACCTGGATTCAAGTCGAGGTCCTGTCATCTACTTGCTATACAACCTAGAACAGATTACTTGGCCTCTCTGAGCCTCACCCTCACCAATTAAGGATCCCAATGGAGTGTCAAGAGGAGGAAATGAGGTGAGCCATGTACAGTGCTCAGAGGTTCTGAGTATGTATCAGTTACTGCTATTTTATTATTGCCAGCAATCTGGAATGCTTGCTGTGACTAGGTAACCGGGTCACTGGGTGACACTTAGCTCCTCCCTTAATTAAAAGGATTGAGCTGGACCACTAAGATCCTTTTCATTTTGACTGTTCTGGAGTTTCTCAAATCTTGTGGATCTTAGGCTGAAGCCCCTTCTCTACTTGAGATCTGTGTCTACAAGTTCATTTGCTTGTTTGTATCTAACCTAAGTCCAGAGACTGATATAATAGGACCAGATTTTAAACAAGCAAAAGAGAAAGAAAATCTGCGTGCCCGTTACAGGGGCCAGAGGGATGGCTGTGACATAGGAATGTATCACTTCAAAACTTGCAGCTATCCCTCTAAATGAGCCAGATGCATCCATTTATTCAACAAACGTTTGTTGAATTCTGCTGGGTACCAGGCATTATTGCAGCCCCTGGAGGAACAGTGGTAAATAAAGCAAACGACACCTTTGGTCTACGCTTGCATTGCAGAAAGGAAAGACAAAAAGAAACAAGGAAGTGGATTAAAAAAGGAAATTTCTACACTTGAAAGTCTAGTATCCACTATGCAGTCCCTCCCGAGTGGAGCGCAGGCCTGTGCCTGGGCCCTTGCTGCCCTCAGGGCTCTCAGGACTGTCACCTGTCAAGATTTATACCTGACAGGTGCCTGACTAGATCCTCCCCTGTGCTCAGAGGGAGTTCTTAGGGCCTGCTGAAACCCCACATCATGGATGGAAATACAGCACCTCTGGTTTAAATAAGTCTTCGGGGCCTTTATTTGTGGTGTTCCACTTCCTGAAACTTCCCTCCAGTTCTTCCTCATTGATTGAGAGACTTCTTTCAGAAGGCCCTGGAAGCAGTAATGCAGAAGAGATGATCAGTATAGTGTGATTTGCTCAGAAACCTATAATTGTACCTCAAAATTCTAACACTGTTTTTCCTCCGTGAAGAAAGACTAAGAAATATATAAAGGGACATTAAGAGTGTGATTGGACACATTCTTCAGAGCATCTGAGCAAGGGCTGCTACGAGGGTCATCTCAAGGTCAAAGGTCAAAGCTCACACGTGGAGCAGAGAGAAGGCACCCTGTAGTATTCTTCTCCAACCTCCTCACTCCTTGGCCACAGGCAATCACACACTGAGAATGACTTGACCCAAGATCCCAAAGGATTAGAGAAAACAGGGCTGCACGTGTGCAGGGGCTGGCAGTGGCCTAGGCAGCGATCAGTCAGCCACAACCCAGTTTGGGGCTCAGCTTCTTCTCAAGACTATGCAGCAGCTCAGCCAGAATCTGGGGTTCCTGAATACCCTCTAAACAGCCCTCTTGTGTGAAACGGCTGCTTCCTCAGGATCTGTGATGGGAGGGAGCCCACCCAGATCAATAGTATGAACAGTAAGGCAGGCAGCCTGACTCATGCCCCACTGTGCCCATAAAAACATGAATGCTGCCTGCACATTGCATTCAGCCTGGGCAGCAAATATGAAATGCAAACAGCTCTCCCTGCCCTGTGACTTCCTGTGGGAACCCAGGCACCCAGAGACACAAAGAAGCCTCCCCATTTCCCTGGGAGTCTGCTCGGGAGCTTTTAGATTTTCTAGAAGGTAGACAATGAGGGCACTGAACTGATTTTTGATTCAGGTTTGACTGCACTCACTGGCTTTAAGGGGTATCTGGGGAAGACGCATAGGAGAACCTCCAAGGGTCGGGGTTCCCAAAGGCTCAAGTTGAAGGCTTTATTTTCTTGGTGATCGGGATTGTCCCTGGGAGTCCTGAACTGAGTGCCATTTGACAAAATTTCTGGAAATCTTAAGAGCTGCCCATTTCCCACAATTCAGGACAGTCTAACCAGATCTTTTCTCCAGCAGAGTCTTCTCCAAATGAAAATGAATGTCCTGGCAGGAGTGCCCTGGGATTTAACACAGTAGCTGGAATACCTTTGGGAGAGAATGGTGGGATCCCCCTTGCTCTTACCTTGAGTTGCCCTCACAATCTCCTTCACCCTTCGGTACTGGTTTAACAGCCCCGTGAACTCATCTATCCGACGGTCCTGCCACAGTGTGAGAGCAGACGTATTGTAAACACCACCACTGGTACCTCAAGTTAAGTTCATTTGGGGGCTCAGACTACATTCTGGGGCCCCTGAGAAGAGATGCCATGTGGAACCTATGGAATATTCCAAAGGGAAACACGGTCTCCAGGCCCCTGGGTTCTCAGTGATCTGCCTCCTAGGCAGCTGCAGGCACTCTTGCCTTTCCCTGAAGGCTGAGTCCAATCTCTAACCATAAAACAACCCCTGCTTGACATAGCCTTCAACAGGCTTAAACATTTCCAGATGAAGAAAACTCACTGTCTCCCTACCTTCCCGAGGTAACCATTAAAATCTGCCTCCTGGTCCAAATGTCATCCAAGACTAAAATAAAGCTGTCTATTTATCCTAATATCCCTGCCTGTTCCTTAGGCGTCTGAGGTTCCTTAGACAACAGAGGACATTCCCAGAGGGATCATTTCTTCCAGCAAAGGCCGAGGACTCGGGAGGCCACACTGAGTCTGGAGTAAGACAAACGTGGGTGTGAACTCTAGCTCTGCTGTCTCCTGTTACCTGGCCTAGGGCAAAACTGCATAAGCACTTTGAATCTGTTTTGTCATCTGTAAAATGCAGGGCTGTGGTCCTCCGAACTGATGCTTGTGCCAGGTGAGTCCCCTCTTCTAAGAGAGGTGGTTATTTTAGGATTATATAGGAACTAGATGTGAAGAATAGAGACGGCAGGGTAAGCAGCGTGCTGCCTGGTGTCTCTATGATGGGTCTATCACTGGATCATGCATGTGAGAGACTGGCGGGCTGTTCTAGAGTTTTGCTAGGAGTCTAAGCATTGGCAGTAACTACAGTGGTATTTCTTTCCCCACACCAGCAATGAGCAGGCATGGCTTTAATCTGCCTTGTAGAGAGTCCATTTGGGCAAAGTTCCCAGACATCAAAGTCAAAAACAGGTGGCTGAGGTCTAGTCTCTAGGAGGCAGAAGCCATTCTACTAACACATCCCCGAGTCAGTGGCCAGATGGGCAGGCTATGTCCAAAATATCAGAGACCAGCAAGGGTCAAACAGAGGCAGGGATGTCAGCAGGGAAAGACGGGGCCCCCAAATGACCGCTTTACCTTATCTTCATTGGCAACAAGCAAAGTTTCCATCCCCATTTTCAGACGGTGAATTTCTTGGTCTGAAAGAATTTAGGCGTAGGAAGAATTATTTATATAAATGCAGGCAGCTATCCCCACACGCTAAGATGCTCCTCAAGTCTAAACTTGAGAAATTTCCGTGTGAATAAATTACACATGGGCGTATTTACATCTTTATAGAGTCCATGGTGGTGTCTGGCACAGTTAGACTCATTAAATATTTATTGCACTAATAAATGAACGAAACTATCATTTTGTCTTTTCTTTATAGACATTTGTGGGAAAAAAACACAAAAGGCCATTTCTCCAAGGTGACACAGAGGACCCAAAAATCTTTTACAATTAACATCTCACAAGAATATAGATGTTTATCTGTTATAACTTGAGTAGGACTATACATGGGCTGCAACTAGTTTTAGAGAAAAGCATATAGTCCTATGGATTGTAGCAGAGAATTTAAAATGAGGAAAAAAAGTCTACAGTTGAATGGAGACTAGAAAAGTATGATCATATAAGAGTACCGTGTTTCCCCGAAAATAAGACCTAGCTGGACAATCAGCTCTAATGTGTCTTTTGGAGCAAAAATTAATGTAAGAGCCGGTGTTATATTATATTATATATTATATTATATTATGTTATATTATATTATACCTGGTCTTATAGTAAAATAAAACCGGGTCTTATATTAATTTTTGTTCCAAAAGATGCATTAGAGCTGATTGGCTCGGTCTTATTTTGGAGGAAACATGGTACTTGGCTTAAAGTGGTATAATCAAAACTGACTAAGAAACGTTTAGGTGCATCTATAAATATATTAAAACAAACTCTACTGGTAAGGAAAACAATCTTATTTCATCATAAATGTACAGTATTTCCCTATGGGCTGAGGGATCTCTTTCAGTCTGTGGTGCACAGTTCACCGCCTTCTCTCACTTTGGAACTAACAAGGACTCTCTTGACTTCTTCCCAAACGGGTCTGGAGAGCCAGGTCAAAGGCCAATGCCTAAAGGAGCTGGAGGTCATTCTTCTAAATATTGGATGTTGAAGAACTGGCACAGAATTTCCAAACAAGGACCTACACCCCTCCCCAAACTGGGACTGCAAAGAGAATAGGGGTGTCTATATAAGAAAAGTACAGGGGACAATGAAACAAAAGTTTAGGCACCCAATTTCCTTTTAGGATGCTTGCTACAACCAACAAGAATAAGAACAGATTTATGGACTTTGTGTAAACAGCTGTAAGGGTTAATTTTCAGAGGAAAGTGCAGAGTGCTTGCTCATCAACTAATGTTCTTGGCAGCTGAAGATCAGGTCTGCAGCTCCGTCTGTCGGGGAGGGCAGTAAGCCCCATATGAAGGCTGGCACACCTTGGTGCTTTGGGCGGGACCCAACCTGAGCAGCAAATGACAAAGGACCAGCTCCAGGAGGTAACTGATGATAGAATGGGGAAGGGTCTGGAAGGCTTGGACTGATCTAAAAGTCATGGATCAGGGAGTTCTCTGTCCAAGTTTAGTATCACAGATAGTCTAGGGTATTTTGGGGAGGGGGGGGGGTCAGCATCTACCTTAGGCTTGGCAGGTAGGTGACATACTCAATGGCTTGGGAAGAGAAAGGCTGGGGAAGGGATTAGCATATTGGTGGCATAAGCCACTGTTTCATGGCTACATGGCTTCCCCTCTAGCCAGGAATCCGAGCTCATGAGCTAAGCAGTGCTGAGGCCGAGATGAGACTAGGTATTAGGGCCAATCCGCTGGGCTATATGAGCTCCCCAGCATTGCTCTGCAGCCTGAGGTAAGAGGGAAAGTTGGAAGATGTGTAACCATTTTGTATACAAGGCAAATAGCTGTAAATACTAAACATGTGGTAATAAGAGGATTTACCCTCTAGTGAACTCTTCAGGGACCATTCACCATCCTGTCACTTAGTCGGTAAGAATGTCTTAGGAGACCACCATGGGCCGAACGCTATGCTAGGCTCTGCAGACATGGACTTAAACAAAACAGACATGGTACCCGCCCCAGAGCGAGGATGGCAGTCTATGTAAAAGAGACCTCTCCCCCACTATATAACACAGATAAGTTATAATAAATGTTATGAAGAAAACAAAAAGATCACTGACTGAGAGAAAAATAGGACTGGGGGCATCTACATGAGGTAGAGTGGCCAGGAAAGGTCTTTCTAAGAGGTAACAATTAAGTTGAGCTCTAACGGATAAGAAATAACTGATCTGTTTCTGTAACCTTGGGGCCTTGCACGAGTATCAGGCAGGTATCCATTAAATGACTGAATGAATTGCTAAATCCTCCCTTTTGGTGATGACACAAAAACAGGTCTTCAATCAAGTGAAGGTCTGAAGCTCCAGAGGTAGCTACAAAGAGCTTTAATTATCAGACTCATCTGAGAAAAGCCTTCAGAGCCGAGTCTTCTGGACAGGGGAGGGATCATGGCAGTGAGTCCACGATAGAGCTGTACTGTACAGGCCCACTCATGTACACACACACCTACATCTGTTCCCGTGGACTTGTCTGCACACATACACGCACTTACATGCACCTTAGTGCTCCTACTCACACATGCACACTCCTGTTCATAGACGTGCACGCGCTCTTACAGGAATGGACACAGGACTCAGGGGCATATGCAATCTGCCACAGTTAAACCACTTACCTTTGTCTGCATGGTCACCATGTAGAGCTGCAGCCCGGGACAGCTGGCTATGTAGACGCTCAATTTCTGCATCCTTTAGGGCCACCTGCTCTTGCAGCTGGGCTACCTCAGCCTGGAAGGAAACAGGATCCATACCAGCTCAGAGGGATAGCAAAGTATAATGAAGTGCCTCAAGTCAGAGCCCAGGGCCAATGGGTCCCAGGACATACTAGGAAATTAGAAGCAGAGGTGCTGGAGGTGAGCAGTTAGAGGTGCACACTACCATCCCCACAAGGTGGAGCTCTGCGGAATAAATTCATTCTTCCTGGCCATTCTGGCCCCGCCTACCACTCTGGCCCTCTCCCAGCTCTCCTCCTGCATCTTCCAACCTGACCAGGCTCTTTCCCTCGCTTGCCCTCTGTTCCTAACACCACTGAGGTTGGAGGAGCTGGGATTGTGTGCTGCCCTTGGTCCTGGGATAAATACTCTCTTTCTGGATGTGGTCTTCCTTTCCCCAAGATATTCATGCAACAGCATGTATACCGTTGTAACAAATGCACGCACCTTTCATTTTCCACCCTGTATGGGAAATACAGTGGAAATCAAACCACTACTGGTAGATAAAGAGTGAGCCAAAAGTTCCCTCCCCAATGCTTTGTGCACAGCCACTGCCTCTGTCTAACCTCCAGGTACCTGTGCACGCTCACCCACATGTATATCCACACAAGCATTCAGGTATGCTGAGCAGACATACTTCTGCAAATAAAGCAGGTAAGTACAGCCACACCAGTGCACACACACACATTTATATATGTACACCCACGGCAGCTGCATTGGGTGGTTCCCATGGCTCTAAGGATAGCAGGTTAAATTTCACATGTAACTGTAGGTGTGCTTGACCATGCCTTCCCATACTCATTAGAAAACCAGAACTGTGTAGGTCCCCCCCCACCCCAAGAGGCACATTGGCTTTGAAGTCAAACAAACTTGGATTCTCTCACTTCCTATTGGGTGACTTTGGGCAAATGAATTAACCTTTCTGAGTCTTGGTTCATTTATAAAATGGGGAAAAGAGCATTTACCTCATGGGGCTGTAGTAAGCATTAAATAAGATGATGGTTACAAACAACTTAGCCTAATGCTTGGTAGACAGTAAGTACACAATAAATAAATACTACTATTGCTGCTCTCATACTATTCCTTCTCTTATGAATAACTAGCTAGTTCTCTGAGCATCAAAACAGACTACATAGGGGTTGAGACCTGATTCCTGAGCCAGGCAATGGAGTATACAGCAAAGGCTTCTGCTTGGGCTGCACCCCTGCCAATTTGCACACAATAGGCCAGGTGCTCTGTTATCCTGTCCCCACAGGTAGGAAGTCAACAATAGCCCAGAGGCCCTCTATTTGACCACGAGGACAAAGTATGTGCTATGGCAATAGCCACTGAGGCTAGAGTGCCCACAGGCAGAGATGGGCACCCTGGTTGGTGCTGGGCCTCATTAAACCCAGGGACCAGCCCTATTGCTGCTGCACTGGAAGGAAACTCACCTTTAGGGACCAAGAAGTTTTACGCAGAACAATGAAGAACTTTCAAAACCAGTGAAGGATTTTATTGCAGGGAATCAGGATGGTGTAGAGGAAAGAGCATGCGTTTTGGAATGACACAGAACCAGATCCAAACCTTACCTTGGCCACTCTGAGCCTCAGTTTCCTTACTAGTAAAATGAGGATAATGAGTCAATAAACCTCACCAGGTTATTTTATGGATCAAATGAGAAAAAGTGTGCAAAGAGCTTGATACATTGTGGCACGCAGGAGGTGCTCCACACCCGGTAGTTCTTAAATAACGTTGGGATCTCAAAGGTCTACATGAGGAGAAAAGGAGCTTAGGTAATTTAGAAAGAAAAGAGTTGTTTGGGTTCATAAGAGAAAGTGGTATGTACAGCTTCAAAGGTTTCACCAAGACTGTATTTGCTTGAGTAGAGCATCAGGACAGAAGGTTCTGACATATTTGAGAAAAACAGTGTTCCTACAACTGGTGACTATGAAGCATAGTGCATACAAGGGTATAATTACATAAAAACAAAGCAGTAGATATATGGATCTGGATTGTCTATGGTTGGTGCTGACTAGCTGTCAGGTCTCAGCAAAGTTACTTAACCACTCTGTGCCTCAGTTTTCTCATCTGTAAAATGGTGAAGCAAATTATTTTATATTCACACAATAGAATATTACATAGACTACAGACAGCAAATATGTTCAGAGTTTTCTCTTAAGAGCATGATATAAAGTTGTATATAAATTATCCAAACCAGAAATTGAGAGAGAGAGAGAGAGAGAGAGAGAGAGAGAGAGAGAGAACCTAAAAAGAGAAATGCCTAGAAGGAAATATTAATAGTGGTAGCTCCTACGTGATATATGAATGATTTTTATATCTTTTCTGGTTTAAAAATTCTCTACACTGAATATTATTGTTTTTGTAATCATTAAAAGTTAACTTACAGAAAAAGATAAAACAAAGTATAATACAAACGAGAAGTTAAGAAAACTCGAAGTAAAAATGAAAATGCCTGCAGGGCCATGTGGTAACACCTGTAGGTGGCGCTGCGGAAACCTTAGTGAAATGGCAGGTGTGCCCCCCACCCTGGGGCAGCCCTGCCCAGGCTCCCTCAAGCAGAAATGCTGCTCCGGGGTTTTGAGAGCTACCCACCCTATACCCCACCACCCCCGGGCAGACTAACTCTGTATTTTCATGTGAAATATCCTCATACTTAAGTGACAACTAATTAGACATCTTTAAATACAATGTTCAGGCCAAAACAATAAATAAATTTGTGGGTGGATTCCAACCCATTCATTTTAATCTCTGCATTTCAACTATTAGAGGAAATGAAGGAAGAAACCAAGGGGGAAGGGAAAAATGCTATTTCACAAAAGAAGTTATCCTCAGTGTCCTTTAAATAGCAAAGCCCGCAGTTCAATAGAAACATGATTTGATTTTTTTAAATGTTCAAAGTACACATTATTTGTTTAGGGATATATTCATTGCTGAAGAAAAGCATGCCTATTTTTAAAAACTGATTATTACAGGGACTGTTAAATTTAAAATGATGCAGCCAATATACCGTTGGTTCATCTGCCTTAGAATTCATCTCTCATTCACTTACTCACTCGCTCCCTCACTCACTCACCCCTTCTTGGCCCAGTGTCAGCTGGTGGTGGTATAGGACATAGCAAGAGGAAGGAGGCTGAGTTATTTCAGCATCTCATTAGCTTGTGGACCATCTCCATGAGAAGAGCCCTCCTAGATCAGAGCTGTCTGCTGCACAATGTGGCCACTGTTGCATGTGCTCACAGTAGGGTCAGTTTCTACATTTTTCCAGCCTAGGCTCCTGAAAACCCCAAGTCTGGACAAAGACACTCCCTACCGGGCCTCAAGGCCTCCCCATAAGTGTAAGAACCGCCTTTTACCTTAGTGGCCTTCAGCTTCCACTCATACTGATTCCGTTCATTTTCCAACTCTTCTACCTTGATTTTGAGGTGCCTGAGTTCTTGCAGTAACTCCTAGAGAGGTGAGAGAGAAAGACAAAGTTCTGATGGTTACCGGTTACCGAGCAGGATGGTCCCTGGATCTACAACCATGGTTAAGCTCATGCACAGAGAATGGGGGGTGGGGGGGGTGGGCAGTGCTCTACCCTCTGGCTCAAATCGTTAACCACCGTCCTTTTTCAGGAAAAGCTCTGCAGCCATTGAAAAACAAAGACCAGGAAGTTCTTCACATGAGAAAGAGAAAACTTTCTGCTTATTTTTAGAACCTGTTCTGCCTGCCCCTTTCTGACATCTGTCTTCTGCGGGGTGTGTCCACGTCATGCACAGTTGGGGCAGCACAGGTAGGGCTTTGGGGCGAGAGGAACAGAGGTGTGGAAATGAGGCAGCTTCTGACAGAGGAACAGGAAGCAGGTGAATTGGGAGCATCTCTTCATGCTGAGGGCTGAGCAACACAGAGGAGGGGTCGGTGGTCCTGAAAGGCTTCACAGAGGAAGTGACAGCCAGCAGGAGAGAAATAAGATACTAAGATAACAAATGCTAAGTGCCAAATGTAGAAGCCAGTCTGGCTGTTCCAGTTCAGAGGAGGGGGTTAGTTTGAAGAAAGGAGGGAGGGACGAGGCATCTAGCGAGAGGATGGGAGATGGGGTCAGGAAGATAAGGTGGGGCTCTACTGTAAAGGCTTTTGGATGAGCGCATAAGGAATACTGATGCCATTCTTTGGAGAGTGGGGAGC
This sequence comes from Rhinolophus sinicus, assembly GCF_057876585.1. Lineage (NCBI taxonomy): Eukaryota > Metazoa > Chordata > Mammalia > Chiroptera > Rhinolophidae > Rhinolophus > Rhinolophus sinicus. Next base: position 145,138,273 of record NC_142514.1, on the reverse strand, counting down.
CAATGAAGGTTGCTAAGTGGGGAAGTGATATTTAAAGAACTTGCCCTTGAGCTGGAATTCAAGCCCACATCTTCTGACTCCAAGGCCCCTACTTTCTAAACTACCCCTTCAGTGAAGATGACACCACTGAGTACCCATGTCCCAGACCAAGGTTCCTTTAACAGACAATTGGTCCTGCTGGCTGGTTCCTATCAGAAAAATTAGCATAAAAGCAATCACTTCCACAGACTTTCTGAGTTCCAGACTCACCTAACAAACTTCCTACTTAACCTATCTGTGTGGATGGCACACAGGCTTCTCCCAAGTGTCGTGGCCCAAGTGGCACTCTTAATCCCGCCTCTTACTCATCCCTGTCTCATTAAATGGCAGCTCTATCCACCCAATCACCTGTGCAGAACCTGGGATCCATCTTTGGTATCGCCTCCCCCTTTCCCCCACACATATGTAACTCACCCCCAAGCCTTGTTAACTCTACCTCTCAGACACAAACTGAATCTCTCATTCTCTCCAACTCTACACCACTACTCTGGCCTAGCAAATCGATTGCTGGCAGCCTGCACAGCCTCTTCATCGGCTGCTCCTCTGTCACTTTTCTTGAATCCACTGACCCCCATGACATCCGGGGGAACAATAGAATGAAAACACAAATCTGATCCCGGCACTCCCCTCAAAGCTCGTACATTGTAACCCATGACCAGCACAGGCTGGCCTGCCCCAGCGCCCTGCCTGCCCCTGGGTAGCCTCCAGTCACAAGGAATACTACTTAGTTTCTCCTTCTGACATGGGCCTTCACACGTGCCATTCCCTCTGTCTGGAACTATTTGCCAGGTTAACTCCTGCCCACCTTCAGGCCTCCCTTAGCAAAACTCTCCCAACCTCCACACTTTATCAGGTGCCCCTGCCATACTCTCCCGAGGCACCCTGTGTGTCTGCTTTAAACATTTAGTGGTATGATTACTAATGGCTAGTTCTCCTAAACTACGCACTCCATGAGGAGTTTTGCTAACCTCTGGCACATAGTAGGTATGAATTATTTCTTGATGAATGAACAGATGAAATTCAAGTCATCCTTTAACTGGCCCGGAGTGCTTTGCATTCTGAGACAATTCACCAGAAAGTTACGCTGCTTAAACTTGAATTTGGCAGGGTAATTTATTAATTTTCTTATAGTGGAGGTGAGCATTTGTTGATACCCTTTTAAACTTATATAATTTTACTAACCAATGTCACCCCAATAAATTTAATAAAAATGTTTTTTTAAAAAAATGTCTTCCAAGAGAAGGTTATTGCATCCCTGATCTGCAGCATTCAACTTCTCGGCCTGTTGTGGCTTGCAGCCGATCCATAATCATTTTCTGAGAACATTTCTGGCCCTGCCTGAGGGGGCACCAGGCCTGCTGATGGCAGAACACAAGTGTGCAGGTTACTGCCTGAGGGGCTGCCACGATGGGGACACAGAGCATGATGATCTCCAGCTGAGAGAGCATCAAAGCTGTCTGCTGCACAATGTGGCCACTGTTGCATGTGCACATAGTAGGATCACTTTGCATTTTTCCATCGTAGCCTCCTGCAAATCCCGAGTTTGAACACTGGCCCTGCCCACTGGGCCTTAAGGCCTCCCTGTAAGCGTCAGAATCACCTCTTACCTTAGGGGCCTCGTTAGCACATTCACCTCGTTCTAAGCTATTTGTTGCCCATCATTGGCTATAAACACTGGTGCAAATTATAACTTCTTTAGAAGCCTTTCTGGGGTAACCTACTCAACGTGGGGCACGCCCCAACACCCTCAGGGCTTCCCTATCTAAATCTGCACTTGTATCTTGGCTCTCATTTTTCCCCCCATATCCTTTAATGTAAGAGAAAATCTTCCCTACTGAATGCCTCCCTAATGCCTAAGTCTGGGTAGAGATTTCAACACGTTCCGTAGTTGAATATGGTAACTTCCTACAAAGCTGAGATCGACCGCATGCAGTGCTCCCGACTACTGTGACCTTGACCTTCCCTGGGGTTTCCAAGTCCTCTGACAGTGGGCCTTGGAGGTGCAGTATCGTCTCTGTGCAGCTGCCATCACCCGGCCTCAGGAGGCCACACAGGACCTGGCTATTCCAGTATGAGGGGCCAAGTCCAGAATCCAGGTCAGATATATCCCCAGAAGTCACTAAATCCCTCTAATGTGGTTATGTGGGGGAATTTTTCTGGCAATTCAGTTGATGACTTAATCGCTATAGAAAATGGAAACTTGTATTTTTTCACTGGGGATAAACCTCCTTAAAAATAAACTTGAAAGGATTCTTTCATGATGCTTTTTTTTAAACCACAGGAGATGAAATTTCAGTCCAGGAGCAAGAATCAGTATCTGAATTGTACTTGGGAAGGGGAATCCTGAGGCTTCCTTTTGCACAAATGCCCCGTCACTCAGCACACCAGACACACCTCATTCCCAGCCCTGGGGGAGTTGAGTGCCAGCACCTGTCCGAGGGTTGGCCTCACCTGCTCAGCTCACGTCCCGAGGGGGGTGAGTGAGTCTCAAGCTCTGCCCAGAGATAACAACAGATCCCTGTTAATCCACTGCACTCTGTTCTGGTTAGGAGAAAGCCCGGCCCGTCCAGCAGTGAAACGCCCCCCACACACATGCTCTGAAATACTTAAGTGTGGTTCCTACAGATGACCCCTCCCAATGGGCACAGTCCTGGCTGCAGGCCTGGGTCTCAGTCACACCGTCACCGGCTGCCACCTCCTCAGGGTGGTCCCTACTGAGTAAGAGACGCTCTTGAATCTGCCTGTGGATGTCCAGCTGCAGCCTACACATCTGCTCCTGCAGCTCACTGATCACATTCAGAACCGACTGTAGGAAGGAAGAGAAAGGAGAAAAAGCACCCAAGGTCAGTCAGCTCTCAGACACTGGATTTCTTAAGAGAGCAGCACAGAAGGAATCATGCAGAGGGGGAGCAACAGGCGGCACCCAGCGCTCACTGCCTGCAACCCTCTGCTTTCTTCACAGGAACCAAAAGACATGACATTTTCCCTGAGGCCTGCCCCATCTTCAGGCCTGTCTCACAGTTTGAACCCCCCCACAGCTCCTTGGTGCCATCCTGGCATGTCAACATCTGAGGCACGGAGCCTAGCAACAGCAGAGACAGGCACACATATGGACACATCCACTTTATGCATATGCCAATGCTTCACATGCCAGCTCCCCCCAAACCATGCACAGGTGACACACGGCACACACCACACTCATGCATGCTAATATGTCCCCAACCCTAAAGTCTCTCTCACACCCTCTATACCAAACCTTACTCCTTCACTTCCCACTCCAAACCTGACTCCTCTCTAGCCTCAAGAGCATTTGGCTTTTTATGGCAACTGAAAAACACCTGCAACCCTTGGAATTCACACCTGCCCAATTCTGGATCCCTTTCACTAGTAGCTCTCCTAGGCTTTCCTTTATCTGCTCCATAGACATTTACTGTCACTCTACAAAGACCCAAGGCCACAGTAACCAATGCCCCTCACAGGTGAGTGGGAAGAGACATACAAAATAACAATCACAGCACGGTGGAAGCACTTATAGCCAAGAAAACCACACACAGGGCTTTCAGGGAGCAGTGAGTAACTAATTCTGCCTGGGTCAAGAGGAAGGGATGGGATGTCAAGTAGCCACCTCCTAGACCCCTTGTCTGGGTGCGGGAGTAAAGGAGATAGAGTCACGACCTGAGGTACAGATGATGGTGCCACTTGTGGCGGTAAGGAACCCAGAGGTTGGGGGAAACTATGAACAGCCCATAGTCAGGGGTAGAGGTTTAAGGAGACAGTTGGCAATAGAGTAGAACAGGGTGTGTGTGTGTGTGTGTGTGTGGAGGGGCGGGGGTCAAATAAACTGCTTGGCCCACTCTGCCCATCTTTACTGATATTCTAAGACTGGCACCTGGTACTGAAAGGTCTGCCCACTGGCACCATAGGAACTGCCCAGTCATGTTAGAAAGGGGTTGTCCATCCCCAATAGTGACAATATTGTCTAAAAGAAGAAAAGCTCCTAGCCCATATCTTATTGTTTTGTAAATCTCCTTTTCCAATGTAGAAGGAAAACTGATGGCCTGGGTGGCACTTTCGGGCTGAAGGGGCACTGGGGTAAGGCCCCTATGCCAGCCTGCTCTTCTCTCTGGTAATGCCATTTCTACTGGGAGAGCTGCAGTGCAGTCACCTCTGATACAAGCAGGCCCCTGGCCTCCCAGCCACGCCCCCCTTGAACTAGCTCACCTGATTTAGCCCACAGACATCCCCAGGTTGTCTTCCCCCAGGGTCATCTGCCCAACAAGTTATTTCTCTTTGGAGACCAGAGAATTGGGTTGAAAGCTCAAGGTGACCCTCGTGGGCCTGAGTAAGTGCTCTGGACTCCAGAAGTTCACGCAGCTTCACTGTGGCTGGTCCCTGAACCCTCATGGGCCACGGACCAATGGGCTGGACAATATCTGCCCTCTGAGGTCTCATCTACAGTCCCAGTGCAGACACTGGGCTCTGACTTGGCCTTTGCTCCATCTTCCCCTGGGTTCTGAACCCTTTGCTACCTTAGCTCAGATGCCTAACAAGGGCAGAGGATTCCTGCCTGACTGGCCTCTGCCACTCGGAGTCACAGTCTCGCTCTGTCTCTGCTGTTCTTGGACTTGGCATCACTGGGGGATACTAAATAGGAAAAAGATGTCTACCTTCAGTTTCTTCATGCTTTTTCTTCTGAGAAGTTTCAAAGTCTTTTGGAACTTTCATCATTTAGCAGGTAGGTCCCTAGCACTACCTTTGAGGACCAAGATACTGGAGGAGGAGGAATTACAGAGGGAGGAAGAGGAGCTGGAATCAGCAGCCCGAAGTGGGGGGCTTAGCTAAGCCCAATGGGGCTGGGAGTCCAGGTGGGTTTCTAGATGAGAAATAGGAAGTTGAGGGAGAGCCTCCCCAATGGCCCTGATCTGCTCTGTAGAGGAGGTGGCAAGGCTGCCTGCTCAAAGGACACAGTAAAGCAAAAAGGGATACAGATTCACAGTAGTCACTGGGAGGCATCAGAAGAGGAAAGTTAGGAGTGGAGATGAGCAATACCAAGGAGGGGGAGGACGCAGCTGAGGATGGAAATCAATTAGCATGGAACTGTTTGTTGTTTTTAATTTCTAATCCTCTAACCAAGAGCCCCGGGGCAGGAGGAAGGCTGGCGAGTTATGCCTGCTACCAGTGGGGCTAAGCTACGACAAAGGGCAGTATGACGCAGTGAAACGTGCACAGGCTTCGTACTTGACATACCTGGGTTTAAGGCCAGTCTGTCACCTTTTTTCCCATGTGAATTGGGTGAGTTATGAAACTTTACCAACCTTAGATTTCAAATTTGTAGAATGAGGGTCTCACTACCTCATCGGGTGGTTGGGAGGATTAAATCAAGTGAGACTTAGGTAAAGCACTTGGCATAGTGCCTGGCACAGGGAGGCATTCAATAAATGAGAGTTCACTTCCCCCACTGCTTCTTCTTGTGCCATCAAGTGTTTGATCCATAAGAGATGAGCAAGAGAAACTGGGAGAACAATAGAAAATACCTACTGGTCATGGGACACAGTTAAGGCCCATGTGACACTGATTGCTGACAACAAAAGCCCAGCGGCTCATACCCCCAGTATGCCCACCTTATTGGGTACCCTGCTCCAGAATCTTTAGCCTCTCCTAGCCCACTGGCCCTGCCTATCTTCAGGCCTGCTCTTCTCTTATATAAGTTTCCAGAACACCACTGCCCTCTCTCGCCTCTTGTTCCCTTCATTGTCGAACTTCTCCAGTGAGGAGTCTAGACCTGCTGTCCCTGGTTTTCACCCCATTCCCTGGCCCCGCTCTCCAGGTAGACAAGCTCCGCCTCCACCATAGAAGGGCACCACTCTTCCTCAGTGCCCTCCTCCTGGCCAAATCCACAGCACGTTCTCTGCCCGCAAGCGCCTGGCTCCCTCTTGAAGTGTGTCACGCCTCACCCTCAGTGATGTTGCACTATTAAGGTTCTTCTGACCTTTTACTCTTTTTCTGCCAACCTATCAATCACTCCAGTCTGCGTAGGTTTTTATGAATTCCATTGTCAACTGATCCACTTACTTTTTCTTTGGATTCCTGTCATCACAACTTCAAGGCCTTCTACATCAGCACCCAAATTATGGACTAAAAATGCTAAACAGGCAGAAGGGCTAAGGGCAGAGTACTGTAACCCTCTATGGAAAAATCCTTCGAGAGGTAGTCGTTAGGTACTTAGTATGCATTATCATTTGGGTACTAACAGACCTATTTTCACTTTCGTCCTGTATTCCTCTATCGTATCCACAAGACTATCCCGAGCAATGTTTTTGTCATGTCTCACTGATTTGCCAGCTCCACGACTACAAGACACGTTTGCAGCCAAGCCAATGAAGTCAATCTGACGTAACTCTGACTGGACACGGATCCCGACCTTGTCTTCTAGCTTCTCACAAACCATCCTAGGTTGAGCCCAAACTCCATAGACTGAATGGTATAGAACCCATCTAACTTTCTCAGTCATTTTGAAGGAGGAAGAGGAGGAGGAGGAGAACAAAATGGTTTACTTCCAGTTTTTTAACACTTGAGTTCCCTAATTACCCAACGTTCGCTCACAGCAAGCAGCTAGGCTTGCTGTCCTAAGCACTCGGCACTTACCAGAGGCATCAGTGGCATCAATCCCATTCTTTCTTTGATCTTATTGAGAAGATAACGTTTAACAAAAAGTTTTCCTATTCTCCTCAGCATTGTCCTTTTGCTTGGGGTTTGCCCTTCCTGACGCGTTCACGCAGGTGCACTTTTGTTTGTTCTTTCTATCTGTCGTACAAGCCCCTTTGAAAACTAGTTTCTCTCAAAGTACTGTTAAGCTTTTTCTTTTTAATGGGTGTTATTTGAGAGATGGTGCTATCAGACTATATTATTTTTAAGTAGTTCAATATTCTTGAGTCATCTTCTATTTTACTTCTGAACTTTCAAAGTTACGATTTGCCAAAGTCTACAGTGCATGTCTGTCTATGCCTAGTTTTCCCCTTCCTCCTGTCATGAACTCTCAAATAACAATGACCATGGTCTCTCAAGGTGCTCATCAGTTTTACTCATAAACTAGTTTCTCCCTTTGCTTCAACATTAGAGTTGCAGTGGCAGTTTTTCCAGTTTCTTTCTCTACCCGCTGGGTGGAAACTATAAACAAGAGGTGGGGGGCAGGGGAAGGGACCAAAAGCCAACCTTTCAAATACTTAAGTGTTTAGCTGGAGGAGATTTTTAGGAGGTATCCAAATTGCTACTCCCTTCCATCATTGCCCCTTGTGGGCCTCAATCAGTCTGGAGATCTGTATATGACCCTCCTCTGCTCAGTGTGACCGTGTGGTATATACCCCAACCCTGCTGGGACACTCTTCTTTAATTCTCCATATCCACGTGGTGTTGTTGCTTTACAGTCTATCTATCCTCAGATGTGGTATTTCAACTTACTTTTATAATTCTTTATCTCCAGGGCTAGGCCATCTCCTCTTTTAATAGGTCTGTGTCTCTTCCATAGGGTAGAGCCTTTGAAACCTGTGTTCCTTTCTTGGGTCCCATATCATTAAGTCCAAGTGACATTTATGAGGTTCTAATTGTTGTTCTGTGGTGTAATCTCAGCTCATTTACTCCTGCTTTGCCAACTATCCAAGTTCTTTTTTATGGTTCTTTTCTTTGTGAAACTATGGGTACCTACCATAATCATAGTTTTTCCCACCCCATCCTACCTGTTAAACCTGTTCACAATTGTTCTTTCTCTCCCTCTTCCTTCCTGCTCTGTGTAATACTGTCCTGGCACTCTTAGGCATCACAGGTGAGACTATAACCTCTCTATAGGGCAGTTTGGAAATATCTGTCAAAATTTCATGTGCATGTACACTTTGACACATCAATTCCACGTCAATATCCTCATACATGTACAAGCATTATTTGTAATAGCAAATACTTGGAAACAAATGTCCATCAAAAGAGAACTGGTTAAATAAATCAGGGCACAGGCAGATAGTGGAATATGCAGACATAAATATGAATAAGTTTTCTTAATGAGGAGAAAATGTGTGTGTATATATTTATAGGTAGGTATAGACAGATATCCAAATAATTTGCTTGTCCATGCATAAAATAACTGGAAAGTTAAGAAACAACTGATAACATTGGTTCCTGACTGCTGGCTGAGGGACAGGCATGGAAGGAGACTTTTTGTTGTATATACCTCTTGAACTCTTGAGTTTCGAATTGGTGGAGAACATTTTCTATGCTAATAAAAATAAGTAAACACACAACATAAAATAAAAACAAGAATAATAAAACTCTCCTAGTCAGGCCAGCTCTTCTCTGAGCAAACTCAATCTTCCCAGCCCTTGCTCTGTACTCCAAGTCCATCATCTGGTTGCCCAGTCCAGAAACCAGAATCCCTCCCTTCCAAGGTCCTAACCATAGAAAGAAAGAAGGAATGACACCACCACTTGTGCTGTTAGATATTCCACTTTCTGCCAGGAAATCCTCAAGCTTCTTTCTAATTTTCTTCATGCTTCTGCATATCCCTGATCAGTAAGGCTGACTTCACTTCCCAGAACATGCTGGATCCCTGCCCCCTCTCCATAGGCTGCTCCTCGCAAAATCCTTTGGGCCCCACAAGGAATTCAGTGACAGGCCTCTTTGCACCCCCAATGCTTAAGGAAGCCAGCCTCCCTTCTCTAAGGAAGATCCCTCTGAGGGACATGGCTTTGACATGGTGAATCACACAGGGGTTTTTCCTTTGCTTCTGGATCTCTTTCTTTCATGTTCCATTCTCCTAATTCTGGTGTTTACTTTCCATGTTAGTCATTCTTTTGCAGTCCTGCTTTTCAGGAGCAAATCTAATTGATCCAAACATAGGTTCCCCAAAATGACCCAGAACCACGGCAAAAGGCTAATAAGAAAAAGTAAATATTTGTCATCCCAATAAAGTTTAATTTAAAAAAAAAAAGAAAAAGAAAAAATAAATATAGGAAACTCAGTAATCGCCCACCTCTCATTTAGGCCACTACCGACCAACTCCTGAGCAAGGCTGGTTGTTAGTGTTCTCTCCACTTGACAAGAAACCTGCCCTCAGTCCTCAGGCTTTACAGACAACTTTCTGTAATGACTTCCACAACTGCAGACAGCAGGATACTAGCTTAGGGTGAAATCAGAACCAGACAGAAAGAGCAGTCTGCAATGCTCTCATCAATAGCATCCTTTCTTTTTTCCTTTTTTTCCATTGAAACATAAAATGGAATTTGAGGATTAAAGCCTGAGCGGCATGGAGGAAGTTTACTACAGATCTGGCTACCTGAAAAAAAAAAAAAAGTCCCTGCCTTTTCCAAACCACAAGTAATCAGGCCTTAGGCTAAACACAGTCACTGGAAAAAACAGCGGCAGTACAGGATGGAAAGCAGCATTCCTTTTACTCGTGAAACTACGACCTCTGGTAACCTCAGCGAGCTAAATGTCTCACTCAAATAAACATCTTCATGTAGATGACAATAGCTCAGCTTCAGCAGCACTCTTCAGGTCTTTTTAAGCCTCTTTATGCCTCTCATACTGCAGACAGTTACCAACAGTAGTGGAGGTTCTGGGCATACCAGCAAAGATTATGTCCAATTACAAGAATGAGAAATTATGTTTCAGGTCATGTGGCTGTTTGAACTATCACGGGTTTGAACAGCCTAAAAAATTCCTCCACGTGGAAACCTAATGTTTGTACGAGCAACTGGGAAGGGCTGTTATCAGATAGGACTGGTGCCAGTAACTCAGGGTCTATGTCGCCTCAGAAATGAATAGCCTAATGTAAAACAAAAACAAAAAACTCAGATTGAAAAACAATCCTGCAGAAAAGAACGAAGTAAAGCAAACAGTAAAATGACTGCTTTAGCTATCCCTGGCCCAGAAGTGAGAACTCTCCTTCCTTTCGGTCTTCCCTAGAAAGGAACTGAGCTACCCCGGCTTGGTACTAACGCTGCGTGCTCCCAGGATGGACTGACTCTGGCGCACAAACCCATGCGTGGATACACGCTCCCGACAGTGGCTGGTTTCGAATCCGGCATGTGACCCAAATTGGCCCAATAAGACACAATCCTGGGGCTTTCTCTGGAACCTCTGAGAAAGAGAATCTCTCTCTCTGCAGGGGTTGCCAGGCTGGTAGAGTTGCTGATGGCCATCTCCGTCACCACCTGGGGAGAGCCTTCCTGAGAATAAGGCTAAATTAGAGCCAAATGATCAACTAAGACTGGTCTCTAATGACATTGTGAGGTCACCTGGATCCAGTACTATTGGATTTTTAAACCCTGGACTCTTTGAGTTGTGTGACCTAATAACACTCCCACCTTAAAAAAAAAAAAAAAAAAAGAAAAGAATTATGTGGTTTTGAGTTGAGTTTCTGACACTAAGCCTTCTCACAGAATCTATTGAATTGTTGCCCCAAAGCCCTACTGTATATTCACATGTAATCACACATCTTGAAACGTTGGTAAAATTAACTCTAAACCTGGAGAAAATTCAATTGCTTCTCTGTGAACAATTAAGAAATAGTCTATTCAACTAACCCTTCATACAGTTAGCTTTCAGTCTGTGTGACCTTTGCCATCTATAAATAATGTATTTAAGTCTACATTTCCATTTCTAGCATTTCTAACATGATCAATAAGTGATCGATAAAAACTGGCTATTACTATGTGTCCAGCACTCTGCTAAGGGCTGGGTGGACATTACCTCATTCCCTACTCAGAACAACCCAAGAAATAAGAAGTACATACTGTTACCTCCATTTTACAGAAGAAGAAATAGAGGTTTGGGAGGTTAAATTACTTGCCTAACATCACAAAGCTGCTGAGTGGCTGAGCTTGGATTCCAGTCAGGAGATCTGATTCAGAAGCCTGTACTCTTAATCACTAGAAGATACTGTCCTCAGCTTAATGGAGAGAACGTCTTTTGGCAACTGTTCTTACTAATGAGCTTGTTCTCAAAAGCAATACAAGGAATATGCCCCCACATATTAGAAGTGTCTCAAGCACCAGTGTTTACCCAGCAAACAGAATTATGACAGGTTTCAGTGTACAACAACATTGGCACTTAATAGCAAGGAACAATATCCATCTGTAGATTTGGGGGATGCCTAAATGGAAGAAGGGGGTGAAGATAGACTGACTCCCTACAAAATACTGGAGACTATGAGAGGGATTTTATTTTTGTGATTTTATTTGGACTTCACACAGCTATCCATTTTACAGATAAAGAAATTGAATTGCAGAGAGATTAAGGAGCTAACTTGTTGAAGTCCATAAAGCTGTTAAGCAGTTAGTCAGTAATTGAGCCACGGTGTTTCTAAACCTAAAGCCTCTCTTCCTTCCACATCTTCCTTCCACAGCTCACGTGGCCAGGGACTGGTACGTAGAAACACACAGACGATATTATCAACGTTAAAACAGGATGTTCTCTCTCAAATGAAGGAGCTTGGAGCCTAAAATCCTCTAAATGTTTATTCAAAAATGGAGTCTAGCATGGTCTAGTCTAGTCAATGGCATATGGAGCCTGGAAAAAAACAAAAACAAACCCAGGAAAACATTCTCTTCAGAGAAGGCCTATGCATGGGCCGACCCATATGTCCCCTCAGGAGAAAAGAAACACAAAACCTAAGGTCTGCATCTGGGTCAGTGAAATGCACATCAGACTCCTTGGATATAGTGACTGTGGCCTACTGGGCAGCTGACTTCATCCCAGTATGTGGTCACTACCTTGGCTTTCACAGGAGACATCTTGTGTCCCTCCACATCTTGTCTGATCCTTCCCCACTACTGCTTCCCTTTTTACCCTTGTCAGCAGCTTTAGGAAGGATAAAGCCTTACAGCCAAAACTGGGTGGTTTGGGCATTGCTGAAATTTGCAGCTACAGCAAAACCTGATAACTTGGTATTAACAGATCATTGCATCTCTAGTGCACAGAAGTTTCTGGCACCCAGCGACTGCCAGGCTCGGGGTTGATCAGATAGTCTGAGCCCACATTAGGATAGTTTTCCCTGGTCTGAGCTCCAGACAGTACGGGTCCTCCTGGAGTTTGGTGTATCACACTCACCTCTGCTTTTCTCTGCTTCTCCTCCTGCTCTCTCTGCTCCTTCTCCATGCCAACCAGCTTGAGCTTCAGCTCAGACACTTCAGTCATCAGATCGAGCTTCTGAGTCTCAAGAGATGTGCGACTTAGCAGCTCCTGCAGGCAAAATCATAAACCTCATGGATTTCAAAATCATAAACCCCCATGGCAACAAGAACGACTCTCGCTCCATGAGCACATAAGGCAATCTCTAAGTTGTGTGTTGGTTAATACAGGGTTGCGACTGCTACGTATAAGCCACAGGCCTCTTAGAGATAAGCCTGGGATGATAAGAAATCATGTATGGATAGCACAGCTCCTGCCACAACCCACTATGCTCTGAGAGACAATGTGAGCTACATTAAAAAAAACAACACATTTGCCCATAGAAACCATTATTCATTATTATTAAAGAAAAACAAAAGCATACTCTTGAAGAACTAAATTTCTTCACCTCTATTTTTTAAGGCAAAGCAATAGATCCTTCTCCACTAAAACAAACAAAAAAAAAAACAAGTTTATGGTAATATATTTTTCAAAATCAAAATTTCCATATCACCTCCTGAGCTCAATGTTCAGCACAGTCTTCACTCCATCTCAACGTGAGACCTGGCTGCAATGAGCCTGGAAGGGAGCGAGCACATCAAGTGCAAGTCCAGTGAGTACTGAATGATATTAGACTCTTATTATGTGAGATGATCTTTCCTGAGCTGTATCAACATTACAATTTGGCTACTAGGGGATGTAAGTAAGAAGACTGTTCGTTCCTTATTGTGAGGACTTCTGGTGAGATATTACTAGTAGACAACAACTTGCCATTAACACATACACTTAACAAGCATAAATAAGGCAAAAGACAAACATGATAGGCAAAACAACTGCTAAGAACTATTAGGAATTAAGGCTATGAAGAACCTCAAAAAACAGGAGCATTTCCCAAAGTCCAGGGAGAACACGTTGCTCAACTGGCAAAAAGCAATGTTCCATGAGGTTCAAAATCCTAGTATATGGTAGACATTGAATACACAGGTCCTAGCAAGGAGAATATAATATGGCAACTAGGGGAGCAATGGGCCAAATGAGCAGACGGAAAAGACGCAATGTCCTGCCAGGGTCTGAGCATTCGGTAACATCTTGGGCAGCCCAACCCTAGTACAAGAATGACGATCGCCACACGATTCTAACCCAATAGCTGTGAGTTCATATATTCTGAACTGTCCTCAGGTCATAAACCAAACTGCACAGGACAGAGATTTTAACTTGGAATACATGATTCCTTAGGCCAAAAGGCCCTCAGTACCTGAGAAAACCAGGCCACAAACTGTCCGTCTGCTAATCTGAGGGGATGAGTATCTAGAAGCCAAATCAGCAAAATGAGCTCACTGAGCACTGGGCCAAGAAGGCTGGCTCTTCCTGGGCCGGTCAGACTTAAAGCTGGCTTATAGGGCAGAGGCAGCGGCACTGCCATGCCAGACCTGTGAATTACTTGGTGGTGAGGAGTCAGCCCAATAAGCATGTCTAATGTAATTGGTGGACTGGGGGACACAGATTCACTGAGTGTCTCCTTTGTGCCAGACACTACTGGGTATTTTACATATATCCCTTCCATAAACCCTCTCAGGGATTTGGCAGTAAATATTATTATCCCAATTTTACACATGAGGAAACAGGCCCACAGGTTGACTTGTCTTGGCCAAGGACGTATGTCAAACAATAGCACGTTAGTTTTTAAACCAAGGTCTGCTGACTCCAAAACTTATTTCTGTCTAATGTATTACACTGTTTCTCAAACAGAGGAAGAAGTCGAAGAATTTTAAGGGAAATGAAAAACATGCTGAAAAAAGGCAGTCAACAAATATTCACCGAGCCCAGGAAACACCCACTCAAATTGACAAGATTTTGTTGAGTACATACTATCTACCAGAGCCTGGTATTAAGGCTATGCAGAAGATAAAAGGCCCTAACGGCTTCTTTCCTGGGTAAAGATGATGGCACCTCGGGGTCGAGTATCTTAAGATGTAACCCTCCCCTACACTACCTATTCACCCCTACCTCCTTCACCCTCTTCCCCACCTCTCTCTCTGCCTCCACCACCTCATAATTCTATGTCTATCGCTCCATCCTCTCATCAACTTGATTATTCCAAAAATGATCTGAGGCAGTTTGCAAAATAGACAATTCAAGTTAAAAAATCAATCATGAAAACTAAAGTAGGCAGGAAAATAAGTTGAAATCAGAGTTATAGTTGGAATAAAAGTTATACCCTAAAGTTCTACATACGCGTACAGCTAGACATGGAATATAACATGTATGTGAGCTTCCCAGCTACCAAAGCAAAGGTGAAAAAGAACAATTCTACAAATCAGGTCCATGGGATAACATTTACTTTGGAGTGCTCAGAACTGAGAAAATATTCTTCTATGAGACTTCGAAAAATTTATTCAACAAATATGTTTTTATGTATCTACCAGATGCCAAGGCCTAGGGATATGATGGTTAAAAACACAGCCTCTATTGAGCACTTGAGTATCTTAAGATGATATGTCTAACCAGCATTCAAGATACTTACTGCCTTTGTGGGATTTAAAAAGTCTCAGAGTGTACCTCTCTTGAAAGCTAAGAATCTACTTCAATTATTGCCAAAAATCCCTGTGGCTGGGATTTTAAATGCCAGGTTGTAATTGGTCACACCAATGTTCCAGCTGACAAGGGTAATATTCTAATTGGTCGCACTAAACTTCCAATAGCCATTCCAATTGGTCATGGCAGGGTTCCAGTTGGTCACACTAACATTTCAAATAGACATTCCAGTTGGACACACCAAAGTTTTAATTAGAAACCTGGGGGTGCTTAATTTCATATACTCCACTGATAATACAGGTTTCACTTACTCTCTCCTGGCTTATATCTATTACCTTGTGCCTCTACCTTTTGTGACCATCACCCCTCATTCTTGTCCTTAATAAGTACTGCCCTAGTGCCTGACTTCAAAAACCAGCCTCTAACAAGCTTATCTCAGTCCATTTTCACTTCCCATCTCCAGGCCAGGTATGGCCTCCAGTAACTATTACAATACACTGTAAACTCTATCATACGTGTCTTAATGGGATTTTACCTTCTGTACATTCTCAACTGCTCCTTCTACTTCTAGTATAAGATGAATCCTGACTTTTACACAATACGACACATCCTTCCCAGTTATCTCAAGTGGAGACCACTGTGTTCCAACAACTCGACTTATAGAACACTTTTCTCCCTGTTTCAAGACTGCTTCCAGACCACTATTTGTCCTATTGATCTCTATGCCTGCCCTCCTCTTCTCCGGCAGCACACTCAGTTATAGCCCATGCTTTCCAAACATCCAGAACCCAATACCGTCTCCCATTTTTCTTGAGGCTTTTGTCTTTTGATCATTGGTTTCTCTTCCTACTTTGAGCACATTTCATCTCCTCAGTGGTTTCAACATCCTTGTTTGTCTTCCTTTCAAAATCCACTCCGGCTTCACATTTCTTGAACTCAGCACCAACACGCTCTGCTTCCACTTTGTCTCAGGTTTTCAGCGGCATGGCTACCACCTGGCCCTTATCTTTGTCCAGAAAGCGTTTGCCCTGCTTTTAAAATCTTCAACTCTGAAATTCTCTCCTCTGGCCACAATCCTCTGACCTTTCAACCGTCCCATTTACTCATTCAAATAATCTTTAATTTCTTCTTCGGTGTCCGCTAGTTACTTAATAACTCCCTATTTTCCTAGTTTATCAACTTCCTTTAAGAAATATTTGCCTCGTTCTGTGCTCTATACCTTAAGGTTAGTTATTTCAATTGCATCACATTGGCACCAGAAAATCCCTCATCCAGTTCATCCCCACCCCTAGACCTGAAGTGCATTTGCTTTCCAGAGCCCAGCATGCCAAACCTCAATGCCTTCTGTCTGTTTCCATTCCCCATGGCCTGAGAATTGCTCGTAAAAGTCACTTAAGGATGCCAACTGGTTTTCATACAAATGTACACTATCTAATTACAGCTGATCTTCCAATACTGCCTGGCAGAACTTGTATTCACCTCTGGCTGGGTCCTTTCATAGATCCTTCCAAATCTTTTCCATTCTTCTCAATCCCTAAACCCCACCCTATCCCCCTCTTCTCCTCAAATAACCTCTCCTCATATTTACTGAAAAGATTTTAAAAAATCATCTGATCATTCACTGAACTTATATCTTTTCTATTTCAAAGTTTCCCAGAATCGTCTCTCATTCATATCTCTTAAATCCATGTGCTAATGAAGCCAGCCCACACCTCCTCTCCAACGTTAGTCTGACAGAACTGCACATAAGCCAACTCCTCGGTCAGGCTCTTTCACCTTTAAGCACTGTTCCCTACCTCAGGAAGTTTCCAGCTTGCACATAAAAAGTATACATTAAAAAACACAGTGGCTCCAGAGTTTGCTCCTGAATTGCCCCCATCTGACCCACCTTCCTGTTGCTGACCACTTCTCAGCCTCCAGACGCTTCGTGCCATTTTCACACAGCTTGATGAAACCTCAGACTGCTTCCCTGGTTAACCAGTAGCATTTGGCTTTGTTCTCTGAGTTCTGGTCCTGTTTCTCCCTCTCGCTAGTAACTCAGAATGCGGCCGACTCACATGGTCCTCGGCTCTTCCTCACCTCTGTACTGCCTTTGAGGCAGTTCCCACCAAGTCTGTGCTACTCCAGGGTAGGACCATTAATCATCCCCTCTGACAGGCATTTAATCTCTCCCTCACCATCAGCTTCCATTCCTCAGTCTATAAACATGATCAAATTTCTGAGATTTGAAATGTCAAACCTTCCCTTTGACCTGGCCTTCCCCTGGAGCAACCACCACCGACTCCTGTGTGCTCTCAGTCAGCGCGTGCATGCTCTGTGTGCGCTGTGTGTATGAATGCCGTCCTGCTCTGCCCCCTCGCTCTCCCAAGCTCTAGAAAGAATAATCTGCCCCTGCTGCCTCTTCTTCCTCATCTTCCTGTCACTTCTCAATAAGACGTCTGCATGCCGGCAACACGGCTTCTGCCTGCAAGTAGAACACAGAAACAGTTCCAGTTCTGGGGACCATGGGTCAAACTTTCAGATGCAATTTCTACTTCTCAGCTCTCAACCCACTCAGCCTTCATCCACTTATCAGTGTAAGCTACTCCTTGCCACCCCTTCCTTCCTTTTGGTTTTCCTGCCTTTCTTTTCTCTTTTCTATCTCCTTTACTGGCTTCTTTTCTTCTGTCTACGGCTTAAGAGAAACCTTTTTGGGTCCTTAGCTCTCATCCCCAAGACTGGAGTTATCTCTGGATCCAGCCTGTTTGTCTGGAGAGCCAAGGCAAGGATAAGTCCCTGCTCAGACTTGCAGGGTAAGGTCCTGCTGAGAATGTCTTGGAGTCATGCAGCCACCATAATGGGTGGGGAGGTGAGGTGAGAGGAGGCCGGGCGCTGGAGATAAGGGTTTCATAAGCAGCACTGGCTTCTGCCACCCAACTGTTTCAAGGTTGCCTGTGTAAATGAGAGAGGACAAGGATGAGGAGGGGGCGGTATGAAAAGCGGGGGTTTTGTTTTTCTTGCTGTGAAGGACCATGAAACCGAGTAATGAAACTTTAGGAAAAACCAGTGAACAAAATTATCACTCACCCCTCTCACTTCACCACTACCAGTAATCTCTTCCAGAAGGAAAACTACATCTCCCTTCTTGGAGATGAAGAAAAGCTTACATCTCAGAGCAAATCGTCATTTCCTGTTTCCAAAGCTCAGTTTCTGACCGGAGCTGATAAAAAGAAATTGCCTTTCAAGTTATTTTCTCCTTAAAGAGCCACATCTTGAAGCAATTACCTCCATCTTTAAGTGTGGAACACGACCCAGCGAGTTACTGACCAATGACAGAGGACTGGAGCCAGACTGGCAATGTGAAACCAGAATGAAAGAACAGGCCATGGAAAGACATGAAAGGAAAAATGTGTCCTTTGCCCTTTGAAGTAAGAGGCCGGGCCTTGCTGGGAAGCCTCCTTCATGAGTAACACTGCAGAGAGAGGTGCCCACAGTCAGCCTAAGTTTGAGTCTAGACGCAGTCCCCACTAACGAAATCATCTCTCTGAGCTTCAGTCCCCTTATCTGTAAAAAGGAGTAAAGCACCTACTTTACACTGTGGTCTGGAAAGCCAACATCAAATGAGATAAACTTGAGGAAAGCAGTTACTTCTGCCTCATAAATTTCCTGGGGGAGTTGGAGGCAATAACTGACAAATCCATTTTTTTCACTCGTGACTCAAGAACATACCACTTCCTCAGACAGATTTGTGCTCCCCCAGGAATATGTCCCTAGCTCTGTTTAATATTCTTTTTGAGATGGAAATACCCCCTTAAAGGTTCTTTTGGGAAATTGATCAGCCAGGTGCTGCTGACACGTTGTTGAATTCCCACATCTGGGCACACTGTTCTCTCACTCACCTCGAGGGCAGGAACTGCGCCTGTGTCTTAGGCCCTGCATCCCCCTGCTCAGTTCTCTTGAATCACACTGGCCATTTCTGTGATGGTTTAGTTTTACCAAAACTGGAATAACTGTACTACAGCTCTACGACATAGGCAATGTCAAGTCTGTATCATCTTCCCCAATCTCTATAAATAAGAACCCAGGTTCACTGACCTTCCCAGATCAACAACAGGTAGTGAATCCACAGAAAGTCATGTCCACTGACTCCAAATACCCAAAATTTATCACTCTCCACACCTCACCTAAAAGGCAGCCAAAACTATGAGGTTGCCTGATGCTTGGAGTTCTGGGTCAGGCAGGAGGATTGAAACAGAGCCTGGTGTCCTCAAGGTTTCGCCAAAGCTGGGTTATGTCCTCACAAGGAGGTTTGCGTCCTTTCTTCCTCCCCACTCAGCTTCCTACCCTCTCTTTTTTGGCACTGAACATCGTTTCTGCTCTTGACCTTGATTGCATCATAAATGACCAGTCTCTGGAAAGTGCTGCATTTGGCTGCTGGCTCTGTATAAAACTTCTTACCCAGTGAATAGCATCAGCTTCTTCCCTAAAATCATCACCCTCTGGAGAAGGGTCAGGGACTGGGGTCAGAGGAGCTTGCTGTGCAGGAACCTTCTGGACACCAGAGAACCCATGGAGGCCACATCAGAAAAAGTCACCAGGGACCTCAACTACAAAAGACCATGGGGAACCCTCCCTGTGACGCAGAGATTTTGTTGCCAACGTGGCCTGAGCCACTCACAACAAGGAGGGCACTGGCCCACGCCTGTATTCTGGGGTGCTATTGGGGGCCCTGGGCTCAGACAGCCCAGTGTGCAGCCCTCAGAGATGCAACTGGACAATGCCTTGACCTTCTTGAGGAACAGAGGGCAAGGCTCAGGCCTGTGATCTCTTACCTAGTCCAGTGGCTCAGACTATCCCAGACCCGTGAAAACTGACCGAGGCTGTGTGGTCCCTTGAAGACTCATTTGTACATTTCCTGGGAAATGTCTCTTCCTAATGGGGAAGGTTCCCTGGGAAATCCAGACATGCTCAGTGAGTCTGAGACCATATCTGAGTAGGTGCGTCCCTCAGCTTCCGAAGAGATGCTGTATACTGCTCCTTCCCAACCGCAGCGGGTTGCAGACAAGGAATATTTTGCTCTAAGTTGTGTCTGTAATCTACGTGCTGCCGATGTGGACGGGCCCCTGTGCTGATTCTATTTAGTCTGGCTTGCCCATCTAAGACCAAGGTCTTCATGGTCTCTTTCTGGAGATTAAATGGGTTAATGCGTAGAAGAAACAGATGGGAGTTGAGAGATTTGCACTTAGTAGGGGCCTGACCAGGCCAGGCTGAGGGGTGTGTGGCTCATGAATTGGGTAGGGAACTCTCTTCCTTCCTCTTCGGCTCCAGGAGGGAGGCTTTAAGTTCCCCAAGTGCTATTATTCCAGCCAGTGGAGGGGACAAAGTCTAGGGTGGAAATTGCAGATTAGAGGACTGCGGGCTTGGCCTAATGGTGTACCATGTGGTTCCCAGGGTATTTTTATTTTCATTTAAATTAGTCACCGATGTTTTTTAAAACAGAAACTCATCTTTAAATCATTAAATCTGGATTTTCAGCTTCTTGTGAGAAACGGGAATATCTAGCAACGCTGGGCCTACATGGGCAGTCAGCTAGAGTTGAGTAGCAGCTGCCTCATTTAGACAAGACCCATTCAGCCTGCAGGAGCAACATACCCAAGGGAAGCAGTGCAATAGGCAGTCAGAAGGCCCCACACTGTGACAGTGAAAGAAACTGTTCAGAGCGGCTCAGGCCTTTGAGCAGGAGGCCAGGCTTGGCTCAGGGCAGGAATGGGCTCTGAGGGCTGGCAGAAAGAGGCAATTGTTTGCCTCCATTCTCTGCCTCAAGGCCATGAGTCATTCTTGCTCCTACCACCAGAAGCCAAGAGCCCTGCAGTCCAGCATAACACAGTCAAGCCAGGCGAGTCTCTGCCTGCACTAGTTCAGAGGACACATCCATATGTACTCCAAGCCACAGACGGCATCACATCAACACTGTGATGCAAGAATTAAGTGTCTTTTCAAAGAGTATTCAAGCAGATTTCAGGAAAGCATTAACGTGTGCAGCAGAACATTCAACTTGGGATCTGGAGCTGGGAACTCAAAGATCTCAAGCTCAGGCATCATCAAGTCCAACAAACACGAGTGTCCTCTGATGTGAACTCAGAATTGGCCAAGAAAGGAGTATTCCATACTCCTTTCATTTTTACCCTTGAAAGGTTGAGAGAACGCAGTGAAACTTACGAGCATAAAAATACCTTGGTTAAGTTCAGGAAGATCTTTAAACCCCAGACCTGGCTAATACGAGCTACCATACTCCAAAAGATACCAATCCAAGACAATCACCTCTATGGTACCTGTAAACCACCTGCTTGCTACCAAACCCATAGCACGCAAGAAAGAAGATTTAGGATAAGTAGGACATAAAGGGTAACTGGGCTTAAAACTTTTTCAAAAGTCTGGAATCCAGTCCATGGAATAATGCTTAGAGGGACAAAACAGACCCAGGTGGTAATGGGAACCAGCATCAGATTACTTGGCACAGAGACTCTGACAAGAGAGCAGAAGCACAGCCATATAGAGGGGTGTGGGGCAGTCCCGGGAGAGCAGCCAGGAATGGTGGTCAGAGCTCAGGAACCACAACACAGCTATTCTCTGACCTCCGATTACATGGTTTCTTGCCAGGCATTGTCTTCCTGAAAAACCCACCTTTCTGACAGGTTCCCTTTCATGTTCAAATTTTCTTGGTTTCTATCTGGGTTGTGTTTTTTTAATTTATCGAGGTGACATTGGTTAGTAAACTTATATAGGTTTCACGTGTACATTTTTATAAAACATCATCTATATATCACATTATCCATCACCATATATTTGACCCCCTGTGGCTTTTACAACACTCCATCATCTTCCTTCCTCGTCCCCACCCCAAAACCGCACCTAGTGCAGCCTTAAAAATACAATCTAGTGGGTTGTCCTACGCACTCTTTATGAAAATGCTTTTCTGCCACTTGAGATTTTTCTATCAGGCTATTTTCTTTCCTGTGTCTTCAAAAGAAAGATTCAAAACTTCAAGAATTAAAGAAATAAAAAGAAAGACAACTCCTATTGCTACTCAGATTTTCAGGAAGTATGAAGAGCAAGAGAAATGACATACAATTTAAACAGAGAGTCAAATAGAGCCAGGCATGTGGTAACTCATTAATCAGCAATGAAAAGATAATAAACTATTAACAGTTTCTGAGCTGTTGGAACTAGTTTGTTTTTACAGACCTTTGCATAAGAATACTGACCTTTTTATTTTTTTAGTTTTCAAACACATTCAAACAAAACTAAGAGATACCTGGGAACTGAGAGACTTATCCTAAGAACAAAGGTCAAATTCAAAGCCTGTGTTCACTACGATTCTGTGGAAAAACAATTTTAATTTTATGTTGATTACAGCAATAAAAAATCGTTAGAGCTTTGGGAAAAAGATTATAAGGAGTTATCTAATCGAACCCACTCATTTGTAGGGGATGATTCTCATTCTTTAAATAATTAATGTGCACCTTTTATGTGCTGGTACTATACTAGGAGCTACATAGCATATACACAGAAAATTCAGTCATGGTTTACTTTTCAAAATAACTGAAAAATGCAAGAATGATGAAAGTTAAAGAAACCTAGTAATTAGATATATTAATGGATTTCACAAAATAAAATTTCTAATTAGTTTTTCAAAAGATTCTGAAAAGACTTTTGATAAAAATTCAATATGCTTCCGAAAAATTACAGCTCATTATTTACAACAGGATAAAACTGTTCAAGAGTAAAAGAGTTAGTTAAGTCAATTATGATACTTTACTCAAAACAATATCTATAAGGGATAGTAAAGACAATTACACAGCAAAATTTAAAAGTGGTGAAAAATTCTATGATGTGAAGTATACAAAATCTGAGGACTAAATCGTATCTCTGATGTGAATAGAGCTTTGTAAATTATATGTACACATAACAAGGAAGACCAAAAAGAAACAAGGAAAAAAAACAGTTAAGAGATATGACTGGTAGGAGAACAGCTAATTTTTTTTCATTTTGCTATCTATTAAATTCTATTAAAATGTTGTTTATTTAATAAGTTTTATCAAAGAAGACTAGAGAGTGAGAGGGAGAAGAGTGAGTGGAAAAGGGGCACAAAATAAGCTAACTGACTTTCTAAACCCCAGATGTCACCGGCAGTAAGCTGTGGTTTATGTGCTAATATGAGGGTGACATTGCCAGCAGAGAGCTCCTTCACTGAACCAGCCCTGGAGAAAGTGCCGCCTGGGAATCTGTCTAACCAGCCCAACAGGTTATTCATCTCAGGCCAGCTCGGTCCCTCCCTCCCCCCTCGGCAATTCTCAGTGTTCAGGCTGGTTTCACCTGCTCTAAAAACACCACACAGTGAGCAGCCAATCCTACTTCCAGGCAGGATGGGAAAGTAAGAGCTGTAAGCCTGACACAGAAAGGGGCTTTAATGCATGAGCTCTGGTAGAAACCAAGGGCCTTCATCCCCACCTGCCCTTACCTGTTGAAGCATCTCTTCAGCAGCATTGAGTTTCACCTGGTGTCCTTCCAGACATACTTCCAGGTCCCGAATTTTCTCTCCTTGGGCTTCCACTTGGTCTGTGAGGACACTCACCTGTCCCAGGAAATAAAGCAATGGTGGAGAAGCAGCTATGGCTCCCCACCAGATATGAGCTGTGAAACCACACCACTGATCCTTACATAGGAAGAATAGCTTTTCTGTTTGGCGGATGGCAGGTGGGGGAAGTGTCCTACATGAAGGAAACTCCAGTTGTTTTCTTACCTTGCCAGGCAGTCTCAGCCACCACCTGAACAATGTGGGTCACATTTCCTGCTCTTGACAGACTCAAGAGAAAAATACCCAAAAGCCACGAGAGCTGCCTCTGGGCTGGACTCTTGCTCTTATTCCTCTTCTAGAGCTCACTCGAGCAGCCCCGACCTGAAGGCATATCTCAGCTAGCTTGCCAGGGCTGCCACCTCATGTGGAAGAGCAATCCAAGCTCCTGCGGAGACTAACCAATGACCTCACCTCTCTCATAAGGGTGTGAGGACTGTTCACCTATCAGGCGAGTGTTCTGAAGCAATTAAGGAATGTGGGACTTAAAGGGCATGTATTAGCACTGACAAAACTTGGCTCCAGATAGGTTTTTGTGTTTCACAGGCCAAAACATGACTCTAAGTCGTAAATATATACAAGCCACATTGCACATACAGTGGCAGGAAAAAAGTCATCTTTCTGAGGGACACTGAGAATATCTATTGGAATGAATTAATAAAAATCCATTTATAAGAAGTCATTTAAATTACATCCTAAATATATACTGAAAGGATTTTCATAGTCTTCTCTATTAGCAAACTGCCCCAGGATCCTTTTTCTTGTTCTTAGTTAAAAGGTGCCTCAGAGCAGAAAGGTGAAGAAAGAGAATGGATGACTGCCCCAAAATAAAGAAAGCAATGCCTGGCAAATTGAGATCAGACCCTTTTGGTTTTTAACCAATGGCTGTCATTTCCATTTACATATAGATTATCCTAAATTATTTTCCCCCAGTGATAGCTGGGGCATGAAAGAGTTAATGTGAATTCACTTATGAGTGTTTAAATAAACTTTATGAATTATAAAGCTCCCCCTTTACAGAGGCACTAAATTAATATAGCTACTTTAAGCTTTCCATTTTTGTGTTCCCAAGTGATTATGAATGATTGAAACATATTCCTGGAGTTGAGGCATGGTGTGCTAACATTCCAATTACAACCCCAAAACAAGCGCCTTCTGTCAACTAGGCTCATCTTAAACACAAATCTTCGTGATTTTTTGGTTTGTTTTTTAATCCTTGTTGCCCAACACCATCAGCAGTCTGGCCTTTTCAACTACTAACTCTACTTTGAAAAGGGTAGGATTCCAGGGGGTGGCCTTTGCTTCTTGGGTTCCAGAGTTTCTGTTTGGGAAGGATGTGTTAGGATTAATCTTATAATGAGGATTAACACAGGTAGTCTGCACCAGGCCTTGGGCCATGCACTGGCAGTACCCAGAGGGATAATGTGGTTTCTAGGTTTCTAGAGTTTATAGCTCAGCCGCAGGTAAGACTCAAGATACACAGGGCTGTAGGGTCCTTATGAACTTCAATATTCACTCCAAATATTGTGAATGGAGAGGTGTTGAAAACTGGGACAGGATTTCCTTGGTTCTTCTATAAGTAAACCCAGGAAAACCTGCTAGGCCAAGGGCTCTAGTTAATTCAGTCTGGCTGGCCTGCTCTGTGAATTAAGCAGGAGGCCCTACCATGTGGAGGGGCTGTATAAGCAGCTCCATGGGGCCACTATAGAACAGCAGTGATCACGTAAAGGCAACTCTGAAAGTCTGTCCACAAGCTCCTGGCAGAATAGAGACAGCGAGGATCCACTTCTGACTTCCTTGGGCTTCCCAATTGTGTTAGGATTATTTAGACAAGGATTATTCAAGAATTCGGAATTTTAAAAAAACCATGAACATCAAAGAGATTATCAAATAGGACTTCTTTATTAAACAGTAATCCTGTAAATAGGAATGTATTATTTAATGTATTATTTCGGCCATGAAGGTTTCTGGTTCAAGAGTTTGCAATTTCATACTGTTTGGGGCAAAATTCTATTTTGGACACTCATTAATCAATCATGTCATTGGGGTGGCGTTTCAAATTACACATTCCTGAAAACATCTGCGCTTTAATGTGCTCCACAATCTGGCCCCTGCTAGCTCTCTGAAGGCAGCTCCCACCAGGCTTCTTCGCGGGTCACCAGCTCCAGCCACATGACTCCTTCCTGTCCATCCCATATATCAAGCACCCTCCCACTAGGGGTGTATTCTGGACCCACCACCTAATCGGCCTGAAATATGCTTCTTCAGGCATCTAAGTGGCTCCCTCCTTACCCTGTTTCCCCAAAAATAAGACCTAGCCAGACAATCAGCTCTAATGCATCTTTTGGAACAAAAATTAATATAAGACCTGGTATTATATTATATTATATTATATTATATTATATTATATTATATTATATTATATTATATTATATTATATTATATTAGATCCAGTCTTATTTTATAATAAAATAATACCGGGTCTTATATTAATTTTTGCTCCAAAAGACGCATTAGAGCTGATGGTCCGGCTCGGTCTTTTTTTCGGGGAAACACGGCCGCTCCTTCAGGTCTCGGATAAGGGAGGTCTTCCCTGACTACATAATCCTTATCCTGCTCTATTTTTCTCCATAGGATTTATCACCACCTGAAACATTTTGTGTATTGGTTTATTGTGTACACACACACACACACACACACACACACACACACACACGAATGGAAGCTCGAGAACAGGGTCTGACTTCATCTGATTTCTTCACTGCTGCATCCCCAGCACCAAAAACCAGTGTCTGCCAAGTTGTGAGTACTCAAATATTTTGCAATGAACAAATCCATGACGTAAAGATTAAAAAAAAATTAGATGGAAAATTGTATAATTGGTCTGAGTTTAATTATTTAAGATAGGGGCAGAACAGAAAAAGGGGCTAGAAAAAAAGGCCAAAATGTTAAACTCTTTGATTTTCCAGTTTCTGAAATAATCCTTTATTACTCTTACATTCATAAAATGAAGTAAAGTAAGTAAAAGAAATAAGGTAAAATAGAAGAAAAAAAAACACCCAAACATACTGCAGCCTCTTAATAGTGTTAACTCTTGGGCTCTAAGCGAAAGCCTACAGTCTGGGGAGGGTTCCAGAACCCTACCTGCCCCTTTCTCTATTCTACTAATAGTCTTGCCCACCATCCTTCAAGCTTTTCAAGGAACTAGGATTGGGATATTTATCTTATTATTCTCCAACTCATCATATGTATACCGGACCTTGAGGCGTGATTCATGAATTTGAGAACTAACACAGCAAACAGCCCCTGACCCAGCAACAGGCCTCCCATAAGAATGCTCAACTTTATGACCTACCAAGGAATGCAAGTTTTCAGAACTGCAACTGTTCCTTTGATTGTCTTTCTCCATGAAAAGTTGTGGAGTTCCTCTCTTTGAAGCAAGTCATTAAAGGCTTATTAGCCCATGTTACCAGCTCCAGGGTATTTGGCCTCAGAGTGTGAGTCTAGATCCCACTCCAGATGATTTGGGCTTGAATCTGTTAACGTGCACCCTTAGGCCTGTATCACCCATGGTTCTGTTTTATTAGTGACATGAGGACACAACTTATCACCCTTGCAAGACTCCTGGGCTCCTAGAAGACAAGGCCCCATTAATCAGCCTGGACACAGAGCTTCCAATGTATAGAGATATGTGCTTGGTAGTTCATGACAAATGAATGAATACATTCAGAGCCCCCCAAAACCAAGTCCAGAGTTAAACTGTGCCCCTAGTTACTTTCCGCCTTGTTTCAGGAAAAGTCTTTCTAAAAACATACATTTTGGGAGCAGGATAAATCCAACAGAGAAAACCTCTGGTACTTCCCTCCCACTTAGGACAGTTACAGCATTACAGGTAACAGGATAACCTGGTTCCCACCAAAAAGAACCCACCTGTAATATGAGGGACTCCTTATCTCCTTCTAGACGTGCCAAGCGTTCCTGGTATGTTTCATTACTAGCAGCACCATGGTCGTTTACCTGGGACTGGGGAGAAAACAAAATGCACTTAAAAGGTTGAAAAAACATCTTACCAACTTTCAAATGAAATATGCAATTTGTGCAGGTAGTTTCACTGATTATATGTGCAAAACCACCCACCTAAACAGGAAACCACAGGATTTCAAAACTACCACAAGGAGAACCTGACCAGATGCCATCAATAGGTGTGCTTTGGAAGTTGGCAAAACCACCCCCTGGATGACCTCAGCCCAGTGAGGAGGGCCTCCGTGGAGCTCTGGACCCAGTGGTGCTTGACTTGGCTAGATGTGTTGGGTCTTGTTTAGCTGGAGGCACAGCCTCTCAGCGGCACCAATAGGAGTAAGGTTCTACTCTTTGAGACCAGGTATCATTCACAAAGGACTCTGGGAACATCTCCTGCATACATCTTGGTATCTCGTAACTCGCATACCAGGTTCTCCAAAGCCGAGGCACACCTCACAGCATGGAGGCCCTTCCTGAACATCATCGTGAGAACGGAGGATGGGGGATGCCAACTACGAGGCCATTCATCTACTCACACGTCCCTCCCAGAAGTGGCCATTCCCACTCCTCTCTAAGGCTCTGGCAGTCAGACTGACACACTGTGTTTCTTCAGTGTTAGAGCTGAGATAAACAAGCTAACATGAAATATCGTGAGAAGAACCCAAATAACCCAGAGGGATCTCAAAGGACTAAGCAGAAGGAAAACACAGGAAATGAAAAGTAGCCAGAAACTATGGAAAACAGAGGAAAAGGAGAAGATTTGAAATGGCAGATGAGAGGCAGAATTATATAAAATGCCCTGAGATAGAGATAGGAGCTGCGGTCACTTTCGGGGTGTGTCTGACCTGGTTGTAGGCAGGGAGGAGGGAGGCAGCTGCTAATGGAATTGAGTTGGCCCAATACCACCAAACACTCCCTTCCTTTATGCTGAATGTAAGACCGAAACCAGAGGCCCACTCACTACTGCTCTTCCAGGGGTTCTTGACAGTGTGAGAAAGGAGCTTTTAGTGCTATACGGGGAAATGACAATTGTAATAATCTGGACTCCTCCAAGGGAATCAATGTTCCAATGTTTATGAGTCAGGTACCCTCGACCCCAAAGGAAAGTCTTGATTGTGCAAAATAAGGGGTCAGAGAGGATCCCAGGCACAGGGGATGGGAGCTGGCTCTCTTCTCCTGAGCCCGTTTCCCCACGTTCCAACCTTCAGAATGGGCTTTCCAACCCTCCTCCATTAAGAAAGGGTACCTCCTTCCTTCCTGTCCCACCCCTTCCTCAATGCACTGCCTAGGTGAGGGCAGGTGACAGAGCCAGGCCCCGCCCTAGAAGAGAAACAGGGATCATCATTCTGTGCTGAGGCCTGGAGTCTCACTTGGGAGAGAAGCACTGGCTGTTTGTTGAAGAGGCAGTGGGAGGGCATGGCCAGAGGGCATTTCCCAGGGCGGCCGTGCCAGGCACAGGCTGGACTAGACTCAAGGCTCCTGCCACACCACTGCCTTTCACTCCAGCCTCTCGGCAGTCTGCATCTTGTTCATTGTTATGGAAGCTCTTTCACACCATACACAAAGGGCCTTAACAATCACAAATGGCAGTTTATTGTGGTTACATTAATATTCTAGTCCTCACATGGTCAAACTCTCTGACTAGTATCCAAGGATATAATTATAACCTACATGTCCTCAGAATCTAACAAGAGAAGAAAATAATTCTTCACAGCAGGTCAAATGCTTATCTGTCAAAGAACTCACATGACAGTGATTTGCAGGGGGTAGAGAGAATAGAAAAAGGCCAGGCTCCCAAGTGAAGGTCTGCACATCCAACCCCACTGCCAAGGTCAGCACGTGCATGGGCCCACCCAGCATGGGCCGCTGCCACTTTCTCCAGCAGGAGGTCAAGGAGGAAAGACCAAAGGGAAGATCCCTTCCACAAGACTCTGGCAAGCCCAAGTTCCAACTGTGCCTCAATCCAATGGAGTGCAGTAGGTTCCTCGTTGTAATAAAAGGTCTACCCATACAATCACCCACAGAGGCAGTTATTTTTACCAATTGAAAAACAAATAGAAGAGTAAGAAAGTAAGTTGATGTCATTGAGTTCAATTAATACACAAAATGCTTGCCATAGAGTCTATAACACATGCTAGAAGCAGATCAAAAAATCTGGATCCATCCTAGCAGCTGATGGATAAAAAGGCAACATGATGAATTAAAAGATGCACAGATCAGGGCCGGCCCGGTGGCTCAGGTGGTTGGAGCTCCATGCTCCTGACTCCGAAGGCTGCCAGTTCGATTCCCACATGGGCCAGTGGGCTCTCAACCACAAGTTCACTGTTTCGATTCCTTGAGTCCCACAAGGGATGGTGGGCTGTGTCCCCTGCACCTAAGATTGAACACGGCACCTTGAGCTGAGCTGCCGCTGAGCTCCCAGATGGCTCAGTTGGTTGGAGCACATCCTCTCAACCACAAGGTTGCTGGTTCGACTCCCACAAGGGATGGTGGGCTGTGCCCCCTGCAACTAGCAACGGCAACTGGACCTGGAGCTGAGCTGCGCCCTCCACAACTAAGACTGAAAGGACAACAACTTGAAGCTGAACAGCACCCTCCACAACTAAGATTGAAAGGACAACAACTAGACTTGGAAAAAAAAGTCCTGGAAGTACACACTGTTCCCCAATAAAGTCCTGTTCCCCTTCCCCAATAAAATCTTTAAAAAAAAACACACAAAAAAAAGATGCACAGATCAGTACAGTCAAAGCGACTGCTTAGGAGAAGCACAACTATTCCCGAGGAAGGGAGAAACTTCTCGCTTTCATGGAGATAAACAACATCCATGATGGTATCCTTACAGGAAGCTAAGCCCAGTAGAACTCACTGCTTTCCTGTGATGTGCTCTAAGTTGGTTAATGAATAATGTGGGCCAAAGGCCAAAGCACGGCTATGCAGACCAATACAACTGGTCCAAGCAACAGTGCTGTAAATACATAGAAAGCGTTGAGGTACTGCTCACATGTGCCAGGCACTGTTTAGAGCACTTTATATGCATACACTCCTTTAATCCTTTCCACAGCCCCGTGAGGCAGGTACTATTTTCACTTCCATTTTACAGATAAAGGAACTGAGGCACAAAGTGTATGAATAAGGCGCAAATGGATAATTTGCCCAAGTTACTATGTGCTACATTGGTAAGCTTTCCATTGTTACAACTTAACTGAGGAGCAGCTCAAGTACAAATTTTGTTTTATATATTGTGCTTGAATGAGAATTGACTTAAAATAAGGCTTGGAAATTCTGTCTGAACCTAAATGCCCATTAATAGATGACTGGATAAAGAAGACGTGGTACATATATACAATGGACTATTATTCGGCCATAAAAAAAAGTGAAATTTACTACTTGTGACAACAAGGGTGGGCCTAGGGGATATTACACTAAGTGAAATAAGTCAGACAGGGGACACTGCATTTTAATTAGGGATGAGATTATCAGAAGATATCTAAGGCCCATAAAAGAAACCTTATCATTAGTTGAGGAAAACCTTAGACTAGTAAATTTCTCCTTTGCTCTCTTGCTCAGGTAAAGCAATGGAAAAAACCAACACAGACAGAATTCTTCTGAACCCTGCTTTAATGAAATCTATTGTCCGTCTGCCCAGAATCTATTGTCTGACTGTAACCACGTGGTAGAGGTGAGGACTGTCATCTTCTTAGAGATAATCCTCACCTCACAGTCACCGGATCCAAGCTTGCCTGGTTAGAATCCTTCCTCTGAATTTTTTAAATGTGGGAACAGAAAATGGTAGCAGTGGTGCTAGAAGGTTCTGTGGTTGTCAGTGACCGTGTCCTTTTCCCCTTGGAAGAAGCTGGTTTGCAGAAGGAGTCAGCTATGAAGCCAACGTGCACAGAAACACAAATGAAAGCTAAGGAGAGAGAGAGAGAGAGGATGGTGGCACTCTCATCCCTGGTTCATGCTGTCTAAAGGCAGAGATATATTCCCAGCCTCCCTCTTAGTCCCCTCTTGGCCTGCACTGGTTCAAACTGAGTTTCTGTTACTTGCAACCAAAAGTCCAGGCTAATGCATTTATGTCAAGAGGTGACTGATCAATCAACTGAATGAAATTAATTCCTTTGGAAAGAGACTTACAACAAAGAATTCCTGCTATATGGATATAGTACTAAATTACAAAGGAATTCTGCCTACTATTGCTTCATTTGCTTGAACTGGCAATTTTTAAGATAGGGTGTCAGTTCTGAGCCAACTATAGTTAAAACCAGGATTATCATCAAGGGCCATTGGGGATCTACTTTCAGGCACATGGTGTATCTATGTGGGATGTACTGGGATAAAAAAGGCATCCACTCTCCTTTGTGTGTGGAATGGATGGCTTTCCATCCACCACCTGTTGGCCTCCATTCTTATTTCCCATGTAGAACAAGACAGGGAAATGACAGGGTGAAGGCAGGGAATGATACAAGAGGCAACAGGACCATGGGCATCAATTGGGTGGGGCGAGGATAAGAAAAAATAAGTTATAACAATAAATAAATAGGAAGCTAAAGTAGGGCTAAAAAATATAAGGGTGAGAAGAAAAATAGGTAAATGAAGGGTAATAAAAACATCAAAACACCTGACAACTGTTTAAAAAGTTATGTTGAAAGAATGACATGTCCTACACAGCTGTACAGATGTCAGGTGTGGGAGTCGGGAGGCTGTGAGCTGCAGTTTGCTGTTCCCAGTCTTTGCCCAGCTGGACCTAAAGGCAGTGGACCCTGGAGACTTTGTTGGGGGACATCCATGTATTTACAGAATTCCTACAGCATCCCCTTCTGCAAGGAACACCCCTCTCGGCAGAACAAGGGCAGCAAGGAGTGGCTCTACCCATGTGTAATCTCAGGTAGGTCACGTCATTGCAGGCTTCCCATCCTTAAAAGAGAAAATTATACCTCACAGAGTGACACAGAGGGGCAGTTAGGTCATTAGACATGAAAACATGGGAGCAAAAGTGCAGAATGCTTTTTATAACACGATACTCTAGTATTTCCTCTGTGTAATATAAACAGTTTCTGAATGATTGTGGAAATACGGAAATCATCTAAGCGGCTGTGTTTAAGCCAAAAGACCAAAGAAGTAGAGTTAGAAGCAGTTCATCTCTTGTGCTGACAGTTTTAATTAACTCACTTGTTTTGCACAGGAGAACAAAAAAAGACAATGTTTCTGATCCAGACACCTACGAAGGACTTGTAAGGATCTGTACAAACAATCCAAGGGAAAAATAAGCAAAATACTTCCAGGCTGGAAAGAACAAAATGCCGCCTAAGTGACAACACAGAACCCACTGTTAGCTAAGAGCACTGGAATTGTGCCTGTGGCGCAAACAGCCGAGGACGTGTTCACTTTTCCATTGTCCCTGAAAAGATGCCCACGTTTGAGTCATATCTACACGGCCACAATTTTTTCGTCTTTATAAGCGTTTTACTACATACTGTAAGTACTATGTGCTACATACATGTTTATAATGAGCACATTGAGAATTTCAATAACTAGAAATGACCAATCATAAAACTTGAATTTTTATTTCTGTTCCAATCCAGAAGTCAGTTCAAATTTAAGTTAAACATGAGTTTTCCAGCCAAATCACCCCCAGCAGCCTCCTACGAGCCATCACCCTCTGACTCGGGTGACTGGTCAGATTCCAAGATGCTTGCTCACTCTTGGCCTGGCCCCTCCACTGTAGCTTGGCCAAGGGACAGCCACGTTAGGTCTCCACGGATTTCCGGAAGGGATGCGTGCCTGATGCCCTGGCTGGGGGCCGTGCAGAATCCCCAGGAGCATGGCTCCGGCACAACCTGGCTGGCCTCTGCCAGGAGAGCACGTCCTCCACATATGCTCTGGTACACTCTTGAGGATGCTGGGTGAGGGCAATCCTGAAGCATTTCCTAACTGGCACGTCCCAGGAGACCTGCTGTCAGCACTGAACTTCACTGAATACGGGGACAGAGCTGGTTCCAGGATGGTCAAGTGGGGCAGACAAGAAGTCACATGAGGGTGTCATGTGGTACGGAAGCATGAAGTGTGGGGAAATCCTAAGGGCGTCTGCTCCCCGGTGTGATAGCTCTAGCCATCGTGTGTTGTTATCCAGAGCCACAGCTGCTTCTCAGAGCTCCTGCCTTGGGGTCCTCAAAATACATCTACCCTCTTTTTTTTTCTGATATCGAAGTCTATAGTCTTCACCAGGTGAAGAGTCACCTTCAGTGCTTCTAACAAGCCACAGATTCCAGTTCCCTCAGGATCTTAGCCACAGCATATATGCTGTTTCAACCAATCAGATGTTAAATTATATGATGGTTCCTTGCCTGAAAATATGCTGAGATTTTGAACACACCACACTGGGTAAGCCTTGGCCCTGGATAAGTCTCCCTTCTTTAGCCACTAAACACATAAATGATGTGATTTTAGCTGCATAAGAAAAAATGTGTACTATTTCCAGGCCGCATGGTCAAAGGGATCTTATCAAACTTAGAAAACCAATTTCAAGTGAGCTCTAACTGCTGGGCACAGAGGAGATGTCAAACTCACTACAGTTATACTTCAAGTTCAAAAGCACCACTCACATACCAAGTTTTTTTTGAAACTTGAAAAATGTAGACCTTAAAAATAAGGGGACTGAAAAAATAAAAAATGAAAATAAGTGGATCATGATGGCTACAGGCAATTCCCATTATATGGCTCAGGTTACCCATCACCAAGGGAACCAAGCAGTATAAGTATATAAGTGTAGGCAAGTGCTTGTAAATAGGAACCCCCCCTTCCCCTGCCCCACCCCAATTCTTTGGTTAAGGAGTTAAAGGCTTTCTGGCAGTTATTATAAAACCAGCTGTTCCCAGAACCAGTTCCACATTTTCTAGGCGAGGAACAGTCAAGCTAATCTACTATCTTTGACACAGAGTGAAAGAAGTTTCTTCCAAATGTAGTATGAGTGAAGTGCAATCAGATCCTCAGCTACCAGGAGTCCAACAAGAGAGATCTTATCCTGACTTTGACTTTCGCATGCCCTCCACCTCTTGGTTTCAATTATACGTAAGGGGAGGCGAAAGGTTGGTGGTGGGCTGTCACTATCAAATAATCTAAATGCCCACCTTTAGGGACGAGCAAAGCCAAGTTCGTAAAGCAAATTACATAGCTTGGTCGACCAATATTCATATAATCATGCTTTATTCATTTATCTAAGCAATAACTCAAATATTCCTGAACACGTACAAGGTACCACGCTGGGTGCTAAACAAATGCTTCCTTTCCTGCCACCAAAAAGCTCTCTAGTCTTACAGTGAGATATGATAAGTACTTTCATAATGTAAAACATAAGCCAGCAGCAGTGGCATATGGGAGGGATGAATTAATTATACCTTCAAAGGAGAGGAGACGATTTATAGTGGAGTCACCAGTTGAATGATTAAGTCTTACAAGCTCTGAAGTAATTTTCCCAGGAGAATGGGAGAAGAGCATCTTTGGAAAGAGTGTTCCCAATACACATAGGCTATCCATGAAGCTATTAGGTTGATGCAAAAGTAATTGCAGTTTTTGCAATTATTTTTAACCTTTTAAACTGCAATTATTTTGCACCAACCTAATACAACCATTACTACCCTTTTGACATTCTGGTTTCCAGAACTAACACAGAAAACAAAGGCTACCTTGATGGCAGTCTGCCTATAATCTCTCCAACCAAGGGGTTGGTGTGATATACATGAAGCCTCCTCACTGGTCATCCCGGGGAGATTTGGAGTGAGAGAAATTCATTTGATTTACCAAAATCTTTTTCCAGAATTATATCCTTGGATAAGCTTAGCTCCCGGTAAATTCTCTTGCTCAGGAGGCTGGATACATAAGGGACCTACAGCACTGGGCTATAGGAGAATTGGTATTTGTATGTGTGCTGGTGTCATGTGAAGGGATGATACTAAAGCCAGGAAGAGAGTAGCAACAGGAGACTCTTTGAGTGATGCTCTTTCCTCATCTTGCCAACTCCAATAGATACACGGACTCATTATTACCACTAAAAATGCCTCCGGAGAGAGAGAGGCAGTTCCGGGGCTGGGGGTGGAGGTGGAGGGGGTGCTGTGAGTGTTTTAGCTCACCTGGGGGCATTAGAAGTAAACTTCCCAATGCCTCTCAGACTGCCTGGACTTTCGATCTGAGGAGCCAATAATCAAATAGGCATGAGAGAAACATCTATGGGGGGAAATATAGGATTAGGTGAGGGTCACAGTGAGGAGCTGGTCCTTTTGTCACAAGAATGCATTTAACCCTACAAGATTCCAAGATGGAAATGAATTCAGGGGGAAATGGATGGGAAAGGTTGCTTGGGAACTAGAGGTAGTAAGAACACTGTAGAAGATATTTGAAAGGTATCTTTAGGGACAAAGGGTTTGTGACAGTGGGTTTGGGAGTGACCAGGAAGGAGTAGAGATGGTGAGTTTTTAGCCTCCTCTTTCAAGATTCCTGATGATGAAAGGAAGATAAATTATAAGTCAGCATGGAGAGGCAACTACAGGGTTACAGACAGTTTTGATTTGTTTTTCCCTAAGAATTGAGAAGAATCATTTTCTGCCAAGGGCAAGGGACACGTAGACAGGGAAGAGTTGAGAGAAGAAACAATCAGAGGAACAAGACAAAGCAGACATTGACTGGGTCAGGAGGGCAGGATACTGGGGTAGCCTTGGCCGAGAGAAGGGACTCTTAGCCCATGAAACTGAAGGTGGAAAAATGATGGCTGTGAACATAGCTACTTTTTATGGTAATGGAAAGGGAAGATGAGAGAGTCTTCTAAGTGCGGCTATCTTTTTTCTTCAATGAAGTAGGCGGTGACATCAGTTGAAAGGGGAGTGTAGGGTTGGACACAAATGGAAAGGTGTGAAAGAGCTGCTACAAGGATCTGAGAGGGAAGAATGCAGAGATGAGTCAAGGGATCCCCAAGGGCTGCTGCCAGCCCACAGAATTACCCACATCTGTGTGGCTCTGGAGTATTTATAAGCTACTCAGCAAGTGACTCTGGTCTGATGCCACTTTGTTAAATCCTGCTGGGAAAAAAGCGTGGGAGCCTCTCCAAGGAACAAACAGGAGTTACAGGTGCTAGGGATCAGAAATGGCAGAATTCTAGCTCCTAAATTATATTGGAGAATATGATGGGTGGGCATGTTGGGTGCACTAACTAAAAATGGGATATACCTGTAGGAAATTGTGGACAGCTAGAACCCTGGAGGAACCATACCCACTGTCATCCTCCTCAGGGTCTTGAAAAACCTCTTTGCCCAGAATCAAGGTTGGACACATGGCTCTGGAGTAACGAAAGGCTGTCAGCCATGGTCAAGGTCATCATGACTGTAACTAACACTTATGAAGTAGCTTCTATGCACTTTACGTATATTGAATTATGTACCCATATTTTACAGTCAAGGAAATTAAATCCCAGGAGGTTAAATCAATGTCCAAGGTCACACAGAGCTGAGATATGAACCAAAGGAGTGGGATCCAGGATTTGTGCTCTTAGCCAATGGGAGCAGCTTCCACAGAAGCTGCTGCCTGCTTTTCCAACTTTCCCAGCAAGCCAGAGTCAAGGATGCCTGTGTCACGGATTTGTCTTTGCAGCTCTTCTGGCCCCAGTAGCCAGGCTAACGGATCAACCAGTTGAGCACCAAATGACACAGAATAAAGTCTCACATTGGCAGCTGGAGTTCATTCCACACTCTACTGCAGAACCCAAGTCAATGACATGGGGGATCCACGGTGACTCCATTTACGTTGTGTCTTTGGGTTGGAAGTTGGCTTAACCACTGAGAGTGCTAGAAGCCAGCAACAGTGTGAAGATGCTGACAGTGCTGGGATTTCTGTTCCTGGGAAAATGAACTCCTGCTCAGAGGGCAGTGGGTGGGCCCCACAGACCCTGCTTGGAGCTACTTTTAGAAGCTCTGTCATGCCTATGTGGGTTGGAGCCACTCATCGGAAAGCAGGCAGGGGTGAGCTGTTTGTGAATCAGGCAGAAACCAAATAGCTGAGGGGCAGAGGCCCTCTGGATGCCTGAGAAAAGAGAGTACCTTGTCCCTGGGCTCTATCTGTTGGGAAAGGAGCTGAAGGACCAGCCCTGGTCAGCTTCACTCAGCAGCCACAGCCACGCTGGCTAGAGCCAGCAGCCACTGGGGACTCTGGTTACTCATGGTGGGCAAGGTTGCAGCTGCCTCTTCTAGGTCCTTAGTGTGCTTTGGTTTGAGACCTTGATATGAAATGTGAAAAGCGGCCTAGAGCTGAAGGAATGAATAGCCTAAGACACACAGCGAGGAGAGAACCAAACAGGCCCCACCCGTTCCTCTTCCAATTTTCCCCGCCTGGTAATGGCCAATAGCAGTTAACTTTCACTGAATGTGTCCTATGTTCGTGGCACCGTGCTAAGCATTTTACATACATTATCTTACCCGAGCTTCACAAAACCTGGGTGTGACAGGCACTGTTATCATCTTTATCTTACAGATGAAGACATCCAGGCTTTTGAGGTAATCTACCTAAGATCACATAGCTGGTTAAGTGTGGCAAAACCAAGATTCCAAGCCAGGCCTTACTTCCAACTGCGTGTTCTTAACTAGAATAGTACACAGTTTTCCCACCTCTCTAACCCACTGAGAAATGCTCTTTTTCTGAGCCAATGTAGGCTGTGTGCCTCCCTGACCACAGGCACCTCCCTCACTGCCCCCAAAGACCTGTCTTGCTCTGTGGCCTTGCGCTGTCAGACTGGTCAAAGGGCCAGGGCTCCTAGCCTGTGTTGACCAGGTTACACCTCACCCAGGCACCTATTCTTCTAGAACCACCCCCTCTACATGGGAGAATGAAGGAACCAGTGTCCCACCTTCAGGAAACTGCTCTCCAAGCCGCCTCAGTTTGAGGAAGCTCGGGAGAAGGGGTGGGTGAGCCCGGGCAGACTGAAGTATTGGCGACCAGTGCTGGAGGAATCCCCCACAGTGATCACGTCAGCAAGGGACGGATGGAAGAGGAGGGCCTGGATGGAGTCAGATGAAGTAAATGGGATTAGAGAGAAGGACCACACTGGGTACAAGCTCAGAAAAGGGAGGGCATATGCTTGGGAGCTCATCAGAGTAGATATAAAAAGGTGAAACTAAAAAGGTAAGTTGAGGCTTGGTTGCAAAAAGTCGGAAAAGCCAAGCAGGTGGAAGAGCCTGGGCTTTTTCTTGCAGACTAAGGCCAAGTCCTGGGGGCTTATGATCAGGGTCACGGGATGAAAGGGAATTTTTTTTTTTTTTTTTTTTTGAGGGGATTTTAAAAAGAAGAATCTGGAAATAGTGTTTGGGGTAGAGAATAGGAAAGATACTGACTACGCTATCTATGGCATGTTCAGCACCGTGCTTTTCTTCTTTGAATGCTCCTTAAAATTCTAAAAGTGGAAGAAAAATGTCTGTTTTGTTATTAGTCACCCTGCAGCATCTGAAGTCTCCTCGCTTACAGCTTTCCTCAGCAGACTTCCAACTGTCCGCAGAAGCCAGAGCTCAGCCTGGGTCTCAGGACAGAAGGGCCCTTCTTACATCGTATCACGTGCAGAATTCCGTCCCACACAGAAAGAACTCCTGCACAAGGTGCAGAGTTACATCTGCCCCGGCAGCTGGGACACGGCCCCAACCATCCCGGGCACGTCACAGAGCGAAGGCCTCCTAATTAAAAAGCTTCATTTTGGATACGGGAAAATAAAGACTAAGTGATGGGAAGTGTGCTTCCTACCTATATCCACCCAGTTATCTCCCCAGTGGAGCTTTTGAAATGAAAACGATGGATGCAAGCTTTGGCCAAACTGTTTGGTCACTTCAGCACGCTCTGTGGTGGCTGCAATGCCTCCCTCCCAAAGCTGAGCAGGGGCTGAGCACAGACAGAATTTCTGCTGGGTTCGTAACCAGTAATTTTCTACATATTTGGCAGAAGAGATGAGGAAAGAGAACTGGAGACCGATCAGGGCTCAAGGTCAGGCTGCACCACTAACAGCTCTAACACTAATAACCATGAGGTCCTTAGCCTCTCTTGGGCTTGGTTAAATGACGGGTTTGCACTCCTCGATCCTGACAAGCCCTCGAGCTCTCTAATTTTGTTCAGCTGCCTCACTTTTCGCAACACCATTTACCATACACCACATCACAGCTAGAGTGATTTTCTCAAAACACAAAATGAATCCCCCAGTGTATCCCATGTCACTTCCCTGCTACAAGCCCCCCGTTATGCAAACCATGTCAGCCACAAGCCTTACTGCAGCCTTGGCTGTCCTGTGTGACCTGGCATCTGACGGCCTCCTCTCTGTCACTGACCACAGTCACACTGGCTTTCTCTCAGTCTTGAAACCTGCCTGACTCCCTCCTGCTTTCATATCTTTGCACATACTATCTCCTTTGCCTGGAATGTTCATTATCTTGTTTTTCACCTGACTCACTTCTACTTCTCTTTCAGGTTTCAATGAAGTGTTACTTCCTCAAAGTGGCCCTTCCAACAGCTCCTGCTTAATCTTCCACAGCCCTAGTGGGCCTTCTGTTCCTCCTCTCTGCACTTATAAATGTGTAATTTGGGGTCGATTCACTGGGACTGATTAACCCCCATCTCCTGCACTAAATGGAAGATCCCCCAAAGCAGGGACTGCTTCTACTTTGCTCACCCCTGGACACCCATTGACTGGAACTCAACAAATATTTGCTGAACACACAATGCGGAGGGAGCACACAAAAGCCAACAGGCCCAGTGTTTGGGCATTGGGGTCAGGGCTTTCTGAGCTGGATACTTCCTGTCCCTCTTGTTCTTCCCCTGTTACAATGTCAGATCTCTTATCTGTCAGCTGCTTCTGCCCTTCCTGCCTCTGAAAAATATTCAGCCTCAGTGTGAAAATAAATGGATACTCAGCCAGTTTTAAGACGGTCACAAACGAGGAAAGAGCCTGCGTTCTGGGGTACGGATGCTACTCCAGCCCTCAACATTCATTCATTCCTCGCTCACAGGGCACACTCCCCCTCATCCCCTCAACAAAGGGCATCACAACCTGCAACCCAAACCCCAGGCTTCTGAGCATTCAGAAGAGAACTCGCATTCAGAAGAGAACTCCCAAGAGAGCCTGCCTCAGGAAACGCAGAAGCCCTTTCAGCTGACAGCACACTCCTCTTCACGCTGGATAACATCGGAGCTGAGAATAAGCTCAACAACTTCCGAATTCAGTGCATTTCAAAGGCAGCACCTTCTAATCTGTCCTCAAACCGAAAAGCAAAAAGCGGTGGACACCTTTTTCTGGGCACGGTGTTTGGAGCTTCCAACAGTTTAAGTGCCAAAGTTAAAACAATTAACTTTCCTCACTCCATTCTGGCCTCTCCGTACAGAGGCTCATTCACCAGAATGTCAGAGAAGAAACAAAGACAGCTGGTTATTTCTCCCCTAGTGTCTATAATTAGATTCTCATGGAGAACTTGGCCACAACAGGGCTCTGCAGGACAAATACCTCCCCCCCCCAACACACACACACACACACACACACACACACACACACACACACCACCCCAAAGGGTTGCTCCCCTCACTGTCTCCACGGAGACCCAGACAAAGCATCCAGTCACTTACCCTCTTCAGCCACGCAAAATGCTTGTAAACATCAATGTCCCCATCCATGCTGGGCACCCATGTCAGCAGTTAGATTCCTTGGTTGAAAAGCCCTTTTTCTGGCTCGAGACCAAGTTCTCTCCTCTTCCTTGCCACTGC
This sequence comes from Rhinolophus sinicus, assembly GCF_057876585.1. NCBI lineage: Eukaryota > Metazoa > Chordata > Mammalia > Chiroptera > Rhinolophidae > Rhinolophus > Rhinolophus sinicus. The sequence goes on along the minus strand of NC_142514.1, from coordinate 145,097,139 downwards.
CCCCTCCCCCTCAGGAACATCAAGCTATGTTCAAGTTTCCCCACTTCGCTGGCCTGTGTCCTCCAGCCTTTCCCTAAACAGTTTCAGATACACAAGGGCTCAGCCCAGACCTTGCTGCTCCAGAGTCCTCCCCCACCGCCCCCACAGACACACACGGGGCACCAGCGCTGGGATGCAGAGCCTGTGGAGCAATCAAACCTAACAAAAATGTAGGGAAAAAAGAAAGACTTGGACAGGAGTTGTAAACACACACACACACACACACACACACACACACGAACATTCCTTTGGTGATAATACCAGAGCCTGCCAGAGGGAAACAGTTCTGAAGAAAATTCCTCGTCTGGCTTCCCCTTTCTGGAGTGGCTGGAACTCATTACCGAGAGACCCCGATTTCCTGTCTCTACTCCACTCTGCATTTACCCACAGCCTCCCAGCTGCTCTCGGTTTATTTGGGACTGGGGAGAAGACTAAAAATAAGTGCTGCTCTTGGAGGAGCTGCTGGTTCCCACACACAGCCTGACCCCCACCCCGAAGCCCACGCCTACCCCTTTTTCTGTCCGTGCCCTGAGGAAAAGTCTGTCGTCTCCAAAAAAGAACCGATTCAGAACCAGCTCCAGTCTAGGTTCTTGGCCCTGCTGGGTGTTTGCTGTCCTTGGCGCTGGTGGCATTATCCACTGGACACCAGCTGCTGCAACCTCAGAGCCCTCTGCCACTTGGGGGAGTCTGGCTCCGGGCTGCTGCCAGCCACCACCACTGGGCTCCCTGGGGCCCTGTTCTGCACCAGCATGGGGTACAGCTTCTGTCAAGTCCTAGGGCTGCCTCACTGGCTGTCCCCTTCTCCAGACTAGCTGCCTCACAAGCCAGGGTGGGAGAAAGGGTAAGGCTGGCTTTACATGCGAGTCCCTGAGACACGGAGAGCTCCAGGTAGGAGTTTGGGGAAGGCAGTTGCTGTCAGACCGCTGCATCTGTTTTCCTATTGGCAAGTCACATGTTGGCTTTCTGGGGTGGGGTGGGGGCTCTCCAGCACTCCTCAGAGGCTGCCCCCCAACTGCTCACACTCCCTTCTCCTTTGACAGCTCCCCTAACACAGCTTTCCTCCCTAGCCCAGCCCTTGACATGCAACCTTTGGCTATGAGTGACTCTGAAAGCGATCTTTGATGTGGGTGCAGTGGGAACTGTGGTTATATGTAAGGGCTCTCAGCTCTGCGGCGTAAATGACTTGTGACTGTGGGGGCCCTCCCGTGCCCTCAGGGGTCACCAGGAACTCCCAGCCTGAAGAGAAGGCCCTACTGGGTGTCGGCATGTCTCTCAGCACACTATCAACATTCACCATGGCCCAGAAGCAGGGCCCGAAAGACGGAAGAGAAACACATTCTGCAGCCCAGTCTCAGCAGGCGGGCCCAGCCCACAGATCAGAGGCAGGAGGAAAGCTTGGCCAGCAGCTGGCATGAGGGGAGGAGGAAATTCCTGGAGACACACCCAGATCAGAGGCCAGAAAGGAAAAGCAGGCTCTGCTGCCCAGGCACTGAGCTCTAGATCCTTCTTCTCTCCTCTGGCCCAGTTCCAGAGTGTCGCCCGGGCCCCGCCTGGCTGAGGTTCCCTGGCCAGAGCTATGATAGGATGTGTTAATGAACAACATCGCTAAGGTTGCAGGGGTAAGTAAGCCTTCTTATTTTTTCTGTCTAAAAGCCTACGGAAGTCAAATGAAGAATTCATTTGGAGAACACACATTTGCCCAGCATCCAAAGCAAATGACACTGACTTCCTACTCTGGGCAAATAAGGAATTACCACATGGTATGTAGTAAAGGTGTTTCTGGGGCTCAAGGGAGAAAGAGGCGGGAGCTGATTTGGGGGTTGGATGGAGAGGTGGGGCACAGTCCTAGACCCTGCCCACCTTGGAGAAAGGCCCGGCGTCCTTCGTAGGTTGTGGTGTGACTGGAGGAAAAGAGGTGATCACGTGGCAACATGGTTACCTCTCAGCCTTGCTCGCGCCCACCTGCCCACGGGGAGCTGCTGGGGTGGCAGCCCCTCCTCTCACTCCCTCCTCAGCATCCATGCTCCTCTCCACTTCACCACCTGCCCTGTTGTACTGAACCACAGCTGGCAGTTTATATATCTGTCCTCTGCACCAGACTGGAGGACATGTGTCTAAGCCCCGATTCACTGCTCTAACTTCCATGCCTAGCACAATTCTTGGCACACAGTAAGAACTGACACATTCTTTGCATGAAAAAAAATGAGGCTCAAATGGTAAGACTGGCAAGATAAGACTAAAAATCTACTTGGAGAAAATGAGTCTTGAAAGTCTGTTTCCCCGGAGTAAAGATGCTCGAGTCCAAGAGAACAGGACAGGGCCAATTTCACTTATTAGCTCAACTCATGTGTGATGAATTGGGAGGGTGGGGGGAGAAGAGAGGAGAGGAAGGAGGGAGGGAGGGAGAAATCCAGACAAGTCGCAGCTAAATTCTTGATGTATTTTTATGGTATCCTTAAGTGGCAATTCTTACCTCAGTTCCTCCCCAACCTTATAAACACCAAAGTATATTTTATTTATATTATAATTCAACTCAAAAAAATCCACAAAATAACACTGAAAAAGACCTAGGCGCAGGAAATGTGTGTGTGGCTGGGAAGTTGAATGAAATGCGATTGATGCAAGAAGGATCTAATAGATACACCACTAATTCCCCCAGTGGCAGCGGGCCCAGGCGTGGCCCCACCATGGTGCGGGCGAGGCAAGGCCTGGCTGCATCACCTCATTCTGAAGGCCATCCCACAAGGGGCACCTCACAGAGGTACACAGAGGGGCTTCGGGGAATCAGACAGGCCCCTGAATACGTTCATAAAATGTACACAAAGTACAATTTGTATGTATAAATCATCATGTCTCTGAATATAAAGTTTTCATCAGATTATCAAAATGATCTATGAGTCCCAAAAGATTAGCAGCCTGGGTTTTATCTGGCCTAAGCAGTTATTCTGAAAGATTTAGGCTGCCCTGGGAGGGTGGGGGCGGGAGGAGTGCTTCCTGCTTCCGTTCCACCGCCTCCAGAGGTAGTCTCAGGGACTCCCTGTACCCATCGCTGAAGAGAGTTCTCAGGAACCACACAGCTCACATAAATAGGGGTCAATACAGTGACCCTGCCAGCCCTCGGGGCCTTCCCAAAATAACTCACTCACCGACAACAACCAGACTCAACTCTTTACTGTCTGAAACATGAGGCAGCCAGACAAGGGCAAAGGGCAGAGACCGGGAGACTGAACGTTTGGGAAATAAAAACACAGCTAAGAGGGCAAAGTGATCAGGTTTGGAATTCATGCAGCTTGCCCTCCTCCTCATCCCATGGCCCAGAAGGGCACCCAGGACAGTCAGGCACCTGGCTGGAACTCCAGGTCCCTGTGAGAATGAGGGTGGGATTCCCTGGCTCCTCCTGCCTGCTGCCAGGAGCCAGCAGCATCTCCTCTGGAAGACCTGGTGACTGAGTGGGGTCTTGTGGCTCACACACCATTCTGCTGACCTGTCACCTGCAACCTGCGCTCCAGCTCAGCCCTCAGCCTTGGCTCTGGGCCACGGTGCCAGGTGCCAGGGTGTCCCTGGTAAGTCAGATACAGGCTTATATCCTTCAACAGCTGTGCTGCACAGTGGGCCTGCTACTGGCGAGCATTGGGGAGGAGAGGGAAGAGCCCAGCCCTGGGACACTGACCCTTTGGGCTGGCAAGCAGGTCCTGCTCGTGAAACAGCAGCCTGGGCACCACAGCCCAGCTCCCCATGGGGCACAAGCACGAGAACCCACCTCCAAAATGGGTCAAGGACAAGGGTCGGCAGACTTTTGCTGTTTCCTGTAAAGGGCCAGATGGCAAATGTTTTCAGCTTTGTGGGCCATATGGTCTCTGTCATACTCGACTGCCATTTGTGCAGCCAAAGCAGCCACAGCCAACACGTAAACCAACGAGTGTGGCTGTGTTCCAATAACCTTTTATTCATGGGCACTGAAAACAGAGTTTTATATCATTTTTACATCACAATATATTCTACTTGGGATTTCTCTCAGTCACAGAAAAATGGAAAAACCATTCTTAGCTCAGGGGGCATAATGCAGGCCATAGTCCCCTGGGCCAGGACAATACTTCCCTGTCTATAATGAACCACCTGGGCCAGAGGGAGTTCTCATAAACATGCAGATTCTGACCCGGCAGGTTGGGAATGGGGCCAGAAATTGTGCACCACCAACAAGCTCCCAGGTCATGCTCACACGGCTGATCTCAGGGCCAGATTTGAGTCGGAGGAGGACAGGACGGTCAGAAGTTCCTTGAATCACAGGGTACTGAGCAAGTTTGCCTAGAAGCGGGAATTCTCCAGAGCCTGTCTGCCGACCAGCCCATGCCTGAGAGGGCAGAAGGCTCCTGGGGTTGTGGCTCTGGCAGGCCTCCTTCACGGTGGAGGGTGGCTGGGTGTCTACATGCTCAGACCTCAAGTTATGCTAACCTGGCAACACCACCCACCACGTCCCCGGGACCTGAAGCAGGAAATTGCGTGGGGGAAGATTTATTTGCTCTTTCACCAGTATTTGCACAGTCTTGGTCATTTATAAACACTGGTTCTTAGGGGCTGAAATAATCTTAAGGCAGGCCTGAAAGGAGCCAGATCTCTCGAATTTAGTAGGGTACAATTTACTTTGGGGGGGGGGAGTGAAAAACCAGGTAAAATAAAACTGAAATTTGTGGTGGTTGCAGATTCCCAATCTAGGGTGCTGTGCCAGGAAAAGTGTATTCAAAATCCTGCACGGGGGGTGGGCCGGTTAGCTCAGTTGGCTAGAGTGTGGCGCTCTTAACAACAAGGTTGCTGGTTCGATTCCCATGTCCCACTGTGAGCTGCGCCCTCCATAACTAGATTGAAAAAACTACTTGACTTGGAGCAGATGGGTCCTGGAAGTTAAAAAAAACAAACATCCCTCACGGTATTAGAGGATTCTTTAGGGCAGGGCCTGGCAGCTATGGGGTCAGGAAATGCCTCCTGAAAGGAAAGAGCCATCCCAGTAGTGCCCCCAGCAAAAAGCACTGAAATTAATGGGTCTGAACAGACCTTCTTGCCATAGACAATGGAAGGTCAGGTCTATGCTCCCAGGACCAATCTCCCCAACTGCAAACAGTGGGGGTCTCCCAGGGCTATCCTTTGTCCACTGGGTTCCAAGGAAAAATGGGAAAGAGCTCCTTTGCCAGCTGACCCAGGGGCACTGCACAGCAGCTTCACTGAAGTGCTTATGTCATCTTTTGTATTGAAAAATGAAAAAAGCTATATATAATTTTTTTGTATAAAGCCTATATCTTATTCCTTGGGATTTAGGCTTTCCAGAATTTGTCCCTGACTCCCCCCTAGTGGCTTCTTCCAGCACTGCACTGCAAAGAACCCCATCCCACACACACCAGCCCCGCCCAGGGCAAGAGTCCCTAGGGAGCCAAGCACAGGAAAGAAAGTGCTGACTGACACCTATGACTTTCTGAGTTCTCGCCGAAATTCACACCTGTCATAGGTGGAGGGCAAGAAACATAGAAAGACTGGAAATTAGGTCACAATAGACATCTGCTTTTTTTATTCTTGCAAAATGGGTACCAAATTTCTCCTCTCAGAAAAGATCTAGGGGAAAAGGTTTTCCTATAAAACTCTTGAATGAATTTATAAAATGAAAATGTTCAATACGTATTATGTCCTGACCCATCTTTTGTTCCAGGTCCAGGGTAGCGCAGAGGTACAGAGATGAATGAGAAACTCAAGCTCACAGTTTATGATTAAAAAAACAGCTTTTTTCTCCCCTCTTCTTTGCGACTCCTCTGGCTTTTCAATATGGTAAACAGATTTGCTTCTTTGGCCGGAATGAAAGATTGCAAGCTGAATCTGGCAGGACTGCCTGGGCTTTGTTGGCGGAGCTGGGACCTGAAGAAGCCGCCACCTGTGATGAGATGGTGGTGCTGGTGAGGGGCTTGGCCATGCACTCTACTGGGCCTGGGTCTCTTCCTTTGTTTCTTGAGACTAGTTTAGAGGCTAACTGTGGGTGCCTGAACTGACCAGGAGGATGTCCAAGGTGTATCCCAGATGGGGCCTCACTTCCCCAGCCCAGCCAGGCCCAGCAGAGGCTGCCCAGTCAGGACATCCTGTCTCACTGCTCCTGACATGTCAGCCTCCGCTGAGCCCTAACGCTGCGCAGCTACACCTAGAAGCTCCCTGTCTCTATTTGGGAAACCAAAAAGTCTAAACTGAAGAAGGCAAAGGCTAGTGCCTACAGGCGGCCACTCAATATAGTTCCTCAACAAACTGCAAGATTAGAATGCTTGGCCAGCTCTCACGACAGACTGTAAAACCAGTTGTCATTTCCAGTAGGGGAACTGGGTCCCCGAGGAGGGAAGATGAGGCTAGCCCAAAGCCAGATACAAATGAGTGGCTGAGCACTGGCCTGCTTATGCATTCCTACCTCCCACACTGCTTCATGCTGGTTCACTTCACTTCCACGTGCCCAAGCACACTAACCAGGACACCTGCCACTTTGCAGAGGAAAGCCCGGGTTCCTGCTGGGAGGCCAAGCTTGCTCCATGAACCCTACTTCCAAAGAGGGGCCCAGAGTACAATCCCCCTGGAGGTTCTCTGCCAACCTTTCCCCCTCACCCTGATGCTGCTGGGTTTGCCTATCTTTCCTTGGACTTGAGCCCCTGAAGCCTCTGTTAGAGAAGGACCCAGAGCTGCTCCACCTGGAGACTCTCCTGGCTCTGGTGTCTCTTGGGCATTGCCCAGGGACCTGTGTCCCTAGCTACCACTGCACACCAGGCTCAATCCACTGCCCCTCGCCACCTGGCTGTCCCCAGCCCTGCAGGGTCCACTGGAAGCTGGCTGACTAGCCCCTGTATCGGTTCCTCCATGGCCCTAGATCTACCCAACTAGCCTCCACCCAGCCAAGCCAAGTAGATGTGGAAGAATAGTGATACCTCTTCCATACTTAAGGTACCGCCCGATTCCTGGACGTGGTCATAGCAGCACCAGCCCCTTCTTGCCTGTGGTACATGTCAGGATCACTGATGAGCACTGTTCTCCTTTCCCACCTTCAGGACCATCTGGCGGGGCTTGGGGGCTCTTGACTGGAAATGGCCATGCTCTCCCTGAGGGCATCATCCACACTTTATCACAGGTCTAGGAGGGAGCTGCAGGGAGGGGAAGGAGGCTGCCCCTTTCTGGAACTCAGCTCCATTTTCATCAGAGAAGAGGTGCTTCAGCCTTTCAGCCTGGGCCTCAGCTTCCTTCTCTACCATGCTCATGACCACAGCACAGGACAGCCTTGCTGATGCTTCTCAGAAGGCCAGGCCCCAGCGTGCCTTGGACTGCAGGAAACCTTCCCTATACAAGAGCCTAATCTGAAGCTCCTTGGTGTTCTACCAACTTTCTGGGGATAGGCCCAGATTGCAGACTCAGATACTGCTCTCAGAACAAGGGAATCCAGGCTCTGTGTTCCTTTCCTCATTGAAGCCCCAGCGGGTGTCCCCAGCTCAGAGAGCCCCACACATAACCTTCAAAGCCAGCAGCTCACCTTTCCTCATTCTACTGGCTGCCAAGGAAGGGAGGACCCTGTTTTAGGCCCCAGAGCCCTGGAAACTCACTCACAGCCCAGGGACACTGAATTCTGGGAAGGTCTTGCCTACTTGGTCTTTAGACTGAGTCTGGCCTGCTTTAATTATCCCCCTGGAGAGTCCTTGCTGCTGCCGATCATTCTGTGCCCAGCCCTGCCAGTAACGAGCAGAGGAGGAAGTAGCCCCACCATGTAGACGCAGAGCTACCTACATTCTTTCTGACTTTGATACACTAGGACCAGGAGCTCCCTCTCCATTTAAAGGTAGATGGGGGTCCAGGACGAGTCTGTCTGCTGTTTATTACATTCTAACCGCCAACTACTCCCCATATCTACCACTGCCTCTTCAACAGCTCCTGTTTTTCTTGGGTACCAGCTATGCCAACATCTGTGCCTAAAGAGCCACAGTCCCTGATGAACAGCATCAGTAGAAAACCACGTGTCCTACCATGTGATGCTTCCCCCCTCACCACAGGTGATTGGCCTTCAGATGGACAACTGAACCAAGGACAGTTAATCCATAGCTGTGCATAAATTAAAAGTCTTTAATTTCTATTTCTTTTGCACTTAACATTGCTTTATATGCCTAGAGGACTTAGCTAAAAAATTATGACCTAAGCCAATAGGATTCTCTCCTTCAGGAATTTGCGTTCACACACACACACACACACACACACACACACACACACACACACACGGAGAAAACATACAAAGACTTTTTCAGTTAACAAGAATAAAATCAAACCTTAAGGACTCATGGCAGTTTTCTCTGCACTGTCTTCCTAAGAGCCATTTATTTCCCCCACTTTATCATGTTTCCTTCCTGACAGAAGCCACCTTGACTCTGGTGAATTCTGATGAATTGCCAATACTTGTTTCCAGCCTCCCTTGCAGCTAGGATATGCACATGTGAACAAATGTTGGCCCTTGGGACCATACAGAAATCTGCAGGAAGGTTCCTTCCTAATTAAAGATAAACAAACAAACATACAAACAACAAAAGGACATGCCCTACCTGTGGCCATGGCTGTGTCTGTATGAGGACATGTTGCCTGGAGCTGCAGTAGCCATCCTGCTACTGTTAGGGGATATAGCTGGGGGAAAACCAACCTCCTGAGGATGGCGGAGCAGAAAGATGGGATGAGCCAGAGCCCTTGAGGTCGTCCCAGAGTCACTGATTTAATCCTGGGACCCACCCCCACCCCCCATTCTCTGGACATCTTGTTAGTGATATATAAACCTCCTTATTATTTATGACACTTTACTGGAGGAAGAATCTCAACTGATGGAGATGTCACGAGGCAGAGTTGGACCATCCCAGGCCAACGTGTGACAAAGCAGTAACTGAGTTCCATGACAAAGCCAGTTGTCTAAAGAGGAGCATAGTGTAAATATGCAAGGGATGCAGAGCTATTATGAATGAGAAGGCATAAGGACTGCCTGCCGGATCCCTCCAGCTGCTTTACTAGTTCCAATTCCAATTCTAAGTCCCATGTAAGCTATTTATGAAATAACTCCAGTGAGTCTCTGTGGTTTGGAGCAGTACTTCTCAAACTTTAATGTGCATAGGAATCGCCTGGCAATGGCTCAGTGGGTGCAGGGTGTGGCAGGCCATGTTCTGCACTTTTTTTTATAAGCTACCAGGGGATGCCAAAGCTGTGGGTCGATATACCACAATTTGAGTAGAAAGCACTTCTAACTCAAAGTACCAACCTAAAAAGTACCAGTGGATGGTTTACTGCTTTAGACTCTATTTCCATACATATAAGACCTACTATGGAGTGCGAGTGCACCCAGATTGTAAAATGACTTCAGGTCTGCAAGACTTAAAATACAGACAGGCCATTTCTGTTCAGAATCAAAATCTTAACATCCAGACCTGTTATCTTGCAATGTTTACATGAACTTTTGACCCCTGAAAAATACACCATTCATAGGCTGCTGATGGGGATAATTACTCTAAAAGATTTAGGAATGCAACAATTTTTAGGAAAATCTCTCCAAAAAAAGGCATTTCCCCAACCATTGTAAATAAACCCAAAACAGATCTGCAAATCTGAACAGAAGCTGTTTTTGCAATGCATCTTGCAAAAATCAACAATCACATCAATTGCTTTTGGATCAAAAAATCTCTTTTAAAAAATCTTTTTTGGTAAGTTTTTAAGTTACATCCATATTTCACACCACACAATAAAAAATATCGCAGATGAAATAGAGTTAACCATAAGATACAAATCAAACCACAAACTTACTGGAGGAAGACACAGGTGAATATTATTTGATATGAGGCTGGGAAAGGTCTTTATAGAGATAAAAGGAAACAAAGAAACCCAAGTAGGAAAGACTGGTACAGTTCTTTACATTCCTTTTAAATGCTAAGTCTCAAATAACACCATAAACAATATTTAACAACAACGTGAGGTAAATAAATGCTACTAAATAAAGCAAAGGGCTAATAAAAGTTTATATACATAAGAAAAGCACTAAAATCCTAACAGGAAAAAAGTACAGAATATGAATAGATGAGGATGAGGTTAGCACCCAGGGACCCAAGGTGATCACTGGGTTGTGTGGAAGAAAATATTAGAACTACTTTTTAAACTGCCCTTTAAAAATCTCTACTTTAGGGAATGTTTTATAATTTACATATATTAGGACAATACCACATAAATGAATATGAATATATGGTGAATGAATTTTTTTTCAGATAGGTATATGAGATCCAAAGTTTGAAGACCATACAGAAGATTAAATACTAAACTAATGAAAAAAAAAGACTGTTTAGTTTTCCTACTGAACAAAGAAATGCAGAAAACGATAACAAGAAAACATTTTCCCTGTGAAATTAGGAACACTGTCTTTTTAAAATCTTTGTGATTACTGTTTGATAAAGATACACAAATGCCTTGCTAATGCAGATATAAACAGGCAAAATCTTTCTGAAAAATGGTTTGGAAAAATGTACCAAAAGGCTTAAAGATGTTAATACCTTTGGATTAGAATTGCCCAATTTAGCAAGCTGCTTGGGACATGCTTATGAAAAATGTTTCACTGCTTGTCTAAAATTCAAATTTAATTGAGCATCCTGTATTTTGTCTGTTAACCTTACTTTAACTCTATTATACCACTTTTAGGACCCTATCTTAAGGAAAGATCTAAAGACACATATTTGTGGACAAAGACATTCTCTGTAGCAATGCTGTATATTAGTGAAAAATTAGAAATAAGCTGTCAATATCAGAGAAATGGTCACACAAATTCAGGCACATCCATACAAGAGGAAAAGTCCACAGTCACTATAAACTACACAGTAAAGAAGAAAAATATCAGCTATTCTCTGTACTCTGGGATAACTGGGCTTTTGCAGGGGAAGACATTTCAATGAATCTCTTGGCTATGTGTGGTAAGGTCCTGAGCGGAGCTGAGAGGGAGCATTTAAAATAAGAAGGTGCAAAACTGGTCTGCAGCCTAATGAAGTGTTCAGGGAACAGTGGAGAAGGCTCTGTCTGAGAGGTACCAAAGGAAACAAGGCACATGGTGACAGGCCAGCCCAAGGACAGAGTCAACAAGTGACTCTAGAGAGCGATCATGGCTGACAGAAATTGGGAATGGGTAATGTCCAATATCCTATATTTGGTTTTAAGTTTTGTTTTCTGCACTGGAATATTCCTCGTGTAAGATCACCATTCCTTACTTGCAATTCTGAAACCCAAAAAAGCTCTGAAAACCAAAAGGTTTTTTGTTTTTGTTTTTTAAATAATGTTGGTGCCAAACTTATTTGGCAGCAAAACCTGACCTGAACAGGCAGCAGAACATTTACAGTCTTTCTTTATCCCACTACACGTGGATACTCATAAGTTTTTCTGAAGAAATGTCAATGTGTTTCCTGCCCTGTATCTGCTAGAGATGGTATATATTATTACGTGATATATATGCACTATCTCACCTTTCGAAAGCTTAGTAAGTTCTGAATTCTAAAACTCATCTGGACCCAAGGGTGTCAGAATGAGGGGCTGTGGACCTGCAATTTTCTGAGGCTTCATGAAATTATCTATAAACACTGCAGCCTGAGTCAGCAGCACGAGTAGGAATGGAGGGAGGGGTCGGTGTCCACGCCCGGGGGTAAAGCGACCAGAGGAAGGTGCAGCTGTACAGAGCGGTGGGCAAGATGGTCAGAAAGGCCTCGGGAGAAGCCAGGATCAGCACTGTGGAGCTGAGAGTACAGTCACAGCCAGAAGGTCCCTTATGGAACTCTAGGGAAGCAAGGAGGGACCCTTCTGCTAGAGGATAGGAGAGAGAGAACTAACTACTAAAGCCATTTCCCCCCTTGCAACTCCCAACCATGGTTTTAAACAAGTGAGTGGAGAAGCAATGGGGATTTCTATCATTATCAGCACAAGCTGAGGGGACCACCAAGGACTGTCCTCATTTGGGGGAAGAGATGAGGAGCAGGCTTTTAAACCTAAACTGTAACAGGCCCATCTGAGACCCACTCAGTAACCTTCTCCACCTTCCTCTCTATGCAATATCTGCTTGTATTAAATTCCTATCAATGCCTTAACAAATTACCACAAACTAAGTGGTTATAACAAATCAAATGTCTTATCTCACAGTTCTGGTGGTTGGAAGTCCAAAATGGGTCTCACTGGGCTAAATGCAAGGTGTTGATTGGGCTGCGTTCCTTCTGGAGGCCCTAGAGGAGGGTGCGCTTTTCCAGCTCCTAGCAGCTGCCTGCATTCCTTGGCTCTTGGCCCCCGTTCATCTTCAAAGCCAGCAGCAGAAGTGTCGAGCCCTTCTCGAATCACAGTCACTCAGACACTTACTCTGCCTCCTCCCTCCACTGATAAGGACTCCAGTAATAACACTGGGCCCACCTGGATAATCCAGGCTACTTACTCTCCCTATTTTAAACTCAGCTGATTATCAACCGTAATTCCACTTACTACGTCCCCTCTTTGCCATGTAAGATAACTTACTCACTGGTTCTGGCAATTAGTATGTAGGCATCTTTGGGAGGCTATTATTCTCCCTACCACACTGGTATAGGTACCGTGTTCCCCCCAAAACAAGACTTACCCAGACAATCAGCTCTAATGAGTCTTTTGGAGCAAAAATTAATATAAATCCGGACTTATATAAGACCGGGTCTTATACTACAGTATAATAAGACCAGGCCTTCTATTAATTTTTGCTCCAACAGACACATTAGAGCTGATTGTCTGGCTAGGTCTTATTTTGGGGGAAACACTGTGTATTACAGAACAGCAGACAGACAGGCTACATAATGAAAATATTAAATAACACATGTAATGAATGTAATAAAGAATTCTTCTGTGTTCAGAGGAAGGCATGGAGATGAGACTATTGAAGGAGGCTTCCTGAACAGGAAGTAGGCTAGGACATCTGGGATGTAACGTGTAACAAATGACATGGCCTATCAACAAGGGTGTCTCAACATCCTTGGTCTGTGGTTTCCAACATCAAGCCCTCCCTCCCGATTTAGTGGTCCCATTCCTGCCTTCCTAACTGCCTTCCTAACTCTATGCATATTTTCCAATTTTGACTCAGGTTTACAAGGTTCTAGCTTTAGAAGACTGCATCTCAGATTTCATCCTCCAACTCAACTTAGGTAATCACATGCTTCCCTTGGCTCCCCAGGTCCCTCCCTCCAGCCCTCAGATAGATGCATTTGAGATCACCTCCTCAGTGGGCTAGATCCTTGCCTGACCCATTCCCAGATAGTACTATTCTCTTAATGTTGACCAGCTGGTCTCCACAGGGAGAAAGATGGGTAACCAGAGCCACATATTTACATCTTTGGTTACTCATCCACTTCCCTTAGAGACTAGCAGGTGTACAGGTTTGATCTAGAAAGAACAGGAGGAGGAGAGTAAAGAAAGCCACATTCTACTCTACGCACAGGAAGCATTTCTAGAAGGTCTGAAGAGTAGCGGCATCAGTAAAGAAATGACTGAGATGACAAAGTTCTCATCTGTTATAAGGAACAAGGAGCGAAGGGGAGGATACAGCTGATCCGAGGGCAGACACCCCAGCTAGATATTATAACTCAGTAAGTGGTATGGGTAATTCGGGGGAAGGGGGCAGGGAATCTTCTATGTTTGCTCTCCTCTGGCCCAGGATTTAACCCTTCTCAGGAGAGACGGGCTCCATTGGAGTGCACAGGTAGCTTAAGCTGTTTCATTGGGTTCTACCCTCCTCCTGGGAAGGACCACCCTGTAGGTGTCGACCAAAGCTGGATGGGAAGCAAGAAAAGACTGGAAGGTGCACAGAAGCAGTAACAGCCCCAGGCAGTGGTGGCACTTCATAGGCTCCGTGATTATGTTCCCCAAACAGGCCATGGGCCTACTCACCAAGCTCTCCTGGAACCACTCCTTTATGTAGGCAGCTGTGGGGCCCGGGATCTGGCTCAGGAGGGCTGCTCTCTCCTGAGGATGCTCCAGCATCTCCAGGGCCAGCCTCAGGTCCTCGACGAGATGGAGCACTGGGAAGGGGTTCATGTAGGGTGCGGGGGAGGCCAGTCCAGGCTCACAGTTACCATCACTAACATCTGCACCTGTTTTAGTGCCTGGAACAAGAGAGAGGTGGGAAGCTTAGTAAGAAAGGTGGACGCCATGGGCAGGGAACTATAAAGAGCAAAGGTAGTGAAAGGAGAAGGGGAAGGGATGCCTAAGAAGCCTAGACGACCACGCTGACCTCAGCAGAATCACTCACAAAGTAAACTTCACAGAAATCATCTTTAATCCCGGGCTGGACTTGATAGGAAGAAACCTGTCAGAGGTGGATGGCTGTGCCCACTGGGAACGACATACGGAAGCTCATACCCTTACACAACTGGGAAAACACAGCCAGCCCTCACCAGTGACCAAAAAATGCCAGCTCAAACAATGAGATGCCATTCTTCAGCTTTTAGATTAATACACTTGCTTTCCTTTAAGTTAATTGGTAGACTGTCTGCACAGATGGCCACCACAATTCCTCCCTCCTTTGTATATGCATTCCACTTCTCTCATCGGAGGTGGCTCCTGAATCGGGCCGGCCTAGTGACACTCTGATCAATAGAATGCAACGGAAGTGATGCTATGCCAGTTCTGGTGAGGGTTTAGCAAACAGGACTCTTTCTGGATCTTCCCAGTTGGGAGAGCTCTATATCCCCTGACCAGCTCACACTGTTAACCTATCTTAAATACTCTGTATACCCACATCTCATCTCCCCATTATGGGCTATGAAGTCTCCGAGGGCAGAGCCCCTGTCATAGTTAGCGGAGTCCCCAGCACCATGCCCCTGCCCAGTAGAAGTTGAAGCAGAATATGACTGAAAGTCTGCGCATATGTTTGGATGAATAGCTAAGAGGAAGAGTGCTTGGACTTACTCAGAGACCCAGGATATTGGGTCAGCTCTTTACAATTTGATATGTCCCAAATAGGACTGTTTTTGCCTTTCTAAACTCCATCATTAAAAAAAAAGAGTCTGCTTTGCATATTTTTGAAACCAAAACTGGGGCGACACAGTCTAACAAAGGATTTCCGATTTCCATGCCTCTTTCAGCAATAAGAAACACTTTTGAAAATATGGTTTAGACAGCAGAATTTCTAGGGCATTTGGGTTGGTTATAAGGCCAACAGGATAAAATATCTGAAATCAGGCTTCTGCTGGAAAATGCGGGCTGTACGCCACCACATCCACGGTTACACTGCAGGTCTGACGTCTAGTTCCAGGTCCCTTTACTCTACTACGAGCCAACCTCCTACTTACGGTGGCAGTCTCTGGAAGGCGAAATCCACACAGGAGGAAACAATTACCATCTGATTACTGGTTTGCTTTCTGAAACTGCAGGATAGAGGGAATCGTGGATCACAACCCACAAATAAGTCCGTGGCTCTGGGGAGCTAGGAACCTGTTCAAATCCCCCCCCTCCCCGTGGGCACTCAGCACTCTGGCTCCTACAACAATTTAGAGTTGACTAGGGAAGTGCCCTAGGCAAACTTCAGGCAAGAAAATGGACAGAAGCAGAGCAAGACCCCCAAGCTCCTCTCCATCCTGAACACACTCCAATATACACACACAGATACACACATCCTTTTATAAATATAGGATGAGTCAGGCCAAAAGCAGGTCAGTAGACTGAGATTTTTCATTAAGTATATCACTCTGTGGTCTTGGACAACATGAAATGGAAAAACAAGCCTACACATACCTGTATACCAGCAACTATAACAATTATAAATGCATTACACTCATCTATTTAAATTCAAACACTTGAATAATGGAATAAAAGATATCCAGCGCTTTGATGTTATCAAGAGAGACACCCAAAAAAATTAAAACACCGAATGACTGAAATATAAAGCATTCAAAAAGATAAAACTACTTAGGTATTTTGATCAGACTATTAAAAACAGACACACACAGGCACGCACACACATACACAGCCACTGGATAAAATGATAAAAATAAATTTTAAAATCATCTGAATAATCCTATAAAAGATTGAACCATAATATAAATTTTTTTCACAGAGAAAATACCAGACCAAAATACTTTTACAAGTTAATTCTATCAAACCTTTAGAAGTGAATAATTCTAATCTACTTTGTTCAGTATAGAAAATGAAGGAATGCTCCCAGCTCACTCAATAAAGAGAACCTCACAGTACAACTTGTAGATCAGAGGGTGAATGGTGAGTCTGGAATTGTATAACTTGGCAGTCCTGAGTACTACAAAGAACAATTATAAACATTCTCACTGATGAATTTAGATTACCAGTTTCTAAACACAAATTTACAAAACCAAATCCCAGTGTGTAAAAAAGATAACACATTGTGACCATCTCCCTTGGGAATGACAGATCAAGCAGACCCAAAAAGAAAATGAAAAGTAAAGAGGTGATACATCAGAACAACAAAGGACATAGAGAACGATGCCCCAGACAAATTGAGATGGCCCACTGTGTTCCAGCACACATTAAGCATTTTACCAAAACTGACCACAGACGAGGCCATACAGGAAGTCTCAACGAAAATCAGGAACTGTTATTCGGGATATCTATTCCTGTTTCCATATTTCCGTGGGAAGGGAGGGTGATTTCAATCCCCTGCCTCCCCTCATTCAATTTTTCCTCCAAAGGAGGAGTGCCTCTTCTGACGACAGAGCTGAAAGAAGGAATCCTCTGCGAAGCTGCCCATCCCTGGATACAAGCATGATCCTGGGGGATGCTTTCTGAGACCAGCTCTGCCCCAGCAAGGCGGAAATCTGTAGTTTGGGATTAAGTTCAATTTGAGGTGTGTGTGTAGGATGGGTGATAAGCAAGATCCTAATGGTGGTTAACTTTCCTAACCAGTAAAATTAATAATAAAGTTGAAATTTTGGTCTCCCTTTATCTGACCCCTTTGTCTATTCCTCAACTGGTTTAAAACTAAGGAGGAAAAGAAAGGGATTTTGTTCATTGATCATGGTGCTAGGCAGAATCATGACACTATCCCCCCACCCCCGCCCAAAGATATTTTTTATTGTAGCTTTTTATTCTAGCTTCCAGTGTTTCTGTTCAGAAATCTGATGCCATTCTCATTCAGTATCTTTCTGAAAGTTTCAGGATCTCTTCTGTGTTTTTGTGTTGATGTACCTTGGTATGTGGGTAGTTCCTCCATTGAATTGGAGCTTTGTGGGCCTTTTTCATGTCCTCGTAGCTCTGAAAAATTGTCTTGTATTATTTCTTTGATAATTTTCTCCCTGCCATTTTTCTGTGGTTTATTTTTTTAAAACTCCTAGTTATCAAATAAGGACAGACCTCCTTAAATGATACTCTGATGTTCTTATCTTATCCTAATCCCTGGAACATGTGAATGTGTTACCTTAAGTGGCAAAAGGGACTTTACAGATGTGACTAAGGGTCATGAGATGGGAGATTATCCTGAATTATTATCACATGGGCTCTTAAATGAGAAGAGAAAGGCAGAAGATTGGGTCGAGAGATGTGACATGCGGACTCTACTGGCCACTGCTGGCTTTGAAGGTAGAGGAAGGGATCCGTGAGCCGAGGAAGGTAACAGCATTATACCAGCAACAGTGCAGGTAATGGCAAGCTAGTTGTACAGACATAACCCTCACGAACACCCAAAGATACAAAAATACACATACACACACTTTTTAATGCAACGGAATTGAAGGAAACCGTCAGAGCTCAGAACCTTAGGGGTAAGAGAGCATTTGCACTGGTGTTTGCCCTGTAGGCCACTGCCAATTCCCCGATGTCCTAATATCTGGGCTTGAATGGGCCACTTGGGGACAGAAGAAAAAGCTTAGGGCCCGAGCGACAGGAGAGATTGGATGGGAGAGCTCTGCATAAAGCCAGGATGCAAAAGGGCAATATCCTCAGTAAATCAACTAGGAAAAAAAAGAGAATGATGGCTATTGAACAGTGCTTGTCACTGTGGGCCATTTCAACAGCGTTACACAAAGGGCAGCCTTGGACATCTGAGCCTGCTAGATACCTCCCAACTTTCACTCTGATTCTTAAGGTCAAAGTCATAGCGAAACAGTCTCAACCTGAATCTTGAAGTGGAATCAGACAACTCTGTTACTGATGAGTGGTATATAATGATCTGCTATATACTGGTATATACAAGGTCAACTCCCTGCTCTGAACATGGACCCATCATTATAGGCCAAGGCGAATAATCTCAGTCTTGATCAGAACTTACTCGGCCCCTAATCTTTAAATCTTAAAAAACAAAACAAAACAAAACGAAAAACTCAGACACAATTAGAATTGTCAGAAAGGCCCAGACAGAGCAAACTCCTTTTTAACTATCATAAAAACAGTCTCCTCTTTACTATTTCTCATCGATGGGTACAGCTTGCAGATAATCACATGAATAACATCCTGCCATGGTGAAGAGGAATAAATGGCCCTCTGTGTCCTCACCATGGGGTTCTCTGGTCCTATTATAGAAGTGGCCTCACAGAGCAGCCACTGAACCTGTTAGTCCACAAAGTAAGCCCTATGCAAAGTTTGCATCTGTGGCAGTAACTCTGGGCCATCCACAGGGATGTAAATAGGCAATACATAGTTCAATCAATTGCCAACAGTGTAATAATTCAGTTATAATGTTCTTTGCAGGCAAATCACAGGGACTACACAGGAGGAAAACCAGATCAAAGGCTAACGTACTAGAAGCTACAATGATCTTTTGTACTAGAAACAAATCATTTTGACAAGCGTCCTGGAGTCTTTAATAGTTACCGCTTCTCAATTTTCTGGCATAAAGTTCCAGGGTTCTAATCAAATAGTCACACCTGGGGTAGAACTAGTCAGGTTTCAAGAATTGAACTTTACAGAAAGTTTCATTTAAAAGTCCTATCTCTGCTTACAAGCATTTCTTTTTCTCACACCTCCAGAGCCACTGAGCGCCTTGAGATGAGTCACACACTATGGCTCAGGTGCAGTACGTGGCACTTGTGTGTCAGGACGTCCTCTCAGAGTATCCCGGTCCTGCTTGTCTATGGGAGTAATAACCAACCTCCTGCATTGTTTGCATTGATTGGAGGAAGGGGCACTTTCTTCTTGCATTAAATGCTTAGTTACATAAACACTGATACCACGTGCTCCCCTAAGTGTACTATTTTTGGAAAGAGTTTTGGAAAGTAAGCAATATCTAGAATACTACAGAATAATGAATAAAGGAAAATTCCTTGTTATATAGTATTATGATTATGAATAATCATTACTGAAGGAATTGTGTTTGTTTTAGTAGGAATCCATGCTGTTTTTGCAATAATGGTTGCTATTTGGGCTGTGCAGGAAGCCCACAACATTTTCTTCCATTGATGTAAGTGGTGATTGTGTTTTCAGAAAGAGAGAATACAGTTCTTGGGTACTCATTTGAGCACTTTAACAGGTGCAAAAGCAACTGTGTTTTGGTAGTGCTGGCACTGCTTGATAGCGTTTGATTTCAAATTAATAAAATAATAGAATTATAGAAAGGAAGGTTTAAACATTCATACAAAAATGTCATTTCTGCAGGATCTGAGGTGTCACAATGTGGTGCCACAGTTTTGAACTTTCTTTTAGCTGTGCCACATTTTAAGCAAAGGAAGTCTAATGTGTAAGAGAGATGAGAGCAAAGCCACGCTGGGTAAGGGATTGGGAACAAGAACAGAACTGGACCCTCCTCCCAACGAACACTTCTCCTTAGACAGCCGCACAGAGCCCCCGGTGCTCTACTACACACCATCATAAAATCAACACAGGAACGAAAAGAGCCCAGCAGAGGTGAAACAATACAAAACTGCCTCCTGACTCCCAAGCACACTGGAGACCAGCTGGGGAAGTGAGCTGACATCTGCGTTAGGAGGCAAAGCCGGCTAGACTTTGAGTTTCAGCTCGACTATAATAAGCCATGATGTGCTCTGAAGAATTTATAATAAAATCAATCTCATTACACCCAAACTGCCTCGCAGCCAGGATCCAAACTGCTATATGCATGTTATATGCATGTTAACATATGGTACACCCACCCTGTCTCAACAGAGACCTACACTCACACCAGATACCAGAGTTCTAGAAGTCTGTACTCTTAAAAAAGAGATGGTATGCACAATAAAATAAAAATAAATCTAATGAGGGGCTTCTATCTGTGCCAGAAAGAACAGTAAAATGAGAGAAAGCAGTTTCTCAGGTGTGGTGATGAGCCCAGTCGTTAGGACGCCCTGCCTGTACCTGCAATGATCCCGTCCATCTGCTCCAGGGCAGCTTGCAGTGCATGACTGGCATCGGAAGCCATGACTCCTTCTCCTGCTTAATCTCCTCCTTCTCTCACTGAAAATTCAAATAGAAAACAAAGGGAAAATTACAGAGTGTCCCACATTATGCGCACAAGACCACAAAGCCCTCTTATTCCACATCGTACAGCGCACTCTCACGAGAACCCTCGTAGCCGGTGGTTTCTGCCATCTCTATGGCCTCTCCCTCCTGGCATGAGTGCTCTTTTCCCATGAATCTTTCGCAGGGGATCCCATTCGCTTCCATAATGAAAAGTCACTAGGGCTCGCCAGTCACCTGTAACAGTGAGATAGCAATTGCCACTGTTGGCCATCGTTATAGTCCCAGGCTCCAGAAGCTCCAGCCACCACTGGGGAGAAGGTTCCCCTATGTGTGGGTCATGGAAGACATTTAACTGTCTTGTACCTGCATTTGTCCCAAACCTGCAACACTTCCTGGGGCAGGTGTGATCCAGGCTGAGCAGCCTCAACTGCCACTTTTACTTTTCAAATGGCCCAAGGTGCCCCACCTAGGAAGGCTGCAGGCGCACTGCCTTGGGGAGACTACTGTCCCAGGAACCAGGAGCACTGTTTCTTACAGTTTAGTTCTACTCTACCCAGCACCATTCAAGGTGCAGAATTCCATCTTCTGGGGGCTAGAGAACTTCTCCAAGGATACATGGTCCAGCCACTCCCCTAAAGCTGAATCTCCCCTCTAACGGGAGAGATGGCAATTGGTTCCATCTCCAGACCACTCTGCCTCTAGTCTTTAAGCTAAACGGTCTTCCTGCAGCCTCTTCTCATTTTTCATGCTTCCCACCCCCGCCCCCCGGGTGGCAGCATTTGTAATCCTAAGAAGAGACATAGCTCACATCTATAAACTGGAGGCAGGAGGAGCTGTGGTTTGCTCATTCAGCAAAACCTTTGTGCCCAGTGGGCACAGGTACTATGGAGAACAGAGGCACAGCTCCCATACCCAAGAATGGCACAGTCAGGAAACAGAAAGTCCTGCGGGTCTCTGCTCATTTACGCTGTGGAGTGAGGAGAGGCAAGTAAGCAGCCACCGCTAAGTAGCTTTGGAGATGATGTGGATAAGAATGGTAGACCACAAAGAACCACACTGGACTATGCCAGGCAGTAGCAGTTAAACAGCCAGGGTTCAAGCCCAGCTCTGTCATTTACTGTGTGATCTTTGAGCCTCAGAATTCTTATCTGCAAAATGGGGATAGTAACAGCACCTAACTCACAAAGTTGATGTCACAATTAAATGAGGAATTAATATTTCATAGAAAATGTTTAGTACATTCCCTTGCACATAGTGAGGGCTCAATGTGTATTAGCTTTGTTTGTTTGTTTGTTTGTTTGTTTGTTTTTAAGTGAGGAGATAACCTCAGGATGTATTTGTGCCAGAACAGCTCAGTAGGTGAGAGACTTTAAACTGAACTCAGGGCGGGAGAACCCAGACAATCCCAAATCCGTCTTCACGTCTCAGCTGCAAAGTTGTCTTGAGAGGCCTTCCTTGCACGCCTCCATCTAAAGCAGCCTCTTCAAACCACAGCAATCACAAAGCATCTCATCTGTATATTTCTTTCTTTACTAACTGGCCTTGTTAACCCTCTCCATGGAGGCAGGGGGACCCTATCTGTCCTATTCACCCATATGTGCCCAGTACCCAGCAGAGTGCCTGGCACAAGGAAGTTTGTGCGTAAACACTTGTGAATAAAGCGATGGATCCACGCAGCCAACATTCCCGGAACCATGCTGTGCTGTGCACTGGGGGAATATTAACAAATCAGACCTAGTCCCTGTCCCCATGGGCCACACGGTCTAGTGGAGATGACAGAGTATGAACAGGTAATTACGACACAGTGTGAGGCATGCTGAAAGCGGCAGGGATGCAGTTTCCCTGGGTATTGAAGGATGAGTAGGAGCTTTCTCAGAAGATAAAGGGGAGAATGCTCTTCTAGGCAGAGAGGATGGTGCATGAAAGGCAGAGAAGCATGTAAGGGCAGGATGTCGTTGGCCAATGTCAAAATGACTGACAAGACTATACAGGAGTATCCAGTTGCTCAAGATGAGTCAAAACCATCCATGGAATTCACATAAGCATGACAAGGTTAATTAATGAGAGGAGCTTGGGAATCTACTTCAGGAGTCTGGATACCAGCGCACAACAAATCAACTGACCTCAGCTGTAAACATGACAGAGATTTTAAAAAGCAAGCTCTCATATTTCAATAAACGGGCCCCATTTGGGGTGAAAGATGGGGGGCAGTTAGAAGGTGCCAACCCCAGAGGGCCCAGGCTACGTTCCCTGGCAACAGAAGGGTCATAAAAGATGACCCTTGGGCCCTCTGCCCAGTGATGACTTCGTACCTGAAGAAAGCTGGGTGGACCCGTGGGAGCTGGTGTGAAGCAGAGCATGAGTCAAGGGTATATCATTTTTACAACCCAGAAGCCTGGGGCTGGTAAGATTGGGAGCATTCAGGAACCTGCTGTGGGCAGCTGATGAGCTCAGTTCTAGACCTGCTGGGTCTGAGGTGATGGCAGGACACCTGGGTAAAGATGGGCCCTGCCAATCAGTCAGAGGGTGGCTGTGAGGTGACAGTGGGGTACGGAAGAGACCTCTGGAGGGGCAAACATGCCTCTGAGCCCCATCTATGAACACAGACATTCTTTTTGGGGCAGGGAAGCCACGAGGTCACCAACCATTCCCATTCTGGCAGCGAGAGCCATTTTCTTCCCCTCTCATTGTCGAGGTTAGTAACGCATGATGGGACAATCCCTGCCCTCCAGGAACTTGGGGTCTCAGAGGCAGCATGTCATCCGTCAGCATTCAGTGTGTCTGGTGTCTTCTGTGTCTGTTCATCCCCGCAGGACACAGCACCTCCCTCAAGGAGCCTGGGGTCACCAGGGATGTGCGGTTTAAGTGCGGAAGTCCAGAAGTAGCGTAACAGGAGGCCTCCTGGAGAGAAGCGAGGTGAAGAGGACAGACAGGGCATCTGGAAGAGGCAATAGCCCAAAGGGGCTGGGAAAGAGAGTCCATCCAGGGCACACTGCAAAGGGACAAGTGAAATCAGGGCAAACTCCAAGCAGGTGGTGGGGAGTGGAACTGAAATCGTGTTCCCTGCCAGCGAGGGGAGCGATAGCAGACACTGGGGCCAGACAGGGAGTGGATGGTGGAGGAGCAGACACAGTGTGTGCCCTGGGGACGCTGAGGAAGGGTGACCCACCAGCACAAGGAGGAGAGGAGCCGGCAGAGGAGGATGTTGCTGTTAACATGCTCAGCACAGTGACAGTTGTTATACTGACTGAAAGCGTTTTCATTCTCTCTGGACACTTGGACTATTAACAGAGCCCTGCATTTGACCCTGATGAGCAGGCAGGCTTCATATACCAAGAAGCTGGCTGACCCCTCGCTACAAAGATAAGGCAGGGAATGCTCTCCAAGAAAAGGTGTGGTCCGTTCATCATCCATCCTTCCCATCACCCACAGGCCTCTCTAGATGCTGTCATCTTCTTACTTGTGACAATGTCTGCAGCTTGGGCTCCCCCGAATACAGGACTTTACCTTCCCTCCTCTTTGTTACCAGCCAGGGAGAAAATGACACCCATAGCTGTACGACCAGCCAGTGAAGAAGGAACAGCCATGTTTTAGAATGATAGTGTCTGGTGATACATGCCATGGCCGCAGGAACTGCACCACACAAAGGCCAGATTGGATCCTTGAAGTTGATTAGGGTTCAGGATTTGTATGTGTTCTGAAATTCAGAAAATGAACCACAACTAGCTGCCCACATCTGGTGCGCTCTGAGGCAAGCAGTGATGTAGATACTGTATTGACTACTTTTGAGTTCAGCAAAGGAGAATCAGAAGTAGACAGTAAGCACTGATTAAGATAAGTCCTGCGGGAGTAAACCTGAACATACCCCTCCCACGCTGAATTGCAAGCTTCCATTCCATTTCATAAGCTACTTTTCTCTCAGTAAAAGTGGTTAGGGTTGCACGTGTTTTGGGCAGGCTCGCACCATCCTGGATGGAGGAAGGAATCAGGAACATTTCCAGGCTTCCTGATTACTCCTGCTCCTCCAGAGTCTCCTGCATCACAGCTGGGTCCTGACTCCTCGGCAGCTGCATCCAGGCGAGGGCCAGTGTCCCCGAATAGAAGGCAAGGCCTGGACAAGGAACTTTCAGGAAATACCCATCACCACCAAACATCTTATGCCTCCCCGTTTCCTAAGTGACCAACAGGTGGTAACGTGTTAACCATATCACAACAAACTGAAGTCTTTTCCTTATAATTTGCAGGTCACATCTAAACCACAGCTGCTCTGAAATAGTTATCTTAAGAAATAAGAAATACCTCTTACTATAGGTCTGTAAACTTGGGAAACAGCCTCTTAAAGGATATGGGAAACTTACCTCTTTGGGGTAGTAGAGCAAGAAGCCATTTACAGCATTAAAAATAAATAAATAAATGGAGGACGACATACAAAGGAAATTGACGGCAGTGCCTAAATCCTCAATCACAACACATATCAACCAATAACAACTTTCTTTTTAAAGGACAAAGAAGAAAGAACAAAAGGATATAGCCAGACAGTCTTGAGTTAAAACCTGGGCTCTGCTGCTAATGGCTGTAGGTCTTTAGACAAGTTATTTAACCTCTCTGAGCCTCAAATGTCTCATCTATAAAATGAGTATAAACCAATCTCATTGTTATAAGGGAAAGTGAACAAGATAGACCTCAGGTAAATACAGCAGGGTGAAGCCAACCATCTCATTTAGCTACCCACTGAAACAACAGTAAAGGAATCTATTTTCAAAAACACAACCCCACAAGGTCGTGGAGAATGTGACTGGAGACAGAAGGGCGATGCCATGGTGACAGTCACGCATTACGCAACAAGCACGAAAGGGCAGCCGGTCCACGCTGGATCTAATGGAAACTGCACTGGCAGAATGGGAAGTGGGGGTGGAAAAGTGTGAGTGAGCAGTGGGAATAGGCGTGGAAAGAGAGCGATTCCTCATCTTCTAGACTGGGAACTCAGAAGTCACTACATAGGACAAGCGCAGAAAGTAGCAGAACAAGCATTGTCTTTAGTGACTTGGATAAAAAACACTAGAAGAATTTTTAGTGGCTGCATCTAAGGAAGAGCAATGCGGATGGGGAGGTGAGGAAATGGCTGTTTTAACAAGTCGTATACAATTATCTGACTCTTTAAATTGTGTAGGTATATAGTCATGATAAAAATAAAAATAATCAACAAGATTAAAACAGATAGTAGTGCGGTGTGCCTGGCACAGAGTAGGGATTCAATTAATACGCGCTCCTTTCTCCTCTTGGGCAGGTATCTGTTCATTACTAGCTCAGAGTTGATCCAACATTATCTCACTTAATCTCCATATGCCAATCAGTAATTACTCTCCCCCTCTTACAGATGAGCGAACAGATTAGGCAACTTGCCTGAGGATGCAACCGTTCTTCCTCCCATTTTCCTACTGTCTCTGAGATAGGAATCCAGTGGAGGGTTTTGAGCACAGGAGATCTCACTTCCCTTTTAAAAGTAATGCTTTGGATGGAAACAACCTAAGTGCCCATTGATGGATGAATGGATAAAGAAGATGTGGTGTGTGTGTGTGCGTATACATACATACATATATGTATGTATATGTATAGCTATATATATATAGTATGTATATATATATAGTATGTATATATATAGCTATTATATATATATATACAGTATATATATATATATATATATATATATATATATATATATATATATATAGCTATTTAGCCATAAAAAGGAAATCTTGCTATTTGCAACATGGATGGACCTTGAAGTGTTATTCTAAGTGAAGTCAGAGAAAGACAAAATACCATATGATTTTACTTATATGTGGAATCTCAAAAAGCAAAACAAACAAACAAACAAAACCACTCATAGATACAGAGAAAGATTCGTTGTTACTAGAAGAGAAGGGAGTTGGAGGGAGGGCAAAACAGGTGCAGGGGATCAACTGCAAGGTGATGGATGGTAACTACCGTGTTTCCCCGAAAATAAGACCTGGCCGGACCATCAGTTCTAATGCGCCTTTTGGAGCAAACATTAATATAAGACTCAGTCTTATTTTACCGTAATATAAGACCTGGTCTTATTATTATATTATATTATTTTCGGGGAAACACAGTATACTTACAGTAGTGACTACTATGATGTATATAAATATTGAATTATAATGTTGCACACCTGAAATAAATATAATGTTGTATCCCAGTTTTACACAATAAAAATAATTAAACAAATGAAAATTAAAGGAAGGAGCACTTCAGCTGCTGCTTGGAAAATGGACTGGGGTGGGGGTGGGGGTGGTGGGGGTGGGGGTGGGGGTGGTGGGGGTGGGGGGGTGGGGGGGTGGGGGGGGTGGTGAAATCAGGAGATCGTTTTTGGAAATATAGTCTAAGATGCCTAAGGATACCTAGGAAGATATACTGAACAGGCACTTAGAAATACGAGTCTGATTTCAGAGAGAGGTCAGGGCTGCAGACAACAATCTGGGAGCCGTCTGCATAAAGATGATATTTAAAATAACTGCATGAAGTAACTTAAGGAGTGTAGACCAATAAAAGTAATAATAATAAAAGGAAGAGGCCCCAGACTCTCTAGAACACTCCAATGTGCAGCCGTCACGGTGAAGAACCAACAACGACCGAGGAGGAGCAGCCCGGAGAACTGAGAAAGTGGAGCCCTGGAAACCCAATGAAGGGTTCAGGATGGAGGATGCAATCATGGGAGCCACATGCTGCTGAGTCAGACCAGAGACTGTCAACTCTCCAAACTTCTGCTGGTGGTGATCTCATCTGCCCCCACAGCCTCACCTGTGCCTGCATTACCTCATCCCAGCCGACTCAGAGGCCTCCTACCGGAACTGGTTGCGGACCTCCAAGCAGCCTCTCCATTCACCCTGCAGTCAAGATTCACCTAACTCTGGTCCTCAAACTTTGGTGTTTCTCAGAGTCACTTGGAGGGCAAATCAAGCACAGGGGCCCAGCCTCATTTAAGTAGCAGATGGCCTTACCTTCGTACTCTGACCTAGCTCCACAGGTGAATCTGAAACTGCCCAAACTGATCAGAAGAACTGCAGATTGAATGCAAACACAGTTCCAACTCCACACTCTTCTGCTTAGAAAGCCTCCAGGTATAATTCATATCCTTTACCCTATGGACTCAAACTACTTCCTTGCAACTTTAACTTCCATCATACCCCTTTGCAAACCTCTGCCCGTCCCAACTAAATGTCTTATCATCAGTGGACAGATTATAATTGTTAGTTAACTGACCACACTAGTTGCTTTCCTGCTTTATGCCCATGCCAGCAGCCTTCCCAGCTAAATCTCCATCTCTGCAAGCCAGTTTTTCTAGGAAACCATGCTTGATCTTGCCCACCTAAATGTGATTTCCCCATCTCTTTAATCTTCTAGGAAAGCAATGAAAGCAGCTGTCCTCAGCCATCTCCCCTGCAAGCCTTCCATGTGTCTGGGCCACTGAGGTTATCCCCCACTCTGCAAGCCCTGAAGAAACCTTTGCAGATTTACGGATAAAACAAAACTATTCATCATCAGGGGGAAACAAAAGCGGGGAAGCCAGTGAAGACTGGCAGGGGGCGGTGGCAGCAGATGGCCCACATCCCTCTCCATGTCCTCAATACTCTGTGACCCCAATGGATGGTCTTCCCCAACATATGGTGCTCTCCATCCTACCTCAGTGATGTCACCACAGTGGCCAAGCCGGAAACCTGGGCGTCATCCCTGGCCTTCCCTTCTCTCACCTCCAGCCAGTTAGTCACTGTTTCTGATAAAGTCTCCTTCCTCACCCCCTGTCAGATCTGTCCCCTCATCTTCACCTTCCCTGCTTCAGGCCACATCATTTCCCATCAGAATGACTGCAATAGCTTCCTGACTGGTTTTCCTGCCTGCAGCCTCCCCTCCCGTCTCACCCTCGCACACACACCTCTTATCTTCCACACTGCTGCCAGGAGGACGAGTCTAGTTCACAAATCCCATCAAGGCAACGCAGCACTAGCACAACTCTTCACCTGCTTCCTATCAGCCAGAGAGGAGGCAAAGAACCTATGAGATTGTCAAGACTGTGCGCTCTACAGTCAGGCCTGCATTTGAACCCATGTTCTTCTCATCGGGGCAACGCCCTTGGACAAGTGCCTCAACATCACTGAGTTTCATTTTTCCTATTTATATGAAATGTGGGTGAAAATACACACATTGTGCGATTGTGGAGATTCAGTGAGATTATGTATATGGAAGTCCTTGGCACATAACTGGGAGTTTGCAACCATGGCAGTAATAACGCTCTCAGCCATACATGGCCCCCACCCTGAGTACCAACCATCAGACACAACAGCCAAGTTATTTTCACACCGTCCGCTTTCTTACTCTGAGGCTTCTTCACCATGTAATGTTTTACCCCAAGACCCCTATTCCACCTACTCATTTCCCACTCCTATTTGAAGGCTCAGTTCCAGCATCACGATTCCAGGAATCCTCTCCCATCCCCCACATGGAAGTGACTGCTCCTGACTCTCTACCCCCACAACAGACTTGGATCACAGCACCCGGAACTCTCTGGAGAAATGGCCACTTATACGTGTAACTCCTTTGTCTGAGTGGTAAGCTCCCTGTGGGCAGGGCCATGTCTCTGAGCCCAGAACTCAGCCCAGGACTTGGCACAGAGCAGGTCGTCAGCTCACAGATGTTGAATGGATAAATGGAATGACACATCTGCCTGAGGGAGGCAGCTGGAGGCTAACCAAGGACAAAATTCCTCTCCATCTGTGGATCTGTGAAAGTTGTCTGCTTCCAAAACACAATGGGGCAGCTAGTGGATAGACATTCCCATTCTAAAACAGAGAAAACAGAAGGAATAAAGAGCTCACTGGTATAAACTGGAAGCTGACAGGCTCCCAGGGATGGAAGGCCAAGTCTGCCCAGGCCACAGGCTGTCCCTGGAGCTGTGAAGCCTAACCGAGGTCCTGCCCAGTCCTGAGGTCTTTGTCCTCACAGGGAAGGCCTGACAGTGAAGAAAAGCAGCACCCCTGGCCTCTGAGCAGTGGGAGGGCCACAGACACACACCCACTTTGTATCCAGACCACGGACAAGGCCACAGGCATTAACTTTCCATAGGAACAGGGAGCCAGACACAACGAGATATCCAGTCATAACAAAGGGAAGTCAGAGCAGGACAGAGGAACCAGGATGCTGAGAAAGCTGCTATCAGAATTGCTGAATGCCTTTAGTGAGTACCTGAGCCTAATACAATAAAAGTGAAGAGGTGGAGCCTTGATTTCTTTTGTCAGTGAACAGAAGCTAAGTAGCCTAAGAAAAACTGCACAGGAGAAAAGAAAAGAATGCCACTGAAGGTGAACAAGCACGTTTAACTTGTCCCCATCTAATCATGGTATCAGTGACTCCTAATAAGGAATGTTTGTTTAAAGCTTTCAGCTTCAATGTTTTTCACACACAAGGGAGTGTCTCTCACTCCCACCTAAACATCCCAGATCAGGCTGTTCTGAACAGTCAGCCAGTCAGACTGAGGCCAGTGGGAGCCAAGATCCATCAGAATTGATAAAAGGGGCTTAGCTAGGTGCAGGCTGGCAGTGCCGAGGGGTGGCAGGGGCCTAATGCAATATTTATTGCTTAGCATCTTTCCCCGCTGTGCCAGGTTAGTGAGTTGTATGCACGGTGCATTCCCAGCCACGCCCTGTTAGGCGAGGTCCAAAAGAGCCCAAAGAACACTTGTGCTGGAGCCCAGCTCTACCAAAACCGCTGGAAGGAGGCCTTTTGCTTTCTGGCTTTTCCATTTAAAACCCATCCCAGCTCATCACATGTCACTCCTCCTCCACCAGCCTCCTTTGGCACATCCAAACCCAGACGCTTCCACTTAAGCACTTACCCAAAAAGCTCAGGCCCTCTCACCAAGCCACAGCCCTTTAAACAGGGCTGCAAGATCCCAAACAGCTTTTCCACCAACACGTAATAACAGCAGGAGACTCAGTCACAGAGCTGAACCCCCTTCTCTAAAGAATGAAAGGAATAGCACCAGGACTGACACCTCACCTCCAGGCGCCATGAGGCCGGACTTCCTCTCAGCCTCGCTGTGCCCCAGACTCAGGAGCAGGAGAGACATCTGCCTCCAACTTGACATAGCAAGCTTAAGAGAAACACCACCCCAAAGCCTCATGAGAACCCATGGGCCCACCCACAAGGAGGGGCCTGAGGTCTGGCTGGAAGGGGGTGTCACTGCTGACACCCAAACAGCACCTCTGACCTGGGCTTAAGGGACACTGAAGACTGATGTTGAGTTTCCCTTAATGTCTTTGCTTAATATTTTTAAACCTTGCTTCACCTTCCTCTGATTGTTCTCACCTCCCATTTCTGCTCTTGACATTCAGCCCCTGAGCTGGTCTTTTTGCCTAATTCAGGGGTTTATTGTGGTAGAGGCCACCAACAATCTCAGTGACCAAGGCCATGTGCCTTGACCCAGGCCATGGGCCTTAACCCAGGCCTGCCGAGGCATGGTTTAGGCAGATTTCAAAAGACAGGGGATGCAGGTACTCCAGCAAGGAGAGGGACTGGGGACGAGGTTAAGAACAGGCAGGAATCCGAGCCTTTGGGAAAAGTGAGATGGGGAGCCAGAGTGTCCAGGGACAAAGCATCATCAGGCCCCCCATCAGTTTGCTCCATAACACTGTGTTTAAGGCAAATACATCTGTATCCTCACTGGGGTGGGGCGCACAGTGGTCACTTGGAGAACTTGGAGGGAAGGTTCTTTGCCTTCCTTCTGAGAGTCTCAGAAAAAGTAGGTTTCAGAAGTAAACATAAAGGAGAGTTGGCCCTCTGAGACCGGGAAGTGAAGGGCGGGGAGAAGACAACAAACCTCCATAGCTCAGATCTGGTAGCCAGCCCATGGCCTCAGGGCTGTCCACAGCACATCACACAATGGCAAATTATTTCGTGCCTGTGTAGTTTTCACCTGTTTATAAGAGCTGCCTGCTATGGAAGTTCACAGAGGGTTTCCTATCTCCTCCAGGAACAGCAGCCCCTGTGAAAAGACTCTGTCCTCATTATGTTAATCTTCCTGGTGATCTTGTAAGGGATATATTGTAATTATCAGCCCCATTTTACTAAAGAGGCAACGAGACACAAATGGCGGTTTGATGGGGTCACAAACTGCTGAAAGTCCTCCCGTGGGGTCTACGTAGTCTGTCTGTCACCTAAGTCCCTGCTTGCTCTCCCCCCACACTACCCGGCCCAGCAGACTTGCCCGGAGCGCTGAAGAGCTGTGCCACAGGGAAGCTGGTTTCCATATCCAAACTGAACCCAGCTCAAAACACCTGGGGCCGAGAGACATACTGTCACCCGCTCCCCTGCCTAGCTCACCATCATGGGACCCTGCCCACTGCCAACCCCCTTCACCTCTGTTACGAGATCGCATTTTACTTGAAAACAACAACAACAACAACAACAACACACACACACACACACACACACACACAGAGAAAACAATTGTCATAAAAATGCATGACCCACAAATATCAATCTATTATTATTTTTTTAAGATTTGTTTATCCATTTAACAAATACTATTTGTCCCCTATTATCTGTAAAACCCTGTGCTAGTAGATGCTGGGAGGGGGGAAAAATGAAGGTTAAGACTAAGCTATTTATCTACCAAGAGCCAAAAATCTTTCATCTCTCATCCATGTCAATTAGAATGTGAAGGTTGCGTGAGCCTCTATCTGAGATCCATGAGCCAAAGCCAATAAACTTTGGCTTTTCCCAATTTAGACGTCAGAAATTCATGGATTAATTAATGATCTAATTTCAAAGCAGTCATGGTATTCCTTTATGAGAAGAAAAACATCATTTCCCTGACATTCCTATCATCTCTAAAATTAAATTCAGATGGCAACTAACGGCTAGTGTCATTTCTACAATGTCACTAGCTCAATGGGCAAGTAACATGTAAAACATCACATAGCAGTTAGTTTCAAAGACAAGCTGAGTTTCAAAAATCGACCATTTGCTGATCATTTTGCGGGTAATAAGGCTCACCTCACCATCCATTCATTCTATGGGAAGATCGCAGGCGCCGGGCACCAGACAGGCCCTGGAGAAAGACACGTGCATGGTGACAACCCAGCATGCTGTGCATGCCCGGGAGAGGGAAGCTCAGTGTTCTCAGAGCGTGGCAGCAGTAGGAAGAAGTCAGAGGGCCGTGTGGGCAACCCTAGAAGGCTTCACAGAGCAAGTGAGATTTCTCCAGATGGGCAGCAGGCAGAAATGCATTGCAAGAGGAGTCAAGAGCAGGCTCCAAGGTATGAAAAATTCGTGAGTGTGTGTGCGCCTGCGTGTATGCCTGCGTGTATGCATGTGTGTGCCTGCATATAGCTCTGTGTGGCCAGAGAACTGGGAATGAATGGCAGCAAATGAGGCTTGGACCAGCTTGTTAAGGGTCCCTTACCTCATCTCACCCCTAGAACTTGGCCTTTATCCATCAGGCAATGGGAAACACTGATAGGAGCGACTTGGAAGCGCCATTCTCCAGTATTAATGGAGAAGGATGCAAGGACCTGAGGGAAGGATTCTTCTCAGAGGAGCTTGCAGGGCTCTCAGAACTCCCCTCCCTGAGTATAACCAGGCTAATGGCAGCCTGCCCTCCACCTGCTTACCTCAGGAACCCTGCCCCACACTCCTCTGACTCAGTTTTCCCTTTCACTACCCCCTCATTCTGGACAGCGAGGATGGGGCGTCTCTACTCCAGGCCCCGTGAGCCCTGTGCTTGTCGGCAGTCAGCACACAGGATCATCCCCTGAAACTCTGCCTACCTCTCTCCAGCCACCTCCCCAGCTGGCACTGACTGCTCCCCAGCTCGTTCTGCCTCTCCGGTCACAACTTGCCCTGACTCTCCCCCTGCCTGGGGAGGCAAGCTCAGGTGTCTTCTTCCTTCTGCTCCAGGATGCTAAACAATGCATACAGCTCCATCAGACACTTGTGTACCCAGACCTTTAATCTCATGTTTCCTTCCTATGAGACTTCTCCTCAGCGAACCACCATGCATCTTTCTTGGGTGAGAAATGGTATCCCCCAGTTCCCTTTCTCTCCACCCCAAACTTCCCTTCTGCCATCTGATCCCCTAATCTCTCATCACTGAGGTCCAACCTCTCAATTATTCCCTTTTTGGCTGAATCTGAATCTCTCCCCCTCTCCTGCTCCTTCCTCTCAATCCACAAATATTAAAGCCTCAGCTATCCTAAAACCCTTCCTTTGGACCTACATCCCCAGCTATCATTTCATGTTTCTCCTTTACTTTGTTGCCAAAGTGCTTACCTCCCATTTTCTCTGACACCTTCTGCAATGAGATTTCCATCTATGGGCACCGATGCTGCTATCTCATCTACTGAGCTACTTTGGTTCTTACTCCTTGAGAGGCAGTCTAGGGTGGGGGGTCAGACTGCTTGGGTTAGAACCCCATTTCTGAATCACTTGCTAAGTGTCCTAGGGCAAGATGCTTACCCTCGGGCCGGCCCGGTGGATCAGGCGGTTAGAGCTCCATGCTAACTCCGAAGGCTGCCGGTTCGATTCCCACATGGGCCAGTGGGCTATCAACTACAAGGTTGCCAGTTCAATTCCTCGAGTCCCGCAAGGGATGGTGGGCTCCGCCCCCTGCAACTAAGATTGAACACGGCACCTTGAGCTGAGCTGCTGCTGAGCTGCCGCTGAGCTCCCGGATGGCTCAGTTGGCTGGAGCACGGGCTCTCAACCACAAGTTTGCTGGTTCGACTCCCACAAGGGATGGTGGGCTGCGCCCCCTGCAACTAGAAACAGCAACTGGACCTGGAGCTGAGCTGCGCCCTCCACAACTAAGACTGAAAGGACAACAACTTGAAGCTGAACGGCACCCTCCACAACTAAGATTGAAAAGGACAACAACTTGACTTGGGAAAAAAAGTCCTGGAAGTACACACTGTTCCCCAATAAAGTCCTGTTCCCCTTCCCCAATAAAATCTTTAAAAAAAAAAAGAAAGAAAAGATAAAGATGCTTACCCTCTAGCCTAAGCTTCCGCATCTATAAGAAGAATAAAAGTACCTACCCCAAAAGTGGTTGTGAAGGTTAAATGAGTTAATACAAGCCCAGCACTGAGACCAGTGCTCAGTCAGTGTCAGCTGAGACTGCTTTCCTTGGCATCTCATCCGTGCTGAATCCCCTGAGACGGTCTCTTTCTTTGGCACTTGGGACAAAACACTCTCTGGTTTCTTCCAGATCCTCTTCCTTCATTAAATGTCCTAGCTCAGCTTCCACACACTTCCCCGGGCAGATTCTGAGCTCAGTCTCATCTTTTCTCCTTCTACTGTCTCTCCCTGGACAAGCCATATTTCATCACCATGTTCCTGACTCCTAAAACTACACTGCTTTTTTGAGCTGCGGACCAAAATATCCAAATACTCATTAGCTTACTGGTTATTTCTTTGCAGCCACTGAGATTCAGCATTCTCAGAAACTCTCAGCATCGTCGTGACTTCGCTTGGTAGCTCCTTGGCCTTCTCGAACTGTACACCCTGAACCCCCGGGGACCTCTCCCTCACTTTCAAACAGTGGACAGGTATCTGTGGATGGTTCCCTACAAGGACACTCTTCTCCCTCTCACCCCTCCACTCCAGCTGCCTTAGCCTGTGTTGGGGTATTCAGGACCTAGGCACCGAGCGCCTCCTCTCACCTGAGCAATACCTGGCCTCTCCCACAGAAGCCTAAATTCATGATCTGGCATCCAAGGCATTTCTTAGTCCTGGACTCATGATGGCAATAATTATGGCTGCCATTTATTAAGCACTCGTCCTGCGCTGAATTAAGTGTTTATATGTATCTCCTATCTGAATACGCATAACTATTATTATTCAAATTTTACAGACAAGGAAACTGAAGCTTGGAGATGTTAAGTGACTTGCTCAAATCACACATCTAGGAAGCAGTAGAGATGGGATTTGAACTCTGACTATCGGACTCCAACGTTATGTTCTTAACCACTATGCAGCACTTCCTCACCAAGCCTGGGTACCTCCAACCACAGTCTTCTGAGTTCCCGGTACTCCAGCCACAGGAGTGCTTTCACATTTTGCTGTGCCTTCTCATGCTGTCCCCTCAAGCTAAGGTCCCCTCTCCAGTCTCTGCGCATAAAAACTAACTCTTCAAGGTCCAGACAATTCTCCTTCCTTTATGACAGCATCCCCACACTTACCTGTCCTAGAAAATTTCTGCTGAGGCCCACAACACGTGCTCACACCTTCATTTAATTTGTTTCATGGTGCCATGGGGATATAATGGGGCCACGAGAGGACACAGACATTATCGTTTTTCAGGACCTCTTCACCTGGAGCAGCTAAGAATCTGATTGGTGGGAATGAGAGAAGGAACTGAGCATGTGCAGTCCAGCCCCATCCTTCCCTCTCTTTTCCTAGAGCCACCTTGCCAGAGAAAAGTGGCCTTCCCCAGGAAGAGGTCCATGATAGCAGTGGGTATGCTAGCTCAGCAAAGGGATGCATTCAAACCCTACTGGCCACATTCTCTAAACACCTTT
The DNA here is from genome assembly GCF_057876585.1 of Rhinolophus sinicus. Lineage (NCBI taxonomy): Eukaryota > Metazoa > Chordata > Mammalia > Chiroptera > Rhinolophidae > Rhinolophus > Rhinolophus sinicus. Next base: position 145,061,089 of record NC_142514.1, on the reverse strand, counting down.
ATTAGCCCTAGAGCAAATATCTTGGTCTCTTTCTCTCTGACTCCTGCTCTTATTTTTTAATCAGTGCCAAACTCAGAGGGCATATAAGTGGTGAAAATAATTACTACATCCCCCACCCAGTTTGTGTCACTCTCAGTAAAGGGTAAAGTGACAGTGCTCACAGAATGACAGGTCAGTGTGGTTCTGTGTGGCACACTGATGACCTTTAAGCAATCACTGGGGGTCGAGTACTGATCACTAGCAAGGAGGCCCCACAGTATGCTGGGTGATAGCCCTACCATCCACATGGCGCCCCTGTCTGGGAGACTGGCTCCTCAGCAACCTGCACATGACCCTGTAATTCACTTTCCCAGGTAAGGTAATGCCAGGAAGGCGATCTGGGAGGACAGACATTTATGTTGTGGCCAGTGGACAAAGCCTGCCAAAGTGAATTAGTCCATTGGTGTCTGGTTTATAAACAAGCCTTGTCAGTTCGGTCAGCATGAATCAGGCTCCCAGGCCACAAACACCCTTCAATGAATGGATAAGGAGGGTCTGACCCTGCAAACCACCATTCCAATCAGTGCTTACCTCCATTCTCTGCCCTGTGCACACCCTACCTGCCCCCCAAGGCAGACAGAACCTTACCCTGCTGACAGAAACCAGTGGGCAGTGTGTTTCCTGAATTCCTTCAAAGAAAGAGCACATCCTTCAAAGAAAGCTACCCTCATCCTCCTTCTTACAGCAAAGAACACATGCATGCACCCGTACACGCACAAAAATTTACTTCCAGGAAGGAACAAATGGACATCAAGTTATTTCACTTCCTCAACCTGAAGACAGACAGATCCAGAGAAATGCTTCAAAGGCAACTTGAATACTTCCAAAAAGTTTCATCTCAATAACCACCACCTAAGTAGGGGCAGCCAGTTAGCTTAGTTGGTTAGAGTGTGTGCTCTTAACAGCAAGGTTGCAGGTTCGATTCCCACATGAGCCAGTGAGCTGCGCCCTCCACAACTAGATTAAAGACAACGACTTGACTTGGAGTTGATGGGTCCTGAAAAAAAACACACTGTTACCCAATAAAATTAAAAAAAAAAAAAAAAAAAAAAATAACCACCATCTAAATAATAGAACTAGTAAGGGCGTATTGTTGAAGCTGGGTGATGGGTAATGAGTTTCATTACACCATTTGTTCTTCTTTTGTGTATGCTTGAATTTTTTTATAGTAAAAGATAAAAAACAAAACAAAAAACACCACTTAGGGAACTGGGCTTTTCCAAAGGGAGGCATAGGATCCCACCTTCCCTTGCTAGGGACCAGCAGAACTGAGATTTGAACCTAAATTCCTGATGACGCATACAGTGTTTTTTGAACAGTGTCATTCAGACCCCCTGAAGGTCCTTAACATCTAACCAAACTCTCATCTCAGCGTCGTTCGGACCTTCATCATCTCTCACCTGGATTGCCAAAGCTGCCTCCTCTCGGCTTCTTCTAGCTGACTCTTCTTCAACCCATCTTGCCCAGTGCAGACAGGTTGTGTTTCATAAAGCTCATGACATTACTTCTCTGCTCCCAAACTTTCCACGGCTCCCCACTGTTTCAGGAACAAAGCTGCATTTATAGCTTAGCCATCAACTTCTCCAATAAGGTCCACCCTCCCAGCTGCACTTCTTACCGTGTTCTCAGGTGCTGCCATGTCCTGCTCCTAAATCCAGAAAGAGTCTCCAGTTTTCTCTATTTTGTCTGTTTGGGATGCTTTATTCCATCTAGACTTTTAGATCCCACCCATGCTAAGGCTTTATCCAAATGCACCAACCCCAGGAAGCCTTTCCCAACACCACTACTCCCAGTGCTTGAAGGTTCTGGATGCCTCCACTCTGCTCCTGCCATACTTGGTACCCGTCTTTATCATCTCACGTACAGCCCTGTTTATACAATTCCTCAAAATCTGTCTCCCCTTCTAAATTAAAATGCTTGAGAGTAAGAGTGCTATTCACCTTTCTATCGTCAGAGCCCAGCAATGAACTCGATACAGGTGGATACTCATAAACACTGGCTGACACAAAATGTTAAAGGTGTGTGAACCTGAGTGGAGAGCAAAGGGAGAAGGGGCATGTGTGTGTGAGTGAGTGAGAGACAGAGACAGAGACAGAGACAGATGGACACGTTGGTGAGCTTTCTGAAATAAGGGTGAGGAATTGTCCACAACAGCCTCTCTCACCTCACTCTCTCACACTGGAGACCCCTCTCTTGGTAGTCTGATAGTCAGAGAAGGCAGCCTCTGCCATAAGGGGAACTTGGCCATGCTTGGGCCTGGCATGAGCAAGAGACATAATAGATGAATGCAATTATACTCCCAAAGGACCAACAGGGGAAGAGGATGTAACTTCCCCCAACAGATCATAAAACCAGTCATTTCTCCTCATTATTTTCTTTCTCCTCATTTTCTATTATTTTAGAACACTAAGCAACAAGAGAAAAAAACAGATCTGAATTGGCAAGTTTTCTCTATCATCTAGAGTGTGCAGGGCCTCCTGTATAACTTGAGCCTGCAGCCAGCCACCTCCTACAAGTTCCCAAGCTGCCTGGGGAGGAGCACAGGCCCCAGAATTTGGCAGGCTCTAGGCAAATTCTAATTGAAGTAATCAAAATGTATTCTGTATTTCGAACCTTCATTTCAACGTTTGCTCAACAGTTTAATTTTGAATCAATGCAATAGTTTTCCTTTTGCATTAAAAAACAGTTAAGCCAATAGAACACCAAAGAATTTCTTCAAAGACAGGCCGTGTGCACTGGCAACAACAACCTGGCTCCGACCTCGGTTAGAGAAGGGGGCTTCCTCTGCAGGTCTGCGCGAGATGTTGTTAGCAGGGTATTAGCATCTCGGGCTTCACTGGAGGGCTGAGGGCCACATGGGAGCCAGATGAAGACACCACACAGAAACCACTGCTGCCAGAGAACCCAGACTACAAGGGAACAGCTTGGCCTGGACTTTCCTGGGCTGAGAGTTTGGACAAGGCCAATCCAGCTTCCCCCACTGGCTGGGCTGAATCCCCCTTCCTCTCCTGGTCCCTTGGCAGGACCAGCAATGAGCGCCTCTCCCTGCCTCACCATGACACTGAGTCTTGTCCAATGAGGATTTTGGAAATATCTGGTTATAGGTTAAATTATGTCCTCCTTCCCTGAATTCATAAGCTGAAGGCCCAACCCCTACTACCTCAGAATAGGACTGTATTTAGAAAGGCGATCTTTAAAGAGGTAATCAAGGTAAAAGGAGGTCATTAGTGTGAGCTCTAATCCAATATGACTGGTGCCTTTACAAGGACAAAGACAGGTACAGAGGGAAGACCACGTGAAGACACAGGGAGCAGTTGGCCATCCGTAAGCTAAAGCGAGAGGCCTCAGAAAAAACCAATCCTACCGACACTTTGATCTTGGACTTGTAGCCTCCAAAATCGAGAAAATAAATTTCTGTTGTTTAATCCACCCAGTCTGCGGCACTTTGCTATGGCAGCCCCAGCAAACTACCACACACCCCATCTGTCTTAGACACACGGCTGGACAAGATGATCGGAAGAAGGCAGAACTCCTCTCCAGACCGTGGGCCTCTGTTCTCATCCACTGGTGCCCCTTCCTTCTCAGTCTAAGGGAGACTTTGCTTCCCATCTTCAAATCTTAAACAGCACTCAGGTAAGGACAGTTCCTAGGAGTCCTTTATTTTCTCTGTAAGTCAGTTCTGAGGCTGTCGCACCTGGGACCAAGACCATTTAGTGAGGTCAGACTCTAGCATGCTACAAGGAGGAAACCCCAAGACCCCCCAGCCTGACCAGCTTTCAAGCTGCTTTCAAGGAGCTAAGAGCTCTGGGCCCAGCCCTCTTCTCTACAAGCCAACAGCTCCAGAGTATACTGAAGGGAGGGAGGGGCAGGACTGGGCTCCTAACCTCAGCTCACCAGTCACAAGACACTTGTCACTAAGATCACTTCCCTCCCCTAAGAACACTTAGGCCAGAGTGGTTCTGGGAGTTTCCCAGGAAAAGTGATCCAGGAATCCCCCATTTGTATATACACTCCTGCCGACGAAAGACAAGCTGGCTGGAGAATTACACTGCACTAGGTCTCCCCTCCCTGGGGGCCCAAGAGGTCTTGCCAGTCTCACCCCAGGGGAGTGGGAGCATCTGTGAAATCTCCTGGGGCCTCTTTCACCTTTTCCACCTCTTCTTGTCCATAAAGCTGGGCCATTGTTTTCCCATTGGACCTTCCAGAATGGTTTCTCAGACTCAAAGTAAAATATGGAAAAGTCCGTGTGATTCAAAAAAGCCATAGAAGGGAAAGCAGGATGGACACCAGAGTCCCCACACCCCAATCCAGTCTAACCCTAAACTTCCTTCAGCTGATTTCTCATTCCCCTGAGGAAGGAGAGGAGCAGGAGGCAGGCAGACCGACTTGGGTTTAAATCCTGCTCTACCACTTAGAGTTGGGTGAGTTTTTGGCCTTGAGTAATAATATACACTAACCTCTCAGGTAAATGGAGCTAAGAATACCTGCCTCACAGAGCTGGTGAGAAGGTTAGGAGAGAGGATAGAGTAAAGGACCCGCTCAGTGCCTGGCCAGTAAATATGCAACACCCGGCCTCTCCTCTCAGAGAACATATCCCTAACTATACTATTCCAGAAGATGGATTTAGCCAAGACCTCTTATCGGGGCCTAAATGTTGAGATCAGAGGGGAAAAAAATATATGACTTTAAGAAGTTGCCAAACCTCTTGGAGCTGGCCCCCAATTGGGCAGACCCTGGGGAACACAGAGCACATGCTCCGAGCTGTGTCTCTCCAGCAGTGTCTGTCAGGAAGGTTGGGCCACCAGGCTCTTACAAGTCTTTGGTGTCTTCCTCAGTCATTTCGCCTGTCTCACTAGGCACCTGGCTTAGGGACAGTGAGTATATTTTATGATGATCAAAGGCCATCTGAGGGCAGGCACCTGGCAGAGAAATCAGAGCTGGGGAGATGGATTTGGGAGACCCCAAACATGGAGGTTGTAGCTGAAGCTGGGCCCTAGGGATTGGGGAGAGGAAGGGCCCGATCTTGACAACATTCGTGAAAGGCTTCAGCCTGGGAGCAGGTCTCTGGCCCCGGGCACTTGCACTAGGAAAGCCTATTTAACTCAGAGGTAACCTTGAGACCACGGCCAAGTTGTGCTGGTGTCCCAGAGAAGCCCTACAATCGCTCCTAGTAGACATCACACTCTTACAGGACACCCAGAGCCAGGCAGGCAAGCACTGCTGGAGTGACTGAGGGAATGTTTCCACACAGTGTGTAACAACGATGCAACGAGGTGCATTCCTGTGTAGCCTGCAGGATCATTCTCACGAACGCCATTCCTCATCTAATTGTCACTAGTTTATTTAAAATTCTCTTTCAAACATTAAGTAATCATCACATCTGAGGACTGGATTTGTGATCCTGGAGTTCTTAAGTTTTCAAAGTACTCAAGATTAGTAGGCAGGACATGGAGACAGCGCTCTGTCCCACCCGAAGTCCCCTGTTACGAGAGCAGGAGTCACTGCAGCCCAGATACTACCCTATCTAGCTCCCCAGCTTCCTAGGTGGTCTTAGGCTTTCTCTCTGGGCTGAGGGAAACTACCCACTAGGAAGGTTGAAGGACCCCAGTTCCACCCTGAGGACAGAAGCAAGGTGTGGCTGCCAGGGCTGCATCTGGTTTCTGAGCTCCAGGAGGGAGGCCAGGCTGGACAAAGGGTGGGGCCATGGACAGACCTGTTCGGCAGTAAGGACTGGCTAACTCTCAGAACACAGGATAAGAAAGAAGCCCAACTTTAGCAGGCAGCCACCACCAGCACCCATCTGCTCAGAGCCTGAACATGTTACCATGGAAACAATGCCCTCCTTTCACGCAGGTATCCAGCACCCACTCCACGCCCCTGCTCGGGCAGTCTCCCAGCAAATGCTTACTGAATTTTGTGGGCCCCTCCTCTTTACCTCCACAACCCCACGTTGGTCACTGGCCAGGTTTCTCTGGCTCTCATCCCTCACCCCACCCTTCCCACCCACTCCAGAGTACCATCTTGCTTACCATCCCTCTACATCTGACACCCTCGAGTCCACAGCAGGTGAGGTGGGTTGTAAGGAACCTGTTACCAAAGATAAAGTAGCTAAAGCCAAGAATCTTTTTGTATAAACTAGAGAAGATTCTGGATTATCTTGCCCCATTCTAATATACTTTACTGAGTGGGAGTGAAAATAGAGGAATTCAGCCAAGAAATCAGCAATTGCCTACAGTGTTCAGGGAGTAGCAGTTTCTGTGACACCGCGAACAAGAATGCAACTTTCTACTATGTACTAGACTTACTTCCTAGATACGCGTATGTGTGCACACACACATATGTATTGGGGCCAGGTGTGTCATAACCATCTGGCCACATCCACCAAGTGCTTCTCAAAGGTTAATGTCACATGCGCACACTGACCATCTTCCTGCCTCAACATGAAGAGCTGATCTTCACAGCAAACTTAAGATGAAATAATCTTGACTCTCAACATGGTGGCAAGATAGGGTGGAAAGAACACGGGTTTAGGGATTGGGTAGACCGTGCAAAATCTTACGTCAGCCAATCGCCAAATAAGGAACCGTGGGAAAGTCACTTATCCTGAGTAAGTTTCCTCCTCAATTAAAGCCCTGAAATGCTCTTGTGAGATATAAGAGTCATCTTTGCGGGATGCATGGTGGGCACTTAATAGATGATAACTTCAATCCCTGGTTCCATATTTAACCTCACTTACTCCTCAGTTCTAGCCAAACCAAACCACTGGCTGTTTTCCACATATGCCCCATAATTTACCATCCCAGGCCTTTCTTTCCACATTGCTGCTCCCTCTGCTAGAAATGCCCTTCACTCCCACAGAAAGGGGTGTCTCTGGTCCATTTCTTTCCTTCAAGACATACTTCAAATGCCATCTCCTCAGCAAGCCAGCTGCCCCAAACTCTCTTTTCTCTGAATGTTCACTGTATTTTCTCTGTGGTTATCGCTGCCGAGTTTGAGTAAGGGGTATGTTGCTTAAATTCCATTCAGGTAGGGGACATATTTTATTCATCTGTTGCTCCCACCATCACAGTTCTTAGCGCAGAGGATGGTCAAAAATCATTTGGTGACTGATGTAATAAATGAGGTCACAAATCTATTGATTCCAGAGTACTTAAGAAGTATGCTCTACCACTGCTCCTAACAGGGTGAGCATTTCCCTAGATTCAGTGGGCCAATTCTGACCTTGGGGCTGCCGTGGCCTCCGTTCTTACCTTCTTACCAGGCTCCCTCCCTTCCCTGCCACCCAGGCCAGGACAGCGTGCCCTTCACACATCCACGTTGCTTAACCACAGCACTCTCCATCCCCCACACAGACACCCCACCCAAAACCTCAGCCTCCTTGAATACGGCCCTGCTGCCCACAGCCCTTCCCCACCTCATGGGGCTGGAAGCTTGCTCCGAGGCCCAGGCTGCAGACAGTCAGTATTCCCAGTCTTGGATGCTGTGAGCCCAGTGCCTCAGACCACATGGCCCTGGTTCTTCAGGTACCAGGACGCTGTGTTCTCAATATCTTCGAGGGGTCGCCAATGAGTCTGTAAGAGGTTTCATGCCCCAGGCAATGGTTGGGCCAAGGTGGGCACCGGCAGAGAATACACAGGGTACAGTTACTTCTTTGGGCTCATAGCCTCAGTTTCAGCCCACAGAGGCATTTCCTCAGAGCCTTTCCTCTCTCCCAACCCCTGCTACTGGTGGGACTTCAGCCTGTGACAGGACAGAGAAGCTTCTACACAGTTTTAAGGCTGCCCTTCCCCAGCCTCCCCACCTCATTCCCTCCTACACTTGCTGCGAGTCATCTCTGCTCAGAAGCCACCAACTATCCCCCCAAATCCTGCAGCACTTCTACTCAGACCCATAACCTTTCAGCTAATCCTGCCTCCCCTGTCATTTCACAAACTTCTCTCTAGCCAATCCCGCTTGGACAAACCCCCTTCAGATCGACTCCAATACCGTACATGCGTTAAGACAGCTGCCGGGCCCTAGAGACAAGCTTGAGTGTTTGGAATGACCTACATCATGTCAAACTAAAACCTACCTCCTCTTAGTGCCCTCTACTGTTACACTACCGACACTCGACTCTGCCCACTGAGCAACATAGAACATGGTAGCTCTCTCACCCCCCTGCAAATTGCAATCACAGCCTGGTGTCTCCTGTCTGTCCCCAGGTCTTTCCAGAGCTCTCAAGGCAGGAATTCTAGCTTTGCAGCATTTAGGGTCCTTCCTCTACCTGCTCCCAAAGTGTACTGCCAGGGTGCCACCTCCAGGTGTGGCCAGTGTTGGCCAGTGCAGGGAAAAGTGGGATGATTCACTAGCAAGGTCTAAACCCAGGACTTCTAGTAATGCAGCCAGGCTAAGCCAATGTATATGGGCTTTTTCACATGGTCAGGTAGGAAACACATACCAATTGATTTTGGAGCCTGAGGGCAGGACTTTGCACTTACCCTGCCACGTCTCATTGAGCTGGAGAGGGCTCTGAGCTCTCTCTGTTTGCTGCCCTTGTCCTGAATGTAGGTGACTGGCCATCTGAAACCAGGCCGTTCCCCGTCTGCCGCACACTTTTGCTTCCTGACTTCCTACTCACCCCCACCGTGGCTGTCCTTTCCGTGTCACACCTAGAGACCCAGAGAATGTTCCTTCCCTCTCAAATTTCAGAATAGGCTTACATCTGGATGACGTGACTCACTCCTCTGGACACAGCATTTCCCCCCGGCTTCCTGAGATGAGGATGAAAATGATAATAATACTACTTATTGACTACTTACAACGTGCCAAGCACTGTGGCCAACATTTTCTGTGCAGCATCTAATCTTCACAACAACCAAATGAAATAGGCTAGTTCCCATTTGACAGAGGAAGAACTTAAAGATCAGAGAGGTAGAGACGTGCTCAAAGCAGCACCAGTAAGTCTGTGTGGAGCTGGGATTTAAATGGAGGCCTGTGTGATTCAATCTACACTCTAGAACCACCAGGGTCCACAGCGATTAGGGAGGCCGAGCCTTCACGGTGGAGAAAACCTGCGCCTGCCACGCCAGAATGGGGAAGGGCACGCAGGAGGAGTCAGTTTCCTCGTGTCCAGAAGCAGGACAATAATCCCAGCCTGAGGCATTGTGCAGCTCTAACGAGCTGGCGCGGCGAAAACCTAGACAGACACACAGGGTAGTTGTTACCGGGTGAGCAGCCTTGCATAGAAGAACCAGATGTCTTGGCTGGTCACAGGAAGAGCTTATGTAATACAACTTTTTCATGACATCTAGTCAAGGTTAGGGGTCAGAGCTAAGAACTATTCCTTTGCTTTAGCAAAATGTTCAATTAGGAGAATCTGCCTTTCCAACCCAAATTCAAGTTCTAACGTCTCCCCTTCCCCTACGGCCATCCATTCTCCCGTTCCCTCTCCCTTTACCTGCCCTGGTTACTTATTGAATTTGGAGTTTGATACCACACATCCCAGTATGCCTGGGACAGTCCTGTCATCCCAGGATCCCATCCACTTCAGCATATGTCCACCTCCTTTCACTCTCAAAAGTGTGCCTGTTTGGATAATAAATTAAAGATAATATTCTGGAATCTTAAAAAAAAAAAAAAATCACTTTACTTCTCCAGCACGTTTCCTTCCCATAAAATGGGAAAAACTACCTATCTGATGAGACAAGCCCTGTGTAAAACCTACCAAGTGAAGTTCCACTTTATCATTCTCTCCGGAGGTAGCTTTCTGTGGGGCCTGGTGTTCACCTCTGTTGTCTCCATGAAGCAGTCTAGCATGGAACTAGCTATTCATTCGAAAACCTCTTTGATTCAGGGGAAACCAGGCCTCGTGCTCAAGAGAGAGGAGTTGCCATGTATGCATGCAGGGAACAAAGATAACCAATTTTTGGTCTTCCTAGCCTGATCTGTGGCTCTGCCCTTCTCTGTTCCCTTAGTCCCTACGACAGCTCATTGGCTCCTATACAACTCTCCTCTCTCCCTCTCTCTCTTTTCTCTTCTCTCTCTCTCTCTCTCTCTCTCTCTCTCTCTTCTCTTCTCTCTCTCTCTCTCTCTGTCTCTCTCTCTGTCTCTCTCTCTGTCTCTCTCTCTCTCACACACACACACACACACACACACACACACACACTGTCAAACCAAGGAGTTCCTTCTGGCATGGCTCCCTTAGCCTTTCTCCTGGAAGCAGGTGGGAGAAGTTTGCTAAGACTACTTGGGACACCTCCAGCCCAGTCACAGGAGTGGACCTCCAGGGCAGAGCGGTCCCTGCCCAGCCGAGAGGGCCAGTTACATCTGACTGGTACGTTCCACCCATGCACACAAGTCACTGTGCATTTATGTCTTTACCCGGGAGTCTGGGCAGGAGTTCTAACTAAGCCACTAAAACACACCCCCAGCGACCAATAAGCACTGGCATTCTTTAAGCAGGCACAGCAACCTGAGCTTTGGATCAGCTCTTTCCTGTGCCTGTCCTCAACCGGGAGGAAAGAGATACAGGCATACCTTGGAGATATTGTGGGTTCGGTTCCAGACCACCATAATCAAGTGAGTATTGCAATAAAGCTACTTGTCTAATTGTAACCTTTCTGCTGGTGGAATGCCTGCCTTCAAAAACACAACATCTGTGAAGCACAACAAAGTGAAGCACAATAAAAGAAGGTATATGCCTCTATACCCAAAACACAGCCTCCTGGGAACATCGCAGCAGCCATAGGCCTGAGGACGGGCCATGATACAATTAATTCCCCATAGCTGCACTTGGGTTAACAATCTCTTCCTGCAGATTAGTCAGCAGGCCCTCCACCAGCTCACCTCTCAAATCAGTCATCTGTGGTTGTCCCCGATACTTTACCATGGGTGAGTAGGCTCATGCACATATTCTGGTCGAGAGAGAGAGAGAGAGAGAGAGAGAGAGAGAGAGAGAGAGAGACTCAATGCAAACTGAGGTAGAAACTTGCCAGACACACCTACATAGCTCAAAACAGCCGAAACTTGACAAGTTTTTCCTCAAAGTCGAATCCCGACATTCCTTGTATCTTTGTTTTTATTTGGCAATTACCACATGCCTGGCAATAATCTAAATGTTTTACGTACATTAACCCAGCTCTGCCTAAGCTGACCAAGGTGACCACTGTGTTATGGCAAAGGCAGGACTCATCCCGGGAGGCTGGAAGCTGAAGAGCCCGGCTGAATGGAGAGGTATGGAAAGGCAGGGTGAAGAGGGAAGGAAATCCAGCCTTAGGGCCACTGAGTCTCAGTCTCTTGGCAGCAGTGAAAATTCTAGATAAGGTCCCCCTCACCTGACAGCTCTGGCCCTCCCCTAACCATCTGGACCCCGACACTGGCCCCTGCTTGGAGGAGGTCCTCAGGGCTGGTTGCCCTCTACCACCCCCACTCCAACCCTACACAGACAACATCTCAGGATTGGCAGGATGTGTCCCTAAAGTTTGTGCAAAAAAAAAGGTGTTTGGGTCTTAGAATACATCTTTCCATGGAACAGACAGATTGGTGGTTGTAGTCCCAGAAAAACCATTTACTACACATGCACCCACACTGAGCACTAACAAGTGGGAGTGCCGACACCATAAAAGCTGTCCCCACTTCCCATCAGCCTACTTACAGCCAGGCCCCAAGACAGAAAGGAGGACTCATGAGCCATCACACCCTCCCTGGCATTGGCTGTCAGGAGACACTTCCCCTGAGTCCATGACCTACAAGACTCCAGCCTTAGCTGTTCTACAGGCTGAATTCACCCCAAAACTGGTATCTTTCTCCTTTTTCATTGCCTAATGGAATCTTCATCTGGACCTTCTGGAAGCTCCCCTCTGGCCAAACCCACTATGCTCCAAAGGATAGAGCCCCAAGCCAGAGGACCAGGAGGCCTGGGTTCTGCCACCAGCAGCTGGATGACCCTGGGTAGCTTTCTTTGGGCTTCACCATTCTCTTGTGTACGAATAAAAATATAAGGGACATGTAAGAAACTACCCAAGGCTTCCTCCTGATTCCAAAGGAAATCAACCACCCTCGTTTCCCTTCCCCCTTCCAAGAAGCTTCTCCATTCTCTCATGCTCCCAACAATTGCCTCATTCTTCTCCCAGCACACTAGCACAAAATGTCAGTGTCCAACTTGACCCTTTTCTCTCTCCCTCAAATCCAATCAGTCACCAAATCCTGCAGGATTTCTTGGCAAGCTCCCTCACCTCCATTTCCTCCTCTCCATCCCTATTGCAACTGCCTGGGGTTAGGTCCTAAATTACCTCAATGGGTTAGTCCAACAGCGCATTCTCACAAGAAGTTCTTCTCTTCCCTCCAACCTGGCCTTCCTAGCCCTGAATCTTTCTTAAAGCACAGTTTTCAATGTGTCTTCTCCACACTCAAAGATCTTCGAAGCCATCGGAATAAAATTTAAATTCTTGAGCTTCAGTCTTTCAAGGCCTTCCACAATCTCTCCCTGCCCTAAGACTCCAGCCTCACCTTTCTCAGTGTCCCCTCCCCACCCCACCCTATGACTCTAGTAGCCACACGGGCCACTCCTCATTGGGCTTGCCCCAGTCTTTCAGGTTCTGCTCCTGTTCCTTCCCTCATCTCCCCCCCTTCACTGAGGCAGACATTGCAAACCCAGCTAGCTCAAGGGTTTTGCCTGCCACAAACTCTTCCTGAACATCTGTCGTGTGTAGGCCTCACACAACGGCTGAAGCAGCCCTAGAGCAGCTCAGAATTTGCAGGTCTGGACAGAGACATGCAAATAAAGAGCCTGCAAATAAAGAGCCTACGGACCATAGCAGAGATTTGTATTTGATGCTTTACATGTATAATATTAGAGGAAAAAGTAAACATGACTTGGGGTAGTGGAAGGTGAGCTGTTTCGAGAGTTTGATCTGAGTCCTGAAGGATTAATAGGAGTTATTCATCTTACAGAGAAGAGACAAAAGGGCTTTCCAGGAAGAGGAAATAGTGTATGCAAAGGCAGAGATGCACAAAGGATAGAAATGATTCAGCTACTCAGTTTGGGGAACAGTAGAGATGCAGCTGGCAAAGCTAAATTGTTGCCATCCTCTGCAAAGCCTTGAATGCCATACAAGGATGTTATACTTTATCCTTTCAGAGAGGTAATTCTATCCCCTCTGTGTCTAGACTTTCTTTCTACAGATGTGCTACAGAGGTTAAGATTACTATATAACATGGAACGTGGTGATTAGAAAAGCATAGTGCACAATGAATGCTCAGTTCTCAGTGTGCATAACTGTGTATGTGACAGAGAGAGGAAATGAAAGTAAGAATTACCAAGGAGCACCAAAGTTAGAATTACCTAGAAGCACTAAACAGAAATCATAAATTTCCTGAAGACAAAGCTGAGAGTTAGCAGCTCCCTGGGAACTCGTCAGGCCTTGAGGAGATCTGGGTCTAAAGCTGAACAGAGGCTATAGGACAGCTCCTCCCAGAAGATGATTTACCTGGTGCAGGAGAGATATGAATGGACCGCTTTAAGATCCTCAAGGTCAAACAAGAGCTGACCTGGCTTTCGGAGTCTATGAAGGATACAGCCCACCATTCTGAAGCTACCTGTGGATTCTGTGAAAACTGAGACACATAGGTGCCATTAAGTGTTGAAATCAAAGAATGACGCCAGGAAACATAAAGTGGAACTGCTCTAAGGAAGGAGGAAGCAGGAAAAGTAGTGACTCAGGAAAACACAAAGCTGCCAAGAGTTTCAGCCTAGTTGTGCCCACACCCAATAGTGACAGTATCACTTATTCCCTGAGTGTCACCTCTTGAATGGGGGAGCACAGTCTGGGAACTTAGTAAATGCTTAAATTACCACATAAGTTTGTTCATATTAGCTCTTCCTTCTCATAATGTGGAATAAGGGATCCACCAGAGGATTTTAAGCCGCGGAGCGTCATGAACAGATGTGTACTTCAGGGAAAAAAAAATTCTGATGGCCAGGTAAAAAACAACTTCAAATCTTACCCCAAATGTTCACTCGAAAGTACATATCATTCCTCCTCCAAAGCTGAATTCTCTCAGAATCATTCCTCCCTCCTCACTGAACCCGTGTAGTCAGTATACAGACTGACAATACCCACTCCCTGGCCCTTGTCCTATAGATTCTATCTCTCTGGAGTCTCTCCTGCCTCAATGTCCCACTGTCTCAGGCCCAATATAAGGCCTCATCGTTTATAACCTGATTGATTTTCCAGTGTCTTAACTGGGCTCTCCAGCCCAGTATTTTTTCCCTTGTGTTACTGCTTCCCACAGCCCTGCCAAGAGCCCACTACAGCACTTCCAACCCAGCCTTCATCAGAATCACCTGGGGGAATTTAGTAAAAACATCCCAGACACACTTAATCTGAATAGTTTAAAAGCTCCGCAGGTAATTCTGAGGCGTAGCCAGGTTAGCAAACTACTGCTCTAAATCCTTGCTATAGATAGTGAAGGGGTCACACCAGCCAAGTACTTGTTAGAAATGCAGAATGTCAGGTCCCACCCCTGAGCGATCAGAATCTGCATTTGAACAAGATCCCCAGGTGATTCTTAAACTGGTTAAAGGTTGAGACGCTCTGCTCTGAAGTGTTGCCTGGTCATTCATCCCACAGTATTTACAGGATTTTCTCCACTCAAGGCTAGGATTAGGGAAGTTGGGTAGGTCAAGGGCGAAGGTCCCTGACTTTATTAAGCTCAAAGAAACATCTACCAGTCTCCTGCTTAAAACCCTTTATTGACTCCCAGACTTTCAGACAAAGTCCAGACTTCTGCACCTGGCCCTCATGGCCCGCTGAGGCCATGTTTTTCACCAACTTTAATGTCTACCACTCACCATAGGAGCCCAGTCGGACAACTTACCACTTCTCAGGGTAGCTGGTGCTTGCCTGCTACATAGCTGTCACAGCCCAGGTCACACACTACCCACTTCTGCCTGGAGAAACTCGAGAGAAATGCTTTGAGGTCCATCACACAGATGTCACCCCCTTCTTGAAATTATCCCCGATTTTCCCTGCTCTAAAGACAGGAACCCCCACAACTCTTTGCTCTTACCTCTTTGTGGCATTTATCTCATTCTACTTAGTTTTAAAGTCAGCACACCTGCTATAGCTACCCCAGGAAAGAAGAGACCATAATACTGTTTGTCCACCTGTAGCAATAAACTAATAACTGACACATCATCAAATCTCAAATGAATAATAATAACAATGTTTTAAATAAAATCATGGATGAATGCAGTAAGTGAAAGATTCGCCATCTCCCTCACCACTCACTTCAAAGTTACTTGAATATGAATTTAAGCAGAATACAAATGAGCTGCCTCTCTCAAACCCAAAAGAAAAATACATAATCTCTAAATCAAATAGCATTCTGTTTTCCATATACAAATAATAATCAAAGACTGAACGTGCTAAAGATGAATTATGTTTACAACCAACTACCTTTTTGTAATTGGGCATTTAACTTCACAAAATGCAACGTAAATTTGGAAACACTTCAGATTTGCATTACAATCAATTCAGGAACAGGGAGAGGAAGGAGAGAGATGAAGAGAAAGACAGAAAGTAGACCAAAATTGGAAAGGGAGACGGATCCATACCAAATATCCAGCTTCTCTAAATGTAAAAGTATAAAACTCTGGATTTATTTTTAATAGGATTAAACACTGGCTAGAGTGCCAGTTTCAATCCTACCCAAACTTTGTAAATTCTGTTCTTTAGATATGTAATCTTATTTTCATCTGAGGAAAAACTGGGGGGGTCTGGAGTCGGGATGTCATGCGGGAGGAACAGCCCACCTTCTTGCAGCGGACTGGGACGCAGTGGCTTGAGAGTTTCAAAGGCATGTGGCCTATATGCAATTACAGTATAGGGCTGGTCTCTGCCAAAGCGTTGCCTCTGGCCACATGCTCTGCCGAACACAAATTACTTGGGTAGACAGTAAATTTCCCAACCACCTTGGACTCTCGAGATTACGCCGCTGCTCCAGCTCACTGAGCAGAGCCCTGACATACCACACAGAACTGAGGTGACCGACCACTCAACGCATCACCAGGGACACCCTAGCACCTGTGGGGTGCGGACTGTCCCTACATTCCGGGCAGGGTTGGGTAGCGATTCGGAGCAAATCCACAGAAGTTATACCCTCCTACCAGTCTTCTGCCCAGGGAAGAGGAGGATCCCCGTCGTCGCGCCTGGGACACGCTCTGGAGCCCATATTGACACTGATCGCAATGCCCCGGGTGGTTCTAGGATCTAGGGGCTCTTCGTTTCCCAGGCAATGCCCCTGAGGGGGCTCTCAGTCCCGACCGCGCAGCGGGCCTAAGGGCGTGGGGAGAGCCCACTGACCTGGGTGCAGAGCTCCTCTCCAGGCGGCTCAGGTGTGCGGGCCGCTCCGGTGGCCCTCCCACCTTCGAACCTGAGAGCCGATAGCCGCGCTGCAGGCCACTAACCCACCAACCAACCGACCCACCAACCAGTGGACCGAGCGGCAGCACCAGGGTCTGGAGCCCACGTGACGGGGGCGGGGACCCATGGGAGGCTGTCCCGGAGAGCCCGCTTTCCCCGCCTTCTTTCCTCTGGGACCGCCCCTCTGCCGCTCCTGCTCCCTCTCCCGCACCGTTGCGGCCGGTAGGGACAGGTCCGCCACAGATTCCGGTTCTTCAGAGACTCGTCTTGTCAACCGCGCCCCTTCGAACCTGCCTTCGCCCCCACTGTCCTAGCCCCGGCCCCGCCCCCTGGAGCGCGCTCCTAGTCCCCCCAAGACCCGCCTCTCTCCGAAAACCACGCCCCGCTCCTATCACCTCCCCTTCCCGCACCCTTCGCACCCCGAGGCGGCAGCCCTGCGGGTCCCAGCTCTCAGTCCCCTGGACTTCTCCGGCCCTTCAGCACCATTCCCCGGTCGAAAGAAACGAAAACGGCGGAACAGAAAGGAAATTTGTGTCGCGAATTGCAAAGGAAGAGAAGCCGTAGAAAAATCGAGTAGAGGCACACCCAGCGCAGCAATCTTTGGGTGTTTGGAGTTCCTGGACCAGTGCGATTCCGCCTAAACTGAGGCTGGCCTGAGGGAAGCGTCATTCTTTGTCTCTGAGAGCCCCCCACCACATCCCTACCCCCCCAGTTTGGAAGGCTCTGAGGCACCCTAGGGTCCGGCTGCTCTTGAGTCCCGCGACCTGGGGTGGAGGTCCCTCTAGTGGTCAACGCTAACTAAAGGCACTGGTGAGCTGCTGTGGACAAAAAGCAGTTCCCTGTGCCCAGCACCAAGGTGGTGTTCCACAGGCCCAGGAAAAGCTTTGGCGATGACTGACCACAGGAATGGATTCTAGAATCTGGGCAGAACTGGGCCCTGGAAGATCTCATCGGATGCCTTCCCCTCAGTGTATAGCCTGAATCCCCTTTCGTTGTACTGCTAGGTTATTTCCCTGCCTGAGCCTCCAAGGACTGGTTGCTCAGTTCAGCTGATTAAAATCCCTGTGGGCCTCAGATGGCATCGACACCAGGGACTCTGGCATAGTCCCCAACTCTGGCAGGAGTCACTACAGCCCTGGCCTCAGTTTTGTATGTACATTTTTACCGGCAGGAGTCCTGACAAACTCCACAAGACACATCTTTTTTCAAATTACCCTGGTGGTCTGAAATTACCAGTGTGCCCAGAAGACTTTTACATGTGAAGAGAACTTAAGCCACCCTGGCAAATATGAGACTCTGGTCACCGCAGGAACCTGGCCAGAAGCAGACTGAGGGCAAAGCCAGCAGAGGAAGGCTGGGGCCCACAAGAATTGTGTTACAACAGGACACCCTTCAGTTCTCTTTCACTTCCTTAAAATAGCAGCAGAGAGGCTTTTGTAGACGGAGGCTGCCACAGTTCACATGAGTTCATGGGTATTTCCAAGTCCCACATGTCATTGCCCCGGTGGACCCACTACCCCGACACCAGCCCCCAGAAAATGCTAGTGTGTTCTCAGAACTATACAGTTACTTTTTTTATATTACTTTAAAAAATGGTGTTAAGGCACTGGCTCTCAAGCTTATTTGCACTTTGGAAACACTTTGGAGAAGGGGAGTTTAAAAATGTGTCTGGGTCCCAGCTCCAGAGGTTCTGATTTAATGGTTTGGGTGTATGGCCTGGCATTAGGATTTTTAAAACTCCTTGGGTGCTTCTTATGCTCAGTAAAGTTTAAGAATCACTGGTATAGGTCATAGTGATTTCAATCCTGACCAAACTCCAACAAAAACCCCAGAACTTAAAGGTTCACCTGGAAGAAGCCCAAAAAGTGTTCATGGACCTATATGCTTTTGCTGTCCAGTCCTGACTCCCAGGAAACGAAGTGGCACATTAACAGGGGCTTCCTTCTTGACCTAAAAGAGTGATTCTAACTGCAGGAATTTAAGGCGTCAGGGTGGGTTGTTAGTGAAAAGCGCACCCTGGAAAACTATCAATTCAAAGCATATCACAAATGATAGTCAACCTCTTCTCTGTGCCTCCAAAGGTACTATGTGCCCAGTTCTAGCACATAATTCCACTCACTGATAACTCCACTCTCCCCTCCTCTGTGAGGCATTTCCCATTCCTTATCCTGATGAAATAAATGATATTCTTTTACCCATAAGGCAGGTCATGTCCCCAAACCCATGGAGTGGGTAATATCATCATGTTTATCCACACCTGCCTCACTCCACAGCAGATCTGGGCTTTCTGTATCACTCTGTTAGCATGGTGGGTAATTGCACTATGTTCTATTCTGTCAAAGTTCTACTCAAATGCTATGGGGAAGAAAAAACAACAAACTTGTCTTCACTGCCTATGGTCCTGGCCTGAGCTTGGCAGAGTCTGGAAAACAGCTGCAAGTGTACAAAGCAAATCCTCTTATGTGACCAAGCTGGAAAGACCGAGGCCTAAGCACGTGATACAGACTGGTACCACAGCCTGTACTTGTGACCCATACCAGGCTGAATTGGCCAAACGCATGGGAAAGATTTTGAAAAAGCCCCTCTGGCCAGACACAGCTACCCTCTGTCCCCTGTGCCACATGGCACACTTGCTGTGGCAGGGAGTCACTTGGCTGCTATCTGGCTTCCATCCACATTCCAGAATATTTACCAAGGACCTCAGTGTGTTGGGGATTGTTCACAGGAAACCCAAGCACCAGCAGTGTTCCCTGATACTGTTACGCCAACGGCATGTAGGCAAATATAACCTGATGAGGTTTGTTTGCTTCGTGTCAATTTTATTGTATTTCAAGCAAGAAGAGAGACTTAGGGGAAGGTAAGACAAGATGAGGCTAGAAATAGGGTCCTCACCCTCAGGCTAGTTTTCTGGAGGAAGCATCTTCTGAAAGGGCTATAGGAAGGTCTTGTGTGGACATGAAAAGTGGCTAAAGGGGCAAACTTATTTTTAGAATGAAATGATGAATGTATTACTTATAAAAGATTAAGTGAACAAACATGCATATTTGGTGCTTCCTTGGGCAACGAAAAACTATGGGATTTGCAGTATTTTCTAGCTCTATCTTTCATTTTGTAGCTCTGTTATTTTGAATGGCTTATCTAAGCTTTCCTCATCTTTAAAATGGCAACTATAAAGACTTGTCCTGCATACAAGGCTGAGATGAGAATTAAATGTTGTAATATAGGTGCAAACACATTGTAACTTGAAAGTAGTATTCAAATGTTAATGTGTTGACCTTATTATTACATCTACCTAGCTTGGTGGAAAGGTTGAGCTAGAGGAAATCAAGATTAAGCATCAATAAGAAATAGTATTTTAGTTGGGCAGTAAAAATGGAAGAATATCAAAAGGCATTTGTGAAACAGGAAAAAGCTTGAGAAAAGGCCAGAGGAGAGAAAAGCCAGGAGTATTAGGGGGTGGCCTACATTTCTAATTGCTTGGGGGTTGGGGGTGGAGTTAAAGTAAATGCCAGTAAAAGCAAAGGCTGGAAGTAAGCTGGATCAGAATGCGGAAGGCCTTGAGTGCCAGGAGATTTGGATGGGTAATGTAAGTTGTTGAAAATGTCTGAATGACGGATTCTCATCTAAACTCTTGGAAGATCTCTAAGTCAGTATCTGGGAGGATGCACATGCGTTCCGACTTCTAGACTCAATCCCTTTATGTGATTAGAGGGATGCAATATTGCAAAGAGGCTGTGGCCTCAATGTCCTGAAGAGCAGCTTCCAAAGCCAAGGTGTCCTCCCTCGTAGCCATAATACATTACTTCAGAGGCTGCTTTCGCTTTATCTGGAGTTTGTAAATGATCTGGTTTCCATCATTCCAGGCATAGAGCTGCTTATCTCTGGCATTGTAATGGATCATGGAGTGACTTTTTGGCCGCCTGGGGAAGAACAAGTTGGGCAGATCCTCCTCAGTGATGGTGCCCCGTGGGTCATAGACACAGGTAATGCGATGGGGGCCATGGCCACCAAAACTATAGACTACATACAGAACCCCACACAAGAGGAATGCAGCTTCGGCATCCTGGCTTTTGCATGGGGTGATCCATGAGTGTTCCATTCCCAGTGTGCCAGGCTCGATTTTCGTGAGAACCAAATGGCCATGGATCCCTGGCCCCGAGTGGATGGCCCAGAGCCCATACTCATCCACAGCCAGGTCAATGTAAGTTGATGGGGAGTGCTGGTAGACCAGGGCTCGGCCTGCCCCTCCTGGGAGCAGCATTCGATCTTCCACAGTCCTCTTCTGCAGATTGTATTTGATGATTTCATTAGGAGTCCCTTGGTTGTGAAAAAATAGGAAACCTTTGTAGATCACTTGGCCTGTTCCCTGCCAGGAATGTGTTAAGATTAGCTTCCGTGGACCTGGCTTGGTGCTGTCCTCCATGAGTGCCCGCATGTTTGCGAATTCCCAAACAGTGTTGTTTCTGGATCCAGTTAAGAAATAAACCTTTGGAGAGTTACTGACAGCATCTTTCATCCAAGAGCCATCCCTGTCCATAGTCTTCTTCACTATTTTCAGAGACTTTATACCCATCAGCATGTTGTCACAGCCTGGCGAAACAGGAGAAAAAGGAGAGGTTACTTTATAAACATGAGATGTCTGCTATTCTCACAGGTTGCTTTTTTTCCTTTAGTGTCTTGAATAAAGTTATCACGCATAGATTAATGAAAATTTATGGTAAGACTCAATGAATCAAAGGATTAAATGAATAAATGGGTCTCTGTTAAAGGAGTTGCTGTCCAGTTATGAGTCAGCATTTTATTCAAGTCAGGAAATAAACCGCTCTTTGCTGTATCCGAGACCCTGTTCACTCTCTAGAGCACTTGGGGTTAACACAGTGAGAATGACTTCGGTGTGAAGCTGCCTAATTCAATTCTATTTGCCAAGATTTTATTGGGTATCTACTGTGTTCTTAGCTTACAATGCTCCCAGGACAGTGCTAAGTATTGAGGGTAAAACATATATTTCTGACATTGCCATGAAGATATAAATGCCTGAGTTAGGGTAAGAGATACTTGGAGCAGAACCAAATCACCCCAGTCAGGCCCAGCCTAAATAGCAAACCCTCATCCAACCACCGATCCATGAGAATAAATGATTGTTGTTTTAAGACACTCAGTTTTCAAGTTGTTTGTTCCACAGTATTTTTGAAGCAATGGATTTCTATAGTCACTCTTTTGGTTATCTATCTATCTATCTATCTATCTATCTATCTATCTATCTATCTATCTATCTATCTATCATCTATCATCTACCTATCTAATCAAGCCTATACCTCCAGGAGATCATATTCTGGGGAAGGATTCTGGCCCTTAACACTATTAGAATATTATAAGAGCTCTACTCATCCATCCATTTATTTATTCATGAACACATGCATGTATTTAGTCAGCAGACATTGGATACTTACAAAGGGCAAGAGAGTGAGCTAGGTGTTATGAGCTGGGGGTACAATGCGCTGAGGTGCAATGATAAATTAGGAGTGGTTCTTGCTTAATAGATATATGACAAGTAGAATATAAAGCTTGAAGTGGAATTTTTGCAAAAACTAGAACACAGAATCGAGATGTCGTTTGAGGCAGAGACTAATCTGCGTTTGAATTAGTGCTTGAAGGATGACATTCTGAGGTAGGTGGGGAAAACATTCCTGACAGTTAATAAAACCATATTTGGGAAAGTTCTCCAAGATTAGTGTTAATAAAATAGTACAGAATTTAAACCAATACAAACTAAGGACTTGATATTACCGCAAACTAGATGCATAAAATAAAATAGTGGATTGAAACCAGTTCTGTGCCTGGAACTTGAGGGTGAGGATAAGGAATAGAAATTTTATTCTACAGGCAAATAGGGAGCTACTGAAGTTTTAGTTTTTGAGCAAGAGTAAGACATAGTCAAGGATATTCAACAAGATGAATTAAGCTGGCAATCATGTGTATGATGGATACATGGGAGAGAGACTAAAATCTGGGAAACCAATTAGGAAGAGTATTTCTATAATCCAACAGGATGATAAGGGTCTAAGCTAGGTGGAGGAAGATGACATAAAAAGAGAGGTTTACATTTTTCTAGCTCCTCACTGCCACTTCAGACTTATTCTTCTACTTTCATGCAAAACCCTGTCCTTCTTTATATCTCATGCTATCAACCCTTTCTAGTCTAAATCATTGACTATTCTCTATGACACCACCCCATACGCATCAACAGCCTGAGCACTTGGACCTCTTCAACTCCGTGCACCTTCCTTTTAAACCACCTTAGCAACACCCTCCCATGGCTGTACTCTGGATACCCCCACCCCCTAGAACTGTTCCATATTAGAAATCTAAAACTCTAATGTCCTCCCCTCTGCAATAACAATGTATACTTCTATTTCTCATTCCTTTGCTCTCACCTCCTTTGCTCTTCCATTTTCTCATGCCCTCCGGTTCCTTGACCTCTACTCTCTCGCAGGCCATTCGCCTTCTCTTGGACTCATTTCCTTTCCTATCCAACCTCTCACCAGCACCCTCACCCACCAATCCCTAGCTATTCCACAATATCCACTCTACAAAAATCCCTGGTCCTGGGTCAGTTCAAACATCTGTCTCTGCCCTTGAGAGTTGTGTGTCCATGGAGAAAATTTCACAATAGTTCGTATTGGTGCCATGACACGTTAGGGGTCTCTAACCTCAACTGAGCCCTAAACATCATACTGCTTTCCATAGTTAGCCCCCAATCTTCCACATAGCAGCTGTCTTAAACCCCCACAATAACTCCATAATTCCCTTCATAACAGCATATTAACACCTTGAAAAAATAAACCCAATTAGACATGAACTCCCTTCACTTCCTTTCCCTCACTTATAAACTTTTCTTCAGTTGTTCCTACCCTTGCTATCCTCCCATACATCTTAGAAGAGGCCGTGCCATTGCTTTTGTCCAAGACTAATACATCCATCTGTGCTCTGGTCTCATCTCCTGGCTTCTTCTAGACTTCCTTGATGAATTATCACCTTTTGTTATCGTGGCTTTTTCCTTCACTACTAGTCCTTTACCTTGTAAACATCTTGCCTATATTAAAAAACAATTCTCCTTCAATTAGGCACCCCTTTCTAGTTATTTCACTTCTCTTTCTGTCATTTTATGTAGCTAGATTCTCCGACAGAATAGTCTATACTCTCTGTATCTACTTCCTTGCCTCCCATTCTTTCACTTCATCCTAACCTCATAGAAACTACCCTTCATAATATTGCGAGGTACTTCCTAACTAAAAAAATCAGACCTTTTATGTCTATATCTTACTTCACCTTTCTGTAGCATGACCGTATTTGATCAGTTCCTCTTTCCTGAAGATTACTTCCGTCTTGATCTTTGTGTCACCGCTGTCTGTGTATGCCTCCTACTTTTTTCTTCTCTGACTGCTTATGGCAGAGACAATGTCTGTGTTCATCAAATGCCATTTCATTTCCCTCTTCCCTAGTTACACATCCGAAACCTCCTTTGTAGTAAGGTTGCACCCACTGACCTGTTCTGTCTAATGGGATATGGGAAGAAGTGGTGTAATTTATTCCCACCTGGCCCTTAGATATGCTGTCTTCCAGATGACCTTAGGGTCTTGGAATTTGGAGTCATGATGAGATTAGTTCTACTGTTCACTTCAGGAAAAGTGGATCATCAGTTCTAATTATGGACTTGTTGTTGGGATTACCCTATTAGGCAGTCTACTGTGAGGTGACCAGTATCATGGAGGCAGGCAGTGGAGGCCTTACTAGAAAGCACAAGGAACCCTGTGAGTATCCCTCAAATCCTGATGAGGGCTGTATTGTGAGTAGGAGAAGATGGTCTTAGTAAGAGCATGGAACTCTCTGGGCATCCCTCATTGACTGCAGGAGGGTGAGGTGGTGGAATGATAGTCAGGTGTGTAACAGTCTCTCAAGGAGAACTGCGCACACTGAGGGCCTCTCTTGTCCTTCCAAAGGCTTTGGATAAGAAACTGGATGTGCCAGTCGGTTGTCATGTTCTTCTTAATAAATGGTTGGGTTCTCTAGGCCAACTGGAGGTCATCTAGAGTCAGAAGACAAGTAACGGGGGAAGCAAGAAAAACTAGACACAAGGAAAAAGGTGCACAGCCAGAGCAGCCCTAGAGGTTCTGAGGTAAGTAAGCATTTTAGCAAACTGCTTGTTACTGCCAGCAGTTTGGGTAGAATCCTACCCTAATTCCTTAATCAATTCGTCACTCACTATTATCATACCTTCTCTTCTCTTCTTAAGCCTCCATCATGCCCACCTCACTTTCATATGAAGATCATACCTCTTATTTCATTGAGAAAACAGGAGCAATCTGAGAATTACGTCATGTCCTTCCTGGATTACTGCCATAGTCTCCTACCTACTATAGTGGCCACACTTCTATCCTAGATTCCCACAGTCCATTCCCCACATCAGCCAAAGGGATCTGTTTAAAATTTAAGTCAGGTCATGTCACATGTTTGCTCAAAACTTACGAGGGACCGTCTTCCCTTCTCACTGAGAATAAAGCTCAAGTCTTTGCCTTCCAGACCATATGTGAACTGTCCCTATGCTGCCTCTCTGATCTCATCTCTTACAACTCTCCGACCTTGTTCATTTTGTTTAGCCACAATGGCGCCCTTGCTGTTCCTCAAATTGTGCCAAGCACACTCTTACCTCAGGAATTTGACACTTTTTGTTCCCTCTGCTTGCAACTCAACTAGCTTCCCCAACATATCTACCTGGCTTCCTCCCTCACTTCCCTCAGGTCTGTTCTCAAATGTTCCCTGATCATTAAAGCCTTTTCTGATCACCTGATACAAAATGGCAATCTCTTCTCCACTATCCATAGTACCCTTACCCTAGTTCATTTTTCTCCAGAGTGCTCATTTTCTATCTGACATATCATAAATTCATCTGTTAACATTTATTGCTTGACTTCCTTGAATGGAATATAAACTCCATGGGGGCATGAGCTTTATTTGTTTCATTCAGTGCTGTATGTCTTGCCTCTAGGAAAGCAACTGGTACATAGGCAAGTATTTGCTGAATGAACGAATGAATGAATGAATGAATGAGTTTTCCAACCACCAAATCTACCAACCAATTGCACCTGAACCCATATTCTCTGCCTTCTTTCCTGCTCTATTTATTTTTTCAGTGGATCTAATCACCTCTTACCTACTCAAGGACTTGGCACCTGAAATTATCTTCTCTTGCCTCAGTAGTCTCTCCTTCCCAACTGAATCATTCCCCTCAGTAAACACACAGAACTTTCTAGTGTGGCCCTATTTCTCTGTTCCACTTTATAATAAAACTCCTTGACAGAGGAGTTTCCTCACCTCCAATTGTACCCTAAGCCACTCTAATCAGCGTCCGTTCTCCACTGGTCTGCACTCCCTTGCCTACTCCACTGAATCAGTTCTTATCAAGATCATGGACAACTAACATGTTGCCAAACCCAAGGGTCAATTCTCAGTCTTCAGCCTATTCAAACTCTCAGCAAAATCTGATTACTTGACCTGTACTTGCCCTTGAAACTTTCTTCTCTTGATTCTGGAGCACCCCTCCTTTTGTTTGTCCTCCCATCTTTCTGGATTTTTTTCATGTCATCCATTCTCCCCTTCTACCTTTAAGTGCCCTGTCTTCACACCTCTTCTTTTCTCTATCTACAATCACTTTCCAAGTCACCTCATTGTGCCTCATGGTTCTGAATACCATCTAAATTCCAAATAATGATGAATTCCAAATTTCTGTCTGGAATTACATCCTATCTGGGATGTCTACTTAGTCCCAAACTCATTTACCAGACTGCCTACTCAATGTCCCTACTTAGATATGTTCAAACTTAATCTGTGCACAGTAGAACTCTTGCTTTTATCCCCAAAAACCTCTTTCTCCCTACTCTTCTCATTTCAGGCAAGAACTACCAACCAAGTTTGTTTTCCTAGAAGTCATTCTTGATTCTTTTCCCTCCATTTCCCCACCGCCAGCAAGTTCTGAAAATAAAACTTACTTTTAAATTATGATGTTATACTTAAATTAAAATGCTCAACTTCATCTCTCTCCTCCTCTTCCCACCTCCTCTTCCCTTGTACTCCTTGAATCCTTTCCTCTTGCCTAGACCACTACAGTAGTCCCTAATTTTTCTCCTTGATTTTACTCTTGCTTACCTGTAGTATATTCTCCACAAAGCAATAGGAGTCATCTGCTTAAAAACATGAATTATGTGACTGACCTGCTAAACCCTTTCTCCTTATCAGTCTTAGAATAAACTCCTAACCCCTTACCTTGTCCTAAAGGACCTACATGATATGGCTGCTGCCTGTCTCTGGGACTTTAGCCTCTGTTCTCCTTCCCCTTGCTCACTGTCTTGTGAGTACATTGGCTTTCTTGCTATTCTAGGAGCAGGTCAAGTTTGTTTCAGCCTCAGGGCTTTTGCACTTGCCCTTCTCTCTGCCTGGAGGGGTCTTTTTCTTGATCTTCCCACAGTCTGCTCCAACTCATCCTTCAAAGCAGTTTCAATATCATCTCCTTAAGAGGCTTCCTGAGACTACCGCATCTAAATTTAAAACGATTTCCTATAGCCTATAGCATCTTATTTCCTTGAGATCACTTACCACATTCTGTAATTATGTTATCGGTTTTATTTATTAGTGCATTGTCCTTCTCCCTCACTACACTGTAAGCTCCATAAAAGCAGGGCCCTTGTCTTCATGTTTACTATTGTGTTCTACCGCCTAATTCAGTGCTTTGTGGGTTCAATAAGTATCTATTGAATTAATGAGGAAAATAGCTTCATTCAAGCAGATGTTTTTCAACGGTCTAAATAGTGCTGCATATCCGGAGTGCTGATCACAGTCCTGTCTTAAGTAAATAATTTGTAAAGTACTATAAAGCTTTTAAGGTACTTTCAAATCCATTATTTCATTTAAAAATCTGACACAAGGTTCTCATCAAGGGAACCTATGGTAGGAGTGGGGGTGGGGAGTGGCGTAGCTGGGCAGAACAGAGTCTTAGGAAGGTCAGTCCTTCCAGTGGTCATGTAGTCACTGGCTGGTCCCAGCCCAGAGAACTTGGCTGGCCTCCACTGTGGCCAGGGCCAGACTTTGGGATGAGCTGTAGAAGTCTCTCAGCCATCAGTTGCCACCATGTCCCCCTGCTGACATTCTTTGCCAACCTGAATGCCTCTTCCCTGAGACCTCAGGGTCAACTTTGTTCCTGTTGGCCTGCCTTATAGGAAGCCAAACCCCTGGAGAAGACAGAGAAGCCTGGGCCAGCTGGAAACCTGTGCACTGCAGGGGCCGCTTAACAGAAGGGTCCCCTGCCAAGCTGAGCTCTGGGGGTTACTCGCTGTGGTGTGGAAGAGAGAGGAGCAGGCTGCCCCGTTTACCAGGACCCATCTCTGCCAGGGCCCCGTATACCTTTATTCAGTTTCCCAAGTTCAGTCTGTCTCATGTGAATGCTCTGTTCTTCCCACATTCCCTGGTGATCACAGAGGATGAATGAATGAGGGTTAAAGCCTGTAGTGATCACAGAGAGCTTTAATGGGAAGAGAAAGGTTACAAGAGCAGCTTAAAAACTGTTCGCTATTGAAGAACAAGCACAAAGGCTTGAGAAGTTACAAATATATACAATATGCATGGTTCTGTGATAGGTACTTTATTTAGATTAACTAATCCAGTTCTTACAATAAGCCTAAATGGTAAATATTTTAATCTCCATTTTCCAAGTGAAAAAGAAATTAAGGCTTGGATAGGTCACAAAGCTATGGGTGTTCAGAGCTCAGTCTGAGCCAGGAGTCGGGGTCAGCCAGGACACCTCCATCCAGCCAGCCCCCAGAGACATGGTGGATGGGTGTGTATATGTGTGGTGGGAAGGGGTGGAGAGGGGTGAGTCTGGCTGTGCCTAAAGAAGGATGGGTGAGGGCCATGGACTCTCTGGGACCTAATCACAGGATGCTATGATATTTGCCCTGATGAGGAAGCCCCCAGCCCACCCATCCTTCTGGGAGGAAAGTCAGCAGGCTTGCAGCCCAGCTGTGGAGGGACTATGTCTAAGAACAAGGCACGTTTGATGTCTCACCCATAAAAAAATGTTCTTTTAAAATACAGCAGAAAATAAAATACAGCAGAAACTAACACAAACATTCTTCTTTCTCCTACATCTCATTTCTAATGCAGAGTCCTTGGAGAAAAAGCAAAACAAGAGAGTGTTGATAGATGGTTTCAATCAGGGAAACATAGTTCTGGGAAAAAAGGAACTGCATTTTCCCATGTGCTCCCTTCTCCTTCTCCCACCCCTTCTGTGGTAACATGGAACATGGGACTGGGAATCAGAGACTTACATGATCTAAACGTGGTCTCTGGTTCTCTATATGTCTCCCTAAAAGTCCCTTTTTCAATCTGGCCTTCGCTTTCCCAGCTGTAAAACGAGGGGTTTAGGGTGGATGCTCTCTATAGTTTTTTCAGGGTATATATTTTACAACTTTTATAAATTTTTATTCTTTTGGAATTTGGGGAAAATATACTTCCAGAGTAAAAGGGTAAGTTAAGATTCCCTGCTGTGCTTCTCTTCAGAAGACATAATTAGCAGAAGGAAAAGGAAGGATAGGAAATAAATTTAAAACCTTTGAGTCCAGCCAAGATGCAAATTATTTAAAAGAGACAATGACATGCAAGGTTCCACCTGCAAACTAGAGAATGAAAATCTGTGATTTCCCCCTCAGGCAGAATTGCAGATAAGCAATTAGAATAGAATTTGGCCCAAGGTTTCACAGTGAATTCATAAACAAAGACCACTTATTTGAATTTTAAGAATACTTCTCCCTTATTTAATAGCAGCACTCACCAGACCTCAAGAGACTTGTCCCTCTGTAGGGGAGTGACTCAATAGGAGTTATGTTTTAGAAACATCCATCTGGATGTTGGTAGAGAAAAGACTGGGAGGTAAAGTTGTGGGGGGGGGGCACAGAGAGACAGGTAGAGAGTCTGTAATTATAATCTAGACGAGAGATATCTGAATAGTGATGGACGTGGAAAAATGGATACGGATTCAAGAAATAGAAAAAGAGAGATCAGGTCTTAGCAATTTATTAGATAAAGGGAGTTGGGCGATAAACCAGACTCATGGATGGGGTGATGGAATGCATAAGATAGTGACAGAGGGAGGGCAGGTTTCCTTGGGAAGAAGAGTCATGAATTCATTAAAAAAAAAAAAAAAAAAAGAGAATTCCTGCAAAACCATGAATATTTTGACTGCCTCTTGAAATTCTAGTATAAAACTTGACTTTTTCAATCACCTGAGTTGTATTCATGTTAATAAACATTTGCCAATGCCTATAAAGTTACAGTTATGATGTTAGACCCTGGGATGACAAAAGGACAGCTCTCAGATGAGTAGTCCATTACAGAGCTTCAAGCTACAATAAAATTGTCAATGTGGACTTAACTATTCTAGAAATTAGGGCCATTTTTCATGCTTTTCACCCACAAAGTTTCAGATATCTCGGCATGGCACTCAAGGTCCTTCTACTGACCTCCTCTTTTGTCACTTCCCTGCCATACTGGACTGTGGACTGGTCATTAGTCACCAAACGTGTTTTAGACTTTGCCCATCCTGTTCCTTAGCTCACCTTTGCTAACTTGAGATCCATCTACTCATCGTTCAAAACAAAATTCTCTGACTCCTGCAGAGCAGTTGGTTTCTCCTTCTTTGTCCAAAGCATTCTGTGCAGACCTCTTCCAGGGCAGTTAGCGTACTGAATTGGAATTGCTTATTCACTTTATTTCCTCACAAGTACTTCAGACAGGGACTGTGTCTTACGTGTCTTTTTATCCACAGTGCCTGAGACATAATATACGTCTCCCTCCTATTCAATCTCTGCTGCTTACCATCCAAACTCAGGAATCAGTTCGATTCAGATAATGCAGTATTAGTTGGTGTCCAAACTTGCTATCCCAACTCATGCTATGCCGACTTAGAAATCACATCGATTCGAGTAGCAAGAGGCATGTGTGGACATTAGCAGTGCTAGTTCAGAGTCTGAGTGCCTGGGTAGATGGATGGCAGGAAGCAGGATGGCCAGCTTGTATGAAATGGTACTCAGTGCGCCATAGGAGGAGTCAGATTTGCAGGGTTGTGAATCCAGTGTTTAAACAGGGCCTGGAATACAATAAATGCTCTATATGCTGGTTTTGGTGAGTTAGACAGAACTCTTTAGTCAGTCCGCATCAGAGGTTTTTCTAGGCTGCCAGCACTAAATTCAAAGTATTCCATGGTACCCAGTATGGAGCCCTGACATCTTCTCTTTATTCGTGATTGGCAATAGATCGTGAGGAAGAAAACAGACGATGCATGGCTGGTTGCTTGCATGGCTGTGTGTTGCTTAATAACATCGAGTTGAAAATTCATGGGAGTGCATGGCAGCTGAAAGAGGTGTGAATACGAGTCCAGCCCGCTTCCACTGTGAGGCCCCTACAGCTGGAGTCCGACAGAGCCAGCTTCCTTCAGATACCTCCTTTCGGATGAGGCCAGTTCTCCATAACCCCTTTGCCTTACTTGATTTTCCTCAGTAATACTTATTATCTTCTATCTGACATGTTATAAATTTATGTGTTAACATAGTTATTGTTTGACTCCCCTCAATAGAATGTGAATCCTAAGAGGGCCTGGCTTTGACTAATCGTTATATTTACCGCTGTATACCCTGTCCTAGAATAGCATCTGGTACGTCTTACAATTTTTACATTTTAATTACGAATAAGGTAAATATCAACAGATACAAACCACATCAACAAAAATTCTTTGGGGTCCTGAATATTTTTTTTCTGTGTAAAGGGTTCCTGAGACTAAAACTTTGAGAATGCTGTCCTAGAGAATCTAGGCTGGTCTACACTCATGGGCAGTGAAGCATGGAAGTGGGCAAGTGCTCTGGGGAATTTCTCATCAAACGGCTCCATTTTGTATCAATTATCTGAATGTGGCAACATTTAGGCATTCCTTTTAGGTTATAATTGTGAACTTTCTATTTCTATTTTTCATTTAAAAACTGATCTGGTTTTTGTTTTGCTTTGTTTTTGCATAGTGTTTTTATTCCCCCCACCCCCCCACCCCCCGTAATATTCTTACCAAACTGAAAAGGATGGAAATGTTTTCAATTTCTAGGGGTAGTAGTGTCATGTTCCCATTTGCCTGGTTAGGAAACAAAGTCATTTTGCCATTTTGCCATGCATTCTTCCTGTGAACAAACCTCACTACATCATGTCCTTTCCGTCTTTTCTCAAAGTCTGGAGCCTGCTCTCCTGAGCCTGAACTTTACAGCAGCCCTCTCACTGGTTCTTTGATCTCACCTCAACCATTAATCACAGTAATGCCCAGTTCACTTCTTTGATATAGAAATTTGCATACTTCAAAACTGATCTCGATTACTGCCCGTTTCCAGAAGTGTCAAGACCAAAAGGCTTCTTAGATGCCATTAGAGGTTCCACTGGAAGGGGGGGGCTCCAGAGCCAGACTTGGAACTTGCTTTGGCCAAAAGAATTTGGTAAAAGTGACCAGACCTTGGTGTGCTTGTGTCCCCGTCTCAGATGTCTGCCTCCATCATTAGAACAAACAAAGGTTCACCTTCTGAAAGATCAGAGCCCACATGGAGGAGATCCAAGTCATCCCATCTGAAGCCATCCTCAGCCAGCCATCTGCTAGCGATGTGTGACTAGGGAACTCAGGTGAGAGCGCCCAAGCCTGGCCCAGACTAACAGACCTGCCCAGCGCCCTGTAGACTCCTGAGAAATAATCAATGATTGTTGTTTTAACCACTCAGTGTCGGAGTGGTATGTTATGCAGCATTACTGTGGCAAAAGATAACTGACACTGGGTGAGCGTGAGTGGACGGTGAGCAGAAATGAAGGCTGAGATGAGTCTAGTGTCTCGGGGTAGGGTGTACTCTGAATGTCGCAGGAATGTGGGAGAAGATGGCGTTGCATGAAACACTGAGCGACAGTTTCTTCATCTGAAAGAAGTCATCATGGTATCTACCTAGCAGGATTGCTGTGGGCTTGGGCAAGATAACAGATAAAAGGGCTTAATGCGATCTCCGGCAAATAGTTGCCTCCACTTTCTAATAAACTACTCCTCAAGGTCAGAAAATACTGATTTCTACTCTGTTCCAGGCACTGCGATAGACTTGGGAAACACAGCATGCATAATGCAGGGATACATGAAGTCTATTTTATGTTTTCAGAATAGCAGATCAGACACAGCATAGAGCATCGAGTGGATGGAGACAGGCAGTAGTGGCACAAGACGAACCTGAGAAATGTTCAAAGTTGCTGTGTTCAGTTGTTGGCTTGTTATCTACTTTTACAACAAAAGTATATACAATATATATACAGTACATGCAATATTCATATTTTTTTATTTAATCAGCAGGTTTACTTTTATAGAGAATAATAAAACAAGTTATTTAAAGAGAGCTAGGTTGGGGTCTGGTTGTAAGAGTTTTCTTTATGTTATTTTATGGGGTTTGCTTTAGCCTGTAGGGTTACAGTTACCATCCAAGTTGATAAAGCAAAGATGCGGTGACACAAGGAAGATGACCCTGGTGGCAATATAGGGAGAAGCCCTGAACAGCGAGAGACCAGCAGCTAAGATCAGTCAGGAGGCTTTTGCAGTAATCAAGACCACAGATGATGAGACAGCTGTGCAGAGGGAAAGGCTACATTTGACAGACAGTCAGAAGAAAGAACCTACTGGATATGGTGACTGGTCAGACAATGGCCAAAGAGATGCCCCGGAGATTTCTAGCACAGAATAGTGAGTAGGGGTCTCTTCTGTTAACTGAGAGAAGATGGGGGAAAGCAGAGGTGTGTTGTAGTTTAAGAATAAACGAAGAAAAGTCAGCGAATTAAAAACTGAGAAGATGAGGGAAGAAAATTGACCTTTCTAGGCCAGGGTTTAAAAAAATAATTTAAATGAACTGTTTGTGAGCAGGAATCATCATCAGATAACAACCAAGAGCACTAACATCGTCTTCATGTGTGTCCCACAACGAGATCAGACGCAGCTGAGCCTTGGGGGTGCAGACATCGCATCTCAGAACAGAAACCCTCTGTTCCCACCCTGAGGGCCTCTGTGACAGGCCTGGAGATGACCTCCCTGCCTCCAGTCGCTCCGTCCTGTGTGTACTCAGCCTCCCCCACTGCAGTCTGTTCTGTAACTGTGGCCAGAATGATCTTCCTAAAACCTCCACCTGGGCCCCGACACTCCCATGCTTACCGCTGCCAACCAGGACAGCCCATGGGAGAGGTGTACGGTAGGAGTCAGCCGGCCTTGGTTTGAATCCCAGCTCTGGCACCAATTAGCTATGAGATCTTGGACAATCGCTTATCCTTTCAGTGCCTTGATTTCCTCACCTATAAATGGGGGATAATTATAATACCTATCTCATAGGACCCTTGTGAGAATTAGATGATAGAATCTAATAAGATACATAAAATGCTTAAAGATTACCTGGTACATAATAAACACTCAGTAAGTAGTAGTTACCATTTTCCACATTATATTCCTTCCTCACAGCTTGAATGTGTGAACGGGCCTAGCACAAAGGAGCTTAGCTCTTGTCTGCTTCTTTTCTCTCCACTCCACCACTTCCCCCTTCACCCGAGATCTACTGAACGACCAGTAAGCCCGATTTGGCCTTTGTGCCTCCACATGCTGTTCCATTTGCTGGAAGTGCCCTTTTTTCTGTTCTCCATTTGATTGGTTTTTTTCCCATTACTAAGACTCATCTTGAGGGTTACTTTCCAGATTCCACAGTCCCCCTCATCTCCACGGCAACCCTGACCTTGCTTAATTACTTAATGTCTGCCCCTTGTGCTTCTGTGACAGCCTCCACCAGCACAGTCACACTCTGGCTGTTATCCTGGGTTTGTTTAGGTGGCTTCCCCACTTGGCTGTAAGCTTTTTGAGCACAAGGATGTTATCCTATTTAATGTCCCATCTCTAATGCCTGGTGCGAGGCCAACATAGATCTGGAATTCAATTAGACATTTGTTGAATGAATGAATAAATGAGTGAGTTATAGAGAGAATAAATGGATGTTTGCTCCATCTGGAGTCAAAAAGCCACCAGCTAAAACAACTTTGGGACCTTTTGTGAGTATCCATGGTGATGGGACTGGAGGTACCCTCATAAGACCACAGACCCAGATGGATAAACGAAACAAGTGCTGTGTACACGGGCCTTCCTGGACCCAGTACAGTGACCTGGAGACAGCACAGGGTAAGCTGTGCACATACCTCCAGTGTTGCTAGCCCATGAACGCAGCAACTTTTGGGTAGAGAATGTGTTCGTGTAAGCGTGTGTGTGCACGTACAAGCACTCTCCACCCTCCTGTGCTCACACTTGTGTGTATATCCTCAATCCCCTCCTTTGTGATAAACATATCTGTTCCAAATATATTTAATGTTTTGTTCCACTCATCACAAACTAATGGATCCTGGGAGTTGGCTCACAGACATGTTTTATTTGGCTCCCAGTGGGTGTTTTGTTTGCTTATTTGTTTTATATTTTGTTTTGTTTTTAATGGATTTGAATATGAGGCATGCACATTTTACTGCCTGAATGGATCCCAGAGGCATTTACATTTGCAGCAACAGACTTTCTTCTTTCAAACGTAATCTAACAAAAGATATGGGTTATTTAAGTCAGCATGGGAAAGGTTTACTTGAGGTAACTTGCGTGCATACTTGTAATAAAAGGAGTGGGACTAAAACAGGAAATAAAATGAAACCTGCTATAATGCCTTGTTTTGACTGCCTTGAGAATTTTTCTTTACAAGCTACTTACAAGTTAAAAAGCGGTTAATACTCATATCCATATAAGAATGAAGCCTGTGGAATCGGCCAAAGACTTTCAATTGGATAAATTCTCAATCTGGGTATCAGGGGTATTTGAGGCAATGATGCTTTGCCATAAATTGCCAAATGCAATACGACATTTCTTTATACTAATAAGAGTTAAAGAACCAAAGACTTGGAATGATTTTTAAATATAAGTTAGATTGTATTCAAGTAACTTTCACTCACTGCATTTTAAAGTGTGTGGCTGTGTGCTCATGCGCATGTGAAAGACAGAGGGAAGGAGGAAGGAAGAGAGGGAGGGGAGAGAGAGAGTATGTATTTGTGTTAGAGTTAAGAGTCTGAGAATTTTATGCAACCCCAAACATCCCTGGGATTGTGGCCCTTATGGGAACATCTTTGGGGATCCTCTCTAAATAAAGGTTGATGATTTGGGAACAGCTCTATAGGAAATGGCTTAATTACAGAGCAACTCTATCTTATTAATTATCCCTAGTATCTGGCCCTTCATTGTTGATGAAGAAACATTCCGAGAATAAATCAGAATCATTTAGACTGATGTTAGAATTTTCTGCAAGTCTCCTGAGACACAGGTTGAATTTTCCAAGGAAGCTGCATTATCTTCTCCCTACAAGTTTTCTGAAGAAACTCTCTAAGACAGAGGGTATGTATGAATGAAACCCTGTGGTGTGACCTCTAGCCCATGATCCCAAGGTGTCTGCCCACATGAGTCTTAAGGATTTTAGTGGAAGTTCCATAGCTGGCTCAGTCCCTGTAGGCCAAGATTAGAAGACAGGAAAATCAGAACCTTGTAGGAAGAAGGTGGGTACAGTTCACAGCGGCACCAGCTGGGCCCAGCAGACTAAGACAGCTTGGTAAGCAGAATTCTAAGATGGCCCCCAAGATTCCCACCCTGTGGTGGACATGCTATATAATCCCCTCACTTTGAGTGAAGGCAGAACCTGGCAATATGACAGGATAGCATTCTTCGACTAGGTTACACTATAAGATAAAGCTGAAGGGATTTTGCCGATATAACTAAGCCAATTTTGAGTTAATCAAAAGGAAGATTATTATGGGTGGGCGTGCCTTAAATCAGATAAAAACTCTTAAAAGAGGGACTGGGCACTTCTGAAGAGAGGCACTCTCCTCCTGGCCTTGAAGCCATTGCCACTTTGTGAGCTGCCTCTGGGGAGGGGTGGCCTCTAGAAGCTGAGGGCCTCAGACCTACAACCACAAGAAAGGCAATTCTGCCAACAACCTTGGTGAGCTCAGAAGAAAATCCTGAGTTCCAGGTGAGAATGTAGCCCAGCCAACACCTCGATTGTACCCTCCTAAGTGAGACCTTGAACAGCTAAGCTGTGTCTGGATTCCTCACCCACAGAAATGCTGAGATTGTTTTAAGCTGCTAAAACACTGGTGAATTTTTTTCAGTGATAATTTTTTCTAAGTTGCTAAATCGTTGGTAATTTGTTACACAGCATTAGAAAACTAAGACAGGCGTAGTTACTAACAGAAATGGCAAAATCGTGGGGGATGGGCACAGCATGTAAAATATGAAACAGTGCAAGGCAGGGAAATAAATCGACATTCCACAGTATCTTTGGGCAGAGAACCTCTGAAAATAATAGGCCAATGGGCACTAATCACATGGTTATGATTGTTTACAGGTTTGTCTTTCCCTAAACTAAGCTCTGAGGCTCCTATGCTATCAGTGTTTCTTCTATAGATAATTTTTACAGCCTCCCCTTCGTTTCTGTGAATGCAGAAATGAAGGTGTCAATAGGTCTGTAGTTTGGTTGAGGAATCAAACACACACAGATACATGTGATTGAAAATTTTAGTGCTCCCTTGGATGACTCCACGAGATGGTCCAATGTGCTGGTAGTGGTGGTGGGGGGGGGATGTGAAAGTCTTCACAGAGAACCCACAATATTTTGGAGTCATAAAGGGTGGATAGAAAAAGCAATATTTATATTTTTAATTGCCACTCCATGTGGGTAAATTATGGGAGTAAAAGAACCTGGAGATGAGCTTGGGCCACTTTGTGAAGGTCCTTCCCCATATAAAAGGCTAAGAGATTTGAATGGATTTTTTTTGGTTGATGATAACTGATGGTGAATGACAAGGGAAAAAAAAAGAAAAAAAAAAAGAAAATTCTACCTGGAGGAGTAATGTGATCCATTTTGTGTTGTGGGAAGGTCTGCATGACAGCAGATGGATGGTAGGAGGCAAGACCAGAGGCAAAGAAGCTGTAAGAAAGCTAGTGAAGGATGTAGCACGTTCTACTCACTCTGCTGTCCCTACTGTGCAGCACAGGGCCCATCCAATAGTGGGGGCAAAAGGTGGCTGTTAATCATAAACCGACACATCACCAAATGAGGGCCCCAGAGGCAACAGGCATGGAAGGAGCAATCTCTGGAAAGTTGAAAGAGAAGTTTTAACTCACCATGGAGCTGGGAGAGGGAATGTTTTCTAGTGTCTGAGGGATAAGGCAGAGGATGAGGTTTGAAAAAGTAGCAACGCCAATCTCGGGGCTTCTGCTGAGCTTGAGCTATTGTGGAAAGGGGCAACTTCAAGGCCTGTGGGGCTTAGGGTGTTCAGGTCCCCGGAGCAGCTCAGGGATCCAATCCAGTACAACCATTCAGGCTTGGGGTCCTGCCTGATCTCTGGCACGTGAAAGTTCAGGCACATTCTAGCTCAGGCCACATTGCACCCGATTCTCCCCAGCAGCTTTTTGGACAGCTTCTGTTCATCCTCTGCTGGCTCATCCTTACCCTTTGCGTCCTTCCCTCACCTGATGCTTAGCCGCAGTCGCTCCTCAGAGGATGATTCATCTCAAGACAGTGTCAGGGCGAAAAAGAATCACTCACTTGGCCAACTCAATCAACTGTTTCCTATTATAGATAAGGCACCCTCCTCTGTTTCCTGACTCAAAGGCAAGATATTCTCTTTTCTTTAAAAGCCTAATAACCCCTCTGTCTGTGCTGACAATCTCTCCATGCATTCATTCATGTAGTTATTCACTGACAAATGTTTGTTGAACATAAACACTATTCTAGGCACTGGGGTACAACAGTGAATATGAAATGCAGGATCTAGGCTCTCACAGAGGTGACATTCTCAACGCAGAGGCAGAAAATAACCAGTGAGCAAATAAATGAACTAGAAGATTTCAGAATAATAAGTGCTAAAAAAAGAAAAAAAGTAGATTAGTAAGAGCTCCCAAACTCCTCTTGGGTTTCCTATCTCAACATATTTCAGACCAATCACCAAATGACCTAAGCCAAAACCCCGGGAAGCATCCTTCTCACTCATTTTTCAGGTTTATTTAGTCACCACCAACTATATGAATTCCAACTCTCAGTGGCTCTCAAATCCATTTGCTCTTCTCCATCTTACTGACACTTAAATGTAGACACCATTGCTTGTTGTGTTGTATTCTCCTGTTTGGTCTCCTTTCTCTAGTCTTGCTGTCTTACTTCATGTCTTGCCCCTGCTTAAAATTGCTCAGTGGTTCTCCATAGTTTCCAAGTCCAACCTCCTTGGCATAACATCCAAGCTCTTTCATTATGTGGGTCCTACTGAACTCGTCAATCTTGCTGCCTAAACTCACCTGCCCCATACAGGTCCACTCAACCATATCTGCAGATCTACATGTCAAAGAGTCACATATTCTCATGCCTTTGACATGTTGTACCTTCCCTTGATGTGCCCTCTGCATATTCCTCTCTAATTTCTCTGTTCAAAATTCAGATCAAGTGTCACCTCATTTAGGAAGACCATGGAGTTCTTATAAGGATTGCACTGAGAAGATATTTGAAACCCTTAGTGCAATGATAGCTCTCAGCCTGTGTCTTATTTCCCTGATGGAATTTCTCACATCTGGAACAGACATAATTAGCCTAAAAATAAAGTTTTCCTG
This sequence comes from Rhinolophus sinicus, assembly GCF_057876585.1. Classification (NCBI taxonomy): domain Eukaryota; kingdom Metazoa; phylum Chordata; class Mammalia; order Chiroptera; family Rhinolophidae; genus Rhinolophus; species Rhinolophus sinicus. Next base: position 145,021,834 of record NC_142514.1, on the reverse strand, counting down.
TTGGTAGTAAAACCATCTCAGAATAAAGACTCTGAGCTGGGGGACTTGTCTCCCTCACTATTTTAATAAAATGGACTCATGCACAGGACATTTCCCTTCTTTTTTATGTTTTTGTTGCTTATACTTGTTACTATAATTTGAGCTCCTAAACATTATTCTTAATGGCCTGGAAATAGATCACAAGACAGGCAACAAATCCCCTGGATATCACCATCCTGACAGCACACATAGTAATAATTCACTGCAGTCCCTAGCCCGAAGGGTTGGCTACTGCCTGGCATATTTGCAGCCTCTCCCCATTCCCAGGGCACTGGGAGAATCCACTAACCTGTCGCTCTCCCTGGAAGGATCTGGGACCTCCAGCTTCCTCCAAACCAAGGTCTATCAGAAGATACTGGGCTGACTTCTGACACTGTAGCCCTGACCTTCTCTGGGGCCTTGAAGAACTCTCTGTGAATGGAAAAGCTGCTTTCTGAGAATGGATTTTCCTTTGGACACCTGTTCCCGGCTAAGGTTTCCCTCCCAGCATGGGCACACAGAGCACACATCCAGCTCTCACTCTCATACTTGGTTAGACCCTTCCTGACCAGGCCTCTAAGTGACAGTCCCTAGACGGGTATACACGACACAGCTGTCTTACTTGCATTCAGCAGAGTCCGAATCTTTTTTTCATCTTCAGCTTCTTGGACTAGCTTTTCTGCCAACATCTTGTCCTCTGATTCCAGGCACATGTCAGCTTCTCGCAGGTACTCTAGGTAGTCAACCTCCCGTTGGGCATGTTCGACTCTCAGCGCCAGGTTATTCACTGCGCTCTTAAACTCACTTGTGTAGGTCAGACATCTTCCCAGCATAACAGATATGTTTTTTGAGAACTCACGGAAGTCTTGAATGTATGCCCTTGTTGCTTGTGTACACTTTTGTAGTCCTTGCTTCGATCAGAAAATAAATTCTCAAATTACCGCCAGTTATTGAAATGACCCAAGTAATAAAATAGCTATTATTGATAAAAAGATTTTAAAAATACAGATAATTAAAGAGCGGGAAAATAAAAATCACTCATAATTCTTTAACTCAAAGTACTATTGATATTTCAATGTGTAAATTTTTAAGTTTTTCCATGCATTCAGTCATAGATATATAAATATATATTTTAAAATGCTGGGCAAATTGATGTTAAACGTAGTGGTTAAGCACAATTCTGGCACTTTTAAGGAGGTGAGATTGGGGAGGAGGTGTCTGAGGAGACAGCAAACGAAGCAGCAAGAGGCCACTGGCCTGGGAACATTTCATCCACCACCTCTAGCCTCAGTCTGTTGGCTGGACAACGTTTGGAAATATGTTCGGCCTGCTCTGTGGAATTATTTAACCCTGACTGTAAATAGATGACCAAATAATTTGGACTTTAAGATTTTTCAGGAAAATGTTAAAAACAAATATTAGAGATAAGAGGGTATTTGAAAGAAGATAAAAAATTCATCAAAACTTAATTTGTGCAAATGCAAGGCAATTAAGTATGAAATAGTCAAAGTCAACACCAGGTTGTGTCAAAGGTTAGGACAGAAGGTTACATTTGTCCCTGGGAGCCTGTTCGTGCTACCAAAATGTAGGGTTTTGCAAATTTTAGTGAAGTGGTAGCTGCAACACAGAGAAGAGGGCCCAAATACTTTCTCCCTGTTTAACATTGCTGAAATCTGCTCATTTCTAAATCCAAATCCAGTTTGGCATAAGCTTCTTGGTACAATAATATCATGACTTCTTACAGTGACCTAATAGTTTATCAGAAAAAGACAAAAAGCTAAAATCGACTATCACCCTGATATAGTGAAAATGATGAAAAGTGACAACATCTTTAAATTTTCATATTTTAAAAATTGAACTTTGAATAACTTCTTGGACATTTACCAGCATGTGAGACAATGTTCCAAAGTATACATTAATTTTTTAAATCTTCAGAATAGCCTTAGGAAGTAAATTCTATTATCATCCCCATTTTATAAATGAGAAAAACTGCACAGAGGGAAGCCCTACAAAAAGTCTGGGGGTGGTGCAGTCTGGACCCGGGTGCTCTAAACCACTAGACTATAAAGTTTTCAAGTATAACTTTAGCAATGTGTTTATTGTTTACTATCTGGAAACAAATGCATCCCAGTAGACAGGAAAGCCCGGTGAAGATAAGGTGACGTCTAGGAGGAATGTTCCAGTATCAGGCGCACAGATGCCACCTACCTCCAAGACTTGAAAGCGCTGGTAGATGTAGTGCACCATGGCTGGGTCCTGAGCACAGTGTGGCGGGGGCAGGACAGCTGCGAGGAACAGAACCAGGAAAGCGGAAGCTTGCCGAAAGGCCAGCATCGTCCTGCAAAGCACCCAAGGGTGGAAACACCTGTGCTGTACCTCTCAAAGAAGACTCAAAGATCCAGGTTGTGGTCGCCTGCTTTCTAGCCACTGCTGTGAAAAATCCTCTAAAAACAGCTGGAGAGCGAAGTCCGCTTGTTATTCCACCAGATGTGTGACCTCACTTTGCAAGCTGGTGATCAAGTCCAGCTGTTGGCAAGCTGGTCCCCGGAGGCCTTGCAGGCAGACTTGGGGTAGAGAAATTCCTGGGTCCAGCATCTGTTGGGATCACTCAGGACACGCACTGACCCTCCGGAGGCTAGTGGCTGCACCCTGCTTCTAGGTCTGGGTGAGGGTGCATTGGGGTGGGCGTAAGGAGGGCTTGTCCCCTTTCTCCAGCTCTTTTACTTTTGCTTTCCTCATTGCTAGTAAACTCTGCAGTCCAATCACAGGCCTGACCCAACACACACCACCCCCAACTTCCCAGAGTTGGAATCTCAGCTTCATTTCTGGCCAAAACTCCCAGGATCCTTTCCCCAGCAGTCTTGTTGGGAGACCCAACCCCTCTTCCATACTCTTTTCATTCCTGCAGCTCTTAAAGGCACAACAAGGAAAAAAAACACCCCAAAAACCGAAAGCTCTGATATGCACAGAACTGATTGCCCCTAGTGAGGTAGATATGCCGCAGGCATGGCCACTCAGGCTGATAGCTGAAAAAGCTGAGGATTGAGCTCAGAAGAGTTTTAGCAAGATGCACAACAATTATTGATACAGTGATGTCTCCAGAGCTAAATCATCAGGAAATGGAACTCCTGTGAGGAAGCCCTTGACTTTTCTCAGTCCCTAATGGCAGAACTGCCTTCACCTGTAGCTGCAGGCCAGCAGTGCACAGGACTCAACTCCTGCAGGCCCTGTTCCAGTTGAAGGTAAATCACATTCCTAGGGCAAAGTTGTAAATCTTCCATGTTTTGCTTTTGCTGTTCAGGCTTTCACATATCTCAACCTCTCCTTCCATGGGTGGGTCCAGGATACCCATGGTCCTTCCTCAATCACTACCAAAGTAGGAAAGGTTGGGGGTATCTATGGGATGTAGAAAGAAGTCTGGCCAGGAGTCAGAAGACCTGGGTTGCCTTTGGTCCCTGCAAAAGACACTAAAGGACAAAATTTCCTGTGTGGCCCTTGCATGTCCTTGCCCCCATTAGGTGTTCCTCTCTACCTCTCTTCCACGTGACTTTAGCCCCTAACTCTTCCTCCTCACCCGTTTGGTAAAATCACAAACAATGGCTTCTCATCCTTAAGAACAATAATTCTTCCTGTTTCTGAGAACCATCTTTGAACTATTCCCCAAACTGGCTCAAGTTCAGCTCATCCCTCCTCTGAATCCTTATAAAAAATACTGCTTGACTTAGCCTTCTTCCTCAGGTGAGAATGCTCTTTTGGAAACTTCTCATGCCTGGCATTTTTGAATAAAGTCTTATGCTAAAGGTGCTCTGGTTGATTTCCTTCTATGAGTCCCTCAAGTCCTAACTTTGAGACTATGAACTAAGATGGGTAAGGTCCAGGGGAAGAAAACTCTGATTGTATCACATTAACTTTTGGAGGGTCAGCATGGTGGGTCAACTTTTTCTTCGTCTTCCATGGCATGCCTATATTACTTTTACAGTGAAATACCCACTCAGTACTAATGAATTATTGCAGAGTCTGTGAGAACGCAGTGGGAGGCCTCGATTGCAGCACAAGTCTGTAAACTGCTGTCGCCCCAAAGTGTCTGGGGTGAGCTCCAAAGAGCTTGGCCTCAGAGCCCTACTGTCCAGTCTGGTAGGCCCTCTCTGCCCACCAGTGATTCAGCTCCTACACCACTCTCTCGTCATTCACTAGCTTCATAAGGACAAGCTTGGTCTCTCTGCTCTAACTGCCCACACACAGTCTTAGTTGGAGAGCTTCGCTTGTGATCTGGAGGCAGCGAAACCCACAGCTCACTCCCCTAACCATCTAGGATTGATGAGCCATGGGGCAGACCCAGAGTGGAAACTTTTGCATTCTTGTGACCAGTGGTTTTGTAAAAAATAAAAATTAAAAAAAATGAAAAAATAAACTTACCTTGGAGATAGTCACAGCTTTGACCGATGTATATAGTAAGTAGCCAACTAACCATCTTCATTCAGAGCAAGTTTTACTCAATGGAAAGAAAAAGATGGCTTGCTGAGCCTTAGCCTATAGTTGGGATAAAATCATAAGCTTGGCTCTTTTGCCTTCCTTACATTTAACCTCTGGCCTTGACCACTGCTATAAGTTCACTAGTGAATACAGTTACTAAGCATACTGACCTTCCTTTTCTCCTCTGCAAGTGCCTGATCCTTCTGCTTTCCTGCCCCAGTATCCTGTGAGAGGAAACTGAAGCCCTTTGACAGCCTCCACTACGTCTTTAAGTGTGGTTGGATCTAGGTCCTTGATCTGTAGGCCCAGCCATGAGTTGACTGTCTTCCCTAAATGACCAGTTAGAACTGGACATGTTAATGTGCAGCCAGTCAACCCAGCAAGGCTGATCTCATCCAGCTTCCCAGGTCTTGGAATTCTTTGCTGCCTTCATCACTGGTGGTCCTTTTCCTGCTGTGCTCCCATGTTACCCGACCCTTTTGCTCCCAGTATCTTCCACTTTGCTGAGAGGTGCTGGCCCACTCTGGGAACGTCTGTGAGAACTCTACCTTCTTGAGGAGGCAGAGCTCAACTCAATAGAATCCATCTGGGGTACTAGCATTTATCATTTAGATCTCAACAAGATGTCTCCGCTTTTTCTTTTCTCTTTTTTTCTCTTCTCCTCTCTTTTCCCCCAGCTTTTCCTCTTTATCTTTTATTCACCACTCTGGCCCCTACCCCCACCCCAATAGCTCTTTGCTTAATGTTATCCTCCAGTGTTCCATCCTTTTACAAGTAATTACATTGTTTCCTGCCTGAGTGATTGGAGCAGACTCTAATTCCCTGTCTATGTCTCTTTAGATGAAACATTGGCTGATTTTATGCCAAAAGGAAAGCTCTTTACAATGTGTCCTCAGCCAACCCCTTACTTCAGCTCTTACCATCCCCACATCCTACCTCCACAAGAGCTACATCTGACTGTTCCCAAATTTCCTATGAAATTTAACATTGTGGTATCTTTGCTTACCTGGGGTCCCTTAGCCTAGAATGTTCCTCTCTTTTGTAACCAGTGAATTCTTACTCATCCTTTGAGTCTTCCTACCACATCCTCACCCCCATCCCAGGCAGAATGACCCCTTCTTTCATCTGTTTTTATAACACATTGAGGTTTGAATCTTGGAAATTTGAGGGAAAGCCTCATCTGGACATGCTATGGTAGACAGGCATGGGCTGGCTGCCTCTGGGGCAGTGATGGGCAAGGAGGAGAAGAAATGAAGGTCTATGAGCTGAATTGTGCCCCTTGCAAAATCCGTATGTTGAAGTCCACCCCCCAGGACCTCAGAATGTGACTGTATTTGGAGATGGGGCCTTTAAAATGTGATTAAGTTAAAATGAGGACACTAATGTGGGCCTTAATCTGACTGATATCCTTATAAAAAGAGGACATTTGAACGCACAGATACCAGGGGTATGGGTGCAGAGAAAACACCATGTGAGGACACAGCAAGAAGGCAGCCATCTGCAAGCCAAGGATTAATCTTCAGAGCCAAGGAGCTAATCTTCAGAGGACACCAAACCTGCTGACACTTTGATCTTGGACCTCTAGCCTCCAGAACTGTGAGAAATAAATTTCTGTTGTTTGGGCCACCCAGTCTGTGGTATTTTGTTACAGCTCCCCTAGAAAACTAACATGAGCACCTACTGAGCTGCATAAAGAAGCAACATGGGGACAAAATGGAGACAGACTCCAATGGGGGTCTGTAGGATTTTCTTGGCAAGAAGTAAATTGACAAGGGAATTTCTTGGGTGATATACGAATGATTTCCACGTCCAGCCTAAGGCTTGAGCTCCAAAGCCTGTTTCTACCTGTCTACTGGACATTGGTACTTGGATATAGAATAGGTATCTCAAACTTAGGCTTTTTCTGCTTATCTTTCTACTTAAAATTAAACTTACTGCTGTATCCCCTCTCTCACCAAATAGCACCATCTTCTGTCTACTTACAAATGCAGAAATGTAGGTGTAATCCTAGACTCTTCCTCACTCTTATTCTTATGTTTAATCAATTAGCCACTAAAAGCTATTCATTTTACCACTTAAATATGTATCATTCATATATATATATATATATATATATATATATAATCTTTTATCCCTTGACACTACTGCTACTTCCTTACTTAGGGCTTCTTTATTTCCTACTTTTTATTCCTTTATTTAACAAATGTTTTAGAGTACCTATTGTATTCCAGGTCTTGGACTATGTACTAGGGACACAATGACAGACAGAATAGACACATTCCTAGTCCTCATGGAGGATATCGTGTAGTAGGGGAGACAATCACGTGGATGCATAATTTAATGCTTTGTAATTAAATTTTGCAGTGATGGCAGTAGCACTGAATGCCATGACAACACAGAAGTGGAGCATCTGAGTTTGGTGAATGAATCAGGGAAGACGTCCCAAAGGAGACGACATCTTAGCTGAGACTTAAAGAATGAATAGGAGTTAATCTCTATAAAGTAGATAGCAGGGAGGAGAGGTGGGAAAGGCGCTAGGCAGAGGCACTAGTATGTACAAAGACACATAAATCAGAGAACTGATCAAAGTCCTGCATGAACTTCCGATAACTGAGTGATGGGGCTGGGAGAGTATTGTAGGTCAGGCTCCCCAGGAAACAGACCCTGAGACCAACTTGCGTACAAAACATTGCTAGGGATATGCTCTCTGGAACAATACCTGTTGGGAGTGAATGAAACATGAATGGCAAAGAGACAAGTTAAACTGCAAAGCAATTGCAACACAGGTCTCAACCAATCCCACAAAGAGCTCTGGAACTAGGAGAGCCCTTCACACATGTCCCGAATTGAGGCAAGGAGACCACGCCTTGGCACCCCTCCACCAGGTCGTCACTGGTGAGGGCCGTTCCTGAGGAGGGAGGATATATATAGTCTTGAGTAAGGCAGAATCCTCTCACGTGGCTGGCAGTGGCACTGTTCCCTGCCTAAATTCAAGAGCCTGGCCCTGTCTCCCCACAGCCCCCAAGATGGACAGCTACTTGCCCAGCATCACTTGGTGGAACAGTCACAACCTCACTCTGTTCTTTGAAATAAAAATCATGTGCACCAGAGTCCCCAGAACTCGCAAAACCTTTCATTGTGATCATTCTGGTTTGGCTTTTGAAACCCACCTGGGCAGTTTGCTATAAACTGACTCTCTCTGGAGGATGTCTTGTCCTAACTGGTACCAGTCAAACGCTGGCTATGCCAGGTGTGCTAGTTGGGCTCGGGTGGCCTATTCAGAGTCTCTATTCCTTCAGCACCTGGTAACCATGTTGCTGTTGAAAGCTTCTGAAGACTTGCCAACATTCACTCAGCGTGGGGAGGGCTTGGGAGTGGCGAGTGGACAGACAGACTGCGAGGAGGGGCTGGACTAAGGAGAGCCACTGATGGGGATGGGACGTGGTCAGTGACTTCTAGTGTTGTGAACAGTGTGGCTGCTGCTACAGAAGACCTGCTGGCCAGGAAATGATGTCATGGTGCCTGATGGTCACGCACATGGCTCCTTCCCATGTAGGCCCCAGGGTCAGGGCTTGTCAGTGTGAGGGGGAAAGCTAGGTCTCCCACAGGCTCCATGGCGTCCCCAGCATAGGACCTACCTTGGTCTCTGCTGTGCCGGTTCCCAAGTAAGTGACACCTCTAGGGACCTATGACCATTTAGCCCAATGGGAACAGAGCCTCAGGACTTAAAGCGGAGGGACTAACCCCTGTCCCCAGAGAGCACCTCCTTGGGTGGTCTCAGTTCAGTGTTCCAGGCCCAGACATTGAGTCAATTTTGAGCAAAATATTTGAACTTTTAGCCACTAGAGGGCAGAGACTTTTCAGGTGTTATCTGACTGTGGCTAAGGTTCTAGTCCTTTTCCTTCGGAGACTTGATGGGGATGTACTCTACCTACAAAAAGTGCCCACAGACCTTCTCTCTTCTCTCCCTCCTTCCCCAATAAACCTGATTGATATTCTCAATCAGAATGACTAAATGGATGGAAGGGGCTGAGCAGTTTTATTTTCAAACACGTTCTTGCAGTTGATAGAACATCAGGCCCTAGGTAGAAACCCGCACTTCAAACCAGTGTTCACGTGGGCCTGGTGGATGGGCTGCACTGGCTTGTGTGAGCTACGCAATTTGGAGAAGGAAGGTCCGTGCTCTTGATTCCCCAGATGCCTCTGTCTTCATGTTATTGGAGCACAGGGCTGAGCGGCATGAGTTGTCGACACATCTATGAGCTTCCCTGGATAAAGTTTTCGACCACACCCCAAGGCCAGAGATTATAGGCTGTTGCTTGAAGAAGTAGGCCAGGGAGGGAGGCCACTCAGTGTCCCCTTCTTTACTGCCCATGACTGTGAGCCACCCACACAGACTGTCTTTCCCTCCTTTCTTCCTCGAACGTCTTCTTCATCAAGAGGCCCTTCTTGCAGAGAGCTATCCGTGCCGCTGCTCTTTCCTCCTTCCAGCTTACTTGCAGGACCATGACGAGCTCTTTGGGGGATACTGAGAACCTGTACTAGCTATTAAAAATGGAAATTCCTCTGCTTAGATTGCCAGTCTATGATGCACAGTAGACATTACTGACAGTTTAAAGGGTATTCAGCAAATTCTCAAAATCAGATCCCTTTCAGATCATTTGTTAAAAATGAAAACGCACTGAAAAGGGAACTGAGAAACAAAGGAAGGGATGGGGAGAGAGTCCATGTCCTCTGGAAACCATGAAAAACCTTGTCCAGAGGTAGTCTGCACTTGGGTTTCTTGGCTATAGGAGTCTAAGACTACACAGACCCCCGCCCTATGGGCATGAGCAGTTCCTTAGACTCAGAGACACACAGACACCAGAGGTGGAAGAGCACAGAATACACTGGGCTAACCTTCCTTATGTGGTGGGGTGGCCTCAGCTTCAGAGGCAGGAGCAGAGCTCTGGGTCCAGCCCCAGTTCATGGCTCTCTCCATTACACCATGCTGTTTCTTGGTCTTTGCTCAGTGTTCCTCAGGCTAGCAATCCAGTTGCAAATACATTTGAAGGGCAACCCTTCACCAGAAACAGCACCCGAAAAACCCTATACGATGCGGTGGTCTCTGACACGATCCTTTCTTGAACCCACGTATCATGGCCCTAGAGCAGTGTTGTCACCTCTCCCCCCCCCCGACTGACACCTTTCCTGAGTGCAAGACTAGGTTAAGGAGGTAAGTGTCACGTAGAATCTTGCATAAAATGAGACGGGAGAGCTGCCATGACTGAAGGTCATAGGTATCTAAGGGAATGGGAGCTTCTGAGACAAAGAGGTTATTTGTGCCAGGTGGGCAGGTGCACTCATGAAGCCTTGCCCTGTGTCTGACATTCCTGTGTAGCAATTTCCGTAAGACCCAGAGAGCTCTTGCTGCAGAGCAGAGACACACAAGATCACGTCTCCCAGCTCTGAATGGGGCCATGCTCTCCTCACTAATTTTCCTCTGCCTAGAAGGAGCATGAAGCCCTGCACCAGCCTCTTCTGAGCAGCTCCTGCACAGTAATCACACTTGCGCTTGTGTGTGCGCGTGTGTTCAGTGGCCCAGGAATACCGAGCACCACAAAGTAATATCACTGAGAGGCTGTGGCAAGACAGGAAGTTCCAGCCAGGGGCTTCCAGTGGCCATACTTCTGTTGTGTGCTTTAGCCCTTTGGGGATTGCTAAAGTCCTCTTAAGCCCAGAAGAGTGGGACCCAAGTACAGCCACAGGGGCAATGCTGTTCTCCTCAGGTATGTTTGTGATCTGGTTGCACCAGGGACTGATAAGGGTCTGGGAAGGGACATCCGAGGGCTGGGAAAATAGTAGGACGATGAGGCCTGGAGGTCACAGGGCTGGTCAGTGGCAGAGCAAACCCTCAGCCCCAGCATAAGTGGGGCTGTTTCCAACCAGCTCTCTGCTTGGAGATAACTGGTTTGAGTTCTTTCTGCAACTTCTAGGGCCAGCTGGCCTCTACCACGGCTTCCGTCTACCAGAATAAGGCACATGTTTGATGATTTGATCCCAAAGCAATGAGATCATGCACTAGAATAGTTTCAAGTGGTGGGTAAAAGTTTACTTAGTTTTCCTTCCCTGTCCTTAACCCCTGGATAATTACACCTTCAAGCCTGAAATCTGCCTTTCCCAAACTAGTGATTTTACCTTGTCCCATGGAGTCAAAGCAGGTCATCATTTTGTCCCTCATTTATATAAACACCTTCCTCTACAAGGACCCGTCCCCCCCCACCCCCAGGAGGCATCAAAAGATGTGAGGACCATGCTGGGGTTTCCTGAGTCTGCTTTCCTCTTCCAAGCCAGAAGGTGCCCAGTGATGGGTTGTGGGTCCCACTGAGGCTTCACACATAGGAACAGCCCTTTAAGGAGGCATCTGCGACAGCTACTTTTTATTTTTTCACGGGCCGGGAAAATTGACATAACAGAGCCATTCAGCCAAATGTCAATATTTGGTCTATCAGATAGAATAACCATTTTCATACTGAACTTTTCTGGTTTTATGGAACTCTTTAAAGTTCCTTGGATTTCCTTTGAGTCCACTGTTTATGTCTTTTGAAATTCCATCTTTATGTCCCTTAAAAATTCAAGATCAATAAACTTTAAAACATAGAAAAAAATGAAGAATACTGCATTTGGGTTGCCTCCAGATGACATTTTCCCCTCCCCTGCATGCACATGCAGTGGTTGTTCTGTTCTTATTCTGTTTGGTGACACGGATTCATTCTCCTTTGCTTTGAAATTTTTGGGGAAAAAAGAACCACTTTTCAGTGGGGAGATCCCAAACCAAATGGCAGTTGCTGCCAACATGGCATTATGTTGACCCAGAAGGCCCAGAAGTTTTGTCAAAGCTGCTAAGTAGACTGCTGCAGCAAGCACCGAGTCTCATCGGCCCAGGGAGTCTCCGTGAAAGGGACAGTGGGTGTTGACAGCACTGGTCAGGGCCAGGGTCCACTGGAGCAAGTCAGGCAGGCAGCTTCCTGTGCTTTCAAGTGTGGAAAACACTGGGAGGCAAAGTTTAAGTGTCTTCTCGTTAATTTTACTCAAATGCAATTCTTTTCAAACCTGTCAGTGCTGTTCAAGATAGTATGACTCTTGACTTTGCAGAGGACAAAGGAAAACAAATACATATTTTAGAAAAATATTTACTATGGTGGAAGTACCGTCAACCCCAGGAATTCTCATTTGGAAAATGCATATACCTGGTCTTCTTCCATTTTATATGGTAGCTCAGAGACCTCACTTCTCTCCAGGGTGTTTGGGCCAGGGCTGCTTGGGTCTTATTCTTAATAAAGCCTTTCTGTATTCACTTTTTTCAACCAGAAAACGCAATTTAAAAATACTGACCATAATGTTGGGACATAATGCAGATTTGCTGCTGGTCTAAGAAAGCTTGCGAGCCTTGGTGGATCCAGCAGGCCCAGTGAGCACTCAGCAAAGGTCCAGTCTGAGTTTGTAGACATGCAGGCAGGGATAGTGCAATTTGTTCTGCTTTAAGAAATGCACAGTATATGGCAATGCTTTTATTTTTTATTTTTATTGTGTTCTTATCTTGCTTGCACTTTATAGTGCACTTTTAAGGTAAGGATCATTTTAAAACTTTATTTTATACTTAACATTTTAATTTAGTTCTAAAATTCCCTGAGGAAAAATATATATATTTAAAAAATGATTACTTTTTTGAGATGAAGGTAAAACTTTTTTTCTGGAAGGTTATTTACCAGTTTATATAGTCCATAAGCTCATCTCTGAAGGCCTGAATACAAGTATCTTCAGGTGTTTCAAGAAATGATTTTATCATTATCTGGAAGCTTTGAGTTTGGTGAATTAGAGAAATTGCCTTCTTTTGATGAATTCAAATCTGGACACTGTCACCATGCAAAAATAATTTTATCTAAATTGTGAAAAAGTCAGTATCTTAGAGATGATGTTCACTTGATAGGAAAAACCATGAATATTACTATGTCAAATGCTGGTTTGGAAATAACTTTAATGAAAAAGATAATTTTTGGATAATAATCGGAATACCTATAATGAATTTAGTACTGAGCCAAGACGACATTAACTTTTTTTTTCTAATCTTACTGCTTGCAATCACAAATTATATTTTCAAAAAATAAAGAAAGTGGATAAAAGTGATACTGTGCATTGTAAACTATAAGCTGCAGTGTTGTTTATCATCAATAACTTCATATTGATAAATATATTTTTGTAACTGTCCGGAAATGCTCATCCAGGCTTCATGGAGACATCTATCTCATGATGGAGTTTTGGGAGGCAGGAGCAATGACTTAAGGGGACAGCCTCCGTGTTCCAGGTCCCTTTGGCCTATTCTTCTCTTACCTACCAGGAGGAGGTACGCCAGCTGGCCTGTGGATGAGTGGGGGGATGCTGATGCTACTGAGGTGTAACCAAGGTGATTGGAACTTCAGGCCTGGCTGCCGAGCCTTTTAGGCCTTCGGGGCCGTCTTCGATCTTAGTTCTTAGTTCTTTCCAGGCCCAGAGATCCTGGACACGGTGGGAAGACACCAGGGAGTGAGGGACAAAGATGATTATACTGCTGGTTTAATTTTTCAGCCTATATGCCCCAGGATCCTAGGTAGCAAGTGACAAGTAAACATTTGAGTGGAAGAAGCAAAATGTGGGTTCTGCCATGGTCCTTGGAGAGCCTGGATCTGATATATGAGGAGAATGAGCAAAGCGAGCTTTACACCTGACATCATCAACAGATCCACGGACCTGCTCAGAGCTTCTGTTTGCCTCATACTTGGACTTAGAGATGAGGAGCAGGGCTAACCTCCTGCAGCTCCCAGCATACCAGCCCACCCTCTCTGTTTCTGTTTCCCTGGAGTTGTCCTATAGGTCTTCCCTGGGATATTTCCTCACTTGATGGAGCAATTTTCCTCTTAGGTCATTTTCTTTTTCTTAGCTTTGCCATTTTACTTCTTTCATGAAGGTCAGCCTATTGCATACAAAACTGTGTAAAGGTGGAAAAGCATGGCTCTAACAAAGGGCCCCATTCATCTGGTCTCTTCTCCAGAAAGGGCATCTCAGAGACACATCAGAATTCTCTGAGCACTGCCTGTGACTTATCTGGGATTTAGAAGATAAGACGCCAAGCAGTATTTCTGTGGCAGGCATCGCTGGGTCTGTGGCTAGGGAAGCAATCGAAGGTGACCGTTAAGGGATATTGAGGGGTATCACCTCTTTGGCTAGGAGAGAAGATCGGAGGGGGAAGAGTCAGAGGCCTCATCAGTGAGAAAACCTGGGTGTCAGAGAGCTCTCACTGCCACTCTTAGCCGCACTGGTTGTGCTGTGGGTCAGCAACCAGCTTGGCAATCCTGTGTGTGAGAGAGATACTCTTTGTAGGGATCCAGAACAGGACAGTAAAGCAACAGGTGAGGACATCCTCTGGCTTGAGTGTTGGTGGCACTTCCGGGGCACTTCCAGCCTGGACACTCCCAATAGCCCTCAGCTGCCATTGGCAGTAAAATGGCCTGCAGAATTCTCAGGATCCATACACAGGTTGCAGACATTGTTTTTGGCCATATGCATGCCCATGCTTTATGTGCTTTTTTCAGTTCATTAAATCACTTTCTAGAACTTTGGTTTGAAAGTTCTAGAAAGTGACTGTGTTACATGGAGGCCAGGGCAGAGCGAAGATCGGTGGGTTGGCCCCTGACTATTCCATGTAGTAGGACTGTCGCAAGAGAGGGAGGGGCAGACTGGAGAAGGCACCATGGCAACACTAGTGATAGGGGGACCTCATGCAAGGGGACGACTGGCGGTTCTGCTCATTCAAACTAGATTTTACACAATCCCTCTCTCTTAACTGCAATAATTCTTTCTGAATTGAAATCTTCAGAAAAGGGACAACCTCGACTTAGCCTACTTAGCATTTTCATCTCTAAGTATGTTCCCAAGCCTGGGAATGTCTTACGTGCACCTTTGCTGTAGCTCAGAGAGGTGGGGGGGGTGGAGCATCCAACTGAAACTTTTGATCAGTCAGTAGAATGGCAATAATCATGTTTTCCCTCCAGGGTTTCTTGTGACATTGTAAACACTCATAACTAGTTACCTTTCTTTAGCTTATGCTCTATTTAAGTGTCCATGAGTAGCCCTTCTCTCCTCCTCTGTCCCTTATTACTGGCCCCCTCACCCCACCCTTATGCATGTTAAGTATTACATGTGCTTTTAAAGTGACAGCTATCCAGGAAGCTCTCTGATTCAGTGACACCCCTCCAACTCCCACCCCCACTATCCCCGATGAGCCACACCTTCTTGTATTCCATTCTAGTGTAATTCCTTCCCCTTAAATCTAGGATTGGCCCTATGATTTGCTCTTGACCAATAGTGTGTGGTTGGGATGACTCTGTGTTATTTCAGAGGTTATTTAGAATCTACTGGGACCTCTTGCAATGTTAGGTCTGGAGGCGGCCAGCCGCTATGTAAGAAGTCTGACTACCCTGAGACCTCCATGTTGTGGAGAAGTGCTAGCTAACCATGTGGAGAGACTATGTGGAGAAAGATGCCCAACCAGCCTCCAGCTGCTCTAGTCATGCCAGCGGAGAAGCCAGGAAGGGAGCAAAAAGTCCTTCATGGATATCCCGTCCAATCAGGCATTCAGAGGATACCAGACTCAGCTGCCATCTGATAGGAACCATGAGACTCCAAGAGACAGCAATCACCCAAGCCCAGCCAACCCACATCATCATGAGAGATAATAGCTTTCTATTTAAACCACTAGGCTTTGTAGTGCTTTGTTATGCAGCATAGATAACTGGAACACCCACCAATATAGCACAGGATGGCCATGAAGACAGCAAGACTTTTCCCATACATATTTTTTGTCATTCTCCATTCTTAAGTCTGACTTTCTTTTCTTCATAGGAAATGCAGTTCTACTGACGGCCATGAGGACTAAATCATCCCATATAGAGTCATGATGTCGGAGCATTTTGAAAACATCCATATGGTAGAAACCACTACTTCCCCCGCCCCTATTCATCCTCGGGTTACGCACCAGTGTATTTCTAGGACATCACATTGCCTGCCGAAGATGCCCAGTTCGCTGGCTGGGAAGATGCTTTTGCAGCAACACACATCCAAGGCAGATCTTCTTGAAGACAAATGCAGCAAGAGGAAGGGGCTGAGAATCAGGGTCAGGTGGGGGACACTGGATTGGGGGAGTCAGCTTTCCCCAAGGCCTCTTCATAAGATCTAACCAGGGTGTTTCCCGTTCCACTGCCATTTCCATTTTTTCCCCCCAAGGTACTTTAATTTCCTTCTCTATCTGGAAAAAGACGTTGGCGAATACCTTTCCCACCAAGTTCAATGAGACAAGGTTGGAATTTTTCAAAAGGAACATTTACTCGGAAACTAAAGGGAAACCAAACAGAATGCAAGAGAACAGAGACAGAGTTGCAGATGGGCTCAGGAAGTTCAAATTTATAACCAGCCTCTGGCTACAGCTGGGCTGGCTGGGCAAAACTTTCCAGACACAAAGCCACCTGCCCGCCATCTGGGCAGGTCTCGCTGTCTGCTGGTCCCTACAAAGCCACCTTCTGTGTCATACCAACCAATCAGTAGTACACTCATTAGTGCCCCAGGGCTGCTAGCTCTCTGGGCAGGAAGATCTTCAGGATCTCCTACCAAGGCTCCCAGTGCCAAGGACATATCAAAGTTTATTGGGATGTATGCCTGATATCTATTGGGGCCAGTCTGGTTCCTCTGGAACCATTCTTCTGGGCTCATCTGCCTGGCTCTTGAGATAATATTTCTGCGGACTATCCTGCTGGCAGTAGTCTTTCATGCTTTGGTCCTAAACACTGGTATGGTGGAGGATGTCTGAATGGGAGGAATAGGCAACGAGGAAGCTTGGGTCAAGAAAGTTGTATACTTCTCATGTCATCAAACCTAGGCAGAATCTTGGGTCCCCTTTGGATCCTGGAGATTGAAAGCCAGTCAGAGATGGAAATGGATTAGGCAGGCTGGAGAACACATGAAGGTGGAGTATAGTAACACTGCCTCACACAACCAGTGGCCTCCATCCTTTTTAGATTTGACACAGGGTAGTTTCTTATACGAGCAGCTGTCACAACAAGAACTTTCTGAAGACATGCAATGGTCCGGCTTCCACCCAGTCAATCCCACATTGAAATGTTAATTGAAATGAAGATAATGAGCTTCCCAGGAAGGTAAACGACAGTCCAACTCTGGATTTTGCTGCAAAGGGATTGTATGAAAAGGGAAATGCTACCTTGGAGAAGGGGTGTAAATGTGTGGGTGGGGTACCTTGCATCCATCACAGGAGGCAGAGGACCACTAGGTAACAGCCCCCTCCCAGGGTATGCTGAGGACTTTGGTTTCATTCATGTGGAGGCAGAAGCAATGAGGATGAGAAACACAGCTGGCAGTAGGTTGGCTGATATGGTCACAAAGGAAGATGAGTAATGAATGAGATACCTGGGGAGAGCCCTTGACCTTCACTCTTGTAGGTATTTCCATTCCCCAAGTGCTATGAAAGTGATATATGTGTTTGGAAGTGAAAAGGAAACCGTCTATGGCTACCCAAGGCTATGCCTGTGGGCTATTGCATATGGAAATACCTCAGAAGGCACTCAGGCCAAGAAGGTCCAAAAGTCGCTCTTTCAGTCAGGGGACAGCTGTGTCATCTCCCCATGAACTCACACAATGGTACATCTATTTCTGAGGCTGCCCACTCAATGGACAAATGTGCCTGGGAAAGGGTATTCCAGAATGCTTACGCCATTGAGAAGTATGCCTCTCTAATAGGGATGACATTTGACTTTCATTTTAACTCCAAAACCAGTTGAAAGGAAGTGGCTGCTGGCTATCTAGAAAACAGTGTAGGGGCTTCTGACTCCTCAGAATCTACGTTTAGCAGAAGAGAGAGCCATGCTCAACTGGTACTCGCTGCCATGTGCATGGGAGGGGGCAGTGAATTTGCTGTGAACTAGCCCTCCTTGCACTAGATTTCTCACCAGGGGAACAGCTTGCTTATCCTATTACTCTCCCGGGGTTATTCCTTGCAAAGCCGCAGCACTTCTTGGGTGAAATTATTTTCTGGAGAGTTATTAGCTCAAAGGTAGTCCAGTATGTATTAGATCTGCTGCCTATTTAGCACCTGGATATATTTTAAAATATTCTGTCCTTCCAGGGCATTCAAAGCAAATAACCTCATGTCAGCATGATGCTGCCAGGGCAGGTGCTGTGCCCCCATCACCCAGGGCCTTACGTTCATCACCAAGAGTCCTGTACTCTAGGTACTCTCAGTACTCTCGCTGCATCACTGGCTTTCTTCCAGAGTCCGAACTTGCTTCTTCACCCTGAGAGACATGCGTCCCTACAGCACACCACCTTAGGCCACCTGAAGACATCTGGACGTTTCGTGTTCCCCAAACCCAGTCTGGAAAGAGGGCCAGTTATTGCTGTGGTTACAGCTGTGCATTTGGTCACTGGAGTTGTCTGAGTGTTGTTGGAGAGGAAAGGTTACTTAAGATCTTTGAAGGACGATGGTCCTACTGCATCCTTGGCAAGGCAGTCCTCTTCCCCAGTCATCGTTTCTGTAGGAAGAAGAAACAAAAAGAACACTTTGGTTTTCATCCATATATTTTTTAATGTGTACCTAACAAGTGCCAGGCACTGTGATGGATGCTGGGGATACAGTTCCATGAGTAAGACACACCCCTCACAGGGGCGCACAGAGGGAGAATTACAACGCGAGAAGCTGAATAACAGGTGTACATTAAAATGCACAGGAGCAAAGAGGAGGGAGAAACAAACTTCAAGGGGACTGAGGTCTACAGAGAAGATTTGAAAGATTAAGTCTTTTTAAACACTTTTTAAAAAAATTTAAGTATGGTTGGTATACACTGTTTCCTGTGTACAATATAGTGATTCAACATGTATATACCTTATAATGTGATCACCACACTAATTCTAGTAATGAAAGCTTATCACAATATTATTGACCATATTCCCATTCACTTCTGTCACTCATCCTCCCATCCCCCTCCCCTCTAACGACTCTCACTTTGATCTCTGTTTCAATGAGTCTGTTTTTGTTTTGCAGGGAAATGCAAATCAAAACCACCTGAGATATACCATCTCACCCCAGTCAGAATAGCTATTAACAAAAATGTCAACAAATAAGGTTGGCTAGGATATGGAGAAAAGGGAACCCTTGTGCACTTTGGTAAGACTGAAAATTGGTGCAGTCACTATGGAAAACAGTATGGAGATTCCTCAAAAAACTAAAAATAGATCTATCATATGACCCAGCAGTTTCACTTCTGG
Source organism: Rhinolophus sinicus (assembly GCF_057876585.1). Taxonomy (NCBI): domain Eukaryota; kingdom Metazoa; phylum Chordata; class Mammalia; order Chiroptera; family Rhinolophidae; genus Rhinolophus; species Rhinolophus sinicus. The sequence continues at coordinate 145,002,997 of NC_142514.1, read as the reverse complement.
GTATTTATTCTGAAAAAACAAAATTCAAAACGATATATGTACCCCTATGTTCTAGTAGCATTATTTACAATAGCCAAACTATGGAAGCAACCTAGGTGTCTTATCAATAGATGAATAAACAAAGAAGATATAATACACACACACACACACACACAGAATGGTATATTACTCAGCAATAAAATGAGTAAAATCTTGCCATTTGCGATAACATGGATGGACCTAGAAGGTATTATGCTAAGTGAAATAAGTCAGACAGAGAAAGACAAATACCATATGGTTTCATTTATACGTGGAATCTAAAAACAAACAAACAAACAAAAAACCCCTGAAACAAATGAACTAATACAATGAAAGGTAAGTCTTGAGGCTGAAGGGGAGCCCACTAGGCGAGAAGGATGGAAAGCCATTTCGGGCAGAGGCAAGAGTCTTTGCAAAGGTACAAAGACAGGGAAGGGCATATGGTTTGGTCCATTGGAAGTTTTGTCATAATTTGGTGTGAGGAGTAGAGCAGCAGGAAATAAGGCTGGGAGGAGAGGGGGGTCTGCCTGAGTGCTGCACCATCCGGTCCTTGTTTCTAATCTGTGAAGAACAGGCTCTTTCAAAGGAGCCCCAGACTTAGAGTAGCAGGATATTTAGTGTTTCACACTCAGCCCAGCATTCAACTTAAACTCAGGGTATCTTCCAGTACAGATTAAGGGTATTAATGCTGCAGCCACAGAAAGAAAAGCGAAGTCACTTCCATGGACATAGCATAACAAAAAATATACATATAAACTGTGGGAGAGCTGTAAACATTCTCAAACTGGAATATATGAACTGCATTTCAAAGACCAAATGTCCATATTTGAGGCCACTAGAGAAAGTAATACAAGCCAGAGCATACACTGTAAAGGGAAAGTCATGTCTGACTGTGACCCTTGGCTTTGAAGAGCACGTCTGGGTGTGGGCACACTCATACCCCTGAGAAAGAGTTGCTCCTTTCTGAGTCTAGGAGGAAAATATGAATGGATATTTGCCTTATATTGTGATTAAAACACAACTTTCCTAGACCAACTGACGCTGTGGGAAAGTTGTGTTTTACTTCCCAACCCCACACCTGCATCAGGCCGTGCTTCCCAGGGCCCCTTCTCTCAGCTGTGAGACCCATACCTACAGGCCCAGCTGGCCAGACCCTGAGTTCCTCCTTATTGGGGAAGGCAAACTGTCAACAGGCTCAGTTCCACCAAGGAATGCGGTCTGGAATTAGCTGTGCTGCTATTTACAACTAGGCCACGTGCCACATCCATTCAGCTTTTGAGTACCAATTGTCTGCCAGGCATTATCACGTGAACTTTTCAAATCCTTAAAATAATCCTATGAGGTTCTTTACTGGAAAATATAGACATGTAGAGAGACTGATGTGCGCAAAGCCACAGTTACTAAGTGTCAGAGTTTTTCCAAACTATAGAAAAATATTTAGGGATTCGAACCTAAGACTTCTAATTTCAAAGTCTAAGCTTTAACAATTACATGATTCCTAAACTAACTCTGTCAGTCCAGTCTACACGTCTGAGCTTCTGCTTTGGTTTTCTAGGCACTCTAAATCTAGCCAGATGAGGTAACTTTAAGAAACTCTAGTCCGATTTAGCAGTATGCAGCAGGTGCCATATCCCACTTACGGGTTCCTACCTTCTTATTCCATTTCTCTGGATTCCCCTGGCGAGTGACCTGCAGGTGTACCTCATTTCCCCCTTCAGTTCTACACATAACACACTATTCTCTGTTTGGACCTCAGTGACACCTCTCCATGTGAGCCGTCCCTTCAGACTGCTTTGGGCGGAGCTCTCCCAAAGCGCCCAGCCTTAGGGAGCACTTCCGTATCTGGTTGGTTATAGCCTCCTGTGAGGACCACTTACAGGGCTGGGCTATGACCTCAACCGATCTTTCACCCGTCCCCATACCCAGGAATACTACTAGCAGAGGCCAGGCCACCAATGGCCAAATCACAGTACAGCTCCAATCTGACTTCCAGCGCTGGGGTTTGCTCACTTGATTTCCTGTGTACAGTTAGCTGGAATAAAGCTCAGCCACTGGGAATACTGTGGAGTAGACTACTGGTCTCTCTCTTCTCCAGCTGAGTAAGTTTTCTGGGCCCTGATACTGTCTGGTCCCAGAATCCTTTGTTTTCATACTCTGGATGGTGCCAGTAAGGCCGTGGAATACTTGTGGTCTGCCATCCACAAGATGATGGGATAAAGGAGTTTCAACATGTCTGGTGGAACAGTGGGGTCCTCTTTACCAGGGGTCTTGCAAGAGAAGCTTCTTGAAAACAAGCTTCTCTTAGGGAAAATCAGACATGTAAGTCAAGTGTGAGAAAAGTAGTTCAGTTGTTCCAGGAGAAGGGCAATTTTGAGTATGGCGTGGGTGGATTGTGCTATGGCTCAACCCTTTTTGTCTATCTCGTGGGAAGAGGACTGGAAAAAGTTAACTAACCTAACAAAACAAAATAAGCAAATCGTGACATCTTTCCAAACTCTTATAACCTAAAAGGCTGTTGCTCAGCCAAGCTTTCTGTTAAATGAGGTATAAGAAAATATTTTTCTGTGGTTGGGAAAAGCACTGATGCCGTAGGAATATGGTGGGGGACTGTGGCATCAAGACCAAAGACAGCAATGGTGGCTCAAGCACTGGTGGCTGTAAGGCTGGCCTTGCTGGCTCCAGTGCTAGCGCTAGGCCCATTTCCGTGGGCAGCAGCGGCAGTGACCTTGTAATCAGATCCAGTCGCCTCCGAGGCAGCACCAGGGGTTTAGAAAGTATTAGGAAGATCAGCGGCATCAGCAGGAGCAGTGGTTATAATCTTATCTGAACAGAGGGGATTTTAAGCGAATTCAATTGTCCTGAGACATATGAATTTGATTTGAATTAAACTGAATTGAAACCAAAGATGAGAACTGTCCTAATGAAAACTGTAATGTGAAGTGACATTTCGATCACAAAAATGATAACTGATATGAGACAGGCCATTGAAACTGACTGCAAATTAAGAACATGAAAAGATTGAGTGGATCATTAGACAATATCTTCCTGTGAATTTGAAAATGGGTTTTGATTACAGGAAGTATCTAAGGTTTTTGAACTAAGGAGCTTGTCAAAAATTGAAGTGACTCATTACATGATTCAATCTTATATGTACTTAACATTATTAAACTTGAATTTTAAAATTTTATTTAAAAAAGCATGAAAATCTTGGGACTTTATGGACTATTACTCACCACAGCTTTGCAAATATATGAAGAAACATCATGCCACGCCCACTTTCTCCCTTTCTCCAAAGAAGGCATTCTTTATTCTTCTCTCAGCCTGACCCATTAAAGAATCAGTATGTTAAAGAAATAAAGCAAAGTGTGAATGTAACTACACTGCCAGTCAGGAGAATGGGGGCAATAGCATGGAAAATTAAAGAGTCTATCTGGGTAAAATCTACTATTGAGCACTCACTCATCCTACTGTATCCTAAGAGCTTGGCTTACCTTATCTCATTCAATACTCACCTTGACCCTCTGTGATAGATATTACAATTACATTTTCACAGAGGTAACTGAGTCTGAGAAAGACAAATAACAAAAGCAGTAAATGGCAGAGCCAGGACCTGCCATCATGTGTTTATGGATTCAAATGTATGCTCCTTAAGTACCATGCCCAGGAAGACAAATTACTGTATGCCAACTCCATTGCGATGCTTTTCTAAAAAGGATTCTCAGTTAAGAATTCTGAACAGTACAGACTTCATAGGAACATGTATTGAGATTCACTGTCAAATCAGCCTTGAGAGGAAGGGTGGTGGACGGTGGCATGTATAACATGCAGACTGTCACTGAGAGGGATTCATAGGAAACAAGCAAGAAGCAAGTGCTATAAAGTGAGCCATTCAAAAGGTAAGAAGAGTACTGTCATAGTTTTTCAGATGAAGGGGCAAGTTAGGGAATTACTGCAAGGAAAAACTTACTCTATCCAGTGAAGTTAAGGAGAGAATATTTGCAGTTTGTTACTCCAAGTTTACATTAATTATATTTATTCATTAATTCATTCAACAAGCATTGATTGAGCACCAGGCAAATGTGTTGACCACTAGAAACATAAAGATGACTAACGCACACCCTACTCTTGAAGAGCTCACAGCTGTCAGTAAATGACTATAGAATCAAGAATGATGAGAAAGACGAGGGAGTGAAGGAAGTCTCATCAGAAAGCTGGACTGTAACTGCTGTGTCTGTGTGTGCGTGTGCACGCGCACTGAATTCCCTCTGCTCAGGTCAGGGAAGGGGAAGGGATAAAGTTATGATTTAAAAATTGGAATTTTATTTGCTAGAAAATTTATAAGTTTTTTAAAAATTTAATTTGAAATGTTTAAGAGAGTTTGATTAAGTGTGAAATTGGTGTTTAGAAGTTTAAGAAAATTTAATCTGTCAAATGAATGAGCTAAGTGAGAATTACCCAAAGAACAAGTGAAAATTAGTGCTTTAATTTCAAAACAAAATGATTAGATTTATAATCATAATAGTTAATGTTATATAGCATTTACTATGTACTGTTCTAAGAATATTAAATATATTGATTCATTTACTCCTCACCATAATTCTCTGAGATGGGTACTATTATTATCCACATGTTACAGATGAGAAAATTGAGGTACAGAGATGTTAAATGACTGCTTTACCAAGTGCTATGGACTTAATTGTATACCCCAAAATCTATATATTGAAGTCTTAACCCCTAATGTGATAGTGTTTGCAGATAGAGCCTTTGGCGGGGGGGGGGGGGGTAATTGCATTAGATGAGGTTATGAAGGTAGGGCCCTCATGATGAGATTTAGTGCCCTTATGAGAAACACCAGAGACCTAGTGGGCTCACTCATCCTCTCCTTCTCCCTCCCCCTCCCCCATCCCTTCCCCTTCCCGCTCCATCTCCACCAGCCATGTGAGGACACAGTGAACAGTCAGCCATCTGCAAGCCAGGAAGAATGCTTACCAGAACCCAGCCATGCCAGTGCCCTGATCTCTGACTTCCAGCCTCCAGAACTAAGAGAAGATAAAGTTCTGTTGTTTAAGCTACCCAGTCTATGATATTTTGTTATGGTAGTTGACTAAGATATCAAGTGTATTAGTTTCCTAGGACTGCCATAACAAAACATCACAAATTGGGTGGCTTAGAACAACATAAATTTATTCTCTCACATTTCTGGAGACCAGAAGTCTGAAATGAAGGTGTCAGTGGGGCCATGCTCCGTCTCAAGGCTCTAGGTAAGGATCCCTCCTTGCCTCTTCCTAGCTTTTGGTGGTTGCTGGCAATCCTTAGCTTTCCTTGGCTTGTATTTACATCACTCCAATTCCTGTCCCCATTGTCACACTGCATTCTTCCTGTGTTTTCACTGGGTCTTCTCCTAGGTGTTCACTAGTCACTGGATTTAGGGCCTATCCTAATCCAGTATGAGCCTCATTCTAACTTAACTATCTGCAAAGACTCTATTTCTAAATAAGGTTATATTTTCAGGATCTGGGTACATCGAAATGGGGGGGGCACTATTTAACCTATTTAATCCCACGTCCCCAATATTCAGCACATTGACAAACTCAATGTCAGTTCTCAGTCCTCATCTCATCTGACCTATTGGTCAACGTACGACAGCACTCATCATTGTCTTCTCCCGAAAACCACTTCTTCTCCCTTGTCTTTGGACACTCTCTTGGTTTTCTCACTACTTCAGTGGCTTTTTCCTTTTCACTCTCTGCTGTTCTTCTTTTCCCTACCTTGAAGTGTTGGAACGTCCCAGTTTTTAGTCCTTCAACCTCTTCTCTTCTCTATTTACATCTCAACCATCTTTACAACTATAGCTTGACCTTTCTCTGGAACTCTAGATTTCTGCATCTAACGGCCATTTCACGTGTCCTTGTAGATATTCAATAAATGCTTCAAACTTAGTAGGTCCAACTCCTGATTGCCCGGCATAGGTGCTCCAGCCTTCCTCAGCTCACTTCATGTCAACTCCATCCTTCCAGTTGCTCAGGCCCAAAACGTTGGGTTCATCCTTCACGTCTCTCTGTCATGTCCTACATCAGGAAATCTTATTAGGTTTCCTTCCAAAATATATCCAGAGTGTAACCACTTCTCACCACTACCCCTGTGTCTACACTGGTCCAAGCCTCTATTGTTTCCATTTGGATAACAATGGTAGACTCCTAATGGATCTCCCCACTTTCATCCTTGCTCCTAAACAGTCTATTCTCAACACAGAACCAGAGGGATCAGTAATAACCCCAGGTAATGTCACGTGTCTCTCTCCAAAATCCTGCAATGGTTTCCGGTTCATCTCAGAGTATGAACTGAAGTCCTTATGAAGTTCTATTAGGGTCTATGTAACCTAAGCTCTGCCCACCCTCTTAGCTTCCTGATGTCATTGCCTATTACTCTCCCTCTTGCTCACTCTGCACCCACACTGCTCTCCTCACTGTTCCTTGTACAAGTTCCTTAAGGTCTTTATAATGACTGTTCCTTCATCCTGCATATCCACATGGCTTATTCCCTCATCCCCTTAAGTGTTTACTCAATTGTTTCAATTCTCCATGTGGCCTACAGTACCTCTATTAAAACCACACCTCCCCCTTAAAAAAAACCAACCAATCAACCAACCAACCAACCAACCAACCAACCAACCAACCAACAAACTAACCAACCAAAAAACCACTACCACACTTCTGAGCCCCTTTATCTGCTTTACTATATTTTTCATAGTGCTTGTTACTTTCAATATTATATAATATGCTCATTTGTAATGTTTATTTTCGGTTTTTTCCACTAGCATATAAGCTCCACTAGGGCAAGAATTTTTGTCTATTTTAGGTATTCAGCCAATATTTGTTGATGAATAAATAATTGACTGACTCTCCCATTTCTCTATGCAGAGTGTTTGTTTTAAAGGAAGTTTGATTGATCATTACTTGAACAGAATGCCACAATGTAATAAATGATACAGGTACTGCAAAGAGGCATCTTGAAAGACTGCTGAGATACGCAAGCATGAAAGAATTGTGAGCTTTCTGGAGGAAATGGTTGTGGGTTTCCCAACCTGTTTTTAAACTAAGATGTTTTCCTTGCAGAGAGCTTTATGAGAACTGTCTGGGCTTTTGTGTTGCCACAATTCTCACCTGAGACAATGACTGGGAACTTGATTGCATTGTCTTAACTTTCATGGGTGTCACCCTGCACTTGGAGAACTGGGTGTTGGAAGGAAGGTAGGGCTCATTTAGTCCTCAAGAAAAATGAAGCTTCTTTGGCTTTCAGAGAAGCACTGGGTTACTTTTATACATTAATAGAAATACTATGCCTGTAGAGTTGAAAATAGAACATGCAGAGTCCATCTCACAAAACTGCAATCATTTTCCAAGTTGTAAGATAGAAAAAATTGGAATTCTATCCAACAAGAATTTATTCAGCGCTGACTTTGTGCCAGGCATTTTGCCAAGTACTGGTTATACAATGATGAATAACAGTCTCTAGCCTCACGGAGCAGTTGGATGTGCTGTGGATGACACGTACACAGATAATATCAAGTGGCACTACCGTGTTTCCCCAAAAATAAGACCTAGCCGGACCATCAGCTGTAATGAGTCTTTTGGAGCAATAATTAACATAAGACCCGGTCTTATATAAGACCGGATATTATGTTATATCTATTATGTTATACCCGGTCTTATATTAATTTTTGCTCCAAAAGACGCATCAGAGTTGATGGTCTGGCTAGGTCTTATTTTTGGGGAAACACAGTAAATGTTATTTTAGGGGTAGGTGCAGGGTTCTAGGGGAAGAAAACACAGACAAGAGACATTTTACTCATAGGAGGGTCTTCAGAATGCTTTCTGAAGATGACAGTGAGCGGATGCTTAAAAGATGACCGACATCTAGCCAAGCAAAGAGGGTTAGCAAAGACAGCACAAGAAGTGAAAGCAGGAACAAGGGCATGGGGGTAAATAGAAAACACAGTGTGGACCACCAGTAATTGGGCATGGCCTCAACATAAAGTCCAAGGAGATCGAGGCAGGGTCACAGAGGACCTTGCATTCCAAGATAGGGAACCTGATCTTATTCTGGACAAAGGGCAGTTATTGAAGGATTTTAAGTAGGGAAGAGGTATGATCAGATTTTTGTGTTAGGACTTGGACCCTGGAAGCAGTCTAGAGATTGGACTGGAGATCACACAGGAGAGCAGGGAAACCAGAGTTGAGTGACCACGTGGGAGAGCTCAAGCATCTATCTTGCCTTGATAATCCTTATCACCCTGGCCCTGTGGAAGTGTTGGTCAGTGAAGACAGGGGGAGGTAGTTGGCTTCGGCTCCTGAGAACTTTAATTGGCTGGTCCCCAAACAGGACCAGAGTATTTAAATTCAGTGTTTCCTGAAAAGGAACAAATGGAGCTCTGATAAATAAAAAAAAGCTACAAATATAAATACCAAGGAGATGATAAAGAGTTGTATATCTATCTCCTACCCAGCCATCAGCTGACCCTATACATTAGTGCACAATACAATGGATATTAGATTTGTTTACCTGTGAACTGACTTCAGGATATCACCATTACCACTTATGGAATGGTGGGCATTTTCTGGCTAAGAAGCAAGACCCCAAAGTCCTCTAGTTCTCATTTGCCTGACATGAAGGAGACATTAGAGGAAGGTACATCCAGCCTGCTGTACGTGCAGGTACCTGTATCTCTCCTCTGGGGGCTTCTACCCACTGAGGGGAGCTGTGTGCAGACTACAGCTATCTTAATCTAATCCACCCTTGGGCACGCTCACACTGGCCAGTCCCCTCCTGCCTGGGACCATTACACACTGGATACTTCTCTATAGACCACAGAGGAAAGGCTCAATCACCATCTGCAGCAAAGGTGAGCTATGAGCCCAAATCAGCTAGATACATCAATACAGTGAATAATGAAAGATCTTACTTTTCACCATGGTGAGAAAACACAATCTCAGACCTCAAGGGGTTTGCAGTCAAGAGAATACAGACGAATTATCTAACTATAAAGCCAAAGCTAGAGGCAGTAAGAGGTCAACGTGAATTACAATTGAAGTATCATGGGAGCACTTCATGTTAAGTGGCGTGTAGTCACTTGTGAATTCACAGAGGAGATGACACTTAAATTGAATGCTGAGGATTATGTAGGATTCATGTGGTGAGCATGGTGAGAGGAAAGGTATTCCAGGCTGAGGAACATCAGGAGAAAAGGGACAAAAAAGAGAATTAGCTTAGAAAACATTAATAGGTATGGCCAGTCAGTGGAAGCATTTGAAGAAGGGAGAACTGGTAAAATCTGAGTTCTCCTTCCTAAGGAGAGTGGTTTAGAGTGAAATGGGAATGACTGAGGGGCTGCTAAAGTCACTTCTACAGTCCACCTGAAGGAGAGATGACAGGCACAGGGCTACCTCCTTCTTGGGCAACGGCTGGGACCAGCCTCACCCGACTGGGTCACTTCAGCAGATTGATCCCCGAGATGGCCATTCATTCCCAGAGTTTACACAGACCAAAGAGCACAGTTGTAGAATCTGTAGCCTATTGTGATACCCTGAGGGATAAAATACCAACTGCATGACGACCTCAAGCAGGGGTCTTCACTCCAAATCTCCAGGCCCTTCCTTCATGCTCCCCTTTCCTTCTCCAAGTGTGATTATGGATGTGTTTTTCCTTGGGAAGAGCTGTCAGAATTAGCTTAAATATTGGGGTGTAACAGTATGGAATAAAAACATCTAGTAGCTTGAACAGAACTTCACTGAAAAGTCAAATATGTGGTAATTTAAAAAACATAATTGTTAGTGTAGGCAGAAAGAACAGGGTCATGTGGAGAAAGCGGGGAGGAAAAGACGGAAGACGTGAGGGGAAACAAAACAGAGGAGATGAGATCATTCCTTAGAAAAAGTGCAGCTACAGCTAACTGTAATGGATTATAACACTATTAGCATTGCCAGCTGGGAAAAATCTCCACTCCCTGTGTCGCCCTGACAGTCCCCATAAGGGAATCCTTCCTGATGGGAAGGAGTAGTCATCAATAGCAAGGACCTGCCCTGGGAACGCCTGCCACACCACCCCCTGCAGATTTTGTGCCCTCAAACATAATCCTAAATTTCTCTGTTCTTTGGTGCAGTTGCCATTTTTCTCCTGGGCCTGCCCACTCTCACGCCATCTTGAGAGTATACTGGGCTATTTCCTTTCTTTAATAAATGTTTGGCTTGCTTGCCTTTGTTTGCATGTCTTAATATTTTGGTACGTCCTGGAATTCCTTCCAGTGATGTTTACCAAGAACCCTTTCAATCTCCGGTAACGTAATGTCTTACAGCTTACTCTTCTCTGAGAGAGAAAGACAGAGATCCTTAAATGTATTTGCTGTTTGAACAGAAGATATGCATAAGAAACTTTCTTTTCTCCAAAGATTTAGAGGCTTATATTGGTATGTGATTAATAATATCAACATTTTTGGTATTATTCCTACATTAGCTTTCCATCTCAGAGATTCTCACAATGTCAAAAAAACAAACAAAAGAACTATCAGCACAATTAATTTTTTTCTTATCTGAGTATCTGCTCTCTTCTAAAAAAATATGACTGATAGCAAGCCAGGAAATGTATCTCTCCACAATGCTATTAACTTTGGGCCTTTGTGTGAATTAGAAACAGGAACCCCTCCAGGCGTACAGACCACTTGGCGAGTGAGGAGAGCACTGACTTCAGTTTCAGGCCTCTCCTCTGCCCTTGGTCCTGATGAAAGGGACACTTGCAGGACCATTTGCATGGCCTGGGGGAAGGGAGAAGCTCTCTGGGGGGCTATTGAGGGGCTTAGATTATCAAAAGCAAAGCCCAGATCCTGCCTTAGCCTGAAAGGCTAAGATCACGAGAGGCTGTGCTATTCCACATAATGATGTAAAGCGTGTTCTTTGCAGACACTTTTCTACTGGCAGGGACACTTATGGCATGAGGTGGATGTTTCCTTCCCTGGTTATAGGATTTATCAGTTTTACATTATCTATTTTGTGTTGTAATCACCAACCCTTAGGAAAGTTTCATTAAATGCTACAGCCTGGCATTAGCTGTGCTCTGGGGAATTGAGGAGGGGCTGTGTCCACGCTTGGAGTAAGCAGTACAGGGAGAGATGGTGGCTGGGAGAAGCAGTCCGGAGACCTCTATAGATGACCAGCAGACAAACTTGGAGCACCGCTGGGGGCAGAAAGGGTAAGCGACAATCGGAACCTGTGAAAAATGCAACCATTCTTCAGGGAATCACTGAGCCACGTGGGGAGAAGAAATCATCTTAGGATAAAGAGGGTGGAGGCTCAGATCAGGTGAACCTGAGGACCTTGGATTTTATTAAGGAGCTGGGAATAAGGGGATAAGAGAATAGTGACCGAGGGTGTAGCAAGGACGAGGAAAGGGTGGCTAATCTTGGATGAAGTAGGCATTGGTGTTACCTGTGGGGAAGCTGAGGTCTCATGGCTCTGCTGCGAGCACCTGGCCTGTCAGGCGAGATGAACCTGCAGAGGGGTCAGGCTGAGCTTAGCTCCTCTGCCCTGGAGCTCCTGATGAGGGGCCGGGACCAGAAGGCAGGGCAGCTCCTCCTTGTCCTGGCCCCAACTGCTGAGGACTCTTGTGTCCCAGCCACGCCTGCCTTCTCTCCGTTTTTCCTAGGTCTTTGCTCAGCTGTCTGCTTCTTGTTCCAGGTCTCTGTTTAGTGTCACCTTCCCAACCCCCCAACACAAAGGCAGCTTCTATCACATCCCTCTGGTGTACTTTTCATGCTCGAACTTATCATGACCTATTTTCTGTGTGTGTGTGTGTGTATGTGTGTGTGTGTGTGTGTGTGTGATTTGTCTGTCTTCTTCCACCAGAATGCAAGCTCCATGGTGGCAGGAATCTTGCTTGCTTCGCTCAACATTGCATTGCTAGTGCCTCTTACAGCATGTGGCACATGACAGGTGCTCAATGAATGTCGGCTGAATGAATGTGTGAGTGCAGAGGTCAGGACCACTGAAGACCATCGTGGAAACTGATGACAAATAATCCGATGGCCAGCCATGGGGTTAGGAGTGTCTCCCAGCTCACACTGACAACACTCCCCTCCCCATCATCTGCAGTGCCCCCACCCACAGCAATGAGTCCCTGGAAGTCATGCTTATAAGAGACGGAGCTCTCTTTAATCCTCTCTTCCCTCAACACCCTACTACTCAGCTGTTAGGACCGAGGGTGGGCACCCACCCCAAGATGAGTGAATACAAAGTCCTATTTTTGGAAAATGAGAAAGGGGAAGAAAAGGAAAAAACACAGAGAAATGAGAATATGTGTGTGAGTGTGTGTGTGTGCGCGTATGTGTACACACACACACATACATACACACACAGTACTTCACAATTTCTTAGTCTGCCTATCATCTCTCCCTCCCTCCAGAGGTTCAATGTCATCAGGACTCATTATCACTTTCCCCACCTCTCAGCGATACTTTCTTTTGATTTGCTCCATTCTGGGGCAGGTCCTACCACTGTGATGGTAAGATAGCAGCTAGGCCTCCACACTTGCATTCTGACAGCTCCAAGTCCAGAGGAAAGAGGTGACTCTTCCGGACAGTTTCTACAAAACTTCTGGGCCTAACTTGGATCACGTCCCCATCCTGAACCAATGCCTGAACGTGCCTTTGGACACAGCCTGGGGGACACAGAGCCCCTGGAGCTGAGGGTGTCGTTAGGTCTACCCACACCCCATGGACAGAGAGGGAACATGGCTGAGTCCTCAAGGAAAATGGGTTCTTTTATCAGAAGAGGAGAGAGGAATGCTGCATAAGCAAAATCACAAGTTTTCACTTCAGAGCTTTTCATGTTAACTAGGGAAAATCATGTTCTAATGTGAAGGCATCAAATCTTTGTAGCTACAAAGTGTACTCTTATTAGAATACAACATTTAAAAACACATTTGTGGGAAAAACCCACAGAACATAACATGATTAATGAAATAAAAAAAAAAAGTATTCCATTAGCTTTTAGGATTTTTTTAAAAGGGCTTTCAGTTAATCAATTTTACTGCCTATTGTTCATTGCACATCCTACTGGTTTTGAAAATGATGGTTATATTGAAGCAGATGATTAGGTGGGGAAGAAACAGCAGAAGCAAAACAACTGAAAGTAAATTAGCAAAACACGTACATGACAAATCATTTGGGAATGTGAGATCATAAGAGATAGTGAATCAGTGCCAGCAGGACAAAAACAAAAGAACATTCCAGAATATTCTTAGGCATTATTTTAGTTTTACATTCTTTACTGAGCTGAATAATAACAGCACAGAACAGGGAAAATCTTTCAGAACCAGCATAGCTGTGTGACCCATAAATTGATGGACCATGTAAGAAACTGGTTGCATCTGACTGATACAGCTGTGTCCTCTTCCAAGCTGCCTGACTGGCAGAGAAACAGGTTTGAGAGATTTGCTGAGATGTGTAGGTACTTGCTAATTTTCTTCTACGAAGAGGGAAGAGGAAGAAAAGGAAGAGTGCAGCAGCCATAGGTTGCCCGCTTTAGTTCATGATGAAGTGATGCAGAAAGAGAGCCTTTCCTAAGGGTGTGAAGAGAGATTCACATCTGGATCCAGCCCAGACAGCCCTGGTACCTGTGCGTGAGGAGCACTGAGAGAGAAGAACATTGATTTGAAAAGCACTGTATGGAATTGGAAAGATCTCGATTTAAATATGTATTAGTCAGATTTTGCTGCAGTGACAAACAACCCAAACAACCCCCCAATCTTGGTTGCTTACAATAAACACTTATTTCTTGCTCATGGGTTTAAGGGTCAGCTACAGCTCAGCTGGGCTCAGCTGGACGTAGCTCCAGACAGAGAGAAGTCTGATTCTGTGTTTTCTGAAGTCTGCTTCTGTGTTTTCTCATTCCGGGACCCAGGTAATTCTTACGACAGATGCCAGAAGCCCAAGGGGATGAGTAGAAATATGTGATGCTTCTTAAAGCCTCAGTTAGAACTGTCATCCCACCCAGGTTCTATTGGTCAAAGCAAGTCACAGGCCAAGTCCCAAGTCACCGGAATGTAAGATCCACACAAGAGTGAGGAGGGGCATGTAACAATGGACGATTAATGCAACCTACCTCAATATGCTACCTCTACCACTTCTTTGCCTCGTGATGTGCAATAAGTTAGTTAAGCCTCAGTTTTCTGCTTTTTTGTTTTGTTTTGTTTTTCATCTGGGGAGATAATAGTGTTTACCTCACAGGGTGAAGGTTAAATTAGATGATACATGTACAGTGCTTAGCATGGTACCCTGGGTAGAGTAGGTGTTCGATGTAGGAAAGCTAATATGGTATTATTATTAATCTGAGGTACCATGTTACGGGCCCTAAGGCACGCCGGCTTGTCTGGAGGACAATGACTGACGCTGAGAAGGCAGGACACAGTGATTGACAGGTTACACAGGCACAGTCCAGGGCAGGCAGGCAGGTAAGAGTCTAAGATGATGGGAACACCAGGGGCATATTAGATCCAAGGCTCATGAACACTGGGTGATGGATGAATGAATGGATGCATGTGTGAGAGATGCCTCAGGCCCCCTCTCAAACAACTGGGAAAAAGCTGGTCTGAGGGTGGTCGTGGCTTTATCGTCCCACCCCTGGGACTGCCTGGTCACCTTACTTTCTTCAGGTAAGGCAGACATTGCCTCTTGAAACAGAATCTACCAGGCTTCCCTCCCTTGTTTTCTGCCCCCACTGTCCAGTCATCTCTCCTCTCTCTCCTGTCACCCACATCCTGTCCTGTATTTCCCCTTCCCTGAATGAACCCCGTCTTTAAACCACCTCCACTCCTTCTCTGGTGCTCTCTATCTGCCATCCTCCATATCTTTGACCCTTTGTTAAAACCTGTCAAGTATCTCCTCGCCTGATGTGAATCCTGGTTCTCCGTAGAAGTCATGACTCTCTCTGCAGCCCTCTCAAGACACTGCAAACCTTCACATCCCATGTAGCTCGTAGTGAGGTGGCAGCATTGTCTCTTCTGCTCCTCAATGCCTTTGCTCCTCTACCTTCTTGTCAAATAACCTGTGTACCCTACACCTCTCCAACCTGTGACCACCAGCAACATCCTTGGCCACTGCCCTCCATTTAGGAAAACGAAGGCCCCTGCTACTCTGGTTTTCTCTTTCACTCCAAGTCCTGCCATTGCCCCAGACTAATAACCAGGTGAGGGATGTGTCACACCTTGGTGCCAACTCATCCCACAGCTGGGCATTATGGCGGTGGTGGTGACAGTGGGGGTGGGGAGGGACATTCAGATCTCTTTGGAAGCTGTAGAGATGGGCCTCTAACTCAGTGTACCCACTGCAGAATTATGTTGAAGGTGAGTTATTCTGAGAGAAGTCTTTGGGCGTGTAGCAGAAGAGATTTTGCCACTTTATGAAACAATTTCAGTTAAGTCTGGAAAATAAAACCACATGCCACACAATGCTGGAGGCACAGTGGGTACAGTTGCCATTTTCAGCATAGATTGAAGTGGAATAATCGCAGCATGAAACTGCAATAAATAAGGCACTGTCATCTTGTTGAAGCCAGCACAAGCACACACGGGAATGCTTTCTTCGCTGGAACAGGAGGTGTGTGCTGCGCCCTTGTTCTCAGCCTTGTGGTGAGAGCAGCAGGGACCAGAGTCCTGAGCGCAGAAGTTAAGATCTGATGAGGTGCCTGTGTGCATTCTGCTCATTTCCCAGGATCCATCAGCGGCAATGACACTTCCCCGAAGTCGAGAGCCAGGCCCTCGCACCTGAGTATGGCACCCTCGCACTGCAAAGGCTGCTTTCAGAATACATTCGAGGTTCTGAAGCCCTTCTGGAGGCCACAGCCTCCTCTATCATCTGTTCTCATTCCCTGCTACCTGTCCATCCTCATCTCAGTTTCACAAAGTCATCAAATCATCTCGTAATGTGAAATATCTGGAAGCCCGTGGGACCCCGAAGCCCAGCTGTATTTCTCTCCTTCTGGGCAGTATAGACTTTTCCCAAAAGCCCCTCCAGAGAGGGAAATCCTGTGCTATCAGGCAAAGCAAGGGATGTTGTCAGTGAGGGCCTTTTCCAGTCAGCTTTTAGGTGGATAGAACGTTAAACATGAAAATCTGCTGAAATCATTGTCAGTGAAGGTCCCCCACTCTGTGAGTCAGGAAAGGGGCTTACACACCAAGCATGTGGGAAGCCAGGCCTCCTTCCCTCTTTCCCTCAGTCTCTCTCTCTCTAATTCAGCCAATACTGAGCACCTACTCATTGCTGAGGCCCACACCAGGGTCCAGGGGATCAGAGATGAATGAGATACAACCCTCAGGGAACTCAGGGAACTCATGGCCTGTTCAGGAAAGCAAACACAATATAACAAAACAGCGTTATGGGAGTGACCACAACAGTAGTCCGCCCTTATCCGCGGATTTGCTTTCTGCGGTTCTAGTTACCTGTGGTCAACTGTGGTCTGAAAATATTAAATGGAAAATTCTGGAAACAAACAATTCATAAATTTTAAATTGCACACCCTTCTGAGTAGCGTGATGAAATCTTGTGCTGTCCTGCTCTGTCCAGCCAGGGATATGAATCATCCCTTTGTCCAGTGTATCCACGTTGTAGGCGCTCCCCACCTGTCAGTCACTCAGTAGGCCTCTCGGTTATCGGAAAGATTGCAGGTATCACAGGGCTTGTGTTCAAGCCATCCTTGCTTTACTTAAAAATGGCCTCAAAGAGCAAGAGTAATGATACTGGCAAATTTAGATATGCCAAAGAAAAGCAATAAAGTGCTTCTTTACAGTGAACTTTCATATATATTCATTCACAAGAAGTGGAGTACAACATTAGGAATAGAGACAGTGGAAATGCAATGGCTCTGTGTGATGTCAGAGGGGTAGCAGATCAGGGGCGGGGGGTTATCACTTTGTAAGGGGTATAAATGATAAATGTCTAACTATTATGGTGCTTCATTATACATGAAACTAATAAAAAAAATAAACTGAAAAGGTGAGTACAGTACAATAAGATATTTTGAGTGACAGAGAGACCACATTCACATAACTTTCACTATCATATCTGTTATAATTATTCTATTATTAGGTATTGTAGTTAATCTGACAGTGCCTAATTTATAAATTAAACTTTATCATAAGCATGTATGTATAGGGAAAAATATAGTATGTATAGGGCCTGACAGCAGCACGTTTTGGACACTCTGGTTCTCTCGTCTGCTTCTCTCTTTCCCCTCTATATACTTGTATGTTAAATAATATCAATTATTAAAATTTACCTAGCATGCATTAAGCACCAGACACTGTGTTAAACATATTACATTCTTTTCTCATTTAAGTCTCGCCACAGCTCTATTTGGTGGGGTCTATCATTATGCCGTTAGGAAGCTGAAGAATCTGAGGCTTAGAGAGGTTCAGAAACTTGCTCAAAGACACACAGGTCAGAAGTGGGAGAGCCAAAATGAGAGCCCAGAGGTCTGACTCCAGAACCCATGCTTTTAAAAGGCACATTCTTCCAGCTTCCCACAGTGAAAAGACCACATCTTTGGCTTTGAATTAGTAGAAGGTGGCCCAGGGCCCCTGCAAAATCCCAGCAGGGGAGGACCCTCCTGGAAGCCTCTTGGCAAAACAAGGGGCTGTCCCCAGCCACTGACCTCTAAGTCCCAGGAGTAATCCTGCTCTGGAAAACCATGAACTCCTTGGGAGATCAAAGGCAAAGCCGGCACTGCCTGCCAAAGGGTTTGGCCAGGCCCCTCCTGCGATACAGGCCTCCAGGGAGTTAGACACCACAAGACACGGACATCCCTGGCTCTGCCTCCACAGGGAAGCACACACATGGGCCTCCGCTGGCTCTGGAAATGGGGCAATTTCTCACTTAAAAACATCTGAAAACAAACTTCAGTGCCTTCAAAATTATACATTCACAGAACATTTCTAGACTCTGGAATAGGATCAGATGGTAATGATTTAATTGATGGTTAAGCGTTAGATAAAATGAATGCACTGAATCCTTTCCGTAATTATCTCTCCAAGGAGCCCTGGCAGCTGTAATTACTGTCTGAGGCCAAAATTACAAACCTGCTGTAGTTTTAAGCAAACTATGTAGCCGCCCCTGTTGGCTCTCTGAGTAAAAGTCGACCACTCCCAGCACAGGGGCCGCTAGGACCCATCACAGAGAGCATAGCCCTTGCAGAGGTTTGCCTCCCAAACCTTGGGAATATGTTCTTCTGTTTGTTCTGCACCCCTGGCCCAACCCTCACTGCACACTGCTGTCTGTCCTGCGCTCCCCCTGTTCTCAGCGCAGTGGGCTTACACTCATCTCTCCTGGCGGAGGGGGGCTGAGTGCAGGATGCACAAAGGGGCACCCTTACGTCTCAGGTCTAAATCTCAGATGATGGGGAGCTCTCCTTGGCCTGGAGATAGACCCGTGGTGTCACTGCAACTCAGAGTCTACATGCAGTTGGTGGCCAATACACCAAATAAGGTTATAAATCCACTTCTGGCTACAATGAACCGGAATAGCTGTCTCCACGGATCATATGAGTCCAATTATGACTAAATTCTTTGCAGAAGCTAAGCTCCTGCCTGGATAATTATGCAAAATTGATGTATTCATTCAATAAATACCACAGAATTGTGGAGCGCCCCCTATGTGCCAGCTGCATGAAGGACTGGGTACACATTGGTGAAGAGAGCAGATATGGTTCCTGCAGCGTTGGACTGTGGCTCTTGAATTATCCTTGACTGGAACCTGCCCAAGGTCCTGGCCAACACAGTCTCACACATCTGGATCTGCATCTGGAGATGAGTTAGTCGGACAGCAGAGAATGTCGGAGTGGGTTGGGCATGCAGTAGGTGAGGGAGAGCACACAAGCGCTGATTTCAGCAGAGCTTGTTGGAGACAACGGGCTGGATTCTCTCAGCCTTTCTCTGCTTAATAACAGTTACGGTAAGTGTTACCTTTCTCTACGCTGCAGCCTCTTTGATAATTCAGCACTTCCCAAAATGCCTACTGTGTTGTGTGCATAGGCTGTGCTCCTGTGTGGTTTATTCCTTCTACCCCCAAACCATGGATCCCATGCCCTCTCCTTGCCATGCAGGGTTCTTATTAGGTGTAAACAACTGAGAACATAGCACCAGATAGCAATTACCATAACTGTTATTAAGCAATCTGATTATTTACTTATGTCTATCCCTTTAGCTGGACTATAAATTCCATGGAGGATGGAGCTAGTATTTCCCCAGGGCATCTCCTGTGCTTGGGAAATTGCTTAGCACCCACTCAGAAACATTTGATTTATAAATGAAAAATCATAAAATCCTAGGGAGAAAGAAGGCAGAGTCTCTGGCACCCTCCACTACTGGAGGGAGGTCAAAGTCCCCAGCTCAGGTCTAAGGATTTTGTCAGGTGAAGGTGCTAGGAGGTCAAGTCTGTGGAATGATGAGCAAATCCAGGCTTCCAATGGGATACACTAGAATTCATTCATTCCCATTCATTCATTCACATCCACTTCCACTCCCTCTCTCCCCTTCTCCTCACTAGACTATGCTCTTGGAAGACAAGCACCATGTATTTTTATCACTAAATCTAGACATTGTATACCATGTTTCCCTGAAAATAAGACCTAGCTGGACCATCAGCTCTAATGCGTCTTTTGGAGCAAAAATTAATGTAAGACCTGGTCTTACATAAGACCCGGTCTTATAGTATAATAAAATAAGACCACGTCTTACATTAATTTTTGCTCCAAAAGACGCATTAGATCTTATTTTCAGGAAACACGGTAGTACTGAGTGACCCTAAATAAGAGTTTATTGAATAAGCACATCAGTGAACCCTGAAAGGTTATTTGCAGTGACACTGATGGCCAGGGGAGGGCAGCAAAGGGTAGCAGAGCAGATGGCAGAGGCCCCAGGAAAGGGCCATTTGCTCTGGGATTTCTTGGCAAATGAAGCAAGGAGCTATTTATTACCCATTGAATATTTGGGGAAACTGAGAAGACCAGGACTGGAGAAAATTACTGACAGAAGTCCAATGAAGCCCAGTGTCATAAAGGAGGGAAAACAATCTGAGTGGGGAGCTAGAGAGGCTGGTGACCAGTGCTGGGGTAGAGGTGTGTGGAAAGAGGTATGCGTCCAGGGTCCCAAGTGAAGTCGTCTAGAGCCACAGCGCTGGCACAAGCCCTGTGCTGAGCTCCTCAGGGAGCTCCAAACTTACCCCTGGGGCTTTGACTGTCATTCTTAAAGTGACAAGCGTCCTGCATGTCAGGCCTGACACCATCTTCCATCCTGGTTTGGGCTTAGACACAGTGGGGGAGAGGGCCCAGACCAGACAGGAGCAGTGTGGAAGGATGCTCTCACTCTCAGGGACCCCACAGGTGTGGGAACCGGCAGAGCACAGGGTCGGTAGAAGAAGAGCTCCTTCATTGCTTTCCCTGGAACAGAGGGCTGAGGGCAGGTGTAGAGACGAGACAGGAGGCAGGGGGGACCAGGCCAGCCGCTGCCTACCAGAATCATCTCTTACCTAGAGAGGTTCAGTGGGGGCTGCTGGTCTGGCAAACTGTGGGATTCAGACTTGATTTGCTGCCCTGTGGTGCCTAAGTTGGCTTGAGCCTTTTGGAATTGGCTAGAAATGGTTTGTTTCCAGGAGAGCAAACAATGGAGCCCCGAGTTGTCATGGAAACACATCAGGGGAATGGAGGGGGGTCACAGCAGGAAGGTCAGACAGCCATCTCTAGGGGACAAGGAGATGATGTTTTTCCTCAGTCAGAAGAAAGGATTCTGCTTGAGGTTGGCAAGCAATGTCCTTCAAATCAGGGGAAGGCCTTTGGGCCTTGGAAGATGCGACATGGCCAGCTAGCCCAGGTGCTAGGGCACACGTCCCTTTGGGATGCTGAGCACCAGCAGCCTTGGGAGGTCCTTTGCCCAGGAGACTATGAAGAGGCACATCCCCCCAGGTTTTGTGACCAAAGCTTTGATGGAAGTACATTTGTTGTGTGATGCCTCCAAGTGTCCCAGTTGTGAAAAACAAGTGGGCCGGTGTCAAGTGCACAGTTCCTTGAAGAAGCCCAGCTTCCCAGTATAGACAGAGAACCAGATTTCTAGGTGCAGGTCTGGTGTAGGCCTTTCCAGGAAAGGGGAAAAACAGGTCAAGTTCTGTATTTCTAGAGAGTGGAAGTTCTGCAGAGAGGCAAACGAAAGAGCACAGGGGCAAGGTGGTGCTGAGAGGCCAGGTAGGAAGACGAAGGCAGGAATGCACCTTCCTTACTGTTTGTGCACATCCGTGTAAAGTATCAGTAATCATGGGTTTCTACGAGTACCTCTCCTCCTATCAAGCTGACTGTATAGTCAGAATAGCATTTTAAAGAGCTTTTCATATATTTTGAGTCTCTGCATCTAGGCTCCCAGTAACTAAAAACGTCTACCTTTATTTTTCTTCTGAGTTTTTGAAACTCTTTATCCTAAAGCGGATGGTAAAATCTGACCCTATCCAACCGTTATCCCTTTTGCTACCAAAATCTCTATGATAGTTTTCCTAAGGGCCGAATTACTTCTATTCTGCCAAAGAGTTCTTGTGTTTCTACACATTTCCCTTGTCCTGCTCCTTTTATTAAATATACAGTTGACCCTTGAACAACATAGGGGCTCAGGGCACTGACCCCCTCTGCAGTTCAAAATCCCTGTATAACTTTTTTCTCCCCTAAAACTACTAATAGCCTATTATCGATTGGAAGCCTTTATGTTACTGTTTAACATAACATAAACAGTAGACCAACACATATTTTGTATGTTATATGTATCATATACTGCATTCTCACAATAAAGCTAGAGAAAATGTTATTAAAATCATAAGGTAGAGAAAATACATTTACAGTATTGATTGAAAAAAATCCATATATAAGTGGACCAGCACAGTTCAAATCTGTGTTGTTCAAGAGTCAGCTGTATACGTTTTGTTACCTGTACTCACTGTCTACATTAATTAGAAGATGCCTTGTAAAGTACACTGTAATTACTTGCCCAGCACCCATCGCCCCCAGCCTCCTCCTTCCAAAGTGAACCCTGAATTTGTCAGGTTTCCACCTCTCCCCATTCACCTAGACATCTCAGGGGAAGGGGGACCATCTCTAGAGTTGGACCTGTTTGGCCCATATAATCCTGTTCCTTTTTCCAGTGATTGATTCAAAAACTGGCATACTTTAGGCCGTGACATGTAAGGACAAAGTCTGATGGGGACTTGAAGAATTTTTTTCCTTGCTTCTAATAAGAGAGCTACAAGAAGTGCATTTGCCTCTGGTTCCTGTCACATCTGAATGCAATGCCTGGAACTGCATCCATTTTGCCACCAACCTGAAGATGAGTGGAAAAGGAATGAGGGCTCAGCAGCCTGGGAAGACGGGGCGTTCTTGATCTCATCATTAACCAGTGAAGCTGCAATCTCTGAACCCCTTCCGACTTCTAAGTCCTCAGCCCGATGACACATTTCTCACTGTTTAATCCAGTTGGTGTCAGGATTTCTGTTCTCTACATCAGAATTACTCTAACTGATATATCTTGCCAGCAAAGCGACTCAAGAACTTGTCAGATCCTCTGTTTTCCACCAAAGAAGACTTCCCGGAAATGTCTCCTTGGTGAGCGCCTCCCTCACAATGAGAACTTGCCTCTGCACCGGTGCTATGCTTTCCTTTGGGAGAGGATGGCCCTCTACCCGTGGTGCTCCCTGCGCCGAGTCATTCTGCTAAGCGCCCCCGGCCGTGGCATCAGCACAGGCTACCTGGGATCACACAGGCTCCCCTCTTCTATCAGCCCGCAGCAGGCTCCAACTCTGACTCCCCTTGTTTCCTTGTTTCTGGGACAAAGAAGCCTCCCCAGAAGGTTTAGATTTCAGGTTCTAAGTGGAGGTCTCAGACCATCATGAAAGAGGATCCAGTGGTTTTTCCTTCTTTTCCATATTGTGTACATCGCCATGCCGCCCCTAGCTTGTATAATTTTTCCATTCTCTCCTCAAATTATGTCCTTTCTATTTTAGCTGGGCTTTTAGGAGCATTTTTCAGGCTGCTTCATCCCTCTGGATGTCTTGGAGTTTGCCTTGATTCAAGCCAAAAAGGCACAGTGAGTGTTTGCATTCTGAGTGGTGAGGGGTGGCCTCTCGCATCAGTGTTGCGCCTTTTGGGATTTTGGAATAAATGCTCAAAGACTGTTCACAGCTGGACTTCCTGGAAGTGAATGGAGGTGGGGCTGTAAATTAGAGCTGGGAGGAGAGGACTTAGCAGGAAGATGCTTCTGCCTCAAGGGCCGATTCTGAAATCAGAGATGAGGTCTAAGTGGGGGTGTGGCATGGCCATTCAAGTGTCAGGAGTGGGACATAGGAGGTGTCAAACCCTGCATGGTTTGGCAGGGCGCAGGGCTCTGATCTGAGGGGTTCAGTTGAAAAGCACAGAGCAGAGTAGTGGGGAGAGGCTGGGTTGTTCCAGGCAATGTGATCAAAATTGATGGAAGAATAAAAGGGTCTGAATGCTGACCAAAGGCCCGGGAGGATCCAAAAGGCCCAGGTAAGGAAAAATGTCCTTTCAGGCTGAGCCAGATTGGAAGAGGACAGAGCTGCTTCCAGGACACGGGACGTATGCAGAGAAAAACTGGGGACCTAGAGACGTGGGAAGAGAGGAGGCAGGCGATTGTTTGGGCCTCAGTTCCAGTAGGTGGGAGAGGTGGTAAGGAGGCATTGTATAAACGCTGGGTGCTCTGCCCTTGTACTGAGAGGAGCACAAGGCTTCTCCTAACCCCACCTGTGGGGAACAGCTGCTTCCACAGGCCGCAGAGGTGAGATGGAGCCCTGATGTGCCGGTAATGGGAGGAGAAGAACATCCATGTGCTCTGTGAGAAGAGCTGGGCCTAAGTCCAGAGCCCTGTCCACACATCAGTTATCCCCTCTCTCTCCTATATCTTCAAACTTCCCCTCCCTACTGGCCTTTTCCTCAGCCTAAAACAATGCTTGAATTTCTTGCTTCTGAAGAAAGTCCCATTGTCAAAACCCTTCATCCTTTTCTAGTGGCTGGCCTCTTGCCTTCCCCTTTCAGCTAAGAAACTTGAAGGAGTGGTCTATACTCATCAACTTTAATTCCTCACCCTGTGTCTGTCTCCAACCCAGGTACCACCAGATTCCACACCGCTCTGCTGAGACTGCTCTTCTTGAGGGTAGCGAGACACCAGACATAAAAACTCAGGGTCGTCAGCCCAACCATCTCGTGCACACAGAAACGCTGGGGTGCTCGCTCTTTCTCAAGATATTTGAGAAATTGGAAGGGAAGCTGAGGGATGGGGTATAGTGCTGAGGAATTATTTTAAAAAGTTACTGTTGATGTTGAAGTTGGTTTGAACAGATTTTGCTAAGCCTTCCTTTTGCCCTGGCCTGCTCTGGGGCCCACGTTCACTGTCTCAGAGTTGCTGTCTCTCCAGTCTTGGCTCCCTCCTCTCGTCCTTGCTGAGAGGACACCCATCTGTCTGAGCTCCTGTGATGACTGCTGTTCCAGAGGTATTTTTTTCAGTCGTCACTCTTGGCCTCAGTAGGGAGAGGGATGCAATGCAAAGAATCTGCCTGTCTGAGTCGAGGTCCTGTCTCTTCCCAGTAGGGTCACAGCTGAGTCTGGACTCTCATACTGATACATGGGCCACTTGGGAAAACCTGCAGCCTCCCTTAATTCAGGAAGAGCTTTTGTCCGTAAAGCTCAGAGGTTTCTGATATCTCTCCCCCAAAGGATCTGGGGCTTAAAGTTCAGGCTAATTGGCCTTTGTCAGCAGATTTGTGGCACAGGCATTTTCATTTAAAAACCAGGTGAACCAATCTGGTCTTCACGTGGCCTTGGGCCCAGAATAGAATCTGACTGGCTGTCAGCTAAGAAAAGGGTAGGCCATAGGAGCACATGTGTGCATCTCTGTGTGAGGGGTGGATGGTTAAAATCTAAGTAACTTGTGAACTCAATGTCTCTTCCAGAAGAGCATCTTTCAGAAGGTACTAGGTGAATGGTATGTTCTGTCAAATTCTACTGCTCTTGGCACACACTGAAACTCCTTAATCTCCTCTCTCCTTGTCAGCTCCCCCTTCCCTCACCTGGTCCCAAACACCCTGTCCCTTCTCTACCATTCTGTACCACAGTAGATGTCGGGACCACCCATCTGTCAACATAGAAGCCTGTTCTCATCCTGGCCTCCACTCCTGCCCTGTCCTCTCACAAACCTCCTCAAAGGCATTCATTCCTCCCCACGCAGCCCCTCTGTGTCTGCCTGCTCCAGGCATGAGTCTGGCTCATCTTGACCAGTACAGTTACCTCTGTGTCCAGCCTCATCCCCTCTTGTCCACACTCCTCGGGATGCAACTGTCAGCATGATCCTTGTAGAATATAAATTGGAGCACATGCTGCAGCTCTTCTTAAAATCATTCCAACATTCCTTTACTGTCCCCGCAGAAAGTTTGAATTCCTTATCACGGTTGAAGAAGCCTGGCCTCATTTCCATTCCCCATGGACCCTGGGTTTTAGTCATCTTGAAATCTTTGGTGTTTCAGGCACCACCCCTCCTCTTTTATACCTTCCTGCCTTTGAATGTGTTACGCTTTCTCCTCAAAATTCCTTTTTCTCTTCACACAGGAGGATAACTACCAATTTTCAAGAGCCAGCTCAAGTGGGTCAGCGTGTCTCTCTGGTCACCACCCTTCCCCAGTGGGCGGTTGGGAACTCTCTCATCTGTGCTCCCACACAGATTTTGAAAACACAGACTGCACAATTTGCTGTCAGGTTGCCCCATCAGAGTCCTTGAATGTGGGCACTGGGTCCTTAGCACTTAGGACTGTACCTGGCACCAGGCAGGAGCAAAGGAGTCCAGCTACCTCAGGAACTTTTTCATAGAGTGACACACGTCCAACTAGAATTGCCTCTTCCTTCCTTCTGTGGCTTCACACATTTTTCTTCAATTATAAACACACAGTTGGTGTCTCTGTGCTGTTTAAGCATTGTAAGGCTAAGCACAGCTCCAAACCAGAAGGTTAAATATTTGTGATAAAAATAATCTATTTGTGCTCATCATACAAATGTGACAACACAACTGAGGTATATAGTATCCTATGCAGAGAAGCGAAAACTAAGGAATGGTGTTGTTTCCTGACAAACAGATGTGATGCAAATCCTAGAATTCTAGTCTTTTGGAGAGAAAGCATTCAGATGGCCCTAAAAATGCATATAGTTGGTTATGAGTCCACATTTCCCTCCAAATACTCTCACACTGTATCCAAATTACACTGGCCTCTCTAAACGTGCCATCCTTTACTTCAGGTGTCCATAGTATGGAATGTGTCTAATTATTGGGTTTGCAAAATCAATTTAATGGTTGTGAACAGTATTTTTTTAATGATATAAAACATTTTTTAAAAATGTATCACATGTATGTGTATTATTTCACAAAACTTTACCTTCAGTTTTTATATTTGTGTGTGTTATAATGTAAAATGTGTTTGTTACTTTAAATCGTAGCCAAGATCGTTTGAGGTAAACAGCTCTATTCCATATATAATCAGGAACTTTATGAAATATTGTGCTATATTTTATGTTCTTGACATCTAAGTCTCTGTGTAGGATTGGAAATTCCAAAAGCCAGAGAAATGACAAACTTGGGATATCCCTGGGAAAGTAATCTTCACTTGAACACTGCAATAACATCATTACAAATCAGTGACTGAAAAGCTGGGTGGACTTATATTTTCCCACTTATTAAACACTTAGGAAGCATCTTTCACTGCTAGATACTATGCTAGATGCTTTCATATACGCTACATTATGTAATCACCACAACAGGTTGATTTTTTTTGGGGGGCGGCATTTTTATCAGAGTTTATTTGAGCCAAACTGACTATGATTGCCAGAAAGCAAGATCTCAGATGCTACAGAGCATAAACAGTTTTGCAGCTTCTTTCAGGCGTTTGAAATTAAGGAGGGAATGTAAGGATGATTACACGAAGATGGAAGAAAGCAAGGTAGGGACTAGATTACAGGATAGTTAACAAGATTATGTGACCTCTTGAGGGTGGTTGTGCTTATTTAAAAGGTGTGTTAAGTTAGATGCACAAAAACGGGTTTTTAAAAGTAGGTACTTACAGCCCCATTTCATGGAGGAAGAAACTGATCTTCAGAGGGATTAGGTGATTTGCTCAAGGGCACAGCTCTAAGTGGCAGAGGTAGCATTGGGCTCCTTCCCTGTTAGACACTAATACAGCACAAATGGGCTAGTCCACCAAGGAGTTTAACCGGGGCATGCCTTCCTCTTGGATAAACTGATTTTGCTCTCCTCAACTTTTGTGTGATTCAATCACAGAAGCTCTTGCATTTATTTGTTTTATACATTAAATTTCCAAATTAGTTTTGACTTCAGGAAAGAGTTCAACAAAAACCCTCCAAAAACTGCACACACTGTGTTAAACAACTACCAGTAATCTAAGCCTTTAGGTGTATGCTTACATTTGCTAAGAACCAACTTAAATTTGTATTATCTAGATGCATATGAACAGCAGATGACACATAATCTAGAATTATGCAGGACCTTCATGGACCCTTTAGTCTAGGAGTCACTCAGCAAGCTCTCATAATACGTATAATCCAAATGCAAATCTGTGTCAGATTTCCTGAAGCTATGAAGATTCCCTTGTCTCCCGCCAGCAAAACTGACTCCAAATCGCCTTTAAATACCTTCTATCTCTCTAGCCCTCTCCACCATTCCCAACAAACCACCAAATTCCTTACCCTGTGGCTGGCTACCCGCTACCACTTTCTCTCGCTCCCAAACCTATTCTCTTCAGCGTCTTCAACCACAATCCCTATACAACCTCTCACCCCACCACACTCAACAACTCCTCAGCAGGCATGTCCCACTCAGCAACACGGAGCATTAGAAATAGAGGCCACCCAGTGTTCTCTGAGCATGGGATGGGGGTGATAGTGGACGGGGCCCAGCCTTTAACTTCCAAGCCCTCTACTCTGGATGGCAATGGGTAAAGACTTGAGTCTGGTCCAGATCTGTTTCTTTTTTCATAGACTTCGTTCCCCATCATTCCGTGGCTCATGAAGTTGCTTTTGGTCTTTGTAGATACACTCACTCAGCAAAGAGTTATAGCAGTCTGCCACCCACCTTGTCTATAACACAGGGCTCAGTGCTGCATTTCCAGTGCTACTGCTATTATTACTCTGTCCCCATTTCCTGCTACTGAGGAAGTCCATACCCACCCAGTAGAGCCTTCTCCTGGGCTCCCATGAACTCAAACACCACTGTAAAGACAGCGAGGGAAACTACATCTGTGTTGCGGGCTTTAGAGAATCACTGGCTTGAAGAAGTAAGAGGAACGTCTTCTGAGCTGAGTAGTCCTCGAAGATTCCCATGTGATTTGAAAGTCCTTTTCTTTCCTATTATTCCCTTTCTTGCTTTCAAGCATCTCCTCTTGGCAGCAGCCACTGGAGCTAAAAGCTATTTCCCCGAAACAAAGCACAGTTTTCTCAAGGCCTTTGTTCTTAACTCGTTCGTGCCCACTGACATATGAGAGCAGCAGGAGGACTGGCGGTGGAGCAGACGGGCACTGTGCGCGGTGATGGCTCAGATTCTGCTGGGCGCAGCAGTAGCCCTGATTTCCCCTTGTTATCCTGAGATCGTAGGCTTTCTCTGAGTTACTATTCCTTTCTCTGCAACGATCCCTGGATCCTTATTCCTAATATAAGATTTAGTTCTGGGTAAGCCCACATTCACACACTTTGGCTCCATACTTGAAGAGCAATGGAAATGTCACATTATTTTTAAGCAGCAGGATAGGAGCTATGAGTACCAATCCTAGAGTGGACATTCTGCAGCTTTTAGGAACATAACATTTTAAACGCAAAGGGGCCTTGGTTGTCAACTCATCCCCCGACCTTGTGTGCTGAAGTGAGTCTAACACCCACAGGCTTCACCTGCACCAGCAGGCTGACCCAGCCTGCCAAGCTGGGGTCCTGCTCGCATCCACCTCAATCCTAAAGTCTGCCGTGAAGAGCTCCGCCATCACTCTAACACCAGAGGCCCCCCCTGACCCCTGCACCACTCGAGTCCCTTGTTAGAGGCTGGATCTGGGGCCACAGTCACTGCCACTGGAGGGCCCCACCCTCTACCCCTGTATGGAAGCTTCCAGAATGAGGATGGGAACACCAGATGCTCAGGCGTGATATATGAGGTTAGTGCGGAAGTAATTGTGGTTTAAAAGGTTAAAAATAACTGCAAAAACTGCACTTCCTTTTGCACCAACCTAGTATGAGTTACAGATGCCCTGGGCCCCTCTGCAGCCTACTCCTCCCCGCCCATCTTCCCCTTGTGAGCAGGTGTTGATTGTTCTAACTCAGCTTTGCTCCTGCAGGCGACCCTGACGCCAGTCAACAAAGAGGGAGAATGCAGACAAAATCCCACAAAAAGCACCATGGATCCACATCTCCAGGCCCACTTCAGAGACATCATTAGGCATTAACAGGGGAAAAAAATCCAGATTGTTTACGTTGTTTATGTTTAGTCAGGCTTAATCCCTTTGCACGGCATTTGCTTTCTTGATGAATTTTATGACCTTCCTCTAGTAAACATTTTTAATCTGGACACCTACTATCAATAGGTACAATATTTAAGCAGACTTCATTAAGACCGTCAGCTACATCGGAAAAAATATCACGCCTTTGTTTTCCTATTCATCACAGCTTCTCTTTCTGATAATCTGCGCCCAACTCCTGAGAGTATTCTACATCCTATACCAAAAGTTAAGACTGCATTACGTAAGTGCTCAACGATTGGTAAAGTCCCCCTGGCTTTTTAGAAACACCCCCTTTCCTTATTTTTAAGCATTTCAGTCAATCTCATCATATTTCATGTTTTGAACTTTATTTAAAATGGGGGAAAATATGTAATTTTACCACTACTAATCACAGACTTTAAACACGTAGTTGAACTTGAGCTTCTAAATAAAAACAATAAATATAGGGTTAAAAGGTAATGTTAGAGTTGCTCAAGTACCGTTATTAAATGAGCATAGATTTTCGTTTTCGTTCTAAACAAGTGAATTGCAATACATGGTAGGAGACGTCGACGGGAAAGGACAGCCATGTCACTGATCGTCACTCCTGAGGAACTGACCCCTGCTAACCCAAGGGAGCCATTGTAAGATGGACAGCTGCCCACAGCTCCCTCCAGGCCATGGATTTCCCTTTGGTAAATAAGATACAAAGCAAGAAGAAAGCCGTTTTTCTCCTAACTTTTCACATCACTTGCATGTTATGAAGAGCAGAATCTCTCTTTTGGCCACGATTATTTCAACACACAAGCTAATTAACCAAACCGATAATTTGGTTCATTCGGAACACTTTCCTGAATGTCTAGCATGTGCCATGTACTTTGTTAGGTACTGGACGTACCACAGTGAACAAGACAGAGGGTTGATCTCATGGCAGCTTTGGGAATGGTTCTCTTCACCCCAAGGGAACCCCGCCTGGGAGAGGTGTTCACCTGGGTCCCAGACAAGGTATTCTCTGTTTCAAGCAACAGCAATCCCATCTCATATTGCTTACATAACAAAGGGAACTTATGTGCTTACATATTTATAAAGGCCAGAAGTAACACTACACTCAAGAGAGGCTTGCTCCAGTAGCTCAACCATATGCTTGAGGGTCTGGATTCTTTTTCTATTCTGCCACCCATGGGATTGGCCTCCTCCTAAGTCTGGCCCCCTTTAGAGGTCCAAAAGAGCCACAGCTGCTCCTAGGGTTTATGCGTCTTTGTTCACATCCAACAGGGAAGAAAGAGCATCTTCGTCCAAGCAGTCACACCAAATGTTCTATAATACTCTCTGACTAAATCAGTTTATGCAATACTAATCCCAGCAATTGGCTTGATTGGTTTAACCTGGGTCTAGGTCTTGGCCTGGATCCAAGGATGGAGCTAGGATTCCTAGAGTCCCCAATCAGAAATCAGGGCCATCAGAAAGGGGGTTTAATGCCGGGGAGGCAATGAACAAACATTCACTCATGCTGTCTGGGTGGGTACCTGCAGAACTGGGCAGATCCTGGTCAGCTTTCCTTCTGCTTTTTGTTCTTGGGGCATAAGAACTAAAGCCATCTACCCCAACAGTGTCTACTCTATATTAACTTGATTTTGCTATTCTGTTGTCTTCATTAACATAACTTTACTATTCCCAGAGGAGACACTTGCCAAGATAGATAAAAGTTGCAAATAACATTATTGCTCATTACAGGGACTTCCCAAAAGACTATGAATTTTTCCTTAGAAAGCATCAACAGTTTACACCCCAAGACTCTTTGAACCCTGTTCTCAAAATCCTCACCTTTCTGTGTACACCGAAACTAGTACATTATGCTCTTTACCCAATCCTAACCAAGCTCTCCCAGCCTGTTTTATCCCCTTTGCCACCGCACTGAAAGGCCAACCTTAAACACTTCAAAATCTCCATAAATCAGACTTTGCCTTTCCCTTTCCGTTACCAGGCAAGCAATAAACTCAGTTTTATCTTATTAACAGGTTGTTCTGGTGATATCTGGAAGATAGCATTCAAAGGGCACATATCCTGAAATACCATTTCCAGGGGCAGTGATCTTCTGGATGTTCTCTGTCCTCTGCCAGGATGCTCTACCCCTGCTCCAGGCCCCTTAACCCAGGAAGTTCTCTCTTCCCATCCATACCTGAGGGTTTGTGCTTCTTTCAGAGGCTGGCATACACCATTCTAGTTAATTTCTTCTACAGGGAAGGAATCGGCCCATCAGCCCATTACATTAGCAGTCACTTCTGAATGCCACTCCTGGAGACAGAGATCACTACAGACTCAATCAAGCCCATTGTTAAGCACTTTCTTATTTAATTACTATTCAAGTGTGCCACAGGAGCAGTCTGGGTCAGTGCCTGCTGGGGCAAGGTCATTTGTGAATGAGAGGATATTCACGATGCAGTTGGCATTCTATTCAGGAAGCAATGCTATTTTCCAACACACTGTTATTATCTTTTATACCTCTAGTGTTTACCCTAATGCCCCCATGTTGTGCATGATTACTATCTCTATAGACCTTAGAAAGAGTCACTGGTTTTGTATCCCAGCTGAAGATGAGAAAATGGTTAGCATCCTTTTTTTCTTTTTTGTACAGATAATTCAGTACAAGAAAGAAAACTTGCTCGGGAAAGACAAATGCTCTTGGCTTTGCTTGCTGACCGGTCTCTCCACCAGCTGGAAACACAACGCCCCATTAACACGAACGGTGCCTTCCTGTGCAAACTGCGTTCTGGCCACTTATATCAATTGGCAGCGATTCTAACAGGCTTGTTAATATTTTTCAGATTCCCAAACATGTAGCACATTTATGTTCTTTGCAATCAGTTTCGCTTCAGTGGCCCTGCAGGTATTTATGGATACTGGCATGCTAAATTACACCAATACAAATAGTTTATTTTGAGGGAAAAATATCTCAATTATAAGTTTTTTATTTTGCCCAAAAAATACTTTCCCACTATTTTTCCCTTCACACGTAGGTAGAAAAAATCATTATCTCGTGTAAAATTGCTGCTAAAATGTTTCCTGGTGAGAAAAGCCAACTCATGGATTAATCTCCTTGTCACCTCCAAATCAGTTCTCATTCAGGGTGCAGTGGTCTTCCGTTCACCACATGGATCTCTGTGGCATTTCTGCTTCCCCATTCTCTTAAAAAAATACTGAAGTCCTCTAGAACCGAGCCACCCTATGAGCTTAAGAGAGACCTTCATAATTTACTAAGGTGCTTCAGTTACTGCTCTGAATAGTTCTCCACGGCACTGAAGATGCAAAAACAGTATCATCAGATGGCAGTTCAT
The DNA here is from genome assembly GCF_057876585.1 of Rhinolophus sinicus. Taxonomy (NCBI): domain Eukaryota; kingdom Metazoa; phylum Chordata; class Mammalia; order Chiroptera; family Rhinolophidae; genus Rhinolophus; species Rhinolophus sinicus. The sequence goes on along the minus strand of NC_142514.1, from coordinate 144,970,045 downwards.
GGGAACCACGGGAGAAAATGCTCTCTTTTCATGTTCTTCTCGTAAATGGAGAAAAGGTAATCCGAGCTTCAAGCTTAAGAAGGGCTATTTCCATTTGAAGAACCTACTGCAAATTTAGTCTCAATACCTTTTACATCGCTCCCACACCCTACCTGCCTACGATTTTGGACACCACTGAATGGGGGAATTGTGGAACTTCAGAACTAAGGGAGCCCATTTACTTTCATTATATGTCTCTTTCATTCATTTACCAAATACTAATCCAATACCTATGTAATACAGTATTTCCATTCTCTGCAAATTGTGTTATTCCCATGCAATGAATCAATGCCATATATTCCAGTACAGAGAAGGCAAATAATAGGGTCAACGATCAGTCAGCTAGTCCCTCATGAAACAAGAGTCTCCAAAGCCAGGCCCTGTCCGAAAAGAGATACACCTCAATTCCAAAAGTTCCGTTTACATGTTGAGAGGGAAACTTGGATATCTGAACACAAGGCATAGGTAGAAATGAATCATGTTATGGATATAAAAGAAGTTTCCAGCACCTGGGAGAAGGAAGTAGAGAGACTTTGGTGGAAGAAATAGGGAGAGAGAAAGAGAAGAGGCTTTGATGTGAAGCCCTGGCTTCACCCCTTAGGCTTGAAACCCCAAGTTTCAGGTGGATTGAGGAGGAAGCTGAAGGCAGATGTGGCCCCTGTGCCAACATGAGGCGAGAGGAACAATGCAGAAATAGCCACTTATGGACATGAAGAGAGTGTCTGCAGTTCTCCTGCAGTTCTCATGTGTCCTTGAAAGCTCAGAAGATGTGGAAAGGAGGTGACAGTACTGGTGACAGTGTTTCAAGGGGGTTCCAGCAAGTGGGGAAGTGAGCCTGTACCAAGTGCTGCAAAGAAGACCTCCCAGATCAGGCATCCAAGGGGAGGGACCACCAGATCTGAGATCTGCAGGGCTGTCAACAACCCAAGTGGGGCCTGGTCTGGTTCTTGTTGGCTCAGTTTCCATCCAGAACATTTTGTTCTTTGAGTCACTGAGACATCCTGTTGGTCTATGTGTGGGGGAGTGTGTCACAACAGGGGGTGATGGCATGTGGCCCCCATGTGCCCACTACTCATATCCTCTATTACCACCCCCTCACATACACGACAGACTTACGCTCAGCTTTTTCCCCAGACCTTGAGCCACACTTTCCATCAGAGGGCAGAGCATGTGATTGCCAGCCCAAGTTCACTCCCTACTGATGGGGACTGGAGTTCATGGTGTTTCCAAAGACCTGTAACCTGGGGTGCTAATGGGCACCTCAGATATCTACAGCTTGCTGAGTGGCAGCACTTCCTAACATTTGCCTTATCCTATGCCTCAGGCCATGCTTTTTAAAAAAAGTGTTTTATCTCAGTTTCCTTCTCTACTGGTCTTATTCTCACTGAGACCCACGTCCTGCAACACATCCAAACCCCCTTGATGGAAACCTGATTGTTTTGGCTTTTTCTTGTTTCGGAGAATCACTCCTGTTTCCTAAATCTGTTGTGAATAACAATTTCCCAGAGTGCTAAAGGCTCTGACTCCCTCACTTCAAAATCTTTAGGGTAGCAGTTGGGTTTGCTTGTGTCAGTTTCACTGTCCGGCCAAGATGCCTCTCAGGAAGTCTACTCCCCATATTCCTTCCTGCTGGAGTGGGCACTGGCTCACATTTCCATGACCCCTGACTTGCAGTGAAATGGACCAGGGGTGGACACGTAACCCATCCTGGGCAATCAGATGCTTTCTCCTGAGAATGTGTGGACCTTGAAGACTCCAGGTCGGCTCCGCTGAGCACCTGACGGGCAATATGTCGCCCTGGTTTAAAGGGCCTAGTGGTGTAACTTCTTGCCAAGTCTGTGTAACTGACACTTGCTTTAGTTCTCTAGCTCTAAGTTCACACCCTTAAGAAGGCAGAGGGTGGTAGATGAGGACTCTGCATGCCAAGGTTCACTGTGCCACCTCTGCTCCCTAGTTATGCTGGGAATTGTAGAAGCCTGAGTTCCAGGCCAGCAGACTCACTGAAGTGGTTCCAGCAGAACCAGACTAGCTGGGCCCAGGACCCCATTAGCCTTCTGGACATACACGTACAAAAGGCTGAGCTTAGAGAGAGCAAGCCTTATGTACACATAGCACCCCTTGAGTAGGACTTTGCTCCTCTGTCAGACAGGACAATGCTGCTGATCTTCACCATATATTCTCATGGGGCCCTCTGTCTCCTATCTCTTTTAGAAAAGTAAAATTTGATTTAACCAAAAGGTGTCTGTGTCTGTTCTTCCCATTAAAGCAAGTTCACTAGTTGTTAATGCAGAGAGTGTGCAGCACTACACAGGGAGGAGATGAAAATCTGGAACTATTTCTATGATTCTCCCTGGGGCTTATGACATAGATCAGCTCCACATCCAGGAGGGTGGAAAAGGTGCTGGGATATGGCCAGGCCAACACCATCTTCTCGTGGATATATGGCACAGCGGGCTGTGGTGGGAGCCCCGAGAGCTCTGTCATCTCCGGAGGCCCCATGGAGGGGACACTCCTGTCCCCAAGTCCCAGGCAGCCTCCCTGGGGGAGGCTGCACAGCTTCCCAAGCTTTGACATCAGGGGCAGTAAAGGGAGTGGGACTGGCTGACCTTTGAGTGTGCAGTGAAGCCATCCAGAATCCCTGAGAGAGAAACGGATTTTTGAACTCGTTGGCTTTGAAGACTCCATCTGCCATCTGCCCTGGCAAGGTCAGGGTATGTTGGATGCAGCCCCAAGCAGGCTGCCAGATCTCAGCAGGGCTCAGGGTTCAGTCCTAACCTGGTTCCTCTGCCCCCCAGAAGTGCAGAGCTTCTGCCAGACCAGCCTCCCTTCATACTTAATCCTAGTTACCCCATATTCTCTCTTCCCTCTTTCTCTCTCTCATTCATTCAAACACACATGCGTAGGTACACACACACACACACACACACACACACACACACACACACACACAGAGAACTGAAGCTTAATTACTGTTTTTGTTTTAAAGCAGAAAGTTAAAGGAAGAGGGTACAACAGGAACTTACTGTTGAGGCCAAGGACGATAGGAGAAGGAACAGAACTTAAATATGTGCATCTGTGTCCAGCAAAGCCCCGATGACCCCTCCCCCCAGTCTGAGGTGATGGCTCACAGAAGTGCAGGGGATGGGGATTTCTAACATTCCTTTTATCTTCCATGACAGACACCATGGATGGTATTTCTTTATGTGACAGTCACACGAGGACACACAGCAGTCACTCAGAATGTGGAACATACATAATAATGATTATATCTGAGGACTTGACTGAGCATTATGGGCCAGCCACTGTAATAGATTATTTAATTCTCACCACCTTGTGAGATAGGCACTGTTATGGCCACTTTACAGATGAGAAAATTGAGGTCCAGAAAGGGAAAAACAATTTTCAAGTGGCAGCACAGGAACTTAAATCTAGGTCCATCCAGCTCCAAAGTGAGCGCTTCCAACCTCTCTGCCTACGGCCTCCTCCGTCCTCACAGCGGTTAGCAAGGTGCAGTGACCTCTCCAATACTGCTTTTCATCTCACCTGGTACCAGTGCCCCAATTCTGCTAGCTGCACGTTTATTTTTAAAAGGAGAAGTATTGCTTCCCCTCACAGGATGGATCTAGAGTCCTGGGCACGAGCGTCAGAGACAAGAAGTCACAGGGCAAGGGCAACCTCCCTTGGTTTGCCCTTCATGGAAGGGGCACAGGCGTTTCATTTCCTAAGTTCTACTGTAACCGTTAAGAAATGACCACTGTATTTGCTGAAGTAGTTCTAGCTGGTTTAACAAAGGACTCCCAGTTTCAGTGATTGAACCCTAAAAGCATTTATTTCTCACTTACGTAACTGTCAAACACAGATTTGCAAAAGGCCAAACGCGCGGGGTTTAAGGACCATCTCCCAGGTATCCAAAGTCATACAGCACTTTTTCCTTGGGAGTGAAGGAAGCCTCCAAGACCCGCTGCCTACACTTCCCAGGTGTCATGTGCAGGCACAGCCACTCAGGGCCCAGTGTACAGGCACCACCCAGGGTTACTTCCTGGCCAGGTCATGAAGAAACAATTGCTTGTACACCGAATCAGGGCTCACGTCTCAGCCCCATGCCACACGCCTAATCCTACCCTTTTCCATTTCCTGTGTCTTGAGGAGCATAGAGCTTTGACACTCTTTGATACTCCAGATTACAAATAAGAATTTAAGTCACCAGTGACTTATAAGGGTGCAAAATGTCTATTACAACTGCTTTAACTGCCACTGCTAGTGAGGCTCAAACAATTAAATGAGCCCGCAGATGGACTCCTTCCAGAACTGCACCAGGAGCTGAAGAAGCGAGATGCAGTTCAGTCAGCATCGGTCCTCCAGCCACTTCTCAGGTGGTTCATAGGTCCCATGGGTTTCCCTTGGGGATTCATTTTGAGTCCAGGAAAAAAAAAGTCTTGGCTTCGATGGCCCAGGGGCAGAGGTATCCTCAGGGACCTAGGCTCTCCCTGAATACCCTGAAGCTTAGAGTTAGTCCATAAATCCTGTCCTGCTCTTCTCCATCTGGCATAAACTCCAACAAAGGAAGATTGTCCTTTTGTCCCCAGGCCAGATGTAGAGCCTCTCTACAGCTGTCTTGAATATTTACTGCAACCAGATCACCAACTGATGGCGGCAGAGCCCACACTGGGCGAGGCTCTGGTCACATCTTACAGTATGGCTTTGCAGGGGGCAGAGCTATCTGCATGGGGAGAGTAAGAGGACAGTTCTGACTGAAACCCCGGCTCCCTAGTGTGTCCCTGTTCCCAGGGGCTCAATTTTCTTCACTTATCAAGGGCAGGAGGAAGAAATGCTTCATGGACAATCTCGTAAGCACAACAAACACGTCCCTCCTTTGTGCTTCTGTGGCACCGGATGTCGACGATAACGCTCATGAATGTGCACTTTAATGACTAGTTTACACACTGTATTCTGTCTCTCTTATGGTGTATAAGTATTGCAAGGGAAGGGAAGGTTTATTATTCACATCTATTTTCTGTAGCTAATATTTAGGCATTTGACTCTCAGAAATGTTACCTAGTGAATGCAATTTGTTTTTGAGAGAATGAGTTAATAAATAAGAGAGTGAGTCAATGAGCAATGATGAATGGGGGAAGAGTAAATAAAAAGTAAATTGTGGGGGAGTGAATGAATGGAGGTGTGAGAGGCAGAATGATGGTCCACTGCCTCCAGGTATCCACTTTTCTCTTTTCCCTTGCAAACAAAACCCTAGTTTTTAGTTGGGCACATTTCCACCCAACAAAAAGAATATATTTCCCACACATGTCCATGTGAATAAGTTTTATGACTAAGTTAATTGTAAGTATCAGCATTACATGAGACATCAAGGAAAATCCTTGAAAGAGAAATGTGTGTGTCTTGGCCACCTTTCTATGGCCTGTAAAATATGTGATGGCTAGAGCTTAGTAGCCATATTATACAAGGAGGTGACACCCTCCCCTCCCCTTCCAAAACAAAAGCCACACTGGGTGAGTGACACAGAAAGACAGGAGAAGTCTAGGTCTCTGTTGATCATGGAACCACTATAATATCCTAGACTACCTTCCTCTGAACCCTTTTTATGTAAGACAAATAAATTTCCACTTCACTTGTTGTTTCATGGTTTGTTGTTTTTTAGATTTTTATCATTTATAGTTGAATCTGACACTAACCAACTGGCCCAGAATCACAAGTTCATGCTAGTATCAGTCCTAGAATCCAGACCTCCTCTCTTCCAGTCTCAAGCTCTTTCTGATGCCAGGCATAAGTCACTATATGATGGTCTGAAATGCTACACTCACCCAGTTCCTGCAGATGTCCTTCAAATGTCAACCCAAAGCACAACACAGAATCAGAGAATCTCGACCTTTGCTTAAGAAAATCAAAGTGAGGGATGATCCCTGATCAATGCTCAAAACCCACCAGGCTGGTGAGGATCACAGAGTCAACCTCAGATTGAATGCAATTCCTAACAGTCCCAGAAAGTGCAACCAGGAACCACACACTCTGGTACATTCACATTTTTGGTGGCACCTGCATTTCAACAATCAAGCATTTACTCTTCCATAAGTGGACATATGGGGGGCGCGTCTTACCTCCACCAGGGAATGCCAGTGTGCGATGGGCTTCCGAGGATATGACAGCATCTCACTCCAGTGGTCTCTGCCCAGCCTCTCGGCTTCGTTGCCTACTTGACATACGCCGATGACCTCATTGTGACCTACACTGTGAAAATGGCCCACAATAGTTTTTTCTTAAAATTTTGGTATGTACGAACAACAATTACTCAATTAAACTAATAGAGAGGTATTAGGGAAGGGGGTGGTTCTTTTCATTCCCTAATTTAAAACTACAGGCCAAGTTTAACAGCCGATAGGACTTGGGATCCAACACTGCACTCGGTGGTACAGAGAAGAAGAGCCGAGTCTGCCTCTCATAGACCCAGATTATGCAAAAATACCACGTGGCATGGCTTAGCTTGTTCCCAAGAAGAGCTCCCTGATGCATGTTAAGGATGTCACCTCTGGTTCTGGAAGTACGTTGACCTCCAGGCCTGCAAATCCATGTAATGAATACGGGGCCCCTGAAAAGAGTTTCTTGCAATAACGGCTGCTCAAATTCCTGCAAAAGGCAACCAAGTATGGATAAGGGGGCAGCTCTGTGTCTGGCAGCCATAGTCTTCAGCTTACAAAGGGAGCAGAGTGGAGGAGGCCCTTGAGTCGTGCTTTCCCCTCTCTTCAGGGAATTGGTTTCCGCATGCTCTTCCCTCCTTCCAAACCCAGCTTTGCTTCTTTGACTCAACCTGATTTCCCTACTATAGAAAGACACTTGGCTCCTTTAACTTGAGTGTTAATATTTCTGAAACATTCCGTGGGTAGGTCCCTGTCTTGGCTTCCCTCCCCCCTTTTTTCCTTAAAAGATTTTGGTGAGAAATTCTTTGTATAACTAGAATGACATGGCCCATCCATGAACTCTTTGGGATCTAAACTCCAGACTTTCTCTCTTTCTTTTTTCTTCCTGCAAAGACAAGTGATTTTTCTCCTATTTGTGTGTAGGGAGCAAGGGGGAGACGAGGTGGGGAAGTAGAGTGAAGGGTATTCAAGTCTATGCTCATTAAAATCAGTTGCATGCAGAAGCCCCATGAATTCTGCTATGGATGTTTTCCAGCCCAGATTCATGAGTTTACTGAGAATTAAATTGAAGCAGAGCTCACATAATCAGATTTGTCAATGCAGGAAACTTGGCACTAGCTTGAAAAATGCTGGCCTAGCTCTCCATGGGTGGTGGGCAATGTCCCCTCCCGTGGCCTGATACTACTGGTATTGTGAGTCATCCAGAGGAGACAGAAGGAGGTCCACGCCCAGCACGGACTGTCATACCCATGGGCAGCTGAACCACTCCTGTGCTCCCTGGGATGGAAGGCAGTTATGCTTCACCCTGGCATCTGCTAGAAGAGTGTTGAGGGCTCTGGGGCTTCCTTGCTGACATTTCAGGAAAATTTTCAGCTACAAATAATATTTGTAAGATTACACGAGAAGTCAGAATGATTTTTTCATAATTGTGCCCAGACCACGTGGGAGGGTTCCAATTAAAAAGAGACTTTTCATTTCAGTCTAATGACTGGTTTAACATGTATAATTCCCTGTTGGTACTTCCTCTGCATATTAAAGTGACTGTTTTTCAAATCTGTTCTTTAAATACACAATTGGCTACAATGTAGGCTATAAATATCTCTTCTGTGCTGTATTAATTAGAAAGTTGAGCATCTTATACATTTTAATATACCCCGTCACCCATACTGATTCTAGCATTTTCAAGAGAACATTTCTGTGTTTGCTTTCAGACTTAAGTGGATGGAAATGATCTTTATTAAACACATTGGGAGAAGGACAAAATAACAAAGTTGCGTATTTAGAAATGTTGATGGTTTGGCTAAAGTAATCACTCTGCTGTTCTGAGTGGAACCTTTCCATGAAGGCGAGGCAGGATTACCCGAGTGATGAGTAAGACGTGTGGGGTCACAGTTCTCCAAGCTGAGAATCTAGGGGATGTGCAGGGGTGGAGAGGGGAAGAGGTAGGGTAGGGGAGGATGGAGAAGGAGAAAGAGATTGAAAAGGGGCAGGAAAGAACGGGTGTGCTGAGCGGCACCCTGATAACCGGACTCCGCAGCACGGTTTGGATTTCTTATCCATCAGCTCCCCACATCCTGCTCAATCAAGTCATCTCCTGAGGCCCGGGCACCAGCTAAGAATCTATGCCGGCACCGCCCCTCTGCCCTCCCAGCCCCGGGCACAGTGGACTTGGACTGAGAAAGAGCGCTAGGTATCTCACCGGTCATAATCCATGACCGCTATGGACAAGTGGATTTGGTCAATGTTCTCGGGAGGGACGTCAAAGACTATGGCTTCATTGTAAACAGGATTCAGAGTGTTCCTCTTGGTGGACGTTTTCCTCTTCTTCAGCCGTCTGCCATCACACATCAGTGAGACTTTCACGTAGGGATCTGTACAGACAATGAGAAGCAGGGGTACTGTGAGATTTAGTGTAGATTTAGTCAGGCAGTTTCGTCACTGTGGAATTTCTCGGACTATGTATGCAGAACTCCACCTGCCTGTGGGCTAGAGTTGGAGGAATTTAACAAGTATGATGCCTGGACAGCGACTACAGTTAGTTAGGATAATTAAGTCATTCATTCATGAAAAAGCACAGGAATTTAAAAATAGTGTGAAAACACCCATTATCGAATGAGAAAATGTTCCAGCTAGAATTCAAATTCTGCCTGGCTGTGACAGCAAGAGAGATGCAAAGGCACTTCCGAGGCATGGGGAAACGGGTTGCAGGCCCCAACTCTGAGCCACCCCAGATAAGCTTTTCCTAAACATCAGGTCTTTAGAAAAGGGAGCTAAATTCTTAGAGGACAGGGAGAATTGCAGGGCGTGGATTAGCTTAAGTGCAGGAGCCTCAAACCCCCAGATCTGCCTACCGTCAGGGGGAAGCAGTTTAGCACATTAGGGAAAGAAAGGATACAGCGCTGGGATGGGGTGACAGGTGACAAGGCTGGTCTCTGCTTCCTGGTTCCACCTCACTATTCTACTGCTCAGTGGGGAGTTCTCCGCTCTTCACCTGCATAACCATGCGTTGCCCACTCCCACACACTGTCCAGGAGGGACTTAGAGGGCCAGAAGGGGCATCTTTTTTTCTGCTTGGAAAAACACTGGAGTACAGGAAGCAGAATATATTGCATCTGATGTCCTTTGATTTCAGTGACCAACAGTTAGTCAGTGAGTGGACTGGATATTTTATGACCACATTTCAGTAGCTGCTGCAGAAGTTGTTTGTGAACTTATATGTTAGGAACTGCATATTGGGGCATTTTTTATTAAGGTTTAGAATTTAAGGTACATGCTTAATTCATTGGAAAAACCAAACTACATTGCTCACTAATGAGCCTTTTACCAGGATATAGAATTCTTTCCTCTTCAATAAGCCTGGGATAGTAATTGCTTACTCCAAGGAAAGACCCAATCAGATAAGCTATATCAGCGTGTGCAAACTGTAGGTCCAATTCACAATTATGGTGAAAAAGACCTCAGAGAGAGCAATAACAATAATAATGATAATAATAATAATAATAATAATACAAATAATAATAATGATAGCTAACATTAGGTAGCATTTAGTATGTGCCAAGTGCTAGTCTTATGGTTTCGTATGTTTGAGCTCATTTAATCTTATAACAATCCAATGAGCCAGTTACTACTATTACCCTCATTTTACAGGTAGAGAACCTGAAGCCCCGAAGGGTTAAGTGACTTGGCCGAGGTCACACAGCAATTAAGTCTAAGACAGGGACTAAACCTAGGTAGTTTGGTTTCAGAGTTCCTGTGCTTTATTACTCTACTAGAAACTTTGTAGGGTACAACAGAACCATATGAGGAAGTCTGAATTAGAGAATGTCCCACCTGATGCTCCTGTTATGTCCATTGCTTTTAAATTCCTTGCTTTTATAATGGTAATGGTCAGCCTGCCAGCCGTTGGAAGATAGCAGAGGGAAAACATCAGCTCTCCAAGGTCTATGTTGTCCTGTTGAGAAAGTACAAACGGAAGCATTAGAAGGCGTCTTCAGCCTGGTGCGCAAAATGATCAGCTGCAGGGCAGCACTGGAAGAGTCGGGAGCTCCTGCTCATCTCGTGAGTCCCGGGTGCCTCTCGCCTTCACATCAGCCTCAGGGAGAAGAATAAACGCGTGCACTTCAGGAGCCCGCACCCTAAGGAAGCAGAGCCCATCTGTAGATGGCAAAGCTGTGGAGGCCATCCAGGGCCTCGGTCCAGCCACCTGCAGCCCTGCACAGCTTCACACAGGTCCTCACGGCCCAGAACACAGTCCCCAGAGCAGAAGCCCCCACAGCCTTAACTATTCCCCATAGAGTCCCCCATGTTGTTCTTTCATATCCCCATCACGATCCACCCCGAGCCCCCAGGACAAAGCCACACAGAGAGGTGACCTGCAGTACTGTACAGCCCCACCCACAGCCCTGTACCCAGATCTGCTCTGCACACAGCCTCATGCAGTCTCTCACACAGGTCAACACACAGCCCCTCGGAGATTCTCCCGTCCCCCATTTCCTACATCGTCTCCTCCCGCAATTTTTCCCACAAGCCCCACATAGGCCCGCAGTCTTCCAAATAGTCACCGTCCACATGCATCCTTGTTCCACAGCCCCAGACACGTACCTACACAGTTCCCCAAGTTTGCCACAATACCTCCATAAACTCCTGCAAACACTGCAACCCCAACACACACACACACACACACACACACACACACACACACCTCTCCACCTGCCAGAGCACTGCACACAAACTGGCATACACAACCTGTGTGGACCAGCACACAGCTCCACTGGACCCCAGAAACATCTATTCCCTACATGGCTCTGGACAAGAACCTCCGAAAGCCTGAGAGTAGCACCTGGTGACCCCACACATCCTCAGTCCTGGACACACCCAGCCTCAGAGAGAGTCCCACGCAGTCTCCACACAGGGAGAGATGGGTGGAAGCCAGATCCCACAGGCCCTACTGCCCACCCCGGGGGGCTCCCACTTGGCTGCAGCGCTTGCCTCTCTTGGTGTATCTCTAAAGAGCCTGTATCCCTCTGCTGGAAAAGACATCTCCTCGGGCAGTGTGCAGCCATTAAAATACGTCAGAAGATATGATTCTCTTTCTCCCGTTTAGCCCAGGGAGGGTGAAACCAGAAAAGAAAAAAAAAAAGAAGCCAGTTCATTTAGTTTCAATTTCTGTGATACCTGAGGTTACTGAGCTGGGTGCGGGTGTCTAATTAATAGTTTCATACTGACAGTGCTCTGGGGAGTCCGGTTTTTGCCCTCAACATCCACAACCTCCCCTCCCCTTCTCAATTCTCCAAGGATGCTATTTTTAGAAGCACAGATTCAGCTCTGGAAGGTCACCTCATCCAACCTCCCTGCCTTGACCGCTTCTGCTGGAGGATGAGGGGAAGGGAATTTGTTTGGTCGCTAAGGCAGATGGATGGCTCTGTATCTTTGCGCATCACTTGCCTCATATAAATAAATGATCTCACCTCACAAGCCAGGCTCTCCTGGTTCTGGAACCCTGACCTCTAGAGACCCAGGTGGCTGAGCCTTTCTCTTTGGGTTGGAGATGAGAAGGAGGGACGAGAATTCTACAGGAGCGGGGGTGTCACACGGGGCAAGCGCTGGACTGCTCTGTGCTACTGGGTTCCCTCCTGCAGTAGGAGTTTCTGCTCTCACTGAAGAAGGACCTGACCCAGCTTCCTGCTGGTGGCACAGGAGAAAGAAAAGCAACAGCTGTCCCCACAAATTATCGTTATCCTTCCTTACACCCTGGCCTATGCCTTTCCCCTTTGCCCTCTCCTATCTGCCTTAAGCAGAAAGGCCCAGACACCTGTCCTCTCAGAGGTCTTTTCACTGCACCTAGCTCACTCCTTCTGTCCTCTCAACCGGCCCAGAAAATCTTGGTTTAACAAAGTAAAACAGAGGTAACAAAAACCATGCCTATCAGCTTCATCATCATCCATCTTTTCAGCACACAATTCCTGAGGGCCCACACTGCACAAGCTCTGTAGGGTTCAAGGTGTGACGACGCATGCACTCCAGTCCCTGCCCTCAAGGCCAGTGTACAGAACTCAATGTGATGTGTCAGGTTACTTTTGTGCTACATACATTTTTTCCAACACATACCCCATTCACAAATACTTACGTTATATGGCTGTTTGTTCGTGAGTTAAAAGGGAAAAGGAATCAAGCTTCAGAGGTGGTGATATATACAGAATGCGAAGTAGGGCTAAAGTCCACATTTGTACTTAAAAAAGAAAAAACCCCGGCAAATTAAATAAATAGTTATCAAAGAGAAAATGCTGGCTTTGGTTTCCAAGTGCTTTAAAAACAAATCATTTAAAATATTCTAAGTCATGAAAGTAAAAATGATAAAATTCAAATACAGAAAATTTTAAGTAAAAGCAGTAAAATACCCCCCCCCCCTTTTTTATGTACATACCACCTATGGCACTCCTTTCCCCAAAGTAACACTGTGGATAAGCATCCGTATTTTTCTTTTTACCCATCCATTTATCCATCCATCCACCCACTCATCTATTCTTTTAACATTTGATGTGGTTGTGGTTGTTGAACATTGCTCTTTTCCAGGTGCTGACAGCCATTTCTGCAGTGGTAACCAACAGACATAGAAATGGGCTTGCTGGGATATGGGTCAGGAGTTGATAGCACCTAATGCTAACTCTGCCTTCTCATCAGCTGATACTAATTTGAGGGCAAGAACCTGTAGATCTCAATGTTTGTAAACATTCTGTTAAACCAGTGGTTCTCAACAAGGAGCAATTTTGCTCCCGTAGGGGACATTTGCCATAACCTGAAGACATTTTTGATTGTCACAACTGGGGACGGGGGTGTGTTACGCATACCTAGTGGGTAGAGTTCAGTGCTCTGCTAAACATCCTACAATGCAAAGGGCAGCCCCTTACTACAAAGAATTACCCGGTCCAAAATGTCAGTAATATCGAGGCTGAGAAACTCTGCCTTATACAGAGTGCTTATATATATTTTCCCAGAATGCTGATAAAAGTCAAATATAAAAGGGTGGTGGAGTATTTGGCTTCTTTCTCAGCTTGACAGAAATCAGAGAGCAGAAGTGTCACTGGTGGCTGAGTGCCCTGGGGGGCACAAGGGGAAGGAAAATGTCATACAGAGAAATGCTTCATTTGCTCCAGTTTTGTGCAGCCAAGTTCAGTACTGTTGGCAAGATCTATTGAGAATTCATAGCAAGTGCATGTGAATCCTCTACCTGCCAATCTGTAACCTCTTTCTGTGATATGTTTGCCTGTAGTGGTCTATGATAGCTTTACTTTTTGTCTAACTAGTACACTTTTGCAGTCCCTCTTCCTGGGTTCTTCCGGGGAGCTCTTCCCCAAGTCCATGAAGCTCTAGGAGGGCTGCTGCAGGATTTCAGGCTTACCAGAATATTCACGCCCCAGTCTGCTGTTGTCTTTTCAGGGATGAGTATGTAACCCAGGCAGGACCACTTAGAGTCCTCCCTGAGATTGGAAAATCAATATTGAGAAATTCTCATTTTATTGGGGTTATTCATTGAGAAGATATGGAACTAGAACTGTTGTAGGGGTCTTGTACTATGTATAGTATGTATAGGACAAGTAGTATAATACAACTTTAAGTTAGGTTGTCTATATTAAAGATGTATACTATAAACCCAAGAGCAATGACTAAAATAATAAAAGAAGGAGTTATAGCTAATAAGCTAAAAAAGGAGATAAAATGAATGCTTTAAAATATTAAATCAATCCAAAAGGAGGCAGAAAAAAAGGAAAAGTGAGTAAGATCAGAAGAGACATATCTGCAGGAAACAGAAAACAAATAGTAAGATGTTAAATTTAAACCTCATTACTCCAATAATTATATTAATGGTAAATGATATAAACATCCAAATAAAAGGCAAAGATTGATTCAATAAAATAGCAAGATCCAATTCTTGCTCTCTCCAAGAAAGTTACTTTACATATAAAGATATAAGTAGATTAAAAGTAAAAGAATAGAAAAAAATATGTCATACTAACACTAATAAAAAGAAATTTAGAGTTGCTAAATTAATATCAGACAAAGTATATGTCAGAGCAATTAATATTAATATGGACAAAGAGGGTCATTGCATTATGATAAAGGGATCAGTTCATCAAAACACATAACAATTCCAAATATTTAGGCACCAGATAGCACACCCTCAAAATACATGAAATTAAAACTGACAGAATTGTGAGGATACACAAGTTATTGTCAGAGATTTAACTACTTGAACAACACTATCAACTAACGTGGCCTAACTAGTAGCATTAAAACAAACAACACTCGACCAAACAACAGCAGAATATACATTCTTTTCAAGACACTCATACCATTGAACAAGATAGACCACATTCTGGGCCATAAAAGAAGGCTCAATTCAATTTGAGAACATGCAAAGTATATTTTCTGGGTGCAATGGAAATGAATTAGAAATCAGTAACAAAAAGTTATGTGGAAACTCTCCAAACATTTGAGAACTAAATAACACATTTCTAAATAACCCATGGATCAAAGAAGAAATCAAAAGAGAACTTAGGAAGTATTTTAAACTGAACTGAACTGAAAACACAACCTATTAAAATTTGTGGAATGCAGCTAAAAGGAAATTTACAGCACTAAAATGCCTCTATTACACAAAAAGGAAAATCTCTCAAGTCAGTGACCTCAGCTTCCACTCTAAGAAACCAGAAAATAAAAACAAATTAAAAGCAAAGCAAACAGAAGAACAGAAATAATAAAGATTAATAAAATAATATGAAGATGTACATTTTAAAGACTAGAGTAACCACTAAAAGAGCTAATAGGTATATGTAAGAAGCTATTATTGAAGATAAATGGAATATAAAAATACTCAATCCAAAAAAAGGCAGGAAAAAAGAAAAAAAGTACAGATGGAACAAACAGAAAAGGTAGGTTTAAATGCTAACATACTGATAACTACTTTAAATGTATTTGCCTAATAACTTCAATTGAAAGGACAGAAATCGTCAGATAGGATAACAAAGCAAGACTTACATGCTGTCTACAGGAACCCACTTCAAATAGCATGACAAAGGTAGGTTTAAAAAGGATGAAAAAATTAGTCCATGTAACCACTAATGAAAAGAAAGTTGTAGTGGCTATATTAGTATCAAAAAAGATTTCAGACCAAGGAATTTTACCAGGAGGAAGGGGAAATTTTATCGATAGTGGGTCAAATCATTGAGAGGACATAATCCTAAATGAGTAGGCATCTAATAACAGAACTTCAACATATGAATATATTAAATAAATCCAATAGCATTACGAGGAGAAAAAGCAAACCCACAAGTAGAGTTAGTGATTCCAACACTGCTTTATCAGTAATTGATTGAACAAGTAAGCAGAAAACAAGGATATAAAAGACTTGAACAATATTATCAACCAACTTGACCTAATTGATACTTTCTCTATCTATTAACACTCCATCCAACAAGAGCAAAATGGACATTTTCCCAAGTATATACCAAACATTCACCATAATAAACCATATTCTAGGCCATAAAAAAATCCTCATTAAATTCAACAATACAAAGTAGGTCGTTTAACAAGAATAAAAGTAAGCTGGAATTCAATCATAGATATCTAGAAAATCTCCCAAATATTTGGAAATTAAACAATACTTTATAAATTATACACAAGTCAAAGAAACAAATCATAAGGGATATTAAAAATTATTTTGATGGAATGAAAATGAAAACACAGCATGTCAAAATTTGTAGGACATATCCAAAGCAATGCTTAGAGGAAAATTTATAGCATTAAATGCTTATATTAAAAAAGAAGTATCATCTAAAAACAATGATCTGAGCTTCAACTTAGGACCACACACACACAAAAAAGTGAAAATCAAACACAAAGTAGATTTTAAAAAAGGAAATAATAAACATAAGAGTGGGAACAATGAAATGAAAACACTAGAGAAAAATCAATGAAACCAACATCCTAACAAGATTAATCAGGAAAGAAAATGAGAAAATATTAATTTTCAATGTCAAGAATGGAAGTGGGCACATCTGTACAGATACTATAAATTAAAATAATGATAAAAGGAATATTATGAATAATTTTATTCCAATAAATTTGACAACTTAGATTAAATGAACAAATTACTTGAAAGACAAAACCCACTATACCAAACTAAGGAAAAAAATAGATAACCAAATAGTCTTAAATCCACTAAATAAATTGAAGTCATAGTTAAAAACTTTCTCACAAAGAAAACTCTAGCCCATTTCAGAAAGAAATAATACCAATTCCACGTAAGCGTTTCCAGATAATAGAAGAGGTGGGAACATTTCTCAACTCATTATATGAGCACAGCAATATCCTGATACTAAAATTAGACAACGATATTTTAAGAAAACTACAGACCACTATTCTTATGAATATAGACACAATTATCCTTAATAATATTTTAGCAAATCAAACCCAGCAATATATTAAACAAATAGAATTTATCCTGGGAATGCAAGTTTGGCTTAACATTTGAAAATCTAAATTAAGGTAAATCACTATATCAAAATACTAAAAACAAACAAACAACAACAACAACAAAAAACCATACTGATAGACACAAAACGACCATTTGACCAAAGTCAGTATCTATTCAGGATAAAAGCTCTCAGCAAACTAAGAATAGAAGGGGACTTCCTTCTATTAGAAGAGATCTCTATAAAATACTACAGTTAACATTATACTTAATGATGAAAGACTGAACACTTTCTCCCTAAGGTTAAGGAACATGGCTAGGATGTCTGCTCTTACCACTTCTATTCAGCACTCTACTAGAGGGTCCAGCCAGAGAAATAAGGCAGAAATAGACGATATTCACCTCAAAAAGGAAGAAATAAAACTGTCTTATTTGCAGATGCCATGAGTGTTTATGGAGAAATCCTCAGGAATCTACAAAAAGCTACTAAAATAAGTTTATCAAGACCAATGAGGGCAACACAAAGAAATATGATTTCTATGTACTAGAAATGAAACATACAGTTACATATATACTTATGGATAAATTTAGCATACTATATATAAGATCTGTACACTGAAAAGTATAAAACACTGCTGAGAAAAATTAGATAACACTGAAATAAGTGGAGAGATATTTCAGATTCATGGATCAAGAGACTCAACATTGTTAAAATGCCAGTTCTTCCCTAATTGACCTGTAAATTCAATACGATTTAAATCAAAAGCCCAACATACCTTTTGTAGGTACTTTCAAACTGATTTAAAAAATTTATATGGAAATGCAAAAAACCTATAATATTAAAAATCATTTTAAAAAAGAACAAAATTGGAGGACTTTACCTGATTATGAAATGTAGAATAAAACTACAGTAATCAAGATAGTGAGGTATTGGCAAAAGCCAGACATATTGATCAAGAGAACAGAATGAAGAGGCCAGAAGTAGACCCTCATTTATATGGTCAAGTAATTTTCTAGAAAGGTGCCACAAAATTTAAGGAAGAAAAGATACTCTCTTCAACAACAGTACTAGAATAGTTGGATATCTATTTGGAAACAAAACAAAACAAAACAAAAACATAGTATTTTCTTCATAACATATACAATAATTATAGTTTGGAAATGGATCATGTAAGAACTGAAACTATGAAAATTCTAGAAGAAAGCATAAGAGAAAATGTTTGTGACTGGGTTAGACAAAGATTCCTTAGACGGACACAAAAAGCACAAAGCATAACAGAAAAAAACTGATAATCTGTGCTTCATTGAAGTTAAAAACTTTTGCTCTTCAAAACACATTGTTAGGAAAGGGAAAGCTTAAGCCACAGGATCATACTTGTAAAACACACGCATACAGCTAATAAAGGACTTACATCCAGAATATATAAAAACAACCTGACAAAAATATGGGCAAAAGATCTGAATGGACACTTCATCAAAATTACATTAAACCACAGTGAGCTATCACTACACACCCACTAGAATAGCTGAAATAAAAGACTGACAATATGAATTGTTGCCCAGGATGTAAAGCAAATTGATCCTCTCATAAGATGCAGCTGGAAAGGCAAAATGTTAAAACCATTTTGGAAAAATAGTTTGACAGTTTCCTTTAAAATTACATATACACTTGCCAAATGACCCAGAAATCCTACACCTACTTACTCAAGTGAAAGAAAATCACATTTCCATCCAAAGACTTGTATACAATTGTTCTAAGTCCAAAATAAAAAGAAACCCAAATGTACATCAAATGGTGAATGGATTAAAAAAATGTATATCCATACAATGGAATACTATACAGCAACCAAATGAAACAAACTACTAATACAAGAAACAACATAAATATGTATCAAAAGCATTATGCTGAATGAAAGAAGCTACACACACAAGACAACATATTGTTTGATCCCTTTTATATGAAATTCTAGGAAAAGTAAAATTACAGTGACATAAAGTGATCAGTGTGTGCTAGGGTCCAGAAGTGGGAAGAGGGGATAGACTGAAAAGGGGCACTGGGAAACCTTTGGGGATGATAGATATATTCTATGTTATGTTATGGTGGTGGTTACTGTGACTATATACATGTGACAGAACTTGTACAGTAAAAATTGGTTAATTTTATTATATATAAATTAATAATGGGGATTTAAAAATTCTGAGAAGAAAGATTTTGCAGAGGACTATATTTTTATTTTCTAGTTTTATTGCCTTGAGTTCATAGAATATGCCTTGATGGTTTCAACCATTTAAAATATTATCCTATCCTATCTTATCTACCCCATTCATTTGTGCTCAAATGCATCTGAAAATAATGTGTGTTCTCTAATTGTAAGGGATAAATATCTATATGTCTATTAAATCAAGCTTGTTAATTTTGTATCCAAATCTTCTTCTTCCTAGAATTTACTATGTTTTTGTCTTTTCAAGTATGGTTTACTATTCCAATATGTTTCATAGCCAAAGTATTAACAATCATTTAAGCCATGGTTAAAATATTCTTATTTCTTGGCTCATTGCAGTTTCTTAAAACCCAATCATCCTCCCTTTTAGATACATTTTTTCATTGTGCTTGAGTATACCCTTGAGCAACTTTTTTAGCAGTGAGTGTTGTTCACAGGTAGTTAAAACAATCTTTATTGTGCTCTAATTCTTGAAAGAAAGTTGGCAGGGCATGGAATTTAGGTTCAAATTATTTTATCTTAGAATCTTTTCATATTGTCACAACAATGTCTCCTAGTACTTCATGTTCCAGATGGGGTGTTTGAAGCCATTCTTTTGTAGATTTTTTTTTTCACTCAAGGAGGTTTTAAGATTATCTATTTGTACTTTATACTTGTACCTTCTGAAATTTCCCCAAAAGGTATTTAGATATCTTGTTGTCACTGATGTTGCTTGGTTCTCGGTGATTGATGTTAGAATTCTCTTTCTTGCTTTAACCTCTTTCTCCAGTGATCAGTTGATATATTTGTTTATTTTGGACCTTCTCTTTCATGACGTTGATTTCCCTCAGATTCTAGGACATCCCTAATTGTCTATATTTATAACTGAAGGGTCAAAGCAAAAATCTCTACTTATGACATTCATAGCTCCTTTATTATAATTTTATGGATGGGGAGCCATAAAAAGTTGTGGAGGCAATCTTATGTTTTTCATCTGATGTATTTAACTGGAAGTTCTGATTAATTATTATTTAATATTATTTGTATGACATTGACATTGCTAAAATTGCTGAACTTTGACTTTACAGAGGGTTATACAACTTAGGCAAAGAGAATCATCAACACATTTTTGATACCTCAGTCTCCTCAGGATTTTCTGAGTACCACTGTATTGGGGGTCCCTAAGCCCACCCTCAGGTTTGATGATTCACTAGAAAGACTCACGTGACCCAGAAAGGCTGTAATACACATAGCTGTGGTTTATTACAGGAAAAGGATGCATTAAAGTCAGCAAAATGAAAGGTACATAGGGTAGAGTCCAGGGGAAACCAGGAATGAGCTTCCAGTGGTGCTTTCCCAATACAGTAACACACAGAGCACTTAATTCTCCTAGCAGCGATATGTGACAATGCATTCGAAGGACTGCCAACCAGAGAAGCTCACCTAAACCTTGATGTCCAAGGTTCTTACTGCAGGTGGCAAGAAGTGCCCACATAACTGACCTTAGCTAATCAGTTTTCATTCCCCTCATCGGAGGTCAAACAGCATGGCCCAGAACCCAAGGTGAACAAAACAAGTGTTCGCCATAAATCACATTGTTAGCATCAAATATGTGGTGTGGCCCAAGGTCTGTTATACAAAGAACTCTTTCTTATCAGGTAGGATAGTCTAAGGGCTTAGAGGTTATCTCTCAGGAACCAGTTAATAGACAGTCTTTTCTCTGGAATGTGCAGGGTTTGAGTACCCCAAGCTTGCTGAGTTAATCCTTTATTGCACACAAACAATGCCCTCATTTCAACTTGCCTTTTCACACATATTTTCCTGTACTAAAAAGGGGAGAGGTGGTTGTGGTCCATATGCTGTGCACTCAACCATCACACATTCTCACCCAGAGATCAATAGTTAATGTCATGGAAGACATTCTGGAAGGAGGTTAGTTAACATCAGGCCTGGCAGAGATGTTAGACAGGATGAGGCATGACCGTGATGCAGTCCAGCTAGAAATCTGTAACAAAAAAGATAACTAGAATGTTTCCATATGTTTTGAAACTAAGAAATACACTTTCAAATAAACCATGGGTCCAAGTAAAAATCACAATGAAAATTATAAATATATTGAACTGGATGATAATGAAAATAATACATCTAGAAGTCTGCATACTGTGATTTATAATAAGAAATATATACTTGGTCTTTGTCCCTGTTCCTGACACAGAGTTCCTGAAACCCTTGTAAATTCCTAAGTGATAAGAGCAGTAGGAACATCTTTTGCTCTACTGAAGTGACTCTGAGTGGACTCCCAGATGGATCCTGGATGCGGTCTGGTCTCCAGAAAGATCAAGCCATGATTAGAAGTATGGAGTTTTCAGCCCCATCCCTCATTGTCCAGAGAGGGGAAGGGGCTGCAAATGGAATTCATAACAGAACATGCCTACATGAAGAAGCCTCTATAAAATCCCTATAGTGAACATTATGTTAAGTGAAATAAGTCAGAAAGAGAAAGACAAATACCATATGACCTCACTTATATGCGGAATCTAAAGAAAAGAATAAGTGAATGAACTAATCAGAGACAGTTTTGGAAACATGGAGGAAAAACTGAGGGTTGCTAGAGGGGCGGGGGGGTGGGGATAAGGGGAAGGTGAGAGGTTTTGAAAAACAGTCGGTAACCACAAGATGGTCATGGGGGTTTGAAAATTAATTTGGGGAACGTACAGAGGGATAGTGGATGGGGGAGGGGGGTTCACACAGTGTGAGGGATACAAATGATAAACGTCTAAGTTTTGCTTTGTCTTGTGCACCTGAAACTAATAATAATAATAAAAAAAAAATCCCTATAGTGTTGGGTCTGGAGAGCACATCCACATATACCAGGAGGGTGATGCACCCCAACTCCATGGGACAACATCTCCCTGTGCTTGGGACCCTCTCAGACCTTGCCCTATGTTCCTTTTCATCTGGTTGTTAATCTGAATTCTTTACTAAACTGATAAACATAAATAAGTGTTTCCCTGAATTCTGTGAGCTACTCGAGCAAATAATAAAACCCAAGGGGGAAGAGATCATGACAACCTCCGATTTGTAGGCAAGTCGGATAACAATTGTGGGTAACCTGGGGACCTACTACTTGCGATCAGAATCTGAAGTGGGGGCAGTCTCGTAGGACTGAGCGCTTAAACTGTGGGATCTGATACCATCTCCAGGTAGATAATGTCAGAATTGAATTAAATTGCAGGATACATAGCTGGTGTCGCAGAACTGCTTGGTGTGGAAATAACCCCCACGTGTCTTGTGTCACAAGTGTTGTGAGTGTGGCAGTAGTGTGAGAGTAAAGGAGAAACACACACATTAAGATTATAATATTAATTAAAATCAGATTAAGGGAAAATTTTTAGCTTTAAATGTGTAACATTGAACAAAATAAGGCTGATTATCACTGATGAAAGCATCTATGTCAAAAGCTTGAAAAAAGAACAATTTAAACCCAAAGTAAGTAGAAGAAAGACAATAAATGTAAGAGCACAAATTAATGAAATAGAAAACAAATATGTTTAGAGAGAATCAATAAAGCCAAAAGTCAGCTTTCAAAAGGCTAATAAACATTGCTAATCTTCAAGACAGATGAAAAAGACGGGCAGGGGAGAAAAAGGCACAAATAACCATGTCATGGTTGAAAATGCAACACCACTACAGATCTTTATGGAAAGAATTAAAAAGATTATAAAAGGATTTTATAAACAACTTTACACCCATCGATTTTTAAAATTAGACAAAATGCATGAGTTTTTCAAAACACAAAATTTTATAAAATTGATATAAGAATTAAAGACTGAATTTCTATGGCTCATTAAAGAAATAAATCTGTATTTAAACACCTCACCATAAAGAAAATTTCAGGCCCACTTTGGTTCACTGGTGAATTCTATTAAATATTTAGGGAAGAAATAAAGCCAATATTATGTAAATACTTCCAGAAAATAGGAAAAGAGGGAATACTCCCCAATTCATTTTTTGAACCCATCATATATTGGGTACCAAAATCTGAGCTGGCAATTACAAGAAGGTAAAATTACAGATCAATTATATTCAAACTGGTATTGAAACATTAAACAAAATGTTAGAAAACTGAGTGCAGAAAAACCTAAAAATGATACTATATTACTACCAGATTTGTTTTATCTCAAGTTTCCAAGGCTGATTTAACATACAGAATATTAAAAACAATTGTCTACAATAACAGAATAAAGAGTACACAATGTTATATGTCAATTACATCTCAATAAAAACAACACTAAAACCATTATTCAATACTGCCGTCTGTGTGTGTGTGTGTGTGTGTGTGTGTGTGTGTGTCCAAATACCTTCTTTATCAATTTTAGTGAAAATGTTTTCTTGAAGGGGAAACTGCAAGGGCATTTACTGCAAGTCATTGTGTTCAGGGCTAGCTCAGAATAAATTTGTGAATCATAGAAAAAGAATTACCAGAATAAAGAGAAAAATCATATAATTATCTAAATGAATATAGAAACATACGATAAAATCAAGCATTTATTTACAATAAAAGCTTTTAACAGAAAAGATATTAAAGGAGAATTTGCTTATCAGATGGAGAGCATCTAAAAAGAAGGCTACTGCAGTGGTGTACTTCATGGTGAAGTGTGGAAAGCTTCGCAATTTATGTTAGGAATAAGACACATTACTACTATTCTACATTGTACTTGAGGTGCTAGCTAGTGAAATAAGGCATAAAAAGCAATAAAAGAAGTAGTGTTGAATGAAGAATGAAGTCTGTCATTTTTGTTAGATACGTGTAAAGAAATAAAAACATCTCTACAGATAAATTGTTATAATTAATAAACATGTTTATTGATGATTTATGGATTGATGGATATAAGGTCAGTGAACAAAAATAAATTTCATTTTCATATACCAGAAAAAAACAAGGAAGAAAAAAATCACTTAAAAACAGCATCAAAAAATTTCAAGTACCTTGGAATAAATTTACCCCCAAATGTCCAATATTTCTTTATAGAAAAAAAAAAGTATTGCTGAGTAAAGTTAAGGAAGGTCTAAACAAATGAAGAGATATACCATGTTCCTAGATTGGAAGTCGCTATATTATATTCTCCAATTGATCTATAGGCTAAACGTAATTCCAATCAGATTGCAACTTGACAAACTGATTCTAAGTTTTATTTAGACATGCAAAGATCTAAGAACAGTCAAGATTCTCTTGAGGAAGAACAAATTGGGAGACCTTACTTTACTGGATAGGAAAACTAATTAGAATGCTACTGAACTAGTGTCCAGAATAGACTGGACTACTGCAGCACTTGTGTAGGGCAAAGAGACCAATGGAATTATAGAGAGAGCTCAGAAACAGACTCATGTGTATATGGACATTTGTCTTACGTACTGGTTCTCTTAATTTTCCTCTCCACACCACTCCCTGCTCCATACCCTAAAAGGCTGTCTTCTACAGAAATAAAGAAAAACTGGTGTATTTATTAAGAGACTTAAATGTTTGACAGAGATTAGGATGAATTAGTGAGAGGTGCATGGACACACACACTCAAACATGGCAAATAAAACCAAAATAATTCATTGGTTTAGTCTTCATTCAACAAACATTTGTGAAATGCAATTATTTGCCAGGTACCCTTCTGGGTGCTGGGAATCTATCAGTGAACCAACCTGGCAAAAATCATTTGCCCTCACGAGGCTTATATTTCTTGTGTGTGAAGCTAATGAGCAAAATTAATTACTTACACACACACACACACACACCCATAGAGCACACACATGTATAATGAAGTAGAGAAGGAGGTTGAACAGTATTGAGGGGTTAAATAAAATGTTAAAGTGAAGGCTTCACAAAAGAGTGCCTTTTGAGTAAAGGCCTGGAGTCAAGCAGCTAACTGGGGAAGATTCCACACAGCCCAAGGAGCAAGTGCAGATGCCTGAAGGGGATGTGACCTGCTCTGTCTGAGGAAGGGGAAGAGGATAAGGAAAAAGAAAGAGGGTGAAAATAATGAGGTCAGAGAGGTTGTGAGGGACCAGATTATGTAGGTTATTGCAGGATTTTGGCTTATGCTGTGAGCGGGAATGGAAGCCATTAAATGGACTGAAGCAGAAAAGTAGCACAATTTTATTTTCATAGGATTACCCAGGCTGCTGTGTTGAGAATAGTCCGATGGGACAAGGGCAGAGGCAGGGTCATCAGGGAGGAGATTGTTGCAATGAACCTGGAGAGAGGTGATGTGCTTGGTCCAGAGAAAGCAATAAAGTGAGTAATAAGTCATCAAATTTTGAAGATAAAACAGGATTTTCTAATAGGTTAAACGATAGAAAGAGAGGAGTCAGGGATGATTTCAATATTTTGGCCTGAGTTCATGGAAAACATGAATTGCCATTAACCCTCATTTCTAAGTGGAGAGGGAGAAGGCACTGGGCTATGGAGAAATCAAGAACTCAATTTTGCATATGGTGAATGTGAGATCCAAAAGAGTGTCAGGTAGCCAATTAGATAAGAGTACGGAGATCAGCAGAAAGCCCCAGGCCAGAGATACAGGTGACCAACTCCTGGGGGGAAACAAGACAACATAATCACCACACACTACATGGTTCAGCTATAAACTAAGTTTACATAATAATGATATAGACATGAATCATTATCTCCATAAATGTATAACTATTCTGAGACTATGGGGGAGGAAAGTGTGTATGCATATAGAGAACTTATGAGCTAAGTCTTCACTTTCCATAATAAAATGCAATAGAAATTTACAACTAAAAATAAATAGAATAAAGCATTGAAAAAATATATGGAGGTATGTTTTAAAAGAAACCATTAAAGTAATTGAAAATATTTGCTCCTAATTGAAAATATTGCGGATTGAAGTTGGGGGTATAAACAGGAAGACGACTTAATTGGTATTTAAAGGCCCTAAAGCCTGGATATATAGAGCAACTGATTGAAGCTGAGTTCAAGTCTTAGCGCCTCACTTACTATTATGCAACCTTCGATAAAGCTACATAATTTCTCAGTTCTCTGTTCTCAGTTTCCTCACTTGGACACTGGAATTAATATTGAAAGCACAGAGTTATTAAAAAGATTAAATGAGAAAACCTGCATGCAGTAACTACTGAATATGAGGTAACTATTATTACTAATGCATTTGATTACATGTTTCTCAGTCTCACTGGTCTGTGTACGCTTCAAGGAAAAGTCTGACTTATCCACCTCTTCCAGTGGCTGACACTTAGGAGTCGCTTCGTCAATATTTCTTGAATTAATAAATTGATGCACGATTGAAGGGGAAGTGCAAGTGTCCTTGGATATCTGCTGCAGCCTCAGTAGCCTCGCTTCCTAGGGCCTTTGGATCAATTTCCCAGTGCGCCATCAAGCTATGGGCCATCTGGTCACTACCACCCCTGATCCTCCCCAGCACGACCGACTCACTGAGAAATCCTGCCATTACAGAGTCTCTTTCAAAAACAAAAACCCTTGTGAGCTATAGCAGCAAGAAATCGTTACTTAGTAAGTGGAGAGGAAATCCTGGTTGCAACCTCTCTTAAGTGCCATTAATCCTCACCTGTAATAATCACACAGGTAGCCCAAACCTGGCCTACCTGTAACACAGAAACTGTTAATAATTTGATCATTCTGTTTTCTCAGAAACTCCAACTGTATTCCTGATACTTGCCCCAGACATGACAAAATTGGCAAAAACACCTTTTTTTCAGTAACAGATCTTACCAGTAATTAGCATGCACTGTTAAAGTAACTGCTGATTGCGCTTTATTTATAGATATTAACATGATTAATTGCATTGGAAGTGTGCCTGGAGGATGACACGTTCTGAGCTGGTGCTGGGGCACAAGTGAACTCAGCAGCTCTCACAGGGTGTTGGGAGAGGGCTGTGATCAGCCCACTCCTTTTCCTTTTCTGAGTTGCTCCCTCAAATGATTCTAGGTCTAATTCCACAGGACTGCACCTACATTAGAAAGTATTTACTTTGGCTAATGATATGTTCAGCTGGGAATGGACAAGACAACATCACAGGTTCAGGAAGAGTATTGAAGTCTTCCTGAACCTTCTTACTCTTTCTCAGTATGGTTCCCTAATAGATTCACACATGATGTTTTTAACACTCCTATTTTCCCAGGGAGCACGTCTAGTCAGAGTGTCCTTGCTGAAAACTTGGTGAAAACAAGGACAGCAGATTTCAAAAGTTAACGGCCTACAGAAAAGGCTTTAATATGTGTAAAGCACTTTATGGTAGACCAAAAACATTCACATCACTATCTGATCTGATCTTATCCAGTTCTCTGGTTTAAAATGCCACTTACGTGTATGGAAGACTTCAACATTTATCTCCATCCCAGCCTATTTCCTATATTATAGACTCATACATCCAAATGCTTTCTTTATACGTCTAGATAATTGCCTAACAGGCACTTCAGTCTTACAGCTTCAAAAATGGAGCTGATTTCCCTCCCCTGCCCCCATCCTTCCTACCCATGTCTTCATCTCAGTTGTGTAAAAACATCCTCCCTGAGGCTAAAGCTCAAAATCTAATAGTCATCATGTCATATTCCTCCTTGTCTCTCACCCTCCCACATCTGTTATTTCTCTCTCCAGAAATATCAAGAGTTTGTCCAAATTTTTTCTCCTCTATAGTACTACGCTAACCCAAGATATCATCACTCTCTCACAGGAACTACTGCAGAACAACTAAGGACAAAGAAGTGAGACCATGAGACAGGATGGCTGCTGATAAGCTCATCACACATGATTCTACATGGCTCACAGCTGCTCAAGATAGAAGGAAGCCTCTGCTGCTCACTTACATGCTGCAACATGACTCCGAGTCTGAGATTCCCAGTCTGGTCTGCTGCACCAGTCAGTACTCAGAGGGAGCTTCCAAAAAGGACTGGTTCCACCTGTAGACAGGACACTGCCGTTTGCTACCTCCCCACATGATTGGAACTTCCCCTCAAAGGCTTCCAGAGTAAGACCCAGTGGCTGGAGAGCTCCCGTCACATCTCCACCACACAGGAAGCTGGCTATATCCCAGAGCCGCAGTGACAGATAAGACTGATAATGATAATAACAGAGAGAACTACTGAACGATAAGAGCAACAGTAAGTCCCACTGAGGGCTTACTAGGTGCTCAGCTCTTCTCAGCACTAGAGGGTAAAGGGAAAACTGGGAGACTGGCTTGTGGCCCATAGGAAATGACCATCTAGAATGACAGGAAGAGCTTCACCACAGGCAACAGTTGGGGCCCTAACTGGCAGTGAGGGAAACCACAGACACAGAATGAAACCTCTTTCCTGAGAAAGTGTGCCTACTGCTCATCTCAGACGTAGTATCAGGATTGATTATTTAAAAAGTATGGTTTCAAAGGCCTAAAGTATCGAGTCTTCACGGGTTCATTAAAAATAGGTGAAAATACTAGACTGACAACACTTTCTTTTTTGATTTGGGCTATGTGATTCATACCTCAGGACACTTTCGTAGGCACAGTAAATGTGGACCAGCATCTGATAAGCGCTCTCCTGACCTCCTTGTAGATGATCTGGATAAATTTAGGCTGAGTGACGTAAAACAAGGTGAATTCATATTTAGTTGGACAACCATAACTACAGGGTGCTGGTTAATGATTCAACAACTTGGTTGTTATCCAGTTCTGTAATTTAGAAGAAGACATAGAATTTGGGTATGATACATTTGGCATAATAAGGACACTGGGGTCCAGACTCAAGAGCCATAAAAATCCTGACAGGCAGGTGAGATGGATAAAGCTTAACAAAATAAATTTATCCAGATAAATTATTTGAGGGCCTTAAAGTTCAATAATGCAACCTCTCAAGTCAAGCAACCTAATGCATGTAAAAATGAAAGGCTTTATGATTTAATCTTATTTTGAATCAAAATGTGATATAGTTACCAGAAACTAATTTTGCTTTAAGTGGCATCAATGGAGGTATAGTCTAAAGAGGAAAGGCATACACCAGCCACAGCACACCCAAAACATTAATTCTGCTCTGGGTATCTCCATTTTAGAGACCCATAATCAGCCGGAAGGTGGTGAAAAGAGCAACCACCATGGGAGAGGGTCAGGATTGCATGAGGAACAGTGAAGAGCTAGTACGATTGATGGAAAAGATTCCAGAGAGACAAGATACCACGTTTCCCCGAAAATAAGACCTAGCTGGACAATCAGCTCTAATGCATCTTTTGGAGCAAAAATTGATGTAAGACCTGGTCTTATTGTACTATAAGACCGGATCTTTAATATAATTATTATAATATAATATAATATAATATAATAAATATAATATAATATAATATAATATAATATAATATAATATAATATAATATAATATAATATAATATAATACCGGGTCTTATATTACTTTTTTGCTCTAAAAGACTCATTAGAGGTGATTATCCAGCGAAGTCTTATTTTGAGGGAAACACAGAACTTGTCAGTACATATTTGAAGTGGTGTCACATAGACGAGGGACTAAAGTTTTTCTTAGTAGTCCCAATGATCAGAACTAGGACCAACTAGTGGAAGCCATGGGAAGATTTAGAATAGTCTTCTCTATCACAATCCAAAACCACAGTGTGTCTCTGAAGGTGGTAAGTTCCCATCTGTTGGGCAGGTTTCTTTGCTTGAGAGAATAATCGAGTATCAATAAGTAGCTGAACAAATGTAAAACCTTTCTCAGCCCTGATATCCTGCAATTCCCTGCTCTCAGACATTACCTGCTAGGCAGGAGGAGACAATAAAGTTTTGGAGCAAGGCAACTGTGTTATCAGAAGGGTGATTAAGGAGATAGGATTTGGTGGAGTGTGCAATTGTATTTCAGGGGTAGATCTGGATACTGGGAGGTCAGGAAGGGTGAGGGCTCTTGACAGAATGCTTAATTCAGCATCCGAGGACCACATCGCGTATATTTTGAAGGGGACATGGGAAAGAGGAGGTGATTCCAAGCCTTGGTGCATTTTACATAGAAACTTTGAGTATTGAAGTCTTCCTGAACCTTCTTATTCTTTCTCAGTATGGTTCCCTAATAGATTGAGATTCACACATGATTTTGTTTTTAATGCTCCTATTTTCCCAGGGAGCATGTCTAGTCAGAGTGTCCTTGGTGAAAACTTGGTAAAAACAAGGACAGCAGATTTCAAAAGTTAATGGCTTACAGAAAAGGCTTTAATATTTAATTTGAATGAAAATAATCTATTCTGAAAAGACTTTTATAGATCCATCAATTCTCAATAGAAATAAAAGTAATTGGAAATGAAAATTTGTTCTTATTTAAAGAACAAATATTATTTGGGAATATCAGAGTATCCTTAGAAGCTTGGGCATTGTGTGCTACCTCTGACTGCTATGTGTTTCACTGACTTTTGAAGAAAAGAAAACATTAAGATGAGTTGGAAATAATTATGAATTCACCCTGTATTCTAAGCATCATTGTCATCCTAAAAATTTCCATCAAAACTAAGAAGTCACATAGTTTATGGGAGATGGGAGGATGACATTCTCTAGCAAATATGTCTTCTAAAGAGAAATATGGCAGTAAGTGAATTAAATCAACATGCTCAGTGGTATGAACAATAATAAAGAAAAACATTACTTTTATTTGACCATGGATGGAGATCTGCTCCAAAAATAATCACAGGACATAGGGTGTTTTTAACCTTCTACTGGAGACAAACACTAGGCATCGCACCTCTCTACTGTCCCCATCAACTGTTCTCCCATCCCTACTACTACTTACCTCTCAGAGCTTAGCAGTACATGGATCACCATATCATTTCAATCGACTTCCAAAATGTGTGATTATGACTCTTCCTCTCCATTCCCTTTGCATCAGTCTCTGAAAGATTATTCAGGAGCAATTCTACCTCTTCTGCTAACATCCTCCATGTAAACAGCGATCTGAACACTTCACTCCTTGCTTAAATACTTCAATAGATCCCAGATGCTCTTAGGTTAAAATGTGAACCTCTTAGTATATCCCATAAATGATAACTTCTCCTAACATGTCCTGTTATTTCTTATAACACGTCTAACTTGCCAGTCAGAACTATTCTTAACTCCCTACCCATGCCTTACCCTTTTATTCCTTTGTGTGCTATTTTTTTCTTCCTGTATGATTTTGCTCACTTCTCTGCTGGCAAAATATTCTTTTGTATCTTTGAAGACCCAGCTTGCGAGTTATCCCCCCTGTGCAAACTTCAGGTCACTCCAAGACTGTTCTCTCTGCTTTGGCAGCCCTTTGTCCATATTTCTATAATATTACCACATGAGATTAGAGATATTTGTGTTAGACTGTGAGATACTGAAGGCAGGAACTCTGTTTTCTTTTTTTGGAACTTTTATCTGGAGCCCTGGTCATTTTACAGTGAACCCTGGGTCAGAGTGAAGTTAAACAATGCTGTCCAAGGTCACACAGCTCGTTAGTGCTGGAGCCACGCCCACTGACTGCAGAGCCTATAGCACTCTCGAGTGGGAGGCCCTTGTATAACCCAAGAGGACCTTAGGGAATACTTAAGAGGAAGGGCCAAATTCTCCTTTTTTGTATGGTGGAGACTTGAAGAAGATGAACTGGGATCTACAAGCCTCTAGATCCTTCTCTTTAGCACACACTCAACATTTCCACCTTTAAGGCTGACCTTCTCTCACCTTTTATCAGCTCAAACTTTCTTTTGCCTTTGCAGCTAGTGGGGAAAAGAATAAAAGAGAGAGAAGCTACCTCGATGAATCTTAAATAAGAACTAGGGCAAATGGGGCTTTAGCAAAAAAAGATCTGCCTTTCTTTCATGCACAAGCATGAGACCAGTTCCCTCTGTGTCCATTAAGATTTCCTTACACTCTTTAGGGAAATAGGAGATTATATTACAATAAAGGGTAGTGCAGGTATAATCAGGGGGTACCTCAGATGCACTTCCAATAAAGACAATAATAATAGTCCACTCTTTTTCTCTCTCTCTCTCAAAAATTAAATGAACTAATATATGTAATGCATAGCACTGTGTCTGAAATATATGTGTGAACTCATTATCTACGTTGCTCCTATGTCTCTTAGAGCAGACCCTGGCACAGAGTAGGTACATAATTATTAGATGCAGTGCATCAGTGAATGAATAGCAATAGTGTCTACAGGAAGGGAAAGACGGATGGATCAGCAGAGCACAGAGCAAGGATTCCTTTCCACCAGCTCGACCCACATTTGAAGACACTCTCACATCCTGATCTACAAGTTGGATAAAAGACACACACAAGCACTACAAGAATTTCCTACACTATGGGAAGAATTATACAATAAAGAAAACAAATAAGATATTATTTTTAAA
Organism: Rhinolophus sinicus; assembly: GCF_057876585.1. Classification (NCBI taxonomy): domain Eukaryota; kingdom Metazoa; phylum Chordata; class Mammalia; order Chiroptera; family Rhinolophidae; genus Rhinolophus; species Rhinolophus sinicus. Next base: position 144,937,807 of record NC_142514.1, on the reverse strand, counting down.
TGGTATGTCCTGGGAGCTATAGACCTACCAGATACCATCAGAGCAGTTGAACAACTTGCCCGTGGTCACAAAGTTCACCAGGGTCAAGAATGTGTCTGAAGACACTTTCCATCTCCATGTGCTCTCTCTGACACTAAGTATTCATTCAAAGGTGAGGAAGTTTAGAATGTGTCAATCAATCCTATTAGAATTTTAGAACAAACCTCCTACTCCAACTCCCAGGACTCAGAAGAGGGTCTTAAGTTTTTTTCCATCCAATGCTCCATTTCAGACTCACAGGCATTTCTAGTTAGAGTAAGTCAACTGCTACGAAGTCTCCTTCTTGGTAATAGCCCAATGCCATTCCGTGTGTTGGGATGGTTGGGTGACAAACCTGGGTACCAAGTTTGTCCTGATCACCTGAGGAATTCCCTGATCCCTATAATCACAACTTAGTCTATGTTATGTAGGAATTTTCTCTTCTCTCTATAAAGGCACAGTTCTCATTTACCCAGGACAAGAGCAAAGGCAGCTATGAGGGGTCGGGGGAGAACCTGGGTGTGTTTAAAAAAAAAGTCTTCAAATGCATTTACTCATTTATTCAACAAGTACTTGTTGAATACCTACCATGTACCAGGCACTATACTAGGTGCTGGGAATACAAATGGGGAAAAAGGATAAGAGTTTTTGCTGGAGTTGCCACAGTAGTTGACATTCTAGAAATCAGGTAATAAACAAATAAAGTATATTGTATGTTAAGTGGTAAAAAGTGTTACTGAAAAATTATAGGGAGATAGGAGGTGGTGGAAAGAAATGCCATTTTAAATAGGCTGGTTAAGAAAGAGAAATTAAACCTGTAACCTATGCTATTCAAGCTTCTACTGTTTTTAGCTACTTTCTTAAGATTGTCTTTGATTTTATAAGGTCTCCTTAATCATTAAGACGTATTTTAATTGGTTATTGAATTAGCCATGGTTTCCACTGTAGACATGTTTCTGCTACTCATCTAATCAGATCCTGTGGCGGGTGGTAAGATGCTCCTTGTGTTTGGGAAGATTTACAATAGGGGCCTAACTGAATGTTCTCCCCAGGAGCTCTAGGATATCAGAACAAAACCGTCTAGGACAATCTAAAGAAGTCTAAATAGCACGCTGATAATGTTCATTAGGTAGCTTTTCTCCTACACTAGGGTCCCGATCACACTCTTTGCAGGTATCTCCATCCAGGGTCTCTCACTGAGAAGAAGTGAAGGCTTCTCCAGCCTCCAGGTGCTTCCAGACACCTGGGAAGAGAGAGTCCAAGCATGAGGTTGAGTTATGTGAAAATGTCACTTTTGTAAGTCAAAAATGGGGGACTATCAGCAATTTCATACAGTTTAACCTATTTCATGGCTCAGGGTCAGGCTGCCCTAGATGTCCTCATGAAATGCCTCTGACTTAGTACAAGAGAACTCACTCCAAAATGAAATGCAAACCTCAACAACTCAGTGCAGCCGAGGATGCCCACAGCATCCATACCTACAGCAGCGGGGCCCAGAGCAGCTGAGCAGGGTACTTGGGAACCTCGAGTGCAGTACTGGCCAATAACAATATGGGAAGAGGAGGTGTGAGGTGAAGGAAATCACTCAAGGGTAAAAACAGCAGGAGAATGGCAATGAAAAAGTGATACAGGTAATGGATTTGTTTAAAAATATCCTCCAGAGGAGAAAATGATAGCTCTTATATTGAGTTTAGTCTGACCCTGAAACCAGTATCTGACAAAGATGCACAAAAGAAACCAAGCATCTCCACAAAAACAAAACAATAACAAATAAGCAAGCAAACAAAACTATAGGCCAATTCTTTTATGAATATAGTTGAAAGTCCTACATATTAACAAATAAAATCCATCAGTATTAATAATACACCAAGTATTGACCAAGTCGAGTTTATTCCAAGATGCATGGATGTTTCAAAATTAGTAAGTCACATTAGTGGATTAAAGAAGAAAATTCATGCAAACATCTCAACAGAAAATATAGTAAGATAAAATTCGCCATCATTCCTAGTAAAACAATACGGTAACACTAAGAGCATTATCATTAATTCAAGATCAGGACAATAATCCCTGCTATCTCTCCTGTTATTCAACAATTTGAGAAGTTCCAGCTAATGCCATAAAGTAAGAAAAATACATAAAAGGTAAAATTATGACAAAAAAGGAGCAAAAATATGATTCTTCACAGAAGATATGATGATTTAGTTGGAAATCAAAGACAACCAAGTGAATAACTACTGGAACTACTGCAACAGGTAGCTAATTATAAATATGTAAAAATAAAGAACTTCTACACATCACAAATCAAGATAACCCAATAAAAATGGGCAAAAAGCTAAAACAAATTTTATAGAGGAAAATATATGAAAAGTAAGAGAAGGTGCTTGACATTAGTAGTCATAAAGGAAAACCACAATAAAATGCCATCACTAGAATGGCTGAAATAAAAAGACGGCAACACCAAATACTGACAGGGCTATGAGGCAACTGGAACTCAGATGCACTGCTGGTAGGAATGTAAAATATTATGACCACTTTGAAAAACTATTTGTATTTCTTATAAACATATATGTAGCTTATAACCAAGGAATTCTACTTCCAAAAGAAATAAAAACATTTATGTTCATATATAGACTTGTATAAGAATGCTCGTAACAGCTGTGTTCATATCAGCCCAAAACCAAAACAAACAAAGAAAAACACCAAACTAGAAACAACACATATGTCTAAAAGCAGCAGAATGAATAAACAAATTCTGGTGTACTCATACGGTGTAACACTACTCAGTAAAAAAAGGAAGAGACTCCTGATATACTCCATATCACAGATGAACATCAAAAATTATGTTGAGCAAAAGAATTTCCCCACACACAAAAGTATGAAGTACAAGCACAGGAAATCATTGTATTAGGAGTCACAAATTGGCGGCTGTTGGGGTAGGGGTGGAGGGATTGACTGAAACAGGACACGATAGAACTTTCTGGAATGATGGAAATGCTCTCTCTATAGCTTGTTTTGCATGATGGTGACATAGATGAACACAAATGTCAAAACTCATCAAACTGAGCACTTAAGATCCATATATTTTATCAAACGTAAATTATCTCAATTAAAAGAAAGACTTTTCTATATGTACCAGTGAATAAAACAGATTTAAAGAATGAAAAATATCCCATTCTCAATGGCAGCAAAAATATAGAGTACACAAGAAAAATCTTAAAAGGAAATGTAATGAATCTCTATAAAGAAATTTTACAAAATGTTATTAAATGGCTTTTTTAAAAGACTGGAGTAAATGAAGATATTCTATGTTCCCAGATGAGAATATTTAATATTGTAAAGATGTTCATTCATACCAAAGTTGTATATAAATGTAAGTAAATCCCAGAGCAATGTCACAATTTATTTTTAAACATCTTTCTTAAATAATATAAAGGTTTTACCTGCAACAACCAATCTTTTCGTCATTTATAAAAGTAAGATGGGAGATTTGTCTTACCAAATAGTAAAACATATTAATAAAAGGCTGTAATGATAATATCAGCATATGGCTACCAGAAAAATGAGGAAGAATAGAAATAAAGCAAAGTACAAAAATAGACCAAAGCAGACAGGCAGTCCCCTACTTTGGTACATAATTATCTCATAAAAACATATGGAATACAAATGTATAAAAACTGAAGAGCACACTTAGATATCATAAAGGGCCTTTTATTCTCTAAGAACTAAAAATTCTATTAAAACCCTAATCAAACAAGTCTTAACAATATGTTCCCAACATTTTCTTTCATTCACAATAGAGCCTAGAATCAGCAGGCTAAGTGTAAGAGAGCATCTGTTGGAAGAACTGCTTTCAAATTCTAATTATTTCCATATTTACCCCAATTTTATTATTTTTTAGATGCGTATTCTTTATGATTAATATCAGCACTTCTCAAGTTTCCATCCTGTGTGTATGTGTATGTGTGTGTATGTGTGTGTGTGTGTGTGTGTGTTTGTGAGAGAGAGAGAGAGAGAGAGAGAGAGAGAGAGAGAGAGAGAGAGAGTTGTAAGCTGGTTTCTCTCTAATTGCCTTGGTGAGACATAATTTACATCCTATAAGATTCACCTGTTTTAAGTGTAATTTTCAATGAAATTTAGTACATTTACAGAATTTTACAAACATCACCACAATCTACTTTGAGAACATTTCCAGCACCCTAAATGGAAACCTCATGCCCATTTACGGTCACTCCCCATCCCCACCCTAGTCCTAGACAACAACGAATCTACTTTGAATCTCTATAGATTTGCCTTTTCTGGACATTCTATATTAATGGGCTCAGACAATATATGTTATATTGCGTCTGGCTTCGAAATAAGGACAAAACGAAATACAATTTTATAACAATTACATAAATATCACTAATCAAATGAAGATGAAAATTCTGCTAAAACTGACCCGTTTTATCAATGCCACTTGAAATAATTTTCAATATCTTTATCAGCTGATGCATCAAACATCAAACATGGGTTATAAAAGGTGGTTTAGTGATGATGTATAAGGCTCAAGTGTGCAAACTGCACAAAAGTTAAAAATCTGTGTTTGTTATGTGATAATACTGGTAGTTTAGAAATGCTGGTTTACTCAGATGGGGTTGATATAACATTACTTGGGGAATAGGATCACTAACATATATGTACATTAAATTCATTCCAAATGTATTCAAGTTTTAAAGTGTGGCCTCTGGAATCAGACTACCTGAGTTTGATTCCACGCTCTGCCATTCACTATGTGACCTTGAGCAAGTCACTTCACCTTTTTGTATCTCAGTTTCTTCACTTGTCAAATGAGTTATAATAATATCATATGCCTCACAGGGTTTTTGTGATGAATAAAGAAGATAACATATACAAAAAATTCTTAGAAAAGGGCCTGGCAAATGGCTAAGTACTTAGTAAATGCAAGTTCTTGATGTTGCTTCTGTTAATACATGAGGTCTGATAATTAAGTTCACAAACTTGTTGCAATGATGTTGCTAACCTTTTTTTAATATCAGAGGGATTATTCAATATGAATTTGAACCAAATGGACAAACAGTTAACCAAGCTTATCATTTGGAAGTGCTGAAAAAGCTGCATGAAAAAGTTAGACGACCTGAACTTTTCACCAACAATTTACAGCTCTTACATCACAACAATGCACCAGCTCACATGGCACTGTCTGTGAGGCAGTTTTTAGCCAGTAAACTAATAACTGTATTGGAACACCCTCTCTACTCACCTTATCTGGCCCCCAATGACTTCTTTCTTTACCCAAAGATAAAGGAAATACTGAAAGGAAGACATTTTGATGACATTCAGGACATCAAGGGTAATACGACGACAGCTCTGACGGCCATTCCAGAAAAAGAGTTCCAAAATTGCTTTGAAGGGTGAACTAAGCACTGGCATTGGTTCATAGCTTTCCAAGGGGAGTACTTCGAAGGTGACCATAGTGATATTCAGCAATAAGGTATGTAGCACTTTTTCTAGGATGAGTTCGCAAACTTTACTGTCTGACCTTCATAAGTGATTTCTGTAATCTCAGAATACCTCCAAAGGCAGAATCTCCAATGGCAGAACATTATGTATGTGAATATATAAACATTTACCAGTGTCACAAAACAAACAAAGGTTCACACTTTTAACTTCAAAGAGATCTTAAAAATTACTAAGAAAAAGAGTAAACCCTAACATAAAAACAAAAGAGACAAATCACAAAAGAAAAACAAATGGTCAATAAACATACAAAAATATGTTTATCTTCTTCAATATTACAAGAAACACAAATCATGTTAAAATCATCAGGCCACACTTTGCCTATTAGATTAGAAAACAATAAAGTTATGATAACAGAAAAGCCTGGAAGGGCCACACTAACTAAAATAATTACAACTAGAAAAAGCAAAACTTAAAACAGGTGAGAAATCCCCTGAAAATGTCAGTAAAAAGAAGGCAATGAGAGCCAAAAGCCAGTGAAAACTATTGGTGAGAATACTCTGTGAAAAAAGTTTAATTAGTCATTCATTCATTTATTTTAAAAAAATGTTGTCACCCACAAGATGTCAGGCATGGCACAAGGTGCTAGAGTTTGAGGTGAGCAAAGGTGAATGAAAGAGTACCCTGACAATGCAGCATTCCAATCCAGTTTGCTCAGAAGTGCAAATAAAATATAACCTAGAGTAAAACATAACACAATCTTACCAGAACATTATATACTGTAAAGTCTTAAAAATATTTAGTCTTGCAAAAACAGAAAATGTGAAATGTGATTTTTTTTTCATTTTTGTCTGAGAAAAAACATAAAACGTGCTTCCCTCCATAAATTGGGAGAATAAATTTTTAGACTGAGGTGTCTCTTTTTATGACGAGTCTTCTGTTCCCATTCTCCTACCCCCATCTCAAGGGTTTCTAAATTATTTCTTCAGTTTTTTCCCTCTTCAAAGTCATGAAAATAAAAAATGTTTAATCTATTATCATAGCTTTCCATTTCGTACGCATTCCTGTCATTGGGGGGGTTTCACTGCCCAAGGGAGTGAGGGTGGGCTAAGGGTAGGGCAGGTCTGGGAGGAGGGAGCCTGGATGCCCATGGGACATGCTCTTTCAGATACACTAAGATACAAGAGGCCCCTAGCAATCCAGAAAACCTGTTCTGGGAAGCAAGATGAACTGTCTGGATAGAAGGTTCAGTTTAACACAGATTCTTTTTCTTCCCTTTCTCCCTCTAGCATTTCCATTCTCATCCATCAGTGACAGCTGCAGAGTTCCCCAGCCATGAAGGAATCTGACCCCAAATTCTATTTTAGACCTAGTGATGCCTTACATTTAACAGAAATAAATGTTACCATTGAAAACCACTAACTGTGCTCACACAGGTTAGAGTTTTCAACTGGGTCACAAAAGATATTAAATATCTATATGAAGTGTAGAAAGGCCAGTGGAGGGATGGCAGAGAATTTCCAACAAGCCAGTGAAAAACTGGAGGAGATAACTTTTGTCTTTGCCACACTCTTCTAATTTCTCAAATTAAAATGTTAAACAGATGTAGGGTTCAACCCTAGTTCTGCTGTATGAGTTTGGGCAAATCATTTAACATTTGTTTCCACCTTTGTAGAGTGAGGGTAATAGCATTTACTGGGTTTTTGTGATTATTAGAAACAATAATACATTTTATTAGTATTTTAAACAGTTATTTGTTGGATCAGTTAAGGATACGAAAAATAAAAGTTTTTTTATTTTACCTTCATTTAATTCTTCTTTGATGCTCTTCTTTTCTTCATGTACGTCCAACTTTCTGACACTATTTTCCTTCTCTCTAAAGAACTTCTTTTAACATTTTTTTTTTTTTTTTTTGCAAAGCAGGTCTTCTGGCAACAAATCCCCTCATTTTTTGTTAGTCTTAGAAAGTCTTTATTTCCCATTTAATTTTACAGGGCACAAAATTCTAGGTTGGTGGGTTTTTTTCTCTCAACTCTTGATATATTCCACTCCACTCTCTTCTTGTTTGCAGAGTTTTTGAAGACGAGTCAGATATAATTCTTATGTTTGTTACTCTACAGGTTAGGTGTTCTTTTCCTCTGGCTTCTTTCAGGATTTTTTCTTTCTCTTTGATTTTCTGTAGTTTGAAAATGATTGGAATTTATCCTTCTTGGTGTTCTCTAAACTTCCTGGATCTGTGGTTTGGTGTATGAAACTAATTTGGGGGAAAGTCTGTTATTATTGTTTCAAATATTTCTTTCTGTTCCTTTCATCTCCCTCTGAAATTCCTGATTACGCGTATGTTATGCCTTTTGTAGTTGTCCCACAGTCCTTGGATATTCTGTTCTGTTGTTTTTAAGTCTTTGTTCTCTTTGCTTTCCAGTTTTAGAACTTTCTGTTGAGATATCCTCAAGCTCTGAGATTCTTTTCTTCAGCTGTGGCCAGTCTATTAATAGGCCCATCAAAGGCATTCTTTATTTCTGCTACAGTGATTTTTATCTTTAGCATTTCCTTTTAGTTCTTTCTTAGGATTCCTATCTTGGGTTATGTCTTGATTATATTTAGGCTCCTGCCAAGGTGTCTATTAGAAAAAGTAGGAGGAGTAGGTTTGGGGGTCTCTGGTTATACACTTACCTGAAAATTATTTTATCAGGAGTTTACTTCTCATTGCCTTGTTATCTTTAGGACACAATCAGAGAAGCTGATGTCCAATTATGATTGGTTCATCCGTATTACCTTGCTTGGGAAGACAAAGTGTAGTAATACTAGGGTTTCCAGGCAGGAATTCCCACCCTTTCTCAGGAATTTCTTTCGCTTTCCCGTTCCCGAATCCCGAGATATAAACTGTTTTCTGTTCTCCACGATGAATCGTTTCCACAAAGTGATGGCTGATACTACCAACCACCTGGGTTCAAGGAGCCGATTTTCCCGATTTTCTGACCAACTTTTCTCGGGATTTGGGAACCAGGAAAGCGGAAAAAAAAAATCCCGAGAATGGGCAGGAATTCTTGCATGGAAACCCTAAGTAATAACAATAATTTAAAACACTTTTATTACCAGGTCTTGAAGACCAATGCAAACTTAATATTATTTGTCATACGCTGGTATCTGTATCCAGTATTCCCAAATCACCAAGATATTGGCTCCCTCTTCCTAATCTCTCACCGTAAGACAATGCTAATACAGGTCCTTGAGAACTTCCCTAGACACCTTACAATCTCTTCTCCACATAACAACAGCCTGAGGGCTATTTTTTAAATGCAAATAATTTCATGTCACTCTCTAAAAACCTTTCAGTAGGTTTCCACTGTTGTTTGGTGGGGGCGGGGGGGGGGGCAGTGTGGAATCCCAAATACTGAACATGGCTTGTGTTTTTCATCAGGAAATGCTTTTTTCCATAACTTCTCCTTACTGCTCTTCTCGGGTTACCTTCTATTCCCACTTCAGCCTCAACAGAAACACTACTTCTCTGGGGAAACTTTCCCTGATCTCTCCGACCATGTTTTGCCCACTTGTTACACGTTCTTGTACCTCTTCTCTCCTTTTTAATTAAATAACAATCCGTGTAGTTATCTGTTGAATATCTGCCTCCCCTCCCGGTTGAAACACCATGAAAGCAGTAACCCTCGGACATAGCAGCAGAGTGCGTGGCAAATAGTAACCAACCAACATGGAACTGTAAAATGCATGAATTAGCATGCTTTAATATCACAACCAGGGAAAAAAGTGACGTAAAAATAATTATCCTCCAAATAGCAGAACCTGCATGCGGAGCTTCAATTACTGATGATCGCAATTACTTTTAATTACATCTGCTATAAACTGTGCTAGTTGTCTGTAAAGGACTTATTTCATAATGTTCAAAACGTGATTTTTCTTACTCTCTCAGTCGCTCTCAAGTAATTTGAGTAGGTAAGTTTAAGTGAGTAAATCACAAGCAGAAAGAAGCATTCAGTGGAGTAAAGCAGGGCGTCCTCTACTTCTTCCCTCCCTGGGGGGCTTGCACTACATGGAGTCACAGTCCTGTTGGGAGGGAGGGGAGAAAAGAGCAGAAGAGGCAAAGCCCCCAAACCAGGCGAGGGTTGCTCAGGCTACGGCCTTAAACACAAACAGCTCAACTGTACACTAGTATCATAGTTTACAACACTGCAGTATAAAAGTAGCCATTTCTCCCAAGAGAGGATCTAGATACCGAATGTCAGAGTTGTAAAACAGGTGTTAACATTACATTTCAAGAACTAGAAAGATGATTCAAGTTTGAAGATGCAAAGAGAAGGATCACCAACATTTCAGGCTTTCTTCCTAGAGCTATAATGGGATCCAGACCATTAGCCCCGTGGAACTGCTTCTTCCATCCTTCGACAAGCTCATTACCATCTGTTGACTTTAACCACAGTGACCAATCTTAGCACCTGGACAGGCTCACGCACATTGTCAATTATCTCAGCCCAGAAGACATTTCATGAGCATACAGGAAACGAACATCCTACTGGAATGATTTAAGTTGGACTCTCAAATGAAATTCAAGGAAAAGGCTTAAGTAGGACTAATCAAGTTCAAATAAGGAAGATTTCATGAGCTCCTATTTGTATAAGGGCCCTGGGCCAGGCTTACTGTGGCAAACACAAGTCAGTAAGGAAGGAATGTGCCCCTAGGAGCTCCTGGAATAACTGAGGAGAGAAGACGTAGCATGAGAAACACAAACAGCTCAATTGTACACTAGTATCATTTAACCAGATGATCTCTAAAGTCAATCCCACCAATGTCACTGTCCCCTCTCTATTCTTTAATCCAATAATAGCATAGAAGAGATGTCCGGGCAGAGGCTGAGTATCTGTTCAACAGTGTGATTGATAAATCAGACAATAACTACAGTAGAAGTATATGGAAGAAGGTGGGGTAATCCACATCAGATGGATGCTTCTATTCCTTCTGGAAGGAAAGCAGGGAAGAATTTAAGTGAAAGGTGGGATTTGAATTCAGGACAGAAAGATCAACTGAGCAGATAGGAGAGGAAGGAAAAAAGGTAACTCTAACACAGCACTTCCCTAATATTTTATATTGTGACATAAATAGAAAGCCATACTTACAGTGCACACTCTTATAAGTCAGCTAGGTCAGGAGATAAGCCTGGAGGTGAGGGGAACCCACCTGGTCTCCCAGAAAGCCAAGGGGAATTCAGCATTTCAGCACACCTGTAGCTCACCTGTGGCCCACCTATGTCCTACAGTGTGCCAGCTGGGAAGCTCAGATTCAAGAGTCTGATGGCAGGAAAGGGCAAATTCCTTTTTCCAGATTTCAGGTAGGGTTAGGTGTGGAAGTGTGAGTGAGGAGTAGTCAAGAGAAAACCTATGGAAATGTATTTTTCACACTGTTGTGGACTTTGAAAAAAAATGATAGTGTTTGTTGAAATGCCTATTCTATTACAGGTACTAGTCCAAACACTAACTCATTTATTCTTGACAACAACTTCATAGGCGGATAGATACAAGTATTAATATATTTTTCATATGAGAAAACTGAGGCACAGAGAGAGATGGTGGCCATAGCATTTATGGAAGAGCAGCTTGGGAGAGTGTTCCCAAGCAGCATGTTGTCACTGTGGGGGGTGAGGCGATAGTGTCAATTAAGACGATGAATATATTTCCATTGCCCCTGCACAGCAAAGGCCGGCACCTCTGCTTCTGAGAACAAACTGTACAGCATCATGGTGGGCTCCACACATGAGCAGCTCTTGCCAAGAAAACACAAAGCATTATGCTGAGAAAAGGAGAACAGGTGAAAACACCAATCAGCTGAGAGCAGGGGCAGCAAGGCCTTGAGTTACTCAAAAGCTTTTCAGCACTGAGGAAGGGGTCATGTGTCCGCTGAGAGGAAGTCTGAGCCTCAGGACATAGAATCCAATAGGAGAGCCCTGGTGCGGGATCCCTCAGCATATGTTCCCCAACTCAGGCGTGTGGGGTGAGTGGGGGTAGGTGACAAGACTAGAGAAGAAGATACATGTTGGTCCTGCCAGAGTTTAGACCATCAGATTTACCAAGGCCTGGGGACACACATACTTGCAAACTGATGGCCTGCTCAAAGTGGTCTACAGATAGGTTTTGTAATTTATCATAAGAGCAATGGGGAGCTGATGACACATTTTAAGCAAGACAGCGACATGGTTTTTACATGGCTATGGTTGTAGGTAATGAACTAGAAAGGAAACAAGGACGTGGCTTAGACCAGGGGGGTCTAAAGAGAGTTCATATGCCCCGGAAATGTGCAGGAGATGTGCAGTACGATGCTCTGGAGTAGGGTAAAGAAACAAAGTAACTTCTCTTTATTTTTGTTGTCTTAAAAATAAAGCCTACTCACACGTAATGTAAAGATGGACATGAGCTGCCTCACTCAATCCCAATCAAAAACATTATTTATTTACTATTGCTAATGATTAACTATACTAGGTCTATATTGTTACTTGAGATATTTGCTAACGACAGTATAAAGCTATTATCATCAACAGATAGTTAAAATATTTCAAATATACAATATTTCATCTTTGTCTTATTTTTTTGTGTAGGTGTTAACATGCTCAGTGAAATAATACATGAATATAATTGATAAATAAGAAAATACAGATATATTGTCAGTGAATGCTCAATTACTACTACTACTACTGCTACTACAAGTGCACTGTATCAGCCTGGGTCCAGAAAGAGAGAGAAACCATCAGTAATTGGACATGGAAAGTTTAATATGAACAATTATTGACTGTAACCGAGGATTGGAGTGATGAGGGATTGGCTAGCAAGACGTAAAGAGAACTCTAAAGAGTATGGGAGTAGTAGATATAAGAAGCAGCCGTTTCTCCTTGGGCTGAGATGGAGCACCCAGGATGAGATCCTCCCTGCCCTCACGGCTGAGGCCGACATTGTTGAGAGGGCACAGCTATCACTCATTGAAGGTGCTGTGGTACTGAACCAGAATTTACTGGAAATCCACCCTATGGGACTTGCCAGAAAACTGCCATCCAGCTCCTAGGAAGAACTCCTGTTCATGGGAAGGTGTCAGCGGAGGCACTCTGCTACAGAACCACCCGAGGGGGTGCTGGGGAAGCAGCTGGCCACTGAGTGCTGCTGATTGCTGTGTGCCACAGAGGCCAATTGCTGAGAGGCCACCTGTGTTGTGGAGCGTGGCACTGAAGCAGCTGCCCACACTGCAGGAGCAGGGTACCAGGGAAGTGCATGAGCTGCAGGAGCTCGCTGCTGAAGAAGCTGTGCTCACTGCAGGAGCCTGAGGGCAGGACACCAGCACTAGGAAGAAAAACCCCTTTCTCGTGCATGGCCTCTCTGGCGCCCTCTACTGACAGAGTTTAACACTGTGCCAGGTGTAAAGGAAAAATACTTAAAGGTCCCAACTCTAGTTTTCCAGAGAAGGCAATGAAAGATGAATTCAGAGCCGAGAGGAAATATATTTATAAGTGACACATGCAGTATAAAAAAATTAGGGCATACACTCCCAACATATGTATATTTACTTATATAAGTTACATACATGTAGAAAATTCTAACAAATTATACCTAATAAACATACAAAAAAGAGAAATAACAAAGATGACATAATTAAATAGAAGTTCTAATATTTTATTCTCACACCTCAATGTATGCCTCCCACCTCTGCTTTGGAGATCACTCCACCCAGTCAAACCCATCAGGACCCACAGCCAAACTGCTTACTCTGCGATGCCTCACTCATCTTTCTAAGTCACAGTAATCTCTGTGCACCTCACATATTTGTATGAAACCTTCTCTGTATTGCTACTCCAGTGTCCCATAGGTGTAGATCATCCCTAATAACTGCAGGAGACACACACCACATGATTCTATACTGCTCCCCTCAAGACCAGGCAAAAATGACAGTCATCAGACTTGCTAATGGTAGATTCACTGACTTTTTTTTAAACTTTTATTAAGATATAGTTGACATACAAAAAGCTGCATGTACTTAATATATACAACTTGATGAGTCTGAAGATAGGTATATACCTGTGAAACCATCACCACAATCTACACCACAAACATACCCATCATCACTAACTGTTCTTAAATAATATCAATATTTACTAATTACTTCATTTTTCTTTATTATTACATGGTTCCACACTTTAAACTATAGCTGTCTGGGTTTTATTGTTTAATTCGCCTTCTCCAGGGTTATAAGGCAAGTGAGCATTTAGTAAAATGCATTTGTTGATATCAGTTTGAATGTCTGTTGTATAACTTTCTGACGAGTCTACGTAAACCCTCTCTGAATCCCAGTACAGACATTCAGGTCGGCTGTGCAAACCTGGCTGCCTTGCTGGAGACACTTTTATTTCTTTGCCATCTCTGATGTGCCTGTACAACACCTGTACAGAAGCTCCTGAGATTTTAAGATTGTATATATTTATGCTTCTTCAGGAAGCAATATGCCTACTTCCTCTAAAATCATTTCTGTCAGAAGTCTTGGGATCGCTCTCCTCTGTAAAGTCTCACAGCACTTCACAAACACACACATTCCCCAAACCCTTCTGGGATGGCCTGTCAAGCAAGTTGGGATTTGGCCAAACAGCCACACAACTGCTCACCATCTGGGCCCTCCTTAGTCTGGTGGCAGACCTAGACCTGCGAAGAAAAGCAAGGTCTGGTGGTCCCTCTGCTTCACTCACCCCATTCTGTCGCCACCACTTCTATGGGGTTTATCCCCTGGAGAGTACATTCACAAATCGGCACCACCAGCTCCCCAAACAGCAGGACCTGGCACACAGTGTTTGGTTGCTTACTATTGTTCTCTTCCTTTCTCTTTGCTCTCAGGCCTGACCGTCACACTCCTGGTCATGTATGTAACATGCAGAATCCTCGTAGCCCTGGGTTTTCAAACACCAGCATATCTTTCAAGTAAGCCCACTGTTTGTGTGAGGATGCTTTACTTAAAAGAGCAGCCAAAATGTTGACAAAACAGAGCTTAGCCTCATCTCAAGTTTCCACTTCCATCTTCAGAATCGATGAGGATTCTGGAAAGTGCATCATTAATCCCATTACATCATTTTATTGAAGATACTGGTGTGGTGTTTATGAAAGGAAGTGCTTTCTTCCCCATAAAATCAATGATGACAGGCTAAGGCTCTGGGCAGGGAACGAGCAGTCTGCAGCTTCAGTCCGATACACAGCTCCCACGTGGGAGCCCATAACTCGGGAGCTGTTCTCAAAAGTAGGCCAGCATCCCCACTGCACTGTGCATTAGGTGACTGCCACCTGACAGGCTGCCCAAAGCCTCAGGGCCCTCTGGGCTGACTGCGGGAGCTTGACCCTGGCTAGCCACATCCCTGGCCGATTAGCATAGACGGCAGACTCCTGAAAATGTAACAACTGCCCTAAACATATAGATAATACTTTACTTGTACTAAAGATCTTTGTAACTCTTGAGCTTTTAGTGTCTTTCCCCATCAAAGTCCATGATATTCAACCATTAAGAAATAGGTGATACCACTTTATTTTTTTCAAGGTGCAAAGAAATCATTAAAAATTATTTTTAAAAGCCTGGCTATTCATATGAAAGCAGAACTTTTTAAAGGTGGTCACTTTGATGTGGACATTTTCAAGACAAGAGCACTGTATCATAACAATCATTGCTTCTATTACCGAACTGATGCTTCCTCCATCCATGACCCCACTCCAGACGTGACTGTCCCCCACAAATACGATGAGAGTTAGTGATGGCGTCAGGGTCAAAAATCCACTAAAACGTTGTTTTATACATTATTTAGAAGTGTTTGTAAAAGCTGGACATTTATCTGTTTGTTTTTAGGAAGTGTGAAAATGCACATAGCATTTCTTTTCTCTCTCTTGACCTGCCCTCCTATTTTCTGGAACAATCCTGCTCTCAGGTTGAAAGTTGGTGGTGGCAGCAACAGCAATGCCAGCCACGAAAGTGGGCGCCGAGAGGAAAGAGGACTGGACCTAGAAGAACAGGGTGAGGCCTCAGCAATAAGCCTTATGATAGGGAGCAGAAGGGAAGTCAGCACTGCATTTTGGAGGTTCTCGTATGGATCCATGGCATGGAAGCGAGCTGACAGGAATGACGACTTGTGGTCTGCAGGACACACCAGCACCTGTAAGCAGCTCCGGCAGGAGCCGACTTCGGCCGTCCTTCAAACTGGTATTCTTTACATCCCTGTTCAGTGTTTATTAGAAGAGAGGTGGACTATTCTGATGGGTAGAGAAAGCAAGTTGTTGGACGCAGTGCTGGGCTCCCCTATCACCTGAACAGCCAAGCCCTAAGCTTGCAGTTAACTGGGCCCAGATCTTTAGAGGACAGGTTAGTGAGCATTCATTGCAACCTGAGCTAGTTGGGAGTGTCATCACTGTCCCTCAGCGGCTAATTAAAGTATTGTTTTCAACTGTATGTAATATTCTCCTGGAGAGAAATATTGATTAATAGTTTCCTCCACCTCAGTGTTTTAGCATCCTTTATCGATTAGTTCTCTGGACATCTATCTGGCCGGCCTGTCCCTTATTCTGGCTCTGATGTATCATCTCATCACCAAAAACTACACTAGGGGGAAAAGGTGTTGTGGGTGGTCCCATGGGCGTGGGTGACTCACAGGGTGGAGGTAGGGGTCCATGACGAAAACACCAGGAACACTAGTGGCTCTGGTAAGCATGCTAGACACAAATCCTGATACAAACTCATTTTTACTCCAGAGTTGATGATGGCATTGTTAAAAGCACTTGTTTATACTAGGACAGAGACTTTGAAGTATGGTATAATAGAAAAAGTATGGGTTCTGGAACACAGGCTTTAAACAGGCAGACATTTAAACTTTGTTTTGCCCCTTATAACTTGTGTGACCTTAGGCAAGTAATGAACCCTTCTATACCTCAATTCCCTCTTCCGTAAAATGGGCACAGTAACTATTTCACTTTCATGAAAATTAATTGGGAAACATGTAATTGAGCCCAGGGTTTGGCACATAGGGAGTGTGTGTTACTCCTGAGTCCCTTTCTTCCTCTGGTGGAAACTGGCTGGGACTTCATACTCAGAGTATGAAGGGTTCAACCACAGTGCAGCTGTTTCTTGACTACACTGATGATTTATAGGAGAGAAACATCTTTTTTTAGATAAAATTTTTGTTTTGTATTACTCTCCTGGTTACTCAGTACTGAGTAACCAGGAGAGAACCTGGCATAGGGATGATGAGGGAAGTCAGAAATAGGGGAAGAGAGTGAAAACCAATGGGTGAATTTCGTTAGGACAGGTATTAGTGAGACAATGGCTCAGGTCTCTGGGAGCTGAGGGGAGGCCAGCCCTCATCGCCTGGAGCCTCTGCTGAAACGAGGAGGAGCCACCTTCTGTGACACTGTGCTGGGCCCACACACAGCCCGGTTTTTGTTTTTCTGCATATTTTTCAAATTGTGGTAAAAGATACATAAAATGTACCATGTTAGCCATTTGTAAGTGTACAATTTAGTTGCATTAAGTATATTCACGATGTTGTGCAAGCATCAGTCCTATCTATTTCCACAACGTCTGCATCACCCCAGACACATTAACCAGTAACTCATTTCCCCTTCTCCCAGCCCCTGGCAACCTTGCTAGAGGTTTTCAAGGCACAGTGAGGAGAGTAAGTGGTGGTGACAGTGGGCAGAGGCCCACTTGAAATGTCCTATTCCAAACCCGCTTCTGAATTTTGTGACTCCTTTGGGAACTACTCCCCAAAAGCTATGCGGAGCTCATAACCACATCAGCGTGTGTGGCCCCTCTGTCCGAGAGTCCACCCCACTTCTGGCTGTGGTTATGTAACCTTCTCAGCTTGTGGAGTTCTGCTTCCCTTACTTTTTCCAGGACAAAACTGACCGTGGCTATTTTCTATGACTGCTACAATTGAGAAATACATAGACCAGAGCCAGGGCCAGACCTGGGACACACGATTGGGTATGAAATTTTAAGAGACAGTAAAAAAAAAAAAAAAAAAAAAAAAGAGAGGCCAAAAAAAAAAAGCCCATTTGAAAAAAGGGCCAGTTCAATTCCTAAAACCACTCATCTACAATCTGAAAATATAGAAGGATTTTCTTCTGTAAAACAAAGAAGCAAACAGAAAAACAAGAAGTTTGATGGCTCTGATACCTGGAAGGGATTACATGCTAAAAATAGCTCAAAGTATTGAGAATGCTGAGGGAGTGTGCAGTTCCTGAAGCAGAGGACAGTAAAATCTGGCACTAAATGCTAACAAGGGAGGAGTTCTTACAAAACGCCACGACCTGTGAGTCACTGGGACCCTTTTCCATTAAAGGTAAAAGTAATTCTTTAATAGCAGCACAATTATGGACCTTACTTCCAGCCCAATGTGTTAAGAAAGCACTAATGTCCAGTAAAGGATCCAAAACTGACCTGCAATGAAGGAAATGAACTATGGATTAGATTCTCTAATGCCTCCCTGTTTTGGGTGAAGCCATGCTGACGGCAAAGTGACATTTGCAGGGCCATCTGGTGACATTTCTTTTTGGGAACAGATTACTAGAGACTGGGGAGGGTGGTGGGGTTGGAGCAGAGGCCAACACATGATTCTCAGGTGGCTTCGTGCAGCCCGTGTATGTCTTTGAAGGGGGAAATCCCCTATTTCTTTTCCCTAGAAGAATGTGGTCAAACTTTAGTTACTAAACATTGGTATGACGTGATAGGTGACTCCTTCTGTACTGAAAGCGTTTCTTTCCATTCTGAAAGCAGCTATGAATATGAAACCCAGGTATTAAGGAAAGTTCCTTATTGGAAAATGTTCTCTCCTCACTCCCCTCACTCCACTAGGGTGAGGGGAACAAATGCAGCTAGAGATGAGTTGCTTCCTCCTGGAATTTTTTCCTGCTCTGATGTCACAGACTTAGCTCCTACCAGCTGTGGTTTCCTCCTTCAGTACCTATAAGCCTCCCAGTGCCTAGCATCAAGCCTGCCTGGCAATGTCTGTTGAAAGAACAAATGCTTCACTGGGCCTTGACCATTCGTCATGCTCTGCTCTCACCGAGTTGTCAATCTCTGTCTCAATATGGCAAAACTCCCAAATTTCCCGTTTGGCTTCCTTTCCCCTCAACAAGCTGCTGTCTGCACCCTGTTGTGAAAGAATAGTGAGACCTTTCCCTCCAGGCTTAAGTGGAGGCGTGTCTGCAAACTTCCTTACTTCCCAGGGCCAGTGGCTCCTTTATTGCAGAGATGCTGGTTTGATCCCTGAAGGTGCACTGAGACTTCCCCGGTACCTGGCCCTGCAGCATTACCTTTCTTTAATTGGAGTAGTTTCATAAGAACTGTCTGAAAGTAGTATTGGTGAACTGATCAGTGCCAGTTTCTCTTTCGGACACACTGACTGTGACCCCTCAGCCTCCAAAGAAAGAAGACACTAGACAAGCTCCCTCTGAGGCCTGAACATCCAATGTGTGTTTGCCCAGGGCTGCCTGGCTTCCAGAGAAGCCCTGGCCTCAGGAACTGTGGGCTAAGGGAACAAAGCCCTGTCCAGCTATTCAGGGACAGGACAGCCACCTGCCTGCAGAGGGGCCCACTGACGTACTGTGCATTCTGCTTCTTTCCTTATATTGTAGTGAAGCTTACCAAATCGTGTCATAACCACATGAAAATTGCAAATGAAGAGCCATGGACAGATTATACAGGAAAGACATATCCAAACTTTCACAATGGTTGTCTCTGGGCAGAGGGATTCTGGGTGACTGTGTACTCAGGATTATCCAAGCTTCTGTTCTATTCAATTTTCTGTATTGCACATATTATCTAATAAAGAGCCAACAAATTATTTTTGAAAAGTAAGGTATGTTCTAAAGTTTAAAATAGACCAATGATAAAGTGAGACTGAGTTTCACAAATTACACTTGGTAGTTACTGTAAAAGAAATCATCAGACCGTTATATCCCAAAGGACCCAAGCTCCCGAGGGCAGAGGCTAGTTCACATTCACTCTCAGAACAGAGCTGTTTCATACTTCATAGAGAGGACAGAGCCACCGGAAGGGGCTACACTTAACTTCCTGCCTGTGTGGGGTCTCTCCTCCCCACTTGTGATGTGGGAGGAAGTGTCCTATCCAAAGCCAAGCCAATCCACAAACTCTGTTCTGGATCCCATCCACACTCACCGTCCAATGGGCTCCCAGCCATGGGGCGCCCTCTACTGCTCATCCTTCTACATCTCTAAGCTCCTTCACTTTATTGGCTCTTACCTGTCAGTATTTAAAATGCCCGGTCCCACTCATCTTGACAAAATTCTCCCTAATTCCAATTCCTAGCTTCTTCTTTGCAGCCAGTTATGTCACAGAGCTCTTTAAACATGCTGCCTCCCTGTTTCTTCTCATTTGCTTTTCAGTCTACTGCACTCTGGCTTCAGATCTGATTGCTAACTTCCCTTACTAGAGTCACCAAATACTTTCATGTCACAGAATCCAATGGGTTCTTTCCAGTCCTTTCTTAATTGACATCATTTTAGCTTTTGACCCACCTGAGCACTCACAGTTCCATGAAACATTCTTCTGGTGACTTCCATGACACAGTAAACCAGTTTTCCTTTTACCTCTTTGGCTGTCCCATTCCAGGTTATTTTAAGGTGTCAGGAATTGGTCCCACACCCTCTTCTTTCTTTACTCTAGATTCTGCTGTTAAGTAACTTCATCAACCTCTACGATTCAAATACCATAAACAGCCTATGTTGACAATTCATAAATATTTCCAACTCAGCCTCTTCTCTTGAGCTCCAGCCTCGTATATCCAATTGCTATTGATTTTTCCATACTTGAATGTTTCACTAGAAATACAAACTGAATATGTTAAAAATGGAATACATGATCTTATCTACACCAAAAAATATATAAATATCCTATTCTTAACCTAATCCTTCCTATCTCAGTAAACAGCAACACCTTCCTTCTGGTTGCTCATGCTAGAAACCAGAAAATCATCTTTGACCATTTCCATTCTTCAAGTCTCCCAGAAAAAGAATCACTTCTGACAATGATAAAGACACAGGAAATTAATTTACCCTCACATCTTAAACAACGGAAAATCTGGACAAAGCATATAAAACAATGGTTGCCAAGACATTGGGCATCAGACAATGAAGATATATGATAGCTGAGCGACAGGAAACAATCGAGGTGAATCCTACAATTGCCCCTGCTCACTACCTGAAAAAAATTTTCAAGACAGCACAGAGAGGTGGGAGCCAAGGCAGAGCCGAGTGGGCTCTCTGAGTTGAGGAAATGAACTTGGGAATCTGGAAAGGCCAACCCAGCTAGCGTTCCCAGAGCAGAGTACTGTAAAGAAAGATGAATACCGACAGAGCTCCAGAGAGCTGCTGCATAAAACAGTGCTCAAATAAAGGTGTATTAAATGGAGAGATATATACTCTTCATGATTGGGAAGACTCAATGTTTTTAAGATGTTTATTTTTTCTAAATTGATTTTATAGTCAATGCAACACTAATCAAAATTCCAACAGGGTTTGCATGCGCATATGTAAATAGATAAGCTGATTATAAAATTCATATGGAAATTGGAAGGACCCAGAATAACCAAAACCACTTTGAAAAAGTAGGACAAAGGTGGAGCACTTACATTAGCTGATTTCAGGATTTATTACAAATCTATAATAGTCAAGACACTGTGCTACTGGAGTAAAGATAGACAAACAGAGCAATGGATAAGAATGGAATGCAGAAATAGACTCATACGTATGATCAACTGATTTTCTTTGAAAGTACAAAAGGCAGTTATATAGATAAAGGGTAGTCTTGTCAACAATTGAATACCATTAAAGAAGAAAGAACTCTAACCCATACTTCACACTATATATAAAAATCTTGGAGTGTATGGTCTTGGGATATGGGAATTCAGGAAGAGGGGACAGGTAGAAAACAAAAACTTGCACAATTAAGTATTTACATGTGTGGTTGGTGCTGAGAAGGAGACATGAGCAAGTGTTATGTTCAAGGCCAAACCTAGCCTGGTGCATCAAAGAAGAATGCTTGGAGGAAATAACATTGAAGCTGAGGCTAAAGGAAGGTTAGGGGTTCACTTGGAGAAGGGCAAAGTCCCAGGCAAAAGGAATTGGCATGTGTAAAATCCCGGAGACAGAAACAGTTGTGGCAAGTTCCAGGAGCAGAAAGCTCCAACAGAGGAGGGATCATTATACACTCAATGTCTAGGGCATTGCCCGGCACATAGCAGGTACGTATTTAAAAACATTTGTTGAATAAATGATATAGAGACAGAACCGGGACTCACTTCCTGACCCAGATCTCATTCCCTGACTTCCAAATTAATTTTTTCTCAATTCACTCATGCTAAATCCATCCTTCTGTATCTGACAGCCAAGTGTACTTTTTCTATAGTTACTTTGATCTCAAATTGGTAAGAATTAAGAAATGTACTAAGGCCATATCTCAAGTATCAAATACTTTAAAACCAAAATATTGGACTTATAAAAGAAAGGTTAGCAATGTTAAACATAGCTGAATTAGGTTTTCAAAAAAAATCGGTCATGTTCATTTTAATGATACAATTATTCTGGAAGTTATACCTCAAGACAGTTACAAAGTGAGTTAACAAGAATGAGTTAACAAAGAATGAAAGTGAATGGAGATGAAGCTAGCGAGGCAGAACCTTGTAGGAAAAGAAGTCACAGCTCCTCGCTGAAAGGTGACCATTAATCCAGCACCACCATGTTTTTAGCAAAGTAGTGGCCTAGATTCTCAGTGTAGCTGAGTGTGTGCGGCTGGGAAGAGCAAGACTGCAAACATGGCCATTTTCCAAAACAGTTTCCTAAGAAACAGCCTACCTTCCCCTCCCTTTCACTGCCCCACTATGTTTATAGAGTCCCCTTAATTAGAGCATTCCAGCATGGAAGCATAATCCAATCTGAAAGAAAATTTCCCTTGAGAGCCATCTGTCAGAATTAGACTACCCTTAGCTACTGGACAGTAAGGCTGTCTTGTAAATAGCACAGACTGCTTCGATTCTCCAAAGGTTCAAAACTCATTTTACGAGCAAGCAAATGCCAATCCAGGGGACAAGGCTTTCTGTCAGGAAACTGGCTCACTGTTCTGGACAGTAATGCTTCCATAGGTAGAAGATCATTCAAAGCAGCCCCAGGGGGACATTCTATAATACTGGACTGTCTCACCTTTCTTCAGAGATGAAATTGCTGTCCTTGACAACTCTATTAAGTCTCCTTAATTGTTCAGGTTTGCAGAAGATTTTTTTTTTCATTGAGTGAGCTTGTCCCCATGTATTCAGCCATGGAGCTATCTGACTGTGTAAGGTGGGACCAAGGAGAGCCCACTCTGGCTCCCTGTAGAGCCAGCCCCCTTCTCAGGAGCTTTGAGCTGGCAGTGCACACAACTGCCTTTGGTACCTGTGCCAAGGCAGCAGGCAGACTCTTGATTAGAAAAGGTGTGCATAGGGTGGAGGGGGTAAGAGGGTCCCTTCTCTCTTTCTTCATCATTTCCCTACATTTCAGAGGTCATATGAGCCCGGGTCTCACTTGTGTCCTCATAACTCCTTTACCATTGCTCTGTTCTGTCACACAGCAGCAGACCCAATTGTGTCCAGGCCAGTGTTCCCATTCCTTAGCTGCTATGAGTGTTGGCTGCTCATAGCCAGTGGCCGCACCCTTCCTGGGAGAACTCCCCTCAATTCATGGGAGCCACTTTAAAAATGACTGCCAAGTTACACCCTCTCTGCAGGGGTGGCCTTCAGCCAATGAAAAAGGCGGGATAAAGAGGCAGCCCCTTGTTTCAGGGTGGGACACCTCTGTGGTAACTTTCACACTCCAACAGCTGCCTGTGGGGTCAGGCTCAGGGCTTTAGTGGAAGCCCCATCTTTGCCTATCCTGCTCCCCTGACTTAAAGATTTCACTTGAAAGCAGTTCCTCAATAAATTACTTGCACGAGAATCCTTCTGAGCCTCTCCTTCTAGGGAATCCTACTTAATATACACATACTATATTGGAGCTATTTTCATTCCATTTCATTCATTCATTCATACATTCATTCACTCACTCACTCAAAAACCATTTATCATCCACCGCTTAGGTTAAGTACTGAAGACACAATCACAGATTTTGTCTTCAAGAAACATCTACTCGAGCAGGGTAGGTAGGATAAACAGATACGATCAGATGTGATACCTGCTTTGAAGAGGTAGATAGAAGGCAATGTGGAGATTCCTCAAAAAATTAAAATAGAATTACCATATGACCCAGCAATCCTTCTCCTGGGTATCTACCCAAAAAATCTGAAAACACTTATCCATAAAGATATATGTGCTCCACTGTTCACTGCAGCTTTATTTATGGTGGCCAAGACATGGAAACAACCAAAGTGTCCTTCGATAGATGAATGGATAAAGAAGTTGTGGTATATATACACAATGGAATACTATTCGGCGGTAAGAAAAGATGATATAGGAACATTTGTGACAACATGGATGGATCTTGAGAGTATAATGCTAAGTGAAATAAGTCAGACAGAAAAAGCAGAGAACCATGTGATTTCACTGATATGTGGTATATAAAGCTGAAAACAAAAAAGGGACAAGACAAACAAATGAAGAAACAGAAACTCATTGACATAGACAATAGTTTAGTGATTTCCAAAGGGTGAGAGGGAAAGGGGGCTGGGAGATGGGGGTAAATGGGTCAAATATATGGTGATGGAAGAACTGACTCTGGGTGGTGAACACACAACGTGATATATAGGTGATGTATTACAGAATTGCGCACCTGAAATCTATGCAATTTTACTAACTATTGTCACCCCAATAAACTTTAATTAAAAAAAAAGAAGAAGATATGTTGAAGAGTTCACAGAGAAACCTAATCTGTTCTCAGTGGATATAGGAAGGGCTTGCTTAACGAGGTGACAGTTAAGTGCAAGACTTCAAGAATAAGGTTGAGTTGAACAAAAAGGAGCAGTGGTAAAAAAGGTCATTGCAGACAGAGAATAGTGTGTATGCAGAACAAATACATGAGTGACCATTAGAAGGAATTAGATGGAATAACAGGGAATTGGTTGCCAAACACTTATAGGCAGACATTGTTACTGGATTCTTGTCTTCTCATTTGCTGAGTATTAATATTGCTTCTTAATCCTTTTTAATATAGCCCACGAGTCAGCTATCATCAGTTGATTAAAATTGGTCCTCAAGATGAAAACTCTTTGCCATCCCTTTTGCACGTTTTTATGTTTATCTTCAACTACACATCTCCAAATCTCCAAACTTTCCTGCATCTGCTCCCATATTTTTCTCTGTAATTCCTACAACAAAGGAAATGCTGTTCCTTTCTTTATCTAAAGTCAGCCCCTCTACCTGCATTTTAGACCCTGTCCCCTCCTTTTTAGGGAAATTGCTCTATTAATTATCCTACCCTTTATCCACATCTTCAAACTCTACCTACATTGACTCTTTTCATTAGATTTTTCTTCTTACTTAATTAACTCTATTTTCCCCCCTCAAGTGATTTTTTAATTTTTATTAATTTATTTTTAATTTACATACAGTAAAATTCAGTTTTGTTACACTGTTCTATGAGTTTTGACAAATGCAGAGAGTTATGTACCCACCACCACAATTACAATAGAGAACAATTCCATTATTCCTCCAAAATTCCTTCCTGTTGTCTCTGCAGTCAACTCATCTCCCCACCCCCAACTCCTGGCAACCATTGATTTGTACTCTCCTGAAAATTGTGCCTTTTTCATAATATCATATAAATGAAATGAGACAGTATGTAATCTTCTGAGTCTGGCTTCTTTCCCTTAGCATTATGAACCTGAGATTCATTCATATTATTGTGTATATATTATATGCACATTGTTTCTTTCATTGCTGAATAGTATTCCATTGTATGGATGTAATAGTTTACCCATTTACCCACTGAAGGACACCAAGGTTGCTTCCAGTTTTTGGTGATTATGAATAAAGCTGCTATAAACATTCACATTCATGTTCACAAGATTTTCTTTTTTTTGTAAATATGTTTTTATTTCTCTTGTAAATTTACTGTTTTTCCAGTTCTATCTAAAATAATCAAAACATGGGTAGACTGTATAGAGAAAAATATCAGTACCCCTGCTACCTTCTTTGAGCTGTGGTATCATCTCCACGTATGTACACAGGAATCCCATCAGAGCCAGCCTGCTTGCTCAGCTTTCTGGCCTGGCCTCCTCTTTGTGCACCCAGAGAAAGAACAATCAAATCAAAATCAAATCAGAGGCTGGTCTCACGTATGGATTTAGTTGCAAAAACCTTTAACAAAATATTAACAGACCAAATAGCTGAACACACACACACACACACACACACACACTCATGTATATCCACGTATATGAAAAACAATAAAAGTTGGATTTATGCCAGGAATACAAGTTATCACAAAATTTAGAAAATAAAGTAATACAATTTATCACCTTAAAAGATAAAAGGAGGAAAACATAATTGTCTCAATAAATTTAGAAAAACCATCTAATAAAATCCAATATCCATTCAGGTTTTCAAAGAGTCTCTAGTCAATGTTCTATTTAGCAGTAAAGTTGAAAAAATTCCTTTTGAAATCAGGACCAAGCCATGGATTTACTCTGTTGGCCTTTGTATTGGCAGTCCTGGTAAATGCAATAAAGCAAGCACAAGGGATGGTTTTAGGGGGAGAAGTAAAAAAAAAAAAAAAAAAAAAAAAAAAAGATAAGAAGAAACAAAACTGCCCTTATCCATGCATGGTATAACTGTCAATGTACAAAACTCAAAAGAACCGGTGGTCAATTTATTAGACCTGGAGCGCAGAGGATCACTAAGTATATGGGCCAGGATTGTAAACTGGTCAAACCACTTCAAGATACAATCTTTCCAATGTAGCAACTCCATTCCTAGGTATGCATATCCTAGAGATATTCTTGCACATATTTACCAAGAGAAACGTAAAAAAAAAGTAGACATGCAACAGCATTTTCTAAAACAGAAAACACTTAAATTAATTCAAATATCCATTGATAAGAGACTAGATAAATTACGGCATTTCATACAATGGAATACTAAAACACTTCTGCAAAAAAAAAAAAAAAGAACTACAGTACATATGTGAACATAAATGATTCAATACAAATAATGAAAATAGAGGTCTGCAGAAGGATA
This sequence comes from Rhinolophus sinicus, assembly GCF_057876585.1. Classification (NCBI taxonomy): domain Eukaryota; kingdom Metazoa; phylum Chordata; class Mammalia; order Chiroptera; family Rhinolophidae; genus Rhinolophus; species Rhinolophus sinicus. The sequence continues at coordinate 144,911,100 of NC_142514.1, read as the reverse complement.
TGTACAATATAATTTTTTCATATAAATTTCAAAAATAGGTGAGATGAAACCCATTCTTAGGTGGTAAAATTATTTTAAAAATGGGAATTACAGATATGAAATTCAGTATATTGATCATTTCTGAGGGCATTGTGGAGATGGAGACAGGACAAAGGGAGCTTCAAAGAGACTGATAATGTTCTCTTTCTTCAGTTAAATTCTGGATTGACTGATGTGCATTTTGTTATTTTTAAATCATATATATATACACACACACACACATTGTATATACTCTTGCATATGTCATATATTTAATTTAATATACTTCATTAAATGTAGGTGCTTTGTCGTGGCACCTACACTAGGATAAAAGCTACTGATGTCTGTTTGTCAGGGATCTGTAGCTTTATTAATCCCCTTCTTTAGATGTCCTGTTCCATAGTTCTACCACTTTTCACTCCCTCTGAATAATCTAGACATGAACGGGATACCACATCTGCGGTATCATGAGTGATAGGGTGGGATACAGTGGACTGTCGTGAAGACACAGCTCATCAGATCCCAATCATGGCCAACTCCACCTGCATCCACATTACAGAAGAAATTTGGCTTTCCTGTCATCAGCTGGACACCAGGACTTTGTATGGGGCTTTTCAAATTGTCGGTCCCTTAGGATCAATTATCCAACCAGGCTTAGTGTTTGCAACACTACATGTAATGTGCACTGGAGTTGGCTCTTGTCCGCTGGCACCAGCTTGTGGGAGCCAACGTGAGCATCTTTTGCCAAATCCATCTTAGTGATGTCACATTGGTAGCTTGCAATCAGCCCTACTGGGAGTATTTACATCATGGAAAAGAACAAATGTTAGAAGTCAGGTCCCCTTCCTATCCTCCTCACCCCAGCCAGTTGTTACACATCTACCAGGACACCACTGAATGTGACAAAGCCATTCAAATATATGATAATAACTCAGGACTCATGATGCAACTGAATGAAATAGGATTAAATTAATAAACTTCTTCAGTCATGGAGACTGCCTGTCCAATTTGTATTCAACTGTGAGGAGCAAGCATCCTGGGTTTCCCTGAAAATTTATATCCTGCCCTGACTGGTTGCAGGTGTCTATTTGCAGGTTTAGAAATGGCCCCAGGGCCCTGGAGACTGAACAGGGAAATTCCTAAATCAACCATTATAAAACACTGGACTTAGCAATGACTCACAATGTCCAATTTTGATGCAAATGTGAGGTTTTTAAATTCCTAACATTAAAATAAAGTCTCTGCGGTTGTACACTATAACTTTACCTTTTCTGAACTGGGATCCATGTGGGCATAGAGGGAACGTCATCACTTCTGGTGTTACTATGTGAGAACGCTGGCATCTCCTCCAAATCAGAGTCTGCTTAGATGATCATAGGTCCCAGAGAAAGTCTCAGAACCAGTTTCTAGGCCACCAAGAGATAGATTCCTGACGTGCTCAATGCCTACTTGCCAGAGGGCCAGTGATGAGTGGGGTACACTGAAAATGCCAGGAGTGTAGGTATGATGGCCAACATTCACCCAGACCACTAAACTCATGCTTTCTGGACTTTGACCTTCTCCCAGATGCTATCTTCTCCCCTGTTGGCTGACACATGTCTCACAAAGGCACATTATACCATTATTGATTGATCTGGCTTCAGTAGTTGAGAGGTTTAATTAAACTATTGCTTTTACACTCAAAATTATTATTTTGTTTCTTCACAGAAGGTATGAGAATTAATTTTTGTTTGACTGCTAACATTTATAAAACTCCTCATCTCCTTGGAGAACAAAATTTTTAAAAATTAGTTTATTAGTTCGGCTCTTTAGAACACTGCCCCCCACCCACCAAATCAGATCCTAGAGCCTCACCAAATTAGCCCCTTATAGGGAGCCTCACTTTATTCAGCAAGTGCTTATTAAGTATTTCACTTCCATACATCATTCTAGGGGCTGGGGATATAGCAGCATACAAGCCAGATATGGTCTTTGAAGCCACAAAACTGTCTAAAGGAGAAGAAAAAATGAACAGATACATAAAAGAGGGTATGATAAGTAATGATAGAAGTGGAGAGTGTCATGGAAGCAAACACCAGAAAAATCTATCCTAGTCCAGGGCTTACGTAAGAGTTTTCTGAGGAAGTGGCAGTTAAGCCAGGATCTTAGTGCTTAGTACAAATTAGCCAGGGAAAGGAGAACTAAACCAGCATATATAACAATGTTGATACACCTTTTTATAAACTGAGTTAGCTGATGAAAAATTTAGTCCTAACTCCTATTTGGCCATTATCCAGCTGTGTGACCTTGGTTGAATCTCCTAATGGCCTTCCACCTCAGTTTTATGCACTAAACGAGGATTTTAGATTACAGGACCGCTAAGGCTCTTTGTGGCTATTCAATCACTAGGCAAACATATAATACAGAGATTACTATTCAGTTAGTACAAGTAAAAACTGCTTTTTGGATAGGCTTTGAGCAATACAGCACACAGTGTTTCCAGTAACAGAGTGGATATTCACAGAAACTCCTTCAGGTAAAAATACTGGATTATAAAATTCTTTTCAATGCATAGCAAAGCTGATGGGACAGAATTGGAATTATTCAGTGGCCAGAAACAATAAGAAAGCATAAATCCACAGAGGTAAATAAGCACTGGAGCTTAACTGGGGGTAGTTGTGAATTTCTGGTGGGTTAGTGCCTGGGGGTTAGAGGACTATGGGAGAATGCTCCATATCCTTAAAAGATTAAGAGCCATATCCTTAAAGGATAAACAAAACAGGACATCTGCCTTACATACGTAGATGCTGGAGATCCAGCCTGTCTTGGACTTGCTCGAGGTAAAGCAAGAAAAAAAATTCTCCCCTGCCAGTTTCTATCCATTAATACAAACCTGAACTCACACATTTGGAGCCTATATTTACCCTACCTCTGTTGTTCCCAAACCCTCAAGCTTAAAATTTAAAGTGGTTCTGTGCTGGTAATTCACCTAGTAGTTCACCTGGTAGGCATCTGGGAGAAGCAATCACAAATCATCTCCGAAGGAATGTATGGTAAACCCAGGGATTGAAAACTTCAGTCGCCCTCCGCATCTGTGAGTTCTGCATCTGCAGATTCCGGTATCAATCCACAGTTGGTTGAATCCACAGATGCGGAACCCACGGATATAGAGGGCTGACTAAGGGCTGACTTGAACATTTGCACATTTTGGTATCCATGGGAGTCCTGGAACCAATTCCATGCCTATAATAAAGGATGACTGTGCTGATAAAGTTCCAAGCTAGATGAGTTCATGATCATAAATCACTAAATACAAGAGGCGTGATAAACTAGGGTCTATGGAAATGCAAAAAAAAAAAAAAAAAAAAAAAAAAAAAAAAAATCAGATTTAAAGATTATAGCTATTGGAGTTGCGAGTAACAGAATACACACACACATGCGCGCGCACACACACACACACACACACACACACACACAATACATGGAAAGGTAAAAGAAATAGAAAAGGGAACTTAAAGTATGTTGAAGAAAAAAATACCAAATATGTTAGGCAAATGTGAAAACACATCAAATAATATTTCTACAAACATAAAGAAGAAAAATGGCTGAGAATTTTCAGAACTGACAAAAAGAAACAATCTCAGACTCAGGAAACCCAATAAATCTCAGTCAGGATAAATAGAAACACCCACTTAGCAATAAGTTACAGCTAACTTACAGAACACTAAACAGAAAAGCAAGATCTTGGAAGCAGTAAGAAAGAAAAAAAATTACATACAATGGAATAAATATTAGACTAAATGTTGATTTCTCAAAAGCAATTGAAGGTCAGAAGACTATGGAATGATAGCTTTACAATGCTAAAATCAGAGTAACTGAGAGTTTTATGTCCCTGAATTTCTATGCCCAGGAAAATAATCTTTTAAAAACAACAGCAAAATAAAGACATATTCAGGAGCTGTGGCCGTTGGTTGAAGGTTATTACCAGCCTACGGATAACCCAAAGGAGGTAGCTGGAGAAATAAATATCCCAACTGTTCTCCTCCCTTCCTTGTTATCTGAACCTAACCATAAGTCAGAGACTAAAGGAGCTATTTTCATTTTGAAGAAAAATAAACAAAACCCCCAAAGAATCTAGGGGCACCAAGCTGAAGCGAATTGAAGGTACCCAAAATAATACCGCCAATCAATATTATAAATCAAGAATCACATTGATCCTAACCTAGATAAGGATCATACAAGAAAGTAGATTACATGTATCTACAAGTAGATTACATGAGCACAGATGCAAAAAAAACACTAAACAAAATATTAGTAAACTGAACTCCGCAATGTATTAAAACATGTGACATATCAAGACCAATTGGGGTCATACTAGAAATATAAGATTGGCTCAAAATAAGAAAATTGATTAATGTAATTGATCAAAGTAGCATATTAAAGGGGGCAAAAAAACCCTCAGAGGATCATAGCATTTGATAAAACAACTGTCTGTGATAAAGTCTTAGTCAGCTAGGAATAAAAGGATATATTCTTAATATAAAGACATCCACAAAGTATCTATAGCAAAATTGTATTGATGCAAATGTTAAAAACATTCCATTTAAAATAAGGAACAAGTCAAAGATGACTACTATCAAAATTATCATTCAGCATTGTACTGGAAATCCTAGTCTGTACACTACATTAAAAAAATAAATAAATAAAAGGTATACAAATTAGAAAGAAACAGACAAACGATCATAATTCACATGACTAATTATCTAGCAAAGAAAATTCGGAAGAATTCATAATCCAATTATGAGAATTAATAAATTTTTCGAGATTAACAAATAGAGGATAAATACACATAATTTAAACTGTATTACTATATAGCAGCATTAGTTAGAAAATGTAGTTTTAGAAAAGATACTATTTAAAATAACAAAAAAGGTACCTAGCAATAAATCTAACATGCAAGATCCTCAGGTAGAAAATTTTAAGTCTTGAATGAAAGACTTTAAAGAGGAACTAAATAAGTGAAGAAAATGCACTATGGTCACAAATAGGAAGACTCAATATCATAAAAGATGTAAAATTTCCCTAAATTAATCTATAGACTTCATACAAATCCAAACAAATACCAGAAAAAATTTTAACTTGACAATTAGATTCTAAAATTTATGAGAACAGTCAACTATTGGTCAAGATTAAACTGAAAAAAAGCATACTGGATGTTAAGACATATCATAGAATGATAGGAATTTGAAAATTATGCTATTGGTAGAGATAAGTCAAATAAAACAGTGGATAAAGAGAATCCAGAATAACCTTCATATATGGAAATCTATATAAGACACAGAACGCACTGCAGATTATTGGGGAAATATGCCAGAACATTGGTTATCCATTTGGAAAAAGAAATATGAATGCATTATGGACTGAAAATGTATGACCCCCCCCAAACTCATATGATGAAGCCATCACACCCAATGTGACAGTATTTGGAGGTGGGTCCTTTGGGAAGTAATTAGGTTTAAATGAGGTCATGTGGATGGGGCCCCCATGATGGGACTAGTGTCCGGATCAGAAGAGAAACCAGAGCTCTCTTTCTTTGCCCTGTGAAGACACAGTGAGAGAAGGCTGCTGTCTACAAGCCAGGAAGAGGGCTCTAACCAGGAATCGAATCTGCTGGCATCTTAATCTTGGACTTCCCAGCTTCCAGAATGGTGGGAAATAAATTCCTGTTGTTTAGCTCAAGCTGAATAATACAAGATGCCTGTACTATACAAAAAAATTTCATTCTAAGTTGATTAAAATCATAATTAGGACAGTCAAAAGTTTAAGATTCCTAATAGAAAACACAGGAGAAATATTTTATGACATAATGTAAGGAAGGATTTCTTAAACAAAACATGGAAGTGCTAACTTACATTGGAAAATATTGACATGTTTTACTACATTGAACATAAGAACCTCTATGGATCAAAAGATACCATAAAGTGAGTATAAAGACAGACATAAACTGAGAGATGATGTTTGAAATACACTTCAACAAGAATTTGCATATAGACTATATAGAAAACATACATGAATCAAGGAAAAGGAAACAATAGAAAAGAGGTACTGAACAAGCATTTCACAAGAAAGGAAATATGAATGGTCAACAAACATATCAAAAGATGATCTACTTTGGCAACCAAGAAAATACAAATTATATACCATTTTATATGCATGAACACACACACACACATCAGTGTGGCTACTGCAAGAGTTGGTGAGAAGATGGAACATTAGAAATGATCAAATCTTATCAGTGAGAGGATCAATTTGTACAGCTCCTATGGAAAAGAACTCGGCATTGCCTAGAAAACTTGACACATGGACCCTACCTCTATAAGGGGTACATCCTAGAGATATTATTTCATATGTGAACCATGAGATATGCACAAAAATGTTCTCTGCACTGCTGTTCAGAATCCCAAAGAACGAATAACAACCCAATGTCATCAATACAAGGCAGCTAATCTGTCATATGAAACACAACGGAATATTATACATCAATGAAAATACATGAACTACAGCTCCATTCATCTCTATTGTTCAATGTCAAAATCAATGTGAACTGGAAAAAAAAAAGTCAAAGAAGAGCTTTGAAAAACAGAAAGAGACAAAACCAAACAATACATTGTTTTACAAACATGTCTATAAATAAAATTCAGGATAGTGATTTCCTCTGGGCAGGAGTGGACGGAGAGAAAACATGATGAGGGAGAACCACCCAAAGGTCACCCAAATACTGGTGATGTTCTATACTTCCTCTGAGGTGTGGGTTCATGCCTGTTCCTTTAATTATTTCCTCATTACCAGGTGCACGTACATTATATAAACTGTGTTACATATGTGCTATATTATAAAAATGAAACCTTGGCAAATTTCAGACCTTCATCTCAGTCTCTATATAAAGTCACATGCAAAAAAGCCCAGTCAACATAGCCCCAAGTAATCATTTTTAATGAAAAATTTAAAATATATGACAAATTATAAAATAATCTGTAATTCCATTCTCGGACCTCCTCTCTCCTGCTGGCCACCCAAAGGCCTAGATCAATGCTTATAATGTTTATTATTTGCCCGAGGAAACAACTGAGAATTTTGAAGCTTTTAGCCTTTTGGTTTTCTTCCTTGATTAATAAATGCGTTCTCCTCAAACTCTACGGAAATCAAAGTTTCTCCAGCAATGGATGGGGAACTTTTAGTCCCAAAAGAGTGCTAAAATGGCAGTGATCTCAGGGCCAGAAGGTCCTGCAGGCTGCCATTCAATATTCTCATCCCATGGGAAACTGCTCTAGAAGATGTTCTCACCAGGATCAGCCTTATCCAGAGTTTTATGAGCCACTGTCCACTCAATGTTGCTCTCTCCACAAAGTCTCTAGAAGGCAACTCAGAGCAGGATCCCTGCTGAGCTTTTTAACAACCACTCCAGCTATTTTATGGAATTCATTTGTCAAAAAATATAAATTAATGTCATACTAGATGGTATGGCCAACCTCTCTCGACCAGGGCTCATCACTGTCAGCCGGCAGAGTCTCAGCTTCTACCCAAGGGGACTTGGTAAATACTCTGGTGAGAGGGTTCATTCTTGAGTCACTTATAACAGTATAAACAGCCAGCCCATTTTGTGTCTTTAAAACTTCTCATGCTGGCTTCTGAGACTGGCAGTTGGGGTAAGTATAATCCTTGCTTCCCCCAACATCCATTTTTTCGTTTATAGAGATTATAACCTTTCAAGATTGAAGAGATCTGTTCCTTCCCCAATCTCCCAAATCACTTTAGTTTCATCACCCGATGTTCTCTCCAGCTCCTTCTTTTCTTTCCTCATCATTATGATAAAGGCCAGCAAAACCCCATGTTATATACGTTGCTTATCCTAGAAGCCAGACAAAGTTGGCACTGGTATCTCGTGGCATGGGAAGAGAAGGTGCCCGAGTGTGGGTAAGTCCCCAGTTCACAAAAACGGCAGAGGACGAGGCAGTACTAGGGCGGCTATTTGGTCATCGGGCAGAGAATATGTGTGTGTTCTGAGCAGAGTGAGAGCTTTTCACTCAATAGGTTCCAACCTCAAACTGGATTACAGGCTGGGCTGAGTAGGGATTATAGTACTTGGTGTCTTTGGATGCCAAAGCAGAGAAAGAGAAAGGCCTCAGAAGGGCCCATATTCCAGAAGACAAGTTAACAAAGTTACCTGAAGGAAACTGGACAGGTGAAAGAAACTTAAAAAGTGGTTTTAAAATATCAGTGTCGTGCAGACCCGGAGGGGTCTCTGCTCCCGCTCCCCATACAAGAACGCAGGATATGGTGAGGCCAAAAAGGAACACCCACGGAGCCATAGGTAGGGGAGTCATACCACTATATTCTCTCTGGCGGCACTATACTCTCAATGGAGGCTGATTTCACACTGTCCGCAAACCGCCATCCACACTTGCCAGCCCAGCCGCCATCTTCTTGCTAGCCCCCATTCTTCTTCTCTCTGCTAGCATAGCCACAGCAGTTATATTAGTGGCCAATGGCTCACTGGTTACAGCTGACAGCCAACTAGCCACAGCTGATGGCCGTGCAATCACAGTTGATGGCCATTTACTACCTGAGCCAGCACCTGTCTATGTGAGGCCTAGAGCCTGGAAACTACTTTCTGGGGCTCTGCCCCCACACTCAGTTACCTAAGAAAGTCCAATTTTGCTTTCTGTTTCAGGAGTGTCAATACACCTTTGCAGGATAAAGAGAGGATGTAAATGGAGTAAAAATATCACCACTGCAATCTCGTGTTGAAAATGTACGCGCCTACATGGATGTAGGGCATCACCACATAGGACTTCTGCCCTCTCTTTCCTGAGCTCTAAATTGGATTTGACCTTTTATAGATTAGTTTGGCCAATATCTGTAGATCTTTTCAAACTGACCTTCTTATAGCTTTGATTTTATATTTGAAAATGTGGTGCCAACTCTTCTCAACTATTCTCGCTGCTGGGGTTAAAGTTGAATATCTGATGATGAGAAAACTGAGCCCACCTGAGAACATGTGCAAGGACTTAATGCTCTCAGCTGCAGACACAGTTAATAGGATGCTAGGATCCATTAACCACAAACAACCTCAGCAAGCTCTAAAGAAAATGTGGTAAGAAGGACAGATAACATGTCTATTAGAGAATAGCTAAGAATTAGAAAAGAGAGAATGTTATTCTTTAATACTGTTTTCATGAATAATTCTTAGAAATTCCCAAATGAATATTGTTAAACACCTGTTTCTGGAAAGGTACCAGGAGGTTCTGAAGCCATAGCTACATGTACGTTCACATGGATTTTATACTTTGCCCCCCAAACAAAATAAGGTGGAAGTAATTTGTTTCATGGTGACCAAGGAGCACTCTCCCCCCAACAAAATGAAGAAATGCTGGACTTACATTGGTGACATATTCGATGTCCTTCCAAAGGATGCATTCCCTGGGGAAATCAGCCAAGTCTAAGAAGTGATCCACCACCACTTGGCCGATTAAGTCATGGCGAGAGAACCTGTCAAAGTCGTACACAGAGAAGTGAAGCTTCCGGGCTGCAAGGTCATTGTAGGGAACTGGAAACAAAAACACTTCGTTAAACACAGGGTTCAAGGTCTTTCTGTGAACTTTAGTCTGGTGTTTTGTTTTCCGATCGGGAAGCAAATAGATCTTGACGTAAGGATCTGAAGTCCCAGAAAAGTCCTTGGCAGGCAAATTGACAGCTTTGTGAATCTTCACTATGAGCTGCTCTAAGTCACAGTCATATTTTACAATAAAGTTCAGTTTCCCACAGGCCTTGCTGTTACTCCGTCTCCCGTCATCATTATCCAGTGACCTCTGCTTATATAGCTCTGGTTTGATTCGACCAATTCCAGTCAACTGTTCCTGTTTTTGAAGCTGCTGGATATTGAAGTCCGGGTTTGACAGGTTGAGTTGTCTTCTGATTGAATTATGCCTTCAGTGAAGAGCGAGAGAGAACAACGTTATAACCTCATTAGGTCTTTCAGAAACTTGTGTCTGAGTTGTAGGTGCACTGCTATGCACTGTTAAAAGCTTAGATCTGTGGGCATTGCCTCCCCACCGCCTGCACCTTTTTTTGCCTAAATTCAAAATACTCATCAATGTAAGCTGCTCCCTAAGACCTGAAGCTCAAAATTGAGGCCTCGTGTAAGGAAGTGAACTTACTACACCTGACCTTAGAGCTTTAAAAGTACAGTGAATGCACTTTCTAAACTAATACATCATTTCAAAAAAGCTTATTCAGATGGTGGAATGTGAAGACTTGTTCAAACCGGTTTAAAATGAAAATTATTCAGTTTCATATATTATACACTGAAATTAAAATAGTTAGCTATGTGTTTTCTTAAGAAGAATAAATCTTTCCCTCAATTACACAGAATTTCCTGTCACTGGCTTATAGGTTTATAAGGATGTACATTATTACTCGTTCAAATCAAGTCATTTCATCCCAAGAACACAGTTTTTGCTTTTGTGAGGATGTATGTGACAGGATGTGTCTGCTTGCAGTGGATTGCACTGGCTCTGACAGGTACAAGTGACAGCTCTGTGACTGTGTTTCTGTTACACCCTGCGGGTGATTACTGATCAGGAGGAAGGGTTTTATTTCTGTAACAAACATTACGGGTGCAAAAATTACAGGTAAGCTATCAATGTAAACAAGGATTCAGTTAGAGAAGGCTGGATACTGATATTTGCAAATTAAATATTTGCTAACACAATCAACTCTTCACCCTGTAAGCTTATCAATTGTGGTTAGAAGTTTCCCTGAAATTCTCTTTGAAAGGGCACTATCTGTGTGAGTCCTCAGAAACTGTGAGAAGTAGTCATTAGATATAAGGTTGTTTTTAAGGCTATGTTTGTTTGTTTTTAGCTCAGAGTCATTATACTGTATTTTCTGCAGTATCTCAATAACTTTAATTAAAATAACCTCTCTCCACCAGAAGGTCAAAGGGAACAGCCAGGCTGTCTCTGAGGGATTGGTAAATAGTTAGAGAGGCAGAGTAAACATTTGAGTTTGTCTTTTTTCCCTTTCTTAAAGATATTTATGAAATAAAGATGTAAAAATGGGATTAATAGACCTCAAAACATGTTTAAAATTATTCTCCCTTGTCATACAGATGTTGTTATGCTGAACATTCCCTCTTCATCTTAAAATACACACCTACTCACTAATCACCAACATGGCACAAGAGCACAGTCACAGAGCTGTCACGTGCACCTGTCACAGCCAACACAGTTCACCGCAAGCAGACATACCCAGGCACATACAGTCCCACAGGTCCAAGAACTGTGTGGTTTGAAAGTTTCTGCTGTGTGATTTTAATTGCTTACAGAGAAATCCACAATATTAAGTTTTCTCTGTATCTTATGATTTTTCAGGGGGAGGAAGAGAGTCAGCGGATGCTATTAAGCACCTAGAACTCGCTCTCTGTACTAGTGCAGCAAGTCATTCCCTTGTCCAGATGTTGAACCTTTGTAATACTAGAATAGAGCTGTAGTCTTGCTCTGTTGGGATCTCCAGCAAGGACCAGCAGGAAGCAGCAAGTATCCAGTCCTATGCGGAGGCAATAAGCGGCTGGTACCAGCTCTGGCTTCCCCTGCTACTGACTTTTTACTCAAGACTGGATTCAAACAAGGTCCTTATTGGGGTCTGGAGTCAGCTCCCACCTACGATGGGCCATTCTGGGAGCAGTTAGTTAGTGATGCTGTTTAAATACTAAAGTACTCCATCAAGACCCATGGGATGCCCATTCTCTGCACCAATGTCTGTGATGGGACACCGGTCCTGTGTCTACACCAGCTCCAGCCCCTGCCGCTCGCTGCCATTGTTCTCCTGAGGTGGGCACTGAGCAGACTCTTTGTGCATAACAACTTCCCTTCAATTTTTTAAATACTTTTTTTATTAGTTTCAGGTGTACAAAACAATGTAATAGTTAGGCATTTACACCCCTCACAAAGCAATAACCCCTTTCCCCCAGTCCCCCAGTCTACTACCCCTGACTTCATATATAGCTGTAACAGTCCCATTGACTATATTCCCTATGCTGTACTCCACATCCCGTGACTATACATATATATATATGAAATTATAGTTGACATTCAGTATTATTCAGCTTCAGCTTCAGATGTACAGTGCAGTGGTCAGGCATCTACCTTCAATTTTTTTGAGTACTGGCTTTAGATTTATTACAGCAAAATTTTATCTGTAGGACTAAGCCTGCCATGTAAATTTTAACTTAAAATACTTGAATTTGGCTGCTTAGTAATGGAAATATTCTGTTTTGCTTGCACATTTTCTTAGACATAAAATCTGAAGAGAATTAGGTTCTACCTGCACTGCTCTTTCTAACTACAGGGGATTGCCAGGGGGTAGAGAGAGTGAATTGGGGAGGGAGTTATGGAGAGATTTGTACATCAAAGACCAAACAGGATCCCCTTCCCTCACAACTCAATTGCACAAAATGCTTCTATTCACAATTCCAACGCAGCTGAAGGTTCTTTTTAAAAATCAAGCACAGATATGAATACTATTATCTACCTAAATGTTTTACATGACAAGTTTCATTCCCAACACTTCCTTCCCCCTCCCCCCATTCAGAATCACACTTATTATTGGGAAAACAGTTGAATCTAACTGTAAGGTAGTGGCTTAAAGGAAAGAGCAAAGACTAACAGGACAGGATGGTTCTCACTCCCTGGGGCTCTCTTTCAATCACTTTCAATTTCCTTTCAGGAGAGAGTTAGCGAGTTCTGGAGTTGGGGGATAGACTAGAGAAGCTCATAGCAATCAGAGAACCAAGGTAACTCATCACCTCCCTGCATAATCTCTGCAGTTTTCTGGGATGAGAAATGAGAAAGCAGAGCAGGTAGGCTGCCCCGGAAGAAATGGAAAATCAGTATGCCATGGCTCTTATAGGCTATTCCAGTGGGAGGTGGGAAGATAAGCAAGTCAAAAGCAAGGGAGCAGAAAGATGGAGAACAGAATGTTGTGACTCGGTTCCCGTCAACCCACATGAGGGGTCCTAAGATGGTCAGTGGAGGTGGTACTTGAGTGCAGTCAACTAGAGACCTTCCCACCCCCACCCCCCACTCAGGATCTCAAATTTTAATGCTGCTGAGTGACACTGAGTGGGTGTGATAAGGAGTGATCTGTGTCTGAAGCAGACAGTCCTCTGAGTAGGTCTGGGGAGTCCTGTGTCTTGGTGTTCTCCGGACTTAATGTGCACAATGAATGGAAGGAGAGGGGGTGGGCCCCAAGGAAAGGGTGTGAGGAGGAAAGCTGAGAGACTGTGTCCTCTGTAAATAAGTCATATTCTAACACTTTCTTAGAGAAGCCCGCCCCTGAGTATAGATATATAAGGAAAAACAAAGTGGATGTGTCTTTGAGCTCAGGGACTCATAATCTAGAAGAGGTATAGGTGATAAACAAATAAGTATTGAGTTAGGAATAGAGTTCAATTCTGTGACAAAGTGAAAACAAGGCAATGTGTGAGAGAAAGAAGAGTGGGAGGGAGTAGAGGAAAGAATACGTACTTCAGAGAGGGTGGGCAGGGAGGCCATTCTAAGGCAGTGACATTTTAGGTGGGAATGAAAGCTGCAAAGGAGTCAAGCACGGCAAAGGAAAAGAAAGAGCATTCCAGGCAGAGGGAACCGCATGTGTGAAGGCGTCAAGGCGACAAGGGCCGAGGATACTAAAGGAACTGAGAGACAGACTGCCTAGCGTAGCCGGAATGTGATGAGCTTTTTCATGTGAAGCCTCCTACTTAATCCATGTTACCAGTGTCCTCTGGGGTTGTGCCCCATGGTGGCCCTGGCCAAGAGGTGAGGCTGACAGCTGACAGAAGCAGACGGTGGCATTATCACACAGAGCCTTAACAGACCTGATTAAGGAGTTTGTGGCATGGTAATTGAAATTTTTACAGAACTGTAAATTGTATACTAGAGTTAAATGTTGTAATTACTCTTATGAGTAGCACAATTCTACCAAGCTAAGACTTTTCTTGTGTTGAGAGCATTGGTTAGATGTAAATATCTAAAATACAACAATTTTTTAAATTACTCTTTTAGTTACTTCTTCAGATTTTAATAAACTGACAGCTTCAAAATGCAAGGTGCCTAGACCTCTCTTAACTCCCATTGGACCCTGAAACTAGATATAAATGTGTATTTTCTCTACGGGGATTTAAATATCAGCAATTATTATGTCCATGGCATTCACATATTTACTCTAGACACATGCAGTATAGGTTACATAGGAAATTTGATAAGACTTGAAGAAACAGACTGGACTTTCATCTTGGGACATAAATCAGGGAGTGGATTAGATGGACTTTCAAGGTTCCTTCCATTTTGAGGATTCAGGGATTTTCATATATTTGGAATAGAGACCGTTAAAATGTTCTGGTATTTAAAAATTCTGAAAAACACACACAAAAAAAACCTGCATTCCCAGGATATTAGGTCATTATGCAAAAGGGATTTCATCCAAATTAAAACAAATTAACAAGAATTTGGGGGCCCGCCCACCTGGTGGCTCAGGTGGTTGCAGCACTGTGCTCCTAATACCGAGGTCGCCGGTTCTATTCCCACATGGGCCAGTGAGCGTCGCCCTCTACAGCTAAGATTGTGAACAACGGCTCTCAACGGGCTACTGACTGCCTCAGCTGGGGGTAGTGCAAAGCTCGTAATACCAGCGTGGGCTAGGGAGCTTTGTCCTACACAACTAGACTGATAAACAATGGCTTGAACCGAGTGGGGGAGGAGAGGGAGGCAGGAGAAGGGGAAAAAAATAATTTTGGAGGGTTCTGATAGTAATTGAGCTAACTAGAAACAGAATGCTAACGTGATTGATCTTAGAAGAATAGAAAGTCATCCTGACCAGAAACATTCTTAGAAGATGAAACAAAGCTCATATTTAGGACATTCCAAAAGGCACTGATGGGAGCCACGCATATCCAAGCTGAAGAGGCCAGAAGAGGATGGGATTTCCATTGTAAATGCTGTGACAGAAGCTATGCCAAATGCAATGACAGTGGGGTGCCCTTAACTGGCTGTCTAAGCCTAACGTGCTCTAGGCTAAGGAGGCATCCGGAGAATTTGGGGATAAGTGACAACAGCCACAGGAGAAGAAGAAGTAAGAAAGAAAGTGACAGCAGTGAGAAAGGACATAATAAGAATGAAGGGAGAAGAAATAATAATTAGCAGAGCAGACTGCTTACAATCATCACAGCAAAAAGTACCTCCACCCTCCCCAAATATGGTATCAAAAATGTTACTTAAATAAGAATGTTAGAAATGTTTTGGGACATGAAGGAAATTTCACTCATTTTTCCCATTTTGACAGTAAAAAGGCTGTGTGTGTGTGTGTGTGTGTTTATAATATAACACAATCCCTAAAGAATTAGAAGACCATATACCATTCTTATTATGGAAAGACCATGAGTCAAAGATATGCATTTCCAGACATAACTCGTAAATCTAGGTCAGTAGTAATTTAGATAAGAATGTTTTAAATGCATAATGATGCAAATTATCAGTAATAGGTTAAATGCAGATGGAAAGAGTTTAGTTTTCTTATAGTAGTTCAGAGGGTACTAAACTTGTTTTGGCCATCAGAAAATAATTTAATTGCATTACTCCTAAAATAAATCTTAATATGAAATACACTTTGTAGGGATAATTCCTTCCCTGTTTTCTTTTTATTTTTTTCCTTCTACCTAATTTCCACAAATCAGTGGTGAAGGTATCTATAGTTTTTATTTTTAAATAAAACATATTGATACACGGAGTACTTACACATTTTTCTAGAATAAATATTGTGATAATTATGATATGATTACTATCATTCATTCGAATTATGGCAAAGTCCCCAGATCTATAATCTAATAAAAACACAGTATTATCACCCTGTATTGATGGAACCCAAATCAGAAAAATTAACATGCAAAATAAAACCGAATAGGAGATAATTTCAACGGAGACTCCATCGGAAAGGCTCCAATTATTGAAATACTGAGAGGATTTTATTATGGGTCTGCCCCATTGCACAAACTCCATAGCAGCGTCAAAGAGAGCTCCAATAATATTTAAGTGTTAAATCTGAAGAGAAATCTTAGTGATAAAATCTGAGGATTTCTTCTAAATCAAATGGCAAACAACCATCCATTTCCTCACAGAGGAATATTTCAGGTTTAGCAGTTCGATTCAGAATTGGAAATGATGCTAAAATAGGTTTCTGAAAAAATTAAATTATAAACTGTCATATTCCATCCCACTTAAAGTGAATGAGCAGAGCCTCTAGGATAAACTCGATTAACATTAAAAAAGGGTGAAATCTTATTTCTATTTCTAGAGAACAAATAAAAAAGATTTAAAAAAAATGCACCCAAACTGTGCTCATACTTTCCAAATACAGCACAAGCTATTCCTCTGGCTATCGCTCAAGCAAATATTTTCATTTTAAAGAAAGCTGTTTTCCGAGTCTCTTTCCCTAAAATCTCTTATTGAAAGTGAATTTTTATATCCAATGATTCGGAATTGGCTGTTTAACTTCAACGCCACTTTTATGCAACATCTGAGTCTTGGGAGAGGCCAGTCTCCATGATAATGATGCTGATAATAGCAATACTGAAAGCAAAAAGGCAGCTCACATTTTGGAGTACTTACTAGGTACAGGCCTATGCAAAGCACATGACACCCATTTATCATTTCACTCTTAAAACCACCTGTACGTCAGTGCTATCACTATTCCTTTTACAGAAGAGGAAATGGAAACATGCGGAGGTTAAGAAATGTGTCCAGTATCATGCACGTAAGTAAAGCCAGTTCACTGGACCCTAGAGACCTTGTTTTTATCACTGTATTATTTCTCCACTGCTGAAGAGCACAAAGCATCCAGCCACAGAAAGAGAGTGACCTTAGGCCTGGGCACTCTGTACGTCTTGCAAAGGCTGGAGATGGGCAAAGACCTCTAGCCACTCTGTAGAGTGTAAAGAGAGCCTATGAGTGACCGCTAGGCTAGGTCAGCAGCATAGGGAATAAACTCTACAGCACTAGGAGTGGTTAAAAACTCAGGCTCTGGTGTTGACTGAACCAGGGTTCAAACCCTGATCTGGGTGCTTACCCAGATATATGACTTTGTTACTTAATCTCCGTATGTTTCTTCTGTCAAATGAAAAAGAGAAGAGGATCCATCCCTCACAAAGTTGTGAGCTATAATAAAATAATGCAGATAATGTTCTTAGATAGTACTTGATAGTTAACAATGGTAACTATTATTACGGACAAGGCAGAGACTCAGCAGAGCTCGGGAACCTCACTGGAATACAGGACGCACCAAGTTTCCCCATGCAATGGTCACAGGCTCCTAGGCTACTCAATGCCATTGCTGCCAAGAGAGGGGGCTGGGGTGGTCCTTGACTTGCAGTCAGAAGGAAGGAAGCATTACTGACCGAGTCGACGAGGTTGGCTCTGTGACTTGGCGCTGCATGCGGACGCCATGGGCACAGTTCACTTGGCCCCCCACCTGGTTGGAGAGGGGAATGTCAGGGGAGGTATGGCTGATCTTCATGGAGGAGTCCGGGCAGGGGCTGGGAGGGTCTAGGAAGCCCTCACTGTTCTCTTGCTCATTGGTCTCTGTGTCCGTGTAGTTCAGAGGCTCCTGGTTGTTGTCTTTGCTACCAGAGAACAGGCCTCTTTCTCGCCACGGAACCCAGCAGAGTTTCCAAGACACGAAGAGAGACACGCCAAAGAGAGCGAGGCCACAGGCAGTGACCACAAGGGTCAGCAGGCTCACGGAGATATCTGCAAAGAAGCAAAGATCGAAGGTCAGTATGATGGCCGCCCCTACCTCTGTGCCCACCCACTGCACAGTGCAGACAGAATGACCCTCTCATCTATTCAGCCCTCAGGAGCCGGCTGCGGAAGGCCAGGCTGGGGATGCTGCTGAGTCACCTGATTCTGAGGCACCAACAATGAGGACCCGGACACAAGTACAGAGGAGGTAACACGCAGGCTGTGTTTAGAAATAAATAGCCTGCCTAATGCTATAGCAAGAGGCAGGGTATCCTCAGGGGGCTGGGAAGGCCCTGCCAGTCATCAGAGATCCGATCTCAAAGCAACACAAATCACTGATACTGTCTGAGCAGGGCGGTTTCACTGTCCCGAAAAATTACTGTCATCTGAGAGAGCTATAATTTGGGAATTGTTTGGGAATAATTAGGGAATTGTTTGAGTAACAACTTTTTAAAGCAAAAGAAACGAGAGTGCTTTTTTCTGTTTTTGATACTAACTTTTAAGGGTTTAAGCAAAATGAAGCTCAAACCCTCTGAAGCCTCAAGAATACCCATGCTCCAGTGGTCAGGATGCCCTAGACCCAGGAATGACTGTCCTAGTTTGGGTCTCCCCAGTAGCAGACTGGAGACAAGTATTCCAGGGCCATGGTTTATTGAGAAGGTAAAGAAAACACAGGTAGGGGAGCAGGGAAGTGGTGTGGGGAAGGAAGCCAGTAAAGGGGGCTTCATCAAGCCAGTTACCATAGTGGGGGACTGAAGGGTAAGCCTGCTGAGGAGGCTCCACACACATAGTCTCCCCACCACAGGGACCAGAGATATGGGCTATTTATAACATCAACTCCTTTCAGTCATTGATTTGTGGGATGCTCTCAAGGGAAACTTCCAACTTGCAGCACGGGTGGCAAAATAAGTTTCAGTGGCCTGAAGAATTACACATTCAAATAAATGCAAGGGCTTGACTTTGGAGGTCAGCAAGCATGCACTCAAGTGGTAAGGGTGAGGGGATACGGCAGGGCAACAACAGCATCTGATGCCTAGCCTCAGCTAGGGTCCATGGCAGTGCAGTTTCCAGAGGCTGTGCTCCTAACTCTCAGAACGAAGCCTTCCAGGCTTCCGTCCCACCCTACAGTAGAGCCAGGGAGGCTGAGGTATCCACCTGCACTCGTTCCTGGCACCATGGTGGCTGTCAGCCCCTTACTTTCACCAATACCCCTACCTGCTCTTACTGTGCTCCACTACATTCAGGAGCTCCAAGGAGTTGCCCCAGGTTACTCCTTTACTGCTTATCATTAATATGTGCATTGCTTCAGCCAAAGTTTTCTGAACATCTATTCATGCCAGGTACTGTGCTAGGCTTTGGAGATACAATGGAGAACATGGCAGATGCATCCCATACCTTCATAGAATTATATTCTAGTGAAGGAGAAAGTTATTAGGAATTAGTTACTTAATAGTCACAATTTCAATTATCCGTAGCACGCCACAATCCATGATATATGAAAATTTATATTTCTGCTGAGGCATGCATGTGAACCCTCCCTGAAAATCAGTTCTACTGAGTCAAGCTGACCACCTATCATCCCTGAGCGTTTCAGTATGACTCTGAGGGTACTTGATCATTCTTATGAAATGATAAAACAGTTTATGAAAAATCACTCTTGACAGAAAGCCAGCTGCAGGGCTAGTGATGGATCTAATGTATCTCCTCTATGACTCCCAATCAAACTTTGTCCTTGTGGTGAAACAATATTATATCTCTGTTTGAAAACAGTGGAGTTCCAGTATCAACATGGATAACCGAGCTCAAATCTTTGCCACTTTTCTCTCCTCAAGTTGCACTGACATGGGATAAGCAAACTATGTAACAATGGAAAACAAGGATGGGTCCATCAGTAAATCAGTAATGTTGAGGAATTGCTGGAATTGTTTTAAAGAAAAAGCCAATCAATGCTGGACATTTAACACAGGCAAATGAAGGGACACCAAGGGAAAAATAAAAAATTAGAAAAACAAAAAAAACAAAACCCAGTTACAAAGAAACAAGGGCAGGGATGGAGAATGGGGATTAGTCAGTGGGGGCAAAGTAAAGGGCACTAAAATCACTGTTCACAGAGCCCCAACACAAGGTAGTGGAGAGCATGGTTTGGCCACTTGGCTCCACCTGATTCTGTCAGCCCAGACAGTAGAGTGGAAAATTTGTTAGTGCAACTATTATAAGTGGTAATGCTGGAGACACAGGGTAGGAGACCCTGTCCCCGTCAATCAGGCTGCCACTGCAAACATCAAGCCCTACTCCTGCCAATGAAATCTAAAAACAAAACGGGCTCCACACCACAGTGAAATCCCTTAATACATTCTGCAATGTACACGGAAGCAAAACTCCTTCCTTACGTGCTGTTCATCACCCCAGCACTGTCCTCACGCACAGACAGGAGAGCATTAGCAAAGCCTAGAGGAAGGGTACACTGGAAGGCAGCAGGGTGTAGAGTGTGGTGTGGTAACTGTGTTGTTTATCCCATTCACTCTTCCCCACCACAGCGCCCCCTGAGGGAGGAGCATATCCCCCATGTTGGTCTTGGCCATGTGACTTGCTCTAGTGAATGAAATATAAGTAGATACGGCTCAGGCCACCTCAAACCACAGGACTCTTGGGCTCCCACCTTCTGCGGTGAGAAGAAGAGGTCTCGTATAAGGGCTGATCTTCCAGCCTGAGTGCCATCATGGGATGACTGTGGTACAAAGTCCAGAATGAGGAGCAAACTTGAACCTGACCCACAGACTGGGGCAGAGCTGCAGCTGATCTACAGATCCATGAGCAAAACCTAGATAGTTACTGTTTCAAGTCACTAAGATTTTGAAGGTGTTTGCTACCATGGCAAGAAGTTGACTAATATATGTGACCCTATAATTTATTGTCCAAGGCTGGGACACTTTGAAGAGGGAAAAGAGGTGAAATTAATAATCACATGGGCCAAGAGATTTCATCCAGTATTGTCCAGGGTAAACCAGGATATAGGGTCAACCTGGACTTAAGAATCCCACCTGAGCTCTGAACTCTTTGGCTTGGGACAGCATGGCCTCTCAGGTTTTACTTGGCATAGACAACATACTAATAAATGTAAGCCTGGCCCACTATGTTAGAAACCACAGGGCCCTGACCCAGCATAAGCACAATTCCAGCTTGTTAGCTGACTCTCAACTCATGCACCCAAAAAGCAGATTGCTCGTAAGTCTAGTCCTGGGGCATCCATGAGAGCAGGGATCTTGTCTATCTCAGCATTGAATCCCAAGCATCTAGAAGAGTGCCTGGCACATAGCAGGCTTTCAGTAAATGTTTGATGAAGCCCACCTGAGGAGCTCCGTATTTACCATGAATTGTAGTGTGGCCTGTAAACTCCAGGAGGTGTTAGCCACATGCATGGTCATTATAGATTTTTGTGCATAGAGTTATTACAGAAAATTTCTGGCAAATGGCAAGAGTGGCTTTTTCTAATTCACACAAAAGTGCCATGTGGGTTAGCAGTGGGCCAGGAACACCTGCCAAGAGAAACCAACGGTGACCTGCACCGCCACACCAACCACTAAGCGTAATCACCTGGACTTCATTTGTAAACAGCTCAGGGCGCCCTGTACACACTATGCTCGTACTTTTCTCTCATTTTTCAGAAAGACGTGCTGAGAAAACTGCTGTGGAGTTACTAAGGCCATACATAATACCTACCTCAAACCCACGACCTCGGGAAAAGGAGAGGAAGAATCCACTTAGAATCACAAAATAGCTTTATTTAGAAGAACAGAAGTCATTTCTTCTGTTTATTTAGAACAGAAGTTAGGTGGTAGGTACATGGCCATTTGTTTTATTACTGATCTTTACATGTATTCACTATATGTATTCTTTGGCCTACATAGTACATTTCGTAATAAAAATTGAAAAAAAAGTGACATCAAAAAATTATTCTAAAGATTTTTCCAAAAAATAGGAAAATGTAATTGGTCCTTTTGTCCAAGGCTCAAGAAAATAACCAGATGGTGATTCAGGGATAAAAGAAAACAAATAGTAACCCAGGTGTGGTCCAGATAGGGGAGGTGTTGCTACTTGGGGGTGCCTGTGCATGAGATGGTACGCAGAGCTGCCATGGAGGGCATCCTCCCAGAGAAGAAATGGAGTGGAAAGCCCTGCACCATCCTGATCGTCCGTACCCGCTCCTACCGGCTATTAGCCCTAGCCATAGGATATGATATACTGCAGCAGCATCTGGGGACACCAGACACCACACACAGTGACACCTCTAGATCCAGCAGACATCCCAGCTGGACACCTATAATTCTAAGGGATCCCTGCAAGCCTAAAGACTTATTTTGAAATGGCAGATATTATTGCCCAATGAGTGAAAAGCCTGAGCACCCATACACTGCATATGGACAGAGGAACAGTAAATTGTGCAGGGCCAGAGAACACAAACTGACAACCAAAGAAAAGTCAGGAGACAAATGGGACAAATCAGCAACGTAAAAGAGGCTAACCAAGCTGAGCCATCAGAATAAATGGCTTTTGACATAAAACAAATTAACACAAGAGGGCAATTAATTCATATACTCAGTGAGATCTTTAAAAGAGTGGCTAACAGTGAGAAGTATGGCTACAGCAGTAACCACAAGTAGAGACCGCTGAGATCCCACCTGATCCAAGGAAAGGAGATTGTAGCCCTAGAATTCCACAGCCAGCCACATCATCACAAGAGGAAAGGCAAGGCATTTTCAGCAGTCAGCGACTCAGAAAATATATTATTCATGTACTCTCTCGCTCCTGAATAAAACCTAAGGAAATTCTCCAAACAAACAAATAAAAATTTATGTCAGAATAGAGAATCCAAGAAGAGAAGAGCATACTATACAAGATGTATACTTACATACTATGTATCACAAGAATTAGTGATAAGCAAAGACAAGAGTAAAAAAGTGTATTAAATCTAAATAATTGCTGGTTATGAGATTATGAAGTTTGATGTAAACTGTTAAGTAAAAAACACTTTAAAAGAGCAAAGGAATGACTACTATGCACTTAAATTCCAACAATATCAAGAAAACATGGGAGACCAAAGAAGGAAGTAAGAACAAATTAAATGTCCTATATTGTTAGCAGGAGGAGAATACAGATACTTCATCTTGATGTTAATAATGAAATACAGTTGCAAATATGTATAACAAATATTTAAGGGGGAATGTGATTCATAAAGGTACATTTGCATATATATTTATATCCTCTCCTTCCTGAGACCCACACCCCCAATCAAGTGATATGAAATAAATAAAAAATATTAAGCCCATAATCACAAAGAGAACATAGGATGATCAGCAAACAGGATTTTAATTTTTTCCCCCCTGGAATACAGTATGTGGATGGAGGAGGCATGGTAGAGGACGCCACAGTACTCCCCACCACCACCACAAAAAAAAAAAAGAATAAAAAGAAAATGCAGATGAAGCTACATCTGAGGGGCAGGCAACCTGACCGGCTGAACTCAGACAGGCTCATCACACAGTCATTTCCAGCATGGTAGTGGCTAAGATTGAGATGTCAGGCTGAAAACGTGGGCATGGATTGAAAATCACCAAAATATTGTCCAATCTGTCTAGGCAGAAACCAAGGCAACTAGTGCGAGAATTAGTGCCTAAGAGTAGAATTCTTTATATTGCAAAAAATGGAACCCTTTTACAATCCCCTTAAAGTCAGTCTTGTATGTTACAATCTCACTCCCAGATACATAGCCTCATAGTCAGCTTTTCTATTGCTTATTAAATATGGCTAAGCTGCAAAGAGTCACCAGCCATGTAAGGCAATCTTACAGCAACCAAGATCACTGTATGGGAGCAAAAATAGATGTTTCCAGAGAAAACAGGAAAAATCAAGAGCGTAAATAAAAACTTTAAAAACATTTTATTCACAAGAAGATTCCAGAAGGTATTCAATGCATAAAACATGAGTGGACTACTAATAAATGGAATGGAGAACAAGACAATGTTCTTTGAAGTAGTAAAATAACATGATTGCTAAAACAAATAAAAAATTTAATAAAGTCAAGGAACATTTACCCGAATGTGGACCAAAGATTCAGGGAATTTAAGCAAAAGATATGATATCCAGAGTATGCATCCAGGAGTTCTAATTAAATTTTCCAGAAGGTTAGGATAGATTAAATGAAGGTAAAAATCATCAAAGAAAAAGAAATTTTTTAATTCTCTAGAATTGAAGGAAAGTTGATAGGGCTCCATTGAGCACCTATAATAAAATAAACCTATCTTAGACTCATTATTGTGAAATTTCAAAGCATTAAAAATTAGAGAAAAATCACGAAAGCTTAAGAGACAAAAATAATATGAATGCAAAGAAATCAGAACCATACTGGCATCAGAGTTCTCATAAAAACACTGGATAATGGAACAGTGCCTACAAACTCCTAAGGAAAAATTATGTTTGCCTTAGAATTCTGTACCCAAACATACCATTAATGAAGTGTGAAGGCTGACAATGCCATTATCAGACCTACGAGAAGTCAGAAAGATTACTTTCCATACACCTATCATAGGAAGTTACTTTAAGGTGAATTTGAGATTAAAATGAGACGGACGAAAACACAGTGCACAGGAAAACCTGCACTCCACTCAGAAGACCAGTGAAGTCCCAGTGCAAGAGCTGAGCAGCAGGCCTAGAGGGGGCCAGTGCAGCCTGGAGCAGGAAGACTGGGCTCTTGGAAGGAGTTCTCCACAGATAAAGGATTTGGAAAAAACACAAATGACACGATAGAGAGTTTAGTTTTTAATGACATCGTTCATTGTCTTCAAAGAGCATTTAAAAAAAGAGGGAGAGAGAAATTCGGAATTCCAGGAGGAAAAATTTTTGAGAAAAAGGGAAATAATCATAGTTTACCTTTTGGTTCTGTATTAAATACAATTTTAAATTCATTATCACATCAATGCTATTGATTCTCAACTTTTAGAATCAAGAAATAGACAAAGAATGGAAGGCTTAAGTATGGCTATAGAACAGAATATAAATGTTTTCAACTTTGACAATTTAAAATTAGTACAAAAGATGTCAGAAATTAAGAGGTAGAAAGAGGAAATATAGAAGCTGAACACTGGCTTCCAAAATGAAGGAACAAGAGATACCGTCTATTGTTGATACATAATATTGTTGACAGATAATATGTATACATTAATGTTTTCATGCAAAAAGTATTTATCTTTACATTGAAAACCCTGCAGAGCTAGAACAAGCCATTTCTGTTGGGGTGAAATTAGAAGGCACTTTCACTTCTACGTCAAGTTTTTATAAAGAACAAGTATTATTGAGAAAAAAATGAAAAACATTTTGTAAGCTATTGTAGTATCTGAAGTATATACGGTTTACTACATTCTGGTGAACTTGGGTCCCTAACCCCAAAACATCTCTGAAAATAGTCCTTATTTAATCCTACTCCTTGGTGTATAAGGAACAAATGAATGGCAGTCACGATAACCTCAGTCTCCCTGCATGGTTTTCCTTCCAAGGCAAACCTGTAAAAGACATCCATCCTTGTCCAGCCATCTTTGTTCGACTTTTAGATTCATGAACAAAATATCATGAGATTGACATAGGCTATCAACTTTTTACTTTGTAAATACCAATGTTAAAACATACCTCTCATTTACTATCACATTCATTTATACAAGGAAGGATGTTTTAACACCAAAAACAAACAGCATTCCCTTAAAAAACTGTACCGAGCTTTATGTATAAAACCGTTACACTGTCTTTATTTTGTCAATTAGCTTCAGACACACAAAAACCTTTTTAATGGATAAACAAGGCACCGCACATTGGGAGCCACTGTCGCACATTGGGAGCCACTGTCGTAGTCCCTCCCACCTCAGTGCTGCCCCATCTCTATTACTTACAGCAACAAATACAGCTCACAGCAAAACAGGGAAATGGATGACAGTTTTGATATCCACTTCCAGCCTTCCTATCCTTAGCTCTCCTTTCATCTGCCCTCCCAACCTCTCATTGTCTCAGAGAACTAGAATTTTCCAAGGGATTATGTTGGAACCTAAAGATTTTGTGTCTGTGTGTTGTCCTCTCCTGGCCACAAACTGACGGTGAGGACACAGGAGGACTGCAATACGGTGTTTCCAGGGCCGGGCAGACAAAGGAAACTTGGAATCACAATTAAGGCCAAAAAGATCAGAACTGGAAAAGTGCTGAGCATTGAGACTGAGGAAGAGTAGGACATAAACAGATGAGGAAACTCATGATCAGAAGCTGAGGTGACGGGAACTGGTTTAAAAGACAGATACAAAATGAAGTAAGACAAGTGGCTTGAGTTCAGGGACATGTTCATTTACATATGACTGACCTTTTTGCAAAAGGATTTGAAGGAGCTTTAACAACTATACAGCACAGTAGGATAAAATAAACTTTGTGGGGAAATCAGGACAAAAGAAAAAAAAAAGTGAAATGAAGATGAAATCAGGGGTAAGATAAATAGCCAAAATGCATACATGAGGTTTGGAAAAATTGCCAGAGGTGGCGATGGAATTGGCTCCCAACATTCCACCTGATATAGCATCTAAAACACTACACAATTAAGAAACATTTATCAGATAAGGAAAATCTGAATTAGAAATGTAATGATATTGGAGATTATTATTAATGACTTTCAGATATGTTAATTGTATGGTGGTTATGTTGTATAGCTACAAATGAAAACACTCAAATGATATGTTTACAATTTGCTTCAAATTATAAATGAAACAAGTTTGATTATGGAGTAATAATTGTTGAAACTGAGTATTTGGAGTTTATTATACTATTTTCTCTGCATTTGACTATGTTTGACAATTTCCTAATAAAAAATAAAAACAAAATATGTTTTGGTCAGGGAAAAATGTTGATCCCTGAGTTCAATCTTGGACAGTCTTATCTAATAGGTCTTAGATGAGGACCCTTAATCTCCATTTTTAACAAACATCTCAGATCTCAAATTAATCTAATACAGATGGTCTGTAAATAACACTGCGTAAAACCGATCAAGTAAGTGTATTTATATCATGGTTCAGAACACAAGATGCTTTCCTAATACTAAAACAATTGTGTCTTGGGAGCCTAATAAAGACAACACCAGAAATTTAGTTAAAACCATCAGGTGACGGAGACCATGAGGATATCACACGGTACCTTGTTAGGGAAAGCAATAATGTAATTAGATAGAGGAAACAGGCAAGACAAGACAGCTCTGATGATGAGATGTTAGGTGTTTCAGGGAACTGAACCAACGTGGAAACACTGAATTAGAACCAACCTTAGGAATCATCCAGAACAGTCCATGTCAGAATTCTCTCATCAACAATCCCTTCCATGTGACCATGAGGACTTCATTTGAATTTTATTTTCTATCTTTTTTTAAACTTAACACAATGAACATGTATTACATTTCAATTAAAAAAGATGGTAAAATTGCTGCATTAAAAAAATCATAGCATTCTGGAGTTATCCAATGAAGGGGAACTTAGCTCCATAACACACCTCAATAGCCCAGAGAGCATCTTCTGAATGGTGACCCTGAGGTATCTTGGATAAGAAGCATGTAATAGATTTTAGGCTAAAATTAGATGCTTTGGTGTTTAAAAGATTGAACTTAAATTGTCTGGGAAATGCAATCTTGCAGAGGCCTGGCTCTTTCATTACACTGTAGGCACCACAGCCCAGCAGTTAGGAATATGGGTTCCAGAGTCACACAGTCAAGGTCTGCAGCCTGACATCCGCTGTGCAACTGAAGACAAATATCTCTGTATTTGTTTTATTCATAGTAACAATGGGATAATAATAGCATTTATCTCTTGAGGTTGTAGCAAGTGCTTAGAAAGGTACTGGTGCTCAGTAAATACAAGTTCTTGTGTTTTGGTTTTTCATGAGGTGTCTCAGGATTCAGCCACTCCACATCCAGACTTATTCTTACTGCCACAAAGTGGTCTCTGTGGTTAGTAAATAATGAGGCCTTCTGAAGTTTTATGAAGTAGGCTGGCCATGAGCAAACATCAGGTGCCTAATAGGTGCTTGTTGAGCTGAATTACTAAGGACAAGAGAAGCAGCTAAGATCTTTGCTAAGGACGAAACCAGGGGTACAAAATAAATAAAACTAGACCTTGCCCTCAAGGAACCACTAGTCAAGAGAATTTCAGTAATGCTATTCACAATTCAGAGTGCTTCTCGAGTTCAGATGTGGGGGAATACATAATCTGGGGTTCGGAGAAGGCTTCCCATAAAAGAGGAGTGAGCCAAGCTACTTATAACCACTTCTCTTACACAAAGACCAAACCCAGGTCATTTGGCCACATGGTCAAAAGATTTCACCAGGAGAAAGGGAAGGCCAGGGCATAAGGCGTAACTTACTCAACTGTACATGGGCGTCCCAAGAAAGAGCTCACCTGTTCTAAGGGCTCTGGGACCACCTTTGCCACCAGTCATGTTTTGTGACCTTGGGTAAGTCACTGCCTCTCTGTGGTCTTCCTCATCTGTCATAAGGGCCTGGACATAGCTCTCACATTCTGTGGTTCCTGTGAAATTGCAAATGACCTTGAGTTCACAGCAATGTCTGTATCTAGGACTAAAGCCATTATAATAATTCCTGTCAATGACCACAAGTCAATGGGTGCTATCCAACTGAAGGCTACATTTTAGAACCATTCCTGCTTTTCATTCTTGCAGCAGACAGGAGGCCCTCTTAGCACTGGCTCTTGGTGCAAACTGTACAGATTAAGGAACATTAATTTGGGCCTGCAGGGGCCAGACCATCATTAAGGCACTGAGCCAGGTAAACAGAACATTCTACTGCCTTAACTCTAAGAAGCCACAGACTAGTAAAATGAATTAGAACACAGAAATTGGAAAATGAATCAATTGCATTTTCCCGCAATTGACATAAAGGGAGGGGAATATTTAATAGGACTGTGTCTCTGGCCCTCAGATCCTTTCCTCAGAGGGCTGCCCAGATGATTCTGCCTGTGTGAACTAAGCAGCTGGCCTAAATCTGCCACGGGAGAACACTCTCTGTTGCACTTATTTGCAAAGTGCAGCCTCATCAGTGTGACCAGCTCCTCTTCACACTGGCATCGGCCACTCTGCCATGAGCAGATGGGGCAGGGGCTGCAGAGGTTACACACAGTGGCCGGAACTACAAACACTAAGAACTGGGTTTTAGCCCTTGTGTCCATAATCCCTGACCTCCCAATCCTGCTGCACCTGAGTTCCTGCTGTCTGCATAACAGGAAGGCTCGGGAATTAGCATCAGGTTTGCTGTTGGGTTTCCACTCTCTTTGTCCTCAATCTCTCCAGAAATTATTTAATTGGAAAACAATGCACTTAAAAAATACTTTAATACCCACTGTAGCATCTCCGGAAGTGCTTGTGAAATCTACAATGGTTTCTGTATCACGGGGTTCTGGCCTGTACAAAGTATAGGGAAACTCTCAGATGTGCTGGGATTCTTGCAAAATAATAGAAAATCTGATGTGCAGGGTTATAGACACTGGGGGACTTCCTGCCTGAAAAGAACACCATGAAACAAAACTCAAGAACATATGGGGGCTGGGCACGGGCCAAAGAGGACAGCAATGCTCCTTGGTGTGTCTGAGGGAAATGGGAGCCCTGACCCACCCAGCAGTGCTGTGAAGAGCTGGGGGTGACGTGGGGGGTTAGCAGTTGGAGACCTGGTGTACAGCTCTATTACCTCCTATGAGACTCTGGGCTGCCCACAACCTCTCTTGAGCCCTTTCTCACCTCTAAAATGGAGGGAGAAATTCCTCCTTGCCTGGCTCTTTTGAAAATCAGTTGTACTTGCATATGCATAAAAGCCTGCCACAGTGCTTTCATGGCATTGCTTGAAATTCTTTTGAAGCCTGGCAGTGCTGCATTGGCCCAGTAATTCACACCTCCCACAGGACCCCTTTCCAAATTTTGTCAGTCCTAGTCATTTCCTAGTCCGGATCTGATCTTGCTTTGATCCAATTAGTGTTTAAACCTCTCATCTACCCTGTGGAACAAGATCAAAAGATTGCTTGACAAACACCCTTTGTGAACTAGTATTTAGAAAACTCTCATAAAATAATGTATAATGTTAGGGTGGGACTGATTCTTTCCATTCCTAGCTCCCCTAAGGAGTGACTTTTCCCTAAGTGCTTCTGGTCACTTTTCCTACCTCTTCTCCGTTCAGAGGGGAAGTGTGTTGCTTGATTAGAAAGCTCAGGGCAGTCCTACCTCACCCTTTTACTTGACATCTGTCCACCCACATGGGGCATGGCGCAACACTGGGAAGTCTGTTACTGCTCTGGGCCCCCGAAGTAGATAGACTTTCTCTCTTGGTTCTTCCTCGGACATAGCTGGCCACTTGCAGGCAGGGCGTTGACCCTTAAACGTATGGCCTGGCTGAGAGCAGTCCTGTGCACGTGATTTCAGCTGGCTGTGCCTATTCAGGTATGGCTCCCACGCTGATATTAGCACAAAGGGAGCTACATGGAGGGAAATTTTTTTCATAGCACATTAGTTGGGTGAGAGACAGGATATATGAGGAAATGACCCAGAATGTCTAGGTAGAGACTTGTTTTAAAACACATGTGAGACACTCTTTAAGGTCTCTCAATAACTCTGGGAAGAAGAACCTGAGATCCTGGTGAAACTTGGTGAGCTGTTGGGGGAAACAGGCCAATGAATTTTATGTATTTTCAGGCCATTGAGGTTCTAGGTACTTCAGTTGTTAGCATTCTATGATTCTAAAACAAGATTTTCTCAAAAACTTAAAATCCCATACTCAAATAACTCAGCAATTGTGTGTGACACCCTTTATAAAAGTCAAAGACCTTCTTCCAACATCTGATTAACCTTGAAACTATGTCCTAAACATTTGCATACTGGATGCATACTAAGTCTCCTAGTAGAGAACTATGTGTTGTGCACCTTCCATTCAGTACCACAAATCTACTCTCCTTCCCTCTCTACCCTGCTTGGAGCCGTGAAGGCTGACCGGTATGAACTGTATCAAGGGGCTCCCTTGTCTTTGGCTTCTTGAGTTCAGCCAATAGGAGGCCTTAGTGGGATATTACAGGGTGAGAGAGGAG
This sequence comes from Rhinolophus sinicus, assembly GCF_057876585.1. Taxonomy (NCBI): domain Eukaryota; kingdom Metazoa; phylum Chordata; class Mammalia; order Chiroptera; family Rhinolophidae; genus Rhinolophus; species Rhinolophus sinicus. Next base: position 144,880,106 of record NC_142514.1, on the reverse strand, counting down.
TGAGGTTACAGTATTTATTCCCCCAGCTTTCTTCCTGCTAGGTCACCATGTTGCATGTGTCCCTCTACTGAAAATCGTAGCTCCTTTACTGGGTTCTTTCAGGCCTATGGGTGGCAACTGCTCCCTACTGTTACTAGCCCTGGAGTACTGCACTGTACCTTGCTGGTTTCCCTGAATCCTGACCATGCCTTTATAAAACGTTCCTGTATTAAGCTCTCCTCAAATTACCTAGTTTGATCATGTTGTCTGTTTGCACCGGGATCCAGATGGATTTGCTATAGAATGAGTTGTTTTCTATTCTGAGTCCTACCTCTTATCACCTGAATAACCTCAGGGAACTGAAACTCATATCTGGGCCTGAGTTTCCTAATATATAAAATGAAATGGGATGAGACAGAAGGCCCCTTCCAGATTGCATATTCTTGAATCGAGAGTAATTTTATGTCTAAGATATCTTCTACAACTTAGCATGATGTCTGGTACACAGGAGGCACTCAATGTTTGATGAATGATAAAATTCTAAGCTATGTATCATTTACTTTCATATTCACTAATAAATGTGCTTCAGGAAAAGGAACTACCAAAGAAGCCGTGTGTTTAAGTATAAGGATTTAAGAGTGAGCATTAAGGTTACCTTTTCCTCATGGTTAAAAATGATAGAATATTTCATGCTTCTCTGAACATTTAAGACTCCACACAGACAGTGCAGTATACTGGAAGTAATATGGGCTCTGGAGATAGGCTTTATTTATTAAATTAACTTCACAACACGACGAATTGAGCTGCCTTTATGGAGATATTATGTAATTGAGGGTAAAGTGACCTATTCAGAGTGTGCCAGAGAAACTACATTTTCAGGAGACACTCTTATAGCCAGATGATGTCTCCAGATAGTCTTGTTTTATGGCCAACACTAATCCTAGAAATACCTCCCCTGAGAAACAGTTCCAAGACACAAGGCTGCGTAAAGTCAGCACAGAGAGCTGACTCCTGGCTCAAACTCTTTCCTACCTTTTTTTTTTTTTCCCCTCTCTCTTCTGTCTGGCTTAAACCCTGGTCTATGACTAACAAGTCAGATTCTTCCAACATACAACCTCTTACCAGCTTGGACTTCTATACCTGAAACCCTAATGTACCCCCAAATCATGGGTCTTCCTGTGCTAAAAGCACAATCAGGCTTAGATTATTGGTAATGGATGAAAAGCATGGGTTCTTGTATCTTTGTATTTAACTGCCAATTTTCTACAAATTATGTTTTTAAGTCAACTTACTTTCAGTAAATATTTAATGCTGCTGAAATGAGGATGGTTTCTTTTAATTTGCTTACTTTCGTCAGTAGTTACGCATAGAAACTGGCATATACTCATCATTATAATGATTAATAATACTAGTATATGTCCAAGAAGTGTAGTAATTGTTTTAAAAGCATTGACTATAAAGAAAAAATACTTTGGATTTCAGTACAAAGTACTCTTAACTCTAACTGGAAGACAAAAGGAACACTAATTCTTCTCAAATGTTCTCCTTAGACCTGCCCTCTCAAGTCACAGAAATTCTGCCTGACAGGCTGTGAACAGAGCTATAGCTATGAGCAGGCACTGATGCTTTTTCCTAAGACATTTCTACAATCCTCGCTTGTCTTTAAACTGAGCAGGGTTTTTTTTCGTTTGTTTTGTTTTTACTTTTTTAAAAATTGTGGCAAAAATCTACATAACATAAACGTTACCATTTTTACCATTTTTAAGTGTGCAGTTCAGTGGCATTACATACACTTGTACTGAACACTTTCATCATCCCATAATGAAATTCAATACCCACTAAACAATATCCCCATTCCCTTCTCCCTCCCCCACCACGCCAGTCCTGGTAACCATTGCTCTATTTTTTGTCTCTATGATAAACCAAGTTTGCTTCATTTTAATGAAAGCCGGTCACTAGATAGGCTCTTTAACTCTCAAAAGTGCATGGGGGAGAAGTGACGATGGGATCACAGCCAAAGGGCACAGGCAGGCTGCTTATGTGAATGCTGAAAAAGAGGAGCGTCTGGGGCACAGGTCACATAATGCTTTGAAGACTGAGGAGGGAAAAGGGGCTACTATAAGTGTTTTACTAACGTTGTCAGAGCCCCTGACCCTGATGGAAATGCATTCTCCTGAGGCTGCACAGGGCTGCTCTCACTTTGGGGGGTTCTCATCAGCATCCTGCATCACTAGGGGCCCAAGCAGCATTGCCAGAAGACTGTCTACACATCTGGGCTTGAGATAGGAAGTGTTTCCCTAAAGAGCAAGAGTGTGGGCACTGGAATCAGGAGGAATGAAGACTCCAAACAGCAACCGCAGAGAGGGCAGGTTTCCCACATTTAAAGGGCGAGAAGAAATGCAGGCTGGCTGGATCACTAGTGGTAGATCAGGCAGGGACTACAACAGGCAGAAATTAGGCATCCAAGGCAAGGAGAACAGGAGCAGGGCCTGTTCTCAGAGGAGAGAAAGAGCAAGAACAGCAAGTATGGAGTAAAGAGAAGACAAAAGCATTAGGCTCCGCTGAATGATGGCAAAGCTAAAGGAAGAGGCCCATTTTATGTGGGATATTATTATCCACTGTATCCCCCATGAGGGACTCATAGGAAACCACAGGAAGTGGAGTGAAGGGGACCTTCCTATCCCTTGACAGATTAAAGGCTAATGACCCAGCAGGCCTAGGTATAAGATGCTAAAGCAGCCTCATCTGGGCTCATGAGTGGGTGATATTCAGGGAGGTATTTGGGTTACACAGTAATAAATGAAACAAATAAAATATATTAAAACTACTGGAAAGGATGAGACATTGCTATCACGAAAACAAGAGAACTATTAAGCGAGGGAAAGACTGATGAAGAGTTAGAATTTTAATAAACGTGTAAAACTCCACAGCTTTACTCAATACCAATAGTAAGCATTACATAGTCCTTTTCAAATTGTTCTGCGAAAGTACCCCTAACAGAGTACCACCCTCCTGAGTCTGTGGTTCTTATAGGCTTTCCCAGGGCCCTAATAGTCACATACTTATCCCCACTGTTGTGACTCTGGGAGTCTATGTCAGAAGACGCTGGCATAATCCTGCAAAATCAAGTCTAGGGAGCTTTTTTTGCCATTTGCTATGATGTCATGATGCTTCTTTCTACTGTGACCATATAGCCTGCTATATGTCACTTGGAAACATGGGACATCAAAGCTTATACAATTCCACTTCCATAAGATAACTTATAAAATATATAACAAGGAAATACAATGGAAGCATAAGGTGTTTGATTGTCTTTGTAACATACATACTGTCTTGGGAATGTCTGGATGGTTTGCTGGTTTATAATTTGTTAGAAACTAGAAGGAAGCCCCTATCTCATTGTCCGAAAATGAGAAAGAAACAGTTTCAATTAGATGTCATCACTATTTCTCAAGTTAGGTATAAAATATAGATGTGGATTATCTGAAGGGGAAGCAGCAATGACCAGGTAATGAGTAAGGATCCTGACCTTCTGCTAACATAGAGAATAATTCAATTTCTGCCCAGATATTTGAAGAATTAAGTATAGAGACCACGACCACCAGTGAACTGAGAAACCAATGTGGATAATCATATCCAATTATTACTTAATGTCACCTTGAAAGAAGTGGACTTTGCTAAAAACCCCTTCTGACGAGTGTTGGTCACTGAGTTCTGAACCTTACATTCATGAACTTGTAAAGAGAACCACTAATTTAATGACATTGAAAGGAGAGAGAAGCCCATCTGATCTTTAGTTTCAAAATTTCCCTAAAATAGGGTCTAGGGATAGCTTATGTTATAGGACTGAATGTTTGTGTCCCATCCCCCCAAATTCGTATGTTATATCCTAACACCCAATGTGATGGCATTAGGAGGCCTTTGGGAGGTGATTAGCTCCCGAGCATAGAGCCCTCATAAATGAGATTAGTTCCCTTATAAAAGAGGCCCAAGAGAGCGCCCTCATTCTTTCCATCATGTGAGAACACAGAGAGAAGACACCTTCTATGAGGAAGTAGGCCATCGCCATATACCAAATCTGCCTGTACCTTGAACTGGAAATTCCCAGTCTCCAGAACTGTGAAAAATAAATTTCTGTTGTTTATAAGCCACCCAGTCTATGGTAGTTTGCTATAGCAGCCCAAATGGACTAAGACAGCTTGGTCTCTTGGGGAGGGGCAAATATAACTCAATGGCCTGAGTAAACTCATGAGTTCTTTTTGTTTCTCACTCCATAGTTAGATGAGGAGAAGGGTATGGAAAATGACAGTGAAAGGGTCATGTAAAAGGAAAAAAGAATGAGATATGAGAGGAGGGAACAAAATATTCATCCATACTGAAGTATTGTGAGGTGATTGTCTTCCAAGACACTAAATATAGAGCCAAGAGACAAAAAGCAGTAGAGAAGCTAGGAAACACAGAGGATTAATCTAGGAAACCAACCCCCACTCCCAGAAAGTCTCATAAAAATAAAATAACATTTCCCAGAATGAAAGACATAAAGTTTCTGATTAAATGTCCCAGGAAATGATGAGCAAGATGAATGAAAAAGGGTGTGCATCCAGACACACTGCTATAAAATTTCAAAATCCCAAGAATAGAGAGAACACCATAAAAGATCTAGAAGCAAGCTGCCTTCGGACTTCTTTTAAACAATTCTATAATGCCAGAAGATCATGGAACAGAACCTTTACAATTTCAAGAGAAAATTATTTTCATTATAGCATACATGCTCAGCTAAATCATCCATAAAAAAATGAAGGCAAAATAAAAGCATTTTTAGAAATGCAGGACTCAATATTTATATCCTATGTCAGTCTTCTGAAAAATTTACTTGAGGATGTACTCCAGCTAAATGGAAAAAATAAAGGAATTCAAGAAAGAGAAAAGTAATATATTTATTAGGAAAACTAATAAACAGTGGGCCTAATATTCAAGGGTAAGTGATATGGAATGCCAGGACACCAGCTTTGTGTAAGTTAGAATACTTCTAGATGCAACTAGGAACTCCTGGGAAGAATACTGTCAAGTAGAAAGTGGATTCCCACTATCAAATGAATGATCAAGAAAATGGGTATATTTAATAATATAGTGAAGCAATGTGCTTTTTTTTATTTACAAAATATCCTAAATATTTTATGATAGAAAACATTATTGAACAATCTAAGAAACACAAAATGCCACTAAAAAGTAACAGTCAAATATCAAGCCAATTAAAATATGACAAGATTTTGAACAACAGAAGACTTAGGATACAAGGAACTGAACCTTCAAGTGGCACCAGATTAACAACATAAAACTGTGTTTCATTTTCTGAAGGAAAGAAAATCATACTTCATGGCTCAATAGTTACTAATTTATACAAAATCGCAATATCGTATCAGCAATGTAAGAGCTACACCTTTGAGTGCCTAACAAGTGCCAACGCTGTGATATCCCTATATGCTAACTCATTGATCATTATGAAAACCCTATGATTATCACAATTTAACAGGTGAGGAAACCTAAGCACAGAAAAGTAAAGTAACATCCTTAAGTCGACTCTTAAGCACTGTACTCTAACATTAGAAGCTGATAACACTCTTAGCTAACGTGTTTGATGCGAGTTAATTGAAAAATTCAGTTATACAATAGGTAAAATTACCTGCCCCCTTAAATCTTCAATATTTTAACATAAACACTGCCTTTTAACTTAAAATATTAATTCACCAATCCTTTGATACAGGGTAAATTTCTTTTCTTTGAATATGAGTTCTTTAATTATAGTTTCGTGTTGCCTTTCTTACATCAGAAATACCCATGATGCAGTTTGTGTTTAACTCGAATGTGTTTAAAGCAGAATAAAAAGTTAAAGATATTTGTGAAGCAATCTGAGAGAAGAATGCTTCTAGATTTTTACCATTGTTTTCAATCTTTCCTAGTTGCTCCTCTACTTTGTAATTCTGCACCATTTAAAAAAATAACTTGCCTTTATTGAGTCTTAGCATTCAATTCAGTTTTCATAGAAACAATTCTCTTTTAGTGTTCATACTTCATCAGTAAATGCCATATTTAATTAAATTACACAATAATAAGTACAACCAGAACAAACAACTTTGGGAATAAAAATAACTGCTTCTTAGTAAGCATTCAGCTTAACTTATGGTAGTAGAAATAAATGGTAACAACAGTGAACAGCCTGCTATCTGTGAGAACTCAGCCTATTATGGTATTTACTGAAATGTTTTCTAGAAGAAATGGGAAGCCCTGATCATTCCAGCCAGTTAGAGAACTGGAAGTTGGTTAAGAAAGTTTCAAATGCACCATAAAACACAGTTTGTTGGTATGTAATGTTTAGAATTAACAGGTAGACAAAATATGACTTAATAAATGTTATACAGAATGTAAAAATTTCACCATCACAGTATAATAATAGCATAAGAGCCAACCAATAGCCTCATTTTACAAAGCAGAGGATCCAGATATAATGTCTAAGATTGAGACAATAGGAAATAGAAATTTAAAGTAATTATTTAGAGTCTAAATATGTAACCAATAAAGGAATCCAAAATACTGTAACACATATAAATTGGGAATGGGAAAGTGCCTCATCTTTTTTATGTCTAGTCTAAAGGTGGTAACTAAAACACTGAAGTATTATACAAGACTATTATTTATAACATGGAGGTAATTACCAGAAATCTACAACTAGAAAAGATGAAAATGGTTCCCTCTGCGTGTGGACCTACTAGTAACAAAGCTTTTCTTTTTTTTCTTTCTTTTTTTTTTAGTATTTAGTGTGATTTTTTTAACACTGTGTATATATTACTTGGATAATTATTAATATTTGTAAATAAAATATGAAGATGTTGAATATAATATAAATATTTTTTAAATGTTTTAAATTAGGAAGCTGAAACATTCCCAATTTTGACTAAAGAGGATCTTGAAGGGCCTGCAAGGGGCCCTGTGTCAACTGAAACTGATGCCAAAAGCATGAAAAAGCAGCTGGGAAGGTTTCTGCTCCCAGAAGCTTCCCACGGTGCTGCCTATGGCCTGCTCTGGAGTCGGGGATCCAGATGGCGGCCCAAGACATCCCTGGTTCTGCGCCTGCGCAAGTGCCCTGGGAGGTGCGAACAGTACCAACTGTTATCAGGCACTGCTGTCATCCAGCACGTGAAGCCCAGGGTGCCTAGCCTGCCATCTGTCAACCTGCCTGCCTCTGTGAACGCACACCTAGATACCTACCTGGCCAAATGGTATTTCATAGAAGCCCTAGGTTGTGCTTCCCTTTTTTGCCCTGAACCAGATCCATGGAATCAATTGAACACATACAAGGTCTGACAATTAAGTTTGCGAACTCATCCTAGAAAAAGTGCTACATACCTCATTGCTGAAATCACTATGGTCACCTTCAAAGTACTCCCCTTGGGAAGCTATGCACTGATGCCAGAACCTAGTCCACCCTTCAAAGCAATTTTGCAACTCTTTTTCTGGAATGGCCATCAGAGCTGTCATTGTATTACCCTTGATGTCCTGAATGTCATCAAAATGTCTTCCTTTCAAGATTTCTTTTATCATTGGGTAAATAAAGAAGTCATTGGAGGCCACATCAGGTGAGTAGCAAGGGTGTTCCACTGCAGTCATTTGTTTACTGACTAAAAACTCCCTCCCAGACAGTGCTGCGTGAGCTGGTGTGTTGTCGTGTGCAAGAGCCATGAATTGTTGGCAGAAAGTTCAAGTCGTCTAACTTTTTCATGCAGCCTTTTCAGCACTTCCAAATAATAAACTTGATTAGCTGTTTGTCCAGTTGGAACAAATTTATAATGAATAATCCCTCTGATAACAAAAAAAGTTAGCAACATCGTTTTGTCTCTTGATTTGGACTGACGGAACATTTTTGGTTGTGGAAAACTGGCTGACTTCCATTGTGTGCTTTGCAGCTTTGTTTCAGGGTCGTATTGGTACACCCATGTTTCATCACCAGTGATAACATGGCCCAAAGTATTGTCTTGCCTCTCCAAAAGGTCTTGGCAAACTTTGACTCTCCTTTGCTTTTGTTCATCAGTGAACTCCTTAGGGACCATTTTTGCACACACCTTTCTCAGGCCAAGATTTTCAGTTAAGTTTTTCCTGTTTGTCTATCAATGTTTACTTGGTCTGCTATGCTTCTCACAGTCAGTCGATGATTTTGATGCACAATTCAATGAATTTTTGCAATGTTTTCATCAGTTCTGCCGGTTACGGCTGCCATGACCTCTCTTCATCAGTGACGCGTTCTCTCCCCTCAGAAAAACATTTAATCCATTTGAACACTGCTGTTTTCTTCATGGCATTATCCCCATAAACTTGGACTAACATGTCCCTGATTTCACTTCCACTCTTGCCAAGTTTAACAAGAAATTTAATGCTTGTTCGTTGCTCTAATTCAAGCTGAGACATTCTCATGATGGCACACAAAAACACGCAACAACAATAATGAACGCTACTCAGCAAGACAGTGCCACATGTCGACCCTATGAGACACTGATATACCAAGGTTATGAAACTTTACCAAGCTGTTTGCACAGTGCTGCTACTGTAAGCACACGGTGGCAAATTCGCGAACTTAATTGTCATATCTTGTATATCCCCTTGACTTAGGGGCATGTGTGATTCCTGCTGGGCTAGTAAGGCATTTGTGCCCTAAGTGAGGGCAGCTTTAATAGGTCTTGATCTAAGTACTAGGAGTTGCAGCAGGGGGTTTCTAACCGGGGCTTGATCTCTCCTCCTGCTCATGTGTATCTATCTACCTACCCCATCACATGCACTTGGCTTGAAGAGAAAAAAATGGAAGGATGGCATCAATGCTATGAATGGGTCCAAAGTCTCCCTCCAGCCTAAAGACTGCTTGAATTCATTTTATGTTTTCTAAAACATCAAAAAAGTTGCTTTTTCCATTTTATTAATGTATTATCTTATTACAATATTAGGAGAGATGCTTCCTTACTCCAATTATGAGTCAGTGGACACCATATGAATTTTAACTTGAGGAAGTATTTGAGAGCCTGCAGAAGATCTTTTATGACTGAAATAGCAGCCAAGTTTCTGGGTTATATGCCCAATATCCACAAAAGAAAAAACAATTAACAACTTAAAAGTGATTTTGTGTTTATATTTGTTCAGCAAGCAAAGTTTTGTTTAAGTAAGTCCCTGTGCCATAATTACAAGGGTCAGTATAGAAAATATTGATAGAGCTCAGCTCCCTACAGTGGAAATTCAAACACACTTCAGGAAATGCTCTTGGGGAGAAGAACAAAATTATTTAACAATTTACTGATAACATAACAATGAGAAAACAGGAAGAAAGAATTTGATCGTGCATTGGAGGCATATTTCTAACTCCCTAACTATCCAAAAATTCTATCAAAGAAACATCTCACAGCACTGTTAGTTTTAATATGAATTTACGTAAAGGTGTGGCTCAAATCCTAATATCTTTGCATATGGCAGACAGCTTCAAACTTCCCGCTCCAAAATGTACAAACTGCAAATAAATTCTACATCTAGATTTGAGCAAAGGACTCCAAAAATCTACTCTAGTGGCCACCGCCAGGCTGCTATCAGATTTGAATTACAAAGTGACTGCCTTTTTATAGTACAAGTGTACAATAGAAGAGTAAGAAACAATAACATGACAATTGGATTCAGAAGGATTTTTTGACTGGAGAGTGTCAAAGTATCAACACGTTTGCTGAATCAGTAGGACGCAACACAAGAGAGGTACCTTCACATGTCAGAGTATCTGTTGGTGCAAAACGCAGAGCAGGCAAAGAGCATGAGTCATAAATAGTTTCCCAGACACGACTGGGGAAACCTGTTCAATTGGATCTGACCTCATCTGTTCAAGAATTCTTCTTCACTCAGATGCCCAGGGATGGGATCCATTTGTCAGGTGCGTCACTGCTATGTTCTAGCTTAGAAGAGTTGCATTTTGTACAAACATGAAAATGTGCCTAAATGTCATAATGGTCCTCCTGCATAGAAGCCATGACATAATCCAGTCACTATCTGCAAGTTCAGAAAACTCACCCCTAGTTAGTATTGGTTCATAAGAGCCAATTGTTCAATGTTCAGGGATTTATAGAGCTGGTTATTAAACACAGCCATTCTTTAAAAATTAAAGTATATAAACTTACAATTATATAAGTTATATTGAAAACAAAGGTAATACATATTTAAAAGTCATCATTTCCTACTCATTTTGCTACATTTTACTATCTATGTTCTCAAGATTATTTACATGTATTGTATCTGTATGGTGGAAGTCTATAGAATGATATGCTACTGCACATTTCTTCCCAACTCTGCGTTCAGTGATGTCATGAAGGTAGGGTGAAATAGGCCACGGTGGGAGTATTTACACCATGTAAAACACCACCACCACAAATCAGGGCTTGATTTATTATTTTGTCGATGGACTAGTCTTTAAAAAGTTATGGAGAAAATGTCAATAATGCAGATTAAACGTGTGTCACGTCTGTAGTGATGACATTGTGAATAGCACAAAAGATTGAAGGTAAATTCTTCCAGTATTCAAAAACTATTATCTGATTCAAAAAGAAGCGGCTCACGTTACTGACAAAGGAGTGAAGTTACATGTGTCCTTGTTATTTCACTTTCATCTTACTTGTTAACTTAAATGAAAGTATCAACCACCATCCATGTTGGACCTACACTCACTTGTCAATTATATCCAAAGGTTACTATGGATACAGTTTGACAAAAATCGAGGAAAGCACTTTGTAAGAATCAACTGTGATGCAATCAATAAAGTATAATGTGTATTTATTACGAATTGTGTGCTTCACATCCTTTATATCAGTAAAATTGATAATAAACTTAAGTATGTATATTTATGCATACATTTCTAATTCTGCAGAGCTGGTTGCCACACAGGCAGCAGCACGCCCCTGCCCCCAATTCAGTCAGTATGGAGACTGACTTTCTTAAGCAATTGTAAAGACCTAAGCTTCTATGCCCTGTTACTCTACAATAAGGTCTTTTAACCTGATATAGAATTCCCATTTCAGAGCTCAAAAGATGTGACTCAGTGGCACTGCTTTTGCAGCATAAGTGGCTGTCACCAGATGGCAACAGAGTTGAGATTGAACCTGGGCAATTAGAGATACAACTAAAGAACTCCTATACTTCTCCAACTGGGTAACCTTCTTCACAGCAGATGATTTTATCTTTAAAGCAATAGCTCTGAATTTTATGTGTGGTTGGTAACTGCCTGGGAAGCTTGTTAAAATTATAGATTCCTGGGTTATGCCTCTAGAGATCCTGATTCTGGGGTGAGGCCCAGGAATCTACATTGTGAATAAATATCCCCAAGTATCTCTGAAGGCTGGTGGCTCATGGCTTACAGTTTGAGAAATGCAGTATTATGAGACATTCTTACAGTAAATATAGTTTATCTGAGCTCTCTATGCCTTTCTTAAGCAGACTCACACTGGTTCCATCAAATAGGTCATAAAGAGGTATCTTCCTGCCTCTCTGGCTTTTCTCTTCAGCTGATATGAGCCTCACCCCAGCTCAGTTTCTTTGTTCCCAGTGAAAAAAGACTTGTGTTGGTTACCGTAAGCAGTCTCATGAAAAATCTTACTGAAGTCAAGAGTATATCTACCAGTAAAGGAAACACTGGAAGTTTACTGTGACGTGATCTTAATAAGCTAACTTTGGGGTACCTTTTCTTTTCTAGGTGCTCGCAAACCATCTGCTAAATTGGCTCGGGACTTTGCCATGGATGGACACCAATCTCACAAGCCTGGAATTTCTAGATTCCACACATCCTCCACTGTGAGGACTGGGCCATTTGCCCAACTCTATCTGTTGGCTTTGCTCCTGACTCTATTGGATGTCTCCTGGCATCTGCTGTTACTCCCTCTCCCCAGGCAGGGGAATGTATTCCTTCTTGGTTTGATTATAAATTAAAATCATACATTTCTGATTATTCTTTGAATGTTTCCAAAACACCCATTCATTCCTGCCATCAGCATTCCTGGAAATACCTTCACGCCATATGCCCCCTTCAAGTTTTTAGATGTATATCTGCCTGCCCCCTTCATTTGTGCGCCCATAACCCTTTCAATTTGTGCTCATCCGCACTAGTTTCCAAGGTGGTGGGGTCTTCCCCGCTCTTCTCCACTTTTAAGAGTTAGAATGTGAGACTCTAAAAGACCCTTCGTTTTTCATTCTTCTTGAGCTATTAAAAATCTGAATACATGAAATTAAATCGAGTTTTAGTCACTTAAAAATTTCCCTATGTTATAGAACATAAGTCCAGCTATATTCAGCCAAATCAAATCAAATACAATATCAAGTGAACTATGATAAAGAACCACCCTCTATACACCAGATACCAGTATCGTTGCTCTAGCTGTTGCTCTAGCTACTGTGGGAGTGAAGTGCAGCTTCAGTTGCATCCCTTAGGTTCCGCTCCAGATAAGACAATGTTGCAGAATTGCAGAGCTCAATAAAACAGAATTTTAAAACCACTGTGCAGATTCAGATACCTCAGTTTGGGGCTGGCTTTTCTCTGCCCTTTATGGAATGTGCAGCATTCCTACCATTTAACAAGTGAACAGCGTCGTCAGCACACAGCCTTTCTTAGTGAATCTTTACATGCCATTGAGAACCGCTGAACTCAAAATACTCTGGGCATGTATTCCAACAAGCTGATGATAAATTTCTACAACAGAAACATTTGTTTTCACTTTGATAACTCTAAATCTAGTAGGTACTCAGGGGGAATGAGTAGTAACTTTCAACTAAGATACTCTAAATCCTTAAGATATTATCCACTAAGCAATACTGTCTATGTGCCTGACACAATACTTATTGTAATACCAATGCAATTACTTCACTATTGCAAAAAAAAAAAAAAAAAAAAAAAAAAAGCCCTTTTGTTCTTGTTGATGAAAACCCTTCAGATGCATAAGACACAGAAACCAATGGATGTAATCTGCCAATGGTTCTTTTTGGTTTTCTTTGTTCTTTTCAGTTATTATTAAGTTGACTTTTGATTTTAACAGAACAGGAATGGGCACTTTATGACAAGTAGGAGATTGTTCTGTAACAGGGAACTCCCATTTTGCAGATTATACTAATATCTTTCAAGTTTGGGAAGTGCAATTCTGTGCCATAACTTGACAATGATCAGAATTCAGCCAGAAACACCCATTCATTCATTCTTTCACCTATTCAAACATTTATCAAGTACTTATTATGCGTCAGTCACTGAGTTAGATGTAGGGAACACAAATAAAACATAGCTCTTTCCACCAAATGAATGAGTTTCTTTGTTGGAGTTCCCAATCGAATGAAGGAGGCAGACATATGGACAGTTTTAAGTGTAGGTACAGTGATAGGAAAAAGAACACAATGAATCCAGGTGAAAGAGACTCAAAGTGGAGTGTTAAAAGAATGACTAGGAAGAATCCACCAGAAGAGAGGGGGCAAGAGTGCGAGGAGAGTCATTCTAGGCTGAGTGGACAGTTTAAGTATAGAGACCAGCAACAAGGCATGCTCTACTGTTAGTATAATGCTAGGGAAGGCACGTTGTGTGACCGGATTAGTCTCTCATGTCACGCTAAGGAGCTTGGACTTGATCCTGTAGCTGATTGGAACTGCTGAAGAGTTTCACTAAGAAAAGCAAGAGGGTCTGATCTGGCCCCAAATTTCGGCTGCTTCAGGGACACCTGGAGTTGGCATCAGGGCTGAGGAGAGTATTTCAGGCAGAAGAACACTGAGGATAAAGGCCAAAATGATGACTCCAGTTTTAGACATGCTGAATTTGAGGTGACTTTCGTCTATCCAGAGGGAGACATCCAGGAGGCCATTAAACATACAGGTCTGAAGCTCAGCACAGTCTGGGCAGAAATATGGGTTTGGAACTATCAGCATATTAGAGCCTGGTGAATCTTGAGAGTGGAGGGCACAACTTGGGGAAAGTACAAAAAGTGGGAAAAACAGTGGTGAAGGTAGGTAATTAGGAAATACCAACACTTATTTAAAGGGAGAGCAGAAGAAAAGAAACCCATGAAGGAGAAAAAGAAGACTGGGATTCAGAGTTGCAAAATTCAAGAGAGTAGGAAGCAGTGATTACTATTTCAAAAGCAGCAGCATTCCGATAACTGATATGTGGCCACTGGGATTAGCAATTAGCAGGTCACTGATGACTGTGGTTAGAGCATCCTCACAGGAGTGGTGGGTGTGGGAATTGCAGGACAGTGGTCTGAAGAAGATGAGGAGAAAACTTTGGGAAGTGTGGCTGTGGAGAGAGAGAGGTCATTTGGTGAGCTGATGGGCAGCAGTGAAAACATCTGTACTGGCAAAGTCCAGAGTCTGGCAAGTCAGGAGAAATCAGCTGGAGCAGCTCTGGCAGGCAAGGGGCATGCCTGAACTGGAGCAGAGGCCGTGCACACTGTGCCAGCTGGTTTTGTGCAGGCCTGCCTACCAAGAAGTAATTCCAGTCCATGACATGGACTTTACAGACCAGGATAGCATTCCTCCTACTCCAGTGAATTACAAGAACCTTTAGGAAGTTCTCCTAAACCTGTGTAAGGGATCAGATATAACAGGAGATGTTATAAGCAAAACAAATGATACTTGTCAGTTGAGGGGGCTGGCAATGCAAAAGGAGTCGGCAGTGCCAGGTTTCATGAGAAAGTGCCTGCTGCATTCTGTAAGGGAAGACTCCTCATTCCTTCATTTATGCTATAGGGTATCAGTCCCAGAAGTTCAGGTCAGGTCGAGTTCCATGCATCACGTGGGATGTGAGAGGTGAAGAAAGGGATAACCTGAACAGTGATGGAGACGAGAGTCCAGCTGTATGGGGAGAAACTAACCACACAAACTAACATGATTAAAATATGAACTTAATATAGGCATGATCCAAGATTGTACAGTCATTACTGATGTAAACTACAGAAACATGGATTTGGTCAACAAATCCTGAAATACTAGAAAGAAAGGGCTCCACTGGAAGCAAAAGAGAAGTCGATGTCTGACTAACCGAAGACAGCCCTACATAGCTCAGCAGGTAATAAACTTATCATAGGACTTTATCTCAAAGGGCATACAAGCCAGAAATAAAAATAGACTCCAAACATTTTTAGATAAATTCAGCAATAACAAAACCATGGTTGTTTCTTAAATGAACTTAGAGACATCGCTCATCTTGAAGACTGACTTTAGACAGGATAAGACTTTACCTGTCACTCACCCCCAAACCCTCATTCATCCACTTCCCTGGGATCACCATCAGCCCATGTTTCTGGCCATGGGACTCACTTAGAATGGACTTCTGTTTCCAAGTTCCTGTCAGCAATTCCTATGATACCAAAGGCTGAACACTCTCATTCTAACTGCCTTCACAGGAAACGCATACTGAAACCTCTCCTCCACCTCAGTTCTGTTCTTCTTACACTTTGGTCCCTTTTGGAAACATATAATTGAGCCATCACTACCCAACTATGCACACCAAAATAGAACATATAGGCAGAAGGCCTAGAATCATGCAAATTATATACATATAATTATAATTATATAGTCATTACTGGTGTAAACTACAGAAACATGGATTTGGTCAACAAATCCTGAATTATAATTATATATATATATATATATATATATATATATATATATATATATATATAAAATTTGCATGATTCTAGTCCATATATATATATACATACATACACACACACACACAGTTGGAAATAACAAATGTAATCACTATCATAATTTCAAAATAAGATTTGAAACCGCCATTTCATTTCATACCCATATTTATAATTACTATGCACCTCAGACACACATTTCTAAAACCCAACTCAGTCTCTTGTTCCCTCGACCTGCTCCTTCTTCTGTATTCTGTATGACCTCACTGCCTAAAGCAGAAACCTTAGACTTCCTTTATACCTTCTTCCTACTGTACTCCACACCCTGTGGATTCTATCATAAAATAGATCAATATTACCTCTAAGATAAAATTCAAATTCTTAATATGTCCCAAACACTCCTATTTACCTTTCTGACTTTCTCTCTCATCACATAAACATCCCTCACTCCCAAATTCAACTCCACCAACCCTAAACTCATTCAGGCTCCCGAAGATCACACACCACTTCAAGTATTGAAGCTTTTACACATGTTGTTTTCTTTACTAAAAACTCTTCTTCTGAATGCTTTGCTTGAACTCTCACTTCCATAACATGTCTGAGCTTATTTCTTCTCTGGGAAAGCTGCCTTTCACACCACTCCTGCCAAGTTTAAGTTTGCCCCTCCTGTGAGCTTCCATAACACATCACACTTTCCCTTACTGCTCTAAATTATAATGGTCTGTGTACTTATCTATCTCCTCCACTAGATGGTAAGCCATTTCTTTCTCATCACAGTAACTCCAGCACCACGGACAGCATCCAGCACATGGTAGTTTCCTGTTAAATATGGTGAATGAATAGTGAGATCATTTTACTTATGAAGAGCAGCAGAAAATAGCTATTAACAAGTATGGAGGATAAAATGAAGCAAGAGGTGACAGATAAAGAAAGGGAAAACAATAATGCAGTAGAGCACCAGAAGGTTGAGTGGAAAACAGGAAAGGTTCATGGAAGAAGTGAAAGAAAGCAAAAATCAAGGGTGAGGTAGAAGTCACTTGCACAGATTTTTGTGAAACTTAGAAAAATCTTTCCCAAGAGGAATAAAAGAAGAACTGACATTTATTGAGATCTAAGTGCCAGGCCTTGTCCCAAATCCATGATCTCATTACCTTACAGTTCCCCTAGAAACATTAGCCTCATTTTGCAGGTAAGAAAATTGAGACACCAAGAAGTTAGGTAACTATCCCCAAGTTACACAACTATCATTAAATGGTGAGGCAGTCTTTGAACACAGTTTACATGGACTGCCCAGGATATGTGCTTTTCTCTAATGTGTTCATTTAGAAAGTATTTAACTGTAGAACAAAGGCAGATTTGATGGTTAAAAAAAAAAAATTCTAAGCAGCTAATCTTATAAATGACACTGCGATTTGCTTTGTTATAGCTCTTCTCCTGCTTTTTCACTTTAAGTTTCTATCTTATAGCTTCTCTGAGAGGAAGCAGATTATCCTTAGCCAAAATCTTCTGTGAAACTGAAATCAGGACCATCCATCCCTCACTGGCGCCCTCTAGGGAAATGTGTGACCTGCAGGGGCCTGGGCTACATCTGTATAATGGGGCTGGGCTTGCCCACCCTTTGCTACAGGCTCCAAACGTGGGGATGGGAGTGCTGCTATTGAACCAACCAGCAGTCCCAGCCCACACTACACAGTCCAGCATTGGCTTTGCCATATTGTACCAATATAATGCCCCCAAAAGGTAAATTTCTAGAAATGCATGGTTTGCATAGATATGTGCCTCAGCTAAGGCATCTATTAGGACCAAAGGAAAACACTTCCTAAACTGACATTAAAAATGGGCTTGGAGCTAATATATATTGGGAATAACATATGTAGGGAATAATATATAATATTATATATTTCATATATATATTTATTTATTTCATATTAGGAAAAAAACTGTTCTCTATCTTTTCCCAAACTTCCATAACAGTAAAATAGCTTTGTCATGACAGCATTCACAGATGCAAGTGAAGAAAGGCTGCTCCTCTAGCTGAACCAAAGTTCACACTGTGGCAATTATGCTTCAGGTACCTTCATTTATATAAGTCTTCCCTCTTTAGGCAGAAGCAGGGTCCTTAATGGCAGAGCCCAGCCCTTGCAGGCTTCCCTCATGTTCCCCATTTTTTAAATTTACCAGGATTTGTAGTTTTTATCTACAAATATTCTCTACATCTGATCAAACACACACACACACATACACACACACACTCACACGCACGCACACACATGCGCACACACACACTTCTTGTGTAGTTAAACATCAAAGCCAATACTTTATCATGGAAACAGATTTCACAAGAGATTAATTTTAACTGATTCAATTCATCATCTTATAACAGTGGTTGCCAAGGACACCAAATAGCCGAAATCGCTTGGCTCCAATATTAACAGAAAGCACTGAAGAATTATTGTTGTCTAAGTAATCTGTCCAGACACAATGCCACCTCCCAATGTCCCTAAGTCCTGAACTCAGTTAAAAACATCCCAGTCTATAATAACCGCTAAATACAAGCAAAGCTTTTTCTAGGATTTGAAACTCAGTGATTAGTATTTAGAAAAATGACCACTAATGGTTTCACTTTAATTCATTTCCTGATGAAGCACTGAACTGAGAATGGCTACTGATTTGATCTTCTTATCAATCTAAAAGCAAATGCTTCTCACCATGGCAGTTAATTGAGCATTCAGGTAATCTAGCTGAATCTGTCCTAAATCAAACAGCCCATCACTGTACAGATGAGCCTGGAACGTGCACCCCCAAAACAAAAAATGCTCCCCTTGAAAAAGGTTAACATGGTTTTCCTTTCAAAACTACACATAAGATTAAGCACTGTCTCTAATATATTACTGTCCATTTAAAGAAGAACTAAAGAATTGATACTTTCTCTCCGAAAGGCCCTGGCAATCTGTTTCTTATTGATTATACATTTCTTTACATTTTAAGAATATTAACTATATGTCATTCATGGCAACTATTCTGTCCCATTTTGTTTATAATATCTTTTGCAAAAGAAAAAAAACGCTGTTGTGTTTGTCAAAATCAGTCAAGTTGTCTATTATGGTTGTGGGCTTTGGGGTCTGGTGAGGAATGCTTTGCCTACCTAAAATATGACAGAAACTAGTAGTTGCCACCCAGTATCTATCTTTTCCTTTTTCCAAAAAAACAAAATTTAAGCCATATTTGGAATGACAAGATATCAAGCCAAAAGACTACATTTCCTAACTTTCCTTTTAGCTCGGTATGGCCATGTGACTAAACTCTGACTAATGAGATGAGAGCACAGGTGTTGAATGGGGACTTCATGAAAAGTTACTTAACAAGAGCAGACTCAGATTAGAACTGGGGTCTTTTGTCTTTCACAGAAATGGAAATGTGAGCGCTGGACTTTCAGCAGCCATCTTAGCCTATGAGGTGACTTTGAGTTAAATGCCATGCACTTAAGAAGGCAAAATAGAAAGACTAAGGAACCTGGGCCTTATGACTACCTGGAGCTTCCAGGCCAGGGCAGCCTACCTCTGGATCTATTTACATGAAAGGATTTTAAAAATTTATCTTCTGTGTTTAAGCCACTGTATTAATGTTTTTCTGTCATAGGTAGACAATTCTGATTATAAATCATCTTGCTTCCTTTAGAATTTTAATGGTTTTAATTTTTGTAAAATTCAAAACACATAAAAATTTGGGGGAGTAGAGCTGAAATACAGTGTTTTTCCCAAATAGCCAATTATCCCAACACCATTTACTGAATAATCCATTTTCTCCCCACTGATCCGAAATGCCACCTTTACCAAATACTACGAGGTAGAACAATTAAGTTTGCGAACTCATCCTAGAAAAAAGTGCTAGATATCTCATTGCTGAATATCACTACGGTCACCTTTGAAGGACTCCCCTTGGGAAGTTATGCACTAACCCCAGCACCCAGTCCACACTTCAAAGCAATTTTGGAACTCTTTTTCTGGAATGGCCATCAGAGCTGTCTCGTATTATTACCCTTGATGTCCTGAATGTCATCAAAATGTCTTCCTTTCAACATTTCCTTTATCGTTGGGTAAAGAAAGAAGTCATTGGGGGCCAGATCAGGTGAGCAGCGAGGGTATTCCACTGCAGTTATTTGTTTACTGGCTAAAAACTCCCTCACAGACAGTGCCGTGTGAGCTGGTGCATTGTCGTGATGCAAGAGCCATGAATTGTTGGCGAAAAGTTCAGGTTGTCTAACTTTTTCATGCAGCCTTTTCAGCACTTCCAAACAGTACACTTGGTTAACTGTTTGTCCAGTTGGTACAAATTCATCATGAATAATCCCTCTGATATCAAAAAAGGTTAGCAACATCGTTGCAACAAGTTCACGAACTTAACTGCCACACATCACATACTGCTGTACTTTTTGTTCCATTAGTGGGGTTTTTATTTTGGTATAGTTTTTATTTTCTCTGAGAAGTGGGAAGTACAGTTATCTGCAAAAAGTTGAGAGTAGAGGTAGAGCTAAAGATGAGTGGGAGAAGGGCAAGGAAGAGGCCAAATGATGGAAGAACTATTAAGTAGCACTGAGGGCCCAACTGAGATGAAATTCTCCATATTATAGCATAAGGATTAACACAGTAGTCTCTGCGCCCTGAATGTCTGCTTTCAAATTTCAGCTCCATGACTTACTAGCTGTGAGGACTCAGACAAATCACTTCATATGTCTATGCTTGGGATTCCTCCTCTGTAAAATGTAAATAACGCTAGACCCTACCTCAAGACTGCTGTGTTAAATGAGTTATTATACAAAAAGCTTAGAACAGCAGCTGACATTAAGTTCTATTATATATCATCGTCATTAATAGTTATAATGTAATTGTTACTGTCATCATCACCATCGTTCTTAATATTAAGATAGCAGCTTTTTTGTTTCCTAAGGTATTGTCAAGAATAATGATGGATTTTATTATATGATTTTTTGGCATCACCTGAGATAATTATGTGTGTTTCTCCAAAGGCTTATTATTGTGAATGAGACACCATTTCGCACCCACTACTTTTAAAAGGATATAGAGAAATGGGAAACCTCATATACTACTGATGGGAATGTAAAAGAGTGCAGCCATTTTGGAAAACAGGGAGGCCCTTAAAGTGTTCAACGTAGAATTACCATATTACTCAGCAATTCCACTTATAGGTATATACCCAAGAGAAAACATATAGTCACGTGGAAACTTGCACGTGCATGTTCTTAGGAGCAATTATTCATAATAGCTCAAAATTGTAGACAACTCAAATGTCCACAAACTGGTAGATAAATAAAATGTGGTGTATCCATATAATGGAATATTAATCAGTAATAAAAAGGAAAGAACAACAAATGCTACAGCGTGGCTGGACCTCGTAAATAGTAAGCTAAGTGAAAGAAGACAGGCACAAAAGAGATCACATATTATATGATTCCATTTGTATGACATGTCCAGAAAAGGCAAATTTATAGAGACAGAAAGTAAATTAGTGGCCTCCTGGACCAGGATTAACAGTGAATGGACATGAGTGATCTTACTGAGGTGATGGAAATGTTCGAAAGCTTATTTATAGTGATGATTGCACAACTTCATAGATTTACTAAATAATCACTAAACTGTATACTTAAAGTGCGTCAATTATATGACGTAAAATATGCCTCAAAAAGTTATTTTTTTAAGTAAGGGAATAGCTGGAGATTGAGGAAAATGTGCAAAGTTTATGTTACTTATTTGTGTAAACATGGTCAAAAATTATACCTGTGTGCATAGCTATCTATCTATCTATCTATCTATCTATCTATCTATCTATCTATGTCAACAACAAAACCTATTAGTGTGATAATAGGTTTCCTAGTTCTTTACCATTCTTGTAGTCTTGAAATAAACCCCACGAGATTGTAGTGTTATCATTCTTTTAACACAAAGATGTATTTATTTTACTATTATTTAAAATAGAATTTGGGCATTTATGTGCTGAGATTTTTTTTTTATGTGCATAAACAGTTTTTTTCTATTGTCTCTGTCAGATTGGATATCAGTATGATACTAGCCTCATAAAGTGAATTGGAATGTTTTCTATATTTTTTTCTATGCTATTGAATAGTTTTAAAAGTACATGAACTGTTACGCCTTTTCAGAGAACAACTTGATAATTTTGTTTCAAAACATTTAATGTGCAGTAAGCTTACATCTAGCAATTCCACTCCTAGTAAAAATAAATACGTAACAGTGACTCTTTCTGGACAGTGGAAGTGCTGATGACCTTTATTTAATTCTTGTGCTCATTTAAAATGTTTGCAATGACAATTTAAAATAAATTTGCAATAACTCTTACTGTTCCAACAAAAAAGATGATACATTAACTTGATATTTTGATAGACTTGACCTATACAAATATTAGGGCCTATAGCTTTTGATAGTGAGTAGTTCTTGGACCACCTTACAGTGTCTTCTAAATATTTTTATACCTGCTTTGACATGTTTATACCTTCTACTCAGCTTGTATTTCCACATCATTGGCATGTATGGCATTTTCTTAGGTTTTTTCATCTCTTCTATATTGATTATTAAATGCACTTGTTCATTCCTTTTGCTTTATATTTGTGCTTTCTCACATTTTTTCTTGCTCAGAATAGCAAAGTATTTACTTATTTGTAATTCAAAGAAACGCATCTTGGTTTTGTTTATTAATATGATTTTTTCTTTGTTTTTGTTTTTTATTTTTCACTTTATAATTTATTAATTTTTTCTTTTGGTTTCATTAATGCTTTGTTCCTTCACTTTTCGGTATTTTATTTTTCCATTTCTAGGTTCTAAAATTTAATGCTTGGTTTATTTATTTTCTATCATTCTATTTACTACAACAAGTTAAAGTTATGAATTTGCATTTAAATATAGCTTTGGCTGGACTCCACAGTTTTGATATATGTACTATTATTTCCATTATATTTTCAATGTCTATCATTTGTTTCCATTTCTGACTTTTTTGTTTTACTCAAGAGATTTCTGAAAGAGTTTAATTTTCAGGTGTTAGGTGTTGTTTCTTGCCATTCACTAATAGTTTTACTGCATTATGGTCACTAAATGTGGCCTATATATTTTTGATCTTTTGGAATGAATGCTCCCTTTTTACAGCCTGATCAGTTCCTTTTTTATGGCACTGACCAATTTTTTGAAATATTCTATGAACATTATTTTCCTCCTGGTGAGCAGAAAATTCCATAAGTATTTCATATAAATCAAACTTTCAACATTTTTCTATCCTCTATTTATACATTTATTTTGTCTATTTGTCATATTAGTGAAGTATGGTAATCTCCCACTATAATTCTGATTTTTCTGACTTCTTAAGTTTCAACAACATGGTGCTATATAAATATTGCTTCATTCCTTCAATGTAAAAGTTTACGGCTGCTAAGCCTTCATTGGTTATTGTACTATTTATCAATTTAAAATAAGTTTTATTTAATGACTTTTATGTCACATTCTGCACATTTATTATAGGAATGTTAGTTTAATTAGCATGAAGCGTTGGAAAAAGAGCAGATATAATATAAAATCCACTGGTACATTGTGCTTGTTATTTTAATATGTTTAGTGAAACTATTTCCAGGACATTTAAAGAATCAGGTAGGGTAAAGCCAACTCTGATCCTCCTGATATTTCCCCATGTTCTGAGCTGCATCATTAAGGCCTGTTTAACACCTGCTGCTCTCCATGAGCTTCCTCAGATCAAATCTGCTGACTGTCAGTAGCACTGTGACCTAAGCCATCACCTTTTACTATAAAAGTATATGCTATAGACCTCTTGTTTTGTGAAACTGTCCAAAAATTTAACTTTCCATTTCCCACACTGAGGTACTGGGAAAATAGTTATGATTGAATCACTGAAGCATAAGACAACATAAAAATTAAAATATCAAAAAAACCCACTGTAATGGAAAAGAGCTGCAATTTTAACTTTTATCGGCCTACAGAGTGGATCCTCTCAAACTGAAGCTGTGGGATTAGATTCTCCCCAGAGAAGCCTACAGTAATCCACACATAAATGGGCTCTAAAGCAGTGAGGAGTTAGAATCAATGGATGGTTCTACCAATAGCAGGTAGGAGAAAAGAAACACTTGGGGGATTTTCTAGTTCTCTTTGTAGGCTCTCTCTGAAATAGATTCCATAATATAATAAATTTTAGCTCCTTGAAAATTAAAGTAATTCACACAAAACATTTTAAAAGCCCTAAAAGAAGGATGACCTATAAATTCAGGATATTACAGTGACATTAATTCTAAAGTAGCAGTCGTGGTGGAACAGATTAAAGAAAAGCAAACAGTTTTCTCACTCCCTCTGGAATAATCTGGGAAGCCTTCAGAGCTAGCTCAGCTATGTCGTCCATTGACGTCCATATTATTTGAAGAATTCAGAACTGAAAATATGTTTGACATAAGATTTTCTGAAAAGCATTAAAAGTGGTTCTAATGTGGCCCCTCATTCATGCCTCTTTCTTTGTTTCTCAGATTTTTCTGACAGGAAGTAAGTGTATTGGCAAGAATGAGAGCTAGCCTACAGGAATCAAGCAACCATGTTCTTCTGTAAGTTCCCAGCCCAGTTAGAATTTTTAGTTTATTTCTAGTACGGTTATCCTAAATTAAAAATAAATGCTAATCACATTACTACATGCCTAGCAATAAAGAAGACCATGATTAGAGTTAGTGCCAGGAGGCTACAGTTACATCCTCCAGCTAAATGTGCTATAGAACTTATTATTAGTTGTGCCGATAGCAGTTGTACTTACAAATACTTAGTGATAACTCGCACTGTGGTGAGAAAAAAAGGATCAATGACAGATAGTAAATGCATCTTTGTGCTTGGATTTCCTTGCCTAATATTTTATAACAGTTTTATACAAACGGGTAGAGCATTTATTTTGATAATGGGGCTATAAAAAGTAATTTCAATCCATAAAAGTCATAAATGCATGCCATTTGCAACCCTGGCTGCACACCAGACTTGCGTGTAGAGATATTTTAAATGTCAGCCCAGAAGATTCTGATTTAGTCAGTCTAGGATAGGGCAGTTGTGTCTTCAAAAGTTTCCCAATTGAGACAATGTGAGAAAAAAAAATATTCCCAACTGATTCTGATGCATAGCTGGAATTGAGACTCACTTTCCAAAACCCTTCAAGTTAGAAGTAGCCTTAGAATTCAACCATTTCTCATTCTCTTTCATTTCCAGTAACTTCTTCCCAATGGTTTACCAGTTAACTGCCCTGGATATCTGTATCAGATCTCATAAACATCCTTGAACTTAATGCATTCTAAATTAATCTTATTATTTTCCCACAAAACATGCTAAACTTCCCATAGAAAACCTAGTAAACCACACGACCATCCTCCCAGGTACTTATGCCAAAAATTTAGGAATTAGGATCCCTCCACTTTACCTCATTGTACTGGTTATTTTACCTCTTAAATATTTACCTCTTACATATTTTTTATGTCTATTACCTCTTCTCCAACCCCATTTCTTTAAAGCACTCCTTCAATACTTCTGCTTAGATAAATACTAACAGTCTACTACTTCTGGTGTTTTCTCTAAAATCCCCCAGCTTTGAGTCTCGTGTCACCTGAATGCACCACTACGCCACAACTACCCATCATTGTCATGGGCACCTACTATTCCTCAGGTCACTGTCCTCCATCTCTGGCTTATTATCACTCTCTCCAATACTATCTTAATTTTTGGCTAATTCAATACCTCCAAAACGCTGGTCTTTTTGTTCTTTTCTCCTTTAATAACTTGTCCTCCACTCTACCTTAGGGCCTCACTCCCATGATCATGCCTTCTACCCAGTCGTCCAACAACCAAAGCCCCTCCATAATCTCTGGCCCCTCCTCTTCACTGCATTCCCAGTAAGCATCCCACCCCAGAGGAACTACAATCTACTAACGCTACCACCTCTTCACTGTCCCTAACACAACATGTCTACTTTACTCTCCTTACTCAGACGAAATTTCAGAGTTCATCATTCCAGTCACTCCATTCTATATATCCTCAATTCTCTGCCACTCTTTCCCTGTCATACACAAGCACACCCCTGCTTAAACACAAACTCGTGTCTCTTTATGCCGGCACAAACAGAGCTGCATGTGGTGGGAGAAAACTTCACACTTTAAATTCATGATCACCAACTTCAAATGGGCCCTTAACGTTGCTTGGCAAACATACTCCACTTCCCTAATCCATTCACTCTCTCATCTCCATTAGTATCATTTATACCTCTCCTGTTTTCAAGCCTCCATCACCTCCTACTCCATCCTCACTCTCAGCTGAGAACCTTGCTGCTTCCTTTTTCACCCATAATGGACGAGCAATCAGAAGATCAACTTCTATAACATCCCCAAACCATATCTACCCACCTGGACCTATACACTCCCCCCGACTCACTGACAATGAACAAACTGTTGAAAAACCCACCTACTCAAGCACGTCTCTCAGGCAGTTGAACCCTCTGCATCATTTTTAACATCTCTCCAACAGTTATTTTCTCCTTTTGTTAAAAACCACCTTTTGAATTATTCTTTCGTTTCACAACAAAACTCCAAAAAGTAACGTACAGTCTTTCTTCAACTTCTCTCCTCTTGTTCTCTCTTGAAGAGACTAGTCATTCTTTCACCAACTCCATTCATCCATCACTCCTCCAAAATCACTCAGTTCAAGGCAAAGCGCCTGCTTGTTGCTAAATGCAATGGTCAGTTCTCAGCCCTCATCGTACCTGACTTATCGGCTGCATTTCCCCCAGGGGACCCTTCTCTCCTGCCAGGACTCCCTTCTTCACTCCAGGCCACCACACTCCTGATTTTCCTCCCCCTGTACCTGCTGATCCTTTTCAGGCTCCTTTGCTGGTTCCTTCTCGTCTCCCTAACCTCTAACTAGTTGTTTGACTTTCATCTTCATTCTCGTTTTGGTGAGCTAATCTAGTTTCTGGGCTTTAAGTATCATCTTTATGCTGATGGTACCTAAATGTGCAGGCCAGACTTGTTCCTTGAACTCCTAGGAAGGACGTCTAAATATTCATTCAAGGATACAGCTCCAGCAATCCTCTCCTCCTCATCCTACATCACGCATCCTACCAGATCATTCCCGTCACATTAGTGCTATTATCTCTTATAATTTAAAACAAAACAAAGAAAGCCTTGATCTCAGCCTCCTCACCAGCAATTGCTAGCCCATTTCTCTGCTCTTGTCTGCAGAAAAACTTGAGAGAGTAGTCTATACTCATCGCCCCCAATTCCTCTCTGGTCAGCTTACCTTAAGGCCTCTCCAGTCAGGCTCTTGTTCCCACCTCTTTACCAAAACTGCTTGTTAACATGACGTCCAGTGACCCCCGACATTACCAGCTGCAGTGGTCAGTACTCGGTGCTCATTCTACTTATCTAATGGTAGCATTTGACACGACTGCATTCCTTCCTCTTTAATACAACTTCTTCATCGTGGCTTTCAGGTCAACACACTTGCTTGGGTTTTCTGGTCCCTCTTCATTAGTCTTCTCTTGCTGGTTCCTCAACTTCTCTCCACCTCTTAGTGTTGAAGAGTCCCAGATCTCGGTCTCGGTCCTCTTCTCTCCTCTAGTCACACTGCCTTCCTAGATGACTTCAGCCAGACTCATTTTAAATATCTTTATGCCTGCAACTCTCTCATTTATATATCTCGTCCGGTCATCTGTCCCAAACTCCAGACTTATGAGTGTATACATATATATCAAACCTTCTAGTCTGTTCCTTACTTGGCTCACTAATAACCATCTCCAATTTAACAATCCAAAACTGAATTCCTAATCATTCCTCTCAAGTTTATTTCTATTACACCTCTAGCCTCTTGCTCAGACCAAAATCTTGGTGTCATTATTGTTTTTTAAAATTTTTTTATTGGGGAATATTGGGGAACAGTGTGGTTTTCCAGGACCCATCAACTCCAAGTCAAGTCGTTTTCAATCTAGTTGTAGAGGGCACAGCTCAGCTCCAAGTCAAGTCATTGTTTTCACTCTAGTTGTGGAGGGCACAGCTCACTGGCCCATGCAGGGATCAAACCGGCAACCTTGGTGTTATGAGCACTGCGCTCTAACCAACTGAGCTAACCTGCTTGCCCTTGGTGTCATTCTTGATTCCGCTCTGATTTTCACACCCTACATCCATCTGTCAGTAAATCCTGTCAGCTCTACGTTCAAGCTAACCGAAATCGGATCACTTCTCACTACCTCTACTGCTATCACGCTGGTCCCGCCACCACCGTCTCTCACACCAGCCACATCACAGCTCACCCTGATTTCTCCCTTACTCTTCTGCAGTCTGTTTTCTATATGTCAGTCAGGGTGATCCTTTCTATTCCTAATTCAGATATTATCATTTTTCTGCTTGAAACTTTCTAATGGCTTCCCATCTTATTCTGAGTAAAAGTGATATTCCTTACAATGGCTTATAGGGCGCTATGATCAGCCTGCCACCACCTTTTGACCTCCCCGACTACTTCTCTCTTCCTTGCCAAGTCCGCTACAGTCCCACTGCTGGCTCTGTAGTATTATAGCTGATACAAACTAAAACATCTTCAGTAGCAGGCATATCCCATAAATGTGACAAGTTTACGTGTGAGGGATGTGTGTGGGGGGTGTGGGTATGAAAGTGTATGACCCCCCTAAGAGCATTAATTCAATTATTTGAACAAACTGTGCCGGCTACTTGGCAACCCCTGTATACAGAATAAAGAACCATCTACACAGCACGGCTTGGTAGGCAGTAGGCAGACCTGCCATGCTTACTCCCTCCTGAGCCCTATAACATCTGAGAAAACAGACTGTGCATATCTACAAACTGCATGGTTGCAATGCAGTTGAACATGTTGCTTTTTCATTATTAAACAACCAGGCATGGAAACAAGATGTCACTGTTGGCATAGTCTGAAATTGTATCTGGAGCCCAGATGTTTGAATCAGATGAGTAAACTTGCTAACGGCAGTTCTTACAATCACATGAGATCATTATACTTGAGTTTCAGGGTGACATGATTGGGGATCTAAAATAACTAACCTCTCATTCAGCGATTCCAATTGTCGGGAACTCACCTTGGCCAGGAAGCACAGCATCGTTACCAGCTTGAGCTTATTTCCCATAAAGAACCAGAAAGACTTGAGAAGTGACTCAATTTCCTGAAATCTTTTGGAGTACTTTGCTGAGAATAGATCCTTTGGGCTCATCGCAGTACAATGTACTTGTTTCACAATTTCTGGTTCAGAGTGCTCTAGCCCAAGTCCTGTGTGGGACTCTGACAATGGCATACAAGAACTTCCATGATCTGACCAGTGTTTACTAGAAACAGACTCATCCCTCAACATTCCCAACACATACTGCACTTACTATTACCAAAGATCCATTCTCTCCTGTCTAGGACCCTTGTAAATCCCTAGAATGTCCTTCCCCCCACACATTCCAGGTAAAGTGCTCTACCCACGAATTAGCTTCTCTAGGAATCCTCTGCAGACCCACTCAAGTCAGCTAATTCTCTCCTTTTCTGCTCTACATCCAGTATATCCATTCCTGTCTTTATTTTATCAATTGTAATTATTGTTTTATCTCTATTCCATAGAGGTAGTAACCATGTCTAACATATCTCTGAATTACCTAGTACTTGGCACTTAAGTAAGAGGCACTCAACAAATCTTTTTTAAAATCACTTAATTATAATTAGAAAAGAGTGATCATATCAGTGTGGCCACAGTAAAGGCTACGTAAGTGCTGGGAGGAGAGGGAGGTTGGACAGGGAAAGAAAACACAAAGAAAAAGTGGTCCAAGTTATGGAACAACAGATTTTTTTTTTCATACTTCATACAAATAAAGGCAGCAGCTTTCATTGGAAAGAATGTTACAGTGTGTCAGTTTTCATCTCTTTGCCATTATGGGCAGAAAATGAAAACCTCCAACTTCTCAACATGGTTCAGTTAAAGCTTAGCCTCCCTCCAGAAAAGAATGTTACAATGAATCCCTATTTTATGTTGCACCCCTAAAAGTTTTAAAGGCAGTTGTTAGTATAAAGGATTGATTCTAGTCAGACAACCCGAATTCACTCACTATATAGTGCTCCTATGAGCTAATTTGAAAGAATATGTATATTCTAACTAATGCAAATTGGTAAGAAAAACATTAAGATTCTCAAAAAATAAATTGGCAAATGGTAAAGAAAAGTCATGTAAGAGGAAATATAAGTAAGTTTAAAATATTAAAAATATTCAATCCTACCAACAAAAAGTACAAATTCAATTCTACCAACAAAAAGTACAAATTCAAACAACGATGAGGTAACCACTTTAAAAAGTACAGTCAAATGAGCATATGCACACCCTGTTTAATTAGCAACCTTGTGTTACATTACACTACCTAATGCTAGTGGATTTACTGTTGTCATGTAGCAGGGCTTACTGGCATAGATCTACTGGGAAGCCATTTGAGCCCATTGTTTATAATTTATCATTAAGAAATTTTCCCAAAAGGAATACTATAAATATATTATTTATAGCAATGAAGTCAGAAGCTAGAAATGCCCCCAAAAAATAGTTAAGTAAAAAAGGTATGTATCTACTCTTAGGACTATATACATAGTCATCACAATAATTGCACAATAATGACTGTTCATCATGAATTATAATAATAATAGGAATAATGATTAATATTTATTGAGCATTTGCTATGTGACAGGTACTTTGGTATTTCATATGAATTATGAGATAAGAACGAATAGAGGGTTGCCAGATTTAGCAAATAAAGATAAAAGATGCCCAATTCAATTTGAATCTGATAAACAATGATAATTATTTAGTATAAGTATGTCCCATGCAATATTATCTGTTGTTCATCTGAAATTCAAACTGAACTGGGCTCCCTGTATTTTATCTGGATACTAGTAATTCATTTTACAGATGAGAAAAAGACACAGAGGTGAACTTGCCCAAGGACATACAGCAAATAAGTTGTGATAAAATGCTAAGCTGACAAAAAAGTAGAACAGAACATTTTTGTCTATGAATGATTACAAACAAGTGAAACACATGCATGCTCATGGACAGAGTTGGGAGGAAACACAGACAGGTGATACTACCTACCACCAAAACCCATTTATTGAGCCCTTGCTCTAAGCACTGTGCTGCAACAGCCTCCCAACCGCATTTTACAGATAAATAAAGTGAAGAGTTAAGTATTTTGCTCAGGGTCATAAAGCTAGTAAGTACAGAAACATATTCTGACTCCAAAGCTCTTGCTTATTCCCCTTTGTCACTCTGATTTCCTTGATGAGTTTTTTTCTTTTTTTCAGATGCAGTTTTATCGATGTTGCTATAAAAGTTTTGGTATGATAAAATACATGCACAGGCTGAATATTTCAAGGAGATCTGCCAAGCCTAGTTGTGGGGTGGGTGCTTTGGTTTAAAGCCATTCCTAGAGCAAACCCGAAGAAACACTTGAAAGAAAAAGTCGTGATGCACATTTACGGCTGAAATTGTGATTTCATTTAGAGTTGAAACACATACTCCAAGTTATCCTTTTGAAATGACACTACTCCCCGACTTCTGCCTCATTAAGCTCCTCCTCTTTCTCTATCCACTTCAGCATGTGAACTTGTTAGTTCCTTCAAGGAAGTCAGTTAAGGGAATATGAATTTTTTTAAAGCCAAACATAGGGGATAGCACATGTGCACACACAAACACAAAAGTGCCAATATGCTTTGACAGTGAAAGCAATGCCTATCCTCTTTACATAACAGAAACATTCAGCGTGATTTCCCTTCAGTGTCAGCTTAATTTTTCCTTGAGAGGTTAGCCCACATCACAAAGTTTGTGCTTTTGATTGTTTATTCTGGAAGAGGCAGCTGGCCACAGGGCTGCCTGTAATGCCTTTAGTACAGTTTACTACAGTTTGCTCTTGATAATTATCTCATGACTAAACCACTCACTGGTCCATGTAGAGGAATCCCATAGAGATCCAAACACACTTGTTTAAATAAAATATGTATAAAGAAGCTCTAAAATGTCACTGAAGTAAATGCAAGTTAGATCTTCACATACTGTGCATCCAGTATGCCACTCATTCCTTAGAAGACTCTCATTTCCTGATTGCAATTAACATTATTTTTTAAAAATTAATCCCATTGTGCATAATCACATCAATGTCTATTCATAAAAATCCAGTGTTTAAGATTGATTCTCTTTTGACTATCAGAAAATTTGAATTAAGGTTAATATTTAATCTTGATGACTAGTGTGGAAATTTTTACTTAGGAACAATATTTATTGTTTTACATGTACATTACATCTTCTAATAAGTTACTTTGCTCCAATTTAATATAGTGTGGCATTAGTGAAGTTTCCACATTCTGGCCTTTTAATGAAACAGTAGTTGGACACAATTTTCTAAATTTGTTCTTTTTTTCCCCCCAATCACATGAACATAATAGATTTTCATGATATTTTTAAAGAGCCTGCAAAATAAAAGTTTGGGGTAACAATGTCAAAAGAAACCTAAGAATCAGTTCATTTGGGCAGTACCTACAACAAAGGTAACAGTCAAAACCCCTGACTTGATACCATTTTTTTCTAATTTTGCAAGAAAGAAATGTGAGCTGAGCAGAGAAGAGTCAGGTGGATTCACACTTCATTTGAGGGTCTCAACAGTTGTCCTCCAGCAGCGTGCTCATTCAAATCAGCTGAGGAACTCAAAAAATGCTCGTATACTGATACTAGGCCCCCGCCTCAGAGATTCTGATTTCATCTCTTAATTTTTTGTTTGTTTTAGTTTTGTTTGTTTGTTTGCTTGCTTGTTAGAGCTCCCTAAATGTTTCTAATGGTCAGCCAACACTGAAAACCACTGGTCTAGAAAAAGCTTTTCCTGAATAGGGTTAACATTCACCTAGAAAAAGGAGTCATCAATAATGTGTTGTAAGGCTCTGCTTCACACCCTGAGCAGGTGAACAGTTGCTACATCACCAGAAAAATTTCTAGAAATACAAAGCTGGAATATCAATGGAAAACCATATCCTGAATAATCCATAAAATTCAAATATTTCATATCATTCAAACTCATATAATTCAAAAATTCATGACCAAAAACTTAGCTGAATCTTTATAACTGCATAGAATTTAACTTACACTTAGAGAGTAAATCCAGTATAGAAGTACAGAACAGAGAAAGTAGATCTAAAGGTGGCTCTTATGAAAAAATACCTAGGAAATTTTCATTGACAGTAACTCCTGGATTCTTAGTATGTGTGATGAGTTTACCAAAGAAGCTTCTTTGACTTAGACTCAACTCTTCTTAAATGGAACCCATGGCCTTGGCTTGTACAATCAGACAGCTTCAGAAGGATGGAGATAAATGCATCTGATGTAAGAATTATTGTGGGCAAAGAGAGGAAAAAGGAATGTGAAGAGAGATTCTGGCCTGAGATGAAGTGCCCTGGAAAAGAGAGTGCACTCTGGATGCGGGCATCAGCCTCAGTTCCCCTCATCTTGCACCAACAGCGCAGCTGTCCAACTCCTTCCTCATAAGCAGGATACTTCCCATCATCAACCAGGGATCTGAGGAGCATGGGCTACCTCAAAACTCCTGTGCTCTAGTTTAAGAAAGCAGAGCAGTGCTTTTAGGAACTCAAAGAGTAGCAAGGCATACTCTTATCTATGGATATTTCTCAGCCAAGGAATCAGATCTGTCTCTTGTAAGGAGTCTTCTCTGATTCTTTCTCAAGGGCTGCCCAGTGCAGGGGCTGAGGAAGACCTAAGAACATAGAATCCAGCTTGCGGGTTAAAAAGAACAGAGGTATAAAATCGGCCAAAAAGATGTGCAGTGTTAAACATGGCAACTCAGCCAGAGGCCTCATCTATCTCTTCTCTTGTACAAAAGCCAAAGATGACTGCTTACGTGGGATAACAATGGGAACCCATGGCACTGTCACAGGTGAGGAACTGGGACGTATCAACACTAACACTTGTTTTGGATGAAGCATGCTAAATAATTTTCTTGTTCCTGCTGCTTAAGGACAGAACTTTGCCCTCTCAGGACATCATCCTCGGCTCCTAGTTCATGAGATGAGGCACTCTCACTCATGTCTGCAGTCTGCAACACACCGCATCCAGCAACAAGCCACACAAAGGCTGGACGTTAAAGTTTAACCGGAAAAATCATCTGGGATCAACAGTATTTCTCGACTTAATTCTCCACTTCTAAGTAACACATTAGTGATCATCCGATAAACTCAATTAATGTAACCACAGGCAAGGGGGAACAATAATCTTTCTTTCTCAATAGATAAAAAGCCTTTGAGTAGGGAAAATCTGATATAAACTTTTAACAGATGAATTCTCATTCCCCTACAGACCCATTTTTTAATATATAATACTACCAAGGAAATGCTATTTAAGTCAGGCCCAGTGTGTATCTCTTCACAGAATCAAATAATTCTCTATCCTTTGTGTAAATGGATTTTTATGTAATAGATTGCCTTAAAATGAGGTAAATTCATGCTGGATAATTTGCACAGCAATAGCTCATTTCCAATATTTATACACAGGAATGAGTATCAGGGGAAAGGTCGTTTTTTCACCCTATCTTTAACAATCCAACCACAACGCGATTTTTCCCCCTTTTACAATAGTACTTAGGCTCAGAGAATATTCGAGAAAATTTCTCCAGGTGAGTAGAATCTCAAGCAAATATTTGGAAGGAATGTGTCTTCCAGTAACCAGCAGTGTATGAGAAGACAGAAGTGGTAGACCGAGGGCCCTTGGGGAAAGCAAAGGGCTCCACTGAAACTCCCTCCTCCAACCTTAATTGGTCAAATGCCAACATAAATGAACTTTCCAAACTTAGGAGCTTTGCACTTTTACTAGGGATAACTGCAGGTGCACAAGCAGTGACCAGCGAGCCCACCGACCCGTGTGCGCCCAGCGGTGGCAGCTGGTCCAGCCAGACGCCCAGGCCCTGGCCGCCTCCACGCCAAGCGACCCGCAGGGAACGGGTTCAGGCCCAGCTGCCTTGGACCGGGACTCCCGGTCCCTAGCCCAACGCCGGATCCTGCTCCGCCTTTCTCAACCTAGACCAAGGAAGGTAAATGGGCACTCCGGTGCCAGGATGAGAAGGGCCCAGTGGGATTCAGTCGCAGCCCGGGGCCGTCCCCAACTCCCAACTTCCCAGAGTTTCCTCCGGCCTCTTTCCCCTTCCCACCGCTCCTGAGGACGCCGCGGCCTCCCCTCGCCTGGAGCGCAGAGCCCGGGAAGTGCAGCGCGGAGCTCAGAGCTCAGGAGCCGCCCCCAGGAGCCCCAGTGATGGGCGCGCAGGTGGCGGGCGTGGTTCCTCCAATCCTACCCCAACCCACCCGATCTCGGCCTCCGCGGAGCAGCCTCCGCTGGGGGTCCCCGCCCGGTTCCAGCATCAGGCCTCAGTGCGCGGCTCTAGATCCCCTCCTCTAGGTCAGTGGCCACCCCTCTGCCCCACCAACACCACCTTTTCCTCCAGTCCGCGTCACTCTTCTGCCTCAGGCCCGGGTGCGGCCCCAACTCCCAGCCCAGGGCCCTCTGGTCGCGCCTGGCAGCGGCAGCGGCACTCACCTGGGTCGCGGAGCCGGGGTCTGGCGCGGTCCCGCAGGTGGTAGATGAAATCCTGGCAGCTCTCGTGCTCCAGGGCCCCACGGGCACAAAGCTCGGCCAGCAGCTGCAGCGCCTGGTGACAGAGCGCGTCCCTGGCCCCGGGCATCGCCCCCCCGCATCCTCGGACCGCGCCGGGCAGGCGGGCGCGGGAGACAGCCCTCCGCCTGCCAGCTCAGAGCCGCCGCCTCCGGGCCGTCCGCGCTCGCCGCCAGGGACCCGCCGAGAAACGGCCCGAGCCCCAGCCGCAGCCGGCCCGGCCTCCCACCGGTTGCATGCAGCTCTTTGCCAGCCGGTCGGTGGGTCGGGATTTTTCTCTCTCCTTTCTAGCCCCTCCGTTCCTCCCCCGACACGAGGAGAGGCGGTGCCGCACAGCCCAGCGCGCCTGGCTCCGAGCGCTCCGCCCGCCTCTCGTGGCCGCCGGGGGCGGGGCTGGGTCGGGGGTGCGCGCCGCAGGGTGGGATCCCGGCGGCCAGTTTGGGCGCCAGCGGAGCACGGCGAAAGCTCTCCCGCTGCTAGACGAGCGCGGTACTGGCTCCGGACCTCGCGCTCAGAGCGGCCGCGCCCAGCTTGGAGAGTGTGAGCGGGTGCGCGCTCCGGGCGCTCTCGCCACCGCACCCCTCGGACCTGATGCAAACCAATCCCTCCCACCGTCCCTCGCCGCAGGTGGCCAAAGCATATTTTGAGGTGCGTTGCACGAAAAGTGCAATCTGGACCACACCCGCCAGATCTGGAGAACAAAGTGCCGGCTTCAAACTTGAAAAGCGCCTTCTGTACATAAACCATGGGTCTGTGGGTGCTAGACGCCCAAATGTGGGGTTTGGGTCCAAGTTTAGCCAACAAAAGAAAGATTTCCCAAGCAGAGGGCCTTTTCGACCACCCTAGTGATTGGAAGAATGTGGAGGCTCTCAGATCAGAACTAAGGTCTAATTAATGGCACCTGAGAAAGACCTGGGACTTACTGAAGCTTCGTAGATCCTTCAAAGGATGGGTGGTTTTCTCAGCAACTGATTGGAAATCTGAGGTTTGCCAATGTGTTCCCAGCACCCACTAAGGAAGACTATCACAGAATCTCTAATGTTTGGGAGGGAACACAGGTCACCTTCCTTCAGCCTTTCAGGCAGTAAGCCCAGAAATAACTGCGCAGTACTGAGCTCTTTTGTTTGTGCGTGCCGGGCACTGTGCCACAAGCTTTTTAAATATATAATCTCATTTAATTTCCTCGATAGCCCAACAAGGTCTCTATAAATGTTATCCCCGTTTTACGAATGAAAAACCATAAGACTCAGAAAGTTGTCACGTGCCCAAGTTCATCTATGGGGAGGCAAGGTAACCTTGATTTCTTTCCCCTTATTTTACATACTAGTATCCAGGCCCCACTCTAAAACAATTAGAGTAGAGTCTCTACAACTGGTATTCTTAGCCATAAGGCTTGGCTGTTGCCAGGAACATCTCATAGCAAGTCATATTGTGCAGAAAGGTAATTCAAGATGTCATAGAGTGTTCATCCTACAGACAAGTCTTTGAAATCCTACTGTGAATGGTGCTAGGGCCTCAAGGACCTTCTACTGGAATAGCAGAGAAAATGTAGAGTTGTAAAGGTAACTCCAGAGAGTTGTGAAAAGACAAGTAGACTCTCTGACCTAGAAAATAAGGGGGGAGAAGAAACCTGCTGAAAGTGTGCCTGTGGAGGAGGTAGAGCAGAGAAACTGGTCCCTGAATGGAAGGAAAGAACATGTGAGGTGGAGGGGGAATCAGAGAGAGTGTGGTGCTGGGGCTGGTGTAATAATGGTGGCGGGGAGCTGTGTTAAAGCATGTATTAAGTTGGTGCAAAAATAACTGCTGTTTTTGCAATTATTTTTAACCTTTTAAACCGCAATTACTTTTGCACCAACACTGATGGACTATGTCAGAGAGGAACTAAAAACAACAAGTTAAGAAGTTACTTTGAGTGACAACATGGATGGACCTAGAGGGTATTATGCTAAGTGAAATCAGACAGAGAAAGACAAATAATACATGATTTCAATTATATGTGGAATCTAAAACAAAACAAAACACGACAAATTAACAAACAAAACAGACTCATAGAAACAGAGAACAAACTGATGGTTGCCAAAGGGGTGGTGGGTGAGGGGATGGATGAAAAAGGTGAAGAAGAATAAGAAGTATAAACTTCCACTTATAACATAAATAAGTCATGGGGATATAATGTACAGTATAGGGAATACAGTCAATAATATTGTTATAGCTTTGTATGGTGACAGATGGTTACTAGACTTATTATGGTGATCACATCATAAGGTACATAAATGTATAACCACTATAATGTACACCTGAAATTAATATAATATTGTATGTCAACTATACTTTAATAAAAAATGAAGAAAAATTACTTTGATAAGTCTGGCAAGACATAATGAGGGCCTAGATCAGGCTAAAGGCATTGGTTGATTTCCAGGAACATCCAAATTTGAAAAATATTTCAAATGTTAATTGACAAGATTGAGACCAACAGAATGAGAAAGAATGAAAGACAAAGAAGTTTCAAAAACTGACCTGGCTCATATGTGGTTGGTCCCTGATGACACCTTGAATTTCAAGCCTAGAGTTTAGGAGAGACAGGTATCAATCTAATGTCACCTGCCACCAATCTAATGTCAACAGGAGTCCCCAATCTGAGGTGCTGTAAAAGGAGAAACTTTATTCAGGCGAGCAGTTTGCAAACCAGGGAAACACAGCCTCTAGAAGAAACTGAAATTTCACTTTCCAGAGACAAAGGGGAGGCACACTTTTATAGAGAAAGTTCCCATCTTGGTACCTGATTGGTCAATTTTTATGCAACTAAGGAATCAAAATTCGCAGTTTAATTGGTCCGAATAGCACTGTCCTGATTGGTCAGCTTCCCATGTTCTGATCTGTCCTTATGGACCCACTCTGATTGGTCAGTATAGATGCAAATAAGGATAGAGCTGTACAGTTCCAATTGGTTGTGACAGTCCATTGGTCAAAAGATGATTCCAGAAATTCCTTTATAAGATTCAGTTCAGATGGCAGGAACACAGTACAGTAGGCTTGGCAGCTCAGATTGTGACTTTTCCTGAAATTCAGTGTGAGTGAGAAGCCCCTATCAGCAATAGCTGCTAGACTCTGGTTATGATTTTGGGCCCAGTTAACCATGAGGAGTCCTTCTTGGCAGATACATTCCTTCTCGGGGTTCACCGGGGAAACTGGCAATCATCCATAGAAAGGTAGAGATTGAGTTGCCACATTGGATGAGTTCCTCCAGGAAAAAAGAGCTGGAAAAACAGGAGAGAGCTTTGTCGTGTAAAATGTGGCTTAACAAGGATGAGGCTGAAAAGCAACAATCATAGAAGGAGGAGAAATCAGACAAAGGGGAGTCATGGGGGCCAAATGAGGAGGAGTGGTGGATGAAGGAGTAATCAACAGCATCAACTGTCAACAGAACTTAAAGAAAAAAGAAACTGTGTTCTTTGGGTATAGCAGACGGTTAAGACATTCACAATTTAGAAAGAATAGTTACTACGAAACCTATCTAGTGTAAGTTACTTAAATGTTTTTGTGCCTCATGTTTCTCATTAGACAATATTAATACCGGCATCATTGGGTTGTTATAAGATTACATAAAGCACTTAGCATAGTGCTGCCACATAGTACGGGCTCAATCAATACATGTTTTTGTTGTTGCTGTTGTTTGTCTACTACAATGTGCTAGGTACTAAACAGTTTCTTAATTAATACTCACAACATCCCTAAGTGGTAGATGTTATTGTTTCCTATTTTACAGGCGAAGAAAATGAAATCAGGTGGTTAAATAATTTTCCCAAGGACAAACTGGTAGATTGTTTCCAGAGGCAGCCACAACCATCCCTCTTATTCCACATGTCCTTTTGCAATGTGACTTTATCACTCCTCCCACCAAGAAGTCAAGTCTATTTCCCTTCCCCTTAAATCTGGGCTGGACCTGCAACTTACTTTTACCAATAGAATGTGTGAAAGTGATATTCTGGTGTCAGAATGGTGGTTGGCTAAGATGTGGAGAAAAAGGAACTCTGGTGCACTATTGGTGGGAATGTAAATGGGTACAGCCACTATGGAAAACAGTATGGAGTTTCCTAAAAAATTAAAAATAGAACTACCAAATGATCCAGTTACCCCATTTATTGGTATATATCTGCAGGAAATGCAATCAGTATCTCAAAGAAATATCTGCACCTCCATGGTCATTATTCACAATAGCTAAAACATGGCAACAACCTACATGTCCACTGACAGATAAGGGATAAAGATGGATAAAGAAAATGTGGTGTGTATGAATGTGTGTGTGTGTGTTGCATTATATATATAATGCAATATTATTCAGTCACAAAAAAGAAGGAAATCCTGGCATTTGAGACAACATGGATGAACATGGTGGGCATAATGTTAATTGAAATAATCCAGAAAGAGAAAGACAAATACTATATAGTATCACTTATTGAGTAATCTTAAAAAAAAACAAAAAAGCACCAAAAACAAAATACTAATCTCATAGACACGGTGGCTGCCAGGGGCCAGGGGCGGGGGAATTAGAGAGAAGTAGGTCAAAAGGCACTTTAAATATATACAATTTTATTTGTCAATTATTCCTCAGTAAAGCTGGAAAAATAATAAAAGGAATCCCATACGTCTTTCATGCTGTTTTTAGACCACATCCTCACTTCTTCTCCCAAGACCCGGATTCTGTACTTGAGAAATGGTTTGATTCCTAATGGCAGAACTTTCTATTAATTGTCATTTTGTTTGATTCACTTCCTTGCCAGATAGTTGCCCTTAACAAAATAAGATTTGACTGGCATGAACTGTTTTTAGTGAGCCCATGCTATCTTCCAGTGATTAGCACTCCCACGAAATACCCACAAACCTCCTGCTTCATTATCCTGAACTGGTATTCATCCTTACACTTGATTGAGAGCCTTAAATATAACTCACCTAGACCAGGAGGAGACTAGAATTGAGCTCATGTTCTGTGACAACCACTCTCTCATCTTGGGCATCAATCTTTCTTTAAATCTCTGAGCTTGGCCCTTCACTGTTTGGAGTAAATTTTTCTTGAGTGATGAAATAAAGGCAAATTTTGGATTGGGTAGTTCCACTTTGCCTGTATGTCTGTGATGGTACCAAGTAGCAAATTGATCTGGGATGTTCAAAATCTTTAATATTCCATCCTGGGCTGTGTCAGTTCCTTCTCAGTTTTATAATTGCCAATTACAAAGTTGTAACTCCAATTTCTTTGACTTTAAAGAAAGTAGAGATTTATTGGCTTTAATATCTAAAAGATACCCCATAAAAGAAGTATACCGAAAGGAACAGAAGGCAGTGTTCCGGGTCAGAAGGCCTGGCACTCCCCCACTGTCTCTTCTTAGAAGACACTCATGGTTCCACATTTGTTCATCTTTTCAGAATGAGGCCAGAGGAGAAAGCAGAGGTCAGATTTCTGCTGACTGAGAAAAATCTGGACCTCGGGACCCTCCAACACTCAGTAACTTTTTAAAAAAATACGTTTTTGTGTCCCTGGAGCTGCCTTTCAAAGTAGCTGATGTCCTTCACCCTGGACAGGTCTGGAAAGAGAGAGGATGATGAAGTGCAAAACTGGCTAGACTGTGTCACAGTGGTTGTAGGATATGCAACTAGTTAAAGAGGTACCAGAAGAAATGATTCCAAATAACCAACACCTTTCCTTGTCTTCCACAGCAAGCTTCCCTCCATCCTCAGTATTGAAAATGGATTTGGAGCAGGCTGGCCTGCACTCAGGTGCCCGCTTAACAAGAGGAGAGGTCAATGTGCACACTTGCGGGGGAGGATATTAAGGTATTAAGCACGGAAATAAGACTTTCAACATCTCTTTCTTGATCTTTTGTTTCACAACAAATGGCTCTGACCAAAATCTCTGGGGGCTGGGAGGGAGGGAGGGAGGAGAGAGAGAGAGAGAGAGAGAGAGAGAGGCATCCATTTTATCATCCTCTAGTTT
Organism: Rhinolophus sinicus; assembly: GCF_057876585.1. Classification (NCBI taxonomy): domain Eukaryota; kingdom Metazoa; phylum Chordata; class Mammalia; order Chiroptera; family Rhinolophidae; genus Rhinolophus; species Rhinolophus sinicus. Next base: position 144,838,706 of record NC_142514.1, on the reverse strand, counting down.
TATTCAGAAGAATAAGCCTATATAAACAAACCTTGGTACTATTTTACTAATTTACTACCCAAGCTCAAACTTTGCTTAGATTCCTCATTAATGAGCACGCAAACCTAAGTTTCTTTGTACTGTCAAATCTTCACAAATGCATGGTTTCTTTGTCTAAAAAATATGAAAAGCTGGGCTGTTTATATCATTTCTCTGAGCATCATTCACTATCTTCCACATGCTCATATTAAATTGTTGTTTTTTTTTCATTTAATATGGTTTGTGTCAATTTTATTATTAGTCCAGTGGTAAGAACCCAGGAGAAGCAAAGGGGAGAATTTTCTCCCTTCCGACACTACTGAGTGCTCACTAAGTGAGGATTTTTTGCTACAACTTCTAAGTTGAATATTACATTTACATATTGAAGCTTCTTCTTTTACCTCGCATTCATTGTTCAAAACTGTATCCTTTCAGTATTGCTTACACTTTGAGTTATCCCTATTGCAAATCTTCGTGACTTTTCTTTCCCACTTGTAACCTACCTGTTTCTAATTTTCTTCTTTTTCGTTTTCTTTCCATAAATCCATTCTGTAAAGCTCTCTTTCAGGAAGCAAGTAGAATTCAGAATCCTAGAGATCTATTTCAAAGTTATAATTATTACGTTACTATCATTTTTACTATAGTTTTTTGAGCTCATGCTATGTGCCAGACACTCTAAAAAATGCTCTAAATATATTAGCTCATATAAGCTCCATATCAACCCTATGAGGAGGGTATTGTTATCGTCACTACTTTCCAACGGAGGAAACATGAGCACAGAATTTAACTAGCCTGCCCCAGGTCACACAGCTAGTCAGTCAGTGGTTGTGATGGGCAGTGTGACTCCTGAGCTCTGCCCTTAACACTGCCCTCCTCTGCAGGTGAGTATAGTGGGTCCAGGTGAGAGCACAGAGCCCACATCCTGAAGCTGAATGAATCCAAATGGCCAAAAGAGCAGCATTGTGCCATCACCGCCTCTGGTGGATGCTATCAGATCTATGCCTTGGTTTTGTTTTCTGTATGTGAGGATGGGCAGGGTCTGACCAATGTACATTTAAGCCCTGTGTGGTCTTTTCAGACTGTCCTAAGTGTCTATTTATAGCAGACATTTACTGAGCAATTTCTCTGTATCACATATTGTATGCTGTGCTTTACGTGCTTGCCTTAAATGAATCCTTACCACAACCATCTGAAATAGATAATGTTATTATCATCCTTATTTTATGGATGGGAACATTGAAATTCTGAGGCCTAAGTCACCTGCCCAAGGTCATCTAGCAAGCTATGGAACAGAGATTCAAACCCACGTTGGCGAGACTCCAGAGACTGAAATTTAACTATTACACAATATGCCTTTTGGTGAATTTCATATCAGAGTTGTCTGGCAGGATTTTTCAAGTTACATACATTCTTGGGGACTCTTATGATCTCCCTGGACAATGGCAGGAAAACCCAATCCACACTCTAAAATGAATTATATACAGCCTACTAAAGAATTGATTAAAGCCCAGGTGATTACATGAGAAACTACCAGTAAAATACTCTGTGCTCCGATTATTCTGCTAACCCAGGCCCACCTGATTGGAAGACTGGTGGTCTGGATCTCTCCCCTCGGTTTCTCCTAGCATGCATCCTTTCGCTCCTTCTCTTCTGCATGTCTTCCTTTAGTGTAGGCATTAGAATTGCCTTTCTCCAACACAGACCTCAGTTTCTCTATCTGCAACTCCTCAAAGGTCAGATTTTGCATAGAGGGTTTCCACTAACTAGACATAAGTTTTCCTCCCATTCAATAACTGCAAAATAATTGCTGTTCCTTACCACAAAACTGTTCTCATGTGCCTGGGCAGTATGTTTCTCCGTTATCTCTTTTTCTCATTTTCATACGGTCTCTAAAATATAGAGGGCGCCAAAAAATGTATACACATTTTTAAAAAGGAAAAAAACTGTATTAAAATTGTAATACTCAATATATACCGATAACAAAAGATGAATCCAAGTCATGTGTATACATTTTTTTGGCACCCCCCCCCCCCCAGTATGGGTGTGTGTGTGTGTGTGTGTGTGTGTGTGTGTGTGAGTCAGTTTCCTCAGGGCTTGGCTAGTATAGGAAGTAATGAAGGATTCTACTTTTGCAACACAAAGCAACTTTCCTGGGTGCATATGGATGTAGCAAATTAACAATTTTTTTTTTTCTATTGAACCATTTTATTCCCTGAGGAAGAATAATTGTTTCCAAGGAGAGTTAGAATTCTTCAGGCTCCTTAGGGCACAGCAGTGAGCAGGGTGAGGGCTTATTTCACTATTTTTGAAGGGTCTTTTGAATTCAGACCTCTTCTGAGAGAGTGCAGTGTATTGAAAGGAAGGGAAACTAATCAAGTTCAGATAATGAAGGTTTTATGCAAAATCTGAACTTTAATGAACTGTAGATGGCTGTCTGACTTTGAGTGTTTAATTAGAAGAAGAGGTGTACTTTTAAACTATAACTTTAACTCCCATTGATTAAAATGAAAGCACATGCCTTAATTTTCTTGCAGATCTTGAAAAAAAGAGATTATTATATATCAGTTGTCCTATTTGAAAACAGTTTTATTTAAGGAAAAATTGTATTGTAAACTGCTTTAAGGATACAGCTTCAGTAAAAGTAAGATATGGTCTTGTACATTTTTTGGTTTTAAAATGTTTGGGGTATTAAAATATATATTCAAAGCTTGTTTTGTGGGTTCACTTTTTAGTCTTTAATCTTGACATTTATGAGGAAAATGTTTTGCATATATTATTCAAGAAAGAAAAAGTAGACAAATTTTCTGAAGTGGTTTTTCCCCTCAATTATGTTCCTATTTTTCTTCAGTCTCCAGTGGTTTTTAGGCTCAACTGGGGGTGAACTCACTTGAAATAAATCTGTCATATGAAACTTCAAACATAGATGCAAGTTAAAACGCAGAAAATGGTTATTACCTTCAAACACAGATACCCAGGGATGGAGTGGGACAGGGTGGGAAGGACTGGAGAGGTTGGAGAACTATTACTTGAACCATCTCCTGTCCTTTGAGATCTATTTTTGTTTTCTTTTCTCACAGGCTACTCTCTTTTGTTATCCTTTGCTGACTTCTCCTCTTCTACTTGACTTCTAACTAACTGTTAGATGCCCCAGTTGGTTCTTAGACTTCTACTCCTCTCTTGCTATATTTTTCCCTAAGGCATTTCATTCAGTCGTAGGATTTTAAATTCCGACTATATATTGATGAGTTCCAAGTTTATATCTCCATCCATGATTTCCCTCTTAGCTCCAAACTCATATGTAAAACTGCCTATTTGATAATCATTTAAATGTGTAACTTCACCTTTACCTCAACCTGTTTCTTCCCAACCCTCCTCATTTAAGTGAATCATTGATTTACACTCAAGTCTAAAGTAATGTATCATTCCCTTTGTCCCATTCCCCTTCCTCTCCTTCCTAATTCAATCCAACAGCAAATCTTTTTGCTTTTAGATGTGTAGTATATCCCCAATCTGTTTCCTTCTCTCTGTTTCCACTCCATTACCCTAATACAAACGACTATTATCTTCTGCCTGGGCCTTGTAATTACCTCCTATAGCGGACAATATTGGTTGTTTACCCAGCATCTATTAATCTCTAGGAGAACCCTAATGTTTCTCATGTAGCCACTTTCTCCCACCAGCCAGGTGCTTCAAGAGAGTCTAGCCCCAACCCTGGATCCCAGAGTAGAACCTAATTAGTCCAAGGCAACTGTGCCAATACTAGTCTCCTTACCAGTGACCGATTTCGGAAGGAGCATCTGACCAAATTGTGGCCAATGAGACATAAAGGAAAGTTTATAGAGGACTCCTGAGTAAGGCTCCTCACTCTTACAAAGGGAAACAAGGAATATAGAGCCTCCTTCTACCTCTGGACATGGTCATGTCTAATCTGATACCAGAACTGCCACAGCCAAACTGCAACCAGCCAGAGAAGATGGAACGAACACACAAAGAAGGACATGGCCTCAAGAGCTCTAGTAAAGTGGAGCCAGAGTCTTGATGGCCTATCCCCACAGACCCCTACCTCTGTGCTTCTGTTATGGGAGGAGGATTCATTTCCATATTACTTAAGCTACTTTGAGGCAGTGTTTTCTGTTACTTGCTTTGAAAGGCTTCTGTGTCAATCTGAATTCCTAGTTGCCAACAATAGAGCCTATTACCATGTTTCCTTGAAAATAAGACCTAGCCAGACAATCAGCTCTAATGCGTCTTTTGGAGCAAAAATTAATATAAGACCCGGTCTTATTTTACTATAAGACCGGGTCTTATAGTAAAATAAGACCGGGTCTTATATAATATAAGCAATTATATTTGCTTATATTTGGAGCAATTAAGTTTTGCTCCAAAAGACGGATTAGAGCTGATTGTTCGTCTAGGTCTTATTTTCAGGGAAACAGAGTAGATAGTTTAAGCAAATTATGAAAGAATGTCCTTGAGTGAATCCGGTTTGGAATCTAGGGACAATATCCATGTTACATCAGCAGACAGATCCAATGAAGACCTTACCACTCCCACCCCCACTGGTGCAGGCACAGCAGTTCACAGTGATAGAGGTTGAGCATGAGATTCACCACTAACAACTTACCTCTGCCTCCTGTGAAAGCTGAATTTCTCTCTACCACCTTCCCCAGGATCAGTTCTCTGCAGTACCCCCTTCTTCATGTCATTTCCTGAATTGAAGTCTCGGTCAGATAAGTCAGACTGGCAAAGTTTGGGCCACTTGCCTTCACTTTAGCTGCAAGGGAGGCTAATAAAGACAGTTTCTGGCTTCCATCTTGAGGTGGCAGGGCTCAAAAAGGGGATGCATTATTTATCTATTGCAATGTGACAAACTGCCCCAAAACTTAGCAACTTAAACCAACAAACATTTGTTATTTCACAGCTTCCGACCATCAGGAATGTGGGAGCAGCTTACTGGGTTATACTGGTTCAGGGTCGCTCATGAGATTGCTGTCAAATTATCGGGCAGGACTGCATCACCTGCAGGCTTGACCAGAGCTGCTTTCAAGAAGACTTATTGGTTGGCTGTTGCCAGAAGTCTCAGTTCTTTGCCATGAAGATCTCTCCACAGGAATACCTGGGTATAAAACACAGCAGGTGGCTATGCACAGTGACTGATCCTAAAGAGAGACGGAGCCCCAGACATAAGCCACAGTCTAATCTTAGATTATACCTTAATCTTAGAAGTGATATACTATCATTTTGTTTTGTTGTATTACTTACGCAAACTAAACCCTGGTACAATGTGAGAGAGGATTACACAAGGGTGTGAGTACCAGCCTGCGGGGATCACTGGAGGCCATCTGGGAGGCTGGTTACCATAGTGGGAAATTTAGAAAGAGTGCATAAAAGGAGCTGGATGACCAGACAGCATGAAAAATGTTCATTAGCACAGTGCTTTCCAGTTTTTTCCACATTGTAGCCGACATGGAAAATGATGCTATTTATTTAGCAAGCTCACGTTAAAGGATGAGTTTGTTTGAAGACAAACCAATCCTGTGGCTTTGCCCAGCCCAGTCCTCTCCTGGTTACATAAGGACCGAAGGGATCAGTATCTTTTACACTTATAACTTGTTCATGTGATGAAACATCCTAACTAATGCACTTCCTAAGAAGTCTTCCTTTTCCCAGTCTTGCCTCCTACAATTCTTTCTCCTTAGAGCCTCTATAGTGATCTTTTAATTCATGAGCTAAGTCACATCAATTCACTGCTTAAATCTCAAATGACTTACAATTATACTGGTAATTAAACCCAAACTCCTTTGTTTGGTCTGTAGTGTCCAGCACAACAGAGCTTTCCTCTACCTTTCTGATACCATCATGTACTACTCTTCCCTTCGCTCAGTTTGTCTCAGTCACATTGTTCTCTTTCTGTCCCCAAATATAATCAGTTTGTTCTCAATTCAGTGATGTTTTATTTGCTCTTTCCTCTACCTCAGACACACACACCCTCAGCTGACTCCTTCATTTTCTTCACATTTTTAGCCTAAACATCACCTTCTTAGTGAGGCCTTCCTCATTGACTCTATTTAAATGCTCTATTTTTTACTAATCTATTTCCTTCACATCACTTAACACAATCAGAAACTACCTTGCTTATCCTATAAAATCACAGATATTTAGTGAGCACCTACTCTGTGCCAGAAACTGTTCTGGGTGCCATGTATGTGTTTGCTTGCTTTTTACTTATCCCCATCCTTCATTCCCCATGAGAGTAGGGACCTTGTCTGTCACTGCTGAGAATCCAGCATCCAAGACAATGCCTGACACTTAGGAAGTGTCCAGTGAATATTTGTCAAATGAAAGAAGATAGGCAATGAAGGGCAGCAAATTTAGATGGGCCAGGGTACTCGTGAGAGCATGGGTCAGCAGCTTGGCAAACACATCAGAACCAGTGTCCTGTGTCAAAGAGTCACGTGAATATGGAGCTCAGAATCCAAGTGAGCAGTCTGGCTCTGGATACATACAGGACAGGGAGTAAGACCAGAAGCAACATGGGAGGATCTTGCTCATGGAAACAAAGTTAAGCTTCCCTCCAGTATCATCTTGTATACTGTCAGTTTTATCAAGACAGACCCAAGCTAGCCAAGTGCAATGATAGCTGTTGAGTATGTCACCCCACCCAAGTTCATGTCTACCTGGAACCTCAAGAATGTGACCTTATTTGGAAACAAGGTCGTTGCAAATGTAGTTAGTTAAGGATGTAGAGAGGCAATCATCCTGAATTTAGGGTGGGCTCCTTCTAGAAGAGGAGGGGATACAGAGAGATACACAAGAAGAAGACAGAGACAGAGATTGGAGTGATGCAATAACAGACCAGGGAGTGCCAAGGGATTGCCAGGAGCCACCAGAAGCTAGGAAAAGGCATGGAAGGATTCTTCCCTAGAGCCTCCAGAAGGAGTGTGGCCCTGACAACACCTTGATTTCAGACTTCCAGAATTGTGAGGTAATAAATTTCTGTTGTTTTAAGCCACCAAGGTAGTTTGTTATAGCAGCCCTAGAAAAATAATACAACAGCTACGCTGGATTTTTTGTGTGTTTGTGTTTGTTTGTTTGTTTGTTTTTCCTGGGCACAGAGCAAGTGTTCAGCCAGGAAAGGTCTGCAGCCAACAGCCAAATAACTCAGCCAGGCAGGTCTGCAGCCAACAACTTGCCCAATATTTGGCACAGAGCAGATGATTTTAAAAATTCTTGTTGTTAATAAATGTTTGATGATTGGGTGACCTGGTATGATTTCAAAACACCCTTAGGAGAAATATATCAAAACCTTTCAGTGATTCTGTCTGTGACTATGGAAAGTCAAAAACACCTGAGGAATCTGACCTTTTCCTGCTGCTGAAAAGAAAATGTATTACCTTTGTCTGTAAAATTATATAAGAGCTGAGGTCAAAATGAATAAGGAAACAGTAGGGCTTGGAAACATTTCTGTAATTTTTATCCAAGTATGAAATATTTTATTTAAATTTGTATTTAAGATTTATTTCTTTACTACTCATGCCGCTTCCTTGTGTAATTAATGGAGCCCTGAGCCAAGAGGACAGTTACCTGGACGATTTCAGGTCACTTTAGGCTGATGAATTGAGCACTTTCTGGATGATTATGACTGTGTCAGTCACTGTGAGCTTTGAAAAATATGTAAGATTAGGTTCTTACCTTGCGGGACTGCACAGTCCTGGATAGTGACAGATGGGTGGTACCTCGTTAAAACACAGGGTCTTGTTAAGGCATTTCATAGAATTAGAAAACAATGCAGAGGGATGGATAGAGTAGTTCTATCAAGAAGCATTTGTCTATTATATGATTGTGTGGCCTCAAGAAAGTGACTCTGGGTATCAGTGTCTCATTGCCAAAACAAACGAGTTTGACAAGACAAGGTCCTTTTGGGTGCTGACAATATAACACTGATCTTGTTTCATATGTGCTAGCCTCATCTCCCGTTAGACTACGATGGGGTAGGGGTCATGTCTCAATCATCCCTCTACCGCAGTGCGCAGGGCATTGCCTGACCCATCAAATTTTGCCAAAGGGCTTGAGAAAGTCTCTGTATCTTAGTTCACTCTGATAGCAGTCTATCAAAAGTCTCCCTTTTCTGAACTGATGTGAGCCCCTCACCCCTCCATGATCTTTTCTGACTCTTAACACCTCACATTATAACCACCATGCGCCTGTATATATGAATGTATCTTAAAGATGTGAGTGTTTATAGGTGTGTGTGTGTGTGCATGCACGCACACACACAAAATGTTAAGAGAGTAAATGTGAAATTTAGTAGCATGTGCCTGCAAGATGTATGAGAGAGACTCTCTGAGTGTGCATTGTTTGTGTTGATTAGACCAGTAAGAAGAAAGGACTTCTTTATGCCCCACAGAATTACCAGCCCAACCTCAAACCAGAAGCTATCCTCCAAGTTAGCAGAGCTTATCCGAGAGAACAAGCCGGGGGTGGGATGGGGTGAGGGGGCTTCATGCCTCTTGCTTGTCAATTCTTGGGCCTCCATTCCCTAATCCTGGGGAGAGAATTCCATTCACTGTGAATCTTAGATAAAGATAACCATGGGAAAGCTATCAGTTTCAGGGCTTTTTTTGTTTTTTTGTTTGTTTGTTCGTTTGCTTGTTTTTAAGAGTATTAAAAAATAGTAAGCAAGTGAACTTGGCTTTCTTTACTGAATAGATGATGTTCTGTTGTTTAGAAAAAACTGTTGTCTGCAAAGTTTTTTTCCACAGACATTGTTTTCAGTTTATGAGCTGCTCTGATCTCAGAGGGGTAAGAGAGTAAATCATCTGTTTTCTGAAAGAAAAGACAAAACCATAAAATAAAAAACAAAGGCCCAATAAGATGACTTTTCCCCCGGTTTAAGCCATACTTGTCTGAGTAAATATTACTCAGGGCCCTGAGTTAAGGCCCAACAGGGCTAAGGTGTAATCAGGTCCAAGTCTGGGCCTCTGGAGACCATCCCAGGAGTATTAACACTAATCTGGGATTTTCAGAAAACACAAAACAGCCTTATGTCACATCACTAACACTGTTTCTGGGTCAGGATGACTCCTGAGGCAAAAGGAACTTCTCTGTACTAGAGAAGCTTAAGGTTTCCTTTCTTGTCCACCAACACCCCTCCCCTCCCCCAGCATTTGCTCTTCTATTACAAAACTAATGGCTAACAGAGCGAACCCATTTGTGGAGCTGTTGCTGTTGTAAGCACTTTACAAGCATTAATTTATCGAATCCTCAAAATAATGCTATCAAGTGGATGCCATTATTATATCCATCTTACCAGTAAGGAAGCTGATGCTTGGAGAGAGTAAGTCATTTGCCCAAAGTGACACAGCCAGGAAGTAGAAGAGTGAGGGTTCAAACCCAGACAATCTGCTTCGACTGCTTTATTAACTGCAAGACCACATTATTTTGCTGGCCAGGCCCCTGCTGCAGACAGGTTCTAGAAATGGACTTGTAATGTGAATATTAAATAAAAGCACAGTTTAAAATAGAACAGAACTTTGGCAATTATGTATTTAGAATTGATTAATTTTTAGGGTTATAACAAGGCAAATACAAGGACGGGAAACACTGAGAATTTGTTGTAACAGCCCATGGCTATAATAAAAAAAATGTACTGACTCTGTGTGGTGAACCCACAAGGTGATTATATATATATATATGATGTATTACAGAATTGTACACCTGAAATCTATGTAACTTTATTAACAACTGTCACCCCAATAAACTTTAATTAAAAACAAAATGTACTTATAAGAGTAAGGAGATTTCAATGCTTTCTCTGCCTCTACCCTTTTATACTATCAACTTGATGTCTCTGGATACAGTGCTCCACCATCTACCTATATACGCCCTCAGCTATGTGAATACTAGAAACTGAATTCCCTAAAAGCATACAGGTAGAGATTTACTAATGAAGAGATCGTGTGTGTTGTTGGAGGGAGATGGGTACAAGGAAAGTGGCTCTTCTTCTTCTTCCTCCTCCTCCTCCTCCTCCTTCTCCTCCTCCTCCTTCTTCTTTTTTATTTTATTTTTTTTTGAGAGTGGCGCTTCTGCAGCCTTTGGTAGGTGAGAGCCTTCTCAGAATTCTCCTCACTTAAGATCCCCTCTACATTCTGGTGAGTGGCTTTACTTGGGATCTCCCAGATTTTCTACCAATATTCCTGTGTAACTTTGTTTTCATTAGGAAGGGAGGGAAGGCAAGTCATGGTTGTCACACTAGGCTTCACAGGAGCCTTTGTGTTGTCTCTTCTAAGACAGATTTACATACATATCTTAAGAATCAAGTGGCATCATGAAAATGGGTGGTTTGGTATAATCCTGTGGCATGGTGCTTTATGCGATGATGCATCCTTGAACGTATCATTGTATTTCCTACACTCTGACTCTATTAAACATTTGATTCCATTCAGAATCCCAAATCAGAGTCTTCTCCCAAATATATCGACTATCTGTGACATAAAATTGATTATTTTTCCCACTGAATTAATATCTATTGTGACATAACAAATTACCCTAAAACTTAGAAACTTCAAGCAACTAACATTTCTGAGTATTATCTCACAGTCTCTGTGGGCCAGGAATACAGATGTGACTTAGCTGGGTTCTGGCTCTAGGTTTCTCTTGAGGTTGTAGTCAAGCTGTAATCAGGGCTGTGGTCTCATCCGAAGGCTTGTCAGGGGGAGAATCAATCCCCTTCCTACCTCACTCATGTGGTTGTTTGCTGCTTCATTTCCTTACAGGCTTTTGTATTGAGGGCCTGAGGTTTTGCTAGCTATTAGCTAGAGACCTCCTTCAGTTCCCTGCAATGTGGGAAATATGCTACAGCTATTAAACTAAGGAGAAAAACATTTTATAAATTATTGCTTTGTTGATCTAGAAGATCCAAAAACATTGAACAAATTATTCAAACAAATTAGAAAAGTTAGGAAAATGTTCAGATGCAAACATAAATAAAAAATATTACTAGTTGCTTCTTTTTGCCAGGAATAATCTAGTCGAAATTATTATGGTGAAATTATTTTATTCTATATCATCAAAAATAAGCAAATTTACAAATAACTAATAAAAAATCTGTGAAAAATAATTTAGAGAATTGTATCATCTATATGAAGAGAATTAGAAACCATATGGAGAGATACAACAGGAAAATAAATGGAGAGATATACCATGTTCCTGAATGAGAATGCTAAATATTATAAAGGTAATTAATTCTTCCCAAATAACTTAAAGATCTAATATGATTCCAATAAAAATTTTCTAAGAATTCTATTTTTTTCTTGACAAAGTGATAACATAGTTAATTTTTAAAAGTATATTGTTTTGAATAGCAAAAAATTTCCGAAAAGATACAACAAGATGGAAAGAGTAATGAAGAGGGATTTGTCTTACAAGATAATAAGGCCTACAATAAACTTTCAGTTATTAAGATGCTGTGTATCTAGGATAAGAATTGACAGTTTGATCAATGGAGCAATATAAACATTTTAGAAACCAACACTCTCATATGTAAGAATTTAATATATAGTTAAATTTCCATCATAAATCAATGTGTAAAGGAAGGCGTATTCAATAAATGATGCTGGAACAATTGGTTAGGTATTTAGGGAAAAATAGAGCTAGCTTGAAATGACTTAGTGATGTGCTTAAATTTAAGACAAAATAATACTAAAACCAAAGTAAACTAAATTAGAATAAACTGTATATGAGCATTTTGTTGACCCTGGAAGGAAAAATTTTTTTTCTAAGAATGAAAGACATAAAAGAAATCACTATGCAAATAACAAATAAACAAACAAACAAAAACCGGATTACTTAAAAATCTAAACTCTACTTCTCATAAGTTACCACAAAATAACATTAAAAGAAAGTTGACAAACTGGGAAACTTTTTGTAGACAAAGACTTTGTCTTCTTAAAATGTTTTCTTTAAATTGCTCTCAAATCAAGAAGAAACACACTAATACCTCAATAGATAATAATGGACAAAGGCTATGGTCAGATAATTTACCAAAGAAGCATAAGAAGCCAAAAAATATATTTTTTTAAAGGTTGATCTTTTTAGTTATGAAAGAATTGTGGGATAAAATAACAATGGAATAGTATTTTTCTGATTCTAAATTTGAAAAAAATCTTTAAACGCTATAATACTCAGTGTTAGTGAGGGCTATACTATCATTAGGTATAATCCTGTCTGGGAAATAATTTTGGAAAAGTATACCAAAGTAGTTAAATATTAATATCCTCTGACTAAAGTAACTTTATTAATTGGAATTTATGTTTTTAAAATAGAAGCTATTTTAAAAGTTTAATTTTCTAATAATATGGAAGAATCATTTGATATTGATGGATTAATATATTTTCAGCAATTATAAATCATAATCTCAAAGAAATTAGTTAATTAAATTGAAAAATATTCATAATACAAATAAAATTTTAGAATGAAATATTTCATGTTTACATAACATCATAAATTTGTGTATATCTATGCATGCACACATACAAATACCAATACACATGCATATATAAAAATGACCAGGAAAATATTTAAAACTTAATTGTATCTTTATGGGTGGATTATGAATTTGTTTTCTTTTAGTCTATTTTTTTGTAATTTTGAATATACTCAGAATATTATATTTTAATAATAATTAAAGAACTGTTGAGAAGAAGGATAAGGGGATATTTCTAAATTCCAGGAGACATTCACTCATATACTCATTCAACAAATGTTTACAAAGTGCTTACTAGTGCCAGATGTTATGTTAGGTCTTCAGTATACAAAGGGTGAATGAAGCCGGTGTGATTCCTTCCCCTAGTGACCGACCACACAGTCCCTGTGCCTCTCAAGATTTGTAGTTCTGATTTTTGGCTTCCCCTTTTCTAGTGGGAAATAAATAAGTTGCATTTTTCTCATACTCAGCAAAAAGAAAAAAAAAGAAAAGAAAATTCGCATGCTTTCCCTCAAAGAAAACCTAGCAACCAATTCTCTTAACTTCCTATCCTTTTACTCTAATACGCAGCCCTCCCCCGGAGCTAACTTTTTCCTGAAAGATGACTGTGTCATTAGCAGCAGCCAAATTGCCAAGTGACACCTTCCTTTCTCTCTGATGTGTTACCAGCCCAGGAGCTCAGTTTAGCAGAGTTCTGTGCTGAGGCTTCAAAAGGAATGAATTGTTTCTTTTAAATAATCTCTAAGAGGAGCTCTAGGAAGAGCTACAGTGAGCTATATATTTCCCCAAGATTTTGCTGTTATTTCTACAATATAATGTGTGTATATGCTCATGATCTGCTAGCGCCTAAGTGCTATATGCACCTAATACATGTGGACTAGATTTCCCAAACAGAACAATTTATGAAAACTGTATTTAATAAATGATTCCGAAATCAACCGTCACAAATACTACTACGCCTTTAATTACTGATTAGCTGGGAACAGATTTTAAAGCATTCTTTTTCCTCCAGCTGGAAACAGCTTCTGTCAGGCAGTCAGTTATTCAACATTTCCATGAATCCTTTCTAAGCGGCAGCCATGATCCTACTGAGGATATTAAGATGAATGAAGCAGACTTTTACCTGTAAGTCCCTAACAGGGTTGAGCAGAGGTGTAGAAAATATTACACTACTGTGAGCGAAGGGCTATGTTCAAGATATGTTCAAAAGAAAAGCTTTGAGAACCAAAGGGGAGATCATCAAATAAATTCTGTTAAACATGCTATTTATGCTAAATTTACAAATGAAGCTTGAATGGCACACAGAATGGGGACAGGCCAAGAAAGGGCATGTGAAAAGTTATGGAAACTGTCAAAAATACTATGCGGTGTGTACCAGGATAATTTATTGACCTACCTAATGGTTATTTTGTTTCTGCTGCTGAAAAAAAATTGGAAAGAATGTGAGCTTTGTGTTTTTCTCACTGTGTTTTTTCTGCTTCACATTCTGACAAGTTATCAAGCACTGCTCTAAATCCCTCTATTAGCTATTAATTCAATAAATCCTCATGATAACAATATGAAGGAGGAACTATTATCATCTCTAGCTTACAGAAAAGAAAACTGAAGCACCGAGTAAATAAGTAATTTATAGATTAGTTACAACCTCAAATTCAAACAGAGGCAAATTGGGTCAAAGTCTATATTCTACAACCACCATCCAAACAAAGGATTCACATGCAGAATATACAAAAAGTCTCCCACAAATCAAGAAGAGAAAACATAAAAAAAAATTCACAGGTTATAAAGTTCATAGAAGAAGAAATCTGAATGGGCAATAAACATGCAAAAAAAGGTTCAACCTCATTTGGATTTTGCAAACTGCAAAGTAAAGCAACAGTATAATTCCATTTTTCTCTCATCAAATAGGTAAATACTAAAAAGTCTGACAATATCAATAATTTGCAAGGATTTGGGGAAAACATAGTACTCATATATTACCGGTAAGAATATAAAGTGGTATAGCAATTTTAGAGAGCAATTGGTAGCAGCTAGCAAAATTAAAACTATGCAAACTGTATGATCCAGCAGTCCACTTCTAGATGAACTAGAAATTCTCATATGGACGTGCCACAAAACATATATAGTGAAAGCAAGTAATCTATTGTTTGTGACATATAAAGCTGACAGCCACCTAAATGTCTATTACGAAGGGAACAGACAAGTAAAACTTGTTATGTTTATAGTCGTGTTGTGAAATACTCTACAGTGAATAAAAATGTTGAACTATATATAGGTTATCTATGTCTGTAAGCAATTAACCACCATTAATCCTAGGTTGTGGGAGAATAGATATTTGTCATATTATTCTCTGTGTTTTTACATAGCTCTAAAATTTCTTAGATAAAAAGCAAAGGAAACCACAATTGCTCTTCCTCTCTTAAGGAAGGAAGCATAAATTCCACAAGATCCCTTAAGTTTCTCAGATCCCAACAGTATTTTCTACTTTTGCCACTTCCTTGACTTTGTAGAGGCAGATAATTAAGCTTTTGCACTTTCAAAAAGACTTATGAGCATCTGATGCCTCTTCTCCCCTCCATGGGCTTGGGTTGTTTGTCCTAGGGCTGAAGGGCATCTCTTTACACAGCCATATGCTGTTTTATTTTCCTATTTACTATTTTCAGATGGGCCAAAGCTTATCTTGGAACCAAAAGCTTATCTCTTTTATTATAGGATGTTTGTGAAGGGCATCAGAAGTAGCAAAACTGCTTCAACACCCTACATTTTTCCACCAAGGTCTCTGAAATCCCAGTATTATAGTAGGCACAGCATCTGACTCAAAATCCAAATAGATGGCAGTTTAACTAGTTGTTTGACAATCACTCAACCATGATGGTCAACTTCTCAGCAAGGGGCCTCACTATCCAACATCCAAGCTCTTTGCTGGTTCTATAATTACAAGTCTGTTAGTTGTAACATTCCAACATCTGTACCAATTTTGGTATTAATCAGAATGCTTTAGATTGCAAGTAACAGAACCTCAAGTGAAACTACCTTAAGCCACAAATGAACTACATTGGTTCCTATACCTGGAAAGTCCAGGGGTTAATGGGTCCTTTCAGGCACGGCTGGACTGACGGGCTTAACTAATTTATTATTCCTATTTATTCCTCCTATTCCTCCTCCTGCTCCTCTTCTTCCTCATTTTTTAATTCTGTTACTCTCTGTACTTGCCTCATTTTCTCCTACTATAGGTGAACTTTTTCTGTGCAGTTAGGGAAGATGGTTGCCAGCAATTCCAGGTTTCCACTGTCCGAGCTTAGTAAGCCCAGTGCAAAGGTAAGTACTTTCTCAGTGTCCATATATCAATCCCAAGGAAGGATTCTGATTTCCTTTTTTGGGTCATATGTTTACTCCTTGAATCAATTACTATTTCCATGAGGTGTGGGCACTGTGATGATACCCTATCAGAACCAAATGGAAGGGAAATGATCTCTCAAAGAAAGAGGGTGCTATGACTAGACAAAGAGGAAGAGATGCTGGGCAGAAAAACTGATTGGTACCATGAGTCCATTAAAATTCTTTCTACTTAGCCCTAAATTTTCAGTTACATACAACTTCCTTCCACTAGTGACTCTCTAAAGAATTAAGATGGAACTCTGAAGAAAAATGACCTCTGAATGATCCTTTTATTGAGGTCAGCATGGAAGTAGCAGATCAATGTGATAAAGAATGGCAGTTCCAAAGCTCCAAGTGATGGCCCCACAGCAATGTAAGTAGATACATATATGAAAGTAGGTATGAGAAACTAGATATTAATAGAAAAGTCTTCAGCATGAACTGGCCAAGTGGTAAATGTGAGACAAACTCCTTCTTCCCTCAAATACATATAGAAAGAAAAGTTTTGGGGTGGTATATTAGTCAGGATTTTCCAGAGAAACAGAACCAATGAGATACAGGAGATATATTATATATATATATATATATATATATATATATATATATATATATATATATATATTTCTGACGTGCATTTTTCCAATGGGGCATATATACATCCTATTGTTTCTGTTTTTCTGGGTAATCCTGATATGACATGACATGACATGACATGACATGACATGACATGACATGATATGACTGATATCATATATTTATTTTAAGGAATTGGCTCACCTGATTATGGAGGGTGAGAAATCCCAACTTCATAGTCAGCAAGCTAAAGACCCACAAGAGCCAATGTGTAGTTCCAGTGTGAGTCTGAGGTCTGAGAACCAAGAGAGCCAATGGTGTAACAGTTGAAATCTCTGAAATCTGGCAGGCTTGAGACCCAAGAAAAGCTAATGTTTCAGTCCAAGTTTGAAGGCTGGAAAAGACCAGCTCCAGTAGTCAAGTAGGGGAAGTGCTTTCTTACCCAGCCTTTTTGTTCTCCTCAGGCCTTCAAGTGATTGGTTGAGACCCATCCATATTAGGAGAACAATCTGCTCTACTCAGTCTAACCATTCAAATGTCAGTCTTCTCCAGAAACACTCTCACAGATACATCCAGAATAATGTTCGATCAAATGTCTGGGCACCCCATGGCCCAGTTGACACATAAAACTAACCATTACAGATGGAAACAGGAAGATGTCCCTGCTTTTATATGCTTGAGATTTTCAGGTAGCACACTTCATAAGCTTTCTACGGCCTATCTACTCTTCTCACTCTTCTCTGCTTCTTTATTCAGATCTTTTCTCTGTTCCTTGTTTCATTCTTCTCTATGTCCCATGCCCTTCTGCCCTCCTTTCAAACATGTTTCTTTCTATATTCTATTTTCCCATGAAAACCAAAGTCGTTTTATTTTGTGTGGTTGGTTTTTTTTTTAAGACAACTGTAGACTTTAGACTTTTTGGTAAAGACTGTCATCATTTTGACTTAGTTACTTAACATGAGAACACTAACTCTCCATAGCTGTGATATAATGAGAATTGTTCCTCCTGTTTCAAATGATATGATTAAGGACATCTATGAGGAAAACAGAAAGATATACATAACAATATTAGGACATATTTAATATCATAAAGATATCTCCTTGGAGGCAGAAAACTCTGGGAAATTTGTGGGAGGAGGCCACATCCTTGAGCACTTTGACTCGTTACCACAGAGCTGATGGACACATGATGAAGACACCAAAATACCTTTTGAAGACCTGAATGAGGAATGTAGGGTGTCTTGAGTGGTTAGCCCTCCTACTCTCAACAGCAAGAGGACACTGAACGATGTGTGTAGTATTGGTATCTATGCCATCCCTGGCTGGCCAATAACCCACTGGGGCCAGAAGTTGAATTTTGAACTCAACCATACCTACAGTCATCCCACGTTTCCTGGATGCAGCTTTACTTCCAGTGTCCACTATGGGAAAGACCAGTGCACAGCTTTCCTCCTACTTTCCACCAGGGCTGAACGCTTTAGCTTGATCTTGACTTCATGGCTCTCTAGTCAAATGGAAGTGTGAGTGCTTTTTTATACTCCCAGGGGAAACACCTGCCCTCCCTGAGTGTGGTCATGCTGTGAAAAGAGAGATTCTAGAGTATTGTTCTACAGCTACTTCCTCAGTAGCTGAGCACCAGGCAAAATGTCAGAGCAGCTGGTGCCCATCAATTCATCTTCTGTGATTTCAAATACCAATTAGAATTGCAAACTCCTAATTGCCTCATTTCTAGCCACATTTTAAAGTAATTAATAAGTAATTGAGTAATGGGTTAATAATAGCCTTAATCATTTTTCTAATGATCAGCTCCCGCATATAGTCATCTTTCCAACCCGTGGGGAGAATTGCACTCAGATCATATCTTGTTAATAGCCCCAAGCTGGTCCTGTAAAGCTATCGTTTCTTACCAGAGAAATTTGTTTTCATTCCCCAAAGCAGTTAAAAAAGATAAATTCAACATTCAAGCTGCAATCTGTCAGATATCTTTTAAAATTTATTCCTTCTCTTACACGTGCTGTCCCTTCCTCTTATCCAATTGATTCTCCTGCTAAAACTCAAAGGGAGGTGTCAACATCTAGGCGTGATTTCTAATTGCAGTGAAGCCTTATCTCATGACCATTCCTGAACACACACTTTCTTTAGTAGTAAGAACATTTACCTGGACTCTCAGTTTTGTTTTATCATAATTATAGCTTATATTAGCTGTTAGATATGAAGGGACTTACTAACCTTGGGTTTTAATTCAAGGAGAATGATGGCCACTGCAAAACTACCCAGACCTTCAGGAAAGTTTTAAGCAAGAAGTATAGAGGGTCATAAATAGATCTCCCAAAGAGGTTGAAACTTGCTCTCTCATGATGACCCCCAGCAGTTGAGAACCAGTGTGAGCAAGTCACTTAGAAATGGGTCAGAAGAACATTGGGTGGGTAAAACGGGTGAAGGGGCTCAAAAGGTACAAACTTCCAGTTATAAAGTCAGTCACGGGGATGTAGCATACAGCGTGGTGACTATAGTCAAAAATACTCTATTGCATATTTGAAAATTGCTAAGAAAGTAGATCTTCAAAGTCCTCATCCCCAGAAAAAAAGAGAATTTTTTTTTTGTACTCATGTATGGTGACAAATGTTAAGTAGATTTATTGTGGTGATCATTTCACAGTGTATACAAATATTGAATCATTCTTTGTACACCTGAAATATAATGTTAGGTGTTGATTATACTTCAATAAAAACAAAACCCCCCACAAAATATGGCAATACCTCAGGCTATGTTCTCTTTGTTATTAAAAAAAAATAATTGGAAGTCTCTATCAAATATCACTAACCTCCATTCTTTGGAGTTTGGGGGTTTGGAGACAGGAACTGTAATTCTAAATATGCAGAATAAGAGGTTAGAATTATGAGTGTGGGGATGAGACTATTGGAGAAAAATTTACAGGGATTGGTTGGTATAGGGTCTTTTCAGGAAAAGTGGTCCTTTTATTTTAGAACTGTCTCTCCACTGGTCTTTTTAATCCAGAATATACTAAAATATATTAAATATACTAAAGTTCCTACCTTAAAAAATTAAAACCAAAACAGGTCTCCTCTGCTCCTCCCTTCTCCTCTAGTGACTACAGTGTGTCACCTATAGGCTTTCTATGTGCTGTGATACACACACACACACACACACACACACACACACACACACACACAGGAACAGGTTCCCCCGCCCCCAGTGTGCAGAGAGTTTCATAGTGAAACAGTGTTTCTCAAGGAGGTGGCGGGGTCATTGTGGGGTATCAGAATTTGGGGAAGAAAGGTATCAAGGGTGGACTCACTTGGGCACAGCCACAGGACATACCTTCCCTATCTCTATCCTGTGGTTCCCAGTTGAGAACTACCACTTTTGAATTGCATCATGCTAACTTCTCATTTAGGAGTCTTTTGATCAGTCCTACACATGATGAAATCAAAACTCTCTTCCTGTTAGTTAGATCCAAATCTAGGAGATATAAAACTAATTATAACATATATATTCACCCCCTTAGATTGGGTTCCTCAGAAATAGACTCTGCAAACATTTGATGCAGGAGGTATTGAACACTGTTCTTGAGACTGATGCCTATAAATGGGTATGAGAGATGGGATTCTGCTGAGAAAGAGGTAAAAGTGCTATGTGATTGCACTCAGTTTCAGCCAATCTTATGGGAGCTCTGAAGCTGGAATGGCCCTTTGGAGACATCCTGAATTGAAGCAAGGAGACTGCGTTCTGATATCACCAAATCAACCATCATTGAATACTGACTGCCTCCTGGAAGGGAGCATAATCTTTATCAAGGACAATTTCTGTGGAGGGACTCAGCCATGACCAACCAGCAGTCAACCTTCCTGACAACTGGAAAAATGAGCGCCTCACTCCTGGAAGAGGGGACCTAAATGACAGTCCCCAGCATCTAGTACATTCACCCTTCCTCCCTCTAAGTCCCCCTATTGAAGCCTATTCAGGTACTTCAGTCTTGCCCATCCCTTCTGATGCATTAGGTATGGTGGGATTCTGGCAACACTGAGGTGATTTTGTTCATTTGTCTCAACCTGCTCTGTGGGAGAGGGATTCGTTTTATCCCTTCTCTCTCTCTCTCCAGGAATTTGGCTCTATTCACTTCCAACAATAAGCAATCACAACCACACTTTTTCTTCTCAGAGACTTCCTTCTAATCCCAGGTACTTTCTCTACAACTTGTTCAAAACTTGACTTATCAAAGTCAGTTCTAAAAAATTGGAACTCTTCCATACCCTTTAATTAGAATTTCAGTGATTTCCTAATTGTCAAAGTCAAAAGATGCGTTTTACTCCTCAACTTGTTTGACGTCTCTAGAATATGACTTCATTCTACTTTGAAACTCCCTTCTCTCCCTCCCCCACATTTTTTGACCTCACTTTCTCCTCACACTCTATTTATTTCTCTGGACCTAATCTCTGAGATTCTAGACTCTTCTCTTCTGTCCATCCCTAAAGCACCAGTATGCTATCTAGACTAATAACCCCAAAAGTGTATTTACTATTATTATTCTTTCCTCACACCTCAACTATATGCTGTTGATATCCATAGCTATAAATCTGGCTCATATATCCTGACTGAACAGTTTTGCTACGTATGTGTGATTTACATTCAAATAGCTTAGACAAGTTATATACAATATGTCCTCTTTTTCCCCAAATGCAATTCTCCTCCTATATTCTCTACCTCAAGTAATGGTATCACCAGACACATTCATCACCAAGCCATTCTAGGCTCTGACTTCTCCTTCTCATTCCACATATAATCCAACACCAAGTCTGTTTATTCCACTTGCTAAGTAGTTTTTGAATTTCTCCACTATTCCGCATATTGCTACTGGCTCTACTAAAAGCTTCATAAATTCTCACCTAAGCCTCTTTAATAGCTTCCTAATGGGTTTCCTCACTCCATTCTCCCCTCATCCAATTCATTTTTCACACTACCAGAATGATCTGCTTATAACACACATCTCATCTTTTTGCTTCCCTTCCTTAAAAGCCTTCCACTTCCTATTGCCTTCTGGATAATGTTCAAACTCTTTGTCAGGGCATTAAAAAAATCCTCATGATTGAGCTCTTACCCAGCTCCCCAGCCTTATCTCATCCACACTCCACTACAGACATGCCAGACCTTTTGTAATTTCCAGAATCTATCGTATTTCTCTTACTACCATGTCTTGCTTCTGCTGATCCATTTGGATCATCCTTTCCCACATATGGAGACTTTTTCGGAAGTGAATTATGTTTTCATGGCATTTCTCATCAGACTACACTGTCCAAGGAAAAGAACTACAGGGGTGAGGGCCAGCTGGTAATTTTTACTGAGCATTCTATGGCACATATGTTTCAAGAGGTGGAAATGAACTGAGACTATGGTCAGTGCCTAGAGACAAAAAAAAATGTACCTATGTCACTTTGAAATTGAAGTTAGGAAAAATAAAGTATAAAGGATATTTACAATTCTGAGAATCCAGGAAACTAAATTCAATTTGTTACCTAGACAATCCAACCAATGTTATTATTATTGGAAAACAGAGAGAGACCAAACCAACTTTAGGTTCATAAAACGATGTTCATAGGAGGACGGATTAAAGCACAACCACATGCCCACTCCCTGCCTTTAGTCACTGCAGCAAGTAGAAGCTGGCCAGGTGGCAGCTCTCTTGGCTTTCTCAGATCCATGCTGCCTGACTGTAGTTACCTTGCTTTCCTAGAAAAAGTTGTGAGCCAAAACTACCCACAGCTGCCTGCCTAGATCAAAGGGTCCTGCGTGGCAGTCATATTTCTGGCACCTCCATTCTTTATTACCTTCCAAGGAATTAACAGGGATGGAATTCCGATAGTTAACTGTACCATATTAGGATCTTATAGTCATTTAACTCTTAGAAAAGACTTACTTAAGATCTGCCTTGCACAGAAGGCCTGCCTTCCTTTCATCTATGTTCCTTCAGGAATTAAATCCAACTGCTGCTTCTCTAGGCCAGAATTACATAGGATTTTCATGAACCCACCCCAGTGTGTTTGTGTGTGTGTGTGTGTGTGTGTGTGTGTGTGTGTGTTTTGAGGGGGGGGTCTATGTAGCTCTTCAAAGGGGAAATAAATCATGGAGCAAATAAAACAAATTAGCACATCAATATAGAGTATAAATCTGAGTAATCAGGACAAATAGGCCAACATTTTTAAAAAAGAGTTAATGTAGGAAATAGGAAAACACAGCAGGCTGCCATGCTAAAGAGAAATTTGGCAATAAAAAAGTGTTTTTCAGCATAAAAATTGTATTTTCCAAAAATAAAAAATTCAATAGAGGCAATGAACAGAAGAATGTATGCCACCAAACACCAAATTAGAGTTTAATTATTGAAACAAATAATCCTCCCAGAACACAGAGCAAGAAGACAAAGAGATAGAAAACATGAGAAAACTCACGGAGGCTAATCCAGGTGCTCCAATCTGAAAAATGAGAGGAATGAAGGGACAGAAAAGAGCTAATGGAGGATAAGTGGCAATAAAAGTTGAACTGGAAGAAATTTCTCTTGGCCAAATACTGGCCAAGATTATCGAAAAACTATCTACATACACTTAGACACACGCTGGTGACACGTTGGAACCAAAAGATAAAGACCTAAAAGGTTCCACAGCAGTTACCTAAAAAATAAATAATAATAATTTGATTGGCATCAATATCTTCATATGCAATACTGGATATAAAGTATCAATGGAAAAATATCTATGGATTTTTAAGGAAAAGAGATGGTAATTCTGCATGAACATATTCAACTAAATTTTGTTCATTCATGATGGCAAGAAATTTTTAGACATGCAAACACTTAGAAAGTATCACATACATATTTCCTTTCTGAAAAAAGAAGACTCTCATAAAAGTACTCTAGCCAAATGAAAATTGCATTAGCATAAAGATCTCAAGATGGTGAAAATTTAATATACAAGAAACAGTAACAATCAATGAGACTAGCAGAAATTCCACCTAAATAACAGTACTATAGTCCTGAAATATGTGGAAATTGTTCAGAAAGAATTCTTGAAAGAGAAAGGACATAATGTAAGAAAAAATAAATAATATAAGAATAAACTCAAGAGTACAGATTCTCAAGATTAACTGATACTTCTATCGCTTTCTGGCTATTATCATCAAGAGCAAATTATTTAATCTCTTGTGCCTTGGTTTCCTCCTCATTATAATAGGATTGATAATAGCATGTTTCATAGCGTTGTTGTAAAGAATTAGTACATAGAAAGGGCTTAGAAAGGTATTTAGCATATAGTAAGTGCTTAATAAACATCATCTGTCATCATCATCATCATCATCATTGCTATTATTATTAGCATATCGAAAGGGCAGAAACATTGCTATTTTATTCTTACCACTAGAAAAAAACAAAGGCTCAAATGTTTAGTTAAATTAAGGAAACCAGTAGAAACCTTGAAATAGGTATAGAACTTCAAAATCAATTGAAGACAAACAGAACAAACATACTTTGATTAATCCAATTTATTAACCAAGATGATAAATACAGGACAAGGAGCTTGTTTAAGGGGGTGACTATAAATCAAATTTTGGACACACTGAATTTGAGATTCTTCTTGGACAGTTAATTGGATATTTCAGACTCCATTTAAGAGAGAGACCTGGATTAAGGACATATATTTTTGAAAATGAAATTTACAGATGTAGTTAAATGAAGAAATGAGAAGATTTTCAAGAAGGGGGATTAGGATAATGTGCAGCAGGAAAGGCTGATAAAGTAGTTTGATTTGGCCACATAGAGATCACCGGTAACTTGGTGAGAATAAACCTGATCATAGCAGACTGAGGAGGTAATTGGTGCTCAGGCAACATGCAGAATCAGATGGCGAGATAAAATTACACTAACTGGGAAGGGTTACACTCAGAGAAGAATATCCTTGTCTCTGTGCAGAGGTAGAAACCTTCACACGCACAGACCCTGAGACAAAGAGGCAGTCATTACTTCACTCATTCAACAAGTATCTATTCAATACCTATGTGCCAGAAGCTGTGCTAGACTCTGGGGAGACAGTGGTGAGTAGAACACACCTTCCCTTCCCTCATGTGGTATTAAGGCCTATAGCCATGAAAAAGAAAATGAAGTCTTTCCTCAGCCCACAAAAGGAAGAGGTTTCTTTCTAGATGGTAAACCAGCTAAATAAATGCTGGGATATAAAAAGGCTCCAACTTCTTTCTTTACCTTGCCAGAGAGAAACATTCATTTTCATCAGCATTCAGTATGTCCTGAATTTAGGATATTTAGGATATATAGAATATATGTATAGGATATCAACATTATTACATATTATACTCTCGCTATATTACACTTTGAGTTCCAGAATCCTTTGCATCCCATTAAAAATGACTCCCTTTTACTGGGGATGTAGACCACCCACTTATGGCTCCTTCTCCTTAGATAAGGAGACAAGAAAAGCTTCTCTTTCAGGGGTCACTGCAAACAGTAGGTCATTTATGTAGGAAAAAGTCTGGGCATTTCTTTTGGGCATCCCTTCCCTCGGTTCACTCCATTCACCTCAAATCAATCTTAGGAAGCAACCTGAGGAAGGGGCAGGGAATACCTTTTCTCACAGTTCTTGTGAATATTCTACCACAAATTCAAGCTTCATAGGTGTCAATTGCGTAGTGATAGCAGTTTCCTATCTGTGTAACTTCACATTCTCATACAATTGGACTGCATTCCCTTTTGCAGAGGTAGCACAGTGACCATTTCTCATCAATTGCCTTGCGTGAGTGATGGAAGACTGGGAATTAGGAATTCCATGTATAAATTCTGAAGATGTACTGTATTGTAGGATTGGGGACTGGAGCAAGGAAATCTTTACTCAAAAAGAGAGGGGCAAAGGGCACCAAAAACAAAGGCATGCATAAAGCCTAGGTGGTGACATGAATTCTGAAGAAAGCCAGAAGGATCTGTGCTAAATTTGTTCAAATCCAATGGGACTAGAATTGGATATTAAATTTAGGGTGTGGGTCCAGGAGACAAAAATCAGGGATAAAAATAGCAAGAGCAACAGGCACAGAAGTTAGTGACTGCCCCTAGGAGACTGCTTAGCATTTAACTGGGATAAGCTTTGAAGTGTTTCTGAGATCTGTTTGAGTTTCATGTGACCTCCAGGAACATGAGCAACTTTCTTGGAGTATTAAGTCAGAAGTCTGTGTGGGTTGTAGAAAAACACGGGAACATAAATTTGTACCAGCTCCAATATGCATCCCTCAGATTTAGTCTGCTCTAGTTTCCTAGGAAATTATTACTGTTGGCTGCTGGATATTCTATTGAATGGATACATTATAGTCAACTTACCCATTTCCTTATTCTTGAAAATTTATGTCATTTTCATTTTTCACTGGTACTATGATTAACATCTTCCTACATGCATTTGTGTAAAGGGGGAACTTGGTGTCTGAGCAGATAGAGTAAGAGAGAAAGAATTCAGGTAATTTCTTGGTTTCTCGGAGGTGCATGTATTGATTTTAAGGTACCTATAAGACATCTTGAGGGAGATTTCAAAAGGCTGGCTAGGATTTACAGCTCTAGAATACAGGATATTTACAAAGTAGAAGACACAGCTATCATTTGTCTGCATTTGGGTGACACTTGAAACTGTAATTGCATAGATATAATTACCCAGGAACATTGCGCAAAGAAGAGATCAAGAAAGGCCAGATTTCTGGGGAACACCAAAATATAATAATATGGGAGGGCAGAGACGGATCCTTTTTCCTTCAAAATAGAGGTCAGTGATATAGAACCAAAATATGATGTGATTACAGAAACCAAGTGGGAGAGCTTAAAAATGGAATAATATTACTTCCTAATTAGGAAATATGCTAAAGACAAGTCCAACCGGATAAAGAAAACAACTGGTATTAAACTTTCTTCTGGCTCCCAGATTTCTCCAGTTGTTCCTGTTCCCAAATTGGATAGAATTAGATTCTCAGTGAATTACTGAAAAATAAAATGCATACTGATAAGTGATGCTTAGCCTATGCCTAAAATTCACAAAATTATATATAATAGATTTAGTTCTGCTATAAGCATTTTGACTATGGATTTATTTCATATGTTTACACCATACAACTTATTTGTTTTAGAACATATATATATATATATATATATATATATATATATATATTGGTTTTTTTTCTTTTTTTTTTTTACTAGGAGTCATCTTTGGTCCTTTACTGTACCCACTAAAATACTTCATCTACTGTCATTTCTTATTAAATATTTATTGGATTTACTTAATTGAATCTATGACACAATTTGGAGCACATTATACTAAATAAATGTTATTGAATAAATAAATTAGTGAATCAAGTTTAAAGTCTTAATTCACAGAGACTGAAGATTTTATCTTCCTCCTTGTTAAAGACACATGCTCTGCTACATAGCTCCATATTGTAGCTGGAGGCAATGTGGTATGAATGAATGAAGTGATAAACATAATCATTAATCAGTTACCGTGTACTAGTCACCAGGACAAGCATGTTACATACATCTACCAGAATCTGCACTTTTATTCATTCTCTCTTTCTCTCCTAATGATGAGTAAGTACTTCCTGAGTTTATCTAAGGCCAGCCCCTCCGTTGGTGGACTCAGTGGCATGCTCATAAATGCTTAACATCTTATTATCCTAGGGGACAAAGCCCAGATTTGTAGCATCTTTGGATTTCTGTGGTATAAATAATCCCATGATGGCCTATTTCAAGCTACCAATGTGACGTCACTGAACTTGAAATTGGGAAGAGATGCTCACAATCTGCTCGTGAGAGATTGTATGAGAGGGACTCAAAAACCCACTAGATGTGCTAGATCTCACCCCTTCTTGTCACTCAAGGACATTGCTCTTGCAGGTTTTCCCTCTTGCTCCTAAAATAACAAATTTGCTCTCTTCTGGAACTTCCTTATCAGCCTGTGAACATACTATTATTTCTCCCACAAAACAAACAAACCCTCTCTTAACCCTACTTCTGTTTCTAGGACTATGCCTTTTTTCTTTTCTTTCTTTTTTTTTTTTTTACTGACCTGTCAAGTCACGTACAAAGAAGGTTGTTTTAATGCATGCTGGCTGATAGGTCATGTCCTATCACAGTTCTTATTGGCTGTCATGAAACATACATCCTGACATCTCTGGGCTGTTACAGCAAACATGACAGTGTCACAGTGTATGCATTGACACACACTGATCATCCACAGTATAAACAGCTCTCAAGGTGCAGACTAGCTGACATATGCTGTGTTGTCATATATACAAGTATACCTGGTTGTCATGGCGCATGCAGATTGATCTATGAGGCTGTATATAGGGCTGTCACAGTATGTAATTAATTGGCAGGGGCCACCCATACTGACATATTTGGGGATGATATGGCATACATGGGGCCATTATGGGACATATAGGCAAATATAGTGGGCTACTTTAGTATCAACTGGATTGTCATGGTATAAGCAGGCTGACACTGCTCGACCATCATAGTGACAAATAAAGTAGCCAAATCAGTTTCCTATTTTATGACCCAGTAATGTACACATCTAGCTCTTGCATCAAACAACCATAGCAATGCTAATAATATTGCATTTAGTTTGAGTTGAGTTATAAGGTGCATAGTTAAATTAATAAGTCCCTCCATTCCAAAGGAAGTACCCAAATAGTTAGGCAATCATACTCTTTTCCTCAATACATACGAGGGAATATCTTTGGTTTTCATTTCTTCTTCAGTTACTTGATTTATATATTTTCTACTTATCTAGGCAGATGGCAATAAACATACTGTGTTTTCCCTGACAGATAATTCGGTTTCCTACACACAGAGTATACTATGCTTATACCAATACATTGCAATATTTATCTGTCACTTCTCAAGAATAAATATATTTGCAAACTTTAAAGAAATCATTGATAATTTTCAGAAGTTTTAATTATGAAAATAAGATAAAATATATTTCTATATATGTAAACTTTTATAGTCTGAGTATTTGTGAGAAAATACATAATGTAACGTCATTTGGTTCATATAATAAATAGAAGTTTTCATTAGAATCAAATATAATGCACTGGAACAAAAATACAAATTATAGCATCATACCTACTAAAGGCTCTGACCTCACGTTTCTGTCAACATGAATACAGGATGTGCTGAAATGTGCCTAAGGCATTTACACCTCCCTTCTGATGCTTCTAAAAATAAGCACAACCCAAGTCCAGAAACATCCACTGAACAGTAGTGAAGAGGAGACGGGAGTGGCAGGCGTGACCAGTGCCAGGTAAGCTATTTGAGAAAAGAAGCTGCTCAAGGCTAGGAGGTGAGCACACACTGTAGGAAAACCCACCTGGGACTGGAGATGGAAGTTTGGTAGTTGATTTCAAGATCATACAAAATCCCACAAAACATTTTATTCTTTCTTGGCATATATTTTCTGTTTTGAGACAACCTCAAACTTGCGGAAAAATAGTGTGTATAGTACCAAAAAAACTGAATGTTAAGTATCCACCTGATGCCCTGTTATTCCCCGAATACTTCAGTGTGTGTTTCCCATAAACAAGGATATTGTCTCAATAATCATAATATGAACATCAAAATCAGGAAACTAATGTGGTACATTAATATCATCTAAGCCTCAGAGCCCATTTAAGTTTTTATGGCCAGTTATTTTGTATCATGTCTCTCCATTTTGGGGTGTCTGATGTCTGCTCACTACTACAGTTGGGTTATGCAACCTGGCCCATACATCAGAGAGTAGTGCTGTGTTGTCACTGCATCCTATCAGGTTATACAAGATTTCAACTGTTCCCGTCACTGGTGATGTTGTTTCATTATGTATTTAAGGTAGTTTATGTCACACTTCTTTACTGGGACATTTTTTTCCTTTGAAATTAATAAGTGTTTTGTGAAGAGGTTCTTTGAAACTATGTAAATATCCCATTGCTCATCAAACTTTCTTATTTACTTACTTAGATCAAAATGGACTATGTTTTGTATTTTGAACAACTCCAGGGTTAGGGGTCCCTACAGCCCATGCCATCAAAATGCATGTATCAGTAAGTTCAGCCCTCCAGATATGCAGACTGCCAACCTCCAGTTGACCCTTGAACAACTTGGATTTGAACTGTGTGGGTCAATAGGAAAAAAAAAAATCCACGTGTAAGTGGACCCATGCAGTTCAAACCTGCATTGTTCAAATGTCAACTGTAATCCTTAACTCTCATGATTTATTTTGATGCTCAAATGTGATAACTTTAAAAGATGGCTCTGGTGTCCTTTCGACATGTCTTACCATTCTTTCAACACTTTCTTGCTTTCTGGTATTAAAAAGATGATCTGGGCTCATTTTGAACTTTCCCTGCCCCAGCCTTGGAATCAGCCATTTCTCCAAAGAGCACTAGTTTCTTTTATTAGAAAATGGTATTTAGAAGCCAAGATCTGGGCACTACATGTGCCATTGAGGTGAGACCTCCCGGCCCTCTCAGTCAACAGAACATTCACACACACTTACATCTACATTTATTTCTGTATCTATGTATATTTATAGAAGTCCAGGAGTTTACACCAATATCTCTAATTCCAATCGGGCTCCAAAGGTCCATCCATATTTGTAGTTCCTGTGACAGTGAGAAATATAATGGGAATCACCCTTCTTATATTTACTTTTGCAAAATCAACTCCATGGTTTGTAGCCAATCTTCCATTACTCTGCCTGCCTTCTTCCCCACAGGGATGCTCTCCTCTACTTACTCTGGTGCCAAAGTCCATGCCATGGAGCCCCTCAGTGTGGATGATGCCCTTCCAACCCACTTGGTTTCTGACTATCATGCCAGGCTGCCCTTCAACATGAACACCATCCACACCCATGCCTTCTCCAAGTGCATGGCCCTCTCCGCACTTTGATATATTCAGAGGCTCTCTGAACCCCTTCATTTAGAGGTTTTGATGAAGGTTTCATTACAGAGGCATGATTGAATCATTCATTGGTCATTGGCGACTAACTCAATCTCCAGCCCTTCTCCTCTCCCTACAGGTCAGCACGTGGGGCTGAATGTCCTAACCATCTAATCATGACTTAGTTTTTCAAGCTACCATCCCCCATCCTGAAGCTATCTAGTCCCCAGTTCCCTCTGGCCAGGAGTCATCTCATTAACATACAAAAGACACTCTTTTCACTCAAGAGATTCCAAGGATTTCAGGAGCTTGGTAAAAGGAACCCAGCATAAAGATAAATATACTCTCATTCTACCATATTCACAGTGGAGAAGGCTTTTCAGCTTCTTAACCACTTCACCCTGGCAGTGACTCCCATTACTTGAGCTCACATTCCCGTAGTGAGAACTTTGTCATGTAGTCACACCTAACAGCGATGGCAGCCAAACAGTATAGTTGTGTGCTCAGGTAGAAGTCTCTGCCACAGTGCCATGACACAACCTTTCTGAATTAAGGCTGCCTCAGTATACTGGTTGCTCCAATCCTTGCTTCCTGTCTCCTGACAATAAATGAAATACTGTACAGGGATTACGAACTGTGAAACAGTTCTCTAGCTCAATTTATAATGGCACAATTAAAACAGTGCCCAGGTTATCAGAGAGGAGAATCAGGGAGAATTAATGCATATGATTCTTGAGTAAATACAACTTTCCATACACTGATCTCTAGGCCTGCTGTATACATTTTGCAAGCTCTGTACTGCAACTACACGAAGGACGTCTCCTAGAGCTTTGGAGTACATGACCGTACAGGTATAAATGGTGGTCTTGCTCCTTAATTCTAGATAATTAGCATAAAGCAGATCACATGAGGTACATACATAGAAACTACAGAAAAAGAAAAACTTGAAATCAAAACTTTCCCTACCTTCTTAGAGAAGACAAAGGACACATATTCTTTGAATCAAAACATCAATTACGAGATTAAAAGATCAGAAAGATACTAAAAAACAACCCAGTGAGAAAGAGGGAAGTCATGCCTCAGGAGGATGATTTGGCTAGTTCATTCTACGTAAGGATAGATATGGATTTTAAGATCTTAAGGTTAGACTTCAGTTTGTTACCACTGCTTCTTCCTGGGGGCAGGTGTTGTGGGGAATCCGTCAAAGAAGTGAGAGGAGCACTTTCACCGTCTACTGTTTACATTTCTGTAGCATTTGACTTGTTTAATATGAAACATGCATTATTTTTTATTACTTCTTCTGTGGGAGACAGTGAGCATCCTTTAAAGCATCTCTCTGTTCACAAATAGGCATCCCAACCTATTATTACAATTTTACGTAGCCTGTATTCTGAAACCTTTATTTGTTATTTTAATAAGGTCTTTCCAATCAGTAAATATAGAGTCCACTTTCAAGAACTGTATGAAATTCCCCCCTTAAATTTACTTTACCAGTCCATTATTGATGGGCATTAGGATTGTTTCACATTTTCAATATTGTAAATAGAGTATAATGTGCATTCATCTAATTAGAGTAAATTACCAGAAGTGTGTTGCAAAATGAAATATTTTACATTTCAACAAATACTGCTGGGTGGTCCTTTCCTAAGGTGATGTGACTGTTTTCTTGTCTCAACAACATTGCAGAACACTCAATGCCCCTCATAATTGCAAATTTGAGGTGGGCAGTAATTTTAATCTTTGCTGGTTTGATGGAAGGAAAAAGACTATTCACATTTTACTAGTATTTCTTTGATTATTCCTGAAGCTAAATCTTTTTCTGATGTCTTTGTGTTTCTTTGGTAATTTGTCTCACAGTATTTTGCCCATTTTTTCATTAAAACATTAAATATTTTCTCTATTGATTTTCAAGAGCTTTCTATCAAGGATATCTTTTCTTTGTCTAACATTTTGCAAATAGTTTTCCAATTTGTCTTCTACCTTTCAACCTTTTTGTGGTGTTTAATTTTACACAGAAGTTTCATTTTTTAAGTAGTCAAGTTTACCAATCTTTCCTACTATATTTTCTGATGCTGAGACAAACTTAGAAAGGTCTTCCCCAACCCAAAGCTATGATCACGAATGGTTTAATATTTTATGGTTCCAGCAAGAATTTATTGTATTATATATAGTAAGTGAGGTAGGAATCCAGATCTTTTTTTTTTTTTTTTTTCCAAATGGCAAGCTTCTTAACTTCATTTACTAATCTTTGTTTTCCCTACTAGTCTAAAAAGCTACCTATATAGACATAAACTCCTTATATACACTTGGTTCAAAGTCTGGAGTTGGATTCTTTCCATAGTTCATTCTGGCTTTGCACCAGTAACATATATCTTTAATGATTCTAACTTTGTAATGCATTTTAATATGTGCTAAAGCAAGATGCTATCATTACTCTTCTTTCTCGGAATTTTTTAGTATTTTCAAAACTATACATTTTTATAATTGTAAAGTAGAAAATAAATTCTGTTGGAATTTTTATTGGAACTGCATTGAAAATACACACAGACATACGATATGACCGCTTTCTTTATATACAAAGTCTTTCTATCCTAAAACAATATAGGCCTATTTATTTATGGTCTTTGGTAAAATCTTATAATTTTATAAATTTCATTATTTGTGTTATAAACAACTGGTTATTTTTTAGTTGTTATAGTAAATTATGTTTTCCTACCCTAGCACATGTGCACAAGGAGGCATATATGCCAGGATATTTATTGCAGCATTGTAAAATGAAAAATAGTAAGTGATCTAAATGTCCATCAATAGGGGAAGTAGATTAAATAACCAAACTGTAACATTTTCAAACAATGGACTACCGTACAGTGGTTTAAATGATCTAGATCTACATATATTATTAATATGGATAAATTATAAATCATAATACTTAACTTTAAAAAAGCAAGTTGTCAAATAAGTACAGAATGACCTCATTAATGTAAAATGTTAAGCTATCTTAAACAGTATTATATGTTTTATGAGTACAAACATGCGGAAAAGGAAGAATTTTATGCTCAAGAAGAATCCTAAAACATATATACACACGCACGTTCTCTGAAATTTTGTGGCTTAACAACTTCAGAGTTTATGTTTCTGATATAATGGGTGATTGCAGGCTGGTTCAGTTTCTCCTCAAGTATGTCAAGCCCATGCTCCTTCTGTCTACTCAGATATCCTTAGCATGTATGTTTAACTCATGGGCACATGACAATTGCTCTGCCACTGGATATCTCAGCTGTATTCCAGACCGGAAGAAAGGTAATGGCAAAAGACATAAAAGGTGTGTTCCAATTGAGCGTGCTGCCCTGTAGTTTTCTCAGGAACTTCATTCAACAAAGTCCGCTTCTGTCTCATTGACTAGAACTGAGTTACAGTAGTCCCCTATTATCTGCAGGAGATACCTTTCAAGACCCCCGATGGATGCTTCAAACTGGATAGTACCGAACCCTACATATATTACGTTTTTTCCTATGCATATATACCTTTTCACTTAAAGGAAGCACTTAAGGCTTCTCTTTGGCATAACTGAATTGCTAGCATCACTACTCTTACATGTTGGGGCCATTATTAAGTAAAATAAAGACTACTTGAACAAAAGCACTGTGATGCCATGACAGTTGATCTGATAACCCAGAGGGCCACTAAGTGACTAACAGGTGGGAAATGTATGTACATTGGACAAAGGGAAAATTCATATCCCCTGCAGGATGAAGCAGGACTGCGTGAGGTTTCATCACACTACTCACAATGGTGAGTAATTTAAAACTTACGAATTGTTTATTCCTGGAATTTTCCATTTAATGGTTTTGGATCACAGATGACTATGGGTAACTGAAACCACAAAAAGTGAAACCATGAATAAGGGGTGACTACAATACATAGTTAACCCTGTATGGGGGTCTTGTCTGGAATTTTTTTTAAGCACCTCTTAGATTTTTCATCAAATTAGCTGAGGCTTAGCAGTATTCAGGGGACCATGTTTATTTCAGATTCTTTTAGTAGTAGGTTGTATGCATTATCATTAGCTCTCAGAATAGAACTATAGGCCCACTCAGTGCTGGAGGGCACATCTGCCTTGAGTCAGGAAATAATGGACAAAATCTGTAATTATACACACCTGGTGCAACACCTATTTTTTGCTTGGATGTTTGAAAAATATTGCAATGATTCTCTTTTAGGTGATTCTAACCTAGTTTTATTTTTAAAAAGAGTTGGTGTACTGACATGTCAGTCTTTTTCACCTGGTAAATTATGCTCATTATCAGTCATTCACTACTACTTTTTGACTCTGATGCCTAATGGTGAACTATGTTTATTTTTTCTGGCATCGCATATAGAACTAAAAGGCCAGAAATCTGTCACTATTTTTGCCTGGACTGCATTATCTGAAAATACATTTAACTAGACTTTTTAACAGTGTGTACAAGTAATTTATCATTGGGAACAGTTTCAAGAAAATATTCTAAAATATCTATTTCTCTCTGTTTTTATTACTGATATATCGGAAAAAGGGGAACACAAAATCTTTAATTACTATATCCCTCTCATGGCTCTGACAATACAGATTTTCTAGACATTTATACATGCTTTATTTTCCTTATCAACTGCCTATGCAACAATATTTTCTCCAATACTGTGTCTTTGAATTTTGTGTAAAAGAGTAGTAGGCCCAAGATTTGGGGGAAATGGTTCAGTATTTCCTTTAGCATGGTTACCATAATTTAGACATTATGAACTTTCTGCTTTCTTTCGATCAAATTGCATTTTTTGGCTTCTCCTAGGATATTTCCTTCCCATTATAATTACAATTATTTTGGAAAAAAATCATACAAAATCATTCTGAAATTAAGATACACAGATCAATTCAAATGATTTTTAAGTTACTGCTGTGCTGTGTTGAGCTACATAATTTTGAAATTAGTTTATTTTCTTATACTGATCACATCGACTTATTGATGAAAATATGTAGGAGTTTAATCATGAAAACACTTGTTTCTTCAGGCCATTTCACATGTCAGTAGCAATTCTGTGTGCCATTTCATTTGGATCTACCAGATGAGATCTGATAAGTTGGGAAGTAAAAGTAAAAAAAACAACACAAAAAAACTTCTCATGTAGCTGTACTCATTATTTGTGATACCACTTCAGGTTAGTACAGCTATAATAAATCAATAAACTTGATTGCATGCACTTCTGATAAAAAAATAAATGTGACTGCCCGAGGCCTAGGGGCTGAGAGAAGGAGTCAATAAAGCCAAAGGACACAGCTGTCAGATTTTTCCTGAAGGTCAGGACAGAGGTGGCCTCTGAAAAGTCCCATTAGAGGAATAGTCAGCTTCGAATATATCTGCCTCACCTGGAAGCACTAACATCAACTCTAACTTTGCCAGTCAAATTAAGTTGTGCCTTTGTCCACCCCACCTTTCTCCTCACTCCGCCCTGGAGAGGCCATAAACATCACCTGAGACTCAAGAAAGGAGGAGGAGGAGACTGGAAAAAGAGAAATCAGCATGCGCCATCCACCAATGCAGGCTTCCTACTCTGAAATAAAACTCAATTTGGGAAAGGGAAAAAAAAATTATATTTAATCAGAGTTTAGAGTTTTATAGTATATATAGCATAAGAAAAATTTTATTTTATTCCCTGATCGTGACCCAAAACTAGGAGAATTCACTTAAATTTCATCCAGAGACCATGAAAGATCAAGTTGCAATGCAGGTCTGAAAGTGCAGTCGTATAAGGTTGCTTTCTATTTGCATTCTATTGATTCAAGTTAATTCAGTAAAACTGGGGGGGTTTTATGTTGTGGAAGAAATTTTAATTTAATACCGTAAAATATGTCAATAATATTTATTATATGTGTGTTTGTGTGGTGTGTTAAGAAGAAATCCTTTCCTATCCCAACATCATAAATACATTCTCCTGTATTTTCTTCTCAAAATTTTAAAGTAGATGAGGGTAAAAGGGAACAAATATATGGTGATGGAAGGAGCACTGACTCTGGGTGGTGAACACACAATGTGATATATAGCTGATGTATTACAGAATTGTACACCTGAAACTTTACTAACCATCATCACCCCAATAAATTTCAATTAAAAATATTTTTTAAGTTTTGTTTTTAACATTTACATTTTAATGCACCAGGAACTTATTTATTTTAGACAATGAACTCATTTTTTTTATATGGGTAACCAATTATCCCAGCTTCATATTATATATAATATATTCAGTTACCCATCATTTTCCCCACTGATTAGTAATGTCACTTCTGCAATAAATTAAGTTTCCCATACCTGCTTGGGTCTATTTGTGGGCTTTCTATTCTGATCCCTTGGCCAATATCACAGTATCTTCATACCTTAGATTTCTAATTGTAAATATAATAGAAAATCTTAGACCAGACCTATATTATATATCATGATAAAAGAACATAGGACAAATGCTGTTGGTCATCTGAAATATAAAGAATAGATCATTTCTGGGAAAGATACCAAGTGTCAAAAATTAGTATCAATATAGCAGATGGAGAACAGAAAAGCTTTACTATAAAGAAGGACTCAACTTCACGTGTCCTGACCAGGAATAAGGTAGTGCATAGCTACATCCTGTAATCCCAGTTCTCTTAAAAGTACCTCTTCTGAAAAGAGTATGAAAAATTTATGAAAATTTAAGAAGGTGTAAAAGTAATTATTACTTAACTTCATCTTAAAGGCAACTCCAATAAGAAATAGGTATAAGAATAAAGATAACACAGAAATAATTTAAAAACCTTGGTTTAAATAGTTAACACTCAGGTTTTCTGGTATCTGATCAGTTTTATAATTCCTATATTAAACATGCATTTTGACAGCTTTTTGAAATTTTAGAGCATTTAAGAGACTCATATATTCAAAAAGATTCTAATTAAAGGTTTGTAAGTGTTGGATTAAGTTTGCAATCAAAGGTTTGAATGTTTGGGGAAATTTAATCTGTTTAGTGTCTAACTTTGATTTTTCAGTTTATGTACATGCTGCATAAATATTCAGTGGGATGTTATTAATATTTAAATTAATTCTAGATTCATATGATTAATACATTGGAAAATAAACTAATTATAAAAGTGTTTAGTCCTCTTTCTGCACAGAAATAATTTGGACCTAAAGTAATCTCACAATGTTAAGTCGTATCTTACCCCTGGTCTTTTTCTGCAAAATGGTTTTTTCTATTTTTTGGCCCATAATTTCTCCATAAGAATTTTAGAATTAGCTTAGTAAATTCCATAAAAGTGCTCTGAGTTACTTTAATTGAAATTGCACTGGATCAATAGGTTGATTTGGAATGACTTTTCTTCGTTATGAGAACACATGGCCTTTCTTCTGTTCCTGTTTTAAAAGGAAATGCTTTTAATACAGGATGATGTCTTCTTGTATTCAGTGATGCTGATGAAATCCAGTATCAATATTGTTCTCATTCATTTGTATATGACTGAGATATTAGACCCTTATTAGATAGGATTTTCTCCCAATCTGTGATTTGTCTTTTCACTTTCTCATATTGCCCTTTGAAACACAGACGTTTTTAATTTTGATGAACTATAATTTATCTATTTTGTCTTCAGTTGCTTGTGCTTTAGGTGTCATATCTAACATAATATTGCCTAATCCAGGTCACAAAGATTTACTGCTGGATGAGTTTCAAATTTATTTCTTCCAAATATCCAATTCATTTCTCAAGAGTTTATATTCAGTTTATAAGAGTTTGTATTATGTCACTAGTGCTGGGCTTAGGGCTGCTCAGCAAGTTATGGGACATGTCGAAGCCTACTGCTGTAGTTGATTGTAATTTTGATGTGGCTGTGAGAGGAGGCAAGCACAGTGTTTACCTACTGCACCATCCTGCCTGTAACTGTACGCTGTTTTAACACCGAGTCTCTTCATAGGTTCAGATTTTGCCTTGCAAGCTCAATGTTGACTGCTAAAATATTTTTTTCCTTCTTTTTATTTTTTTTCCCTTTTCTTCTGTGTTTACCTTTTCTTATTTAATGATTTTGCAGATGCATCCCCCCAATTCTCTGGTCTAGTATATGGCCTTTTAATGATTGTTTTGTTTACTGCTCCACTGTGATATTGTAGATGTGGCAGATTTGGTTATAGAATCCCAGGTAACTTAACTATGTTCCCTGTTTCCTGGCTTTCAATGTGTGTAGAACCTGGGAGTATAGCCTCAGGCAATATTCAGCACACTCAAAATCATTTATTTCCCATTCTTTCCCTCTAACCTTTTATCTTTCTAAAGAAAAGCTGAAAATATTTTAATTTTTCTCTCAGTCTCGATTATTAACTTTAGCATTCAATATTACTCTTATCTTCTGCTATCTATTGTTACTGAGAGGTCAACTACTATCAAGATAATTGTTGTTGCTTTCACTGTAATCTATATTTTTCCTCTAATTACCATTAAAGATTTTTTTTCATTCTTGCTGCTCTGCAGGTTCACTGTGAAATTTCTAGCTGTGGTGCATTATCTGTATCCTTTTTTATTCTAATGATGCACTTTCAGTCTAAGGAATCATGTATTTATTTGATTCTGAAATTTTCAATTTTTATCTCTTCAGATAGTTATCTTTCATTTCTTCTATTAGATTCTTTTGGACGCCTATCAAATAAATATCCTTCATGCTTTTTAAGCCATTTGATAACATATATATCTTAGATTTTTTTTATCCCTTTTTATTGTGCCCATTGTCCAAAACCAGTCATGTTGACCCCACTTAACCACAAGTGTTGAGAATGTGGGGGAGCAGCTGAAATACGGGGAAAGCACCCATGCCCTTGCCATGGCCCCAGTGTACGTCTGTACTCTGACCAGTCTGCCCCACTATTCAACATCATCATATTCAACCATCACTTCTTAGACTACCAGCCCCAACACCCTTCTCGAGCTATGCCCAACCCTGCCCTGGGGGTAAGCCCATGTGGGTCCTTCATAGAAAAGAGCCCTGAGCTGATTAATTGGTTGCATTGGCTCCGTTTCACTACTCACACTTTCCCTGGCCTCCTCTCTCTTCAGAGGTCTGGGTGGTCACCTTTATCCTCCATTTATTTTATTTGAAAATATCAGTGCCCTAAGGACCCATCAGTGTCCAAGGATGGCTTCAGCATTTATCCGAACCACCCTGGAATCCCACTTTGGCAAATGGGGCTTTGCCTGACTAAAAACACACAGTTTTCCCAAAACGGTACATTACCCTTTACAACCCTGTCTATAGCCTCTAAACCATAACCTGGCCTCAGTGAAAAGAGCACTGGATTTAAACTCAGAAGTTTTCATCGAGGCTTTAAATTTAATCATCACCATAACAAATGATTATTATAATAATATCTATCATTTATTACTTGCCTGAAATGTGCATATTTTTCTTCTAAGCACATTATACATATTCCTCACAAAGATTTTATAAAGCAGTATTTTTCCTATTTAAAAGATAAGGCTTAGAGAACTATAAAATACAGAATATCTATGGTGAAAACAAAATCTTTCTCTTCTCTTCTAGAGAAGTAGTTCTCAAAGTGTTGTCTAGAGATCTGGGTCAAAACTATTTTCATAATAATATTAAGACTTTATTTTTCTCTTTTACTCTAATTCTCTCAAGAGTATATCAGATTGAATTCAGAAGCAAAATAAGAATCCAGCTGTCTCTAGCTAGCCAGACATTAAAGAGAATTACAAAAAGGTAAAATAATGTCACTCTTCTCACTAATTTATTTTAGAAAATGTGGTTATTTGTCTATATAAATATGTTATTTACGTTGACATGGGTTCATTGTTGTAATTTAAAATAAAATAATAGATACTTTTTTTTAAGTTTTCAGTTTTACTTTTGATGTAACAGATATCTACAGATATAACTCACATAAACAAAGCTCCTTGGGGTCCTCAATAATTTTTAAGAATATAAAGAAGTCCAAAGACAAAAGAAATTGAAAACCACTATCCTACAGTAATCCTACTCTCCAGCAATAAACATATTTGTGATTGCTAAGGTAGCTTCCATTTTTTCCCTTGACGTATAAAAACTAAAGCATATTAATACACATCCGGGGTCTGACAATTAAGTAGGAGAACTTGCTACCATACGCTTACATTGGCAGCACTATACAAACAGCTCGGTAAGGTTTCATAACTTTGGTATATCAGGGTCTCACAGCTGTGTTTGTGTCAACGTGTGGCGGTGTCTTGCTCAGTGGCATTCATTATTGTTGTTGCATGTTTTTGCATGTCATCGTAAGAATGAGCTTGAATTAGAGCAACAAACATTAAATTTCTTATTAAACGTGGCAAGAGAGGAAGTGGAATCAGAGACATGATAGTCCAAGTTTATGGAGATAATGCCATGAAGAAAACAGCAGTGTACAAATAGATTAAACGTTTTTCTGAGGGGAGAGAATGTGTCACTGATGAAGAGAATTCAGGGCGGCCAGTAATGAGAAGAACTGATGAAAACATTGCAAAAAGTTGTGAAATTGTGAGTCCAAATCGTCGGCTGACTGTGAGAGGTATAGCAGACCAAGTAAACATTGACAGAGAAACAGAAAAATCTTAACTGAAAATCTTGGCATGAGAAAGGTGTATGCAAAAATGGTCCCAAAGGAACTCACTGATGAACAAAAGCAAAGGAGAGCCGAAGTTTGCCAAGGCCCTTTGGAGAGGCAAGACCATATTTGGGGCTGTGTTACCAACACAACCCTGAAACAAAGCATCGAAGTGCACAATGGAAGTCAGCCTATTCTCCACAACCAAAAAAGTTCCATCAATCCAAATCAAGAGTTGTTAACGATGTTGTTAACCTTTTTTGATATCAGAGGGATTATTCCTTATGAATTTGTTCCAACTGGACAAACAGTTAACCAAGTTTACTATTTGGAAGTGCTGAAAAGGCTGCATGAAAAAGTTAGATGAAAACAACCTGAACTTTTTGCCAACAATTCATGGCTCTTGCCTCACAATGCACCAGCTCACATGGCACTGTCTGTGAGGGAGTTTTTAGTCAGTAAACAAATAACTGTATTGGAACACCCTCCCTACTCACCTGATCTGGCCCCCAATGACTTCTTTCTTTACTTGAAGATAAAGGAAATATTGAAAGGAAGACATTTTGATGACATTCAGGACATCAAGGGTAATACAACAACAGCTCTGATGGCCATTCCAGAAAAAGAGTTTCAAAATTGCTTTGAAGGGTGGACTAGGTGCTGGCGTCGGTGCATAGCTTCCCAAGGGGAGTACTCCAAAGGTGACCATAGTGATATTCAGCAATGAGGTATGTAGCACTTTTTCTAGGATGAGTTCACGAACTTAATTGTCTGACCTCATGTATGCTTGAATTCTTCAAGAACCTCAGACTCTTACATGAGAGGTAGACATGTAAGAATCACAGAGGAGAAAAAGTGGGGTCAGGGCAGAGTAGTCAGAGAAGCATCCACATAAAAAGAAATATCTTGAGCTTGTTTTTGTTTTATGACTTAAATCCTTAATATTGTACATGCAATTATCTGAATTATTTTCATATGGGTATTCTATGATTTGACTTTATTAAATGTTTACTCATTTATTCTTCAGCAATTCATTTTGGTGAGAGGTACAAATTTAGTGTGTACTGGAATTAAATACTGGTTTCTCACATTATTATCCAGCTACCAACTTGTTATTTAATAAATGGTCTTCCTTTTTCAGTTCTTTCGTGATACTGATTATTTCATTATACAATTTTGAAAGTTCTACTCTGTTCCAATCATATCTCGTACTCTGTTAGAATCAGAAGCCTAATATTTTAGTGTTTACCGTGTTCTGATACTTGGTAGAACAGGTCTCTTTGCTGCTCTTTTGTAAGTTCTGTGATTGTGTGACCTGTTCATTTTTCCTATGAAGTTTA
Organism: Rhinolophus sinicus; assembly: GCF_057876585.1. Lineage (NCBI taxonomy): Eukaryota > Metazoa > Chordata > Mammalia > Chiroptera > Rhinolophidae > Rhinolophus > Rhinolophus sinicus. The sequence continues at coordinate 144,796,334 of NC_142514.1, read as the reverse complement.
GAAGCATGTTGTTGTTTCCTAATATGAAATCTTGTTGGAGTGTTCATCTGAATTATGTGTAACTTCTCCATTAACTGTTGGAAAGTAATTATTGAATTACTTTGGCATTTGTAGCACTGGCATATGTGGCCTCTGACTACATAGGAAAGAGGATTGGACTCAGTATTTCTGGGAAACTCTTCAGGCTCTCTTAGTCCTCATGTATGCAACACGCACCCCCACACACACACCCCCCCCCACCGGTCTATTCTCTTGTTTGGTAAGCTCTAATGTAGACCTTTAGTGTTGAACTTTGTTCCTTTTCCTTTACTTCTCTTTTTATTATTGGTTACATCCTTTCGAGAGTTTCCTTGGTTTCTGCCTGTGTTTCCTGCTGGGTGCTATGTTTTTTTCCTATTGTTTTGATTCTATTATCTTAGACTATTTGCCAGCTTCTCCTGTTTTCCTCTTCCAGCTCTAGATCCTAGAACTCCAGCCAGAGTTAGCAGATGTTCATTCTTTCATCTATTAATGTACCTTGCTATAGTTACTCAAAATTTTTATATATATTTATCAAGGTTTTATTATTTTCATTATGAATCTATGTATTGTTACTTCATCCCAATGCCTTTGGTATGTGTTTGTATTTGTGTAGTGTGGTGTGTGTGTGTGTGTGTGTGTGTGTGTGTCTGTGTATCTTATACTGAGGGAGGGCCTTTCCTGCTTAGATTCTCCATTTATTATTAATACATTATATTATTATTGATTTTTTTCTTCCAAGTGACATGTCTTCTCCATTAAAAAATTAATGTTATTAGTTTTTACCAATTTTTTGAAGTTTTCTAACTATACAGCTATTATCTCACAGATAAGAAAATATTATTTCAATCTTTCCAGTACTTATTTATTGCCCTCATCTATGGGAGTTAGAGCACATAGCGTCACTGGCCAGATATCACATCCACAAGCGTGAGCTTTGGGTCCATTGATGATGACAAGGCACCTTCATTAGCAATGTGGGCTACAGGGGGTACATGCAATCAGCAGACCTAAGAGACTGTTAATGCGCACATGTGATATGCTCACTGGAGACTTCTGAAAACAATAGAAAGAGAATTTGCAAAGTGGGAAACACATAATGTTAGGTAAGGACCAGACCCAGAAAAACCTAGTTTATTACTAGATCCTGTTTATAACTGTCGATATGCCCCTTTGGCCTTTGTGACCAGAAGAATGTGAAGTAGACAACATCAACTATAAAAGTATACAAGAACTGAACAGTTTGGATGAAAATGAAGAATTATAAAAATTCCTGAAAATAGCAAAGAAGAAGGCAAAAAGAGTATGTCAAAAGACAAATCTCAAATCTTAATTCTAGAGAAATGATAGAGACAGATTCAAGAACAACTAACAGGCCTAGACATTAATTTATAAAACCATGACAAAGATTAGTATATGTTGATTCTTAGTTCTTAATGGCTCTCCCAAATGAAAATTATACCTCACAATAATACAGAGATGTAAATGGTGTAACTTTTCAATGGGAACAAGTTTCTTTGGTTACCCTGACTTAATAATGAAATTAATTTTCAAATCCTCTCCACCATCCACCAGAGGCTCTCATGTAAATTCAGGAGAAAATATCCTAAAGTGGTCTTGTAAATGAATGAGCAAGCGCTACATTTATATGTTTTAAACAGCAGAGTTTACAACCAGCTGAAACCCTTGAGAATATTTTTAAATGTTAGGAAAATTGTTTCTACATTTTTAAGGTATGCAAGCAGCAGAGTTTTATAGGTGACACATAACCTTTTCAGCAGCAAAATCACATAATTGAAATGTTTCCCAAAAATCATTTTCAAAATGTTCACTCCAGACTTGAATTTATTTCATTAATAAACATCACATTTTCCTTGAAGAAGAAATTAAATGAGTCTATTTTTTCAAAAACATCTGCTAGGTAGTATACCAATGGCACATATTGAAGAAAAGGTAAGTAAATGTGGACTGTTTACTTTTTTAAAGGAGAAAAACGTGTAGTTCAGCTTTGACAATTATTTTAATATTCCTTGTTTTGAAACAATATGTGAAGCTTAAAGGATTTTTACAATCATTTCCCATTTCATAAATAAATATTGTAAAGATTCTTCTACTTAAGAAAAAATGATCCATTTAACTTAGCTCATAACATTACAAAATCCTGGAAGCAAAGGAAAATGTGAGACTAGCTCATGAACCCCACTACTTTTGTACTGGGTACAACTCTGTGCCGCATTTGCTTGTCTGATAGTTGGACCAAGTGAAAGCCCACTGTCAGTGTCCACATCACACATTAAGAGGAAATCTCCTAAAAGTGACAGAATAGGAAAACGGAAAATGCCTGCGTCCTTAAAGTCACTGCTGTGCTGCCAGTTAAACAAACCAGGATCATCTATCACCAGATTCTTGTTGTGTGAAATGGCAAATCCCTGTTTTTAAGCCACTTTGCATTGGGCTTTCTTTTTACTGGCAGCCCGGTGCATTCTAAAGCGTACACTGCCTCAGGGGCTTTGCCCTCGCTGTGTCTTCTGATTAGAGTTCTCTTATACCAGGGCTTCATACAACTGACTGGTTTTTAATCATTCAGGTCTCTGCTCAAACGCCATTTCCTTCTAGCAAGCTACTGTCACCCTAAGTTACTCTCTATCATGTTAGGTGATGCCATTTTCTTCAGAGAATTTAGCTCTTGAAATGTTCTGATCTGCTTATTTTATAATATTTTTATTTTCAATCTTCCTCGTGGGCAGAGACTTCATCTATTTGTTCATTGCTATATCCTGGTACAAAAAAACACTGCCTGGCACATGATGGCATTCAACATTTGTTGACTAATTGACTATATCTTCCATTTATTTCCTGAATCTTCTCCTCTTAAAGCCTATGCTCCAACATACTTAGTTTCCAACACATCACAGAACACAATCTATTTTCTCTTGATTCTCTGCCTTTGAATTTCCTGTTGCTTCTGTCTATATGTCTTTTTCCCTTTTCTCTGTTCTAAAATTTAAGGTTGCCATTTCATGCCCAACTTGGATGGCTATAATCGAAAGACAGACAATAACAAACCGTGGCAAGGATGTGAAGAAATTGGAACCTATACACTGCTGGTCAAAATGTAATATGATGTAGCCCCTTTTAAAAACAGTCTGGCAGTTCCATAAATAGTTAAACGCAGAGTCTTAATATGATTTAGTCCTTCTACTCCCAGGTATATACCCAAGAGAACAGAAAACATGTTCACATAGAAACGTATACATGAATAGTCATAGAAGCATTATTCATAGTGGCCAAAAAGTGGAAACAGTTCAAAAGTCCATAGAATTATGAGCAGAAAAATAAAGTATAGTATATCTATACGATAAAATATTATTTGGCAAAAAAATGAAATACTGATACATGCTACAACATGGATGAACCTTGAAAACATTATGCTACATGAAAAAAATCAGCTATGAAGCATAATTTATTCTAAAGTTTGTTCTAAAATTGAATGTGGTAATAGATCTACATATCTGTGAATACAATAAAAGCCACTAAACTTTATACTTTAAATGGGTGAATTGTGTGGTATGTGAATTATATCTCAAGAAAGCTGTTAAAAATGTATAATCACCAAAAACCACAAGAACAAAATCTCTGCCATCTCCACATGTCTTCCAAGATTGAACTTTAGGTTTTCTCCTCAGGGAAGTCTTGGTTCTGTGTCCCTGCTCAGTTTGCCTACGGAATTCTGCAGCTGCTTATATCGTAGCTTGAATCACCTGTTTTTGTAAGTTTCATTCACACTGAATGTTCTTTGGGAATAGGGATGGTGTCTTTCTGTTCTGACGCCCAAGAGACTAGAACACATATAGTGGCTGTTTTAGTAAATGTTGGCTGAAAGAAAGAATATGAAGAAATAATTGGATTAACGAAAAAGATAAAGGGAAGAGTTTTGTTTTGTTTTAGAATAAGAAAAAATGCAAAACTTTAAAAAAGTGTAGTCTGATAGAGCAAATCCAAGGATAGGGTATGAAAACAGAAAGTCAAGTTCTCTAAGGTAGAGCAGACCCAAAGGGAGAATGGGGGATCTGAAAGTCTTTCTTAATGTGGAGATTCCTAACGTAAGAGAAGGTCCAAGTTGCTGGAAAACAGAGGCCTAAGTTGTAGTTCTACCAAGTGGCCATTAGATAGAGCTGAAACTTGTAAGTTGAAGTTTTTCTGTGTGTTGGCGGGAAACTCTAGAACGAACAACAAAAAGTCAAGTACCAAAGATCTCAAGAAATATGGGAGAGTGACAAAGATGGGAAGAGAACAATACAAATGGATAATATGGATTTCAAAAGAAGGTACAGGCATAGCTTTTTTAGTGTAGGAAACATTTTCTTGGAAGTGATCATGTTAACTAAGTAAGTTTCAGAGCTGTTTTAACTGTCTCTATGCCCGTTCCATAGTTCCTTCTAGGTTATTGCAAACAATTATTGGTCTGCCGTACTGTTTACAATGCCCTTTAAAACGTCAAAGGATTTCCACCAATTCCCGCTGAAATTTATCTTCTGTTGCCATGTCCATTACATCAAATGCCTTGAACCATCATAAACTTTGTATTTGAATATCCAGCATGACAATTTTCCTTGGCAGTTTTGTGGCACTACAAGCACTCTCCTGGCATATCTTTTAATAGCCAGAAAAGGTCCACATAGTTCTCAAAAACAAGTTAATAACAGTAGAAAGAAACATCATAGCACGGAAAACAAACAGATTTGTGAAAGTCATTCCAACTGCAAAGAGCACAGGCTAGCCCAGTAGCACCTACTGGCTGAGAGCACAATCAGGAGAATAATGAATTACCAACTTCACATTGATTGAGGGCTTTCTGCATGTCTACTATGTCCTATGCATTTTACATGTGTTAATTCTAATTTTCAAAACAATTATTTGGGGGGAGGGTACTATTATTATTCCACTTTTTTACAGAGCAGGAAATAGAGAGAGGGGTTCATATCAGGCAGTATGGCTTTTAAGCCTGTATCCTAATCACCTTACTATACGACTTTCTGATATCTACTCTACTGGTTGATTGGACATGGGAAAGACACACACACACACACACACACACACACACACACACACACACAGTTCTGACAATTAAGTTTGTGAACTTATTGCAACGATGTTGCTAACCTTTTTTGATATCAGAGGGATTGTTCATTATGAATTTGTACCGACTGGACAAACAGTTAACCAAGTTTACTATTTGGAAGTGCTGAAAAGGCTACGTGAAAAAGTTAGACGACCTGAACTTTTCGCCAACAATTCATGACTCTTGCATCACGACAATGCACCAGCTCACAAGGCACTGCCTGTGAGGGAGTTTTTAGCCAGTAAACAAATAAGTGTAGTGGAACTGGCCCCCAATGATTTCTTTCTTTACCCAAAGATAAAGGAAATACTTAAAGGAAAGGAAGACATTTTGATGACATTCAGGACATCAAGGGTAATACGATGACAGTTCTGATGGCCAGTCCAGAAAAAGAGTTCCAAAACTGCTTTGAAAGGTTGACCAGGAGTTGGCATCAGTGCATAGCTTCCCAAGGGGAGTACTTCGAAGATGACAGTAGCGATATTCAGCAATGAGGTGTGTAGCACTTTTTCTAGGATGAGTTTGTGAACTTAATTGTCTGAACTTGTGTGTATGTGTGTATGTGTGTGTGTGTGATATATATATAATATATATATATATATATACACACACACACACATTCCTTGTGACATGGAAAGCACTGTAAGGAATTGGCACTCTATGGGGAAATGCTCACTGAGGTATAACTGTATTAAAAGAATGTACTAAAAAACAGGCTGGAAATGGCAGCAGAAATTCAGCAGAAATGTCTCCCTATTGTCCCTGAACACTATTATCCTTGACACCTTTGTGCTTCTACACAAGTTCTTTTCAATACCTAGATTGCCTTTTCCACCCTTAGCTGCCTATTGAATAATAATTACTACTCATCCTTCAAGATAGATAATATTATCACTTCTTCCATGGAAACTTCTCCAACTCTCCCTGGCAGAATTAGTCATGCATTTGGCTAGATTCTCAACTGCTTTGTTTATATACCTTTTATACCATCTGTAAATGTTCAGTGCAGGAAAGAGAAACCACTAAGTGTATTAAGCAAAAGGAAATTTAGATGCTTACAAAATTGTTGCAAGGGTTCTAGGCCAGGTCTCCTGAAATGACTCTCACATCACCACTGAATTGGCCTTAGTAAGAGAGCACACACCTTACCTATGATCTAGGGGTCAGAAAACGTTACCGGTACTTCAACTGAAATTGCCTCTTGGCAGCTACAAAGTTGGTAAATGGGCCTTGGAATGCTGCAGCAGAATAACCAGTCCCTAGGACCTTGTTTGCCAACAGAAAACAACCAAAGGGGCAGGGATTTGCCCTTCCAAATCATACGTAAGTGCATCAAATTGGTGGAAGCTAATTTATCCAGAACCCTTGTTGAAAGAGAGTCTAGGAAGTACAGTTTTTAGCTTTTCAGCCTTTGCAAACAGCAAAGCTCACCAGAAAGAAGACAACTGAAGCTGAGTGAGACCATTGATACCACCCACTACAGCACCTTGCAGGCTGTATTTTGATGTATCTGCTTTCATTAGTGGTTCATAAAGGGGTAGCAAAAAGCACCTTATTTGACTTTTCTAATCCCAAATACTTAGCTGAGAAAAGGTATCAATAGATATTTGTGGAACAAAGAATAATTCTTTATCATCTCTTAATTGTTTTGCTACTAAGGTCAAAGAAGAATATGGGTACTAATAGGCCCATTACAGAACTGACATACTCCATGCGTACTGAGAAGCAAGCAGGTGAGCCTGAAAAGCTGGAGTATAGAACAGCAGGGCAATGGGAAGTTAGATCTATTATTCCTAACTCAGCTACTTCTCAAATAGAAGTGTGCTAACTAACCACTTTGTGTATTGAAATATGCCCAAACCCCAGATCCACCTATTTGGAGATCTTCCTAGTACTTTCCTATACTCAGTTTGGTCACAAAAGTTGGGAGGTGGAAAAAAAGCAAACTGGATATTAGGAGAATGGCCTCTGGGCATCAGGAGAAAAACTTGCTAGACGTTTTTCACATTGGTTTTTCACAGCGCCCTGTTAATGTTGTGGTCTTACTGAAAATCTTCAATGCTCCCCTTTCACAAAGTAAAACTAAACATCCTCATTCTACCATTCAAGACCCATTACAAGGTCCATAACTACCTTTCCAAAACCATCCCCCACCAGTTACACTTGCTACTTCCAAGTAACCCCTCCTTCTCCTGATGGGCCATATGCTTGCCTCCAGGGTTTGCTCTCCCCATTTTCATTTCAGAAATGCCCTCTCCTCCTTCCTGTTTTGAATGGAACCTAATTTTCTCTGAGTTTTAGGTGTTCCCCATCTTTACAATTTAGTGCCTACCCTGCCTCTTCCATGAAGCTCTCCTGAGAGACAGTTCTATAATATTCTTTCCTCTTCCCACCTGCTATTCCACTTCCTGTTCCACTTATTATATATGCTTTGAATGTGTATCTTGCTTTTGCCTAAATACCCCATATTTCAGTTAGAGTGCTAGCTACTCCCTAGCAATAACTGGTCTTATATTTCCTTTTGTTCCCACACATTGGCCCAATAACTTACATCATGTTAAATGTGAGATAAAGACATAATTATAATTTTTCTTAGGTTTTTTATATTTTATAATTTATAATTAAAGCAATATAATTTTGTTAAGCATCTATGTGTTCCCCCTCTAACAATTCATTCTGGAAACTTCTATGCATAAAATATTAAGGTCAAATATCACCCTTAGGAGATTTTTCCTTGTCTAGTCTCTGCCCCCAATAGGCTGGGTTTTATTATACTGATATATCACAGCACTTATCCCCTGTATCATTTAGTTTTTGGTGCATAAAAACCATACCCAAACCTCAGTGGCTTAAAATAACAATCAATTACTTCTCATGATTCAGTGGGTCAACAATTTGGGTTGCGTTCAGCTGGGATAGTTCATCTTTGTTCTACATAGTGGCTGGGTTCACTCATGGAGATGGTGAGGAAAGTTGGGCCACCCTCTCTCCACATTGTCCCTCATCTTTAATGAAGTTGGCCTTGACTTGTTGTCATGGTTGAAGTCTCCCAAGAGAATGAGGGGATAAGCTGCAAAAACTCACATGACATCACTTCCGCTACATGCTACTGGAAAGCATGTCAAAAGACCAGCCAAATTCAAGGTACAGGGGAACAGACTTCACTTTTTGGTAAAAGAAGTTACAAAGAATCCATGGACATTTATATCTATTACATCCACTGTATTCCACTTACTTATTGTCTGTTTTTATAATTAGGTTAAGAAGTCCTAATATGCCTTGTCTGGATATTTATTTTCATGTGCTGAGTGCCTGGCATAGAGTGAACTGCTCAACATGGGGTTTATAAACATTAAGATTGCATGTTAGGCAGTGGTTGGAATACAAAGATGTGTGAGATACAAGACATAGTCTCTGCTCCTGAGGATTTTCCCTTGGTAGAAGAGGAAATAATGATGAGGCAAGTTTAAAAGAGCCTTTTCAAACAACAGAAATTGTACTATTCCAACAAGAAACTGGAAAACTAATTACCTAAGTGGGATACACAGGTAAGAAGAGAAAACACACATTATATCTGGTGATTTGGAAATTAAGACCTGCACTGTTTTGAAGATAAGATTTGGATTCTTAAGTAATAGTTGGGTATAATTAGCTGGAACTATGTGAGAAATGGCCCAGCGATGAAAAAGTAAAACTATGTTCAAAGAAGTAGTGGCTGCCCATTCTGCCTGCAGCAGGAGCTGGTGCCAGGGCACAGTGGAAGGCTCAAAGGACACCTTGGAAGACAGCTGCTTGGATTTTATCTTGCTGGTGATATGCTCTTAGAGCAGAAGAGCATCAGGATATATATTGTGTTTAGGGAGAGGACCAAGGAAACATATGTAAAATGGACAAAAGAGGGAGAGACAAGAAGTAGAAAGAAGCAACCACAGTGAGGGCCTAAACCTCATGTTAGCAGCAAGAATGGACAAGAGGACGCCAGGAGATTGAGTTACTGAGCCCCTGCTGTTCTCTAAGACTCAATATTTCATCTGATCCTTCAATAATCCTGCGATGTAGATGTGAACACCACCATCTTACAGATGAGGACAATAAAGTTCAGGTAATTTAGGTATCTGGCCCAAGATCATAAACTTATTAATGGAAGACCTGGTTCATTTAACTCTGATTTAGCTCTTATTTAGCTCTTCTCAGGACAGAAAAACATTTTATTATCAAACTTTTACTTTAGCACAAGTTTATGCAAGGTCTTCACCAAATGATGAGCAGGTCTCTAACATAGTAAAATAGTACCCCTGCCCTCTCTATTTCTGTTCATACAGTGGATAAAGGAAAGAGATACTTCAAACAAAATGCACGGGAGTGAAGTGGAGGAGACAGAAAAAGGGACGGAACACAAAAGTATTCAGCCACTAAGTTCTAACATAAGCATGAAACATTCATTCAGTATATATTTAGCACTTAATAAGTGCAAGCCCTGAGCCGGGTGCTGGGAAGGAAAGATGAATCAAACACCATTCCTATCTTTCAAAATCATAGAGGAAATTGGCATGTAACAAATCAATGCGGTATACCTTGCAAAGGAATTGATGGAATTCTGTATACAGTAAACCCAGAGACAAATAGGAAGGGATTATTTCTTGCTGAAGCATTGAAGAAAAGTTTCACAATGGAGATAGACCTTAGTCAGCATATCGATAAGCGAAAAAACGGCCAAGTAGCAAAAAGGGATAAAGAAGCTGTGACTGATGTGGAGGGACAAAGGAGGGGATAGTGAATGCAGTGTCATTCACTGCAAGACAGGAATCACATGGTAGAGAGGGACCAGTTCACGTGGGACAGAGCAGTTTAAGTGGAAGAAGTACAAAACAGCAGGTAAGAGAGTCAATGCCAGGGTCAGACTGATAGGCTTCAAATCTCGGTCTGTACTTCCTCCCTTTAGGCTTTAAATCAGTTGTTCAACTTCATTAAGATTCAATTTTCTCATCTGTAAAATGGAAACGATAACATCTTCTTCCTCTCTATCCCCATGTCTGAACCAATTGCAGAATAGATAGTGTCAAGTAGAAATCAACATATAGGCTTTAACCTGATAACTCTGGATTGGAGTATTTGGCTTGGATTTGAAGTGAAAATAGGCTTCCGAACACTTGCTCTCAAGCCCATATATTGGGCCCTACATGTGAGGAGAGCTACAGCTGCTGAAAAGGTACTCAGCATGAAGGACTGAAGCCTTCTCACACTCTGTAGACCTTTGTTACTCAGCGTCTGGTCCACAGACCAGCTGCATCAGCGCTACCTGAGAGTTCAACAGAAATGCAGAACTCAGGTCCCCGCAAAGACCTACTGGATCAGAGTCTGCATTTGAACGAGATCACCAGCTCAGTGCTCTGAACATTAAAGTCTGAGAAGCACTGCCAGAGAACACTAGAGAGATTGGACTAGAAGATGAGAGATTCTATATCTAGCCTGTAAGATCCATCATCCTTCTCCTATGGGGAAGAGCCAATGAGAGCTGGACAAGAGGCAGAACATTCAACCTGATGCCTCTGTGAAGGCGTGAGTTCCCACTTGGGGTGAGCAAGAATTCAGGATGGGCGAGAAGATGCTTTCTCCTGCAAATATAGAGGTGGGGGAGGAAGATCACCCCATGAATGTGACTCCAGAGAATGGATGCAACATTCCCCAAGACTGTAAATGTAGGACAAGAGGGAAATCTGAAAAGAAAATTTGGAATATTTTATAGATTCATTTTTTTATGTTTAAATGTTAGATCCATCTAGAATTTCTTCTATGTTTCTGCTCAAATGTCATCTAATGGGATATTCCCTGAGCACCTTATAGAAACACTTATCACTGGCACTACCACCTCCAGTGCTCAGCACTCTCTGCTCCCATAAGGGACTGTCTTAGTTTATCTGTCTCCTCACCTCCCCAGTACAATGTAAGTTCCACAAGGAGCTATATCTATTTTATTCATTATGATTTCCCTGGTGCCTAGAACAAAGTAGCACCAAAGTGGCACTGGAGATATATGGTAGGTACTCGGTAAGTATTTGTTAAATGAATGAATATGACTTTGAGATCCCACGAGGCATTGGGTGGAGTTGCCCAATAATAATTGTGTTTACACATCTGGAGTTCAGGGAAAAATTTGTTTTCTGTTTTCCTTAGAGAAAGCTAGCAACTTCTTGGAAAGTTGTATGATGTCACAAGAGGCAAAACAGCCAACAACAGCATTTATCATTTATGGAAAAACACTTCAATAATTCATTGCTTCAATTAACATTTTCTGTTAATCAAGATTTCATATCTGAAAGCATCATACCCAAGCTCAGCAGGTCGGTTTAGAATTAACTCCATCTGCCTGCCATGGAGTCCAGTGGGATGAACACAAGGAGACAAATGCCAAGCCTACTTAAAGCTGGCAGTGGGAGCCGTCTTCCAAAGCAGGCTGCTACAGGGAACCGGACACCTCATGGAGTTAGGAAAAGCAAACTTTTGCCTCCAAAAGGGGCCTACAGTCTCCAAAGGAAAAACAGAATATTTTCCCTAAGTGAGAGGAAGAGATTATTAATTAGTTTAGGTCTCTCTCACACACAATTTAATATAAGATTATTTCTCTGCATTTCTTCCTTTCCCACAAGCTGAAAAGACAATCTATAATGAAGCAGACAGAGCCTTGTCATATTTGATCACTTGTAATCTGGTTATTTGTGGGTAATTGTTTCTGCCAAGGGCAGCAGTTCTACAGTGAATAGGAAAGAAGCAAGAAAGGATGTCTTTTACCATTTATTGTTACTATTATTTCTATTGTTCTAAGATATATAAAAACTTATTTAAGGAGTCTGGTCAAGATGGTGGAGTAGGTAAATGTTGTGCTTACCTTCTTGCATGACCACATCACAATTACAACTAAATTACAGAAAACCAACCAAGTCGAGCTGAACCGAAGTCCTACCTCTAAGAACATACAGAAGAAGCCACCTTGAGATTGTTGGAGGGACAGATGCAGAATAGGCTAGTCCTATACCCGCATGTGACTGTAAAAAATCAAGAGGGATATTTCAGCTGCGGACGTTCCTCTCGCCCCCAGCCCCACTGAGGAGCAAGGGGTCCCAGCCCCACACCAGGCTCCCCAGCCCAGGAAGAGAAGTCTCCATAACTTCTGGTTGTAAAAATCAACAGATAGCAGCTGGGTGAGATGCAGGGCTCCTGGAGTTCCAGGTGCTCCTCTTCAAGGGCCTGGACATGGAAATACTCATTGACAGACTCACTTGCTCTGAGGTCCAGCACTGGGGAAGCAGCTCAAAAGGCACCAGGGACATAATGGGAGGAACTGAATTGTCTGGCTTCAGGGCAAGGGCTGGAAGAGCAGCTTTTTCCTAGACGGAGGAGCTGGTGGAAGCCACCGTTTTTCAGTTGAGCCCTCCCAGAGCCCAGCATGCAAACACAGGCAGCCACCATATCTGAGTCTCCATCAACCTGGCTAACATCGTTCATTTGCCCTGTCCCCAGTGATTCTCTGAGATGCCACCCCATCCAACTTACTTAGTTTGAAGATATTCATCTGGCTTCCAAAAACATATGAAGAAGGAAAACTGAAAAGCATGTTCCTCCCAAACCTCTATTGTTCCCACCACTATCTCGTAATATTTGAGCCCTGGTTTCATAAGATCAGAGGGGTGCTTGTCTACAGCTGCAGCAATTATCTTTGTAAAGATACTTCACTGCCACAGCAGGGCCTCATGCTTCGATTCCAAGCTTATACCTTGGTCAGTTTAAGAACACATGCTTAGTCCTTTCTCCCAACATTCACACCCTAGTGGTGTCACTGAGTCAGCTACATTTGCCAACCTCAAGCACAGACTGAGGCAGAGCCCCGCCAGCCCCACTCAAGGCCTCATATGTTGTGCTCTTGACCTCAGCCCAGACCCACCCATAGAGGGTACCTATCTAGGGAACTCTGTATAATTTCCAGCCCTAAACCTCATGTTTGCTATGCAGATTGACTCCAGGAGTTTTTCTATCATCACATCTCCTTATGCAAATTATTTCATGTCCTCCCTTGAGCTCAGCACACCATGAGGACAGAACCATAGCTTTTTGCATAGCTACATAAAGAGAGAAAGGTGCCCTTTTAAACCTAGTCCCAGGGCAAGGTAGGCCTACTGGTCATACATTCAAATAGCCATCCAAGTGTTTTGCTTATAATGAGGAAAATCTTCTCAATTACTATCTCCATCAGTAGAAATAAAAGACAGCCATAAAGCTGAATTTTCTACCTCAAAATTTACCCACTTATATAAGCAAAATTGAACTTAGATTTCTCCCTCTAAAAAATGTGTAAGTGTATAAATTTATTCTGAAAAAAACACTAGTAGTAGATGAGCCAAAGCAGATATGGAGGCTGACAATCCTCCAGGAACATATTTTATCTTTGGTGACAGGTGGGGAGCATGCCATTTTGAGGTGAGATGAACTGACTTTCAAATTAATTGGAGCAGGCAGCATCCATCCTGTGTAGCAAGGAAAGGGCCTTTTAGTGCTAGAGTGGTTCCTTCTGTAAAGCTGGCCAGGCTCAGACATTGCCAAATGCTCCTTAATACAATAATGGTGAGCTTTATTGTTTCAAAATCGTCAAGGCCTGGAGTCATGCTAATACAAATTGTTTCTCTCTCGGTATATATTAAATTGTATTGTTAAGAAAAATAATACTCACCTTGATGAGATGTGTTTACATGTTAGGATAAAATTTTTTAAATCTAGTTTTGAGTTTTCTTTTTAGGAAAATAAAGTTAAGGCTCACCCACCTCACCACTCTCAACCTACCAAACAACTGAACAGGAGGAAACTGCAGTGAGCACATAGGAGAAACATGGGACATTAGTGGAGTTTGCAAAATGCAAAGGAGGAAACTCTTAATCCTAAAGTGTGAAGGGAGTTTCCTGAGTGAAGAGGGAGGGTGCAGAAATGGTACCACATGACTTAATGAGAAAGCATTGCAGGAAGAAAGGGGAAGGCTCACATAGGGAGAGAGAAAATAGATGGAGAATAGCAAGGCTCTGGCAGAGTGGCCAAAGAAAGTCTTTGTTGTCCTTAGTCCCCTCACAAGGATGTGACTGAGACACGTTTGAAATTTTTAGCCCATGTAGATTATTAAATCACAGATGGTTTTCAGCCATGACTTGCTCAACAAAACATGCCCCCATCAAACATGGGAGACTCAATTGCTTCTCACAGATGAGCAGAGCTGGGAAGAAAGGGCCCTGTCACACCCAGATTACAGTGTGAAGGCGGGTCTCTACTCATGTGTGACCACATGGTAGCCTGGCACGTCTTCCTGCTCCTATTTCTTACTTTATAGAACATATGTGCTCTAATAGAATTAGTTCGATAGTTAATTTATGTAAACTGGATTCAAACTTCCCTTTTATTTGTGTTATTGATGTAGACATTATAAATCCACTGGAAGAAGTTTCAAAATAAGGCATTAGCAGATGAATATAGAAGTTTTCAGTGTATCAAAAACTAATCCACAACTGAAAAGCAAATGATAAACTGGGGAAAATATTTGCAATATCATAACAGATCAAGTGCTATTATATTTAGAATAAAAATTCAAATGACAACAACGAGTAATTTTTCACCTATCACACTCGCAAAGATTTTTAAAATGAGAATGCTCAAGGTTGGCAAAGGCTTCTGGATAACAATTCAGTAATAGACTTCAAAAGCTTTAAATATGTTCATATCTTCTGATCCATGAATTCTACTTCTGGAATAGATTCTAAGAAAACAATATAAAATGAAATCAAAGAATTAAGCACACAGCTGTTGTCTGAGACATAATTTACAAGAATAAGACAAATGTTCACTATTTGAAGAATGATTAAGGAAATCACAGTAAGTCCATATAATAGGACTAGATGCTACTATTAAAGTGATCCTTATGGAAGTTTTTAATGATATAGAAAAATTGGTATGAATGCTTTTTTTTAAATGAAAAAATGCAAGATATTATTTTATATACATACATAATGTGGTTTCAACCATGTAGAATTTCATTACAAACGATCTGGAAAGGAATATATTTATAATGTTATCAGTAGTTACTTTAAAATGGTAGGATTGCTTTTCTGCTTCTTTTCACTATTATGCTATCTGCACACTTTCTGCAATGAGAATACGCTTTTATAATTAGAAAAAAATGAGCAAAAATATAATCCAGATTCACATTAAAAGGAACCAAGACTCCAGAGAAATGGATGAATTTCAAGTTTGGAGTATAAAATTTATAAGGTGAGCCTGCAGCATTTTGTTGATACCCAAAAATAAGGAAGCTTTCAAAAGCTGTTGGAATGGGTCAGGTCAAAAGAACACCTGGAGCCAACTTGAAGAAGCCCCCATAGGCCAAACATGACATCACTAGAGCTCCAGAAAGAAAGCAAATAACTGCAAGTAATTGAAACACATTAAACATGTTTAAAACAATGCTTGAGCTCATAATGTTATGAAAATAAAAACCACTGGTCATTTTGGAGGTTGCTGGGGAACTGAATTATTATTCAAAGAACTGAAAAATAAAGAGAAACAATGAAGCATTTATTCTTTTTTTTTTTTTTTCCTATACAAAGTATAACCAAGGCAATGTTTCTCAAAAGTGTGGTCACAGGGCCAACCAACATTACCTGAGAACTTGTTCAAAATGTTAAATCCCAGGTCCCACTTTAGACTGAACCAAAATTCTAGGGATGGGCCTGAGCCTGAAAGGTTAGGAGTAGTCTTAATGAACATTATATCAAACTTGGAAGCTTTTGTTTTTGTCCTGTCATTTTTGTACCAACTATGAGGCTGTAGTGCGGTCTTTCCTTACAAAGAGAGATAAAATCCCAGAGTCTTGTGCGAGTTTAAGGAAAGAGGCGAGGTAGGCGTTTCAGTCTGCTCTCTACAAGGACAGATAGGTCCGTCTCTTCTAGGTGAGAATTTTCCAAGTGTTCCCGCAGACCCCACCTGGGGAGTACTCTGGAATGTGGAGCCAAAGTCTTGGCCAGGGTATTAAAGCTTCTCTCTTGCCCATTGTCTCATTTCCTATAACTTCCCCTGAACGGTACCAATTCTATCCAATTTCACAGGTCAAGTCTTTCAAACCAGTAAGTAAATAATACCAATTCCTTTTAAACCGTTCCAGAGCTTAGAGAAAGGTTACGAAGCTGATATAACACTGATGTCAAAACTGGACAAAGACAGCTTCCCCAAAGAGGTCCAAACTCTACCTTCCAGGTTGTCGGATCCACCAAACAGATTCCAGGTCTTACAAGCCTGAAAACTGGCACAGCAGAGGCCATCCTACCTGATCCTCTAGCCCAAGAAATGTGCCCCCAGCTCACTGTGACTGACCGAGATGATCAGGCAAGAACCGTGAGCACGTGGCAGTCCCTTGCAGAGGGGAAGGCCTCCTGCTCCGGCGGCAGGTGCATCTTCCCCTTACACACAGTGACTGCTGTAACATCATCCCGAGGACCACCGCAGATAATATAAAACGTGAGGGTGTTCTGTGGCTGTAAATCTGGCCTGGTGCTCTGCATTCACTTCTCTCTATGACACATATGCTTGAATCGAAAACAGACCTGATAGACACCTGAAAGTTTCTAGGACAAGCATCATGGATTACATAACGGACCCCCATACCATCCACAGGATTGGGGAGTAGGGGTGCAGTTTCAACCGTTTCCTCCTCATCAGGCACCAAGACCAATGCCTTAATCCTTTCATCATTGAATCTTCAGTGCCAGGCATGGTCCTTGACACACAATACATGTTTAACAAATGTTGAATGTATTTGTTTAGTAACTTAGTGTCCTAGGTTGACTTTCCTGGACAGAAAATGCATTGAGACCAATGTTATAGTAATAAACTTTGCATCCTCGGACCATATAATTTCTCTTGGTAAATGAACATATTAACACGTGGGTATTATCACAGTTGAGTGAGCTACTCAGCCCAAAGCCTTGACCACCTTAAATCTGACCGACAGGACTTAAAGGCCTTGTCCAACCATGGTCCCCTCTTAAAGCCTCTTCTAGGGAATCTTGCTCTGAAATTAACAAAATTTCACTCTGCCTCATCTCTTAAAATAAATTAGAACAAGTGTAAATTTCCCCATTCATCTACTACAGATGATTAGGGACCCTGGGAAAATGTTTCCACGCAGGAACACTCAGGAAAGGATCAAATAAATTTTGGAGACAGGAGTCTACCAATTAGGACCTAAGACCCTTGAGACATCAAAGGCGTGTGAAGTGGTCTAATTGGTTCCTGGAGAAGACAGCAGTTGGATCAGACACTGGCCCCCGAAACCACCTGCCATTGTGTTGGCTCACAGAGGCATGGATGATCTAAGCAGGGAACTTCCTTCAAACAGCCCCTGCAGTCAGTGTGAGAGCGAGTCACCTTCATTGTTCCAGCCGGTGCAGGCTGCATTTATTCTGGCTCTGCTCTTTTAATCCTCTGTGAGCCAGCCACATGTGTAAGGCCTATGGTCTATTATCGGAGTGTAATCTTTTCACTTTTCAAAATAGCTTCTTCTCTCTGGAGCCACAAAGCTTAAATAGGGCACCGGACTGCTAATCAGCTCCTGTTTGTGAGTGGGGATGGCAAGCCATCTGTGTAACAGCCGAAACAGAGAAGCAAAGCTGGGTTCCCTTGTTCTGACCCAGGGGTGCAGTAATGCCACCTACAGCTCCTGCTCTGAAGACCCTGGCCTGGGTTGCAATTAGTGTAAAAGGGGAGAAAGCAGGGGTAGGGCAGATGACACGCACCTCAACTGTGGATAATGGAACAGGCAGCAACATAGTTCCTCTTGCCGTCGTCAGACTACTGCTAGAATCAGTTAGAAGTTTTGGGGCTGACTTCATTACCACAACATGAAGGAAAGATTTCTTCTGAATCATTTCTCTTTTGACTTAATACAGAAACACAGGTTCATTTTTCTAGGACATTCTCCTCTTTAGTCAGGATTTATGTGCTTATTTTCATTTTGGTCAGCTAAGTCCCTAACCACTCATTCCTTAATCAAGAAGAAAAAGTAAATAAAATGCTTCATTTTCATATATAGTTAATCCAATTTTTCCTTAGACTGATATACACTTTCAGGACACAACAGAAGTCAGTTCAATTAGATTTTTGTATTTATTTTTAACTTAAGGGAAGAAACCATCTTTCTAATTCTTCTCCAGGGGTTAGAGCAAGCCTAGTAAGGGCACTGGCAGGGAAGGCCAATGGCAGAGCTGAGTGCCAAGGTCTCAATGGGGGTAGAAAGAGTTGGCCACCAAAGTGCCTAGAAGTGGGTAACATCAAAAGCTGAGGAGAAGCCATGTCTTAAAGAGTACTGACGGTCAAAGCCAGGACTAGCCCCTCTCTGATGCTCCACATGCTCCACATCCAATCCAACAGCAGATTCCTTCAGTTATACCTTCAAAACATACTCAGAATTGCATCACTTCTTCTGTCTCTAACCATTATAACCTGGTTCACGGCACTATCAGCTCCTTCCTAGGAAATTCTGAGACTCCTAACTGCCCTCTCATCTTCTCTCTCTCCCACTCCAAGACTATTCTCCTATGACAGTCCAAGTTGTACTTTTAAAACATTTCAGATGAGGGTATTTCCCTGCTCAAACAACTTCAAGAGCTATAGTCTCAGATTTAAACCAAAGTCTTGACCACGGCTTAGAAGGCTCTATACCCTAGGCTAGCCCTGGGCTTTACTACCGCTCTGACCTTTCCTCTTACCAGTCTTCTTTTATTCATTCTGTTCCAGCCTTTACACTAGCATTTCCCTCAACTGGGACAGTCTTCCCACCAGACACAAGCATGACTCTCACCCTAAATCCCTTCCAATCTCTGTTCAAGAGTTGCCTTATTCGAGAAGACTTTCCTGATCACACTACATAAAATAGCAGCCCCCAGACTACTCCCTGTCCCTCTTACGCTGAAGAATTTTATTTTTCTTCATGGCACTGTTGTAAACCATGTCTGTGTCTGTCTGTCTGTCTATCTATCTTATTTACCCATCTTATTTATCGCTAAATCCATCTATATAGCGATAGACCTCCACCACTACAGCCAGTACCAGAAGGTAAGTTCCATTAGGACGGGACTTTGTTTTACTCACTGATACACCCCCAGCACCCACGACAGAGTCTGGTACATCATAAACATTCAATCAATATTCCTTGAAAAAAATCAATGAATGAAAGTCACATCTGGCATTTTATTCAAAAAGGACAGGATTATAACCAAGAGACAAAAGCTAAGGACTAGAAGCCAGGAGGACATAGCAACAGGAGAAGGATTAGGGCCTAGAGCAGAATCAAAGAAAGAAGGATCCATGTTTCAGAAGCCTGAAGCTCACTTTTACTGCCCAGCAGAAGGTTGATATGGGTGGGTCAGCTTGATTCGAAGCCTGATTATCTGAGAACCAGGAAGCTGATAGTTGGAGGATTCCACTTCATTTCCCTTAGAAAGATCAGAACATTTCCTGATCTCCAGCACCTGTTTCATTCTCTGGAATTCCCTCAAGCTCCCAGGGAGACTATCTTCTATTGTCTTCATCTCTACCTTTCAAGTGTCTGATCTGGTGCCAGGCACAGGACACATGCTTGATAAATTATTACTGAAGTGGGTAAACTGTGAGTATGTCAGGAAATCCCTTTGCAAACTCGCAGAAGGTGGAATGTAAGTCCTGTGTCTGGAGATGGGCTGGGTTCTCAAATGCTCCACCCCCCACTCTGCACTCTCTTCCCTCTCTCCGGAGACCTTGTAACCCTTCTCAGCCCAATAATATGCCTTGAAAGAAAAAACAGAACCAAATCAAGACTGAGACATTTATTTTCTTGTTTGGCCCTGTAAGTGTTAGAACATGGTCTTCCAGCAGGGTCTATTCTTTCTTAGAACAGCATTGGTTCTTTTAAAGCCTGTAGCTAAAAATAAAACTCCTCCATTTCTTTGCCCCATAGCATTTTTTGCAATTCTAGCATACTTGGATGTAATTTTTCTGGACACAATTCTTGTATGTCTCATCACTGTCCTTCACTTCAATTTTATTCATACAAATGTTTATTAAGTTAATCCTCAGTGAAGAATGCACACAAGGCAGTCTTTGGTCCTGTGCTCTTCTGTCATCTTTGAGTTGTCCTGTGTATCTGAGCTGATCAGACAGCTCCCTCTACAGTCTTCCTGACATCTGCATGTGCCTCTTCCTTTTCTTCTTTCTTAGTAGTATATTTTATATTTTTTTAATCAGAATTTTCCAATTCTTTTAAAGCCAATTTTCCATTTAAAGTGTCACTTTGCAAAACTACAATTGTCTTTTTTTCTTATCTTTAGAATATTTACCATTTTCAAATCTAATACTACCCTTTTATTTTTTCTTAATTTTCACATCACCAACAAATTCTTGTTATTGGTTAGAATTAGTTCCTGTATTAATCAAGGTTCTCCAGAGAAACAGAACCAACAGGAGATGTATCTCGCCCTCTCTCTGATATAAAATATACATATATATATATATATATATATATATATATATATATATACATATATATACACATATATATATACATATATATACATATACATATATATACACATATATATATACATATATATACATATACATATATATACACATATATATATCACATACATACACGTGTGTGTATGTATATATTGCACATCTGTTATGGCTTGTGTGTCTGTGTGTGTGTGTGTGTGTGTCTGTGTGTGTCTGTGTGTGTCTGTGAGAGAGAGAGAGAGAGAGTGAGAGACAGAAAGAGGAGAGACGAGACTGATTTATTATAAAGAATTGGCTCAAGTGGAGACTGAGAAGTCCCAAGATAGCAGTCAGCAAGCTGGAGATCCAGGAGAGCTGATGGTGTAGTTCTAGTCCAAAAGCCAGCAGGCTGAGACCCAAGAAGAGCCAATGTTTCAGTGTGAGTGTGAAGGTAGGAAAAGACCAATGTCCCAGCTCAGCAGTCAGACCAGAGCAGCTCCCTCTTACTCGAGGGAGAATCAGCCTTTTTGTTCTTTTCAGGCCTTCAAACGACTGGATGAGTCCCACCCATATCCATGAGGACAATCTTCTTTGCCTTGTCTACTGACTCAAATGTTAATCTCACCCAAAAACACCCTCACAGACACACCCAGAATCATGTTTGACCAAGTATCTGGCCATCCAGTAACCAGTGAAGTTGACACATAGAATTAACCATCACAGGCCCTTTGTTGCTCTAGTTCTTTCTCTAATTTTGGAAAATAAAATTTCACAGGAATCAAGGTCCTTCCAGACTCTGCTTTCAACTAGAGGTATTCTCCAGATATCTAGTTAATTCTTATTCCCTTTCATGACAATATCCTACCTCTGCCAGTTTATGTTTTGCATGAAGTGTGCACCATTCAGCCATATTCCACAAGCAGACATTTTATATTGATCACCTATTATGCAGCAGGCACTGTGTCAGGAATCATCTACTCCTTTCTCGCCCAGCGGCCTGTGGGTGTCCATGATTATTTCACTTCAGTTCCTCTCTTCTGCTGGCCTGACACGCTCTGAGGAGAGGGTCCTCTCTCAGTTCCTGCGTTTTCTTACAAGCACGTATCTTCTTCATATAAAGGCAGTATGTTTCTCACTTCCTGTCAGACTCATTGATTATTTATTTATTATTTTGCATATCTGTTATGGCTTATAATTCATAGGCAAAGCTAGTGGTTTACTCACAGCAAGATAAATGCAGGTAGGAAAAGAAGTCACAACCTGGCAATAGATTCACCCACCTAAACAGTGCAGAGGCACATTAAGTGACCTTCTGGGCTGACAGTGGTTCTCAAGCCATGTCCAAATCCATAGTGTCTAAGAAATATTGAGTTTGGGGCAACAGGACAGCACCGAAACAGCTGCTGAACCAACAGGAGGTGGAGCACAGTGATAGAGAAACTACAAAGAGCACAACTCTGAAGAACTGGGAGAGAGACTGCTGGCACCCGAGATATTCATGTTCAGTAGGTTGGATTGAAATTCAGGGATAAGCCCACAGCTTCTGGAAAGAGAATTAGCAAGAGAAAGGCCTGACCTTTATGGTTCAGAGCATTGAACTTGAAGCCAGAGTGTTTGATTTTAGACCCACTTTCAAGCTGAAAAATCTTAGGCAAATTATTTAATTTCTTTACCCTGGTTTTTTTATCTACAAAGTGGAAAAACTAACAGTACTCACCTCACAAGACTGCTGTGAAATCTAAATGAATATATGTAAATTAGAATATGTAAAGCCTAGCACAAAGCAAGCATTCCAATTTAGTTGTTATTTAACAGGTTGTTTGAATGGGAACTAATGCAGAAGACTAATTATAGGAAGTAAATGGGGGTGAAACTTGGGAGTGTTTTCAGGTTTGAAAATTTCGTGAAGAATAAGAGACTGAATGACTGTAACACAGTCATAAATGTGGAAGTGAAAGAGTCACCCTGGTATACTTGGCCCAGGCCTGGAAGGCTCTGCTGAGCTGAGAGCATGGCCTTATAGATAAATCCGACCTTAGGAGCACTGTCTTCAGAATCTCAGGTGGAGAGGAAACTGATCCCAGCTTCAGGGCTTTATGCAGGGCAATCTTAAAATTGTGTCTAACCTCTTTTCCTATACAATTATTTGGTTATTTTCATTATGCAACACACACACACACACTATATGAATACATACAAAACAATATATAGCATATGTATAGACTAAATAATAATGAAACACACACCAACCACCATTAAGACACAGAACATTACCAGAATCTTTGAAGGCCCCCATGCACTCTTCCCTAAACATGACCTTTTCCCTTCCCCCATAAGTTACCACTATCCTGGGTTTTCTTACAGAATTTCACCATCTATACCACCAACACATTGTTCAATTTTTCAGGGTTTTGAATTTTAGGTGTACTCTTCTGTAATCTGCATGTTTTTCTCAGTATTGTCTTTGAGATTTATCCATGTTGAAGCATAGCCCTGCAGATCTTTCATTTTCATTGGGATTTGGTGCTGTTAATTCATAAAGGTTTCAATTCACTGGGAAAACATTTAAAAAATTAAATGCTAGGTATTTACTGACACAGCTTTAAAATATATACAGTAAAATTTATTGAAACCACAAGGGAAAATTAACAAGTGCACTATCACACGGGGGAGACTTCATACAACTCTACTAAGACACTAAATCAAGCAGAGAAAATAATCAGTAACAATAGAAGAGACCGAAACAAAGAAACAGTTGTGTAGGTAGCAAGGAGGAATTGCTAAACGGTCAAAGTATTATCAAGAAAACTGGCATGGTGTAAAGTAAGATTATAAAAAAACAAGTATATTCCAGAATATCCTTTTAATCTGTGCCTCTTGCTAGACTAGGAATAGAACTTTAAGGAGAATTATAAATTTTTTTAAACTTCTCTCATACAGCTCTTATACCAACCCTGCCTATTCTTAATTTTTCCTGCTAAGGAGAAACACTGGTTTAATTAGTTGGATCCAGGCCACTAACTGGGTCATATTTAATAGTGATAAAGGGTCAGTGTAAATTTAAAGATTGCCCATATATTGGTTCTCTCTCCTTTTTCTTCTTCAGCAAAATGGTAAGTGGCCTTAGGGTCACTCTAGTCTGGTAATGTAAACAATTCTGAAGTTGAGGCTTTGGGCTTCTAAGAAGAAACATGAAATAGAGGCCCCTTAAACTGCGTCCACCAGTGTAATTTATAAGAATTCTCTGCATTAGGGCTTAGGGCCCAAGTCTAGGAAACAAGTTATATTTTGCTTCCTATTTTTTATTATTCCTTATAGGCATAAATTTTATGGAGCTATATAGCTATCATCTGGTGTGCAATTCAGTTATTCCTAGGTCCCCTAAAAATACTAACACCTATAGTTTACCAAATGCCACCATTTTTTTCTTCTAACAAAGACACATTCCTTATTTTGAGCGTTCCGTTCTCTCTCAGAATCTGTCTTCCCCTCCATGGAAATCATCCTGATTGTGTACCTTCAGTTGTTTAAAGTTTCTTCTGCATCTTTACCTCCTCTAGGCACCCTTCTCCACAATCCCAACTCTGATCAGGCTTTAATTCTTCCTCAGGTCATTAGAATCCTCTACTTTCAGATTTGCTATTTGCAGTATTGCCTCATTCTCTCTGGGAACTTTCTCTTCCCCATAAGTAAAAGAGTAGAGGAATTCATCTTGAATCCTTTTCGACCCATGAAACAAAATGACCATCTGCTTTAAATATAGATAGATAGATAGATAGATAGATAGATAGATAGATAGATAGATAGATAAACAGATAGATAGATATAGAGGATGCCAAAAAATGTATACACATTTTAAGAAAGGAAAAAACTATTAAAATTGTAATACTCAATATATACCAATAACAAAAAATGAATACAAGTCACATTTGACTTCTGCAATTACAAGAGGTACTCAAAGACCAGACATTTCTGAATACAGCAAACTACTGCTTGAGCAACACTGACTAAAGTGTCCACTTCTATACATTTTTGGCACCCCCATGTATGTGTGTGTGTGTGTGTGCATATATATATATATATATATATATATACACACACACACATATATATATATATATACACACACACACACATATATATATGTAAATGAAACTGGCCCCTAAGTGAGGGAACAACTCACCTGTTACTGTATGTGTGTAACCTAGTTGTAAGGATAGTGTGTTTGCTATTTGAATGAGATGAGTCAACTTCTCAGCCTGTAATATAAAGCCATGGGTCTATACATATGGGAGCTGGGTCAAAGTCTCACCTGAAAGCTATTCCTGGTGTCAGTTACATGAGGAATAAGCCAAATTTTTCAGACTGAAAACCAGAATTGAAAAAGCGGACAACGGATATGCAAAAGACGCATATGCAGCAGATATGCAAAGTCTTTCTGTTAGTCTACACTGAAAAGTGACAAGGTTTTAATGGAGTTCATCAGTAATAGGTGAGAACAAGGTAATGAAAATCAAAACTGATACATAGAAACTGGCCAGAAATTGGGAAGGAAGAGACACAGATAAGATTTCAATGAATTAGGGCCAAATATAGAAGACTCGACAAACTAGACTTGATAGGATTGGATCCCTGGGTTTTGTTCAATGAAATGTTTGACATTCCACCTGTTTACTAATTATTTTCTTATGCTTTTCATTCAGACCTGACACAGTGTTTAGGATTTCAGTCTGTCTTAGACCTGCTAAGAACAAAGGCCTGGTGATGCCCAGGCCCAGAACAATGGCCTCCACTGAAGCTGGGCTGAGAAAGCTCCAAGGACTGGATGGGACTCAAAGCACCAGGTCAGCACTGCTGTTGAGCATCCCCTGCACTCCTGGCAATTCTTCCTCCGGAGATAAACCAAACTAAATCTGTTTTTGCTGTATTTAATGAGGTTACATTATTTAATACTTAGTTCAAACAGAAAAAAAAAAGCGTAACATCCATGTTTCACGTGACCTGATTTTGGCATTTTCCCAAGGTCTCTGGTGAAACTGAAGTCCTTGAGTTCTTGAGTTCCTGACCTGCCTCATCTCCACTCCCTTTCTGGAACTGAGGCTCTGTCATGTTCTTGGTAAGTTAATTATTGGAGTTAATTCCCTAAATGAAATCCCTCAGAAAGCAGCCTACCTCTGTGCCCAGACCTTCCAAATGTCTAAACCATGCCCAGGTACCTCAAATATCATCTGCATTGTATTCGTCACCACTGTACTTTGTCTACATGTTAAAATACCATGCCACTCTCTTGGATTCCTTTATCACTGGCTGTTCACATGAAATATACCCTTTTTTGGTTGGGGGTCAATATTGTGATAATGAAGGATACAGACTCAATTTTTAAATTATGACTCTACTGTTTATCAACAGTCTACACATAGAGAGGAGAAATCATACAGTCCGTACACAGACAGCACCACTATCAGAAACTTGAGTATCCAAGTGGCAATTATTATCTTATAAACCTTGATATGAAAGCTATATGCAGAGCTGGTTTAGGAACTTGGGACAGTTATCAAGAGTTTCTTTTCCAAAACTGCCTTTCTCTGAGTTTAAGGAGGGGGAAGGAGCGAGGGTCTTTTATTCTGAACACTGTGCTTTATTTTTCTGTAGTCCAGGGTTCCTGTTGATGCAGTCATCTATGGGGAGGAGTATCTTGTGGCCCAGGAAGACTGAGAACACTTCCAGAAGGAGAAATGGGAATGGAGTCTTCATCCCACATCCCACAGACTTTCTCTGCTCGCCCCAGCAGGGCTGTTCCCTCCAGCCCCATTTGGTATCATTCTATCAAGGAAGGCCAGGACTTGACTAGATGTCTGTGTCATCAGATCTTTCCCAACAAGGACTCCCTAGAGGTCTATATGACATCAGACCATTTCTTGTCTGAAATGATCAGACAAGAGAGGATCATTTCTTGTATGAAAGGTCGGGGTTCCATAAAATACCTGTGGTTATTTTGGGGGGGTGGTTATTAGGTTAGAGAGAATGGAGACATAGCCTGGAGAGAGCAGTGACCCCACTGGTGAGGCTAGAAGAAGAGTGAAGGAAGGGAGGGCAATGGCTCAAGAGACCTCTCGGGAAAAAAACACATAATAATAGTAGCCTGCTTTGGATCTTTAAAAGTGAAGTGTTGTACACGGAAAGAATGGAATAAAAGATGCTATACAGAAGACTTCTGGTTCAAGATGGCAGAGAGCATACTTTGCTTTACCCAAACCCTAAATCCTACTAAAATAATAGTAAAATAACACTTTTTATATAGTATAAACAAATAGCAAAGGGAACAACAGAAGGCAGAGGGGAAGTGTGAAGATGCAGTCCCAGCAGACAAAATATTCCAACATATTTTTGGAAGCAGATGGAAGAGTGTTGACAAATGCAATAAACTGGAGGAAGTCATAGCCTGAATAGAGTTGAAAGGTACCACAGGAAAAGAAAACCATATGCCTGGCAAAGCTCTATAGTCAGAAGGTGAGGGTCAGAAGTGAGGTTAAAAACAAAAAAGATTGATTGAAGATCTGCGTATAGAGAAGACTCTTCCAGCCCTCCCTGCCACGGGAAGAGCTTAGGCAGCCCAGCATTTATCACCAGGAAAAAAAATCTGTAAAGAAATTAAATGAACTATTAAGGGGGAACTAGGGTACCTAATAAGGCTGTTGTCACAAAAAAGTTGGCCATACTTTTCACAAAATTTGCCCCTTTCTAAGAATTTATTTTAAGGGAAAACTTCTAGTCAATAAGCCCACCCACACACACAGAGCTCCTAGTCAGCCTCCCTTTCCCATTCTTAAATATGAGTAGGTGTTTTAGTTATCTACTGCTGTTCAACAAACTGCTGCAAAACTTAGTGGATTAAGATAACAAACATTTATTATCTCACAGAGTTTCTGAGGGTCAGGAATTCAGAAGTTGCTCAGCAGGGTCGTTCTGTCTCAGGGTCTCTCATGAGGTTGCAGTCTAGATTTTGGCTGGGGCTACAGTTATCTGAAGGCTGGATTGGGACTGAAGGATCTGCTTCCAAGTTCATTTGTGTGGCTGTTAGCAAGAGGCCTCAGTGCTTTGCTATGTGGGCCTCTCCTCCTGTTATAGGAGTTAGCTTCCTTCAGAGAGAGTAACACAAGAGAAAGGAAAAAAGAAACAAGTTGTTAGAAACAATGATTGGTAGATACATTTTATAAGCAGTAAGAAGAGGTGATGGGCCAAAAGAAGATGGAGAATGGTACACAGAAGAGAATTTTGAAAATAGCACCATATTAGATGAAGATATGTGCAGGTGCTCTTTTCAATTCTAAGGTAGCCTGGAGAGTGGGGCGCCATCAACGCAGCTCTAAGAATTGACTTGAGCTCTCGAGTACAACTTCTAGAAGGGAGTGTTGAAGAGATGCTGCCTTTCTAGGGTCTTAGACTTAGTGTCTGTGTCTGAGGGTGTTCTAAGCCCCTTCCTGATGCCCTGCATAACTGCAATTAGATTTGTTGTCTGTTTTGCTTTCATTGGATGTAGGTATTATTGGAATACAAAAGCCTGCTTGCTCCATTTCTGAACTTGCAGACAGAAATATTTGTAACACAACCAAGAGTTACATATATCTTATTTTATGATCGTATAGTAATATGCTTTTCTCCTTCATCACATGTGTTATATTTGTTACAGTTGTGGTATTTCTTCTATTTGTGTGATAGTTGGACGATTGTCTCTCCTCCACACTAGATACATGCTCCTTACCTCAGAAATTGGGTTAGGAGCTGAGAGAACAGGGAGAGATGAGACTTGGAAGTGAAGCAAGGGCTATATCATAAAGACTTGAAGGTTGGGCTGGGGAACTTAAATTTGATCCTAAAAGCGGAAGTTTTCCTCTAAGCAATGGAGTATCATACTTGAGAAATAAAGCTGTCCCTCTAAGTAGATGACATGATGGTCTAGGTAGAAAATATCAAGGAATCCACCAAAAAGTCCTAGAAGTAGTAAGTAGGTTCAGAAGGTAAGGGGATACAAGATAAACGTATAGATTTTGCACTAGCAAGGATCACCTGAGAAATGAAATTAAAAATACCATACCACACAGAATCACTTGAAAAAGGACACATTTAAGTATAAATCTAACAAAATGTGTATAGGACTTGATGCTGAAAACTACAAACTACTGATGAAAGAAATCAAAGCTCAAAATAAATGGAAAGACATACTGGGGTCATGGATTGGAAGATTCAACTCAGTAAAGAAGTCAATTCTTCCCATATTGATATGCAAGTTTTAATACAACTCCTACTAAATGCCCAGCAAGACGTTTTGTAGATATGGATGAGGCTATTCTAACATTTATGTAGAAAGGCAAAAGAACTAGAATAGCTAAAACAATTTTCAAACACAAGAAATGGGAGGCAGCAGACGACCTGATTTCAGGAAGTATTAAATAGTTACAGTAATCAAGAATGTGTGGTATTGGTAGAGGGATGAACAAATAGAACAATGGAACATAGGAGAGAACCCGGAAATTGACCCAAGTAAATATGCTTCATAGATTGTTGACAAAGATTCAAAGGTAATATAGTTAATTCAATGGAGGAAAGATAGCCTTTTCAACAATTGGGGATCCATAGGCAAAAACCTTGATTCAACTTTCATACCTTATACAGAATTAATTCAAAATAGATCATAGACTTAATTGTAAAATGTAAAAAAAAATGTAATTTTTAAAATTTAAGTATAGTTGGCCTACAACATTATTAGTTCAGGTGTACAATATAGTGATTCAACATTTATATACCTTACAATGTGATCAGTCTAGTACTAGTAATCATCTGTCACCATACATACTTGCAACAAAAATGAAACTGGACTACTCTCTTATGCCATTTACAAAAATAAACTCAAAGTGGGTCAAAGACTTAAATGTAAGACCTGAAACCC
This sequence comes from Rhinolophus sinicus, assembly GCF_057876585.1. Classification (NCBI taxonomy): domain Eukaryota; kingdom Metazoa; phylum Chordata; class Mammalia; order Chiroptera; family Rhinolophidae; genus Rhinolophus; species Rhinolophus sinicus. Next base: position 144,766,692 of record NC_142514.1, on the reverse strand, counting down.
TGAAACTTCTAGAAGAAAACATAGGTAGTAAACTCTTTGACATCAGTCTTAGTAATATCTTCTTGGATACGTCCCCTCAAACAAGGGAAACAAAAGCAAAAATAAACAAATGGGACTACATAAAACAAAAAGTTTCTGCACAGTGAAGAAAACCATCAACAAAATGAAAACACAACCCACTAAATGGGAGAATACATTCACAAATGACATATAAGAGAAGTGGTTAATATCCCAAATACATAAGGATCACATACAACTGAATAACAAAAAAGTAAACAATCCAATCAAAAAATGGGCAGAGGACCTGAATAGACATTTCTCCAAAGAGGACACACAGATCATATTAATCAGAGAAATGCAAATTAAAACCACAATGAGATACCACCTATCAGAATGGCTACTATCAACAAATCAACAAACAAAAAGTGTTGGTGAGGATGTAGAGAAAAGAGTGCAGCCATCATGGAAAACAGTATGGATGTTCTTCAAAAAATTAAAAACAGAACTACCTTATGACCCAGCAATTCCACTTCTGGGTATTTAACTGAAGGAAATGAAAACACTAATTCAAAAAGACATATATACCCCTTTATAATGGCAACATTATTTCTATTAGTCAAGATATAAAACTAATATTTAAGAAAAACCTGGAAGAAAATCTTAGGGATACCATGGCTACACAAAGATTTCTTAGACTTGTCACCACAAGCCATAAAAGTAAAAATTAATGTTGGACTTAATCAAAATTAAAACTTTTTCTCTTTGAAAGACTATTAAGAGGATAAAGGGGCAAGCTACAGAGTACAAGAAAATATTTACAAACCAAATATCTGACAAAGGACTAATATCGAGAATATAGAAAGAATTCTCTAAATTCACCAGCAATAAAAACAACAATACATTTAGGAAATGGAAAAAGGGCATGAAGAGAAATTCCACCGAAGAAGAGACACAAATGGCAAATAGCACATAAAAGATGTTCAATATCATCAGTCATTTGAGAAATGGAAATTTAACAAGATAAATATGTTATTACACACATATCAGAATGGCTAAAATTAAAAACAGTGAGTCAAAAATTGCAGAGAAACTGAATCACTCATGCATTGCTGGTGTGAATGTACAATGGTACAGCCCCTATGGAAAACAATGTGGCAGTGTTTAAAAACTTACACACAACTACCAGATGATCTATCAACTGTACTCATGGGTATTTATCCCAGAGAAATAAACTTTGCTTCATGCAAAAACCTGTGAACAAATGTTTATCGATGCTTTATTCATAATAGCCGAAACAACCCCAAAGGCCTCTTGGATGGGTGAATAGTTAAATAAAGTGTGGTACATCCATATTTTGGACTACAGCTCTGCAATAAAAAAACCAAAAAAACAAACTATTGATGAACATAAAAACCTGGATGAATCTCCAGGTGTTTAAAAAAAAAAAAAGCCAATCCCAAAAGGTTCCGTACTGTATGATTGCATTTATATAACATTCTTAAAATTACGAAACCATGGAAGTGGAAAACTGGCTAGTGCTTGCCAGGGGATAAGGAAAGGGTACTCTAAATACTGAGTAAAAGGTACTCTAAACTCAGATTGCCATCTTATTTCTTACAACTGCATATGAATCTATAATTATCTCAAAATAAAGTTAAAAAAACACACGAAACAATCTTACCTTCATCTTCAAAGATGAGTAGAAACGTTTTCTTACCAAGTCTGTCTTTGTCATTGCTTTATGCTTCCTATCAGAATAAGAACAATATTTACTGAACATATTTGATGATCACATTACATTGTGAGGCAAGTAATATTACCCCCATTTTATATTTGCAGTATCTAAGGCTTAGAGAGGTTAAATAACTAATATGTAGTCACACTGTTGGTTATCAAGCAACAAAGATTCACCAATTGATAGAATTGTAACACCTACAATGTCAGAGGGGTAGTAGATTGGGGGCGGGGGGTTACACTTTGTGAGGGGTGTAAATGTCTAACCATTACCTTGTTTTGTACCCCTGAAACTAATTAAAAAAAAAAAAAAAAGATTCACCAAAAACTTGCCTGGCTCTAAAACCAGCGCTCTTCACAATACGTATCCTTCAAAGACAATCTGCGTTGAGCATCACTCGAACAGGACTTTATTTTAGACTGAGAGCCACGAGCATGAGATTTTAATTGTGTTTCCCCCTCATCCAGTTGTTTTTTTCTTGTATCTCTTTTCCTATACTGCTCCTCTATGCTCTAGTGCAGATACATTTCTTGTTTTCAAGAAGCACCACAGGCAAGCTGAGCTTTTTCTGCTTCACTGACTGACCTGATAAAAATCCAATATTTCTTAAAATAAGCTTCTAAATAGCTCATGAAATCATTCTCAGGCATTGCCTGCAGCACCCAGAGTTTGTTCTGTTCTTCTGAATCTCTCAGTAAAAGTAGCTGCTTCACCCTCCCCTCAACCTTCCCTATTCTCTGATAATTTTGGGCAGTGGTGGCAGGGTTTTTAAGTTATATTAACAAGAAAACCCACTCATTATTTTAATTAATCAAAAACCTCACAAACGGGTGATTCCTCGGCCTGTGATATCAAACGTCTTGCATTTTCATGGCTCGGAGATACTGAATTAATTCAATATTGAATTAATTCTATTTGAATTCAATTAATTCAAAATGAATATGGGAGGTTCTTTAGGATTGTCAGCCATATATGGCTCTAAAGAGATTACAGTACACAAAATGCCACACAAATCAGCTTATTCTTTAGCAGTAAACTCTCGATAGTCCTCTGTGAAAAAATTGAATGTACATTAATTTACTTATTTACCATGTGCTGGACACTGTGTTAAGTGTTTTAAATGTGTTAAATAACGTAATGCTCCCCAAACCATCATGCAGTGGGCCTTCATATAATTCTCATCCTACAGAAGAGAAAACAGGCCTGGAGACGGGAAGTGGTTCACTCAAACCCACAGGGACATGGGATTTTGAACTCAAACAGTCTGATCAAGAGCCCCAGAAGCTTAACCCATGTTTTTCTTCTTACTCATTTTAATGAATTCACTTCTGTGTTTCACTAATTTGCTTCCATGTGCCTTTGGGGCTCATTAGAAGAAAGTTGAAGTCAGAAGAACAATGGAAGTAAAGAATCAGAGAAATAATGATTTTTAAAAAATAATTCCAAAGTTACAAAAAGGATGCAAGAATAGTAAAAAGAACTCCAACTCTGCCTTCTGCCAGGTTTCCCAACTGTTAACATTTGACACATTTTCTTTCTTCCTTTCTCTTTCCTTTCTTTCTTATTTTCCTTCTTTTTCTTTCTCTCTCCCTTTCTTTCGCTCTACCTTTCTTTCTTTTTCTTTTGTTCTTTTTTTCTCTTTCTTTCTTCCTTTGTTCATACGTATGCATGTGTGTGTGTGTGTGTGTGTGTGTGTGTCTGTGTGTGTAGACACCCACACACACATTATCCCCCCCAAATAGGTTTCAGGCATGATGACCCCTACTGCTATTTCCTAAAGAAAAGAACACTCCCCTATGTAACCATGAAGTTAACACTGAGAACCATAAAACCCACAAACCCCATTCAAATTCCACAAACTAAAGTTTCCTATAAACTTTGTACTTTATAGGAAAGAAAAGTACAAAGATCTTCTGGCTCAAGATCACCTGGGGATTGAGTGCTACATTTCATTGCCACTTCTTTTGACTGTCAGTCTGGAAAAGTTCCTCAGTCTTTCTTGGTTCACGATCTTGATGTTTTTAAAGAATACATGATAGTTATTTTTCAGAATTCCCCTCAATTTGATTTTACTCATGTGTCCTCAATATTAAATTCAGGTCATACATTTTTTTGGCAGGAATGTCCCAGAAGTGATGCTGTGTTCTTTTCAGGGTGTCTTAGCAAGGACACAGTGTTGATTTGCATCATTCCTAGTGATGTTAACTTTCATCACTGGGTTAAGGTGGTGCCTATCAAATTTCTTCACTATAAAGTTAGTTTTCCCTTTGTAATTAATAAGTATCTTGGAGAGAGATCCTTTGAGATTACATTATTATCCCACTCCTCATCAAATTTGTACTCACTAGTTTTACACTCTATTGATGATTCTTGACTAAATAATCACTATGATGCTTTCCTAATGATGACTTCTTAACTCTATCATTCCTTCTACATTTATCCATTGGTATTATAGTGTAAGAGTTTTTCCTATATTCATTCATTCATTTATAGACTCACTGATCCTTATATTAATCAATAGGGTTTAATCTGTTATATTATTTATTTTGATACTCAAACTGTCCCAATTTTCCTCTAAGCTGGGTACCGTGTCCTTCTGAGAAGTTCTCATAATGTTTTATCACTTCCTTGCTTTAGGACAAATCAAGACATTCTAGGAGTATCTTCTTCTTTCCCTGCCCCAGCCCTGGAATTAAACATTTCTCTAAGAAGGCATGGAATTAAACACTTCTCTAAGAAGTTTTCTCTTATTGGAGGAAGATATTTAGAAACCAAGATCTGGGTATCAGATGTGCTCTTTGCTACTGGGGTTTAGGCTCTCTCAGCAGAGAGCTAAAAAATGTACACATACATATACGGTACACAAATATATCTATCTACACACACACACACACACACACACACACACACACACACACAGAGCTATTTCCATTTCTCTCTAGATGATTGATAGATACCAGTAAATAGATCTACAGAGAAAGACTTCATCTGATACCTCCAATTCCAATCTAACAACACTCTGCTCATTCTTTCACCCTTTCAATTTTTGAATATCCTTTCTCTCAGAGAGAAAAAACTGGCTCCCATTATTCTTGATATAGTTGGTCATTTTCCCTGTTTACAAACAATTCTTCTTCCGCCCACCCCCACAGGACTCATTAGCCCAGGCCACCTCCTCAGCCCATGCCATGCAGTCCCCACAGGAGTAGGTATTTTTACAACAAAGCACTGAAAGAATGGGTATAATAATATAAACAGATCAGGTCCTCACAACTGCATGTTGGTGAAATCTGTGACCTATCACCCAAGACTATACAAGGTTCAGTGTACACACACAAGATGGATCAAAATTGTATCTGGCAAAGGTGAGAGGGGGAGGGAGTAGGTAGAGTGCACAGCATGAGCAAAGGTATGAAGGTAGGAAACAGATTTTCTCTATTCAGGAAGGCATTGCTCTTTTTCTCCAATATCCTCTTTTTTAATCACCTTCTGGGGCTTGAGCCTTGAAAATCCCATTCATAAAGAGGCAGTGAGGATTATGGAGATTATAGTTTACAGACCCAAAAATGGGACACAGTGTCATAACGACACAGAACATCTGAAAATATGACTCTCAGAAAATTCTAGAATTCTGTTTGCAATATGAAAATTGAATAGAGGTTCAGACCTAGCTCTGGTATTATCTGTGGATTCATTAAAAAGTTACTCATCTTCTTAAACCTTGGTTTCCTTATCACCATACAAATGTTTCAAAGGGTGATTATAAAAATTAAATTCTCAAATTTCCATATGATGTGAGAATCCAGAATCAGCTCCCCAACTCTTTACAAGTAGTATTGCATTAAGTCTTCACAACAGTCTCTGTGGGAGGTACTATTTATTACTAAAACTTTACAGATGAGAAAACAGAGACAGAAAGGTTCAGTAATGTATTCAAGATCACACAGCTTGGATTTATGGAGCTGATTTGGACTCAGGCAGTCTAATTGTAGAGTGTGCAATTTTTAACCACTCCATTATACTATTTGTGGGAAAGCATAATATAATACAGTATTCTTTTTGGACCTAATGCAAATGACCAGCGATTTTCAAGCATGAACATCTTGAGGGCAGAGCTTACTTTAGATTTACCTTTGGATCCCTCTTCCACCCCACCCCAGCCCTGTGCTTTGATAGCTGCTCAGTATATTTTAGTTAAATTAAGAAAATGCAAACTCTATAGTAAGTGGCAAATAGTTTTGAATGGAGAAATGTAGATCTTGGTCACTAAAAGAATCATTAAAGGCACAAATTTTATTTAAGGAATAAATATTTTTTAAAAATATATTCAAGCAAATTTTTCTGTTCAACTCTTCTATTTAAAGCTCAGAATTCACCAATCTTAAAGCACAAATTCCTAGTAAGACTGGAGTTCAAACTAAGGAAGTCTGTACTTTGTTCTAATTATTCCTTAAAAGCATATAGCTTATTATAATAAATATTTGCTCTTGGCCTTATTATTTCTTTTTACTCTTGAAAAATGGAAGGAGATATGAAGGAATTGACACTTTCTTTTTTACATAGTCCTAAAAATATCCTAGGATAACATAATGCAAAAACAACAAAGAAAATGTCCTGTTATCACATCCTGTCTTGGGCCCGTGGAGCTTGATGTGTCTCCTCAAGAACCACGCACATCCCCCGCATGGTGATGTTTCTCATAAGAATTAAATTGGTCATCATTCTGTCAGTCACCTGAGTATTCTGTGGTGGCGTGGTGACATTTTTCTTATTCTGCAGACAGTGTGGAGAAAGAGTCAGACATGAACGATCCGTCAACACAGTAGAATTTTGCAATGTGCATTACATTCTAGAATAGGTATTCAATTTCTCTTAATCCCAGCAGGCCAATAAGGAGACTAATTTCTGACCTTCTAGGATTTACATTGTAGGACTCATTAATAGCTATAAAACTTGGAAAGGAGGTTACTACGTGTGATACAGTTACACTTGTCTTCTGTTTCCAGAATTACCTGTTTCCCAAAGGATCAGTTTTCAGTATGTCTACCTTGGTCATGCTGCGGGCATCCCTTAAATATCTGATGATTCATAGTTGTCCATATTTAATAATAAAGGGAATAAGGCTGTCTATAAGTTCTGTTGATGTGGATGAAATTTAGCAACAGGAAAACTTCACACCTGTTCAAATGTATTAAACCATTGGTCCACAAAACAAATCAGGATTCACATAGTGACTTAATTTTTATAAAGCAGATTGTAAATTTTATAAATTAATTGTAAATAATTTAAAATTCGGGTATGATACGTAAATTATACTTCTAGCTTCTTTTGAAAAACAGACTATCTACCATGTTTCCTCAAAAATATGACCGGGTCTTATATTAATTTTTGCTCCAAAAGACACATTAGGGCTTATGTTCAGGGGATGTCATCCTGAAACACCATGCTAGGGCTTATTTTCTGGTTAGGTCTTATTATCGGGCAAACACGATAGCAGCACTAGGCCCACACTCACAAATGCCAGTTGGCCAAGAATTGGTGGCTGTTCTGCTTGCAGCCCATTTTACACATGTGTGTATGTGTGACCTATCTGGTTCCTGTTCACACTGGAATTTAAGGTAACTACTTAAGAGTGAGCAGGCAGGAGGCTGGACATTTTGCTGTAGAATCCTTACACACTAGGATAAAGAGGACTTTATTCTCAAGTGTCAGACCACACTCCCTGTTCTTGCTCCTCCTGGACAGGTCATTTGTTTCTTTTAATACGAGAAACACACTGTTTTCCAATATTCCTCAATAAAAAAAAATTATTAAAAAATAAAAAAATAAACCCAGGTGCAGGGAATTGAGCTGATCATGCTCTATAAGTCATTATCATTTTGTGCAAGGCCCTTCCCTTGATTAATATATTCTATTGTTTTGTTTCTTAATTTCCTATCCACCCTCCTATTCCATTTTTTCCCCCATGGGCACCCAGTCAAATGTATTGCATAAGATTTTGAACAAGTACTGTATGGAAATTATCATATCATTTGCAAGTAATGCCCAGACTTACAGGAGAACAGTACCATTATTCCAGGTTTACCTAACCCTGATACCCAAACTAGAAAATAAAAACAAACATAAACACAAACTACAGACTACATTCAGTTTTGAAGATAAACGAAAAAATAATAAATCAATATTAGAAAACTAAATCCAGCAGTGCATTAAAAAATAATACATCATGACTGTAAGGTTTATCTGAAGACATTTGTACATTATCAGTTTAAAGGAAAACTTATGACCTGATTGATAGATATTCCATAAGTAGTTGTTTATGTTCAACAACCATTCCTGTTTAAAAAAAATAAAACCCCATACGTTTAGCAAACTAGGAATAAAGTAAAGCTCCTTTAACAAACCCACAGCAAATACCATGCTTCATGTTAAATATTAGAAGCCCGCTAAACTACTGCAATAAAGTTAATGAGGATTCTCATTATCACTGTTACTAGTAAACATTTTATTGAGGGTTGCACTCATTTCAACAAGACAAGAAAACTACAAAGAGATACAAGTATTAGGAAAAAAGTACTATATTGTAAGCTATGATTTTCTCCTTAGAATATATAATAGAATCAATCGGAAAACTGTTGGAAGTTTTGAATGTTGACAAAGTTGTCCGTACATGACAGAAGTCTACAATTATGACAGCCTCCATAATCAACCAGCCACAATAATTAGAAAAGACTGAGAAGGAAAAGCCTTCACCATAGGAAGGCAAATTGTTAAATACATTGGAATACACCTAACAAAATCTATATGAAGAAAATGGCTTTATTTTACCTAAGGATATGAAAGAAACTTTAGTAAGTAGAAAAGCAAAGTATTCTTGGATAACACAACTATTACCTGCAAGTATTTTAGAAATACCAATTCACACTAAATTTATCTGTAATTCTGGTGTATTTGTAATCAAAGCAGAAAACAATTTTTTAAGAAACTTGACAAGTTGATTTCCAATCTTATCATTTAGGGAAAAACCCCATAAGACTTAGTAAATAAGAAAACAGAGGGGCAGCCTGTTAGCTTAGTTGGTTAGAGTGCAGTGCTCTCTTAACAACAAGGTTGCCGGTTCGATCTCCACACTGGCCACTGTGAGCTGCGCCCTCCACAACTAGATTCAAACAACTGCTTGACTCGGGGAGCTGATGTGCCCTGGAAAAACACACTTAAAAAAACGAGAAGTTAAAAAAAAAAGAAAATAGAGAAAATTTGTCTGTTAAAGGAAGGAGAGTCATAGGGTGATAACTAGAGAGGGTTTGGTGATCAACAGAGATTTTTAGAGACTTGAGTACATTTGTAATAAATGTTGATAGGGTAAGGCCAGTAGTGGTAGAGAAGTTGAAATTAAAAAAAAATAATAGCACAAGTTTCCTAAATAGCTTAGGAGTATAGTACATTCCAAATAAAATGTTATAATATACAAAACAGAATTCTTGTTCAGGATGACATCATGAATATATTTGTTTAACTTCTATCTTCAATCCCTTCTGAATTCTAACTTAAAAGACCAAGCAGACATAATGAAGGGGAAAAGAATCAATCAACCTATGGAAGGTTGTATTTTACCTGTCAGTTACACTGAGAATATATTGAAAGATATAATGGATATAAGATAGGAAAAAAATTACCAACTGTAATTTCTGCAAGAGATAATAAAGCCTGTCTGGGAATAAATGTAAAGTAATGCCAAGGTAATTCTTAATTAATCAAAAGTAGTTCCCTAGTCACCTTCACTGTGCCTTTATTTGACACTGAAGGGAGAGCAAACTGGAGCATTTGCAGGAAAGGAGGTCTATTTAAATCTTGCTGGAACCTAACAGGAAACAACGTTGTCCAAATAAAGAATCCAGCCTCATAGTACAGATTACCGAATAATTAAGGTGAGGGTCTTGCTGTGGTAATATTTTTAAAAGACAAACGTGCCAACTATGAGAGGAAAAATTATAGGCTTAAGGATATTTGAAGCCACCCAATCTGCTCTAGAGAGATTAAACAACAACAACAACAAAAAACCCTCAAATTTTGAACAAAATATATATAACAAAAATAAATCTTTCTAAATACTTCAAAGATCTGCCAAAATAGTAAGAAATTATCACGCCAAATGTAAGTGAAGAAACTTTTGCTAGGACAACATTTGCCAAATCATCTGAACTTTAACAGTAGTTTCCAAGGCTTTGCTTTGTCTTGGGAGATGAGACTAAATCCAAAGTGCATCTGGGTGAGGATTCTAAAAGAACAGCCTCCCTCCAAAGAGCTGTACCCTCAGTATATGGGCAAGACGGACATAAAGCTGCCTTCCCAACTTCACACATCCAAGGGATTGCTTTGGCACTGAGCCAAGCACCTATCAAACTGATTGGTAAATAAATGAATGTGTGATGGTATCCAGAGTTGAAAGGAGGTGAAACAACAGGTATTTCACAAACATGACTAGGTGAACTATATTTTGAGGCCATGACATTTGAAAGGCAGTTTGACATTATTTAGTCAACACTCTAGGTCCAAAGACACAACGATGTGGAGAATGGTATTGTTCAAAATTGTCTCAAACTGGAAATGATGCTGATATTTACGAACAGTAAATAGGTGAATAAATTATGGTATACTCATACAGTGGAATGAAAATCACTAGAGCAGTGAAAATTAACGAACTACTACCTCATTCAAGAATATGGATAAATCTTACAAATATAATACTGAGTGAAAGAAGAAAGTCACAAAATATACAGTATTAATTCCTTTCATATAAAATAAAATCCAGTAAAACTATATCACTCTATTTAAGAATACAGTTAGATTATTAAAATAAAGAAAAGCAAGAATATGATTATACAAAAGTCAAGAAAGTTATCACGTCCAGGAGAGTGAGGGGCTTGACATTTGGAAAGAGGCAATGCGGGACTGACCTCTTGTGTCTGGCTTGATCTAGTTAGTGATTACAGGAATCTAGTTAGTGTTCACTTTACAATTTTTCTCTAAACTGTACAAAAAATTCTCTACTCTTTTCTGCATGTATGATATATTTTGCAATAAACATTAACAAGGAAACCAAGACAAAAATAAATAAAACTAAGAGGAGGAGGATGACAGCAGAGGAGCAGGAAGCAAAGGAGGAAAAACGAAGATACATAGCTCCCTAACTTGAATTGTCACAATAAACATGGAAACCTATCTTTTGAGCATCAGGCCAACACTTCTTGTTTTGGCTGCTCCTGGCTCTACAGTTTTAATTTTCCTCTTAGGTTTCTGAATCTCTAAAATGTCAAAGTAAAACTTGAGAGAATTAGAATGTCTCCTGTTTGTTGGTGTTTCAAGTATTTAAAAGGAACTAAGTGTCAGACAAAAGCCACTCTGCTTCCCCACTGCTAAAACAGAGACATCCCTCTGCAGATATAATGAAACAGAACAAAGATAATAGGACTATGAAAAAACTCAGCAGTGAGAACAAGGGACCAAGCTGACAAATCCAGGCAATGTCCCCCCGCCCCCAGTGGCACCCCAAGTAAACTGACTTTTTGCCCTGAAACAGAAAAATCATTAGAAAAATCTACAATCCAAACACTCAACCAGATTTGGAGGTACATTATGATTTATGAAAATAGAATACAAAATTATGAAGAAAGCACAACACAATATTGAGAGATAGCTCAAGAGTTTGTATCAAAATGGATATTGAATTTTCATTAAAGCTTTATTGGAATCTAGGGACATGACAGTGTGACTTTTTCTTTTGGTTTATTGATGAAAGGTTATATTAATAGATTTTATAAAACGACATTCCTTTTTGTTCGTGGTGTGTTATTCTTTAACTGTGTTGTGTGGTTCAGAATCAATGAAATAAAAGAAAAACACGCCTTGAACTAAAGAACTGCTTGAACTTTCCGGTTGAAATGTTTCACATTACTCACAAGCAAATACAACAACAAAAAAAGTATATATTTTCATAAAACTTGTGAATTTTTAAGGATTAAAAAATATGTTCAAACCAGCATTTAAGTAAGAAGATGAACCACAGAGGAAAAATACAGTCCTGTTGGCCTCATATTTCTGCTCCATAACAATAACTGCCGGAAAACAATTTAGCATTAGCGATAGACACATCAACCTTTTCTGTTCTGGTCTTGCAACCATTCATTCATCAATCAAATGAAAGACATTCCCAACCACGTAAGAACTCAGAAACTCTACCAACCACATTTCTATCCTTAAAAGCTATTTCCAGCTTCTACTTTAGCTGACCACAAAATGAATTTAAATTTTTAAAAACATAATAAAAGGGAAGATGGTATAAAAAAATTGGTAGTAAATATTAAAAACAAACAAAGCTTACACTACATAATTTTAAAATATCCTAATGGAATTAAATGAAATTGTCACTAATTACTTTTGACAGAGCAGCTACATAAGACAATAAATTATTAAAATTTGAAATCCCAATGATTTCACTCAAAAACGCAAAGGGTAATGGGAGGAAATGAGGGAGAAGAAACATTCTAATTTTCTGTTTTTGAAAAATGAGGGGGTTGTTAAAAATACTGTTTCATTCTTGACATTGAAAGTATAGTCATGAGGATGTAAAGTACAGCATAGGGACTATAGTCAATTATATTGTAATAACTATGTATGGTGTCAGATGGGTACTAGACTTATCGGGGTGATCACTCTGTAAGTTATATAAATGTCTAATCCCTATGGTGTACACCTGAAACTAATATGATATTGTATGTCAATTGTCATTGAAAAACTTTAAAAAATTAAACGAAAATAATAATCGCCATTTCTTTCCACTGGTGAAATAAAAGGGGGACATTTACGATAGTTATATAAAATACATACCTGTATATTATAAGCTTTGAATACTCGCTTTATCATTTTTATCAATAAACTGTGTGCGTTACCTCCCTTCCTTATGCTGAGGTTTTCTCAGCTGTAAAATGGAGATAATAATAGAACTTGTCTGGAACATAGTAAGGACTCGGCATATATTAGCCAATTTATTATTGTCATGGTGATTATTCTTATGTTCTTGGCAATATATCAAGTGCTTTAATCATAAAAAAAGAAAGTGTAGCTCCTTCCTCTTTTATAAACAGTTAAATGTAAATAATCAACTCATCAGTGCATAATTATATTTCGTCTCTTTATTTAATTCCTTTTAATTTGCCTTTTTTCATATGCTGACACTCTAGACCAATACTGAATAACTGTAATAGTAATATCCCTGTCTTATTTCTTGCTTCAGTTAGATTCCTTCTGTTTTAGTATTAACAATGCTGTTAGCTGATATATCTTGCAATACATTTAACATGTTATATTTTGGGTTTACTAATAGTTTGTATCAAAATGGACACTGAGTTTTTATTAATGATTCAATGGAATCTATGGAGGTTGTGACCTTTTCTTTTAGTCTATAAACTCTATATTAATAGAGTTTATAAGAGTACATTCCTACTTGTTCATGGTATATTATTGTTTAAATGTGTGGCTTAATTTACTATTATTGAGGATATATTTTTACCTACATTTATGGATCAAAGGTAGCCTATTTTCATAGTTTTCCATTTTCATCAGCTTTTGGTAGCAAGTTTACACTGGCTTGTAAAATGAATTTAGACATTGTCTATCTCTTAAAATATTCTTCATTGATTTTATATAGCATGGGAATTATTTCTTTAAAATTTGAACAAGTGTGCTTTAAGAGTTCATTCTTTCACAGATTTTAAGTTGCTTCCATAGTTATTATCCTATTTATATACTCTATGTATTCTGAATCTATTCTACAATTTATATTTTTCTACTAAAGTGCCTACTTGACTGAGAGCAGGGACGGGGAAGCCAGGCCGAGCCTGGCCTTAACTAAGCAGCCCATAGTTGAAGATACAGAGACGAGAGTCCAGAGGGAACAAGGCCACTACCATATGCAGGCCAGAGTACCAGAAAGAAGAGTGTGGCACAAAAAGAGAACTCCAGACATCTGCAGAGGGCCTACCTAGAGCATCCAGCCAAGTACTGAGCAGTGAGTACATGTGAGGAAACTATCTGAGGCTAGGTAGGGGAAGCACCACCCAAAAGGATTAGGAAAGCACAGTACCTGGCCCTCACACCAGGCCAGGAATAGTCACCCCAGCAGCGGCTTAATCCTTGACTGAGTCCTATTTCTATTCTTAATTTTGTAGTTATTATTCTGGTTAGCCAAGTTAGTTACACGCTTAAGAAGGTGAGGCCTGGTTAATTTCATCTCTCCTGGGCATCATTTTGGGTCTATGAACATGGTTGTTTAGAAGCATGTATAAAATCAGATGAGTGTTTCAAAACAGCACATCCCTCCCCCAAAGTTCATAAATCTAGCTTTGCTGCTAATCCTTCCCAGAACAAATAAAGCACAGAGGAGTTAATCCAAACATATTAGTTACATGTGGAGTGTTTACTCCACTGGAAATAATGAAAATAAATAAAGCAGTATTATTATTGAGGCCATAAAACACATTTGGTGAGAACTAATCTTCTTAGTTTGCTATTTTAGCATTATCAAATGTTCATAATAGCTATGCTTTATATCAGAGAAATGGCATTTCTTTAAAACAAATTTTCAATTCACTGTTATATTTTTAGAGCTCTGCTGTCAAAAATATTTCACTGGATATAAAAGAGGAAACACATAATGGCTTTATCCAGACCCTAATTTACTTCAGCCTTTTTATTTAGGTTCATTCCTGGTCTTCAATTTTCCTTCTATTCCAAAGCAAAAGTTTCTTTTCCACTGCTAGTGTGAAGTGTTTTCATTTGTACTCTATGTGAGTTGGGTTGCAATTGATAGTTTGTGTTTTCCTTCTCCACTGGACTCAAAGACAAATATTCAATGATAGAGACCATAATCAGTGTCACATATCGACATTTCCACCTATCAGAACCATGCTTGGCCAATAGTAAGTGTTAAATTAATCTTTACTAAATGAGGGAATGGAAATCTGAGGACAACCACAAGCAGAAAGTGGTTCCCTTTCACATGCCCGGTGCCCCCTCATTCCTCTCCAGTGGATTGGACATTTTCTGAAATACCACTGAGCATCTAAAAAGCGGAACTGCATTTCCAGGCTGTCAAAAGGCCCAGAGTGATTATAATCCCAAGGACATCCACCCCTAATTAAATAGCATACAAATGGTTTGTTTTCCCAAGTCTCTGATTTTAGTGGAACCACCCATCATAATATCAACTGTGGAAGGTTTAGGGTCTCACCCAGAATGAGGTCTGGAGAAAAAAAAAAAAAGGTTTATAAAAATTAAATGTCAAGATTAAAAGGAAGGCTAAAACCATACACTACTACGTGTGGCCTCAATAACGAAATAAAACACAAATAAAAATAGGAAAATTGTACAATTGAGTTCTCTGGCACAATTTCGAGACTGGAGATAGAATACTGTTACGTATCTTGATGTTACTAGAAAAATAAAAGCAGACAGTATCATAATGTAATGGGGAAAATTAGGACATTTGTGAGTTTACAATCTCAAACCAGAGAAGGGTCAATGAGTTGCTGCCTGTGCGGTAGTTGGAGAATTTGGGGGAGGGTATGATTGAATTAAGGAGGCAAACACTGAGAAAGATTTATCTCAAGTCACATCCAGAAAATTGTCACCAGAAAGCAGTAGATATGAAGGTAGCGTGTGCCTCAAAATTCCAACAATGCTGCTCTTGACTCTGGATTTGATACCAAAAATCAATACAAGGTTTTTAAAAAATATATATTATCAATTCCAATTCAAGATTCATTGTGTGATTTCTTAGTTCAAAACAGCTGTTATGATTGAGGGATAAGCTGATAATTATAAAGACGCTGATGATAAAAGTAATTAAGAATACTCAGTAGCTTACAGAATGCCACTATTTTATCTTTATATTTTTTCTGTGGAGGAAGAGTGAAGTGTGAGTTATAAAAAGATATTACTAACACATTGGGTGAAACTAGGAATTGAGTGGATCCTTATCTTTGTTAAGTAACGTATATACCAATTTTTAACATATTTTTCCTTCTCATTAAATATTTTCTATAATTCTGAAATATAAATATTTATTAAATAGGGAATAGAACATTCCCCATTTTTTCCTAGAACTTCAAGGTGAGAACTGAGCCACCTCGATTGACATCATAGAGACCTGGGTTCTTATGCTATGGCCTGCTTGGCACAGGTGACTTTTTTTCAGGCAGTATAAACTAGGAAGTAAATCCTTGGGCTCTACAGGCCACTTAATTGGATTAAAATTATTACTTTACCAAATTTCTATTGCTGTAACCTTAGGCAAACTACTTACCTGCTCTAGACCTCAGTTTCCTCATCTGTAATATGGGTATAAAAGGCATCTATTTCATAACATCATTGTAAAGACTAAATGAGGTGAATTATTTCAATGCCTGCTCAGGAGAATCACTCAGAAATGTCAGTTATTTCTGTTACTATCCTTAAAGCCAGAAAGGACACTTAGAGATCATCCACGTCAAAATTATCTCAACCTCTATCAACCTCTTATTTATAAATTTGAAGAATATTAGGCTAAGCAGACTAAATGTTTATATAATTTTCACTAATGTTCTGATATTTATCCTAAGTATATAAGACCTCTTTTTCAACTGTATAGTTTCTTTAGAGCAATTAAGTTCCAATATGAATTTAGACTTTAAATTTATTTAAAAATATAGCTGTAATCTATACATTACTTAACAAAGTCCCTATTCTCATCTAATTTTTTAGTATCTTCTTAAAACTCGTATTTCATGTTTCCTCCATGTGATAAACATACATGGAGGGTATTCCCTTTATTAGGTTACATTAAGTGGCAAAGGTGATGGGATGTCACCTCCATGATTATGGAGATGCTACCCAGATGTTATATAAGACTAACGTTCTGTTCTGTTTGGTTGTTGTAAGAGTCTGTATTAGCAGACTGGACACTCTCTCTTGTAGGCTTGGAAGAAATAAGCTGCCATGTTATGAAAGGGCCTGTGAGAACGTCACATGGCAAGGAATTGAGGGGCGGCCACTGGTAGTTGAGAGCAGTCCCTTGCTGACAGCCAGCAAGGAAATGGGCTGTCAGTTTTATAGTTATCTGACAGCCCGGGGACCTCAGTTTTATAGTTATCTATCATATGAATATGAATTCTACCAAGAGAATATTTGGGTATAAATACATATGACAAATTACTAAATTTATTTAGTTAGATGGAAACAAAGTTTTAGTCTTTATGTAATCAAATTAATCAATATATAACTTTTTATACCTCTGCTGCTGGGCCTAGAAAAATCTTTCCCAACTCAAGATTATATATAAACCCACCTATATCTTCTAAGTTTTTGCAGTTTCTATTTTTTACATTTAAAATGTTAATCCACAAGAAGATGAAGAGTTCTGTGGATGGATGGTGATGATGGTAGCACAACAGTGTGAACTGTACACCTGAAAATGGTTAAGATGGTAAATTTTATGTGTATTTCACCACAATTTAAAACTAAAAAAAAAAACCTTACCTAAAAATAAAGTTTATCCATCTGGAACTTCTTTTAAAATAAGTATACATATACATATGTACACATACATACACACACATGTGTGTGGGCGAAGTTTTTAAAAGTATTTAGCTAACTGAATCAGCATTACTTATTGAATTATCCATCTTTTCCTACCAATTTGAATACTTATACACACTTGGATATACTTCTAGTCTTTCCAACTGTACACAATGCTCAGTATCTGATTATATGAAGATTTTCAGTTGCCTCTATTTCATTTCCATCATATCCAGAAAGAATGGCACAAGCACTACCCAGCCATAAATTGCGCACGCCCTGAGCCAAAATTCTAGGTGGCAGGTAGAAGGAAGGAAACATGAAGTCAAAATCCGTAAGCTTTTGGTGCCATCTAGTGGACATTTTCATGGGTAGACCTTTATTCTGAGTAAGGAAACACTCCTCCCCCAGCTTCTTAATTCACTCTGGCAACTATAAATATAAAAAATTTAAGCCTTACCATGTTGTCACGTGGGGTGTCATGCAAGGTCTCTGGTCCCACTCCCTGCATAAGAACGCAGGATATGGCGAGGCCAAAAAGGAACACCCATGGAGCCATAGGTAGGGGAGTCATACCACTATATTCTCCCTGGCAGCTGAGTTGGAGACACAGGAAGCAGGAGCCACAGTATCCCCAACTGGCCGTCCACATGTCTCTGCCAACCAACCTAACTTGCTAACTGCAATCCGCCTCTCTGCAATCTGCAATCCACACTCGGCCATGCCACGCCACGCCACGCCACATCGCCACACCACCACGACACCACACCTTGCTAGCTTAGCCACGACAGTTATATTAGTGGCTAATGGCTAACCGGTAACAGCTGATGGCCAACCGTCACAGCTGATGACCATCTACTACCCGAGCCAGCACCTTTTTATGTGAGGCCGAGAGCCTGGAAACTGCTCTCTGGGGCTTTCTCTGGGGTCCACTTTTAAGATGCCAAGGAGCCAAGGATATAACCGTCAAGTGCAGCTCAGATCACCACACCTGTCTTTCAAAGTTTCAATGACTACTAGTTGGAAATCAAATAAAGTACATGTAAATTAGCAGAGAGGGAAATAAAATCAACAAAGATAAGGACAATCCTAAAATTAACTACAAATAGAAACAAAGGACCTATCTGTACTTAAAATGGGCAACATACACACACCAAAAAGGAGCTTCCTTGATTCAGGGAAAACCTTGAAATTCACATCCTCTGGAAAGACTTCCTCTGATCAGAATTCATTCATTTGTTCCCTTAGCACACTGCCCATGCCCATCTCATAGCATTTATCTCTCCCTGTTTTGCATTTTAGGCAGTTTGATGCAGAACTATCTGTCACCCACACTAGACTGTGAGTGCCTTGAGGATAAAGATAGCATCTGGTTCATCTCAGATTCAAATTGCCTTGACACCTTAAGAAGAGTGACTTTCTCTGTGAAGGTAACTCAGAGACCTCAAAGGAGGTATCAATGCACATGCAGTTCATCCCAGGACATTAATCCAGACAATCCATTTCTGTTTCCCAGTGTCTACAATTTACCTATTCATTTTTCCCTATTAGTCTGACCTTAATCTGATCTCGTAATTTCTGTCTTTCTTATTTATTGATTCACATTTTGGGGTTCCTCATTTCTGTGCTCCTGGTAATCAACCTCAAGGTATACTTTCCTAAATTAGTATGTTAGTGATTAACCTGTGTTCCTTCACCCTTAGCTATATAAATTTCCAGCAAAAACTATATTGTCAAAAAAGAACAGCAATAGAAAACCACAGCCTCTGTTTACAGAGCTATGTGCTACATGCTTTAATATATTGTGGTAATTAATTTTCACAGCAAGCTAGTTCTTACTCATCCTTCACATCTTAATTCAATCATCACTTTCTCAAGGATGCATTCTCTGACGTCATAAACTATACCAAAACTTTATTAATACAGAATCTCATAGTACTACGCATCTCTTTCATGCTTATGATAGTTAAATTGTTACATTTTTAACCAAAATTTAGCTTCCCTTTTGAACACCTATCCCTTTGAGGATTAATAATGTATTAATTAATACTTTTGTTCTCCAAGGTGTCTCCGTTGCTCATCTAAGAGATAAGAATTAACTTGTCCAAAACTAATCGCCAGCAGAGTTGCTTCCAAGTAAAAGATTGGCCTTACACAAAGCTCTGTGGAAACTGGCTAAGGCCCAGTTTTTAAGGCAATCAATCAGCTGCACAACTTGGACCACTGTTGCTCCTACAGCTATGATGTTAGAAAAGGGCTAATGCTTCCCCACATCATGAATGCTGACGCAGCTAATCCTGCCTCTAGTTTGCTATTCCATACAGCTTCAACTGCAAGACTTTGCCCCAGCCCCCACAACATCTGAGAAGTGGTGTTACTCACACTGACATCTTTGCTGCCCCCCATCCCCCAGTATCCCCTACCCCACCCCCATCCCTGCTATTTATATTCTACTGTCTCTGACTTCTCTGGTTCTTGACAGCAGGGCTGGCCAAAAAACTCCACCAGGAGTATTAGTGTCCCGTTTTGAATACGTGAGGTAAGGCAGATAGATTTCATTATCAAGGCCTTAACTTCTTCAAATCCCAACCATGAGCACTGAGTGACAAGAGGGTTAGAGCTAAGGTTCTGCCAGGACATACTGCTATTACACCCTAACCCCTAAGAATTCCAGGATAGGGCTGGCACTTCCTGTATTATGCAACTCAAAGCCCCAGAGCCCAAAAGTAGTAAGTTCTCTTCCAAAGCTGATACCCAATGCTGCATCTCTGCATTCCCCTAGAATGCATGTACCAAGCCACCAACTGCTGCTGCTCTGCCTCTGTGACTCCTTCTTAATGAACGTGAATTCAGCAGCTAAGTATGTGTGCTGCTTTGTTGTTTGCCTGTTGGCATGGTATGATATTAGCACGGGGCTTGACATATAGAGGGTACTCCACAAATATCTGCTCAACATTGAATATAATGAACAGATGGACAAACAACCTCATGAGGTAAGCATCCTTGTGTGTATTTTATAAGTAAGAGAAGCAAAGCAGAGAGTGATCAAGTAACCTGATCAAGATCACATGGTTAGTAAATGGCAGATATAGGATCTGAATTCAGATCTACCCGATTCCATACTATTTATTCTAGATCACTGCACTCTCAGGGACTTCCCTAGGTGTGTCAGGCCCTAGATAAATTGTGAATAACAGTAACAATAGTAATAGCCACACTCTTTAAAATCCAGGCACCATACTAGATGTTTTATTTATGGGGTAAAGTGAAGTCTGAGGCTATTATGCCAGTGAGTAATAATTCTAAACCCTACATGATTTGAAGGATTCCAAGCCTTAATAATAACATCTATCTACCTCACTTTAGACCGGTTAGGAATGGGACACTGTAGAAAGATTGGACCTGCTGGTGGAAAGATTGGGTCACCCTAGCTGTCAAGAAGTAGAGAAGACAAAGGCAGCAGACTACAAATGGGGTCTGTAAAGAGTCAAGTATGTCTCTAAGATTTCAAACTGGAAGAATATTGCTTGAATAAATACAATAAAATGCACAAGATGAACTTTTCTGAAGACTTTTAGTACATAAGCAATTGTACTGTTCATTGGAAAAGATAAATTCCAAAGGGAAGTCTGGGCCTCCTCTGTGTGTGTAATGCTGTGGTACCATTTGACAAACCCACTGCATTCCAGGCACTGTGCTGGACGCTTTATAGGCCTTATCTTATTTTAAACTTTCAAAAATTTCATGAGATGATTTCACCACTTGCACAAGGAAAAACAAAAAACAAAAAACTGAAGGTCAAAAATTTTAAGAAAATTGCCTAAGCCACCTAAATAACAGAATGAAGACTGTTATTTGACCAAAAGATTACCTTTCTAGATTACATATGACTAAAGATTACATATGACCAAAAGATTACCTTTCTAGGGGTGGCCGGTTAGCTCAGTTGGTTAGAGCACAGTGCTCTTTACAACAAGGTTGCCAGTTCGATCCCCACATGGGCCACTGTGAGCTGCGCCCTCCAGAACTAGATTGAAACAACTACTTGACTTGGAGCTGATGGGTCCTGGAAAACACACTTAAAATAAATAAAAAGTTTTTTGTTTTTTTGTTTTTAAAGATTACCTTTCTACTATAACAAGCAGCCTATAAACGTGGGGAAGCCTATTTTTTCCTCAATATTTTTTTCCTAAAAATTTCCTGATACTCAGGTTTTCCTTCTCCTTGAGCATTTTAATAAATATAATGAAATACATTTGACAGGGTCATCATTGCTCTGTAGTCCCTCTAGAGTTATTTTTTACACTTAATACTCATGCTCATGTCACCCTCGAAATATTCAGACTCACAATCATTTTTAAAGAGTTCTTCAATGTGCTCCAGTATAAGAGAAATTAGCTTCAGAAGGAAAGTCACCACAAACAGAACATACAGATTCTGAAAGGAATTCCCCAACCACTGGATTCCATGTATGCTCAGCAAAAGCAACAGTCTGAATCTGCTTGGTGAGTTCCAGAGTATGCCCAAAAGAGGAGGACATAGTAACTGTCCCCAAAAAGGACATTTCTGTGGAGGAAGAGAAGGAAAGTCACATCACCTTTAAGATAAAGGCTAAAAGGGAGGCACATGGACCCCACATTATCTACAGGTTGAGAAATGAGAGGCCCCAGGTAGGAGGAATATAGGCAGAAAAGCCTTCCCATCTTACCTGGCCCAAGGCAAGGGAAGAAGGGGAGCTAAAGGAACAGGGGGAATGAAGTCTACCCCCAGCACTCTAAGGGAGCCCAGGACCCACAGAGGATTCAGGTTGCAGTCACAGATGGAAGCTCAGGCTTCACCTGGTGGGGAAATATTTAGTAATGCTGTCTGCTGCCACATGGACAGTTTGGATGCTCCTGGAACGCTGTTTTGGACAGAAGGAATGTAGAGATGGGATCTCAAGAGTAGGATGATTAGGCAAGCTCAAATTGAGAACATTAAGAGTTTTTTGGTTATGAGATGCACACTTCTTAAATTTTACCCAGTGGATAACTCCTGCAAAATACCTGATTTGCTTGCTCTTTCTCCTCCTTTCCCCCCTCATTATTATGAAAGCAAGTATAAACAAGAGCTCTCAAATCACTAGATCGCTTGCATATTTTCCTATGAAGATAGCTTTATTAATATTCAGTAAAAAAAAATATTGGGGCTGTTACACACGTACGAGAAACCCACAGCCTTTGTATGCTATGATCTCGAACTCATCTAAGCTCTGAGTCTTTATTTCCAAATGTTTACACCTCACCTTTTTAAATAAAGTTATTAATAGTTTCAGTATTCAGATTATTCCAGAAATAGCTATTCTGTAAATTGGAAAGTTTTTCATCACTATCGTGCTTCAAAAAGACTGTCAAAGGGAAAAGGTGCACTTTCCTCTAAGATTTGTTCTCAGATATGCAATTTCTAGCCTTGAGGTTATGGTGAGCTAGCTATGAGCAGTGTAGGATAGGAAGGTTCTGGAAACTGAGTCAAATAGAATAAGGCATCACCCATATTGATGCGAGAACAAAGCTGGGAGAATCATTGGAAAGATAAGAGTGCTGCAACTGAAAGTTTCAGAATAATAGATAACATTTTTTAAGAAGCCATTATATGCTGGTGCTGTGCTAAGCTCTATTTTTCATATTAAACTTTGTATTATGAAGGATTCTGAAATTATAGAACGACATGCTGATGTACAGACCACAGAAATTTAAGATTTAACATTGTTATTTTTGCTTACAACCCATCTTTTAGGACATGAAACATTCCAGATTCAGCTAAGGCCCACTACTCATCCTCTCCTTTCTCCTTACACTAAATATCCTTTTTGTGTACCACTCAAAACACATTTTTATCCTTTTGTTAATTATACCTACATTTATGCAATTTGCCTTTTCCCCCAAATATTTCAATATTTACCTATGCTGATGCATGTGGGTCTGGTTGACTTCTACATTGAACTTCGTAACAATAAGCCTCAGTTGATCCACTCCAGGTAGACTCTTGTTTTTTTAAACATTCAAATTGTGCTGTAAGGCCCAATCTTGAGCATATCTCCTGTGTACACATGCAAATTTCTCTGGGTCCTCTCCTTCAAGTGAAATTTTTGGGTCATAAGGCATGCATCCTCCCACATTACTAGGCATTGCCAGAGAATTATTTCCAAAGTGATTGTGTCAATTTATACATCAGAAAGGTATGAGTCTTTTGCTCATTTTTTTCTTTTTTATTTCTAAGCATTGGAAGTTGATTTCAATGCAAATAAATTCTCCCAATCTATGGTTTGATATATCACTATGTTAACAGTGTCTTTTATCATAAAAAATACCTTAATAATAATGCGGAAAATTGTATCATTTTTCTTCTAGGCTTATGCTTTTTATGTCTTAAAAAGGAATTCTCTACCCCAGTATGGTACGTATCTTCTTTATTTTCTTGTATTTAAACTTTTTTCACGTTTGTATCTTCACACCATCTAGGATGTATTTTTGTGTATGCTGTTAGGAAATTTCATTTTATCTTTTTGCAAAGAAATAGCCATTTTTTAAAGTCCATGCTTTCACCAATGACTTTTAAAGCTATCTGTCATATATCATGTTTTCATATACAAGTGGGCCTGTTTCTAGGCTTACTGTTTTAGTCCATTGGTCTACCTATCCTTGGTTTTGTTGATAACATACAGCTTAAACTACTAGAACTTCATAGTAAATCTTGATTATTTGGTAGGGTGAGTCCTTTCTAATCAGTTTTTCAGAATTGTTGTGGCTCTTCTTACTGTGTACTCCATCATGTAACTTTCAGGATTAGCTAAAGCTCCCATAAGTGCTTTTTATTTTTAATTTTTAAACCTGTTTCTTAATTTGTTGATAATGTTTTTTTTATTTCGTGGTTGAATAGCCAAATCTTTTATTTAGTATTCCATCGTTGATCAACACAAATAAGTGGTATTATTAGGAAAGCTAGGAGGGGAGCTGTGTGGGGGAAAAATCATGTTGTAATTTCATTTGAAGTAGTACTGATTTTCCAAGTTAATTTGATGAGGTGGAGAACAATTATAAAAAGTCTTCCCAACCATTTCATGATATGGCTCTCCATTTATTTAGTCTTCTTTTATGTCCTTTAATAAAGATTAACAATTTATCCATATAGGTCTTACCCATTTTTGCTAGATTAATTCCAGGAATCTTTTTTTGAGCTATTTCTATTGGTCTTCTGGGCCACTATGCAGCCTCTTGTAACTTCACTATTTTGTTGAAAAACCATGTTGTTAGAGTTGTATATGTGAGTGGGTTACATATTTTTGCTGTTGTGAAGGTGTTCCTCCAGCAATTATTACACTGAACATGGATCCTAGTATTTTAAACTGATCCTTCCTTCCCTGGTCACTAGAGTCCTTTGATTGTACAATTACCTTCTCTCAGATACCCATAAATTCCACAGGTCCTGAATGGAAAAAGTGTTTCTTGCCCTGTGCTTGGGGAAAAGAGACTGTTACACCCCTCCTGAGGCACCCTGGAGGAAACCTCTCTGATTCTTGTCTGCTCAAACCCTTTCCCCAACTTAAGACTATGGAACATTCAACCCATCTTCTTGCTTTTTGTGGACAGAAGACCAGGGTCCCTCATATCAGGTAGAGATTCTCAGATGCTGAACCGCCAAGCTCTCTCAGGGATTCTCAATCTTCTGAAACCTGATACCAGGCTGATCACATTCAAATCCTCCACACCTAGGGGAAGAAACCCAGTTCTCTCCACTGGAGCCAGCAGCTGCCTCTAGAGCCAAGGGCCAAGTAGTTTGGAATT
Organism: Rhinolophus sinicus; assembly: GCF_057876585.1. Taxonomy (NCBI): domain Eukaryota; kingdom Metazoa; phylum Chordata; class Mammalia; order Chiroptera; family Rhinolophidae; genus Rhinolophus; species Rhinolophus sinicus. The sequence continues at coordinate 144,741,522 of NC_142514.1, read as the reverse complement.
AGGAATAGAAGCCATTATAGTCCCCAAATCCACCACTGGTATTTTTCTACCTGTTTCTTAATAATTTGGTGGTGGTCAAAATAAATGCCATTAGACGTTTTATGGGGTGTTGTTTTGTTTTTGAAGCTTTGTTGTTGATTGGCTAAATCTTTAATTTAGTATTCCATGCCTGCTCAACGCATTATGAATGGTATTTTGGGGAGCAAGGGGACAAGAGATTGTGCAGAAGCCCAAAGAAAAAGTAAAAACGCAAAATATGGCCAGCATTATCCATTTGCTTTTTTGATTTACGAAGTGAATAGAACTTTCTTTAAACACACATCTGATTTAAGTGTTTTTTGTTGTTGCTTGTCTTTGTTTTTTAATACTGGGAACACTGAAATTCAGTTCGAAAGACCCTTGGTATCTTTAGAGTAGCATACACCAATCCCTCCCACTCTCCCCTGCAAAATCTAGTTGGTTTGAATGGACAGAATGATCCATTTTTTATTTTAGTTGAGCAAATATTTGAAAAAGATCTTAGGACTGTTTGCCTCATTTATCAGGAAAATTGAGAAGGGAGGAAGCCTTTAGGAGAATTTCTACTCGGAAATATAAGAAGACTAGTACGCAGATTCGTCTTTTAACATGAGCTTGTTGAAAGAAACGTTAACAATTCCAAAACGAAATTAAACGAGTTTTAACTTTTTCCTCCCAAAAGCACCAAAATTATGGAGAGGAAGTTAACAGGAAATTCTCAAAAGGTAAAATCAACTCTTCCTTGTACTAGTCCTTAGGTAGTTACCACAGAACTGGTTCTTCTTTATGATAGTTTCTTTGAAGACGGATTTTGGTCATAAGCCGGCTGTACTTAATATCTGCTTCGGCCTCGGCCTCTCTCCGAGCGGCTTCCTAAGCGGCTTCCGCTTCTGGGAACCCTGCGGACCGACCGGCTGTAAGAATCGCGCGGCGGAGGGCACTCCCTTTCCATGGACGGGGGTCCCCCACGATTGGCTCTGTCGACCTGGTCACGGCCCCTCGAGTAGCGATCGCTCCGACCACTGCTGTAACTATCGCGCCCGCCGCCGTAGGCGTCGGGCGAGCAGCCCCGGTACTCGTCGTAGCGGCCTCCGCCGCCGTAGGATGGTTGGGGCCCCCGTCCGGAGGCGGTGCTGCGCGGGTCTCCGTAGCTCTCGAAGGGGTCTCGGTAGGAGCCTCCGCCCGGATGATCCACGTAGTCACGGTCGCGACCCCCGTAGCCGTCTCGGTCGCCGTAGCCTCTCGATGGACAGTCGTCACGGGCACTGGAGTGGCCGTAATCCCGGTAGGTGTATTCTCGGGGCGATGGAGCGAAATCCCGAGGGTCGCGGGAGCTCGGGTAGTCTCGGCTCGAGTAGCTGTCCCTGGGCGAGTAGGCCTCTTCCCAGGGGCCCAGGTAGGGATCCCGGCGCGGAGGTGGCGGCTCCCGTCGCGGCGGGCCCGGGTAGCCATCTCGCCCACGCGCGGCCGGAACCCGCCCATGCATTCCACCGCCACCACTGTGAGTGGGGACCGACGACGTGGCCCTCTTGGGGGGCGGGCCCGCCCTGTGTGGCGGCGGCCCGCGCTTCATGGGCATCGGGGCCCTGGAGGACCGCGGATCGAAATAACCCCCGTAGCCGCCATCGGAAGTCCCACCCCGGGAGGGGGATCGACGCGGGCCTCGGCCGCCCCCGCGGTTCCCGCGCAGGCCCCTCAGGCGACCGCGGCTACGCGACAGCGGCAGCGGGCCCCGCCGGCCGCTCTCAAAGGCCGGCTTGGTGGCCTGGGCCACCTTGATGGCCTTACCATCTAGGGACTTGCCGTTCATGTCTCTGGCGGCTGCCTTGGCGTCAGCGGGGTTTTCGAAGGTAATGAACGCGAAGCCTCTAGACTTGCTGGTTTCTCGATCTTTCATCAGGAGCACCTCGGTGATGGGGCCATATTTGCCAAACTCGGCGTCGAGGGCTTTCTCGTTGGTATCGAGGCTGAGCCCGCCAATGAAGAGCTTTCCCGGGCGATCCGCTTCGACCATTTCGGCGGGTCGAGTGATCAGTAGCGGTGGGAGGCGAAGAGGCAACGACCGTCTTGGCCTTGAGTCCACCGCCTGAGGGCCGCTTCTACCGGTCGGCAGGTCGGACGGCGCGTCGGCGCGGAGTCGGAGAACCGCAGTTACCGCCCCCTGGTGCGCAGGCGGAACGCTCCGGTTTGTACCGCTTGGGTCTGGTTCCCGCCGCCTGGCTGGGCTCTAGTTGTGATTGGTTGGTTGGGCCAGGAAGGCAGTCCCATCCGGGAAGATTGGCAGTTTGGTAACTTTCCAGTCTCTAAACTTAAAAAGACTTATTAACCTGCCTTAAGGTCTTTAATTCACTCCTGAAACCTCTGTTGAGAAATGAAAAGATGCTAGGTTAAAAAAATATTGTTTTTCCCCTATATTACTCCTGATGAGAATCATAATGTATTAAATCCAAGTGACCAAAACCATTTTTAAGAAAAAAAAAAAAAAAGCATTGAAAAATGAAGTATTGAATAACTATAATTGAAAAAAAATTTAAACGAAAAATGAAATAGTGATAACAATTTGAAAGTTTATACATAAAATGTTATTTGCTCTTTCGCACTTGCCAAAGGGGAAGACTTGGTAAGTGGGGGGTTAGTTGGAATAAGGAGGGAGCCGTTCTTTGGATGCACCATTTTCTTCAGTTTTTCGATCTTCAAAGGGCTCAGAGTTAGCATTGAAACGGCCCTTTCAAATAAAGGTATTGCACAGAAAGTCACCTTACAACTAACAGCAAAACGTGAGAGCATTTGGACACTCAGGGAAGTAGCACCTGAGCAAACATTAACTGAAGCCTTCCCCTCTTCCTCTTGAAACAGGAGGTACTCTTTAAGTATTTGGGGCTCATGTACAACAATTAACACAATTCAAATTTGTTCCTTACAATAGTCTCTGAATGAAACACAAGTGTGAAGAATAACTTGGTGAACGTATCTTTGCTAGAGACAGCAATGTCTAAAAACTTTAAAATAATATATTGAGTGTGGTTTGGACTGGGTTTTTTTTTTTTTTTTGAAGTAGTATAATTTTTGCAAAGGTTTCTAAGATGAAAATTTAACTGAATAATCATGTCTATATGTGTGTATGTACACGTATATATATATGTGTTACACTGGTTTACTGTAATAGCTATATAATATTGAGGCAGTGAAAGCAGACGTTTTTGTGTTTCTGACTTCAATGGGGACACTTCTAAGGTTTTAAGATTTTTTACCATGCATGAATGGCAGTTAAATATATCACATCAGTTCACGTGATGAACTGCGGTTAAGACGTTTATTAAGTCATTATATTTCTAAGTTAAACCTATCTGTGTGAGATGCATTCACTTTTTAATATATTGATTTTTATTTGCTCATACTTCACAAAAATTTTACATTTCTGAGCATAAAAGGTACTGGCCTATAATTTTCTTTCTCATACTGAGCTGGGGAGATTTTTGCTTTGTGACCTAATGTGTGTGCATGTGTGCATGTGTGTTTAATGTTCCATATATACTTGAGAAGTATATTCTCCAAATGTTGGCATAGAATTCTTTCCTTCTATTGTAATATTCAAATCTTCCCTACCCTATTTTTTATTTGATAGGATTGTCAAAAACTGAGAATTGATTTGAAATTTCCCCCAGTTCTGGATTTGTCAATTTCTTTATTTTTGTCCACTTTTACTGCATGTAATTTAATATTATGTTGTAGATACTGTTTAATAAACAGAAATTTGGAGCTCTAGTTGACTTTATTGATTCATGAATCAGGCAGCATTTCATCTAGCAATTACATGCACACTCTGAGGGGTTGTACAAACTGAAGGTTTTTACAGAACGAAAGGTGGGGCAAGGGGGCTATTAGCAAAAGAAAAAAGAAAGGATTGTTTTTAGGTCAGGCCCATCTTTAGTAAAAGGTATGAAGCATGGAGATGCATTTTTATGAAGGAAAAAACAAAATGTGTTTTCGGGATAAGGAAAGATATAAAAGACATGAGGGAGTTGGTAAACGAAGAAAAAAAAGTAATTTTGTCCTAAAGTAAAATGATTGTTTCAAAATAAAAAAGGAAAAGATAGGACAAAAGCTGAAAGGCATATGAAAGTTGCAGAAGTTTTATGGGTGAGGCATCTTAAGAATTTTATATATGGTCAAGCTAAGATTTCAATGGAAAACAAGTCAATTTCATTATTTTTACGTGTATGTATGTGAACTCTCATCAGATTTTTAACCATGGACATTTTAAAGTCTTTATCATTTACACTTACTGTTTTACTCTGATGTTTTGGCAAAACAAGACAAAAAAAAGTTCTTATAAACGTATTTCATCTTCAAAGATGTTTTTTAAAAAAACGCTGACAAGTACTCTAAAATGCCGGTTTCTCATCATTTTAAAAACATAACACTAACCTGGGTAAAAATGAACAGAACTCTAAGGAAGACGGCTAACAAAAAGATCAAGATCAACAAAAATGAACAACATGGGACTAAACGAACTGGTAAGAATGGTTATAATTTTTATGACTTTATATAAAATGTTACTGTATTTGATCTTTGTTTTCCAGATACATTTTTTTTTCTCCTAAGCTACCTATGACCTGTAGTTATTTGGTAAATTATACCTTTGTAAGCAAAATTAAAACATTTACTTTCCCTTTCTACATGATCCCTCCAAAATTTCAGGTACTCTTAACTAATCCATATATGACCAAATTTAAAGGTGTTTTAACTCTTGAATTCATGTTTCCCATTTAAAGAACTCTATTGCACCTAACTGGACTGGTCAACCAACATAAGATTTAAAATTTAAAACTACTAGAAAGTGAAGCAGACGACATCTATTGTGGACTACTGAACCAAGATTCCAGACCAGGCCATTATTGTATAATCTACACCTTCATTTTCCCATTTTTCCTTACTTCAGTTCCTTCCTATCTCACAAATAATATGAGAGGCCAAGCACTCACTATATTATTGTTTCCTTTTCCCCCTAAATTTCTGACTGGAAAGATAATTCCACATTGGGCATCATCTTTAAACCTACTTCACAGATCAGAATATGCAACTGGTTGCAGAGATAGGCTAGGATGTTGAATGCCTGGTGATGTCAACCCCAGTAAAGGTACCAGATTTGGAAGAATACTTTTTCCTTGGGCAGGTATTACAATGACTGCCACAGCAATAACCAACCAGAAAAATCTTTAAATTCCCTTGCACACTCAGAAAAATCTTTAAATTCCTGTTGTTATATTAGACAACAGAACTGTGACCATATCCTAACTGAACAAGGTGGGGTTTGCTGTGTTGATAATCTCTCTTATTATACTTGGATAAAACACCTCTGGTGAAACGAAGATGAAACTAGATAAAATCCAGGCACAAGCCAAATGATTAGTTACTGACACCTCGTTATTCTTTAGTATCTTTAGTTGACAAGTATTGCCTCCTGGTTCAGCTCTATTCTTCAAATTGGACTTGGCATTTTGTTTTGTTATTATGTATGGAAGTTTTTGCTGTTACAAAACTTTGTTTTGCATAGCTTAATATTAAAAAGACACCACTCTGATAATGGTTGCTCACTGTTTTGAGATAATAAAGCCTATGAGACTTGTTATGAAAAACCTCAAGAAACTACAGAAGATATTTGCTCTTGAACTGTAAAGCCTTCCTCTGTTCTGGTGCTCTTGTTGCTCAAATGTGCCCTAAGGTTCCTAAGGGGGAAAAACAAAGCAAAACCCTTTTCCTTCTATGGGGGACATACCACAAATGAACCTTCCTGGTGATGAGGGACCGACAATATCATGACGTTCCCCCAAATGATTCTTTGAATAACTAATCAATGTTGCTTTCTGATAAATGACTAATGATGCTTTCAAGGAAAGAACTTGATCAAAAAGAAAAAAATACGAAAATATAAATGGGGCCACTTTAAAAATGGAGTCTGAGCTGCCATCCCAGAAGAACTGCTTTGCATGTCTTACTCCTCAAACCTTTGTAATGTTAAAACAGGGCAAAATAACCTTTGGACTGAGCCTAAAGCAGTATTATGTCCCAGAGAACTGTCTACAAAAATAACAAGAAAGCAGATATTGGGGCAGCCGGTTGGCTTAGTTGGATAGAGCACAGCACTCATAACACCAAGGTCGCCGGTTTGATTCCCACATGGGCCAGTGAGCTGCGCCATCTACAACTGTATTGAGAATGATGACTTCACTTGGAGCTGATGGGTCCTGGAAAAACAGGACCCATTGGGGAGCTATGTTTTATAGTTCCCCAATAAAAAACATCAAAAAAAAAAAAAAAAAAAAAGGAAAGCAGATATTATGACTACTGGGCTGAAAATTAAAAACATTGTTTAGAATTAGCATCACCACTTTAGTTTATTTGCACCGACAGAAATGCTTTCCTTCTATTGATATAATTGTCCCCCTTCCTTTTCTCATCAAAACCCGTTGCCTTTGCCTCCTAAATTGGAACACCATTTGGGCTTCTATCCAAATAGTGCTTCCCAAATAGATATTGCTTCAATCTCAGATAAATGCTGGTTGCCTCTCACTTTGGCCTTTTATTTTTAGGTTAACACTTTTATGATGGATATATAAACCCTTGTTCCTCAAATACCTGCATCTCACTGGTTCCCTTACTACTGAATTGATGACAATGTTTGACAAGTGTTCACTCTGCATATGTATTAGAGCCATGATTTAAAATCCTTGAAAATTATATTTTACTGCATCACGGGATCCAGAATGGTCCAATTATCTTTGGAAGACATTTTCAACCAAAGCAGGGGACAAGAAGACATCTTTTCTCCTTGGTTGCTAAGCTGAAAGCATGCAAGTTCAAAGCTGCCTGTGACATATTTCTACCCTGTTTACCCCAAATAGCCTCAAAATATCTAAAGTAAAAATTTAAAGACTTACAGGAAAAAACAGAAAATTTCTCTATCATATTAGAAGATTTAAAGAAAATGTTCTCAATAATTGATAAACAGCAAATATTAGAAGATTTGAACTGCATAATTTAAAAGCTTGATTTGAGATATATATGTATTTATGCACTTTTATGGAAAAATGCGTATTTTTTCAAGCACACATTAGGAAATTGATTATATAGTAGGACATAAAGTCTATTTAAATCAATTTCAAAATATATTTTCATATTGAACACATTATCTGATCATAACTCAGTGAGGTTAAAAATCAATAACAAGAAGGTTAACTTTAAAAATGCCTAAGTTTGTAAACTGACAAGCATGCTTCTATGTCACACATGGGTCACAGGAGAAAAATACTCCAGTGTAAATCAGAAAATATTTGTACATGAATGCAAATGAAAATATTCCACATTCACACATAGGAATTCAGCTAAAATGTATACAGAGGAAAACTTGTAGCCTCAATACTTATGATAAAAGAGAGAAAAGGCTGGTATGTTAATTTAAGAAGTTAGCATACCAACAGAACACATTCAAATATAACAGAAATCCAATGATTTACAAAATTATTTTGAAAAACAGATAAAATGTAAAGAATCAACAAAGCTAAAATTTTTGACCACTCTATTTCATTCCTTGACTATCCTATTTGACTCCTTAACTACACTATTTAAAAATGCAAACACTTCCTATCCCAGGGTCTGTGTTTATGATGAGGGGAGTGATTTGCTTGATGCACAAAATTTAAGGGGATGCCAAAACAAACCAACAAAACCCTCAGTAATCAAGATAAATAATATTTTAGTGGAATATTTCTCAAAATCAAAATTAATGCAAAAATATCCATAACAAATATCACCAATTTAAATAAAGATAGTAACTAACTCTGAGCTGGCACAACCCTGAGAATAGGTGCCTCAGTTGCCTCACCCTAATCCTGGCCCATGGATTATCTGATAGCAGTGATACCAGGCATGGTTTCAAATTTTAAATGGCAATGATGCTAGTATGTTGTTGTTAATTTAGGGTAAATATTCCTTATCATGTTATGGAAGTAACTGACAAAAAAACCTAAATTTTATTAAATCCTTTTTCAGTATATATTAAGGTGATTATTTGGTCTTTATCAACTAACTGATGCCATAAATTTTAACAATATTCCTCCTAATACTTGTCCTCTCTTGCATTTCTGTTATAAATCATAATACTCATGGTATATTTTAATTGAGTGCTGGAATTCATTTTCAAATGTTTATATTTGGTCTTTGCATACACATTCATAAGTGACATTCAACTATATATTTTTCTACAGTGCTATCTCTGTGTGGTTTATTATCAAAGATTTTTTAGCTTCATAAAATGAAATGGGAAAATTATCTTCCTTTGTTATGCTTGGAAGTTGTTTAAAAAACACAAGAATTTTCCTTTATCTGAAAGTTCGGTACAGATCACCTTGATAAGCATTTATCAACAACCTGGAGTTTTACTTGGGCAGCTTGGAAATCCTGTCGTCTTGTGAAAGATGCTCATTGCCATGTGAAAGGAATGCCACTTCTCTGATGCATACAGTAGTCTCCCCATACTCAAAGTATCAAATTCCAAGGTTTCAGTTACCCAAGGTCAATCATGGTCCAAAAATATTACATAGAAAAATTCCAGAAATAAACAATTCGTAAGTCTTAAATTGTGCTGTTCTGAGTGATGAAATCTCACACCATCCTGCTCCATCCTGCCCTGAACATGAATGATCCATTTGTCCACGCTTTGTCCATGCTGTATACACTCTCCACTTTTAGTCACTTAATAGCCCTTTCTTATCAGGTCAACTGTTGTGGTATCACAGAGCTTATGTTCAAGTAACTTATTTTACTTAATAATGGCCCCAAAGGGCAAGTGATGTTGGCAATTCAGTTATGCCAAAGAGAAGCCATAAAGTACTTCCTTTAAGTGAAAAGGTATGTACGCATAAGAAAAAAATATAATATATATAGGGTTCAGTACTATCTGCAGTTTCAAGCATCCACTGGGGGATTTAGAAAGTATCCTTCGTATATAAGGGGGGACTACTGTACTTCCTTTTCTGAGTTTGTTCTGACAGCCTGAGGTAGCTTTCTTTAGCCTGTAGGACTATTATCACTGGGAATCAACCTCAGTAATGACTTCTTTTCCAAGTATTGTCTATGACAAATGTCAGCCATATTCTTGTTCTGTGTAGATATCAGCTCCAGTAACATTACCTATAAATTTTGACGATTACCGTCTGCCCCCTTCTAACTGCCAGGGTCCACTCTTGTCTCTATCCCTGCCATATTGACTCAGGAGCTACTACTATACCAGCTAAGAGGCTTTATCATCTCCTTCAGAAAGGAAGAAAAAAATGATAGCATTTGCAGTAGACAAAAGAAGGCCACATATTTTTTGACACTACTCTCATCAAGAAGTGACTGCCCTTGAACCTGGGCTGGCCTGTACTGTTTTGACCAATGGAGTAAAACAGAAGCTACTTTGCCAATTCTGGGACTAGTTTTTACAAGAACTGGCAACTTCCACTTGGCCTCTTCAAACTCTGAACTCTCATCAAAGAACTTTATCTTCTCTGTTGGAGAGACCACATGGAGAGGCTGAGATTAGAGGGAGGAGGGACCCAACCCAAACCAGCCTTCCAGCCATCCTCTCCAAGGCACCAGGCATGTGACTAAAGTCATCTTGGGGCTTCCAGAGCAACCTGGCTGTCAGCTGAATACCACCAAGGGACTCCAGATGATGTCATGTGGAACATAAGAAATGCTTAGATGAGCCTTTTCTGAATTTTAATCTACCAAGTCATGACATATAACAAAGTGGTTGTTTTAAGCCACTAAGTTTTGGGATGGTGTGTTACATAGCAATAAATAATGAAAACGTTCTTTTACAGAAAATTTTACTGTGCGATGTTTCTGTCAAACAGAGGAACCTGTTTTTAGCTCTAACCCTAATAATCTTTGTATCTCCTTATATCTTCACAGTAGACTATAGAAAATAGTTCACTGCAGAAGTAGACTCCCATTTCTATTAAGACTAGTGATTCTAAAATATTAATGTACCAAAGAATAGCCTGGGAAATAATTTAAAATGCCAGTTCCTAAGACCTTCACCCAGATATTCTGATTCATTAAGTCTAGTATGGGGTTCAGGAATCTGCATTTTAAGTAACACCTAAGTGATTTTGACCCTGGGGATCTAAGAATACACACGGAAAAGCATTCAATAAAATGAACCAGAGATGGTGAGGCTGTGAACTAAGCCATGGCAGTGGGAATGAGGGAAAGGAAACAAGACGCTTTAACACAATCTTCCCTGGCCCCACCCTCTGGTCTCATTTCTAGGCTCCTCACATCTGGATTCTTAAGTTCTGCATCCAATTAAAATCACGGTGCAATTTTCACAGAGTTTTGTGTTTTTCATTTTATTTTAGCCTCTCAACTCCTGTGGGAAGTAGAACAAACATTTTACAGAGAAATGATTAACCTATATCTAACAGATATCAAATGCAATATGTCTGGGCAAAGAGTATCTAAGCTAAGAGCCCCAGATCACTCTAAGGTCTTTACTTTACTTTTTTTTTTTTTTTTTTAAAGAATATCAAGTTCTTCAAATCAGAAACACTGCCACCAGGAACCATCTTCTTCATTATAATAATTACAATCTTGCTTAATGACTAGGTGAGGATTGCTAACTTGCACAGCTTCCAGCAGCTTCTGGGCTTCCGCATCAAATGCCTCTTTGCACAACCTGAGAAAACAAGGGAACATCTCTTCTTGTACTCAATTTTCCCACAGTACTTTACTTTCTCTGGAGAATTTATTTCAGAAAGAAAAAAACTGTTCTGTTAAAGTAGGGAGAGAATATTAACATGGCTGGGAGTAGGAAAGGAACCTGAGGGATACAGTAAGGGAGATACCATAGTTGAAGGAACATGGAATATAGAAGAGAAAGAGAGAAACATTAAAAATTACAAGAATCCTCCAAGAGCGTTTTTCTAGTCAAGCGAAACAGTACTACTAATGATACTGATGAAAATAGCTAACACATTGTTTATGTTAGGTACTGTTTTAAAGATTGCCTATACTGATGAAAGTGATCGATTCTTACAATAAACCTGTGTAGATATTATCATTTCATCCATTTTACAGATAACGAAACAAACGCAAGAGACTGGGGACTAGCACAAGTTCAAATATCTAGTAAGTGACAAGGCTGGAAATGAAACTCAGGTAGGCTGGCTCTCGAGTTTGTGGCTCTTAACCACTATTCTGTATTACATCTCTTGAAATTCCGTGTTCTATGGGAGGAAAAAAAAAAGGCCTGGAAAATATCCAAGGGTCCACAATCAGGTTGCTCCTGAGGACTGCAATAAACCAGTGTCTCCCCCGATTCCTCATTCCAGAAAACTTTTCTTCTAAGAAGCCAATGAAGACTTACCCTAGAACTTGTAGTTTACATTCAGGAGACATCAAACCTTCACATAACTTCGTAATTCCTTCACAACCTAAGGTATTCTGTGTCAGGTTTATTTTTATCAATCTTTGGTTGCTGCTAAGAGTAGAGGAGAGATCCTGACAACAGAGAGAGGTCAAACCACAATATGCCAGCCTGCAGGGAAGAGAGACTACAGATAAAGTTAACTTTATACCATGACAGAGAGCAAGCACACAAGAAATCTGTGAGCTGGGAGTGTAGGTTAACTCCAGAAGCTTAAAAAATGAGTACAATTAGGGTATATCCAAGGAATATAAGTATTTATCATATTCATTACTACTAGACATTTATAGACTGAATCTACCCCTTCCAATATCATGAATTACAAGTTCATAATTATAGTCTAAGGGATAAATAAAATATGGTAGCACACTAAGGAAAACTATAAAGCAGTTGAGTCCTTGAACAGCATTAAAAATGCAGTAACATAAGTAAATTTTAGAAATATAGTATTGAGTATTTAAATAGCAAGTTATATAATGAGATCTCTAGCACCATGCCATTTATATAAATAAAAATGCATACACCAAAAAACATTACATCTTTTACAAGGATACACACAATTCTATGGCAAATTTCAAACACATTAGGTCAGTTGTCCATGGCTGGGAAGGAGAATGGTTAATGGAGATAAATTAACCAACTAACCAACCATCAATCAATCAGTTGTGGGCCCTTGCATAAACCAATGATAATACAATACAATGAACTAAAGAAGCATGATAAACTCAACCTTCTGCACCTGATGATTCCCCCAACCAATTTAAATTTAATTTTCACCTTATGTTTATCTAGTCATTCAACAATTGAGGGCCTATAGAGGTACTGAGTATACAAAACTTTTTCTTCAGTTGCTGCCCACATGGAACACACATTAACATAATGGAGCAATAGTACCACTAATGATGACACAGGGTACATAAATATCACACAAAATAAACCTTAGGGTGACATAAAAGATTATCAAGAATTCATCAAGAAACAAATCATTCTAAATTTGCAGTCACTAATAAAAGTCTCAAAATACAGAAAACAAAAACAGAACTACAAAATGAAGGACAAATAATTATAAAAAAGACTTTAAACATATTTTACCATAATTAAATTATCTGGATAAAAATCACAAAAATTATAGATGACTTGAAGAGGATTAATAATCTTATTAATACGAAATATGGCAACCAACAGCTCTTCATATTCTTTTCAATTGCACTAGGGAACACATAAAACTGACTTATATACTAGGCCATGAAGCAAATGTCAACATATTTCAAAGAACTGAAATCATGTACTGTATGTTCTCAGACCAAAATGCTAGAGTGTAAATATAAAAAGATAACAAGAAACCACTCTTATATTTGAAAATTAAGAAATACACTTTAAGAAATGCACTTTAAAATAATGGTTTGAAGTTAAATATTTTAGACTCAAAAATAACAAAAACATTGTATACAGTATAAAAACTTGTAGGATGAAATTAATGCAATGATTTAAAAGAAAATCATAACCTCAAGTCTGTGTTGGAAAAGAAGAAATATTTATGAACGAAGCATCCAACTCAAGAACTTAGAAAAAGAATGGTAAAATAAATTCAACAAAAGTAGAATAAGATAGAAAGAATAATTAATAAAACATCTCTAGATATCTGAATCACTAGAAATGATACAGAAATGAAGCAGATGATAAAATATTATTAGACACTTGCCAATAAGTTTTAAAATGTAGATGAAAAGATAAAATTATAGGAATACTATACCAAAAATTACTCAATAAAGAACTGGCTAAAATTTTAAAAATTAAGTCTGACAAAACTGTCAAGAATAGAAAGCAATAGAAACTTTGGAAGTGGCAGAATAAATTGGTACAATCCTTTTGACAATATCTCCCTCCTATTTATTCTAGATAAATGTCTATGCTGGTGACTCAGAATTTATGTATTAAAATATTTATAGCATCACTAAGTCATAAAAGAAAGAAAATGAAAACAACCCCAAGTCTCCACCTACAATAGAATGGTTATAGTTTTTGGTATGGGCATTCGTCGGAATCTTTTACAGCAATAAAAATGAACTACAGTTACATGAAGCAACTAGATGACTCTTATAATCATAACATTAAGCAAAAATAAAAAAACACAACCATAACACAAAAGAATATATAAAGCATGATTCCCTGTATATAAAGTTGGTCAGATTAATCAAGAGGCCAGTGGAGTGTCATGTCCTTGTGAAGATTCACCAGAAGCTAGGACTATATTGTGTAGGAAAAAAAGGGATCGATATCGCTGGGAGACATTCTTCTATGGGTCTTTCTCCCTCCTATATTTTTGCTGACAAAAATGCAAGGTCCTGACAACTTTTTACCTGGGCTGTTTCCTAGAAAGCATTTGCAGTGAGAAACCTTGATGAATGTCTCCCCCTCCAGGACTAAGAGCAGGCTTATTCACTGCTTGCTATAAGATGATGGGTCCCCAAACTCAATGTTCCTCTACTGGGATGCAAGCCACTGCATGTACCGGCATCCATCCAGGCCCTCCACACTGACCTTGTGGGACTTGGGGCACAAAGGAAACTGACACAAATGTGCCTAATGCTGTGCAGTTGGCTATGCTATGAGTAATAAGGTGTCTGTCTCTGGTAGGATTCTATGTCTCCTGCCAGCATTCATGGGACAGTAATAGGCTAACTTATTGGGTGTTAAGTAGGACAAAATTAAATTTCAGACCCAATAGTTACAACATCATTGTTGTGATAAAAACATATAAATGGTCAATGAAAACAGGAAAAGCAGCACTTTCTTGGCAGATTCAGGGAGACATATCATAGTGTCTGGGCTTCTTACGTGTAAAGCAAAATTTTGACTCAGAGGTCAATTATTCATGTTGTATAAGTATAAAGTACTATCCAATATCAATTCAAGATTTTAAAGAGAAAAAAATCTAAACGATATATAACTGAACATAAAAAGTACGCAGAACATAGGATAAGATTAGATTGCAAGTTCCTTGAAAGCATCAATAGCATTTTTCTAGATAGAAGATGATTAGTAAAATCTTTGATTTAATAAGAATAATTAATTCAAGGACAGATGGGCTATCTGAAGGGTGATAGCATGTAAAAGACCTAAATCAAGTACTATTTATTTAATACATACCCTGTCCAACGCACTGAGGAAGACACAAAGAAATGTGAAATACTGCTTCTACACTAAACAACATATAATACACATTGATCCCTATATTTGAACGTAGGATTCTCATTTCTGAGAGTAACTTACCTTCTAGCCCCATTTATTCCCATCCTCTCTCCATATACTAAATTTCTTCTAAGTATACAAGCCACCAAATAGGTATCATTTTCCTAATGAAAAATTGAACTCACCCGAGCTTCTGAATATTACAGTTTGGATGTCTCAAAGCCTCAAACAGAATTTTCACTCCATCATCCTGCAAGTCATTGTTCCCAAGGTCCAGGCTCTGCAGGTTTGGGTTGTTCAAAATAGCAGAAGCCAGATCCTGACAACATGCACTAGTGAGAACACAGCCCATCAATCTGCAAGAAATACAAAAGAAAAGTGAGACCTCTAGTTGTGAGGCTTAATTATGCACAAGTATTTGAGCCTTTTTATTGAGCCTTTTTTATCTACAGTTCAGGACACTCATAAGAAGATCTAACATGACCAGTAGAAACAGATGGGCTTTATTAATGGGCAGGAAAAAATAGTGCATAAAACTGCTTTCTTCCACAAACAGGTTATTATCGATCAAGTTTCCCAAATCAAGGGTATAAACATTTATTTCCAGCAATACTAAAAAAAGTATTGTAAGCTTTCCCAAGGAACCCACAGATCTCAATAATTTCAGTTTCTAATATATTTTTGAAACAAAATTGCTGTCCAGGAATCTGTCTCAAAGTATTACCTCCAAAGAAGAAAAAAGCAAGCTACATATAAAAGACATTTTTCCTGTCCAATCTGGCCTCAAGCATTCTCTTTCCATACTTTGTCCCTACCCTATTCTCCAACTATATACATCTATTTTTTTTCCAAATATAACATATCTATCCTTGTTCCCCTTTTCTCTCTTCTTTCCTTCTGACAGACATCTGCATATAACAAAATCCTCTTCACCTGTCAAGACTACAGCAACTCAGTCTCCTCTGTCCCACTCCTTGCTCCTTGAAACTTCTTTATAACAACATATGGAATATATTAATATTATAGTTGGCTTTATATTATCTCCCTATTAGCATTTTGTGAGTTATCTGAGGACAAGAGCATCACTTTAATAATAACCTTTAGTCCCCTCAGCATCAGGCTCAATTTGCTGTAAACACTTGTTGAGGCAGTGGCACGGCCTGTATAGAGACTATGAAGGTAGCTAAGAAAGCACAATTAGTCTATGTGTTTATAGCAATGCTAAGACAAGTAACTGGGCTAAGCAAACATCTTCTGTGTATAGGTCACTTAGAAATTGTATCTCTGTAGCTGAAATAGAGGTATTGGATTCAATGACAATTTCCATTAAGTAAAATTTTATTTTCCAGTTGAATAATAATCAAGGAAATATCAGAGAATCACACTGTAATACATATCGTATCAGTTTTCTGAAAGTACAGGTGCTTATTGGACCCAAGAGTTCAATCACTTTAGTGTTTATAGATATGACAATCAACTATTAAACTCATTTGGAAATTTGCTTATCATGAGTCAGTGTAGTCAAGCCAAACACTTCTGGGTATACCAACAATCTTGAATTTATAGTTCTTAAAAAAACTATGCTGGGGTTAGACCTTAATGACTCACCCAGGCTACTAGTCCCAGGGGAGGCCCTAGTGGGGAAAGTAAGCTGAGATCGCTAAGGGACACCTCTATCTTGCATCACTCTAGCCACAACATTTATATAATTAAATAGTAAATATCATGCAACCATTAAGATAATAAGATAACTGTATATAAGTATTTAAATGTGTTTCTGAAATACTATCACGTAAAAAGAAAATTTTAAAGTCATGTCTACACAGTCATCACAATTACATATACACATACCAGGCACCCACTCACAGAGTAAGAAAGAACATAACAGGAATAAAACGATTGCTGTTTAAGAATGACTGGATTGTTGGATATTTTTAAAAATTCCATTCCCAGTTTCTTTAAAAGTTGACCTATTTATAAACCTGAATTTTAAGAAAGAAAAACTAATAGAGCACAATTTCAGCTTCATGGACATAAGGTAGAGGACACACACTGAGGCACAACCAAGGGAAAAATAAAATGGTTACTGTTCAGCGTGATGGCTCTGGTCCTCCTTACCTGAGGGACGTTAACTGTGATTACTGTACTAATTGTTTTTAAAAAAATTGATGAACAGACTTCTCCAGCTAGTCTAAGGCAGAATGAGAGAGAGGGAATCAGCTGTTTATTCTTTTCTCTGACACTCAGCTCTCAGTACCTTTCTTTCCCTTTCTCTCCTGCCCTCACAGTAGTTAAAGCTACACAAAAGTAAGGTCAAAGAATACCTACTCCAGGTCCTGAAGATTACAGCTTGGATGCTGAAAGACATCACACAGCAGCTTTACTCCATCATCTTGTAGCCAGTTTGACCCCAGATCCAGATGTGTCAGGCTTTGGTTGTGCAGGAGAGAAGATGAGAGATGTTCGCCGCTAAGTGAAGTGAAATGGCAACGTCTCAGCCTACAGGAAAGACAGTGAGAGGAAAAGATAGAATCACTGCTCTATGGCCCAGAGATGTATATCTTTGAAAACGTTTCACGTTACGATCCCTTATGTACTTGCCGACACTCCATCTCAGATCAAATACTCTCTTCCCTCATTGCCTCTTTGGCTGTCTCATTTGGGAAACAGATTTACACCAGATTGGGCTAAAAGTGGATTCATGTTCTTTCTATTGCTATAAATGAAATGTTAACCTCTTTACATTGTATACAAATATAGTACTCTGTTGCAGAAGTAGCTACATAGAGCAGAGGAACAGGCATACGGAAAAGAATGGGAGTAATCATAATAAAGTACTTTTTGTACATAATAAAAGTGGCTTTTCCAATCAGTAAGGAAAAGATATATTATATCAAATGATTTGGGGACAACAGACCTGACATATGGGGAGAAATAAGTTTAAGCCTTATAACAAAATTAATTTGGAATAATTTAACATTTAATTATTAAAAACTAAACCTTAAACAGTATGAAAAAGATGACATAAGTGGCATTTAAAAAAATTGTTATTTTCAATTATGAGAAAAATTTTTAAAGTGATAAGGGAGAAGATAATTAGATTTCACAAAAATTTTAAACTTCCATATTCTAAAAATGTCTATAAGGAAAATTAGAACTACAGCAACATTCTAGGTAAATTATTTTTAATATATAAAAGTAATAGTAACAATGTACATGGGATATTAACCATAATATATAACATATATAAAAGCACACATTCAGATGAAAACTAAGCCTATAATGAGGCAATTTCTAGACTACTAAAGGCCAAAAACATCTGAAAAGATGCTCAACATCAAATATTTTACTGTAAAGTTATTTTCAATTAATTAATATTGATCAAAAAGACTGTAGATACCCAGTGAGGATATTAAAATTCAGGCCCCTAGATTGACTGCTGAGGGAATATAAACAATTTATCAGGAGGCAATTTAACCATATTGCCAATAAAAAATTTGGCTCAACTGACCTTACATAATCCATCCCCTTGGGTGTTTCAGTTATAAATGACATACATCTTTGTCCAAAATTCCTGAAGCAGGAATTACAGAACCTGGCTCTGAGCTGCAAAACAGGGGGCAGGAGGCCATTGCAGAGTACCTTCTCATACTATGATTGCTGTTTTAATGTGTTTCTGCTTTTCAAGAATCTTTATTAAATCGTTACAAGTTAAAAAAAAAAACAAAAAACAACAACAAATGAATATATAACATATAATATATATGTATATATTATATATATATTATACGTATAATATACATATATTATATATTATATATATTATACGTATGGTGTGTATAATATATGTGTATTGTACGTATAATATATATATAATATATAATATCTATATCTATATCTATCTATATCTATATAGCTATATCTATAGCTATATCTTTACTAGAAACCTTCAAATAATTCCCTGAATCTTCACTCAAGCCATGGGATATAGGGATTATTACGTCTGCAATAACAACTACCATTTATTGAATATTTATTTTGCATCAGACACAATGCTAAATTTTAAATAAATTATCTTATTTAACCCACAATAAACTTGTATATTGGGTATTCTATTTTTATTTTAAAGATGAGAATACTAAGACGTGTTACATTTATATGCATGTTCATAAAGTGAATAAATGACAGCTTGGATTTGAAAAAAAAAAAAAAAAATTTTGGCTCATCAATTTGATATCTAGGACATTACCCAGCAGCAACTAACAGAATAATCACAGTGTGATCTAGCCATACCATGGAATGCTATATTTCTGCTCAATGGTATTCCTTACCTGTTCTGACCCCAGAATATGCACTTGGATATGTGGACTTTAGCTCTAAATTCATCATTTTCTTGTGAGCATTAGGCAAATTGCATAATCTTTCTAAGCCCCACAATCCTCATCTGTACTACGAGACACTTAGAACTCAGGTGGCCAATTTGACACCAAGTATTTTTTGTGCAGATTAAACAAATATAGCACAGCGCCCAGCACACAGTAAGGACACAATAAATGGCAGTTATTAATATCATCAAGCTCATCATCTTCATTATCATTAAGGATGACAGGGGAAAAAACAGGAGACATAATACATTCATTAATATTTTCCCATTTTAAATGTATTTCAAAATGTGTATTATAATGGGAGGCTGAAAATGGGCAGAAACTTACACAAGGCTCTGTAGAATGCAGTGTGGATGTTTCAAGGCATCACTCACAAGCTTTAGTCCATCATCTCCCAAGCCGTTATCCGCCAAGCATAAATGTGTCAGCCTTTTATTGCTGGTAAGAGCCAAAGAGAGATCCTGGCAACCAGCCACTGTGAGTCCACAGCTTTCTAAGCTGAAGGAGAAACACATGGTAAGGGAGCAGTCAAATTCCCAAGTTCATGCTTTTCTTCTTAGTCTCAGAGAAGTTAGCTGGTACTTACATTTCCTACACCTCAACTATAGACTCAACGTCATCAAAGCTACTAAAAATGATGGATTCCATTGCAGCAATGTATAGGGCATGATGAAACAAAACATAGGAGAGGAGAGGAGAAGCCTGGAAAGAAATGAAAATTAAGAATTCAATCATGAAGAGAAGAAGTGTCTAAAAGTTGGGTAAAAGAAGAAGGGCAGTAGAGGAAGAAAAGGAGGAGCCCATCCAGGGTTGACAAATGACCCAACTCGTGTCAAGACCCAGGCGGTTTGCCCATTCAGATCATAACTAAGCTACACAAGATTAAACAAAATGACTCTACAGAAAACAAAGCAAAAAGACTCACGATAGTCTCTCTAGGTGACACTTTGGATGTCTCAAGGCCTCACACAACAGCTTCACTCCATCATCTAATAGATTATTGGTGGACAGATTCAGAAATACCAGGCTCTGGCTTCTGACGAGAGCCTTAGAGATATTCAGACAACAACGCGTAGTCAGGTCGCAGGATTCCAAACTGGAAAACACAGAAAAATAGAAATGACCACTACTTGGAGAAAAATTATAACCACTGTTCACTCAGACAGAGCATGTGGTGACTTGGATATGGGTCTTTGGGACCTTTTGTGAGAATACAGCTTCCCTGCATAGAATGAGTTATTTAATTCAAGCAGAAGGCTCTAACAGAGAGTTGGGAAGGGAAGGGTGGGAAGCACGTCTTTTCCATCCCCACCTCCCCAATTTCTTATGAAAATCCATATAAAAACATTCAAAAATATTTTTAAATGATCATTTTTTTTTTTTTAATCTTGGAGGAATATCCTCTAACTACAACGTGGGAGATGGTGGACTGAAGTATGGCTCTAGCCTTGCATTCTTTGACTTCTGAAATAGATGGACGGGAAAGCAGGAGTAAAAGCTGTTACTCCCCTGTCTGCCAAGAGCTCATTTATTCATGGGAGCCAACACACGCTCTCTGAGGAATCCAGTCCTTAAGAGTGAAAACAAGAAGTAAATTGAAAATAAAAGTTTCTAAAAAATAAAGGAAGGGAAGCAGAAGTAGTGCATGTAGAGTCCATAGTTTGAGACTCATATTTAGAGACAACTTGCACTTTGGTTGAGGCTGAGCCTGATACCAGCTATTTGTAAGAAGAGTCCTGCGTCAGCAGCATTCCCGGAACGTGGAGTTGCTCTATTCTTTTAATCAAGGACTTATCAACTCGAGTCCCTTGGGAATTGGTTCTCTTTATCAAAATCAGGGTGTACAGAGGTAGAAACAGAAGGTGATCCTGCCTCAGTCCAGAATCAGACCTCAACAGATGACCTAGGACATACGCTCAGGCTGAAAAACCTCACTTGCCCTGAAAAGGTGTTATGGACTGAATAATGCTCCCCAAAATTCATGTTGAAGCCCTAATCCCCAATGTGACTGTATTTGGAGACAGAGCCTTTGAGAAAGTAATTAGGTTTTAAATCAGGTCATGAGAGCAGACCTCCTAATACAATAGGACTGGTGTCATTGTAAGAAGAGACACCAGGAATGCGAATACACAAAAATGGCCATGTGAAGAAACAGCAAGAAGGTGGCCATCTGTAAGCCGAAGAGAGAAGCCTTACCAGAAACCAATCCTGCCAACACCTTGGTTATGTATTTCCAGCCTCCCAAACTGTGAGAAATACATGTTGTTGTTTAACCTACCCAGTCTGTAATGCTTTCTTATAGCAGCCCAAGGAGACTACCGTGTTTCCCTGAAAATAAGACCTAGCCAGACCATCAGCTCTGATGCGTCTTTTGGAGCAAAAATTAATGTAAGACCGGGTATTATATTATAGTATATTATATAAGACCCGGTATTATATTATATTAATTTTATTAATTATATATTATACATATTATGTTATATTATATATATATATTATATTATATATTACATATTATATTACATTATATTATATTATGTTATATATTATACCCAGTCTTATATTATAGTAAAATAAAACCAGGTCTTATATTAACTTTTGTTCCAAAAGACGCATTAGAGTTGATTGTCCAGCTAGGTCTTATTTTTGGGGAAACGCTGTAATACCAAATGGTATTACATCAGCAACCAAGCATACAGGGAAATGAAGGAAATCTTATACACTGTATTTGGATAGAGCCCATCTAGAAACCAAAAGATTCCAATGTTATGGGAACTGTTGACAAATTACTAAAGTTTAACAGAAAAAGAACATTACACTAGAGGGACAGAACATAAGCACATATATTACATGGCCAGTCAACTGTCCATAGCTCTTATAACATGAGGTCTGAAATAAACACACAACTGGAACTTTTCCCACATGAAATGGCAACAGTCTATACAGGCCTCTTGATTACTCCCCACTGGCTACCCACAACAGGAGAATATCCAGTCCTACATAATGCAGTGTTTGGTTATTACAAAGCTTTGATGACTTCTGCCACCCCAATGTTCTGTTCACTGGTGCAAGGAACCTGACTAGTTGGCCCAGAGAGATGTTTTCCTGTCTGAATGCCTAGTAACTGGGTCTACATCAAGGTTTATCAAACCGCAACTGATGAAAGAGATTTTATCAAGTCCTGCTGATCTGTCAAGTGCCAAGGTATTTTGTGTTGGATCCAGGGCTCCCCCTGTAAGAAAACATCTTGCCCTCTATTTAAGAGCTATTTGCTATTAATATGTTTTACTTTTAGACAGGAACCAATGACCTACTTGTCACCTGGGTTCTAGACCAGAGGCTGCAGGTTACAGAAAATTCCTCAAGATGTCCTAAAACTACCTCATAGATAGTATAACCCATACCCAAACCTGGCCTGCCTGTAACTTAACACATGTTCAAGAATTATCCAACAACTTTCCAGACATGCTGTAAGTGAATTTCATCCTGTAAAAACTGGTGAGATTTAAAATACCCAATGGTAACAGAATTCATAGTCAAAAAGATCTTGTCTCAGATTTCACTTGTTTTTTTCCTACACAGATTATCATGCTTCCCACAAATACAGACCTGTCTTGGTCTTTGTTGCATCAAGGTTCATTCTTGACCACCACCACCGACTCCAGGAATTACAAAAACTTCAAAGGGAAAACCAACTGCAATGATTTTTTATTTTGTCAGAAACGGAATTTTCATTGTAAAATAAGATCTTTCTTGAAACCTGACACACAGTGTGGAGACCAAGTATGATTGCTAAGCTCACTTTCACAAAGAAAGAAAATCAGGCCCACCACTAAGATCCAGAGTATATATGACAGCGAGTGAGCACCTTCACAGTTGACAGCTGCTACACTGTTCTTCCTCAACTTTCTGTACTGGTCACGGAGTTGCACTTATAAGATGAGGGCGATTCATTATCAACATTAAATAAAACCAAGCCTGGCACAGCACTGCCCTCAGTTACCATTAGTCCATTCTTCTCTATGAGAATTTAAAGATACAATTATATACATATTCCTGCATTTAAATATGAAAAAAACTTAAATCTTTATAAATTCTGGGTCTGACTCCCCTCCCCAATTTAGGAGATGGAGACACAGAACTGTACAGTGAGGTGTCTTCAGATGGGGGGGATGGAAGGAGTTAGAAGTCCTATCAGTAGGAAATCAGCCTCAATCTACTGATCCCCACTATTCCATACCATGCAAGTACGAGTAGATTTAAGGTGGTGCTATGAACAGCAATTCCAGGCTGGAAGAGTCTATTTGGACAAAGTATCAATTGTAATAAAAACCTCACAGCTTACCTCAGATTCTGTAGTTTACAGTCTGGGTGTTTCAAGGCTTCACATAATGACTTTACTCCACTGTCCCCTACATCACTCCCTTTCAGGTCGAGATGCATCAGATTCTGGTTGTGAGTCAAAGAACTAGAGATATTCTGACAACCATCAGGGAAAGAAAGAAATCTTAACCTTTCGGAAAAAAATACACAGGAGGGATTACAAAATCATCTGTCCCTCGTTACAGCACCCCTTTCTTTTCAAACCTAAATAACTCTTAGATGTTTTCTAAATATTCCTGCCATTTCTTATCTTACTTAGGGTTCCTCATATTCCAGGTCAGGTCATAAATTCAAGTTTCAGGATGTTACTTAGAAAAACAATTGGGTTACCACTTAGGTGTCCATTACATTATATCCTGACAACTGATACTCTCAACTTTGTTTGACCATGGAAAAGAAGATGATAACATCAGGAAAAGCAGAAGAGGAGTTTTTAAACTCTTAAATCCCAGAAATGACGACCAAAAATTATTGGGATTATTCCAAATACTGTAATTACAACATTCACAATATTTAATCCATTAAATAAGCCAAGGTGAGTTAACAGTTAACATCAACTGTTTGATACGCATTAGGAAAAAACATTATTGCAAAAATGCGGTCATCTCGTGAACTTTGTTAGGTGTACAGAGACAGCCCAAAGCAAAATACGAAGGACGTTAAATCCTCCCACTTTTCTTTTGATTTTTCCATCTCCTAACTCAGTCATTGTTAGCTGTACCTGATTCTTCTGTAGTGCCTCTGCTGGCCCCAAATGCTTAGCATGCTCACACTGCTAACTGTTCAAAACCTCCTTTTTGCCCACTACTTACCTACCCTTCACCCTGACCTCCTTCCAGGCAAGCACAAGAAAATAAAGCTTTTCCCCATTTAGAGCACTAACCACCATCATCTAGTAAAAGTGGCTAAGGCACTCACTAAATGTAAATCAAAAGTACAGTCTCACTTTTTAGGGAAATGGGACTTGAGTCTAAGGCCCCACTAAGGTGGGAAAGGCCAAAAACTACCTTCACAGTACCAGGGTACCCTTGCATTCTAAAAGAGGAAACCATTTAACCCAAAAAAAGACATTAGCTATTGTATTGGTGACATTCAGTGAAGGGACAATGTGTGGGGGAGATATTTGAGGGTGAGCGAAAATGACTTCCAGGAACCCCTGAATTATAACATATATGTAACTGCCTACTACATCTATATGCAAATCCAGACCTAATCTAGTTGCTTGAAATCTAAGGTCAAATTTCACTAAAAACACTGAGAATCTAAGGGAAATATTTAGGGGGAAGCCTGTACCCCCATGAAAGAACATTAATCTTCAGTGCTTATAGGAACCAACATCTATCATTCTTTCAGCATTCAGCACATATTGCTGAGCACCAATTAGGCCACGTGTGCATTGAGGGGCACTGAATACAGAAAAAAACAGGATCAGTTTCAGCTCCTAGTAGAGCCAATGGACAAGAGGGAGACATGGAAACAAGCAAATGTAAAAATGTGATACGAGTATCTAGAATCAAATTAAAGACTAAAATAGCAAATGTCTGCAAGAATGAGGAGCAGCTGCACCTTCCGCATGCTGCTGGTAGGACTATGAAATGATAAAACCACTCTGGAGAACTGGGTGGTTATTTCTTAAAAAGTTAAATATATATCTACGAACTAGCAATTCCAATTCCTAGGTATTAGCTCAAGAGAAGAAAACATATGTCACAAAATAAAAAAATAAAAGATTTTCACAAGAATATGCACACCAGCCTTATCCAGAATAGCCAAGAATTGGAAACCCAGAGGTCTATTCACAGAGAATGAATGAGCAAGTTGTAGTATATCATACAATGGAATGCTAATCAGAGATTAAAATAAAGGAACAAGAAACAAAAACTAATAGACACAGACAATAGTTTAGTGGTTATCAGAGAGAAATGAGGGAGGGGGTCGTAGAGAAGGGAAAAGGGGACTCAAATATATGGTGATGGAAGAACTGACTCTGGGTGGTGAACACACAATGTGATACATGGATGATGTATTATTGAAATGTACACTTGAAACCCATATAATTTTACTAACCATGGTCACCCCAATAAATTTAAATAATTAACAATTAAAAACAGAAATAAACTATTAAAACATGCAGTAATGGATAAATTTTTATAAACATTTTGTTGAGCAAAAGATGGACACAAAATACACATATTGTTGAATCAATCTAAATGACTTCCAAGTACAGAAAAAGCTAATATATAGTGATAGAGGTTAGAAAGTGGTTGCCTTTGGGACTGGATGGGGTGAGAGGACTGAATAGAAAGGGGTACAAGGAAACTTTCTGAGGTGATAGAATTATTTTCTGTCTTGTTTTGGGTATTGGTTACAGAGGTGTATGCAATTGTCAACACTCAACAAACTGAACACTTAATATCTATGCGTTTTATTGAACATAAATTATTCTTCAATTAAAAAAAGTGTTCCAGAACTTCTTCGAAAATGCTTTGTTGACCTGCCTAGAATTAGAATGCCTTAGCTCTGTGTTCTTTTTCATCTAGAAAATTCCTAATTAAGCCTCAAAAAACCATGTCAACAGCTACTATGTTCTGTGCTATCTTTCCCAGAATAAATCAGTTATGCTTCCAGGTCCTCAGAGGTGTCCACTGGTCACATTCTTGGTTATTGTACTCCGTGGATTTTAAATATTTGTTTACTGTTGCCCCTAAGAAGTAGGAGTGGGAGGTGGGACAAAGAAAGAAACTGGAATAACTCCATTAAATTTTCTCATGTCAGACTTACAATAGTTTCTGTAGTTTACAGTTTGGGTGCCTTAGTTCTTGATAAAAAGTCTTCATTGCTAACTCATCAAGGTTGCTATGACACAGGTCCAATTCTCTCAAGTGTTCATTTGTATGAAGCACAGAGCAGAGATCTTGCCAACAATGAGTAATGCAACCAACATCCCTTTGCCTAAATAATTGGGAAAAGAAAAGACCAATGATCCTAATTCAGCCCAGGCAACTCTCAGAAGTTGGTACAGGGTGGAAGTTAAGTGGGCTTTGGGAATGGCGAGAACACCCAGTGCAGGTCTGGCTGGGCACAGTTCACCGGGAAGCCTTCCTTTTGGCACTCCAGAGGCTTTATTTGCCCAATAGCTTTCCCAACCCCCTGGACACACTCCTTTGATGCACAAGAGCGACTTCATTTAGGAGGAAGAGACTCAGGGAAGATAAGAGAGAAGCCTTCAAAAACCTGAAGAGCCAGTATCAAGAAGAAAAATAACATCCGACCCCAGTGAGTAAGATTAGGAATAATGGGTAGACATTATGGGACTGTGACACAGATTAAGAACCACAGGTATAAGCCCAGTACTACCACTTACTAGCAAAATTACTTTCAGCAAGTCACATCAATTCCATGAACTCTGAATTTTCTTCATCTATAAAATGGAAATGCCATCTCCTTTCACAGGGTTTGAGGATTTAATAGCCAATTTTAGTGGGTACACAAAAGCATTGTGTAAATTTTAAAATGCTGTATAATTTAATTATTAGGCATACTATCAATAGACTCATTATACACAAAAAGGGTGATTTTACAACAGATAGTCTAGCGATTATAAAAGCATGAGCTCTACAATAGAATAGTTCTGAGTTCCAACTCTACCACCATTCACTAAACTGCGTGATTCTGGCAACATTACTAACCTATAGGAGCCTCAGCTTTTTCAACATAAAAAGTGATGCTAATAGTATGTTTCTTAGGATTACTGTGAAATTCAGTAAGACAATCTGTAGAAAATGCTGAGCCAGTGTCTCATATTGTAAATGCTCCTGACAATTGGTAGCTGCTGTTATTTAAAGTATGTAAAAGTCTAGCATGTTGCCTTATACATAATAGCTACTGTAGAGCAGGAAAAAAAAATACCGTTTTCCCTCTGCCCTCCTAGGTTTCCTGGCCAGGGCCCTGTAAATTAGATTGATAAAAGACAGATTAACAAGAAAAAAACATGCAAATTTTATTAGCAGGTTCATCATGGGTACACATAGGGGAAACTCACGTATGAGTAACTCAATGGGGTGGTTAAAATTTGGGATCTAAACACCTAACTCACAGGGTAAAGGCAAAAGAGAAAGGGTGCTTATGGAAAAACAAATGAGTTTTTGGAAAGATAAATGGGATTTAGGAGAACAGATGAGAGAGATGATAGTTTGTGACATTTGTCTGCGTAGTGTCAACTTCTGTCTCAAAAAGAGATTCTCCAAAAAGAGATTAGGGTTGCTCCTAGGAGGGGATTTATGACAGTTGAGTTCTTTTGGAAAGCTCTGCTTCTAGGCAGATAAGGTATTTCAGGAACTCAAATGCTTTCAGCTCAAGATAATTCTTTTGTAAAAGTGGCATATTTTGGAGTGACGTATCCTGATCCCCTTCACTACTCAATAAATATCGGTTTCCTCCCTTATTTCCCCGATACCTTATTTAAATCGGAATGAATGACATTATAGAGCGGTGACCTCTACATCACCTGACGTCTTAGAGAAAACTAGGCAATAAATTATTGACTTAAACATTCAAGTGCTTACTGTGTACAGATACTATGGATAAAATGTGTGACCTCAGTCAAGTTACACAACTTCGTGGTACCTCAGTTTTTTATAAGTAAAAGTAGCATCTACCTTGGATTTTTAGGAGGCTAAATGATTTGGGGCTTAGAAGATTGTCAGGTATGTATTAAGCAAATGTTAGCTACTATTTGATGTGTGCTTGAATCAATGATTGTACACTTACTTTCTAGGTGAACTCTGCAGCTCAGTTTTGTAATCTCAAAAGTAAATTGAGATATGGCTTTCATCAGCATTAAATTGGGAATGTTAAATATCCTGTGCACTCTGTAACTGTATACCACATCGTAAGCCCTCAATTAATTTTAGTTTAATATGGAACTAATTCCATAGTTCGATTGTTCCCCCAGACTTAGAGGGGTAGAGTCAGGAAAGGCAATCTGAGGAAGGGAAGAGGGTGTAATAATAAGCAGAAAGTGCTGAAGTTCATTTATTCTTTCAAAACATTCATCTAGCACCTACTATTTCTTACCCACATCTGACTCTCTCCAGTTAGTTGTTAAAGGGCTGAGACTTTTCATACAAAGGCCGGGGATGTCTAGGCAATAGGGAAGGTGAGCTAAATCAGTAGAATACAGTGGAACAGAGCCCACAGAGATGACCTATGTACACTAGGTTTAGCAAGAAATTCCTAGTTCCTATTCTTCTGGAGGGCATGATTTCTAAAAGTTAAACATATGTAAGCTGATGGGTGTAAGTTTGGCCTACGCCATACCCCTCCTTGAGGACTGAAGCACTCATTCCCTAGTCGTTGGGAGTGTTGACAGCAGACAATGCTCAGCCAGGTCCCTCTCCTGGGATTACCGTCAGGCCAAGATGGATACTTCAGGCAAGTTTTTGCATATTCCTCACCAGTAGCTGTGACTGGTCAATAAGGGGTTTCAGTGCCTGGCCTCTCTCTCAAGGTGGGAAATCTCTGAAAGGTTATCCTGGCTCTGGGATCTCAGCTAAACAACTCCTCCTTTCCCTCTGAGAAAATCTACTTCCTTCACACCCCCACAGAACACATCCAGGGAACTGACCTAACACACTTACCAAGTTTCAGCTGGGGGGCTTAAGTTTAACATCTTCTCAAATACCACAGACAGTTTAATGGTCTGTAAACCTTGGCAATGCTTAAGGCAGAATGAAGACACAAGCAAATGGATTTTCCCATAAATATTAATGACAACCTTTTGTAAATATCTCATTGCCTGGCTTATAAATGCTTCATCTTGAGTCTCATATAGACAGTGAAACAACTCCAGACATTCCAGCTGTGATGAGAAATGTTCACTCTTTCCTAATATTTTTATCCACTGAAGTATCTTCCATTTTATCTCCAGTGACATTTTACAGTTAAAAGTTTCCTCCAGTTGTTTCACTCGATCTTCATTCAAAAGGCCAAACAAAAAGCATTTCATCTGCATCAGATGGGGGTCTCTATGGCTGTTGCTTTCAAGTAACAGCTTCAAGTCTTCAAAAGACTGAAGGGAACAGTCTGTGATTCCCCAACTGTCTTTCAACATATAGAACATAGCTGCAAAAAACTCCTGAATGTGTAGGTGCGTGAACTCATAGCAGTTTTCATACTCTATGTCCTTTTGAAGAATATTCATGTCCAGGAAAACTGAGACATCAGATTTAGTTAACCCATGCTTTCTGAGATTTTCCCTGTAAAACACATGTGTCATAGTCCATACTCCTTTAGCGGCCAAGTGGCACAGCCTCTTCAGTTGGGTTTGGTTGGGTAGATTAGGACAGCTTCCATCTACCTGTGTGAACAAGCTAGAGATATAGCAGGTAAACAGAGCCGTGGTGGTTTTGCAGGTCAACCTGATATCACCACCCTTCTCCATTTGCTGCTCCAGACAAGTACAAATGACCCAGCACACTAGGGGGACTTTGCACATGCTAAAAAGCATCTCGTTGTTTCTTAGTAAATCCAGTACTTGCAAGGCCAACTTCTTGTCTTCAAAAAACTGGTAAATATACTCCTCTCTTGCATCCTCAGACATACCTAGTAGCTCTACAGAATGCTGGCTTTTCAACAGAGGCTTTAGTTTCTTGCAAGCTGTGAGTCTCGTTGTCACCAGTAAGGACGACTCAGGGAGCATCACTTTCCTCAGCAAACTACTCATGAGGAAGGACACTGGGTGGACCTGGGTCCAGTCTTCGCACAGCGCAAACTCAGGTTCCTCAAATGCGAAGTTCAGCTCATCAAAACTATCAATTATAAAAAGGAGACTATTTGGCTGGGACATAATCCTTTCAATGGGGCCTTCTGTGCTGGGCCAGTCCTTTGATATTATTTGAACAAAGCTTCTTTCTCTCAACTGGTTAATTTCTCTTGCATTGAGATAAAAAATGTAAGTAAATTTCTGGTGATAGAGATTGCCCTGGGCCCAATCTAACAATGCCTTTCTCACCAAGGTGGTTTTTCCAACTCCAGCAGCCCCCTGAAGTACCACTGTCTGCGGCTGTTCACCGGTTTTGACATCCACATCAAACAACTGTTCCAATACTTTTCCACCTTCCTCAGCAATTTCATGACGGAAATCTTTAGGTTCTCCAAGCAAACACTTTCTATTCCGCATGATGCAAAATTTTTCCTGTATTTGAAATCTGTATTCTGTTCCATCACCTAAGTCAGAATGGAGCAGGAAAAACAAAACAAATATACACGTGATTAAAACAAATTCTATGATTTGCAAGAATACTGGAGTTGGAGTTAGGAACAAGAAGTGATACAGGCTGAAATCAAAGTGCAGGCTGGATTAGCTAAGAAAAGAATGTAAATAAAACAAAAATATTCCTGTAGATTTAAAATCTACATTACAAACTGGAAAAATAGAACTGACAATGACAAATGAATTTGTGATGGAAAATAAAAAGTAAATTCATTCTAAAAATATTTTCTCTATTTTGTACTTTTGCTCTACAGAGAAAAAAAGATGATACATGTGTAGAACAGTCATCATGCAGATTAAAAATGAACACAGACAACAATTAACAGTAATAGCCAGAGAGGACCTAAAGACAGATCTGAAGCTACAAAATAATCCACTTTGTACAGGTAAAATGTTAATAGAAATGAACACTGAAAAATAGCGTGAAAAATATTTAAAAGAGAAGAAAAAATTCCCAAGTGTGCAAATAAAATGAAAATATGGTTTCATTTTTACCTAAAGTTTGATCCCATCTTCAGATCTCAATTTAAATGTCACTATCTCAGGAAGGAAGTCGTCTCAAGCCCCAACGCTAGAATAATTCTCTCTCACATATTCCCATAAAACAGTTTATTTTTCATTCATAGCACTTATCACAAGCTGTAATTGTTCTATTTAATTTTTAAAGTAAACACAGGTTTGAACTGCATGGGACCACTTATAAGTGGATTTTTTTTTTTCAATATTCAGTCGGTCCTGTGTATCCCTAGGCTTCACATTCACAAATTCAGCCAACCTCAAATAATATTTTTGATCTGAGGCTGGGAATCTGCAGATGAGGAGGGCCAAAACTCCATGCGCGGTTCTACACCATTTTATACAAAGGGCTTCATTCAGCATCCACAGATTCTGGATCAGAGGAGGATCCTGGAACCAATCCCCCTCAGATACTGAGGGACAACTGTGAATAATTCTTTCCTTTGTTTTCCTAGTGCATTCACGACAAACGTCTAACATAGTTCATATTCCACTAAATTATGCTTAGTTCTCCCCCAGGAAAAGTTATGGAATTATAAGGCAGGTATTCTTTCTTTCTAGGGTGTAATACCTAGTACAGTGCAGTACTTTAAATTGAAATTATAAGGATGATTTTTACTTTTTTCATTACACTTTTATCTAGATTCTAAATTTTCTAACAGAACAATCTCTATGAAGATAGAATGCTGGTTTCTTAAATTTATGGCCAGTTATACCACAAAAATAAACTTCCTTATATTGGATCAGAAATTGAAGTCAAAGTGGGAAGTCATCTTCAAGATCATTTAATACAATAAGCAAATTATTTATTAGTACTTAGAATGAAATTCCAAGTACTAATAAATACTTAGAATGAAGTTCCAAGTACTAATAAGTTCTTAATTATTTCTTGAATGATATAGTGTGGCCTGTTAGAAAGCAACATAGCTGAATTAAGAATAAAGGTTTCTCACCTGGACCAGCTTTCTTTGTACTGTATTTCCTCTTACAGACTGGAAGTCAACTACATAGAAATCAAAACAAAGTAGGGGGAATGGAAATGGTACTGAACTAAGAGTGAGAAAACCTGATTCTAGAAATTATATTTTATATGGAGTAATTGGTCACCACCCCTGGAATTCAATTATTGCATCATTTCTAAAGAAAGGGAATAGATGTGATAAGCCAAATAGCCCCTGCTAACTCAGGGATTCTTTAGTTCATAAAACACAGACATGAATATACCTTTGCTTATTAAGACTGTCATCTTTGATTGGACATTTCCAAATTCAGGGCTCTCTTGAATTGAATTTTCAAATTCAGGGCTCTCATGAATTAACACGGCATTGATGCTGACTTTGGCCAGGGAGCCAGTTTTGTTCACTCTTTTTGAATGAGAATCAGCAAACAGGATAGTAGAGGAAGTTAACATGAGTTGAATAAAAGTCCCCTGGGAGATAAACCCCATCCAGCTTCATAAGCTCATACTCCTCCCAAATCTGACAAAAGCCCATCTACTCACCCAGCACTGTCTCTTCATCATCTTGTGCCTCTCTGGCTCTGGTGTTGTCTGGTCCCATGGTCTGGGCTGCCCCTGCAACAGGTTCCAAAAGGATCATGAGATTTGCCAAAAACAAGGAGAGCTTTGGTAATGGCCAGAACAGGGGCCAGAATTCTCCTCAGTGGTGTAATTTTATGACTACCTGTTTTAAGAAAAGTAGCGCCATCAGAGCCTCAGACACCACCAGTCAGTCTAGCTGAGGAAGAAGTGATGTGGTATGAACAACATGAAATAGGAGACCTCTTGTCATGCCCCCCACCCTGTAACAGGGCCAGTCGTCTAATCTAAGCTCAAATTTCCTTGTCTGTACTGACCTCACAGTGATGCAGTGAGCCCCAAAGGAAATAATAGATATACACTTTGTAATACTTGTGTATGAATAACGAATTTTAGATATCTACCATATTTCATACTTGGGAATGACTAAAAATACTGACTTAGCTTATGTCCCTTAATAATTTTTCCCCAGTCCTATTTCAGCAAAGATTTTAAATCATATTTGAGATTCCTTAAAATTTAGCCTAACCTATGACTTTATCTGTAGTTTAGGCAAAGGAACACTAAATGGGATAATTCTTATCACTCAGTTCCATTAAGCATTGTAATTAGTGCAAAATGGATGAATTACCTCCAATTAAGGAGCCAGGCTGAGTAACAGTACTCAAAACCCTTCTGCCTCTTCCGTGCTACTCAAATGATACAACAAGCTCCCAATGTACTTGAGCACCATGGAGTTTGTGTCTCACAGAGTGGTTTAATCTCATAGAGATTCATAGAATCACCCTAGCGGGCTCCAGGAAGCACTTCCATCTCCCTACCGCCCAGATATGTGCCTAGCATCACTCACAGTTGATCTCTGTCTTTGCTCTCTCATACAGATCCTTCAGGTTCATCTTGCCAAAGAGTTTGAGAGCCACATCCCAGGCCTGCTCTCCTGAATAATGCTTCTTCATCAAGTTAGCCAAATCCTCCCGCTTGGCCTTCTTCACTTCAGCCCAGGGTATCGGGCAGCCCCCAGCTTCCATGACCTCATTCTTTAGGAGTAACTTGAATTTCTTTAATTCCTCTTTGTTTAGCTCCTCCAAATACAACAGGAGCCCAAAATCAGAAAAGAAGGAAGATGACGACAAATCTGTCATCTTGTCCCTGAAAAAATAATTGAAATAAATGAGACCTAGGGAAAAGTAAAATTAGAACATGAAATACCTATAAAAATATGGATTAATTCAACAAAAATGTGTTGAAGCCCACTAAATTCGGCTCAATGCTGACCTACTATCCTCTGTAATACATTTGCTATCCTAAAAAAAAACATTCCTTCAATATAGACCACTGCATATTTCTTCCACCTTAAGAGCTACTCCCAGTCCTACCACTTATGAGCTATAAGAAATAAAGACAGACCATTCATCTCTGAGCCTCAGTTTACTCTTCTGCAAAATGAGGTATCAGAGGCAACCTCAGAGGACTGTGGTATGGGTTATATGAGGTAGACTGCATGGATCACCTGGCACAGAACAGGCTCCTACTAAGTACTGGCAACTTTCCTCATCCCTTCTCTCCCCCACCAACACCCAACATATATCTCAGCCTATAAAACACTGTTATTATACCCAACCAAACACTTCATTACGCTTGAAGCACATGTGACTGGAATATTCCACCATCTACCCCTTCATATCATGTCACCTCTGGTCACAAACGCATATGCAGTCACCAAAGGTCTGTGTTCCTAACTCACAAGCTCCTTTCACATCCATTCCCCATCACAATTTTTCTGGGTGAGCTCAAAGTTAATGCCCACACGAAACACCCCCCTCTCACATCCTTGACCCTAACTCCCATGACCTGATTTCACTTCAGCATTTCACTATGATGCTTTCACTCCAGACTTTTATCAGCAACAACTATTCAACCTCTTAAACTCTGAAGTCCCATAATCCATTCTCTACTAATACCTTCCAGTTAATTGAGCAGTTTCATGGCCTCACTCCCATTGTGACAGTTCTTCAAACAGCATGAAATCCTGGTCTTTTGAGCCCTGTGTTTTCCTCTTATTTACCACCCATCTTACTCAATTTAGGAGCTTTATTCAATTTCTTATTCAGCATGGGCATCCAGTTAATCACTTAAACCATATCTTCAAGTTTCTCATCTCTTCAGTGATTTGCCTAAAGAGACACAGCCAGTCTGCAGTGCAGCTGATTTTTCTCTAAACCCCTCTCCCCATTACAGTCTTTCATAATGCCTCCCCCTATGTTTGCCAATGAGACTGAAAAGGTAGGATGGGGGAAATAAAAAACGGTACCAAAGGGAGATTTTACTTCTTAAACAGAAAGTGGATCATATAGTATCAAATCACATATAACTGAATTATACAGTAAATAAGGATAATACCCTACAGTAAATGATAAGTTTATCAGCTGTTTTTTGTTTTGTTGTTGTTGTTTTTGTGGGGAGAGTTGGTGTATGTTTTAACTGCACTGCAGATACAGATTAGGATCTAGATTACAGATTAGAAAACAACTTTCAGAGTAATTTAAATTAAAAAAAAAGCAAAAGGAGTAAATTTGAGCAAAACTTCAAAGGAACACTGAAATTTCTCCAAGACATACGAATTACAGTAAGTGAGGGAAAATGAGGCATAAAACACAACAACCTCAACTTCCTGCCTAGAAATTTACAGATATCACTAAAGCCTTGTTCTTCTTTCCTGTAATAAAGGAAGGGGGCTCCCTCCCTTTTTGTATAGCTCATCTCTCCACCTGTGATCTGAATCTCATCAGAATCCAATATTAAGGGACTTAATCCATGAATGATCTATCTTCTCTATCTTCAACTTCCCCCTGTCCTCTAAGTCCTTATTAACATTTAAACATGCCCAAGTCTACTTTAGTCTTTTACAAATGTTCCCTTTACTTCACATCCCCGTCATCTTATAGTCAAACTTTAGAATCTTTCATACTTTACCTATCCTCAATCCACTGCAATCTAATTTTTGCAACCCCACTTCTACTGAGATAACTCATACCAATTATCACCCTATTGCAAAACCCGGTAGGCATTTTGGATTCAATTTTCATTATCTGTAAGCAGGAAAAATAACAGTACCTGCAAGGATTCAAAGATAATGCATGTACCTAATTTATAGAGTGCCATATGTATAATACTATTTTAACAATTCCTTAATTCTTGATATTCTCTCTCCCCTTGACTGTCATAATCCCCTATTTTCTTCATTATTTTCCCCCTGCTTATCTGGGTGTCTCTTTGAGCCAATATCTACATGGTTCTGAATCCTACTGGGTTTCTACTACACAGTAGCTACAATTCTGATAGAGAGCACAGTATACTCTGTTCTCCTTCCCAAAGGTTTTATGCTGTATTTGAAGGAATTTGCTTTTCGTTTGTGGTCTTTGTTTATATTTTTGGGAAGGGGAAAACAGATGTCTGATGTTGTTCCTCTTATGTAAAGACATTCATAAATTCCAGAATGTTCTAAACTCAAATGGGAACCTATGGTCTAAAAGGATCAATTTCAATTTGCAAAGTTATTGATGTGAATTTTTATCATCTATAATGATTAAAGCATATTTGTTCAAAATAATTTATTCATTCAGTACATGTTAATAATGACCATCTTTGTTGAGGATCTACCGTGAAAGGTTCTTCATGAAAATGTTCTCGTCTTAAAAATACTCATGAAAGTTTGGTTTTATCCGTACTTTACAGATAGAAGAACTTGAAAATTAAGATACTTGCCAGGTTACAAAGTTCACAAGTAGCATATCAAACTATAAAGCTCATTCTTTCTATTAGGCACCACCACCTTTTAATTTCAATTTTCCTAGGCACTGGGAATTCAGAGTTAAATGAAATTTATGTGGCCATGCTCTGCGATGCCTGATTTTGTGATGAACACTGGGCTAGGGGAAGAGGAAGCCCTCTAAGCTATATAACGGCAACCTTTTGAGCTCTACTAGTTCTATAAAGGGTAGAAATGAGGAGGTCTTGGGGAAGTGAAATTTTATCTAGGAAACAGGATATTCCCACCCTTTCACACACTCCTGCCCTGTTTCCTTTCTTGGTTGGTCTAACAGAATCTTCTATAGCAGTTTATCAACCTCATCACTACTAACAAGTTTTTTGCCAGATAATTATTTTGGGGACACGGTGTGATGTTTAGCAGCGTTCCTGGCCTCTACCCACTAGATGCCATTAGAACTCTCAATCTCCCATAGTTGTGACAAACAAAATGTCTTCAGACATTGCCAAATGTCCCCAGGGCAGCAAACTGCCCCCAGTTGAAACCACTTCTAAAGCCTTACCCTCTATTGTTAACTGTACAACTCATCAATCCTTCCCTGTGATAGCACCATAATGAACAAATCAAAAAGAGTAGATAGCTTAGAAAAAGCAATTCCGAGAGACTCTAATGTATAATAGAAGAAATGCCATATCTGGGAAAGGAAGCATTCAGTGCAAATTTTTTGGATAATTTGTAAACTATTCAGATAAAAATTAATTATTGTCCTCGCAGAATAACTCAGATATAGTAAATCAGTAAAACATTAATACTTCAAACCAGAGGAGGAAAAATAGCTGACGACATTCATCACGCCATAGGGGAAGACGGACTCATCATCTTGGACACAATAACACAAAGATCAAGAATCAGGATAAATATTAGGAAATATATTATTGACGATATTGAAATTAAAACCACTTGCCCATAAGAATTCAAACACAAAAGATAAACCAAACCCAGCAAAATTTTTTTGGGGAAATTTGACAAAGAGATAAAGTATAAATTAGTAAAACCACTTTAGAACTGTTGGCATTCACTACTAAAATTGGAGATAGGCCCCCAGACCCAGATCTTGGTTTCTAATACTACTCTCCAATAAGAAGAATCAGGGCTTCTTGGAGAAATTGCTGATTCTAGGGCTGGGGCAGGGAATATACTAGGTGAACCTAGAGCTTCTTATACTGCCAGAAAGCAAGGAAAAGAAAAGGATAGGGTATGTCAAAAAGACACAGGAGCCAACCAGAAAGAGCTCCCAATGGCCAAAATAAATAACGTAGTATTGGATTATAACCCAAAGTATAAACCAAATTTCCTTGAGCCATACTGACAGATAACTGACTGACTGACTGAATGAATGAATAAATGTGGGGGGTGGGGAGACAAATCTCTCTTACAGAATAATTACAAATACTTTACGTAGATATAACCTCCTCCAGGAGATAGATTATAACCCCAGCCCATTCCCACCCATGAGTGTGGACTGTGCTTAATGATTTGCTAAGTGGAGAAACTTGATAAACACAGCCTCTGCTTGGGGATTAAGGTTAGTATCACTGGTCAACAGTCACTGTTGATAGTATGTGCCACTGATATGATATGCTGAGAATGGCATGTCACCATTATGATGTTCCTCTCCTAAACCCATAATCCCAGTCCAACCATGAGGAAAACATCACACAAACCCAAAGTGACATACTACAAAATATCTGACTAGTACTCAAAACTGTCAAGGTCATGAAAAACAAGGAAAGACTGAGAAAATGTTATAGGCCACAGAAGACTAACAAGAAAAGATGACTAAGTGTAATACAGGGTCCTGTAGAGGATCCAAGTACAGGCCTATGTCGGAGATATTGCAGGTTTAGCTCCAGACCACAAAACAAGTATTACAATAAAGTATGTCATTATCTTTTTGCTGTTGGAAGGTCTTGCCTTCAGTTTGTAAAAAATGCAACATATGTGAAGTACAATAAAGTGAAGTGTAATAAAACAAGGTTTGCCTGTATAGAAAAAGAACCAGGATACAACTACCGTGTTTCCCCGAAAATAAGACCTACCCAGACCATCAGCTCTAATGTGTCTTTTGGAGCAAAAATTAATATAAAACCCTAGGTATTATATTATATTATTATATTATATAAGACCTGGTCGTATATTTTATTAAAATAAGACTGGGTCTTCTGAATGAAGTGTGACTTGTCTTAATTGACTTAGTTTTTATAAATATACTATAGTAACATAAGCTGTTAAAAATAGGAGAAATGGGGGGAGAAGCATATGAGAACTCTTTCTGCAAAATCCAAAACTATTCAAAAAGAAAATGGTTATTTTTTTAAATTGAAGGTCTGCATACCCTATGGCCTAGCAATTACACTCCTGGGAATATACCCAGCAGAAATGTGTGTGTGGGTACACCACATGACATATGAGTACAAGAACAGTCACTGCAGCATTGTTTGTAATTCCTAAGCCCTGGAAAAGATCCAAGAGTCCACCTATAGTGGAACCGATAAATAAATTGTGGCAAATTCATACAATGAAATCCTATACAGCAATGCAAATATATCATCTGCAGCTACATGCCACTACGCTGTATCTCAAAAACAATCAGTGAAAGCAGCCAAACCCCAAAAGATTATGTGTCACACAATTCTAATTATAAAAAGACCAAAACTAAAATATGGAAAACTATACTATTTATGGACACATGTGTGTTAAAGCCATATTTTTTATAATGGGCTGGGGGGAAGGTAGTAACTTACTCCTAAAAGTTGGTTTAGTGTTACCTCTGCAGGGAAGGAGACATTTGTGATCAGGGAGGTACCCCTGGGGCTCTTGAGCTCTGGTGATGTGTTCCTTGACCTCGTGATCGTTTACATGGATGATTAGTTACTTGGTAATCATTCTCTAAGCTGCACGTTTATGTTTAATGAACTCTTTTTTTATTGGGGAATATTGGTGAACAGTGTGTTTTTCCAGGACCCATCATTTCGATGTCAAGTCATTTTTTTAAATCTAGTCGTGGAGGACACAGCTCACTGACCCATGTGGGAAACCAACCAACAACCTTGGTGTTACGAGCACTGCGCTCTAACTGCTGTAACAACCAGCCGCAGCAATGAACTCTTTTATACGAATCATAGTTCACACTAAAATATGGTTTTAAAAAGATTCATATCACCAGAAAGACATAACACACAAAAAGATAAGCAAAGCACTAAAAGCAAATTATTGCAAGAATTTCATACAGAAAAAAAGGTTAATGGCTAACAAGTACTTCAGAAAACACTCGAAGTTAAGCAGATACAAAAACTAATACAAACCAAGTGATATCACTTCACAATGATCAAAATGGCAAAAATAAGCTTTTAAAAAATAATACTGTATGACAATGAGAACGGAATGGAGCAGATATTGTTAGTATAAATGTTAACTGATACACCTTTGGAAAGCTGCATATCCACAACTATGTAGAGATTTAAAAGTATGCATGACTTTCCAATCGGTAACTTCTTCTCTGGGAAATTATCCAATGGAAATAATCCCAAATGCAGAAAAAAGTTTTGTGAGTAGGGGTGTCAACAAATTAAAATTCAATTATGATTAATGAAATAAATGCATAAAAATATGGCACACACTTGATTTTTTTCTATCATTAAAATGACCTCTTCATGCAGCAATATGCAAATACATGCAGGGTTAAAAGCATATGGTAGGAATATGATTACAACCACGGAATTAAAACCAAACCTCCACATAAAAAACAGACAACGAAAATATACCAAAATATTAACCATGGCTGTGTTTTGGGTTTAGGGCAATTTGTGACTTTTTAAAACCACAATACGTTCTTTAAATAAGTGGAAC
This sequence comes from Rhinolophus sinicus, assembly GCF_057876585.1. NCBI lineage: Eukaryota > Metazoa > Chordata > Mammalia > Chiroptera > Rhinolophidae > Rhinolophus > Rhinolophus sinicus. Next base: position 144,701,064 of record NC_142514.1, on the reverse strand, counting down.
GATAAAAGGAAGGCGATGGCAAGTTGTTAAACCCCAAAGGAAATACAGAAATGAATGCTTGTCAACTGCACTCGAATTTGGCGGGTGGGAACTCATGGTAACCTCTGTAGAGTGATAAAATCTCACCACTATGGGTAGAGGATGACCTCACGCAGGGAACGAACAAGGGCATTCTTTTCAAAACTTTGCTAGGAAGTAGAGAAACTGGTAGCGCAGCACAGGGGATGTAAAGTGTTAGGCTGTTGTCTCCAATGGAGCGAGAGGGGCTCAGAGGAGGCATCACACGGAGGGCGGTTGGGGGAAAATCAGCGCGGAGCACAGGTGGCGGGAATATTCCCGGAGTGAATGACCGACACCTGCTTCCTGCCGAGACGAGAGAGGGGTGCCTGAATTCATCAGTACTGGTGAAAGTGGGTATAATAACACCACCTGAATTCAGGCCACTCTAGGTCCCCACCCGAAGTGGACTTCTTATCCACGTGCGCACCTCAGTCCTGGGCTCCCCGCCACGCAAGGTGACCGCCGCCTCTCCCCGGGAAAGTGGTCTCTCCCGCCGGGTCTCCGCCCGTGCCCACGCCCGCAAATCGGCTGCATTCTCCACCCTGGGGGTCCTGGCAGCTCTCACTCTTGGGCCTCCCTCCTAGGTCCGCATCCCCTTCCATGTCTGCCACATACAATGTGCGTGCCACAAACACTCCTACTGACTCTAACTTCCTATTTGGGGACCGGCAAAACACACCCAGAGGAGAGTCATTCCATACCTGTGGTCACAGTGTGAGTAGGTGCGAAGGTTAAATCTCTGCTCTGAAAACCATGAGCGAACGCAAGAGAGAAAAAGTGAAAACAACGGCTCAACAGGCAACTGTCGGCTGACGCTAAAGGTAAACCCGCTCTTTGGTTCTCTCTGCCTACTCTCCCTCCTCCGCCGCGAGCTGAACAAACACGCAAAAAGCCCTGCGTGGGTCGGGAATGCGGTGGATCCTGCCCACCCGCCCAGCGAGGCTCTCTTCCCATTGGCTGGCCAGGGAAGGGGCTGCTCCCACGCTCCCCGCCCGGCCTGAGCCTCGGACTCTCTCTACCACGCAATCTTCCTGGGAGAAGATACATTGTTGTATATAGGTTGTTCTGCGTGCAGCACACCTGCGGGTGCTCAGCGTCCTTCCTTTCCTGATAACCAATAACATGTGGGAGACAGGGCTGGGGGTGTGGAGCGGGAGGGAGGGGGTCTGGGAATTGGACCCCAGGTTGGGTTGACCTCCCAATAATCCATATAATTATTGAGCACCTGCTTCGTGCCTGGCAGTTTTCTGAGCCCTCTCTAGCAGTGAAGGAAACATCCAAAGTTTCGCTTCCTCCCTCCCCCACCCACCTCCCATGGAGCTTGCAGTGTATTGAAGTAACACAGATAATGAGGTAGTATATCAGATAGTGATCATTGCTATGAAGAAAACAGACCTTGTACAGGGGCTGGGGGCTACCTTTGGGTAGAAAGGGAAGACACTTTGTTAACGTGACATTTGCAGAAAGCAAGAGCATGAGCCATGAGATATCTGGGAGATGGAGCAATCCAGAAGGAAATAGCTACTGCAAAGGCCCTCAGACAAGAGCCTGCTTGATATATTTGAGGAACATTTGAGTCAAATCAAACATCAAGGTCACCATGACTCTATGTTGATATGTGTTGATATGTAGATAGTGCAATTTCATACAAATGCTACATGACTAGAACTACTCTGGTGTAAATTTATGGCCCTGGTCCCTGAAGACAGGGATCTCAAAATTGGCGTAGACCTTAATAGGTCCAGCAGCTTCAGGAATGAGAATTGTCTCTCAGATGAGAGCACTCTAGATCAAAAAGGCAAATGTGTGTTCTCATAGGACAGCTTCCTTTTTCTCCAGGTTATCCATTCTAAAGACCTTTTCCAATTGACATAGCTGCAAGATTTGGGAGATTCTAGAGTTGTCCATAACCTTGTTTAAAGTATCATTTCTCCAGCTGGAATCTCCATGGAGAGCTTTTAACCTTATTGACAAAGTAGGAGCCAGTGTTTGTTGGCATTAAACAACTGTACCCTGTAGGCAACTGATACTAAGGGCAAGGTGGAGCCAATAACCTCAATCCCAGTCAGAAATCAGAGCCCTAGATTATAAGATTCATATAAAAACTAACCCAAAAGAATAACCAACACTATAGAGGTGAGAGAAAAACAAGGTAAACTCTCTTGGTTTGGGCTCCAACCTACTATGTTCATTGATTATGTAACAGCCACTCAGGTAATATGCTGAATGTTATATTCACAAGTACGTACATCTTAAGAAAGCTATGAATGTTACAGGTTTGGGTTCTAAAACCATTTCTAACATGCTTGTAAAAACATAAAATAGAACACATTTAGTCCATGAAAAATAAAAAACTGAGGAGACCGTTCAAGTAAAACTTTAGAAGCACAAAGTCCTAAACTGTACCTAATAAAAATGAATGAAAACTTTTCCATTTCACTTTACATATACCTGACCATATTTAATTTTACATAAACACTTAAGTTTTACATTCATACATTTTAGTGCAATTTTTTGTTTTTCCCTTTTTATTTAGCTCTCACCTGGAAAGCAACCCTTGTGACGATTGCTTGCCCCTTTTTGCATTATTATTAAAGAACGTTCTGTTTTGTCTCCATTACTTTTGCAAAAAGTTAACTTTTTTTGCTCAAAATGCTATATAATAAAATTGAAAATGCAAGTCTCTTTAATTAACAGTTACTAGCAAAAAAGTATCTTGAAAGAATTTAAAGATGTCTCTTCATAAAACTAAACTAATAGGGTGCAAAGTTAATAAGGGCAATTAAAACCACATTCATCAGCTGAGAATGAGGATGGCAACTCATGATTAGTTTTCCTTTTTAACTTTTTTTTTAATTTTTAAAAATATTTTTAATAAAATGTTCCCAATAGGCTGAATGCTAGCAACATACTAGTAGCAGGAAAGAAACCTAGTAGGAAAAATGTTTTGTGGTCATGGCCACCTCAAATGAGAAACGGCATTCTAAAAGCCTTGGTAATGACCATCTCATGCTTAGTTTTTGTTAATTTTATACGGACACAAAAACATGTTTCCTATTCTCAGGATATAAGTTTCTATGTATCTTTTAAATCAAAATTTTTAATTATACTTAATCACATTTAATTAAGATTTTTAATTATTTGATTTCTGTATGGTTTTATTTTTTGTCTGCTAGATCTAATTCTGACACAAATGTATTGAATTTTCCCACAGAACTGAATTTTTTTTATAGTTCTCAAATTTGTACATTTTTGCTCTATGCATTTAGTAGGTTTGATACTCTTATACGTCTTCAGAAATTGTCTTTTATCAACATGTAAAGTTCATCTTTCTTTGATTCTTAAATTAACTTTCACTTTGTTTTCTGCAATGTTGAAATTTCTGCTCTTTTGTTTGCCTGGTAGCTTTCTGACAAAGCTCACAGGTGTTCTCCTAAACAGCATATGGCGGGATTTTGCTGTTTGGCCCATCTCTGCCTTTATATAAGAAAATTCAGTCCATTCACCTTTAGCACAATGACTGATAATTTATTGCATTCTTTACATATGACTTTAGTTTCATTATTTATTTCACACCTTGGTTTCCTTTTCCATAATTTTTCTGTTAGTTTATTTGTCATTTGTTTAGAGTCCTTTCTTGAATTGTTCTTTCAGATGGGGGAGACCTGAGTGATACAGACTGAATTTTTACAAATCCTCAAATATTTACTTCACCAGGACAGGTGACTATATTTTGGCTGATGGAGTGCCACCCCTTTATTTCAGTCTGTAGCTGCTATCTAACCATTTTCTAGCTTCCAACATTACAAATGAGAAGTCTAATGTCATTTTCTTTTTAGATAACTTGCCATTTCTGCCTAAAACCTTGAGTTCTTTCTTCTTTAGTTTGTAGAAACTATATCTGTATATGCGTATGCATACTGTGAGTCTTTATTTATTAATCCAAACTGAAATGTAGTGAGTTCTTTATATCTGCAGATTCAGGCCTTAAAAATTTTCAGCCTACAGAAATTTTCTATTTTTTTGTTATTCATTAATTTTTTTACTCCACTTTTTTTTTCTTCTGGAATTTTTATGTCTGCATATTAGGTCTCATAGGTCTATCCTTTAAGTTGTATCTCCTTTTTCTTCATGATTTCCATCTGTCTTTTTTCCTCTGTGCTTTGGGGTATGTCTTTAAATCATCTAGTTCTTGGGTCTCAAAAGGGACCATCTCCAATTAAATTGCTAAATTTCTTAATTAGGAAACTACATATAGATAGATATAAATATAGGTCTCTTTTTAAATTAAAAATTTTAAAAGCATATATATTAATTTCAACAAGCATTTATGCTGTACTTGATACTCTTTTTGTTATTAATACCGTCATCTGCTGTTCTAGCAGTTACATATCCCTAGATACACATTTTGTTTGTTTCTACTCATCATTCTCTGTCTTAGTTTTGTTTTGTTTTTGTCAGTTTGAGGTTCAGGTCTGGTTAATGGAATATTTTAAGTGGCAGCAGTCCCACAGTTAGGGGAAGGGGCCTTTACCGCTGCTGGCTATTGAATAGAAGCATGAAGCCTGCCATTCTCCTACTGAGGCACCTGGATAAAACCTTCTTGCTTCCTAGTCTCCTTATAATCTCTTGAATTCAGCACAGGGGACTGCCCGCCTACCCGTTCATCTGTTTGGTTTCTTGGGAGTCAAAGAACCCCAGCAAATTTATACAGGTCTCCTACGGGGGTCCACAGACCTGAAGTCCAGGATCTTTTCAAGAAATGCCACTTTCAAGTACTCAGCACCTAGGCACTGATGCCGTTCTCCACATTCTTATCAACCCAGAAGGCTGAAGGGAGGTCCAACATCAAGTCTCGATACCTCTAAAGCAGTGCTCTAAACTCAACATTTCTCTCCATAAGCCCCATTTCTCTTAGAAGCAGGCAGCTAGAGCAGGAAAAAGAAGAGCTCATTAGGCAGCCCTTTCTAAGAATCTCCCGCATGATCCATATCTAACAGAAAGCTACTGCCCTGTTCTGTGAATGACCTTATGAAATGGGAGACCCACTCACTTTCTTTTATATGAAAAGCCCCAATTTTTCCCAGTATACTCCAACTTTGGCAAGGAGAAGACATTATCAGTGTGTCTGGGGTGAAAAGCCTTAAGGAGTAGTGTTATTAATTAATTAACTTGCAAACAATCAGTTGCTTAAAACAAAACCCTGTGTTCCACTTCCATCTCAAAATAAGTTCACAACAACTCCAAGTTCAGGAGATTCCGTTACACCTGTGAGATCCTCTGATTGAACAGTACTTTAGTTTCAAACCACACTTTAAAAATGAGACTATAAGTTAAATAAAGGCATCAACAACTAACATTTGACGTTTTTATGTGCCAGAAATGTCAAAAAAACAAATTATATAGATTATCCCACTTATTCTTTAACAATCAGGACTGATACATTACAGTCAGGACTGACAGGTTGGAAGAAGCCTGGCAGAGCAGCCCACCTCCAGTGCTTGTTTTTACTGGTCAACGTTTGTGCACTCAGGATTTTAGATTTTATCAACTATAACTTTTTAATCACATTACAATCTTCATTTTACAGATGAGACAAAAAATTAAAGAACTTGCCTAACACCATTTAATGAATAACAATTTTAAAGTCAGTTTTGTCAAACAGCAAAGCCTAAGCAAGCTCCTAAACGATATGCCATTTTGTCTCTGAATGTTTAAGCCCGGGATGGGTCCACACAATGATTTTCAAAATGTGGTGTTGGGAATCCTAAGTAACTCAGAGGCTCATTTCCTAGTAGGGGCAAGAGGGGTAGGCCCTGGACTATCCACCCCTGGTAGGCATTTAACTGTAGATACATAGTTAACATTTATAGAATACTTCCTATATGCCAGGGACTAGATTAAGCATTATAGTAACTGCCCTCATTATAATTCTAACAAGTCTCTGAAATGGTTACTACAGTTATGCTTATTTTAAAGGTGGGGACGCTGACACAAAAAAGGTCATTCAGCCAAAGTCACGTCACCAGTAAGTAGTGTAGTCAGATTGGAATCCAAGGAGTCCCTTGCTTTCAAAGACTGTCCTAACAAAGGTTTCTTGCCTACCAAATTGAAAATTACGGATTCAACTCAAGTTTGAGGGAAAGTGCTTAAGGAAATGAAAACATTTTCCCAAGATAACACACTCAACTACATGATAGAAGATCAAGTACTAGGATCTCTTTCTGCTCTTCCCAGGATACCATGACGATGGTCCTGCCCACGGCTCCACCTCGGTCCCATCTTGCCTTTCCTGTGTCTGCCAGGAGCCACCAGAGGAGCCCAAGAATTGGCAGGAAGAGAGGAGGAAAGCCAGATTCCACCAGCGAATGAGCAGGAGCGAAGCGGTCCAGGCAACCATGAACGGAAATTGGAAAGATCTTCTGCGTGACTCCAACCTCGAGTTTAGGGAGGATGCTAGGGCCAGAGCTAATGGGGGTGCCCATTTCGTCGAGGGTGCGAGACAGCAGGGGCAACCACCCCTCGTCCTCAAAGGGGACCTGACAGCAAAGGTTTCCCCAGGTTCCTGTTGTGGGGGTTCCGCACTCGCGGGTTGTGAGGGTCCCAGAATTCTCCAAGGCCGGCCGCTCATTTCCTCGAATCCCCAGCCCCGCCCGCTTCCCAGGGGCCCTAGAAGCACAGTCCTACTTCGTTAGCATGGGTGGGGGGTGGTTAGTTCGGCCGCATCCCCTGCTCGGAGTGAGCGAGTGCACAAACCTCCGCCCCTGGAACGCTTGGCACAGCGCCGGACTGCGCCCGATCTTTCTGGCCAATCAGGAGCGACGTTCTCCGGCGCTCTCCTTTCCTGCCGGCCCCCTCCCGTCTCCATGGAAACACTTCGAGTGTGTATACCAGGCCTTGCGGCTTCGGTTCGGTGCTGCGGAGCTGCGGCCATTGTTTGTGTAGACGGAGTGATTTGGTCGTCTCCGTACCCATCAGAGGCTCCGTAAGTGACGCGGACTCTTGGGAGCACTGAGCCAGAAACGGACAAGGGCGGGAAAAGCTGTGACTGAAGAAAGAGTGGCAGAACAGGGAGGGTCCGGGGCGGAGAAATAGCTGCGGCTTAGAAATCCCGGAGACACCAGTGTAGGTGGGTTCTTCACAGCCGCCCTGCCCATGTTAAAACAGTAAGGGGAAGGAGAGAGAAGGGCAACTTGGGCCCTGGGGCCGAGGTGCTCGGGGTTGGGAGGTGTTGGGGCGCCGCTCGGGTCTACGGTCTGGGCAGCGGAACGGAGGCCGCGCAGATCGTGGCCCTGAGACAGGGAGATCCCGCTCCTTCAGAACCGTTTGTAGTCTGAAACCGGACACCCGGGCAGCCCGTTGCTCGTTGGGGGAGCCCAAACCTGCCCTGCTCTTAGGACACCCATGAATCATTTTTCTCCCTAGAGAAAGAGGGCTCTTACTGTTTATCATTTTCCCCAGGGACCTGTGATCAGCAAGGCAGGACCTGGGTGGCAAACGCTCATGCACCCCATTTTACAGGTGAGGGAAGTCGCAAGTCTAGAAGCCTGGTCCTTTTCAAAGCTCCACAAGTGGTTGGTGGTGGAGTTGAGACTATGATCAGGATCTAAGACTCTACGTACTCTGGTAATAAATCTGGTAATAAATTTCTGTTGTTAACAGTAGGGGAGAGCAGTGGAATTATCTTTCTACTTAACTGATGAACAAAATAAAAAAATAAATATAAACTAACTACCCTATTATTTCTATTATTTTTATTGTTCTTAATAATAAACTAGAAAAGCCTTGAGGGTCAGAGAGATTAAATAACATAGAGAACATCTGCATCCTTGGAGGGATTAAACTGAGATCAAATTCTGTGTTTTCATGCTCAAAGTAGAATAGTACTTTTGAAGTTTCTAGAGGGTCAGAAATAAAGTCCTGGTGCCAGTCCTAATAAGTCTCCTGGTTCTTGAAGGGGAACAGAAATGTTCTTGGGTTTTTTCTGACCTCTTCGTTGGGGATTTGGGTTCATGCCCCATTAGTATGTGGAGAATGTACTGGGTTTGGGAATTTCAAGTCATGCCGTCTTTCATTCCTCAGCTCAGCCTTCTCAACACTCCACCCTTACCCACAAGAGAAGCACAAAGTTAGAAGGAATATTTACTATTTTCCTCATTATCTGATCCCAGGTGAGTAGGAGGTGTGGTAAAAAAAATATAGTGAATGTTTAAATTAAAAAAAAATTATTACAGAAAAGACATATTGCCATTAATCCCCCTCACTTTGAACACAGTTATCTCATTGTTCTTGCCACTTTCGGAAGCAGTTCTAGAAATCCTCTTTCGTGTCTTTATTTCATCCTCCATCATGACAATGCTCCATGTCACACATCACTTCTGGTATGGCAATTCCTGCCGAATAAAAACATTATGGTGTGTCCTCACTCATCTTATTCACTGGATCTGGCACCGTGCAACTTCTGGCTCTTCCCTAAAGTCAGAATGACCACGAAAGGAAAACATTTTGAATCGATTCAGGACATTGAGGCAGCCATGACAGCACAACTGAAAATACTCACGAAAGAGGACTTCCAGAACATCTTCAGAAAGTGGCAAGAACGATGGGATAAATGTGTTCGAAGCAAGGGGGAGTATTTTGAGGGGAATTAATAATAATGTATCTTTCACTGTAATAAATTATTTGATCATAGCTCGTAGGATTGTCTTTTCTCATTTATAAAATACCCGTGAATTCTCCTAGTAGTTGAAGTGGCCATGGGAATACCTATACCAGACAGAACAGAATATGTTCCTCCCTTGCCTGGACAGCTTCCTATACAGCAAGTCCCTGCCTCCCACCCAGTGTCTTTTCCCAACATTTACTCAGTCATTCAAGTCTACTATACAATTCATGTTTTCCTTAGAGCTCTGAGATAAATACAAGATTGGGTAAATAAACCATATGAAGTTAATAATAATTTCTAAAGTTACTGCACATTAAACAGTGCCAGTATGAGCCACACTTAAAAGACAGGAACAGAAACTCAGATTTGAATAATCATTATGTATAGGAAGATAATCATTCCAGATAGGAAGGCCATCCTTTAATCTCAGGCAGAATTTGAAGGAAGAAATAGGAAATTGGGTAGTTGCAGTAGAGTGTAAATATGAATGCATAAGGTGAGACCATTTGTGGAGGGCTGGTAATATTTAATGGGTTACTTATTCTCGTGAACTACTCTAGAGTCCCCTGCACATCAGCCAGAGGCAGCCATTATTGACTTACAATCTTTTATCTAATACTTTATATACATACTAATCTGTATAAACAATATGTATGCATACATATACATACACATATGTACAAATATACACACATGGATTTATCTAAGATACATTATATAGAGAAATTACATAAAAAAGTTCTGAAATTTTAAAAATTTGCGTGAAGTGAAATCTTATTTCTTTTTAATATATAGGTTTATGCTCTGAAAGTTCTTCATTCTCAAATATTTCATTTTTTCAATTGTATTTTATAGTTTCAAGTATTTTAAAAATTTAACTCTGAAACTTAAACATTCTTTTTTCTTACTTATTTTTCTAGTAACATTTCCTTTCTCCACTGATTGTGGTACTACCTTTTCTTATCCAAATCACAAAATTCTTTACACACACATTCACATACACAAATGTAACACAGGTCACTTCTGGGGCTATCCCGTTTCATAGACTCATTTCTCAATTCTTAATACTGGTATCATAATGTATTTAATCTTGTTTCTTTATACATAGTGGATTTGATGGGTAATGAAGAGGAATTTAGCCTTTCCTTTTTACTCAGTGAGGATAAAGAAAAGGAAGATAGCTTACATACTGGGAATATTCCACAGAATAACATTATGATTTCTATTTTGGAAAAAGGAAGTAAAAGTAACATATAATGACTTTTAGATATTGAATATATTAACCTTTCAGTGTGTTTTATTCGTATAGCATATTGGACAAAATACAGGCTCTGGACTTACTACCTAAACTTGTTTCATGCCTCCACAACTTCTTGGTTATGTGAACTAGATTCAGTTACTTAACCAGTTTCTCAACTGAAGTGGGAAAATAGAACCTACTATATAGAGTTGTTAAGAAGGTTAAATAAGATCACACATGTAAAAGACTTAGTACAGTGCTTGACAATTAGAACTCATTAACAATTGGGTGCCATTATGTTAGTTAATATTTGAAATATAATGCATACCATGTTTCCCCGAAAATAAGACCTAGCCGGACCATCAGCTGTGCATCTTTTGGAGCAAAAATTAATATAAGACCTGGTCTTATTTTACTATATCTTATACTGTATCTTATAGTAAATGTCTTATGGTAAAATAAGACTGGGTTTTATATAATAAAATATGAGACCAGGTCTTATATTAATTTTTGCTCCAAAAGATGCATTAGAGCTGATGGTCCAGCTACGTCTTATTTTCGGGGAAACACGGTATCTGATAACTCTCTAGTCACTAAGATACAAGAATTTAGGCAGGGAATCTAGCTTTTTTTTTTTCTTTGCCAGATGGCTAGTCACTTGTCCCAGCATCAATTAAATTAGCCATCTTCGCTCCACTAATTTGGTATCACCTTTATCATGTTTAGAATTAATTGCTATATTTGAGTCCATTTCTGGATTTCTAGTCTTTCCATTAATCTCTATTCCTGTGTCAACCCCATGGTGGTATAATTAGAGGCCTCATTAAAGTTTTTATATACCATTGGGTTAGTCTCCCTTATTCTTTTTCACAATTTTTCTTTTTCTCATGGAAGCACTTGAAAATCAGTTTGTCAGATACCTTCTTCTCCCTTCCCCCAAACCTTGTTAGTATCTTGATTGGGAGCCCATTAAAAATATAGGTAAGTTTAGTGAGAACAAAATTACATTTATTTCTCCTGCCTAAGATTGTGGAGTATTTTGAAATTCTAAAGCTATCTTTATATAGGTTTCAAGTGTTTTTGTTAAACTAATTTTTAAGAATTTATATTTTAAAATTACTGTTGTTAAATATTATTTTAAAAATAACTTTCAAAGATTATTTGTGTCCAAACTTTTTCTAAATTATGTAATTGTACTTTATGTTAATTTGAACTTTTATTGTGATGTATTACATAATGCAAAAAATATATTAAAAGAAATATGTACAATTTAAAATACAATAACATGGACACCCACCATCTAGACCAGCAAAAACTTTTAAAAGCCCCCTGATGACTCCACAATTTCATTCCCTCCCTCTCCTAGAGAGGCAATGGCTACGTTAAATCTTGTGTTTATTATTCCTAAGCTTTTTTTTTTTTTTTTTTGCAGTTTTAACTACCTATGTCTGCATCTCTAGACAAAATTGTTTAGTTTGCCAATTTTGAACAGTATATACATGGAATCACTATGTATATATTTCTGCCAATGGCTTCTTTAGCATGTTAAATTTTTATTTTTCTGTACTTTTTACAAAATGAAGGACCAGTGAGTTCATTTATTTTCCACACTTTTCAGTCCTGTAGTCTGGGTTTCTGAGCATCCCAGTTGTCTTTTCTTATTTATATATTCATTTATATTAAACATTATTTTTCAATTTTTTAACTTTTATTTTATAAACATATAAAAATAAAGATCACTGAATTTCCTCATTTTTGATTTATTTGTGTCTAATGTTTCATTGTTGATTAATTCAACATTCAAGATTCATGTTTGAATCTTGGGAATTCACTTAATCTTTTGCAATCAGTGCTTATTAATTTGTAAAGAATAGGTAATAGTAATATGCACAAGATGGGATTGCTGTGAGGATTACTTGAAATATATGTGAAGTAGTTAGCCCAGTGGTTAGCAGACAAATGCTATATAAATGTTTCTTATAATAGTGATGGGGTTGAATGACTGGATACATTATTTAGCCATTTGACTATTAGTGTGTCTCCTCTTGCCTTTCTTGTTTTCATCATTATTGAAGTTCTTTCTTTTTCTATTTGATTTGCCATTTATGTTACCTGATGAATGTCTTTTTCCTTTTCCATCTTCTTATATAGATTTCTTCTTCCCGGAAAGGTTGATCTTTGACCCGATGGCAGTAACATTTGAAGATGTGACAGTTATTTTTACCTGGGAGGAGTGGAAATTCCTGGACTTTTCTCAAAAAAAGCTCTACAGAGAGGTCATGTGGGAGAACTACACAAATGTCATGTCAGTAGGTAAAGTTATCCCAGTTCTTAGGGAACCGTTTCTTCTGGGACCAATTGTGTAGAGTAGTTTGGTTCTTTATCTCGGTGTTGTAGTGAGGTGGAAGAAACAAGTGTCAGAAATGGGTCTTAAATCAGATGACAAATAGAAGATATGTAAAGCAAGACATCTTCCAAGACTATGTAATTAATAGGTATTTGTGATTGTTATTCTTATTTTCTGTATTACATTTAAAGCACAGATCATACACAATCAGTTTTGTGTGGTCCTAAAATTGTTCTCCGTACTATTTGTGCAAGTTTGCTTTTGCTGTATAACCCCATACTTAATGATATAAAACAAACTATTGTTTTTTATGATTCTAATTGGTTACATGGATCTTCTATCATGGAGTCACTTGGTTGGGGCTGGAGAGCCTGACTCACATTTCTGGCAGTTGGTAAATATCAGTGGGGAGAATGGGAATGGGTTAACTATAGGTCCCTCTTCAAGCAGGCTATTCAGGTTCGTTTACATGGTGGGGGTCACAGAATTTTCAAAATGAGCAAGAGAGAGGCAAAGCCCCAATGCACAAGCAATTTTCAAGTCTCTGCTTATATCACTTTTGCTATTGTCCCAGTGACCAAAGAAAATTGTACAGCCAAGCCTACAGTCAGTGTGGAAGGGAAACACCAAAAGATATAGATTAAAATAGAGAGTTAATACAGCCATGTTTTTATACATAATCTATGACACTATTCTAAAACAAAAATTCTAGAAGTAGTATTTTATTTCTTATAATAGTGCCCCAAATAGAGTAATCTAATTAAATCTTGGTCTTCAAAGACTATTTCCATGAAGCAGTCAGTCAGCCTTACTCTTTTATTTCTAAGAGTACATAGTAGATGCTCAAGATACGTTTGTGGAATGAGTAAGTGAGTGAATGAATACATATATGAATAAACAAACAAACGAATTTCAGACCCAAATACGGAGCAGCCTAAGGCATAACCTTCTTTCCCACTCCAATCTACATATATATTCCTATAATTCTGGAATGTATACTTGGAAATTTTTAAACACAGACTTAATATCACTACTGGATTATCTGTTTATACTTCTAGGAAACTGGAAAAAGAGCTACAAACCCCAAAAAGAAAGATTCAGATATTTAGAACATGAAAATCTTTCCTGCTGGCGAGGTTGGAGGACTGCGAGCACTCAGATATATGAGAACCGAAACTATGTGAAAACCATTCAAGGGACAGATTCCAAAGACCAAAAGCAACAAGACTTTTCTCATTATCAAGAATGGTTAATACTCTCCACACAAGTACCAGGCTATGGGGACTATGAATTGGCTTTTGAAGGCAAAAATCCCAGGAACTTAAAATATACAAAGTTTATACCTTGGCAGCCCTTAGAAACAAAACACTCTCAAGACTATGGTAGAGAAATCTACATGAGTGATTCACATGGTTTTCAAGGAAACAGATACCATCTTGGCATATCTAGGAAAAATCTCTCCATGGAAAAAGAACAGAAGCTCATAGTTCAGCATTCCTATTTCCCAATAGAGGACGCCCTTCCAGAGTACATTGAGGAGATATGCCAAAATGACCTACTGAAAGACTCTGTGGAAGATAAATACTGTGGATGTAGTAAATGTAAAGAAATTTATTATTGGAACTCGCACTGTGTTCTCCACAAGAAAAATCAACTTGGAGAAAAGTTCTATCAATGCTCCATCAGCACAGCATGTTTCTCTCCGGGGTCAGCCTTATACAGACATCCAAGATTCCACATAGGTAAGAAGCTGCACGGATGTGACGATGTTGACAGTAACTTTAGTCAGAGCTTAGGTGTTCACTTTCATCAGAGAGTCCACAGAGGGAAGGTTCCTCCTTATATATGTAATATATGTGGTAAGGGCTTCAGTCAGATCTCTAGTTTTCACAATCATCAAAGAATCCATACAGAAGAGAAACTCTATGAACTTGAGTGTATTAAGGACCTCAGTAGAAACCCATTACTTCACATTCACCAGAGACTTCACGTAGGAGAGAAGCCTTTTAAGTGTGATCAGTGTGGTAAGAGTTTTAGTCGGAGTTCAGTACTTCATGTTCATCAGCGAGTCCACACAGGAGAGAAACCATATAAATGTGATGAGTGTGGTAAAGGCTTCAGTCAGAGCTCAAATCTTCGAATTCATCAGCTAGTCCATACAGGAGAGAAGTCCTATAAATGTGATAACTGTGGTAAAGGCTTTACCCAGCGCTCAAATCTTCAAATTCATCAGAGAGTGCATACAGGAGAGAAGCCTTATAAATGTGACAACTGTGGGAAGGACTTCAGTCACAGCTCAGATCTTCGCATTCATCAGAGGGTACATACAGGGGAGAAACCCTATACTTGTCATGAATGTGGGAAGGGCTTCAGCAAGAGTTCAAAGCTTCACACTCATCAAAGAGTACATACTGGAGAGAAACCCTATAAATGTGAACAGTGTGGTAAGGGATTCAGTCAGCGTTCACACCTTCTCATTCATCAGAGAGTCCATACAGGAGAAAAGCCCTATAAATGTGATGATTGCGGAAAGGGCTTCAGTCACAGCTCTAATCTTCACATTCATCAGAGGGTCCACACAGGAGAGAAGCCTTATCAATGTGCTAAGTGTGGTAAGGGTTTCAGTCATAGCTCAGCTCTTCGAATTCACCAGAGAGTCCACACAGGAGAGAAACCCCATAAATGCCATGAGTATTATAGGAGATTTGATCAGAATTCACATCTTCACAATAATCACAGAAGAGAAACCTTATAATTCTGTGCATTTAGTTAACAGAAGCTTTAATCAAAGCTTAACCTTAAGCCCAATAAATGCTGCTGGGAAGAAAATTCTATAAATAACCCAAGTAATCCCAAGCAACATTTACAGTTTCCCCTAATACCCACTAAGAATAATTTACTTCAACGTGAGATTCTTAGGATTCCTGTGTATTTAAAAAATTAAAGTTTTTTTTCTATAAATATTATAGTCATTATAAACTATGTAGAAGATTTGAGAAAACTCTTCCTCCTCTTTCATTCTAGTCTTTATTTCTGTGCTTTTTTATGTGCATGAAATCATACTGTATGTTCACCTTTATATTTCCACTTCAAAACATTTATCTGTACTTACATTTTGGTTTGAACTGAAAATAGCTGGCTATCTATGGAATAAAATCTTGACTCTCCTATAAAGTCCCTAGGAAGCCATAGAAAAAAAAGGAAAACACACTAGACTTGAAATTGAAGCTGGCAGACAACCTGTTAGTCAAATGTGGAAGAATTAATTCTAGGGCCAATAGAATTCAATTGCTTATGACAACAGATAGGAAAACACTGTGTGACCCTTTATCGGAGATAGGACAGCTTAGAGATCCTAAGTCAACTAAAATCTTTGTCACCCAGAAAACTCAAGAACCATCTTTTTGTTGCAGAGGTGCTGTACTTTCAGGTTACCACAATGCACTCTAATCCATCCTCCTCCCCAGCTTTCCACATTTACTCATAAGTTCAGAAAAGTAATAAGAAGCACAAGATTTAGTTTATCTAAGGTGTGAAAGATGTTGACAAAATCTGATAGAAGTGAATGCTAGAAACTGAAGATACTCCATAGGTTCACAGTTAGAAATCCAAGCAGTAGAATTTGATTTAATCTCAGTAGAAGAGAGTGGTAATAGAGAAATATCTGGTAGAAACAGAAATGAACTCACAGCTATGTGCAAAAATGAATTCAAGCTAATTATGTAAGAAGAGAGAATCTGGCCATTATAAAAATGGAGTAGAAACAGTAATGCACAAGTCCTAATTATTGATATATAAATATGTTTGGGTATCACGACCCAAGAAAAAATAAGTAGACCTGTTTAGGGAAATAAGAAGAAGTTGCAATCCAAAGAAAGGAATATCATTGTAAAGACTCAGAATCCTATAGCCCTAAAAATGAACTATTTTGGTCTCCAGAAGAATTTTCAAAACAATTGGTGTCCTCGGTAGCATGACAGAAAACCTGAATTCAATAAAACTAGAGTAGAAATCCATAAGTACAGAAGAAACTCTAAGATAAGAAAGAAAAATATATAAAATGAAGAAGGACTACAGGGAACTTTAAAATACTGTATCATAGTGAAAGGCAACAAAGAGCAAAACTGACACTGCAGAACATCAAATACTGTAACGAATAAACTTGAGATGATCTTAAATGTGTAAGTAGAGGATAATGAGATGAGAACAATGACAGGAAAGACGTGAAGTGCAGAGAATGGCGATTCCAATGTAAGAATGGTGTTTCTAAGGAAGATAAAAGAACATTTGGAATATGTGTAGAATCAATGATTAAAGAAATTAAATTGTTTCTAAGCTAAAAGTATATGCTCACTAGATTTTAGGGAAAACAAGTATAAAAACCACGCTTAGAAACAACTTAGGACAAAAAGAACAATGCAGAAAGAAAAATTCTAGTTGTCCACAGAACCAAAAAGGGAGGATGGAGAAAGACCTAGGCAACAATAAAATGTCAAAAGACAACGGAACAACACCTTTGGAATTGTGAGGTTAAAAATTCTGTTATCACCTACAGGATTTTTTTTTAAAATCAACTAAATTGTCTTTTATGCGTGCAGATAAATTAGATAAGCAAGAAACAAAACGTGCCTTTTTAAAAAAGAACCCAAGAATGTGGAAGTCATGGTATAAAAGGACGGGTTATGAGCACTTAGATAAAACATGCCATTAAGTCTGAATAATTGTTAATTTGTTTACAAAACTTCAAAAATTTTAAATAGTTGTGCAAGAAAATATTTAATATACAAATGCTGGGTATAAAAGCAGAGTATATATAAAAGTTTGACTGGGGAAGTAGAGTTGTCAGATTAAATACATGACACCCAGTTAAGTTTGAATTTCAGATATACATGAATAATTTTTTAGTATAAGTATGTTCCGAATATTGCATGGGACTTATACTAAGACATTATTTGTTTATATGAAATTCAAATTTACCTAGGCATCCTGTGTTTTTCATTTGCTAAATCCAGCAACACTATGAGGAAAACAGCAAAAGAAAGTGTACTACATTTCTGATCTTAAGTAGTATAGACTATTACATTTTCTTCTTGACTTTAAAAATTCAAGAAGTAAAATTCTAATATATATTTTTTACATTAGAAATTGCAACTAAGAGAACTAAAAACATATATCTTTCAAAACAGGAGAAAAAGCGAAGATAAAATAAAAGTTCAGTCGCTATAGCCAAAGACAGACAAAAAACCAAGAAGATATCCTAAAAAATTTGAGAACATGTATCAAGATGAGAAAAAAACAAGTTTACCAAAATAGGTTAAATTCTCCATTAAAAAATTTTGAAAACCCTTGATTTTTAAAATTACTTATATGCTATTACAAATAAAAACATTAAGCAAAATGATATTGAATAATTGATCAATTGCTCAACATTGCCATTAATTTTACTGATGTAAAAGAACAGGCTAAGTTTATTAGGCAAACATAAAGGGAGTGTCTACAATATGTTTTTATAAATTAAAAAAATCAACTAATTATCCCCATTAAGATGGGTAAAAATATAAAAACCAACATTTTCTTAAACTCTTGTAATAATCAGAAAATAAAATGGGTGGAAAAAACATGATTTGTAATAAAACTAAAATGTCTTAACAAGGAACAAATAAAAATGTAGAATGAAAATAATGAAAAACAAAACATTTAATTGAAAATAAAAATAGACTTGAATAGAGAGGAGTCTTATTTACGTTTAGAGGGAATGTTCCTAAGTAAATTTATAGATTTATTTAAAATTTCATCAAAATCCCAATGACATCTGAAATTTAAAAAATGAGATTCTAAAATATTTTAAGAAAAACATTAGAGAAGGACAGAGAATTATGAGAAAGATTAAGATTGCTAACAGATAATGCTATATTGAAGTTAAAATAATGGAGAACTTGGTTATATATTTGAAAAATGTTCAGAGTACTCAGTCACTAGCTTAGAAGTAGACCAGTGTACGGAGTGTGTGTGTGTGTGTGTGTGTGTGTGTGTGTGTGTGTGTGTTACTGGGGGTGCCAAAAAAATGTATGCAACTGGACAGTTTGGTCAACATTGCTCAAGCAATAGTTCGCCATAATCAGACGTATCTGGAAGCTGATGGTAACCATTTTGAGAACCTCTTGTAATTGCAGAAGTCAAATGAGACTTGTATTCATCTTTTGTTACCAGTATATATTGCATATTACAATTTTAATAAAGTTTTCCTTTCTTAAAATGTGTATACATTTTTTTGGCACCCTCTGTATATACATATCATGTAGTACATATGCTAACATACTTTACATATGATAAAAATTAATGACTAGGCGAAGGTTTATTCAGTAAATAGTGCTGAGAAAATTATTTCTTTGGTGAAAAATAAAATTAGGCTTTCATCTCATGACTTACATCATATATATGCATATATGTGTATATATGCCAATTAAAGCACAAGTTTTCAAGCTGTGTTCTAAGAACCTACGTATGGTTTCATGAAGGCTGGTTTAACAGAAACAAAAGAATCACAAATTTAACCCCATTTTTATATGAGTCATATTCAAAATTAGCACAAAATTTCCTCTTTTAAAAGGAGGTTCCACCACTTGAAACATAAACTTTTAAAATTCAATAAAGCGGGTTTTTATATTGAAAACACACATGCATTTTTTGAGAGTTAAATGAAATGGAAGAACCCAGAAAAAATACCTAGAATTTTGACCACATAATTTTTTTTTAAATTTATTGGGGTGACAATTGTTAGTAAAATTACATAGATTTCAGGTGTACAGTTCTGTATTACATCATCTATAAATCCCATTGTGTGTTCACCACCCAGAGTTAGTTCTCCTAAAATTTTTTAAACTGTAGGTTAAGAACATATGGAAGTCAGGCAACAATAGGAAAAATATTTGTTTTGATTATGACAGTTACGAACTTTTATAATTTGGCAAAGGACAACAGATTAAAGCAATAAAATACCACTTTATTAAAAATTATAATAGCAATTTTTAGTGAGTACAGAGTGGTGGATACTTATATACTACTTATGTTGAGGGCAAATTGATACATGTTTTTTTGAAAAGCTTCTTGGCAAAATCCTACTCTTTCCTACAGTGATTTCATATCTAGGCATGTATCCTAGAGTTACACACTATTCAGGAATTTCTATTTGCAAAGAACAGAGATCCACTTAGGTTATCTCATTTAAATATGGAGTTATATAATGTATTTTAAAATCTCATCAAAAAAAATCCTGGGACAGAAGCTTCAGTATGGGAACTTGCTCTACAAAGACATTATTCAATGAGGCTACTCTTTCAAGAGCTTGTTTCTCTTTGGGTATCCTCTTTTCTCTCTACAGATCGACTTGTTTACTCTATGTATGCTTATAATTGCCGTCACATCCCTGAATATTTTTTCAATTTTGTTGCCTGCCACTCATTTGTAACTTCCTTCTGGATCTCTATTCAGATTTCTGAGTGGGGTAAGATGATTGACTCAACGTGTAATTACTACCTCTGAACAAGCCTTTGAATCCAGGCCAAACTATAGACTACTGGTAAGCCTTTGGAATGGCTAACTTTGTATCAGATGGTCACTCTCATCCCTTCAGACATGCCCAGGGATGGGGTGCTAAGGCATATGACATGCTCATTAAGGGCTGATGTTCAAATAGGTTTCCCCAGAAAGTGGTTGGTTTGGCCAGGCAATCTAAACTTCATTAGAACACACACAAAGATAAATATTCAAGATATTTATTGCAGTATTTTTTATGTTGCCCTCTCCACAAAATAGGGAAAAGGTCAAATAAATAAATAAATTATGATGCATCTATATGATGAAATGTTATGCAGTCATTAAAACGTTTTCCAAGAATATTGTAATGATAAGAATATACTTAGGGTGTTAAGTGAAAAGTACAAAATATAGAACTGCACATGGGTTAAGATTCCATTTATACATATTTATATGGATATTTCCATGGGAAAATATTGGATACATTTAAAACTGTTATTAGTGGGTACCTTTGACAGGATGGCTTGTGGTTATCTTTATGTTCTTCAAACTTTTCTGTATTTTTTATATTTTATTGATGTCTTATTTTCATAAAAAATAAAAATCACTTTTACATACAACTTATTTAAAATGTTACATGATATTCCATTGTGTGGCTATACTTTAATAATTATCTATATTATCAGGGACATAGACTGTTTGCATTTTTATATCGTGAACTGAACTGCTATGTCATTATGTATGAAGTTTTCTATTAGGTAATTTTTATAATAATTGTATTCAGTTATTGGTTTAAAAGATAGGAGAAGATATAACTTGTGCAAAGAACTGGAATAATGAAATTACATGATGTATACAGCTAACTACAAGTAGCTTGACATTGTTGGGGTATAAAGTGTATAAGTGGAAGGAGAGGTTAGAGTAGAGGATGGCCAGATCATGAAAGACTTCCTATGCCAAGCTAAAAAAATGGAGAAACATTAAAGAAGTTTAAACAAAAGAACAGCACTCATTTTGAAAAGGTGACTTTAACACTGCAGAGATTAGATATGTTGTAGAGTGTGAGGGGAAGAGAATGAGAAAGAATGGAAGTCCCAAGACTATTTAGTAGACAAGACAACTAGGTGGTGTCAATGAGTTTGGACAGGGGGCAATTTCCTTTTTAATTGTTGGTTTTATTTTTCCCTTTGTTAGTGTGGTCACCATAGTAAATTTGGAAGTCATATTTACTTAAAAAAAAAAAAAAAAAAAAACGAGGTTAAAGGTAGTATGAAAAGCCATTGGAGGTTTTAAGTGACATGATCTAACTTTAAATTTTAACAGGCTGACTCTGAATGCTGTATTAAGAATTGACTAAAGGTAGAGGCTAGAGCCAAAGCCGGGATTCTAATGAGAAGGTACTGCATAACACCTAAGAGAGAGGAGGTGTTAACATAGTGTTAACAGTGGAGATGAGAGAAATCAAATTTTGAATATATTTTGAGTATGATGAATATATCAGAAGGTAGTTCTAAAACTGGACTTTAGATAGTATTTTAATAGATAAAAAGGTGAAAATGTTTAAGACAAGAGGAATTGTTTGTAGTAACTTGTAGTTGAGCAGTGTTTTAGAAACAGTGAAATCAGTCTGTCCAGAGTAATGATTTCATGCTGGGGTTTGAGCTACTTCTAAATGTCTAGGTTTTTTTTTATCTGGATAATCTAAAGCTCAGATTCTGCCATGGGAATAGTCAAATACAACCTTGGGGAGGAGTCAGGGGAGGCTTTCCAGAATGGTTTTAATCTTAGTCCAGAATAAATTGAAATAAGGTGTGTGTGTGTGTGTGTGTGTGTGTGTATGTGTGAAAGGGGGGTAAAAGTGTTTCAGGTACTCCAGTCCAAAAAGTAACGCAATAGCGTGTTTTTATTCATTTCAGGCCCTAAAATTTAGTTTAGAGTCATGTGCAAGTGTCTTTCACCAAACATTAAAATTAATTGGCAAATTAACAGTCCTTGAAAGTTTCCTAGTGAAGTGAAAAACACAGTGGCTGAAATAGGTTAAGAATTTGCTGGCCTTTGATCCAGGATCTGATGGCATAGGATTAGGCTAATCATTTGACCTCTCTGAGCTTAAGTATCCTTCGCTGTAAATTAAAGGGGTTGAAATTACAGTTCTTAAGGTCTTTTAACTGAATTTTTCTTTTATCTCTAAACTAAAAAAGTGTCTACTACATAATAAAGTATTAATTTCCACAGCACACCGATTCTGGGAGGTCTTTTCAAAAGTCATTCTAATTTCTAAGCTCACTTCATAGTTCAGAGAACTTGTGGCTCAGCAAGGTTGACGATTAGCCCCAAGACACCAAGTGGAACGGCCCAGAGGGAAACGTCACCACATCTTCAAGCGTCTTCATGGGACTGGGGACTGGAAGTCATGGTACACTTCAATAGCAATTAAAGAGAGAAGCGCAAAAGATGTTACCAGGTTTTCACGAGAAAGCTTGTGGATTCTGGGGTCCGCAGAAAGGACAGGAACGTCGGGTCCAAGAACCTACCCTGCTGGCGGAACGCCACCGTACTTCCGCAGGCTCCCAGCGACTCCACTTCCGGTCACCATGGCACCGCCCCGCGGGGGAGGAGCCTACCGGCTGGGATGAGTTCCTGAGGGTAAATGGTGAGCGAGTTCCTTAAGCATTGGCTGGAGTATTCCTGCCATGGCAGACAGTTCGAGCCTTCCAGCTTGTCCTACCCTCTCAGATTGAAGGGGCTCGCGAGGGCGAGCAGAGGGTTATTGATTTCTCGTTTTTTGTTGATAGGCTGAAGCTACAAATTGTAGTCGCACACAGCGAAGATCTAGCTAATTTCTTCAGACTTACAAAAGGACGGTCCACAGACTCCTTTTCTTATCATTCTGCCCTCCCCTAGCAAAGGTGCAGAGAAAAGGAGGGATAGACGGAACCCTTCGCAGCCAGGGCTCAAGTCAGTAGGTGTTTCTTCTCCATCCCAAAATGCAGTTTCATAGTCATCCTGAAGATTTTGCCTACACGCTGGAGGCTTAAACTTTGCCAAATCTGGTCTCTGGACTCCTGTACTTTTACATCATTTGCCTAGTACCTGCCACCTGTGTAATGCTTAGGTATTATGAGTTCCTGGAGTGTTTCCAGCTTCTAGTGCAGTGTTGACAGACTGTAAATGTTTAAGGGATGGATGTTGCTGAATACACAGCATCACCATAACTCCACCACATCTTCAAATGATTCCAAGTATACTGAGATAAAAAAGAATGAAATTTGGGGGTTTAGGAGCAAAGAATCCATTAAAATGTTTACAGGTGTCCCATTCAGAAATATTTTGTTGCTTTTATATGAAAACTGATTCACAGGAAGAGAAACCTGACAGAAAAATTCCCTTTAATCTCTTTAAGCTACAGCACTCTATTTTTAATAATTACTATGTTCATAAAGAAATACAACTTTAAAACAGTCATGTACATTCAAGTCTGTACATTCTGAAGGTGGTCCTCATGTCAGCTTTCTCTCTCCACTATTGTCCACTAATGGAACATGAAGGAATTATTTTAGAATCAAAGAGCAAACCAGTAGCTGATGCAGAATAGACTTTTATCGATTCCAAAAAGTCACACATTTTCATTCAGAAGTCAAACCCTCTGAGATGTTACCATTTTACATCCATGAACATAAAGGAAAATTATTCTTGGAAGCTAATCTTCTAATAGCCTCTTCCCTTTCTTCCCTCAACCATTCTTTTTAAATTACTTGGTTTTCTCTATGATGTGTATATTTTAGTATTAGACCAGCGACCTTTGGTTTTGTCTTCCTGTGGGTCAAAGCCCCCCTTTGCTCTCCTGTTGCCTCCCTCTGGGGCAGATGCCCATCAATACTTACCTTTAGATTGTCAGGCAACTGGAGACTACACCTGTTAGTTTCCACTAGGTCTTGTTGTTTCTGAAATAATTGCTTTGGTCTGGTATCTGCTATATTTGGTAAGACTGCATTCACATGCATAAACACAGATACACACATCCAGATTTCTGAGAGTACTTATTGCCACAGAAGTTTTGAATGGCTTTTTCCACAGTTTATATTTATCTCGAACAGGTCCTTTGAATATCTTGAAGGTCCTTAGAGACCTTTGAATAGGTCTCTAAGAGTTCTTAGCTTTGTTTTCTAGTTTAAGGATAGATAGGAAAAGTAAAGGCATGACTCCTTTTGAAAGTTTTCAAACCATTTCACAATTGAAAATGTTAATGTAAATGGTGGGAGTAGGGTGGGATCTATCCCTATTTAAAAATGAATGGCTGTATCTATGATGAATTGTGATGCTGAAATTTCTTTCACTGAATCATTATGTATGACTTAGAAAACTTCCTAAGCACACATAGTTGGGTAATCCTTCATCTCTAGAACTAGAATTTATTCATTTGATGTTTTGAAGGGTTGATTGTTACTTGCTGAGCCAGGCTACTGCTTCTTTGGTAGATTATAATAATTTGTGGCTATGATTTTTTAGCACTATGAGCCACTGTCCTAAATCACTGAGCTCTGATATGTAATAATATTAAAATCATACATTTGCATTTCATTTGTAATTACTGTACTTAAGAACTAAGTCCTATATTATCTAATTTGAGCTGTATAATAATTAAAACATGGGCCAGGTATCCGCATTCTTAGTTGAGATATTAGAATCCCAAGTTAAACAACTAGTTATAGGACCATTAGTGGCGAATCCAAAATGAAAACATAGAAGTTTGATTTTCCACATATCTTAAGACTATTTTAGTAGATATAGGTGTTTTATAAGCATTTTCATCAAAAAATGAAAATCAAAATACTAATTATACTTTTTCTCATAAGCTTTGCTCTTTAGCCACCAAACTCATTGTCATATATATTTAATTAGTTATAGATACCGCTTACAATTTTCACTTACTAGAGTGGTACCTACAAAATAAACTTTATAATCACCTTGTGAAATAATCTTTCCAATGAAATATTTGATTAGAATTTTTTTTTAATGTGGGAAGAGTCAACATCTCTACAATAGTCTTTTCATCCAGAAACATCTTTCCATTTATTCAAAATATTTTTTGAGGAAAGTGGGGTATATTTAGTATATCCAAATTCATTTATTAAATCTAAGCTTTTCAATTGATTTTTTTAGGTTGTCCTGATGGTCTACAAATGATATTTTCCCTTTCCAATTTCCATTTATTTTCCTTCTCTCATTATTTCAATTAGCACTTTCACAGCACTAAATAATTGTGAAATTTTTTTTGCCATTACCTTTAGGATAAACTCCAGACTTCTAAGGTGGCTTACAAGGCCTTTCATGACATGGCCTGAGTCTCTCTCTAGCTTTACCTCAATAATGTATTACTGCTCCATTCTTTTCCAGTGCCATATTCTAGCCAGGAAACTTGTTTTCTGATATCATGCCCTCGTCCCTCTACAGCTTGTACTGCTGTTTTTCTTGATCATTTCTCCTCTAAAATTCCCACCCTCTCCCGCCCCACAATCTAATTTCCACTTTTTCTTCATGTTCAGCTTAGCTATCTGCCCTTGAATGCCTACAGTAAAATTCAAATATATATTAAGTAGGTTTATGGGGAAAGTTTGCGGAAGGTGTTCATTGGCTGTAAATGTTTTGCAAAAATTAATTTTAAATCCACTCTAAAGAGGCATTCTTTGAAGCTATGTATTTTAATATAGTAAATGGTAAACAGATATTTTATTTTTTAGAAAGATTAGAAATTTAGGAGGAAAAAATCATTTTACTTAGACCCAATAAGAATATTAGAATCCATTATATTGAACATGTAATTGCTCTAACAAATGACTGAACTATATACCCCAAGAATTTCCTAGAGTGTTTTTCCCTTATTAGGACCCTCTATCAAGTTGCCTTATGTTTATACGAATTTCCATATCAAATATTTGTGTAGTTTTGTCTTAATACAACTTGTGTTGTGATGTAAAGGATGAAGAAACGAACATAGAATAATTTCCCACATTTATTAACTCATCCTAATGTTCACTCCAGTATACTTCTTCTGCTTTTGAATAAGATATGAACTCAGACAAAAAGCCACCATCATCAGTCATTGTGAGTGCCTCCAGTATGAATCTTTTTGGGCAGATTAAGATAAACTTCTTAGCTCAAGAACTCTTTGGGATCCTGCAGTTGTTTTTAGAACAAAGAGGCAGTTGTAGTACACAGAGAATTAGGACACTTTATTGACCTTATAATGTTTAGGATAAATGCTAGATGTAGGGTCATGGATGTCTCTCCAGCCTAGATCCCAAAGAGTACTTTTTAAAAATGTAGATATTAAAAAATACATGTAGATTAACAACAACACATTCACCTCCAATTGCAGTTGATAATCCTCTTCCAATTCTAGTCCCCGCTCAGCACCAGGACAGCCCACGGATATTAGGAGGGGTGGAGTAACTGGCTGTCACTGTGGTCTTTGCCATTAATTCAGAGAATTCAGTCCTTACAGATGTCCTCCTATATTTTTATGAGCTCCAGGTTTCTTGTGACCTTCTTATTAGAACTGAAAGTTTGAGTTTTATTAAATATCAAAGTCAAGGATATTGCTTGGCTTCTCCCTAATACGTATTTCATCAATAGACCAGGTGAATAGGTCCTATTTATGAACTAGGGAAAGATGATGGCAATGGACATGAGAATAATGATACAAACACTTACATGGTGATAAGCTTTACTCCAAACTCTGTAACTTCATCTGGAAGCCTGGAAAAACTCTCAGATTTCTATCCAATAACAATTTCTCTCCAATATTAATTCTGTCAGATCAATTAAAGAATAATCTCTGACAAACATTTTCTCCCATTTATTACTTTTATAAGATTCCTTCCAGCATAAATTTATGGATGTTGAAGGTGTTCTGCACTCTGACTGAAAGTAATCTCACGTTTCTTCCTGTTACAGGACTTCTCTCGAGTATGAAGTTGTTGGTGTTTATTCAGGTTTGAACTCCTGTTGAAGGTTTTCTCACATTCCTTACATTTAAATGGTTTCTCTCCTGTATGAATCATTTGATGTCGAATAAGCGAGGAGCTCCGATCGAAGGATTTTCCACAGCTAACACATTCATAGGCATTATTCATAGGACTTGGATTTTTATTACTGTCTTCACTCTCAGTGAAGGCTGTTCCACATTTACTGCCTTCATAGGCCTTGGCTTTCATATGAATTTTTTGATGCTTAGAAAGATTTGTACGTCTATTGAAGAATCTCCCACATTCACTACATTTATAGGGTTTCTCTCCTGTGTGAATGATCTGATGTCGAACAAGAGACGAACTCCGGCTGAAGGCTTTCCCACACTGATAACATGCATAGGAATTCACTGTGGTATGACTTTTTGGGTGATGAATATCTATACACAGGCTCAAGGCATTTCCACATTCATGATATTCTGAATGTTGCTCACCTACTGAGTCTAAATTAAATTTGAAGTTAGTTTTAAACTTATCACACTTTGGGGACGCCTTTCTCATCAGAATTCCCTGTTGTGTATTAAAAACTGAGTTAACTGACTTAACATCAAAATTTTTCTTATTTTCACTGCATTCAAAGTCCCCCTCCTCAGTGTACATTGTCTTGTGAATGAAAGCCTCTTGAGGCAAATTTATGTCCCAGTGTTCCCGGCTCCTATATAACCAGTCATCACCTTTCCAGGCATCTACAGAAAGATGTCCACTTTGGGTCAGTTTTGTCATAATCGCTCCATGGGATGGTTCTTCTCCAGAAATTCTCTGCTTTGGAAATGAATCTTGATTTTCTGAAATTGTCTGTCTATCTAAAAAGAAATAAAAAATTCCACAAACTAGAGGAAAGGAAATTGCTTAATTGGGAGAGACAGGCTGAACCATATAAACGGATATGCATATTTTATGGGTCTTAAATACAGAATGAAAATGTGAGGTGAGGCTAGAAAAGGAGAAGTATAGAAGAAATAAATAGGATAAAAATATTAAAAAGAAAGTTAGGAGATCATAAAATAAGAGGAGGCCATTCAGGAACACTAAGGAGAATACGTAGGGTTTGGGTAAAATATCAGCATATGAATTGGGATGGGGTGGCATACCATAGTATCATAGTATCTCTTCTGCTGCATTTTGCTGATCAAACAGTCCAGCTTGGATTCAAGGGGGAGGGGAAACAAAGTCTTTATCTTGATGAAGAAGAGTGACAAAGATTTTGTGGCCATATTTAATTCACCACAATCCATTAACTATTTTTGAAAATAAATTATATGTATATATTGAAGCAAATTCCAGATTGATTAACATATTTTATTTAAATGATGAACTAGGTGAAATCAGAATAAATTCAGGGAGTAAGTTTCTTAGTTTGGGGATGGAAAAATTCTTATGTATAAAATTAACAGATATAAAATAGGGGAAGATACCTGATAACATAAATTTAAAAAATATGGATGATGAACACCATGAATTAAATAAAATAAAAAAAGAGAACACCTCAGAGATACCTTATTTACCATAACTGTGGTCAATAGTGAGAATTTACATAAGATCCTCATATGTTAATTAAAAACCTCTAAATTTTTTATAAAAGACATAAAACCATTTACTGAATCACAAATGACCAAAACAAATGAAATAATTTTTAACTTTCTCATACTCCAGGATCCACTTATCCATTGTTTTCCTTTAGTTCCTATATATGTGTTAAGGGCTGGAGCTATAAAGGGCAAAAGAGACATGGTCCCTACCCTCAAGGAATATAAAGCCTGGTGTGGGGGACAAAGATTCACACAGATATATGTAAAATATAATTGTATTAAGTGCTAAAAGGAGAAGAATATGGTGCTATGGGATTATATAACAGAAAAACATGAAACTAGTCAAGAAAGTTTTCCCTGAATTGTGGACCCATTTGAGGTCCAAAGGAAGAATAGGCGTCAATAAGGCAAAGAATAGGAGAAAGACCATTTTACTAAAATGGGATCCAAAAGATAACTGAGGGAGACGATTTACCTTAGAAAGGAAGAGATAATTTGCCTATCAAATTAATGAAAATTTCAAGTAAACAATACCCAGTGTTTGCTAGAGTGATAATAGAGAGATAATAGAGAGATAATAGGCATTATTAGTGAGAGTCTGAGTTGGTAATAACCTTCTGTAGACAATGTAGCAGACTGTAACATGACAGTTAAAAGTTAAATATATTTATACCCTTTGATGTACTTCTAATAAGGTATCCTATCGAAGTCATCAGACATGCTTGAAAAATTGGCAACAACCTAAATGTCCAACTTTTGGGGGTGGAAGGAGCAACGATTAAATATATTGGTATATGTATGTGATGGTATGTTATACATGAACTAGAAATCACATTTTCACAAACTATTTAGTGAAATAGACAATTATTCATGATACCATATTAGGTGGAAAGAGCAGAATATATAATGACGTATCATCCAATTTTGGAAAAAAGAAATCTTCACAAACCACAGAGATACATACCACTCCCCACCCCCACCCCCCCAAAAAAGGCTTAAGAAAACAAACCAAATGTTAACATTGCATAGCTCTGGGTAGTGTGGTAATGGGTGAGTATATTCCTCTTCATATTTTTCTGCACTTACTAAAATTTATATTAAACCCACATGGCTTATAATCTCTCACAAAATGTTAATAATAATAAAGAAATTACGATGAGGGTAGGGAGTTAAGGCACAAGTTAAGCAGTTCTATAGTAAAACAAGGAAAAATGGACGATAACTGAAGCCACTCTAGGATAAAGCAGAGTTTTCTGTTTCCTTTAAAAGAAAGAATATCAATCAATGTTATGTTGCCTGATGTTTGTTTATATAGCACTTACCACGTGACAGGCACTGTTCTAAATGTCTTATAGTATCAACTCATTGGAGACAGATACCATTATTTACACTCTGTTACAGATGAGGAAACTGACAGGCCACACAGCTTTAAGTTCAGTGTCTGTTTCTAACCCTAACACTATTTTGCCTGTCCATATAAGAAAAAGAATTTGTGAACAAAAAGCAATAAGGATTTTTTTAGGTGGTTCTGTTGTCACCTCCCCAACTATAATATCAACTCAAAGGCTGGTTGTACATGGGCTGTATATTTCACAGAGGCTTTTTACAAATGCCTCGTATCTGCCTGGTTCTTACCAAAAATGGTTGTTCTTGGGATTTCTTGCTCCATTAACCATTCTTTTTTCTTACTTTCCAACTTGGGGACTTCAACTGGTTTGGAAAATAGATGCTCTGTTCATGGGGAAAATGAAAACAACAACAAACAAATATACATGACACTTCAGGCATCTTTATAGGGAAGGGACTTTCACCCCAATATAGTAGTCTAAGCTGCTGAAAATTAAGGCTCGAGATCACCACACAGACCTGTGTATTTCTAACGGCATCAGAAAGGACTTTCAACCATACAGCATGAAAATTTTCCATTGTGCCCAAAGGACATTAGGAAATCTGACCCCAAACCCAAATGCCCGTAACCACTTCAGCAGTCCTGTAGTTTTTAACACTAGGTGAGGAGACTACTAAAGGGCAAATTAGGTAAATACTTGAAAGTCACCTTTACGTAATGAATTCAAGTTCTTATAGTTCTCCAGCATCACATCCCTGTACAGGTTCTTTACAGCCGGGTCCAGTTGTCCCCACTCTTCCTTGCTGAATTCCAGAACCACATCTTTGAATGTCACTGGTTCCTAAAACATTAAGTTCCTTTTTAATCAAGGGTCATTCCCAAAAACATTACTAGAGGAGAAATGAATTTGGAAAGAATAGGATTGGTGGCTAGAATACACAAGAAATTGATAGGACAATGTTTGGGGCTCTAAGTGATAAAAATCAATTAGACAAGGGGCCTATCAACTTGGTACTCTGTGAGGGCTGTGAAAGGAAAATGAAGTGCAGTCCTAACTATAGATTAGCTTACATTTTGGTTGAGGAGAAACAATAATTGTGGAAAAAAATTATTGTAGAGTACACATAATTTACATAAAAGGAGTTCAGAACACAAAGTATTTAAGGCAGATTTGTAATGAAGATGCATGCTCTGCTAGCAGAAGACATATGGTATTTTCCCTAATTGAAAAATGCAGCCTGCTAATTCAGTTCTCACAGCCCAATGTCACCTTGTCAGACAGGCCTTTCCCAATTACCCAAAGTAGCCATCCTCCTAATCAGTCTCCACTGCGTTACGTTTCTTTCTTTATAGTAATTATTACTATTTGCAATTATCTCACAAAGACAGGGGTTTTGTTTCATATTCCCAGCCCTTAGAAAAAGTGTCTGGCTTATTGGGCACCGCATAAATACTTGTTACAACGGCTCTCATACCGTCAGTTGTACTTCTCTCTTTAACATTCTCAACTTTGTCATTATTGGCACCTTCAATCAAACTGAAATATACAAATCCTTTCCCTTCCTCTACTTCAGAGCCCATCTCTTTTGTGAATAAGTTGTCTACATTCATTTTTACCTACGTCCTCTCCTCCTCTGTCCTCAACCCTCAACAACCTGGCTTCTAGTCCATGCGTGTTAGTATCTCCCTGATGGTCAGTGAATAAGACACTACTCAGGCTGGATTTTCCTGAACTTTAAAGGATTTCTCCTTGAACTATTCTCATTCTTTGCTTTCAGTGACATATTTTCCTGGTTTTTCTCCACCACTTTGGTCCTCTCATTTCAGTATCCTTTAGGGTGTCTTCTGCTCCTGCCAATTAAATGACATTGCTCAGGATTCTGCCCTTAGCTCCCTTCACTTTTAACTCTACACATTCTTGGGTAGACTCTATTTCTATAGCTTCAATTATCATCTATAATCTTGAAGAAATAGATGCATAGAGAATATACAAAGATTATATTTTCCAAAGAGTGTATCACCAACTAAAAGAGGTCCAATATCCTGTGGGAGACCAAATCTCCTGTCCTTAGATAGAACTATGTTTGGCAAAAGTTCAAAGACCAAAAAAGAAGAAGCACGTCATTTTAGTAAAGAGTGAAATCCTAATTCACCTGGGATTGGCCTGTTAGTGTGTCTGCTTCCATTCTCTCTTTCTCAATGCTCCCCTTCTGGAATAGGACAGAATCCCTGCAGGCTACATCTGAGGAAGATAAAGGAAAACATATGGGAGACCAGTTTTGCCTTGGAGAAACTTTTAATGATTATTAGTTTTTAACAGGCTATTATTATTCATAGGCATCATCTTTAGAATTTTGAATATATATATATATATATATATATGTAAATATATATATATATATATATATATATATATATATATATATATTTAACTTTTATTTATTTAAGTGTGTTTTTCCAGGACCCATCAGCTCCAAGTCAAGTAGTTGTTTCAATCTAGTTGTGGAGGGCACAGCTCACAGTGTCCCATGTGGGGATCGAACTGGCAACCTTGTTAAGAGCACTGTCCTCTAACCAACTGAGCTAACTTGCCGCCCTTAGATCTCATATTTTTAAAAAGCTTTAAAAGTGATTTTGATATATCAAGGGTTGAGAATTACTGGACAGCGAAGAGGGCCAAAATATTTTGAGGGCTCATCTGTGGTTGTAGCAGATTCCAAAAAAATAATTTTAATCCCGTCAAAACTAACGCCTAACTAAGGCATAGCCACCACAGACTAATTCTACTGGGAGCCAAGAGGATTTTATCCAACCAATCTCTTCCTCAAACACATTGGGGAGAATTCTACTCAAGGGCTCCTTTCCTCTAAACTATACACAGGCTTAAGCAGTTTGGTCACCTAGAACTAACTCAAGGACATAAAAATCTGAATGGCAACCAATTATTTTCTCCAGCCCTCTGGTGAGAAGTATATCCAAGGGCCACTTTCCTAAAGTTTCTCCAAATTCATTAGTTACACCAATGATCCTCAAATGCCAGACTACAAACCAATACTAGTCTGTGAGGAAGTTTCCATTGATTCAGGGTGAAAGAAGAAAAAATAGAAACAATGTAGGAAATATTTTATGAGACCATTTTGTAAATAAAGGCCAGAAGTTGAAAAAAAAAAATCCAAATTTCTCAGCAACATAACTTTTGAATGCTGCGAAGATTACAGTTTGTTAACTTTACTCAGACCTATAACAGTTAGTGAAACCTGTCAACTCAATCCCATAACCCCTAGGACAGACAATACAACATTGTTTCTTTTTGTCATTCTTGGAAATATGTGAGGTATCTTATAAAAATCTCCAATCAGCTACTCCCTTATTTATGGCTCTCACTGAATACTGTTTCCTTCTCTTAATTCTTCTTCCCTGCTGACCTTCTTCAATCTTTACAAGTGTATTCTCAGAAACTCTTATTCCATTCAAAGAAAAATTCATATGCATTCTCAAGCTCTTTTATAGAATATTCATTCCTTCTCCCTTCTAATCTAAGACGGATCTTGGCCATCATCAAAGCACTTCTTTGTAGTATGGTCTTGGAAGTTGTTTTGGTTTTGATATACTCATACCTCTCTGTTCTCACTTCCTCATAAAGATTTTTCTACTCATACAAAAATTTTTTCTTATAGGTTCAGACCACTTAGCTATGGACTTCTTAGTGTTGTAATAAACTAAGCAATTGCTCATTCATTTATTCAACACATATTTACTGAGTGTTTCCTATGTGTGAGACACACAAATACCTGCCCTAAGAGAGCCTATAGTCTATTGTGAATGAAAGACATTAAATAATTAGGTCAACAAAAACTCTGTGGTTATTTAGCTCACATTGTTGATTTCCACCCTAAATCCTGCCAATATTATGATAGGTTACTTCAACACTGGCACAGACAACCCAGCCTGAAGACCCTTGATAAACGTATTTCTAATAACCATCAGCAACCAAGCTACTTCCTTTCTCATATTTGGGTCATTACTTAGAATTGTTCTACTACGAGACAAACTCGAATAAATCAATCCCTAACTACATTTTCCTATCCTTTCAATTTTCACTTTCTTGCTCTTAGTATATTCTCCAACTTTTATCAAGGTCCCACACAGTACATTGATTCTCTCCTTTTCTCCCAGTCTATCACCTATGAAGTCACGTTCCTCTCCATGCAGCTTAATTTCATGGTAAATCACTTTCAGTACTCTTTTCAGAGGCTTCAAATTCCTTAAACATTTGTCCTTTACATCTAACACCCAATCTTAGTTTGATCCCATATTCTCTCTTATCTACCCTTTCTAAAAATTGAGGTACAATTTACGTAATATAAAATTCTCCATATTAAGCACTTTAAAGTATACAATTCAGTGGCTTTTAGTATGTTCAAATTGTGATGCAACCATCACCATTATCTAATTCCAGAATATTTTCATTTCCTCAAAAAGAAACCCCATTCCCATTAATAAGTCACTCCCATTCCACCTCCCTCTGACACTCTTTATTCTGGGCATTCCATATAAATACAATCAATGGCATGTGACCTTCTGTGTCTGACTTCTTTAAATTAGCATAATATTTTGGAGGTCCATCCATGATGTACCATGTATCAGTACTTCATTCCTTTTAATGGCTGAATATTTTCCATTGTATAGATATACCATTTCTTTATCCATTCAGTTGACAGACATTTGGATTATTTCTACTTTTTGGCTATTATAATGCTGCTATAAAGATTCATGTACAAATTTTTGTGTAAACATGTTTTCAATTCTCTTCAGTATATGGTAAATCTATATTTATTTTTTTAAGGAACTACCAAACTGTTTTCCAGAGTGACTGCACCATTTTACATTCCCAATGTATGAGGGAAAAGCAATGTATGAGGGTTATTTCTCCATAGTCTCGCCAACACTTTTTTCCCCTCCTTCTAGTAATATAGCCATCCTAGTGGATGTCAATTGGTATCTCATTGTGGGTTTGATATATAATTTCCTAATGACTGATGATGAACAATTATTGTTGGCCGTTTGTATATCTTCTTTGGAGAAATAGCTATTCAAGTCCTTTGCCCATTTAAAAAATTGCATAGCTTGTCTTTATATTGTTGTGTTGTAAGAGTTCTTTTCCCAATATGTTCCTAATACTGGGCCTTTATCAGATATAATTTTCAAATATTCTCTCTCATTCTGTAGGTTTCTTTTTCACTTTCTTGATAGTATCCTTTGATACACAAAGTGTTTAATTTTGATGAAGTCTAATTTTTCTCTTGTTGCTTGTATTTTTGGTGCCATATCTAAGTATCAACTACCAAAGTCAAAGTGATGAAGAATTATTCCTATTTTTTTCTTCTAAGAATTTTAGTTTTAGCTCTTATATTTAGGTTTGTTGACCCATTTTGAGTTAATTTTTGCATAGGTATAAAATCCTACTTCAATCTTTTGCCTGTGGATATCAACTTGTTCCAGCACCATTTATTAAAAAAAATTCCCATTTGTCTTAGTACCCTTGTTGAAAATCAACCAACCACAGAAGTATGAGTTTCTTTCTGAACTCTCAATTCGATTCCCTTAATCTATATGGCTATCTTATTCCAGTACTCATGGCTTTGATTATTTTAGCTTTGTAGCAAGTTTTGAAATTAGACAAGTGTGTACCCTCAAACCTTGTTCTTTATCAAGGTTGTTCTGGCTATTTGGAGTCCGTTGTAATTCCATATGAATTTTAGGACCAGCTTGTCCATTTCTGAAAAAAAAGATAACTGAAATTTAGATGTAAATTGCATTTGAATCTGTAGATTGCTTCGGGTAGTATTATCATTTTAATAGTACTGTCTTCCAGTCCATAAACATGGGGTATCTTTCCATTTATTTAAGCCTTCTTTAATTTCTTTCAACAATGTTTTGCAGTTTTCAGTGGACAAGTATTACATCCCTATAGTTAAATTTATACTTAAGTATTTCATTCTTTTTGATGTTATTGTAAATTAAACTGTTTTCTTAATTTCATTTTAGGATTGCTCATTCGTAGTGTATAAAAATACAACTGATTTTTGTATGTTGGTCTAGAATCTTGAAACTTTGCTAAATTTATCAGGTAGTTAATAAATCCTTTACATTCAAATTCCTCTGTTTTTCCAATGCTCCCTTCATTCTGTAACACCTATTACAATAGTCTCCTAGCTGGTTTTTCTATTTTTAGAGCCCTTAGGTCTAACACTTACATGAAAAGTTCATTAACTTTTTCTGTAAAGATCTAGATAGTAAATATTTTAGGCTTTGCAGGCAATGCAGTTTCTGCTACAACTAACCAACTCTGGCCATAGCACGAAAGCAACTGTAGACAAAATATAAATGAACGGGCATGGCTGTGTTCCAGTAAAACTTTATGTCCAAAAATATTTTGCCTGTGGTTCATAGTTAGCCAATCCCCACTCTACAATGATACAAACATGTTTTTAAAATGCAAATCAAATTGTTTTACTCCCCTACCCAATCTGTGAGATCTCATTCTATCTCTGTTGCCTACAGAATAAAATCCATGTCCCTGGATATAGTAAATTCCTTCATGATCTGAGCCTTGTTGCCCTCTAGCCTCAAAAAAGATAATTTCTATTCATATGGGAAGGGTCAAGTACTTTTTTCTTTCTTTTTAATTGAGGCATATATGACATATTAGCTTCAGGTGTACAACATAATTCAGTATTTGTATATGTTATGAACTGATCACCACAATAAGTCTAGTTAACTTCTGTCACTACAGTGTTTCCCTGAAAATAAGACCTAACAGGAAAATAAGCCCTAGCATGATTTTTCAGGATGACGTCCCCTGAACATAAGCCATAATGCGTCTTTTGGAGCACAACTTAATATATGACCCGGTCTTACTTTTGGGGAAACACGGTATCTATAGTAACTAATTTTTTTCTTATGACAACTTTTAAGATTTACTTTCTTAGCAACTCTCAAATATGTAACACAGTATTAACTGTAGTCACCGTGCTGTACATTACATCCACATGACGTATTTATTTTATAATTGAAAGTTTGCACCTTTTGACCCCCTTCACCCATTTTGCCCACCCTTTAACCCCTGCCTTTGGCAACCACCTTTGGTAAACGCCATTGGCAATCTGTTCTCTGAATGTATGAGCTCTGTACTTTTGTTTTTGGTATCTAGATTCCACAGATGGGTCAACTATTCTAGTGCCAATTTTCTATATTCTCACCTTTGTCTTGAAGCATTTCAATCACATCCTCTATGAGGGTCACCACTTCTTTGCTGTTCTTTGGATGTTGTAAACTCACCCAAGTCCTGACCTCCTCAGGGAGAATTGTCAGGAATTGTTCCAGCACCAGCAGCTCTAGGATCTGCTTCTTTGTATGAACTTCTGGTCTCAGCCACTGAAGACACAGCTCCCAGAGTTGGCTCAGGGTTTCATGAGGCCCAGATACTTCCAAGTACTGGAAATGTCTGAACTTTTGACGAGAGGCCTCAGAGTCATAGGTCTCCATGACTGGGATGCTTTCCTGTTGCCAAGACATATCTGCTCTCAGGACATCACCTTGCTCATGTAGAGCCAGATTTTGAGGTTTTGAGATAGCCATCAACTTGTGCAGGGGCTGCATCTTCCTAGATAGAATTCCCAGTTGTTTGAATTTGTCTTACCAGAAGACCAGCAATTCTTAGGCCTGGGCTAAGCAGCTGTATACATATATACAGTGTGATTTGAGCCAAGTTTGTATCAAGAGAAAAATTCCAGGAGCTTCAGATACAACGTCAACATTCAGGTACCTGAGAGACTGAAAAAAGACATAAATATGACCTACAGCTAATGAACATGTATTAGCATAGTGTTAAAAGATAAAATAATACAAATAATATTCTTAAAATGACCTAAGAAAGTAAATATTATGAATTCTCCCTTCATTCTTGTTTTCCTTCTTTAGAAAAGGGAAATACGTTGTCTCTTTGCACCCAACCACCCACCAAAAAGACAGAGAAGCAAACACAGACAGACATCACATAAAAAGGTGATAAATGAAATAGTCCTTTGATTAAAACAAACCTCATAATTTAATTGCAGTTAGATTTCTCCTGTACCAGGTTAACAATTCACTTTTGCTTTACAACTAAGCAAAACGAATCATCAGGATCTACTAGAGATGCCTAAAAAACAACCTCTTCCTAAGTTCTCATTAAAATACCAATGAAGTTATTAATATATAAGACGAGTAAAATTGGCAGTCGCACTAGAAATTAAGGTAAGAAACTGTAATTTTAAAAATACAAGAATAAATATCCATATGCCATTTTATTGTTAGGGATGCATCAAAAAGTGCATTCCTAGACTACAATAATTTAAAAACTTCATTTGTTAGAACTCACTATGGGTCAGTCTGCAATGTCCACCAGGAAGATTTTAGGCTCAACTACCCTGTTTCCCCGAAAATAAGAGCAAGCTGGACCATCAGCTCTAATGAGTCTTTTGGAACAAAAATTAATGTAAGACCCGGTCTTATTTTAATGTAAGACCTGGTCTTATATAAGGCCTGGTCTATAATATAATATAATATAATATAATATAATATAATATAATAAATATAATAAATATAATATAATATAATATAATATAATATAATATAATACAATACAATATAATACTGGGTCTTATATTAATTTTTGCTCCAAAAGACTCATTAGAGCTGATGGTCCGGCTAGGTCTTACTTTTGGGGAAACAGGGTAAACATTTAGACT
The DNA here is from genome assembly GCF_057876585.1 of Rhinolophus sinicus. NCBI lineage: Eukaryota > Metazoa > Chordata > Mammalia > Chiroptera > Rhinolophidae > Rhinolophus > Rhinolophus sinicus. The sequence goes on along the minus strand of NC_142514.1, from coordinate 144,662,519 downwards.
CACAAGACTACCATGAGTCAAATTTGGCACCAGTTTATTCAGAAGGCTATTGGACAGAAAACACAGCTTGCTACCAGAGTGAGTAACTGACATTTTTCTTCAGTGGGAGTTCTCATAGACTATAGCTCAAGTCAAGAGATCCAGTAGGTTGTGCAGAAAGCATCTTAACTGAAAAGCCTTCCCACAGGAGCCAATATCTCTTCTAACAACTCTACGAGCACAGCACTCAGAGCTTGCCCAACTATAACAGTCTTTACATTCAGGGAAGTTCAGATACAGCTTTCTACCTGATTTACAATTCTCCCAGTCTGGATGCAATTTACCATTCAGGGGTATTTTTATTATACACGTCTAGGCCAGTGGTTTTCAGTAGTTTTGCCACCAGGGGAAATTTGGGAATGTCTAGAGACAGTTTTGATTGTCACAAACGGGGGTTATTATTGGCACCTAGTGGGACGAAACCAGGGATGCTGCTAAACATCCTACAATGTGGAAGACAACCTTCTATAACAAAGAATTATCCAGCCCAAAATATTAATAATTCCAAGATTAAGAAACCATGCTATAGGCAATACACAGTAATTAACAGTACATACTTTGGAGTCATATCTGACATGAGGTTAAATCCCAGCTGAAGTTACTATATTTATGAAATTGAACAAATTATTTAACAAAAGCTTGAGTTTTCTCAACTATAATATGGCTATAAAATATATATATAATTGAATGATAGTGATTAAAAGAACACTTATCTCACTTCAGGCAGATAGTAAGCACTCAATACCCGCTTTGTTGAGAGTTTTTATTATAAATGGATGTTGGATTTTGTCAAACACTTTTTCTATTGATATTATGATTTTTATATTTTATTTTGTTAATGTCGTGTATCACACTGACTGATTTGTAGATATATTTCCAAATCATATATCTGATAAGGGGTTAATATCCAAAATACCAAGGGTGCCAAAAAAAATCTATACAAGTGAACACTTTGGTCAATGCTGCTCAAGCAGTAGTTCGCCATAATCAGAAGTGTCTGGACACTGATGGTAACCACTTTGAGCACCTCTTGTAATTGCAGAAGTCAAACATGACTTGTATTCATCTTTTGTTATTGGTATATATTATTACAATTTTAATATTTTCTTTCCTTAAAATGTATATACATTTTTTGGTACCTTCTGTATATAGAGAACTCATACAACTCAATAGCAAAAACAAACAATCCAATTAAAAGATGGACAGAAGATCTGAACAAACATTTTTTTCCAAAGAAGACATACAGATGGACAACAGATATGTGAAAAGATGCTCAACATCACTAATCATGAGGGAAATGTGACTCTAAATCACAATGAAATGCCACCTGTAAGAGTGGCTATGATAAAAAAGACAAGTGATAAGTGTTGTCGAGGATGTGAAGAAAAGAGAACGCTTATGCACTGTGGGTGGAATATAAACTGGTGCAGTCACTATGGAAAAAGTATGGAGTTTCTTCAAAAAAAAATCGAAGAACAGAACTACCATATAATTCAGGAATTCCACTTCTGGGTATTAATCTGAGGGAAATGAAAACAGTAACTCAAAAATACACAGTGCAGCACTGTTTACAAGAGCCACGATATGGAAACAACCTAAATGTCCATCAATAAATGAAGAAACTGTGACACACAGACACACACACACACAGACACACACACACACAGACACACACAGAATATTACTCAGCCATACAAAAAGAATGAAATCTTGCCATTCGTGATAACATGGAAAGACCTTGAGGGCATTATGCTAAGTGAAATAAGTCAGACAGAGAAAGACAAATGGCATATTATCTCTCTTATATGTGGAATCTAAAAACAAAACAAACCAACAAACCAAAAAACCAAGCTCATAGATTCAGAGAACACAATGGTGGTTATCAGAGGAAATGGGTGGGAGAATGGGAGAAATAAGTGAAGGGGGTCAAAAGGTTTTTTTAAAAAATAAAAAGAGCTAGAAGCAAATGGGCAGAATATCATCTCTCAATACTTTTCGTTGTGTCTTGCTGCACCATATAGTACCTATTTTAAAAAAGCACTCAACAGATTACCTTATATACATATGTATGTCTGCTTGTTAGATCTTACAGATTGGTGAAAACTTTGTGCACAAAAGTATTTCCTGACTCCTGAGATCCAACACAAACCTTCTCTAAAGCTTAAGGAAAGTCCAGGTTCATTAAAAAAAGAAAGTTTCAAAGTGCCAAAGGTATCACTGAGTCTCAGCCAAACAATGAACTACAGGCCCAGATTACTTTAAAAATTACACAATGGGATAAATATAGGGGAAAAGCTCATGGGCCATATGTTAAAAATAAAACAAACAAAAAACAAGGAAGCATAAAAATTAAAAAATTAAATTACAAGGATATTCATTGTAACAATAAATGTACTGGGTAAAAGTTTAAACCCAGCTAGATAAACACTCAAGAGACATCCAAAACAAAAGAATTCCCAAGTTGAAAATAAGGGGATGATTAAAAATGCAACAAGCAAATGTAAACAATAAAATATGCAAGGACATATTGAAGTAAAAGCACAAATGCATTAAAATAGACAATGAGGAAAGTTTAAATGATTAAAGGTACAACTCATAACAAAATACGACTGTTATTAAATGTACCAAGTAACACAATTGAAATATATTTATAGCAAAACCCTCAGAAAATAAAATGAAATCAACAATGACACAATAGAAATGGGAGACTAGGGGAACTTTCTCAGTCCTCAACAACAAAAAACTAAACTAAAATTAAGTAGTAATATAGTGGATATGAATAATATGCCTAGCTTGACCATATATTTTATCATTCATTCTATTAATGTACTATATCACATTTACTGATTTGCATATGTTGAACCATCCTTGCATCCCAGGAATGGATCCCACTTGATCATGGCGTATGATCCTTTTAACATGCTGTTGAATTTGGTTTGCTAGTATTTTGTTGAGAATTTTTGCATCTATATTTAAAAGGGATATTAGCCTGTATTTTTCTTTTCTTGTAGTATCCTCATTTAGCTTTGTTATCATGGTACTGCCAGCCTGAAAAATTAGTTCGGGAGTGTTCCCTTCTCTTCAATTTTCTGAAATAGTTTGAGAAGGATTGGTGTTAGTTCTTTAAGTGTTTAATATATAAACCAGACAGAATGTAGTTTCTATTCAAGCACTTATGAGAATGTTTACAAAAGCTGCTATTTATTCAGCTACCAAAAAACTCAATAAATAAAAATATATAGAGTGGTACAGATCACATTTATTCCTGGAATGAAAACCAGAGTTAACACAAACACAGAAAAAACACTCTCAACTACTTTGAAATTTAAATGTTGCTTCTAAAAAGCAACTCTAATTAAAAATAATAAAAACATTGCACATCATAATCTATAGAGCATAGATCAAGCTCCACTGTAAGGCAATGGCAAAGACTTACATATATAATTAAGCAAGAATGAGATGAATTAAACATTCAACTCAAAGTGAGAAAAAATAACAGAATGTACTAGGGATTTATAGGTTAAAATATGTTAATAAATTACTCGGTATAAATAATTAATTAAAGAACTAGGACAGGTAGAGATGAGTTCAGGATGATATGCTTGCATTTAGTATTTCAGAACAGTCTAGGTGATAGAAGGGCCAAGGTATGGCCTAGACTGCCAGTACCTTAAGTGGTCTGTAAGTGATGAACGCTGGAATAAACAAAGTCAAGAACTGTTTAAACTCTAATGTACTGAATAGTCGACTTGGAGGATGATGGTGGGACTCAGAATGAAGTTCTAGGGCAAGGCTCAGTAAAGCTCAAGTGATAGGAATCTGGAAATAGAGCTTGATTAAATAAACAGGTGACACTAGCTCAAAGAACTTTACAGCTTCAAGAAACTTGAACATGGGATCACTGGCCCTGTGGCTCAGGCGGTTGGAGCTCCATGCTTCTAATGTGGGTTCGATTCCCATATGGGCTCTCAACCACAAGGCTACAGGTTGGACTCCTCAACTCCCGCACTGGATGGTGGGCTCTGCCCCCTGCAACTAAGACTGAACACAGCACTTTGGGCTGAGCTGCCGCTGAGCTCCCGGATGGCTCAGTTGGTTGGAGTATGTCCTCTGGGCCACAAGGTTGAGGGTTCAACCCCTACAAGGGATGGTGGGCTACACCCCTTACAACTGAAAATGGCAACTGGACTTGTAGCTTAACTGCGTTCTCCACAATTACGATTGAAAGGACAACCTGACTTGGAAAATATCCTGGAATTACACGCTATTCCCTAATAAAGTCCTGTTCCCCTTCCCCAATAAAATCTTAAAAAAATAAAAAGAAACTTGACCAGGTGCTAATTATGGGGGAAAGATAGTTATCTGTGAAGAGGGTTGTTTTTAATAGAATAGGTCATAGGTAGGGCAGTAGCTTGAGGTAAGGAAAGCACTTTGAGATTAGCGCTGCTAAAAAGCAGAAAATAGTTTGCAAACCAGTGTCTGAAATAAAGATGCCTGGAGGTTTTAAAGTTTTGGGGGCGTGGCCAGGAATGATTGGGAAAAGAAGGCAAGTGTTGTGCGGGGGGAGGGGGGGGACCCTGCTCGCTAGCCACGTGTAGTGTGGGGCAGCCTGTGGGGTCTCTGGTCCCGCTCCCCACATAAGAACGCTCCCCACATAAGAACACAGGACATGGTGAGGCCAAAAAGGAACACCCACAGAGGCATAGATAGGGGAGTCATACTACCATATTCTCCCTGGCGGGACTATAGTCTCACTGGAGGCTGGATCCACACTGTCCGCAACCCACCATCCTAACTGTAATCTGCACTTGCCAGCTCAGCCACCATCTTCTTGTTAGCCCCCCTTTGCTGCTAGCGTAGCCACGGCAGCTATGTTAGTGGCCAATGGCTCACTGGTTACAGCTGACAGCCAACTAGCCACAGCTGATGGCCATCCAATCACAGTTGATGGACATTTACTAGTTGAGCCAGCACCTTTCTATGTGAGGCCCAGAGCCTGTAAAATGCTCTCCTGGCTCTGTCCCCACAGCAAGTTGCAATGAACTTTTCTCCATTTCCTTCTCCAGTAGATTGATCCCATCACACCTGGTCTTTCCCTGAGGAATCAATACACAATACCTGCCAATACCAGTCATTCCAAAACTAGCTGATCAAGATACATTTCCCAGGTTAAGCGCCTGGGGATTGCCCCATTACGGAATGGAAGAAACAGCAGCGAAGTGAAATTCCTGGTGTAGCAGAACTGAATCTAGAACCCAGCCATCCTGTTTCGCACCTCTAACTCCCTTATCTCTGCTCTCAAGTACCAACTTCCTTCCGCAGCCCTCGCCTCCAGCCCTGTTAGCTCGCGCCCTCCTCCAGCTTCTCCCGCAGACAGCGGTGCGCAGCGCACAAGACCACAAGGGCGCGTTCCGCGTGGACGCCCTGAAGCGGGACTCCCAGTTGCACGCACCCACTCCTCACCCCCCCTCTCCCCCGCTGACCCGAGTGATACCTGCGAGCACGGCTGCCAGCCAGGGCTCTGTTCGGCCGAGAGGAGCCTCCGAAGTCACCATCATGGCTGGCGAAGGGAGCTGGCGTGACGCCACAACCGGGAAGCCCTAGCCACACCCGGACCCTAAACGCCGCTGGGAGCGCTGAGGCTTTTAAATTGCCAAGGCAGCCTCCGCACACTCCTGCGCACGCCCACCAGCCGTGGAAGGAACCCCGCAGAAGCCCCAGAGGCCCCGGGTCTGTAAAGGGGGCTTTTTCCAGTCCTGCCCCTTTCCCCAGGCCATGCCCACTCCGTAGATTTGCATCCAGCCATAGGGCCGGGAATGAATGGATGCATGCCAGCTTCCGGTGGGTGGGAGAAGGGCGGGTCAAATTTATGTCGCTACCCTGTCCCATCCAGGAAAACTATATTGCCATTTGCGATGGATCGTGAGAGTATCTTGCTAAGAGAAATACGTCAGAAGAGGACAAGAACCATATGATTTCATTCGTAAATGGGCTATAAAACAAAAAGCAACAAATAGAAAAACTCTTAGAGGCAGACAACAGTATGGTGGTTACTAGAGGAGAAGCGGGTGGGGAGAGGATGAAAATGGTAAAGCGGTCAAACATATGGTGAAAAAAGGAGACTGGACTTTAAGTGGTGGACACACAATGGAATGTACAGATGATGTATTATAAAATTGTATAACTGAAATTTATATAATGTTATTAACCAATGTTACCCAATAAATTTAATTTAAAAATGAAAAGTAAACTCCTACTAGATTTGGTCCATTTTTATACTCACTAGTCTGTTCCTTTTCTGGTTTTTCTATTTCTGTACAAGTACCATGCAATCTTAATTCATCCTGTTGTTTGATTCTCAAGTGTGGAGAACTGAATTAATTACATTCTTCAGGGTATGACACATTAGTATGATAAATGATTTCAAAGCCGCTCTTTTATTTATTTATACATTTATTTTATTTTCTATTTGCTTAATATATACCTATACCTCATTTCCATTGACCTCGTAACCATTCTAATGTATGCAATACTTTCTAAGCTCTCACAAAATGATTTTCTGTTTGTGAATGCATTTTTATTTGCTATAAATGATATTGTGTTATATGTCTCTGTTTCTTTTACCACTCAGTTCTTAACTCTTTAAGATCATTCATATTGCCATATGGACATCCAATCTCTTATCTGAATGCTGTGGAATATCCTTGGTGTTCATCCATCACCTTTTCACTTATCTCCTCTCCTAGGGAGGGATATGCAAATTACATAACGTGTCATCAACACAAATAACAGAATCACAAATATCCCAGGAATGAGTCTGTGTGAGAATGTGTTTGGCTCAATAATTGCTACATCATAAAATGTTCACAAGCATAAGATGGATTCCTTCCCAGAATGACTGCCTCTCTCTATTCTCCCCAAATGTGAAGAAATGTTCCTTTATTTTCTACTGTTTTTCCAGCCCTTTATAGTATCTGACTTTCTAATTTCTGCATGTCTAATACAGGTAAATACATATCTCTTTGTTGTTTTACTTTTATATCTTTGATTTTGAGTATCGCTTTATATTTTTGTAGCCCTTTGAAGTTACTTTTTTGTAAATTCCTAGTTTATATCCTCTGCTCTTTATTTCTTTTCTTTTTTTTTGGGGGGTGGTGGTGGTAGGTTTTCTTCTTGTTGACTTTCAGAATTTACCGTAAATTCCTGACAGTAAATTCCTACTTCTTATTGGTTTTAGATAGTGCGAACATCTCATCCATTTTCTCACCTCTTTTATCTTTGTCCTTAGTGTTCTTTATTAAAGACAAATCCAAATTTTGATGAAGTCAAATTTGTCAAATTTTTCATTATGGGTTGTGCTTTGGAATTTCCTTAGTCTAGGTCAGAAAGATGTACCCCTATGTTTTCTTCTATAATGCCATTGTTCTATTTTAACTTTCAGGTATTTAATCTATCCAGAGACTACCACTTTGTGTCACGTTAAGTAGGTATCCAGTTTTATTTTTCTCATTGTAGTGAACTAATTTTACCAACACTATTTACTGAACTATTTGTCCACTCCCTAATGATTTTTGGAATTAACTTTGTTGTACATTAAATTACCACGTGGGTCTAGCTGTGAGCTCTCAATTTTGTTCCATTTGTTTATTAGTCTTTTAGCAGTACCACCTGGGTTTATTTTTGGCTTGGCAATATGTCTTAATACCTGGAAGGGCATTCCTACATCACTCCTTTCAATATTCTCACTAATTGGGATTATTTCACCACATAAATTTAACAGTAAATCTCTTTCTGAGTTACTAAAAAAATCTCACTGGAATTATTATTGATATTACCCTAAATTTATACATCAATTTGGAGATAAATTATATCTCTATAATATTAAAGTCATCTGATCCAAGAGATGAAATATCTCTCCATTTATTCAAATAATCTTCTGCTTTACTAGAGCTAATTTTCCCCCATGCAGATCTCATGTATTCTTGATTTGTTTCTACATACTTTATAATTTCTGTTGCTATTGTAAAATTGTACCCTATTTTAAAATTATATTTTCCAGTTGGTTATTGCTGGTAGAGAGGTAGAGCAAATCACCTTTTTTTTTTAGGTTGAGTTCTGATACAGGAAACTTACAAATATTTCTTTATTATTCTAACAGTTTGCTCACTGAAAATAGTTTTCTAATCAGCAAATAGTACAGTTTTATTTCTTTTCTTCCAATTCTTATATCTTTTTCTTTCTTTGTGGTGTTCTTAGTGACTCTCAGTATTATATTAAACAGTAATGGTGGTAGCCAGCACTTGTCTTGTTTCTGATCTTAGAGACTGCACCTAAAATTTCTCTATTAAATGTAAGATGTGTTGTTGGGGTTTAGTTGTTGGGGTCTTATTCCTGGTTTACAAAGATTAAAAAATAATAAAGATGTGTTTTGCTTTAACACATTTTTCCTACATTGCTGAGATTATTATCTGATTTTATCTTTCAGTGCAATAATTTGTGAATTTCTTTGTAGGGTTTCTGATATTGAAACATTTGCATACCTGAGATAAATCATATTTAATCATGCTGTGTTATTTGTAAGTACGCTTTTGCATTCAATTAGCTCTAATTTTTTGTGTGTGAGGATTTTTGCATCTGCATTCTCCCATTAACAGAGATGTGAGTGCTAACTACATGTTATTTTCTGTTTTCCTTATAGCCATTTGGGAAGCTTCTGATGGGAAACGCAGCGTAGAATCCACCCTGATTATTCAGAATTCTCTCGAGCATGTCAGCCACTCCAGAGACTGCTTATGATCCATCTGTTCACCTCATTTAAATGGAACTACTGTTTGCACAGTCTGCCCTGAAGTCAGACCTCTGGATGGACCATGAGGACATTGGAGATGCGGGGCGTCCCCTTCCTGCTTTGTCTTTGATGTTGCTGAGCTCTCTAACTATATGACCAAGTGCTCTCAGTCGCTGCTGCCCATTCTGCAGCCAATACACGGGCAGCAGTTTCCCCTCAACAATGAGATGTCTTTACTGACTTTGACATTCTAATTTGATCTTTCTTCTCCCAGATGAGAAAACGTTGGTAAGATTATTAGAGGAAGGGAAAGAGAAGGCATGAGTTGAACACAAGGGATAACCTGGCATATACTGGTGGTGAAATTAGTTTCAATCCCTTCATAGATTTGATTTTTTAATTCAACTAATTTTGTCCAAACAATCTGATTCTCAGGGCTAAATCTCCTGCAATAGATCTAGCCAAGGTTTTTCCACAACGGATCTAACCTTATCCAACCACAGTTACAATGTTGAATTCCCTGTGAGGAAGAATCACGGTCCTCACCTGATGAAGATATAAGCATTGCTTACATGGAGCCAGTATTGACCCTCTGGGTGAAGATTCTTATCCTGCTGTGAACTGGGCTTGGAAGATAGTAAGTGGGTATGGAGGGTAGAGAATAGGTGATTTTGAGGATGAAAGCTCTTGTAATAAGAAAATAAATTTAGTATTTTCTCTTGGTTACTGTGGATTTCCTCTGTATCCTCTTCCTAAGAGAAATGTCAGTTTAGACAGTTCATGGCTCTGTGACCCTATTATCTTATTCCATATCCAGTAACATATGTCTTTTTTTAGAGAAGAGAACTTATAAGTTAATGTTAAATCTGGAGAAAAGGCAGAATAACATGAGAAAAGATTGAAAGTAGACATCATTTTCTTACAGAAGCTCCCTAACCCTAAAGGTCAGGTTGCCTGGGGGAGCATTTTTTCCTCCATATTTAAATGGGAGAATACCATGCTTTTAAAAACAAATTGGGAGAGGTCAGGGGTGTAACCTTCTAATGTTGTACTCTCAGCGTCAGCGCTCCTATCATCTGATGGGTCACAAGTCATACTCGTTTCTAACTCATATTTGCCTCTTTGTCTCCTTTTACTTTGGTTCAGGTCAAATCAGCTCAAAAAACATGTGTTGAACACTTATTCTGTGCCAGGATTTATCTTACGTGCTGTGAGGAAAGATGAGTCAGGTATAGTTGCTGCCTTTGAATGTCTTATAGTCACAGAGAAAGTAAATAATTTCAATATAATTTGTTAAGAGCTATGATGGAGGTAAGTACATCATGTTGTAAGTACACTTATGTATCTATAATATACTAGATATTTGTACTTGTGTGTGTCTATGTCTATGTGTGTTGGAGATACTTGGAAGTACAGAATGGGCAAGAAGTCTTAGAAATCAGCAATAGCCTAAAGCTGTCCTTTCATTAAGTTAACTACCAATTGTAGACATCACTTAGAACTTTGCAACAAGGGTTTAGTTTTATCCTCTATATCTCTTTTCATCAAAACTGAGAAACATTGGGCCAGCCCGGTGGCTTAGGCGGTTAGAGCTCCATGCTCCTAACTCTGAAGGCTGCCGGTTCGATTCCCACATGGACCAGTGGTCTCTCAACCACAAGGTTGCCAATTCAATTCCTCGAGTCCCACAAGGGATGGTGGGCAGCGACCCCTGCAACTAAGATTGGACATGGCACCTTGAGCTGAGCTGCCTCTGAGCTCCCAAATGGCTCAGCTGGTTGGAATGCATCCTCTCAACCACAAGGTTGCCAGTTCAATTCCTCAACTCCCGCAAGGGATGGTGGGCGTCCCCCCTGCAACTAAAGATTGAAAATGGCAACTGGGCTTGGAGTTGAGCTGCGCGGCCCACAACTAGATTGAAGGACAGTGACTTGGAGCTGATGGGCCCTGGAGAAACACACTGTTCTCCAATATTCCCTAATAAACCTTAAAAAACCCAAAAACTGAGAAACATTGTTTGCTTATCATTTAATTAGCCCTGAGATCTAGACACATGAGTGATACCATTGCACTAATTTCTACTCTGGGAAGGGTGTGAATTGTGACAGAAGTTAAGTATAAAGGACCTGAGCTGAACCATTACTGGAGACTAAGAACCAACCAGGTAGCATCTTCCACTAGATGGATGGTAATTCCAAAAGTACCTATCTTAAAATAGCTTGTGTTCTCAAATTTTATCTTTATATAAGCTATTTAACAATAGACTATATTTCCCATTAGAGGCAATTCTATATCAGTTTGATTTAAGTAATTGTTAGATCATAGGGACTCACTTGGTCCCGTACATTAATTCATTAAACCAATATTTTCTGTGAATCTATGATGTTCCAGGGAACAACTGGCACTGGGGATAAAACATGACTATAGTTTTGTCCCTCCTATCTGAGATTCCTTGGCCTCAGGAGCTGGGTCTTCTGTCTGTATCCCCATTACCAAGGAAGTGCTTGACCAATAACATTTGCTCAACAAATAAAGTTACTGAATATTCAAAGTATGATGAATGTTCAACAAAAATGATGCTAACTCTATATAGTGGGCATACCTCAGAATAGAGGGACTATGCTGAGCAAAATCCAGTGGGGCATAAAAATACAGTGTGTCCTAGTTACGTAGCAGGAAATGGCTGGAAAGGTGTACTGTGGTCAGACAACGGAGCCATTTATGACCATCCAGCAGAGATGTGATTATTCATATTAATGTTTTATTCATTCATTTATTATTTGAATGATGAATTGAAATCTTTCATCATTTTGATTCGTGGATCCTTCCAAATACCTAAGACTCCATTATAAGATTATATAGAGTATAATTGTGTCTTTTTGAGAACACTCCGGGGAATTCCTTCAGCCCAGGAGTTCTTAACTTGGAATTAGGAGTTTCTTCAATTTAGATGTGAATGCTATTTATTTATTTTTATTTTATTCTAACTGAAATTTAAAATTTCCTTCTTATTTGAATGTAGGTAACCAACCCAAACCAGCATTATTAGTACCCATGACTTTACCACAAATAGAAATCAGAGGTAGTTTTATATCATAGTTCAGTTGTTGAAGATGCCTCAAAATATCATTTAGGCTCATCATTGTGAAATTAAGGTGGTAATTAGACCTTCCACAACATTTTAAAATTTAATGTGTTGAAGAAGCACATGTATTATTATCCCACATATTTATTTTCTAAAACTATTTTGGTTACTATATTTGGGTATAATTGGTTTTCTTGGTAATCCTATACATTCTATTTGATGTTTGTATATATGTACATGTGTATGTATATATGTGTGTATATAGTTAATGTATTTAAAACATTATGTTGAAGCACTTTTACCAGACAGATAAAGGGTTGACTGCCCCAGTCTTGCATAGGGCCTTAAATTTTAAAATAAATTTCTTTTCTCTCTTTTTGGAACAACTCCATGATATTTCACTATTGCCCCAAATTCTTGCAAATATCTCTAGGGGTACTGGCAGGCTTTTAAACAACTCTACTAAACTATGTGACCAAATTATTTGTATTTACCTAATTTAATTAATAACTTATTGAACAAAGCTCTATGCTATGTCTAATAAAGTATAAAAAAATGAAAAAGACATAGACACAATTTTCAAAGGAGCTTGTAATCTCTGGGAGGAGTAGACAGATAACACAAGGCAGGAAGAGCTGATGGGCTGGAGGTGGCAGATTAGTGCTGTTTAGTCTGAACACAGAAAACGAGCCAAGCTGGTGGCTTACAATTGGAAACTATGTTGTGATGATGTGTCTGCTATTTCAGAAGTTCACTGATGGTTAAGACTGATATTTGGGAGCTCTAGCTGATGCTGGGGATAGGATTTCCAAAGAGATTATGGCACACTATTTAGAGTTACGTTTTGCTCTTCCAGCTCCATCAAAACAGGTTTTCTCTAAGAAAAAGTCAGTTCTGCAGAGTACTTTGGCTCTTTTTTATTTCTTACACCTCAGTGACAATCTTTTCAGTGAGGAGACAACAGAAGAAGTTGTATGTCCAAAAAATTAAAAATATCTACACCATCATGAGATGGGGGCTCTGTGGCAAGAGCAGCATAAGACTCAAAGGTTTTAGTTGAAAAGCGAAATTAAATGGCATGACTCTATAGATGAATTCAATCTATTGTTTTATTATTACCGTATTTTCCCCCAAATAAGACCTAACTGGAAAATAAGCCCTAGCATGATTTTTCAGGATGACATCCCCTGAACATAAGCCCTGCGTCTTTTGGAGCAAAACTTAATATAAGACCCAGTTATATTTTTGGGGAAACATGGTAGAAGTGTGATATTTAGAATAAAGAAGATGATTTTTTAATCTACTCTATACTTTCCTTACGACACTGAAAATGAATGCACCATCTCATATAGTATTCAATTTTGCAGCATTGAAAACATTGCAACTAAAGTAGCATGATCTACTTCTAAAAACCTTATAAAAGGGATTCTAAAAATGGTTGGTAGTGATTGGGGGCAGTTCCTAAACCCTTCGACTCTGAATTATATCATTTTATAGGTTATACACACCTGTGTTTAGTGTGTTGTGACTTCGTGCTCAAAAGACAGACAACTATGAAACAGACAAATCAGACACAGGTGACAGAATTCCTCCTTCTGGGACTTTCTGATGACCCATACACCCAGCAGCTGCTATTCATCTTATTCCTGGGTATCTACCTGATCACTGTGTTTGGAAATCTGCTTCTCATGTCCCTTGTTTATGTTGACTCCCTGCTTCACACACCCATGTATTTTTTTCTTTGCAATTTATCTCTGGCTGACCTCTGTTTCTCTACCAACATCATTCCTCAGGCCCTAGTCCATCTGCTATCCAGGAAGAAGATCATTCCATTCACACGTTGTGCAGCTCAGCTTCTACTCTTCCTCGTTTTTGGGTGTACACAGTGTGCCCTTCTGGCAGTAATGTCCTATGATCGGTATGTGTCCATCTGCAACCCTTTGCATTACCCCAGCATCATGACTTGGAGGGTGTGTGTGCAGCTGGCTGCGGGATCATGGACCAGCGGCGTTCTGGTGTCTGCAGTGGACACCACCTTTACACTGAAGCTACCCTACCGAGGCAGCAATAGTGTTGCTCATTTCTTTTGTGAGGCCCCTGCACTGTTGCTCCTGGCATCCACAGACACTCGGACTTCAGAGATGGCCATTTTCCTCATGGGAGTCATGATTCTCCTTATACCTGTTTCCCTAATTCTGGTATCCTATGGCTGCATTATAGTGACTGTGGTTAGAATGAAGTCAGCTGCGGGGAGGCTCAAGGCATTCTCCACCTGTGGCTCCCACCTCATAGTGGTCATCTTCTTTTATGGGTCAGCGATTATCACCTACATGACACCAAAGTCTTCCAAACAACAGGAAAAACTGTCATCTGTGTTCTATGCAATGGTGACCCCCATGCTTAATCCCCTCATCTACAGCTTGAGGAACAAGGATGTGAAGGGAGCGCTGAGGAGAGTCGCCACAAGGAATTTCCCATGCAGGCTGACAGTGAGACCCTCCTGATTCCCTCCTTATAAGACTTGCTAAGTAGTTCCCTCAGCAAGACTGGAATGTGGTACAATTCTTATCTTTGGGCCTTATCCACAGACTCACTCTCCATCCTTTATCCAGTACTTCCTTTGTAGAAGAAAAAGAATAATAATTCATGGAGCACTAGGAAGGAGGGTCTGCTTCCTTCTGGTTGGTCTTTTAGCACCTAAGCATTAGGAAATGCCCTGAGAAACATTCACATTTTATAAACCCTGGAACCTGTATATATATATTTTTTATCATGCTACATATTACTATCTATCTATCTCAGATCCTACGCCAACTCCTTTATCTTTTGGTATTTCTGAATCTCTTTGCATCATCAAATAATCAATAAACTAGCAAACATTACTTAATCACTTACTGTGAGCTAGTTGCTACATGTATGTGTACATGTACCTACATGTGTGTTTGAGGTAGGTCGTGAACAGAACAAGTACAATGAAGCAAAATTTATGAGCTGTGCTATATTTCTTCTGACACTCTTGATAGAGACATGAGTGTTTTATCTGTCAGGCAACACCTTTATGAAGGTAAAGACAAGGTTTTGGAAACCAAGAAGAAATAGTAACTTTCCAGGGTAACAAGAGTGAGAAGCTGTTACCATCCCTAGGCCTAATGGATCAAGAGGAGGCAACTAGAATTTGGGGAGGGTAGCCACATATAGAAGGCAACCAGGCAGGAGCTGTGGACTTAGGAATATGGAAGTGAGGAAGCCATGTGGGTGAATATCTAAAGCTATTCTCTGCCCACCTTGTGATTTCCTGTTACCATATTAAAAAGAAATCCAGGATAACCTCCCCACATGAAGATCCTTAATTTAATCACATCTACAAAGTCCCATGTAAGGTAACACGTACAGTTTCTGGATCCAGAACACGGACATCTTGGTGGGCCCATTATTCTGCCTACTCTACCAAGGTCAAGTGAAATGAATGTGATGGAGTGATTAAAGCCTGGATAAAATTGGAGGTGATAAATTTATAATGGTGCCAATCTGCTTAATTGTGTGATTGCCATCAGGTAAGTAGAGTCCTGTGATTTGCCTTTTCATTTGCAAGTTCTTATGGTACTTCATTCAGAATGTGGTCCTCTCCTGGAGCCCTGGCTACATGAGAGCTGAAGGATACTTTGTGTGGGAGATTGAACTGGTCCTGGTACCTCCATGGCACACAGAATTTGTGGAGAAGACATGCCTATGCAGTAAATGCTATTTTATTTTGTTAATTATCAATACAGTCTTATGAATAGTTTACACAAAGCTATGGTGCCCATGTCTCAAACCTATTGTTTGTCAAGAGTTCAGAGTTGGACAATGTTCACTGGACAAAACCATAAGGACGGGCTGCTACATTGTTTGAGTGATATGCAAACTTAAAAGGGATAGCTGATTTCATCCAATCACAACAATATTACAAAAAGAAATCTAGTAAACAAAGAAACTTTGTTTCACTTCCAAAGCAAGTGGAAGTTTTAAATATCTTTTTATCTCTCTCACTAGAATATAATTTTTACGAGGCAATAAATCTGTTTCATTCACCAATGTGTCTTCTGGGACTAAACAGTGTCTAACACATGCTGAGTAATGAATAAAAATTTGTTGAAATTTTGAGTTCAAATAAAAGAATGAATCAAAACTCTATTATTTATTATCATTACTTTACCTTGTAAACAGATTCTTAAAAGTGTAGTTTTTTGAGAAACAGAAGAAAGAGTATAAAGCAGAAGATTATAAAATAACATGGATGAAGAAGTTCGAGAAAAGTTAAAACAAATTAAAAATGGCAAATTGTAACAAAGTTGTCCACCTTCAAATAGGCCCCCAATCTGTGTAACCTCCTGGCATCCTCAGAAACATTGTGTCACAGTCCCATAGGACAATGGGCCTACTGCAGTTCTTTTCTCACAGCTCATATTCTTTCATTCAGAAATGGATCCCAGTGGAAAATCCAAAATCCCCGTGGGTATACTGTGGCTCCTGGAAAGAGTGGAGACCAGAACCTCATTTGAGGACTTTGCTTTTCTTTCCTTTGTCCTTGCAATCTACCTTTTTAGTTCCCATCTAAGTCAGTCATAGTTTCTGTGGGCCCAGGGTCCTGTGGATGACCCTTCTCAGTGCCGCCTTCACTTCACTATTCCTTAAGCTGTAGATGATGGGGTTCAACATGGGAGTCACCACCGTGTAAGAGAGTGACAGCAACTTCTTGCTCTCAGGAGAAGTGCTGGACCGGGGTCGGAAGTATGTGAGGATGGCAGTGCTATAGAAGAGGGAGACAACCAGGAGGTGGGAGGAACAGGTGGAGAAAGCCTTGCGTTTCCCCTCAGCTGAGGGCATCCTGAAGATGGTGGAGAGGATGCGGACATAGGACCCCAGGATCAGCAAGAAAGGGAAGAGGATGAATAGGACAGTGGCTGTCAGAGCCTCCAGTTCAAACAGAGAGGTGTCTGCACAAACCAGTGCAATGACAGGGGGGCTGTCACAGAAGAAATGGTTCACCCTGTTGGGGCCACAAAAAGGGAAGCTGAAAATCCACGTGGTTTGCACAGTGGCCACTGGAACCCCTGAGAACCAAGAAGCAGCTGCCAGCTGGGCACAAGCCCTGCGGCCCATGATGACTGGGTAACGCAAAGGGTCACAGATAGCCACATAGCGGTCATACGCCATTGTGGCCAGGAGGCAGCACTCAGCAGCCCCAAAAAAGAAGAAGAAATACATCTGAGTGGCACAGCCAAGGAAGGAAATGGTTGTGTCTTGAATGATCAGGGTCCCCAGCATCTTGGGCACAATGACCAAATTGAAACCTATTTCCAGGAAGGACAAGTTCCTGAGGAAGAAGTACATGGGACTTTGTAGGGCAGAATCAGCTGTAGTGACCAGGATGATGAGGACATTGCCCATTAGGGTAACCAGGTAAATGGCCAAGAAAAGGAGAAATAGTAGAGCTTGTAGCTCAGAAGACAAGTTTGAGAAGCTCACAAGTACAAAGTCACTAACAGTTGTCCAGTTTCCCCACATCATTCTTCTGCCCAGGATGTCATTGGGCATTCACACTCCAGGAAGGAGAAGTCTTCATTTGTTAATTAGACTTCTATTATACTCTTAGAAAGAGAATCTCCTGCGGCCTCATTCTCTATCTCTCTTGTTATAGTTATTGAAGATCAAATAGCTGTACTTAAAAAAAAAATGCAAAAAATAAGTCTGACTATGGGAGTCACAACTTTTTGGAAGAGTACTAACCTTTTATCAGACTGACCGGAGGCACGCCATATATATCTATACATCTCTTGACTTTTCTCTGCTTTTCTCTTTCCCTTTGCATCAGTCAATGACACTAAGAAGCCAGGCCAAGCATTTCTGAAGAGAGCGTTCTTGACACATGGTAAAACGTGGTGAGGTGATTCAGGATATGTTTTCTGCAAAACAAAAGGGTGGGAAGGAGAAAGCAAAGGAAGTGAGACAACAGTTACCAAGGATCCCTGAGGAAACCTGAATGTGTCTCAGTCTCCAGTAGCCCACACTCAGGAAGGTTTCAGCAATAATGGAGTAGTCTTCATTTATAAACTCAGACAATTTCGGTTTAAACAAGAAGACACACAGTATAGAAACTGTGGTTTATTTTGATCCTGGGGATAAATATTCTCCATGTGGCCATATGTGATCAGACAAAAGGAATACAGACTCAAGAGGTATCAGACCTCTGAGAGAATCTAGGTGTGTTACGTGGAAATCCTTTATCAGCTTCAATTGGTTGAACTGTGCCTTCACTCTCATGAAATATGAAGTGTTACATGTTAATAAATACCAACTTAAATATGCAGGTGTGACTAATAATATTAAATCATATGAAAAAGAAACAGACGTTTCAATCATTGTATCAAAAACTAAGCTTCAAAACTGGGACTCTGAAATTCTTTCTGATAACTATACACTTAATAAAGGAATAAATCTAGCATGGTGACTTAGCATGGTGACTGAAACATAGTACACGCTCAACAAATGCTAACCAGTATAATTATTATGACATAATGTTAGATGTACCTTCCAAAATCCACTTGTCATGTAATCCATTGCCCAAACTCACTATAGTCCTTGCTCTGTAATATCTAAGAGGATAAAATAATTTATTCAATAAATATTGTCTTCTGTGTGTCAGACACTGTTCTAGATACTAAGGATGATACAACAGTAAGTCAAACAAACAAAAATCTCTTCCTTCATACAACTCATCTTCTAGTAGGGAAGACAGATTATAAACAAATTATGTAGGTAGAATATGCAGTATCTTTGATAGAAGAACAACGGAGAAAAATAAAGCAGTGGAGAAGGAGACAGGCATTGGGGTGTGAGGAGTGTCACAGAAAGCTTCTCTGAAAAAAATGACATTCGATTAAAATCCTGAGCAGGTGCGAGATGTGAAGTCAGAGTGGTGAAGGAAGAAGGGAGGTAAAGGGCAAAAACAGTGAGAAAGTACTATTTCAAAAATTTTGCGGAATCCTATTCATTTTACAAACTTCAAGCAGGGCATCACTTCTGTGAAAATTTTTTTGGGGATGTCTTGTCTCTATTTTCATAGTAAGAATTAACATTTCTTGAGCACCAAATAAATGCCAGACACTAATCTAAGTGTTTTTGCATGTATCATGTTGTTTGTCTCACAACAACCTGAAGACATAGGGACTATTATTTTACAGCCAAGGAATGTGAGGCACAGAGAAGTTGAGTAATTTTTCTAAAGTTAGGCAGCCAGCAATGTTGGCATCAGGATATGCATTCTGGGCAGCCCAACTCCAAATCATGGATTTACTCATCAGGCAACACGCACCCACTCTCTGAAAACAGGAATGAGTCCGAGCTCACAGGTGAGGAGGTCAAACCTCAGTGTTTGGGTTTGGGTGGCAGTAGGAGAGAAAAGACCAAGACAATTCCTAGACGGGGGCAGGAAGTTTCAAGATATTAGCAACACTGGAGACCTGGAATACCAATTTCATAGTCCTTATTTTAGAATAATCAATTATTTATGTCTCTATCTCATACTCTAGATGGTATACTCCTTGATAGTAGAAATTATGTTATTCAACTTTTTATCCCAATTCGTAGCAAGGTTAATGCCCAGTAAATTGTTATTTGAATGAATGAATAAATAATGAAGAAAATGTGGGAAACGATTGGGGAAATATCTATATAGACAGAATGTGGACACAGTGAGCTCCACACATAAGGAATTTAGACACAAAAGACTACATACGTCAACAATACAGCCTCATACAATATGCACTGATTTAAACAGGGACAAGTTATAAATTATACCCAATTACATTCTTTAACTCAAGCCTTTTCTTTATCTACCCCATTTCAGAAAATGCCAACACCCATAGTATAACCCAGGAACTGGGATAAAAATACTTTATTTCATCTCCCACACTTGATTAGTTTTCCTCCTAAACACCGATTCAGTGTCACCTTCTGCATCCCTACCACACTGCCTTTAGATTATGGGTCTTACTTTCTCTGGCCTGGAATATTGTAGGAACACAATTCCAATCCATTCTTTTCAGACAATTCTAGGCGTGTGTGTGATCTGACAGCAACTCTGATTAGTTACTTACCTGCCTAACATCTTTCAGTCACTCCCTACTGTCCCTTTAACAAGGTTTTCCTCTGTGATATCTGATTATTTTTCCAGTTTCAAATTCCTTACACTGCCAATGCACGCGTCACACGAAAACATGTCCTGTTTTGCGCACACTTCATATTCTCTCCCCTCTTTGTATTTACGCACGTGGCTCTCTACTCTGGTTCTCATACCTCTTTCTGCAGTTATGTATAACTTCCTGCTTATCATGCAACTCTCAGCTGAAACATCATTTCTTTGTGAAGTTTCCCTTTCTTCCCTTGGCAAATCAAGGGACTATTCTTTTATTCCCTTATAGCACTTGGTGTCAGCCTCTATTAGAGCAGTTTTATAACTGTGTATGCGTACATTTACGAAGTCTGACAATTAAGTTCATGAACTTGTTGCAACAAGGTTGCTAACCTTTTTTGATATCAGAGGGATTATTTATTATGAATTTGTACCAACTGGACAAAGAGTTAACCAAGTTTACTATTTGGAAGTGCTGAAAAGGCTGCATGAAAAAGTTACACAACCTGAACTTTCCACCAACAATTTATGGCTCTTGCATCACGACAATGTACCAACTTACTTGGCACTGTGAGAGAGTTTTTAGCCAGTAAACAAATAACCATATTGAAACACCCTCCCGACTCACATGATCTGGCCCCCAGTGACTTCTTTCTTTACCCGAAGATAAAGGAAATATTTAAAGGTAGACATTTTGATGACATTCAGGACATCAAGGGTAATATGACGACAGCTCTGATGGCCATTCCAGAAAGAGTTCCAAAATTGCTTTGAAGGGTGGACTAGGCACTGGCTTCCCAAGGGGAGTATTTCAAAGGTTACCGTAGTGATATTCAGCAATGAGGTATGTAGCACTTTTTCTACTAGGATGAGGTCAGGAACTTAATTGTCAGACATCGTGTTGGTGTTTTCTAATTGTTAATACTATGAGGACAAATTTCTTCATTTGTCATTGTAGCTTCGATAGTTAGTGGAGTGCTTATCTCCAAGTGCTCAGTAATTAATGTAGCCTAAAGTCTAATTACTTTTAATTACTTTGCAGTTTGAAGACACTATTGGATCTTTAGTTAAGCCTACAGTCAAGTAAGGCTTGTGTGTGTGTGTGTGTGTGTGTGTATGTGTGTGTGTGTATGTGTTTTATAGGTGGTACAAGTTTCATCTTCCAAGGTATATTTATATCGTTTAATTTTTTTGCTATGTTCTGAGAAAATATTTTAAAAACTTTATTATAAGAGCTTTATGTCACTCAGTGTGCCATGGATGTCCACTCCTCTCAAATATGTAATCAAAATATTTTCTAGGACATATAGGACTCAGGGCATATCACTTAATCCATATCCCAAAATGGGTTGATACCAATTTTTAATCGCTAATTTTTGGGCAAATAGCAAAGCCATTCATTATTTTTTTATAGCAGTGACTTTAAATCATTTTTGACATGGATTAGGTATAAATAAACATTGTTTACTGTTATCTGGAACATATCTCTTTAGTGAAGTAACAACGTTCTCATGAAAGAGTACATCAAATGCCTTAGTGAAATGCAGATAAACCATATTAATACTCACTCTTTAATCCAAGATCTAATGCCAACTTTCTTGTAAAATCTCTTCTGACCACACTCATACTCCAAATAGGTATAATTAATTAATCTCTCCCTTGTGTATCTTAAAATACTTTATTATGACAAACATTGTAACAACAATAAATATTTATTGAATTACTAATTTACACTTATATTAATGTCATTAGTTAATTGGCTTAACATAATAATATCTTCAAAAGTTAATGCAGTTCTTTCAGATGGACTAAACCAATCACTTACTTTTTGTATTTATAAAAAATCCTCTTAATGTTTTAAATTATTGTCTTGTAAGAGAAATGGAAATAAATGTAGAATTATAAAACACCACAAATTTGAATTATCGTTGTCATTATTATTAACTATAATTTCTATAGTTTTAAAAAAACTATTACTATAGTTTCTATAGTTTCTAAATCAAATCTTTTAGTAAAGCAGTGTTGTATAGATAGAAAACAATCTAATGAAGTATAGCTGAGACCCATGACAATTGAAACTGGAGGAAAACTGTAGCACAACGCAGGTTGAAAATTTCCTAATGACACACTACCAGACGACAATATTTAGATATTGTGTCTACACGGCAACAGGCCATGAGAAAAAAGGTTCCCAGGCCCAAAACTCAGACATTTCAAAGAGAATCTTTGAATGTCTAGTTAGTGAAGCCGGGGGACTTGCACATGCCTAACAAGAGGTTTTTGACTTTTAAAGCAGAGGTGCCCCCTCCTTTTTTTTCTTTTCCAAACCAAATCTTACAAAGAATCTCAATACTGAAACCCAACGAGGATGAACAAGGACAGGAGTCAGGGCTCAGAGCCCTACTTGCTTGGCTTTCCCTTTTCACCTGTCCCCTGAAATGGCCCCTCATGCATCTTCTTAGGACCTTAGGGCTGCACAAAACACAGTATGAAAGCATGATTCACGACTTTGCATCTGCTTTCTTCCCATGGTTGTAATTCTATACTTTCCTTCATTTGCCTTGATCCTTCTCTAACCCTTCCCTTTATATTTTGTTTTGATCTAGCCTTCCTTCTATTTCTCTTTCATATGTTTCACCTTCCCCTCCTGTGTTTATTATTCTATCTGTTTTTCCTTACTAAATAGCAAAAGGATGGTAGAGCGGAAGTTGCTGGGAAGACTTTGAAGAACTGCCTTCCTCTAACTGCATGAGTACAGGTTTGGCTGTAAGGATGTTATTAGTGCAGTATAATTCAGGTACTGTTTTACTTCGAGTTTTGCAAGCTTGGAGCCCTGGATAAGTGTGGTTGTGGTTGCAGCCATCAGACAGAAGGAGAGAACCCTAGGGGGGAGGGGAAGTTATGGGGACACTAGGTTGAGCTTGGCTGGCCAGCTACAGCTCTAGCCAGAGTGTCTCCTTTTAAGGATAGCACCTTGGAGATTCCATGTTTTGTTTCAACAAGGAAGAACTAAATAACACACTTAAAAGAACTCTGTGAAAATGCCACATAAATGATAGTTTGAGACCACATAGCTATAATGGCCAGGATGTTGGACTCATAAATTCAGAATTACGGTTCTGGTTATTATTTTTTTAGCTGCGAGACACAGAGCTACTGACGACATTTTCTGAGTTATAGTTTTCTCAAGTATAAAATGATGATTATTATAAATGCATTATCCACCTCACAGGGTGGTTGTGGGTGTGAAATGAGATAATATTTGTGCCCAAACTTTGAAGCATTCTAAAACACAATACATATATTATCATTGTTTTCTATTCTTTCCGTTTTCCTAATTTGTTAAGTCTTATAAAACTCCATGTTCTTTACTTGAGACCTCTGATTTCCTTTCTTGTCTCTCAGAAATGTGTCACAGAAGACACATTTTTTGGTGGTGAGCCATTATTCTCTTTACAAGTGATCAAGCCTGTGCCCTATCCACTCACCCTTTACTTACCTCCTGTCAACGAGACTTGTCTGTGTCACATTTCCGGAGAAGCCCTGGTTTGCATGAGTCACTCTAGAGCAGACTATGTCTGAATGAGTGTCTCCAGGGCAGTCCTAAATTATGGCTGTGCTTGTCATGTCAGAAGAGCTCAGGACTGTGTCTGTGCCAGTCATTCCAAAGACACTCTGGCTGTGCTTATCTTGGTCCACATTGCTGGTGAACCCTGGGGTTGTGCCTTGGCATATTCTCAAAATTTCTTTGCCTTAAAGAAGCTGTGTCAGACATCTCAGGTAAATCCTGGGCTGTGGCTGGGCCGGTCCTTATAAAGATGTTCGACTGTGCAGCATTAGTCACACCAGAGAAGCTCGCTGGGCCTGTGTCAATCACTCTAGAGGATTCCAGGCTGAGTCTCAGGACTATTTTGGTCCCTGCTGTTTATTGTAGAGTAGTGATTCCCCCAGTGCTTCTTCTTTCTCAGGTGAAGTCACAGATTCACTTTCTGACAGGTGTGAGTTTTGAGGAGTTCCCAGGAGTGCAAAAATTCATGAAGATTCTGCAACTCCATAGTTGAAGGAAGGTCTCTACTGAAGTTCCAATTGTTCCTGGACTTGTGAGGCTACAGAGCAAAGGATAAAACTCAGTAGTCTGGCTGTCCTCCAAGGAGCATGCCAGTATTCTCTTTTTAATTTAATTTGTAATTTTTTCCAGCTTTATTGAGATATAATTGACATATAACATTGTGTAAGTATAAAGTGTACAAAGTGATGATTTGATACATGTATGTATGTGAAATGATTACTACAATAGGTTTAATTAACACCTCCATCACCTCCCATGATTACATTTTATGGTAAAAGTTAAGACACTTTTTTAAAACAACTTTAAAGTATAGAATACAATATCGTTAACTGTAGTCACCATGTTATATATTAGATCCCCAGAATTTATTCATCTTACAACTGAGTTTGAAACCTTCGACCAATACCTCCCCATTTCCCCTCCTTATACAGCCACTGGTAACCATTATTCTGTTCTCTGTTCCCCTAAGTTTGGTACTTTTTTTTAGATTCTACATATAAATGAGATCATACAGTATTTGTCTTTTTCTGTCTGACTTATTTCACTTAGCATAATGCCTTTAGGGTCCATCCATGTTTTTGTAAGTGACAGGACTTCCTTTCCTTAATGGATGATAAATATTTCTGTGTGTATGTATGTGTGTGTGTGTGTGTGTGTGTGTGTGTGTGTGTGTGTGTGAGACATTTTCTTTATCCATTCATCTGCCAATGGATACTTAGACTGTTTCTATGTTTTGGCTGTTGTGAACAATGATTCAATGAATATGGTAGTGCCAGTGCAAAGATCTCTTCAAGACAGTGATTTCGTTTTCTTCATGCCAGTGCTGTTTTACATGTTCCCTCACTTTTGATTTTTATTGAATTGGTTCTCAGGAGTGTTTTTGACCTGGACTCAGGAGAAATTTTGAAGCATGGGAAGGAAAGCCCATTAGTCATAATCTGAGCCAAGTGGAGAATATTAATAAAAACTGTAAGCAGTTGGTTGGAGATGCTGTTGGTTGCAGAGGCTACTAACTCCTGGTTGAGATAAAGAGAAGATAGTCTGACTAACAGTCTCAAAATCCTAACATTTCTGGAATAGGAATTGAAGTTGAGGGAGTAAAATGAAGTCCATGCTTTGAGATAAAATTTCCCCCAGCTGATAAGGGCTTTATCCCAAGACTCTAATGCATATCTGAACATTTCTTACAGTGCTTCCAAAACAGACATTTGATTGCATATTTCTTACTGAAAACAGTCATCATATCTGACTTGTTTATTATTGTTTGCTTAGTATCTAGCACAGTGCCTACACATATGTGCTTGAATTTTTACCCAAGGCATATTTAAAATCCTAATCTCCTGGCACATCCTCCACCTATATAACTTTCCATTTTGAGATTTTCCATTTTAATTGATTAAAATGGCACATTCATCTTGCACTTTGCTCTAGGAAAGTGGTCCACGTTTCCAACAAAAGTGATAATAGAGAGGTGGCTCAGTGGATAAAAAGAATAGTATTTATTCCTCCCCCGCCCCCTCGCCCTGATAACTCTTTTCTTTGTCTAGTATATAATCTAAACCCCTGTTGGTTCCCATGTTTATTTGGGATTACAGCCAAAGATAATGTAAGAGTACGAACATCTACATGACTTCTCTGTGTCATTTTTCCTCTCATCCTCTCCCTCTCCCCAAGTCCTGCTTACTTTGGAAGAGGAGCAACTGGCCAAAGAACAAACACATAAGATTCACTTTGGATGTTTGTTCATTCATTCAAAAATATTTATTGGATACCTAACATGAACAAGGCACTGAGGTTTCAGTAGTAAATTTAATAAACATTGTCCCAGGCCTTGTGGAACACAGAATAAAAATGGGAAAACAAACATCAAAGACTCATATAAAAATGTAAAATTACAACTGTGATGAATATGTAACTAGAAGAAAATGATGTAGCTGCAAAAACAGCACCACCATTTCCCAATTCCTTGGACATAACTATGAGTATGAGAGACTTGAATAATAATGTAATGAATTTATTGTGAATAGCAACCTCAAAGCTTCAGTGATGTCTTTGGATGGCTTAGTGAAAACTCTTTAAGGGGTAAATCATTCATTACGAGCTACTTTCTCAGTCCCAACAATGCCAAAAGGACCCCTGTAAAAGTGGGAGATGAACAAAATGAACCATCACTGCTCTATATAATGATGTGAGGTTCTGAGTCTATTATAAAAAATAAAAGCACCTTGAAAATGATGAATTAGATAAGAAAATTTTATTTCATACTTATGTGCTTGGTTCTATTGTTTCTGACAATTAATGCATATGCTTGGAAGGTGGACTTGGATGTCTGTGTATTTAAATTACAGTAGTCTCCCATTCAAGTACCAAACTTATTGATGTTGGTCTTAGAAAGATTTTATGAATTTGACCTCAAAGGCAAGGGAAGTAAAAGCAAAAATAAATGAATGGTACCATATCAAACTAAAAACCTTCGGCACAGAAAAAGAAACCATCAATAAGACAAACAGGCAATCAACTGAATTGGAGAAGATATTTGCAAAGAACACCTCCGATAAGAGGCTAATATCCAAAATATATAGAATTCATACAACTCATCAGCAAAAAAACAAACAATCCAATTAAAAAATGGGCAGAAGACCTGAACACACATTTCTCCCAAGAAAACATACAAATGGCCAACAGATATATGAAAAAACGCTCAACTTCACTGGTTATTAGGGAAAATGCAAATCAAAACCACAATGAGATACCACCTCACACCTGTTAGAATGGCTATTATCAATAAGACAAGTAATAACAAGTGTTGGAGAGGCTGTGGAGAAAAAAGAACCCTCATACACAGCTGGTGGGAATGTAAACTGCTACAGCTACTATGGGAAACAGTATGGAGTTTCCTTAAAAAATTAAGAATAGAATTACCATATGACCTAACAATCCCTGTTTTGGATATCTGCCAAAAAAAAAATCTGAAAACATTTATCTGTAAAGATATATGTACCCCTATGTTCATTGCAATTTTATTTATGGTGGCCAAGATATGGAAACAACCAAAGGGTCCTTTGATAGATGATTAGATAAAGATGTGGTACATATATACAATAGGATATTACTTGGACATAAGAAAAGATGAAATACTGCCATTTGCAACAAAATGGATGGATTTTGAGATTATCATGCTAAGCGAAATGAATCAGACAGAAAAAGCTGAGAACCATATGATTTCACTCATATGTGGGATATAAAACTGAAAACAACAAATAAACAAGATGAACAAACAAGCAAAAACTCAGACACTGATAGCAGTTTAGTGGTTACCAGAGGGTAAGTGGGGGAGGTAGAGGAGAGTAAAGGGGGTCAAATATATGGTGATAGAAGAAGATTTAACTTTGGGTGGTGCACACACGATGCAATATACAGATGATGCATTATAGAATTGTATACTTGAAACTTATATAATTTTATTAACCAATGTCAACCCAATAAATTTATAAAATTTTTTTAATTAAAAACTTTACAGTAATCCCCCCTTATCTATGGGGGATATGTTCCAAGACCCCCAGTGGATGCCTGAAACAATGGATAGTACCAAACCCTATATCCACTATGTTATTTTTTTCCTACACATACATACACTTTATGGCTTCTCTTTGGCATAACTGAATTGCCAGCATCACTACTCTTGCACTTTGGGGCCATCATTAAGTAAAATAATGGTTACATAAACATAAGCACTGCAATACTGTGACAGTCAATTTGATAACCAACATGGCTACTAAGTGACTAATGGGTGGGTAGCCTATACAGCACAGAAAAACTTGACAAAGGGAGGATTTCATCTCCCAGGTCGAATGTCGCGAGATGGAGCAAAATTTCATCACACTAGTCAGAACAGTATGTAATTTAATACTTATGAATTGTTGATATTTGGAATTTTCCATTTAATATTTTCAGACTGCAGTTGACCATGGGTAACTGAAACTGTGGAAAGCAAAACCACAGATAAGGGGGGACTACTGGATAAAAGTAGATGTAACACCAACTCACATTGATGGGTAGATGTTGTACTTGGAAAGGACATCATACATTGAACTTAGTTCTAGATTTAGGGTTTTGGTGGTCATTTCAAATTTTTTTTTAGTGTTCTGACATTGAGAAGAATTCCCTTAGACCCAGGGGATCCTCTCTAGGAGACAGAGGTGCCTGAGAGTTTTAATTCTCCCTCTTTCCTACCATGGTTCACTAGTAGCTAATGGATGACTGGGCTGGGAGTACAAAAACCTACTTCCCATGACCTGAAACAGAACAAACTCTGAACTTTGTTTATGGTCTGGAGTTCCCTGCTGGATCAGGTTGAGTCTGGGCTTTCCCCTGAAATTACATGTATCGGTTAGTTTCTTCTCCATTCCTATTCCACTTTCCCCACTCATTTAATGTTTTGTTTTTGTTTGTTTCTTTGTTTGTCTGTTTTTCCCCTAATAACTCAGTTGAACTTGAATTTTTGGCTCCATATCTGATTCTAGGAGAATGTGGCCTATGATAAAAGCGTTTGGTCCCAAGTCATGATCAATTACTGCAGGTTTGGGGTAGATATTCCTAAAAGGTAAAAGGATTCATAACAAGGAAATGAAGAAAAAAGTGTTAGGCTTGTTCCTTCTGGAAAAAATATCACTTTCATACCTCTGTGATGGATCTCCTGCAGATTTTCAGAACATCTATTCTCTATCTCAGGAATTGGTCTTGTTCATGAATCAACCTGCCTCTCTTCAGCAATGCTTTTCCCCACATGCATCCACCATCAAGTCATATCAATTCTTCCCCTAAAAGTTATTTAGATTCACTTTCTACTGATACCATTCTACTCCAAGTCACCATCATATCTCAGCTGGTTTACCTATTCATTTATTCATCTTTCAGGTAGTGTTGAAACACAGGAGAATGATTTCATTGTAATATGAAAGTTTTTATTGGGCATAGCAAACCAGAATAGATGGAGTGAAGTGATAACCTTCAACACTGAAGTGTATGTCCTTAGGACTTCGCCAGGAGCCTTCTTAACTGTTTTTAAGAAAATGTTGAAAATTTGCCTGTACCTGAGGCTCCAACCCCAAAGAGAAGCACTTCTTGCTTTGCGCAGCTTTTGGCTCCTGGAAAGTGGCAGTGACTCCCACAGGACCATCTCAGGGCTGCTCCATTGGTTCAGAACATCACACTCATCGGCACTGTCTCAGCACCACACACTCTTGTTTTAGGTAAAGCATTGTTGTCATTTTCATTCTACATTATTGTGCATGTTAAATGCCTACTGTGGTGACCTCCAGCCTCACTGAGCTGCATTCCTCAGCAGTCTATGTTGTCTCTCCAGGTACTGACTATTGCTTCTGCTAAAACTCTGGCTTCACAGTTGCATATATTTTGAGTGGTCTTCCCTAACCCTGTTTCCTCATAGTATTTTTAGTGCAGAGTTTTGCAGGTTCATAGGAATGACTATGTCATATGAAAAAGAAACACTTGTGCAGCTCTCATTTTCAAAGATTTACAAGTACATTGGAAGACAAATGTGTAAAAATAAGCAAAGCATAGTATATACAAAATTTAAGTTATCTATTGATAAACTCTGAATAGATGCATATAGTAGAGAATAATTTATGCTGCTTAAGTGATCACAGGGGGACCTTGAAAGATGAGATGGATTTGGCTAAAATAAAGGTAAAAAGAACCTTTCAAGAGGAGAAAATAGAATACCATCACCAACTGCTAATCATCTAAACTATAAACTAAGAAGTCTGAATGAAATGCATGCCTTTTCTCTGATTTACTTATGTATTTCTTCCACATTTTTCAAAATTTATTTCATTCCAATTAAAATTTAATTGAGTTTTTAAAAAATTATTATACAAGTAAAATTCCAAATGTGTGATGACAAATGTTATTGACAGGGCTGTGGGGAAATAAGCTAGTTGGAGTGTAAAACGGTATGCTTTCTAATTGGATCTCCTAATTGGATGACCTGAGAAATGGAGCTTGCCTCCAGCATTCAGTTAAGTTTCAAATGACTCTCCACTCACTGTTCAAAGGGCGAGGACTTTGGGTGCTGTACAAATGGGAAAAAAGACTTTGAAAAGGAAGGAAAAAGTCTCCTTGGTCTGACATAAATATTTGGATTTTAGCTATATACCAAATTAAACGTTTATTCCCACAACCCTCTCACTTCACCTGAGATCTTTTATACCTATCCTGATATGCACTTGACAGTTAAATCTTATCAATTAACCATACACAATACGGAGTTTTGGTGACCGCAATTCAGATTGCTTTCTCACATACTTTAAAATCCTAAAACACCGGTATCTTGTAATGGTCAAAGCAGGGGATGTTTCTGAATAGGGGACAATTTTTCCAGACAACAAAATGTTTGAGTGCTAGATAGCTACCACTGAGAAGCCAGCAGCAACTTTGGTGTTAGGTAATTATCAGCATTCCTACCCCTTCTGGACATTTGTGGCTTAATAGACCCCCACAGAATCATTATTTGTACCAAATACTGCTTTATGGACACTTCCTTTCTTGCTCTCTTCTATGCCTGTGGGTTGTTTTACACAATATTAGAGACATTTTTCATGAATACTTGAAGACAGGGTTAAAATGTCACTGTCATAAAGTTGACTACTCATGTCATGTAAGTAAAATTTTTAAAAATGAAAAATGAAACATTTTCATCGTCTTTGCACTCACGAGTTTATCTTTAAAAATAATGCCCATTTGGGCATATGGCTAACATATAATAAATTTATTTATATGCTAGAGAGTCAATAAATACAGATATGCCTTGACTTTAAGTTTTAGGGATGACATATTTCCTCTAGTTATAGGTGTGAAAGAGAACTTAAAGATGTACAACCCTCTGGGGTTATAATTAAGAAATCTGGAGCTCTCGGATATTGTGTTCTGCCTGAGATCATCACAGAACAACTCCCAGGCTCCTGACTCTGTGTTTGATGTCCTTGGAGCTTTCCCTAAATTGATTTCCATTGTCTAAATCATTTTCATTATTTTCTAACTACTCAAATAAGCAAGGGTAGTTAGGAAATATTGTAAATTTGGGTTAGTTAATTGACTCCTTTAAGACCTCTCTTTTATAAAAGCATTGAAAGATGACAATTTCTCTTGCGAAGATATCACTTTTTGCTGCTGTTTTTAAGTAATAATTGTAGACTGTACTGATTGATTTTATTTTGCCAATTAACTCATTTATTTTAAAGTTGTGGTTTTTAAACTTTAGTAAGCCTAAGACTCTCCTGCAATGCGTGATTAAAAATGCAAAGTGATTTAATATGCCTGTGGTGGAGCACTTGCCTCGCATGAAAACGATACAGGTGGTTCGTGAACCACACTTGTAAAACTCGATGCTCTGCTTCCAAGGAATAAAATCTTAGGGCTGGTAATGTAGGTGAGAGGAGAGGTTTAGATTTTGGAGAAAGGAGAGATGTAGATTTTATTGAAGAACAAATTGCTATTGTCTATCAGATGAAGAGGATAAGAAAGAATGATTCAAATATGCAGCTTGTCCAAGACAAAATAGCAAAGAACAAAGAACTCGGGTAGAGAATGTGTTAGTGTTTCTTATAGTTTCTACATTACATGTGCTTTGCATTAAAGATAAATTGGCAATTCATCTTCACTTTTTGGGATAAGATGGCCTAAGAGAGCAAAAGAAACAAATTTTTAAGATATACTTCTTGATAACTAGAAAAAGTGATGAGCTCTTACATAAACCATAAGAACCTAGAAAGATATCAGGGTGAACTAAAATTTGGTGGCAGATAAAAAATAAACTTAATAGAGTGCGTTCAGACTGGTTCCTCTTTCTAGTTTTTCATGACTCTGGATGTGTACATTTATAGCATCCACTGGCTAGATGGGAGGAAGTGGAGCCTGGCTGCAGCATTTCTGTATATTCTGCAGGGTGCTTTTGGGCAATGAAGAAGGCACCCAATTCACATGATCCTCACCTTGGGGCTTTTGTGCAAAGGGCTTAAGACTTGTTGCCTAGTGGATAAACTGGACTTTGGTCCCACTCACCCCCTCTCCCAAGCACTCTTGTAAATATAGAGCTTATGCAAGTGTATGCAGAGGCCCTACCTGCTCCATAAAGGAAACAAAAACTTGGGAGGTCGGGGGGTGGGATGGGAGGGTTCTCCGGCAGTGCTATAGTGATTGACTGGATGAAAAGTCCTCAAACATAAATTTTACTTTTCATGAAATATTTCCTTTCGAGGGGAATTTGCCAATATATAGCAACATTACATATGTGTTTACCCTTTGCCCAAGAAATTCAATTTCTAGACTTCCATACTGGCAAAAACATAAAAAGGCATATTCATAAATCTATTCTTTAGCATGATTTGTAATCATAAAAGGCTCAAAACTATGGTATGTCTATAAAATAAAGTACTATGAAGTAATAAAAAAAATGAGAAATCTTTTGTGGTTAAAGAAGAGCTATGTTGGAATCAGCTGAGATCTATTTTGAAAGTTGATGAAAGCAGCATCATGATTGAAATTTATGACATCACTTCAACAAGCTAAGAATGTGAATATGGATTAGAGAGAGGTCCCATGGAAAAGAGAGGGAGGAAGAAAATGATTATTGGGCTTATAAAGATATATTTGTATATATTATTGTATTGTATTGTTTATATTATAATGTATATATTATTGATCCACTTTCCTATATTCATATCATATACCAGTGAGCTTAAAAAAGCTAACACTAACCTAAGGGGCATGAGAATTGAAATAAGACAACAAGGAGAGTTATGCTTTTGGAGGGAACATAGGGTTTTCTATCTAATCAATGGAGTCAGATTTTCTCAAAGGAAGAGAAAGTGACAAGAGGATTTTTGATTGATTTTGCTCTCTTTTACCATGCATGTCCTTAAGTTAAGATTATAAGCAGTTTCATACTATCCACAATGTGGACACAGGGTAAATATATGGAATTACTTGGCCACAGATGTATTGAAATATCAATAATAAAAAGAATATACGTCTACAATGGGCAGGCAGAGGAGTTTTCCAGGGGGTAGCAATAGGTCTAAACTACCTCAGTGTTGTTTTTTGTCCACTGAGCTCTGCAACAGTCATTTCAGTAGTTGGGTTTCATCTCAAAGGAGATATGAAGTGAGGCAAAGAGGAATCCCAAATATAAAATTGATTGTTTCCCATTCAATAAACTTTAGTCTTACCTTTTAATGTTTATGGGATATAGTTTCTAAGGCCTAAGGCTTTGCGGAAGGTCCTGCTAAGGGCATTCTTCACCTCATTATTTCTCAGGCTGTAGATGATGGGGTTCAACATGGGAGTCACAACGGTGTAAGACAATGATAGCAGCTTCTTGCTCTCGGGAGAATTATTGGCCTTAGGCCGGAAGTAGGTGAGGCCTGATGATACATAGAAAAGGGACACAACAAGAAGGTGGGAGGAGCAGGTAGAGAAAGCTTTATGCTTCCCTTTAGTTGATGGAATCTTGAGGATGGCAGCAGCGATGTGAGAGTAGGAACACAGGATCAGCAAGCAAGGTACCATGACAACCAGAACGGTTCCGATGATTGCATAGATCTCAAACAGTGCTGTGTCTGCACAGACTAGCCTCAGCACAGGGGGACTGTCACAGAAGAAGTGGTTCACCTTGTTGGTGCCACAGAATGGAAAGCTGAAGAGCCATGTGGTCTGCACAGTAGCTACAGGAAAGCCTGGAAACCAGGAGGCAACAGCCAGTTTGGCTCTTGTCCTTTGGTTCATGATGACTGGGTAGTGTAAGGGGTTGCAGATGGCTACATAGCGGTCATATGCCATGGTGGCCAGGAGAAAGCATTCAGCAACCCCAAAGAAAAAGAAGAAATACATCTGCGTGGCACAGCCAGGAAAGGAGATGGTTGTGTCCTGGGCAAGCAGGGTCCCCAGCATTTGGGGCACAATAACTAGGTTGAAGCCAATCTCCAAAAAGGACAAGTTCCTGAGGAAGAAGTACATGGGACTATGCAGCATGGGGTCAACCAAAGTAACCAGAATAATGAGGCCGTTTCCCATTAGAGTGACCAGGTAGATGATTAGAAATGTCAGAAAAAGTAACAACTGTATTTCAGTAGGTAGAGAAGAGAAACTCATGAGGATAAACTCACTTACTCTTGTCCAGTTTCCTCCAGCCATAGATATAGGAAAAATTCTTCAGCTGTGGTCATGAAGAGAGATTCTTGATTGGAAGAGTCAGATTCTAGATTTGTTATTAAAATTCCTTCTTATTGTCAAGGAAAGAGGCAAGATCAGGGTCTCAGTTGGAAGAGGAAGGGCCTTGTGTTGCCTAAGAATAAAAACACAAAGAAGAATGGCCAGAGCTTACACTCTGAGATGGGCGGTCAGCTTTTGGAGGAACTGATATTTCCCTATGTGCACATTAAAATATACCAAAAGGTCACGCCAAATCACAGCCATGTATCTCTGAAGGGGTCATCAAAGGGCCCATTTTGGGTGACAGTGAGATTCCTGAAAACACCTAAACTTTTGAGAAGCAAACCCAATATTCGTGATTTCATTAAAAAACACACATGAATACATGAGAATTTATCAAAACTTAGAAATATAATTGTAATACAGGATAATGCATCTAATAACGTTTCTACTCTTGAATGAATATTTCTTGCCTGGTGGAGCTAGCATCTATTAACAGTTACATATGAATGTATTTGTTCCTCTTATATGTTCATTTAGTAGATGAGGAAACAACTCAGAGAAGCAACAGCAGTTAAAGTTAAAGTTGCAGATCTGAAATCCAAAACACATCTGTTAAATTCCAAAGTCCTCTGAGTTCTACTGAACCATGTTTCATTGGACTGCCCTGCCTTGATCTGAAGACTAACTCATTAATTTTTAAGAGAATGATAATTGGGATTTCCGCAAAATCACAGTGAAGACAGAAGGAAAAAGAACCAAGAGAATCAATTAACATCATTAACATCAAGATGTTCAGGAGGTGGAAACAACCTAAGTGTCCATTGACAAATGAATAGATAAAGACGTTGTGATATGTATACATAATGGAATATTATTCACCCAAAGAAAACAAGGAAATCCTGCCATTGCATCAACATGGATGGACCATGAGGGCATTATGCTAAGTGAAACAAGTCAGACAGACAAAGACAAATACTGCATGATCTCACTTACATGTGGAATCTAAAAAACAAACAAAACAAAACAAAAATAAATTCATAGAAAAAGAGATTAGATTTTTCTTTTAGATGGAGGGTGGAGGGAGGAGGAATAAGAGGAAGGTGGTCAAAAGGTATGAATTCCCAGTATTAAGCTGATAAGTACTAGAGATCTAAGATACAACATGATGACTATAGTTAACACTACTCTGTGATATATAGAAAAGTTAAGAGAGCAGACCCTAAGAGTTTTCATCAGAAAGATAATTTTTTTTCCTTTTTATTGTTTGAGGTTTGACAATTATGTTCAATAACTCACCCTAGAAAAAGTGCTACATACCTCACTGCTGAATATCAGTATGATCATCTTCAAAGTACTCCCCTTGGGAAGCTATGCACTGATGCCAGCGCCTAGTTCACCCTTCAAAGCAATTTTGGAACTCTTTCTGGAATAGCCATCAGAGCTATTGTCATATTACCCTTGATTTCCAGAAAGTCATCAAAATGTGTTCCTTTCAATATTTTCGTTATCTTTGGGTAAAGAAAGAAGTCATTGGGGATCAGATCTGGTGACTAGGGAGGGTGTTCCAATACAGTTGTTTACTGGTTAAAAACACCCTCACAGACAGTGTCGTGATGCAAGAGCCATGAATTGGCAAAAAGTTCAGGGCGTGTAACGTTTTCATGCAGCCTTTATAGCACTTCCAAATACTAAACTTGGTTAACTGTTTGTCCATTTGGTACAAATTCATAATGAATAATCCCTCTGATATCAAAAAACTTTAGCAACATCGTTGCAACAAGTTCTTGAACTTAATTGTCAAACCTCATATAACCTGGAAATTCAAATTATTTACTATGACCTGACTAATATGTAACCTCTCTTCATTATTTAGCTTCTCTACTGATTGAAAATGGATTTTAAGTGAAAACAGAACTGAAGGATGAGCAAACAAACAAACCTATAGTTAGTAAGACTAGGAAAATAAATAAGGCATAAACATGGGAAAGAAAAGGATAACATCATTTCGAGTAGATGAAAGATTTAATACTAAGGAGTTCAATGAGTTGACCAATTATAGAATAGATATATAAAATAACTATTTTATAGATATATAAAATAGTTTTCCAATATTCATGAAAAAAGATAGGGAAAAAAATTTCACTGTATCAAAATACTAAATACTTTGGAATAAGCATATTAAAAATAGACACATTCTTATGGACTGTAGTATACTTTACGAAAGGTCTGACAAGTTCGCAAACTCATCCTAGAAAAAGGCTACATACCTTATTACTGAATATCACAATGGTCACCTTCGAAGTACTCCCCTTGGAAAGCTATGCACTGATGTCAGCGCCTAGTCCACCCTTCAGAGAAATTTTGGGACTCTTTTTCTGGAATGGCCATCAGAGCTACCGTCGTATTACCATTGACATCCTGAATGCCACCAAACTGTCTTCCTTTCATTGTTTCCTCTATCTTTGAGTAAAGAAAGAAGTCATTGGGGGCCAGATCAGGTGACTAGAGAGGGTGTCTACTGGTTAAAACTCCCTCACAGACAGTGCCGTGTGAGCTGGTGCGTTGTTGTGATGCAAGAGTCATGAATTGTTGGCAAAAAGTTCAGGTCGTCTAATGTTTTCATGTAGCCTTTTCAGCACTTCCAAATAGTAAACTTGACTAGCTTGTCCAGTTGGTACAAATTCATAATGAATAATCCCTCTGACATCAAAAAAAGGTTAGCAATATTGTTGCAACAAGTTCGTGAACTTAATTGTCAGACCTGTATATAATGTTAGAAAATG
This sequence comes from Rhinolophus sinicus, assembly GCF_057876585.1. Taxonomy (NCBI): domain Eukaryota; kingdom Metazoa; phylum Chordata; class Mammalia; order Chiroptera; family Rhinolophidae; genus Rhinolophus; species Rhinolophus sinicus. The sequence continues at coordinate 144,625,349 of NC_142514.1, read as the reverse complement.
TCTTGAACAAATTGACTTTTGACAAATTGTCTTTAAGAAGACAAAGGTATTATTATAAAGATATCAATTACTAACAAATCTATAAGTAAAATGATGTAATTCCAAAAACATTAAGAAAAGTAGAACAAGAAGTATATATACTGTCTGATATTAAAACATATTATATTACCTCATAATGTTTTATTATATTCTCTCATAATATTAAAATATTTTATTATATCTATTTGTATATTATATATTATATTTGTATATTTGTATATTATATCTAGTTTTGAAGAATTGGGCTTCAGGTTAATAACTGAAACAGAATGAATCTCAGGAGCACTGCATACATGAGAAATTCCAGAAACAGCTCTGGGGCAAGTTGAAGGGAAAATAAATACTATATTCTCACCTTAAACAATACAACAAAATATATCCCATGTGGATAATGATTTAAATGTAAATATGAAGCTCTAGTTGAATTTGAATAAAATATAGGTTAATATTTATGTTAGCATTCAGAATGTCTTTATTGGCATGTATTCTAAATCATAATCCAAAAAAGTTTCATTTATTTGACCATATAAAAATTAAATAAATTTGAACATTAAAAGCCTGACATAGAAATTAAAAGTAAATTCCAAATGAAGGCAACATTTACAAGATGCTCATCAAGAAAGTGTTACAGATTGCCCAAGACAAAATTAGGCAAACCTATCATCGTTTAATTCACATCATCAGAAATCAAACATAATTTTCTAAAAGGAGATTAATTTTCTTTTAAAAATTTAAATATGACAATATTTACTTTGGACAAAAATGAAAGAATATAAACATTCAAACAGTGTAGTTCCAAATGATAAGTGGATTTTATAGTATGTATCAGAAACTCTTGGAACAAGTAATCTCGTATCTTCAATTTTAGATTAGTACGGACTTTATCAGAATGCTCCTCTCAGTTTTATTTATAATAGAGTAATTGAAACAAATAAACAATAAAGGAAAATGTAAATATATAAAAATGGCAGATTGGTGAAATAAATTGTGTTATACCTATGCTATGAAATGCTATGAAGTAATTTAAAAGTATGTTGTAAGAATATTAAATGGCACGAGAAAATATTCAATACGTTCTGTAAATTGATAAATTAGGCTACAAAATAGTATTTTAAATGTAAGATATTTCTTTTAAAATGAAAAATTATCTATGAATTACTATATATATATATATATATATATATATATATATATACACACATACATATACCGGGGTTGCCAAAAAAATGTATACAAGTGGACACTTTGGTCAACGTTGCTCAAGCAGTAGTTCGCCATAATCAGAAGTGCCTGGAGGCTGATGGTAACCACTTTGAGCAACTCTTGTAATTGCAGAAGTCAGATATGACTTGTATTCATCTTTTGTTATCGGTATATATTGAGTATTACAATTTTAATACAGTTTTCCTTTCTTAAAATGTGTATACTTTTTTTGGCAACATACATATATATATGTGTGTATGTATGGTTCTTCAATTCTAATCACTTGTTAATATCCTAGGGGTGCAATTCCAAGTGTTTTAAATTTCTTATTTGCATTTTATGTTTTTTACATTATCCATTGTGAAAATATATTGCTTTTTATTTTGAAGAACAAATGCTTGGATATTATTAAGACTAAAATTCTTACAACGCAAAACAACCCATAAACAAAGGGGAAAGGTAAATGACAAACTGGGGAAGATATTTGCAATAATGGCAACAAATAATGAAAAGTATTTATCTATCTGATACATAATGTGTCATATAAAATAATTTTTATAAAGACATGCTCTACCCCCCCAAAAATAGGATACACAAAGATATACTTCACCAAGAGGTGCCAATGGCCAGTAAGCATATGAAAATTACTCTATTATGCTTGGAATAAAATTAAAAATTGTCAATATAGAAATTCAATTTCTTCATCAAATTTGAAATATTGAATAATATTCAGTGTTAGTAAGGAGTGGTGTACTAAACAATTTCTTATTTTGTTTAAGGCTGTGTAAATTAAAATAATTTCTCTGAAAATCAATTTGGTACAATTGTGTGAGGATCCTTTAATGTTCATACATTTTGATACAAGAACTCCTTTTGGCAGAAACGATGGAGGCAATGATTTTACGTGGAACTTTGTTCAGTGCCAACCATTAGAGAGATAAGTTGAAAACAATTATTAATAGATAATTGAATGATTCAATTTATAAAGAATGTACTTAAGGAAATACACAATCATTTAAGTACTTTTTGAAGAACATTGAATGCTGTAGTGTAATAATCACCATACAATATTAGATTAAAAAACAGGAATGTAACACTGCACACAATTTTGTAAACCTATGCTTCTATAAAAAGGCTGAAAGGTATATGCAAAATTCAAAAGTTATCTACTTCAAGTGGTAAGAAGGTATTTATTTTCTTATTTTTATTTTCCTGGATTTCCAAATTTTCTACAGTGAGCTAAATTTGTTATATAATAGCAATAAAACATTAAAAATAAAAATGATGATGGCCATAATGATGATGAAGTGGCAATATTTGCTGAGTATATAATAAATAGATTTATGCTTTATGCTTTACATTCATTCTCATTTTCTTCTCACAACAACTCCGTGACTTAACTACCATCATTATCCACCCCACATTAGAAATGAATAAACACAAATTCAAGGCAGATATATAATTTTGTAGTTAAGAAACTCTGCAATTATATGGGGAGTAAATGACAGAGCATTCGCTTAAAACCGTAATCAGAATAATAATAAAAATCACACTAAGGCTATTAACAAGGCATATAATATGAATATAAGCTATACCTTAAGTGTCATTTTTGGTCCTCCACTTCCATTTCTTCCTTCTCTGCTTCATTGTTGAGCAGAGAATTCTTATCATTTATTGAACAACTCAATCCTTTTGTGTCTCTATGCCATTGCATGTGACATTGCCTCTGCCAATATACAATGTCAGACTTCTTCCTTCCTATCCTCCAAACTCACTTCTGTCTCTTCTGTGATGTTTCCAGATAGAATTAGTCATCTTCTCTATTTTCCCATATTCTTTAAAAACATTTTTATTAATTTGATATTAAAATGACGTATTTACATCTCAATCTGGAAAATCCTTCAGAACATGAACTATCTTAGTCATCTTTATAGGAGGAAACCCAGTGTCCATCCAGATAAGCTATTAATATGCGTTTGAGGATGACTGATTAGATGAATGAACACATGAATTTGACAAAGTTCATTCTTCCTAAAGTTTCCATTCATCATTAGAGTTCTTGCTTTTCTCAATGACTACTTTTCCTTTAGTCAGAATTCCACTTTCATTAGAAACTCCATGTCAGGACACAGTGTAGTGTTTCGTGCTGGTGGAGAAGGATTGGGAAAGAGGAGGGAGGAGAGATGAAAAATCCTATTGGGATTTCCCATAGAACTTCTGGAAACTAAGGGGGAAGAAGAGATAGCTCCTGGCTTGGGGGTGGAAGACATCACAGAACCTGGTGGCCCATGGCCCCTTACCAGTTTCTCCAGAACTTCTGCAGGAACATCCCTCTGCTAATCATTTGACTGTCCCAGGAGTAAGAACTCACTCTTCTAGGCCTCCACACTTAGAATTGTCCTAAGGAGATAGTGGACTCTGATGTCCTCTGCATCACGAATGGTCCACTGAGGTAAGTCTTCCCTAAGTTAATTAAAGGAAAGTCAAAAAATGGAGGAAATTTATATCCTGTTGTAGTTATGACATAGAGAGGGGAAACTGAGGCCCAGATAAGAGAGAAAACTGATGATATTTTTCCAGTGTTGACATAGGAACAGAATTAGGTGCTCCACCGAACCCTGCCCAAACCTTGTCCAGTCAAGCACCTGAACCTGGAGAGGGACCCAGCTGACCTGACCCTTGGTAAAGAGCCTTACCTGTATCCAACAGGGAGACCTGCTTTGTTCAGACCTGCCTGACACCCACGTTTCATGCATGTCCTTGAGTATTTGAAAAGCTCCAGCTCTGTTGTCAGAAGAAGCAGAAGAGGAACCAAGGAAGTCTTAGGTCCATTAATGGCTGGACCTGAAACCAGGTCACTGCTGCCTTCTCTCAGGTGTGACTGAAGAAAATACATGGGTTTGCCATGACCTCAGTTCTGATTAGGAGAGTTATTTCCATCTGTGCCCTTTTTGTCCTGGGGCCAGTTGAAGGGCTGGCACTTGTGTTTTCCCCCAGGTGTTATTGGGTTCAACTTAGCTCCTCTTCCTTCCTTTCCTCTTGGGGACCTCACCTTTCTTGAATCTACTGTCCTTTGAGACCATGATGAATTTCATAAGCCAACAGGATGAAGTTCAAGAAAAGAGAACCAAACTCAGGGCTAGCATCGTGTAGAATAAAGCACAAAGTTTGAAGTCAGTGATGTAAATGTAATCGCAGTAGTGGATCTCTCTGGTTTGTGATGCTTAGCAATTTTAAGTTTATTTTAAAAAAATCAAGGTGAAGAACATTATATACACATCACATATCATAAACTGCATCTATTTTATAAAAAGAAAATTTCAAATATATACATTAAATTTATTATTAAAACATTTCTATAAGGATATACAAGAAATTGATAATAGTTGCTTCTAGGCAAGGAACTGGGGTAATGGAGGTCTGTACTGAGAGGGAAATCTACTTTTGATTGTATATAATTTTGTACTGATTGAATTTTTTTACTTAAATCATTTAATTTTGAAATTATTTTCGATTTGTAAGAGTCACAAAGATAGTAAAAAAAACTTTTTTACTCTCCATTCAGGTTTCCCTAATTTTAACATGTTACATAAACATGGTTCGTTTGTCAGAAAAATTAACATTGGTACAACGCTATTAACTAAACTATAGGTCTTATTTGATCAGTTTTTCCACACAAGTCTGTTTTCTGCACCAGGATTCAATCTAAGATAATATACTGCATTTAGTCATTATATATCCTTACTTTTCGCTACTCTTTGATGTTTTCACAGTGTTCCCTTATTTTTAATGACTTTGACACCTTTGAGGGGTAACTGGTCAGGTATTTTGTAGATTGTCCCTCAATTAAAGTTTGTGTGGTGATTTTTTCATGATAAGACTTTTTTTTTTTTTTTCTGAGATGGGGGAATAATATCACTGGGGTGAAGTGCCCTTCTCATCTCACTACATCAGGGTGTGACTGATATTAACATGACATCACTATTTCCTTTGCATACTCTATTCCTTAGAAGCAGGTTACTAAATCCAACCCACATGCAAGGGGGTGGGGAATTAATCTCCACCTCCAGAAGAAAGGAGTCTGGTTGAATTTTTATCATGTGTAAATATTTGACTTTTTAATAAAAAAGAGATATTTGAGACAAAACAAAACTAATGCTCCTCCACTGAGTCCTAACCTCATGACCTGGAGAAAATTATTCCATGTCTCAGTTTCTCATGTATAAAATGCCCAGTACCTGTTGTGAGAAGGAAATTAGATAAAGTATAGAAAATATGGCAAGCCCTGTCAAATGTCATACGTGATAAGGTTCCGTCAGGATACTATGTGACGTGGGACTGGAAGGTTGCCATCAAGGAGGCCAAGGGGCACTCCAAATGCTATATGATGACCACCATCACTGCTATTACGGCCACCTACACCTTTTCCACAATAACTGACTTAGAATCTCTGTGTATACTAATCCTTTTGCTTTGTATATTATTCCTGTTTGTTTTTATCTGGTTAACTCCTATACACTCTTCTGATACTACTTTAAATGTCACCTTCTCAGTGAGGTCTTTTCTGATTCGAATGTAAATTGAGACTCCCTCCTATTCTTTGTCAGAGTACTTTGTTCTTTTCCTTCATTGTGATCATATAAATTTGTAATTATATATTTATTTGTCAGTTATTTGTTTTATATCTTTCCTCTCCTTTGGACTATAATGTCCCTGAAGGCAGGGACTCTGTTTTGCTCATCCCCGTAAATCCAGCACTGAGCTGCGAGTGTAAAGGAGGATTAAGAAGTGATCATGGAAGCAATGAGGACAGTGAGGAGGCTCTTATAATAATAATAATTTAGAAGTAAGGGCCTGGATAGTGTCATACAATGGCATGTAATGGCAGTGGCAATGAAAATGGGAATTGAGCTAAGGTTTGAGTAAGAAGAATTTTGCCAAGGAAGCACGAGCAGGTTTAAGAAACTGGTTGAACACTTCTATGATAGCATTTACCACAGTGTAGAATTATATATAATACAGCACTTTGCATGATACTGTCTTTTTGTTCTATAGCTGTTTGTGTACTTGTCTGTCTCACCACAGAGCCAGGAGCTCCTTTTGGGCAGCATTGCTATCTTTTCAAGATCCAGTACATATATATTCACTGATTAAATGAAAGAATATGTCAATGAATAATGGGGTAAAAAAGAGGAATAAGTAACAAGAAATTTTTTTCAAGATTTGGAGGCTGGGAGAATAAATTTGTCTGGGAACATGGTGCTAGACATATGTCTTGACACCTAAGCAGAAATGTCTTAGTGGCAGTTGGAAATATGGAACAAACATTTCAGTGAGATGTCAGGGCTAGGAAAACAATTTGGGGATCATGCATTCATTTATTGAGTACTTACTATATGCCATAAACTGGACTAGGCCTCAGAAATACAAATATGAATGATAAATTCTCCTTACCCTGTCCTTTATGCATATAAAAATACAATTGTAATGTTTAATGCTTAACAGTGATATAGGCAAGATACCATATATGTACAAAGAAAGTAAACTTGGATTTGCCCAGAGGAATCAGGGAGAGATTAATAGAAGAAAAAACATTAGAATTTAATCTTAAATAATATGTAAAAGTTAACTTGGTATGAGAAGTATGAGGTGAAAAGCAGGAAATGAGTAAAGATATATTTAATAATAATGTCTACCTTTTGTTGAAAATGTATTGTATTCCAAGTAACTTTATTTGGAGAATAAAACTAACTTTATCAGTCCTTTCAATGATCCCAAAGAAATAGAAATCTCCCTGATATATATATATATATATATATATATATATATATATATATATATATATATGTATGTATGTATATGTATATGTATATGTATATGTATATACATATATACACACACACACACATACACACACACACACATATATATATGTCTCAAAGTTTTGTTTTCTCCTATGCTCCCCTTGAAGACTCTTGGCCTTCCATGTTACATATCATTCTTTTTCTTTTGACTTCTTTATAGTTTCTGTCTTTATATTTTACAGAAGACATATAATATATTGTAAAAAACATTATATTTTGCAGTCAGATAAACCTGGATTCAAATGTAAGCTCTGACACTTACTGTTTGTTCCTTTGTCCTGTTCTATACATCCTGATAATACCTATGATGAGTAAATGATACTTTATTTACAAATAGGTAACTCATATTTGACAGTAAATATATGTTAATTCCTTTCTTTACCTTACTCTCTGGGAAAGGAGGGAACCTAGTAATTTACCTGTGTTATAATTAGTAACAAACTAATTGAGAATTCTGCATAACTAATATCCTATTTTAAATTGCAAGAAATACTAGAGAATAGAAAGAAGCATAAAGTTCTACAAGCAGAAATGGTTGTCTACATGGTGCTTCTGTTGCCACAGAATAACTGGCTTTAATGTTTTCACAGTAGGTTTCGTTACCCTCCTCTTTATCTTTACATCAAGATGAGGCAGGTTGGGTAGATGGAGGACTAGAAATTTAGAGTAATTTGCATAAACTTGCATAGTTGGCAAATAGGATTTGAACCCAAGTTTTTCAGACTTCAAATTGTTGAGGATAATAAAAAACAACTATAATTAGAGAAACCAGGTGTAGGGGGAAAGAAAATCATTGCTTCAGACAATAGTTGAATGAATTTTTCTGTATATGGTTGAGGTATAATAAGAACTGAAATTGGAAAGATAAACTGGAGCTTAACTACAAGGAGGCTGTATGGTATGCTAAGAATAATAGTTTCATTCTGAAGATGAGGGTGAATTATAAGAATTTTAAGCATTACAGTGACAGATTATCAGATGCGTATTTAGAAAGAACTCTGGAGAGGCCAAGGAGACTGTATTAGAATGAGGTGTATATGAAAGTCTACAGTATGACTGGAGGCTGGAAGAAATTAGGAGTCTCTAGCAATAATCCTGCTGGGGTATAATCAATACCCACATTTCTTCTCCAGAGGGGTGATTTATTGAAACCCTGACAATGGACAGGACCTCTAAGAGACAGACACCAGGACGGGAGAAGAATGTCAACCACTGAATTCCTAGGATAAGTATAGTTTAGCAGGAGTTGAAAAATAATACAAACAATCTGCATTTGGACATGTGAGAGGAATAACAAGAGAATCCATGGTTATGGAAGGCAAGATGACAAAAAGCTTCAAGAGTATTATAGAAAGCCTGAAGAACATTTCATTTCCTCAACAATTATTCTAGACCAAAGGCTAGTCCAAGCCTGAGATTGTGCTGACTCTGTTGCACCTACATCCCGGGTCCCTCCAGACCTCTATCTGCAGAATCATTGTCTCTGAGGCCTGGAAGTGACTCTGGAGACCTAAAAGCCTAGGAGTCTCTGCTAAAGGGAGTTAGTTTTCCCCACCTCTGATGCAGCTATACTTTGGCTGAGGTCTGTTCTCACTGGCTTCTATCCTCAGCTTCCTCTACCTCTGGGGTTGTAGACTAACTAGCTTATTAATCAGCAGTCACAGACTGTGGCCTCATTAAGAAGTTGTTAATGAGGCACACTGCTGTTCAGGGAACAAATCTGACAGAGGCTCCCAGTGGCCTATCCTGAGGCCTAGAGGGAGATCTTAGGTGAATAGACAGGGCTAGATCTGGGGAGAGAGCTAATGATCTCAGACTGCAGAGCCATACATCCAAATGAATTTATCTTGGCAAGCAGTCCAGCTTTGAAGCTCAAGTCCCTGCTGCCTGCAGGCTTACAGGAGTGAATGCAATCCAGATCAGCAGCAATTTTGCTCTGAGGGTTCAGCTCAGCTTAATGCCTGCTATTCTGACCCATTTTGATGGAGGACTTCAAATTCTGAGATTGAGTAGTAATTTTGTGCTGCATTGAATCTGTGGCTCATGAACAATTATATAAGCCTTTTGACTAGTCTCTACCCTACAGGCTTTTTCCATTTGCCACCCATCTCCACATTACTGCCAGGATAATCTTTCCAAACACAGCTGATTGTTGCTTCATGCTGAGGGGGAGTAGATTTTGCCACCCCAAAGGCCTTTTGGGATATTGATTATTTTAAGATGGTTATTTTTAAGAAATAAAGGACTCAGAAAAAAATCTGTGAACTTCCCCTTAACTACCTAAAAGAATTTAGACTCCAGGAAGGGATATTATCATAGATAACTATAGTTTAATATGAACTAAATATGATAGACAGGGAGGAATCTAGCAAGGCCCATTTGATCAAAGTCTTCTCTGTGTCCCATTGTTAAAATTGGCCAGCAAACATTTATTTAGCAAAGACTTGCTTTTATATCTCCAAGTGAATTGCCTTCCTACCCTTTCACACCTCCCTCCACTAACCCCCCACCCCGCCTTCTCCTTAGCTTAAGATGGCATATAAACCTTACCTGCCCTATCTGTCCTGGGGTCTCATAATCTTATGGAACCCCTGCATGTACATAGGTAATAAATATAGTCATTTTCCCATTAATTTGTCTCATGTTGTTTTGATTATTAGTCCATCCAGAATAAATTAAAAGGGTAGAAATAAATTAATTATTCTTCCCCATAAAACCTTTTAATAGAAATAGTTCACAAAATATGTAAGATTTAAAGTCCTCAGCACAGCAAGCCGTTGAATATTTGACTTCTGCCTGTCTTCCCACCCTTGTCTCCTCCAGATTTCTCTCCCATGTTATCATTTTCATCTTTATTACCACCTCTATCACCATCATCATTATCATGATTGCCATCATCATAATTAACATTGGTGTAGTGCTTCTTATGTATATATCAGTGTTTTACATATACTAATTCATTTAAACTTCACAACACACAGTGTAATAGGTGCTGCAATTAACACCATTTTATAGATGACACTGAGTCATGGTAACTTGTCCAATATCTTACAGCTACTAAGACATAGTAACTTGTCCAATATCTTACAGCTACTAAGAAAGACAGAACCAGAATTAAAACACAGGCATTTTGGCTTCAGGGTTCATGTTCTTACAAATTTTGAAGATTTAGGCTTCTGCACTTTTTGCACTTACTACTTATTTGTCTTGGGATGCTTCTCTCATATACAATCTTAAATCTTGGCTCCCAATCCTTACACATACTGCTTTGCTACTACTTCCAATCATTATACATGTATTATTACTTAGGGTCCTAAAGTTTATATGTCTATCTCCTCACTGGACTGAAAGTTCTTGCATATCAGGGATTGAGGTAGGTTCAGTAACTGTTCATGTGGGTTTACTGAATCTTTTTGTATTTATTATGCTAGTTTAAACATACAACATACTGTATTCTCTTTGAGAAAATGGAATTAAATTCTTGACCTCTCTCTTGCTGCCATGCCTCTACTGCCATATACGCTCATCCTCCTTATTTTCTCATCTCATTAAAAGGAACTTTTATCACCATGGTTGATTATGCCAGAAATATGAGTGTAGTTTTGACACCTTTCTAAAACTAAACCATCATCAGTTCATATCTGGTCTACTGCCATTCCTATACTAGTCTTTCTCTTCATATTCTTGCCATGTAAAATATATTTATCTACCCAGTAGACATAGTTATTTTAAAAAAAAAAAATAAAACAAAAAACAACTCCCCTTGCTCAAAATGCTTCAATGGCTGCCACTGCATTTAGATTAATATCTACTTGTAAAATCTATAGTATGGTCAAAAATAAGTTCTGAATGGTCCGACTTCTTCTTACTTACACAATTAATTTTTACCTCTCTTGTCCTTACTCACAATATTTTAACCAAATATATTTTTTTCCTGGTTTTGGTATCAAGGTAATACTGACCTCAAAGGGTGAGTTGGGAAGTGTTCCCTCCTCTTCGATTTTTTGGAACAGTTTTTGAAAGAAAGTATGGTAGAATTGACCAGTGAACCATCTAGTCCTCGTCTTTTGTTTCTGGGAAAGTTTTTGATTATTAATTTCAGCTCTTTACTTGTTATAGTTCTATTGAGATTTTCTATTTCCCTTTAACCAGTTTTGGTTTGTGCCTTTTCATGAATTTTTCCATTTTACCTAGGTTATCTAGTTTGTTGGCATGCTGCTACTCATAGCATCCCTTATAATCATGTTTATTTTGGCAAGATTGGCTATAATGATTCCCATTTCATTCCTGATTTTAGTAATTTGAGTCTTCTCTTTTTCTTGATTAGTCTAAATGTCAGTTTTGTGGATGTTTTCTAAGAACCAACTTCTGATTATATTGACTTCCTCTTTTTTATTTTATATTTGATTAATTTTTGCTATAATATTTTTAAATTTATTAGGGTGACTTTGGTTAGTAAAATTATATAGGTTTCAACTGTACATTTCTGTAACACATCACAATGGAAGGAGTCAGTTCTCCTTCCATCTTATTTCCTTCCTTATGCTCACTTTGTGTTTATTTTGCTCTTCTGTTTCTTAAGATGGAATGTTAGGATATTTATTTGAGATCATTCTTCTTTTTCTTAGCTCTACAATCAATTTTTACCTCTTTTATTGCTGTTATTATTGGCACAACATTTCAACCAAATAGATCTTTGTCTGGTTGTGGTATCAGGGGGTAATAGTGACCTCACAGAATGAATTCAGAAGTGTTCCTCTTCATATTTCTGGAAGGGTTTGAGAAGAATTGGTATTAATTATTCCTTAAATGTTTAGTAGAATTCACCAGGGAAGCCATTTGGTCCTGGACTTTTGCTTGTTGAGAGGTTTTTGATTACTGATTCAATCTCCTTACTAGTAATTGGTCTGTTCAGATTTTCTCTTGAAGAAAAGAAAATTTCAGCAGGTTCCTAGGTGTTTGTTAAATTAGATGCCTGACTCTCAGGCCAAAGCTGTAAGATAAGCAAATTTACCTCTTCCACAGAAAGTCTGAGTGCTTTTCAGTCAGCTGCCTCTGTGCTGTGTGAGTCTTCAAAGAGCCCTCTTAGAATTATTTCTCAGATCACTATAGCCTTGTGGATCTTGACACAAGTCCAATTGGCTCTCAAAGGTAGATGTTGGGGGGGGGGCTTATCTTTCAGGGGTAGGTCTCAAAATTGGGGTTCCAGACGTGGGATCAAACCCTTCATCCTAGGGAGAAGCTTGGGTTTATGAGTTCCCTCCTGATTGTTGGGTTGCCATGTAGGGGATGGGGTTTATGGTGAGATTGTGTTGCAGCCTCTCCCACCCATTTCCATGAGGGTATTTTTCTATATAGGACCATATATGAGTCACTTACCCAGTTTTGGGGTTTCTTTCAGAAGAACATTTTTTCATATGTAGCTGTAGATTTGGTGTGTCTGTGGGAGAAGGTGAGATCAGGGTCTTCCTATGTCGCCATTTCGAACTGGAACTCTCAATGCTTCTCTTTCTTTAGATTCAATTGCTCGTAGTCATCTACTGAAGAGCAGCATCTTTGTTATTTTCTCTCTGAGCCATTTTGTCCAAATGAAAGGATTTTTGGAGTATTTGTTAGAGAAGTATCTCACATCTAGCTGTCAGTCAGGATAGTATAGATTGTAATTGAAAACAGCACTAAAGTCTCAGTGGCTTTCATCAACAATGGTTTATATTTGTGCTACATTTTCAGTGTGGGTTTACTGCAATATTGCTCCATGTTTTCTTCGTTGGAGGACATAGGCAGGTGGAGCATCCTCTATCTCATGGCTGAGGAAGAATGAGAGAGGATGGACCACAAGACAGCTGTTAAAGCTTCAACTCAGAGAGGACACACTCTTCCACCCACATTTCATGGACCAAAGGAAGTCACATGGCCAAATCTGAATTTAGCAGAAAGAGATGTAAAATTCTTGCACCCAGAAGAGGTACAGTAAGTCACAGCCAAGCTGGACCTCAGCAGTGCACAGACATATCATTGCTCTAGAGAGAAAAGAACTGTAAATAGTAATATAATATGTCCCACTCACTGTATTGTCTTCTGGAAAGTTGAAGTTTCTTAATTGAAATGGAAAAATTAAGAATAGAATTACCATATGATCCATCAATCCCTCTCCTGGATATCTACCCCTAAAAGTCTGAAAACATTTATCCATAAAGATATATGTACTCCAATGTTCATTGCAGCATTATTTTTGGTGGCCAAAACACAGAAACAACCAAAGTGCCCTTTGATAGATGATTGGCTAATGATGATGTGGGACATAGACACAATGGAATACTACTTGGCCATAAGAAAAGATGAAATACTGCCATTTGTGACAACATGGATGGATCTTGAGATTATTATGCTAAGTGAAATAAGTCAGACAGAAAAAGTCGAGAACCATATGACTTCACTTAAAAGTGGGATATAAAATTAAAAGCAACAAAGGAACAAGACAAACAAAGAAACAAAAACTCATAGTCACAGATAACAGTTTAGTGGTTACCAGAGGGTAAGAGGGAGGGGGAATGCAAAAGAGGATAAAGGGGGTCACATATATGGTGATAGAAGGAGAACTTACTCTGGGTCATGTGCTCACAAAGTGATATACAGGTGATGTATTATAGAAATGTACACTTGAAACCTATGTAATTTTACTAACCATTTTTTAAAAATTTAATTAAAAAAAGAAACAGATATTTTTCAACAAATGTCCTGTTGTTTAATATTCAAATAACACAACCATGTAGATAGATTGGCAGAAAATACGTTCATTTTTAACAGATTCTTGAGGTTGTTTCGCTTGCTATATTGTTTCATTAGTGAAATTCATCAGTTATGGTTTCACAGAAAGGTAGAAAATATTGTTACATCAATGATATATTTGTGCCACATTCTGTTGAAGCTAGTAGTTCTGATTTTTTTCCTTTTCTTTTTTAAAACACCCTACCTATTTTTTCCAAAATATATTTCACAATCCATTTTTTCCTTAAATTTTCCTGTAAATATCTCTCCTTTTTCAAACACTGACACTTTTCTAAAATTTACTTCTAACATCTGGAAATAAATATATATTATCTTAGTATTTTATTTTTGAGTTTATAACATTTTGAAATAATACATATGTGACAAGTCACAAATTTTAACAGAAGTTGATTTTTATACTGACAATTTTACAACAATAAACAATTGCTTTAATGTAATCAGGGAATCATTATATAGTGATCTTTATGTCTACAAAATTTACTCTGTGGATTATCAATGATATTAATAGCAGTATTACATTATGAGGTCTATCATGATAAAAATAATTGTAGATTCAAATTGGGAACTCAGCAATTCTATTTTTTCTAAAAATAAAATAATATGAACTATAACATAAAATGCTAAATTTGGCTAGTCAAGTAACACTAATAGAGATTTTTATTATTAATTTTAGTATACTCACTTATCTGTTCAAAGACTAAAAAAGCAGCATATTATGTTCAAATCTCTTACATCCTTACTGCATTTTTGTCTAGTCCTTTATCAATTACTGAGAGAGGATTGGTGAAAACTTCTATTATAATTGTAGTCTTGTTATTTATCTTTTCAATTTTACTTTTTTATTAAATTTATTGGGATGACATTGGTTAGTAAAATTATATTAGTGAAATTATATAAGTTTCAAGTGTACAATTCTATAATACATCATCTGTATATTGTATTGTGTGTTCACTACCGGAAGCCAATTCTTCCATCAGCATATTTTTGACCCCCTTCACCTTCCACTCCCACTCCCACTCTCCCCTTACTCTCTGGTAACCACTAAACTGTTGTCTGTGTCTATGAGTTTTTGTTTGTTTGTTCATCTTCTTCGTTTGTTGCTTTCAGATATATATCCCAAATATGAAGGAAATCACTTGGTTCTCAGCTTCTTCTGTCTGACTTATTTCTTTTAGCATGATAATCTCAAGATCCATCCATGTTATTACAAATAGCAGTATTTCATCTTTTTATGGCTGAGTAATATTCCATTGTGTATATGTACCGCATCTCCTCTATCCAATCATCTATTGAAGGACAATTTTGTTGTTTCCATGTCTTGGCCACCATGAATAATGCTGCAATAAACATAGTGGCACATACAAGTATATCCTTACATATAGGTGTTTTCAGATTTTTTTTGGTAGATACACAGAAGAGGGATTGCTTGGTTGCATGGTAATTCTATTCTCACTTTTTGAGAAAACTCCATACTATTTTCCATCATGACCATACCAGTTTACATTCCCACCAGCAGAGTATAGGATTCCTTTTTTTCCACGGCCTCTCCAACACTTGTTATTAATTGTTTTGTTCATAATAGCCATTCTAACAGGTATGAGATGGTACCTTATTGTAATTTTGATTGGCATTTCCCTAATAGCTAGTGAAGTTGAGCATTTTTTCATGTATCTGTTGGCCATTAATATGTCTTCTTGGGTGAAGTAACTGTTCAGGTCCTCTGCCCATTTTTTAATTTGATTGTTTTTTTTTTATTGTTGTTGTTGAGTTGTATGAGTTTTTTTATATATATATTTTGGATATTAGCCCCTTATTGGAGCCGTTGTTTGCAAATATCTCCTATTCAGTTGGTTGCCTCTTTGTTCTGTTGATGGTTTCTTTTGCTGTGATATAGTCACATTCACTTATTTTTGCTTTTACTTTCCTTGCCTTTGAGGTCAAAATCATAAAATCCTCTTTGAATCCAATGTCCAGTAGTTTTAGTATCTATGTTTTCTTCTATGCAGTTTATTTTTTCAGGTCTTATGTTTAGGTCTTTGAACCATTTTGAGTTAATTTTGGTATGTGGTCTAGATAGCAGTCTAGTTTCATTCTCTTGCGTGTGGCTTCCCAATTTTCCCTGCATCACTTATTGAAGAGTCTTTCTTTTCTCCATTGTATGTTTTTGGTTCCTTTTTCTTTATATATGTGGGTTTATTTCTGGGTTCTCAATTCTGTTCCATTGGTCTTGTGTCTGTTTTTCTGCCAATACCATGCTGTTTTGATTATTGTCACTTTGTAATGTAAATTGAATTCAGGGAGTGTGATACCTCCGGTCTTGTTCTTTTTCCTCAGGATTGCTTTGGCTATTTGGATCTTTTGTGATTTCATACAAATCTGATGATTTTATGTTCTATTTCTTTCAAAAATGCCATTGGGATTTTGATGGGTTTGCATTAAATCTCTATATTGCTTGGGGTAATATGGCCATTTTAACTATGTTGGTTCTTTGAATCCATTAACATGGAATATCTTTCCATTTCTTTGTGTATTCTTCAATTTCTTTTAATAATGTCTTGTAGTTTTCAGTGTATAGGTCCTTCACATCCTTTGTTAAGTTTATTCCTAGGTATTTTATTCGTTTTGTTGCAATTGCAAAAGGAATTATTTTAAAAATTGTTTTGTGTGAAGTTTCATTGTTAGTATATATGAATGCAATGGATTTTGTACATTGATTTTATATTCTGCAACTTTATTGTATTTGTTGTTTCTAAGTTTCTTTGGTGGAGTCTTTAGGGTTTTCTATTATATATAAAGAATCATGTCATCTGCAAAAAGTGACGATTTGACTTCTTTATTCCTAATTTGATGTCGTTTATTTCTTTCTCTTGCCTGATTGCTCTGGCTAGGACTTGCCATACTATATTGAATAACAGCGGTGAGAGTTAGCATCCTTGTCTTGTTCCTGAGCTTACAGGAAAAGCTTTCGGTTTTTCACTATTAAATATGATATTAGCTGAGGGTTTGCTGTATGTGGGCTTCATTATGTTGAGGTACTATGGTATTTTTTTTGAGGTAACCCTGCTATACCCATTTTAAGTGTTTTAATCATAAGTGAACGTTGTATCTCGTCAAATACTTTTTATGTATCTATTGATACGATTATATAATTTTTATCCTTTATTTTGTTTATGTGGTGTATAACATTGATCAATTTGCATATGTTGAACCATCTTTGCGCCCCTGGAATGAACCCCATTTGATCATGATGTATAATCGTTTTAATGTGTTGTTGTATTTGATTTGCTAATATTTTGTTTAGGATTTGGCATCTGTATTCATTACATTCTATTTTGGTTTTATGTATTTTGAAGCTGTCTTATTAGAAGCCTTCAAATTTAGGATTGTTATGTTAATGTGATGAATCGATCTTTTTAGTATTAGAAATTTACTTTCTTATTTAATTTTTCTGAATATTCTTGATACAGTAATTAACTCAGGTGCTCTAATTTTCTTTTGATTAGTGTTTGCCTTATATAACACTTATCCATTTTTATATTACAACCTCTTTGTGTCTTTATATTTAAAAAGCATCTCTTGCTGACAGTACATAGTTGGGTCATGCTTTTATACCAGAATGATAATCTCTGTCTCTTAATAGGGATATTTAGTTTACTCTTATTAAATACTTAGTGTAAATATTGGTAATATTTAGTTCTCAGTTTTAATCTACAAGTATTTATTTTTATCATGATAAGCATCATAATGTAATACTACTACATTTATTATCAATAATCCAGAGTAAATTGTGTAGACATAAAAATCACTATATTGATTTCCTAATTACATTTAAGTAATTGCTTATTGCTGTGAAAGTTGTTGGTATGAAAATTAACTTCTGTTAAAATAGACTAACCTTACAATTAATTTTAATGTAGTTGGGTTTTGTGTGTACCATTCTTTCCTGCCTCCTTTTGGATTATTTTTTTTAATTTTCTCTTGATATTTTAACTATACCTACGAATTATTTGTTTCTTTGTTCATGTGTTTTCTGTAGGATTGCCATATTCCTCCTTAACATATAGCAATCTAACTAGAAGTAATATAACTGTTCATGTGTAATGTAAAATTTCTAAGAGTAAACTTCCACTTACCTCTCTTTCTATTGTGCTATTGCTGTCATACATTTTACTTATATATATTCTATAAATTTCACAACATACTGTTATTATTTTTGCTATAACAGTTCATTGGCCACTTTTACTAATTCTGTCCATAAGCATAACTAAAAACTGTGGACAATATATATATATGGTGGAGGAAAGAAGGCAGACTAGCTAGGGACCTTATAGCCCAAGGAAAGAAATGGTAATGAGTTCCCTGGGTTTTCTTTTGGTTTCACATATACCAGACCTGATATTGGAGAAGCCAGAAATCTGGACATGCTAAATGTAGATACAAAGAAAAAACTCCAAAGTATACTCTCTCTTCCCAAACAACCAGGAAAGGGGCAACCTAGGGAGACAGAATGTTTTAGACAATACCACTCTACTTTAGCCAAAACCCGTTAAAAAAGAAACTGCGGTTTTATCTCTACCCACACTAGCAAAGATTGAGGGGGAGTCTAGACTTCCACCCTTACCAGGGTAGGTAAGGAGCCAGGGATTTCATTCCCACTGGGAGGTGGTGAGCTCCTCTGCCCTACTGCCACCAGGTGTCAGTGAAGAGCTTGGATTCTCCCCTCATCCAGCAGTAATAAGGTGTCCCTGTCCTTTCATACTAAAGTTATGTCAGAAGATGCCTAATGGAGAGTCAGGACTTTCACCACCATCCCGCAGTAACAAGGCCACTCACTGTGGTGTCAGTAGAATCCACACAGTGAGCAGTAACTAAGCACTCTTACTCCTCCTAGGAAGGTATCAGCAGAGTAACAGGGAGTTGGAATTGCCATCCCTGCCCATCAGTAATGAGAAGCTCCACATTTGGATATCAGTGGAGAGTGAATAATGAACCTAGACTTCTACCTGCTCCTGGCAATAACAAGGTCGTATCCCTCCTGTTCATATAGGAGAAATATCAAAGGAAATCAGCTAAAGCAGAGGGTTTAAATAAGATCCAAGCCTCAAAAGAGAATATCCAATGTATTCTGGTTTCAGTAGAAAATTAGTCATCATATCAAGAACCAGGAAGATCTCAAAGTGAATATTAAAAAAAAAAATAAACAGAAGCCAATACTGACATTATAGAAATGTCAGAATTATGGACAAAAAATTTTTAAATAGCCATCATAAGGAGGAATTATAAACACTCTTAAAACACATGAAAAATAGAACATCTCAACAAAGAAATAGAACATATAAAGAAGATACAAATGGAAATTTTACAACTGAAAAACAAAATAAGGAAATAAAAAGGTTCAGTGGATGGGCTAAACATCAGAATGGAGAGAACAGAGGGAAGAACAGAAGAGGCTGGTGAGACTGTAACAAAATATCTTAACATTCAGGTTATCAGAGTCCAGTAAGGAGAGAAACAAGAGAGTGGGGCTGAAAAAGTACTCAAAAAGTGATGTCTGAACATATCCAAATTTGGCAACAGAAAATCTACAGATTCAAGAAACTAAATGGACCCTAAACAGGACAAGCCCAATGAAATCCACAAGATACATGCAAAACAAATTTCTGAAAACTGAAGATAAATTAAAAACTTTGAAGTTGCAAAGGAGAACACCTTACCTCTAGGGGATGACAATTTGAAAGACAGCAAATTTCTCATCAGAAACCATGGAGGCAAGAAGGAAGGGGCACACTAGTTTTCAAGTGCTGAAGAAACGCAATCAACTCTGAGCCCAATATCCAGTGAAAATCTCTCTCAAGAATGAAAAAGAAATCTAGACATTCTCAGATGAAGGGAAACCAAGAGAATATGTTACCAGCAGACAAATCCTTAAAGAATGGCTATAGGAAGTCCTCTATCCTGAAAGGAAATGATCAAAGAGATTGAGAACAATAGGAAGGAAGAAGACCGTAAGCAAAAGCATGCGTAAATTGACTAATTGGGATGATCACTGCATAAATTATATAAATGTCTAATTACTATACTGTATACCTGAAACTAACATAAAATAATATTGAATGCCAACTGTAACTGAAAAACATAATTAAAAAAAGAAAAAAGTCATTTAACTCCTGAGGCTCACCACATATGTAAAATAAAAAAGCTTCTAAATGTTAAAAAAACAAACACAACAACACTTTTCTTCTCCTCTTCAGTTTTCCTTGTTTTTTAGTTGAGATATAATTGACATAAAACATTCTGTAAGTTTAAGGTGTACAATGTGTTGATTTGATACATTTATACATTGCAATGTGATTACCACCGTAGTATTAGCTAACACTTCTGTAACACCACATACACTACAGTAATCAAGACTGTGTGTTATTTACAGAAGTGTAGACATACAGATCAATGAATCAGAATAGAGAATCTAAAAACAGACCCATTGACATATGCTCACTGATTTTTTAAAAATGTGTGAAAGTAATATGGAGGAAAGAAAGCCTTTTCAACAAATAGTGCTCGAACATTTGAGCATCCATGGATGAAAAAAATGAACCCTGACCCAAGTCTCACATCTTATACAAAAATTAACTCAAAATAGATCATGCACTTACATGTAAAATGCAAAACTATAAAACTTTGAGAGAAAATCTTTGGGAACTATCGGTAGACAAAAAAATTCTTAGAATTCACACCAAAAAATCCATAAAAGAAAAATTAATAAATTAGACTTTATCAAAATTAAAAATGTTTGCTTTGTGAAAGACAAAAGGATCAAAAGAGAATCTACAGACTGGGATGATATATTTGCAAGGCATACAGAACTAGGCTCTAGAATACATGGGCAGCTCTAAAAACAACAGTCTAAAAACAACAATCCAAGTAGAAAATGGGCAAAAACATAAAGAGACATTTCACTGAAACAACATAGGAGGCAAATAAATACATGAAAAGATGTTCAATTTCATAGCTATTAGGTAAATGCAAATTAAGTCACAATAAGATACCATGACACATCTATCAAAAACACTAAAATAAAAAAATAGTGACAACAACAAATGGTGGCAAGGATGCAGAGAAACTTTATCACATACATTCATGGTGGTGATGTGAAATGGTACATCCACTCTGGAAACAGTTTGGCAATTTCTTTAAAAACTTAAGTATGCAATTAACATATGACTCAGCAACTGCACTTCTGTGCATTTATCCCGAAGTAATGAAAACTTAGTTTTACATAAAAATTTGTACACAAATGTTTATAGCAGCATTATTCATAACAGCCTGAACTGGAAACAACCCCCAGATGTCCTTCAACTGGTGAATATTTAAACAAACGGAGGTACATCCATAGCATGTAATACTATTCAGCAACTAAAAAATGAACTATTGATACACTCCACAAGCTGAATGAATCTCCAGAGAATTATGTTAAGTGAAAAGCCAATTCCAAATGATTATAAACTGTGTGACTCCATTTGTATAGCATTTCTGAAATGACAAATTATAGAAATGAAGAACACATAGTAGTTTTCAGAGCTTAAGGAAAGGACAGAGGTAGGAGAGAAATGGGTCTGCGTATAAAAGGACAACATGAGGATCCTTGTGATGAAGATACTCTGTATCCTTTCTGTATCTGTGTTGTTACTCTGTGATAATGTACTATAGTTTTGTAAGACGTTATCGTTATTGTTATAGGAACTACAAAAAGTACATAGAATCTTTATGTAGTATTTCTTACAAGTATCTAACAGTTTTTCCTTTAGTACTCTTATTTTTCATGATCCTAATCATATAAACAAATAATAATTTTGAATTTATCTTTTCAATATTTTTATACATTTCTTTCATGTATTATA
This sequence comes from Rhinolophus sinicus, assembly GCF_057876585.1. Classification (NCBI taxonomy): domain Eukaryota; kingdom Metazoa; phylum Chordata; class Mammalia; order Chiroptera; family Rhinolophidae; genus Rhinolophus; species Rhinolophus sinicus. The sequence goes on along the minus strand of NC_142514.1, from coordinate 144,603,556 downwards.
TTAACAAACTGCCTAGAAGATGAAATAATGGGGATAAAGAATATATATTTTTTATTAATTAAATTAATTGGGGTAATAATGATTAGTAAAATTAGGTACATAGTTTTCAAGTATACAATGCTATATTACATCATCTGTATATCATATTGTGTGCTCACCCAGAGTCAGTTCTCCTTCCATCACCATATATGTGACCCTCTTTATGCTTTTACATTCCTCCTCCCCCTCACGCTCTGGTAACCACTAAACTGTTGTCTGTGACTATGAGTTTTTGTTTGTCTTGTTCCTTTGTTGCTTTTAGTTTTATATCCCACATATGAGTGAAGTCATATGGTTCTCGACTTTTTCTGTCTGACTTATTTCACTTAGTATAATAATCTCAAGATCCATCCATGTTGTCACAAATGGCACTATTTCTTCTTTTCTTATGGCCAAGTAGTATTCCATCGTGTCTATGTACCACATCTTCGTTAGCCAATCATCTGTCAAAGGACACTTTTGTTGTTTCTATGGCGGCATGCATGGAGGACTCACCTCACTCGTGGTTGTGTTTCTCGTGCTGCATCTGTGCGCCCACTGAGACATCTCCCTCTCATGCCCAGCATTCTGTCTTACACAGGAAGGAGAGAATCCGCAAAGATCTCTTTATTCTAAAAAAAATAATAATAATAATGCCACCAAAAATAATGCTGCAATGAACATCAGAGTACAGATATCTTTATGGATAAATGTTTTCAAATGTTTTGGGGTAGGTATCCAAGAGAGGGATTGCTGGTCACATGGTAATTCTATTCTTAATTGTTTGAGGAACCTCCACACTGCTTTCCATAATGGCTGTACCAATTTACATTCCCATCAACAGTGTATGAGGGTTTCTTTTTCTCCACAGCCTCTCCAACACTTGCTATTATTTGTCTTGTTGATGACTGCCATTCTAACAGGCGTGAAGTCTCATTGTGGTTTTGATTTGCATTTCCCTAATAGCTAGTGAAGTTGAGCATTTTTTCATAAATCCGCTGGCTGTTTGTATGTCTTTTTGGGAGAAATGTCTGTTCAGGTCCTCTGCCCATTTTTTAATTGGATTGTTTGTTTTTTGTTGTTATTGTTTGTTTTTTTGTTGTTGAGTTGTATGAGTTCTTTATATATTTTGGATATTATCCCCTTATTGGAGGTGTTATTTGCAAATATCTTCTCCCATCCCATTGGTTGCCTCTTTGTTTTGTCGATGGTTTCCTTTGATTTACAGAAGCTTTTAAGTTTGATATAGTCCCATTCACTTATTTTTCGCTTTTGCTTTCCTTGCCTTTAAGGTCAAATTCATAAAATCTTCTTTGAACCCAAGGTCCATAATTTTAATACCTATGATTTCTTCTATGCAGTTTATTGTCTCAGGTATTATGCTTAGGTCTTTGATCCATTTTGAGTTAATTTTGGCATATGGTGACAGATATCAGTCTAGTTTCATTCTTTTGCACGTGGTTTCCCAATTTGCCTAGCACCATTTATTGAAGAGGTTTTCTTTTCTCCATTGCATGTTTTTGGCTCCTTTGTTGAAAATTGTCAGCTCATACTTATGGGGTTTATTTCTGTTTTTTTTCAATTCTATTCCATTGGTCTGTGTGTCTGTTTTTCTGCGAATACTATGCTGTTTTGATTACTGTCACTTTGTAGTATGAGCTGAAGTCAGGGAGTGTGGTACCTCCAGCCTTTTTTTCCCCCTTAGGATTGCTTTGGCTATTCGGGGTCTGTTGCAGTTCCATACAAATCTAGTGATTTCCTGTTCTATTTCTTTAACATATGCTATTGGGATTTTGATGGGGATTGCATTAAATCTGTATAATGCTTTGGGTAATATGGCCATAGTTAAAAAACTATGCTGATTCTTCCAATCCATGAACATGGAATGTCTTTCCATTTCTTTGTGTCTTCTTCAATTACTTTTAAAAATGTCTTATAGTTTTCAGTGTAGGTCCTTCACATCCTTTGTTAAGTTTATTCCTAGGAATTTTATCCTTTTTGTTGCAATTGTGAAAGGAATTGTTCTTTTCTTTCTCTGAAATTTCAATGCTAGTATATAGAAAAGCTATGGATTTTTGTGCATTGATTTCTGTAGCCAACAACTTTATTCTTTTATTGTTTCTAATAGCTTTTTGGTGGAGTCTTTAGGGTTTTCTATATAAATAGTCATATCACCTGCAAAAAGTGACAATTTAACTTCTTCTTTCCCAATTTGAATGTCTTTTATTTCTTTCTCTTGATTGCTCTGGCTAGGACTTCCAATACTATGTTGACTAACAGTGGTGATAGGGGGCAATACTGTCGTGTTCCTGAACATAGGGAAAAAGGCTTCAGTTTTTCATCATTAATTATGATGTTAGCTGAGGGTTTGTCATATATGGCCTTTATTATGGTAAGGTATTTTCCTTCTATACCCATTTTATTAAGTGTTTTAATCATAAATGGATGTTGTCTCTTGTCAAATGTTTTTTCTGCATCTATTGATATAATCATATGATTTAATCTTTTATTTTGTTCATGTGATATATCACATTGATTGGTTTGCATACGATGAACCATCCTTGTACTCCTGGGATAAACCTCACTTGATCATGACGTATAATCTTCTTAATGTATTGTTGTATTCAATTTGCTAGAATTTTGTTTAGTATTCATCAGAGATATTGGTCTGTAATTTTCCTTTTTTGTGTGTTATCCTTACATCAGTATTCATCAGAGATATTGGCCTGTAATTTTCCTTTTTTGTGTGTTATCCTTAGCAGGTTTTGGTATCAGGATAATGCTGGTCTCACAAAATGAGTTAGAAAGTATTGCCTCTTCTTCAGTGTTTTCTAAGAGTTTGAGGAAGACAGGTGTTAGATCCTCTTTGAATGTTTGGTAGAATTCGCTAGGGAAGGTATCGGGTCCTGGACTTTTGCTTTTGGGAAGGTTTCAGATGACTGACTCAATTTCCTTACTGTTGATCAGTCTGTTTACATTTTCCAGTTCTTCGTGATTCAGCCTAAGAAGGCTATATGTTTCTAAGAACTTATCTATTTCTTTTAGGTCATTAAATTTGGTAGCATATAGTCCTTCATAGTATTATTGGATGATCCTTTGTATTTCTGTAGTTCCCATGGTAACTTCTCTTTCAATTCTGATTTTGTTTAATAGTGTCTTTTCTCTTTTTATCTTAGTGAGTCTAGCCAAGGGTTTGTCAATTTTATTAATCTTCTGAAAAAACCACCTCTTCATTGCATTTAATTTTTTCTATTGTCTTTTTGTTCTCTATTTCATTTAGTTCTGCTCTGATTTTTATTATTTCCTTCCTTCTGTTGACTTTGGGTTTCATTTGTTCTTCTTTTCCTAGTTCTTTAAGGTGTAATGTTAGGTTATCTGGGATTTTTCTTGCTTGTTGAGATAGGCCTATAATGATTTAAATTTCCCTCTTATTACTGCTTTTGTTGTATCCCAATAATTTTGATAGGATGTGTTTTTATTCTCATTTGTTTCTCCGTATCTTTTGATCTCTCCTTTTATTTCTTCTTTGACCCAGTTATTCTTTAATACATGTTGTTTAATCTCCACATATTTGTGTTTTTTTTTCCTGCTCTGATAAAGAATATTTTTGCCATCTTCTGTTTTAAAAAGAACATATCTAGTATTTCCCCATTTTTATATATGTTTAGTTTTAAATAGATATTGATTCCACAAGGCTTTCTCTATGGTTTCAAATTCCAACCAACTTTGGAAATTGAATATTTATTTCCTAAGTTTTGGGTCTAAACTCATTGGATGACAAAATCTGTTATGAATTGATATAAAATTATGTATTGCTTTTATTTCATCCACATTGTAAAAATAGTCATATGCTTTGCTACAGAGATATTAATGTGTTAGATTATAAGATGCTGCTTGAGAACTCTGGCAGTTTTAGGAAATGTATGGTGCAGGCAGCATATCACCTTTCCAAAATCTAAAAAATCCAAGAGCCCCCATTTGTTTGGATAAAATAATTTGGACATTTATTTTTCATTTTAAGCATGTATTCCCTCTACCCTCAAGGGTGATGATTTTATCAAATGGATAATAGTATATATACTGAATTGATTATGGCTCATTTTATTTAGCCTATTGATGTAGTCTGTTGACTGTGGAATAATCACGAAAAGCAAACTGACATCAATGTCAATATATCTAAACTTTTGAAAACATTCCTTATTCAAACAGTACTACATCAACCAAACCAATGCTAACTCAACCAGCTGCTAGCTTTAGAAGTTTTTCAACTAAGAATACAGCTTGTTGATAATATTTATGTACATACATATTTTTTCTTTATTCAAAATAGTTTACTACAATGTCTACGGCATATGATTTTACTCAAAATAGGCTTTTATTTTAAGGAATTAGCAGTTATTCTTTTAAGTTCTGTCTCTCTTAACAGTTGGGTTGGTTCCTTACCCCATGACTTCCTCCATATCTTTTCCATTCTTGAAGCAACGAGTTTTGTTCCTATTATGAGATCAATGAGGCTTATGACTAGCACAGTGATCTAGATAATGATTACTGCCTAATCACACTCATTTTGTTCTGATTATTTAAGAACTGTTTCCTCCCAATTACTTATGAGAATCCCTCTTAAACTCAGAATATCAAAGATCCTTCTCTTATATCTCCAAATATTGCCATGAATAAATTCTCTTCATTCTCAACAGACACAGATTCAACAAATATTTCTTGAACACCTGCTAAGACTTATTGAGAAACACTATGTTGCAAGTTCTGTTTTAAGAAACTTCCATCCAAAAAGAGAGTGAGGACCAAATTAATAAAATCAGAAATGAAAGCGGTGAAGTGACAATAGACACCACAGCAATACACAAAATTTTAAGAAATTACTATGAGCAACTATATGGCAAAAAATTAGACAACCTGGAAGAAATGGACAATTCTCTAGAAGCATACAACCTTCAAAGGCTAACTCAAGAAGAAGTGAAAAACCTGAATAGACTGATTACTACCAGGAAAATTGAATCAGTAATCAAGCTCCCAACAAACAAAAGCCCTGGACCAGATGGCTTTACAAGTGAATTTTACAAAACATTCAAAAAAGAATTATCACCTATTCTCCTCAACTATTCCAAAAAAAAAAAAAAACAGAAGGAGGGAAGAGGAGGGAAGGCTCCCAAACACTTTTTATGAAGCTACTATCACCCTGACCCCAATATCAGACAAAGACACCTCAAAAAAAGAAAACTACAGGCCGATACCTCTAATGAACATAGATGCAAAAATCCTCAACAAAATATTAGCAAACAGAATTCAGCAATACATTAAAAACATCATACATCATGATCAAGTGGGATTCATTCTTGGTATGCAAGGGTGGTTCAACATCCACAAATCAATTAATGTGATACACCACATTAACAAACGAAAAATAAAAATCATATGATCCTATCAATAGATGCAGAAAAAGCATTTGACAAAATCCAGCAGCCATTTATGATAAAAACCCTTAAGATAGTGGGAAAGAGGGACCATATGTCAAAATAGTAAAGGCCATATATCATAAACCCACAGCTAACGTCATACTCAACGGGGAAAGACTAAAAGATCAGGAAGAAGGCAAGGGTGTCCACTTTCTCTGCTTCTATTCAACATAGTGCTGGAAGTTCTAGCCATAGCAGTGAGACAAGAAAAAGAAATAAAAGGCATACAAATTGGTAAGGAGGAGGTAAAATTGTCATTATATGCAGATGACATGATTCTATATATAGAGAACCCTAAAGACTCCACCAAAAAACTATTAGAGCTAATAAACGAATTTAGTAAAGTAGCAGGATACAAAATTAATATTCAGAAATCAGTTGCATTTGCATATACTAATGATAAAATGACAGAAGGAGAAATTAAGAAAACAGTCCCATTTATAATTGATTCAAAGACTATAAAATACCTGGGAATAAATTTAACCAAAGAAGTAAAAGATCTGTACTCAGAAAATTATGAGACACTAAAGAGAGAAATAAAAGAAGATAGAAATAGATGGAAACACATACCATGCTCATGGATAGGACAAATTAATATAGTTAAAATGTCCATACTGCCTAAGGCAATATACATATTCAACGCAATTCCTATCAAACTACCAATGATGTTTTTCACAGAAACACAACATATAATCCTAAAATTTATATGGAATCATAAAGGACCGCGGATAGCCTCAGCAATCTTGAGAAATAAGAACAAAGTGGGAGGTATAACGATACCTGACATCAAATTATACTACAAGGCTACAGTAATCAAAACAGCATGATACTGGCATAAAAACAGACACATAGATCAATGGAACAGAATAGAGATCCCAGAAGTAAATCCATGCCTAGGTGGTCATTTAATCTATGACAATGGCAGCAAGAATTTATGGTGGGGTAAAGACAGTCTATTCAATAAATGGTGCTGGGAAACCTGGACAGACACATGCAAAACAATGAAGCTGGACCACTTCCTTATGCCATATACACGAATAAATTAAAAATGGATTAATGACTTAAATGTAAAATCTGAAACCATAAAATTCCTACAAGAAAATATAGGAAAAAACTTTACAGACATTACCTGGAGAAAGATTTTTACCGATATATCCTCCTGCGCAAGTGAAGTAAGAGAAAAAATAAACACGTGGGATTATATCAGACTAAAAAGTTTTTTCACAGCTAAGGAAACCATCAATAAAACAAAAAGGGATCCTACTGAATGGGAGAAGATATTTGCCAATGATATATCCAATAAAGGGTTAATATCCAAAATTTATAAAAAAAACTCACTCAACTCAACTCCAAAAAACAAACAAACAACCCAATTAAAACAATGGGCAGAAGACATGAAGAGACATTTTTCTAAAAAGGACATACAGATGGCAAACAGACATATGAAAAAATGCTCAACCTCACTAATCATTAGAGAAATGCAAATAAAAACCACAATGAGTTACCACCTCACCCCAGCCAAAATGGCTATCATCAATAAATCAACAAACAACAAGTGCTGGCAAGGATGTGGAGAAAAGGGAACCCTTGTGCACTGTTGGTGGGATTGCAGACTGGTGCAGCCACCATGGAAAACAGTATGGAGGTATCTCAAAAATCTTAAAATGGAACTACCCTATGATCCAGTAAATCCACTCCAAGGTATCTATCTGGAGAAATCCAAAACTCTAATTCAAAAAAATTTATGCACCCCTATGTTTATTGCAGCCTTATACACAATAGCCAAGACATGGAAACAACCGAAATGCCTATCGGTAGACAACTGGTTTAAGAAACTGTGGTACATTTATACAATGGACTATCATGCAGACATAAAGAAGAAAGAAATCTTACCATTTGCAACAATACGAGAAAGACAAATACCATATGATCTCACTTATATGTGGAATCTAAAGAAAAGAATAAATGAATGAAGTAATCAGAAACAATCTCAGAGACATAGAGGAAAAACCAAGGGTTGCTAGATGGGAGGGGGGGTGGGGATAAGGGGGAAGGTGAGGGGATTAGAAAACAATCAGTAAACACAAGATTGCCACGGGGTTATGAAACTCAATTTGGGGAATGTAATCAATAATGTTGTAAAGATTTTGTAGGGTATCCGATGGACACTTGTCTCATTAGGGAGACCACCTCAGGGATGATGTAGATACCTGATCACTGCACTGTACACCTGAAGCTGAAGGTGAACAATAATGAATGTCAACTACAATTTTATATATATATATATATACATATACATATATATATATATAGTTATATATAACTATATATATATATATAGTTATATATATATAGTTATATATATAGTTATATATATAGTTATATATATATATATATATATATATATATATATATAGTACAGCATTAGGAATAGAGACGGTGGAAATGTAATGGCTGTGTGCGATGTCATAGGGATAGTGGATGGGGGACAGGTGGTTGTCACTGTGTGAGGGATATAAATAATAAATGTCTAACTATTACAATTGTTTTGTGCACCTGAAACCAATTTTAAAAAGTTATAATAAACAAACAAACAAACAAACAAATAAATAAAAGGATAAAAAAAGAAACTTCCATCTATATATGCATTTAATATCCATAGGTATTAGAATTATTCCCATTTTAATGATAAGAAAAGGGAGGCATAGAGAGGTTAAATAATTTCCCCAAGGTCACATAGTTAACACAAGTAGTGTGACTGTGGAGCCCACATTATTAACCTGTACTTATGCTGCTGAGTATAGACTGAGTACTGTGCCAAACCTTTCACAAACTTTGTTTTATTTAATCTTCAAAACACCTGTAATATATGTCATTTTATGGAAAATAAACTGATATATAACAAAAACCTAGATTATACAAAATATAAATTACAAACATGGAACTAAAACCCAGAAACCCTAACTCCCAATTCAGTGCTCTTTCTATGATGTCATAGAATTAATAGATGTTACCCATACGGGTTCAGAAGATAAAAGAAAAAAAAGTCTAAAATTGTTGAACCCCTATCACGTTCCAAGGACTCTGTATATCTCCTAACATTTACTCTTCTCAACAATGCTGTGAGGTATATTAATCACATTTAATGGATTAACAATCCAAGGTTCAAAGAGGTTAAATACATTGCCCAAGATTATGTGACAGAGCTAGGATATACACCCAGGTTGTCCTGGCCCCAAGCTGAAGGACAGGAATGTGGCACAATAGAAAGAAATGGAGACTGACAAGGAAAGAAAAGGCAAGGCGAGAAGCTATGAGGTTGTAGGGGTATTGTGACACCTACATGTAACTTTCCTGATAAACTTTTATTTCCTAAGTTTCCCAAATATACCCTTTTCCAGTCTGGGGCCCAGTCTTTTTTTTTTTTCCTTCTTCTGTTGTATCTCTTTTGGTCTCTTGGGCTCCAGCTTCAGAGCCATCCCAAAGCATCACAAAGGAGGGCAACATGCCGACTACAGGAGGGAGGTGCAAGATAAAAGAATCTTTTGTGGTTTGGCAGTTTCTCTGATCATGAGAGGAAGAGATGGTGGAGTCTCTGTGGAACCTTTCTTTGTCCTGGTGCTTCAACTTTCTTTTATATACACTCCCTAAGTCTTTTCGTAAGCAGCCTGGTCATCTTAGGAGGATCAAAGACATCTGAATAAAGTGAGTGGATTCTATTATCTTTTACATTGCTCTTCAAGTGGTCAATTCTCTCATGTTCACTTTCTGTCCAATACATTCCCCTTCCTATTCCTCTCTACACCTAATAAAACCCAAACCCCTACCAGCATTTTCCAGATCTGGTCCATTCTATTGATACTTAGACCAACATCACTTTCTTCATCTTTTCCATTTATATCTGGTCTCTTTATTTATTCATACTCTGCCTGCTCTTGTTACGGCTTTTATGATCTTCCATTGCTAGTCTATCTTTTCTATATTATAGTTATCTTTACCTAATCTTCTCTCATTGGATCTGTTGCCTAGATAGCAAATTTATCCTACCAAAAATCATCCATTTTATCCATAGAAAGTTTACTCTCTCTGCACATAATCCAACTTCCTCACGTTTTATTTGATTCCTGCAGATCTACTCACTTTTCTACATTCAGTGTCTGTTTTCCTTGCATGTCATTTCAACTCTGTCAAATTTTCTGGTAATTCATTTAAATTTTCCACTCCTGATCATTTTCATGCAATTCATTTTTACATGCTGCCCTTTTTATATTCCATTCCTATCACCTGCAATTCATCTGTTCATCCCATATCAAAATTTTCTTTATTTTCCCACCCACCCACGCATCCATACAACAATATAATACCTTTAATACAGTTACTGAAGCAGAACCTATCATAGGAACTATTGTCAAAAGGAAAGACATAAATACTAGTAACTAATCTATGTCTTTAGAAATGTAGAATGGGAACAGTGAGGAGAGGAAGCTCACCAAACCAGTGAAGGAAAAAGGAAAGAAAGAAGGACAGCTGTTTCTATGAGGAGTTGCCACATCAGCCAAGACTTGGAGGCTACCTCGGAGTGAGCCATGCTCATGGAGATTGCAGCATGAGCAAAGCTACAGAGCTAATACCCATGCCACATGCCAAGAGCTTCAGAGTATAAAATATGAGGTAGGTTGTGGCAAGAGATAGATTTTGGTGATAGCAATGGCAGGTCATGAAGAACTTATATGCCTTGTTAAATAGCTTTAACATTATTGTGTAGGCAATGGGGAGTTATAGAAGGACTTTAAGTAGGGGAGTGAAATGGTCAGATTCCAACTTTAGGGGAGAGACTATAGGCAATAAGACCAATTACCAGTCCATGTGTAAGAGACTAATCTTTTTATTCAAGTATGCAGAGCTTCAAATATGAAGATAGAGAAGATGAAAGGATAAGCAGGAAGGTTTGGGGCCAAATGATCAAATGCACATTAAATGTCATATGAGGCTGGTATTGAGAAGAAAGGATGAAGGTTAAGATTATGAATGACAATTGTACTTTTGAGATTCCCATTTATGAAGCTAGTATATAATGTAGGGATAGGTGTGATAGCTTAAACTTTCACAGATGAGAAGATGAAGATACGTCTCTACCACTAGATTATGAGCTCCTTGATAACTTAGTTTTCTTTACTTTTTATGTAATGCAACTCAGCTTGTGGTCTGGAACATAGTTGATCTACCATAAATTATGAAACGAATAAATTGTGGGTGTGGATAATAAGGATGGGAGTGATGGGAAATGCAAGCCAGGGATATGGGAATTTTGTGGTTGTAATAAAGTACTCTAGTATTGCGGGATGCCAAGGGCTCAAGTGCTGAGTAATGCTCAAGTATTGATCACAGAGCATAAAGAGAAGAAAAACCATTAGCAGCATTAATGTTTTTATATTCCATATATAAGTGAGATATATAGTATGAGATATATAGTATTTTTCTCTGTCTGGCTTATTTCACTTTGTAGAATGCCTTTAAGGTCTATCTATGTCATTGCAAATGGGAGAATTTCCTTTTTTTGTGGGTGAAATACACACACACACACACACACACACACACACACACACATTTTCTTTATCCATTCATCCATTGATGATGGATGCTTAGGTTGTTCCCATGTCTTGGCTATTCATAGAAACAGAAAGAGGAATGGTGAGTGTCTGGGATGGGGAGACATTGGTCAAAGAGTATAAACTTTTAGGTATAAGATGAATACATTCTGCTATAATGTACAACATTATATGCACAGTTAACAATACTCTATTGTATACTTGAAGGTTGCAATGAGATTAGAGCTTTAGTACTCCCACCATAACAACAAAATGGTAATTATGTGAGCTAAACGATGTGTTAACTAATCTTATTGTGGTACACACTTCACAATATCTACTTGTATCAAATGGTCACATTGTACAACTTAAATTTACCCAATGTTATATGTCAATTTTATGTCAATAAAGCTGGAAAAAAATACATTTGCAGGTTGAAATCTGATGTGTGAACGCATTCTGCCCTTGCTAACTGCACAGAAACAGGCAGGCCTAAGACTAAAAAGTAAGGAATCTCCTGAGGGGAACTAGCACCCAGGTGTTCAGCTTCTTCTGCCACCATTCACCCTTCTAATCTGTATACTCCCTTCCAATGCTACAACCATACAGGGACAGTAGGGTCAATAACTTTTTCTTCATATCAACTCCCATGTGGAAAAATCAACATTAAGTCCAGAAGAGGCTTGATGTTTGGAAAGGACAAACTTTATTTTTGATACCACAGAAAACAAAGACAGTACTCTCTAAATGTATGCTTTTATGTTGGTCTTGATACTGTTAAAGTAATAAAACAAGGATGCCATTAAACTACGTGGCTTTAATGACTTGGTAGCATACAATAGCTTGGTAAGCCATCAAAAACTTAAGCCAGTCTACTGGAAATGCATTCATATTCAAGAAAACAAAATTTAAAAACAACCAATCACAAGAAGTCAACTAGGCCTTCCCCCAAAAGTCAACCACCTAACCTATAACCAGTCAAATAATGTCCTTGCTTTGCCTCTGCACTTGCTCTATAAAAGCCTTGCCCCTAGCTTCTGTCAACAGAGCACACCTAACCAAACCAATTTGTTTGGCACTGCCTGATTTGAATTGATGTTTGCTCAAATAAACTCTCGAAAATTTTAATGTGCCTCAGTTTATCTTTTAACAATACTAAAGGAATATTTTTTTTTTACTCTCATTCCAAGAGAGCACAACTTTCAGAACCATTGGGATTCTCAGTTCTTCTGCCATCCAGAATTCTCTTCCTAATATGATTTTCTGGTGGGTCCCAGGTCCTCCTCTTAAGTACTAGGTTATGTAGGACTTTCATTCCATAGGTAGAACCTTTTGGGGTTCTACTTCTTTCCCTTGTAGAAAAGGAACTGCTTTCCTAGCTGAGCCCTAAGGATTCCCTCTCTTGGATGTAAATCCAGGATAAATCTCACAGTCCCTCCTTCATGTTGCCTGAATATTTTGGAAACTCTAAGGTCCTGACTTACTGGTTCCACCTCTTACTATCTGTGTGACCTGAAACAAGTCACTTAACTATGTCTCAGTTTCCTTAGGTGTTAAGTGAGGTTAATAACAGTACTAACTCAAGGTTTTTCTGAAGATTAAGTGAATTAATATCTGCAAAATTTTTAGAATGCTTGCACTAATAAAACACAACAAATACTCAATTGTATTATACATTATTGTTATTCCTCCATTATGTAACTTATGACTCAACACAGAGTCATAATCTAGCTCACAGACACACTTCCATGTTAGGGTAGATCAGACTCTCTTACCATTTTTGTTTTTTAATGTATGTACTTTAGGGACCAACTAGTGTCATCTTTACCTGGTGCTTATCAATGCATGCTTCTTCAAGTGCCCAAACAGACTTCTTCCTGTACTATCTCCAAAACAAAACAATTTATTATTGTCCATGTTTGTCTTAGCTCTTTCCCAGGTTACAGAAGAGAGCGATGGCCTCTGCTCAGTGGTGAATTATATGTACTACATACATTGCATTCTACCAATATAAACCCATCAAGAGAAAGGCTGAGTTCTTGCTGCTACCTCCTGAAGACACTCTATTCTCCCTCCTGAAGAGCAGTGGGCAAGACCAAACCCATGGAATGGAGGAACCAAAGTGGGAGAGTAAGTGAGTTTGTGTTGGTAGGCTTCCCAGCTCCTGTGCCACTGCGGGCACTACTGTTTGCCATCGCTCTGCTGGCCTATCTGTTGGTCCTGATTGAGAACACACTCATCATTATGGCAGTTAGGAACCACCCCACCCTCCACAAACCCATGTACTTCTTTCTGGCTAATATGTCCTTCCTAGAGATCTGGTATGTGACTGTCACTATTCCCAAGATGCTAGCTGGCTTTGTTGGGTCCAAACAGGGCCATGGACACCTCATCTCCTTTGAGGGCTGCATGACACAGCTCTACTTTTTCCTGGGTCTGGCCTGCACTGAGTGTGTCCTTCTTGCTGTTATGGCCTATGATCGTTATGTGGCCATCTGCCATCCTCTCCGCTACCCTGTCATTGTCAGTAGCCAGCTGTGTGTGCAGCTGGCAGCCAGCTCCTGGGCTGGAGGTTTTGGTATCGCCATGCTCAAAGTTTTTTTCATTTCTCGCCTCTCTTACTGTGGCCCCAACATCATCAACCACTTTTTCTGTGATGTCTCCCCATTGCTCAACCTTTCATGCACTGACATGTCCACAGCAGAGCTTACAGACTTTGTTCTGGCGATTTTTATCCTGCTAGGGCCACTCTCTGTCACTGGGGCCTCCTACATGGCCATCACTGGTGCCGTGATGCGCATTCCCTCGGCTGCTGGGCGCCATAAAGCCTTTTCTACCTGTGCCTCTCATCTCACTGTTGTGGTCATCTTCTATGCAGCCAGTATCTTCATCTATGCCCGGCCAAAGGCACTCTCAGCTTTTAACACCAACAAGCTGGTCTCTGTACTCTACGCCGTCATTGTACCATTGCTCAACCCCATCATTTACTGCTTGCGCAACCAAGAGGTCAAGAGAGCCCTACGCCATACTCTACATCTGTACCAGGGCCAGGATGCTAAGCCTGGGAAAGCTAGAAGAGGTGGGCAGAAAGGAGGTGTTGAGTCTTAGACAATATTCTTAAATTTGGGGTCTATGTCTTCTGTGACATCCAGAGGAGTTTTAGGGCCTAAATTAGGGATTAGAGTTTCAAAGAAACCACCAAGAAAATAGTTCAGAAGGAGAAAGAGGAATGGATTGTAAGCTAGCAGTTAGCATCTGGATTTCTATGTAATTTACATAGAGCAGGTTCAGGAATCATGCATCCTGGTGGGGTGGAAAGGACTGACTCTGAGCAGAAGGTACTGCACTTTAACATTTAAATAACCAAACAAGTGCAGAACTGGCATCTCTCTACATGGACTTTCCTGGGATTGCTCTTGGTTGTGGTTCTGAAGAAGAAGGTATAGAAAAGGGAAGCAGAAGGATGAAGCGATTCAGGGAAGCAAAGGCTTAATTATGGAAAAGCATCAGGAGTCTCTGGATGATATTTCTTTTAGCCATAGGCCACTGACTGCAGCCTATGAGGTAATGGGACCCAGGAGGTTATAATTTTAGTGTGAATTACAAGGCAAGGAGATAAGGAACTGCAAATTTTTGTGTTGACAACGTATCACCTTCTGGACTACAGAGGTTTTTTGCCTAATTTCTTGATTTACCAAGGTCAGTTAACACATTGAACTGGTGGCTGATTGCAGTTGTTTATTTTATCTTCCATTTTCCTAATTAGACTGTAAGCTCCATGGAGACAAGGATCACATTTGCTTATTCATCATTTTATTACCATGACCCAGAACAATGTCTAGCACATGGTGGCTATGAAAAAGCATAATAAATAAATATAATTGAGAGCCATGTAGGCAGGCATGTGTGTCACCCCTATAGCTAGCAGGTGCAGGAACTAAACCCTTCAAGCCTTGCTAGAGTATGGAGAGGTACAAATTGGCGCAGGCTTGTTGGAAGGAAATTTGGCAACATGTGTCGCAAACACCAAAAATATTGAAAACATTCTGATTCAGAAAGATTTGTATAGATAGACGTATAATTTATAAACTGTAAATTATTTAACCAATTCTCTATTTGTAGAAGTTTAACGTATTTCTGTGTTTTTGTTATTATAAATAAAATGCACTGATAGGTCCTCTCTGATATCCAGTCATCATGCTCACAGGTTATGTGTGCAGTGGGTAGTTTTCTTCTATATGACTGGTTTTATGATCGCTGTGATCAAGGTCTATTTCATTTTACATGTCACCATCTGTGTCTGCAATGTCATGAACCACTGTTTTTTTGGTGACATCTCACTGGTCCTTGAATTGGCCTGTAAAGACGTGTCCACAACTCAGCAAGTGGACTTTGCTTTAGCTATTGTCACTTTTGTCTTCCCTCTCACCATTACCACCATCCTCTCCCATATCTACATTGTCTCTGCCATTCTGCGTATATCCCCCACTCAGGGAGGATAGAAATCCTCCACCTGAGCATCCCACCTCACTGTAGTCATACTTTATTGCATAGCCATGATTGTCGTGTATGTTCAATCCAGAACTATTGCATCATTTAATTCCAACAAATTAATCTCAGCTGTGTATGCAGTCCTCACACACATGCTAAATCCCTTCATCTACTGTCTCAGGAACCGGGAAGTCAAAAACGCTATCAAAAAGACCATGGGGGTTGGCCAGCGCCTCCTGCTCAGCTGAGCCCTGCTGCCTTGAGGAAGAAACAGTGTCCCAGAAAGGATGTTATTCCTATGACACTTATCATGACTCTGTATATTTGCTTGCTTTATAGATCTTGATTTTTAAAGTAATCACAGAATAGGAAGAGAGAAAAAAATTAAAAATCAAAGCACGACATATTATGTATTGCTTAAACTATGTTTAATATATACTGTATGAAGTTTGGACAATTAAGTTTGTGAACTTATATTTATATATTTAATCAGTACTTTGAAATTACAGAGTAATAATAATAAAGGTTAACATATGTAAGGTAGTATTATTAACTCTTTACACATAACAAACTATTTTATTCTCATAACACTTCTATGAGTTAGTTATGATTAGTTACCTGATTTTACAGATCAGGAAACTGATTCACACAAAGAGAGATTAAATAAGCTGTCCAAGATGCACACTTAATAAATGTGAAAGTTGTTTTTGAAGTCAGGGAGTCTAGCTTTACAAAAACTGTATTAGATTTTCTCTATATCTAAGAGTCTGCGATAATAGCTCTAAGGATACATTAGTTAATAAACTCTGATGCCTGGAAGGAATAAGCAATACAGTTAGTAAGTTATGTGCAAGTGCGATGATATGTGATAATGGTGTGGTGGTGGTGGTGGTGATAGTGCTGTTTGTGATTTAATAGGGTTGATGATGATGGACTACCACTGACGTTAAAAATAATGTTGATAATCTCCCAGTCCTCTCCCAATTTTAGACTCCTTCCAGGACTATAAGAGCTCATTTCTTATTATAGGGATGGTATCAAGTTTCATGAGAAAGAATCAGTATTACTGCAAATTTTGCAGTTATGTCTCCCTTGAGACACTCTCTTTTGGTCTCTTGGATTCTTGTGGCCCTCCATGCTATATCATGACTACTATCAGCAAACTAATGGAATATCATTACATCAGCATATGTCTGAGCTGAAACCCTCAATGCATCAATATAACATAAATGCTATACACAAATTAGGCAGAAAACAAATACAAAATTTTCTAAGACAAATGTGAGTGTTAGATATCATTGTGACTAGATAAGGAAATGTTGTGTACCAGGGAGAATTCCACAAAATTGATCTAACTGAATCTAAAATATGAGAGGGATAATCAGAAAGAGCTACCCATTTTATATCCTGCTCATTTTAAGTGAGAGTCTAAAATTGGTCTCCAGGGTGGCCGGTTAGTTCAGTTGGTTAGAGCCTGGTGCTGATAACACCGAGGTTGCTGGTTTGATCCCTGCATGGGCCACTGTGAGCTGTGCCTTCCTTAAATAAATAAACAAACAAACAAATAAAATAAAATAGATCTCCTAATTTTGACCTAAGCCATCCTCAACATTATTCAAACTCCTGGACTAATCTTTCTTCTATATTGCTCTTATAATGTTACTCTACTACTTAAGAATTCTCAATTTGAATGAAATAGTACCTACTCATTTGATTAATTATTATTATTTTGGAATAATTTTAGCATTCACCAACTCAACCTTGTGTTTTATTGATCCTCGATATGAAACATCCATTTTGATGATATCAGTCACCTTAATATACGTAATAATTACACTATAGTAATTCTTATCTTGCTTAACTTTATTCATTCATTCACTCATTAAAAATTTTTCGTACCTTTATCCCTTGCCAAGCCCTGCAATAGCCTGTGAGAATATAATGGTCAACAACAACAAAAAATAAATAGACACAGATTCTTCCTTCAAATAGCTATAATGAGTAGGAAAGATAAAGACACAATTACC
The DNA here is from genome assembly GCF_057876585.1 of Rhinolophus sinicus. Classification (NCBI taxonomy): domain Eukaryota; kingdom Metazoa; phylum Chordata; class Mammalia; order Chiroptera; family Rhinolophidae; genus Rhinolophus; species Rhinolophus sinicus. The sequence goes on along the minus strand of NC_142514.1, from coordinate 144,585,958 downwards.
TTCAGAGTTAAAAGTGTGATGATGCAAGTACAAAGTACTATGGAAGCAAATGGTAGGTAGACCTAGCGTGAGAAGAGAAAATGTTCCAGTAGAAGAAGTAGCATTTAGGCTAATATTTGAAGGAAATACACAAATGTAAAATGGTGGGCAGTAATGAAGGTCAGGGTTGCAGAGATAAGAAAACCCAAGAATCAAGAGAGATAACAGCACACTCAAAGACCTGAAAGATGATTAGCATAAAGTGACGTAAGGAAGTAAGGGATCACATAACAAAGAACATTCATGTTTATCAATCCAAATCTAACCAATCTGTGAATTTTCTCTTACTGCATAAATTTATGCACACATAATAAGTTCTACAGAGGCATTTCAGTTTCTGCAAGTACTAGATCTTCAGGTTGCTGTGCTTCTACCAGGTGAATGGCAGTCACTTATAAAGCAGGAACAAAGTGAACTCACTTTGAGTATTCAGCCTTGCCTGCAGCAGCTTTTCATTCCAATAGATGTCAGTTTGTGTTTCACTCCCTGTTAGACTGTGAGTTCCACCAGGGCAGAAACAACCTTATTCCTCTTGAATCTACAATGTTGACCATAGTCCCTGACACTGTAGGCACCTGTGATGGCTATCCTCTATTTCCCAGCCCCCCCCACCCCAGTTATCTGTTCTCTGCATTCCTGTACCACTTTGTGTACCCAATCTCCCAGGGGGTGAGAAGAATTGATCCTGTGGACTATATCACTCTGGCTCAGTTGGCCTCTGGCTTCTAATTTGGTTGGCTCAATGGGAGGCACCAACAGGAAACTCAAGATGCCAGGAAAAAGATGACAAGGGATTCTTTCCTACTTCCCAGGGTTCTGTGACTCTGGGAATGACAACTTCTGCAACAGGGGTGCCCCTTCCAAGACTGCAGCTGTCACTGGGTATCTGCACTACCAGTCCTTATGTGGTTCAATATCCCTGTTGGTTGTCTTCACCTCATCCAATCCTTGGCACATAGTTGTGAAATCAATTCTACTCAAAAATTTCAGCAGAAATTACTTTCTGTTTCTTACTAAGATCCTGACTATATATGACATTTAATAAATATTAGTCAAATTGAAATAAATCTCAGTGGGAATGCTTTGAATAAATATACCACTTGAAAGACTGACATGGGTTTATATTTTGAAATAAATAACACAATCTAAGGAAAGTTCATTTTCTACTTAACCATGATATATGGCAGAACGTGATTAAAATACAAAACCATTAGTTCCACATTTAATTTTTTAAATATTTCTTTATAAACAACTTCTACCTTTCTACCATCCACATGATGTCACTGCTGAATTGAATTGATTCTGAGATGTCTGAGCTAACACATTCAGCAAATTTAAACTCAGGTGTTGACGATCTAATACGGTCCTACTCAAACTCTTCCAAAAAATTGAAGACGACACAATACTCGCTAACTCATTTTATGAGGCCAACATTACCCTGATACCAAAACTTGGTAAGGATAACACACAAAAAAGAAAACTACAGACCAATATCTCTGATGAATACAGATGCAAAAATTCTAAACAAAATTCTAGCAAATCAAATGCAATAATGCATTAAAAATATTATACATCACGACCAAGTGGGGTTCACCCCAGGGGCACAAGGATGGTTCAACATATGCAAATCCATCAATGTGATACATCACATAAAATAAAGGACAAAAATCATATGATTATATCTACTGATGCAGAAAAGGCATTTGACAAGATACAACATCCATTTATGATTAACACACTTAATAAAATAGGTATAAAAGGAAAATATCTTAATATAATAAAGGCCATATATGACAAACCCTCAGCTAATATCATAGTTAATGTAAAAAACTGAAGCCCTTTGCTCTCCATTCAGGAACAGGACAGGGCTTCCCCCTATCATCTCTGCTTTTCAACATAGTCTTGGAAGTCCTTACCAGAGCAATCAGGCAAGAGAAAGAAATAAAAGGCATCCAAATTGGGAATGAAGAAGTTAAATTATCACTCTTTGCAGATGATATGATGCTATATATAGAAAATCCTAAAGACGCCACCAAAAAGCTATTAGAAACAATCAACGAATACAGTAAAGTTGTGGGCTACAAAATCAACGTACAAAAGTCCATTGCATTCCTATATACTAACAATGATATCTCAGAAAAAGAAATAAAAAAAAAACACAATTCCTTTTGCAATTGCAACAAAAAGAATAAAATACCTAGGAATAAACTTAAGCAAGGATGTGAAAGACCTACATGCTGAAAACTATGACATTCTTAAAAGAAATTGAAGAAGACACAAAGAAATGGAAATACATTCCGTGCTCATGGATTGGAAGAATCAACATAGTTAAAATGGCCATATTACCCAAAGCAATATACAGATTTAATGCAATCCCCATCAAAATCCCAATGACATTTTTTAAAGAAATAGAACAGAAAATCATCAGATTTATTTGGAACCACAAAAGACCCTGAATAGCCAAAGCAATCTTAAGAAAAAAGAACAATAATGGAGGTATCACACTTCCTGACTTTGGCTTGTACTACAGGGCTACAATAATCAAAACAGCATGGTATTGGCAGAAGAACAGACACATAGACCAATGGAATAGAATTGAGAACCCAGAAATAAAACCACATAAATACGAACAGATAATTTTCGACAAAGAGGCAAAAAACATACAATGGAGAAAACACAGCCTCTTCAATAAATGGTGCTGGCAGAATTGGAAAGCCACTGGCAAAAGAATGAAACTGGACTGCTATCTGTCACCATGTACCAAAATTAATTCAAAATGGATCAAAGACTTAAGCATAAGACCTGACACAATAAACTGCATAGAAGAAAACATATGTACTAAAGTTATGGACGTTGGGTTCAAAGAGCATTTTATGAATTTGACTCCAAAGGAAGGGAAGTAAAAGCTAAAATAAATGAATGGGACTATATCAAACTTAAAAGTTTCTGCACAGCAAAAGAAACCACCGACAAAATAAAGAGGCAATCCACTGAATGGGAGAAGGTTTTTGCAGACAGTGCCTCCGATAAGGGGATAATATCAAAATATACAGGAACTCATGCCACTCAACACCAAAAAAACAAACAACCTAATTGAAAAATGGGCAGAGGACCTGGAGAGACATTTCTCCAAAAGGACATACAAATGGCAAATAGACATATGAAAAATGCTCAACATCACTAATCATCAGAGAAATGCAAATAAAAATGACAATAAGATATCACCTCACCCCAGTTAGAATGGCTATCATCAACATGACAAATAGTAATAAGTGTTGGAGAGGCTGTGGAGAAAAAGGAACCCTCGTACACTGTTGGTGGGAATGCAGACTGATGCAGCCGTTATGGAAGGCAGTGTGGAGGTTCCTCAAAAAATTACGAATAGAATTACCATATGACCCAGCAAGTCCTCTCCTGGGCATCTACCCAAAAAATCTGAAAACATTTATCCATAAAGACAAGTGTGCTCCAATGTTCATTGCAGCTTTATTTACAGTGGCCAAGACATGGAAACAACCAAAATGTCCTTCGATAGATGAATGGGATAAAGAAGTTGTGGTATATATACACAATGGAATACTATTTGGCAGTACGAAAAGATGAAATAGGACCATTTGTGACAACATGGATGGATCTTGAGATTATAATGTCAAATGAAATAAGTCAGACAGAAAAAGCAGAGAACTATATGATTTCACTGATATGTGGTATATAAACCAAAAACAACAAAAGAACAAGACAAACAAATGAGAAACAAAAACTCATAGACACAGACAATAGTTTAGTGGTTACCAGAGGGTAAGAGGGGAGGGAGGAGGTAAATGAGGGTAAAGGGGATCAAATATGTGGTGATGGAAGGAGAACTGACTCTGGGTGGTGAACACACAACGTGATATATAGACGATGTATCACAGAATTGTACACCTGAAATCTATGTAACTTTACTAACAATTGTCATCCCAATAAACTTTAATTTTAAAAAAAGATGAAATAGTATCATTTGCGACAACATGGATGGATCTTGAGATTATAATGCTAAGTGAAATAAGTCAGACAGAAATAGTAGAGAACCATATGATTTCACTGATATGGGGTATATAAAACTGATAACAACAAAAGGTGAAGACAAATGAAGGAACAAAAAATCATAGACATAGACAATAGTTTAGGGATTACTAGAGAGTAAGGGGGGAGAGGGCCTCTAGAAGAGGGCATACGGGGTCCAATATATGGTGATGGAAAGAGAACTGACTCTGGGTGGTGAACACACAATGTGAGATATAGATGATGTATTACAGAATTGTACACCTGAAATCTATACAATTTTACTAACAATTGTCACCCCAATAAACTTTAATTAAAAGTAAAATAAAATAAACTCAGGTGTTGAATATGTTGTACTCAGCTTTTCTGCCACTTATTATGAGACTTTATAGAAACACTTTTTCTTCTCTGAACCAGTATAAGTGACTTTACTGCATAGAAATACCCCCACTACTTTTTACCTTTTAGGTTGCACTGCTTCTCCTATCAGAGTAAATCAGACTATATTTTAAGATCTATAGAAGAATTTCCCCAATATATTTTCCCAGGGGCTTCTAATTCACTCATTCAAGTTTATTATCTTTTAATAAATGATGTAATCAGACTTTAAAAACAGCTTCACTAGCAATTTGGTAACTGGGAAAATAATAGGAAAGTAGATGGTCTTGGGAGGCAAATATTTAGCTTAAGACCCTGGCATTACCAGCTATTATTAGTTTTGTGGTTTCTGTAGATTATTAGGACTTCAGGTATTTTTGAGTTTCAGTTTCCGAAATGTGGGTCATAATATCTACCTTCAAAAGTTTTTATGAAGATTATATAAAAATGAATACATATGAATGCATCTGGAACAGCATTTGACACATACTTTTCTAAATTATTCAACAAAATATAAGATAAGCAGAATTGCTCATAATATCTTTAAAATTCAGCCGGAGTCTCAAGTCTACCATGATGTTTTGCCATTTTTTTTCCAAACTCCAGCTTGTGCTGATTTATCGCCACATCTATCGGGAAGAAAGGATCTCTAGCTGTGCTTAGCTCCTTTTTAGCGTGACAATATATTTGTTATAACACTCTTCCAGACTCCACCTTATATTTGATAATGATTCAAATTCACATATTATTTCTCATACTAGATTGCAAGTTTCTTATATCATAGACATCTCTTTATGACTCTCAGTTACTAAAAGTTATTTCTAATTATTAGGTATTTAATGGTCAATACATATTTGATGGATAAACCCCTGTGTGAATGTATGTCATACTTTCAGTTGACAGCCACAGTGCCCATACTTTCCAAATTTTGGTGCATAGTCCCAATTTCAGATATTCTGTTCTCTCCAATCTTCTAATTTTTAAATTAAATTTATTGGGATGACATTGGTTAGCAAAATTACACAGGCTTTAACTCTATAATTCTATAAAACATCATCTGTATATTACAATGTGTGTTCACAACCCAGTCAGTTCTCCTTCAATTACCATATATTTGACCTTCTTTACCCTTTTACATCGCCCTCCCTTAGCCTCTGGTAATCACTAAATTGTTGTCTGTGTCTATAAGATTTTGTCTTTTTGTTTGTTGTTTTCAGTTTTATATCCCACATATGAGTGAAGTCATATGGTTCTCAACTTTTTCTGTCTGACTTATTTTGCTTAAGTCTTCCAATTTTTAGATTAAGGGAAATATAATGGATTAGTTCTTCGTATCCATTTCAATACTTTCTAACATGCTGAGGCTGGAAAGCTTAACATTATAATTCTCAGGCTTCATTTATGTTTATGTTCCTGTCTGATGCACATATGTGAAACATTGATTGACACATAAGTCATATGCAGAGGGAGGCAGAGGATGGGGCATTCAGGTAGCTGATGTGGATTATGTCCACCAGATTCTGGTTCATTGGCCCTGGAGAGGAAGCAGCAACCACAGCAACAACTTTCTCTATTGTGGTCAAGACAAGGAGGTTTGGGGAGCTGAAAATTTTTCCTGGGTTACAGCCTAAATAAAGCCCCCTACTCAAGCCCTCTCCATGATTTTACAAGAACCAAATTCTCTTTTTGCTTAAACTAAGGTGAATTCCATTATCTATAACATAATACTGACTAATACAATCTCTCTGGGAAAATTATTATTTATTTTTAGCCTTGATTTTCTTTCTTGAAAAATGAAAATATTTATAACATTTTATAAGATGGCGGATTAGGTAAATGCTATGTCTATTGCATCCCAGGATCATACCAAAATTACAAATAAGTTATAGAACAATCAACCTCAAGAATCATCTAAAGATTGGCTGAACAAAACCTCTGTAACTAAGGATATAAAGAAGAGGCTATATCGAGAATGGTAGGGAGGGTGGAGACATGAAACAGGCTGACCCCAAACCCATAGATAGTGGTTGAACACCGGGAGGGACACCTCAGTGGTGGAGGTCCTGCCAAAAGAGGAAGGAGTCCCAGCCCCCTACTGGGCTCCTCAGCCCAAAGGTCCTGTGTGGGGACGAGGAGTTTCCACAATATTAGGCCATGAAAATCAGTGTGTAATCTGTTCATCCCAGTGAGACGGAAGGCGGCTGGAAAGCCACACACCCTCTTAAAAGACCCACACAGACTCACTTGCTTGCAAATACTCACTTAGTCTCCAGTGAAGGGGTGGCAACTTGAGAGGTGCCAGAGACATACAGGGAAAGACTGAGTTGTGTGGCTTTGAGAGAGGGTTGGAGGGACAGCAGCCATTTCTCTGTGTGGAGCCTGCCTTATGTGTGACCTGCAGGAGGGCCCCATCTTTTCTATGTTGAACCTTCCCCCAAAGGGCCAACTCTGAGACCATATTGTTCTGGAAAATTCATGTTAGTGCACCACTTTGGTACCCACCACACACAGCTAGTATTGCTTAACCCAAAGCATTCCCAGTGTTGGCCCTACCTCAAAAGCTTCAGAAGACTTTTACAGCAGTGGCTGGCCCATGGCTGCCTGCAAAACTTTTGGTGGTGGGCAATGAGCCACAACCTGTTCTGTAGCCTCTCTTGGGAGGCTTTCAGGGACCTGTGGGCCTAAGGAGAATGGTGAATAGCTGTGGTGTTCTCAGCGCATTTTTGTGAAGTGGTCACCAGCCCAATGATGGTACAAGAACTGAAACTTCCTTAACTTGCTATAAACAACTGCCCTTACTCCATAGCTCCCTGGAACCCTGCCCCCCCACACCTGTATTGCCAGGGGGCACTCTTGGCACCTGGGTGGCCAGCCCTGCCACACAAGCTGTGGAATCCTTTTGCAGCAGGGGACAACCCACAACTGCCTGGGGAAATTTTGGTGGTGGGCAGTGAGTCACAACTTGTGTCATAGCCTCTCTTGGGCATTTTTCAGAGATCTGCAAGCCTGCGGTGAGTGGTGGCTGGCTGTGGTGTTCTTAGAACATTTCACAAAGTGATCACAGGCCAGGCATTGGTACAAGAACTGAATCTGCGTTAACCTTGTGAAAACCACCAGCAAAACCTTGTGACTCCCTGGGACCTCACCCTCCCAGCTAGTGCTGCATCACTGGAGGCACTCTCAACACTGGGTGAACAAGCCCAACCCACACACCTAAGGAGGTTCTTTCAACAGCTAAGACTTATATGCAGCTGGCAGGTGGCAACAGGCCAAGGGGGCCCTGGGTCTTTTGAAAAGCTGCCTCAGGACAAATACTGGTAGCAGCCAGCCTCAGTTCATAGGGAGGCCACCCCCACACTCCTCCAGGTTCAGCACAGGCAGCAGCCAACCACATCTACAATGCTGAAATTGGCCTGCACAGGAACCCCTCCCAAGAGACACCAGCAACAATACGTCCAGGGGCCAGCATCAGAACACACCAGGCACTACCTGGTTAGTCCTCCAAGCAGCACAAGAGCTCACGGGATCAAATCCTCTTCTGACCAGACAGCCCCCACACAGCAGCTCATACACAGTGGGCAGAGCCAATCCTCACAGTCAGAAAGCCTGGGAATCATCCCACTCACTGAAGTGCCAAAAGCAACCAAGGCTCAACTACAACAGGAGAACACACACAACATACTCAAGGGACACTCCTGGAACACACACAAAGGAGATCAGGGAGACTGCATCATTGGACCACACAAGACACAAAATACGTAAGGCCACCCAGCAAAGACTGAAAGACATAGGAAATCTACCTAATACATAGAAGCAAACACAGAGGGCAACCAGAATGAGGAAACAAAGAAACACGTCCAAAATAAAAGAACAGGAGAAACCCCCAGAAATAGAACTAAGTGAAATGGAGGCTACCAACCTACCAGAGACAGAGTTTAAAACAATGGTTATAAATATGTTTAAGGAACTTAGTGAGAATTTCAACAAAGAGATAGTAAGCATAAAGAAGGACATAGAAACCACAAAAAAGAATCAGTCAGAAATAAAGAATACAATAACTGAAATGAAGAATACACTAGAAGGAATCAACAGCAGATTAGATGAAATAGAGGATCAAATCAGTGATTTAGAAGACAAGATAGAGGAAAACATCCAATCAGAACAGCAAAAAGAAAAAAGAATAAAAAACAATGGAGATAGTGTAAAGGACCTGTGGAACAACATCAAGCATAACAACATTCGCATCATAGGGGTACCAGGAGGAGAAAAGAGGTAGCAGGGGATCGAGAACCTATGTGAAGAAATAATGACTGAAAGTTTTCACCCTAACCTGGTGAAGAAAATAGACATACAAGACCAGAACGTGCAGAGAGTCCCAAACAAGATGAATCCTAACAGGCTCACATCAAGAGACATCATAATTACAATGGCAAAGTTTAAAGACAAAAAGAGAATCCTAAAAGCAGAAAAAGAAAGACAACTAGTTACTCACAAGGTAGCTCCCAGAAGACTATCAGCTAATTTCTCAACAGAAACTTTGCAGTCCAGAAGAGAGTGGCAGGAAATATTCAAAGTGATGAAAAGCAAATACCTACAACCAAGACTACTCTACTCAGCATAGCTATCATTTAGAGTCAAAAGACAGATAAAGAGCTTCCCAGAAAAGAAAAAGTGAAAGGAATTCATTACCATCGTGTCAGTATTATAAAAATTGTTGAAAGTACTTCTTTAAGCACAAGAGAGGAGAAAACAAAGATAAAAAATATGAATAATAAAATGGCAATTATGTACCTATCAATAACTACATTAAATGTGAATGGATTAAATGCTCCAATCAAAAGACATACGGTAGCTGAATGGATAAGAAAACAAGACCCATGGATATTCTGTCTACAAGAGACACACCTCATATCAAAAGACAAATATAGATTGGAAGTAAATTGATGGAAAAATATATTTTATGCAAATGGAAACCAGAAAAAAGCTGGGGTAGCAATAGTTGTATTGGACAAAATAGACTTTAAAACAAATACTATTATAAGAGACAAAGAAGGACATTACAGAATAGTAAAGGGATCAATCCAACAAGAGGACATCACCCTAGTAAACATTTATGCACCCAACATAGGAGAACCTAAATATATAAAATAAATATTGACTGACATAAAGGCAGAAACCAACAGTAACACAATCATAGTAGGGGACTTTAACAACCTACTGACACCAATGGACAGATCTTCCAGACAGAAAATCAACATGGAAACAGTGGCCTTAAATGACACAGTAGACCAGATGGATTTGATATTTTTAGAGCATTTCATCCCAAAGCAGAAGACTATACATTCTTTTCAAGTGTACATGGAACATTTTCCAAAATAGACCAAATGTTAAACCACAGAACAAATCTCAATAAATTTAAGAAGACTGAAATCATATCAAGCATGTTCTGACCACAATTGTATAAAACTAGAAAACAATTACAAGAAAAAAAAACTGAAAAACACACAAATATTTGGAGGCTAAATAACATGCTACTAAATGATGAATGGGTCAAGAAGATCAAGGAAGAAATCAAGATAACTTGAGGCAAATGAAAATGAAAACAATGGGACACAGTGAAAGCAGTCCTAAGAGGGAAATTCATGGTAATGCAGGCCTTCATAAAGGAACAAAAAGTTTTTCAAATAAGCAGTCTAACTTTGCACTTAAAGGAATTGGAAAAAGAACAGCAAACAAAGCCCGAAGTGAGTCCAAGGAAGGAAATAATAAATAATATTATTAAATAATAAATAATATTATTTATTATTAGGGTGGGAAATAATTTCCACCTTCAGAGTGGAAATAAGTGAATTAGAGATTTAAAAAAACCAATACAAAAGATCAATGAAACCAAGAACTGTTTTTTTAAAGATAAACAAAATTCACAAACCTTTAACCAGACTCATCAAGAAAAAAAGAGAGAGGACCCAAATAAATAAAATCAGAAATGAATGAGGAAAAGTGACAATGGACACCACAGAAATACAAAATGGTTCAAAAAAATACTATGAGCAACTACTCGTATATGCCAACAAATTGGACAGTCTGAAAGAAACGGATAAATTCCTAGAAGCATGCAATCTTCCAAGGCTGAATCAAGTAGAAACAGAAAATCTGAACAGACTGATTACTACTAATGAAATTTAATCATTAATCAAAAAGCTCCAAACACAAAAGTCCTGGACCACGTGGCTTCACAGGTGAATTTTACCAAACATTCAAAAAGAATTGACACCCATTCTCCTTAAACTATGTCAAAAAAATCCAAGACATTTCAATTTTATTTAGGTAGTAGACCACCTTTGGGTCCATGTTTCAGCCAATCAACTAAACTACCTTTAGAGCCCGTTCTAACCTCTGAATCCAGGATCTCTGTAAATTCTCATATCAATAAATTCAGCCTGATACAACATTTTTTTCCTTCCACCATGATTCCACACCTATAAGAATTATTCCCACACATTTTCCAAATTTCTGTTTGTATACATTGGAAAAAATCAGGTTGTTGTTTGAATGATACGTAACACATCTCAGGGGTCACACTTTGTACCCCACCTTTTGGAGTCTGCTGGGACATGGGCTTACTTACAGGTTTAGAAGGCAAGAGAGATGGTGATGGTAGCCTCTAAGGATTATCAGCAGTGCTTTGAAAGGCAATGACCTCAGGGAAGGCCATTACAGGTTCTTATGGCAAAGGAGGGCTAACCTCTCAGGCAGAGGTAAAAGAGCTATTGGTAATGTTTCTATTGGTAAAGAAACTTATCAGTACTTAAGGTTCCATGACCCCAGAGTCATTGGGATCTATCTGTATGTCCCCAATATAATTTTCAGGATCCCATTCTTTCCCAATTAATGCCTTCACTTTAAGAAAAGACACCTTGGGAACTTTGGAATTTAATTTGAAGTATAATTCAGCCAATTGCAGAGTGATACTCTGGGTTTGGTTTCCAGAAATCTTAGCCACAGGTTATAGAAGATAGGGATTTCTTTAGGGCCATCTAGGGAGGGTAACAATTATCTTCTTCCTGAGTTCCTTTCCTCACACTTGAAGTGCACTGGCACCCTTTGTATCTAGTGGGGTGCCATTGTGAAGTCTTCAGAAATCCACCTCCTTAGCAAACTCTGGATTGTCTAAGACCTTCTGAATTCAGATACTCATATAAGCTATCTGTACGGTTCTCAATATCTTACCCACTACAATATAGAGTAAAGAAACTATGTATTTTCTACCATTGGGTCCACTATACCTAGCAGAGTACCTGGCACATAGTAGGAAGTAATTATTTGTTGAATTCATAAAAGAATCTCAGTATCAGAGGAAAATTTTAATTGACTGAAATCAGTATAGAGTTCTAATTACCTGGCTTAACTGAAGAGAACCAACATGATAATACTAACATTTATATACTAACGTTTATAAACACACACATCCTTTTTCAAAATATATCCAGGATCATATCACTTAACAGTTCTTCCACTGCCACCCCTCTGATCCAAGCCATTGGTTCCCTCTTGGATCATTGCAATATAATCTGGTCTCCTTGCTTCTTTTCTTGTCCCTCTTAAGTCTTTAACAGAGTAACCAGAGGAATCCCCTTAAATGAAAAACCATTATTTTGATTCTCCACTTAATGCCCTCTTATAGCTCCCTCTTTTACTCACTTAGAGTAATAGCTAAAATCTTTACAATGGGTCAATATGTTTACTCCACTTACTTCTCTGACCTCATCTCCTAACACATCCCAGTTCACCCACTCTGTTCCCAGCTCCATTGGTCTCCTTGCTGCTCTCCTCGGTACCACCACAGAACCTTTAAGTGGTTATTTTTTCTCCACAGAATGTTCTTCAAGTTTTGCTCATTGTCACCTTCTCATTAAGGTCTGACCTAACCACCCTATTTAAATTTACAACTCCTTCCCATATTCTCTATTCCCCTTCCCTTGCTTTTTTATTTTTATTTTTTTGGCTGCAAACCACTTTAAACCACGTAATATATAACAAGTTTTAATATTTTATTTCTTGTTTTCTCTCTCCCCACTTACCAAAATGTAAGATCCATGTTATAAGCGATAGTTGTCTATTTTTTCACTGCTGTGTAATTTAGCATTTGAAATCTAGCACATAGTAGTTCAACAAATATTGAATGAGAAAATTATAAAAAAAATTATTAAAAAAATTAAAACTGGAACAAAGGAGGAAAAACAAAGCATTTACCAGAGGGTAAGAGGGGAGGGAGGTAGTAGAAGAGGGTAAAGGGGGTCAAATATATGGTGATGGAAGGAGAATTGACTCTGGATGGTGAACACACAATGTGATATATAGAAATTTAAAAAAGAAAAAAAAGAAAAGAAACAAGGGCGGAAAGGTCAGCCTGGCCAGATCGTAATCTATGTTGTACAGTATGACAAGAAGATTGGAGTTGGTCTTGAGGGTAGTTTAAACTATGTTAAAGAAGAATGGCATAAGAGTTGTAATATTAATATTTTTATGTCTGTTCTTAAAATTTTTTTCCATAACACCACAGTGTGGAAAATGGATTACAGGAAATAAGACTGAATCCAGAGGGATCAATTAGGAGGACACTGTAGTAATCCAGGTGTGGGTAATATCCAAGGAAATTGACAGGATCATGGAAGAGATAAGACATAATTTGGGAGCTCAAATTAATAGAAACTCATGAACTCAATGTCACCTAACTCACCAGGCTTCACACTCCTAATCCTTGGTCACCCTTTAGATTGTAAATGGCTATCTTTTCAGCTACTCTTCTTTTCACATCTCTCTGTTTCCTCTCTATGACCCAACTTCCCACTGTGCACCCACCCTCACTCTCTTACCCTTACTTTATGTTCTCTGAAATCCTTGGTCCTTCTAACACAAACATTCCTATATCCTTAATCTACAATATAGTCCTTCCACTTCCTTAACTAAACAAAATCTTGACTACTCCCTAAGAAACCTGTACTTCTATTGCCCTCTTTGGTGAGTTCTGACCACTCTTCAACACCTACTTACAGTATTTCCCCGAAAATCAGAACTAACTGGAAAATAAGACCTAGCATGATTTTTTCAGGATGCTTGTAATATAAGCCCTACCCCAAAAATAAGCCCCAGTTGAGACTGTCAGTAAGATGGACGCATTTAGTATGTCCATTGCAACACACAACGGACTTATTGAATTATAAAATAATAATATATAATTAAATATAAATAATATAATTGACATTAATACTTAAAATAAATGATAATATAAATTATAATTAAGTGTTCATAAATACCCAAGTGGGCATCTTTGAACAAGAAGTAAATGCCTATGTAAATAGATGAACTCGAAACTTGTTGCTGAATGACCAATCAGAGTATAGACACAACGCATGAATAACATGCTCACTTGATAACGAATGGAGGTGGTTGTGTCTAATATGAATATTCATAGTTCAATATGTCATGTGTTGTAACAGATGTACTTAATGCACTCGTGTGAAGTAAAGAAACGTTTTCTAAATTTTGATGCCTGCAATTTTTCATCGCTTTTGTGTGGACTATTATTCTTAACTGTCATCATTTTTGTTGCCACTCCTGTCTCATAAGTCTTCAATTAACACTTGATTCAATGGTAGATTTAAAGGGAATGATATTTTGATCCCCAGACAAGATGAGTGCAAAAAGAAAGAGGTATTCCGTCGAATACAAGAATCGTGGGGGACTCTCAGGGCAAGAATCTTACAGTTTCCTGCACAGAAAAGAAGCTGGATGTCCAAATGGTCCAAAAATGGCAAGCAAAGTACCATAACCTCAGTCGACAGGTGGATGAGGGAAATGCTAAGAAGCGCAAGTGTGGATTAGGTCGCCAGCCATTATTTCCTGAGCTGGAAGACATCATCTGTGAATGGATTGCTGACAGGAGAGTAAGGGCTTTGGTTGTGCGCAGGGCTGATATTCAAGCATTTGCCCTTGCGATGGCACCACAGTTAGAAGTATCCCAAGAAGAATTCAAAGCATCACAAAACTTGCTGGATGGCTTCCTTCAGCAATATGAACTCTCTAAGAAAATTGACAATACTGTTCAAGCTGGAAGATACTGAAGCTATTTAATGTGCACTTGCATTCAAGTCCTTTGTTGATGGCAACTTTTCTGAATACCAACTCTCCAACATGATTGCTATGGATGAAACTGCAGTGTTTATGGACCAAGGATCTCAAACAACAATTGATCAAAGGGTGCCTTGTCAATCTACATTCCCTCCACTGGATATAAAAGTGCACGTGTTACCTGTATTTTGACAAATCATCTGGATGGAAAGAAAGCCCCACCTCTAATCATCACTAAGGGCAAGAAAGATAAGGTTGAATGTGTTTTAGGTATTTATGTTCTTGAAACCGAAAAAGCCTGGGGCATACAAGCAGTTATAAGAAAGTGGGTCGATTTAATGCTGGCATTTGTTTTACATAGTGGCCAAAGAGGTCTGCAAGGTGGGATTCAGCCAGCACTCGCCACGTTAAAGACATGAACAACTTCTTTGCAGAGAGAAGAATAGATCAAATAATCATTCCGCAGGAATGACTGCCTATCTCCAGATTCTTGATATTGCAACAAACAAGCCATTCAAGGACCATTTGCACATGGAAATCAATGACTACATTGAAAATAGAATGGAGAGAAATCAGCGTGGAAATTTTGTGAAGCGTAGCCTGCAAGAGATCGTGACTTGGGTAAAGAATTCATGGGATAAAATCACTGACAGCTGTGGTGCCAATGCACTACGAGCAGGCTACATGGACAAGAAGTGCTTAGTTAAGGAGAGCGCTATTGCTGGACATGAGAGATTGGGGCCAATGGTTCTACAGGAAATGGAGTCGCAAGAAATTCAAGCCGGAATTTGGGGTTTGGAGAGTTATGATGATGTTCCAGAAGACAACATGATTGTATTTGAATAAATGTAGATTTTTGTACATGAATAAATGAATAAATGTAGATTGTTGTATATGAAAAACTAAGACATCCCCTGAAAATAAGCCCTAATGCATCTTTTGGAACAAAAATTAACATAAGACCCAGTCTTATTTTGGGGGAAATACGGTACCTGTGGGTTGAGAGGTGGGCTTGGCATTCTCCTTGTCCCCCAGGAGCACTTTCTAAACCACCACATCTCTATTCTCATATAACATTTTCTACTCCTTGAGGATATTTCATTCCTTGTCATTTTTATCTCCCACCACCCTGGTCATTCCTTCACACCCTTTCAAGGCTTTGGCATTTAGATCATAGTCTTTTAACTGCCTTGTTCTGTCATTGTCTTAGATGATTTCAGTATCCATGGAAATGACCCATCTTAGTTCCATATTTTTTATGCTCAAATAACATATGTATACAATGTAAGCCACCCATTCCAGTGGATTCACTATTCATTTTGTCCCCATTACTGTTCCACCTCTGAATTTGAAGCACATGTTTAACTCTTTAATTATAATCTACTGCTCTTCCAATTCTCACATACATTAGCTCTCACATACAATTTTTCAACCTCAAAAAATAAAAACAACACTATATGTTCCTTGATCCTTCTATTATTTCCTTTTACTCAGTCCTCTCTAGACCATTCTTTATCCTTACCCAGCCTGAACTCCGTGGTTGGGTTTTGAATGTTCTCTCACTAATTCTCTGTTGCCTTGCACCCCAATCTCTCACACCATCTCTTTTACAAATCTCCAATTCAAATCAGTAACCCATCTTTTCTGATTCTATACCTGACGAAAGAGAGGATATCTGGACATAACTCCCTCCCTGACCCCGAAAAAACAGATTTCCTGCCCTTCAACCATAGCAAATCCCTCAATTCCATCAAGAAATCCTTTTATTTTTACTTAGTTAGCAATATCACCTATTCTCCCCACCAAGCATCAAAACTTCTCTCTCTTCTCAAGCCTAGCTTCCACACCCTTAGCAGATAATCATGTTTCTTTCTTACCTGAGAATATTGAGGTCAGATGTAATCACATGAACATCCACCAGGTCTGGCTTACTGTACTAGCTTCCCCTGATCTTCTTCCTCCTTATGTTAATTAATAAATGTTCATATCCTTCCGTATCTCCTTGCTTCCAGTCTAAGAAGATAAAGTTCCCATAACTCTCGCCAAGGAAAACTTCTCAATTACTCTTCTTGAACACATTTGTCCTGACTTCTCCTGGAACTTGTTCAATCTTTATCTCCTTTAACTTCAACCTCTCTCTACTGGATCCTTCTTCTCATTTTATAAATGTGCTAAACTCACCTCCTTTCCTGAAAATAATAAAAACATAAAAGGTTACCTTGCTTTCCCCCTCCCCTCTTGCTACTTTCCAATCTTTCTACCTTTTTATTTAAAACTATAAAAGTGTAATTTATACCTACTATCTTAGCTTCCCCACCTCCTCTTTTCAAATCACAGCAGTCTGGCCTCTTTTCTCACCATCTACTGAAACCTCTGTACCCAGACTTGCCAATGATATCTTTACCTCTAAAATCCATGCACTTTTATTCTATTCATATTTTCTGAATCTCTGGGCTACATCTGACAGTGGATGTCTCTTTGAAACTTTCTCTTCCTTGGCTTCCACAAGACCACATTCTCCTGGTTCTACTGAAAAATGTATCTGTTCCTTTGTTCTTGCCCTTCCTTGCCTCACTCACTGGCAATTTTTCTTCTTAGACATTAATGTTTCTTAGGCTTCATCCTTGGCCCACCCATCGTATCAAAATTAATGGAAAACTGGGGCAGTGATTGATTATTCTATTTTTGTTCTTAAGTACTTTTAACTTACAACAGTATTCTTTATAAGGATTTGAAAATGACCATCTCTAAGGAATACAGTTTACAATGTAATACAGTTTACACTTATAATACACACAAACAAATAAAATGGAAATGAATGTTTTCCGAAAACTAAAATTATATGATTACAAGAGATGTTATTTTCTTTTCTATTTCAGTTTTAATAAATGCTGATGGCTACTCATTAAATATATTTATTATTCACTAATGTGTTATAAATCAGTTTCAAAAGAACTGACTTAAGCAAGTGATTATTTGGCTATTGATGCTGCAGACTTTTTAAAATTGATCCTCTTGTGTATTCTCTACACTGTATCTAAAATAAAGCTATTTCTTATTTAATTTTGCCAGTTCTTCCTTGTGCCTCACAGCCCATGGATCTTCCTCTATGTTCAGGGTAAACCCAGTTTCATATCTAATCTGGATGGAAATTCATGAATAGAAAATTTACTGTCACCCAGTGGTCTTGAAATCAAGTTACACTTGGCAGTTTATGAGCCAGTGGTCCAGCCACAGCTGATCTGACCACATTTTCCTATACCACCAGCTAGATGTAGTGTCTTATGTGTGAAAACAAGCCATTATATGTTTTCAGTCTTTGACTTCCCCCTATCCAACGATGGCCCTCCCAGGTGGGCTGACTTTCTGTTTTGACGTCTCTACTCCAAAGGGCAGTTCTAGGACTAGTACTTCAATCCTTCCCAGAGATATCAGACTCCAGCCCTAAGTCCCAGCCATTTGCCCATGACCCTCTTACCTTCCCTAACTCTCTCTAATCTCCTTCCCTATGAGCTCAGCTCCAGCCATGTTATTCCTTGCTTATTCTTGATGTACAGCAATGTAAAGACTTTGAATTAGTGTCTCCTGTCTGGCTTCAGAGCAATGGACCAAGGATTGATTTCCTGCTGATGCATCTATCCAACTGGATACTCTTATACAAACGGAAGCACAAATGAACTCGAACAATGTTATGCCAGATAAGACGTTGAACTATGCAGACAGCTATTGCAGCTGCATTCAGTCTCCCAACTTCCATAGTTTGTGGTGCTGCCTAAGTCTGGCCTCGTGTCAACTGTCTAGGCTCTGTGATGATGAGGTCTCATCATGCCTTACTTTTGCCATTGAGCCTTGATTCTCTGATCCAGTGAAGAATTTAGGAAAGGATGAGGAAGATAATCTCTTTAATATATCATCTATATGTTATAGAAATGTACACTTGAAACCTATATAATTTTACTAACCAATTCACCCCAATACATTTAATGGAGATAAAAATAAAACATAATCTAAAACAATAAAATAATCTCTTAAAATGTCCTTCCTACTTGGAAGAATGATAAAGGATCACTTGGAAACATAAATGAAAAGTGGTTGCAGCTTGCTTGCCTCAAAACAGTTCTTTTGATATTGTATTATAAATTATATTTATATGTTATATAAATATGTTAAAATATTGAACAGAACCCTCATTTACAATTGCATTATTAATTCACTAATCAATTATCAACAGCGATATTACCTTTCAGTTCTAAACTCTAAACTCCACCGCTGCTTGTCAGACTCATCCCATGCCAACATCATCTACAGCCATCCATAGATCTTGGACTTGTCAATATGCTAGACTTTACAGTTTCCTGTGAGAAAAAAAAAATCAATGACACCTTGAAGCTCTGGTATGGAACCTTGTTTTCTGTAGAGTCCCAAAATACTGCTATAATCAATTTAATTGCACATGGGGGAGCTACTGGCATAAACAATAGTGTGTGCAATCTCATATTGCAGCAAACACCTTTCATATATCACACACTGTTACCCTCCAAAGACAATTGCTGGCTTGAGGGAACTAGGATTGAGAAGCAACCTGCCTACATCAGAACTGTCAGGTCAGACACCCCTGTGACACTAATATACCACAGGTGTTCCCCCCTCAGACATGCTCTCCCCTCTTCTTCAGGTTTGATTTTGCCAGTACCCATTAAGTTCTTTTTGGGGAAAGTGAAAGAGAATGCTGATATAATAAGCAATCCCAGAAAATGGAGCTTGTTCTATAAGATGAAATTGCCCCTTTAGATTTTTCTAACTACTACTAGAACCCTGTTACGGCAGAAGCAGCACTGGAAACCTAACTAGCTTTTCACCAATATTCAGTATGTGTACTTCCCCTCCCTTGGAAGGAAATCCACTGCTGTCTTCTCCCTTATCTTCAACTAAAGGTCTAACTCCAGGTATTAAGTGAATTGACCCAACACTCTATTGTTATGTAGAAACATTACCAATTCTCATCCCTGGCTTCAGGGCCTGTGAGCCACGAAGCAGCTGGGGACCATCATTATCCTGCCCATTTCCCCCAGTGGATCTCCACATCTCCTGGCAGAAGTCCCATGACACACACATATTCCATTACTTTGTGCTTCATTTGCCAGACTTACATATATCCCCTGACTCATCACACACACCTGCCATTGAGCCATTTGTAGGGATTTTGTCATATTAAGATAATGCTGCTAGCCATATCTAAACCTTTTTTTCACAAAATGAGAAGATTATGGGAGCACTTTATCTTTAACTGGGAGTAATTTCAACTTGGAATTCAACTCTCACTTCATGATCCTTTCTTAAGGCATCTACAAAGTGATTATGGGTGAAGGATGGCATGAGCCAGAGAAAATGAGAAGGCCCTGATGAAAGTCAAGCTGACTTCTGGCTGCTCCGGCTTCAGTGTCCATGGCCTGTTCTGGGTAGCCAATGCTTCATTCCATGTGATGATGTCATTGCTGAATTGAATGTATTATGTACAGAATGATTCTTCATGGCAGAAAAAAATGTGTGTAATACTAGATTCACTATGTGTATTGTCTTCAAACTATGTGGGCTAGCATGAATCTATACAAGGAAAAAAAAAACTGGCCCTGCACTAAAAATTATTTGAGAAGCTATGTTTAAATAAATAGCTGCTACTTTCAGACATGCTGCTGCCTTATGACCATTCAAAAGTTCACCTTACCACTTCCTCTTTGCTTGCCATTAAGTAAAAGGGAAGTCATATCACATAATTGGAATGATCTTTGATTTATATAAAAACATTATAACTGACCTCAGTAGGAAAATGGTAGAGTCAACAGGGTAAGAAAGCACAGATACTGACATATATTTCTAAATGAAAACACCAGCCTCAGGCTAGATACCAGGCAATTAATGACTGTGCAGCAGATGCTAGATGAATAATAGTAAGTGAGAAGCTTACAAGCTACTGAAGTCACCACATTCTGGGAACTACCCATGTTTTGTGAAGGAAACAGTTTTTCAGTTTTTAAAGGAAATAAGTTTTCTTTCATTTATGTCACAGGCTGTATGACTGTTACTATGCATTAGTCAACCCAAATGACATTGATTTCAATAGCACAGTTTAAGTTCATTTATTCAATGAATATCTAATTCATTTATTAACTAAATATTTAAGAACTCTTCTACGTGCTGAATATATAGCAATGAATGAAGTTCAAAATTCCTGTCCCCATTTTAACAGGTGTGAGGTTGACATCTCATTGTGGTTTTAATTTGCATTTCCCTAATAGCTACTGAAGTTGAGCATTTTTTCCATATGTCTGTTGGCCATTAGTATGTATTCTTGGGAGAATTGTCTGTTCAGGTCTTCTGCCCATTTTTTAATTGGATTGTTTGTTTTGTTGTTGTTGAGTTGTACAAGTTATTTATACATTTTGGACATTATCCCCTTATCAGAGGCATTGTTTGCCAATATCTTCTCCCATTTGGTTGGCTGCCTCTTTGTTTCGTTGATGGTTTCATTTGCTGTGCAGAATCTTTTTAGTTTGATATAGTCCCATTCATTTATTTTAGCTTTTACTTCCCTTGCCTTTGAGGACAAATTCATAAAATCCCCTTTGAACCCAATGTTCATAAGTTTAGTACCTGTGTTTTCTTCTATGCAGTTTATTGTTTCAGGTCTTACGAGGTTGGACAGTTAAGTTCACGAACTTGTTGTCAAGATGTTGCCAACCTTTTTTAATATCAGAGGGATTATTCACTATGAACTTGAACCAACTGGACAAACAGTTAACCAAGTTTACTATTTGGAAGTGCTGAAAGGGCTGCATGAAAAAGTTAGATGAAAACGACCTGAACTTTTTGCCAACACTTCATGGCTCTTGTATCATGACAATGCAGCAGCTCACACGACACTGTCTGTGAGGGTGTTTTTAGCCAGTAAACAAATAACTGTATTGGAACAGTGATCCACTCACCTGATCTGGCACCCAATAACTTCTTTCTTTACCCTAAGATAAAGGAAATATTGAAAGGCAAACATTTTGATGATATTCAGAACATCAAGGGTAATATGACGACAGCTCTGATGGGCATTCCAGAAAGAGTTCCAAAATTGCTTTGAAGGGTGGACTAGGCAATAACATTGGTGCATAGCTTCCCAAGGGGAGTACTTTGAAGGTAACCATAGTGATATTTAGCAATGAGATATGTAGCACTTTTTCTCGGATGACTTCGTGAACCCTATTGTCTGACCTCATACGCTTAGGTCTTTGATCCATTTTGAGTTAATTTTGGTATACGGTGACAGATAGCAGTATGGTTTCATTCTTTTGCACGTGGCTTTCCAATTTGCCCAGCACCATTTATTGAAGAGGTTTTCTTTTCTCCATTGTATGTTTTTGGCTCCTTTGTCAAAAATTATCTGCCCATATTTATATATGTTTATTTCTGGGTTTTCAATGGCTATCATCAACAAGACAAATAACAACAAGTGTTGGAGAGGCTGTAGAGAAAAAGGAACCCTCATACACTGTTGGTGGGAACATAAGTTGGTACAGCCGTTATGGAAAACATTATGGAGGCTCCTCAAAAAATTAAGAAGAGAAATACCATATGACCCAGTTGTCCCTTTCCTGGGTACCTAGTCAAAAAATCTGAAGACATTTATCTGTAATGATATATGTTCATTGCAGCATTATTTATAGTGGCCAAGACATAGAAACAACCAAAGTGTCCTTCGAGAGATGACTGGGTAAAGAAGATGTGGCCTATATACACAATGGAATACTACTTGGCCATAAGAAAAGATGAAATAGTGCCATCTGCAACAACGTGAATGGATCTTGAGATTATTAAGCTAACTGAACTAAGTCAGACAGAAAAAGTCAAGAACCATATGACTTCACTCATATATGCGGTATAAAACTGAATATAACAAAGGAACAAGACAAACAAACAAAGAAACAAAAACTCATAGACACACACAACAGTGGTTACCAGAGGGTAAGCGGGGAGGACAGATGGTAAAAGAGGGTAAAGGGAGTTAAATATATGGTGATGGAAGAACTGACTCTAGGTGGTAAGCACACAATTTGATATACAGATAACATATTATAGAATTGTACACTTGAAACTTATGTAATTTTACTAACTATTGTCACCCCAATAAATTTAATTTAAAACTAAATATTAAAAAAATTTTATATCCCCATAGAACTTACATTTTAGAAGAGAGTGATAAAAATAAATACACAAATAAGTAAAACACAGAATATGTCTGATGGTAATAAGTGCTATGAGAAAATAAAAACAAGGAAGAGTGGGTTGCACTTTTGAGAAGGTGGCATTTCAGTTAAAAGACATCTTACATCTTAGAGAAATTAATATTTGTGCCGTGACCAGAAGATTAAGAATAGAGAATCAGATAAGCAGAGATTTGAGGGAAGAGGTTTCAGGCAGAGAGAATAGAGCCTAAATGGCTTGGATGCGAATGAGTTTTTTGAGACCAGGACAAAGAAAGATCAGTGATTGGGGGCTGATGAGTGACAGAGAAAGTGGAAATGAATGAGATCATAGAAACAGGCAGAAGCCAGATTGGTAGGACCTCTGCATTATTTTCCTAAGGCTGTCATAACAAATCATCACAAACCTTGTGGCTCAAAACAACAGAAATTCACATTTCCGGAGGCCAAAAGTCTGAAATCAAGGTATCTGCAGACTATGCTCTCTCAGAAGGCTCTGGGAGAGGAGCCTTCCTTACATATTCCAGCTTTTGTGTTCTGGGTGTTCCTTGGCTTGTGGCAGCATAACTCCAATTTCTGCCTCTTTCTTCACAGTGCCTTCTTTCCTCTGTCTCTGTGCCTTCCCCTTTTCTTAAAAGGACACCTGTCATTGGGTTTAGAGTCTACCTTCATCCAGGATGATCTCATCTTGAGACTTCCCTTCATTACATTTTGATATATAGATATACAAATAAGGTGACACTCTGAGGTTTCAAGTAGACACATGTTTTTGGATGACACAATTCAACGCATTACAGCCTTGGAAGTCCTGAAAAGGTGACTATTTTATTTTACGTTCAATAAAAAACCATCTTGATGTTATACTTTTAAAAGGTCACTTTGAGTGTTGTATAGAGAATGAATGGTAGATGCACCAGTGTGGAAGCAAGAAAAACAATCAGTAAGGTTGAGCTCTGTTGCAGTAGCCCAGGGGAGAGATAACGGCCTCAACTAGGGTTTTAGCAGTGGAAAAGCAGAAGAGATGGTAAGATAGGATGTACAAGATGAAAAATGTCATGGCATCTTTAACTGCATCATGTACCTCTTGTTTTGTTTGTTTTTCCCCATTAGCAATGAAAGCATTTTGAGTACAACTACAGACAAGTGTTCTGAAATCCCCTGGCAGTTCTTAGTTTGGGGGCTATCATCCAGACAATGCAGAGTATACTGATGTCAGCTGCCTCTGTGTTGCCATCATCCTTCAAAAAATGTGATTTAAAAAATTCAGACAGAGAACTCAGAGACTCCAGCGGTCCTTAGACTGGTTTGAGAAACAGTAGTGACATCAAATAAGATTCAGGTATTTAATCTGTGATTATAATAAAAAATGCCCCAGGGTATCTGTCATTGTAGAAAGATTTTAAAAAGTTTACAGCACTGATTGCTCCAGAGAATTGCCCTATTTACAGTGGCTCTTAGGACCTGAGGTTTAAAGACTTTCTTCCAGGAAGATCCTTCAAATTTGTTCCTTGGTGAATTTGGGATTTTAATAAAACGGTGCTCCTTGGCTTGGGATTGGATAAGACTCAGCCCAGAGGATGCCCTAACGTTCAAAATCTTTGATAAACTGCAGTGGAGGGTGCCTACTAGGATATGAATTAGCATATGGCAGAAACCACAGCTTCCGTCATCCACTAACTTACCTCTTCATCACTGACCCCACTATCCTGTGTTTGTCACATGCCAGTCCTCCAGGTGAGAGTGGGTAGGATAATTAAGGGGAATTAATTCTTTTAGGGAGTCAGAAATCTTGATTCTGCTCATTGGGGTGGGTTTTGCCTTTCACTCTCCTGCTGGTCTCTTTTCCATTTGACTTCTAAAGAGAATATGCACTCTGCTTTTTTGCTCCTGAGTAATAGCGTCATGAATTCTGTTCTGCAAGTCCTCTGGGGAGGATTAAGTTATTGATCAGAATACTAGAGTGACTGCAAGGGCTGTGGACATGTACTGCCTCTCCTTTTGTTCTAAACGCTAATCTTCCAGATTGTCCTCTGCCCCTTGCTGTCTCAATGCTCTCCTTTCAGGGAGTCCTTCTTTACTCCTGGTAGCCACTTGTGTTTGGACACTGGGAGTAGGCAGGATCAGGATGAACCCGGAACCTTCTGCCCCAGGGGACACAAGCAGGATATTCATGAGGTCAGACATCCCTGGTTGGCCACACAAAGCTGTGTGAGTGCGTGTGCAGCCATATACAGATACTGGTATCTTGTTCTCCCTGTCACACTGAATTCACCCTTCATTTGGATGCAGCTGACAGTTCACTCATCCTCTGTAACCTGGTGATCAATCCTGAGATTTTCCAAGCCAAGATCTTCCCAATCCCAGGTCAAAGTTCAGTATCTCAATAGCCAACATAGTTTCTTCTTACCTACGTTTCTATTGAGAAAGTGAATGCATTGGTGTGCTAACGTGTTTCTGTGAAGTGTCAGCATGAGTCTATTTATTCAACTTACTTTAAAAACCCCCCATATATAAAAATACATATATGTCATATATGTATATGACATATAGATAACAGAATTAAGTGTTATACGTTTTACTACCTTGAAGAAGCAATTTAGTTAGTACAGGGAGACAAATATTTAAAAGACAGCGTACTCCTATTACATTTGGTGTTGACATCGACTTTTGCTAGCAACAGTTTCAGTCCCAAAGGACGAATAAAGAGCAACAGAATGCAAAGGGTAAAAATAATGAGAATAAGCATCTTCTTCAATCAAACACAGCAGCCAGGTGTTAGAATGCATTGTCCTTAACAACTGTTTTCCTAATCTTGCAGTTACTTCTAGATCATGATCCCATTATTATAATGGGATATTATATAATACTATAAGCTAGCCTAGTTACTGTCCTAAATTCTTTAAATGGTTTACATTTTACTTAATCTCTATAAAAACATTGTAAGATATGTATTATTTATATTTTATAGATGAGGAAAATTAGGCACAGAAAATCTAACTAATTTGCTGTTAGTCGAACATCAACTAGAAAAGGCAGGATTCAAGCCCTTCGGTTTAGCTGCAGAGTCCCAACTTCCAATCAGTGAGCTATATACTGTCTCCTTACAAATGAGGGCAGCCCATGATCAGTGGAATCTCACTGCAGGAAAAATGCCTGAAGAAATACCACAAATACACATGTATACACAAATACACACACCCATTCACACTCCATTTAAAAAATTAAAATGATATATCACACATAGAGTCTGATGGCTTGCTTTTTACTTAATAACCTATTGCAGTCATCTTGCTAAGTCACAAACTTGGATGCAATATCCTTTTAAATTATATCTAAGAGGCAAATATGATATCCCATTTGTTGTTTTAATGTGAATGTTTTTGCTCCATGTTTATTGCTCAGTTTTACTTTTTTTCTGTGAATTGGATGTTTAAATCCTTTACCCATTTTGTTTTGGAATGGATTATGTATTTTGCTATTTATTTTTAAGAGGTTTTCTATATTAGGAATAAAACTTTTTCTGCTAAATTTTTTGCAAATATTTTCTCAGATTTATCTCACTTTTTAAATTTTGTTTATAGTGCCATACACTACATAGAAGTCTGATTTTTTAATTGTCAAGTTTGTTAGCATTTTCCTTTATGATTTTTTATGTGCATGTTTAAGAAAGCTTTTATTATCCAAAGATTGAATAATAGACAGGTTGATAGAGATGATCGGTAGATTGATAGATGATAGATAGATGATAGACTACCTAATTTCATAGAAAACTTAAATGTTTTTTAAAATTAAATCATTCACTTGGGATCAATTATTGCTTATACTTAAATGTATGTATAAATATGCTTAAATATAAACCTAAGTGAATATATGTATGAATATATACAGGTATACATATGGTCTAAGTAAACAAGCAATTGTGTCATACTTTTTAAAAGTAATATACTTAAGATGCCACCATTGTCATATATTAAATTTTCATACTAGGATCTCTTTCAGCTCTATAATATACTTATTGGCCAACTGTTTTATGCCTGCTCAGTATACACTGTGTCAATAAGGCAGGGAAAATTTACTATATATTTTATATCTGATAGGATATATTTCCTCTATTCCCTCAATTTTCTTTGCCACATCTCACTTTCTATCATAAAGTTACTCATCCAGATAAAATTTAGAATAAACTTATTAAATTCCCTTACAAAAATCCTATGGGGACTTGGTCATAATTTCAGTGAATTTATGGATTAATTCAGATGAAATGAATATCTTTATAAAACTACATTGTTCTATTCATAAAATCAGTGTGTGTATTCATTTACTCAGATACTCAGACATCATGTTTCACAGTTTTCTTCAAATAGGCCTTGAATGTTTTTAAGTGTATATTTTAAGTGTAACTATTGCAAACGACTTTTTTCACTAACGTCTCTACTTGGTTATTTTTGATATATATATATGGTGCCAAAAAAAGTATACACATTTTAAGAAAGAACTACTAAAATTGTAATACTCAATATATGCCGATAACAAAAGATAAATACAAGTCACATTTGACTTCTGCAATTACAAGAGGTGCTCAAAGTGGTTACCATCAGTGTCTGATTACGGTGAACTACTGCTTGAGCAACGTTGACCAAAATGAACACTTGCATACGTTTTTATTTTCTTAGCACTCACGATATATATACACACATATATATATACATATATATATACACATACACACATACACACATACACACACACACACACACACACACACATACATATATATCAAGAATGATCAATTAACGACATCTTGTAACAGCTCACATTTCTTACCAGTTATGGGCTTGAACTGGCTCTTAAGTTTTTTTTAAAGATTTACAATCAAATTATCTTCAAATAATCTTTATCACACTCTCATTATTTGTGCCTTTAATTCTTTTTATTGTTGTTTGGGCAAAGCTCCCCAAAATGTTTTAAAAATATCTGTTAAAATATGCCTGTTATTTTTGTGCCTGCAGAGAGCTCTGCCATAGTGGATTAGCTCTAAAACCCTTAAAATAGAGAAGGTCTGTGAGCTGGTCTTCAGGAAGCGCATATGGGGGATAGGCAGATATAATTGGGTGAAAGTTTAACCTCCTCTATATCCAGTTTTTGAGTAGGAAAGAAAGAATTGCAGGACAGAGAATAAGTGAAGAAGGCTTAGAGGAATCAGTTTGAAATTTTCTGCGTCTTTGTTTCATCACCTGTACACTGAGGAAAATAATAGCTACCTCATATGGACTCAAAGAGGATTTAAAATAAAAACGTAATATAAAGAAACCATTAATAATGACTGGCACCAGGAGAGTACCCAGTACATGATAATTAGCATTATTATTATTGTCCAAGTGCCTGCACAAAGAGAGATAAGTGTGAAAGACAGATAAGGGCATATTTAAGGGATGCTACTGAATGCAACGACCAATGAAGCAGCTATGTTTATTGATGTTCCTCAGCAGTCTCTTCACATTGAAAACAAATGACAGGAGAATTTGTTTAAGAACCAGGGTCACAGACTACTACATCTTCCTTTAAATTCCTGTTCCTTGATCAGAATGTTTCTTTAGGATTATTTTGTAAATATGATGAAACAAATCAGCTTTCATAAATGTTATCAGGCAGTCTGTAGCATAAAAATCTAACTGGTTCAAACCAACATTAAACTGTTTGCTTCTTAAACCTATAAGGAAGGATGCACTCTGAGCAGCACTATAGTTTTCTCAGGATTACATAGTCCCGCGCAGATTTGGTCACGGAACATATTAAGGATGATTTCTGCACATCTGGTGCTACTAAACGATTCAAGAAGAGAGAAAATCAGAAACGTCTCTTAATTGTCAGAACTACTAAGCAAAAAGAGAACTCTGTCTTCTGACATAGAGAAGCTGTTAAGAGACGAAAATCAATAACCCAGTTTTGGATACTGATTAATAAAATATCTAAGTTACTCAGATTGTTTTTTATAACTGACCAATATATATTTCTTTTCTTGGTGCTGACCTATAAACAGTTATAAATATTCATGGGAAAAGAAAACCAAACCTATGTGACTGTATTTGTCTTCCTGGGCCTTTCACAGGATCCACAGACACAAGTCCTGCTCTTCTTCCTTTTTCTGATCATCTACCTACTGACTGTGCTGGGAAACCTGCTTATCATTGTGCTCATTCACAGAGACTCCAGGCTCCACACACCAATGTACTTTTTCCTTAGAAATTTGTCCTTTGCTGATCTCTGTTTTTCTACTACCACAGTCCCCCAGGTGCTAGTTCACTTCCTGGTAAAGAGGAAAACAATTTCCTTTGCTGGATGTTCAACACAGATAGTTGTTTTACTTCTGGTTGGCTGTACAGAGTGTGCACTGCTGGCAGTGATGTCCTATGACCGCTACGTGGCTGTCTGCAAGCCCCTGCGCTATTCCACTATCATGACACATTGGGTATGTGTCCAGCTGGCCATAGGGTCCTGGGCTAGTGGAGCATTTGTGTCTCTTGTCGACACCACATTCACGCTGCATCTGCCCTATCGAGGGAACAATATCATTAACCACTTTTTTTGTGAGCCTCCTGCACTCCTGAAGCTGGCTTCAGCAGACACCTACAGCACAGAAATGGCCATCTTTGTAATGGGTGTGGTCATCCTCTTGGCTCCTGTCTCCCTGATCCTGGTCTCCTACTGGAATATTGTCTCTACTGTGATTCAGATACAGTCTGGGGAGGGGAGGCTCAAGACTTTCTCCACCTGTGGCTCTCATCTCATTGTTGTTGTCCTCTTCTATGGCTCAGCAATATTTGCCTACATGAGGCCAAACTCCAAGGTAATGAATGAAAGGGATAAAATGATCTCGGTGTTCTACTCAGCAGTGACGCCCATGCTGAACCCCATCATTTATAGTCTGAGGAACAAGGATGTCAAAGCGGCTTTCAGGAGAGTGACTGCAAAATAGTCTTCTTGAAAGTAGGAATCTATGATTATGATGACAATTTTAGGAATGTGGAGAGAAGTGATTTTCTTGTGAACTTTTCCCCTTTTCATACCATTCCTCCATTTTTTTCTTTCTTCTCCTATTTTCCAATATCTCTCCTCAGATAAATTCGGCAAATTACCTATTCAAACCAAGGCACTTTTGATAGACACAGGAAAGAAATATAGAAATGGAAGGAAAGGGGAAAAAAGAAGGAAGGGGAGGAAGGAAGGGAGGGAGAGAGAAAGGAAGGAAAGAAAGAAGGAAGGAAATAAAAGGCAGGTAAGGAAACAGTCACTAATCTCTGAGCCTATATAAGCTAATAAGGAAATTAAAACAACTAGATATACAGCTATATATCAAAAACAAACAAAGTAAATAAATAAAACTCTCACAAATATGGTAATGCATTGCTGGCAAAGGGAATAATTTCCTTAATTTTTGCATGTGCTCATCAAACATATTTTGAATGCTTATTATATGTCCCAGGTACATTTCTAGAAACTGGAGATATAGAAATAAAAAGTAAAGTCTTCATGACATTATATTTCTAACATGGCATTAAATTCTAAATTTAACAATCTGAAATTTAAAAGAAAGCACATTTAAGGAATAACAAATGGTACAAATTTTTCTGAGTATATAAAACACTGGGAGAATAGTGAAATATCAGGCTTAAAAGTAAAACAAAGAGTCTAGATTAAGAAATGTCTTAAATTCATTTTTAAAGAATTTGCCCAGCATGTAATTCTGAAAATGGTGAAGATTAGGAATTTATGGGACAGTGATGGAAAATGAGGATAAAGTTAAGAAAAGGAGGGATGGGACAAGTTATGCCTTGGTAAAGCATTTATGATGTAGACCACAGTTTTGCATATCATGACTTGAAATGATTCCTGAGTTGCTTTTTTGAAAATATTTTTTAGTAAAGGATGGAGTAGGGCAGTTGACCTCAGGAATCTACATTTGTAACAAGTTCCAGGTGATTCTTAAGCACATTAAAAATTGTATATTGCTTTTTAGGCAATGGAGTGGCTTTTATATAAACAAATGGTGCAATTATTTTATAATGTCCAACTCCTTCAGTTGACTGTGAATTCCATGGCAGTAAAGACTGTGACTGTTTTGTTGATCTTTATATTATTACTTGTAGTAAAGTACCCAGCCATGGCTGTTGCTCAAGAAATATCATTTTGAATAAGTGAATAAAGCTAGAGTTTAGGAGAGCGATATGAGCTGGCGAAATAGATTTAGAAGTTTACTGCAAATAAATGCAACTGAAATTTGACACAACTAAGGATGTATGCCAAAAGTTTTAGCCAGAAAACCAAGTGCATGCATTGCAATCTTGAAGGAGTTCTATTAAAATGCAAGTTCCTGGTCCTACTGTAGATCGTAAGAGTGACAAAGATCGAGGCAATACATATGTTTTGTGAAAAAACATTCCAAGATAATTCGGAAACACAATCCTTGATGAGAGGTGATGTTGAAGACAATGGGAAAGAATCCAAGACACAACCTTGGAGTTACCAGCATTTCAAGATGGATGAAGAGTAGCCAATCAAGCCTGGAGCAGCAAGAATCAGAGAAACAGGAGACGCTGAATACAGGTGTGTCAGAAGTGTTGAAAGGAGAAGACTTCCAGGAAAGATTTCTCAAATGTCTCAGAGTTTTACATATTAATAAAGGCTACTGAATTTGTCAATTCAGTCATTACTGACCTTTGCAAAGATGATTACAGCGGATTAGTGAAATAACAGTTACAGACTTTTAGAAAGCATACAGAATGCATTTTTTTCTTTTTTTAATTAAAATTTATTGGAGTGGCAATGCTTGGTAAAATTACATAGGTTTCAAGTGTACAGTTCTGCACTACATCAGTGTGATATATAAATAATGCATTCCTAAGGAGTTGATTTATAAGTTGAAAGCTGAAGGATGAAAGCGCTAACCAGATAAATGTACGTACCGGTGGAAGTAAGAGGCAAGCAGAGAATAAGAGGGGATGAGTACATAGATTTTTCTTTTTATTAAGAGAGGGTTTCCTCACCCCTAACATAATAAATATTCTCCTATGTTATCTTCTAGCTCTAGTTGTAGTTTTCCTTTATGTAAGGTAATACGTGTTGCTCTAACATAGAGATCAGCAAACTTTTTCTCTAAAGGGTCAGATAATAAATAATTTAGGTGTTGTAGGCCATACTGTCCCCATCACAGCTACTCAACTCTGTCATTGTAGTGGAAAAACACTCATAGACAATACAAAAATGAATGTGTCCCAATAAAACTTTATTTGTAAAAAGCATGGCCCCAGGGACATGTTTACCGACTTCTACTCTAACAGATAAATCCCAACTCTCAGTGGTTTAACAGGTAGAAGTTAATTTTTCACTTACATAAATTCTAGTTGAAGGATAGAGGGGCAGGCATATAGACCCAAGCTGACAGAAGCTCTGTTATTTGGAGCTTTCAAGGTCATCCTGCATGTCAACATCCAGAAAGATGAAGATAAAAGGATTGTTCACTGGTAGGTTTTATGGCTTAGAAGGAGTACACATCACATCTGCTCACATTCCATTTACAGAAACTAAATCATACGGCCCCACATAAATGCTGGGAAACAAGAGGGACATGAACCTGGAGTGGGCAGCTTGACATAGGACTTTGCTTTTAACCATTAGATATTTAAAATATCTGGAATTTATTTTAGGAGAATTTATATATGTGAGTTAGTATGGTACTTTTCCCCCTAAATGTTTAGCCATTTTTTTCTACTATCATAATTAGTCATTCTTTTCCCAATAATTTCAAATAGCATCACTCTCTCTCTCTCTCTCTCTCTATATATATATATATATATACACACACACATATATATATAATCTCAATATGCATATTGGCATATTTGTCAATTACTGCACTTGTTTTGTTGTATTTCAATTACTGTAGCTTTAGTTGGTAGGACATAACTCTTATTTTTCTTCTATTTCACAATTTTCTTGATAATTCATATGCTTTCTACCTCTAAGCTCATCAAAATCTACTTTTTAGCATGCCATTAGAATTTTGATAGTTATCACTTTAAATGTATAGATTATGCAGCAAAAATTTAACATATTAAATATTTTTATCTAGGAACACGGCCTATTCTTTTACTTCTTCAGTGAAGTTATACACATGCATTCATACACATATATCTTTTTACATTGTTATTGTAGAGAGAGTGGTATATGTATACCTAGATCTTATGGAAAAGAAGCCCTGACACACACATAGCACAGTCCAAGCTCTCATGGCGTTTTAATTTTGGAAGGTGGAGGCAGAGAGTAAGCAAGTAACCTATGGTATAAATAAATAAGTTTCACATAATAAGTGGAGTGGAGAAAATAAAACAGTGTGTAATAATGACTTTTAGTTTGGGTACATACCTCTTAAATTGGTAACCTCCTTGAGACGTTAAGATTTTAAGATGCAATCTGAATGATAAGAAGTAGTAAGCCAAGCATGTTTAACAGAAGAACATTACAGGCTAGGAGAACAGCTATTAACTGGCCATAAAGCAGGAAAAATTTTGGGCTGTACAATGGACAGCAAGAAGGTCAATGGAGTTAGATTAGAGTGAGTGTAAGGCCACAAAGTTTCAAATATGGGCTAAAAGGTAGACAGCGGTAAGATCACATGCATTCTTGCTGCAAAGTGATAATAATCTGATTTACACTTATGAAGGTCAGTCTGTATACTGGGAAAAAAACAGATTATAGTGGGGAAGAGTGAAAAGATGAAGACTCTTAAGAAGTTATTGTAGAGCACAGGCAACAGATTATGGTGACTTGGGCTAAGATACCTGTAGGTGAGACCAAGAGAAGTGCACATATTTGTATTGCATAGATTATGCCAACAGGAATTATTTGTTGGGGCAGTAGAAGAAAAGAGAAAGCCATGTTTATATTTAAGTTTTTAGTTCGATCAGTTGTATGGATGGGAATGCTATTGATTTAGAAGGAAAAGAATGAGGGAAGAACAGATTAGTAGGAAAATGAATCAAGTGTTATGTTTTGGATTAAGTTTGAAATTCCTATTAGATGTGACAAGTAGGCAATTAGATATGAGTCTTAGGGTTTATGGAAGTAGTCAGATCTTTGGGAGTTAGAAGCATCTAGGTCATGGTTTAACCTATGCAAGTAGATAAAATTAATCAGGAAGAGGTTATTGAGTGAGAAGAAAGTGAGGTCCATATTAGTGCCACGGGGAACTCCAAATTCAGAAAGAGAGAGGGATCAAATAAGGTAAAGAAAGCTAAGAAGGAAAATCAGGAGTGTGTAGAGTCTGGAAACCAAGAGAAGTTTCAAGAGACAGGAAGTGTCAACTGTGTTAATATTGCCAAAAGGATAAAGGAAAAGGATACAGAAATGACCCCTTTATTTGGAACATCAATGATGAATTTGACAAAAAAGAGATCAATGGAGAGAGATCAAAGCTTGATTCAGAGTAGGTTAAAATGTGAACAGAAAATCATCAGAGGAGAAAGTGGGAGATACCCCTTTTGAGATTTTTTTTTTCTCTGAAGAGAAGCTGGAAAAAAATGGGTAACTGAAAAAGATGTGGAGTCGTAAAAAATGTTGTTGTTTTTTTAATGATGGAATAATCAGAGCACATTTATATCCTTATGATAATGATCCAGAAGAAAGAAAGAAAATGGTTTCAGATTAAAGGACTTCTGTAGGAGCAAAATCTTTGGTATGTGAGTGAGACTGGGATCCCAAGTACTGGTGGAGGGGTCAGCCTTTGATAGACGGTTGAAAAGGGGAAACACAGGGCATGAATGTGCCGGGACATACACATGGGTGAAAGCTTTGAAGAGGGGAAGATATAGGACTGCCTTTCCTTACTTCTCTTCCTCTTCTTACCCCAAATTTTACTTTCTATCCCAAGTAAAGCATGGGGAAAGGTCGTCAGCCGAGACAGACGGTGTGAAATAGTCATTTTAAGAAAAAACCCTGAAACTGGGTTCAGGAAATGTGGTAGTGTATTGTGTTCTGGAAGGCAGGGCTGACTGAGCACTGCAAAAAATACCCAAATTTCAAGTGAATTTATAAGCTGAATATATTCATGATCAAATTACCAGTAAGCTTGTAAGACATAGATGATAGAATCAAATACCTTCAGAATACATAGAGAAGAGAAAGAAGCTAGAACTAAATAGATAGCCAAGACATGTAGCTTAATACTATATTTATGAGAACATAATATATGATAAAATAAATAGAAGAAATTAACGGAAAAGGCAAGAATTATTTTTAAATATTACTAGGAAAGTGACAACTTCAAAAACAAACTTAAAACCTTACCATATCACAATAAATTAGAAATTTACTATAAAAGTTAAATTCAGAATTCTGGTCAAGATGGTGCAGTAAGTAAATGCTTTGCTCACTGTCATGCCAGGTGTCATGCAGGGTCTCTAGTCCTGCTCCCTGCATAAGAACGCATGCAGGACATGGTGAGGCCAAAAAGGAACACCAATGGAGCCATAGATAGAGGAGTCATACCACTATATTCTCGCTGGCAGCTGGGTTGGAGACACAGGAAGCAGGAGCCAAACGATCTGCAACCTGCCATCTGCTTCTCTATCAACCAACCAATCCCACTTGCTAACTGCAATCCGCACTTATTAGCTCAGCTACCATCTTCTTGCTAGCCCCCATTGTCTGCTAGCGTAGCCATGGCAGTTATGTTAGTGGCCAATGGCTCACTGGTTATAGCTGACGGCCAACTAGCCACAGCTGATGGCCATCCAATCACAGTTGATGGCCATTTACTACCTGAATGAGCACCTTTCCACCGGAGGGCAAGAGCCTGGAAACTGCATTCCTGGCTCTGTCCCCACACTCACGTTCTCTGACAACCACATCAAAATTATAACTAAACTACAAAACAACCACCATTGAGAATCACCTAAAATCTTGCTGAGGACATGCAAAAGAAGCGACCTCCAGGCTGGTAGGAGGGGCAGAGATTCTGAACCGGCTGGTCCCATACCACGTGTGACCATTAAAAATCAGGAGAGATATCTTGGCTGTGGACGTTTCCCTCAGAGGAGCGAGGGGTCCCAGCACCTCCCCAGCCCAGGGTTCCAGTGCTGGGAAAGAAGTTCCCATAATTTCTGGTTATTTCAAATAGCAGAGATAGTGACTGAGTAAGATGGTGGGGGTTGGAGTCCCAGGCGCTCCTCTTAAAAGGACCATGCTTGGACTTACTCACCAATGGAATCACTCGCTCTGAGCTCCAGCACCGGGGCAGCAGCTGGAGAGGTGGCAGGGACATATGGTGGGGAAGTGAGTTGTCTGGCTTCGGACGGGGCTAGAGGGGCAGCTTTCTCCTGGATGGAGAAGTGGGCAGAGGCCATTGTTTCTTTGTTGGGTCCTTCCCCTTCCCTGCGTGCAGACACAGGTGGCCGCCATATCTGAGTCTCCATCAAGCTGGCTGACACCATTCATTTGCCAAGTCCTGATTCGAGACCATGCCCTGCTCAAGTTTCTAGCATACCCAAGCCACTTTCAGTGGCTTTTGTCTGCCTTGGCTCATGCTGCAGACTTTCCTAGCATCTCTCAAAGATTTGCAGAACCCAGACAAGCAGCATCTGGCTTGAGCATATTCTGTACCTACCTCTGGCTGGCCCAGCACTAGTAGCAGCAGGCCTTGGTTCGTGACTTGGCCTCTTGAGACATTTCAAGTATGGCACAGGCAGTGGTCATCTGCAGATTGGTTTGTAGCTCCTGTCAGATGACCCGGGGGGGAGGCACAGGCTGCGGCTGAACTTGACCTGCAGCAGGTCCCCTCCAAGGGGGCTCTGGGGCTGGCGCCCCCCAGTGGTCAGCTTTGGAACAAGCTGGAGCATCACCCAGCTGCTTCCAAGGACAACAAACCCAAGGGGCGGGATGGATAGGTACCAGAGCCCTGCTGATAGATCCTACTCTATAGGGTCAGCCTCTGCACCACACTGGAGCCCCTCCTCCACTGTAGTCACAGCCAGTCCTCACAACCAATGAGCTTATTTATCCCAAATAAGAGAACAGAACAAAGCTCCAGAAAAAGAACTAAACAAAATGGAGACAAGTAATTTACCAGATGCAGAGTTCCAAACACTGGTTATAAGGATGCTCAGTGATCTCAGGGAGAACTTCAACAAAGAGATGGGATACATAAAAATGGAGATAGAAAACTTAACTAAGAACCAGTCAGAAATAAAGAATACAATAACGCAAATGAAGACTACATTACAGGGAATCAACAATGGATTAGATGAAGCAGAGGCTCAAATCATCAATTTAGAAGATAAGGTCGCAGAAAACACTCAATTAGAACAGCAAAAAGAAAAAAATCCAAAAAATATGAGGAGAGTTTAAGGGGACTCTGGGACAATATCAAGAGTAGCAACACTTGCATTATAGGGGTGCCAGAAGGAGAAGAGAGAGAGCAAGGAATTGAAAACTTATTTGAAGAAATAATGATGGAAAACTTCCCGAACCTGGCAAAGAAAATAGATATGCAAACCCAGGATGCACAGAGAGTCCTAAACAAGATGAACCCAAAGAGGCCAACACCAAAACATAGCATAATTAAAAAGCCAAAAGTTAAGGACAAAGAGAGAATCCTAAAAACAGCAAGAGAAAAGCAGTTATAATATTAAGAGTTACCTACAAGACAGCTCCCATAAGACTGTCAGCTAATTTGTCAACAGAAACTTTGAAGGTCAGAAGGGATTGGCAGGAAATATTCAAAGTGATGAAAAGCATGTACCTACAACCAAGATTATTCTACCCAGCAAAGTTATCATTTAGAATTGAAGGACAGATAAAGAGCTTCCCCAGATAAGAAAAAAGCTAAAGAAGTTTGTAAGTACCAAACCAGTATTATAAGGAACCTTAGAGGGATTTCTTTAAGATGAAAAAAAAATTCAAAAGTATGAATAATAAAATGGCAATAAGTACATGCATATCAAGAATTACTTTCAATATAAATGGATTAAATGCTCTCATCGAAAGACAGGGTGGGACTGAATGGAAAAGAAAACAAGGCCCTTACATATGCTGCCTACAAGAGACTCACTTCAGATGGAAAGATACACACAGACTGAAAGTAAGGGATGGACAAAGATATTTCATGAAAATGGAAACAAATGAACAAAAAGCTGGGGTAGCAATATTTATAGGAGACAAAATAGACTTTAAAACAAAGACTATTACAACAGACAAAGAAGGACCTATCAATTCCACTTTTGGGTATTTATCCGAAGAAAACCAAAGTGCTGCTTTGCAGGGATGTGCCCATCTGTATGTTCATTGCAGCATTATTTACAATAGCCAGGATATGAAGGCAACCTGGGTATGCCTGAATGGATGAATGGATAAAGAAGAGGTGATGTGTGTGTGTGTGTGTGTGTGTGTGTGTGTGTGTGTGTGTGTATGTGTGTGTGTGTGTGTGTATATATATATATACATACATAT
This sequence comes from Rhinolophus sinicus, assembly GCF_057876585.1. Classification (NCBI taxonomy): domain Eukaryota; kingdom Metazoa; phylum Chordata; class Mammalia; order Chiroptera; family Rhinolophidae; genus Rhinolophus; species Rhinolophus sinicus. The sequence continues at coordinate 144,547,616 of NC_142514.1, read as the reverse complement.
ATAATATATATAGTGTGTATATATACACAATGGACTATTACTCAGCTGTGAAAAAGAATGAAATCTTTTCATGTGCAACATAGATGGACCTTGAGGGTATTGCGCTGAGTGGGTTAAAAAGGGAAAGGGATTAAGAAGTACAAATTGGTTGTTACAAAGCAGTCATGGGAATGTAGGGTATAGCATAAGGAATAGAGTCAATAATACTATAAAAACTATGTACGGTGTCAGATGGCTACTAGATTTGTCAGGGTGTTAGTTGGGAGGGGGTTGGGGCAGGGTGAAAAAGGTGAAAGGATTAAGAAATACAAATTGATAGTACAAAATAGTCACTGCGATGTAAAGTATAGGGAATATAATCAATAACACAAGTATGGTAATAACTATTTATAGTGCCAGGTGGGTACTAGTCAGGGGGATCACTTCCTAAATTGTATAAATATCTAAACGCTATGCTGTACATGTGAAACTAATATAAAATAATATTCACTGTCAACTCTAATTGAAAAATTTTAAAAAGGGGTAAAAGATAAAGAATACTAAAAGGTTCAAAGTTCCAGGTATAAAACAAATAAATCTTGGGGATATAATATACAGCATAGGAAATATAGTCAATAATATTGTGATAGCATGGTACAGTGTCAGAAGGTTGCTGGACTTACCTTGGTGATCACTTCTTTAGCATAGGGAATATAATCAATAATGTGGTAATAACTCTGTATAATGTCAGGTGGGTACTGTTGAGTAAGTATGATGTACATCTGAAACTAATATAAAATTGTGTGTTAGCTATATTTTAATAATTTTTTAAAATAAAGTTAAATGCAAATTGTAAAATGATTAAGAAAAAATAAAATACATAAATTGTTACTGAAAGAGAGTGGAAAATTCCATTTTAACAATAAAATCACTGAAAGAAAACAAAACAGAAAAGATGGATAGATTTCACTAGACAAATACATCTGTATTTAAAAATCCTTATCATAGAGATATTAAAAAAATGAAATAACAAATTGGGCAAAAAGTTATTATCACAAATATAACAATCAAAATATCAGCATCCCTAATCTGTAAAGAATTTCAACAACCCAATAAGAAAAATATAAATTAATTACGCAAATTAAAACAATAGATTTAAATGTCATACCTAATAAATTAGCAATGACTATTTATATGTTAATCTTAAGATGGCAAAATGTCTGGTGGACTAAGTACTCTTACATGTTCCTGGTAAAAATGCAGAAAGTTTAACATTTTAAAAAAATCAGTGTCTTTATATCAAGAATATTAAACAGATTTTTGACCTTGGTTTTAGCAATTTCACGCATAAGAATTTATTTTAAGGGGAAAATCAATCACACAGCTAAGATACCAACATTGCTGTTTTTAATGCACACATACACACTCACACACCCCACTAACACCAACGATAACAACAGCATCATTAAATGTATATGGTGATGAAATAGCCAATTCTATTACAAAGCATCCATATGAAGTAATATTATGTCATAATATAAAAGTATTTTCAAAGTTATTTATTCACGTAGGAGTAAAGTTTTGTTAAGTACTCATGATATGCCAGGTGCTTTCCTAAATGCCTTACATTTATATTTACTAACTTATTTAATCCTCACAACAACTAAGATGTAGGTCTTACTATTATTGCCAACTTACAGTTTATAGATGCGCAGACTTAAGTACAGAGAGGTTAAGTAACATGTTCAAAGTGATACAGTAGTCCCACCTTATCCTTGGGGGATATGTATCAAGACCCCCAGTGGATGCCTGAAACCCTGGATAGTATCGAACCCTATATTATGTTTTTTCATATACATACAATAAAATAGACCAATTATAACAATAGACTGTAATAATAGTTATGTGAATGTGGTCTCTCTCAAAATCTCTTATTGTGCTTTACTCATCCTTCGTATGATCATGATATGAGAGGATAAAATGCCTTATTAAGTCCAGAACTTTCACCGTTTCACTTTAAAAAAATAACTTTACGGCTACTCTTTGGCCTATCTGAATGGCCAAGATCACTACTCTTGTGCTTCAGGGCCATTATTAAGTAAAACAAGGGCTACTTGAACACAAGCATCACAAGATGACAGCCAATCTGATAACCAAGATGACGACTACTATGTAACTAAAGGGCGGACAGCATTTACAGCATGGACAAAGGGTTGAATTACATCCTAGGAAGGATGACGTGAGATTTCATCACACTACTCAGAACAGTACACAATTTAAAATAAGTCAGACATTTTGGTTGTTTCCATGTCTCGGCCACCATAAACAAAGCTGCAATGAACATTGGAGCACACGTGTCTTTATCTCTAAATGTTTTCAGATTTTGTGGGTAGATACCCAGGAGAGGGATTGCTGGGTCATATGGCAATTCTATTCATAATTTTTTGAGGAACCTCCACACTGCCTTCCATAACAGCTGCACCAGTCTGCATTCCCACCAACAGTGTATGAGGGTTCCTTTTTCTCCACAGCCTCTCCAACACTTGTTACTATTTGTCTTGTTGATGATAGCCATTCTGACTGGGGTGAGGTGATATCTCATTGTGGTTTTGATTTGCATTTCTCTGATGATTAGTGATGTGGAGCATTTTTTCATATGTCTATTTGCCATTTGTATGTCCTCTTTGGAGAAATGTCTCTTCAAGTCCTCTGCCCATTTTTCAATTGGGTTGTTTGTTTTTTGTTGTTGAGTTGCTTGTATATTCTGGAGATTAGCCCCTTATCGGAGGCACTGATAGATGAATGGATAAAGAAGTTGTGGTATATATACACAATGGAATACTATTCGGCGGTAAGAAAAGATGATATAGGAACATTTGTGACAACATGGATGGATCTTGAGAGTGTAATGCTGAGCGAAACAAGTCAGACAGAAAAAGCAGAGAACCATGTGATTTCACTGATATGTGGTATATAAACCAAAAACAACAAAAGAACAAGACAAACAAATGAGAAACAGAAACTCATAGACACAGACAATAGTTTAGTGGTTGCCAGAGGGTAAGGGGGGCGGGGGGTGGGGGGTGGGAGATGAGGGTAAGGGGGATCGAATATATGGTGATGGAAGGAGAACTGACTCTGGGTGATGAACACACAATGGGATTTATAGATGATGTAATACAGAATTGTACACCTGAAATCTATGTAATTTTACTAACAATTGTCACCCCAATAAATTTAATAAAAAAAAATAAAAAATAAAAAATAAAATAAAATAAGTCAGACAGAAAAAGTGAAGAACCATATGATTTCACTGACATGTGGTATATAAAACTGAAAACAACAAAGGAACAAGACAAACAAATAAAAAACAAAAACTCATATACACAGAAAATAGTTTAGTGGTTGTCAGAAAGTAAGGTGGGAGGGAGGTGGTAGATGAGAGTAAACGGGATTATAAATATATGGTAATGGAAGGGGAACTGACTCTAGGTGGTGAACACACAATGTTATATAGAGATGATTATTACAGAATTCTACACCTGAAACCTATGTAACTTTACTAACCATTGTCTCCCCCAATAAACTTTAATTTAAAAAAAATCTTATGAATTATTTCTGGAATTTTCCATTTAATATTTTCAGACCACGGTTGGCCCAAGGTAACTGAAACTGTGGAAAGCAAAACTATGAATAAGGGCACAGACTACTGTGTAAGTGGGAGTGTATTACATTTAAACCTTGGAACTCTGACAACTGACCCCAGGCTCTCTGTTACTGATCTATATTGCCACCATATAATGTAGTTGGTGGTGGTGGGGGGAATAACTGTATGTTAAATAAGGAAAAAAAAAAAAAAATCTCTATTCAACAGGAGATTTTGCCTACTTATTTTTTTAAAAAATAACTTCTTTTAGTGTTAAAGATGAAACAGTGCTGTTTCATTTTTTAATAAAAAAAAAGGAAGTGTAGGGCAATTTGCAAAAAAAATATACAATATTCTAAAAAATAGTGCCACTTAATGAACTGTCCTATTTCAAGGCTTCAAAACAACTCAACTTTTGTTTAAATGCTTCCATACTTATAAACAAACTATGGTAGTACAGCATATTGAAGCTATTAGAAAATGAATTTATATGTTGGCCCCTCCTTTTTCAGCACAAATATACATTCAGAGACTCACACAACCACACATATCAAGCATATGAACCCTTGGCAATCGTAGGGATGTTTCAAGATAGCCTGAGATAATGGAAAACCATTTTGTTTCTGTTTTGTTTATTGCCCAGAAATAAGCATAACTGTTTCCCATGGGCCTAGATGATGAGCTGCCTTAACTTTGTATTTTATTCATTTCAGTAACATTTGGATTTTAGGCAGTATAAAAAAATACCCATGTCAAAAACAAATATGAAACAAAGACAAACAAACAGAAAAGACCTGCTGGAGTGTCCAGGAAGGAGAGTTTCCATAATGGCTGATGTTTGGAAAGGGAGGTGTGAACATGAAGCAAATATATGCAAACTACCACGAGTTGGAGCATTAAACTAGGCTGCCTACATGTTCTTTTAACAAGGTCACTTAGTCTAAAATTTGTGCAAAACTTAAGGTCCCCTGCCCGGATTTATGGGCCTTGCTTAGGCCTCCCACTTGACACTCTCTTTTCTTTCGCTCCTACCTTGGTCCTTTTGGACTCCCAAAGACAGAGGACATGCCCCAAGTTGTCAAAAGCCCCTAGATCCATTTAATTCAGAGTATATTTTACATAGAAACTCACTCATGCCTTATAAGTCACCTCATAAAGAGAAGCTTTAAAAGAGTATTTCACAAAGTTACATTCCTTCGTTTTTATATTAAAAGATATATTCTGCATTATGGTGCTTTTATCATGAATATTTGACTCTTAGCAAAAATCTTCTGACTTTGTGGAGAAATGAATTTTGGAATCAAGCCATGAGCCCTCCTAGAAGGTGGACTATGTTGGCAAAATGTATTTTCCCAGGATCCTCCTCAAGGCCCCCATGACCTCCTTATTCCTCAGGCTGTAGATGAGGGGGTTCAGGGCTGGAGTGACAATTGTGTAGAAAACAGCGTTGATGTTGTCCTGCTTGGGGCCGTGGAGGGAACTGGGCAGGACGTACATGAACGTGGCAGCTCCATAGAACATCCCGACCACAGTCAGGTGGGAAGAACAGGTGACTAGGGCTTTCTGCCGCCCCTCATTTGAGGGCATGTGGAGCACAGTAAATAGGATTAGTGTGTAGGAGGTAACAATGACAGAAAGAGGGAGCAAGAGGAAAGTCACACCCATTACATACACCATGAGCTGATATCTGGAGGTATCTGCACAGGCCAACTTCAGCAGAGGTGGGATCTCACAGAGCAGGTGCCTGATTTCCCGGGACATGCAGAAGGGGTAGTGCATGGTATACAAGGTATGTCCTAGAGAATTTAGGGATGGCAGCACCCAGGATATGGCCACCATGAACCAGCAGACTCTCGGACTCATGAGGACCATGTAGTTCAGAGGATGACAAATGGCCACATACCTGTCGTAGGCCATGAAGGCCAGTAGGAGGTCCTCTGCAGCACCTAGGGTCAGTGTCAGAAACATCTGAAGGGCACAGCCCCCAAAGGAAATGGTGGGATCGCTGCGCAGAAAGTCCACGATGGCCTTGGGAGTGACAACAGATGTGAAGAGGAGGTCCATCAGTGAGAGCTGCCCAAGCAAGAGGTACATGGGCACGTGGAGACGGACATCCTTTGTGATAACCAGGAGCAGCAGGCCATTGCTGGTCAGGGCCAACAGGTACAAGGTTGAGATTGCGGCACAGAGCAGCTCAGGAGACCCACTGTCCTTCAGAATCCCCATCAGTAAGAAGCCACTTCCCAGGGTGGAGTTCCAGTGCTCCATTCTGCGCTATCTCTAGTTGCCTAGAACCAAATGGATTCTTGGTCAAACTTTGCCAAAATGGTTGCTTGGTTTTGTAACATCAAAAGCTCCTGAGAATGGCCAAAATAAATCCAATGAGGTGATGCCTTTCCCACTGGTAATTGACGTTACCTCTTTTTTTTAAATTTAAGTATAGTTAGTATACAATCTTATGTTGGTTATATTAGTTTCAGACGTATAATATAGTGATTTGACATTTTTATAACTTAAAATATGATCACCCCATTAATTCTAGTAATCATGTCACCATGCAAACTTATCACAATATTACTGACTTTACCTCTCTATTTCTCAGTTTCTGACTCTTTTAATTGTACCTTGATAAAGAACCATCTAAATGCAGAGCACGTGTCACAGTCATAGCTAAACATTAAGAGACACTACATGAAAATATTATTCAGTCATCACATCTGAATGTGTATCTTTCCAGAAAGATTTAATCATCTCTTTCTTAATGGAAAGCAAACTTCTGGCACCCATACCCATGATTATTCTTGGACCTATCTTATAAGAATAATGTTAGGCTAATGATTTAAATACCCAGTTAGTGTTCTGCAGAGACCTGTTTGAAGATGAAACCTGAAAAGGTATAGAACTAAGTTTCAATAAAGCACTTCCACTTCTTTTTCTCTGTAATTTAGGCCCACATTTGTTTGCAGCACTCAAGGCTGTAGACACACAAGCCTCACTGGAAGAGCTGACATGTGTGCCCTTTAGTCACCTCTTTTGATGAGCTCCACATTTCCCATGTGCCTGAGAGAGAAGAATTCTAGATTGTCTGAGAATGCAGGATGGTGTGCTTGACTTGCTGTTGCTTTTAGAGTTAAACCTTCAGGATCAATGCAAACATATGTGCTTTTTTTTTTTAACAGCTTTTTTTTTTTTTTAATTTGTTGGTTTGTTTTAACTGGTTATGATAAAATGTGACCTGGGAGGACTCAGAAATAGGATAACAGATGAGGCTCTGCCCAGGAATATCAGAGTGTTTATGTCTGGAAAATGGTGAAAGGTGTAGGCAACAAGAGAGTATGTATTGTATGTTGTAATCAGGCTCAATAATCCTAGCTTCCCTTTCTTGCATCAGACCCAGACCCCTACTCTTCTTCCTGCAGGGTCAGAGTACCCACACTGCATTGGAGGGCCACAGCGATAGAGAGGAAGTGCTCCTGTTCTGAAAAGCTCCTGTCGGAGCGTGGTACCCAATCCTGAGAAAAGCCAGAAGAGTCAGGCCCTGAGATTAACGGAAATCATTGTGACGCATCATGGGAACTAGACAGATAAAGCCAACTCTGAACATGTAGTAAAGAATCTGTACGTGAAGCATTTTCTCTAAATCATTTCCCTATATTATGACTTATGTATTTTGACATTTCACTGGTTTCTATTGGCCTCTTCTGACTCCACAGGATTTTCATGGTAAAAAGTGATAGGAACATAAGACAGGCACATCATCTGCTCTTAGATGGCCCTTTGGAGGCATGTATTATCGGACAGGTGCGAAAATCCTTATCAGAGGCCAGCAAAGCCCATGGAGTCTAAAGACAGGTACTGATACTTCGCCAGGAAACAGATACCCAAGCCTGGCATGTAGCACAGGTTCTTTCATCCTCCTCACTGATTCCTCTTCTTGTTTAGAACACCAAGAATAGAGGGTATTGGGAAGGGCTATGGAGCTCAAAGCACTAGAGAAGATGGAAGATGGAGTGGCTTAGTTCTTAGGGTCTGCTTGGGCTCTGTGTCTCCACTCAACATTCCTGGAGGCTGCACACTTCCCTGAAAGAATCAATGCTCTTACCTCAGGTGGTGAGAAGCCCAGCTGGCCGACCATGCAGACTGCCTTGGGATTGTTTGATGGTCAGGAGTGTTCCCATAGAAATGGGGAAGGAAGGTGGGGATTTTCTAGCGGTATCCAATTGGTTTAATTTTTGCTAAGTTAGGTTAAGAGTCTGAGAAGTCTGACCGAGCTAGGTATCGGGGCCCTTCTGTGCCTTCTGTTCCTCCACAGATCTTCTCTAGAGAAGCACTAAACACAGACAGAGAGCTAATACCGTCCTTGGGTAGTTTCTATGGAACAAGAAGATGGCTTTTCTGTTCTGACACCTGTAGGGAATTCGGAGCAACTGCTTCGTTCATACAGTTTCCCAGGTAGGAAGCACATCTAGCCCTGGAGCAGTTGTCAGACTGAGTTCTTGGGTCCAGATGCTCAGATGTTGTTCATTCACTCTCGCTAGGGTCTGCGAGCAAAGATGAAAGCAGCAGGAAGCTGGAGGAAGTAGATATAGAAAGAACTGCCTAAGGGAGATCCGCTGTGCCTGGCCTGCTTGTCCCTGGGGCCGACAGTGAGCCAGGGCCCTGTCCTGGGGGAGGCCACTCTGTCTCCTTATTCTATCACCTTTTCTACTCTATTTCACCCCTTCCTTCAGAGGGACTTATTTTCTCAGATGAAATGGCCTCCCCTGGAAATGCTGGTCCAGGAAACGGGATGTTAATGAATCCTTTTGGGCCGGTTTCCTGGACTGATATCCCTATACAATCCTCTCACTAAATTAGGTTGGAGGCCCTAGGTTTTTGTCCCATGCTCAGGGAGGCACGGATGGCCCATTTCTAAATTGCTGACTGAACACCCCAGGAATCAAGAGCACCTTTCACGGTCTGCCCTGACACAGATTTTAAAGTGGATTTTGTGGCATCTGTGGGATACTCCTTCCACCTCACTCCCTCTCCATGGCTTCCTTCATGATTCTCTTAGCCTGGACTATTTCCAATTCAGTGTGACTGTGCTCTGTGGAGTCTGTAATTACAAGAACTTCCTTTCATTGACCTTTGGCAATCCAGTGTGACCTGTGCATGAGTATGTGCGTCCTGGTGGTGTCTCCCAGTGATACTTGAAGAGAGTGGACAATTTTCTAAGTACTGAGCAGCAAAAACTAAAAAGAAATGCACACAGTACTGAAGCTATAGAATGTCAATGTTAAAGAAAAATCTTTTAAATCCTCCTAGAGATAAAGTATGGATTACCCACTAATAACGACAGTTAGGTGATAGTGGAGTTTTCAATGGTACTAGGACAATGGAATAAAATCTTCAAAGTGCTAAGGGAATATAACTAACTGCACACCTAGAATTCTAATCACAGGTATCCATCATTAAAGAGTGAAGACAAATTAAAAACACAAACTAAAACAGTTTATTGCTAATGATCCCCAGTAAAAAATGTCTGCAAGAAGTGATGCCTAGGGAATATATATAATACACAGAGGAATGGTAAACAGAGAAATTGGTTCAGTGAATGAGTTGGCAAGTTTAATTGAAAAAGAATAAACATATTTGTATTTTAAAGCATAAAACTAAACTTCTTGGACAATAATAATAATATGAAAATGGGATTTTTCTCTGGGTACTGACGACTGTAGAAGCAGAAGATTAAAAGCCTCATGTTCATTTATTTAAAATTATCATTTGCTATATTTTTTTAAATATGTGTACAATAAAATTCACCTTTTTCAGATTATAGTTCTGTAAATTTTGATGAATGTATCTCATCATGTAACCACCACTAAAATTAAGATACAGAAGTTTCATCAATCCGCAAAATTCTCTGGTGACCTTTTGTAATCATCTCCTGCCTTTATGCAAGCCCCTGAAAACTGTCTAGCCTGTTTACTGTCACTATTATTTTGGCCTTTTCCAGAGTGTCGTATAAATGGTATCAAACATTTTGATCTAGTTTTTTTGACAGAATAATATTTTTGAGATTCATTCATATTTTAGTGTCCATTAGTAGTCTATTCTCATTTATTGCTGAGTAGTATCCAATTATATGTATGTATCATACTTTGGTTATCCATTCATCAGTGGAAGGATGTTTGCGCTGTTCCCACTTTTTGTTGATTATTTTAAAAAGCCACTACAACCATTCATGTATAGATTTTTTGAATTAACATAAATTGTCTACTCACTTGGGTAAATACCTCTAAATGAACTTGCTTAGTTGTATGGTACCTATATGTTTAAGATGATAAGAAACTGCCAGACTTTTCCAGTGACTAAACCATTCTACATACCCAATTATATTTTCATTTTGCATTTTATTAAGCTGTAAGATATAGGCTCTTTAAATTCTGATTCAAAAATGTCTGAAATATTGCCTGAAACTTTAAATTTCACGTCTTCCCAATTAGCATCTAAATTTAAAAAAGAGTTTCGGTAAGTGAGTGGCATTATTTATGCAAGTAAAGAAGGAGGTGCAATTTAAGACGGAATGTTACATAAGGACACACACACACACACACACACACACACACACACACACACAGTTGGACACTAGAAATACTGACAGTTAAATCCTGTCTAGTTAGCAATGTTAAAAATACTCTTATAAAATTGTTTTAAAATTTTTGAGACATGTGAAATGTAAAGATATTGTATGTCTTACGGAATGTAGTTTTTAATTTCTCAGCACTTTTATTATGCCTTTTGGTCATCATAGGCAATGATATTAAAATTCACATTTACTATTTTATAAAATATATAAACATTTTCTTTTCCAGATAGATTAGTCACAAACCTTTGTCTTGTTTCTTATTCATTTGCACATGTCAAAGGAAATATTTCAAAAGCTAAAAATATAATGCATACAATATAGAAAAATATATTTATTAACTTTACAAGATGGTAAAGCTGATTCAAAAAGCATGTGAGGAAAAGGGATGTATATATTTCACCAGGATATTCATTTTTAAATGTTACAGATAAGATCATCAGGTTAAATACAAAATTGGTTGAGATCCCAGAGGACAATTCATTGTAACCCTTGTGATTAATGTTTTATATTCTTACGATTGAGAAATCATTTGCAGGTCTATAAGACACAGGACCACAAACTAGCATGTAACTTCAGGAGTCTACACCTTCATTTAACAGTCAGTAGCAAGGGCAAATAATGGTACATTCTCCTAGAAAATTACCAAACTCTAGGTGAGTCTATCAAACAATGTGACAGACACAAAGGTGCACTGCCCAGTTCCTCCTTTAAGAAAGCACTTGCTATCCAGCTGCTGGGAATGAGGTCAACATACAGCTTCCAACTCTTGGGGTCTGTCTTAGCGGCAGAGAGCATCTCCCATGAAGTTTCATGTGTCTGGGTCAGCCAGGATCCCATGACCACGTCAGGTGATGATACTATATAAAATCCCTGCAGATTCAGCCTGACAGCCAATTCTCATGCGAGCTTTGTGGAGCCTGCATTGTAATTTCTAATCTTCTGTCTACCCAGTCCTGTTTCTGCCCTCTTTTTTTACAGCCATTAATTCCTAATAATTATCACACACACACTTTGAATTCCACCCAGTGTATGCTGCTGGAAAATTAACCTGTGACACATTATGTTTCAATATGACATCTAAGTCACAATGACTAACCTGAATTGTGCCACTCAGAAGTTCCAGCAAAACTGATGATTGTGATAGAAAATACTTACTGAGGGCTTACTATGTTCCAGGCACTTTTCTAAGTACTTTACATATATAAACTCACTTAACCTCACAGCAACTCTATGAGATAGGTACTACATTTAATCCCATTTTACAGATGAAAACTTGTTAAAGTGACTCACCAATATCTCACAGTTAGTAAGTGGTAGAACTGGGAATGAAACTCAGGCAGTTTGGTTCCAAAGTCATGACTGACTATGTACTCTAGTGTCCATCTCAATCCTAGCATAGAAATTTGTACTGAAAATACAATCTAGTAGGTAGATTTAGCAGTTTTGCTCAGTAGTAGTAATTAAGATAGTAGGAAGTAGAGTGTCTTTACCCCAATGTAAATTCTTGCTTCCATTGTCATAGATTAAATGACCATATGGGTATGGATTTATTTCTGGGCTCTCTATGCTGTTCCATTGCTCCATGTGTCTGTTTCTATGCCAGTACCATGCTGTGTTGATTACTATAGCATTGTAATATGATTTGACATCAGGCAGCATGATATCTCCCACTTTATTCTAATTTCTCAAGATTGCCATTGCTATTCGGGGTCTTTTATGGTTCCATATAAATTTTAGGATTATATGTTCTATTAGGTTGGTACAAAAGTAATTGCAGTTTTGCAATTATTTTAAACCAAATAACTTTTGCACCAACTTAATAATTCTGTGAAAAATGTCCTTGGTAGTTTTATAGGAATTGCATTGAATCTATATAGTAACTTAGGTAGTATGGACATTTTAACTATATTAATTCTTCCCATCCATGAGCATGGTATGTATTTCCATTTATTTGTATCTTCTTTGAATTCCCTCTTCAGTGTTTTCTAATTTTCTGAGTACAAGTCTTTTACTTCTTTAGTTAAATTTATTCCTAAGTATTTTATAGTTTTTGAAGCAATTGTAAATGGGATTGTTTTCTTAATTTCTCCTTCCGATAGTTTGTTATTGATGTGTACAAATGCAACTGATTTCTGAATAATTTTGTATCCTGCTACTTTACTAAATTCATTTATCAGTTCTAATACTTTTTGGTGGAGTTTTTGGGGTTCTCTCTCTATATAGTATCATGTCATCTGCAGATAATGACAATTATACTTACTCCTTTCCAATGTGGATGGCTTTTATTTATTTTTCTTGTCTCATTGCTGTGGCTAGAACTTGCAGAACTATGTTGAATAAAAGTGGTGAAAGTGGGCAACTCTGTCTTGTTCCTGATCTTAAGGGGAACAGACACATGCAAAAAAATGAAGCTGGACCACCTCCTTATGCCATGTGTAAGAATAAGTTCAAAATGGATTCAAGACTTAAATGTAAGATCTGCAACTATAATACTCTTAGAAGAAAAGACAGGAAGTAAAGTAGCAGACATTACCCTTAGTAATATTTTTACTAATATATCCCCTCAGGCAAGGGAAGTAAAAGAAAAAATAAACATATGGGATTACATCAAACCAAAAAGTTTTTTCACAGCAAAGGAAACCTTCAATAAAACAAAAAGGCATCCTATTGAATGGGAGAAGATATTTGTCAATGACACATCTGATAAGGGGTTAATATCCAAAATGTATTTAAAAATTCATTCAACTCAACATCAAAAAAACAGACAACACAAATAAAAAATGAGCAGAGGACATGAAGAGACATTTCTCTAAAGAGGCGAACAGACATATGGCCAACAGACATATGAAAAAGTGCTCAACCTCACTAATCATTAGAGAAATACATATAAAAACCACAAGGAGATACCACCTCAATCCAGTGAGAATGGCTATCATCAATAAATCAACAAACAAGTGCTGGCGACGATATGGAGAAAAGGGAACCTTCATGCACGGTTGGTGGGATTGTAGGTTGGTGCAGCTACTATGGAAAGCAGCATGGAGATATCTCAAAAAATTGAAAATGAAATTACCTTATGACCCATCTATTCCACTCTTAGGTATCTATCCAGAGAAGTCCAAAACGCTAATTTGAAGAAATATATGCACCCCTATGCTTATTGCAGTGCTCTTCGCAATAGCCAAAATATGGAAACAACTGAAATGCCCATCGGTAGATGACTGGATTAAGAAACTGTGGTACATTTATACAATGGAGTATTACTCGGTCATGAAAAAGAATGAAATCTTACCATTTGTATTGATATGGATGGACCTAGAAAGTATTACGCTAAATGAAATAAGTCAGACTGAGAAAGACAAATACCATATGCTCTCACTTATATGTGGAATCTAAAGAACAGAATAAATGAACAAACGAAACAGAAATAGACTCAGAGATATAGAGAAAAAACTGATGGTTACAGATGGGAGCAGGGTGGAGATGGAGGACAAGGTGAGAGGACTACAAAGTGCAAATTTGTAGCCACAATATTGCCATGGGGATATGTTAAACAGTTTGAGGAATATAATCAAAATGTTGTAAAGATTTTGTAGGGTGTCAGGTGGATACTTGTCTTAATAGGGAGACCACTTCATGGACTGTATAGATGCCTGAGCACTGCGCTGTGCACCTGAAGATGGAGCAGAATAATATTGAATGTCAACTATAATTTGATATATGTATGTGGTCACAGGATGTGGTTTATAGCATAGGGAATTGTAACAGCTATTATAATGTATTTAGTGTACCACATACAGTGTCAGAGGGGTAGTAGATTGAGGGAGAGGGGTTGTCAGTTTGGGAGGGATGTAAATGTCTAACTATCACATTGTCTCGTAAACCTGCAATTAAAAGAGAGAAGTGAAAAGATTTGGGCTACATTGTAGAGGCAGAGTTTATAAGATCTTGTTTGGGAGTAGTAGTAAGGCAAAGAGAGGAAACAAGGATTATATATCAATTTTTAGTTTAATCAAGACTAAAAGCGATAATGCTGCCTTTTATAACAAGAAAAACTGTGGGAAGAACAGACTTTAGGGGATGGATCAAGTATTCAGTTTTGGATTAAAAGGGAAAAGCTGAAGACATCCAGGCAAAAAGGGTCACATCAGCAGTTAGCTAAGTGATTTTGGGCTTTAAAAGAGGTCATGTCACTGGGAGTCAAATGAATGTAAATGGAATTCAAACTCATGAAATGATGAATTTACTAAGGCAGAAAGGTTTGAGTCAGAATAAAGGGAAATTTGCAATGGAGCCATGAGGCACTTCAATATTTAAATATCATGATGAAGAGGAGAAGTGGACTAAGTGAAGCCTGAGTCCAGTGGGGACATTGGAAAATCTAGTGTGTGTGTGGGGGGGGGGGCCTGGAAGTAAGAAGAAGCAGGTGTTTCAGGAAGGATAGAGTGGTCAGTTGTTTCCAATGTGGCAGAATGTTTTAGTAGGATGAAGACAGAGAAGTGATACAGCAATTGCAACATGAATATTACTGACATTGACAAGGAGAACTGCAGCGCAGGTGGGTGGTGGGGCAAGGAGGGAGCCTGACTACAGCGACACGAGTCATGAATGGTAGAAAAGGATGTGGAAGCGATGGGAACAGACATATCTTTCCAGATGATTTGTTCTGAGAAAGGTGGTGTACCTGGAGAGGAAATGTGGTTCAGGGAGGGTTCTTTAAGATGGGAAATAGTAGAGCATGTCTGTGAACTATATCAAATGTTCCAGCAGAGAGAGAGAAATAACACACAGGAGAAGCAGGTAATTTCAAGACTGTTTCTTTGAGCAATAAAAGAACTAGGTATTTAGAGTACTAGTGGAGGGTTTGGCCCCTGATGGGTCCTTTTAAAAGACAAAGAGCTATGTGCAGACATGCTAGTAAATTTGGTGGTGGAAGATGAGGAAGTCCTATTATGACTCCTTCTCTTTTCTCAAGGATGTATGATGCAAAGATATAAACTGAGACTGAAGGTGTGAAATAGTATTTTCAGAGAATAATGAAGAGTACTATGGTAGTGTTGTACTAGGACACTATGTTCCTGGAAGGTAAGACTGAGTATTACAAAAATTCAAAATTCCCAAATCAGTTTATGAGTTAAACACAATCGCAATACATACACCAATGGGATTTTTTGGACATTTAGAAGATGATTCAAAAGTTCATCAGAAAAAATAAATATATGATAAAACTTAAGGAAAAGCTGGTGAGGAAAAATAGGGGAAGAAATTCTTAATAGATGACTGGAACTAGAGAACTAGCCCAGAAATACTCCCTATTGCTATATGTATAAGAAAATCATATATATAGTCAAGCAATTATACAAAGAATAACAAATAAATAATATGGAAGGATTATTAAAAATGCTAATAGAAAAATAAGCTATTTGAAAACACAATGAAATTAAAGCCTCAACATATATCCTATACCATAATAAATTGCAGGGAGACTAAAAAGCTTTTTTAAGCACTTATTTAAAAGTTAAATATCAGTTATTGCTAAATTAATATATGTAGACATTTTCTGAACTAAGAATTGGAATTATAAGATACAATCACCTGAAAAATACTAAGAAAAAATGGATATATGTAACTACATAAATATTGTAACACTTTTCTAGCCAATAAATCCTATCACATAACTAAATCATAACTGAAAGTAAATGTTGCCACATATATACCTATCAAATTTTTTGTGACCTTGTCTATAAAGAGCTACAGAAAATCATTGGGCTCAAACAAAATAAGCAATTTAAATGAAAACATCTGTTACATTGCATTAATATGTTAACAGATTAGCAAAGTGATTTCATGAGATTAGGCAGCACTAGAAAGAGTTTAGTGAGGCAGGCATTCCCAGAAAATTGCAAGTCAGAATGCAAAATGTTTTCAAATTACTGATAAGCAATTTGTCTCTTTGTAAAAAGAATTTGAGGGTTTTGTTGTTGTTGTTGTTTTGCCTGAATCTCAGTAATTCCGCTTCTAGAAATTTGACCCAAGATAAAAATCAGAAAACCATAAACACTCCACCAGAAAGCTATTAGAAACCATAAACAAATACAGTAAGTTTGCCAGCTACAAAATCAACACACAAAAAGTGAAAATTCCTTACCTCAATAAATTTTCCACTTACCAGTATATTTTTTAATTAAAATGACATAAAGGAAAACAAAAGTCAAAATCCCCAAATCAATTCATGAGTTAAACATAATCACAATAAATATAGCAATGGAATGTTTTTGACATTTAGCAGATGATTCAAAAGTTCATCAGGAAAGGCAAGAGGTGCAAGATGGTGGATTACGTAAATGCAGTATCTACTGCATCCCAGATCATACCTAAATTACAAATAAATTATAGAATAATCAACCTGAAGAGTCATCTGAAGACTAGCTGAAGAGAACCCCTATAAGTAAGGGTATAAAGAAGAGGCCACATAGAGATTGGTAGGAGGCAGGGGAGACATGAAGAAGGCTAACCCCAAGCCTACAGACAGTGGTTGACTGCCAGGAGAAACACCTCAGTGACGAGGTTCCCCCTAATTTGTGCAGGACACATATTACATAAGGCCACCCAGCAAAGAACTTGGAGATGTACAAGATGTACATAATACACAGAAACAAACACAGAGAGGCAACCAGAATGAGGAAGCAAAGAAACATGTCCAAAATAAAAGAACTGGAGATTTCTCCAGAAATAAAACTAAATGAAAAAGAGTCCACCATCCTACCACAGACAGAGTTAAAACACTGATTATAGGAATGCTTAAGGAACTTAGTGAGATTTTCAACAGAGAAATAATAAGCATAAAAAAGGACATGTGGTTCTTATGGTTTTTATAAGAAAGAACCAGTCAGAAATATGGAATACAATAACTGAAATGAAAAATACACTAGAAGTAGTCAACAGCAGGTTAGATGAAAGAGAGGATAGAATCAGCAATTTAGAAGACAAGGTAGAAGAAAACACCCAATCAGAACAGCAAAAAACAAAACAAAACAAAAAACAAAAAAAACCAATGAAGACAGTTTAAGGGACCTTTGGGACAACAGCAAATGTAATAACATTCACACCACAGGAGTACCAGAAGAAGAGAGGGAGCAAGGGATCCAGAACCTATTTGAAGAAATAAGGACTGAAAACTTCCCTAACCTGGTGAAGAAAATAGACATACAAGCACAGAAAGTTCTAAACAAAATGAAGCCTAACAGATCCATACTAAGATACATCATAATTAATGTGCCAAAGGTTATAAACAAAGAGTGAATCCTAAGAGCAGCAAGAGAAATGTCAAGAGTTACTCACAAAGGAGCTCCCATAAGATTATGAGCTGATTTCTCAACAGAAACTTTGCAGGCCAGAAAGGAGTGGCAGGAAATATTCAAAGTGATGAAAAACAAGGGTCTATCTACTCTATCCAGGAAGGCTATCATTTAAAATGGAAGGTGAGGTAAAGAGCTTTCTAGATTAGAAATAGCTAAAGGAATTCATTACCACCAAACAGGTATTACAAGAAATGTTAAAAGAACTCCCTTAAGCAAAAGAAAGGAGAAAATAAACAAAATAACAAACAAATAAACAAAAATGGAAGATCAAAAATATGAATAATGAGATGGCAATAACTATATGCCTCTTAATAATCACTTTAAATGGAAATGGCTTAAATGCTCCAATCAAAAGATACAGGGTAGCTGAATAGATAAGAAAACAAGATCCATGCATATACTGTCTACAAGATACCCTCCTCAGGTCAAAAACACACACAGACTTAAAGTAAAGGAATGGACAAAGATATTTCACACAAATGGAAACAAGAAAAAGGTTGGAATAGCAATACATATATCAAACCAAATAAACTTGAAAACGAAGACTATAATAAGAGACAAAGAAGGACATTCCATAATAATAAAGGGATCAATGCAACAAGAGGACATCACCCTAGTAAACATTATGCACCTAACATAGGAGCACATAAATATACAAAGCAAATATTGACTGACATAAAGGCAGGGATCTACAGTAACACAATCACAGTATGGGACTTTAATACCCCACTGACACCAATGGACAGATCTTCCAGACATAAATGAACATGTAAACAGTGGCTTTAAATGACTAGATCAGATGGATTTATTTGATATTTTTAGAGGATTTCACCACAAAGCAAAAGACTATACATTCTTTTCAATTGCACATATGGAACATTTTCCAAGATAGACCACATGTTAGACCACAAAACAAGTCTCAATAAATTTAAAAAGATTAAAATCATATCAAGCATCTTCTCTGACAGCAGTGGTATGAAACTACAATTTAATTACAAGAAAAAACTGAAAACACACAAACACACGGAGACAGAATAACATGCTGCTAAATAATGAATGGGTCAACAATGAGACCAAGGAAGAAATCAAAAGATACCTTGAGACAAATGAAAATGAAAACACAATGACCCCAAATCTATGGAGTGCAGTGAAAGCAGCCCTAAGTAGGAAATTCATAGCAATGCAGGCCTACCCAAAGAAAAGAAGAAAAATCAACAATCTAACCTTACTTCTAATGGAACTGGAAAAAGACAGCAAACAAAGCCCAAAGTGAGTACAAGGAAGGAAATAATAAAATCAGAGCAGAAATAAGCAAAAGAGAGACTGAAAAATAAAATACAGAAGATCAATGAAACCAAGAGCTGGTTTTCTGAAAAGATAAACAAAACTGACAAACCTTTAACCAGATTCATCAAGAAAAAAAGATACAGAACCCAAATAAATAAAATGAGACATGAAAGAGAAGTGACATCTAACACCACATAATACAAAATATTTTAAGAAAATACTATGAGCAACCATATACCAAAAAAATTGGACAATCTGGAAGAAATGGATAAATTCCTAGAAGTATACAATCTTCCAAGACTGAATCAAGAAGACATAGAAAATCTGAACAGACCAATTACTACCAGTGAAATTGAATCAGTAATCAACAAGATCCCCAACAAACAAGAGTCTTGGACCAGATGGCTTTGCAGGTGAATTTTGCCAAACATTCAAAAAAGAATTAACACCTATTCTCCTCAAACTATTCTAAAAATTTCAAGAGGGGAAGGCTCCTAAGCTCGTTGTACATGGCCACTATTACCCTGATCCCAAAACCAGACAAAGACATTACAAAAAAAGAAAACTATAGGCCAATATCCCTAATGAACATAAATGCAAAAATACTCAACAAAATATTAGCAAACCAAATTCAACAATACATTAAAAAGATCATACACCACGATCAAGTGGGATTCATTCTGGGTATGCAAGTTTGGTTCAATATCCGCAAATCGAATAATGTGATACACCACATATATAAAATGTAAAATAAAAATCACATGGTCATATCAATAGATGCAGAAAAAATGTTTGACAAAAGCCAGCATCCATTTATAATAAAAGCTCTCAGCAAAATGGGAACAGAGGAAACATATTTCAACATAATAAAGGCCATGTATGACAAACCCACAGCTAATATCATACTCAATGGGAAAAAGCTAAAAGCATTTTAGTTCAGATCAGGAACAAGATAAGGAGGTCCACTTTCACTTTTATTCAATATATTACTGGAAGTCTTTGCCATAGCAATCTGAGAAGAAAAAGAAACAAAAGGTATCCAAATTGGAAAAAAATATGTAAAATTGTTTTTCTTTGCAGATGACATGATACTATATATAGAGAACCCCAAATAGTCCACCAAAAAAATCATTAGAACTGATAAATGAATTTAGTAAAGTAGCAGGATACAAAATTAATATCCAGAAATTGGTTGCATTTTATACACCAATAAAAAGTATCAGAAAGAGAAATTACGAAAATGATACCATTTACAATTCCATAAAAAATGAAATAAAATACCTACAAATTTAACCAAGGAATAAATTTAACCAAGGAGGTAAAAGACCAGAAAATTATAAGACATTAAAGAGAGGAATTCAAGAAGATACAAATAAATGGAAATGTATACCATGCTATGGATAGGAAGAATTAATATAGTTAAAATGTCCACACTAACCAAAGCAATCTATAGATTCAATGCAATCCCTATTAAAATACCAATGGGAGGGGATGTCATCAAAATGGCGGCGTGAGGTAAGCCTCCGGAAATCTCCCCTGGAATTTACAACAAATTGAACAACCATAACTCAACAAAGGACTCCCTGCACAGTTGACAGGCAAGACGAAGAGGCTCACTACTGAATTCACCTAAAGGTGGGCAAATTGCATGAGTGGGGGAGGAGGGAAGGGAGAAGTATGGAGACAGGGCCACGTGAGCACAGGACGCAGACCTAGCTCAGTGCTCCGAGCTCGCTGCATCCTGGAACTACCGCAGCTGCGGGAGAGGGAAGTACTCGGACTGCTAGGGCTCTGTTTATGGCCCACAGGGCTGAGGGAACAGCATATAACACGGCTGAACCCAACGCTCATGGCAGAGACCTCGGAGCAAAGACTGAGGGAGCAAAGACTGAGGGAAGAAGGCTGAAAATGGTGGTTTAAGCCATCACTGCCGCAGAGAATGGAAGCTGCAGGCACTGAGACTAGCTGCCCCCTCCCTAGCTTCCCAGAGCTCGCCCTGCCCCCATCTGCCCAGTGCAAGAAGCGGAACAGTAACAGTGTCAAATCAAAAGAACAGAATATTTGCAGTTCTGAGAACTGTGGTCCACAGCCACAGATTTGCAGCCCAACTAGTTCCAGCAAAGGGGAGGGAGCTGTGGAAGCAGGACTGGCAGCGATGGTGGTTGCCGCCATTGCTCTGGGCCACCTCTCACAACCCACCCTGCCTCTGTCCCCACCTATCTGGGCGGATCCCTGCAGGAGTAAACAGAACTGCTGAAACACACGGGCTCTGAATCTGGTGCAGGAAGAAGTTTGGAACTTCAAAAGCTCTCCGCATCCCCACAGGGATGCAGCACCCTAACACCTGGAGAACTGTTAACAGAGGAGAAGACCGCCTTCCAGGGACTCCCCCTATTGTGTGAGAAGCTGGAATAGTGCAGAGAAAACATAACACTACAGTGTGAGAGAAAAACAAAAGGCTGCAGTTGGGGAGAAAATAAAACATACTACTAACACGTACTGGAAAATAAAAGAAAGACCTATTCCTATCAACCTGTTGTAGAACCCACTCCTGTAGATATCTAGGAAGAGAAATAATAAATCATTAGTTGCCATGAATAACCAAGACAACAAAACAGCTCAGAAAGAAAGTGAAAAGTCTCCAGAAACTGAACTTAAAGATATGGAAATATGTGACTTAACTGACAGAGAATTCAAGATTGCAGTTCTGAAAAAACTCAATGAGATGCAAGAAAACACAGAAAGGCAGTTTAATGAACTCAGAAACACAATCAAAGAACTACATGTATATTTTACCAAAGAGATTGAACTTTTAAAAAAGAGCCAAATAGAATTTCTGGAGATTAAGAACTCAATAGAAGAAATGAAGAATGAAACAGCCAGCTTAGGAAGTAGAGTTGACCAGTTGGAGAAAAGAATCAGTGATACTGAAGATAGAAACCTGGAAATGACAGGGATGGAAGAAGAAAGAGACTTGAGACTTAAAAGAAATGAAAGAACTCTACAAGAACTTTCTGACTCCATCAGAAAGAGCAATATAAGAATAATGGGCATACCAGAAAGAGAAGAAAGAGAAGGGAACAGAGAGTATATTCAAACAAATAGCTGATGAGAACTTCCCAAACTTGTGGAAAGAACTGGATCCTCGAATCCAAGAAGCAAATAGAACATCTAATTACCTCAACCCTAACAGGCCTTCTCCAATATACTTTGTATTGAAGCTGTCAAAAATCAACGACAAAGAAAGAATCCTCAAGGCAGCCAGGAAAAAAAAGACGGTAACCTACAAAGGAAAGCCCATTAGAACATCATCAGATTTTTCAGCAAACTTTACAAGCCAGGGGGAGTGGAACCAAATATTCAAACTATTGAATGAGAGAAATTATGAGCCAAGAATAATATACCCAGGAAAGACATCCTTTAGATAAGAAGGAGGAATAAAGACCCTTCCAGACATACAGAAGCTGAGGGAATTTTCTACTACACGACCTGCACTACAAGAAATACTAAAGGAGGCTATTCGACCACAACCAACAGGGACAATTTGTGGCAGCCGAAACATAAAAAGGAGGAGAGTAAGGCCTGAACCAGAATATGGGGATGGAGAAAGTAAGCATGTTGAAGAAAATGGAATACTCTAAATATCAAACTTTCTTTTACATAAACTTAATGGTAACCATTACAAAAAAATCCAGAACTGAAATATATACTGTAATAAAAGAAGAAACACAGGGAAAAATCATAGAATACCACCACACAGAAATGATAGACAACAACAAGAAGACAAAGAAACAATGGAGACACAGCCTTACCAGAAAACTAAAGATAGAATGACAGGAAATCGTCACCTATCAATAATCAAACTAAATGTAAATGGACTGAACTCACCAATAAAAAGGCACAGAGTAGCAGATTGGATCAAAAAACTAAACCCAACCATATGCTGTCTCCAAGAGACACATCTCAGCTACAAGGACAAGCATAGACTCAAAGTGAAAGGGTGGAAATGGAAACTCCAAGTAAATGGTATCCAGAGAAAATCAGGTGTACCTATACTGATATCAGATGAAACAGACTTCAGGGTGAAAAAGGTAACAAGAGACAAAGATGGACATTTCATAATGGTAAAGGGGACTATACAACAAGAAGACATAACAGTGATCAATATCTATGCCCCCAATCAGGGAGCACCGAAATATACCAAGTAACTACTAACAGAATTAAAGGGAGAAATTGACCAAAACACAATTATACTAGGGAACCTAAATACATCATTGACAGCTATGGATAGATCATCCAAACAGAAAATAAATACAGAAATAGCAGCCCTAAATGATACATTAGATGAAATGGACATAATTGACATTTATAGAGCACTTCATCCTAAAACATCAGACTATACATTTTTTTCTAGTGTACATGGAACATGCTCAAGGATAGACCATACATTGGGACATAAAATCAGCCTCAGCAAATTTAAGAAGATTGAAATCATACCAAGCATATTCTCTGATCACAAGGCTTTGAAATCGGATATCAACTGGAAAAAGAAAGCAGGAAAAAACACAAATACATGGAGATTAAATAACATATTCTTAAAGAATTACTGGGTCAAAGAAGAATTTAGAGGAGAGATCAAAAGATACATAGAAAGAAATGATAATGAAAATACATCCTACCAAAATTTTGGGGATGCAGTGAAAGCAGTTTTAAGAGGGAAATTTATATCATTACAGGCCTATCTCAAGAAACAAGAAAAGTCCCAAATAAATAACCTCACGTTACACCTTAACGAACTAGAAAAAGAAGAACAAGTGAAACCCAAGGTCAGCAGAAGAAAGGAAATAACAAAAATCAGAGCAGAACTAAATGAAATAGAGAACAAAAAGACAATAGAAAAAATTAATGTGACAAAGAGCTGGTTCTTTGAAAAGATTAACAAAATTGACAAACCCTTGGCTAGACTCACTAAGATAAAAAGAGAAAAGACACTAATAAAATCAGAAATGAAAAAGGGGAAGTTATCACGGACACCACAGAAATACAAAGGATCATCCAAGAATACTATGAAGGACTATATGCCACCAAATTCAATAACCTAGAAGAAATGGACAAGATCTTAGAAACATATAGCCTTCCTACGCTGAAACATGAAGAACTGGAAAATCTAAACAGACTGATCACCAGTAACAAATTTGAATCAGTCATCCAAAACCTTCCCAAAAGCAAAAGTCCAGGACCAGGTGGCTTCACTAGTGAATTCTACCAAACCTTCAAAGAGGATCTAATACAAATCCTGTTCAAAGTCTTCCAAAAAATTGAAGATGAGACAGTACTCCCTAACTCATTTTATGAGGCCAACATTACCCTGATACCAAAACCTGGTAAGGACAACACAGAAAAGGAGAACTACAGACCAATATCTCTGATAAATACAGATGCAAAAGTCCTAAACAAAATTCGAGCAAATCGAATGCAACAATGCATTAAAAAGATTGTTCATCACGACCAAGTAGGGTTCATCCCAGGGGCACAAGGATGGTTCAACATCCGCAAATCCATCAATGTGATACATCACATAAACAAAATAAAGGACAAAAATAATATGATTACATCAATTGATGCAGAAAAAGCATTTGACAAGATGCAACATCCATTTATGATTAACACACTTAATAAAGTAGGTACAGAAGGAAAATAACTTAACAAAATAAAGGCCATATATGACAAACCCTCAGCTAATCTCATAATTAATGGTGAAAAACTGAAGCCCTTTGCTCTACGTTCAGGAACACGACAAGGCTGTCCCCTATCACCTCTGCTTTTCAACATAGTGTTGGAAGTCCTTGCCAGAGCAATCAGGCAAGAGAAAGAAATAAAAGGCATCCAAATTGGGAATGAAGAAGTTAAACTGTCACTCTTTGCAGATGACATGATGCTATATATAGAAAACCCTACAGACTCCACCGAAAAGCTATTAGAAACAATCAACGAATACAGTAAAGTTGCTGGCTACAAAATCAACGTACAAAAGTCCATTGCATTCCTATATACTAACAAGGATATCTCAGAAAAAGAAATAAAAAAAAAAATTCATTTTGCAATTGCAGCAAAAAGAATAAAATACCTAGGAATAAACTTAACCAAGGATGTGAAAGATCTATATGCTGAAAACTATAAGACATTTTTAAAAGAAATTGAAGAAGACACAAAGAAATGGAAAAACATTCCGTGCTCTTGGGTTGGAAGAATCAACATAGTTAAAATGGCCATATTACCCAAAGCAATACACAGATTTAATCAATCCCCATCAAAATCCCAATGACATTTTTTAAAGAAGTAGAACAAAATATCATCAGATTTGTTTGGAACCACAAAAGACCCCAAATACCCAACGTAATCTTAAGAAAAAAGAACAATGCTGGAGGTATCACACTCCCTGACTTTAGCTTGTACTACAGGTGAACAATAATCAAAACAGCATGGTATTGGCAGAAAAACAGACACGTAGACCAATGGAATAGAATTGAGAATTCAGAAATAAAGCCACATAAATATGGACAGATAATTTTTGACAAAGAAGCAAAAAACATACAATGGAGAAAAGACAGCATCTTCAATAAATGGTGCTGGGAGAATTGGAAAGCCACGTGCAAAAGAATGAAACTGGACTGCTATCTGTCACCATGTACCAAAATTAATTTAAAATGGATTAAAGACTTAAGCATAGACGTGAAACAATAAATTGCATAGAAGACAACATAGGTACTAAGCTTATGGACCTAGGGTTCAAAGAGTATTTTATGAGTTTGACTCCAAAGGCAAGGGAAGTAAAAGCTAAAATAAATGAATGGGACTATATCAAACTTAAAAGCTTGTGTACAGCAAAAAAACAAACAAAACAAAACAAAAAAAACTATCGACAAAATAAAGAGGCAATCAACTGAATGGGAGAAGATTTTTGCAAACAGTGTCTCTGATAAGGGGCTAATATCCAAAATACACAAGGAACTCATGCAACTCAACAACAACAAAACAAACAACCCAACTGAAAAATGGGCAAAGGACCTGAAGAAACATTTCTCCAAAAAGGACATACAAATGGCAAATAGACATATGAAAAAATGCTCAACATCACTAATCATCAGAGAAATGCAAATAAAAATCACAATGAGATATCACCTCACCCCAGTTAGAATGGCCATCATCGACAAGACAAATAGTAACAAGTGTTGGAGAGGCTGTGGAGAAAAAGGAACCCTCATACACTGTTGGTCGGAATGCTGACTGGTGGGGCTGCTATGGAAGGCAGTGTGGAGGTTCCTCAAAAAATTAAAAATAGAATTACCGTATGACCCAGCAATCCCTCTCCTGAAAAATCTGAAAACATGTATCCATAAAGACACATGTGCTCCATTGTTCACTGCAGCTTTATTTATGGTGGCCAAGACATGGAAACAAACAAAATGTCCTTCTATAGATGAATGGATAAAGAAGTTGTGGTATATGCACACAATGGAATACTATTTGGTGGTAAGAAAAGACGAGATGGGATCATTTGTGACAACAAGGCTGGATCTTGAGATTATAATGCTAAGCAAATTAAGTCAGACAGAAAAAGCAGAGAACCATAGGATTTAATTGATATGTGATATATGAACCAAAAACAACAAAAAAACAAGACAAACAAATGAGAAACAAAAATTCATAGACACAGACAATAGTTTAGTGTTTACCAGAGGATAAGGGGGGAAGGGGGATGGTAGATGAGGGCAAAGGGGATCAAATATATGGTGATGAAAGGAGAGCTGACTCTGGGTGGTGAACACACAATCGGATTTATAGATGATGTAATACAGAATTGTACACCTGAAATCTATGTAACTTTACTAACAATTGTTACTCCAATAAACTTTAATTGAAAAAAAAAAAGAATCCTCTGCTGAACCTAATGTCTGCCTAGAGTCAACAGGGATGATATATTTAACTACCCACATCACCTGCTTCTTTATACTTGGGGAGTTTTTGTTACTATTAGAAATGATTTGAAATTAACCCTTGATTAAATATGAAGAATGGAAAAAAAAGAGTTGTAGTACTTAAACACTCTGAAGATACTTCCTCCTTACAATGAAAACCTTCATTATTTCTATTTTTCAAATGAAACATCTAAAAATTTCATCAGTTGAAGATTTCCTATAGAAAGGACTTCATTTTTCTTTGTCTCAATTCATTCTGGTTTAAAAACAAGTTACTAAAATATATGAACATATGAGAAAAATCAAATAAAATCAATTTAAAACATAACACCTACTTTATATGTTAAGCTATTATTCAGAATGTCCTTTTATTTTAAACATATATTATACAAAGTCTCAGAGAAAGTCATCCTCGTTGAGAGAATTCAAAATCATTGCAGCCTGCTACAAATTTCTATAAATTAACTATATATGTCAAACCAATATATAGTTCTTGGCTGGAAGCTACAAATTGCCTTTTTTCAAATGTATTTCTTTCACCCTCTGAAATTGTAAGAAAAATTTATTTACCCTTGAATGAAAAATATTCATGGAAAGTTCACAATGCCCAAGCATAGCGATATTTAGACACATTCTGTTCTGGGAAAGAACATAAGAGATTTGACCAGGATAGAGCCTGCATCAATTCAGGAAAGATTATCAAGCAAATATGAAAAATAGAGAGTAAGTAACTGTGTTTTTTTTTCTCATTTAACCATCACCTTCTTCCCTGGCATCTTCTCAGTTCCCTGTGCATTCTTTTAAAAATAATATGGTTCACAGGAGTTTAACTATTCAAAGCCTGGTGCCTTGTACAAATCAAAGAAGGACTAGCTTTGGAACAAGGTTTATGACCAGGTGAAAGGGCCATTTGAATCAAGGCTACGGACAATGTTTGATTTGGTTATACCATTAATGATTTTTAAAAACTATTCCTTCAAGAATAAAATAGCAAAGAGTATATTGTTTTCAGGTTCTGATATGTCAATAAGAAATTCTTTTTTTGTATTACAATGGAAGGAAATGCTTATGTCTAAAACAGTCACCCTTGTGACTTTTCATACTATTCGAGCCATAGGTTCACAAGCAGAATAAAAATAAAAAGACACACTGAAGACACCAAGAACCTGAGAGGGGAAAGAAATCACCATTCTGCAATCTTACACCTTCTGAAACAATGACTTATGCTACGTTCTCAAAGCTGATGATCTAAAGGAATCCTGACACAAAGAAGAAAATGTCTTCATGCTGGACACAAGAGCATCCACTGGCTTCAATTTACAGGCACACTCTCCATACCCAGTGAAAACAGACAATCCATGGAACAGCAGTCCAAACTTGGATCTTCAGAGCTGGGAGATAGCAGTGCTGATTCTGCTATCTTTGTACCCTCAAAGGGCTTCAAGCATACTTCCAGTTTGAGGTCAAATGACCCATGTCTCCAGAAGAAATCCTGGAACAGAGAAATTATAAAGGATACAGGTGTTCTTCAGTAGTATAGCTTCCAGTTTGTTGTCTGGAAAATAGTCTCAGTAAGAGTTGAAAGGACTTCCTCATATGATCATGTTGAAATGGTGACAGAAAGAGAACCGCTGCAGAGCACGGTGCCTGTCTCTCACATCACTGCGTCCTTGAAAACTGCAATATTCAGTTAACACTTGCTGAAAGGTTTTTGTACTTTCTTCTCATTATGTATTATTATGTCTTTCTTATTATTATTAATTTCATGTGTACTAACAAGTTTCATATATCATATATTAACTTTGATTTTCAAGCCTAAATTTTTATGTATAAACGAAAAATATCTTTGATAAATTCTTCAGGTATTTAAACAGTGTGATTATTTGATAATATTCAGAGGCTGTGCTCAAGAAATTAAAAAAAAAACTGGCAAGAATAAATTAGGATGGAGAGAAGATGACTATACAGGAATAGGGTTTTCTGTGATAGTAGTGGAGATACTAAAGCTGCCATCAGGTGGGGTCAGGATTAAGGGGATTACAGTGCCATTGGATTAGGGTCACTGAGGGAGGAGCCCTCAGGACCAATGGAGTTGGGGAAATGGAGACAGTAAGGATGAGAATCACATGATCAGAAAAAGTAGGAGACACTGGGCCCAGGTGTAGGTACAGGATTAGAGGTGGCCAGAGTTGTGAGGTCAGTAGAGATAGGACACACATGGAATGAGTCTCTCAGAGTCATTGAAAGTGGGGAACATAGAAATACACGAATTGGGGGTCACCACATCAGTAGATCTAGGGGATTTCCAGAATAAGTAAGCAACAGATAGCAAGTGCAATAGGAATGGAGGAGTCACAAGGCCTGTAGGAATGGAGCTAGAAGGGTGGTAGATTCTAAAGCATGATCAAATCACATGAATAAGATGTGAGTTTCTTAAATGAAGATGAAAATTTGTACCAAGTTTTGAAGTGGTCTCTCTCTCTCTCTCTCTCTCTCTCTCTCTCTCTCTCTCTCTCTCTCCACATGCATGAGCCAAGGGAAGGCATGAGCACACTGCAAGAAGACAGCCGTCTGCAAGCCGGGAAGACAGCCCTCACCAGGAACCTAATCAGCCAGCATTTTGATCTTAGATGCTCCAGAACTGTCAGAAATAAATCTCTGCTGTCTATGACACTCAGTCTATGGTTTCATGTTATGGCAGCCTGAGCTGACTACAGCAGGGTGTGTCTAAAAATTGACCCCCTTAAGTTTTGGCATGCTTCTCTTTGGGACTATAGGGAAGACTCATGAATCATACAGCTTTTTCCCCATTCCTCACTCTACAATTCCCTTTAATCACTCTAACCCTTCACCAAGGTCTGAAAGAGCCATTCATCCCTTCACGATAGTGCTGTGGTGCATGAGTGAACAAGGCAGTGAAGGAAAGTGTGTGCACCATCACTGACACTGTCAATGATAATTATTAATGCTGCTATCTTTATAGTAGTGATGCCTGTGAGACCTTGGGCATGTAATTTAACCTTTCTGTGCTCAAGTGTTCTGACTGTAAAGTGGTACATTTCTCATGTACCATTGAGAATAAATGGGAACAATAAATGAACTGCTATAGAGAAAGCATTTAGTACAGTGCTTGCACTGAATATGTTGTCGGGGCCTGCCGACGAGACGAACGGTTCCTGAAGTGGGGAGTGAGGATTGAGAAAAAAACAGACAAGAGACAAAGATGGGATCAGGAGGGCGAGCAGTTCTAATTAGACTGCAGCGCCTGCTTTATTTTCCAGCTTTCTTTTATACACACAGAAACAAGAAGGTTACATAGAGCAGCTGAGGCAGGGAGTACAGATTTATTACGTTTTTTCAAAGTTTGGCCCTGACTGTCTTTATCTCTTTGATAATTCCTCATCCCCAGTACAGCTGGCGTCTGTTCTTATCTTATCGGAGTTCTCCTTAGCGATCCTCCCAAACTCTGCTTGAAGTTACATTTTCTTAACCCTTAATGCTCCAGCTCCCTACAATATGTATTCTCTAAGTTATTATAATGTTACAATACCTCCACCAAGTTCCTTATTTCTTTGCTTTTGAGTAACATTTTATCACAATCACATTGATAAATTAAGATAGTGTCACTGGGCCTCACTGGCAGGAATATTCAACAAGGACTCCTCGGTAAATCACAATAAGTTCTAAATAAATGTGATTTTAACTTATAGCTCAAATGCATCTCAAAATATTGATGTCCTTTTGTACTTTATCAGTAGTTACACCTATTTCAAACAGTAGTCTACCTGTCAAAGGTGTAGAAAAGTCACTGTCACAATTCTTTAACAGTATAGAAGACAAGATGTCTTAGGTTACCCAGAAGCACTTGCATGTGAACCTGTAAGACACAGATTCACATGCAAGTGATTTACTAGAAAAGTTATCCCAGTAGAAATTAAAAAGGAGAAGCAAGAAGGGGGGAGTAATTGAAAGTAAGAGAATAAATTAGTAGGCACATGTCAACTTTTCAGAGTTATGGAATGCCAGCTTGCACTTGAAGTGAAGAACACAACCTCAGTAGTTAGACTGCTTGGTTTTGCATAAAGTGTCCACCATTTACTAGCTGTATGTCCTTGGATGAGTTACTCAACCTGTCTCTGCTTTACTTTTTAACTCTAAAAAATGGTGCCACCTCATAGAGGTGTGAGGATAACTTGAGATAATATATACACCTGGCACAGAATATGTCTTCCAATAATGTTAGGTGGTGGTAGTAATAGTAGCAGCAGCAAGAGCAGAAAAAGTCATGTTAATAGAAGAAACTCTAGTAATTATTAACATCATCATTGCTATTATATTGAAATATAGTTATGCCTGAACCCCATCCTCAATTGTAAGCTCTTGAACAAGAGGGTCCAAGTCTTGTTCGTCTCCATATACTTAACATCTAAAATGGTATTTACCCCCGTGTAGATGATGAATACTGGCTGTTAAATACAATTGACAAGACAAGCTTACTAGATGTTGGAGGTGGAAGTGGTGACATTTAGAAGGAAAAGAACGAAATCAAAGAAGGCTTTGATATTTCAAACAGATAATGCACTGACATTAACTAAATACAGGTCACCAATGGCCTCTATTTTGCTAAATCCAGTTTTTTATTCTCAGTCATCTTATTTGCTGTACCAGCATCATTTTATCACTTTTCTCCTCTATGAAATACTTTCTTCACTTGGATCTGAGGATATTGCACTCTTGCTTTTCCTCCTACATCGCTCTGCTTTACGGGGTCTTCCTGTTCTATTAGAACTCTCAGTGCTAGCACACTCCAAGGGCTCAATCTTTGGTTTTCCTTCATTTCTAGACTCGCTCTCTTAAGGTGTCCCCAGTCCCCACGGCATTAAATACCACCTACACATTCATGCCTCCTAATACATATATCTCACACACACCTCACCCCAAACATCAAACACCTGCCTACTTAACACCTCCACTTGGATGTCTTAAATATATCTCAAGCTTAATAAGCTCAAAACTGGATTCTAGATATCCTCTTACCCAAAACCTGCTCTATTGACAGACTTCTTCATTATAGTTAAAAGGAACCCATTGTTTCAATTCATTGTTTTGCTGTCATGGAGTTATCAGCTTCCTGTTAACTGCTCATCACCAAAATTTCCATTTTTTTTTTCAGGAACACCCTTAGGCTTGCACTTCCCCACACTCTGTTTCAAATAAAATCAGTTCTTTTTGGCAGGACTCTCTACTCAGGGCTCTCTGTTCTTATGAACTACCTTTTCCTCTGGGAACAATCGCAGAGCCAGTGATCCAGGCACTGGGTAAGGACAGTGCCTCTAGTTCTTTGGCTTCTCTTTCCCAGTGCGGAACCTCTGTTCACAGATGAGCTGACACAGGACAATAGAAGTCCCAGTATTTTCAGCTGACCATCCCTGTGGTAGGACTTGCGCACCTATGAGTAGGGCTAGGTGCAGCACTCTCCTGAAATTCAGCCTCTGCAACTCAGACTTAGAGGGGATGGAAATCCTGGCTGTTGACCCTCCCAGTGAGATTCCCTATCTCTTGACTGGGAGCTTAGGGGACAGGAAGCCCCATCTTCTTGACCACACCTGCTCAGAATGGAGGAAAGGAGCTGTCCTGGCCCATGCCATAGATTCTTTCACTGTTCTTACAGAGTCTTAATAGTTTCCTAATTAAATGTTCTTTCCTTTGCTGTACAGCCTTAGGATAATTTCCAGGAGCGTTAATGGGTTGGCTTTTTAAATCACTTTCACCAGTTACTCTATTTCACTAAGTAATGGGTCCATGAAGCTCCTTACACCGCTATTCCAGAAGTAGGACTCTACTGAAACGGAACAGATTCATAGAATCTGTGAAAAACATATTTAAAGAATGTCATTTAGAGCAAGCTGTTTGACATTCTGTTAGAAAATTTCATGTGTCTTCTATTGACTAACTTGCCTGACCACTTCCCTGAACTTCCTTCTTCTTTCTCACCAGCTCTCCATTAATTCAATTTGCTTTTATTTCTGCTTCCATCAGCTTCCACCTGGAACGGGAATTGGACATTTCAGCATATAGCCCCAAGGATTGCAGCTCTGCTGGCCTCCCTGGAACCTCACAATTTACAGAGGAAGCCCATCCCTCCACAGTAAGAGCTGGCACTTCTCATGCCTGGAATGATACTGAAGAAGCGTCTCCTCTGCAAAATAGTAAGTTCCTTATTTCTGTCTACATTTCTTTTATAAAGAATTCTAATCTCTCACTTGATAACTGAATACCTCTCATGTGCTAAGGAAAACTCTTGTTATGGACAAAGGATGCCACTTTCATCCACATCCTCATCTTTCCAATTTTGTTGCAGCCTGATGACGACAAAGCCTGTGCTCTTTTCACTACAACTATGGACCTTTCAGCCTGGAAAGTTTCAAGAAGTTTGAATAGCAGAGAGAGAGACTGAAAGAAAACATTCTGGTCACATCACATCTTACTACTGGTCTGGAATTCTCACAGAAACATACTTCTTTGTTTCTAAAATCCCTTCTTCACAATTAAGAATCAGACTTTCTGGAAGCTTGACCATTCATTCAATACACATTCAGAGCACTTATTTTGTGCAATGTACTCTAACAGGTATGATGTCTAACCCACTCTTAGTTTCCTACTGCTGTTGTAACAATTATCACAGACTTGGTGGTTTAAAACCACATATTAATTACCATACATTTCTGCAGATGTAAAGTCCAAACTGGGTCTCATAGGGCTTGACACAAATTATTCTCAGGGCTGCATTCCTTTTGGAGGCTCGAGGGGGAAAGTCTGTTTCCTTCCCTTTTCCTCCCAAGGGAGAGGATAAACAATTGTTCTAAGTGAAGGTGAAATCATCAGGGATACAGACCGAAAAAAAAAAAAAATTCTAATTTCTCTTTTTTACAAATTTGTATTGAAATAATTGGGGGGGGGGGGGAGGGAAGCACAGCACTAGGTTGCAGGTGAAGCAGAGGGAGAGGATATGGGACCTGACTCCTATGACCCTGAAGGACCTCATAAGCTCCAAAGCAGGCAATTATCTCACTAATAATACAAGGAAATGAAGCAAGGAGGGGGCAAAACACTACATGAAGAGAGTAAGCCAGGTTGGAAATAGCTAGTCATCATTTCCAGAGGAAAACATCACCACAGAGGGTTATGCTGATTTCCATCCAAACTCCATGTCCCTCTGTAGCTGTGGACCACCTCAACTTAGTTGCATATAGATCAGAATTTATTCTCCTAAACTCAAGTGCTCACAAGGCTTCTTGCTTCCATTTGGGACATGTTTGATTTATTGTTATCTTCAATATTCTAGTGATTCTAATTGTGGAAAACTCATTTTAACTGAGCCTAATATGATCATAATTCCATCTGATACCAGACACAGGCTCTGTCTCTGTCCAGTCCTTCTTAGAACATTGGATCCAGAAAGGATTTAGACCCTGACCTGAGAGAGAAAAAAAAAAAATATCAAGAAAGAGCCTGTCCCTATACTTCGAGACCTTTCTGATTCTAGGCATAGAACCAAAAGCTGGCTTGAGATTCAATTGGCAAATGCTTCCCATGCTCAGCACTAAATCCCTGATTGAACACTTGCTGAGCTTCCTGTACTGGTTCCCAGGACATTGCTTCATGGAGGTTTCAGCAGAATAAGATGCACTTATTCAGGGTAAAGGAAAAAGCTTGTTTCTCTACTTCACAATCTGTCTGACATCAAACATGTAGGTTTTCCACAGCAGGCAATGCTCCAATTCTCTGCGGACAACTGGGAGTCCTATAGTTCACTTCTAACACTAACTACCTGGAGTTAGCGCAAACCCATAGGTTAAGGGCTCAGTCCCCACTTCAAACACCAATTGTAAGGCCCAGGTTGTCATCTATACCAACTGGCAATAAATGTGGGTTTCCAAGATCCACTCCTCAAGTTTGATACAATTTGCTTGAACAACAGGAAAGTGCTTTACTTACTATTTCAGGTTTATATAAAGTATACAACTCAGGAACAGTTAAATGGGAGAGATGTACAGGGCAAGGTATGTGGAAAGGGATGCACCATTTCTGTGCCCTCTCTGGACATGATAAACTTCCTAGTACCTCAATATGTTCATCAACACAGAAACTCTCCAAACCTTGTTGTCTAGGGTTTTTAGTGGAAGCATGACTGACTAAATCATTGGACATTGGATTATGTCATCTCCGATATCACCCATGGGGATGGAGTAGGGGGAGTGCTGAAATTGTCACCCTCTAATCACTCTAATAACATGGTTAATTTCTCTGGTAACCACAGCTCATCCTCCAAAGTCACCTCATTAGCATAACTCAGGTATGGTTGAAATGAACTTCTTATGAATAACACAAAATGCTCCTTTATCTCTATTACTGAGGATATTCCAAGGGTTTTTGGTACTCTGTGCCAGGAACCAGGATACAAGATGGTTTATTGTATCACATCACACAGGGGTTCTCTGTAGTGCTGTGGGAAGGTTCTACTCCCTTCTCCCAGCAGAAGCTATGAAATTTTACATTTAATATTTTTCTACAGGCTAGGATCTTTCTTCTTCAGCTGTCTCCCACACATTTCTCGGGATCACTTTCCTTCCTCTGCCAGACTAACTATTGTCACTACCAACACCTCCTCAGAGGCTTCACCTGGACTCTCATCAGGGCTACTCCAAGTCTTGGCTCACCCAGAATACTCAGATCCATCTGAGCACCTTCCCTGGGGGCTCTCAGCTGGACACTCAGAGTCACTGGGTTCCGAGGGTTGGGAGGTAGGAGCATTCTGCCTCGATGCAAGCATGAGGAGGTGAATTATCTGTGTAGAATTTTAAAATCGTAATAAAACGAAGTCAGTCTGATTCTTACCATCTTATAACAACGCTAACAGTGTTAGCGATATAATAGCCCTCACACAAAAATCTTTGTCAAAGTTCTAAACAATTGCTAAAAAGTACCACTTTTTCACACTAATGCACTAAAAAATATTTTATGCTACATCGGAGTTAATTTGAAGAATTATCAGTTACTTCGTTGAATTCTTAATAAGAATTTATGATCTTTCAAGTTCACTTCAGGTGCCTTTTGTGAGTGACTCCAACCCTTGCAGTAGAACACAGCCCTGCTTTTAAAGCAGTAAATTTAAAATAAACGATCTTAGTTGTATGAGACTTGATTTTTCTGGTTTATCTTTTTCTACTGATGTAAAGTTTCAGATGAGGTCAATCAGACACAAAAATATCTGCAAAGGGCCAAAATAAGCCTTGACCAACATACAATAAAACATTTAAAATTGTTCCTTGAACACCAGCCCACAGAAATTCTTAAGAAAGTCACTAACCATGCAACAACAAAACGTAAAAAAATTGACATTAAAAAAATCCAATTTTGAATACTGCCAGATGACAACAGATGATCGTCTTATATGGCAAGGGAGAGAGGGGGTAAACGACAATGTTTGATGCTGTACATTTTCACCAAGTGGGCATTACTTCTTAAGCAATGGATCAAGTAACATCAGTGTCAATGTTCATTGTCTCCAACTTTTGCAGAAGATCTTCACAAGTTTCACCAACAGAAATTTATGATGAATTTTCAATTGTGGAGATTACTGAATGCTGCAAGAATCAATCCCAAGGAACCAAGACATGGTATTTTAATTTCCGGAATTTATTGTGAACTGTGATTTGTATAAATCTCTGCGAGTATATCCTTGTTTAAGACTTTTCTTAATTGTTATCTGTTGCTTCAAATGAGAGAAACTTTTCAAAACTAACAAGTCTTCCCTGATTACCTATCAGTGAAGACAGGGGGACCAATCTAAGTACCCTATCTACTGAACATGAAGATGAGTGTATTACTTTCCTAGGGCTACTGTGACCAAGTGCCAAAAATAGGGCAGCTTAAAAGAAATTTATTGTCTCATAGTTCCAATGTGCCGGCTGGGTCATACATTCTTCGAAGGATCTAACGAAGAATCCGTTCCTGGCCTTTCTCTTAGCTTCCAACGGTTGCCAGAAATCCCTGATGATCCTTGGCTTGCAACTGCATGACCCCATCTCTGCCTTCTTGATCACATGGCGTTCTCCCTGTGTGTCTGTCTTCACATGGTTGTCTGCACTCTGAGTGTCTGTCTCTCCACTTGAGTTCTTTTATAAGGACACCAGTCATTTGGATTAGATGCCCACCTACTCCAGTACGACCTCATCTTAACTAAGTATATCTGCAACGACCCCATTTCCAAATGTGGCCATATTCTGAGTTACTGGATGGAGGTGAGGTGGAGGAGGTGGCGTTGGGTTACCCCCCTTCTTTGGAGGGGGGTAAACGACAATTCAACCTACAAGAAGGAGGAATTTTGACAAATTCTTGGCAAATTTGCCGACACTAAGGCTCCGAAACTGAAACTACAATGTTATTGTATGTTACTTTAACACATAAATGTGTAAGTATGTTTTCTCCCTCTAAACAAAATACTGACGTAATTTTAAAATATTAATCCATCAGTTATATTTGAATGCTGTATTTTTTTATTTAACTGGGATGATCATATGTACTTAATTCAGGAAAAGAAATTTTTCACTATCTGCGCTTTTCTGAACACTGCTGTTATTTGTTTCATTTCACCATTATTACCGACAATAATTTTGTCAAAATGACGCACCGTCAGACCCACCGGACCCCCACAGCTCAGGACCAGGTGGAGCCACCAGCCTATAGGAGCGCGACCCCTCCAGGCGCCTTTTTCGTCAGATACTCACTTTCCCAGCAGGCTCCGCAGCGAAGCTTCCCATCGCCCTACAGGACACCAGACGACAGACGCACCTCAAGAGGATCCCGACAGCAGGTTCATCCCACACTAGGGGGCGCCCGGTTCCCTGGCCCGACCGGCAGCCAACGAGGCAGGCTCTGATGCTCATGCGCAAACACATCCACCATGCATTTAGGTACGGCGCATGCGTCCTCTCAAATCCGCCTCTCCGCGCCGTGCGCCCTGGAGTTTCCAGTTCCGGCCTCACGGGGGCGGGGAGAAGCAGGTAACGTGCGGCTGTCACTCGCCGCCGCCATCTCCCATGGCCGCGTATTCCGCCGCCTGGGCCTTGGTCCCGAGTCCCGCATCCACTTGTTGCGGAACTTGCTTACGGGACTAGTGCGACACGAACGCATAGAGGCGTCATGGGCGCGCGTGGACGAGATGAGGGGTTACGCTGAGAAGGTGAGAGGAGGGGTCACGCAAAGTGGGTGAGGGGCGCAAAGTGGGTGAGGGGCGCAAAGTGGGTGAGGGGCGCAAAGTGGGTGAGGGGCGCAAAGTGGGTGAGGGGCACGACGCTCGTCGCAGCACGGGTCTGGCTGAGGGGGCGGGGCCCGGCAGGACTTGGGGAAGGAGTGGGACCGCCCCCGGACACCCTGCCTTAAGTCTGAATCCCCCACTGCCCAGATGGGTGCCCACTCCTCCGGCCTGTCAAGTGGGAGACTGTTTAAGGCTGCGGGGTTAGGAGTGGTTTGAATTAGAGCGAAGCTTTGCTAGTGGGTTGAATGGGTTGCAGTCCAGCATTAGAGGAGTAAGATGGGCGCCTCGTTTCTTGCTCGGGTTGGATCAGTGTTGTTCTGTCCTCACAGCTCATCGACTGTGGGAAGCTGGGAGAACCAACGAATGAGACATGCTCATGGCTGACTTCTGGCTCACCATGAGTGCATACTATCTGCCATCCAAATTTCATCCTTTCCTCCTGGAGTGGGAGGAAGTTGTTAAGAGAAAGGGAGACAGGGCAGAATTAAGCCAAGGCACTCACTTACAGACAAATGTTGTGAAATACATTAGAAACAAATGTCTTAACTTGGTTGGGTTTTATGTGAATGTGAATCTGCACATCTGCCTGTAACTGACCCCACCAAAGTAACTGTTACTTTGGGTCTACCACACTAGAGGGTGGGGGAGGGGTGTGTGAGTGTGAGTGTGCGTGTGCGTGTGTGTGTGTGTTTGGACGCAACTTTTGGGAGTGCTGAAAGCTAAGTGTCTCTGCATTGGTGCCTGACTCTGCTCTCTTCTGGATAATTCTCTTCTAGGAGAAAGACTTGATCCCAAAGCTGTTTCAAGTACTGGCCCCTCGGTACCAAGGTCAGAATGGGGGCTACACGAGAATGCTGCAGATCCCAAATCGGAATAAGCAGGATCGGGCCAAGATGGCAGTGATCGAGTATAAAGGGAACTGCCTCCCACCTCTGCCCCTGCCTCGCAGAGACAGCAACCTTACACTCCTAAACCAGCTACTTCAGGGGCTGTGGCAGGACCAGGAAGCAAGCATCCGCAAGTCCCACACGGCTCCAACACCAGGGATTTAACTGGAGCCAAAGTGTGTGTGGACCTCATCAGTGCCCACAATCATAGGCCTTTGGAGCTCTTTTAATCGCTAAGAAGAAGAGCTAGAGTTGTGAAACGGACCATCTTAATGGAGCCCAGAACCTTCTGGGGAGCGAGATAACCCTCTTTTTGCACAATAGATAAAATTCCTTGTATGAATATATGTAAACCGATCTGTTTTTTTCTCCCCTTGGGATTTCTAACAAAGAGAATTATCCAAGTGCTCAGTCTCCGTGGGATAGTAAATTCACAGTGTATGTTTCTGACTCTTAGATCTGGATTTTGTTTGCTTAGACAGTTTTGTTTTAATCCCAGTTTATATGGGCATGAATCCTGTAATTCCAAAATGGCCCCCAAAGTTGACTGCGTTTTGACATCTAGCATAGAGACTGAGCCCCACGGATTTCTTAGAGAAATATTACTTCCTAACAGGAGTTGGAGAGTGAATAACCTAGAAGTGAACCTTCCACAATAACCTGGTACCCTAAGCACCTTCAAGGAACTCGACAACCATTCTGTTTCTAAGCTGGATGACATTTTACCCTCATGTGCTCCCCTCCAGCCCTGAATGAGGAGAGGACCTGAGAACTTAGATGTACTACCATCCTGGCCAAGGGAGTAGAAGCATTCAGCAGAGGATTTTAGACTCCAAAATAAGCTGCTTCCTGTTGGGGTGGGGAGAAGAATGAAGGACAGGGTTGAAGTAGGAGGAGGATTAGGAAGTTAAACCTGGGAATTTCCTGGAAATTGTTTATTGTTGTCAAATCTGGGCCTCTCTGGGAACTCAGAAAAGGGAAATCTGGCTTCAGAATGGCCAGAGGATATGAAAAGTAGGAAGCCAAACTGGGCCCAGCCAGGCTGCCCATCCCTCAAGGCTCAGAGGCTTGACTAGCGTGGTAGTCGTGGGAAGACTTGGTGCTGTCATCCCAGCCAAAATATTTGATAGCAGGGCCTGACTGTTCGCGTATCACTAATAGGGTGGAAAGAAGAGCTTTTATCGTAGGCTGGACCTTCAGATTGTATTGGGCCCACCAAACCCATCCATTGTCTGAGGTAATAAGGGTGAAGGTGGAGAGGTCACTGGTCTAGCAGATACATACTAGCTTCAGTGACAGGTATTCTGGTACTATTTCACTGCAGCTGCTCTAGTCTGACAATATCTACTCCCAACAGGGTTTTCCATCTCTCCCCCTGCTCCAATTTGTCACATTATTACCAGAAAGCTCTTTCTGACATTACATCGCGAGTAGACACTCAAAGCACTTATTGAATAAACCTACAACTCTGAATGCTTCTCTCCAAAAAAATTCACCCCCTACCTGTCTTTACATGAACATTCACCTCAGCTAAATAACTTGAAGCACTTTCCTTAAATTTAAAACCACATTTTTAAGTACTGGTAACATGTGGGTCATGGCTGACTCTCATAAGTTTTCCTCCTGGCCCCAGGAATATACCCATCTTTGGAGCTTTCAGCAGTTCCCTGAATGCTTATTAAGCATCTGCTAGTACCCAGCATCAATTTAGGCACTAAGGGATATAATCTTTATCAAAGTGTTTGCCGTATGTTGAAGCCCTGGGATAGATAGTAGGGACACAGAGATGAGAAGAAACTCTCCCTTCAAGGAACTCACAATCTAATGGCCCACTCCCAATGCCACAGTGGCTCAAGGGACACTTTAATATTTTGGCACCCCCTTTAATAATGTGGCCAAGTAAGAGTATATGAATCCTAGAACTAACTTAAGGCTCAGGGATAACATGGGAAATAACACTACCGGTTTTCCTGATCTGGCCTGTAAATGATAACTTTTCCCCTTAGTTGTTGGAATATGCCCTCAAGTCCATCTAGGCACCTCGTTAACAAATTGCCAACCCCTAAGAGAAGGGCCTAGATGCACTGGAATTCCCTCGCTACTTTCAGAGCTTTTCTGTCTTCAGATTCAGTTCTTTACTGCAATGTTGACAGTTATGCCCACTCCTTTTAAAAAATAATATGAACTCTAGCCTCAACAGATCAGTGACACAATATAAGCCCAATATTCAGAGGAGACACAACTACAAAAGCCAGGGACTCATCTGCAGTCAAATTAACAAGTCATGTTGAGTTTATTACCATGTTTCTGAAATCTGCAATCACCTCTCTCCCTAGTCTGAAATTCAAGACATCTCTATCCTCTGCAACGGCCTCCTAATTTGCTGGCCTCCAGACTATAGCCAGAGTAATAGAAATCTGACATTTAAATTCTCTGTGTGGTGATCTCCAGTGGCACCATCTTTCCTGAAAGAAGAGTCCAGATTCCTTACCGTGACACCCCTTAATGACTACATATCTACTCACTACTCCAGCTCCTTCCCTTGCCTCTAATTTTATGCTCCAGAAGCCTGGACGTCCTTATTTTGACTGTTTCCCTATGCACAGCCCCGTTACCACCTTTTGTTGATGCAGCCTCTTACCACGGGGAAAGCCCTACTTCCCCTTTTGCCTACCTAACTTGTACACAAACTTTTGGTATCTCCTGGGTGGCTCCTCTGACCATCCACACACCAAAGTTCATTACTTTGTGAATGTGGGACTACTGCAACGTCTCCATAATCCACTGAATTTATCACATTGTATTACAGTTCCCTGCAGTGGATTGGTTTGCACACATCCATCCCAGATTAAAGGAGTTAGTATTTCCATCCCCTTGCAATTAATGATGATGGTTCAGTGATGGATAGGCCTAAACTAATTTAATTGAGGTAGTGAGAATCCAGGCCCTACTCTGCTGGACAAGAAGAGTAAGTTAGCATGTTATTCTGAGTGCCATGGGGAACTGGCTTTAGGCTGAAGATGACACCGAATAGCAGGTCAGAACAATTAAAAGGAACTACATAGTAATAACATTTAGTGGTGATTCCCATTTGAGCCTGGGTTTTCTGTTAATAGCTACAAAAAATAATTTGATATATTATTAATTTGTACTGTACCTTTAGTGTTTCTCAAAAAAATGTTTACTGTGACCCACTGATCAAAAAACATTTTACCTCAGAACACAATATTCAGATACATCTATAATTGAAACTAAAGCATTACAAAACATTTACCTTTACAAATATGAGTGTTATGTGGGGCGGCCTGCGGGGTCTCTGGTCCCGCTCCCCTCACAAGAACGCAGGATATGGTGAGGCCAAAAAGGAACACCCACGGAGCCATAGAAAGGGGAGTCATACCACTACAGTCTCGTTGGCGGCTGGGTTGGAGACACAGGAAGCAGGAGCCACACGATCTGTAATCCACACTGCCACACTACATGCTTGCCAGCCACCATCTTCTTGCTAGCCCCCATTTTCTGCTAGCGTAGCCACAGCAGTTATATTAGTGGCCAATGGCTCACTGATTACAGCTGACGGCTAACTAGCCACAGCTGATGGTCATGCGATCACAATTGATGACCATTTACTACCTGAGCCACCACCTGTCTATGTGAGGCCGAGAGCCTGGAAACTGCTCTCTGGGGCTCGGTCCCCACACTCAACCCCTACAGGGTCTCGGTTCATAATGTACACGACAAGCATCTTCCGCGAGGGGCCCTGTGCGAGGAGCCTGGAGGTGAATGCAATATCCTGGACACAGCCAGGCTCTCTGGGCACAGCCAGGGTTTTTCAGGGCACCACCAGTGCTTTTGGACACAGCCAGACTTCCTGGGCTTCTTAGGGTACCACCAGTCTTCCCAGACATAGCCAGGGTTTCTCAGGGCACCACCAGTGCTTCTGGGCACAGCCAGACTTCCTGGGCATCTTAGGGTACCACCGGTCTCCCTGGGCACAGCCAGGGCCTCTCAGGGCACTGCCATTCACTCTGGGCACAGACAGGCTTCCTGGCCTCAGCCAGGGCTCCCAGGGCACCGCCAGGGTTTCTCACATTTTCTCGACGGTGGCCAGTTGAGACGCAAAAGCAAACATCTGCCAGTTCCACTACAGGGTGGTATGTTCCCAAACAGTCAAGCTGTCCATTAAATTAGGGATAAAAGGCAATTCCCCATAGTCCATAGTCATTCGCCAGGGCTGTCCTGGGGGTGAGGGACAACCTTGACTTCACCCTCATCTCCCATGGAGGACTCAGCAAGCATTACTTCCTGGGACTATATGTCCTGCATCCGGGCTGCCTCAGCAAGCACTTCCTAGCCCACAGGGCCGCAAAGACCTTTGCTTTCTCCGGCCCATGCTGATTGGAGAACCGTCCACATCTTCCCACCCCTCCATGGGGGTCCAGCTCTCCAGCAGCTGCTCCTCATGGTCTTCTTGAGACTGAGTGTTCATACTTCATACACACAAATTGCTCCACCGTCCTTTGGAGAGCTTTGGCCAGCACTGTACCCTGCTCGTTGCACCATTTGTCATGCGGGGCGGCTGCGGGGTCTCTGGTCCCCCTCCCCACATAAGAACGCAGGATATGGTGAGGCCAAAAAGGAACACACACAGAGCCATAGATAGGGGAGTCTTTTCACTACAGTCTCATTGGCGGCTGGATTGGAGACACAGGAAATAGGAGCCACGCTATCTGCAATCCACACTCCGCCACACAACGCGCTTGCCAGCCACCATCTTCTTGCTAGCCCCCATTTACTGCTAGCATAGCCACAACAGTTATATTAGTGGCCAATGGCTCACTGGTTACAGCTGATGGCCAACTAGCTACAGCTGATGGCCATGCAATCACAATTGATGGCCATTTACCACCTGAGCCAGCACCTTTCTATGTGATGCCGAGAGCCTGGAAACTGCTCTCTGGGGCTCTGTCCCCACAATGAGGCACACTAATATTGTATACTCTAGTTTCTAGTTCACTTTTTTTAAATGTTGGTCCCAATTCACTAAATTGATTTTATATCTCACTAATGGATAACAACCTACTCTAAAAACCGCTGATCTCAACCAGCATTATTTATTGTGACTCACCATTGACTGTGCAGGTAAAATCCAGACTTGTATCATGACACAAAGCCTTCTTTGACCTGGTCTCAGCTGCGTCTCAGTATCATCTCCTACCATGATCTGCTTCCAGCCTTCATAGGACACTACTTGTTATTTTCTGAATATATCATACCTTTGTGTATGATGTTGCGTCTACTATAATGCTTGCTGTTTTAAGATACCTCCTACTTGTCATTCAAAATCTGCTCAGAAGTCAGTTTTTGAGGCCTTCTCCGAACTCTGCCCTCCAAATGGGGCTATGTCCCTTCCTATGTGCAGTTACAGTCCTCAGGACAGATACCTTCCTTTCAAAGCATTCATCACACT
This sequence comes from Rhinolophus sinicus, assembly GCF_057876585.1. Lineage (NCBI taxonomy): Eukaryota > Metazoa > Chordata > Mammalia > Chiroptera > Rhinolophidae > Rhinolophus > Rhinolophus sinicus. Next base: position 144,503,056 of record NC_142514.1, on the reverse strand, counting down.
AAACTACAACTGCCAGTCTACATGACTGATTTCCTTCACTCAACTGAGCTCTTAAAGCCAGGAAATGGGACTCATTCTTCTGGATACCTCTGTTCTAACCAAAGGACTACATCATAATAGGTGTTCACTGTATGTTTATTAAATGAGGAGTAAATTACATGTTGTCCATGACATATTCAGCTCTCTGGCTGAGCTTTACAAAACAATAACATGGTACCGTGTGCAGGAACAGTGCTAAGCTACACTGCTGAGTGTACAAGGCTAAAGACATGGGCTTCTTCCTCTCCAGGCACTTACGTGCTCATAATGACTGTCAAAAGTGTAAGCGTGGATCTAATTTATTTTCCACACATTTCATATACCAATTTCCTGAGATCTTTCCCACTAACTTACAGACAAAAAATACCTATCCATTTTCCAAGACTTAGCCAAAAGCTAAAGTAAGCTAAAATTATGGGTCTTTTGTTAAGTATTCACTGAATTCCCAAGCAAAGCGAGGCACTTTCAGTGATCCAATTTTACCCTTCACTGTAGCAAAGTCACAATTACAGTGAACTCCTTGAAGTTAGGGGCCATACTGTGTTTTGCCATGTGTAATGCACATTGTTTTTCCCAAATTTGTGAGGGGAAAATAAGGATGCACATTATACATGGGTAGCACCAATTCTGTATGTATATAAATGTTTCAAATTCTTATGCTTAGGAGTTAAATGTGTAACTCTAGAAATGAATAATGATATCTGTATGCATAATAATACCCTGGGATACAATAATCAGTTTTGTTGAACTTAGGACAAACCTGCGATGATGAAGAGCTCTGGCCTTCTATGATGCGTAAATATAAATTTGTTACCGGTATATAGTGTCTTGTACCTTGTATTTGTTCTTGTGTTTTGTAATTATTTGTTACATAAAATTTCTTGTACCATAACATGTTAAAAATAAATGCTAAAATTCCTTTATAATACAAAACACAAGTATGTAAATGTAAACAAAAATTTGAATTAAAAAATTAAAACAAAAGATTTTTTTCCTGACTGTTTGGGCAAAAAATGTGGGTGTGCATTATACACCGGAGCACATTATACATGGCAAAATACGGTATCTAATGCCACCCAATTGAGAACATGCAACAAAATAGGCATCTAAAAATGTCTGTCGACTGAATCAAGACATTGTGTCAAGTTCTTAGCTTAGCTTGGCATTTAAAGCTAACTCCTCCCTTCCCCAGTTTCCTCTTACTTCATCTGAAAAAAAAAACTTCCTGTAATGCTGGGTTCCCATTGTTCGCTACTGGATAATGTCTGTTACCCTTAATGCTTTCCTCTTCATGCCTGTAAATACTTGGGCATGTTGTAATTCATGTCTCTGACTCTGAAACATGAATTTGTAGTTATACTTAAGATTCCCTAATAATAGAAATGGCCTGTGTGTCTGTATTTTGAGGAAAGGAGTTTAAACTTTTCTGACAGTATGTTTCTGATATTTTGCATTATGTTCCACAATGTATCAGTTTATCACAACATAAATATTGTACTTTAAACACACACACACACACAAACTTCTATCAAAACTGATGCTCTAGGAAGGTGAGCCTTGTTTGCACTGTGGCTTCACATATACCTCGGCACACTGCCATGTAGCCCAGCATGGGAAGCACAGCATTAAAGCTTCACTGCTGTTCACTTCAAGACAATGAAAATACAAAAGCTGTACCTAAGGATGTCACGGAAAACTGAATGCCATCGTCCTGACTTAATTTGTAACTGCTTTTCCTTAAAATTGTTTCAGAAACTTTCCTGCAACTTTCTTTTCATCCCAGAAGGATAAAAGAAAGATAGAATAGTTCAGTTTTGTATGAGCTGAGTTTGAGATGCCTGGGAGCATCTGGAGTTTGAGGAAGAGTTCTTCGCTGGGAGGACAGATTTGGGAGCTGTCAGCAATTAAAGCTAAGGAAATGGATGGGTAACTCACAGTATATATGTAGAGGAAAAAGAGGCTGAGGTCACATAGTAGGGGACAGACAGGATACAGAATCTGAAGGAGACTAAGAAATTGCCTTCTAAAGGGAAAGAGAACCTGCAAAATTCATCACAGTACGTTCTGCAGAGTCTTCCTTGTGCATAGGAAGCACTCAAAAAATAATTACCAAATATATTCAGCAAGTATATTCCTCCATTCAAAGGACTGTGCTAGTATAGAGAATACAGGGATGATTTTTCAAGGTCCAAATAAGACAATTGGAGGGATAGACCGTAAACAAATATATACAACATAATAAGACAGCAAGTATGAATGTGGTGCACTCAAGGCTTACTGGAATATCAAGAAAAGTGAAGAACTTCAGAAGAAACAATGCTAGGGCTGAACCTTGAAGAATGAGTAGGTATTCATCAAGCATGGGGGAGAGAAGTGAGCTGTGAGGGCATTCCAGGCAGCAAGCTACAGGTATGAGTGCACTGAATTATATACAACACAGTATGTGGTGGCTGAGAAATTCCAAGCAAGTAATTTGGTACAGCTGAGATTTAGTATTGGAGGGAGAGGTAGAGGAAATGAAGCAGGAAAACCAGGCAAGATCAAGTTACAAAGGACCCTGTAAGACATGATAAAGTGCTTGGATTTTATCCTGAAGACCAGGAGAAGCCACTGAAGGATTCTGAAATGAAGAGAAAAGGATCACATTTACATTTCAGAAAGATCATTATGGTAAGGGTGATATTCAGTAAATCAATAACGTAATTAGACTTAGCTAATTTGCATTTTAACTCATCACATAGCTGCCTATCTAGCCACTTGTAGTAAGACTTAACGTACAGTTAGCTCTACCCTGATAATTCAGCTGTGTCCATTTTGTTTCTCCCCTCACGATTGACTTAAGAACTCTGTTCCATTTCCTTTCTCAAAGCTATCCATACCTCTTTAATCCATGTAATTAACATAAAAACCTACAAAGAGCAATTTCTTGTCAGGTACCCAGACACCAGAATCCAATTTGTGCCTTCCTTGCAGTTTTACTGGTGACGCATAAAGGCCCAGCCTGCAATGGCCAAGTCTGAACCTGAGCCCCGAGTCCGGAGATATTATCTTAAAACAGACCAGACCCCAGGAAATGATATCAGCCCTCACATCTTCTGAACCAACTTCCCCTTTCATATATATATATATATATATATATATATATATATATATATATATGCCTAATCTGAATTTATGTGCAGCTGTCCACTCTAAGACTCTGTTCCCCAGCAACCCACCCTCTCACCTCCCCACCCCCAGTGTTTCTCTCCTTACTACCCGGCTGCCCCTGGCATCCTAACTCGAATAAAACTTTTCCTTGCTCTCCTACTTTTCTGAGTCTTGTGAGTTATTTCACCTTCTGGAAAGGACCAGGGGTAATTCTATGGCAGTACAATTATTGCATCAGGCTGGAAAATGGGTTAGAGGGACGAGACTGGAACCAAAGAAACCAAATAGGAGGCTAGTTAAGAAATCCAAGGTGAGTTGATTGAAGACCAGACTAGGCCAGAGGCAGGAGAGATAGTTGACAGATCCAACAGCGATAGAGCAGATAGAATACTGTCATGCGGGAGACCCGGCGGGGCGGCCTTGGGGGTCTCTGGTCCCGCTCCCCATACATGAACGCAGGATATGGTGAGGCCAAAAAGGAACACCCACGGAGCCATAGGTAGGGGAGTCATACCACTATATTCTCTCTGGCGCCACTATACTCTCACTGGAGGCTGGATCCACACTATCCGCAAACCGCCATCCACACTTGCCAGCCCAGCCGCCATCTTCTTGCTAGCCCCCATTCTTCCTCTCTCTCCTTCTTTCTCCTCTCTGCTAGCATAGCCACAGCAGTTATATTGTGGCCAATGGCTCACTGGTTACAGCTGACGGCCAACTAGCCACAGCTGATGGCCATGCAATCACAGTTGGCCATTTACTACCTGAGCCAGCACCTGTCTATGTGAGGCCGCGAGCCTGGAAACTACTTTCTGGGGCTCTGCCCCCACACTCCACCCCTACAGGCTCTCGCCTCACAATCTACGCGACAAGCGTCTTCCGCGAGGGGCCCTGTGCCAGGAGCCTGGAGGTGAATGCAATATCCTGGACACAGCCAGGCTCTCTGGGCACAGCTAGGGTTTCTCAGGGCACCACCAGTGCTTCTGGGCACAGCCAGACTTCCTGGGCTTCTTAGGGTACCACCTGTCTTCCCGGACACAGCCAGGGTTTCTCAGGGCACCACCAGTACTTCTGGGCACGGCCAGACTTCCTGGGCTTCTTAGGGTACCACCTGTCTTCCCGGACACAGCCAGGGTTTCTCAGGGCACCACCAGTACTTCTGGGCACGGCCAGACTTCCTGGACTTCTTAGGGTACCACTAGTTTCCCCGGGCACAGCTAGGATTTCTCAGGGCACTGCCACTCTCTGTGGGCACAGCCACACTTCCTGGACTCAGCCAGGGCTTTCAGGGCACTGCCACTCTCTGTGGGCACAGCCACACTTCCTGGACACAGCCAGGGCTCTCAGGGCACTGCCACTCTCTCTGGGAACAGCCCGACTTCCTGGGCACAGCCAGGGTATCTTCAGGGCTCAGCCAGACTTCCTGGACTCAGCCAGGGCTCTCAGGGCACTGCCACTCTCTTGCCTCTCAGGGTACCCTGCTGGAACAACAGCGACTCACAATCAAGGTGCTTACATATTCTCAATGGCGGCCAGTCAAGAGACAAAAGCAATATCCCCCAGTTCCACTAACAACAGTTCCCAAACAAACAGTCAAGCGGTCCATTAAATTAGGGATGGAAGGCAATTCCCCATAGTCCATAGTCATTCACCAGGGCTGTCCTGGGGGTGAGGGACGACCTTGACCTCACCCTCATCTCCCACGGAGGACTCAGCAAGCGTTACCTCCTGGGACTATAAGTCCTGCATCTGGGCTGCCTGAGCAGGAACTTCCCCGGCCCACAGGGCTGCAACGACCTTCGCTTTCTCCGGCCTATGCTGATTGGGGAACCGTCCACATCTTTCCACCTCTCCACGGGGCTCCGTCTCTCCAGCAGCTGCATGGCTTTTCCTGTGCTGGTGGGAGAACCGTCCACGTCCTCCCACCCCTCCACGGGGGTCCAGCTCTCCGGCAGCTGCTCCTCCTGGTCTTCCTCAGAATGAGTGTTCATACACACAAACTGCTCCACCGTCCTTTGGAGAGCTTTGGCCGGCACCACACCCTGCTCGCTGCGCCATTTGTCATGCTGGAGACCCGGCGGGGTGGCCTTGGGGGTCTCTGGTCCCGCTCCCCATACATGAACGCAGGATATGGTGAGGCCAAAAAGGAACACCCACGGAGCCATAGGTAGGGGAGTCATACCACTATATTCTCTCTGGCGCCACTATACTCTCACTGGAGGCTGGATCCACACTATCCGCAAACCGCCATCCACACTTGCCAGCCCAGCCGCCATCTTCTTGCTAGCCCCCATTCTTCCTCTCTCTCCTTCTTTCTCCTCTCTGCCAGCATAGCCACAGCAGTTATATTGTGGCCAATGGCTCACTGGTTACAGCTGACGGCCAACTAGCCACAGCTGATGGCCATGCAATCACAGTTGATGGCCATTTACTACCTGAGCCAGCACCTGTCTATGTGAGGCCGCGAGCCTGGAAACTACTTTCTGGGGCTCTGCCCCCACAAATACACTAGACATTGTGTGTGATTACGTGAGGTAAAGGGAGAAGTTAAGAGTGCAGAATGACACCAAGTTTCTACTTAGGCAGTTGGGTGGGGTAAAGCCATTCATAGAGCCATTCTAGTAACAGAACAGCAGAGGAAAGGCAGCTCTGAGATTACTGTGATGAACTTAAAAACAAACTATTCATGTTAAGGAGCTATCTCATGAACAAAAAATATATGTAACAGTGTTGTGAGCTCAGAATATATATGTAAGCTAGTAATGCACATGTGAGTCACACACACACACACACACACACACACACACACACACACAGGAAAGGAAGAAATTGGATTAGATGAGATTTCCAACAAGTAATACAGAGGAAGAAGGAGAAGGCCTAGGATGGAGCCAACATTCAGTGCCAGAGAGACAAAGGGAAGCCTTCTGATGACAGTAAAAAGGACACAGGTGTCTAAAAATCCAGGGGAAGAGGATGTCAAAACATCTATTTGTAACTTCCTCCCCTGGTAGGTTGTGAATTCCTGTTAGCAGATTGTCATGCAGGGTGACCTGCAGTGGTCTCTGCTCCTGCTCCCCATGCAGGACATGGTGAAGCCAAAAAGGAACACCCACGGAGCCATAGGTAGGGGAGTCACACCACTATAGTCTCTCTGGCGGCTGGGTTGGAGAAACAGGAAGCAGGAGCCACACGATCCACAACCCTCACTGCGCCGCTTGCAGGCTCAGCCACCATCTTCTTGCTAGCCCCCATTTTCTGCTAGCGTAGCCACAGCAGTTATATTAGTGGCCAATGGCTCACTGGTTACAGCTGATGGCCAAGTAGCCACAGCTGATGGCCATCCCATCACAGTTGATGGCCATTTACTACCTGAGCCAGCACCTTTCCACGTGAGGGAGAGAGCCTGGAAACTGCTCTTTGGGGCTCTGTCCCCACACAGATACTAGATAATTTTTATATTCTCAGACCCTAATGTTGAGCTCCAGAATAGTAGTTTAATGAGTATCTGGACACTGGATTTGGTGATTAGGGTGTTGTAATGATGAGCGAGGGAAAAAGAAGGAGAAGCACATGCTAGGGGGTATTAATTGATTTATTTAGTAATATTTAATGAATTTATTTAGCAATATCCGATCAATTTAGTTAGCAGTCTACAATAGTAAAAGACAAAAGCAATGAAAAGAATACAATCACAAGAGTGTGTAATGACAGAAGGTAAAAGGCAGTTAAGATTAAACTGCAGGTGCCTCCCAATGTTGCAAGCTGCATGTTGTCAAAGAAGCTCACCAAACCATGGGGAACAACACTGGAGACGTTGGGAATCAGCCAGACCTCAGCCAGACCTCCCCAGGTCCGCAGCTGGAAATCGGAGCTCCTCCTGACGCTGCAAGCTGCATACAAGTTCCCAGTGCCAAGGCCAGAATAATGACGAATGATCAATGATAAACACCAAATGGACAACAATAACAACAAAAGAACTCTAATGCCAACCAAAAGACCTCATCAAGTCCGTGGCTGGAAATGGGGGTATCCCCCAGTTCTGCAAGCTGCATGTAAGTTTAAGTTCCAAAGCACTGCCATCGCCCAGTGTTGCAAGCTGCAAGTTTAAGTTCCAAAATACGGCCATCCTCCAATGCTGCAAGCTGTATTGTAAGTTCCAGATGATGTTGATGCTGAACGATGACCCTGAAACAATCCTCCCCTGAAAAGTAGGGCTGAAACAGCAATCCCCTGAAACAGCAATCTCCCTACCAACTGAGGACTGTCTTATGTATATACGTATTTCTTTTGATGTACTTTAGAGCCAAGTTTCTTGTTCCTGCCTCCCTATTTCTGTTTTACTCAGCTGAAGGGCCAGTTCATACAGACAAACACCTGTTCTCGGCTGGGACCATCGGCTCAAGGCCTTCCAAACCTTGGCAACGTGCTTGTTGTGTCATCCTGATGCAACTTAGTTACTTCTTTACTTTATCTGTTGATGCAGGCGAAACATTCCTGTCAGGAATGAGATGAGGGGGATTTCTCTCACCCTTAAACTAAGAATTATCTTAACCTTAAACTAACCATTACCTCCCATGCAGTGTCTTATGTGAGTGAACAAAGAGCTAACCATGACCTCATGTGGGGGAGACTAAAATCATCCCACATGAGGGAAACACACAAAAACACAAAAAGGGAAACAGACAAAAAGCTAACATCAGCCAATGAATGCAAATTTTCCTAACATCTTACTCACAGGTATTCATTGTTGACCTCTGAAAGAGCAGTATCTTGAGACGGGCAAAAGCAGAAACCAAAGACAACTCGAGAAGTTGGGTGACAATAAAGAGAAGATAGGCCAGAGATAGCAGCACCTTGAGAGGAAAGCACATTTAAAAAGTGAATTTTGAAGATCGGTATATTTATTTTTCCTATGGTCTAAATATCTGTGTCCCCTCAAACTCATATGTTGAAATCCTACTGCCTGATGTGATGATGTTAGATGGGGCCTTTCGGTGGAGTCCTCATGATCAGGATTAGTGTTCCTATAAAAGAGACCCTACAGAGGTCCCTTGTCCCGTCCAACATTTGAGGACACAACAAAAAGCCACCAACTATGAACCAGGAAGAGGGCCCTCAGCAGAACTCGACCATGCACGCACCTTGATCTTGGACTTCCCAGGCTCCAGAACCATGAGAAATAAATTTTTGTTGTTTACCTACCTTGGTTTTTTATTATAGCAGCACGAACATACTAAGACAGTTATTTTATAATAAGAACTTTCCCAAGTCCTTAGTCATGGAGACAGATACTTAAGGGTATGTGTACATTGAAGGAAAAGTCCAAAATCATGTGTTGAAGGAAAAGGGGGAGGGAGGAGAGCTTTCTCATTCACCAGTGTGGTTTCCATGGCTCCTCCACCTTTATGTAAAGTCCCTTGTCTTTTAGGACTTGGCATTGGTTGTACCACCTCCTCCTGGTGGTCTTGGCCTTAGCTGCTAAGGTGTAGACCACCTGCTACCCCAACCCACAGAAAGTAAGTTGGTAAGTTTCCCTGTCTGCTTTTGAGGAGAAAACAGCCCAGAGCTAATCACAAAATGAATAATTAAATTCGCTAAAAGACCTAAAAGGATGGGCTAGAGTGACAGACAGAATATCATTAATTCAAAATATGACTGAGAAGTCAACATGGAGCTAGCAGAGACCTGCTACCATCCCATTTATGTGCTTACTCTATCCATGTGGATGCCCCATTCAAGACTCTGGCCCCATAGTTCTTTATTGTTCTCTCCTCCTGAAACACATCTATCCAATCGACTCTGTTTACTAGGTCTTTCACTCTTTCATGACCAGATCTACTTCACCTCTGCAGTTTTACCCTCCAGAATCTCACTCTGAAAATACACCTTCTTGATTGTGGCCCTCTCATCCCCTTGCACATATTAAACTTTTAAGCTTTTGTACCTCCAGTCCTTCGAACTTTCTCTTTTCTCCCTGTGTGAACCAGGACTTACTTCCTTTTTAACCGGTCTAGATGTCATGATCCAACATTTCATCCATTCTCAGGGCAGCCCCTATTCAACACCATGTCACCCTCTCCCACCCCCTTACTAATCACCAAATTTCTCTACTCCTGTGCCCTCGTCACTGAGAGTTCCTATGAACAAAAAATATCACACAGCCATTGGAATTGGAATGAACAGAGCTGGACCCTGAGCACAACTCAGTAAGCCTGAATTGTTTAATCCTGTCACCTCTTTGAAGCCTGCAAACTTTCTCCACTTTTCTTGAACTCTTTAAATTACCATCTCTTACTATCAGCAATTAACCTTACCTCCTACTTCTCAAAAAAAGGATGGGGGTAGGGGAGACTGTAGGCATAGTCTTCTTAACTACTGACCTTCCTGAGCCCAGTTTCTGCATACAGAAACCAGGCAATTAGTTGAAAATGTTTATGAAAGACAGTGCGCCCAATGATATAGCTACCCAAAGGTCACTTCACCAAAATTTCCAATTTTATCAACGTTAAAAATATTTGCTTTTAAATACCAAAATCCAATTTGGTGAAATTATCAAATTGCCCCAAAATTTGTTTCTATTAATATTACTCATAAAGTTTGTAGAAATTGTGTGGTATGAAAAGTGTAATATCTTTATGGATTCTTTTCTGTTTTTAAGTTAAATTCGTTTTTAAGTTTCAATTTAGTTTTACGAAAGTCTATTTATGAGATAGTCGTGTACCAGATTTCAGTCAAACTCTGTTGAATGTCACTTTTGTATGTGACACTCATTTCAGACACTTAGGATTCAGATGCCTAAGACAAATAGATAATACTCATTTCATGTAGCTGATAAATAAATCTATGAATTAAACATAGTGCTTTGTAACTCATTTTATGAGGCCAGTCTTGCTCTGATACTAAATATAGGAAAAGACATCATGAGAAAAGAAAAATACTGGTCAATATCTTTTATACATATATTATGTTGCATATATATGGAAAATTCCTCAACAAAATACTAGCAAATTGTATCCAACAGCATAGAAGAATTATACACTGTGAACAAGTGGATTTATCCCAGGACTGCAGCTTGATTTAACCATTCTTAATCAAGTAATGTAATACACCATAACAAAACAATAGAATTTTTAAAGCACATGATTATCTCAGTAGGCACACAAAAATCATTTGACAATATCTGTCAACTTTTCATCATAAAAACACACAATAAACTAGGATTAAAGGCATTTCTCATCATAATAAAAGGCATGCATGAAAAAGCCCACAGCTAGCATCTTACTAATATTAGAAAGACTGTAAGCTTTTTCTCTAAAATCAGGAACAGGACCAGGATGTCCATTATTGTTACTTCTGTTCATCATTGTATTGGAGGTTCCACCAGGGCAATTAAACAAGAAAAAGAAATAAAAGACAGCTGTATTGCAAGGGAAGAAATAGTAACTATCTCTATTCATAGATGACATGATGTTGTGCATAGAAAAATCCTAAGGAATATACCAAAAAATGATTAAAACTAATGAATGAGTTCACCAAGTTACAGGAGATGAGATCCACATCCAAAATTAATTTTACACAAAAATAAATTGTAGAATTTCCAGTCAAGATGGTTCAGTAGGTACATTCTATGTTTACATACTCTCAAAACTACATCAAAATTAAAACTAAACTACAAAACAACTATCCTCAAGAATTGCCTAAAATCTTGCTGAACCAAAGCCATGCAATTAAGGACATGCAGAAGAAGCCACCTCGAAACTGGTAGGAGGGGCAGAGAAATGGAACTGGTTGAGCCACAGCCACGTATGACCATTGAAAATTGAGAAGGATTATCTCGGTTGTGCAGATTCCACTGTAAAAGCAAGATGTCCAATGCTATACCAGCCCAAGTTTCCAGTGCTGGGAAGAGAAGTCCCCATAATTTCTGGCTATGAAAACCAGTGGTGATTTTGACTGAGTGAGACAGAGGGTAGCTTGATTCTGAAGTGCTCCTCTTAAAGGCACTAGACATGGGCTTTCCAACAGAATCACTGGCTCTGATCTCCAGCACTGGGGCAGCAGCTGGAGAGGCAGCAGGGACATATGGTGGGGGACTGAGTTCTCTGGCTTCAGGAAGGGGCTGGTGGGGCAGTTTTCTCCTAGACAGAGGAACTGGTGGAGGCCATTGTTTCTTTTTTGAGCCCTCCCCCCTTCCCTGCAGATGCAGGCAGATGCCATATCAGAGTTTCCATCAAGCTGGCTGACACCATTGGTTCACCATGCCCTGATGATTTAAAACCCTGACCCACCCAACTTTTGGGCACACCCAAGCTGCTTCCAATGGCTTTTTCATACAAACCACCTGCCTTGCCTCACACTATAGACTTTCCTAGGGTCTCTCAAAGGTTTGCGGAATCCAGGCAAGCAGCAAGTCCTGTACCTCTGGTTTACCAACCCTAAGCACAGAATGAGTGGAAGCCAGTCTAGTTTCACAACTTGACCTCTCAAGGCACTTCTAACCATGGCATAGGCAGTGCCCATCTGTGGATTTCTTTGTGGCTCCTGCCAGATGAATCTGGGTGGGGCACTGGCTATAGCTGAACTTGACCTGCAGCAGGTCCCCTCCCGGGTGGCTTGGGCCTGGTGCCCTCAGCAGCCAGCTTTAAAATGAGCTGGAGCATCACCCAGTTGCCTCAAAAGATGACACAGTCAAGAGGCAAGTTGGGCAGGCACCAGATCCCTGCTGAGGCATATCCTGCACTATAGGGTCAGTCCCTGCACCACACTACTCCACCATAGTCAAGGCCAGTCCTCACAACCAGTGAGCCTGAGAGTGAAACTCTCCCGTTGATGTGCAAATACCAACCACGGCTCAACTACAAGAGAAATGCATACACAACCCACACAAGGGATATACCTAGAGTACACAGCTCAAGTGACCAGGAAAACTGCGTCACTGAGCTCCACAGCACACCTACTACATAAGGCCACTCTACTAACATTGGGAGGAAATGCAGCCTTACCTAATACATAGAAAAAAACACAAGAAGGCAGCCAAAATGGGCAGACAAAGAAATATGTCACAAGTAAAAGAACAGACCAAAGCTCCAGAAAAAGAACTAAACAAAATAGAGACAAGCAATCTACCAGACGCAGAATTCCAAACACTGGTTATAAAGATGTTCAATGATCTCAGGAAGAACTTCAGCAAATAAATAGGATACATAAAAATGGAGATAGAAAACATAAAAAGAACCAGTCAGGAATGAAGAATACAATAATGGAAATGAAGAACACATTAGAGGGAATCAAGAGTAGATTACATGAAGCTGAGGATCAAATCAGAGATTTAGATGATGAGGTAACAGAGAACACTCATCAGAACAGCAAAAAGATAAAAATTCCAAAAAATGAGGATAGTTTAAGGGGCCTCTGGGACAATATCAAGGGTACCAACATTCATGTTATAGGTGTGCCAGAAGAAGAAGAGAGACAGCAAGGAAAGGAAAACCTATTTGAAGTAATAATGACAGAAAACTTCCCTCACCTGGTGAAGGAAATACATATACAAGCCAAGGAAGTGCAGAAAGTCCCAGACAAGATAAACCCAAAGAGGCCAACACCAAGACACAGCATAATTAAAATGCCAAAGGTTAAAGACAAAGGGAGAATCTTAAAAGCAACAGGAGAAAAGCAGTTAGTTACCTACAAGGGAGCTCCCATAAGACTATCAGCTGATTTCTCCACAGAAACTTTGTAGGCCATAAGGAATTGGCATAAAATACTCAATTTGATGAAAAAGAAGGACCTACAACCAAGATTACTCTGTCCAGCAAAGTTATCACCTAGAATTGAAGGACAGATAAAGAGCTTCCGAGACAAGAAAACGCTAAAGAAGTTCCTCACCACCAAACCAGTATTACAAGGAATCTTAAAGGGACTACTTTAAGACCAAAAATAAATAAAAAATATGAATAATCTAAGGGGGGAGAGGGGTGGTGGATGAGGTAAAGGGGATCAAATATATGGTGATGGAAGGACAACTGACTCTGGGTGGTGAACACACAATGGCATTTATAGATGATGGAATATAGAATTGTACACCTGAAATCTATTTAACTTTACTAACAATTGTCACCCCAATAAACTTTAATAAAAAAATGAATAATCAAATGGCAATAACTATATACCTATCAACAATTACTTTCAATGTAAATGGATTAAATATTTCAATCAAAAGAAAGGAGAGCTAAATGGATAAGAAAACAAGACTCTTACATATACGGCTTACAAGAGACTCACTTCAGATCGAAAGTCACATACAGACTGAAAATAAAGGGATGGAAAAAGATATTTCATGAACATGCAAACAAACAAACAACAACAACAACAACAAAAATCTGGCATAGCAATACTTATACCAGACTAAACGGACAAAGTCTAAAACAAGAGACAGAGAAGGACCTACTTACTAATCCCACTTATGGGTGTTTTTCCAAACAAGCCCAAAATGCTACTTCGAGGGGACATGCATATCCATATGTTTATTGCAGCATTATTTACATATGCCAAGATATGAAGGCATCCTGGGTGTCCTTGAATGAATAAAGGAGAGGTGGTGCATATATACAATGGAATATTACTCAGCTCTAAATAAGAACAAAATCTTGCCATCTGCAACAACATAGATGAACCTACAAGGTATTGTGCTGAGTGTAGTAAGTCAAACAGTGAAAGACAAATTTCATATGATTTCATTTACTCATATAAGTGGAATCTGAAGAACAAAATAAACAAATGAAACAGAAACAAACTGATAGATCAGAGAATATTTTGATGGTTGACAGATGGGAAGGGGATTGAGGGTAGGTGAAAATAGGAAGGGATCAAGAAGTATAAATTTGTTGTTTCACAGTAGTTGTGGGGATGCAGGGTATAGCATAAGGTATATAGTCAATAATGAGGTAATAACTATGGATGGTGTCAGATGGGTACTAGATTTATCAGGATGATAGATAGGAGGGGGTTGGGGGCAGGGTGACAAAGATGAAGGGATTATAAAATACAAATTGGTAGTTACAAAATAGTCATGAGGATCACTTGAGAAACAGGGATTTGTATATTTCATCAGGAAATTCATTTTAAATGTTAGAAATAAGATCATCAGGTAAATACAAAATTGGTTGAGGTCCCAGAAGACAATTCATTGTAATCTTTGTGGTTAATGGTTTACATTTCTTACTAATGAGAAATCATTTGCAGGTCTACAAGACACAGGACCACAAACATGTAACGTCAGGATTCTGCACCTTTAATTAATAATAAGTAGCAAGGCTAAATAATGATACATTATCCTAGAAAATTACCAAACCTTAGGTGAGTCTACCAAATAATGTGACACACACAAAGACGTACTGCCCAGTTCCTCCTTTAAGGACGTACTTGCTATCCAGCTGCTGGGAATGAGGTCAACAGACAGTTTCAAACTCTTGAGATCTGTTTTAGCTGCAGAGAGCATCTCCCACGAAGTCTCATCTTTCTGGGTCAGCCAGTATCCCGTAACCATGCTAGGAGATTATATTGTATAAAATCCATGCAAATCAGCCTGGTGCAGGACAACTGACTGGCAATTCTCACGCTGGAGTGTTCCACCAGGTTGGCTAACCTTTGTGGAGCCCCTGTTGTAATTTCTAATCTTTTGTCTGCCCCGTCCTGTTTCCTCCCCCTTCTTTCACAGCTATTAATCCTCAATAAACATCAATTCAAATCCCACCTCAGTGTGTGCTGCAGGAGAATTGACCTATAACAAACTATGCTTCAATATGACATTTAAAGTTCCAATGACTTGCCCAGATTGTGCCACTTAGATGTTCCGGCAAAATTGATGATTATGACACAAAACACTGAAAGTTTACTATGTTCCAGGCACTTTTCTAAACACTTTACATATATTATCTCAATCCTCACAACAAGTCTATGAGATAGGTAATACATTTAACCTCATTTTACAGATGAAAACTTGGGGGAGAGTTAAAATGACTCACCAACATCTCGCAGTTGGTAAGTGGTAGAGCTGGGAATGAAAGCCAGGCAGTTCCAAAGCTGTGACCGACTATGTACTCTAGTGTCCGTCTCAATCCTAGCATAGACGTTTGTACCGAAAGTTCAAACTGGTAGGTAAATTTAGCAGTTTTGCTCAGTAGTAGTAATTCAGATAGAGAGAAGCAAAAAGATCGGGACTATATTGTGGAGGCAGGGTTCATAGGATCTTCTTGTTTGGGAGGAGCAGTAAGGCAAAGAGAGGAAACAGGATTATATATCAACTTTTAGTTTGATTAAGAGTGAACATGATAATGCTGTTTCTTATAATAAGAAAAACTTGGGAAGAACAGATTTTAGGGACTGGATCAAGTATTCAGTTTTAGATTAAAAGGGAAATGCTTAAGATATTCAGGCAAAAAGTTCACATCAGCAGTTACCTAAGTGATTTTGGGCTTCAGAAGAGGTCATGTCACTGAGAGTCAAATGAATGTAGATGGAATTCAAACCACGAAATGATTAATTTACTAAGGCAGAGAAAGTTGAATCACAATAAAAGGGAATTTGCAGTAGAGCCATGAGGCACTTCAATATTTAGATGTCATGATGAAGAAGAGAATTGGACTAAGTGAAGCCTGAGTCCAGTGGGGACATTGGAAAATCTAGTGTGTGGGGGCCTGAAAGCCAGGAAAAGAAGATGTGTCCAGAAGGAAAGAGCGCTCAATTGTGTCGAATGTGGCTGAAAGTTTGAGTAGGATGAAGACAGAGAAGTGATACAGCAATTGCAACATGAATATTACTGACATTGACAAGCAGAACTGCAGCGCAGGTGGGTGGTGGGGCAAGGAGGGAGCCTGACTACAGCGACACGAGTCATGAATGGTAGAAAAGGATGTGGAAGCGATGGGAACAGACATATCTTTCCAGATGATTTGCTCTGAGAAAGGCGGTGTACCTGGAGAGGAAATGTGGTTCAGGGAGGGTTCTTTTTTTTTTTTTTTTTTATTAGTTTCAGGTGCACAAGACAAAGCAAAACTTAGACGTTTATCATTTATATCCCTCACACTGTGTGACCCCCCTCCCCCCATCCACTATCCCTCTGTACGTTCCCCAAATTAATTTTCGAAACCCCGTGGTCATCTTGTGGTTACCGACTATTTTCTAAACCCAGGGAAGGGTTCTTTAAGATGGGAGATAGTAGAGCATGTCTGTGAACTATAGCAAATGTTCCAGCAGAGAGAGAGATGACACACAGGAGAAGCAGGTAATTCCAAGACCAATTTCTTTGAGCAGTAGAAGAGCTAGGTATTGAGAGCGCTAGTGGAGGGGTTGGTGCCAGACGGGTTCTTTTGAAAGGTAAAAAGCTATGTGCACATACGCTAATAAATTTGTGGTGGGAGATGAGGAATTCCTACTATGAGTCCTTCTATTCTCTCATGGATGTATGATATAAGAATATAAACTGAGAGTGAAGGTGTGCAATAGTGTTTTCAGAGAAAGATGACTGGAACTAGAGAACTAGTCCAGAAATGCTCCCTATTGCTATATTTATAAGAAGACAATATATAGTCAAGCAATTGTAAAAAGAATAACAAATAAGTAATACGAACAGATTATTAAGAATGCTAATGGGGGCCGGCCTGGTGGCTCAGGTGTTTGGAGCATCTTGCTCCTAATGCAGGGGTCACCAGTGAGCTGTGCCCTCTACAGCTAAGATTGTGAACAGCGGCTCTCCCTGGAGCTAGGCTGCCCTGAGCAGCCAGAGGTCTGCATGAGCTGCCTTGAGTTGACCGGGCTGCTGTGTGATGCCAAGGGTTGCTGAGTGCTGTCATCGGTTGACCAACTGCCTCAGCCAGGGGGAGCAAAAGGTTCATAATACCAGCATGGGCCAGGGAGCTGTGTCCTGCACAAGTAGACTGCGAAACAATGGCTTGAACTGGAGTGAGGTGGGAAGCAGAAGAATGGGGGGAAAAACGGAATGCTAATAAGAAAATCAGCTATTTGGACACAATTAACTTAAATCCTCAACATACACCCTATACCATAATAAACTTCAGGGAGACTAAAAAGTTATTTTGAAACACTTATTTAAAAGTTAAATATCACTTATTGGTAACTTATTAAGCAAATCTAAAAGAAATATATTTAGTTATATTCTGAACTAAAAACGGGAATTATAAGGATACAATCACGTGAAAAATACAAAGCAATATATGTAACTACATAAATATTATAACAGTTCCCTACGCAATAAATCCTATCACAAAGCTAAATAACTTAAAGTAAATGTTGCCACATACACAACTGTCAAATCGTTTGTCTGTAGACCTTGTCTATAAACAGCTACAAAAAATGATTAGGACCAAACAAAATAAATAATATAAATGAAAACATCTGCTACATTGCATTAATATGTTAATAGATTAGCAAAGAGAGTTCATGAGATTAGGCAGCACTGGAAAGAGTATAGTGAGGCAGGCACTCCCACAAAATGCAAGTCAGAATACAAAATGTTTTTAACTTTCTGATAAGCAATTTGGCTCTTTGTAACAAGAATTTTAGTTTCTTTGCTTATATCTCAGTAATTTAACTTCTAGAAATTTGACCTAAAATAAAACCAGACCTATCATGAGAAAATTTGGGGAACCAAAACTTAATGTAAGCAAATGCCTAAATATATTACAGAGGACTCAAATGATTAATTATTAGGCAGTTATTTAAAATAATTTCTTCTTCCAGTTATGCAATAAATGTCTTGGGGATGTAACATACAGGACGGTGACTATAGTTAATAATGATGTGTTACATATGTGTTAAGAAAGTAGATCTTAAAAGTTCTCGTTACAAGGAAAAAAAATGTAACTATTAGGTTGTTGCAACAGTAACTGTGGTTTTTGCAATTACTTTTAACCTTTTAAACCACAATTACTTTTGCAACACCTAATATGTACAGTGATGGATGCTAATTAGACTTATTATGGTAATCATTTTGTAATATATACAAATATTGAATCATGATATTGTACATTTGAAACATTATATGTCAATTACGTCTCAATTTAAAAAAATAAGCTTTTAAAGACTACTTACTATTTATTCATACAACAGCCAGCATGTTACAAGCACCTTTTGCCAAGTCATCCTAAAAACATCATGAGATCATCAAGAGCCCTACTATTACCACTACTTTTAAGATGAACAAACTGAAGCACAAAGTCAAATTTAGTGTCAAAAGACTCACAGATAATAAAGGGGGAGCAGAGATTCTCACTCAGCACTCTGGTCCCCTCCATCCCTGCCACTCACTCCCTACCCTTTCCCTATAATGTCCCTTCTTAACAAGGGAGAATCTACGACAACTTTTATATGAGAAAAAGCAAGACTTCAATCAACATGTACATGATAATTCAGTAAAATACATATGTGGATAATCAAACAATGAAAGGAAAACTTTACAGGTGATTTTTTGCTTCTTCCTAAATTTCTGAATTTTCTCAGTTTTTATAATAAATTTGGTTAAGTTTTACAGAATAGCTTTCATATTATGGTTTAGATTTATAGATTAAGCAATTAGATTATTTCTGTAAACAAAAAAGTTTGCTGATTTTTCGCAAAGCACTATCCTAACAATAACACCAGCTACGTGAGCCAAAGTATTTTTGAGCTTCTTAAGTCAACAGATTTAAGTTCCCAGCTTTTGTTATAAATCTTCCCATACCAATAAATCAATTGGTAAAATAAACCATATTTAAGTTCACTAGAAAGTAAATTCTATGTCTGACTCCTCCTTTCCTCTGGACACAGACATATACACATATTGCCCTCAAGAATGTGAGCTCATGATCAAGAGGGGTTCATCCCAGGGACATAAGGTTGGCTCAACATTTGCAAATCGATCAACCTGATACATGACATAAACAAAATAAAGGACAAAAATCATATGATTATATCAATTTATGCAGAAAAAGCATTTCACAAGATACAACATTGACTTATATTTAAAATACTTAATAAAATGGGTATAGAGGGAAAATACCTTAACATCATACAGGCCATATAAGACAAACCCTCAGCTAATGTCATAATTAACAGTGAAAACCTGAAGCCCTTCGCTCTAAGTTCAGGAACAAGACATCCCTGTCCCCTATCACCCCTCCTATTCAACATATTATTGGACGTCCTTGCCAGAGCAATCAGGCAAGAGAAAGAAGTAAAAGGCATCCAATCTGGAATGAAGAAGTTAAATTGTCACTTTTTGCAGATGACATGATACTATATATAGAAAACCCTAAAGACTCAACTAAAAAGCTGTTAGAAACAATAAATGAATACAGTAAAGTTGCCAGCTACAAGTCAATGTATAAAAATCCATGGCTCTCCTATATACTGACAATTAAATTTAAGAAAAATAAATTTTAAAAATTCCTTTTTTAAGAATTAAAGAATGAAATACCTAGAAATAAACTTAACCAAGGATGTGGAGGACCTATACACTGAAAACTATAAGACATTTGTAAAAGAAGTTGAAGAAGACACACAGAAATGGAAAGACATTCTGTGTTCATGGATTAGAAGAATCAACATAGTTAAAATGGCCTTATTACCCAAAGCAATTTACACATTTAATGCAATCCCCATCAAATTCCCAATGGCATTTTTGAAGAAATAGCACAAAATAACATCAGATCTGCATGGAACCACAAATGACCATGAATAGCCAAAGCAATCTTAAGAAAAAAGAATAATGCTAGAGGTATCACACTCCCTGACATCAGTTTGTACTACAGAGCAATAATAATCAAAACAGCATGGTACTGTCAGACAAACAGACGTAGAGACCAATGCAATGAAATTTAAAATCCAGAAATGAACCCACATGAGTACAGACAGACAATTTTCAACAAAGGAGTCAAAAACATACAATAGAGCAAACACAGCCTCTTCAATAAATGGTGCCAGGAGAATTGAAAAGCCACATGCAAAAGATTGAAATTAGACTGCTCTCTGTCACCATGTACCAAAATTAACTCAAAATGGATCAAAGATCTAAACATAAGAGCTGAAACAATAAACTGCATAAAAGAAAACATAAGTGCTAAAGTTATGAACCTTGGGTTCAAAGGAGATTTTATAAATTAGACCTCCAAGGTAAGGGGAACAAAAGCTAAAATAAATGAATCGGACTATATCAAACTGAAAAGCTTCTGAGCAGCAAAAAAACAAAACAAAACAAAAAATCACCAAAATAAAGAGGCAACCAACCAAATGGGAGAAGACTTTTACAAACAACATATCTGATAAGGGGCTAATATCCCAAATATATTAGGAACTCATACAACTCAACAACAAAAAAATGAGCAGAGGACCTGAATATCCAAAGAGGATATACAGATGGCCAACAGACATAGGAAAAGATGCTCAACATCACTAATCATCAGAGAAAGGAAATGAACACCACAATGAAATATCACCTCACACTTGTCATCAGCAAGATAAATAGTCACAAGTGTTGGAGAGGTTGTGGAGAAAAAGGAATCCTCATACACTGTTGGTGGGAATGCAGGTTGGTGCAACAGCTATCGAATATAGTCTGGACGTTCCTCAAAAAATTAAAAATAGAATTATCATATGACCCAGCAATACCTCTCCTGGGTATACACCCAAAAAAATCTGAAAACATTTATCTGTAAAGATATGTGAGCTCCAATGTTCATTGCAACTTTATTTTCCATGGCCAAGTAATGGAAACAAAGTGTTCTTCAATAGAGGATTGGATAAAGAAGATATGGTATATACAAACAATGGAATACAACTCTGCCATAAAAAAAGATAAAACAATGCCATTTGTGACAACCTGGATGGATGTTGAGATTATTATGTTAATCGAAATAAGTCAGTCAGGAAAATGTTGAGAACTATATGACCTCACTGATATATAGGATATAAAACTGAAAGCAACAAAGGAAAAAGACAAACAAATAAAGAAACAAAAACTCACAGACACAGACAATAGTTTAGTGGTTACCAGAGGGTAAGGGGTAGGGTGGTGGCAGAAGAGGGTAAATGTGGTCAAATATATGGTGATGGAAAGTAAACTGATTCTGGGTGGTGAACACACAATGTGATATATAGATGATATATTATAGAATTGTACACTTGAAATCTATGTAATTTTACTAACCATTGTCACTCCAGTAAATTTTAATTTTAAAAAAAGAATATGATCTCTTTGCAATTAATTTGATGTTTCAAAACACAAATTGTGTAAGATCATATTCTTTAAAAATTCAAGCAAAATACACAACAGATATCTCTCACTGATATTGTATCTCTAATCATAACTTCAAATCTGATACTTTCATATTCTCTTTTATTCATTTCTCTATTTTAATTTTAGATTTAATTTTAGTCAGTATAAAAATGTCCCATTTAGACTTTTACACTAGCTCAACATAAATATTGTCTTCATTTATGTATTCAATATGGATTGCTAAGTCTGGAGTACAAATCTGTTATTCTTTCTAACTAATTGCTCAAACAACCATTTGCCTAATAAACAGGAAGCCAAATATATCTTTTGGGGATACCTCTCTCTATTAGTTATCCTAAAATCAAATTCAAAGGAATGCAGTCGTCCTCAGATGTTAAGAGGCTATTGGAGTTGAGTCAGCCTAAAACTATTACTGTTTGTCACAGCTATATGATATTGAATTTAAAACTTTGTCCCTTACTGTGTCTATTTAGTAATCAGTCCAGACAATGTCCCATCACAGAGTGAGTCTAAGACATCCCTTCCATGATTTTCTTCTTGCATTCCTTTTACAACATGGGCTGTAAAAAGAGGTCACAGTGATATGTCCCATGTGAGTGCAGCTTAAGGTTCACCAGCTACACAGTAGAATAAAAATGAAGAAAATTATAAATTGTTTATATCATCACACACAGAATATTATATAAAGACTGGTTGTGTATAGCATTTTGATTTAGAGAAGGAATGGTGAGAGACAAGCCATGAGCCCTCCCTAGAAGGTAGACTGTGTTGGCAAAATGTATTTTCCCAGGAGCCTCCTCAAGGCCCCCATGACCTCCTTATTCCTCAGGCTGTAGATGAGGGGGTTCAGGGCTGGAGTGACAATTGTGTAGAAAACAGAGATGATGTTGTCCTGCTTGGGGCTGTGGAGGGAACTGGGCAGGACGTACATGAACGTGGCAGCTCCATAAAACATCCCAACCACAGTCAGGTGAGAAGAACAGGTGACTAGGGCTTTCTGCCGCCCCTCATTTGAGGGCATGTGGAGCACAGTAAGTAGGATTAGTGTGTAGGAGGTAACAACGACAGAAAGAGGGAGCAAGAGGAAAGTCACACCTGTCACATACACCATGAGCTGATATCTGGAGGTATCTGCACAGGCCAACTTCAGCAGAGGTGGGATCTCACAGAGCAGGTGCCTGATTTCCCGGGACATGCAGAAGGGATAGTGCATGGTATACAAGGTATGTCCTAGAGCATTTAGGGATGCCAGCATCCAGGATGTGGCCACCATGACCCAGCAGACCCTCGGACTCATGAGGACCATGTAGTTCAGAGGATGACAAATGGCCACATACCTGTCATAGGCCATGAAGGCCAGTAGGAGGTCCTCTGCAGCACCCAGGCTCAGTGCCAGAAACATCTGAAGGGCACAGCCCCCAAAGGAAATAGTGGGATCGCTGCGCAGAAAGTCCACGATGGCCTTGGGAGTGACAACAGATGTGAAGAGGAGGTCCATCAGTGAGAGCTGCCCAAGCAAGAGGTACATGGGCACGTGGAGACGGACATCCTTTGTGATAACCAAGAGCAGCAGGCCATTGCTGGTCAGGGCCAACAGGTACAAAGCTGAGATTGTGGCACACAGCAGCTCAGGAGACACACTGTCCTTTAGAATCCCCATCAGTAAGAAGCCACTTCCCAGGGTGGAGTTCCAGTGCTCCATTCTGTGCTATCTCTAGTTGCCTAGAACCAAATGGATTCTTGGTGAAAGTTTGCTAAAATGGTTGCTTGGTTTTGTAACATCAAAACTCCTGAGGATGGCCAAAATAAATCCAATGAGGTGATGCCTTTTCCACTGGTAAATGACTACCTCTTTTTTCTTTTTAATTTAAGTATAATTGGTATACAATCTTATGTTGGTTATATTAGTTTCAGATGGATAATATAGTGATTTGACATTTTTATAACTTAAAATATGATCACACCATTAATTCTAGGAATCATATGTCGCCATGTAAACTTGTCACAATATCAGTGACTTTAACTCTCTATTTCTCAGTTTCTGACTCTTTTAATTGTATCTTAATAAAGGACCATCTAAATACAGAACACGTGTCACAGTGATAGCTAAACATTAAGAGACACTACATGAAAACATTATTCAATCATCAAACCTGAACGTGTGGCTTTCCAGATAGATTAAATCATCTCTTTCTTAATGGAAAGCAAATTTCTGGCACCCATACCCATGATTATTCTTGGACCTATCTTATAAGTACAATGTTAGGCTAATAATTTAAATACCCAGTTAGTGTTCTGCAGAGACCTGTTTGAAGATGAAAACCTGAAAAGGTATAGAAATTAGTTTCAATAAAGCACTTCCACTTCTTTTTCTCTGTAATTTAGGCCCACATTTGTTTGCAGCACTCAAGGCTCTAGACACAAGCCTCACTGGAAGAGCTGACATATGTGCCCTTTAATCACCTCTCTTTATGAGCTCCACATTTTCCATGTGCTTGAGAGAGAAGAATTCCAGATTGTCTGAGAATACAGGATGGTGTGCTTGAGTTTCCGTTACTTTTAGAGTTAAACCTTTAGGATCAATGCAAACATCTGTGCTTTTTTTAAATAGTTTTTTTTTTTTTTTTTTTTTTTTTTAATTTGTTGGTTTGTTTCTTTTAACTGATTATGATAAAATGTGACCTGGGAGGACTCAGAAATAGGATAACAGATGAGGCTCTGCCCAGGAATATCAGAGTGTTTATGTCTGGAAAATGGTGAAAGGTGTAGGCAACAAGAGAGTATGTATTGTATGTTGTAATCAGGCTCAATAATCCTAGCTTCCCTTTCTTGCATCAGACCCAGACCCCTACTCTTCTTCCTGCAGGGTCAGAGTACCCACACTGCATTGGAGGGCCACAGGGATAGAGAGGAAGTGCTCCTGTTCTGAAAAGCTGCTGCCAGAGCTTGGTACCCAATCCTGAGAAAAGCCAGAAGAGTCAGGCCCTGAGATTAACGGAAATCATTGTCATGCATCATGGGAACTAGACAGATAAAGCCAACTCTGAACACGTAGTAAAGAATCTGTATGTGAAGCATCTTTCTCTAAATCGTTTCCCTGTATTGTGGCTTATGTATTTTGACATTTCACTGGTTTCTATTGGCCTCTTCTGACTCCACAGGATTATAATGGTAAAAAGTGATAGGAACATAAGACAGGCACATCATCTGCTCTTAGATGGCCCTTTGGAGGCATGTATTATCGGACAGGTGCAAAAATCCTTATCAGAGGCCAGCAAAGCCCATGGAGTCTAAAGACGGGTACTGATACTTCACCAGGAAACAGATACCCAAGCCTGGCATGTAGCACAGACTCTTTCATCATCCTCACTGATTCCTCTTCTTGTTTAGAACACCAAGAATAGAGGGTATTGGGAAGGGCTATGGAGCTCAAAGCACTAGAGAAGATGGAAGATGGAGTAGCTTAGTTCTTAGGGTCTGCTTGGGCTCTGTGTCTCCACTCAACATTCCTGGAAGCAGCACACTTCCCTGAAAGAATCAATGCTCTTACCTCAGGTGGTGAGAAGCCCAGCTGGCCGACCATGCAGACTGCCTCAGGATTGTTTGATGGCCAGGAATGTTCCCATAGAAATGGGGAAGGAAGGTGGGGATTTTCTAGCGGTATCCAATTGGTTTAATTTTTGCTAAGTTAGGTTAAGAGTCTGAGAAGTCTGACCGAGCTAGGTATCGGGGCCCTTCTGTGCCTTCTGTTCCTCCACAGATCTTCTCTAGAGAAGCACTAAACACAGACAGAGAGCTAATACAGTCCTTGGGTAGTTTCTATGGAACAAGAAGATGGCTTTTCTGTTCTGACACCTGTGGGGAATTCGGAGAAACTGCTTCGTTCATACAGTTTCCCAGGTAGGAAGCACATCTAGCCCTGGAGCAGTTGTCAGACTGAGTTCTTGGGTCCAGATGCTCAGATGTTGTTCATTAACTCTTGCTAGGGTCTGAGAGCAAAGATGAAAGCAGCAGGAAGCTGGAGGAAGTAGATATAGAAAGAACTGCCTAAGGGAGATCCGCTGTGCCTGGCCTGCTTGTCCCTGGGGCCGACAGTGAGCCAGGGCCCTGTCCTGGGGGAGGCCACTCTGTCTCCTTATTCTATCACCTTTTCTACTCTATTTCACCCCTTCTTTCAGAGCGACTTATTTTCTCAGACGAAATGGCCTCCCCTGGAAATGCTGGTGCAGGAAACGGGATGTTAATGAATCCTTTTGGGCCGGTTTCCTGGACTGATATCCCTATACAATCCTCTCACTAAATTAGCTTGGAGGCCCTACGTTTTTGTCCCATCCTCAGGGAGGCACGGATGGACCATTTCTAAATTGCTGACTGAACACCCCAGGAATCAAGAGCACCTTTCACGGTCTGCCCCGATGCAGATTTTAAAGTAGATTTTTTGGCATCTGTGGGACACTCCTTCCACCTCACTCCCTCTCCATGGCTTCCTTCATGATTCTCTTAGCCTGGACTATTTCCAATTCAGTGTGACTATGCTCTGTGGAGTCTGTAACTACAAGATCTTCCTTTCATTGACCTTTGGCAATCCAGTGTGACCTGTGCATGAGTATGTGCGTCCTGGTGTTGTCTCCCAGTGATACCTGAAGAGAGTGGACAATTTTCTAAGTACTGAGCAGCAAAAACTAAAAAGAAATGCACACAGTACTGAAGCTATAGAATGTCAATGTTAAAAAAAGTCTTTTAAATCCTCCTAGAGATAAAATATGGATTACCCAGTAATAAACACAGTTAGATGATAGTGGAGTTTTCAATGGTACTAGGACAATGGGAAAAAATCTTCAAAGTGCTGAGGGAATATAACTAACCGCACAGGTGGACAGACACATGCAGTTATTGCTGAGATTCTAACTTTCTTACCTTCACTGCCTGCTCTGTTTGCTTCTGCATTTACATGTTCTTCTTGTAGTATGAGCTCTCTCAATCCTGATTTAGCTTCCAAATATGATCAAGATTTCCCTGTTCAAAAAAACAATCCTTTGGTTTTCCTTTTTCTTCAGACCTTTTCTCTAAATGTCTTCCATGTTCACAACAAATTTCTTGAAAAAGCATTTATAATTATTGGGTCTACTTCTACTTTGAATTACTTACTCCTGATATATGAACTAACACTTGTTACCTGTTACATCAGACAACCCAGAAATCATAGTAGCATAACCCAATATAATTGTATTTCTCACTCGTATAACAGTTGAATGAGATTTCTTGGTTTTGGCGATGTCCTGACCTGCTCTCTAAGGGATGGTATGTTTACTCTGCTAAGAGGGCGTTTCACTCAGGGAGATGCTGAAGGAGACCGTACGATAACAGAAGAGTGTAAACCTTCCCTTATGACAGAGCATGGCTCTCTGTAGTCCCAGAGGTAATGAACCTGGCTGTTGAAGTTTCACTCACATTTTAGCTGATTAAAACCAGATCATCTCCATCTCCTGCTTTACCTCAACTGATTAGCTTTTCTAGATGCTCACTAATGTCCTAATAACAAATTCAATGATAATTAAATAATTATATTTGATATTATTTAATTCAACAATACTTATTTAAGTTTCGGAATTATTAAAGAGCCATTTGAGTCTTAATCATGTTATATGCAACTAGAAGAGAATTTATATTTTTATTTTTTATTTTTGGGAGGGAATTTAAACATCATCTGACTTAACTTCTTATTGACTTTATAAATCAGGATTTTGATTCCCAACAAGAACTGACTAGATCATGGTTAAAAAATAAGTAACAAAATCACTGTCTCAAGCAACTATCCAATATCTCTTCTTTTATGATAAATAGCCCACTTTTAGTCCTCACCCTTCTGGACTATCCTTTTGCATTTGTTACTATTGAATACTCCTTATTTCTTGTTTTATTTTAAGATTTTTATTAAAATATAGCTAACACACATATCATATTAGTTTCAGCGGTACACCATAGTTATTCAACATTTATATACCTAAAGAAGTGATCACGGCAGACCCAGTGGCTCAGGTGGTTGGAGTGCTGTGCTCCTAATGCCAAGGTCACTGGTTCTATTTCTACATGGGCCAGTGAGTTGTGCCCTCTACAACTAAGATTGTGAGCAACGGCTCACCCTGGAACTAGGCTGACCTGAGGAGCCGGAGGTTGGCATGAGCTGCCGTGGGCTGCTGTGTGCTGCCGCGGGCTGCTGTGTGCTGCAGTGTGCTGCCAGGAGCAGCCGGTAGCCATTGTGAGTGGCCAGCAGCCATCGTGAGCAGCCGTGGGCTGCTGTGTGCTGCCATGTGCTGCCGTGGGCTACAGTGTGCTGCCATAAGTGGCCAGCAGCCATTGTGAGCGGCCGGCACCAGCGAGAGCTGCCATGAGCGGTTGACCAATGACCGGCAATGGACTTCCTCAGTGGGGAGCACAAAGGTCATAATACCGGCATGGGTCAGAGAGCTGTGTCCTACAGAACTAGACTGAGAAACAACGGCTTGACCAGAGTGGGGCACCGGGTGGGAGAAGGGAAAAAAAAAGTGATCACCATGCAACCATCCAGCAACCATCTGACACTGTACCATGCTATCACAATATTATTCACTACATTCCATATGCTGTACATTACATCCCCATGACTTATTTGTTTTATTACTCATTTCTTAAATCATTCTCTTTTTGTATTTATGATACACACCACGATGGCCAGATTCCTTTGATAGACCTTGGATAATTCTTTATTAATGTCATCATTCTGTCTTAATTTAATTGTAGATTTAAAGTCGGCTTTAATCAGGAGGTTTCCAGATGAGTAAACAAGATAATTTCAGAGTCAAGTTCTATAAACACAATAATGGAGATAAGAGAGTGACTGGAAAGGATATTGCCTACAATTGGATGTTTGGGGATGGCCTCTGGAGAGCTGTCAGTTGTGTTGAGAATGAGCTGACATTGTTGAGTATGAGTCCCATGTGTCAAGAATGACTGGCAAAGCATTTCAGACAAAGTGAATGGCAAGTGCTAATGATTGGATGTCAGGATGAGGTTTACATTTTTGGGGAAGAGAAAGAAAGTCATTCTGGCTGAAATATCGTGACTGTATCCCTGCCAGATACCTTAATACAATGGACTCAGTGTGTGTTAATGAAGAAAATTACAGGAAGAATAAAACATTAGATAGTTACATAATATGATCAATATGATTCCCTTCAAAGTTGAAATTTAACAGTAAGATGAAAAACTCTCTTCAGATATTGAACATCACAAATCCGATAGCTTCTAACAGAAATATTTTGAAGAATTGGGACTCTGTGATCATATAAATTGCCAACATTAATTTTCCATTTGATCATTGTCTTTCAGAATGAAGCTCCAAAAGTGAAGGCAGGATCATGTCTTTCTCAATTCTACCTGCAGGGCAAACTGGTTAATCTTTTACATAAAAACCTCTGCCGAATAGATTACAGACTAGTTAGTCTTATGACAAGACTATGCATAATTGATTTCTAACTTTGTTTTCTGCCACACACTCTCAGTTACACATTTCTGTACTTTTGTTCATCTAATAGTCTTCTTTAGGCAGCTTATCTGGCCCATTGCTGCTTGTTGAAATCACGCATCCTGCTAATAAATCAAGTCTCATTTCAGTAGTCACATTCATGAAATATTCCTGATCTTCAAAGAAGCTACTGACCTTGCTTTTGATCCCCACAGCATTTTTATTTAATTTTAAAATAGTTCCTTATTTAACTTTAAAAAGAGTTATCTCGGGGTCAGGGGGAAGAGAGGTGGTAGATGAGGGTAAAGGGGATCAAATATATGGTGATGGAAAGAGAACTGACTCTGAGTGGTGAACACACAATGTGATTTATAGATGATGTAATACAGAATTGTACACCTGAAATCTATGTCACTTTACTAACAATTGTCACCCCAATAAACTTTAATTAAAAAAAGTTATCTCTATATTTGCGTTATCTTGTTAGTGGATTTGAAATTATTTTAAAGAAAGCCCTAACTTTTACTCACATTGTGAGGTTCTGGGCACAGTGCTTGCACAGAGTAGGCATTTAATGAATATTTGTGGGGAAAAAATCAATTGAGGCAAATATAGCAAGGGCAGGAAGGGAGGGTAGTGGAGATATTGTTGTCAATCACTATGTTCCATGTACTAAAGGAACATGTCAGAAGTCACTGCCTCCGAAGGTGGACCATCTATCTCCCAGACAGCTTCCTGAAAGCCCCCTTCACGTCCTTGTTCCTCAGGCTGTAAATGATGGGATTCAACATGGAAGTCATAACTGAATAGAACACAGAGATGACCTTATCCTTTCCAGTCGTTGTCTTGGAATTGGGTCTCATGTAGGCAAAGATTCCAGAGCCATAATAGAGAACCACAACAGTGAGATGGGAGCCACAGGTAGAGAACACCTTGTGCCTCCCCTCCCCTGACTGCATCCGAATCACAGTGGAGAGAATGTACCAATAGGAGACCAGGATGAGGGAGACAGGTGCCAAGAGGATAATCACACCCATTGAGAAGAGGGCCATCTCAGCATCGTAAGTGTCTGCTGAAGCCAGCTTCAGGAGTGCAGGAGGTTCACAAAAATAATGATTAACTACATTCTGTCCCTGGTAGGGGAGACACAGTGTAAAAGCACTGTCCACTGAACATACAAATGCCCCACTGATCCAGGACACTGTAGCCAACTGGACACAGAACCTCTGGGTCATGATAGTGTAGTAGTGCAGGGGCCTGCAGACAGCCACATAGCGATCATAGGACATCACCGCCAGAAGTGCACACTCTGTACACCCTGCGAGAAGGAAGACAACCATCTGTAGTGAGCATCCAGCAAAGGAGATGCTTTTCTTTTTTACAAGGAAGTGGGCCAACATCTGAGGAACGATGCTTGTAGAGAAGCAGAGGTCGGCAAAGGACAAGTTTTTAAGGAAAAAGTACATGGGAGTGTGAAGTTGAGAGTCAGTTTGGATAAGGATTATTATGAGCAGATTTCCACATATAGAGAGAAGGTAAATGATCAGGAAAACACAGAACAGCAAGATCTGGATCCTTGGATCCTGTGAAAGTCCCAGCAAGATAAATTCAGTCACAGAAGTTTGGTTTCCTTCTCCCATTGATGTTTATTCGGGTTTACCTATCATCAGAAAGAGAACAGATGCATTCTTAATGTTTGATTTCACATGTTTATAAACAAGTACAATGTTAACAAGTGCATCTTATTGAAATATTGGCTTACAGCTACTTCTCATTAGGTGCCAGTTTGCGTTAGCACGCATACCATTGTTTCTATCAATTTACCTGGTTTATAAGCACAGTTTTCCTTGGTTGATCCACTTGGTAGGCTAAGTGTCACACTCGATGTGGTGTCTCCACTAATCCTGATGTTGATATATGCATGTGTTGCTATGAAGCTATATTAAAGGAATTTTCTTTGGTTCAATTTCATTTTTTTCTTCTCAAGAAATATTTAACATTTTACCTGGATTAGCAGCTTGAGAATGATGTGAACCTGTTTAGTCAATAAAACCACTTTTTCTTTATACTTCAAAATCAAAACACAGAGGTTAATGACAAGTTTGTTCATAATAGAGTAGGAAGTTCAAATATGGTTTGGGGGATGAAACAGATAAACTGTAGGTGTTAGTTCTTGTTTTTGTCCATAGTCTTTTTATAAAGAAGCTTCTTAAATAGAAACCCAAACAGGGTAAAGAAAAATCAGCATGAAAAAATGTAACATTCAGAAACGTTACTGAATAATGAGACTTTAGTGCCTTGTTTGAGGGACGGAAGCCAGGACCAAGCAGGAGCTTGAACTTCTGAAGTGAATATGAGCAGATTTTATAGCCCATGACACACAACCTCAGCTCACCTCTGATCCCAACCCCACGTACGGTGAACAGGTCTCACTCACTAGGCACCACGGAAATTCTATCTCAAGGCTGCCAGGCGTTTCTGCCCAGAGTGTTGGGAGTATGGGGAAGATAATGCCCCTTTAACCACTGGACAATGGGTGTTGATGAATAAATGCACCAGATATTTCTGGGAGTCATTCTATATGTTTCTTAAATGTTGAGCTCTACGGAGTTGAGCCTTCTTTGTCTATACTGTGATGATGGTGATGGTGATGATGATGATGATGATGATGATGATGATTGATGATTATTTTGCCTGCGAAGCTTTCTTAGAATTTTTTCCTAACCACCATCCCTCATAAATTTTAATAGCACAGATATTTTGTATATTTATTTATACACTGCAGTCTTTTGGAAGGCCACATACTATTGCAATCTCTAAGATTTCTTTCTCTTTCCTATATTGCCCCCATTGAGAATGCACAGTCTACAATAACAACTTAAGTAATCTACATTTTATAGGTGTTTAGTTGTTTCCTGTTTAAATCTTATTGCTTCCTTATACCACTTCCTGGAATCACTTTTCAGATAAACTAACTCCATCCAAGCCCTTTTCTTGGGCTTTGCTTTTAGCACCTAAACTATGAGAGAAAGTATGGGACCTGAGATAAAGGCCTGATGAAAGCAATATGGGTAGGCTGCCTTCTTGAGGAGGGAGTCCCAGCTATGTCTGATGATAAGGACTAACAGTGCTTACTATGTACCTGGCATTGTTCAAAGTGCTCCATGTATATTTGTTTATTTAATCTTCACAACAATCCTATGAAGGAGTATATTTTCAAATCTCTATTTTGTAGTTGAGGAAATTGAGGGATAGAGATGTTCAGCAACTTGCTGGTAACACAGATATCAATTGTTGAGTTGGAAGACAAAGCCCCCAAGTCTTGTTCTAGCATCTGAGCTTTTAAATCTTCACTGTAATTTCACTCTCAATTCCAATAGCAGTAGTTAGTACTGCAAAATTCATTCATGTAGGTGGACTTGACACACGGAAATCCAAGCAATGCTCAAAAGATGGAGGAAATTATCCTCAATCCCAAACATGTTCATAAATGGCTTGACTCCTCTGAAAGGTGGCTGAGCTTAAGGTTTCCAGATGTTGTCAATTAGAAAATAACCTGGGACAAACTAAGCCTTGTAGTAGGATTCTCGCCATATTTTTTAACTTGAGGGAGGAGTTTTTGTAACAAAAGAGAGGGTTCGATTCGGGTAGAACAACCAATCAGATTTAAGGAGTGTCAACCACGCATATGCCAGGTCTGCTACCAGGGCCACAATGGAGCAGTAGTCAGTTTGAGTCTGGTGCCATTGGTGACTATATGGTTGTCATAAATTTACTTTTAACACTCACATTACTGGATTAGATTTACAATGTAGGATATTTGGTGAGATTCAGTGACCCAACTATTGTGTATAGGACCTTGTATACTGGGTAGCAGAGCATATTACTACTACTACTACTACTAGTATCACTACTAATAATAATAATAACAATAATAACAAAAAAAAGAAATAATTTACCTCACATAACACTTACTATGTTCCAGAAACTCTTATAAGCATTTACTATCTATCATTTACTCCTCAGAATATTCTTAAGAAATAAATACTACTAATATCCCTATTTTATAGATATGGATACTGAGACTCAGTGAGTATTCTAAGAAAAACACTTTCAGGGACACAGGGCTAGTAAAGTATTGAATCAGGATTCAGTCCCAGATAGTCTGGCTCCAGAGCCCAGACATGATATTGTCCCACTGAATAGTAGGACAGATTCTATTTTTAGAGACACACTCTGGAACTGGGCTCTGTCTGAATCCATAGAAGGAGCCAGAAGTAGAATGCACCATAGAACTGTGATTTGGGAAAATGTAAGGCAGAGGCTCAGGGTGTACGTAGGAAAGAAATAGACATGCTTTCTTTCTGTAGTTTGGATTCAGGTGGAGAGGAAGCTACTACATAGCATCTGTGAAAATATTTGTAACATCTTAATATTCCTCAAAGTTTGTTTCTGTCCTTTCCTTCTTTACATACTGTTCCTTAGGGGATCTCATTTAAATCCATTGCCTAAACTATCACCCATATCTAGAATATCTCAATAATTATTTGGCATCTGACCACTATGCTAAAATGGAATTTTCAATTTTCTTCTGGATATTTACAATAAGATATTTCATTTCTGTTTCAAAATCAACGTATTTGTAATTTAATTTTATTCCACAAATGATTTTTAACCTCACCCTTCCTGCAAATAAATATCACTACCATTTTCTCTAAACACCATAACCTAAGAACATAAAATCAACTTTGATTTCTTTATCCACTGTGTTGCCAAGTTGATCAATCAAGTTCATCCTTTGAATCATCTTTTAAATCTCTAAACGTTCTTTTTATTGTCATTGTCATTCTTGCTAGATGAGTCTTTCATTCAGTTCTACTTGTGTATTTCAATATCCTTCTAACTTGTTTCTATACCCTAGAGTCTAATGCATCTTGGACTCACTAACTGATAAATCTTCCAAATTAAATGGTTTCCTATAGCCAATTAAATAAACTAAAAATTCCCTAGTTGCGCATTTAAAGCTTATCTGAAGCATATCTCAATCTCCTTCCGACTTTTGCCTTGTTTCTTTTTAAATTAAATTTATTGGGGTGACATTGGTTAGTAAAATTATATAGGTTTCAAGTGTAAAATTATAATATACATTCTCTATAGATTTCATTGTATGTTCACCACCCGGAGTCAGTTCTCCCACCACCACCATATATTTGACCCCGTTTACCTTTTTCTACCATCTCCCTCCTCCTCCTCTCCACTCTTTCCCTCTGGTAACCACTAAACCGTTGTCTGTGTCTATGAGTTTTTGTTTCTTTGTTTGGCTTATTCCTTTGTTGCTTTCAGTTTTACATGACACGTACGAGTGAAGTCATATGGTTCTTGACTTTTTCTCTCTCACTTATTTCGCTTAGCATTATAATCTCAAGATCTTTCCATGTTGTCGCAAATAGCAGTATTTCATCTTTTCTTATGGCTGAGTAATATTCCATTGTGTATATGCACCATACCTTCTTTATCCAATCATCTATT
Organism: Rhinolophus sinicus; assembly: GCF_057876585.1. Taxonomy (NCBI): domain Eukaryota; kingdom Metazoa; phylum Chordata; class Mammalia; order Chiroptera; family Rhinolophidae; genus Rhinolophus; species Rhinolophus sinicus. Next base: position 144,468,542 of record NC_142514.1, on the reverse strand, counting down.
GAAAGATGCTTTTGTTGTTTCCATGTCTTGGCCACCATGAATAATGCTGCAATGAACATAAGGGTATATTTACAGATAAAATTTTCAGATTTTGGGGGTAGATATCCAGAACAGGGCCTGCTAGGTCATATGGCAATTCTATTCTTATTCTTTTTAGAAACCTCTATACTGTTTTCCACAATGGCTGTACTAATTTACATTCCTACCAGCAGTGTATGAGGTTTCCTTTTTCTCCACAACCTCTCCAATACTTGTTATTACTTGTCTTCTTCACAATGGCCATCTGATTGTGGTTTTGATTTGCGTTTCCCTAATAACTAGTGAAGTTGATCATTTTTTTCATATATCTGTTGGCCATTTGTATGTCTTCTTGGGAGAAGTGTCTGTTCAGATCCTCTGCCCATTTTTTAATTGAATTGTTTGTTTTTTTGGTTGTTGAGTTGCATTTGTTCTTTGTATTCTGTTTCAATAAAACCAAATTGTTAATGATCTGTGGAGTTTGGATTCAAAGAGCTTGGTTAGATAAAAAAGACAGAGACAGATAACAAGAATAGGTCACATTAAATATATCTGTTAATGGAGAATGGTTTAAGTTTTTTTAAAAAAAATATGTACACTATCTAAAACTAAATGTTGAATTTCCTGAGATAATAAACAATTTTTTAATTTTCTAAGTTATCAATTTTGGGGAAAAAAGGGGAATGACATAAAGAGACTGACAACCATAGGAATACTATACTGGTTTATAAATATTTATAATTGATAAGGCTCAGGCACATATAGTTTTACAGATAAACATCAAGGACTAGATCATTCTTATTATTTAAATTATACCAAGGGATAAAAATAGGATGTTGAACATTTCAATGAACAAAAAACCCATCTCAAACTATGTGGAAATAAATCTATTGCTCTTGTCATTGATAAGGAGGACGAGCTATAGTGATGAGGAAAAAATAAGGGGCGAGTTTCAAGGGTGCTGACAATTTTCTTACTCTTAAGATATGTGCTGATCACATAGCTGTTCTCATGATTTGAAAATTCATCCAACTCTACACTTATAATTTGAATGCTTCTCTGTAGTTATATTATGCTTTGATTTAAGAGTTTGCTTTAAAATAGAACATTTGACAAGTATAATTATATTGTCCCAGAAAAGAGTATTTTTAAAGAGTATTTTTAAATAGTCAATCCACAATAAAATGTCTAAATGAATTAACTGTGGTTTATTTAAGATTTTATATTATTTTATTTCTTAAATTTTTCTGGATTCAAAAATTTTTTTAAGAAGAAGAAAAAGGCAAAGGATTTCTATGATCTGAAGAGAAATCAGAACACAGTTTACTGGTTACCAGAGGGTAGAGGTGGAGGGGGATGGTAGAAGAGGGGGTCAAATATATGGTGATGGAAGGAGAATTGAGTCTGGGTGATGAACACACAATGCAATATACACCGATGATACATTATAGAGATGTACACTTGAAACCTGTATAATTTTACTAAAAGATCACCCCAATAAATTTATTACAAATTAAATAAAACATAAATGAAAAATAAAAACATACAGAAAATATCATATTTACTGGTAAAACATTGAAAGCTTTCCGTTTTAAACCAGGAAAATGACAAGAATATTCTCATATTTTCTGTCATTTCTATTCAACATTATAGCCAGAACAAGAAGAAGAAACTGAATAAAAATTAGAAAGAAATAAAAGTCTCACTATCTGTTAGTGATATGACTATGCATATAGAAAAATCCAAAAAAATCTACAAACAGTTATTGCAATAAAGAGTTTATCAAAGCTTCTAGTCACAAAATTAATCCAACAAAATGATCAGCATTTTTATATGCCAGCAATCAGCAGTTAGCACGTGAAATTTCTTTTAAATACCATTTTCAATACCATTTTAAAATGTGAAGGATCTAGGGAAAAATCGGACAAAGGATGAGCAAGATGTCTAGAGAGAAACTTAAAAAACCCTGGGAGACACCAAAGAAGTTATAAGTAAATGAAGAGATATTCTCTATCATGCATCAGACGATTCAATATTGTGAAGTTGTCAATTCCCCTCAAAGTCATTATCACATTAAATTCAATGCCAAGCAAAATCCCATCAACCTGATAAAATGATTCTAAAGTTTATGTATAGAAGTTAAATATACAAAAATAGCCAAGACTCTCGTGAAGAACAAAGGGGAAAGACTTGATCTGGAAGACATGAAGATGTGTTATGAAACTATACTAACTGAGATAACATGGCATTGGTGCAGGAAGACAAAAACGTGCTACTGGAATAAATGGTGATGGGACAAGGATATTCCCATAAAAGACACTAACTTTGACCTCTACTTCACACCATACACCGAAAGGTGAAAGACAAAACTACAAAGCTTTTGAAGATAAATAGGAAAATTGTCTTCATGATCTCAGACTTGGGAAAGATTTCTTAAACAAGGCACAAAAAGGTATGCACTAATGAAAAAGTATGATAAAGTTGAGATTATCCTAAAATTGGGAACTTCTGTTTATCTGAAGAAAAGATAAATAAAGTGAAAATGATTTAAAAGAAAGAAAAAGAAAAAGGAAAAAGAAAGAGGAGGACGAGGAGCGGAGGGCAAGTAGGAGAAGAAAGGGAGAGGAAGAGGAGGAGGAGGAGGAGATCATAAAAAGTAAGAAATTTACCAACCCAATTTAATATAGTAAATTTTTTCTAACATTTCCTATAATTAGGTTGTAGCCTCAGAAAGTAGATTCAGAAAAGAATTCCCAGATACATGAGACAAATGCTTATTCATTGATGTGTACACACACACACACACACACACACACACACACACACACACACACACACAGGGTCTTTCTTTGGTCCTGCTATCCTTTCTAGCCACTGACTAAATTTTCTTTTCATTTGTTGCCAACCTTTCCAATCACTCTCTTTTCTTTCATTGCCAGCATACTCATGACTGAAAATTCCCATCCATTTCTCCCCCTTTTTTTTAACACTTTCAATCTAACTTCTACTCCTATGACTACTAAAACTGTCCTTCCCAAATCTCTCATAATTTGCTACTTATCGGATGTGACCTCTTTTCAGACTGCATTGTCACTTTGTTTGTTTGCTTGTTTGTTTCTGGAACTGTTTGGCACTCCTTCCCCAAACTCTTGTCCATTGGATTCTTTTAATCATTCATATAATTTCCTGAAGCTGAAGTCCTTTATTAATGTGGTTCTGTCTCAGATATGTATGTTCCAGCTGCTAGGTGGAGTTGGAGAAAGATCACAACAAATACAAACATTTCTTATTACTTCCAGTGCTTCCACACATCTCAGTCTCCTTCCTTTACGATTTCCTGTGTCTTCCCAATGCCCTCGTCATAGCAGGGAGAACATTCTTCTCAAGTCCCTACCTACCGCAACCCCATTACCCTCATCACTCTCAGGATGTTCTCTCTGTTGTGTCACAGGGAAATTAAAGGCTGCAACATAAATAAGTTCACCTGCTCACCTCTCCCGACACACATCCCTACAAACCTGTAGTAATCCATCTTTTCTTTCAGGGGAAGAGTTGTCTTAACTAAAATAAGTGTATTCCCTTGTGGTCTAAATGCCCGATATTTCTCCTCTGGCTATTTCTCTAAGAGGTATAACCTCTATTTTTCCTTTACCTTCCCATTTCCTGTGCTATTGGCTTTTCCTTCTAACACAGGAATGCATTTACCTTCTTCCCCTTCACTCTAAGCTTCTCAAAATAATGTTTTTGCTTCTCTAGTGAACCTACTTTGCACAACTCAAATTGACCTCTCAATGACCAAATATATTGATTTTGCTTTTGGTTATCTTTTTTATTATATTTACTGAGGTGACATTGGTTAGTAACATATCTTGATTGATCTCTCAGTCATATCTAAAACTATAGACACCTTGAAGCTGTATTCTCCTTTGTCGTCTCTTACTCCTTTATTCTCCTGATGAGATCTCCTTTTCCCTTCTCACATTTTTCCTTCTGTCCATCACTTAACATTGGCATTTTTCTCTTTTCTTCACTTCCTGAGGCTACACACTCTCTGCATGACCTCATGAAATCCTCTGACTTCAGCTGCTATTTCATTGTTGATGACTCCCAAATCCCTATAAGCAACTGAGGTGTTTATTTCCAAAGTTCTGACTCACAGATCAAATGACCTCACTGACAATTCCCATACGTATGTAATAGAAATAATAACAACGATCGTAATGATAATAATGATGATGTTGCTAGTGGTGGCCTAAATCTTCAGGACAGACAGCGTGGTTTGAATCTGAGCTCTACAAATTAACAAATACATAGATCATCTTAAGTAAGTCATTTGAGCTGCAGAAGCTTCAGTTTTTGCATCTATAATATGAGGATATTCGTGCCTAATTTCTCCATTTACTACACGGATTAAGTGAAATAATTTCTAAAACCACAGTTATTATTTAGCACATGATAAACTTTAATTGTCTAGAGCAATAATACATATGCATTATTTAATGCACACATATGGAGCAGTCACTTTACATGCACTTTCTCATTTAACTACCAGTTAATACAACTAAAACTGCAATTATTATGCTTTTCTTGTTTTTTGGATAAATTTTCACCTAAATACTCCTTTTCTTCCCCTTATATTGGCACAACAAGTGTGACCGTCTCTCAGACTGAAAATAGGAGGCATTTTCTCTTTTTTCCTTTCCTTTCTTTTCCACTTACTGATCAATTTATATAGTCACTGGATGTTATCCTAGAAAATCTCAAATCTGTTTCCTCCTCTCTACTCCTAGGATCACCAACCTATTCTTTGACCCCATAGTTTCTACCTGTTATAACTCTATGATCTCTCTGCCTCCTGTATCACTCTTTCCAATAATACAATAATCTTTACAAAATGCTAATTGTATCCTTTTCAATTCCCCATTAAACCATTCACTAATTCCCTATTGTTTATAGACTTAAGCCCAGATGCATAAATCCGGCCCCACAGCATCTCTGCCTGACTGCAGATGTCTGCAAGGCTAGCTCTCCCCACTTCCTAACTCTTAACCCATGGCCTCCATTCACAAAGGTACATGAACTCATGCCTTCACCTGTGCCATTTCCTCTATGGAAGTTCACTTCTTGCTTCATTAACTAGATAAACTCCTAGTCATCCTCCAATACGCTCCTCTAATGTCACTGCTTCATGAAAGCTTCACAGACTTCATTAAGGTGAGTTGTTATTTTCCATCTCTCTTTTCCTCTAGGTTTCATACCTACCACTATCAATGCATCTTTTCTATCACAGCATGTGCATATATATGTACATATATATATGTTACATATATATACATGTACTTTCAAGTCCCTGTTTTCTTCTATTTCATGAATAATTCTTTGATGAAAAAGACTGTCAGTAATCTTACCCCATCACATGACACATAAGTTTTTCAATTAATATCTGTTGAACAAATCAATAAATGTATATCTCATGCATATATTTTCACACATAACAAATTTACACATATTTTCGCTCACTTGCCCAAACACAAACACTTCCACAACCAGGAACAATAAAGTGTGAGTTAAGTATGAAAGACACACTATCTCTTAGCGTGAGTGCCCCCAGAACTGACCAGCAAGAAAAATGAAGCATGTTCATCATATAAAGACGCAAAAACAATGTTTTCTTGTTTTTCCTTTCTACCTTGAACTCAAGTAGAAGCAAAGATTATAAATTCTACAAACCTTTTACTTGTCATGAGCTGTGACAGAGATGATAGAACAAAGTATTCGGTCTTACAGTAACAAAAGCCCCCAAATAGCTGTCATATTTATCTCACTTTCTACACCCAGGGATTTTCAAAATCAAAGACCAGGTTTCCTTGTAGTCTTTTGCTTGTGATATTAGGAAAAGTACAAGTGGATGGGAACACAGAGGCAGAAAAGGACAGGGGACATCTGGCAAGGTTCCGTAGTTGGAAGACGAGGGCAAAGTGTAAGGTAATTACAATAGAGATTTTAGGGTACTAACACTAATTTGTTTTCTTCTGTGTAGAATCAGATACATACAGGCAGCTTGGAGCAAAATTTTTATGAGTATATTGAGTTTTATAGGAGGAAAGTTAACAACAAGTCTTCCCTAACCCAGAAAAAAGAAAGATGGTGCTGAAGAGGAAAAGCCAATTCTTTACAAACCTAGCAGTATCTCCTGAAGAAACACAGACCCCTGGACACATTACCTACTGTCACCTGCTGGGCTGAGCACAGAGCAGTAGATTCATTGGTCTCAAGGGCTGAGTACAGGATGGTAAAATCTGTAGCCTGAAGATCAAAATCCCACTTGGCGTTCTTAGGATTTTTATTCCTAGACACTCAGAATGTTTCTCCACCTTAAACCGTTGCCAACCTCTTGTCTCAAAGACACAAACCTAAATTCTCCAAAGGCATAAACAGTGGATTTTCCTAAGAGGAAGTTATTAAAAATGAAGTCTTTAGAGCTGATGTAAACAATGCATTCCCATGAGTCTGATTTCACAAGATATTCTGAAGTCTTTTATATTATGCTTGTAGATACTAATTGGGATCTCTTGGTCTCCCTTGATTTCAAAAGGTTTATTAAAAAGAGACAAAATTTTACATGGGCATTTGGAATTCAATATGCGTTTATTAATCAACCCAACAATTCTATTCCTAGATACCCAAGAGAAATGAAAACCTTGGCCCACATAAAACTTCCAATATAATCATTCCTATTAGCTTTATGCAAACACTCAAAAAATGTTTATTAATAGATGGATGTATAAATAAACTGGTATATCTCTGTTGTGCATCCTTTTAATAAAATACTACTCAGCAGAAAAAAACGAGCTATTGATAAATACAACATTATGGTTGAATTTCAAAAACATTGTGCTGAACAAAAGAACTAGACACAAAAGAGTTCATAATACATGATTTTTTTTTTCATGAAATTCTAGGGTCAGTAGTTACTTGAGGACTAGTGTAGTAGTTTTGTGAATTGGGTCAGTAGTTACTTGGGGATCGGTTTATAAAAAGTGACAGCGAAGGGGCACAAGGAAATTATCTGATGCCAGAAAATATTACATATTTTGATTGTGGAGCTAGGTACAGAGGTGCATACATTTGTCAAAACTAATTTAACTATATGTTTTATTTTGTTTAATTGAAGTTTCTTTTGTGACAATGGTTAGTAAAGTTACATAGGTTTCAAGTGTACAATTGTGTAATACATCATCTATATATCACGTTGTGTGTTCACCACCCAGCGTCAGCTCTTCCATCACCATATATTTGATTCCATATACCCTCATCTGCCACTCTCCTTCACCTTTACCCTCTGGTAAACTTTAAACTATTGTCTGTGTCTATGAGTTTTTGTTTCATTGTTTGTTTGTCTTGTTCTTTTCTTGCTTTCAGTTTTATACCCCACATATCTGTGAAATCATACAGTTCTCGTTTTTTTCTGTCTGACTTATTCCACTTAGCATAATAATCTCAAGATCCATTCATGTTGTTACAAACAGCACTATTTCATCTTTTTTCTTATGGCAGAAGAGTATTCCATTGTCTATATATACCACTCTTCTCTATCCAATCATTTATAGAAGGACACCATGTACCAAAATTAATTCAAAATGGATCAAAGACCTAAACATAAGACCTGAAACAATAAATTGCATAGAAGAAAACATAGGTAGGAAACTTATGGACCTTGGGTTCAAAGAGGATTTTATGAATTTGATCTCAAAGGCAAGGGAAGTAAAAGCTAAAATAAATGAATGGGACTATATCAAACTAAAAAGCTTCTGCATAGCAAAAGAAACCATCGAAAAAATAAAGAGGCAACCAACCAAATGGGAGAAGATATTTGCAAACAACGCCTCTGATAAAGGACTAATATCCAAAATATATAAGGACTCAACAACAAAAAACAAGAATAAAACAAACAATACAATTTTAAAATGGCCAGAGGACCTGAATAGACATTTCTCCAAAGAGGACATCCAGATGGCCAATAGACATGAAAAGATGCTTAACTGTATGTTTGAAATAGATGTATTTTATTGTATTTAAATTGTACATTCTTAAAATTATTTTCAAAATAGCTAATCTATATACCAATTTAAAGATAGAGAGCATTCGGAAATAAGGTTATGGAAATAACAACTCATATGAATTTCATTCAGTGAGTCATTCATAACAAAGTTATTGAAGCAAAGGTGTTGGAGCCAGAGTGTACAGATTTCTATAATATGTCATCAATATAAAAGTTTTTAGAAATAAAATCATTTAGTACATTATAGAAACTTTACAAGTATTTATAATGTGATGATGGTAAGCAACCTTAAAAATATTTACACAACATAAGGTGTCATTGTTAACTTAGTTGAAAAGTACCAAAAAAAAAAAATCCAAATTAGAGGACCTTTGCTTTGATGCTAGGTGGATGCCACTAGAACAGCACAAGAGATTGTTACAACCTAATGAATAGTTATAACAGCTCCCTTTAAGGAAAAGATGATTATACATTTTTTTTGCCACCCACCTTGTTACTTTGAAACATTTTAAGCCCGTTTGTGGTCTGCTTTGTTCTCTAGGAGGCTGATCTCCAAGGAATGCATCAATGGATTCCCTTGCTGGCTGGCTTCCAATTGGATGTAGACAATGAGAAATGCCAGCAGAGGACAAGAGAGCAGAAGCAGAAACAGAGGTAGTGTTTCTTCCCTGCCTGCTCCCTGCTCTGGGCTCTGTTTTCTGATTGTTTCTATGTCCCAACTCTGGAGAGAGGTCCCTTATCTGGACTGCATCTCTCCCTGAAATACCTCAGTACAGTATTTCCTCCTTTTCCCCTTCAAGCTTAGGGTAGTAATGGCTTCCTACTATTGCATCTCTGGGTGCCTCGCTATCCCTTGTGTTTCCCTTAGCTGTCCTTACCTCTATAAGCAATCACTTCATTAAAATTTCTTGAAGCATCTAAGTTTCCTGCCAGCTGTTGACTGACACAATAATATTTCAACACTGAAAAAAAGGAAACTAATCTTTTAAATAAAGTAATAGTAAAAAGAGATCATTTTTGAAAATGTTTCTGTTCATATGTGATTCTGTGGCTAACAGTAATGTTTGCTATATACAAAAAGTCTCCCTGCTGGTCTGGTGGCTTAGGTGATTGGAGCTCCATGCTTCTAATGCTGAGATCCCCAGTTTGATTCCCACGTGGGCCAGTGAGCTGCGCCCTCTACAGCTAAGACTGTGAACAACAGCTCTCCCTGTATCTGGGCTACCAGGAGGAGCCAGAGGTCGTGGTGAGCTGCCTTGGGCTGTTATGTGCCACCATGAGTGGCTTGTGGCCACTGACAACCAACCGCCTCAGTTGGGGGGGAGCACAAGGCTCATAATACCAACATGGCCAGGGAGCTGTGTCCTACACAACTAGACTGAGAAACAACGGCTTGAACCAGAGTGGCGGGGTAGGCGAAAGAAGGTGGGGGGAGGGAACTCTCCCCCAAACTTGAAAATATAACTTTCTAAAGTATTTAAGTCTCTCACAGTGTCTGTAGGTTTTGAACCATTTTGTTTAAAATATTAAAAAAAATACATTATGATGAATGTGATTTATAGTTATAAAACTAGTTAGCAAGAGAGAGTAACTGACATTAGTGAATATAGAAATTTACCAGCTATATCTTAGCAAAAATCTTTCTATGATTATAGATGGATTTGAAAAAGTGGATATAATACTTTTGCTATTTCCCAATTCTGTGAACTGGAGCAAATATTAACTTTCCTTGGCTTCTGTTTCATTATCTTAGAATAATACCCAATTTATATGATGTTATGAACATGTCAATACTATGTACATATCAACCCTGTCCTGTACCAAGAAAGTAAAAGAAATGAGTTTTTTACAAATTTTAAGTTGTCCTACAAAAACTGCCAAAACACTGACTGACTTCCTTTGATGCAAAGAGTTTCTGGTACCTTGTGAATTGGAATAAAGACTCAAAAAGCTTGTCACTTCATCACCTAGTTTTTTTCTTCCTCTGCTGCATTGCTTTTTGTAATGAGTATTTTTTTGTCAGCCAGAAAATTAAACCCAACCAATTAAATGTTATAGTTTGCATCTTGTCCGGGAGTTTTAGAATTAGTGTATGTTTCTGTAAACAAACCTCCAAACTAGTGTTTTGCAAAAGTTTAAATAAATAGAAATAACTCAAACATGTAATTCACTTTTTTGATTAACCAACATCTGAAGTAATAAAAAATTATACAGCAAAGAAAAAGAAAAAGAAAAAAAAAATTAAGAACTAAGTACATATGGGACTTCTTTTCTCCTTCCCTTCCTCGTTCTCTACTTCCTTCCATGATATATTCCTTCCTTTATTTGCTTAATTACCTATAAAGTCCATCCTATGAGACAGGAATTTTGCTGTGTGTTAGAGATTCAGAGCAATATAAGACATGGCCTCTGGGTATTACGTAAATGAGCAGAAGAGAGCCTCTTTATTTTGGCCCTCAGTTTGTTTATTTTTTCACAGCTGCCTGCGAACCATTAGCTGAAAAGGCCACTAATTTTAAACTCAAAATTTCACATGGCAATTGATTTTAATATAGATCAAATAAGCACTCTTTTATTCATTTAATGCCTGCCTGCTTTGCACACCTTACTAAACAGACCCCAAATTCTGCTGGCCATACAATGAAAAAATCAGTGGCTCCAGAGACCTCAAGCTGTGGCTGCCCTTTGGAGCTCTCTGATTCAGAGTCCACACTGGACTGTTGAGTATATCACCTTGACATGTAAGCCCAGCTCTGACCCCCTAGGAATTCCCTTGTCTTCTTCCCCTTCTGAGTGGTGGCCCCTTCTGAATGGCCTCTTGCTGGGAGGGACTTCCCCCAAATACTGGCAAACCTGTCAGTCACCCTAATAAAACTAACGTTCTACTGCCATCTTGTGGTTATATCTTTTCCTTTGCTCAGACCTGAAATTTCTCAAACTTCCTAGGCTGGAGCACACAGGTTTTATTCAAGGACTGCTTGAGAGGGAGAAGTAGATATTATTGAATATAACAAAATATAAGATTTGCTACCAAGGATGATGCTTATAAAGGGGGCTCAAGCTACTTGTGCCTCTTATGTGACTTTATTGTTGGATCACAAGATGACCTGAGGGGAGTTATTGTGAATCTCCTTTCTCAGCTCCCCAAATGTGCCTGAATGATGGTGAAATGGTTAGGACTGTTCAGGAGAAAGGAAACAATAACAGTAAAATATATGGGAAAACCTCAAAACAACTGAGCTATTGGAATTAAAAAATGGGCTGTTAAACAAGAAGACAGATGGAGTAACTACTAAAATTCAGTGGGCCATTATGAGAGATTATATAGTCTACATAGTCCACTAACAGGTTAAACTCTAAAAGGATTGTGATACACTAGCTCAATTTATTCTAGCCCTGAGGAGTTTTTAAATAAGGTGATTACATAAAGGGTAAATCTACAATCCCTTCAAAGCGAGAACAAATTTAAATGGTGTATGGTAAAAGAGAAGGGATTTTGGGTTAGTGGAAGTAGGGTTTCCAGGTGGGAATTCCCGCCCATTCTCAGGAATTTTTTTTGCTTTCCCTTTCCCAAATCCCGAGAAAAATTGGTCAGGAAATCGGGAAAATCGGCTCCTTGAACCCAGTAATACGTAGAATGGGAAATAAACGTAATACTCACAATGTATCTCTTAGACATTTTTCCTACTTATTGCTAGGGTTTCTGGGCGGGAATTCCCACCAATTCTCAGGAACAGTTTTTGCTTTTCCATTCCCGAATCCCTAGAAAAGTTGGTTGGGAAATTGTGAAAAATGGCTGCTTGAACCCAGGTATTTGGTAATGTCGGCCGTCACTTTGTGGATAAGATTCATCATGGAGAACAGAAAACAGTTTGTATCTAGGGATTTGGGAACGGGAAAGCAAAAAAACTTTCCTGAGAACAGGCAGGAATTCCCACCTGGAAACCCAAAATGGAAGGTCAGTTTCTCTTGGCACAGCCTCCATCAGGGGATTGGAAGTATTTGTATTGGTATGGATACAATGCCCTAGGGGTGATGAGGAAACTTCATTGGGATTGCTGGATACTACTGCATAATATACTGTCATACCTCAGCCTGATTATGAAAAGTTAAAGGGAAAAACGATTCAATTAGGAGGATATCATGATGTAACTCTAGAAAGCTTGTAGATGGAAGAATGGCTCTAAGTAGCATTTTATATAAGAAAGTTATATATATGGTTATTGCCTTACTCCTACCAGAATGAATGTCATGTCTTAATGGAAGACTCTTTCCTTACACAAACTGCTGGAGAAAGAGATATTGTGAAAATCTTCTCTTTGTCCCATTCTAATTAGACATGCCAGATATGAAACATTTATATCACCTAAGCTTAGTCAAGGAGTTAATTTAAAACAACATAAGACACTAGGGGAGGAGAAACATGAAGAAATTTGAACTCTAAAGTTTATGTTATCTGCAGGTGCCTAATCATCCAAAATTTCCTTGTTTAATAGCTCAGTATGGCCTATAAGAAAAGATGATGAATCCTAGAACCCTACGAAGAAAGCATCAGCCATGCCTCATACACCAGTATTAACAATTCAAGCTGTACAACAAGCTAAAGGAGATTGATATTCTGTGATAAATTTTGGTAATGATTTCTTTTTTATTTCTATTTTGAAAGAAAGTCAAATCAATTTTAATTCATGTGAGATGGACTCCTGTAGACCCTTGTTATGATTCCACAATGTTATTTAAATTCCATTTATTACCTCAACCTAATGAGAAGAGACTAAATTTTGATTCAATTAAAAGTATTGTTATTCATTACATTGATAATATAATGTCAATATCTTAAACTGAAGACCAAACTAACACTGGATTACAAATGCTTATTAATCTTATGACCACGAGAGAATGGTTGATTAACACAACTGAAATATGGGGACCAGGGCAAATGATGAAATTCTCATGTATAACTTGGGACAGCATAACTAAAGATACCTTTGAGACAACTGAAAATGAATTATTGTCTTTACCTTTCTCAAGCCCAAAATCAAAGCAAGAGGCACAGAGTTGATCAAGTTTCATTTCTGAAGAAATCATGTGAAGATTTTATTAGTTCCTATTCACATTGTTACCAAGAAATAAACTAAATTTGAATGTAGCTTGGAGCCCCAACAGGCTCTTTAGAGCTTCAGTGAGTCATGGCACAATTGGGTCCTCTGCGATGTTACAAGTTGGACCATTTGGCAAAAGACCAAGACTGTCATCCAGTGGCACCGGCTGGAAACCTACCAAAGTGTGTATTTCCCAACTTAAAAGGCCTGTTGGCCTGTTATTAAGCTTAATTGAAAGTGTCTCAGTTGTGAAAGAAAATATTTTAAGATCTGAAATATCTATTTACATGGATATCCATTTACATAAATATCCATTTATGTCCTATGATATAACAGATCATCAATCCAATAGGGAAGGAAATGTATTAAAGAATTCTGTCATTAATGGCTAATGGTATATTCAAGAACATATCACACTAGGGACCACTGGGAGACCCACTGCATACACAAACAGGTGGCTTCCATGATTTTGGCCCCTACTTGATATCCCTTGGAGACCTTTCTAACTTCAACTGAATAGGCTACTCTCCACGATGTTTTCAGACAATGTCAAACAAGGGGCATAGTTTACAAACAGTTGCTAAATTATAGAGAACCAAACATTCAACCTGGAGAGTGGCTGCAATGTAAATTGGTTGAGGATTTTACTTTGACTGAAGAGGGAAAAGAATCATCTTCTCAGTGGGAGAAGTAAGAGTAATATTCTATGGCATAAAGAAACTAAATAATAACAATGATGATGCGATATGGACAATTCTTGGACATTATCCAATGAACTGTCAGTATAGTCCAGAAAATGGGCCACAAGTGACTTACAAATAAAAGTAGTACTGTGTTATGGAAAATTTTACGTTATGAAAAATTTGAGGGGAAAAATCAAAGTGGGATGTGTCAACAACATTCAAAAACTCACTTCCTTAATATTATGTACCTCTTGATGTGATGTCATGAGAAGGCCAATTTCCTCACAATTCATAACTTCAATATAAACATCACAGAAATCCAAATTGAGGGAAATTATATAAAAGGTTTGACTAGCACTCTTCGAAACTGTCAAGGTCATGCAAAACAAAGAGAGACTATGAAACTGTCAGACCAGAGGAAACAATAGGAGAAATGAGGAGAAATGATAACAAAATTTAATGTTATCCTGGAACAATAAAAGACATGAGTGGAAAACCTATGATATTCAAATAAAATCTGCTTATCAGTTAACAGTAATGTACCACTGTCAATCTCTTACTCTGACAAATGTGCCATAGTTATAGAAGATGTTAACATTAGAGGAAGCTGATTAAATTGTACACAGAAACACTCTAATATCTTTAAATCTTTCTCTTAAACTAAAATTATATTCAGGAATTTTTCAGCTTTATAGTTAGTCTTGAATTCAAGTAATTTACTTCCTCAAGTTGTATCCTTTCTCAATCTGTTTTGGCTATTTTAAGCCCTTTGCCTTTCATAAGAATTTTAAAATTTGCACTCCAATTTCTTCAAATAAGTCTTTCAGGATTTTGATTGGCCTTGTATACAATCTATACATATCTCAATCTACACTTTAATGAAACATTGAGTATTTAAATCTATAAACATATTATATTTCTTCATTTATTAAGGTATTTTTACTTTGCAAACTCTTATAATAAAATAGTCCATAAATAGACTTCTACTAAACTAAGACAGAAAAAAATAATATTTTCAAAGAATGGTGCAAGAGACACCACCCCACATGACTCGCTCAAAACCAAAGGCAATTTCTCAGTAAGCAGCCATCCCTGCCCTCATTGCACTCTTTCTTGGACAATCGAGGCATGCCTCAGGCCCTGGGCAGGTGGTGGCTGACCTCATTGTGCTCTGAGAGTTTTTCTGAGTAGCTCCAGGCTGAACATTGGCACCAGACCAGAATCTAATCTAGTGAACACCACTCATCCCACCCTGGTGACTATCTGTAACTGCACATCACCCAGCTCTTGTACTGCATGAGGCTCTATCAGCTGCTGAGCCTTACAGGAGCTGGCAGGTGACAATAGGCTTTGGGGTGCCGTGGGCTTTTTGTGGAGCTACTGTAGGCCCAGTGCTGGTGGTAGCCATCCTCGGTTGACACAGTGGCCTCTCCCACAGGCCTCTGGGTCCAGCACAGGCAGCGATCAAACACAAATTACTTTGTAGCTCCTGCCAGGTACTCCCTGCCTGCTTACTGACCTGGGCCTGTATTAGAGCTCCTCCCAAGCAGCCCCAGAACAAAATTACCTAGCGGTCTACTTTAGACCACAGCAGAGCACCACCCAATTAGCCCCACAAGCAGCACCCCCAAAGGGCAGCCTCAACAGGCACCAGATCCCACTGGGGTTAATCCTGCTCCATGGGATAAGCCACAGCAGTCCATAAGCCAATGATATGGCCAAACCCCACAGCCAACCAGCCCCAGGGTCAATCCCACCCACAGATGTGTCAATTGCAATCAAGTCTCAACCTACAACAGGAGGTCGCACACAACCCACACAAAAGACACTCTGGAGTACCTGGCATGCATTATCTGGAGGACTGAACCACTGGGACCCACAGGGCACCTATTACATAAGGACACCCAGCCAAGACTGGGACATGTAGCAGATCTACCTAATACATAGAAATAAACACAGAAAGGCAGCCAAAATAAGAAAACATAGAAATATGTCCCCAATGAAAAAACAATAGAAAACTCCAGAAAAAAAAAATGGAGGCAAGTAACACACCAGATATAGAGTTCAAAACAATGGTTATATGGATGCTCAATAAACTTAGTGAGAATTTCAACAAAGAGATATTAAGCATAAAAATGGACATAGAAAACAAAAAAAGAACCAGTCAGAAATGAAGAATGCAACAACTGAAGTGAATAAGATACTAGAAGGAATAACCAGCCTACTAGATGAAGCACAGGATCGAGTCAGTGATTTGGAGACAAGGTAGCAGAAAACACTCAGTTGGAACAGCAAAAAGAAAATCAGAACAAAAAATAATAAAACTTGTTTCAGAGACCTCTAGTACAACATTAAGAATAAAACATTCACATCATAGCGGTATGAGAAGGAGAAGAAAAAAGTAAAGGACTGAGAAACTGTTGGAAGAAATAATGACAGAAAACTTTCCTAACCTGGTGAAGGAAATAGACATAGGAGTCAGGAAACACAAAGTCCTAAAAAAGATGAACTCAAACAGGTCCACACCAAGACACATCATAATTAAAATGGCAAGGGTTAAATACAAAGAGAGAATCCTGAAAGCAGCAAGAGAAAAGCAACTAGTAACTTACAAGGGAGCTCCCATAAGATTGTCAGCTGATTTCTCAACAGGAACTTTGCAGGCAAGAAGGGATGGGCACGAAATATTCAAAGTGATGAAAAACAGGGACTACAACCAAGACTACTCTACCCAGCAAGCTATCATTTAAAATCAAAGAAGAGGTAGGACAACCAAGAGGGCGCACTAGGTGATGGCTGTGTTTACCTTCTTTCACAACTACATCAAAATTACAACTAATCTACAAAACAACCACTATTGAGAATCACCTAAAATCAAGCTGAACTGAAGCCTTTCAACTAAGGACTTGCAGAAGAAGCCACCTCCAGACTGGTAGCAAGGTTAGAGACGCAGAACGGGATGGTCCCACATCCACCTGTGACGATTAAAGATCGGGAGTGCTATTTTGGTGGTGGGGCTTCCCCCCATTCCCTAAATGAGTGAGAGATATCAGCCCCACCCCAGCACAGGGTTCCAGTGCCGGGGAAAGAAGGCCCCATAATTTTTGGTTGTGAAAAACAGAAAAACAGCAGTGATTGTGACTGAGTGAGACTGAGTGCAGCTACACTCACAGGTTCTCCTTTTAAAGGGACTGCACACGGACTTACCTACCAACAGAGTAACTCACTCTGAGCTCCAGTGCTGGGGAAGCAGCTGGAAAGGCATCAGGGACATATGGTGGGGAACTGAGTTGTCTGGCTTGGGACGGGGGTTGGAGAGGCGGCTTTCTCCTGGACGGGGGGAGCTGGTGGAGGCCATTGTTTCTTTGGTGAGCCCTCCCTGTTCCTGGTGTGTGAACACAGGTGGCTGCCATTTCTGAGTTTCTGCTGTTCTTTCGACCCTTCCTGGTGATTTGAGACCCAGCCCCACCCAACTTATGGGCACACACCAGGCTGAATTCAGTCTCATTTTGACTGCCTGCTTTGGCTCAAGCTGCAGAGGTTTCTAGGGTCTCTCAAAGATTCACAGAACCCAGACAAGCAGCATCTGGCTTGAGCATATCCTGTACCTCTGGCTGAGCAGCCCTAATCTGGGACTAGTGGAAGCCAGCCTTGGTTTGTGGCTTGGCCTCTCCAAGGCACTTCCAGGCACAGCATTCATGGCAGTCAGCTGTGCATTTCTTTTTGACTCCATCTAGGTGGTTAAGTGGCCCCAGGTGGGACACAGGCTGTGGCTGAAGTAGACCTACAGAAGAAACCCTCCAAGGTGGTCCTGGGGCTGGTGACCCCAGTGACCAGCTTCAAAAAGAGCTGGAGCATCACCTAGTCATCTCAAAGTATGACACACCCAAGGGGCAGATTGGGCAGGCACCAGAGTCCTGCTAAGGCAGATCTTGCTCTGTAGGATCAGCCCCTGCGCACAACAACCCTTCCACTCTAGTCAAGGCCAGTCCTCACAACCAGGGAGCCCAAGGGTCAGCCCCTCACAGTGATGTGCAATATCAACTGAGGCTCAACTACAAGAGGAGAGCATACACAACCCACTCAAGCTATGTGCATGGAACGTGTGGCTTGGGTGACCAGAAAGACTGCACCATTGAAACTCACAGCATAGCTACTACATAAGGCCACTCTACTAAGATCAGCTGAGATAGCAACCTTACCAAATACATGGAAACAAACATAGGGAGGCAACCAAAATAGGGAGGCAACCAAAATAGGGAGACAAAGAAACAAGTCCCAAATGAAAGAACAGAACAAAGCTCCAGAAAAAGAACTAAGCGAAACAGAGATAAGCAAACTATCAAGTGCAGAGTTCCAAACATTGGCTATAAGAATACTCAATGATCTCATAAAAATGGAGATGGAAACCACCAAAACCATAAAAAAGAACCAGTTGGAAATAAAGGATACAATAATGGAAATTAGGAATATATTACAGGGAATCAGCAATAGATTAGATGAAGCAGAGGATCCAAAGAGTGAGCAGAAGATAAGTTAGCAGAAAACACCCAACCAGAACAGCAAAAAGAAAAAAGAATCCAAAAAAATTGAGGAGAGTTTAAGGGGCCTCTGGGACAATATCAAGCATATCAATTTTGCATTATAGGGGTACCAGAAAGAGAAGAGAGAGAGCAAGGAATTGAAAACCTACTTGAAGAAATAATGACAGAAAACTTCCCTAACCTCGTGACAGAAATGGACATACAAGCTCAGGAAACACAGAGTCACAAACAAGATAAACCCAAAGAGGCCAACACCAAGACACATCATAATTAAAATGCCAAATATTAAAAACAAAGATAAAATCTTAAAAGCCGCAAGAGAAAAGCAGTTTATTACCTATAAGGGAGCCTCCATAAGACTGGCAGCTGATTTCTCAACAGAAACTTTGCAAGCAAGAAGGGAGTGGCAGGAAACATTCCAAGTGATGAAAAGCAATAACATACAACCAAGACTGCTCTACCCAGGAAGGCTGTCATTTAGAATTGAAGGACAGATAAGAAGCTTCCCAGACAAGAGAAAGCTGAAGTAGTTCATCACCATCAAACCAGTATTACAAGGACTGTTAGAGGGATTTCTTTAAGATGGGAGGGGGGTAAAGCATGGGTGAAAGGGGAAGGGATTAAGAAGAACAAGTTGGGTATTATATAGTAGTCATGGGAATGCAGGTTATAGCATAAGGACTATAGCCAACAATATTGTAATAACTAGGTATGGTGCCAGATCTATCAGCATGATTGATGAGAATGGGGTTGGGGTGAAGGTGAAAAAAGTGAAGGCATTAAGAAATATAAATTTATAGTTAATACAGTATGGGAAATATAATCAACAACGTTGTAAAGATCATGTAAGGTGCCAGATGGGCACTGGATTTATCAGGGGGATCAAGTCATAGACTGTGTAGATGTCTGACCAATGTACTATACACTGGAAGAGCTGAAGTAGAAAAATATTGAATGTCAATTGTAACTAAATATATAAGTATATACAGTCACGGGATGTGACTATATATACTTATATACTTATATTATAGGGAAGATAGTCAATAGTATTGCAACAGCTGTATAAGAAGTCAGAGGGATAGTAGCTTGGGGGATGGTTTATCAGTTTATGAGGGGTTTAAATGTTTAACTATTATGTTGCTTTGTACACCTGAAACTAATAAAAAAAAATCAAAAAACAAGAAAAAAAAAATCAAAGGCGAGATAAAGAGCTTCCCAGACAAGAAAAGGCAAAAAGAGGTCATCTCCACCAATCCAGTATTACCAGAAATGTTAAAGGGACTTCTTTAAAAAGATGAAGAAAGGCGGTGGGGGTAAAGAACATAAAGATGAATTATAAAATGGCAATAACTGTAAATGGACTATATGCTCTAATCAAAAGACATAGGGTAGCTGAATGGATAAGAAAACAGGACCCATATATATGTTGTCTACTAGAGGCCCCCTTTAGATCAAAAGACACACAGACAGAGAGATTCTGGTCAAGATGGCACAATAGGTAAATGCTGGGCTTACTGTCTCTCATGACCACATCAACATTACAACTAAACTACAAAACAACCATCATTGAGAATAACCTAAAAGCTTGCTGAATCAAAGCCCTACAACTAAGAACATGTCGAAGAAGCCACCTCGAGACTGGTAGAAGAGACAGAGATATGGAATGGGCTGGTCCCACACTCGCATGTGACCATTAAAAATTGGGAGGGATATCTTCGCTGCAGAGGTCCCCGCCAGAGAAGCGAGAGACCCCAGTCCCATCCTCCCCCCAGAGCATGGTTGTAGTGCAGGGGAGAGAAGTCCCCATAATCTCTAGTTGCGAAAACCATCAGATTTGACTGATTAGGATCTAGGGCAGCTGGATTCCCAGCCAGACCTCTTAAAGGGACTGAACAAAGACTTACGAATTGACAGAATCACTGGTTCTGAGCTCCAGTACTGGGGCAGCAGCTGGAAAAGCGGCAGGACATAGGATGGGGAACTGAGTTGTCTGGCGTGGGATGGGGCTAGATGGGTAGCTTTCTCCTGGACAGAGGAATTGGCAGAGTCCATTGTTTCTCTGTTGGTCCCTCCCCCTTCCCAGCAGGCAGACGCAGGGGGCCGCCATATCTGAGTCTCCATCAAGCTGGCTAATGCCATTTGTTCACCACGCCCCACCCAAATTTCAGGCATACCCAAACCACTTCCAGTGGCTTTTGCATACAAACTGCCTGCCTTAGCTTATGCTGCATACTTTCCTTGGGTCTCCAAAGGTTTGCAGAACCCACACAAGCAGCATCTTGCTTGAGCATGTCCTGTACCTCTGGATGTACGCCTGTATGCCCTAAGCCCAGTACTAGTGTAAGCTGGCCTTGGTTCACAGCTTGGCCTCTGAATGCACTTTCAAGCATGGCACAGGTGGCAGGCTTCTGCAGATTTCTTGTGGCTCCTGCAGGCTGGCCCCAGGTAGGGCAAGGGCTGCAGCTGAAATTGACCTGCAGTAGATCCGCTCCAAGGTGGTCCTCAGGCTGGCTCCCCCAGGGGCCAGCTTTGAAACAAGCAGGAGCATCACCCAGCTGCATCTAAGAACAACACACTCAAGGGGAAAACTGGGCAGGCACCAAGGCCCTGCTAAGGCAGATCCTGCTCTATAGGGTCAGTCCCTGCACCATAATTCCTCAACTGTAGTCACGAACAGTCCTCATAACCAATGAACCTGAGAGCCAATCCCTCCCACTGATATGCAAGTAGCAACCAAAACTCAACTACAACAGAAGGGTACACACAACCCACACAGGGACCTGGTCAGATGACCAGGAAAGCTGTGCCACTTAGCCCAATAGCACACCTACAACCGAAGGCCACTCTACTGAGACCAGAAGACACAGAAGCTCTATGTATTACATAGAAAGAAACACAGAGAGGCAGCCAAAATGGGGAGACAAAGACATATGTCCCAAATAAAAGAATAGAACAAAGTTCCAGAAAAAGAACTAAACAAAATGGAGACAGGCAATCTACCAGAAATCAGAGATTAAAATACTGGCTATAAGAATGCTCAATGATCTGAGTGAGAACTCAACAAAGAGATAGGAAACATAAAAATAGAGATAGAAAACATTAAAAAGAACCAGTCAGGAATGAAGAATACATTAGAAGGAATCAACAGTAGATTAGATGAAGCAGAAGATCAAATCAGATTTGGAAGAGAACACTCAATCAGAACAGCAAAAAGAAAAAAAAAAATCCAAAACATGGCGACAGTTTAAGAGGCCTTGAGGACAACAACAAGCATACCAACATTTGCATAATAGGGATACCAGAGGAGAAAGGAGAGAGCAAGGGATTAAAAATCTATTGATGAAAAATGAAGAAAAAATTTCCTAACCTGGTGAAAGAAATAAGTATACAAGTCCAAGAAGTGCAGACAGACCCAAACAAAATGAACCAAAACAGAACCACACCAAGACACATCATAATTAAAATGGCAAGTGTTGAAAACAAAGAAAAAATCCTAAAAGAAGCAAGAGAAAGGCAAGTAGTCATTTACATGGGAGCTCCTACAAGAGTGTCAGCTGATTTCTCAACAGGAACTTTGCAGGCCATAGGGACTGGCACAAAATAGTCAAAGTGTTCAAAAGCAAGGATCTACAACCAAGGCTACTCTATCCAGCAAAACTCTCATTTAGAATCAGAGGACAGATAAAGAGCTTCCCAGACAAGAAAAGTCTAAAGGAGTTCATCTCCACCAAATCAGTATTACTAGAAATGTTAAAGAAACTTCTTTAAGAAAAAGAAGGTGTGTGTTTGGGGCACTGGAAGAACATAAAGATGATTAATAAAATGGCAATAACTATGTACTTATCAACAATCACTTTAAATATAAATGGATTAAGTGCTCCAATCAAAAGACATAGGGCGGCTGAATGGAGAAGAACATAAAACCCTTACAAATGTTGCCTACAACAGACTCACTTCAGATTGAAAGATACACACAGACTGAAAGCAAAGGGATGGAAAAAGGTATTTCCTAAAAATGGAAATGGAAAAAAACAGCTGGTGTAGCAATGCTTATATCAGACAAAATAGATTTAAGAACAAAGGCTATAACAAGAGACAAAGATGGACCCAGTAATTGCAGTTGGTATGTATCTGAAGAAATCCAAAACACTAATTCATAAAGATATATGCATCCTTATGGTCAGTGCAGCATTATTTACAATAACCAAGATATGGAAGGACCTAAGTGTCCATCAATAGATGAATGGATAAAGAAGAAGTTGTACATATATACAATGGAATATTATTCAGCTATAAAAAAGAATGAAATCTTGACATCTGCAGCAACATGTATGGATCCAGAGGGTATTACAGTAAGTGAAATAAGTCAGAAAGAGAAAGACCAATACCATATGATTTTACTTATATATGGAATCTAAAAAACCAAACAAACAAAAAAGAAATAAACAAACAAAAGAGAAACAAATTCATAGATACAGAAAACATTTTGATGGTTGCCAGATGGGAGGATGTTTGGAGTAGGTGGGTGATAAAGAGAAAGAGATTAAGATGTGCAAATTGGTAGTTACAAAATGGTCATGGGGATGTAAATATTCCCTATGTACAGCATAGGGAATATAGTCATCAATATTGTAATAACTATGTATGGTATCAAATGGGTACTAGCTTTTTCAGGGTGATCACTTCATAAGTAATATAAATATCTAACCACTATATTGTAACCTGAAACTAATATAATATTGTATGTCAACTGTAATTGAAAAATTAAAAATAATTTTTAAAAAATAATAAATAAAACTTTCCTGAGGTAAATTAAAGTCCTAAAACTTTCTCAAGTGACCAAATTGTTTTATTTTCTTTGGCTTCTTTTCTCTTTTTTCTTTCTTTTTTTTAATTTTTTATTTTATTTTATTTGTGGAGTGGCAGGAGTGAGAGGAGGCACTCCAGAGAGAAAAAGTGAAATAGGCTCCCTGTCCCTTGCAACTCTAGGCCCTACAGTCACTGCCTTCTTCCCCAGGCAGTGCTCAGACCTACCACCACGGCCACAGCAGCACCTCACAGCCTGTCCAATGTTTTACTTTTTATTTAGTTAATGTTTTTGTTTTCACATTGTCTCAATTTAAAATTAAACCTAAAAAAGTTCTCATACTGATAAAAGCTTATAGATGGTAATATTAAAATCAGGCAAAAAACAGATGCGTGCAGTTATTGCTTATACTCGGTACTGTACTTAAGGGACTAAATAGCTGAGAATGAAAAAAAAAAGAAAAAAAGAAGAAGTATGTGAAGAGTAATCAAACTTGTCTATATTTGTAGATATGTGCTTTTATGTTTAAAAAAACATCAATTTTTATAATTAAAAAGCAATGTTGTTAAACATAAGATCAATGTACAAAAATTAATTGCATTTCTGTAATCAACCACAAATAGAAAATTTATTATTTAGAATTACTATTAACAATCGTATTAAAAAAACTGTAAGCTAGAAATAAATCTAGAAAACCGTATACACGATATTATGGATAAAACTATAAAATTTGTTGAAAGATAGAGTAAATATAGTAAATGGAGATACATACGATATTACTAAAAAGACTCAGTTTTCTGCAATTTGATTCATTAGATCAATTCAATTGCAATCAAAATTCTAACACAATTTTTGTCATAGAGAACAAACTACTGTATTGCTAAAAGATCTATGAGAGGAAAAAGAGCCTAGAACAGTGGTTCTCAACTGGGGCAATTTTGCCACCTCTCCAATATTTGGCAATGTCCAGAAACATTTTGATTATAACAACTGATAGAACCAGGGAAGGTGATTACTACTGACCTCTAGTGCGTAGAAGCCAGGGATGCTGCTACATATCATTCAGTACACAAGACAGCATTCCCCCACACACACACCCCACCCACTGCCTGCTATAAAGAACGGTCTGGGCCAAAATGTCAATAGTATCAAGAATGAAAACCTTTGGCTTAGAATTACCAAGACAATATTGAAATAAAAGTGAGGTGATGATTTTGCTTATCATATATAACATTTCATTATAAAGCCATAGTAATTAAAACTGTGTGTTTTTGTCACCGAAATGGACAAATAGATCAAAGTAACAGAATAGAGTCTCAGTAGTCCTCTGGGGGTGATGAAGAAAAGGACAGGAGATTGTGACGCGATATACTGGTAGACAAAATATGTCGGTAATACTTTTCTTAAGTTAGGTGGTGAGTACACACGTTTGAATTATGATGTTCTTTTTTGTACTAACTAAAATAATAATATTTAAGGGAATCTGTAGCAACTTACTAAACTAAGTGGACAGATAAGATGTGGGTACCACTCAGTCCAAATCAAATGAATGGAAATTCTGTATAAAATATCAGAAAACTATAGACTAGAGTGGTAAGAAAAATGTATAACTTCCAATTCTAGAACAGAATAAGAAAATCAAATAGACAGTGACAAACAGGAGTTATCAATTCCATAGCTCATGCGTGTTTGTGGCCCAGACAAAAGTACTAGAAACTTGGAGTCAAGACCATAATGCTAATGTAAGAATGGAGGTGGGTCCTCAGACCACTACAAATTGGGAAAGTTAGATTTGAGCCCCTACAAGGAAGCCAGTGCCTTCAAGAATGTTCCCTTCCTTCTACATAAGGGGGATTAGGAATTACTGCTCCCTGGGATGGCAAAGAAGTGAAGATACTTTCTGCCTTTTTAGGACCAGGGATAGCAATGAGGTTACCCTTCAGGAACGGAAACTTCAGGCCTGGGCCCCATGCAGATGTGTGGCTTTAAACTACCTTCTTGTCAGTGTTAACTCAAAACTGATACGGTAAAAAAGAAAATGTCCTTATACATTGACCCCTCTGGGACTCTGGGAGGTGCAAAATGCAAAACCACCTTGTAAGGACAGTTACAATTCATGGATCTCAGAAACGCCACAATTAAAATCTACAAAATTATGTGTTCACCATCCAGAGTCAGTTCTCCTTCCATCACCATATATTTGATTCCGTTTACTCTCATCTACCACCACCCTGACTCCTTACCCTCTGGTAACCACTAAACTATTGTCTGTGTCTATGAGTTTTCGTTTCTTTCTTTGTTTGTCTTGTTCCTTTGTTGTTTTTAGTTTTATATCCCACATAACAGTGATATCAAATGGATGATGTATTACAGAATTGTACACCTGAAACCCATGTAACTTTACTAACCATTGTCATCCCAATAAACTTTAATTTTTTTCCAAACAAACATCAATTTTTATTTCTTGAGATCTCTATACTGTTACAAAGATAATTTCATTTCATTAAGTATTTTATAATTGTCTGCCAATTAAATATTTCCATGGTAATTTATCATTCTATATTTATGAAACAAGAATGGGAACACAATGAAAGGCTAAAATTAAGTACTGACAAACTATAAAGTTTGTGACTGCTTTGGATAACATTGACACAGCCTTAGCACTGTGTTTCCCTGAAAACAAGACCTAACTCTAATGCACCTTTTGGAGCAAAAAATTAATATAACACCCGGTGTTATGTTATGTTATGTTATGTTATGTTATGTTATGTTATGTTATGTTATGTTATGTTATGTTATGTTATGTTATGTTATGTTATGTTATGTTATGTTATGTTATGTTATATTATATTATATTATATTATATTAAAGACCCAGTCTTATATTAGTAAAATAAGACCGGGTCTCATACTAATTTTTGCTCCAAAAGATGCATTACAGCTGTCTGGCTAGGTCTTATTTTCAGGGAAACATGATATGTCCATATCCTCCTCTCTTTCTTTTTTATTAGTATCAGGTGTACAAAACAATGTAATAGTTAGACATTTACACCCCCATAAAATGATAACCCCACCCCCCAATCTACTACCCCTTTAACAACGTATATAGCTGTTACATGCAATTCCATTGACTCTATTCCCTATGCTGTACTTCACATCCCATAATTATATATATATATGCATATATATACATATTTATGTATATATATTAAATTATAGTTGACATTCAATATTATTCAGCTTCAGCTTTAGGTGTACAGTGCAGTGGTCAGGAATCTACATTATCCATGAAGAGGTCTCCCTAATAAGAAAAGTGCCCATTTGACACCCTATTTTAATTATAAATAAATAAATAAATAAATAAAATTAGCAAACCTTAAAAAATAAATTAAATTAAATTTTAAAAATTAGGAAACCTTAAAAAAAAAATCTACAAAATTAAGTAACCACAGCTGAAGATGAGTGCAAATTGAAAAAAAATATCCAAACTGCATATATAAATGAACCACCATTAATGGAGAATTATCATACACAATAAAAAGATAAAATGCACACACTAGAAATAATAAAACAATCCAAAATAGATTGTAAACATATCAATGGTATTGTAATAGCTATGTACGGTGTTAGATGGGTAGCAGACTTGTTGAGGTCATCACTTTGTGAGGTGTGTAAATGTCTAATCACTATGTGGTTTTGTACACCTGAAACTAATAATAACAAATAAAAATAAAATAGATCGTAAACAAATACGCTTAAAGTGATTAAAATACAAAAGCAATAATGTTAACAATAGTGAATTTAAAAAGAGAGTATGAAAGCAAAATAATATTAAAAAGAACTCAATAAAAATAAAAAACGCTACTACTACTGAATCAATGGGGCAAGAGGAGATAATATGAAAACCAGCCAATAAGTGAAGTGATAATTACTGAGAATTTTCCAAAATTAAAGAAAACAATATTCTTTACTTTTTAAAAGCACACTGGGGGTAAATTAGAAAAAATAAAAAACAATTATAACCTAGAAATATTTTAGTGGTAGTAGTCATTGTAGTATTATTATCTAACATTTTTAAGCATTTGCTATAACTCAGGAGTTATTGTAAGTTCTGCATATATTTGACTAACACTGGCAACAACTTATGAAGTAAGGCTATTGTTATCTCCACTTACAGATGAATAAACTGAGGCACACAGAGTTTAGGTAACGTGTTCAACACCAGGAAGTATGATTGTTAGAAGACATATTGCAACCTGTTGAAGACAGAGAAAATTTGTCTTCAAATTTTGTAAAAAGAAAAGAAAGATTTTCTACAAAGTAATGAAGATTAGGCTGAAGGCCGACTTCCCAATAGAAAAATAGAAAGCCGAAGACAATACTGTCTTCAAGTATTGAGATAAGAGAGATATCAAGCTAGAAATCTATACTTTATTCCGCCTGATGGGGAAAAGAAAATATTTTCAACTCTCACTGAAAAAACTATTAAGGATAGTAAATAATCTTTGCACCACCAGCTTCAGGAAAAAGCAACTGCAGTCAAGGCAGCAGGAAAAAGCGTGCCACTCAGAATCCAGAAGAGTCACTCAAGACTGCTTGTAGATAGTGACATGCTTACGATACGAAAAGGAGGCTACATGTTTGTTCTGTGGCTTTTCAGCTGTAAAAGAGGAAGAGCCCTAGAAGAAAGAGAAAATAAGATATTTGTCAAAGAAACCGGTTACTTCTTTATATATAGTCAAGTTTTATACAATGATAAGACCTTTGCCTTGGGACACCTAATACAGAGGGGAAAGAAAAGTCCATGTCTTTGAGGATGTATTGAGTCCGGTGACTTTGTCCCTGTGTATTCAAAATATGCCTGAAACACTACCCAATAATTGCTATTATTCAGCTGGCACTGCAAAGCTTGAAGATGAACTCCAACTTGCAATACCACGCAAGGATGCTAAAATATCATGGATGGGGAAGACACTTTTTTAGGTGCATTGAAACTTCTATGACCTACTGAAACCTTGTTTGTGGCTATTTTCTTCCCTTTCTATGTACCTCTAAGGAGAAAACACATAACTAAAAGTACCAAAAGGGGGGGAAAAGTTAACTGTAGCCTTTTCTCTGAGCTATTTGTTGTGGTTTGCTGAAACTAGATCAAACAGAAAATTTAACAGATACCCATGGTCAAAGAGTGTCATGTGAATTACAAGAAATAGAGCTCATTTAAGGAAAGATAAAATTAGACAGATTTTTCACTCTAATGCCATGTTGAACAACTTAGTCACAGCTTCTTGTCTTGAGGAAGCACAGGATTCAAAGGGACTGTAATCATTTCTTCAAAAATGATATTGTGAGATAACCAAGAAGGCACAGTGGGTAAACGCTGTGTTTTCCTTCTCTCACAACCACATCACAATCACAACTAATCTACAAAACAACCGTTATTGAGAACCACCTAAAATTAAGCTGAACTGAAGCTTTTCAACTACAGATGTGCAGAAGAAGCCACCTCCAGACTGGTAGGAAGGTCAGAGACACCAAACGGGCTGGTCCCATATCCACGAGGGACCTTTAAAGAGCAGGAAGACTATTTTGGTTGTGCTGGTACCTCCTCACCTTCTAGGGGAGCAAGATCCCAGCCCCACCCCAGCACAGGGATCCAGTGCTGGGGAGAGAAGTTTCCATAAATATTGGATGTAAAAACCAGCGGACATTGTGACTGAGACTGAGTACGGCTGCACTCACAGGTGCTCCTCTTAAAAAGACCACGTGTGGACTTACCCACCAATGGAATCACTAACTGAGCTCCAGCACTGGGGCAGCAGCTGGAAAAGCGGCAGGGACACATGGTAGGGAATTGAGTTGTCTGGCTTGGGACTGGGCCATGCGTGGCAGCTTTCTCCTGGACAGAGGAATTGGTGCAGGCCATTGTTTTGTTGCTAAGCCCTCCCCTTTCCCAGCGTGTAAACACAGGTGGACGCCATTTGTGAGTCTCCACCATTCACACCCCACCAAGGCGATTTGAAACCTGGCCCCTCCCAACTTTCAGACACACTCAGGGTGCTTTCAGTGGCTTTCTCATTCAAGCGCTTGCTTCAGCTCAAGCTGCACACTTTCCTAGGGTCTCTCAAAGGTTCATGGAACCCAGACAAGCAGGATCTGGCTTGAGCGTGTCCTCTACCTCTGGCTTAGCAGCCCTAAGCCGGCACTAGCAGCAGCCAGCCTTAGTTGGTGGCTTGGCCTCTCAAGGCACTTCCAAGCACAGAATGGGCACCAGACATCTATGGATTTCTTTCTGGCTTCTGCTAGATGGCCATGGGAGGGGCGCAGGATGTGGTTGAAGTAGACCTACAGCGGATCCTCTCCAAGGTGGTCCTGGAGCTGGCGCCCCCAGTGACAAGCTTCAAAACGAGCTGGAGCATTACCCAGCCATCTCCAAGTATGACACACCCAAGGGGAAGATTGGGCAGAGTCCTGCTGAGGCAGATCCTGCACAACAACTCTTCCACTGTGTAGTCAAGGCCAGTCCTCACAACCAGGAAGTCCAAGGGTCAGTCCCTCACATTGATGTGCAATTATCAACCAAGGCTCAACTACAAAAGGAGGGCACACACAACCCACACAAGGGATGCCCTTAGAGCACATGGCTCAGGCGACCAGAAAGACTTGAACCCCACATCACACCTACTACATAAGGCCACTCTACTAAGACCAGAAAACATAGCAGCCCTACCTAATACATAGAAACAAACACAGGGAGGCAGCCAAAATGGTCAGACAAAAAAATATGTCCCAAATAAAAGAACAGAACAAAGCTCCAGAAAAAGAATTAAGTGAAACGGAGATAAGCAATCTATCAAGTCCAGAGTTCCAAACACTGGTTATAAGAATGCTCAATGATCTCAGGGAGAACTTCAACAGAGATGAAAACCATAAAAAAGAACCAGTCAGAAATAAAGGATACAATAACGGAAATGAAGAATATATTACAGGGAATCAACAGTAGATTAGATGAAGCACAGGATCCAACCAGCGATGTAGAAGATACGGTAGCAGAAAACACCCAACCGTAACAGCAAAAAGAAAAAGAATCCAAAAAATTGAGGAGAGTTTAAGGGGCCTCCAAGACAATATCAAGCGTACCAACATTCGCAATATAGGGGTACCAGAAGGAGAAGCGAGAGAGCAAGGAATTGAAAACCTATTTGAAGAAATAATAACAGAAAACTTACCTAATCTGGTGAAGGAAATAGACATAAAAGCCCAGCAACCACAGAGAGTCCCAAACAAGATAAACCCAAAAGGGCCAAAACCAAGACACATCATAATTAAAATGCCAAAGGTTAAATACAAAGAGAGAATCTGAAAAACAGCAAGAGAAAAGCAGTTAGTTACCTGCAAGGGAGCCCCCATAAGACTGGCAGCTGATTTCTCAACAGAAACTTTGCAGGCAAGAAGGGAGTGGCAGGAAATATTCCATGTGATTAAAAGCAACGACATACAACCAAGATTGCTCTACCCAGCAAGGCTGCAATTTAGAATTCAAGGACAGATAAGGTGCTTCCCAGACAAGAAAAAGCTGAAGGAGTTTATCACCATCAAACCAGTATTACAAGGACTCTTACAGGGACTTCTTTAAGATGGGAGGGGGGTAAAGCATGGGTGAAAGGGGAATTAAGAAGTACAAATTGGTTGTTATACAGTAGTCATGGGGATTTAGGGTATAGCATAAGGAATATAGTCAATAATATGGTAATAACTAGGCATGGTACCAGATAGGTACTAGATCTATCAGGGTGATAGATGGGAATGGGTTTGGTGGAGAGGGAAAAGGGTGAAGTCATTAAGAAATCCAAATTGGTAGTTAATACAGTATGGGGAATATAATCAACAATGTTTTAAAGATCTTGTAAGGTACCAGCTGGGCCCTGGACTTATCTGGGGGATCACGTCATAGACTGTGTAGATGACTGACCAATGTGCTATACACCTGAAGCTGAAATAGAATATTATTGAAGGTCAACTATAACTAAATATATAGGTATATGTAGTCATGGGATGTGGAGTATAGCATAGGAAAGATAGTCAATGGTATTGTAACAGCTATATAAGAAGTCAGAGGGATAGTAGTGTGGGGGGTGGTTTATCACTTTATGAGGGGTTTAAATGTCTAACTATTACATAGCTTTGTACACCTGAAACTAATAAAAAATAAATTTAAAAAACAAAAAAAAATAAGTATTAGATTCCACTCCAAAATAAATATTAAAAATAAAAATAAAGCAATTTTTTAAAAAAAATGGTATTCCATTATTTACTATGAAACAAGTGCTCATATCTGTAGGACTTTAAGTCATTTTTGGGAAATCTCAGGATATGTCCACTATTTTTATGTTAAATATGCCCCTCTCCTTCAGTTAACATGGTAGAAAGTTTTATATATATTATACACAGATATAATATATATTATATATATTATTGTATATATTATATATGTAAATCTTGCATTTGCTATATGAAAGAGTAATTAAAATCTTAAATTTAAACATCATATTCAACAATTGGGCTCAAAATAAGATATAGATACTATTTCAGTCTTTTTGGTTTATTTCAACTTTGCAATTTTTATCTCTTATATTATATATTACCTGATGGAACACTTCCAGACATTTTTCACAACAGGGAAATAAGTCTCTCATGTGTTTACACTTATGTGTATTTTTTGTAGCTAATTTCAGTTACTTCAAAAACTTAATGTAGGGCAATTCCAATTCATGCATATAAGCATTAATTTAAAAAAACACTCTAATTGTTTCTACGTAAAAATAAAATCTCCAATAGAAGTTAATGAATACATTTATAATAATGTGATATAATTTTCCTTTATTTCCTACCCTTCTGTTTTAAACTGCTACTATTGTAGTTCACATATCCCAGCCTTTAAAAAAATACTCAGGTTATTAGCTTTACAGAATTTGAAGTTTAATTAAAGTTCTTGGCATCCTGCAGGATGTTATATGCCATGTGTTGTTATAAAAATTACCATGTGCCTGAAGACATTCATTTTATAAAGAATCATATTTGAGAATGCAATAATACTTATCTTTTACTACATCAATTTCCCTCCGATGCTTGTGTTTTTAATGTCACCAGTTTAAAGAGTTTTCATTTTATTTAACAGTTTACTTCATTAGTTTAAACAGCAGCTGGTGGAATAGACGTTGATCAGCATTAATTTCCCCCAGTTATATTAAAATATTTTTAAAGATACACTTTTCAAACAAAAGGAATGATTTATACTTTTTGTCTAAAATTAAACTTTCTTAATAAAATTTATTTCTAGAACTTTGGCTTTTTGGTTAAAATAAAATATATTTTGGAATTTATTTTGTTTTACAATATTATAATTAAAAAGAAGTGATAGGTAGAGTAGGAGTTTCAAAACTAGAAGGAAGTCAGCAACTTTTTCAGTATTGCTGCTAACATGGATGGACAAAAGTTTTTTAAAAATTTAGTCTCTCCTCCCCCCCCACTCCAAAAAAAGAAGAAGGAAACATGCAGGGCATGCAAGAAGCAATGGTGAGAAAAGATATTGCTAAATATGTTAAGTGTACATATGCATTAACTATAAAAGATGACAATAGTTAATTTTATTGTGGAAAATTGAAAACAAAGTCAGATAAAAGAAGATAGATGGAAGAGGTAAATTGCAGTTCAAAATTTCTAAGGCCTTGTGTTATTAAAGAACAGAATGGAAATACTAATTTTAGACTGTAGTGAAAACAAATAGCTATGTTTAAAAATGTAAGCATGAATTAAGAGAAAAGAAATGGAAATTGTACTTTCAAGTTAGTAGAGATAAAAAGGGATATAAGGAAAGTTTGGTCCATCCAGTAGAAGCCAAGACATAAGGTTACATGCAGAAAAATATTTTATAAAAATGAAACACAGTGCTTGCCTGGGCAGCACATATGTTAAAATTGGAACCATACAGAGAAGATTAGGATTGTTCCCGTGCAAGGACGACACGCGATTTCGGGAAGTATTCCATAATTTCTGATTCTGACAGAGCCATATTCACCGGTTTGCTCTGTATTATAAAACCAAAGGAATACTCTGCCCCAATTGGAACTATGAGTCACAGCCTCTGCCCTGGCTGCATAAATGTAAGCAACAAAATCACTGTTCAGCTAGAAAAGAACTCAATTCAGATTCCCGATAAAATTAACACACTGAGAATACCAGTGAAAAGTGCTTAATCTAGTAAGAAACATCTCCCAGGAACACGTAGCAAACGTCACATTCACATTGGAAACATTAACAACATTCTCTTTAAAGTTAGGGACATTAAAATATGCCCTATATCACCGTTGTGTTTCAGGATGAATTACAGCTCCAGTGATCATAGTGAGGCCAGATAAAAATTACAGCAATAAGGATTATTAGACAAGAAATAAAACGTCTATTGTTTGCGGAGAGTATGATTACCGACCTAGAAAATCCAATAATATATACAGCCAAATTATTATAAGTAAGAAAAAGTTTATCAAGTTTGTTATGAATAGATACTGATGCAAAAGGTGCAAAATTGTCTGTCTCTGCCTGGCTTATTTCACTTAGCATAACAGTTTCACTTATATGTAAGATCTAAAACAAAACAAAAACAGACTTGTAGAAACAGAGACCCCTGGGAAGGTTACCAGAAGTGGGGAATGGAGGACGGGTTAAAAAGGTGATGGGGAATATAGTCAATAATATTGTGATAGGTTTGCTCTGGGACATATAGTTACTAGAATTAGTGGGGTCATCATGCTCTAAAGTATAAAAATGTTGAGTCACCTATTTTGTACACCTGAAACTAATATAATCAATGTAATATTATATATCAACTACAGTTAAATTTTTAAAAATTTAAATGCAAAACAGGGTTAAGAAGTTAGTGCTAACAGAATGACACTGGCAGACAGCCCATCACAAATACTTCCTAATCAAATTCACAGAGATTTTTAGAGAATCCATGAATCATTTTGATGATTCCAGGCAGTGTGTTCCAGAGCAGTCTGTCTAGATTTGCTTCTTTTCTGACTAAAAGCTAATTTGCTTATCAATGAAAAGAAAAGCAAGACTTAAGTGATCCCAGACTTTTATGAATGTTTTTGCATTTGTCCCCTGAAAACAGTCTAATGATTGTGTCCATAGATGAGTAAATTTGCGCATGAATAAATAATTAAATGTCCCCAAATTATCCTTTTGTATCTGGATATAAATTTACAGAATTGAATGCCGGCAGGAAACCATACAAAAAGTAATTTCAAAACCATGCCATTAACTATAACAACAAAGTAAAAAAATACCAGAGTAAATCTACTAAGGATATCTTAATACAAGACCTTCACTAAAGAGTATTATGGAACTGCATTGACCAATACAAAGAAACACCTGAAGAATAGAGAGACAAACCATATTCATGGAAGAGAAGACTCTAGAACAGAAAAATGGCCATTTCCCCCCCAAATTAATTTTCAAGTTCAGTGTAATTATAGCCAAAACCCTAACAAGATTTTCCTGGAATGTTAAAAGTATACCTTAAAATATAGATATCTGTCAAAATAGCCAAAAACAGCCAATACTGATGAAGAAGGAAAGAAAAAAAAAAGGATGAGATATTTGTCCTTCTCCTTTTCCCTCCCCTCACAGCCCCCCTCCTT
Source organism: Rhinolophus sinicus (assembly GCF_057876585.1). Lineage (NCBI taxonomy): Eukaryota > Metazoa > Chordata > Mammalia > Chiroptera > Rhinolophidae > Rhinolophus > Rhinolophus sinicus. Next base: position 144,433,625 of record NC_142514.1, on the reverse strand, counting down.
TTCTTCATCTCTTTTGTTTCTTCTCTTTCCTCCTTTTCCTCCTCCTCTTCTTCTCCTTCTTCTTTCTTCTTCTCTTTCTATTTCTCCCTTTCCCTCCTTCCCTACACCATTCGCCCCATCCTGCTCTCCCTCCATTCCCCCCCACTCCTGATCTTTCTGAGACCTTGAATTTCCCTGTGTTAACTTAACTGGTGTGTGCTACAGAGGTCTATGGCAGCATCACCAATCCTTAAACCCCTGTGGTCTGGAATACAAGTCGTTTATTTGGTCCTGGCTCCTGAAACAATGTTGGACAGAGTAAAAAAGATGAATAATCATAGAGTGTGAAATAATGTGTTGAATCCATGCCAGGGATGGCTCTAATATCTCTGGTGGTTCTACCCTGAAATTCTTCAATAGTGTCTCAGGATAAGCTTATCTGAGGGAGAGAAGGAAGTCCCCAAGTGTGAGATAGGAAATGGAAGTAGACTGGTGGGTGATAATCTCAGAGCTGAAGAGGATAGAGATTCTCCTAAAAGAAACGTCTCAAGAACTCAGGCTTGGGGGGATGAATGGTAGGATAGTGGGGCGGAGTTTCACAGGGAACTTAGAATGGGAAGTGGACAGTGAGTAGAAGTATTTAAGACGTACTGGGTTTGAGAATAATTGGATTGAAAGGGTCCTGTGAGAAATGAAAAGACATGAGCTTGAAATATTTCTCTTCATGAAACCTGAAGTATCTCATTTGGATAATAATAATAATAATGATAATAATAATAATAAATTTCCTTCCCATTACGTCTGTGGCTGTTGGAGCTTTGAAATGAAAGTGAAAAGAACGTTCACTCTCACATCCAGTTTATGAGATTGATAAAAGTATGTTTTCCCAGAATAAATATGACCTCCTTCTTGGGGAAATGTGCATATCCAGAGTGAGTAAGCAATATACAGGGTCCTGATTAGTTGTCCCCAAAGAAAATTATTTCTTCCAGCCTCCACCACCTTCTGATATGGGAGAGCCCCTACTATGGAAATTTTAAGTCTTCTTTCCCCTTGTTTCTTAGCTCCTTAGCCCAGGCTTTGATTACTCTTCTAATCAGTTTCTGAATCCTAGACTAAAGATTCTCCTACCTGAATCACAGAATGTCTGTCAGATAACTACTTAAAAGCCTGTGACTTCCCAACATCCCCTAGGCCATTCCAGACCTCCCAGATCGGTATACTTGTTGATTATAAGCACTGAAGCCTAAAGTTCTTTCCAACCCATTCTGGGCTCAGTTCCTGGACAATTGACACCACTTAAATGACTGGTTGAATGGCCACAGGCTCTAGAGAGCTAACAGATTTATAAATAAAATCTATTTTTCCTCATTCAGTGTCCTTGGGGATACAGAGGATATCCCAGCAAGATTGCCAGTCCTAACCAAAGAAGCCAGCAAGATCTTCCAGGCAGATCTTGAGACCCCCTTCCTCTCATCTAAAATCAGACAAGGTGAGAGTTCCACGAATCCCCCAATAGCTGGGACAGCCCTACACCCCTGTCCAGCAAGAAGCAGATACAGAAAAACAGACCTCCTGTCCCTCAACTTCCCATAGAGATTTTATGGGGATCATATCTCTCAAGTGGAAAACAAGGCAGTCAGTTAGAGATAGACATCGGGTCTCTACATTACCACCCAAAAGACCTCCCCTCTCTGTCCAAAACGTCCCCTTTTCATTGTAAACAAATGGGTACAAGATACCAACTAGATTAAACCGGTCACGTGCACCTGCGCAGTAAAGGCCACAATGACCTTCATTTCACCTGGACCTCACTATCCCATTATTAAAATATGATACATATGCCCGGAAGTTCATTATAACAGACTGAATTCTGGGAAAGAACATGTACAGGCTAAAATGATGAGATAATAGCCTCTTGTCCATCACAGGTGTCGATCAAGTGGTCTCAGAGCCTGAAAGGAACAGCCCATTCTAGAGGGAAAAAAAGATTAAAAACTCCAACTTCTAGCCAGTCAGGCCCTTTTTGAGCCTGGGCCCTTGGCTCTTTGGGCCTTTTTGCCTTTTGAGCCTCTTCCTTTGTTCCACCTTGAGCCCCTGGACCTTTTTGCCTTTGAGCCCCTTCTTGTTCTTCTAATAATGCCACCTTGGGTCCTTGAGCTATTCTCTACTGCTCGGGTCCGCTTCTATTTCTTTGAAGTGTACCTTTTCTTCTAATACACTGCTTTTTCACCACTTTATCTCGGTATCTCATTCAATTCTTTGCTCGAGACGCCAAGAACCTGGACACCATGCGGAGAACAGCCCACAGTCTGGTAACGCGTCCCCAGCCCCAAATAAAAGGAATGGGAAGAACACAGTTTGAAAGGCTTTTTCATGTCACTGCTGAGCTAGGTATTGCAGAAATGAGATGAACTCCTGGAATGAGTCCCCCAGCCTTCAATCATTCTTTAGTCAGACCCCCTCTCCTCAAGACCCTCAGCTCTCCCTCACTCCAAAGAAAACCATAGACTTTTTTTTATCTAAAAGTTATGCAGCTGATCTCTTGGAAGATAGATTACAGAGGACAAAACTGACAGCTTCGGAATGGGAATGAAAATTTGCAACCTGGTCCTTCACCTGAGGCTGCTAATGATCTTGAAGGAGATCCCTTTGAAGACTCATGCCAAGGAGCTCAGTCTTCAGAGTTGAACACAGAAAAATCTCTCTTCCCCACTCAGTGCATGCTCCTGTCTATGTCCTGAAGCCTCATCCCTGGGACTAAAGGCTCCTTGGGGGCCAACGGTGAGAACTGGAGCCGATGCCAGTTTTTCCCTGGTCTTAGGTGGGTCGTGTACTACCCAGAACCTCCTATCATGAGTTTCCTCATGAGCGTCCTGCTTCACACTGAAAGGTTACCTTAACTGTTTCATTGCAATGGTTGCTACAGTTTTAAACTAAAACACAAAGACTCTTTTAAAAGTCCTATCACCAGTCAATCAGAAATTGCAATGATCAACATGGGTTAGGTTATCTGCCGGATAACAAGCCCTTGCCATCTCTATAAGGAAAGTAACCTTACAGTAACCAGTCTGCTTTTTTGCCTGGTAAAACTTCCTTCCCTTCTACCAGTAACATCTCTTGCCTTGCAGAGCTCTTCACAGCTCCTTTCTGTCTGTCAGGTTGGATGCTGATTGATGCACAAATCACTGAATAAAGCCAGTAGGATCTTCAAAAGTTACTCAGTTGAATTTTATTTTCAACAACACTTAAGAGTAAGATGGACCCTGAAAAAAAATGCCCTTTGAGCAATGTGGAAGTTACTGATGGCCTTATCCAGTGCTGTTTAAGTACAGTGATAGGACCAGGGCCAGAAAACAGCCAGGAGTGAGTTCAAAACAGGAGGATGTGTTACTGTGCTAAGGCCTGGCTGTCTGCCACTTGAAAAAGTTAAAAATCAAGAGACAAGGTTGGTGAAAAGAAAAGCAGGTTTATTCAGAATGCCAGCATTCTGGGAGGATGGCAGACTCCTGTCCAAAGGCCATCACTCCATTCCTAGAATGGTCAGAAGGTTTTATAGGTATATATGAAGCAACAGGATAAAGGAAAGGAGGAGTCAGGCAGGCAGGTCTGAGGGCTAACACAGTTTCCTGGGGTCTGGTCTGTTTGAAACTAATGTAATCTCCAGACTGGGCCACAACAGCCTGGGGCTTAATGCATCACCAGTAAAACTTTAAGGGAGTTGCTAAATGGATTCCTGCATCCAGGTGCCTGAATATGAAGAAATTTCTCTCTTCAGGTTAGGATTCTGCTGATTAAATGGATTAACAAGGTATGTGTAGCATTAAGAAAGGGAACAAGAGTTTTTAAATCAGTCGGTAAGGGGAGAATATCAGAGTGGATCAAACTGCAATCTAGCTAAGTCTATGTTATTTATTCACCAAAATTCATCCTTACAGATCTAAGAATCTAAAGAACATCAGCATATATCACTCTTTCACAGAATTTCTGAGAAGCCAAGGACAAAGATAAAGCAATAAGTGAAGGAATGTGAGGCTGCAGGTAGAGGGGTTTTTGAAATAGAGAAGAGACGTGAACCTGTTTAGTAGCCAATATGGTTTCAAGGAAAGATGGCAGACTGGACTCAAATACGTCTACTCACCCTGCTACAATGATAGTTAAAAAAAAAAATCAAACTCTTTTTAATATAAATTTATAGCAGAGAGAATAAGGTCTGTGAGGGGTCGAGAGATTCTGAAAATGGATGGAAGAATGATAATGGGTAGAGCAGGCCAGAGTAAGCTACAGCTCAAGTCGCTCAGAGAATATAAGCAGGTTCAACCCTTCACAAACATACACAAAAGAGAATCAACTGACACACAAACGCAAAGACAACCCATACAATGAGTAATGTGCTCCACTGCTCAAAACGCCCGAAGCCAGGAATTCCAGGATGTGAAGTCTGTCTCTTACTTAACACAGTCTTCTATTCCCCAACATCCTGGGGACACAGTGGGGAGGAAGGGGTGCTTAGGGGAAGGGAGACGGGTGAAAGAAGATCCAGAGAAACTAATCAGGGGACAGCTCATTACTGCAAACGTATTAACATCAACACTACAAATGGGAAATGACTAGACTACTTGGTGACTCAAACATCACAATTTCTGGATTTTATATATTAAATAAGATAAAATAGACAATATTCACCTTTACAAATGCTATAACCTGTATCATTTCAAACTCTGACTTGGTAGAAAGGCAGCTGACTCTGGATCCAAGCTTGAAAGTATGTTTCCTTCTGAGAGATATTCTGATGTCTTACAATTAGTTGAGAGGGAAAGAACAGAGTAGTGTATCAATTACATTCAAAGCCTTATTTTAGACAAGTGTTTTCTGCTCTGGCCAAAATTTCTACTGACAGTAAAAGACTACTCATTTCTAGGAGCTACAAAATGAAATAGCAACTTTTCCATGATAAATAGAGAAGAAGCCAGGCAGGGAATGTGGGCTTTTATGTAAGCCTGTATTATAATCTATGGATAATTTCTCCACTAAATGACTGAGACAACAAACATTACTTCTGGAGCTATAGCAGTTTTGCTTTGGGGAAATAAGAAACAGACTGACATCTATCTGATCAGGGTCCAGCCCTCTTCATCCCCCAGCACAGAGAGAGATCAAAGAGAAATCACAAACCGGAGCAGAACTAAGCACAAAATAGAGGGAGAAATACCTGAAAGAGATGGAACAAGTTATGTGGTCTCTTCCTTCTGGGGGGTCACAGAGGTTCAAATTACACATGAAAGAAAAGGGACTCTGTCTGATGCTTTTTGTCCTGCCCAGATTTGATCTTCAGGACTACGATCTGATTTGAGTGTAGACTATGTTATAAACCATAAAATAAGTGATTTACTTGCATTAACTCATACAATTCTTGGACAGATGAAGTTTAAACCCCAAGAAATGTTCCATAAAGAAGTTAAGTATATTTGACTTAAAAATCCTTAATTTTTCTTACCATTGGTTTTGCCACACCAGAGGAGAGGGAACTAAAAAGCAAAGCAAAGCATAACTGTTTGATGAAGCCCTGTGCTAAGTTCATTAAATTCATTATTCTATTTTTTTAAATTTAGGCACAATTATCCCCTGTACAGCTGGAAAAACTTCAACTTCGAGAAGAACAGAGAAAAAAATCATCATCAATGAATTCAGCTATTATTTCATGACCACCTATTATAGTCTAAGAACTCAGCCAACTGCCCACAGGATAAAAATGAATGTGAGAGCACCCCACTCTAAGTGGGTGTGACCAAGGGAAGACAGACAAACAAAAGGCACCAAAAACATCATGCAGCCACTTATAATGGTATCAAACAGATGATGTGAAATCGGAGAGAGAAAGAGAAAAGATTGTGTGTAACTCCATACCAGTGGATCTTTGGCTACAGGAGATACTAAAAACTATATTCAAAATCCATAGGAGAATTGGACCAAACAATTATAAAGATCATCTGAAAGGAGAATTTTATAAGAATATCCATTCAATAAGAATTTGAAGATTAATAATGATAGGGAAATTGCCCACGTTGTACGCTATATTACATTTATTTCTAGAGCACCAGCAATTAAAATAGTTTGCTACTAGACCAGAAACAGAAAGATCAAAGGAATCAGTGAAAAAGATGATAACCAGAAATTTGATGCAGGATAAAGTTAGCATTTCAAGTAAGTACAGAGAGGATGGGTGCTCAACAAATGTGGGTGGGGAAAAAATGGCGTATTAGTCAGAAAAAAATGTTATTAGATTTTTACCTTATACTTTACATAAAATAAAAATCCAAATGCAAAAAAAATCCCATAGAAGGGGAAAATATTTTGAGTAATTCATAATCTTTCAGTGAAAAAGACTTTATAATGAAACAAAAGTCAGATGATATTAACGAAAATTTTGATAAATCTGATTTCACATAAATTTTAAACTTTTATGTAGAAGAACTAAAGTACAACAACAACAAAAAAATGAACTTTGAAGGTATGACAAGGGAGAAAGATGTGCAATAGATACAAAAGGCAAAAAATTGCCATCATACTATGTAAATAATTTTTAAAAGTTTAAACATGAAAAAATAAACACATCAAAAAAAATGCCTAGAATACTAAAATGCATATTCAAACAGCTGAAATACAAAATATAAATAAATAAATTTAAATACTATTATTATTTAAATAAATGTAAAATAAAACACAATATAAACAAAATTGACAAAGATTAAAATAAATCATATCAATGTTAGCTAGCATATGTGGAAATGAAAAAGGTTTATATATTGTTGGCAGGAGTATAAATTAATACACAGGAGGACAATTGTGTAATGTGTGTCAAAAGCCTTAATAAAGAACATGACCTAACAAACCCACTTCTAGAAATTATCCTAAGTAAATGTATAAATATGCACAAGATAATTGTGGAAAGATATTTAGCATAGAATTGCACATAAAAAGAAAATTTAGAAACCATTTAAGTGTCCATTATGCGGCGGTTGCTAAGAAAAGTGGTATATCTCTTCAATAAAATTTAATACAGAAATTAAGAAAAATGAGGCAACTCCTTTTATAGCTACATAGAAAATGTGAAAACATATTAAGTAAAAATGTAACTTACAAACAGGCATATGTAATATGACGCAATTTTGGAAAAATAAACTATTGCAACTTTATATGATCATTTAATTGTTCCAGAACTATTTATTGAGCCCCTACTGTATTTTAGCTACTATTCTGAAAGTTGGGAATTCAAGAAAAGAGAAACACATAAAGTCTCTTTTTTCATAAAACTTATTCTACGGGGAAGGGATAACAAACAAATAAGGAAGTAAAAGCTACGTTAAATGGTGGCAAGTGCTAAGAACAAAATAAAACAGAGCAAAGAGCATGGCATCTGCTGGGCATAGAGAATAGCTACAGAATATAGGGTCGTCACAGAAGGCTTCCCAGGTGGAATGAAGTACGAGCAAAATTCTGGAGAAAGTGAGGGTATGGGTGGAAAAACTGTTATTTGAACAGAGGGAACAAGAGCAAAGATCCCAAGGTGGGAGTATGCCTGCAGCGACTGAGGGCCATCAAGGAAGCCAGTATGGCTGTAGCACAAAAAGCAAGGGACAGACTGGTGAGAAATGAAGTTGATATAGGGCCTCGTGGAATATTATAACGACTGCTACTTTTGCTAAGAGTGTGTAGAAAAGATCTTAGAGATTTCTTAGCAAAGGAGTGACATCTTACTTCCTATTTTAAAAGCTCATTGTCGATACTAAGTGGAGAACAGACTGAGAGAGGACTGGGGTAGGGTACAGTGACAATGACAATACAGGGGAATAAGTTAGAAGACTATTGCAGCAATCCAGGAAAGAGATGATAGTAGCTTGGATTAGGATGCGGGTTAGTGCCTTACATGATCAAAAGTGGCCTAATTCAGGATACATTTTGATGGTAGAGCCAACAGGATTTGCTTAAACTGGATCTGTAAACAGCATGTCTGAGTTAACCAGTTTGAATATTTCCCTAAAATGGCATCCCACATTACATCAATTCGAAGACTTATTTGACCAAACTAACAAAAATCCTGATTAAGATTCCTCTTCAAATAGGATACCAAACCCAAGGGTACCTTTAGTGATTAGTAATCTTTTTAATGCTCTCAATATTCACCAGTGGCACCAGAATACAGTTGAATCCCCTTCTGATCCTGTGAAGTCTACAACTGCAGCCATATTTTGGGTAGCTCTTCCCTAAACCCATTCCTACCACTTTTCTGGTGCCCACACTTCTGAGTTAAGCTTCTGACTTGATTGTTCTTTGCACTCTACCTGGCCACACTGAATATCCCTCAGGGTTTTTTCACAATGGGGGCCACCCCCAACCACATCTACCACAAACTCTCTGCATCTACTCTTCCTGATTCCATTGGTGGATATTTATCCTGGATTCTAGAGTGTTCAGTACCATCACTTCTATATCATAATGTCTATAAAGATAAAGGAGGGTCTCCCCTTGGTTTAGTTGTGGAAGCTTCCTTGAGTGCCATCTTCTGTTTTGCATAATTGGTTTCTACATCCCCACACAAGACTGAGACAGAGTTGACACTAGAGGGTCCTTTAAGAAGGACTTGATTGAGAAGAAGATGGAAAGAATTAATTTCTTGAGCCCCTACTCCAGGTTAGGCATTGGGATTATCTCATTTGACCAATACAATGAAAAGTGGTAAGATGAAAGACTCAGAGATTAAATAAGTGACCCTAATCACACTGTTAGAAAGTAATGAGAAAGGATTCTGAGGGCACATTCCATGTAATACACGACTTTAAGGGGACTAATGACAATAGTTCCCTTAACAGAATAAATCAGCTCAAATTCTCATATCCTGTCATCTGCAAGGATAATACCACCTGATAACTTGCTCAGAAATCCATGACTTCTGAAGTGAGTAGAATGGAGGTATGATCAGACACCAAAAGCAGGAAAACTCAGGGTTCACAGGACAAAAGGAGGATGCTCTTCCTTTCCACCTCCTCTGACAGCCATCACCGTACTGGTGACAGCTGGGCACTGCCCTCAGAGGTAGGAAGAGAAGTCTGCCAAAGCCAGGATCTCATGCCTGTAATCTTTCCCTGGTGTAATACTGTGATATAAGAAGAAATATATATTTGGTTTTCGTCCCACTTCCTGACACAGAGCTCTTCAAACCCTTGTAAATATTCCTAAGTTATAAAATCACTAGGAGCATCTTTTGATCCAATGAGGTGACTCTGGATGGGCTCCTGGATGGCTTCTGGTTGGGGACTGGTCACCACAAAGAAAAAGCCATGATTAGAAGCTTGGTATTTTCAGCCCTACCCCTACCCCCATCTCTAAAGAGTAGACAAGGGCCAGAAATTCATAGCAGATTTTGTCTACGAGTATACAAGAAAGCCTCCATAAAATCCCAATAGCCTGGGTTTTGCAGAGCTTCCAGGTTCTTGTATACAACCCTATACTGGGAGGGTGAGAATCACAACTGCGTGGGAGCAGAAGCTCCTGCACTCAGGCCCTTCCTTATGTATCTCTCCATCGGGTTGTTCATATGTATCCTTTATTATATCCTTTAATAAACTGGTAAACAAAAGTTAAGTGTTTCCCTGAGTTCCGCGAACCACTCTCAAAAATTAAAAGAACCTGAGAAGAGGTTTGTGGGAACTTCCAATCTATAGCCAAGTCAGACAGAAGTTGTGAGTATCCTGGAGAACTGCTACTTGGGATTGGAATCTGAAGTGGTGGTGGGAGTGAAGGGCGGGGCGGGGGGGGGGGGAAGGTGAATCCTTAATCTATGGGATCTGACACCATCTCCAGATACAAAGTGTCAGAATGAGTTAAATTGTAGGACACACAGTTAGCATCACAGAATTGCTTGGTGAAGGGAAAACACCTGCACATTTGGGGTTGAAATAAAGGAAAACTGGGTTATTACTAATACACTTGGGTTATCTGATTTTTCTTCCTCTTCTCCTTCTGTCTTGGCAGGCAAATATCTGCCACCTGATTTCAGAAGAAGTTAACGGAGTCCTTTAAAGGGTTTACTCTCCTAGCCAAAGGTGAGCCAGCTGGAGGTAAAGTATCAGGGGAAAATGCCAAGCAAGAGAGTCTCAGTGATCTCATCTGCCCTTCTCTCTCATGAATAGATTAGAGATGGATTGCCCCACTCCGCAGGACTTTTAGTCAGAGTTGGGAGTAGGGCTGGAACCAGGGTGAAGCAGGTGAGGCACCTAGAGTGCAAAATGTAAGCACTCCCTCACTCTCAAGTTCTCTTGTACCCCAGGTGCCTCTCTGGCATCACCCTCCTCCCAGCTCTGGGGTGGGGGGTGGGCTGGGTTACCTGCTCTCTCTAGTATTCATGGGGAGGTCTCAGTGTATTCTTTTTCCCTCAGTTTATTCAAAATAAGGCTAGACTTTTGCATATGGGACTTAAGTTAGAAAACTGGCAGGAAAGCAGGAAAGCTTAGAGATAGCTTCCAAAGAACTTTCATTAATCATTTAGCAAACATTTCTGTGAAAAACCATCATTTCTGGGAATTGAGATGAGAACGAGAAATGATACCAAGTCTTTTCTCTGTATTGGACGTTGACCTGAGAAACAGGAAGCCATTGTAGTGAAATGAACTTATTTACTGAAACCTTACCATATACAGAAATTGTTTTCAAATGTGAGAAAATTTGAGGAGGATAAGTGTCACGCAGGGCGTCAGGTGGGAGACCCTGCTCGCTGTGCCATGTGTCATGCAGGGTGGCATGCGGGGTCTCAGCTCCCTCTCCAAGAGCCTGGAGAGTGCTTTCTGGGGCTCTGTCCTCACACTCCACCCCTACAGGCTCTCGCCTCACAATCTTCGCGACAAGTGTCTTCTGTGAGGGGCCCTGTGCAAGGAGCCTGGAGGTGAATGCAATATCCTAGACACAGCCAGGCTCTCTGGACACAGCCAGGGTTTCACAGGGCCTGTCTTGCGGGAGACCCTGCTCGCTGCGCCATTTGTCATGCGGGAGACCCTGCTCGCTGCGCCATTTGTCTTGCGGGAGACCCTGCTCGCTGCGCCATTTGTCGTGCGGGGAAGCCTGCGGGGGCCTCTGGTCCCGCTCCCCACATAACGCAGGATATGGTGAGGCCAAAAAGGAACACCCACGGAGCCATAGGTAGGGGAGTCATACCACTATATTCTCTCTGGCGGCACTATACTCTCACTGGAGGCTGGATCCACACTGTCCGCAAACCGCCATCCACGCTTGCCAGCCCAGCCACCATCTTCTTGCTAGCCCCCATCCTTCTCTCTCCTCTCCTCTCCTCCGTAGCCGCAGCAGTTATATTGGCGGCTAATTGGCTAACTGGCTACAGCCGATGGCCAATCAGCCACAGCTGACGGCCATCTACTACCCGAGCCAGCACTCCTCCACGTGAGGCCGCGAGCCTGTAAACTACTTTCTGGGGCTCTGCCCCCACAGGGCCCCACCAGTGCTTCTGGGCACAGCCAGACTTACTGGGCTTCTTAGGGTACCACCAATCTCTCCAGGCACAGCCAGGACCTCTCAGGGCACTGCCACTCTCTCTCTCTGGGCCTCTCAGGGTACCGTGCTGGAACAACAGCGACTCACAGTCAAGGTGCTTACATATTCTCGATGGTGGCCAGTCAAGACACAAAAGCAAACATCCGCCAGTTCCACTACATGGTGGTATGTTCCCAAACAGTCAAGTGGTCTATTAAATTAGGGATAGAAGGCAATTCCCCATAGTCCACAGTCATTTGCCAGGGCTGTCCTGGGGGTGAGGGACGACCTTCACCTCACCCTTATCTCCCAAGGAGGACTCAGCAAGCCTTTCCTCCTGGGACAAGTCCAACATCCAGGCTAACTCAGCAAGCACTTCCCAGCCCACAGGGCCGCAAAGACCTTCGCTTTCTCCGGCCTATGTTGGTTGGGGAACCGTCCACGTCTTCCCACCCCTCCACGGGGGTCCAGCTCTCCAGCAGCTGCTCCTCCTGGTCTTCCTGAGACTGAGTGTTCATATGCACAAACTGCTCCACCACCTTTCGGAGAGCTTTGGCCGGCACCATACCCTGCTCGCTGTGCCATGTGTCATGCAGGGTGTCATGCAGGAGACCCTGCTCACTGCGCCATTTGTCACGCGAAGCCATGGCAGTTATATTAGTGGCCAATGGCTCACTGGTTACAGCTGACCGTCAACTAGCCACAGCTGATGGCCATGCAATCACAGTTGATGGCCATTTACTACCTGAGCCAGCACCTGCCTATGTGAGGCCGAGAGCCTGGAAACTACTTTTTGGGGCTCTGCCCCCACACCATTTTTTTTTGCCTCAGAAGATGAGCTGAGCTGTTTGTCTCCACGGATCACTTGAAACAAAGCACTTGTAACTAAACCTTCATTAAGCTTCTGTCTTTTCTCCAGGCCCCTGAAATTGACCCACCTTCCTTCTGACCCAGGAAACAACCCCTCCTTAAAGATCCTGCCTGAGAATCAGCCAATCTCATGGAAAATATCAATTACGCCACTCCCTCCATATCCTGTTTTTTCTAGTAGAACTTTGTTGATCAATCCCTATAAAAGAAAATTCCTTCTTACCTGGCCTGTCAGTTGCTTGCAGCACATGGTTGGATTGTTTTCCCTATTGCAACAGTCTCCTTCCCCTTGTTGCAATAATCCTTTCAAATAAAGTCTCTTTTTATCTGTACAGATTTGTTTTTATTTAACAACACAAATTGCCGAGTTATTTAATTGTCTGTTGAGATAATGTACCTCCTTTTCGCCCACACGTGGAGCTGTGCTTTGGAATAATGACAAGGCCAGATTCATGTTTCCTGATTTGGATGATTCAAATCTAAGTTCAGCTAGCTAAGATTTTAAAGGTGTTTTGTGGGGGGGAAAAAGAGTACAGAAGCACATTCTGTGTTTATGGTGAGAAAGAGAGAATTTTATTGGCCTCTATTTTTTATATTAGTGCTTTCTAGTAACGTTATTTCTGATAGTTGTTCCTGGAACTTAAACCTATGTAAAGCAGTTTGTTTTATTATCTTTCTCTGAATATAATTCATTATAATATTGATTGCAACCAGTGCCCCTGTCCTATTGCTCTTCTATTTCAAACTTTTATAGTGTGATGCACCCATGTTCTTCCAGGTGAACTTCATACTCAGTTGGCCGTCAGCTGTAACCAGTGAGCCATTAGCCATTAATATAGCTGCTGTGGCTACACTGGTAGAAAATGGGGGCTCGCAAGAAGATGGTGGCTGAGCTGGCAAGAGCGATTGCAGTTAGCACAACGGATTGCTGTTAGCAAGTGGGGTTGGTTGGTTGGCAGAAAAGTGAACAGCAGGTTGCAGATAGTGTGGCTCCTGCTTTCTGTGTCTCCAACCCGGCCGCCAGCTAGAATATAGTGGTATGACTTGCCTATCTATGGCTCCGTGGGTGTTCCTTTTTGGCCTCACCATGTCCTTCGTTCTTATGTGGGGAGCGGGAGCTGAGACCACACATGCCACCCTGCATGACACATGGCACAGTGAGCAGGGTCTCCCGCCTGACGCCCTGCGTGACACTTATCCTCCTCAAATTTTTTCACATTTGAAAACAATTTCTGTATATGGTAAGGTTTCAGTAAATAAGTTCATTTCACTACAATGGCTTCCTGTTTCTCAGGTCAACGTCCAATACAGAGAAAAGACTTTTGGTTTCATTTCTCGTTCTCATCTCAATTCCCAGAAATGATGGTTTTTCACAGAAATGTTTGCTAAATGATTAATGAAAGTTCTTTGGAAGCTATCTCTAAGCTTTCCTGCTTTCCTGCCAGTTTTCTAACTTAAGTCCCATTTGCAAAAGTCTAGCCTTATTTTGAATAAACTGAGGGAAAAAGAACACACTGAGACCTCCCCATGAATACTAGAGAGAGCAGGTAACCCAGCCCACCCCCCACCCCAGGGCTGGGAGGCAGGTGATGCCAGAGAGGCACCTGGGGTACAAGGGAACTTGAGAGTGAGGGAGTGCTTACATTTTGCACTCTAGGTGCCTCACCTGCTTCACCCTGGTTCCAGCCCTACTCCCAACTCTGACTAAAAGTCCTGCAGAGTGGGGCAATCCATCTCTAATCTATTCATGAGAGAGAAGGGCAGATGAGATCACTGAGACTCTCTTGCTTGGCATTTTCCCCTGATACTTTACCTCCAGCTGGCTCACCTTTGGCTAGGAGAGTAAACCCTTTAAAGGACTCCGTTAACTTCTTCTGAAATCAGGTGGCAGATATTTGCCTGCCAAGGCAGAAGGAGAAGAGGAAGAAAAATCAGATAACCCAAGTGTATTAGTAATAACCCAGTTTTCCTTTATTTCAACCCCAAATGTGCAGGTGTTTTCCCTTCACCAAGCAATTCTGTGACGCTGTGTGTCCTACAATTTAACTCATTCTGACACTTTGTATCTGGAGATGGTGTCAGATCCCACAGATTAAGGATTCACCTTCCCCCCCCCCCCGCCCCGCCCTTCACTCCCACCACCACTTCAGATTCCAATCCCAAGTAGCAGTTCTCCAGGATACTCACAACTTCTGTCTGACTTGGCTACAGATTGGAAGTTCCCACAAACCTCTTCTCAGGTTCTTTTAATTTTTGAGAGTAGTTCACAGAACTCAGGGAAACACTTAACTTTTGTTTACCAGTTTATTAAAGGATATAATAAAGGATACATATGAACAAACCGATGGAGAGGGTTATGTCCTCTTGTTGGATCGATCCCTTTATTATCACATAGTGCCCATCTTTGTCTTTTAATATAGTCTTCATTTTAAAGTCTGTTTTATCAGATATAAGTATTGCTGCTCCATTTTTTTTTCCCTCATTTCCATTTGCATGAAATATCTAACTTCAACCCTTCACTTTCAGCCTGTGTGTTTCTTTTGGTCTAAGGTGAGTCCCTTGTATACAGCATATGCAAGGGTCTTGTTTCTTATCCACTCAGCCACCCTATGTCTTTTGATTGGAGCATTTAATCTATTTACATTTAAAGTGATTATTGATAGGTACATAGTTATTGTCCTTTTCTAATTTGTATTTCTGGTCTTCATTAGTTAGATTGTTTTCATCTTTCTTCTGTTTACAGATCCCTTTTAATATTTCCTGCAATACTATCTTGGTGATAATGAATTCCTTTAGCTTATTCTTTTCTGGGAAGCTCTTTATCTCTCCCTCAATTGTAAATGATAGCCTCACTGGATAAAGCAATCTAGGTTGTAGGCCTTTGTTTTCCATCACTTTGAATACCTCCTGCTACTCCCTTCTGGCCTGCAAAGTTTTTGTAGAAAAGTCATTTGGTAGTCTTATAGGAGTTCCCTTGTATGTAACCCACTGTCTTTCTGTGGCTGATTTTAAGATTCTCTCTTGTTTTTAACGTTGGCCATTTAAACTGTGTCTTGGGTTCATCTTGGTTGGAACTCTCTGCACTTCTTCAGTTTGTATGTCAGTTTCCTTCTCCAGGTTAGGAAAGTTTTTGGTCATTATTACTTCAAATATGTTCTTGATCCCTTGTTCCCTCTCTTCACCTTCTGGTACTCCTATGATGCGCATGTTGTTGCGCTTGATGTTATCCCAGAGGTCTCTTAAACCATTTTCATTGTTTTTTATTCTTTTTTTCTTTCTGTTGTTCCGTTTGGGTGATTTCTGCTAATTTGTCTTCTAAATCGCTGATTTGATCCTCTGCCTCATTTAACCTGCTGGTAATTCCTTCAAGTGTGTTCTTTATTTCAGGTATTGTATTCTATAGTTCTAATTGGTTGTTCTTTATGATTTCTCTATCCTTCTTTATGTTGTCACTAAGCTCCTTAAACATTCTTACCATCAATGTTCTGAACTCTGTCTCTGATAGGTTGGTTACCTCTATTTCATTTGGTTCCAATTCTGGAGGTTTCTTCTTTGTTTTTATTTGGGATGAGTTTCTTTGTTTCCCCATCTGGCTGACTCTCTGTGTTTGCTGTGATGTATTAGGTAGATCCCCTAGGGTTCTCGGTCTTTGCTAGGTGATCTTATGTAGTAAGATCACTATTCTCCTGTGCATGTGCTCCAAAGGTGGCCCTTGTATTGTGTGTATTCTCCTTTTGAAGTTGAGCTTTAATTGCTTTTGGCTTGTGAGTAGATGGGATTGACTCCTAGACTGACTAGTTGTGAGAATTGGCTATTCCCACAGTGGATGAGCTGCCGTGTGGGGGTTGACTGCTCAGATGAGGCTTGGCCCCTATGGACTCTTGTGCCTGTAGAGAAATCCCTCAGGATATGTCACCTGTAGGTCAAACACGGTAATACTCTGGTTTGGTCTGGAGTTGGCCTCTGGGTGTGTTGAATGTTGTGCCTCTTGGGCTGGGCTGCAATGTAGGGCAATTTCAGAACAAAACAAATCGACAAGCACAACACCACCAACAACAACAAAGAAAAAAACATGTAAAAACAAGTGATAACCCACACTCAACACAGGCAAAAATATAAAAAATACAAAAGAAAAAAGCAGGTACCAGTCTTGACTTCAGCCCACCAAATAATCTCCACGTTGTCCTCTGCTGTACAAAGAGTCCTCTGTGTCTTGTGGAGGCAGAGCCGGCCACCTAACACCCCGAGTGTCCCTAGCACTGCAGTTCTAGATGAGTGAGGCTCTGGGGTGTGGGTGGTAGTTTTTAAAAAGTCAGTGCAGTTTCTGCTCTCGCCTGCGTATAATGCGGTCTGAGAGTAACACAGCCAGTCACTGGGAGGTGGGTTTATTCCCTGTGCACAGGACTCCTGAGTCTTAGGGCACTTCTTCTCTCGGGGATGTGGAGGGCGTGAAATTTCTGAGCTGCTGAAAGCCTAGAGCTGTCTCCATCCCCTGCTATTAACCCCTGCCTGTGTCTCTGCTGCTGTAAGTGTCCTGTCACAGCAGCAGCCCAGAAAAGGTGGGACCTGGGAAGGGAGGTGTCTTCTGTCTCCCAGCCCAGTAGTGTCACACTCTTCCTAGCCTCTTCCCTAGGTTACAGCTGGAAAGCTGCTTTTTCCAGGTCCTGAGCCCTACAGTTCCTCTGTAATCTGACACTATTCTTCAGTTCAGGGACCAGCCTGAGACTCTGGAAGGGCTGGGGTAGGATTGCTGTGGGAGAGTGGGGAGAGGGGCCCAGGTATGGCATTTGCTTTTTTTGTCTGACCTAGGGCCCAGCTGGAGATCTCCACTGAGGTTACTGCCTCAAATGCTGGATGCTGGATATGCTGCTCTCTCGGCAGGAGAGATCAGCTGTGGGATGCAGTGAAAGAGCCCACCTCCTGGCTCTTGTGATCTCTGTTCTGTGTCTGAGGTCCCCATGTCCCCGCAGCCAGCCGCAGATGCCGGCAGCATCTCTGCACCACTCCCTTCCCTTTTCCCCTGCTTGCCCGGTTTGCCCACCTTCAAGTAATCCTTGTATGATTCTCTTAGCTGTTCTGTGTGATGAGCAG
Source organism: Rhinolophus sinicus (assembly GCF_057876585.1). Classification (NCBI taxonomy): domain Eukaryota; kingdom Metazoa; phylum Chordata; class Mammalia; order Chiroptera; family Rhinolophidae; genus Rhinolophus; species Rhinolophus sinicus. The sequence goes on along the minus strand of NC_142514.1, from coordinate 144,416,144 downwards.
GAAGTCCTTTGATGGGTTACAGATGTTCAATTTGTGGTAAATTCCAGAGGAGAACTCAAGAACACCACCTCGCTGCTGCCATTCCTATGATGTCCGAGAGGGGAATGTTCTTGGTTACTTGAAAAAACAATAATACTCAGTTACCACAAAAGAGTACCAGAATCTGAACAAAAGAGTTGCATTACCTGAAGAATCCTGAGATACCTCCACCTCACAATGAGAAACTTCATTATTTCCATTTTTCAAATGAAACATTCAAGAGTTGAAGATTTCCTGTTAAAAGGACTTCATTTTTCCTTCTCTCTATTCCTCTGGTTTAAAAACAAGTTACTGAAATATATGAACATAGGCTAATAATAAAATAAAATCCACTTAAAATACCTACTTTATATTTTAAACTATTATTCAGAGTGTACTTTTATTTGTAAGCGGGCATTTTCCCGCCAAATCGCGTCGTAACGCGGGGCTTTTTTGACATTTTCTCGCCAAAATTAGACTTTCCGTAAAATATTCATATCTTTCGATCTATTTGATATTTTTCTATGAAACTTTCAGTGTTTTAGTTTAAAAAGAGGTCTCTATTTATTTACTTTGCAAAATTTTTGCCGGTTCCAACTAGAGGCGATATGATGAGTTTACTCATTTCCCACAAACAATGTGTTAAAATGTATAACATTATATAAACTCACAGAGTAAGTCATTTTCATAGAGGGAAATCAAAATCATTGCAGCCTGCTACAAATTTCGATAGATTAACTATATGCCTATGTCAAACCAATATATAGTTTTTAGCTGGAAGCTACAAATTGCCTTTTTTTAGTGTATTGTTTTCACCCTCTGAAATTGTGAGGAAAGATACTAACCCTGGAATGAAAAACATATTCATGGAAAGTTCATGATTCCCAAGTATAGCAGTATGTAGACATATTCTGTTCTGGGAAAAAACAAAAGACTTGACCAGCATACAGCCTGCATCAATTCAGGAAACATTATCAAGCAAATATGGAAAAATAGAAATTAGGTAACTGCTTTTTTTTTTTTTTTCTCATTTAACCATCACCTTCTTCTTCCCTGGCATCTTTGCAGTTCCCTGTGCATTCTTTTAAAAATAATGTGGATCGCAAGAATTTAGGTATTCAAAGCCTGGTTCTTTGCACAAATCAAAGAAGGACTAGCTTTGGAACAAGACTTATGACCAGGTGAAAGGCCATTTTAATCAAGGCTATGGACAATGTCTGATTTGATTATACCATTAATTATTTTTAAAATTATTCCTTGAAGAATAAAATAGCAAAGTATATGTAGTTTTCATATTCTGATAGTTCAATAAGAAATTCTCTTTTTTTGTACTACAATGGAAGGAAATTCTTATCTTTAAAACAGTCACCCTTATGACTTTTCATGCTATTTGAGCCATTGGGTCACAATCAGAATGAAAGTAAAACACACTCTGAAGCCAACCAAAAACCTGAGAGGAGAAAGAAGTCACAATTCTGCAATCTTACACCTTCTGAAATCATGAGTTATGTTAGGTTCTCAAAGCTGATGATCTAAAGGAATCATGAAACAAAGAAGAAAATGTCTTCATGTTGGACGCAAGAGCATCCACTGGCTTCTATCTACAGGCACACTCTCTACTCCTCTATGGCCAGTGAAAACAGACAATCCATGGAATAGCAGTCAAAACTTGGATCTTCAGAGCTGGGAGACAAAACTGCTGATTCTGCTATCTTTGTTCCCTTAAACAGCTTCAAGCATACTCTCAATTTGGTCAAATGACCCATGTCTCCAGAAGAAATCCTGGAACAGGAAAATTATAAAGGAAACAGGTGTTCTTGTACAGTATGGTTTCCATTTTGTTCTCTGGAAAGGAGTCTCAGTAAGAGTTGAAAGGACCTCACAATATGATGATGTTGAAATGGTGACACAAACAGAACCGCTGCAGAACATGGTGCCTGTCTCTCACATCACTGCATCCTTGAAAGTTGCAATATTCATTTGACATTTGCTGAGTGCTTTTTGTATTTGTTTAATGAACTCATAATGGCTTTTAACTAAGAAGTACCATGTATCATATATATGAACTTTGATCTACAAGCCAAAATTTTTATGTATAAATAAAAAATACCTTTGATAAATTCCTCAGGCATTTAAACAGTATAATTATTAAATAGATTCAAAGGCTATGCTCAAGAGATTAAAAAAAAAAAAAAAAAAGCTTGCAAGAACTAAATTGGGATAAACAGGAGATGCCTAAGGGAAATGGGGTTTTCTGTGGGAGAGTAACGCTACCATCGAGGTGGGGTCAGGATTAAGTGGATTACAGTGCCATTGGATTAGGGTCACTGAGGGAGGAGCCCTGAGAACCAATGGAGTAGGGGAAATGGAGACAGTAAGGATGAGAATCACATGATCAGAAAGAGTAGGAGACACCGGGCCCAGGTGAAGGTACAGGATTAGAGGTGGCCAGAGTTGTGAGGTCAGTAGAGATAGAACACTCATGGAATGAGTCTCTCAGAGTCATTGAAAGTGGGGAACATAGAAACATAAAATTTGGTCACCACATCTGTAAACTTATGGGATAAGTTAAGCAAGAGATCCCAAATGCAGTGGGAAAGGAGTCACGAGGCCTCTAGGAATGGAGCTAGGAGGCTGATGGATTCTAAGGCATGATCTCATCACATGAACAAGAAGTGTTTCTTAAATGAACATGAAAATTTACACTGAGAAGTTCTGAAATAGGTCTCTCTCTCAGAGACAGGATATAAATCTGAGAAAGTCTGGAGAATGGGGTGTGTTATGGACTAAATGTTTGAGTCTCTCAGAATTTCTATGTTGAAGCCCTAACTTGCAATGTGATTTAGAGAGGGGTGCGTTGGGAAAATATTTGGGTATGATGAGTTCATGGGGGCAGGGCTCAGTGATGGGATCAGTGACCTTATAAGAAGAGACACAGGGAGCTCTCTCTCTCCACATGCATGAGACAACGAAAGGCCATATAGAGCAAGAAGGTGGCCATCTGCAAGCCAGGAAGAAAGCCCTCCCCAAGAACCAAATCAGCCAGCAACTTGATCTTATATGCTCCAGAACTGTCAGAAATAAATTTTTGTTATGTAAGACACAGAGTCTATGGTTTTATGTTATGGCAACATTAGCTGACTACAACAGGATGTGTCTAAAAATTGACCCCCTTAAGTTTTGGCATGCTCTTCCTTTGAACTATAGTGAAAGACATATGAAACATACAATTTATTCCCCTTTCCCTCAAAATTATAATTCTCTTTAATCACTCTAACCTTTCACCAAGGTCTGAAATTGCCATTCATCCGTTCATGATAGTGCTGTGGTGTATGAGTGCACAAGGCAGTGAAGGAAAGTGTGTGCACCATCACTGACACTGTCAATGATAATTACTAATGCTGCTATCTTTATAGTAGTGATGCCTGTGAGACCTTGGGCATATAATTTAACTGCTCTGTGCTCAAGTGCCCTGTCTGTAAAATAGTACATTTCTCACGCTATTATTGGGAAGAATAAATGAATTGTTATAGTGAAAACATTTACTACAGTACCATACACCCAATAAGTATTCTCTAAGTATAACTTATTGTAATGTTGCACTATCTCTACAAAGTTCCTTATTAGTTGCTTTGAGTAACATTTTATTACAATCACATTGATAACTTGAGATACTCTCATCTGGGCTTCAGTGGCAGGAATAGTCAACAAGGGCTCCTTGGGAAATCGCAGTTGAGGTGATAGTAAGTTCTAAATAAATGTGGTTTTAACTTATAGCTCAAATGCATCTCAAAATATTAATGTCCTTTGGTACTTTATCATTAGTTACACCTATTTCAAACAGTAATCAACCAGTCAAACTTGTAGAGAAGCCACTGTCACAATTCTTTAGCATTATGGAAGATATGTCTTAGGTTCCTCAGAAGCAGGCCAAAGACATAGGTTCACTTGCAAGTGATTTATTATAAAAGTTACTCCAGTAAAAATTAAAAAGGGGAAGAAGGAAAGGGCATGTAATTAAAAGGGAATAAATTAGTAGATACAAGTCAACTTTTCAGAGTTATGGAATGCCAGCTTTCAGCTGAAATGAAGAACACAAATTTGAAAGTTAGACTACTTGGTTTTGCATACAGCCTCCACCATTTACTAGCTGTATGTCTTTGGGTAAGTTACTCAACCTGTCCCTGCTTCACTTTTTACCTCTAAAAAATGGTGCCACCTCATAGAGGTGTGAGGACAACTTGAGATAATACATATGCCTGGCACAGAGTATGTATTCCAATAATGTTGGGTGGCGGTAGCAGTAGTAGCAGCAACAAACAGAAAAAGTTGTTAACAGAAGAAATTCTAGTAATTATTAACATTATTATCATTGCTGTTATATTGAAATATAGTTATGCTTGAACCCATCCTCAATTGTAACCTCCTGAAGAAGAGTGTCCAAGTCTTGTTTGTCTCCATATGCTCAGCATCTAGAATGGTATTTACCCCCGTGTAGATGATGAATAGGGGCTGTTATATATAGTCGACAGGACAAGTTTACTAGATATTTGAGTTGGAAGTGGTAACAGTTGGAAGGAAAAGGAAGATATCAAAAATGGTTCTGATATTTCAAACAGATAATGCAGCTGACATTAACTAAGTGTCACCAGTTGGCTTTATTTTGCTGAATCCAATCATCTTAATCACCTCACTTGCTGTACCAGGATCATTTTATCATTTTTCCCTCCCTGAAACATTTTTTTTCACTTGAATATGAGACTACTGTACTCTTGTTTTCCTCTTACATCACTCTTCTTTACTGGCTCTTCCTCTTCTATTAGAATTCTCAATGCTAGCATACACCAAGGGCTAAATCTTTGGTCTTCCTTCTATATTTAGACTCTCTCTCTTTATTTATCACTGGTCCTCATGGCATTAAATACCACCTACACATTCATGACTTCTAATACATATATCTCACGGACACCTCTCTTCAAACGTCAAACACCTGCCTACTTAGCACCTCCACTTGGATGTCTTTAGGATATCTCAAGCTTAACATTCTCAAAACTTGATCTAAATATCCCCTCATCCAAAACCTGCTCTACTGTCAGCCTCGTCTCTGGTAAATAGACATTGTTTCAGTTTACTGTTTTGTTGCAATGGAGTTATTAGCTTCCTCTTAATTGCTTATGACCAAACATCCCTGTTTTTTACAAGAACACCCTTAGGCTTGAACTTCCCCACACTCTGTTTCAAATAAAGTCAGTTCCTTTGAGTAGGACACTCTACTCAGGGCTCTCTGTTCTTATTAACTACCATTTCCTCTCGGAAAAAATATCAGAACCAATGATCTGGGAACTAGGTGAGGACCGTGCATCTAGTGTTTTTGGCTTGCCTTTCCGAGCATGGAAATTCTTCTCACAGATAAGCTGACGTAAGGACAGTGGAAGTGCCAGTATTTTCAGCCTACCATCCCTATGGTAGGGCTTGCACAATTATGAGTAGGACTGGGTGGAAGAAGGGAGCCCCAAGATCTCCGCAGCACTCTCCTGCAATTTATCCTCTGTAACTCAGAGTTGGAGGGGATGAGAAATCCTGGCTGCCTGACCCTCCCAGTAAGATACCCTATCTTTTGACTGGGACCTTAGGGGAGAGGAAGTCCCATCATCTTGGCCACACCTGCTAAGAATGGAGGGAAGGAGGTGTCCTGGCTCATGCCATACACACTTTCACTGTTCTTATCCACTTTTAGTAGATTTTCTGGGCTAAATATTCTTTCCTTTGCTGTATGGCCTTAGGACAATTTCCAGGAACTTTAATGGGTTGACTTTTTAATCATTTTCACTAGTTATTCTGTTTCACTGAGAAATGAGTCCATGAACCTCCTGAACTGCTATTCCAGAAGTAGGACTCTTCAAAAAAGGAACAGATTCATAGAATCTATGAAATACATATTTAAAGAACTCCATTTAGAGCAAGTTGTTTGATCTTCTCTATTAGAAAATTTCATGGGTCTTCTATTAACTAATCTGCCTAACCACTTCTCTGAGCTTCATTCTTCTTTCTCACAAGCTCTCTAGTAATTCAATTTGCTTTCATTTCTGCTTCCATTAGCTTTCATCTGGAACAAGAAATTGGACATCAGGCCCCCCCACTGGGGGGTTCAGGTAGTTGGAGCGCCGAGCTCCTAACGCTGAGGTCGCCGATTCGATTCCCACGTGGCCAGTGAGCTGCACCCTCTACAACTAAGATTGTGAACAACAGTTCTCCCTGGAGCTGGGCTGCCGTGAGCAGCTGAAGGTTGGTGTGAGTGCCCGGCAGCCGGATGCGAGTGCTGCCGTGAGCTGCTGTGAACAAACGACTCACGACTGGTGACCGACTGCCTCAGCCAGGGGGAACACAGGTCTCATAATATCAGCATGGGTCAGGAAGCTGTGTCCTACACGACTAGACTGAGAAAACGGGAGACAGAAGAAAAGGGGGGGGGGATAAATTGTACATCTCAGTGGATACCCCCAAGGATTTCAGCTCTGCAGGGCCACCTGGAACCTCAGAGTTTGTAGAGGAAGCCCATCCCTCCACAGTACAGTAAGAGCTGGCACTTCTCATACCTGGGGTGATACGGCAGAAGCATCTCCTCTGCAAAATAATAAGTGTCTCCCTCAGAATGGAGGGAAAGAGCTACCTTACAACCTCTCAAACTGCAGGAGTTAATTAGAGTTAAAACCCAGGAGAACCCAGATGGTGACCTGCTAGACCTAATAAAATAAAAATGATTATACCTCAATAGAGCCAACGACTAGTTAGTATGTATCAGCAGGAGCAAAGGAGTACCCCTAGGATTGGATTTTGAGGGTGCTTGAAAACATAAGACTGGATCTGCGAAAATTCACTGACTTGGGGACACTTTGTCAGGATATGAGATATAATGCTAAGCAAGAGGATCGGATGACTTCACTGTAGTAGGGAGGCTCTTAGAAGCCTAGAGAAATCAAAAGCCCACACTGAGCAGAGTAGAAATACCCGAGTTACTTAGAAGGCAATAAAGGCAAATATTAAAAGATGACAGGAGAATGGGCATGCTGGGATGGTTATATTCTGTAGGGTCAGAAGACCCACACGAGACTTACATTTCATGGCAAAGCCCAAAAGTCACAACATTCACTAAGCCATTAGGAATGTATCAATGAGAAGGCACCATATCACTAAGAAGTTCAGTGGTGGCTCTCCTCTGAAGGCCAGGGGTGAGGATAGAAGCACTGAACCAGAGCTGGGCTCATTAACACCTATGGGGATGATGGAGATTTAAAGTACTAGAAGTCACGCGCAAACACTGACCCACCAGAAACAGGAGGCAGCAAGTACCCTAACAAGAGGAACAGGGGCACAGCCAGCAGTCCGTTAAGCACAGGGAGTTGCAAAGATGGCTAATGGAACATGGTCTTGGTAAACATTGCTACATCTAAATGGATCTAAGCAATGGGGTTGTAGGATATAAACAAACAGTGCAAATAAAGGCTGCATAATATCCCTATACTTGTCAGACAAGTGCATCCATTCAAGAGGTGAGAGAATGCAGGACTTCCAGAAGTGACCAGCAGTCAGAAAATAAGCCGTGGCCACAGCCCTGTTGGGAGTTTGGAGAGGAGCATGACACAGAGCCACTTGATGGGCAACTCATTAGTAAGTGATAATTAGAAAACAGAAAACTGGAGGGTGAAAACAAGAGAAGTGAAACTGATGAGCAGAGCAAGAATAGATCCTTTTTCCACATGGCCTTTGGGGTAGGGATAAGAAAGGTGGGGTCAAATAAGAAAGCCTAGACCTTGCACATGGATTCCTTAGGAGGAATGAAATGGAGGTAACAGTTAACATGAGCCCAAACAAAAGCCCAGCCTCAATGCCATGTGCTCCAGGCTGGAATTATTCCTGGAAGAGCAGCTTCATCATCCTATGTACTACGGTTGCAATTGCAGATCTCTCCCCAACCACTTCTATTTGCCAGGTTATATTCATAAACTTAAACCCAAAGCCCTTCTAGCCTTGGCACCTAATTATTCTCAGTCTCTGGATTCACAATCAAACTGAAAATTGAGAATCATAATGTGGGGTTTACAAATACAGAATGGTCATCTCACAAGAAAATTCTGGTCTCAGTAATAGTATCACAGACCCTCTTGATGGCATATTTTCCTTGCTCTTCCCCTGCCTCCCATTCTAACTATAGCTATCCTTCTTATAGCTTCCCATCTTATTTCTGAGGTCCTCGTTCAAACATCTGGATTCCCGCTAAAGCACCAAGGTAGTTGCAGACCCTTCTCTTACCATGGGATGGTGGTAAAGAACCTGATCATGACAATTCTGATAGATTTCTCAACTTCTGCACTACTGATATTTGAGGTCAGATAATTTTTTCTTGTGGGGGACTATACCGTGCATAATAGTATGTTTAGCAGCATCCCCGGCCTTTATACCCAGTAGATGCTAGTAGCACTCCCTGTAGTCATGATAAACAAACATCTGTCCAGACATTGCCATATGCCCCCAACAGCTGGAATATCCCAGATGAGAACCATTATGCAATGAGACCCTGTCAGGTTTTGTAGGAGAAACAGAATCAGATTTTGACAGAATTTTAAAAAATCTTTCTTAGTTTTCAAAATAACATTTATTCATTGAAAGCGCTTCAAAACTGTGGGAAAACATACAAAAAGAAATTAAAATCACAAAATCTTACCATGCAGATTAACTTCTGTGAACATTTTAATGACCATCTTTTCAAGAGTATGGATACATAGTTAAACATGTACAATTTTGCATACATGGTGATTAGTATGCGTACTTTCTTACAATCCCCCTTCCCACTCAAACTCTACTATGGACATCTTTTGAGATAAACAATATCGGTCTGCTTCAATAATTTTAATTCCTGCATAAAATCCCTTTATGTATAATTAAACAGATCTCTATGGTCGGCAACAAGGTTCCTAAATTTTCACGATTAGAAATGGCACTGCAACTAACATCTTTGAACATACGCCTTTGCACAGGCTGAAACTCACACTGTTTCACACTCAACATGTTGTGTGTATCTACAGTATTGCCAGAATTCAAAACTTTACAAAGTGAGTTAGGCAGAGATTTTGTTCCATAGATGTACACAGACTAGGAGAAAGTGAACGGAGAACAAAATAAAATGTGGTAAGTGGCATGGAAATGCAAGGTAGAAATGTTAGCAAGAGATGAAAAGAATATAACTGATGGGGGTCAGGTGTGGCTTCACAGCCATGGGCCTTGAAAGAGTCAGTACAAAACTTAGTCTCATGTTCTTTTTCTTCAAATAGTCATTTATAACAACTGTTTGTTTAAATGCTTATTTCCTTGTTTCCCAGGTTTTTCTTCTTTTTTTTTTTTTTTTTTTTTTTTTACCATGTATTTATCACAGGGCAACAAACATACTGAATCTTCAGTAAAGCTTTGATGAATGAGGATATTTATTGGAAACCTTCGTTCCTGGAGACCATTCTCCTAAAGACAGAGAAGAGAGAATCACATAGGAGCATATGGGCTAAGGATACAAGTTTAAATTCCCTCTCAACTTCCCAAACTCAAAGACAGACCAGGAAACAGGGATGGGCAGGAGAGGAGAGAGGGAGAGTGAAATGTAAATTAATATGTACTTCCTTGATCCTCTACTTCCTCTTCTGAAATGCTTATCCAAGAAGAAATCTCAATGACCTTGCACAAGGGTAATTTGGGATGAATCCTAAGGCTTAAACTAAAATTCAAATAATGTAGAGAAATATTTTACCCTCTTTATTTTCATCTAAAATCTAATATCCCTCCCAAATGCCATCTACTAGTTAGCAGGAGAAAAAAAAAAAAGTTTCAATCTACTTTAAACTTAATTAAATCTGACCACATAAGTATACTTTTAGGAACTGATTGGTCCCCATTGGAAAAAAATAATGTTTGCTCACTCAGAGAGTCTCTCCTTCCCTGTGTCTCTCCCCAAAGTAAGCTGGAAAGAGTGTCTCCAGCAATCTACTGGCATTGAGAAGGGTTTTTCCTGCTGTGGTGCCTGCCACTTGCTGGTCTCTGGCACAATCTCCTTTGTGCACCCAGCAGCAGAACATGCTGCAGGATTCCCCTGCTGCTGAATTGGCTAGATAACTTGGGTCTAGACTTTTAGCAGGGACAACGTTCCTGAGCTGAAGATGCTGTACCAGGATTCTGCTGCCGGCACATCCCCTGAGTTTATTGCCACATCCTCCACCCCAAAAGTTGGCCCAGCAGTCCACAGTACATGATGGCTGAACCAACTCAATCTGCTATGGCAGGTCTATGGCAGCCCACTGCGTTTCAACTGAGCATCCACAGCACACAAATACTCAGGGTATCTTTGCAAAGCTAAACCCCAGGGCCTCCCTCTTCCTGACCACGATGTACTACATTTCTGTGACTGAGTCCTAAACTTGAAACATGGCCAAATCCATTTTGGATATCAAAGACTAATATTACCTCAGTCTTATTTCTTTCTACATTTCCTTTATAAAGAATTCTAATCTCCCTCTTGATAATTGAACCCCTCATGTGCTAAGGAAAACCCTTGTCATGAACTAACGATGCCACCTTCATCTGCATCCTCATCCCCAATGTTGTTGCAGCCTGATGACTACAAAGCCTGTGCTCTTTTCACTTCAGCTCTGGACCTTTCAGCCTGGAAAGTTTCAGGGGGTGTGAAGAGTAGAGGGAGAGAGACTGAAGAAAACTGACTGGTCACATCACATCCTACTACTGGTCTGGAATTTTCACAGAAACATCCTTATTTATTTCTAAAATTCCTTCTTCACAATTAAAAATCGGACATTCTGGAAGCTTGGCCATTCATTCAATACACATTCACAAAGCACTTATTATGTGCAATGTACTCTGACAGGTACGATGTCTAACCAACTCTTAGGTTCCTACTGCTGTTGTAACAATTATCACAGACTTGGTGGTTTACAACCACACATTAAACACTTTACGTTTCTGCAGATGTACAGTCCAAACTGGGTCTCATGGGGGCTAAACACAAACCATTCTCAGGGCTGCATTTCCTTTGGAGTCTCTAGGGGAAAGTCTGTTTCTTTGCCTTTTCCTCCCAAGGAAGAGGATAAACAATTGTTCTAAGTAAAGGTGAAATCATCAACAGACACAGAAAACAAAAATCAAATTTTTCTTTTTACAAATTTGTACCAAAAAACTTTAGAAAAAAGAAAAGCACAGCACTAGCATGGAGGTGAAGCAGAGGGAGAGGAGATGGGACCCATGAACCAGAGCCCTTCTCTGACCTCCACGGACCTTATAATCTCCTCAGCAGGTGGTTATCTCACTAATAATACAAGGAAATGAAGCAGGGAGGGGAAAGAGCACCCCATGAAGAGAGTAAGCCAAGTTGGAAATAGCCAGTCATCATTCCCAGAGGAAAACATCACCACAGAGGGTTATGCTGATTTCTATCCAAACTCCATGTCCCTTTATAGGCCTGGATCACCTCAACTTCAGTTGCATATAGATCAGAACTTATCTCCTAAACTCAACAGCAAGCAAGGTTTCTTGCTTCCATTTGGGATATGTTTGATTTATTGTTATCTTCAATATTCTAGTGATTCCAGTTGTGGAAAACTCATTTTAACTGAGCCTAATACGATCACAATTCCATCTGATACAAGACACAGGCTCTGTCTCTGTCCAATCCTTCTCAGAACACTGGATCCACAGAGGTTTTAAGACCCTGACATGAGACATGAGAGAGAGAATATATATATATATATAAAGAAATATATATATATGTGTGTGTGTGTATATACATATACATATACATACATACATACATACACACATACACACACATATATATATATATATATATATAAATATAAAGAAAGAGCCTGTATCGAGAAAGAGCCTGCCCCTATACTTCGAGACCTTTCTGATTCTAGGCATAAAACCAAAAGCTGGCTTGAGGTCCATGAGGTCCAATTGGCAAATGCTTCCCATGCTCACCACTAAATCCCTGACTGAACACTTGCTGAGCTTCCTGTACTGGTTCCCAGGACATTGCTTCATGGAGGCTTCAGCAGAATAAGATGCAATCATTCAGTGTAAAGGAAAAAGCTTGTATCTATACTTACAATTCTTCTGACACCAATTATGTAGGTTTTCCACACCAGGCAATGCTCAAATTCTCGGCAGATACCAACTTGTTGTCCTACAGTTCAATTTGAACACTAACTACCTGGAGTTAGCACAAACCCATAGGTTAAGGGCTAAGACCCCCACTTCAAACACCAATTGCATGGCCCAGGTTGTCACCCACCTGTACCTCTAACTAACTGGCTATAAATTTGGGGTTTCCAAAATCCACTCCTCAAGTTTGATAATTTGCTTGAACAGCAGGAAAGTGCTTTACTTAGTATTACAGGTTTATATAAAGTATACAACTCAGGAACAGTTAAATGGGAGAGATGTACAGAGCAAGGTATGTGGATAGGGACGAAGAGTTTCTGTGCCCTCCCTGGGCATGCTAACCTCCCAGTACCTCAATGTGTTTATCAATCCAGAAACTCTCCAAACACTGTTGTTTATGGTTTTTAATGGAAGCATGATTGATTAAATCACTGGACGTTGGTGATTATGTCATCTCCCATATCTCCCATGGGGCTGGGGTGGGGGAGTGCTGAAATCTCCACCCTCTAATCACTAAAAACATGATCAATTCCTCTGGTAACCATGCCGAATCCTCCAAAAGTCATCTCATTAGCATAACTCAGGGATGGTTGAAAAGGACTTCTTATGAAAAACAGAAACTGCTCCTTTATCCCTATCACTAAGGATATTCCAAGGGTTTTTGGAACTCTCTGCCAGAAATCAGGATGTAAGGTGTTTTATTGTATCACATCACACAGGGGTTCTCTGTAGTGACGTGGGCAGGTTCAATTCCCTTCTCCCAGCAGAAGCTAAGAAATTTTATGTTTAACTGTTTTTTACAGGCTAGAATCTTTCTTCTTCAGCTGCCTCCCAGACATTGCTTGGGACCACTTTCTTCACCTCTGCCAGACTAACTATTGTCACTACCAACACCTCCTCAGAGGCTTAACCTGGACTCTCAGCAGGGTTACTCCAAGTCTTGGCTCACACAGAATACTCAGATCCATCTGAGCACCTTCCCTGGGGGCTCAGCCGGACACTCAAACACCAGTTAGTACCAAGGGTTGGGAGGTAGAAGCAGTTTGCCTCGATGCAAGCATGAGGAGGCGATTCAACTCTGACTTTGCCTGCATTTTCCTCTCTAGTGTGTACTTTTTCTTCAACAAGCTCCCTGTGCTTTCATGCTTCTGTCACTCTTGAATTCTTTTTTTGCACAAAGACAAGAGCTTGGTCACCTCTACTCCAGGTTGAGTCCACCTGAAGACATCCCTGGGAGCCTCCAGCAACCTCTCTGGCCAGCCAGTCAGGAGACCTTCCCCAACAACTGGATTGATCTCTCCCAAGGAAAGAATAAAGTCATTTTTATCTTTCACTTTCTTTTCATTTCCAGGACTGACTCAGGAAGCCCTTAGCAACATTGAGGGCATAAGCTGAGCACTCAAGGGCCATTAGGGCACTCGCCTCTTGAAGACTCCCAGACAGGATAAGCTGGTCATGAATTGGGCTAGATTGGCTCTAGGCATCTCCCTCAACATCAAAACAATATCAGTACAATGAGGTACACAGTTCCAGTATTATTGAGCCTCCTATTTGTCCCCTCTCAGCTGGGACTCACCTGTGAGGATTATCATGGCTTCCTGAGACTTGGTCCCTCATCACTCTAGCTCTAACTCTGCCCCAGTTTCAGGTCTCTCTCTTCAACTTTCCATCTTGTCCCTTGATCCCAAGTGGGGTCGTTTTTTTTTCTTCCGGCCTCATTCTCCATTTACTGGGCAATCCTCTTACTCCCTATTTTCTTTTGCACCTTGCTCATTTTCATCATCCATAGGCTCGATGTTGGCTCGGCATTCAGACCCTCTGGTCTCCTGTCCGCTCCTAGGTCAGACACCTCTCTTTGGAGGCCTCCCTTTCTGTAGCAATTCTCTGCTTCTTGAGGCACCTTTTCACCTGAAGTTCATGGCACCCCTATATACCAGGTCCAGTTGATTCTGCAGCTGGTCTCACACTGATCTCATAGGTAAAACCCATCTTGTCTTTATTTTTAGATCATTTATTCACTATTTCTACAGACTGTCCTCAGGCCCACTTTTTCCCTTCAGGAGTTTAGTCTCCTTGCCCTTCTTGAAGCCACCTATGAACAATCTGAGGCCCATTCCATAGAAGGTCCGAATACCATTTTGCAAGGTCCTATGCCCTCTATCCAATCAGCCCCCCTTCCCTTGCCTGGGAACATCCATTCTATTCAAAACCCCAAAATCACAGGGGGTCAAGAAATCTCAATATCAAGGATCACCCAGGTTCACCCTTGGGATTTATGGGTCCTGCTAGTCTTATTGTCCAAACCAGGGGACACCTGTATTTTTGTCTGACCTTCTAGTTCCTGTTTTCTTTTTCCAGGCATCATGGGAAATTCTTGGTCAATACCTGAAGACCCATGACTTGGCTGTTTTTGTTTTTTTTTTTTTTTTTCTTTCTTTCTTTCTTTCTTTCTTTCTTTCTTTCTTTCTTTCTTTCTTTCTTTCTTTCTTTTTTAAATTAAAGTTTATTGGGGTGACAATTGTTAGTAAAGTTACATAGATTTCAGGTGTACTTAACTAATTAGAAAGGTTTTAAATTGGATGGCTTAAAGCAACAGAAACTTATTTTCGTTTGCAATATGGCCTGTTCCCAACATGAACTGGAGTTGAGGGAAACTGACCTGAAAATGGAACCCTAAATTATAACACAACCCTCCAACTAGACCTCTCCTGTGAATGAGAAGAGAAATGGACACAGATTCCATATGCACAGGCCTTCAACGCCCTCTATCAAGATCCAGAAAAGAGGGACTCCTGTAAAATGTGTTATACTTACACTCCCCTGGCTGCCCCACCTAAATAGAGTCCTGACCTCTTAGATGAATCCCTCCTACTAGGAAGCTAATTGTCCAGGCAGGTAGGGATCCCTAGGGCAGCCAGATCCAGGGTCAGAACGCCCAGTTTCCTCAGCTTCCTCCTCACCCTCCACTCCACCTACAAGTCTTCTTACCGCATCCCCTCCTGGTGCTTCTCTGTACCCCCTTTGCCAGAAGAGGCAGTTGAACG
The DNA here is from genome assembly GCF_057876585.1 of Rhinolophus sinicus. Taxonomy (NCBI): domain Eukaryota; kingdom Metazoa; phylum Chordata; class Mammalia; order Chiroptera; family Rhinolophidae; genus Rhinolophus; species Rhinolophus sinicus. Next base: position 144,400,863 of record NC_142514.1, on the reverse strand, counting down.
TAGCCCCATAAGACATACCCAGAGTGGAGCTACTTACCACCAGATTCTACCAAACGATGTCTGCTCAGAACGGTTGTAAATGGACCATTAGGATCTGTGTCCCATTCTGCATGACAGACATTCCTGATGCAAAACTAAGCTAAAGGGCTTTTCCAAAGACAGAACTAAATTTACTGATAAATTCCAGGCCTTAACAATGTCTTTTGATCTAACCTGGAGAGACATCCAGATAGTCATGTCCACTTGCTGCCCTACTGAGGAGAAACACAGAATTTGGCTCACAACACAAGGACATAAATAGAGAGGATGGCAGCCACCCAGCCAGCCAGACATCCAGGGGGAGCAAGTGTGGTCCCAAATCAGTTCCCTATCTGGAATTATCAATTGGGGCAAGAAGATCTTACTAAGAGGGACTATACGATTCTTTTCCTAATTGAAGGTATGAAACAATATATAGTCAAACGAGTCAACTATGAAAACGTCAAGGAGGTTATTCAGGAATGGGAAGAAAATCCAGTCTGGTTCCAGGGGTGGCTGGTTGAAGGCTTCAGAAAATTTACCAATAGTGACCCTTTCTCTCCTGAGGGACAATCTCTATTTGTCCAATGCTTCATAAATCTGCTCCTGATATCAGGAGAAAGCTGCAAAAACTTCAATATGGCCCTCAGACCTCAAGGGCTCAATTGTTATATATAGCCTTCAGCATCTTTAACAATCGAGGCCAAGCTGAGGAGGATAAAAAGACCCAGCATCAGAACAGACAGACCAGGCAGCAAGCTCAAATGTGATCGGTTACTGTGAGTAAAGCTCTTCGGCCTCAGGGTCACCAATAGAGTTAAAGAAATGGTGTAAAGGGACATTCCCTGAAGCTCCAAATAGGAGTCTGCTTTAATTGGAAAGTCAGAGCATTAGAGCAACCACTGTCCTCGACACAGGAAATAGATAGCCCCCTGGGCCCTGTCTCCAATGTAACAAACCATGCCACTGGAAGAATGAATACCCCCACCTCTGAAGGGAATGGTGGGTCCCCAAACCAATAATGGCCCTATGTGAAGAGGACTGAAGGGGCCCCGTGGTTCCTGGTGGCTCCTCACAAAAGACGTCTCATGACTACAGAGGAACCCCGGGTGACCCTTGAGGTAGCAGGTAAGAAAATAAATTTTGAAATGATATGGGAGCCATCTATTCCGTCTTAATGGATCATGCAGAGCTCTTGATCCGTAAAGTTTGCACTATCACTGGGTTAGATGACCACGCCCAGAAAACGTACTTCTCCCCACCCCTTTGCTGTCCCCTCACTATACACTGTCTAGTCTCAAGAATTCTTAGTTATGCCAGAATGCCACACTCCTTTAATTGGAAGGGATTGAACGATGATCTGGCAAAAACATACAGGTTCTTAACTCCCCTCGGAAACCCAATCATTTAATATCCCTCTTGGCCTGAGACCCTGGCCCGAGCAAGGTACCTGGGATTCTAATCCCTGCTCATATGTGATCAGTATGAGATAAGGGGATGCTCGGAGAGGCTACGCAGGTACCTCCTTTAAGATCAGGCTAAAGGACATGGCAGGATACCCAGGCAAGTGCCAATACCCCTTGAGCCCTGAAACTCACAGGGGAATAAATTACCTCATTGATAAATTTATCCATCATAGGCTGATAAGCCCCTGCCACTCCCCTTATAACACCCCTACACTTCCTGTACAAAATCGAAATGGAGAATATCATATGACCAGGACTTGAGCGCTATTGATGAGGCTGTAGTTCACCATCACCCGATAGTCCCAAATCCTTATACCCTTTGGACTCAAGTTCCCCATGACACAAAGTGGTTCATGGTACTAGACCTCAAAGATGCATTCTTTTGTATTTCCCTTCACTCTGAGAGTCAGCCATTGTCTGCTTTTCAATGGACGGATCCTGACACCTATGAAACTGCCCCGTATTCCTGGATTGTCCTCCCACAGGGGTTTTGGGGCAGCACCCACCTCTTTGGACAGGCTCTGGAGTGAAACCTCTGGAAATAAAATTGCCCTGAGGGACCATCTTCCAATATGTAGATGATATTCTGATTTGTAGCCCCACCAAACAGGACTCTGATGCTAACACCATCCTAGATCTCCGTTTTCTGGGGGAAAAGGGATGTCACGTACCACCAGCCAAGGCCCAAATCTCTCCTCCAGCCGTTAAATACTTAGGCTGTCATTTGATTCATGGATCTCGATGCCTTTCTATAGACCAAAAAGAAACAAAAATAAAAGCCCTTAAAACCAGTGCACATATTGGGAGGGACTTGCAAGGGAAACCTGGTGATTACACTATGTACCTCCTAAAGCAGAGAGGACACCAACCAGGCCCAGAGACGCTGAGATTTGGGGAAGACCCTTATCCTCCCAATGTAATTCATATCGACCACTGGGGCCCCCACTTAACCACATGGTTTTACTTCTCTTCCCCAAAATGTCCATGTGCCCCACCTAGATATTTGTTCCTCTGTTATCCTACCACAAATATGTACCCCAGTGAGGGCTCCCACAATGGATTTTATCACTCTGTAGCTCTAGCATACCACCGTATTCACAATTCTCAGTTCAAAGGTCAATGTACCCTCAGGTTCCTAGGTCCTCAGGGTATTTCCAGGGATTGTTAATAACATCACACAACCCTGATCCAGGGGAGCCGTAGGACTTATCTTAGCTGGTTTTGGGGCTGCCATCGGTCTAGCGGCCCCTTAGGGAGGATTTGCCTATCATGGGGTCACTTTAAGAAATCTGACAGAGTACGACTACCCTAATGAATAGCACCGGAGATGCCCTCCATAACCTACCATGCTCACTCCATTCACTCACAAGCGTTGTCCTTGGCAACCGATTGGCTCTTGATTGATCATCTGCTAGCCGAACAAGGGGGTGTATGTGCAGTGATTAACAAGACTCGCAGCACCTATATTAATACTACTGGCCAGGTAGAGGAAGATATTAAAAGGATATATGATCACACTAAACGGCTTCATTGTTTCACAAGGAGAAATCCAACAGCTGACTTTGTCTGACAGTCTGAAGAATATTTTGCCTTCCATAACCTGGTGTCTGCCCCTGCTGAGACCCTTGATCTTTATCCTACTACAACTACTGTTCAGACCATGTCTTTTTAACCTCCTCATCAAATTTGTCTCCTCTAGGTCACAGCAGTTCCACATAAAGATGACAGTCCTTCAGAGATTTAAACTGGTACCCTCAACAGACACCACACTGGAGGGAGGTCTTGACCCCCTAGTTCAGGCAGGTATGGATTTTCAGTCCCAGGCTAGGTAGGGACAACACCTCATCTCAACCTGAAGCAACTACAGAAGCCTGATCTTGACGCCTCATGTCCCATGTGATTATGGGTCTGAAAACCTCTCAGGGGGGATTTATAAGGCAGGATAAGTTGCTTAGGGAAACCATCCCCTCCGGGATACAACATGAGGCACCACCCTAGAGTTTCATAACAAGCTGCATCCGGTATCTGCAGCTAGGAAAAAAACAAGAACATGCTTTATCTGGCAGGACCAGTATCCATGACTGGGACCTGACATTTAGCTAATTTTAATGTCATTATAATCCCAATTCCATTGTGGTTATTTTAACTCCCATCATACATGGGAAACCATGACAGTTCTAGCAGCACCAAATAAGGAAGAAAAGAGAGGTGGATAACCCAGGGGGCGGATTCAGTCACTAACTGAGATTAAAAAAAAAACCACTCGGAACTTCCTTAGGGTGACTCAATCTCTGAGTTCCCTTGCACTGCCCTCTCAGGTGTGTACTTGGACTTCAGTAAACTCCCTGTGCTTTCCTGCTTCTGTCTCGCTTTTGTATTTTTTCCTACACGAAGACAAGAACCTGCTCACTCACCACTGCTTCGGGTTGAGTCGGCCTCAGGATATCCCTGAGAGCCTTTGGCAACACCTGGAGCAAATTGAAGACAGGAGCTTGGAGTCAAGGAGACAGGTAGGTGAAGAAGAAGTGAAATAGGGTAGACAGATACAAGGGCAGACTCAAACACTAAAGTAGAAACAGAAATTGATGGAAATAATCATGGGTAACAGAGACAAAGGCAGATTAAGACCTGATAAGAACACAAACATGAATCTGGCATTGTCATTATTCCAAAGCACAGCTCCAAACGTGGGGGAAAGGGACGATATTATCTAAACCAGGGGTGTCCAAACTGCGGCCCGCGGGCCAAGTGCAGCCCGCGATCCATTGTTAATTGGCCTTCAGCAAATTCAAAAAATATATTTAGTTTACTTAAATAAACCAGGTGAGGCAATACGTACTTCACCTAGAGTGAGTGGCCCGGCTGTTTGTGTATTTTACCACATATGGCCCGTGGTGAAAAACGTTGAAAAAAGTTTGGACCCCCCTGATCTAAACAGACAATTAAAGAATTTGGCAATTCGTATTATCAAATAAAAATAAGCATAGACAGGTAAAAAGAGACTTTATTTGAAAGGATTATTGCAAGAAGGGGAAGGAGACTGTTGCAATAGGTAAAACAATACAACCACAGAGCTGCAAGCAACTGACAGGCCAGGCAGAAAGGAATTTTCTTTATAGGGAAGGATCAGTAAGGTTCTGCTAGAAAGAACAGGATATGGAGGGAGTGGGACATTCAGAATGTTTCTCCATGAGGTTTGATGATTCTCAGGCAGGAGTTTTAAGGAGGGATTGTTTGCTGGGTTAGAAGGTAGGCAGGTCAAAGTTCAGGGGCCTGGAGAAAGCACAGAAGCTTAGTTAAGGTGTAGTGATAAATGGAGATAAACAGCTCAGCTCATCTTTTTTGAGGCCAGAGAAACAAAAAGGGAATGTGAAGGGTCTGTATCTGGCCTCATTATAATTGAAAAGGGTAAGCATCAGTGAGTCTTATCTATCCAAGTCATGTGGGGGAAGGGTGGTTCTTTACAGGAAGCCATATCTTAGAGCAAAAGGGTGGATAGATTTCTTTATCTGTTTTCCAGAAATAAGGGGCTCAGGAAAGTTTAACATTGTTGTTATGACAGGTGCTGTTGTAAGCACAGAAGAGAGAGGTACTAACTCAAACTGAAAGATAAATGGACAGCTTCACAAATAAGCAAAATGTTTACCTGGGTCAGGAGTATAAAGCCCTGGGCAGAGACTATGGAGAAGGACTCATGCAATATAATAATATAGGGGAGGAAAATTTTCCCTTCTAAGTTGGTTGGCTGGTCTAATAATTAAATTGACATAAGAAAACCAAGTGTAATTACATACATATGGGAGCCCCACAAAGACATGAAGACTCAAGGCAGTCTGTCAATTAAGGCTTATATACCATCCTGAGCTAGGAAGGGGGGTGGGTGTCTGGAGCTTCAAAGGGGAGGAAGGTAATTCAGAGGAAGATGGAAAGAGCAAATGTTTGGTAAACAAATGTTTGCCATGCCATGCAGATAAATTCTTTCTGATTTAAAAAGTTATCTCTGGTAATAGCTCTTTTCCTGGTACAGGACCCCATCAAAAATACTTTTAGGCAGTCAAGGGAGAGGTTAAAAGCTTTTCCTGAGTCTGCTGGGTCTTAATTAGCTTCACCTCAAAACAATCCATGTGCCAAAATGGCACATGGGGTAGTGTATTCTGCTCCCCCTCACTGTACAGGATTTAGAAAACTGTGAGGTTCAGGAAAGGTGGCAGAGTGCAGTTTCCAAGTGAAGAAAGTGAAGTAGAGCATAGGAAAAGGAACAAGAGTACTTGTGAAAGGAATTAGGTTAATTGTTGCCAGGTTATGTGGGGTCTTGAATGCCAGGACCATGTAATTTGATCATATCATAAACCAATAAAAAGTTTTCAATGTTTTGTAAAATGTAAGTTTCAGGATGAAATGTGAAAGATGGACCACAATAGGAACAGAGACAACAAACTCTAGGGTTTTTCATAGAGAGTAGTCAAATAAATAAGGCAAACTACTGCCCAATATTTAGTAAGTATCCAACAGGGACCACAGTTTGGGGAAAGAAATAGGAAAAAATGGGCTTCAAAGACATAGAAGGGGCCCATGTCACCATTTCCCCTATCAGGATTGGATGGATACCCCAAAGTGGCTAGAGCCAGGAATTTAGGATGAGTTTCTAATTGGATAAGCCATTCTACATAGCTAATCCAACAAGCCCAAAGAGCAGCTCCAAATATGAAATGAATAATAAGATCATCTTGATGTGTCTCATGAAACTGAAGAACAAAAGCACAGACCAGAGAGGCCAGAGGTTACAGAAGATGATAGTTTATTTAAGGAAGGGGATGTAGCTGCCGAACGGGAGGGAGGACCCGAAACGGGGATGCCCACAGCTAAAGCAAAATACTTCGGTTTTTATATTTTCCTTGTGTATCTAAGGAGAAAAGCTGACATCTACTGGTCAGTTTTATCAAATTGTCAGCCTTGAGGAGGCTTTTCAGAAGGCTTTTTGAAACAGTTTGAAACAAACCAGCTGTTCAATGCTAGCTGTCCTGTGCTAAGGATGCTTCCCAGGGCTACAGCCTTGAAGATGTGACAGTCTTTGTCCATTCTACCAGGGAGTTCCTGATTGCCTGCAGTTATGCTAACTAACCTGCCTCAATCCCTCCTCTGAAAAGGAAACCCTAACTGCCATTAGGGAATAAGGGTGTGAGTGCTCTGGCTACTTCAGGCTGAGGAGTGGCATAGAGAGACTGGCAGCGAGGGCCTGTCCAGAGATCTATCTAAAGGTCCCCGTTACACGAACGAGTTGAGGTGAGGTTTTGTAGTTGTGTAGGCCACCGTAGCCAACCAGTAGGTAGTCTGCAAGCTGAGACACACTGTAGGCAACAGCATTGTAGGTAATCCCTATAATAATGAATAAAAGAAAAATGAGAAAAATTTCTTTAAGTCCTGCTAAACTAGGAAGCCAGGAAGTAAGGAAGGAAAAATCCAGAGCAAAGAATCCTGTTATTTTGTTTAATATTGGAAACGATATTATGAATTTGTTGAACTTTATTTTCAATTAACTGTGAGTTATCAGATGTTGAAACAACATAACTCTTTAAAATTTTCACATCCTTGGTTGTGTTTGAGAAGTAGATAATCTATGGCAGCTCTGTTTTCGAGAACTGCTTCTCTGACTTGCCGTAACTCTTGTCCCATGGCGTGGATAGCCTGTGAGGTAGCATTAAGGGCCTTTGCCATTGAGCAAGCTATGTGACTAATCTCTACATAAGGCAATGGTTATAGCAGGCACTACGAAAAGAGATAAGGATACATACTCAGCCAGGCTGAATAAACATACATCGCTGTTACAGCGGGGATCCAGAGTAAGCTCTCTGCGATGTCTAACCTGATGAGGCTTTTGGGGTAAAAAGACAGTCAGTCTCCCAAAAGAACAGGGTCCCCCAGTGCTGTAAGCTGGGACATAAGAGTAGGCAATCTCCCCACAAATGAGAAACCATCCAGCCGGCAATTTGACATGTGCGTTAGCATAACTGATAGAAGTAGTAGAGCTACAGTTTAAGCTGTTACCCGCTGAAAGATTAAAGCGGTGGTTGGAGCAGCCGGTGAAAGTAACACATTGATCAGCCGGAGTTACGGCTCTCACCTGTAGAGAAAATATGCTTATGTCTTTTTGGGGTACTAATGGGACCCGAATTGTAGATATCGGAGTAAGACATTGGTTTATCAGTAAATTGAAAGATGATATAATTATATGACTCAAGGGGGTGCAGACCCCCACCAGACAGGAGGTGAAAGTTCGTGCTACATAGGTCCCTCCAGTAAGACAAGTCTGATACATTCATTATATGTTTGGCTAAATAAACCCATACATTTTCATTCCTTTGGAAGGGCATAGGACTATCTGGAACTCCTCTTTGGAAAACCATCAACAAGAGCAAGACTTGATAATAATACATCGTTAATTGAGTGTCTCTGTTGAATAGCTCATATGTTTTAAGTCTATAGGTGGCGCTGGGGTGTCAGACTTCAGGAACTTTCCAGAGGCCGATTATAATGTAGCCCAGGAATCTAATGCAGACTATTCCTAATCCTAGACCCACCCAAGATAAGTAATGGCCGGATCTAGGATAGCACACGTAAGTGAAGCAACAAAGAAGAGAATAAAAGCTATAGCTAGAAAAATGAATCCCCTTAATATATACTCTTTCTGAAGTTAAATTTTATCATCTGAGTACTTATCTGTATGACGTAGAAGTTTCAGGTCCTCTAGAGGCTGACTGGAATATTTAGGACTTTTATCTTTTTCTTCCTTTTGTGGGGAGTGTGTTTGTCCAGGGCTTGACTCTAAAGTGATGAATCCGAGAGTCAAATTCAGGGACTTTTTTTGCCGTGGGAATAGAGAGAATCACGGTGTAGAGTCCCTTTCACATTATATCTAGCATTGGAGACAGAGAAGGGAGTGATTTAATAAGAACTTCATCCCCTGGGCTAAACAAGCGTTTTTGATCTGCTCGAAGTTGGGCTTCTGACAATTGTTGGATGGCTTGTTGAAATTGTGTTAGAGAGGTTATATGCTGAGTTAATTCTATAGTCTCATGACTGATTAGGAGGTCATTTGTTAGAAAAGGTCTCCCATATAACATTTCAAAGGGGCTTAGGCCACACTTTTAATGGGAGTACTGTGAATGCGAAAGAGAGCTATGGGGGGTAAAGCTATCCAATTTTGACTGGTTTCTGTGATAGCTTTTGAAGATGTCTCTTGATGATGTCATTGGACTTTCTACCTTGCCTGAGGATTGTGGGCTCCAAGCACAGTGGAGGTGATAGTTTATTTCCAGGGTTTTGGATACACCTTCAGTGACTGAGGACTTGAAGGAAGGTCCATTGTCACTTTCAAGAGACCTGGGGAGGCCACACCTAGGTATAATTTCCATAATTAGGACTTTAACTACTTCCATTGCCTTTTCTGTCTTACAAGGAAAGGCTTTGACCCAGTATGTGAAGGCGTCTACCCGTACTAGGACACGCTTATACCCCTTGGCTTTGGGCATACGGGTGAGGTCTAATTGCCAGTCTTCTCCTGGGCATTTGCCTTGTCTTTGTACCCCTATAGGATGTGTTAGAGGGTGATTTTTATAGCAGACTTCACAGGGTGTAAGAATATGTTGTATAGTCTTCTGGAGATCTTTTCCTGTGAATAATCTTTGAGCCATTTGTAAAGTTTTGTCCCTTCCTAGGTGGAAGTTTTGGTGGAGGGTTTTAAGAATTTTTCACTGATTGGCAGGTGGGCATACAAATGACCATCCTCCCCTTGTAACCAATCCATGGGTTGTGCAGTGTAGCCCCTTGTTTTGGCCCAATCTTGTTGTTTTGAGTATATTGGGGCTTAATTTGGGTTGCAGACCCATCCCAAACTAGAGGAGCCAGTATAGGGTTAAAACCCATTTGGGCAGCATTTTTAGCTGCCTGGTCTACTACTCTATTGCCTTCAGAAATTTCATCACTTCCTTTTTTGTGTGCTTTGCAGTGTATGACTGCTATTTCTCAAGCAGAATGTACCACCTGTAGAAGTCAGTTGATCTCTTGGTGATATTTGATGGGTGACCCGTTGGCTGTTAGAAAGCATCTTTCTTTCCAAATGCTTCCATGGGCATGTAACACTAAAGAGGCATGTTTTGAATCTGTATATATATTGGCTCTTTTTCCTTTACTCAGCTCTAGTGCTCAGGTGAGTTATCAACTCAGCCAGTTGTGTGCTGGCCCCCGAGGGAAGACTTGCATTTTCTAAGATGTTATATAGAGTAACAATAGCATATTCGGCCTTCCATGTGTCGTTTTCCATAAAAGAGCTCCCATCAGTAATGAGTGTCCAATCTGGATTTTCTAGGGGTGTTTCTTGTAAATCTGCTATAGCAGCGTATGTCTGTATTAAAACTTGTTGGCTGTCATGAGTTAATTCCTCCTCTGTGTCAGGGAGGAAAGTGGCCAGATTAAGGGTGGAGCAGGTCTGTATTTGGATTATAGGACTTTCTAATAAGAAACTGATACCATAAGAGTGGTTATCTGTAAGCCAGTGACTATTATCAGCATTTAAAAGTCCGTGGATGTGATATTGGGGCAAAAATGGTTTAGTCTTGCCCTACTGTGAGCTTGGTGGCTTTGGGAACTAGGAAAGCAGCCACCACTAGAGCCCGGAGGCAAGCTGGCCAGCCGCATGCTACGAGTTCTAGTTCTTTACATAGATAGCCCACTGGTTGTTGTGAAGGTCCCCTGGGTTGCGTTAAGACTCTTAAAGCCATTCCTTTTTTTTCGTTTGTTTCTGTTACATATAGATGAAAGCCGTTTACAGTAGGAAGGCTTAAAGCTGGGGCACTTAATAGAGCCTGTTTTAAAAGGCTGAAAGTCTGTACTGCCTCTGGGCTCCAAAGTAACAGGTTGGTATTTGCAATCTGAGTGTCTTTGATTAATTGATAGAGAGGGCTGGGCAGTTTCTCCATTTCCCAGAATCCAAAGGCGGCAGTAGTTGGTGATGCCCAGGAAGCCCCTCAGTTGTTTAAGGGTCTTAGGTAGAGGATATGTGGAGATGGGACGGATCCTGTCTTCTCCTACGTCCCTAGTCCCTTCAGAAATAATTAGTCCAAGGTATTTGACAGAAGTTTGACACATTTGGCCCTTGGCCTTGGAAATGTTGTAGCCCTTGGTTGCTAAAAAATTTAAAAGGGCGGTGGTGTCTCGGCTGATGAGGTCTTCAGATGGAGCACATAATAGGAGGTCATCGACATACTGTAAGATCATACAACTATCATAAGAAAATTTTGATGAGACCTTAGAGAGAGCCTGTCCAAATAGATGGGGGCTATCCCTAAATCCTTGGGGGAGGACCGTCCAGGTGAAGCCCGGCTTTCAGGGTCCTCAAAGGCAAAGAGGTATTATGAGTCAGGATGTATGGGTATGCAGAAAAAGGCATCCTTTAGATCTAAAACTGTGAACCATCTGACAGTCTCAGTTATTTGGGCTAAGAGCGTGTAAGGATTTGGAACTATAGGGTATATAGGAGTAACTGCCTCACTGATGGCCCGGGGGTCTTGAACTAACCTCCATTCCCCGTTTGGTTTGGGAATTCCTAAAATGGGGGTATTGCAAGAGCTATTGCATTCTCTAAGAAGGCCTTGTCGTTTGAGATTATTAATGATTGGTATTAGTCCTTTCCATGCCTTAGGTTTTAGAGGGTATTGTTTCCAGCAAGGAAATAGAGTGGGGTCTTTAAGATGAATGTGGACCAGGGTGGCTATTAAGGCATGACCAATTGCCCCCTGTGTGGTCCATATATCGGGGTTGATGCCAGCTTCTATCATCGGGAGGCAGGTAGGAATACTTTCAGGGGCTAAGAAAATAATTGTCCCCAACTCATTCATAATGTCCCTTCCTAATAGTGGGGTGGGATTTTCTCGTATGATCAAGAAAGAATGGGAGAACATTAGGTTACCCCATAGGCAGCCGAAGGGCTGGGAGAAATATTTATTAATTGGCTTGCCTATTACTTTGCGGACAGTAACATGTCGATTGGAGAGGATCCCTGGGTTGGAGAGGAGGATGGAGTAGGTGGCCCCTGTGTCTAGAAGGAATTCAATAGATTTTCCTTCCATTTCTACGGTTACCCAGGGCTCAGGAGTCCCGATGGTTAGATGGGACGAAGGAGCCACTGTTAGAAGCCCTGGACCCCTTCAGTCCCATTTGGGAGTCTGGCTGGACAAGGCTGGCCTCAGGGGTGGAAGCCTCCAAGGACAGTCTGACTTCCAGTGATCCCATTTACAGATGGGACAGGGTCGTGGAGGTCTCCGGGTTGGCTCCAGTCACCGTGGACATTCCTTTTGCCAGTGACGGGACTGCCGGCAACAGTGGCAGTTGGATTTTCCCTGTGGACCCTGTTGGGCTGTAGCCTGTAAGGCAGCCATCAATACTTCTGCCTTTTTTCTTATTTTTTTTCTCCTTGTCCTGGGCTTCCTCCTGGTCCCAATTGTAAAAGACAGTGTTGGCTACCATGAGTAATTGATCCAAGGTAACTTGGGGCCAATAGCCAATTTTTTGTAATTTCTTGCAGATATCTGAGGCAACCTGAATTATAAATTTGTCTTCTAGAAGAATTTCCCCCTGAGGTTGTCTGGCCTTATAGGAGTATATTTAATTAAGGCCTCCCTGAATCTTTCTAAAAAGGCTGAGGGATTTTCTTCCGAATTCTGGCTAATAGTGGACAGTTTTGAATAATTTATGGGTTTGGTCCTAGTTCTCCTCGGTCCCTCTAAAAGGCAAGCCAGAAAGTGTTTTCCCTGCCAATTTCCCATGGCTGTATCAGGGTTCCATTGTGGATTGTTAGGGGGTGCTGCTTGCTTCCCTGCAGGTAAGGACTCCTGAATGGAGTCCCTTCCTGCCTGCCCATCATGATATGCTAGGAACTGATTGTCTCCAAATTTTTCAGCAGCTTGGAGAGCTGCGTGTTTCTCAGAATTAGTGAGAGTCTGGTTTAAGATTAGCGTGGCATCTTTCCAAGAGAAGTCAAAGACCTGGGTTAAGCTTTGGAAAGCTTCTATATATCGGTCAGGGTCAGCTGAAAACTTTCCTAGATCTCCCTTTATTTGTCTGAGATCCTTTAGAGAGAAGGGGAACTGAACCCTGACAGGCCCAAACTCTCCTGGCATTTCCTGTAAAGGAAGGAGATTTGTTCCCACCTGGGGGCGCTTTTGTGCAGGAGATCCTGGATATGGAGGACAATTAGAGGGAGCCGGGATAGGAGCCAGCTCAGGAGGAAGGGCAGGGTATAGAGTCTTGGGACAGACCTCTGACTGATTATCTACTGAGGGGCCGTCCTCTGGAGAGGAGGGTCCTGTTGGAGGTTCCCTTGAATGAGCTCCGTTAGAGGAGGGAGATAAGAAATTACAGCCAAAAGAGCTGGATCAACCTTACACCTTTGGCAGAGTTCTGGATTGTCCCTTAGAGTGAAAAAAACCTGAACATATGGAACTTCTGACCATTTGCTTTCCTGTCTGCAAAACAGATCTAGCTGCATAATAGCATTGTAGTTAATACTTTCCTCTGAAGGTCAAGTCTCCCCATCTTTTAATTTGTTTTGAGGCCAAACCTCTGAACAAAAAAGGCTAGGCACCGCTTCTTCAGAGTCTGAGGGTCAAATCTGTCCCAATGTTTTAAGATGCAATCCAGGGGGGTGAAGGTGCATGAGGAGGGCTGATTGCCTATCTGGAAGGGAGGGAGAAAAGAAAGGCATCCCTTTGCAATTTGTCTCCCAACAACTTTTCTAGAGGGTCCTTCAGAGACCTGAACCAAGGAGACAGCGCGACCGGTTCTGACGAACGTGAGGAGACATGGCGCAGCAGGGTTAGTCACGCTTACCTTGGCTGCCAGGCCCGGGTCCCTGGTGAGCGCCTGCGCATATCCCTGTGTGTCCCCGCCTGGATGTTTGGGGCCGGCCCACAGGCCAATAAAGGGAGTGGCTGATAATCAGATGTTTTAAGGTAGAAGTGTGTACGGCCCGACCCTGGGTGTCTCCGATATTCATGGTGTGAACCATGAAATGGCAGCCTTCCAAATAGAGGTAGTTAAGGAGGGAGTATATGCACAAGGTTTGTAAAGAAGGTATCTTGCTTGGATGGAAGGGTGTGGAAGGAGGCCATGTTGTCCAATATGTGAGGGGGGACAGAAAGAGATATTGGAAGTCCGAAAAGGCTTTGGTCAAAGCTGCTTCCTTAAGGAAATGCAACTCTGGAATATGTCGGTTCTCCCCAAGGACTCTGCCTGATGGTTGGCCAAAACAAAGGTGTAGAAGGAAAGTGGCAAGATATTCAGGACCCCAGGGGTGGTGTCCTAGATGGACGTGGGCTGCTAGACAGTTATTGGAAAATTGGCAACAAGTGGGAAGGTCACAAAAACAACAGAGATGTTAGGTGTGGATGTCAGGACACCCCTATTTGCACTTTAAAACTTGGAGGAGATCCCAATAGGATGATATGAGAGGGTATGCCACATGCCAGTAAATTTTATCCTGAGTAACAAGAGATGTCCTACAGAGACAGAGGTCCATGTTCTTACCTTAAGATGTCTTGAGGCTGGTGGAGAGTGTTGAGGAGTTCTCACAGGGAAGACACCCTGGACCAGCGTTTCAAGAGCTGAGGAGAAACAGTGACAGGATGAAAAGAGCAGCACAGGTGGTGCAGACATTCAACTGGCAACCTTATGAGTTGTCGGACCAGGAAGAGACCAACGAGACCTTTGGGACCCACCACAGAGTAGCCATGGCCAGAGCCCTTCAGTTGTCTCCAAAGGCCCACAATCCTGGCCACACGCCAGTATTCAGCCTCCTCACAGAAAGGAGGGAGGAAAGGCAGCAAAGGAATAGGAGAAAGTAGCAGAGAGGGGGAGGGAGAGGTAGAGGGAGAGTCTCTGAACGATACCCTACCGGGCAGTTGGGCTGGAGGAGGACCCAGGAGCATTCAGAACCCACTGCAGAGTAGCCACAGATACAGCCCTTCAATTTTTGCCAAGAGTCATTCACCCCAACCTCATGCCTTCTTTGGACTTCCCTCCTTACAAGAGAAAGCAAGAGAAAAGGCAGTTTGGACTAAGGCCAACATTCCTCTGGCTCAGCACTGGAGGGGATTGACCAAAGCCCTTCTGCAAAGCCTGCTCTCTGTGGCTTGTAGGTTGGCAGCTGCAGTATTTGCTTTTAACTGGCTGACAGAGACCCAATATTTGTGTGACAGGAGAAAGAGACCAAAAAAAAAAAAAAAAAAAAAAAAAAAAAAGATGAAGGCCTGTAAGGGGGCAAGTAAACAGGCACAGATACTATTTACTTCTTAATCCTGGATGAGCCCCCAAATGATGTGGGAGGTTTTTGGGTGTGCCGGGATTATAGTCTCTTGAAACCAAAGAATGGAAGCACGGACCAGATAGGCCAGAGGTTACACAAGAGGATAGTTTATTAAAGCAAAGGGTTACAGCTCCCAAGTGGGAGAGGGTACCTGAAACTGGGATGCCCACAGCTAAAGCAACAGACTTCTGTTTTGATACTTTTCCTTGTGTATCTGAGGAGAAAAGCTGATGTCTATAAGGAGAAAAGTTGATGTCTACTAGTACAGTTTTATCAAATTCTCAGCCTTGAGGAGGCTTTTTGAAACAAATCAGCTGTTGGGTACCAGCTGTCCTGTGCTAATGATGTTTCCCAGGGCTACAGCCTTAAAGATGTGACTGTCTTTGTCCATTCTACTAGGGAGTTCCTGATTGCCTACAGTTATGCTGACTAACCTGCCTCAATCTAGGATACAAGGCAGAGATTAAGAGGCAAGCTAAAATTTTTAAACTTTTTTTATCGGGATATAATTCTCATATAACATTGGTTTCCATTGTACCACATAATGATTTGATGTGTGTATATATTACAAAATGATCATCACAATAAATCTTGTTAACATCCATCACCACACATGATTACAGTTCTTTTCTTGTGATGAGAACTTTTAAGGTTAACTCTCTTAGCAACTTTCAAACATATAATACGGTATTATCAACTATATTCACCATGGTATACATTACATCTTCAGGACTCACTGAATTTTATAACTATAAATTAATACCTTTTGACCTCCTTCACCCAGTTTGCCCCCCACCTCTGGCAACCACCAATCTGTTCCCCGTGAGTTCTGTTGTTGCCTTTGTCTGTGTGTCTGTATTTGGTTTCCACATACGAGTGAGATCATACCTTTCCTTCTCTGACTGACTTACCAACTTAGCATAATACCTTTAAGGTCCACGTTGCAAATGGCAAGATTTCCTTCTTTTTATGGCTCAATAATATTCCATCTATTTATCCATCCATGGACACTTAGGTTGTTTTATGTTTGACTACTGTAAATAATACTAGAAGAAACATCAGGGTACAGATCTTTTCGAGTTAGTGTTTTCAATTCCTTCGGATATATGCTGGATCGTTAAATAGGATGGATACTGGAAAAGGTTGGACACGGCAAGAAGAGCCTAGAGCAGCTCATTATTAGCACCAGGGTCACAACGCCTCAAACACATAACCTCTAACCACACGATCAAATGTAGCCCAAGTTACTCTCCATCCCATTACCTTCCTTAGCACTTAAACCAATATGAAATTGTGTACATGCCTGACTAGTGCCCTATACACCTGAAGCTAAAGTTGAATGATATTGAATGTTGACTATAATTATATATATATATTCACGAATGTGGATGACAACATAGGAGATGTAGTCAATGGTATAGTAACAGCAACATTCCAAGTCAGAGAGGAATTAGATTGGGGGGCTTATCACTTTGAGAGGTGTCCAAATGTCTATTATATCGCTTTGTACACCTGAAACTAATAAATAAATAAATGAATAAATGAATAAATAATGCATGTAATTCACTTAAAAACTGTATTAAATTATTTTGCTTATTAAGTATTTTCAAGTTTGTAAGCGGCTTCCCCCCACGAGCATGTAAACTTTCTTTTTTTTTTTTTTTTAAGTGGTGAAAGTATAGTTTATTAGGAGAGATAGCACACTTCAAAGAAATAGAAGTGGACCCAAGCAGTAGAGAATGGGCCAATGGCCCAAGGTGGCCTTATTAGGAACACAAGTACACTCCAAACAGTTTGGAGCTGAGCAAAAGAAGAGGCTCTAAAGGCAAAAAGGCCCAAACAGCCAAGGGCCCAGGCTCAAAAAGGTGCATGTAAATTTTCAAAGCATCTAACCTGTCATTCATTAATCATCCCATAGCACCCAGAGCATTTCCCAGGACACTGAAAGCCCTTAATACATATGTGTGGAATAAATGCTGTAATTTTTAACATATCTTTGCTAAGTCTCAGATTCATAATACTTATATGATGTAGTTTGCTTAAAGACACAGTATCTTGATGGGTACAAGAGAGGGGAGTTAGTCAACAAAGAAAAGGTCCGTAGAATGAGCAGGATGAAAATATTGGAGGGGCCTTCTGGACTGGTACCTAGAATATGAGTGCCGGGCTTATAGAGAATTTTTCTTTAAAAGATAGAGGCAGAAATAAGACTAATAAGTGGATAAGATGCATTAATTGGTTCATTTTATTAACAAACATTTATTAAGCCAGAAGTGCTAAATTTCAAACCTTTGTGAGAAATGTGGCAATAAAGGGAATATAAAGTAGATAAAAGCTTATGGAGGAGGCAGGATCCAATCTTTCTTTAAATGGAATAGAAGGCTTGAGCATGTTTTCTTGTCCTCTGCAAAGCAACCATGAAAGTAAGGTACTCAAGATATTTTAGACTTGAGATAATAGTAAACAAGCCCCCAGGGGAGGTGAGTAGAGCAGGATTTAGAGGACTGCAGGGAAAAACACAAAGATGGAATTACCGTCTGAATTTGAAGGTAAAAATAATGGCGAGAGAGGTCTGACCACATGGCTTCTGCATTCTCTAGAGTTAAAAAGTAAGTCACCAAAGATGAGGATCTACCTATGCTGTTGGGTGTAATCTTTCCTGCAATCCCAGCCCTCTCTCTGTGCTTCAGGATTGTGGGTTGAACGGATCCTCTCAAACCTTTTATTAGTTATTTCTCTAACCTCATTGTCTAGCAAAGCACCTGGCAGTTAGGAGGAGATCAATAAGTGTAAGTAATTTAGATGTAAAATTATGAAGATATGTTACGTGAGTGTGGACAGTGAAGAAGAGAGAAGAGTCAAAGATGACACCCTGGGACCTGAGACACTGGGAAGATGGAAACAGGATGAGTGTTTTGAGAAAACAAAAAGAAGAAGAGATTTGGAAAGAAGGTGGTGGGTGCAATTTGGGATGCACTTATTTATATCCCACTTCACAGGACCCCGCTGGTGAGATGCACATCTATGTGCCAGGCTGGCCCTGCAGGGGTTTCATTCCCTTCACCCTTCAGAGATCTAACTTTCTTCTTCCCTCTTCTCAATTATTCACAAACACTCTCCAAGTCCTTGGCTGTTCCTGGTCCGGGGTCCAGTTCAGTTCCTTTCTGTCTTCAAAACAGTGCCTCTTGCTTCAACTGTAGCTAAGGGATTTACTACTAATCACTAGATATACAAGGACAGAAATGTAAAAACCAAGGGAAGGGAAAAATTATCCTCCTGCTATGTGGCTTCAGAATACTTCAGATAACGTCCTAGAAGCCTCGTTAGTCTGAAAGGAAATTAGAATATGGGGTAAACTCGTCCTAGGAATGTCATGTCTAAGTGTGAGCATATACTCCCATATAAATGGGCCCAATGTCTCCCACTGAAATGTACCATAGGAGATGGTATCATGTGCAGTCCTCTATCCTGGCTTAAAATGTGTTTTTATTGTTTTATGTCAACTGTATTGAGGAATAATTTATTCACAATAGGTGCACACATTTAAGGTACACATTTAGATGAACTTTGCCAAGTTGAAAGCACTGAAACCTTGAAACCACTCCCACTATCAAGATACAAAACATTTTCATCATCCCCCAAAAAATATCTAGTGCCCCTTTGCAGTCTATGCCTCACTGTGACCAAGCCGCAGGCAACCATTGTTATGCTTTTTGTAACTATAAATTAGTTTGCATTTCCTGTAAATGCAATAATACAGTTGTGTATTATTTTGTGGATGGCTTCTTTCACAAATCATAGTATTTTTTTTAATTCAACCATGTTGTTGCCTATATGAGTAGTTATCCTTTTCGATTGTTGAGTAGAATTTCATTGTGTACCATGTTTTATTTATCTGTTAACCTACTGATGGACATTGAGGGAATTTCCAATTGGGGGCTATTATGAAAAAAGGTGCTATGAATATCTATACACAAACCTTTATGTGGACATATATTTTTATTTCTCTTGGGGAGATACCTAGAAGTGAAATGTATGAATTGTATGGCAGGTGTATGTTTTACTTTTTACGAAATTGGCAAACAGTCTTCTAAAGCGGTTACCAACAACAGTGTGTGAGAGTTCTAGTTGCTCTCCATTCTCCCTGACACTTGATATTGTCAATCTTTTCAATGTAAGCCATCTAATGAGTGTGTAATGTTATCTCATTACAGTTTTAGTTTGCATTTCCTTGATGACTAATTATGTTCACCATCTTTTCATGTGCTTGTTGACCCTTCCATATCTTCTTTTGTGAACTGTCAGTTCAGACTTTTGCCCATTTTTTATTTCATACTCTTATATATTGTTGAGCTGAAGGAGTGTTCATATAATTGGGATACCAGTCCCTTATTGCATATATGCATTACAAATATTTTCTTTCTTTCGTTTGGCTCTTAATTTTCTTATTGGTATTTTTCAAAGAGCAAAAAGGTTTTAGTTTGATTAGTCTAATTGATCAAATTTTTCTTTCATGACCATGTATTAGACCCTGTTTACCCTCTTCTAGAGCCCTCCTCCCCCCTAAACTATTGTCTGTGTCTATGAGTTTTTGTTCCTTCATTTTGAACACACAATGTGAGATACAATGTATTACAGAATTGTACACCTGAAATCTATGTAACTTTACTAATAGGTGTCACCCCAATAAACTTAAGTTAAAAATTTTTTTTTTCTTTTATAGTTCATAATTTTAATGTGCTAGGAAAGTTTTGCCAACCACACAACCATGGACATTTTTCACTATGTTTTCTTCTAAAACTATCATAGGTTAGCTTTTACATTTAAGCCTTTGGTCTATTTCATCTATTTTGAATTACATTGTGTCTGGTGTGACGTAGGGTCCATGTTTATTTATGTCCAGGTCAATATCTAATTGTTCCAGCATCATTTGTTGAAAAGACTTTCCTTTCCCACTTGAAAATCAGTTTACCATATATGTTTGAGTCCATTTCTGGACTCTTTATCTGTTCCATTTCCATTCATCTATATCTGTCCTTTAACTAACACCAGACTGTTGCTGTTGTTTTTTATTGTAACTACAGTGAGTCTTTAATTCAGACAATGTAATGAACTTTCTATTTTTTTTACATGCATACCCAAACCATATATATATATCCAAATTCCGTAGACAAAAGAGTCAAAAAGAAAAATACCTGTCTCTGAAAGAAGTCATCTTGAGTTATGAATTCCTCAAAGTTTCCTGGCAATCTGAGCTAGGTGGAATTAACAATTTGCATGTTTAACAAGATATAAATCAATGTGGGTTAGAAAACTGAACTATTATCTAAGCTTTCATAATGTCTACCTTACGAACTCTATCCCTTCTCCAGGCAAATTTCTACTGAATATAGCAGAGATAATTATTCTCCCCTTTCTTACTCTTTACTCACACAAACTCAGAACATGAGGATGTGTAACCAGTAGAAAAGAAACTTAGAGTTCGGGGATGTCAGAGAAGATCTCGGAACAAATTCTTATGCAATGTACTGACTGGCCACGGGTGTCCATGCTATTTCATCTGTGTTTCTTAAACCTCGGGAAATTAAAGGAAGAAGTATGTTCTCCCTTTTAAAGGGAATAAGTCAGTTAATAATAAGCCTGTGCCAACCTGCCAGTCTCTGAAAAATTACCTCTTCCCTGTGGCCTGAACTTTGTCCCAAAGGCATTCAAGTTTTTCTCTACTCCTGGCAAACTGTACCTTTAAATCTCTCTCAGACTGACCATGCCCAGGCTTCTCAGACAGCTCAAGCAGCAGAACACAAGTTCTCAGGGTTTCTCTATATGAGGTCTGAGATTGCCTGCTTTCTCTTTTGTGATTACAAGAGATTTGAACTCCAAAACAAGAAAACGTGTGCCTGCAACAATACTTAAGTACAAAGAATGCAGATGAACTTGCCTGTCATGGAAACAACAAAGACTGCTTTGGTCCTTTCTCCTGGTCTTACTGCTCCTTCCTCCACCTGCCCATGACTTCACAATCTATCGAGAGGATTGTCCCATCACAGTAGAGCCTACTAGGCTTGACAGCTCCGTGAAGTACCACAAATTAAATGACCCTGTAAGCATGCCCAGATGGAGAACACTGCCTGTATCCCAAACAATGTTTCATACCCATATCTACTTCTTATCATTAATCTTCTCTATTTCCAAAAGTTTACACTAGTCACTATTCAGACTTTTAATATCATAAGTGAAATTTTGACAGTTGTTTAGCTTTCTTTACATGGAATCACATTGCATGTATTCTTTTGTATTTCGCTTCTTTCTGAAAACTTAATATTGTAAGAATCTCTCATATTCATGTATGTAGCGGTGACATTTGTTTTCATTATGTATAACATTCCATTGTATAAATAAGCCACAATTTATTTACTCATTTGTCTGTGAATGGACGTTTGAATTGTGTCCAGTTTGTGACCTTTAGGAGTAGGGCTGATATAAATATTCTAGTGGATATGTCTTGGTGCATATGTACACACAATTCTATTGGCATACATGTAGGAATAAAAATCTTGACTTATTACTGTTATTTTATGTGATTTCCATGATTTATTGTTTTGTTTGGATTCTTTCTTTCCTACCTTTGTAGTATGATTGAAATTTCTTAATTTCATTTTCTTTTTATATTAGTTAAGATGCAAGCACCCTTTATGCCAGAACTAACCTCAATTTTTAGCCTATACATTCAAAAATAATTTCCTATCAACTTTGCACATGTTCACTATAACCACACACACACACACACACACACACACACACACACACACTCACCTCTTCACAAATACCACCATTCCTATATTGAATCAGTTGGAATTTTAATTATAGATTTGTTTTAATTTATACTTTATAAAATAACAATTATTTACACTACTGTTTTTACTTGTTTCTTTAGTAATTTGATTGACATACAAGATTTCAAATCATAGCACTTCAGAATTTTAATAGTGCTAATATCATGTAGTATTCCATGCTGCTGCTCTGATATCAGTCTGATTTTAACTTATCTGTAAATAACATAATTTGTTCATTTGGTTTTTGTCTGTTTGGTTTTGTTTGTTTGCTTGTTTGTTTTAAATGAAGTATAATTAACATGTTTATTCATTTGTTTAATCTTTAAATTCTATACTCTTTATTCTAAGAGTATAAGAATATTGCCAGGATATAGCTAAATGAAGTTATTATTATTATTATAAATTCTGTTCAACATTTTATGTATATTTTTATTATAAAGAATCAGGTCATATTGCAGCTCTTAAAAATGTTCTATTGCTTCTTTGATAATTTTTCTCCAATACTCTTTCTGATCTATCCTTCTGGAAACCATATTAGAGTCAGTCACACGTTGGCAACACTTCTCGATCTAGTCTACATGTCTCCTTTCAGAGCTCTAGATTTCTTTACAGACTTTTTACTTTCTTTATCCTTTGGAGCTAAATTCTGAAAAATCCCTCAGTTGAACATTCTAGCACAGTCGTACACTGTCTGGTGTATTCATTCAACTATTCAGCTAGAAAGATACTTCCATTGGAAACTAGAACGTAAAATGTCACAAATGAGTTATGTTTCATGTCCAGGCCATCCAGAATGGCAAATTTATTTTTTAAATTAAATTTATTGGGTTGAAATTGGTTAATCACATTATATAAATTTCATGTGTACAACTTTAAAATACAACATCTATCTAGTCTATTGTGTGCTCACCACCCAAACTCTAGTTTCCTTCTATCACCGTGCATTAGATCCCTTTACCCTTTTCATCTTCCCCCCACCTACCTCGTCCTCTGATAACCACCATTCCAGTGTCTCTATCTATGAGTTTATAGTTTAGTTTATTTGTTTTGTTTGTTCATTAGTTGCTTTTCGTTTTGAATCCCACAGAGTGAAATCATATGGTTCTTGAGCTATTCTATCTGTCTTATTTCACTTAGCACAATACTCTCAAGACCCACCCATATTACAACAAATGGCACTATTTCATCTTTTTAAGGCTCAGTAGTATTCCGCTGTGTACATGTACCATACCTTCTTTATATAGTCATCTGTCAAAAGACACATAGATTGTCTCCATGTCTTGGTTATTGTGAATAATGCTGCAATGAACATAGGGGTACATATACCTTTACGAATAATTATTCTCAAATTTTTTCAGGTAGATATACTGAAGGGGGATTGCTAGGACCTATGGTAATTTTTCACAATGCCTGCACAAATTTACATTACCACCAGCAGTGTGCAGGTGTTCCCTTTTCTCCATATCTGCTCCAACACTTGTTATTTCTTGTCTTGTTGATAATGGCCGTTCTAACAAATATGAGGTGGTATCTCATTATGATTTTGATTTGCATTTCACTTACAACTAATGATGTTGAGAATGTTTTAATATATCTGTTGTCCATCTTTATATCCTCCTTGAAAAAGTGGTTATTCAGGTCCTCTGCCCAATCTTTAATCGGATTGTTTGGATTTATTCTGTCCTTGACTTGTATGAGTTCTTTATATATTTTGGACATTAACCACTTATGGAAGGTATCATTTGGAAATATCTTCTGCCATTTGGTGCTTGCCTTTTTGTTTGGTTGATGGTGTCTTTTGCTTTAGAGAAGCTTTTTTACTTTGATGTAGTCCATTTATTTATTTTTTTCTTTGACTTCCCTTGCCTTTAAGCTCAAGTTAACAAAAATCCCTCTGAGACCAAGGTCCATAGTTTATTGCCTATGTTTTATTTTACATATTTTATTGTTTTGGATTTTAATTCAAGTGTTTAATCCATTTCACTTCATTTTTGCGTATAGTGTCAGACAGGACTCTAGTTTCATTCTTTTGTATGTAGCTTTTCAGTTTTCCCAACAATATTTACTAAATAGACATTACTTTCTCCACTGTATGTTTTAGGCTCCTTTGTCAAAAATTAGTTGCTCTAAACAATCAATTTGGTACACCACACTTCACATTAACCTTTAAAAGATAAAAATTATAAAATCATATCAATAGATGCAATGAAAGCATTTGACAACACACAACTTCAATTTATGATCAAAACAATCAATAACATGGTCTAGAAGGAAAGACCCTCAAAATAATAAAGCCCAAATACGACAAACCCTCAGATAATATCATACACAGTGGTGAAAAATGGAAAGCTTTCCCTTCTAAGATCAGAAACAAGAGAAAGATGCCCAACTCCCCACTGTTACTTAACGTAGTACAGGAACTTCAAGCCAAAACAATCAGACAAGAAAATAAAATACAAGGCATTCAAATAAGGAATAAAGAAGTAAAACTGTCACTATTTGCAGATGACATGGCTGTATATATATAAAATCCAAACGACTATTATATGAATAAATAAATACTGTAAAGTTGCAGGAGGCAAATTTATTTTGTACACTTCCCAATTTCTCCACTAAAATTTTCTCCTTAGAATAGTGTTTTTTCAAAATATGATTGAACAGTTGGCAGCATTTATAAAATGAAATTTGAGGTACTTTTTAAAATGATAGGTCCAGAGCCATAAGCAGACCCCTCATAACAGAATCTCTGGAATGGGACTGAAAATCCACATTTTTAAGATGTCCTCGGGTGGTAATTATACAAAATAAAGATTGAGGACAAACACTTGGAAATATTAACTCATGTTTTGAACTCTAAATTGTCTTAAAACCAAGTCCAGTTCAATCAGGCAGAGGAGTGAGGACATTACCATACTAACACCTCCATTAATTTGCTGTAATTTTGCCTTTCTTTGAATAGATCCCTGCCTTCTTTTAATCTATCTCCATAACTCAGCATTCAAATAGACCAAATTGTATGATAGACCAGGAGGAAAAAACATTGTCTAAATCTTTCCAGCATCCCAAAGTATGGGCAAGGAATGTTACCTCCAGGATCAAGTGCTTTTCAGGAGGCAACAATAAAGTTCACAAGACTAAGGGACATTTGTGGCTTCTACTCCTTCCTATTTCTTAAATTTTGTCTTTAATTTTGTAATAGAAATGGTTCAGTCATTATTGCTTCAAATTCTTTGCCTCTTCTATCAGATATTCTTCACTATCTATTAAATTCTTTGAGGCTTTAAAAACTTTACCTTAAAATTTTATCTATCTCTTCTAGATATCTTCATTTGGAAATGTTGGTCTGAATGGTTGATTCTACAGTTAAAGTCTATATTCAAATTTTACTAATATTGGGAAACATGGGAAACATGATGAGAATGAGTATAAGAAGAGGTGACAATTACAGTATACAACAAAGACAGGATACAGATGAAATCTAAGGGAGAGCTTGTGAGTGATGAAAAAGAAGTGAGATTGAAGAGAGATTTAACTGGATAAATTAAAAAGACATGGTAAACTATATTTATAATTTAAACTATATTTATAGGGAAGAAGAAAGTAGAGTAGGATGCCCATCGGCTTGGAAGTACGGTAGTACGATTCAGTGGGACAGGAATGACAGAAAGAGGGAAACCTGAATACTGTGTGAAGTTGAGACATGTGAAAGCTCGTCAATCCCATCTGCTGGCAAAGGACATGTCTTGAAAGCAGTGTGGGGGGGGGGTGGAGAATTGGGGGGAAGCATAACAATAAAACATTGAATCCAAGAGTATTTTGGGTTCATATACACAGATTAGGGTGACAACAGTGTACAGACAATTGTTACAGACATGCACAGTTCATAACACAAACACAGTTATCATAATACAAAGATGACATTAACTAGGGCAGATAAAGAATAAGAAGGGAGGGACAAGTATAGACAACATTAAAAGTACATTGTATTTATTTTTAATGATATAATTAACATATAACATTATGTAGTTTTACCATCTACAACATGTTGATCTGATGCATTTATGTATTACAATATCATTACCAACATAAAGTCAGCCAATACCTGTATCGTGTCACCTCATTATTTCTTTTTATGATGGGAACAATTAAGATCTAGTCTCTTAGCACCATTAAAGTTTATAATATTGTATGTTTATAATCACCATGATGAGCATTAGTTGCCCAGAACTTACTTATCTACTGGTTACAAATTTGTACCTTGAAACAACATCTACCTAATTCCCCCACCTGCCAACCCCTGATATTCATCATTCTATGCTCCTATTTTACAAGTTTGGTGTTTTGGGATTCTACATATACTTGGTGTCATATAGTATTTGTTTTTCTCGTTCTGACTTAGCTCAGCCTAATGCCTTCAAGGTCAATCTACATAGTCATAAGAGGCAGGATTTCCTTCTTTTTCATGGCTGCATAATGTGCGTGCGTGTGTGTGTGTGTGTGTGTGTGTGTGTGTGTGTGTGTGTGTGTGTGTGATCTTGGCTATCGTGAAAAACGGTGCAAAAAACATGGGCATACGTAACTCTCTTCAGTATCCTGTTTTCACTTCTTTTAATATATACCCAGAAGTGGAATTGCTGGATCATATGGTAGTTGTACTTTTAATTTTCAGAGGAACCCCCCATACTATTTTCATATTGGCCCAACAAATTTATATTCCCACCAAGAGTACACAAAGTTTCCCTTTTCTCAACATCTTTGTCAGTAATTCTTCTCTCTCTCTCTCTCTCTCTCTCTCTCTCTCTCTCTCTCTCTCTCTCTCTCTCTTTTAAGGTTCATTGTTCTTAAGTTACAGAGAAAGAAAGAAGAAGAAAGACAAGGATACCTCCTGGAGATTTGATTGTTTGCGTTTAAGGATTTCCTAAATCACTGGCCAGAATTATTGTTACAAAATTAAAGGGTAAGTCAAAGGCCACCGATTTTGTCTGTGGGCTTGTTGTAACTCACACTAGTGAGGTTTCAGTAGTTGGATTTCAACTAAGTTTTTGAGGGTTTATCTTTTTTATGCTACATTGATTTAATTACTACATTTACAACACAACAGGATTCAATCTTATGCAGCAAAACGTACTTTAATCTGAACTTAATTGAATGTATTTATCTAGAGTATTATCAGGTATTTTTCTTCTGAACGGGAATTGAGTGTCTTTCTTTTCTTTTGAAGCACCCTACCCCGAATTTGTTCCTTTGGAGTCTGTTGACAGTACCCGATAGGAAGGACTGCGTGCTGGTAGGGGAGAGGGTTGTTTTATGGTTTGTTTCCTTTTGTAAGAATATAAACAAAACTTATACTTTATTCCATTATTTTCTGCTTGGAATGAACGGTCGGGTTGCAGGTCAGGCTCATACTGTCTTTCCCGCCATAAGTACTTCAGCCCACGAGTCATCTTCTCTTCACATGTATATTCAGTATCAGTTCTTTCCATTGTGCTACAGAGTATGTTCACCTCTCACTAACCAATGTAGCAGCGTGTTACGGCTGTCTGTTCAACTTATTGTCCTGCAATTTTTTCCCACCGCCAAATTCCGTCTTTGGAAATGACCCTACACTTACAATCTTTCACTTGTTTAATAGCTATTTTCTTATTAATTCACTGTCAGCCATCATCTATACCTGTCACTCAAATGAAAACGACAACGAGGTGGACTCTCCAGCAGCTACTTGTCCTCATATCTGTAGTGGTCATCGTGGTTGATTCCTGCTTCTCCCTGAAATTCTCTCCTTCCTGGATGCCACACCAACTAAATTCTCCTGATCTGTCTGTCCCCTTCCCTAGGCTGCTCTTCTGGTTCCAGGCACCCCCTGCTCAACACCAATACACACAGCAGGTCTTGATTTGACTCTATCTTGCTCACCTTTTTTTAAAATTTATTGGAGTGACAATTGTTAATGAAATTACATAGATTTCAGGGGTACAATTCTGTATTACATCATTTATAAATCCCATTGTGTGCTCACCACCCAGAGTCAGTTCTCCTTCCATCACCATATATTTGATCCCCCTTACCCTCATCTCCCATACCCCCTCCCCCCTTACCCTCTGGTAACCACTAAACTATTGTCTGTGTCTATGAGTTTTTGTTTCTCATTTGTTTGTCTTCTTCTTTTGCTGTTTTTGGTTTATATACCACATATCAGTGAAATCACATGGTTCTCTGCTTTTTCTGTCTGACTTATTTCGCTTATCATCATACTCTCAAGATCCATCCATGTTGTCACAAATGTTCCTATATCATCTTTTCTTACCACTTATCTCTTGTTTTCCTGATAATAGTCATTCTAACAGGTGTGAGGTGATATTTCATTGCTGTTTCGTCTGCATTCCCCTGATGATTAGTGATGTTGAGCATCTTCATGTACTTGTTGGCCATTTGGATAACTTATTTGGAAATATGTCTATTTAGTTTATCTGCCAATATTTTAATTGGCTTGTTTGAGTTTTTTGTTATTGAGTTATATGAGGTTTTGTTTTTGTTTGTATTTTGGATATTAACTATCAAATATATGGTTTGCAAATATTTTTCCCCACTCTGCAGGTTACCCTTTCTTTTTTTGTTTGCTTCTTCTGCTGTGCAAAGCTTTTAAGTTTGTAGTAGTCTCACTTGTTGATTTTTGCTTTTCTCACTTTTGTTTTGGTGTCATATAAAAAAAAAATCATTGTAATAAACCATGTCATGGAACTTCTTTCCTATGTTTAAATCTAGTTTTACAATATCAGGTCTTATGTTTAAGACTTTAAACAATTTAGAGTTAATTTTTGTGAGTGGTATAAGATAAGGGTCAATTTCATTTTTCTGTATATGGTTATCCAGTTTCCCAATACCATTTATTGAAGAGACTATCCTTTCCCCATTGAGTGTTCTTGGTTCCTATGTCAATTATTAGTTGACCATATATATATGCAGAAGTTTATTTCTTGGCTTTCTCTTCTGTTTCTTTGGTCTATGTATTTATTTTTATACCAGTACCATATTGTTTTAATTCTTATAGTTTTGCAGTAGAGTTTTAAATTAGGAATTGTGATGCTTCTGGTTTTGTTCTTCTTTCTCAGGATTGCTTTGGCTATTTGGGGTCTTTTATGGTTCCACACAAATTATAATGTTGTTTATTCTATTTCTGTGGAAAAAAATGTAATTGGAATTATAAGGATTATGTTCAACCTATGGATGACTTTGGGTGGTACGGATATTTTAACAATATGAAATGTTCTGCTCTATGAACATGCATATCTTTCCATTTGTTTCTGTCTTCTTCAATTTTTTTCATCAAATTCTTGTTTTTATTGTATAGCTCTTTATCTTCCTCAGTTTCATTTATTCCTAAGTAATGTTTATCATGCTATTGTGAATGGAATTGTTTATTTTTTTTTTTAATGTTTCATTGTTAATGAACGGAAACACACCAATTGCTGTATGTTGATTTTATGTCCTGCAACTTCATTTAATTTATTGATGGTTCCAACAGTTTTTGGTGTTTTTTTGTTTGTTTGTTTCTTTGGTTCGTCCTTATGATTTTTTATATATAAGATTACATTGTCTGCAGTAATGACAATTTTACTCTTCCTTTCCCATTTGGATGTCTTTTATTTCTCTCTCTTGCCTAACTGCTCTAGCTAAAACTTCCAGAACTGTATTGAATAAGAGGCAATAGAGTGGGCACTATTATTGTCTTATTCCTGATCTTAGAGGTAAAGCTTTCAATTTTTCACCATTAAGTATGTTAGCTGTGAGTTTGTTACATATGGCCTTTCTTATGTTGAGGTGTGTTTCTTCTATACACAATTTGTTGAGGGTTTTTATCATGAAAGAATGTTGTAGTTTGTCAAGTGCTTTTGTTGGCCTCTATTGTGATTATGTGATTTTTTTACCTTTCATTTTATTAAGGTGATGTATTATACATTTTTACATTTATTTTTCATTTCCAGTAGACATACAATATTATACTAGTTTCAGGTGTACAACATAGTGACTAGACATTTACATATCTTACAATATGCTCAAAGACCATGCTATGTTTTCTTCTAGGAGTTTTATGATTTCAGAACTTATATTCTAGCCTTTAATCCATTTTCAGTTTATTTTTCTATGTGCTGTAAGAAAGTGGTCTAGGTTCACTTTTGTACATGTCTATCTGTCCAGTTTTCACTGCACCTTTTATC
Source organism: Rhinolophus sinicus (assembly GCF_057876585.1). Taxonomy (NCBI): domain Eukaryota; kingdom Metazoa; phylum Chordata; class Mammalia; order Chiroptera; family Rhinolophidae; genus Rhinolophus; species Rhinolophus sinicus. The sequence continues at coordinate 144,370,973 of NC_142514.1, read as the reverse complement.
GAATATACTGTCTTTACCCCACTGCATATTCTTGTTTGCTTTATCCTAGATTAGTTGACCATATAGGCATGGGTTTATTTCTGGGCTCTCTGTCCTGTCCCATTGATCTATGTGTCTGTTTTTATGACAGCAACATGCTGTTTTGATTACTATAGACTTATAACATTGTTTGATATCAGGTAGCGTGATCCCTATATATCTGTTCTTCTTTGTCAGTATTGCTTTGGTATTTCAGGTACATTTGAAGTTCCATGTAAATTTTAGGATTATTTGTTCTAGTTCTGTGAAAAGTATCATCGATATTTTGATACAGATTACATTGAATCTGCAGATTCCTTAGTGTAGTATAGATATTTTAAATATGTTGCTTCTTTCTACCCATGAGTATGGTGTGGCCTTCTGTTTATTTATATCTTCTTCAATTTCTATCTTCAGTGTGTCATAGTTTAATGAATACAGCTGTTTTACCAACTTGGTTAAATTTATTCCTAGGTATATTTTTATGCAAATGTATTTGTTTTCTTAATTTCTCTTTCTGATAGTTCATTATTAGTGTATAAAATGCAAATGATCTCTGAATATTAATTTTGTATCATGCTACTTTATTGAATTCATTTATTACTTCTAATAGTTTCTTGGTGGAATTGTGAGGGTTCTCTATATATACTATCATGTCACCTGCAAATAATGACAGTTTTGCCTCTCCTTTTCTATTCAGATGCATTTTGTTTCCTTGACTGATTTCTGTGACCAGGACTTCCAATACTGTGTTGAATAAAAGTGGTGAAAGTGGACATCCTTGTCTTGTTCCTGATCTTAAGGAGAACACTTTTAGCTTTTCCCTATAAGGCTATCAGCTGTGGGTTTGTTGTAGATGGCCTTGATTATGTTGAGGTATGTTCCCTCTATCCCCACTTTGCTGAGAGTTTTTATCATGAAGAAATGTTGGATTTTTCTGTATCTATTAATATGATCCTACAATTTTTTTCCTTCATTTTGTTTATGTGGGATAACACACTAATTGATTTGCAGATTTTCTTTTCTTTTTAAATTTATTGGGGTGACAATTGTTAGTGAAATTACATAGATTTCAGGTGTAAAATTCTGTACTACATCATCTATAAATCCCATTGTGTGTTCACCACCCAGAGTCAGTTCTCCTTCCATCACCATATATTTGATCCCCCTTACCTTCACCCCCCACCCCCCGCCCCCCACCCCCCATCCCCCTTACCCTCTGGTAACCACTAAACTATTCTCTGTGTCTATGAGTTTCTGTTTCTCTTTGTTTGTCTTGTTCTTTTGTTGTTTTTGGTTTATATACCACATATCAGTGAAATCACATGGTTCTCTGCTTTTTCTGTCTGACTTATTTCGCTCAGCATTACACTCTCAAGATCCATCCATGTTGTCACAAATGTTCCTATATCATCTTTTCTTACCGCCGAATAGTATTCCATTGTGTATATATACCACAACTTCTTTATCCATTCATCTATCGAAGGACATTTTGGTTGTTTCCATGTCTTTGCCACCATAAACAAAGCTGCAATGAACATTGGAGCACACGTGTTTTTATGGGTAAGTGTTTTCAGATTTTTGGGTTATATACCCAGGAGAGGTATTGCTGGGTCACATGGTAATTCTATTCGTAATTTTTTGAGGAACCTCCAGACTGCCTTCCATAACAGCTGCACCAGTCTGCATTCCCACCAACAGTGTATGAGGGTTCCTTTTTCTCCACAGCCTCTCCAACACTTGTTACTATTTGTCTTGTTGGTGCTAGCCATTCTGACTGGGGTGAGGTGACGTCTCATTGTGGTTTTGATTTGCATTTCTCTGATGATTAGTGATGTGGAGCATTTTTTCATATGTCTATTTGCCATTTGTATGTCCTCTTTGGAGAAATGTCTCTTCAGGTCCTCTGCCCATTTTTCAATTGGGCTGTTTGTTTGTTTTTTGTTGAGTTGCATGATTCCTTGTATATTTTGGATATTAGCCCCCTACCGGAGGCACTGTTTGCAAAAATCTTCTCCCATTCAGTTGGTTGCCTCTTTATTTTGTCGATGGTTTCTTTTGCTGTGCAGAAGCTTTTAAGTTTCATATAGTCCCATTCGTTTATTTTAGCTTTTACTTCCATTGCCTTTGGAGTCAAATTCATAAAATGCTCTTTGAATCCTACATCCATAAGTTTAGTACCTATGTTTTCTTCTACGCAGTTTATTGTGTCAGGTCTTATGCTTAAGTCTTTGATCCATTTTGAATTAATTTTGGTACATGGTTACAGATAGCAGTCCAGTTTCATTATTTTGCACGTGGCTGTCTAATTCTGCCAGCACTATTTATTGAAGGGGCTGCCTTTTTTCCATTGTATGTTTTTTTGCTTCTTTGTCAAAAATTATCTGTCCATATTTAGGTGGTGTTATTTCTGGGTTCTAAATTCTGTTCCATTGGTCTATGTGTCTGTTTATCTGACAATGTCACGCTGTTTTAATTATTGTTGCCCTGTAATACAAGTTAAAGTAAGGTAGTGTGATACCTCCAGCATTATGCTTTTTTCTTAAGATTGCTTTTGCTATTTAGGGTCTTTTGTGGTTCCAAACAAATCTGATGATTTTTTGTTCTATTTCTTTAAAAAATTCCGTTGGAATTTTGATGGAGATTATATAAATCTGTATATTGCTTTGGTTAATATGGCCATTTTAACTATGTTGCTTCTTCCAATCGATGAGCACTGAATGTCTTTCCATTTCTTTGTGTCTTCTTCAATTTCTTTTAAAAACGTCTTATAGTTTTCAGCATATAGGTCTTTCACATCCTTGGTTAAGTTTATTCCTAGGTATTTTATTCTTTTTGTTGCAATTGCAAAAGGAATTATTTTTCTTATTTGTTTTTCTGAGATTTCATTGTTAGTATATAAAAATACAATGGACCTTTGTACATTGATTTTGTAGCCAGCAACCTTACTGTATTTCTTGACTGTTTCTAATAGCTTTTTGGTGGAGTCTTTAGGGTTTTCTATATATATAGCATCATGTCATCTGCAAAGACTGATAATTTAACTTCTTCATTCCCAATTTGGATGCCTTTTATTTCTTTCTCTTGCCTGACTGCTCTGGCAAGGACTTCCAACACTATGTTGAAAAGCAGAGGTGATAGGGGACAGCCCTGTCGTGTTCCTGAACGTAGAGCAAAGGGCTTCAGTTTTTCACCATTAATTATGATATTAGCAGAGGGCTTGTCATATATGGCCTTTATTATGTTAAGGTATTTTCCTTCTATACCTATTTTATTAAGTGTTTTAATCATAAATGGATGTTGAATCTTGTCAAATGCTTTTTCTGCATCAATTGATATAATCATATGATTTTTGTCCTTTATTTTGTTTATGTGATGTATCACATTGATAGATTTGCGTATGTTGAACCATCCTTGTGCCCCGGGGATGAACCCCACTTGGTCGTGATGAATAATCTTTTTAATGCATTGTTGTATTCGATTTGCTAGAATTTCATTTAGGATTTTTGCATCGGTATTCATCAGAGATATTGGTCTGTAGTTTTCATTTTTTGTGCTGTCCTTACCAGGTTTTGGTATCAGGGTAATGTTGGCCTCATAAAATGAGTTAGGGAGTACTGTCTCTTCTTCAATTTTTTGGAAGAGTTTGAGCAGGATTGGTATTAGATCCTCTTTGAAGGTTTGGTAGAATTCACTAGTGAAGCCATCTGGTCCCGGACTTTTGCTTTTGGGAAGGTTTTGGATCACTGATTCAATTTCGTTACTGGTGATTGGTCCGTTTAGATTTTCCAGTTTTTCATGATTCAGCCTTGCAAGGCTATATATTTCTAAGAACTTGTCCATTTCTTCTAGGTTATTGAATTTGGTGGCATATAGTCCTTCATTGTATTCTTGGATGATCCTTTGTATTTCTGTGGTGTCCGTGATAACTTCCCCTTCTTCATTTCTGCTTTTGTTAGTGTCTTCTCTCTTTTTATCTTAGTGCGTCTAGCCTAGGGTTTGTCAATTTTGTTAATCTTTTCAAAGAACCAGCTCTTTGTCACATTAATATTTTCTATTGTCTTTTTGTTCTCTATTTCATTTAGTTCTGCTCTAATTTTTGTTATTTCCTGTCTTCTGCTGCCCTGGGTTTCACTTGTTCTTCTTTTTCTAGTTCTTTAAGGTGTAACATGAGGCTATTTATTTGGGATTTTTCTTGTTTCTTGAGATAGGCCTGTAATGATATAAATTTCCCTCTTAAAACTGCTTTCGCTGCATCCCAAAATTTTGGTAGGATGTATTTTCATTGTCATTTTTCCTATGTATCTTTTAATCGCTGCTTTTTATTTCTTCTTTAACCTCGTTGTTCTTTAAAAGTATGTTGTTTAATCTCCATGTATTCATGGTTTTTTTCTGCTTTCTTTTTGCAGTAGATATCCAATTTCAAAGCCTTGTGATCAGAGAATGTGCTTCGTATGATTTCAATCTTCTTAAATTTGCTGAGGCTAGGTTTATGTCCCAATAGATGGTCTACCCTTGAGAATGTTCCATGTACACTAGGAAAAAAAAATGTGTCGTCTCATGTTTTAGGATAAAGTGCTCTATAAATGTCAATTACGTCTATTTCATCTAATGTGTCATTTAGGGCTGATATTTCTTTATTTATTTTCTGTTTGGATGATCTGCCCATAGCTGTCAATGATGTATTTAGGTCCCCTAGTATAATTGTGTTTTGGTCAATTTCTCCCTTTAGTTCTGTAAGTAGTTGCTTGGTATATTTCTATGTTCCCTGATTGGGGGCATAAATATTGATGACTTCATCAATCAAGTTATGTCTTTTTGTTGTGTAGTCCCCTTTACCATTATGAAATGTCCATCTTTTTCTCTTGTTACATTTTTTACCCTGAAGTCTGTTTCAGCTGATATCAGTATTACTACAGTTGATTTTCTCTGGATGCCATTTGCTTGGAGTGTCAATTTCCACCATTTAACTTTGAGTCTATGTTTGTCCTTGTAGCTGAGATGTGTCTCATGGAGAAAACATATGGTTGGGTTTAGTTTTTTGATCCAATCTGCTGCTCTATGCCTTTCTATTAGTCAGTTTAGTCCATTTACATTTAGGGTGATTGTTGATGTGTGAGGATTTCCTATCATTCTATCTTTAGTTTTCTGATAAGACTGTGTCTGTCTTGTTTCTTTGCCTTTTTGTTGCTATTATTTCTATGTGGTGGAGTATTCTATGATTTTTCCCTCTGTTTCTTCTTTTATTACAGTATATATTTCAGTTCTGGATTTTTTTTTGAGTGGTTACCATTAAGTTTATGTAAAAGAAAGTTTGATATTTAGAGTATTCCATTTTCTTCAGCATGCTTACTTTCTCCATTCCCACGTTCCAGTTCAGGCCTTTACTCTCCCCCTTTGTATGTTTTGGTTGCCACAAATTGTCCCTGTTGATGGTGGTCGAATAGGCTCCTTTAGTATTTCTTGTAGTGCAGGTCGTGTGTTAAAAAATTCCCTCAGCTTCTGTATGTCTGCAAAGGTCTTTATTCCTCCTTCATATCTAAAGGGTATCTTTGCTGGATATATTATTCTTGGCTCATAATTTCTCTCTTTCAATAGTTTGAATATTTGTTTCCACTCCCTCCTGGCTTGGAGAGTTTCTGCTGAAAAATCTGATGGTATTCTAATGGGCTTTCCATTGTAGGTTACTGTCTTCTTTTCCCTGGCTGCTTTGAGGATTCTTTCTGTGTCGTTGATTTTTGACAGCCTCAATACAATATGCCTTGGAGAAGGCCTGTTGGGGTTGAGGTAATTAGGTGTTCTATTTGCTTCTTCAAGGATCCAGTTCTTTCCACAAGTTTGGGAAGTTCTCATTGACCATTTGTTTAAATATACTCTCTGTACCCTTCTCTCTTTCTTCTCCTTCTGGTATGCCAATTATTCTTATATTGCTCTTTCTGATGGAGTCAGAAAGTTCTTGTAGAGTTCTGTCATTTCTTTTAGTCTCAAGCCTCTTTCTTCTTCCATCCATGTCATTTCCAGATTTCTATCTTCGGTGTCACTGATTCTTTCCTCCATCTGGTCAAATCTACTACATAAGCTGGCTATTTCATTCTTCATTTCTTCTATTGAGTTCTTAATCTCCAGAAATTCTACTTGGTTCTTTTTAAAATTTCAATCTCTTTGGTAAAATGCTCATGTTGTTCTTTGATTGTGTTTCTGAGTTCATTAAACTGCCTGTCTGTGTTTTCTTGCATCTCGTTGAGTTTTTTAAGAACTGCAATCTTGAATTCTGTTATTTAAGTCACATATTTCCATATCTTTAAGTTCCTTTTCTGGAGACTTTTCACTTTCTTTCTGAGTTGTTTTGTTGCCTTGGTACTCATAGCCATTAATGATGTATTATTTCTCTTCCTAGACATCTACAGGAGTGAGTTCTGCAAAAGGTTGATAGAAAGAGATCTTTCTTTTGTTTTCTAGCAGGTATTGGTAGAATGTTTTATTTTTTTCTCTGAAGGTAGCCTTTTATTTTCTCTCACACTGTAGTTTTATGTTTTCTCTGCACTATTCTGGCTTCTCACACAATGGGGGGATTCCCTGGAAGACGGGTTTCTCTTCTGTGAACAGTTGGTCTTGGTCACACAGCACCACCAACGTGGGGAGATGTGGAGAGCTTCTGAGGTTTCAAAGGTCTTCCTGCCTGAGATTCAGAGCCTGTGTGCTTCAGCAGCTCTGTTTACTCCTGCAGAGAACCGCCTTGATAGGTGGGGACAGGGGCGGGGTGGGTTGTGAGAGGTGGCCAGAGCAATGGTGGCAACCACCACCACAGCCAGCCCTGCTTCCACAGCTCCCTCCCCTTTGCCAGAACTAGTTGGTCTGTGAGTCCGAGTCTGTGGACCATAGTTCTGAAAACTGCAAATATTCTGTTCTTTTGATCTGACAGTGCTACTGTTCTGCTTCTAGCACCGGGCAAGTGAGGGCAGGGCGAGCTCTGGTAGGGTTGGGAGGGGGCGGCTATTCTCAGTGCCTAAGGCTTCCATTCTCTGCTCTGCAGTGAGGGCTGAAACCACTGTTTTCAGCCTTCTTCCCTCAGTCTTTGCTCCAAGGTCTCTGCCGTGAGCGTTGGGATCAGCCAGGTTATATGCTGTCCCCTCAGCCCTGTGGGCCATAAATGGAGCCCTAGCAGTCCGAGTTCTTCCCCTTTCCGCAGCTGCGGTAGTTCCGGGATGCAGCGAACTATAGTTATTTATAGTATTTTCTGAAAATTTTTTTTATTTCTGTGGTGTCTGTTGTCACTTCTCCTTTTTCATTTCTGATTTTATTAATTTGGGTCCTCTCTCTCTTTTTTTGATGAGTCTGGCTAAAGGTTTGTCAATTAAATCCAACTGGTCTAATGTATCATTTAAGGCCACTGTTTCCATGTTGATTTTCCGTCTGGAGTATGTGTCCCTTGTTGTCAGTGGTGTGTTGAAGTCTCCTACTATGATAGTGTTACTGTTGATCTCTGTCTTTATGTCAGTCAATATCTGTTTTATATATTTAGGTGCTCCTATGTTGGGTGCATAGATGTTTACTAGGGTGATGTCCTCTTGTTGGATTGATCCCTTTATTATTATATAGTGCCCATCTTTGTCTTTTAATATATTCTTCATTTTAAAGTCTATTTTGTCAGGTATAAGTATTATTACTGCAGTTTTTTCTCATTTCCATTTGCATGAAATATCTTACTCCATCCCTTTACTTTTAGCCTGTTTCTTTTGATCTGAGGTGAGTCTCTTGTATACAGCATATGCAAGGGTCTTGTTTTCTTATCCACTGAGCCACCCTATGTCTTTTGATTGGAGCATTTAATCCATTTACAGTTAAAGTGATTATTGATAAGTACATAGTTATTGCCATTTTGTTATTTGTGTTTCTGATCTTAATTAGTTAGATTGTTTTCATCTTTCTTTTGCTTAAAGAAGCCCTTTTAACATCTCCTGCAATGCTGGCTTGGTGTTAATGGATTCCTTTAGCTTATTATTTTCTGGGAAGCTCTTTATCGCTCCTTCAATTTTGAATGATAGCCTTGCTGGATAAAGCAATCTAGGTTGTAGGCCTTTGTTTTCCATCACTTTGAAGACCTCCTGCCACTCCCTTCTGGCCTGCAAAGTTTCTGTAGAAAAGCCAGCTGACTGTCTTATAGGAAGCTCATAGTCTTATGGGAGCACCCTTGTAAATAACTCGCTGTCTGTCTCTTGCTTCCTTTAGGATTCTGTCTTTGTCTTTAACCTTACCATTTTAACATATGTGTCTTGGTATGGGCCTGTTTGGGTTCATCTTGGTTGGAACTCTCTGCACTTCCTGGACTTGTGTGTCAATCTCCTTCACCATGTTATAGAAGCTTTTTCATTATTACTTCAAATATGTTCTCGATCCCTTGCTCCCTCTCTTTTCCTTCTGGTATTCATATGATGTGTACGTTGTTGTATTTGACGTTATCCCACAGGTCTCTTAAACTATTTTCATTGTTTTTTATTCTTTTCTCTTTTTGTTGTTCTGTTTGGGTGATCTCAATCTTGTCTTCTAAATTGCTGATTCGATCTTCTGCTTCATCTAATATGTTGGTAACTCCTTCAAGTGTGTTCTTTATTTCAGTTATTGTATTCTTTAGTTCTAATTGGTTGTTTTTTAGGATTTCTCTCTTTCTTTATGTTCTCACTAAGTTTCTTAAATATGCTTATAATCAGTATTCTAAACTCTGTCTCTGATTGGTTGGTTACCTGTATTTCATTTAGTTCCAATTCCAAAGGTTTCTTCTGTTCTTTTATTTGGGACATGTTTTTTTTTTTCCCCTCACTCTGGCTGACTCTCTGTGTTTGCTTCGATGTATTCGGTGGATCCCCTAGTCTGCATCCTGGAGCCCCGCATCTCCTTAGCCCTGGCTGTGGGACATATCTCCGTACTTCTCCCTTCCCTCTTCCCCTGCTGTCCCAGTTTGCCCACTTTCACGTAATCCTCGTGCAAGTCTCTTAGCTGTTATGTGTGATGAACAGAGAATCCTTTGATGAGTTATAGATGTTCAATCTGTGGTAACTTCCAGGGGAGAACTCAAGACGCCCACCTCACTACCGCAATTTCTATGATGTCAATCCTCTGCTTTAATTTTTATTATTTCTTTTCTCCTGCTTATTTGGATTTAATTTTCTCTTCATTTCCCATGGTGGAAGATAAGATTATTGATTTCAGATCTTTATTCTTTTCTAATATATTCATTCAATGCTATAAATTTCCCTCCAAGCACTGCTTTCACTGTTACAAAAATTTTGATAAGTTGTATAATCAAGCTTTTTTATTATTTTATTTGTCCTCCATTAGATTGACAGCTATACATTCTCTGACTCTTGTATTTGCACATTATACTAGAAACTGCAACATGTATCCATGATTTAACAAAACGTATCTAAATGAACTGAATCTTTGGCCCTCCTCCCAAATACTGCAAGAACATGGGGGCAATTTAAATCCAGTTGGCCACACACTCCAACTTGAATGCAATTGCTATATATTTTAAACACCACTGTTTTATGCATATATATATATATGCATAATATATATATATATATATATATATATATATATATATATATATATATATATATATATATATATATATATATTTGCTCATTTCTTCCTGCAACTCTGACCTTCCACTGGTAACATTTTCCTTCTCCTGAAAAACACACTTTAGTAGTTCCTTCAATGTCTATTTCCTACTGGCAAATTCTGTCAATTTGTTGTTTTAAATTATGGTTTCTCCACTGATGTTCTTTAAAGCTGCACAGAATCCTAGCTCTCAGCTATATTCTTTCAATAAATTAAAGATTCCATTCCATGTCTTCTGGATTCCATCAGAAGACAGTTGAGATGTCAGCTCTCTCTTTCTGTTCATCATTTGATGATGAACTCTGTTTTTCTCTGGATGCTTTCTTTTGTTTGTTTGTTTGTTTTGTTTTGTTTTCTTCAATTTCACTATGATATGTCTGAATGTGAATTTCATTTATTTACCTGTTTGGTGTTTAGCAAGGTCTTAAATTTTGTCTTTAATGATTCAGTCTTTATGCTTCAAATTCTTTACATCTTCTATCACATATTCTTCACTACCTGTTAAATTCTTTGAGGCTTTAAATAGTTTACCTTATTTTTATCTATTAACCTCTACCCTAGATATCTTCATTTGGAAAGGTTGATCTGAATCGTTGAGTCTGCCATTGAAGTCTAGGTTCAAATTTTAGTGATATTGGGAAAGATGTTAAGCAGAAGATGAGAATGGCTGTAAAATGAGATGACAATTACAGCAATCCAACAAAGACATGATGCAGATAAAATTGAAGGGAGAGCTTGTGAGGGATGAAAAACAAGTGAGATTGAAGAGCGATTTAACTGGGTAAAATAAAGAGGCATGGTAAACTATATTTATAGTTTAAAAGATATTTATAGGGAGAAGAAAGAGGAGTAGGACACCCACTGGTTGGAAGTATGGAAGTACCATTCACTAGGACAGGGATTACAGGAAGAGGGGAAACGTGAATACTGTGTGAAGTTGGGACATGCGAAACCTCATCTCATCTACTGGCCAAGGGTATGTCCTGAAGGCAGTGGGTGGAAAAGCATGACAATGATAAAACATTGAATCCAAGAGTATCTTTGGGTCTACATACACAGATTAGGATGACATCAGTATATAGAGACAGTTGTTCATAATACATACACAGTGTATAATACATGCAGTTATTCATAATACAAAGATGATGTTAATTACAGCAGATGAAGAATAAAAAGGAAGTGTCAAGCATAAACCAGGTTAAAAGTGCATTGCATTTATTTTTTTCTAATAAGATATAATTAACATATAACATTGTGTAGGTTTAAGGTCTACAACATGTTAATCTGATATATTTATATATTGCAATATCATTACCACCATAAAGTCAGCTAACGCCTCTATTATGTCACATAATTATTTCTTTTTTTTGGTGGGATCAATTAAGATCTAGTCTCTTAGCTCCATTCAAGTTTATAATATAGTACTTTTTTATCATCACTATACTAAGCATTAGCTACCCAGGGCTTATTTTACCTACTGGTTACAAATTCGTACCTTTAAACAACATCTACCCAATTCCCCCACCTGCAAACCCCTGATAATCATCATTCTATGCTCTCATTTTACAAGTTTGGCTTTTTCAGATTTTACATATAAGTGGTATCATGCAGTACTTGTCATTCTCTGCCTGACTTATCTTACTTAGCATAATGCTCTGATGGTTCATCTATATTGTCACAAATGGCAGGGTTTCCTTCTTTCTCATGGTTGAATAATATTCGAGTGTGTGTGTGTGTGTGTGTGTGTGTGTGTGTGTGTGTGTAATCTTGGCAATTGTGAAAAATGCTGCAACAAACATGAAGTGCATGCATACCTCTTTCAATATCTTGTTTTCAGTTCCTTTAGATATATACCCAGAAGTGGAATTGCTGGATCATATGGTAGTTCTATTTTTAATATTTGGAGGAAACTCCATGCTCTTTCCCATAGTGGCCCAACCAATTTATATTCCCACCAATAGCACATAAGGGTTCCTTTTTTGTCTCGACATATTTGTCAGCACATGTTATCTCTTGTCTCCCTACTAATAGTCATTCTAACAGCTGTGAGGTGATGTCTCATTATGTTTTCATCTGAATTCCCCTGATGATTAGTGATGTTGAGCATGTTTTCATGTACCTTTTGGCCATTTGGATGCCTTCTTTGGAAAAATGTCTATTTAGTTTCTCTGCCCATTTTTTAATTGGATTGTTTGGGGGTTTTTGTTATTGTGTTTTATGAGATTTTTGTTTTTATTTTGGACATTAACTTCTTATCAAATACATGGTTTGCAAATATTTTTTTTCCATTCTGCAGGATGCCCTTTCTTTTCTTATTGCTTCTTTTGCTGTGCAGAAGCTTTTTAGTTTGCTATAGCCTTACTTGTTGATTTTCACTTTTGTCACTTTTGTTTTGGATCATATAAAAAAAAAAATCATTGTAATGAACAATACCAAGGAGTTTCTTTCCTATGTTTACTTCTAGTTTTACAGTATCAGAACTTATGTTTAAGACTTTCAACAATTTAACTTTTGTGAGTGGTGTAAGATAAGCGCACAATTTCATTTTTCTGAACGTTATTATCCAGTTTTCCCAACGCCATTTATTTATTTTTTTTTATTTCAAACTTTTATTCACTTAAGATCTTATACTTAAAAAATTACACATCCAAAAATACATTCTTAGAATTGTAGTTTGTCAGGCATAAAAGAAGATAATCCCTTGCCACTTTTTTCTTTTTTTTACTTTTTTTTATTAGTTTCAGGTGCACAAGACAAAGCAAAACTTAGACGTTTATCATTTATATCAAAGAGACTCCTTTCTCCATCAAGTGTTCTTGGCTTCTATGTCAAATGTTAGTTGACCATATATGCATAAGTTCATTTTTTAGGCTCTTTCTTCTGTTTCCTTGGTCTATGTGTCTATTTTTATACTAGTTCTGAACCGTTTTAATTCCTATAGCTTTGCAGTAGTTTCAAATTAGGAATTGTGATGCCTCTGGCTTTGCTCTTCTTTCTCAGGATTGCTTTGGCTATTTGGGGTCTTTTATGGTTCCACACATAGTATAAGGTTTTGTTTTTTTTCTATTTCTGTAGGGGAAAAAAAGAAATTATAAGGATTTTGTTGAATCTATAGATGGCTTTGGGTGGTATGGACATTTTAACAATATTAATCCTTCCATTCCATGAACATGGATGTCTCTCCATTTGTTTGTGTCTTCTTCAATTTCTTTCATCAAAGTTTTATTGGTTTTATTGTATAGATCTTTCACTTCCCTGGTTAAACTTATTCCTAAGTATTGTTTTTCATGCTGTTGTGAATGGAATAGTTTTATTTTTCTCAAATGTTTCATTGTTAATGTACGGAAATACAACCAATTTCTATATGATGATTTTACATCTTGCAAATTTACTGAATTTTGATTGCTTCCAGCAGTTTTTTGTTTTGTTTTGTCTTTCTTGGGGGGAGGAGAGTTACTCCTTAGGGTTTTTTTTATATAGAAGTGCATATTGTCTGGCAACAATGACAATTTTACTCTTCCTGTCCCATTTGGATGTCTCTTATTTCTTTGTCTTGCCTAATTTCTGTAGCTTAAATTTAAGAGTGGTTGGAATGGGCACCATTGTTTTATTCCTGATTTTAGAGAAAAACCTGTCAATTTTTCACCATTGAGTATGTTAGCTGTACTTTTTAACTATATGGCCTTTATTATGTTGAGATGTGTTTCTCCTCTACCCAATTTTTCAGGGTTTTTATTATGAAAAAACGTTGTAGTTTGCCAAGTGCTTTTTTTGGCCTCTATTATGATGATCATGTGATTTTCATCTTTCATTCTATTAAGGTGATTTATTATAAATTTTTTTAAATTTATTTTTCATTTACACTTGACATACAGTATTATAAGAGTTTCAGGTGTACAGCGTATTGACTAGAGATTTATATACCTTACAAAATGTTCAAAGAGCATATTATGTTTTCTTCCATGAGTTTTATGATTTCAGGTCTGGTATTCCTGTCTTTAATCAATCTTGAGTTTATTTCTGTATATTGTGTAATAAAGCGGTCCAGTTTCACTTTTTTACATGTATCTGTCCAGTTTTCACAGCACCATTTATCGAATATACTGTCTTTATCCCCACTGCATATTCTTGTCTCCTTTAACCTAGATTAGTTGACCATATAGGCATGGGTTTACTTCTGGGTTCTCTGTTCTGTCTCATTGATGTATGTGTCTGTTTGTATGCCAATAACATGCTGTTTTGCTTATTATAGCCTTAAAATATAGAATAATTTCAGGTAGTGTGATACCTACAACTCTGTTCTTCTTTCTCAATATTGATTTGGTCATTCAGGGTTGTTTGTGGTTCCATATAAATTTTAGGATTATTGATCTAGTTCTGTGAAATTGGTATTTTGATATGGATTACATTGAATCCACAGATGCTTAGGGTAGTATGGACATTTTAACGATGTTGTTTCTTTCTATCCATGGGCATGGTATAGCCTTCTATTTATTTGTATCTTTTTCAATTTCTTTTCAATGTGACATAGTTTTCTGAATACAGCTCTTTTATGTCCTTGGTTAAATTTATTTCTTGGTATTTTATTCTTTTTGATGCAATTATAAATGGGATTTTTTCTTAATTTATCTTTCTGATAGTTCATTATTAGTGTATAAAAATGCAAATGATTTCTGAATATTAATTTTGTATCATGCTAGTTTACTGAATCATTTATTAGTTCTAACAGTTTTGGGGTGGAATCATGAGGGTTCTGTATATATAATATCATGCCATCTCCAAACAATGACAGTTTTACCTCTCTTTTCCAATTCAGATGCATTTTTTTACTTGGCTGTTTTCAGTGACTAGGACTTCCAATGCTATGTTGAATAAAATTGATGAAAGTGGATATCCTTGTCCTATTCCTGATCTTAAAAAGAACACTTTTACCTTGTCCCCTTTAAGTATATTAGCTGTGGGTTTGTTGTATATGGCCTTCATTATGTTGAGGTATGTTCCCTCTATCCTCACTTTGCTCAGAGTTTTTATTATGAATGAACGTTGGATTTTGTCAAATGCTTTTTCTGTATCTATTGATATGATCATATGATTTTTATACTTCATTTCGTTTATTTTGTTTACATGATGTAGCATGTTAATTAATTGGCAGATTTTGAACCAACTTGCATCCCAGGAATAAACCTTACATGACGATGTATGTGATCTTTTCAATATATTGTTGAAATCAGTTTACTAACATTCTGTTGAAGATCATCAGAGGTATTGGCCTATAATTTTCTTTCTTTTTGTTTTTTGTTTGTTTTGTTTGTGTGTGTGCACGTGTGTGTGTGTGTGTGTGTGTGTGTGTGTGTGTGTGTGTCTTTACCTAGTTTGGGTATCCAGGGAATGCTGGCCTTGCAAAATAAGTTCAGAACTCTTCCTTCCACTTTAATTTTTTTGGAATAGTTTGAAAAGAACAGGTATTAGTCTTTCTTTGAATGTTTGGTAAAATTCACCTGTGAAGCCATCCAGTGCAGGACTTTTGCTTGTTAGGAGTTTTTTGATTTATGATTCAATTTCCTTAGTACTAATCAGTTTATTCACATTTTCTGTTTCTTCCTGATTCAGTCTTGGAAGATTATATGTTTCAAGGAATTTATCCATTTCTTCCAGGTTGTCCCATTCGTTGGCATAGAATTGTTCATAGTATTTTGTTTTGTGGTTATCATGAGGCTAACATAAAACACCTCATAGATAAAACAGTTCATTTTAAGCTAATAACAACTTAACTTTGTCTATAAAAGTCCCACCCTTTTATTACCCTTTATATTATTAATGTCATAATATACCCTTCATATATTGTGTGTTTATTAAATATTATAGTAGCTATTGTTATTTTTCATATTCTTTTCCTTTCACCATTATACTAGAGTTAACTGGTTAACATACCATCCTATTACAAAATTAGCCATCTAAATATTTACCTTTACCAGTGTGTTGTATAATTTGATAAATGTTTTCATGTTGCATTGGCACAGTGCATCTTTTCATTTCAGCATAAAGAACGATTTTCAGCATTTCTTGCAAGGCAGGTCAAGTGGTGATGAACTCCGTCAGCTTTTGTTTGTCTGGGCAAGTATTTATTTCTCCTTCATATCTGAAGGATAACTTAGCCAGAGTATTCTTGGCTAGCAATTTCTTTTCCTTTCAACACTTTGAATAAGTCATCCCACTCTCTGCAGGACTGTGGGTTTCTGCTGAGAAATCCACTGATAGCAAAGGAACTACAAAGGGAGTTCCTTTGTAGGTTACAATCTTTTTTTTCCCCCCTGTCTGGTGATACTCTCTGTCTTAGATTTTTCACAGTTTCATTATATGGTGTCTTGGAGACAGTCTTTTTGCATTAAGATATAGGGTTATCTATCAGCTTTGTGAACGTAGATGTCCAATTCTCTCCCCAGGATTGGGAAGTCCACAGCTATTATTTATTTAAATAAACTTTCTGCACCCCCTCCCCCTCTTCTTCTTGTAGAATCATGTTTATTCCAATTTTTGTTCTTTTTACGGAATCCCATAGATTATGGAGGCTTTCTTTCCTTTTTTCCATTCTTTATTCTTCTCTACGTTGTTTCAAGCTTCCTGCCATCTAACTCACTCTAGCTTCCACTTACTCTACTTTAATAAAGATGCTATCTGTTACAGTTTCCATTTCATTCATTAAATTTTTCAATTCCAGAATGATTTCTATTTCTTTGGTGTATATCTCATTTTGTTCACATATTTTTCTCTGATTTTGTTAAATTGTCTTTCTGAGCTTCCCTGTTGCTTGTTGAGTTTCTTCAAAACAGCTTTTTTGAATTCATTGTCAGTCAGTTCACAAAATTCCATTCCTTTAAGCTGGCTTATTGGAGAATTCTTATTATCTTTTGATGATGACATCTTTCCTTGATTTTTCATGACCTTGTAGTATTGCATCGTTGCCTTTGCATTTGAAGTAGCAAACACCTCCTTAAATCTTTACTAGTTGCCTTCAGATGGGCAATTCTGTTTATTGGTGCTAATTATATCTAGTTTTTAGCTGCCTTTGTGTGGCCACCTACTCCACTCTTCTTGCTCTCTCTTCTGGCAGAGTTCTTAAGCTTTTATGTCTTCTCTGGATCTTACAACTCACCAGTGTGGCTACTGGAAACTTCTCTTTTGTTTTCCAGAAGGCGGTGCGATAGCTCTTGTGTGTGGTCTCTCCCCTGAACACAGATCCTAGTGTTTTTCTGATAGCAATACATTTACTATACTAGCTCTCATTGCTGAGCCCAGAAGCGTATACAAGGAGCAAGCCACAAGGTAGGTAGAGTTATGGGTTCAGCCCTCGGGTATTGGGGGTGCCTGCACACCCAGTGGGGAGATTTTCTGGTGAGGTTCTCTCAGAGGCACATGGGAGGCCTTCCTGCTAAAGTCCTGAACAGGATCAGGAGGAACCTTGTTCCTTTAACGCCCTTTGATATTCTTATCTGCCTCTGTCCCATCTCTTACCTCCCACAGTCATGGAGGTCATGCCCCAATATTCTGGGTGCTGCTAGAAAGCAATATGTATTTTGACCCCTGTCTGACACAACTGGGATACCTAGGCACTGACACACCACTTTCCATTTCCCTCACTGAAAGATCGCCACCACCAGATACTTCAGCCTATGTACTGTCACCAAACTCATGCTGGACACTCTCCTTGGGAAGACTGGACTTCTACAAATTCTCTCTCATCTGTGGGCATACGCCCAGGTCAGCACTCTAAAGGTGTTTTTCCAACCATTGGCAGATGGTGGGCACAGCTTTGCTGGCTCTACTGTTTCCACAGCCCATAGTGAGGTCTTGTGCCTATTACAAGATACAGGGGGGCGAGACTCCTTTCACATCCTTTGGTATATGCTGCTACATCCCACAATTCCCACAGGGGCACTTTTGTTTCTGGATATGTGTCTGATTAGTTGTTTTAAAATGGGGACAAAAAGGAAGAAGATCTGCCACCATGATGCTAACATCTAGAAGTGCGTATTAAAGGACAGGGAAGTAAATAAATATCACAAAAGGCCCTAAGAAGGAGTGACAGAGACAGGAAGAAAAGTATTCACACAGGTTCAAGAGAAACTAACTAAGGAATGATAAATGGTGGAACCATTCTGTTTTTAAAATAAACATCAAGCTATCAAACTCATGTATATTTTCAAACAGCAATTCCCAGCGTAATACTCTCCAAGCAATTGATTCTGTGTAATAGGAAGTGTCAAAAGCCAGGCTTTTAAGTTGCAATTCCTATGTAGGGAAGATGTTAAGAAAATTCACCTTCATTGGCTGATGTTAGTTTTGTTGTTGTTGTTGCTGTTGTTCCCTCACATGAGAGACTGCATGTGAGGTGATGGTTAGCTTAAGGTTAAGAGAGTTCTCCCTCGCCTCATCCCCGGTAGGGGAGATAAGAGGTGAAGCAGCTTCTTTTTGTCTGTTTCCCCCGCATCGGCAGATAAGGTGAAGAAGTAACTAAGTTATATCAGAATGACATAACAGCTACGTTGCAAGGCTTTGGAAGGCCTTGGGCCGATGATCCCAGGCAAGAATAATGTTTGTCCAAATGAACAGGCCCTTCAGCCAAATAAACAATATTTTTATCACAGTAACTGCCAAACCCTCCCAGAACTGACCATTCCCTGAGGGGGAGGCAGAAACAAGGAGCTTGGCTCTAAGTCACATTAAAAAGAGATATAAGACAGGTCTCAGTTTGCAGTGTGTTCATCATCCACCCTTGGTAATTCTTCATCATTTTAGCATGCTTGGGAGTTAGCAAGCAGCAGTGGGAGACACCGCAGTTTTTTCCAGCCGCAGATCTGGCAAGGTTTTGATTCCTGACTTTTCCAGTGTTGGTTCCCCATTTGGTTTGGTGAGCTTCTTTGGGGTATCATTGTTAATATATATATGGGTGTGTATATGTATGTGTGTGTATATATATATATATATATTCCTTACCTGCCTTTACTTTCTGTCATTAGCACAATCTATTAATTGCCTTTGTCTTTTGCTATTGCATATTGCTAAATAAATTAATTAGATATTGCTAAATAAATTAATTAGTACCTCTCTAGTGCGTGCTCTTCTTTCTTTTTCCCACACGACGTTACACCCTGGAAACTGAAATGGCAGTCCATGTTCAGAACACCCACAAAGAAGTCTTACACACACACATTTTTAAGCAGTGTTAAAATGCATTTGTTGAAACAATGAAAGGAGGGGATGAAAAAGCCTTAAAGACTTGCATCTTTACTACACTAACCCTGTTGGCAAATGTGGCTGACACTTCTTTAGGGCACGACACAGGCTAACTGAGTATCTTTTGTTTTCACAGCCATGGACACAGCAAAGTCCACCGCTGATGAGCCCCTTCTTAGAGGCAAAAAAGGGCAAGATCTCCAACAGATGCTGAGAGACGTAGGACTGGCGGTTGAGTACTGGTTGCCCAAGCTGCAGGAACAGCTGGGTGTGACCTGTGCCCAGGCCTTACAACACCTAGAAGACAAAGACCTCCAGCAGCTGAAATCCCAGGCACAATATCCCTGGGAGAAAAGGGCCCTGGAGAAGCTGCTTAACCTGTCACACTCAAATAGTCTTTCAGAGTTCCAGGAGTCTCAGGTGAAAATGATAAAGAAAAAGCAAAAGAGGGCAGAGCAGGTGCTGCAGGAGCTAAAAGACTTACTGTCAGAAGGAAGACAACAACAAGAAGAGGCAGTGAGGAAAAAAGAGACAGAACTAAGGCAGGCGATGGAGATCCCCAAAGAGTACTGGCCACCCCTTGAAAAGTGCCTAAGAGAAGTCATGGAAAACATGCAGAGACAACTCAACCTCATGGAGGGGACACTGTCTCACAGGCAAAACCTCCCAGATAGAGATCTGGTGAGATGGGCATCTAGAGGACTGGCCCTGCAGGGAATTTACAAAACCAGACACCAAAGGGACCTTATAGAGAAGAGAGAGGAACTACTCAGTGTCCCCAAGGAGTTCTTACTCTTTGGCCCAGAGCAGGACACAAGAATGGAAACAAAGGAATTTACATCTTCTCAAGCAGAATCTATGTTCACCCAGACATTACAGAAGATGGGCATCAGCGTAACTGCTCGAGCCAAGGGCGGCGGTTGGGGATTTAGCTTGGAAGCTGGTATGGATTACAGCAAACATTCAGAATCCAAGGAAACCCATCAATCGCGTTCTGATCACTCTCATTTCTGCTCTACCAAGTTCATCTATTTCCCACTCGCCTCCTTCCACTTTCGCATTGATCAGCTCCAGTTCTCCAAGGCTGCTCTAGAGGAATTGAAATGCATTGAAGACGTCCTGGGTCTGCCTGCAGGCCCAGACAGACTCCCCTTGTTAAGGCCCAGGGCTAAAGCTTTCTTCCGCAGGTTTGGCTCTCATGCTAACCAGGGCCCCCTGCACCTGGGAGGAATCTACTGCTGGAAAGCCATTTCAGAGGGTTTCCGAAGTGAGCAGATGGCAGAAGTGAAACAGCAGGCAGCAGAGTCCCTGAATAGTTACATAAGGGGCAGCTACAGTGGCTTTGGAGTGAAAGTCCCTGCAGGTGTGGATGTGTCAGACTCTCATTCAAATGCATCCTCCCAAAACACAACCTGCCAAAATCTACAAACCAAAGTCCAACTATCTGTGGCCCACACAGGGGGCCCACCAGAAGCAAATAGCTTTCTGCAGTGGAAAGCTGGCCTAGTTGCCAGTAATCAAACCTGGTGTGTCATTGACCGGGGACTTCAGCTGGTGCCTATTTGGGACATCATCCTCTCCAGTCACAGAAGGGATTTTAAGGATCCTCTTCAGGTAGCTAACTTCCTGAAAGACAGCTACACTGCTCTGACTGGCCTCACTGCCCACATCCAGGATGGAGAAGAATTATTGAGTGTTGGGAAGGAGGCTAGGGTTTTCCTAGAGGAAGTGAAATCCTGGGAGGTATCTGATCCAGAAGAGCAGCTTAAAAGGCTGATAAATTTCATGCAAATGTTGAGTCAAAAAATTAAAAGTTATGACATTTGGGTTAACATATGCCTCACAGATGCGGCTCTGCAGAATTTTCTGATAAACACTGTTAACTTCTGCAAAGACTCTTCCATTTATAAAACCAAATTTATTAAATATCAGTTGCGCAGCCTTTTGGATCCTCACATCTACAGGGTGACAAACTTTCCTCAGGCTCATTCCATCATGCAGTGGGTCTTCCAGTCAGAGTCAGAGGGAAAGCATATCAACATCTCTGAGTTTTCTGAATTAATTAAAATCTTAAAGGAAACACAGAATGACCTCAGGGAAGTGAAGGCCAGATCTGAGTCTGCAGAAACAGTGGAGGAAGCTCAAAGAAAGGCCACTTATGAGGTGAGCTTGTCTCTTAGCTGCTTCTTGAATTACCTCCAGGAAACAGAGCAGCCAGACACACAGCTCTTGCTACTTAACATTGCAGCTGGTGCAGGATATCATGTGGGAAACCACTCTTTTCAGTATCTCCTGGGGTGTGATGAGATAGACTTCCTACTGAATGAAATGCAAACTGCCCAAGATAAATACCAGGAGCTCAAAAATATTTGCACCTACAGAGCTCAGGCATTCCTGATACTCATAGGTCTTACAGCTACTGCAGGAGTCACAGCTGTGTCTCCAGAGGAGAAAACACAACGCTTGGCATTAATAAGACAACACATGGGCCAATCTTTGCCTAAAGAAGTTGTACACGCCCTCACCAAATTTGAAGAAGATCATAATTGGAAAGACCTAGAGGGAGACTTGAGATTGCTCATTGATGGGAATTATGAAGCCACCACCTCTTCACTGCAAATGGAGGAGGTGAGAAAAAATTTGCAAAGCATCTTCCATGAAAAGAAAGTGCCCCATGAACCACATGATAATGAAAACAGCAAATGGGAAGTCATAGAAGATGGAGCCTTCCAAGAGTTACTCCAGCGTTTAGGCCTAGAATGTTACTATCCGAAAAGGATGAGCAGAGCTAACTTCCATCTGATCTACAAGGCTTCTGTGTACAACAGCCAGCCCAGCTCTGAACGGGAGCTTCCCTTCTATTTCCTGGAGAAGCTACTGATGCTGGATTATGGGCTGAGATACCTGGTCTTCAGAGATGACAGAAACACACAGAATGAAGTCTATCCAAGTGCCTTGAATCAAGAAAATGAGGCTTTTGATCCACATGAAGACTTGTTTGAAGACACAGAGGCTCCTGCTAATCCTTCAGCCACTAATCGTAGGCCCCATATTCATCCTATGGATATTCAGATGGCAATTCTTCACTGTGCAGACAATATTGCCAGACAATATATTTTGGCAAAACTTGCCATTTGTCAGTTTGCCCTCCCCTTTCTCATACCAAATCCCTGCAGTTCTGATATTGAATTCTCTCTCTGGTCTCTCCGTCAAATTAGAAGGAGCTGGCATGAAGCCAGGAAATCAACAAAAGAAGAGAAGAACAATTACAAGAATAAGCAGATGTGTTGTGTCTCTACCCCCATTGTGTCTTTTATTAGAGTTGGAAATGGCTTCTCTGCTTCCAAATCTCAGATCATGAACTGTCTCCTCAGTAAACGTAAACATGATATCTTTTTTCACCGACACTGCAGAGGAAGCAGCAAAGACTGTCTCCTGATGGGGGGTGTGGTGGAAGTCTGCTGGTTCTGTCCTGGGGGGGAAGATGAGGACAGATTTGACAACTGCTTGACCTTCACCAATCTTCATGGAGATGCAAAAGAACATAAGAAGCAACTCACCTTCCTGCAGGAGGTCTCTTCTCTCATTGTTGTCCTCATGTCAACCTCAGATGACAATAAAGAAAACCGGAAAATTGTCCGTGATCTGAGTCAGTCACCAAGACCTTTGATCTGTTTGCTTGATAACAAAGAAAAAAACATGGCCAATAATTCTAACCAGAAAGCGATCATTGGGATCAGGAACAGAAATGAGGCGGAATTAACAGAGGAGCTCGCGACTACAATCAGACGTTTGCTAGAGCTCTCACACACTGCTCTGAGCATGGAGGACTGTTCCCAGATTGCTCACAAGCAAGGATTCTTTATTGATGAAGACCAGAGAGATTGCAGGGAAGCCAAAGAAAAGGCAGAGATCCTAATGGCCCTACTGAAAGAAAAGAAGATATCTCAGGTGAAGGAAAACTTTCTACCCCTTCAAGGACAACTGTGGCACCTTTGGTGTAAAAAGGACAAAGAACTCTATCACCTGAGAGAAAAGGGGAATCGGAGCATTGAACAACACAAATGTGAGATTGAGACAGAAAAACAAAGAATACGGCGCCATCAGTTGACCAAAGCCTTTCCTCTCAATGATTTAATACGCTCTGTCCTTGAAATTCTCCAAACACATTCAGAAACTCACAGCACACTCTACTTTTTCCTATGGCTGAGTATGTTTTTGAACAACCTGACTGCAGGACACTTGGAAGAACTGAATGAAAAGCAAAAGTCTTTGTGGTCATGTATACAAACAGAAAAGCAAAAGGCACCAAATAGCAACAACCTGAAACGTTGGCAAAATAGGATAGAAGCTATCTCCGTAGAGATTAATGACTGTACCTTGGGAATTGAGCACCTTCTGAGAGAGGTTGGCCAGATCTATGAAGCTCTGGAAGAAGCTTCTTCCACAAAAGATACCATTTTTCTCTCCCTTCCCCAGATTGCTGCAGATCTAATGATATCTGGTGTTTCCACTGAGCTGATGGATGGGGATGCTTCCTATGTACCTCTAAAGTGGGTGACAGCTGTTTTTGACAAGCTCTCTGAGAAACTTGGAAACAAACGACTTTTTATTCTCTCTATCCTTGGCCTGCAGAGCTCAGGGAAGTCCACCCTGCTGAATGCACTCTTTGGGCTGCAGTTCACTGTCAGTGCTGGGAGGTGTACCCAGGGGGCCTACATGCAGCTCCTGAAGGTGGAGGAGACATTCTCAGCGGAACTTGGCTTTGATTTTGTGCTTATTGTAGATACAGAAGGGCTTCGGGCCCCAGAACTGAGCAACAAATCCAAGAATCGTGACAATGAGTTGGCAACCTTTGTCATTGGACTTGGAAACTTGACTCTGATCAATATTTTTGGAGAAAATCCATCAGAAATGCAAGATATTCTCCAAATCGTTGTCCAAGCCTTTATGAGGATGAAACAAGTAAAAATTTCCCCAAGTTGCCTCTTTGTCCATCAGAATGTGGGGGAAGTTACAGCTAAAGACCAAACTATGAAAGGACGAAGGCGCTTAGAGCAGAGACTGGATGAAATGGCAGCAATAGCGGCTGAGCAAGAACAATGCTCAGATATAACCCGCTTTAGTGATGTCATTAAGTTTGATGTCAATACTCATGTCTACTACTTTGCTCACCTCTGGGATGGCAATCCCCCAATGGCCCCTCCTAATCTTCGCTACAGCCACAATGTCCAGGAACTGAAAACTAGAATTCTTATGACTGCAAAACAGGAATCCAGGGGAAGCATCATGAAAATATCAGACGTAAAATCACGAGTTCAAGATCTATGGAGAGCCCTGGTGAATGAGAACTTTATTTTCAGTTTCAGGAACACCCGAGAGGTCATGGCTATGAGCAAATTGGAAACCATGTACAACAGCTGGACCTGGGAGCTGAGGAGCCATGTGCTAGGCTTACAGAACCAGCTGATCAACCAGGTTCAGAATGGAAAACTCCAGACACTCAGTACAAGCACAATTGAGGTTCCAGTTGCAGAAAAATATGCAGCCATCAAGCAAGAACTTGAAAAATATTTTAATGAAGATCCAGAGAGTGAAATACTGATTCAGTGGAAAGCAAATTTTGAAAATAAGCTAATGATCCTTAAAGAGGCACTTACTTTAGACAGCCAAAGAAAGATCGAAGGACTTATAAATTATAAAAAGAGTCAGGAAAGACTGGATAATGAAAAGTCTCATTATGAAAAAGAATTATTAGAAAAAAGCCGAATATTGGCTTCAACTGTAAAGGACAAGGAACTGAGTGATGAAAAGTTACATGAGAAATTCAATCAACTTTGGGAAAAATGGGTCTATGCTATATCCTCAACTCAGCCTCAAGTCACAGAACCTAACATTGATGTGGATGCTGAAGGCATCCTTTTGGAATATTTTAAAAAGGAGAGAGACTTGGTGAACACACTGAAGAAAAATTTTGGAAAAATATTTGAAATCAATTATGATGAACATGTCAAAACGAATAAGAAATTTTACATATATTCAATGTCATTAAGTGTCCATGATAAGGAGTCCATAGAGAGGACCACTAAGCTCATTACTTCAGGATGTACTGAATACATTAAAAACATTCAGAGGCAACAACATGATTACAGTCCAAGCTATTTCCATGAAATCCTGAAAATAATAGAAGAGGTGATGAAATCAGCCCCCACTGAGGAAAGATACACATTTACCAGTAAATATAAAATTGACTTATCTTTGTGTTTGTTCCGAAGAGCAGCAGAGAATTTTAAGGAGATGCACAGGGTATTCAAAAGAGCAAATGATCCTGTAAACCATCTGGAAAGCAAGAAAGATGATTTTTTCATGAGTTTTAAGATCTCTTGTCAAGGAGCAACCTCAATCAAAACATTTGTTGATTTTCTGTGGCACAAACTCACTCCTGCTGTCTCCACTGCCATATGGGGAAAAATGGCTCCTCTAATTGCTGGAGACATGCGAGCTAACTGCTCCGCATTCAATGGAAACAGGGCTAACCTGGAGAAACACATTCTTATCTCTCTGGCAGAAAAAGAAGATTTCGATGATTACCTGGAGTACCTTCATAAGCCAGAATCATTTTTTAGGAAATACATTCAAAACCGTTTCAAAAGATATTATTTAGACAAAAGAAGTGAAACAATAAAGACTTTTTTAAAAATAAGTTTAGATGACATCAAGAATGTCATCCTGTTAGCTATTCATGAATCCACAGCAATAGCTAAAGATAAAAGCAGCACTGTGTCTGGGTGGTTGGATTTGTTCTGTGATCACCTAGGAAGTAACTTGATCTTTCCACGAAATGAATTGAAAGGCATTGAACACCAGGAGATAAAAGATATTGAGTTTCTCAAAGAAACCATGACTGAAGCTTTGGATCCCGCAATGAAGACAGTAGAACAGAAGTATTTGAGAATGTCTGTATTAGAGATGATTCCTGAAATCCAGAAAATGCTCTGTGAACAACTCTGTGGCTGCTGGAAACAGTGTCCCTTCTGCGGAGCAATTTGTACAAACACAATCCCCACTCACGACGGAGACCACAGTGTTCCCTTCCACCGTCCTCATGCTGTTAATGGAACTGCATGGTATAAAACAGACGATTTTGTCATTGATACCTGTACTAGTTTGGTAGCAAGTGACAGTTTATTCGTTTTGAGTGATGACCACAAGATCCCATATAAGAACTATCGACAGGGAGGAGAAAAGTACGCCAAATGGAACATCACCCCAGACTCATCCACCCAGCCATACTGGAAATGGTTTGTCTGTCACTTCAGACAGAACCTAGAAGAAAAATATAAGATGAAATTTACAGGTAGAGGTAAAATCCCTGGTCCTTGGCACAATATCGAAAAGCAGGATGTTCTTGATGACTTGAAAAAACAATGACCAAAAAAGAGTACCAGAAAGTGAACAAAAGAGTTGTAGTACCTAAACACTCTTAAGATACCTCCTCCTCACAGTGAAAACCTTTATTATTTCTATTTTTCGTATGAAACATCTAAAAATTTCATGAGTTGAAGATTTTCTGTTGAAAGGACTTCATTTTTCTTTGTCTCAATTCATTCTGGTTTAAAAATAAGTTACTAAAATATATGAACATATGAGAAAAATCAAATAAAATCCATTTAAAACATAATACCTACTTTATATGTTAAGCTATTACTCAGAATGTTCTTTTATTTTAAACATATATTATATAAAGTCTCAGAGAAAGTCATCCTCATTGAGGGAAATCAAAATCATTTCAGCCTACTACAAATTTGTATAGATTAAATACATGATATGTCAAACCAATATATAGTTCTTGGCTGGAAGCTACAAATTGCCTTTTTTAAAATGTGTTTTTTTTCACCCTCTGAAATTGTGAGAAAAATTTACTAACCCTTGAATGAAAAAATATTCATGGAAAGTTCACGATTCCCAAGCATTGCGATATTTTAGACACATTCTATTCTGGGAAAGAACATAAGAGATTTGACCAGGATAGAGCCTGCATCAATTCAGGAAAGATTATCAAGCAAATATGAAAAATAGAAATTAAATAACTGTTTTTTTCTCATTTAACCATCACCTTCTTCCCTGG
This sequence comes from Rhinolophus sinicus, assembly GCF_057876585.1. Taxonomy (NCBI): domain Eukaryota; kingdom Metazoa; phylum Chordata; class Mammalia; order Chiroptera; family Rhinolophidae; genus Rhinolophus; species Rhinolophus sinicus. The sequence continues at coordinate 144,343,969 of NC_142514.1, read as the reverse complement.
CATCTTCTCAGTTCCCTGTGTATTCTTTTAAAAATAATATGGTTCACAGGAGTTTAACTATTCAAAGCCTGGTGCCTTGCACAAATCAAAGAAGGACTAGCTTTAGTACAAGGTTTATGACTGATTGAAAGGGCCATTTTAATCAAGGCTACGGACAATGTTTGATTTGGTTATACCATTAATGATTTTAAAAACTATTCCTTCAAGAATAAAATAGCAAAGATTATGTTGTTTTTAGGTTCTGATATTTCAATAAGAAATACTTTTTTTGTATTACAATGGAAGGAAATGCTTATGTCTAAAACAGTCACCCTTGTGACTTTTCATACTATTCGAGCCATAGGTTCACAATCAAAATAAAAATAAAAAGACACACTGAAGACACCAAGAACCTGAGAAGGGAAAGAAATCACCATTCTGCAATCTTACAACTTCTGAAACAATGACTTATGCTAGGTTCTCAAAGCTGACGATCTAAAGGAATCCCGATACAAAGAAGAAAATGTCTTCATGTTGGACACAAGAGCATCCACTGGCTTCTATTTACAGGCACACTCTCTACCCCTCCATAGCCAGTGAAAACAGACAATCCACGGAACAGCAGTCCAAACTTGGATCTTCAGAGCTGGGAGATAGCAGTGCTGATTCTGCTATCTTTGTACCTCAAAGGGCTTCAAGCATACTCCCAGTTTGAGGTCAAATGACCCATGTCTCCAGAAGAAATCCTGGACCACAAAAATTATAAAGGATACAGGTGTTCTTCAGTAGTATAGCTTCCCTTTTGTTCTCTGGAAAATAGTCTCAGTAAGAGTTGAAAGGACCTAGTAGCTGCAATATGATCATGTTGAAATGGTGACAGAAACAGAACTGCTGCAGAGCACGGTGCCTGTCTCTCACATCACTGCACCTTGAAAATTGCAATATTCAGTTAACACTTGCTGAATGTTTTTTGTACTTGTTTAATGAATCCATAATATCTTTCTTATTATTATTAGTTTCAGGTGTTCTAACAAATATCTTATATCATATATTAACTTTGATTTTCAAGCAAAATTATTATGTATAAATGAAAAATATCTTTGATAAATTCTTCAGGTATTTAAGCAGTGTGATTATTTGATAAGATTCAAAGGCTGTGCTCAAGAAATTAAAAAAAAAACTGGCAAGAAGTAAATTGGGATGGAGAGAAGATAACTATACAGGACTGGGGTTTTCTGTGATAGTAGTGGAGAAACTAAAGCTGCCATCAGGTGGGGTCAGGATTAAGGGGATTACAGTGCCATTGGATTAGGGTCACTGAGGGAGGAGCCCTCAGGACCAATGGAGTTGGGGAAATGGAGACAGTAAGGATGAGAATCACATGATCAGAAAGAGTAGGAGACACTGGGCCCAGGTGTAGGTACAGGATTAGAGGTGGCCAGAGTTGTGAGGTCAGTAGAGATAGGACACACATGGAATGAGTCACTCAGAGTCATTGAAAGTGGGGAACATAGAAATACAGGAATTGGGGGTCACCACATCAGTAGATATAGGGGATTTCCAGAGTAAGTTAAGCAACACATCCCAAGTGCAGTGGGAAGGAAGGAGTCATGAGGCCTGTAGGAATGAAGTTAGGAAGGTGGTGTTTTCTAAAACATGATCAAATCACATCAATAAGATGTGAGTTTCTTAAATGAAGATGAAAATTTGTACTGAGTTTTGAAGTAGGTCTCTCCCTCTCTCTCAGAGAGAGGATATAAATCTGAGAAAGCCTAGGGAATGGGCCGTGTTTTGGATAAAATGTTTGAGTCTCCCCCAAATTCACATGTTGAAACCCTAACTCACAATGTGATTTAGAGAAGGGGGGCCTTGGGAGATAACTAGGGTATGATGAGTTCATGAGGGCAGGGCCCTCATTATTGGATCAGTGACCTTATAAGAAGAGACACAAGAGACTCTCTCCACATGCATGAGCCAAGGGAAGGCATGAGCACACTGCAAGAAGGTAGCCGTCTGCAAGCCGGGAAGACAGCCCTCACCAGGAACCTAATCAGCCAGCATTTTGATCTTAGATGCTCCAGAACTGTCAGAAATAAATCTCTGCTGTCTATGACACTCAGTCTATGGTTTTATGCTATGGCAGCCTGAGCTGACTACAGCAGGGTGTGTCTAAAAATTGACCCCCTGAAGTTTTGGCATGCTTCTCTTTGGGACTATAGGAAAGACACATGAATCATACAACTTTTTCCCCATTCCTCACTCTATAATTCCCTTTAATCACTCTAACCCTTCACCAAGGTCTGAAACAGCCATTCAGCCCTTCATGATAGTGCTGTGGTGCATGAGTGCACAAGGCAGTGAAGGAAAGTGTGTGCACCATCACTGACACTGTCAATGATAATTACTAATGCTGCTATCTTTATAGTAGTGATGCCTATGAGACCTTGGGTATGTTATTTAACTTCTCTGAGCTCAAGTGCCCTGTCTGTAAGATACTAGTACATTTCTCATGCTATTGTTGGGAAGAATAAATAAATTGTTATGGAAAAAGCATTTAGTACAGTGCCATACACTGAATAAGTATTCTCTAAGTTATTACAATGTTATATTACCTCCACCAAGTTCCTTATTCCTTTGCTTTTGAGTAACATTTTATTATAACCACATTCATAACTTGAGATAGTCTCATCTGGCCCTCACTGGCAGGAATATTCAACAAGTCCTTGGGAAATCACAGTTGAGGTCATGGTAAGTTCTAAATAAGTGTGATTTTAACTTGTACCTCAAATACCCATCAAAATATTGATGTCCTTTGGTACTTTATCATTAGTTATACCTATTTCAAACAGTAATCAACCAGTCAAAGGTGTAGAGAAGTCACGGTCACAATTCTTTAGCAGCATGGAGGATAGTGTGTGTTAGGTCCTGTAGCAAAGATGTTAAAGAAAATTTGCCTTCATTGATTGATGTGAGCTTTTGTCTATTAGCTTTTCTCTGTTACTGCACGTGAGGTGATGGTTAGCTTAGGGTTAAAAGAATTCTGTGCTGTGATGAGGAGTTGAGTAAATTCCCCTATTGGTGTCATTCTCCTGAGTAGGGGAGATACAAGATGATGTTGCTTTCTGTCTGTGTCGCCTGCATCAGCAGATGAAGTGAAGAAATAGCTAAGTTATATCAGGATGATGTGACCGGCACGTTGCCCGGCTTTGGAAGATCTTGGGCCGATGGCCACAAGCAGGAACAGTAGATGTTGCTTGTCCGGATGAACTAGCCCTTCGGCCGGATAAGCAATATTTTTATCATTGACTGCTGAACCCTCCTGGAACTCGCCATTCCCGGAGGGGGAGGCAGAAATAAGAAGCTTGGCTCTAAGGTACATCTGAGAAAATAAGATAGACCTCAGTTGGCAGTGTAAACTTTCATCATTTGATCATTTGTCATTGGTGATTCTTCCCCATTCTAACATTTTGAAGACTTCCAGCAACATGCAGCTTACAACACCAGGAGATGTCCTGACATGCAGCCGTGGACATGGTGAGGTCTGGCTGGTTCCCGGCCTCTCCAGTGTTGTTCCCCACAGATAGCCTTCTTGAGAACTTGTTAGCATTTTAGAAGCTTGTATGCAGCTTGCAGCTTGTAACATCAGAAGATGCCCTAACTTCCAGCAACAACAAACACAACAGCAACGGGCAACAGCAGCAACATTCCTGAGAACTTGTTAGCATCTTGAGAACTTATATATAGCTTGCAGCTTACAACATCAAAAGACGCCTTAACTTCTAGCAACAAAAACAACTTCTAGCAATAACAACGACAACAACGACAACAGCAGCAGAATACTGGGAACTAGCAAGCAACAGTGAGATGCCTGAGTTTCTCTCAGCTGCAGACCTGGCAAGGTTTTGATTTATGACTTTTCCAGTGCTGTCCTCCCCTGGTTTGGTGAGCTTTTGACATCTACTGTAATAGTTACTATCCTATAAAACTTATTACTGCTTTTGGATACTCCTTACTGATGTTGTTTGTGTATTTAGCCAAGTGATTTTTGAACAATAGTAAACATATGTTGGGATCTCTTAAACTTATATGTATGTATATTCCTTTGACATTACATTGGTATCAATGTATATAGTTTAGTCCTAACCACCTTTATTTTCTGTCATTAGCACATTTTTAAGTGCCTTTGTCTTTTGCCATTGCGTATCGCTAAATAAACTGAATAGATATTGCTAAATAAATTCATTAGTCCCACTCTAGCATGTGTCCTCCTCCCTCCTTTCCCTGTTCGTCATTACAGTCGCTCAGAAATGAGCCTAAGACATAGATTCACGTCCAAGTGAATTATTAGAAAAGTTATCCCAATAGAAATTTAAAACGCCAAGCAAGAAGGGGAAAGTAATTTAAAGTAAGGGAATAAATTGGTAGGTACAAGTCAATTTTTCAGAGTTATGGAATGACAGCTTGCAGTTGAAGTGAAGAATACAACCTTGGAAGTTAGACTGCTTGGTTTTGCACAGAGCTTCCACCATTTACTAGCTGTATGTCCTTGGGTGAGTTACTCAACCTGTCTCTGCTTCACTTTTTACCTCCACAAAATGAGGTGTGAGGACAACTTCCGATAATACATATGCCTGGCATAGAGTACGTGACCCAATAATGTTAGGTGGTTACAAATGTTACAATTTGCTTGAACAACAGGAAAGTGCTTTACTTACTATTTCAGGTTTATATAAAGTATACAACTCAGGAACAGCTAAATGGGAGAGAAGTACAGGGCAAGGTATGTGGAAAGGGACGCACAGTTTCTGTGCCCTCTCTGGACATACTAAACTTCCTAGTACCTCAATATGTTCATCAACACAGAAACTCTCCAAACCTTGTTGTCTAGGGTTTTTAGTGGAAGCATGACTGACTAAATCATTGGACATTGGATTATGTCATCTCCGATATCACCCATGGGGATGGAGTAGGGGAAGTGCTGAAATTGTCACCCTCTAATCACTCTAATAACATGGTTAATTTCTCTGGTAACCACAGCTCATCCTCCAAAGTCACCTCATTAGCATAACTCAGGTATGGTTGAAATGAACTTATGAATAACACAAAATGCTCCTTTACCTCCATTATCGAGGATATTCAAAGGGTTTTCGGTACTCTGTGCCAGGAACCAGGATACAAGATGGTTTATTGTATTACATCACACAGGGGTTCTCTGTAGTGCTGTGGGAAGGTTCTACTCCCTTCTCCCAGCAGAAGCTATGAAATTTTCATTTAATATTTTTCTACAGGCTAGGATCTTTCTTCTTCAGCTGTCTCCCACACATTTCTTGGGATCACTTTCCTTCCTCTGCCAGACTAACTATTGTCACTACCAACACCTCCTCAGAGGCTTCACCTGGACTCTCATCAGGGCTACTCCAAGTCTTGGCTCACCCAGAATACTCAGATCCATCTGAGCACCTTCCCTGGGGGCTCTCAGCTGGACACTCAGAGTCACTGGGTTCCGAGGGTTGGGAGGTAGGAGCATTCTGCCTCGATGCAAGCATGAGGAGGTGAATTATCTGTGTAGAATTTAAAAATCGTAATAAAACGAAGTCAGTCTGATTCTTACCACCTTATAACAACGCTAACAGTGCTAGCGATATAATAACCCTCACACAAAAATCTTTGTCAAAGTTCTAAACAATTGCTAAAAAGTAACACTTTTTCACACTTATGCACTAAAAAATATTTTATGCTACATGGGAGTTAATTTGAAGAATTATCAGTTACTTAGTTGAATTCTTAATAAGAATTTATGATCTTTCAAGTTCACTTCAGGTGCATTTTGTGACTCCAACCCTTGCAGTAGAACACAGCCCTGCTTTTAAAGCAGTAAATTTAAAATAAACGATCTTAGTTGTATGAGACTTGATTTTTCTGGTTTATCTTTTTCTACTGATGTAAAGTTTCAGATGAGGTCAATCAGACACAAAAATATCTGCAAAGGGCCAAAATAAGCCTTGACCAACATACAATAAAACATTTAAAATTGTTCCTTGAACACCAGCCCACAGAAATTCTTAAGAAAGTCACTAACCATGCAACAAAATGTTAAAAAATTGACATTAAAAAAATCCAATGTTGAATACTGCCAGATGACAACAGATGATCGTCTTATATGGCAAGGGAGAGAGGGGGTAAACGACAATGTTTGATGCTGTACATTTTCACCAAGTGGGCATTACTTCTTAAGCAATGGATCAAGTAACATCAGTGTCAATGTTCATTGTCTCCAACTTTTGCAGAAGATCTTCACAAGTTTCACCAACAGAAATTTATGATGAATTTTCAATTGTGGAGATTACTGAATGCTGCAAGAATCAATCCCAAGGAACCAAGGCATGGTAGTGTAATTTCTGGAATTTATTGTGAACTGTGATTTGTATAAATCTCTGCGAGTATATCCCTGTTTAAGACTTTTCTTAATTATTTGTTATCTGTTGCTTCAAATGAGAGAAACTTTTCAAAACTAACAAGTCTTCCCTGATTACCTATCAGTGAAGACAGGGGGACCGATCTAAGTACCCTATCTACTGAACATGAAGATGAGCGTATTACTTTCCTAGGGCTACTGTGACAAAGTGCCAGAAACAGGGCAGCTTAAAAGAAATTTATTGTCTCATAGTTCCAATGTGCCGGCTGGGTCATACATTCTTTGAAAGATCTAACGAAGAATCAGTTCCTTGCCTTTCTCTTAGCTTCCAACGGTTGCCAGAAATCCCTGATGATCCTTGGCTTGCAACTGCATGACCCCATCTCTGCCTTCTTGATCACATGGCGTTCTCCCTGTGTGTCTGTCTTCACATGGTTGTCTGCACTCTGAGTGTCTGTCTCTCCACTTGAGTTCTTTTATAAGGACACCAGTCATTTGGATTAGATGCCCACCTACTCCAGTACGACCTCATCTTAACTAAGTGTATCTGCAATGACCCTATTTCCAAATGTGGCCATATTCTGAGGTACTGGATGGAGGTGAGGTGGAGGAGGTGGCGGTTGGGTTACCCCCCTTCTTTGGAGGGGGGTAAACGACAATTCAACCTACAAGAAGGAGGAATTTTGACAAATTCTTGGCAAATTTGCCGACACTAAGGCTCCGAAACTGAAACTACAATGTTATTGTATGTTACTTTAACACATAAATGTGTAAGTATGTTTTCTCCCTCTAAACAAAATACTGACGTAATTTTAAAATATTAATCCATCAGTTATATTTGAATGCTGTATTTTTTTATTTAATTGGGATGATCATATGTACTTAACTCAGGAAAAGAAATTTTTCACTATCTGCGCTTTTCTGAACACTGCTGTTATCTGTTTCATTTCACCATTATTACCGACAATAATTTTGTCAAAATGACGCCCTCTACTTTTGTCAGACCCGCCGGACCTCCACAGCTCAGGGCCATGTGCAGCCACCAGCCTATAGGAGCGCGACCCCTCCAGGCGCCTTTTTCCTCAGATACTCACTTTCCCAGCAGGCTCCGCAGCGAAGCTTCCCCTCACCCTACAGGACACCAGACGACAGACGCACCTCAAGAGGATCCCGACAGCAGGTTCATCCCACACTAGGGGGCGCCCGGTTCCCTGGCCCGACCGGCAGCGCTCCGGGTGCCTGAAGCCCGCCCAGCTCGCCTCCTCTGAACAGGTCAACACCCTTTCTCCGCCCTCCCGCGGTGGCCAACGAGGCAGGCTCTGCTGCTCATGCGCAAACACGTCCACCACGCATTTAGGTACGGCGCATGCGTCCTCTCAAATCCGCCTCTCCGCGCCGTGTCCCCTGGCGTTTCCAGTTCCGGCCTCACGGGGGCGGGGAGAAGCAGGTAACATGCGGCTGTCACTCGCCGCCGCCGTCTCCCATGGCCGCGTATTCCGCCGCCGGGGCCTTGGTCCCGAGTCCCGCATCTACTTGTTGCGGAACTTGCTTACGGGACTAGTGCGACACGAACGCATAGAGGCGTCATGGGCGCGCGTGGACGAGATGAGGGGTTACGCTGAGAAGGTGAGAGGAGGGGTCACGCAAAGTGGGTGAGGGGCGCAAAGTGGGTGAGGGGCGCAAAGTGGGTGAGGGGCACGACGCTGGTCGCAGCACGGGTCTGGCTGAGGGGGCGGAGCCCGGCAGGACTTGGGGAAGGAGTGGGACCGCCCCCGGACGCCCTGCCTTAAGTCTGAATCCCCCACTAGCCAGATGGGTGCCCACTCCTCCGGCCTGTCAAATGGGAGACTGTTTAGGGCTCCGGGGTTAGGAGTGGTTTGAATTAGAGCGAAGCTTTGCTAGTGCAATGAATGGGTTGCAGTCCAGCATTAGAGGAGTAAGATGGGCGCCTCGTTTCTTGCTCGGGTTGGATCAGTGATGTTATGTCCTCACAGCTCATCGACTGTGGGAAGCTGGGAGAACCAACGAATGAGACATGCTCATGGCTGACTTCTGGCTCACCATGAGTGCATACTATCTGCCATCCAAATTTCATCCTTTCCTCCTGGAGTGGGAGGAAGTTGTTAAGAGAAAGGGAGACAAGGCAGAATTAAGCCAAGGCACTCACTTGTAGACAAATGTTGTGAAATACACTAGAAACAAATGTCTTAACTTGGTTGGGTTTTATGTGAATGTGAATCTGCACATCTGCCTGTAACTGACCCCACCAAAGTAACTGTTACTTTGGGTCTACCACACTAGAGGGTGGGGGAGGGGTGTGTGAGTGTGAGTGTGCGTGTGTGTTCGGACGCAACTTTTGGGAGTGCTGGAAGCTAAGTGTCTCTGCATTGGTGCCTGACTCTACTCTCTTCTGAATAATTCTCTTCTAGGAGAAAGACTTGATCCCAAAGCTGTTTCAAGTACTGGCCCCTCGGTACCAAGGTCAGAATGGGGGCTACACGAGAATGCTGCAGATCCCAAATCGGAATAAGCAGGATCGGGCCAAGATGGCAGTGATCGAGTATAAAGGGAACTGCCTCCCACCTCTGCCCCTGCCTCGCAGAGACAGCAGCCTTACACTCCTAAACCAGCTACTTCAGGGGCTGCGGCAAGACCAGGAAGCAAGCATCCGCAAGTCCCACACGGCTCCAACACCAGGGATTTAACTGGACCCAAAGGGTGTGTGGCCCTCATCAGTGCCCACAATCATAGGCCTTTGGAGCTCTTTTAATCGCTAAGAAGAAGAGCTAGAGTTGTGAAACGGACCATCTTAATGGAGCCCAGAACCTTCTGGGGAGCGAGATAACCCTCCTTTTGCACAATAGATAAAATTCCTTCTATGAATATATGTAAACTGATCTGTTTTTTTCTCCCCTTGGGATTTCTAACAAAGAGAATTATCCAAGTGCTCAGTCTCCGTGGGATAGTAAATTCACAGTGTATGTTTCTGACTCTTAGATCTGGATTTTGTTTGCTTAGAAGTTTTGTTTTTCTTAATGCCAGTTTATATGGGCATGAATCCTGTAATTCCAAAATGGCCCCCAAAGTTGACTGCGTTTTGACATCTAGCATAGAGACTGAGCCCCTCGGATTTCTTAGAGAAACATTACTTCCTAACAGGAGTTGGAGAGTGAATAACCTAGAAGTGAACCTTCCATAATAACCTGGTACCCTAAGCACCTTCAAGGAACTCGACAACCATTCTGTTTCTAAGCTGGATGACATTTTACCCTCATGTGCTCCCCTCCAGCCCTGAATGAGGAGAGGACCTGAGAACTCAGATGTACTACCATCCTGGCCAAGGGAGTAGAAGCATTCAGCAGAGGATTTTAGACTCCAAAATCAGCTGCTTCCTGTTGGGGTGGGGAGAAGAATGAAGGACAGGCTTGAAGTAGGAGGAGGATTAGGAAGTTAAACCTGGGAATTTCCTGGAAATTGTTTATTGTTGTCAAATCTGGGCCTCTCTGGGAACTCAGAAAAGGGAAATCTGGCTTCAGAATGGCCAGAGGATATGAAAAGTAGGAAGCCAAACGGGGCCCAGCCAGGCTGCCCATCCCTCAAGGCTCAGAGGCTTGACTAGTGTGGTAGTCGTGGGAAGACTTGGTGCTGTCATCCCAGCTGAAATATTTGATAGCAGGGCCTGACTGTTCGCATATCCCTAATAGGGTGGGAAGAAGAGCTTTTATCGTAGGCTAGACCTTCAGATTGTATTGGGCCCACCAAACCCATCCATTGTCTGAGGTAATAAGGGTGAAGGTGGAGAGGTCACTGGTCTAGCAGATAGAGACTAGCTTCAGTGACAGGTATTCTGGTACTATTTCACTGCAGCTGCTCTAGTCTGATAGTACTCCCAACAGGGTTTTCCATCTCTCCCCCTGCTCCAGTTTGTCACATTATTACCAGAAAGCTCTTTCTGACATTACATCGTGAGTAGACACTCAAAGCACTTATTGAATAAACCTACAACTCTGAATGCCTCTCTCCAAAAAAATTCACCCCCTACCTGTCTTTACATGAACATTCACCTCAGCTAAATAACTTGAAGCACTTTCCTTAAACTTAAAACCACATCTTTAAGTACTGGTAACAGGTGGGTCATGGCTGACTCTCATAAGTTTTCCTCCTGGCCCCAGGAATATACCCATCTTTGGAGCTTTCAGCAGTTCCCTGAATGCTTATTAAGCATCTGCTAGTACCCAGCATCAATTTAGGCACTAAGGGATATAATCTTTATCAAAGTGTTTGCCGTATGTTGAAGCCCTGGGAGAGATAGTAGGGATACAGAGATGAGAAGAAACTCTCCCTTCAAGGAACTCACAATCTAATGGCCCACTCCCAATGCGACAGTGGCTCAAGGGACACTTTAATATTTTGGCACCCCCTTTAATAATGTGGCCAAGTAAGAGTATATGAATCCTAGAACTAACTTAAGGCTCAGGGATAACATGGGAAATAACACTACCGGTTTTCCTAATCTGGCCTGTAAATGGTAACTTTTCCCCTTAGTTGTTGGAATATGCCCTCAAGTCCATCTGGGCACCTCGTTAACAAATTGCAAACCCCTAAGAGAAGGGCCTAGATGCACTGGAATTCCCTCGCTACTTTCAGAGCTTTTCTGTCTTCAGATTCAGTTCTTTACTGCAAGGTTGACAGTTATGCCCACTCCTTTTAAAAAATAACATGAACTCTAGCCTCAACAGATCAGTGACACAATATAAGCCCAATATTCAGAGGAGACACAACTACAAAAGCCAGGGACTCAACTGCAGGCAAATTAACAAGTCATGTTGAGTTTATTACCATGTTTCTGAAATCTGCAGTCACCTCTCTCCCTAGTCTGAAATTTAAGACGTCTCTATCCTCTGCAACGGCCTCCTAATTTGCTGGCCTCCAGACTATAGCCAGAGTAATAGAAATCTGACATTTAAATTCTCTGTGTGGTGATCTCCAGTGGCACCATCTTTCCTGAAAGAAGAGTCCAGATTCCTTACCGTGACTCCCCTTAATGACTACACATCTTCTCACTACTCCAGCTCCTTCCCTTGCCTCTAATTTTATGCTCCAGAAGCCTGGACGTCCTTATTTTGACTGTTTCCCTTTGCACAGCCCCGTTACTACCTTTTGTTGATGCAGCCTCTTACCACCGGGAAAGCCCTACTTCCCTTTTTGCCTACCTAACTTGTACACAAACTTTTGACATCTCCTGGGTGGCTCCTCTGACCATCCACACACCTAAATTCATTACTTTGTGAATGTGGGACTACTGCAACGTCTCCATAATCCACTGAATTTATCACATTGTATTACAGTTCCCTGCAGTGGATTGGTTCCCACACATCCATCCCAGATTAAAGGAGTTAGTATTTCCATCCCCTTGCAATTGATGTTGATGGTTCAGTGATGGACAGGCCTAAACTAATTTAATTGAGGCAGTGAGAATCCAGACTCTGCTGGACAAGAAAAGTAAGTTAGCGTGTTGTTCTGAGTGCCATGGGGAACTGGCTTTAGGCTGAAGATGACACCGAATAGCAGGTCAGAACCATTAAAAGGAACTACATAGTAATATTTAGTGGTTATTCCCATGTGAGCCTGGGTTTTCTGTTAATAGCTACAAAAAATAATTTGATATATTATTAATTTGTACTGTACCTTTAGTGTTTCTCAAAAAATGTTTACTGTGACCCATTGATCAAAAAACATTTTACCTCAGAACACAATATTCAGATACATCTATAATTGAAACTAAAGCATTACAAAACATTTACCTTTACAAATATGAGTGTTATGCGGGGCGGCCTGCGGGGTCTCTGGTCCCGCTCCCCTCACAAGAACGCAGGATATGGTGAGGCCAAAAAGGAACACCCACGGAGCCATAGATAGAGGAGTCATACCACTACAGTCTCGTTGGCGGCTGGGTTGGAGACACAGGAAGCAGGAGCCACATGATCTGTAATCCACACTGCCACACTACATGCTTGCCAGCCACCATCTTCTTGCTAGCCCCCATTTTCTGCTAGCAGTAGCCACGGCAGTTATATTAGTGGCCAATGGCTCACTGATTACAGCTGATGGCTAACTAGCCACAGCTGATGGCCATGCAATCACAGTTGATGGCCATTTACTACCTGAGCCACCACCTGTCTATGTGAGACCGAGAGCCTGGAAACTGCTCTCTGGGGTTCTGTCCCCACATTCAACCCCTACAGGGTCTTGCTTCATAACGTACGCGATAAGCATCTTCCGCGAGGGGCCCTGTGCGAGGAGCCTGGAGGTGAATGCAATATCCTGGACACCACCAGTCTCTCTGGGCACAGCCAGGGTTTCTGAGGGCACCACCAGTGCTTCTGGGCACAGCCAGACTTCCTGGGCTTCTTAGGGTACCACCAGTCTTCCCGGACACAGCCAGGGTTTCTCAGGGCACCACCAGTGCTTCTAGGCACAGCCAGACTTACTGGGCTTCTTAGGGTACCACCAGTCTCCCTGGGCACAATCAGGGCCTCTCAGGGCATTGCCACTCACTCTGGGCACAGACAGGCTTCCTGGACTCAGCCAGGGCTCTCAGGGCACTGCCACTCTCTCTGGGCACAGCCAGACTTCCTGGACTCAGCCAGGGCTCTCAGGGCACTGCCACAACTCTGGGCACAGCCAGACTTCCTGGACTCAGCCAGAGCCACTCAGGGCACCGCCAGGGTTTCTCACATTTTCTCGACGGTGGCCGGTCGAGACACAAAAGCAAACATCCGCCAGTTCCACTAAATGCTGGCATGTTCCCAAACAGTCAAGCTGTCCATTAAATTAGGGATAGAAGGCAATTCCCCATAGTCCATAGTCATTCGCCAGGGCTGTCCTGGGGGTGAGGGACGACCTTGACCTCACCCTCATCTCCCATGGAGGACTCAGCAAGCGTTTCCTCCTGGGACTACAAGTCCTGCATCCGGGCTGCCTCAGCAAGCACTTCCCAGCCCACAGGGCTGCAAAGACCTTTGCTTTCTCCGGCCCATGCTGATTGGAGAACCGCCCACATCTTCCCACCCCTCCATGGGAGTCCAGCTCTCCAGCAGCTGCTCCTCCTGGTCTTCTTGAGACTGAGTGTTCATACTTCATACACACAAATTGCTCCACCGTCCTTGGAGAGCTTTGGCCAGCACCGTACCCTGCTCGTTGCACCATTTGTCATGCGGGGCGGCCTGCAGGGTCTCTGGTCCCGCTCCCCACATAAGAACGCAGGATATGGTGAGGCCAAAAAGGAACACACACAGAGCCATAGATAGGGGAGTCTTTTCACTACAGTCTCATTGGCGGCTGGATTGGAGACACAGGAAGCAGGAGCCACGCTATCTGCAATCCACACTCCGCCACACTACGCGCTTGCCAGCCACCATCTTCTTGCTAGCCCCCATTTACTGCTAGCATAGCCACAGCAGTTATATTAGTGGCCAATGGCTCACTGGTTACAGCTGACGGCCAACTAGCTACAGCTGATGGCCATGCAATCACAATTGATGGCCATTTACCACCTGAGCCAGCACCTTTCTATGTGAGGCCAAGAGCCTGGAAACTGCTCTCTGGGGCTCTGTCCCCACAATGAGGCACACTAATATTGTATACTCTAGTTTCTAGTTCACTTTTTTTAAATGTTGGTCCCAATTCACTAAATTGATTTTATATCTCACTAATGGATTACAACCTACTCTAAAAACTGCTGATCTCAACCAGCATTAATTATTGTAATTCACCATTGACTGTGCAGGTAAAATCCAGACTTGTATCATGACACAAAGCCTTCTTTGACCTGGTCTCAGCTACGTCTCAGTATCATCTCCTACCATGATCTGCTTCCAGCCTTCATAGGACACTACTTGTTATTTTCTGAATATATCATACCTTTGTGTATGATGTTGCGTCTACTATAATGCTTGCTGTTTTAAGATACCTCCTACTTGTCATTCAAAATCTGCTCAGAAGTCAGTTTTTGAGGCCTTCTCCGAACTCTGCCCTCCAAATGGGGCTATGTCCCTTCCTATGTGCAGTTACAGTCCTCAGGACAGATACCTTCCTTTCAAAGCATTCATCACACTAAACTACAACTGCCAGTCTACATGACTGATTTCCTTCACTCAACTGAGCTCCTGAAGCCAGGAAATGGGACTCATTCTTCTGGATACCTCTGTTCTTACCAAAGGACTTCATCATAATAGGTGCTCACTGTATGTTTATTAAATGAGGAGTAAATTACATGTTGTCCATGACATATTCAGCTCTCTGGCTGAGCTTTACAGAACAATAACATGGTACCGTGTGCAGGAACAGTGCTAAGCTACACTGCTGAGTGTACAGGGCTAAAGACATGGGCTTCTTCCTCTCCAGGCACTTACGTGCTCATAATGACTGTCAAAAGTGTAAGCGTGGATCTAATTTATTTTCCACACATTTCATATACCCATTTCCTGAGATCTTTCCCACTAACTTACAGACAAAAAATACCTATCCATTTTCCAAGACTTAGCCAAAAGCTAAAGTAAGCTAAAATTATGGGTCTTTTGTGAAGTATTCACTGAATTCCCAAGCAAAGCGAGGCACTTTCAGTGATCCAATTTCACCCTTCACTGTAGCAAAGTCACAATTACAGTGAACTCCTTGAAGTTAGGGGCCATACTGTGTTTTGCCATGTGTAATGCGCATTGTTTTTCCCAAATTTGTGAGGGGAAAGTAAGGATGCACATTATACGTGGGTAGCACCAATTCTGTATGTATATAAATGTTTCTAATTCTTATGATTAGGAGTTAAATGTGTAACTCTAGAAATGAATAATGATATCTGTATGCATAATAATACCCTGGGATACAATAATCAGTTTTGTTGAACTTAGGACAAACCTGCGATGATGAAGAGTTCTGGCCTTCTATGATGTGTAAATATAAATTTGTTACCGGTATATAGTGTCTTGTACCTTGTATTTGTTCTTGTGTTTTGTAATTATTTGTTACATAAAATTTCTTGTACCATAACATGTTAAAAATAAATGCTAAAATTCCTTTATAATACAAAACACAAGTATGTAAATGTAAACAAAAATTTGAATTAAAAAATTAAAACAAAAGATTTGTTTCCTGACTGTTTGGGCAAAAAATGTGGGTGTGCATTATACACCGGAGCACATTATACGTGGCAAAATACGGTATCTAATGCCACCCAATTGAGAACATGCAACAAAATAGGCATCTAAAAATGTCTGTCGACTGAATCAAGACATTGTGTCAAGTTCTTAGCTTAGCTTGGCATTTAAAGCTAACTCCTCCCTTCCCCAGTTTCCTCTTACTTCATCTGAAAAAAAAAAAACTTCCTGTAATGCTGGGTTCCCATTGTTCACTACTGGATAATGTCTGTTACCCTTAATGCTTTCCTCTTCATGCCTGTAAATACTTGGGCATGTTGTAATTCATGTCTCTGACTCTGAAACATGAATTTGTAGTTATACTTAAGATTCCCTAATAATAGAAATGGCCAGTGTGTCTGTATTTTGAGGAAAGGAGTTTAAACTTTTCTGACAGTATGTTTCTGATATTTTGCATTATGTTCCACAATGTATCAGTTTATCACAACATAAATATTGTACTTTAAACACACACACACACACACAAACTTCTATCAAAACTGATGCTCTAGGAAGGTGAGCCTTGTTTGCACTGTGGCTTCACATATACCTCGGCACACTGCCATGGAGCCCAGCATGGGAAGCACAGCATTAAAGCTTCACTGCTGTTCACTTCAAGACAATGAAAATACAAAAGCTGTACCTAAGGATGTCACGGAAAACTGAATGCCATCGTCCTGACTTAATTTGTAACTGCTTTTCCTTAAAATTGTTTCAGAAACTTTCCTGCAACTTTCTTTTTATCCCAGAAGGATAAAAGAAAGATAAAATAGTTCGGTTTTGTATGAGCTGAGTTTGAGATGCCTGGGAGCATCTGGAGTTTGAGGACGAGTTCTTCGCTGGGAGGACAGATTTGGGAGTTGTCAGCAGTTAAAGCTAAGGAAATGGATGGGTAACTCACAGTATATATGTAGAGGAAAAAGAGGCTGAGGTCACATAGTAGGGGACAGACAGGATACAGAATCTGAAGGAGACTGAGAAATTGCCTTCTAAAGGGAAAGAGAACCTGCAAAATTCATCACAGTACGTTCTGCAGAGTCTTCCTTGTGCATAGGAAGCACTCAAAAAATAATTACCAAATATATTCAGCAAGTATATTGCTCCATTCAAAGCACTGTGCTAGTATAGAGAATACAGGGATGATTTTTCAAGGTCCAAATAAGACAATTGGAGGGATAGACCGTAAACAAATATATACAACATAATAAGACAGCAAGTATGAATGTGGTGCACTCAAGGCTTACTGGAATATCAAGAAAAGTGAAGAACTTCAGAAGAAACAATGCTAGGGCTGAACCTTGAAGAATGAGTAGGTATTCATCAAGCATGGGGGAGAGAAGTGAGATGTGAGGGCATTCCAGGCAGCAAGCTACAGGTATGAGTGCACTGAATTATATACAACACAGTATGTGGTGGCTGAGAAATTCCAAGCAAGTAATTTGGTACAGCTGAGATTTAGTATTGGAGGAAGAGGTGGAGGAAATGAAGCAGGAAAACCAGGAAAAATCAAGTTACAAAGGACCCTGTAAGACATGATAAAGTGCTTGGATTTTATCCTGAAGACCAGGGGAAGCCACTGAAGGATTCTGAAATGAAGAGAAAAGGATCACATTTACATTTCAGAAAGATCATTATTGTAAGGGTGAAATTCAGTAAATCAATAACGTAATTAGACTTAGCTAATTTGCATTTTAACTCATCACATAGCTGCCTATCTAGCCACTTGTAGTAAGACTTAACTTACAGTTAGCGCTACCCTGATAATTCAGCTGTGTCCACTTTGTTTCTCTCCTCACGATTGACTTAAGAACTCTGTTCTTTTTCCTTTCTCAAAGCTATCCATACCTCTTTAATCCATGTAATTAACATAAAAACCTAAAAAGAGCAATTTCTTGTGAGGTACCCAGACACCAGAATCCAATTTGTGCCTTCCTTGCAGTTTTTACTGGTGACGCATAAAGGCCCAGCCTGCAATGGCCAAGTCTGAACCTGAGCCCCGAGTCCGGAGATATTATCTTACAACAGACCAGACCCCAGGAAATAATATCAGCCCTCACATCTTCCGGACCAACTTCCCCTTTCATATATATATATATATAAAAGCCTAATCTGAATTCATGTGCAGCTGTCCACTCTAAGACTCTGCTCCCCAGCAACCCACCCTCTCACCTCCCCACCCCCAGTGTTTCTCTCCTTACTACCAGGCTGCCACTGGCATCCTAACTTGAATAAAACTTTTCCTTGCTCTCCTACTTTTCTGAGTCTTGTGAGTTATTTCACCTTCTGCAAAGGACCAGGGGTAATTCTATGGCAGTACAATTATTACATCAGGCTGGAAAATGGGTTAGAGGGACGAGACTGGAACCAAAGAAACCAAATAGGAGGCTAGTTAAGAAATCCAAGGTGAGTTGATTGAAGACCAGACTAGGCCAGAGGCAGGAGAGATAGTTGACAGATCCAACAGCGATAGAGCAGATAGAATACACTAGACATTGTGTGTGATTACATGAGGTAAAGGGAGAAGTTAAGAGTGCAGAATGACACCAAGTTTCTACTTAGGCAGTTGGGTGGGGTAATGCCATTCATAGAGCCATTCCAGTAACAGAACAGCAGAGGAGAGGCAGCTCTGAGATTACTGTGATGAACTTAAAAACAAACTATTCATGTTAAGGAGCTATCTCATGAACAAAAAATATATGTAACAGTGTTGTGAGCTCAGAGAATATATGTAGATGTGAGTCACACACACACACACACACACACACACACACACACACACACACACGGGAAAGGTAGCAATTGGATTAAATGAGATTTCCAACAAGTAATACAGAGTAAGAAGGAGAAGGCCTAGCATGGAGCCAACATTCAGTGCCAGAGAGACAAAGGGAAGCCTTCTGATGACAGTAAAAAGGACACAGGTGTCTAAAAATGCAGGGGAAGAGGATGTCAAAACATCTATTTGTAACTTCCTCCCCTGGTAGGTTGTGAATTCTTGTTAGCAGATTGTCATGCAGGGTGGCCTGTGGGGATCTCTGCTCCCGCTCCCCATGCAGGACATGGTGAAGCCAAAAAGGAACACCCACGGAGCCATAGATAGGGGAGTCACACCACTATATTCTCGCTGGCGGCTGGGCTGGAGAAACAGGAGGCAGGAGCCACACTATTCGCAACCCTCACTGCGCCGCTTGCAGGCTCAGCCACCATCTTCTTGCTAGCCCCCATTTTCTGCTAGCGTAGCCACAGCAGTTATATTAGTGGCCAGTGGCTCACTGGTTACAGCTGACGGCCAAGTAGCCACAGCTGATAGCCACCCAATGGCCATTTACTACCTGAGCCAGCACCTTTCCACGTGAGGGCGAGAGCCTGGAAACTGCTCTTTGGGGCTCTGTCCTCACACAGATACTAGATAATTTTTATATTCTCAGACCCTAATGTTGAGCTCCAAAGGAGTAGTTTAATGAGTATCTGGACACTGGATTTGGGGATTAGGGTGTTGTAATGATGAGCGAGGGAAAAAGAAGGAGAAGCACACGCTAGGAGGTATTAATTGATTTATTTAGTAATATTTAACGAATTTATTTAGCAATATCCGATCAATTTAGTTAGCAGTCTACAATAGTAAAAGACAAAAGCAATGAAAAGAATACAATCACAAGAGTGTGTAGTGACAGAAGGTAAAAGGCAGTTAAGATTAAACTGCAGGTGCCTCCCAATGTTGCAAGCTGCATGCTGTCAAAGAAGCTCACCAAACCATGGGGAGCAACACTGGAGACGTTGGGAATCAGCCAGACCTCACCAGGTCCACAGCGGGAAATCAGAGCTCCTCCTGACGCTGCAAGCTGCATACAAGTTCCCAGTGCCAAGGCCAGAATAATGACGAATGATCAATGATAAACACCAAATGGACAACAATAACAAAAGAACTCTAATGCCAACCAAAAGACCTCATCAAGTCCGTGGCTGGAAATGGGGGTATCCCCCAGTTCTGCAAGCTGCATGTAAGTTTAAGTTCCAAAGCACTGCCATCGCCCAGTGTTGCAAGCTGCAAGTTTAAGTTCCAAAATACGGCCATCCTCCAATGCTGCAAGCTGTATTGTAAGTTCCAGATGATGTTGATGCTGAATGATGACCCTGAAACAATCCTCCCCTGAAAAGTAGGGCTGAAACAGCAATCCCCTGAAACAGCAATCTCCCTACCAACTGAGGACTGTCTTATGTATATACGTATTTCTTTTGATGTACTTTAGGGCCAAGTTTCTTGTTCCTGCCTCCCTATTTCTGTTTTACTCAGCTGAAGGGCCAGTTCATACAGACAGACACCTGTTCTCAGCTGGGACCATCGGCTCAAGGCCTTCCAAACCTTGGCAATGTGCCTGTTGTCATCTGATGCAACTTAGTTACTTCTTTACTTTATCTGTTGATGCAGGCAAAACATTCCTGTCAGGAATGAGATGAGGGGGATTTCTCTCACCCTTAAACTAAGAATTATCTTAACCCTAAACTAACCATTACCTCCCATGCAGTGTCTTATGTGAGGGAACAAAGAGCTAACCATGACCTCATGTGGGGGAGACTAACATCATCCCACATGAGGGAAACACACAAAAACACAAAAAGGGAAACAGACAAAAAGCTAACATCAGCCAATGAATGCAAATTTTCCTAACATCTTACTCACAGGTATTCATTGTTGACCTCTGAAAGAGCAGTATCTTGAGACGGGCAAAAGCAGAAACCAAAGACAACTCGAGAAGTTGGGTGACAATAAAGAGAAGATAGGCCAGAGATAGCAGCACCTTGAGAGGAAAGCACATTTAAAAAGTGAATTTTGAAGATCGGTATATTTATTTTTCCTATGGTCTAAATATCTGTGTCCCCTCAAACTCATATGTTGAAATCCTACTGCCCGATGTGATGATGTTAGATGGGGCCTTTCGGTGGAGTCCTCATGATCAGGATTAGTGTTCCTAAAAAAGAGACCCTACAGAGGTCCCTTGTCCCGTCCAACATTTGAGGACACAACAAAAAGCCACCAACTATGAACCAGAAAGAGGGCCCTCAGCAGAACTCAACCATGCGGGCACCTTGATCTTGGACTTCCCAGGCTCCAGAACCATGAGAAATAAATTTTTGTTGTTTACCTACCTTGGTTTTTTATTATAGCAGCACGAACATACTAAGACAGTTATTTTATAATAAGAACTTTGCCAAGTCCTTAGTCATGGAGACAGATACTTAAGGGTATGTGTACATTGAAGGAAAAGTCCAAAATCACGTGTTGAAGGAAAACGGGGAGGGAGGAGAGCTTTCTCATTCACCAGTGTGGTTTCCATGGCTCCTCCACCTTTATGTAAAGTCCCTTGTCTTTTAGGACTTGGCATTGGTTGTACCACCTCCTCCTAGTGGTCTTGGCCTTAGCTGCTAAGGCCTAGACCACCTGCTACCCCAACCCACAGAAAGTAAGTTGGTAAGTTTCCCTGTCTGCTTTTGAGGAGAAAACAGCCCAGAGCTAATCACAAAATGAATAATTAAATTCGCTAAAAGACCTAAAAGGATGGGCTAGAGTGACAGACAGAATATCATTAATTCAAAATATGACTGAGAAGTCAACATGGAGCTAGCAGAGACCTGCTACCATCCCATTTATGTGCTTACCCTACCCATGTGGATGCCCAGATGACTCTGGCCCCATAGTTCTTTATTGTTCTCTCCTCCTGAAACCCATCTATCCAATTGACTCTGTTTGCTAGGTCTTTCACCCTTTCATGACCAGATCTACTTTACCTCTGCAGTTTTACCCTCCAGAATCTCACTCTGAAAATACACCTTCTTGATTGTGGCCCTCTCATCCCCTTGCACATATTAAATTTTCAAGCTTTTGTACCTCCAGTCCTTCGTACTTTCTCTTTTCTCCCTGTGTGAACCAGGACTTACTTCCTTTTCAACCGGTCTAGATGTCACGATCCAACATTTCATCCATTCTCAGGGCAGCCCCTATTCAACCCCATGTCACCCTCTCCCACCCACTTACTAATCACCAAATTTCTCTACTCCTGTGCCCTCATCACTGAGAGTTCCTATGAACAAAAAATATCACACAGCCATTGGAATTGGAATCAACAGAGCTGGACCCTGAGCACAACTCAGTAAGCCTGAATTGTTTAATCCTGTCATCTCTTTGAAGCCTGCAAACTTTCTCCATTTTTCTTGAACTCTTTAAATTACCATCTCTTACTATCAGCAATTAACCTCACCTCCTACTTCTCAAAAAAAGGATGGGGGTAGGGGAGACTGTAGGCATAGTCTTCTTAACTACCGACCTTCCTGAGCCCAGTTTCTGCATCCAGAAACCAGGCAATTAGTTGAAAATGTTTATGAAAGACAGTTCGCCCAATGATATAGCTACCCAAAGGTCACTTCACCAAAATTTCCAATTTTATCAACGTTAAAAATATTTGCTTTTAAATACCAAAATCCAATTTGGTGAAATTATCAAATTGCCCCAAAATTTGTTTCTATTAATATTACTCATAAAGTTTGTAGAAATTGTGTGGTGTGAAAAGTGTAATATCCTTTATGGATTCTTTTCTGTTTTTAAGTTAAATTCATTTTTTAAGTTTCAATTTAGTTTTATGAAAGTCTATTTATGAGATAGTTGTGTACTAGATTTCAGTCAAACTCTGTTGAATGTCACTTTTGTATGTGACACTCATTTCAGACACTTAGGATTCAGATGCCTAAGACAAATAGATAATACTCATTTCATGTAGCTGATAAATAAATCTATGAATTAAACATAGTGCTTTGTAACTCATTTTATGAGGCCAGTCTTGCTCTGATACTAAAAATAGGAAAAGACATCATGAGAAAAGAAAAATACTGGTCCATATCTTTTATACATATATTATGTTGCATATATATGGAAAATTCCTCAACAAAATACTAGCAAATTGTATCCAACAGCATAGAAGAATTATACACTGTGAACAAGTGGATTTATCCCAGCACTGCAGCTTGATTTAACCATTCTTAATCAAGTAATATAATACACCATAACAAAACAATAGAATTTTTAAAGCACATGATTATCTCAGTAGGCACACAAAAATCATTTGACAATATCTGTCAACTTTTCATTATAAAAACGCACAATAAACTAGGATTAAAGGCATTTCTCATCATAATAAAAGGCATGCATGAAAAAGCCCACAGCTAGCATCTTACTAATATTAGAAAGACTGTAAGCTTTTTCTCTAAAATCAGGAACAGGACCAGGATGTCCATTATTGTTACTTCTGTTCATCATTGTATTGGAGGTTCCACCAGGACAATTAAACAAGAAAAGGAAATAAAAGACAGCTGCATTGCAAGTGAAGAAATAGTAACTATCTCTATTCATAGATGACATGATGTTGTGCATAGAAAAATCCTAAGGAATATACCAAACAACTATTAAAAGTAATGAATGAGTTCACCAAGTTACAGGAGATGAGATCCACATCCAAAATTAATTTTACACAAAAATAAATTGTAGAATTTCCAGTCAAGATGGTTCAGTAGGTACATTCTATGTTTACATACTCTCAAAACTACATCAAAATTACAACTAAACTCCAAAACAACTATCCTCAAGAATTGCCTAAAATCTTGCTGAACCGAAGCCATACAATTAAGGACATGCAGAAGAAGCCACCTCGAAACTGGTAGGAGGGGCAGAGAAATGGAACTGGTTGAGCCACAGCCACGTATGACCATTGAAAATTGAGAAGTATTATCTCGGTTGTGCAGATTCCACTGTAAAAGCAAGAGGTCTAATGCTATACCAGCCCAAGTTTCCAGTGCTGGGAAGAGAAGTCCCCATAATTTCTGGCTATGAAAACCAGTGGTGATTTTGACTGAGTGAGACAGAGGGTAGCTTGATTCTGAAGTGCTCCTCTTAAAGGCACTAGACATGGGCTTTCCAACAGAATCACTGGCTCTGATCTCCAGCACTGGGGCAGCAGCTGGAGAGGCAGCAGGGACATATGGTGGGGGACTGAGTTCTCTGGCTTCAGGAAGGGGCTGGTGGGGCAGTTTTCTCCTAGACAGAGGAACTGGTGGAGGCCATTGTTTCTTTTTTGAGCCCCCCCCCCCCATTTCCCTGAAGATGCAGGCAGACACCATATCAGAGTTTCCATCAAGCTGGCTGACACCATTGGTTCGCCATGCCCTGATAATTTAAAACCCTGACCCACCCAACTTTTGGGCACACCCAACCTGCTTCCAATGGCTTTTTCATACAAACCACCTGCCTTGCCTCACACTATAGACTTTCCTAGGGTCTCTCAAAGGTTTGTGGAATCCAGGCAAGCAGCAAGTCCTGTACCTCTGGTTTACCAACCCTAAGCACAGAATGAGTGGAAGCCAGTCTAGGTTCACAGCTTGACCTCTCAAGGCACTTCTAACCATGGCATAGGCAGTGCCCATCTGCGGATTTCTTTGTGGCTCCTGCCAGATGAATCTGGGTGGGGCACTGGCTGTAGCTGAACTTGACCTGCAGCAGGTCTCCTCCTGGATGGCATGGGCCTGGTGCCCTCAGCAGCCAGCTTTAAAATGAGCTGGAGCATCACCCAGTTGCCTCAAAGGATGACACAGTCAAGAGGCAAGTTGGGCAGGCACCAGATCCCTGCTGAGGCATATCCTGCACTATAGGGTCAGTCCCTGCACCACAACTCCTCCGCTATAGTCAAGGCCAGTCCTCACAACAAGTGAGCCTGAGAGTGAAACTCTCCCATTGATGTGCAAATAGCAACCATGGCTCAACTACAAGAGAAATGCATACACAACCCACACAAGGGATATACCTAGAGTACACAGCTCAAGTGACCAGGAAAACTGCGTCACTGAGCCCCACAGCACACCTACTACATAAGGCCACTCTACTAACATTGGGAGGAATAGCAGCCCTACCTAATACATAGAAAAAAACACAGGGAGGCAGCCAAAATGGGCAGACAAAGAAATATGTCACAAGTAAAAGAACAGACCAAAGCTCCAGAAAAAGAACTAAACAAAATAGAGACAAGCAATCTACCAGACGCAGAGTTCCAAACACTGGTTATAAAGATGTTCAATGATCTCAGGAAGAACTTCAGCAAATAAATAGGATACATAAAAATGGAGATAGAAAACATAAAAAGAACCAGTCAGGAATGAAGAATACAATAATGGAAATGAAGAATACATTAGAGGGAATCAAGAGTAGATTACATGAAGCTGAGGATCAAATCAGAGATTTAGATGATGAGGTAACAGAGAACACTCATCAGAACAGCAAAAAGATAAAAATTCCAAAAAATGAGGATAGTTTAAGGGGCCTCTGGGACAATATCAAGGGTACCAACATTCATGTTATAGGTGTGCCAGAAGAAGAAGAGAGATAGCAAGGAAAGGAAAACCTATTTGAAGTAATAATGACAGAAAATTTCCCTCACCTGGTGAAGGAAATAGATATACAAGCCAAGGAAGTGCAGAAAGTCCCAGACAAGATAAACCCGAAGAGGCCAACACCAAGACACACCATAATTAAAATGCCAAAGGTTAAAGACAAAGGGAGAATCTTAAAAGCAACAGGAGAAAAGCAGTTAGTTACCTACAAGGGAGCTCCCATAAGACTATAAGCTGATTTCTCCACAGAAACTTTGTAGGCCATAAGGAATTGGCATAAAATATTCAATTTGATGAAAAGGAAGGACCTACAACCAAGATTACTCTGTCCAGCAAAGTTATCACTTAGAATCGAAGGACAGATAAAGAGCTTCCGAGACAAGAAAACACTAAAGAAGTTCCTCACCACCAAACCAGTATTACAAGGAATCTTAAAGGGACTACGTTAAGACCAAAAATAAATAAAAAATATGAATAATCTAAGGGGGGAGAGGGGTGGTGGATGAGGTAAAGGGGATCAAATATATGGTGATGGAAGGACAACTGACTCTGGGTGGTGAACACACAATGGCATTTATAGATGATGTAATATAGAATTGTACACCTGAAATCTATTTAACTTTACTAGCAATTGTCACCCCAATAAACTTTAATAAAAAAATGAATAATCAAATGGCAATAACTATATACCTATCAACAATTACTTTCAATGTAAATGGATTAAATATTCCAATCAAAAGAAAGGAGAGCTAAATGGATAAGAAAACAAGACTCTTACATATACGGCTTACAAGAGACTCACTTCAGATCGAAAGTCACATACAGACTGAAAATAAAGGGATGGAAAAAGATATTTCATGAACATGCAAACAAACAAACAACAACAACAACAAAAATCTGGCATAGCAATACTTATACCAGACTAAACGGACAAAGTCTAAAACAAGAGACAGAGAAGGACCTACTTACTAATCCCACTTATGGGTGTTTTTCCAAACAAGCCCAAAATGCTACTTCGAGGGGACATGCATATCCATGTTTATTGCAGCATTATTTACATATTCCAAGATATGAAGGCATCCTGGGTGTCCTTGAATGAATAAAGGAGAGGTGGTGCATACAATGGAATATTACTCAGCTCTAAATGAGAACAAAATCTTGCCATCTGCAACAACATAGATGAACCTACAAGATATTGTGCTGAGTGTAGTAAGTCAAACAGTGAAAGACAAATTTCATATGATTTCATTTACTCATATAAGTGGAATCTGAAGAACAAAATAAACAAATGAAACAGAAACAAACTGATAGATCAGAGAATATTTTGATGGTTGACAGATGGGAAGGGGATTGAGGGTAGGTGAAAATGGGAAGGGATCAAGAAGTATAAATTTGTTGTTTCACAGTAGTTGTGGGGATGTAGGGTATAGCATAAGGTATATAGTCAATAATGATGTAATAACTATGGATGGTGTCAGATGGGTACTAGATTTATCAGGATGATAGATAGGAGGGGGTTGGGGGCAGGGTGACAAAGATGAAGGGATTATAAAATACAAATTGGTAGTTACAAAATAGTCATGAGGATCACTTGAGAAACAGGGATTTGTATATTTCATCAGGAAATTCATTTTAAATGTTAGAAATAAGATCATCAGGTAAATACAAAATTGGTTGAGGTCCCAGAAGACAATTCATTGTAATCTTTGTGGTTAATGGTTTACATTTCTTACTAATGAGAAATCATTTGCAGGTCTACAAGACACAGGACCACAAACATGTAACGTCAGGATTCTGCACCTTTAATTAATAATAAGTAGCAAGGCTAAATAATGATACATTATCCTAGAAAATTACCAAACCTTAGGTGAGTCTACCAAATAATGTGACACACACAAAGACGTACTGCCCAGTTCCTCCTTTAAGGACGCACTTGCTATCCAGCTGCTGGGAATGAAGTCAACAGAGGGTTTCAAACTCTTGAGATCTGTTTTAGCTGCAGAGAGCATCTCCCACGAAGTCTCATCTTTCTGGGTCAGCCAGTATCCCATAACCATGCTAGGAGATTATATTGTATAAAATCCATGCAAATCAGCCTGGTGCAGGACAACTGACTGGCAATTCTCACGCTGGAGTGTTCCACCAGGTTGGCTAACCTTTGTGGAGCCCCTGTTGTAATTTCTAATCTTTTGTCTGCCCCATCCTGTTTCCTCCCGCTTCTTTCACAGCTATTAATCCTCAATAAACATCAATTCAAATCCCACCTCAGTGTGTGCTGCAGGAGAATTGACTCATGACAAACTATGCTTCAATATGACATTTAAAGTTCCAATGACTTGCCCAGATTGTGCCACTTAGATGTTCCGGCAAAATTGATGATTATGACACAAAACACTGAAAGTTTACTATGTTCCAGGCACTTTTCTAAACACTTTACATATATTATCTCAATCCTCACAACAAGTCTATGAGATAGGTAATACATTTAACCTCATTTTACAGATGAAAACTTGGGGGAGAGTTAAAATGACTCACCAACATCTCACAGTTGGTAAGTGGTAGAGCTGGGACTGAAAGCCAGGCAGTTCCAAAGCTGTGACCGACTATATACTCTAGTATCCATCTCAATCCTAGCATAGACGTTTGTACCGAAAATTCAAACTGGTAGGTAAATTTAGCAGTTTTGCTCAGTAGTAGTAATTCAGATAGAGAGAAGCAAAAAGATCGGGACTATATAGTGGAGGCAGGGTTCATAGGATCTTCTTGTTTGGGAGGAGTAGTAAGGCAAAGAGAGGAAACAGGATTATATGTCAATTTTTAGTTTGATTAAGAGTGAACATGATAATGCTGTTTCTTATAATAAGAAAAACTTGGGAAGAACAGATTTTCGGGACTGGATCAAGTATTCAGTTTTAGATTAAAAGGGAAATGCTTAAGATATTCAGGCAAAAAGTTCACATCAGCAGTTACCTAAGTGATTTTGGGCTTCAAAAAGAGGTCATATCACTGAGAGTCAAATGAATGTAGATGGAATTCAAACCACGAAATGATTAATTTACTAAGGCAGAGAAAGTTGAATCACAATAAAAGGGAATTTGCAGTAGAGCCATGAGGCACTTCAATATTTAGATGTCATGATGAAGAGGAGAATTGGACTAAGTGAAGCCTGAGTCCAGTGGGGATATTGGAAAATCTAGTGTGTGGGGGCCTGAAAGCCAGGAAAAGAAGATGTGTCCAGAAGGAAAGAGCGCTCAATTGTGTCGAATATGGCTGAAAGTTTGTGTAGGATGAAGACAGAGAAGTGATACTGAATTTGCAACATGAATATTACTGACAGACAAGCAGAACTGCAGCGCAGGTGGGTGGTGGGGCAAGGAGGGAGCCTGACTACAGTGACACGAGTCATAAATGGTAGAAAAGGATGTGGAAGCTATGGGAACAGACATATCTTTCAAGGTGATTTGCTCTGAGAAAGGCGGTGTACCTGGAGAAGAAATGTAATTCATGGAAGGGTTCTTTTTTTTATTATTATTATTAGTTTCAGGTGCACAAGACAAAGCAAAACTTAGACGTTTATCATTTATATCCCTCACACTGTGTGACCCCCCTCCCCCCATCCACTATTCCTCTGTACGTTCCCCAAATTAATTTTCAAAACCCCGTGGTCATCTTGTGGTTACCGACTATTTTCTAAACCCAGGGAAGGGTTCTTTAAGATGGGAGATAGTAGAGCATGTCTGTGAACTATAGCAAATGTTCCAGCAGAGAGAGAGATGACACACAGGAGAAGCAGGTAATTCCAAGACCAATTTCTTTGAGCAGTAGAAGAGCTAGGTATTGAGAGCGCTAGTGGAGGGGTTGGTGCCAGACGGGTTCTTTTGAAAGATAAAAAGCTATGTGCACATATGCTAATAAATTTGTGGTGGGAGATGAGGAATTCCTACTATGAGTCCTTCTAGTCTCTCATGGATATATGATATAAGAATATAAACTGAGAGTGAAGGTGTGCAATAGTGTTTTCAGAGAAAGATGACTGGAACTAGAGAACTAGTCCAGAAATGCTCCCTATTGCTATATTTATAAGAAGACAATATATAGTCAAGCAATTGTAAAAAGAATAACAAATAAGTAATACGAACGCATTATTAAGAATGCTAATTGGGGCCGGCCTGGTGGCTCAGGTGTTTGGAGCATCTTGCTCCCAATGCAGGGGTCACCAGTGAGCTGTGCCCTCTACAGCTAAGATTGTGAACAGCGGCTCTCCCTGGAGCTAGGCTGCCCTGAGCAGCCAGAGGTCTGCATGAGCTGCCTTGAGTTGACCGGGCTGCTGTGTGATGCCAAGGGTTGCTGAGTGCTGTCATCGGTTGACCAACTGCCTCAGCCAGGGGGAGCAAAAGGTTCATAATACCAGCATGGGCCAGGGAGCTGTGTCCTGCACAAGAAGACTGAGAAACAATGGCTTGAACTGGAGTGAGGTGGGAGGCAGAAGAATGGGGGGAAAAAACGGAATGCTAATAAAATCAGCTATTTGGACACAATTAACTTAAATCCTCAACATACACCCTATACCATAATAAACTTCAGGGAGACTAAAAAGTTATTTTAAAACACTTATTTAAAAGTTAAATATCACTTATTGGTAACTTATTAAGCAAATCTAAAAGAAATATATTTAGTTATATTCTGAACTAAAAACGGGAATTATAAGGATACAATCACGTGAAAAATACAAAGCAATATATGTAAATACATAAATATTATAACAGTTCCCTAGGCAATAAATCCTATCACAAAGCTAAATAACTTAAAGTAAATGTTGCCACATACACAACTGTCAAATCGTTTGTCTGTAGACCTTGTCTATAAACAGCTACAAAAAATGATTAGGATCAAACAAAATAAATAATATAAATGAAAACATCTGCTACATTGCATTAATATGTTAATAGATTAGCAAAGAGAGTTCATGAGATTAGGCAGCACTGGAAAGAGTATAGTGAGGCAGGCACTCCCACAAAATGCAAGTCCGAATACAAAATGTTTTTAACTTTCTGATAAGCAATTTGGCTCTTTGTAACAAGAATTTTAGTTTCTTTGCTTATATCTCAGTAATTTAACTTCTAGAAATTTGACCTAAAATAAAACCAGACCTATCATGAGAAAATTTGGGGAACCAAAACTTAATGTAAGCAAATGCCTAAATATATCACAGAGGACTCAAATGATGAATTATTAGGCAGTTATTTAAAATAATTTCTTCTTCCAGTTATGCAATAAATGTCTTGGGGATGTAACATACAGGACGGTGACTATACTTAATAATGATGTGTTACATATGTGTTAAGAAAGTAGATATTAAAAGTTCTCGTTACAAGGAAAAAAAATGTAACTATTAGGTTGTTGCAACAGTAACTGTGGTTTTTGCAATTACTTTTAACCTTTTAAACCACAATTACTTTTGCAACACCTAATTTGTACAGTGATGGATGCTAATTAGACTTATTATGGTGATCATTTTGTAATATATACAAATATTGAATCATGATATTGTACATTTGAAACATTATATGTCAATTACGTCTCAATTAAAAAAAAAATAAGTTTTTAAAGACTACTTACTATTTATTCATACAACAGCCAGCATGTTACAAGCACCTTTTGCCAAGTCATCCTAAAAACATCATGAGATCATCAAGAGCCCTACTATTACCACTACTTTTAAGATGAACAAACTGAAGCACAAAGTTAAATTCAGTGTCAAAAGACTCACAGATAATAAAGGGGGAGCAGAGATTCTCACTCAGCACTCTGGTCCCTCCATCCCTGCCACTCCCTCCCTACCCTTTCCCTATAATGTCCCTTCTTAACAAGGGAGAATCTATGACAACTTTTATATGAGAAAAAGCAAGACTTCAATCAACATGTACATAATAATTCAGTAAAATACATATGTGGATAATCAAACAATGAAGGAAAACTTTACAGGTGATTTTTTGCTTCTTCCTAAATTTCTGAATTTTCTCAGTTTTTATAATAAATTTGGTTAAGTTTTACAGAATAGCTTTCATATTATGGTTTAGATTTATAGATTAAGCAATTAGATTATTTCTGTAAACAAAAAAGTTTGCTGATTTTTCGCAAAGCACTATCCTAACAATAACACCAGCTACGTGAGCCAAAGTATTTTTGAGCTTCTTAAGTCAACAGATTTAAGTTCCCAGCTTTTGTTATAAATCTTCCCATACCAATAAATCAATTGGTAAAATAAACCATATTTAAGTTCACTAGAAAGTAAATTCTATGTCTGACTCCTCCTTTCCTCTGGACACAGACATATACACATATTGCCCTCAAGGATGTGAGCTCATGATCAAGAGGGGTTCATCCCAGGGACATAAGGTTGGCTCAACATTTGCAAATCGATCAACCTGATACATCACATAAACAAAATAAAGGACAAAAATCATATGATTATATCAATTTATGCAGAAAAAGCATTTCACAAGATACAACATTGACTTATATTTAAAATACTTAATAAAATGGGTATAGAGGGAAAATACCTTAACATCATACAGGCCATATAAGACAAACCCTCAGCTAATGTCATAATTAACAGTGAAAACCTGAAGCCCTTCGCTCTAAGTTCAGGAACAAGACATCCCTGTCCCCTATCACCCCTCCTATTCAACATATTATTGGACGTCCTTGCCAGAGCAATCAGGCAAGAGAAAGAAGTAAAAGGCATCCAATCTGGAATGAAGAAGTTAAATTGTCACTTTTTGCAGATGACATGATACTATATATAGAAAACCCTAAAGACTCAACTAAAAAGCTGTTAGAAACAATAAATGAATACAGTAAAGTTGCCAGCTACAAGTCAATGTATAAAAATCCATGGCGCTCCTATATACTGACAATTAAATTTAAGAAAAATAAATTTTAAAAATTCCTTTTTTAAGAATTAAAGAATGAAATACCTAGAAATAAACTTAACCAAGGATGTGGAGGACCTATACACTGAAAACTATAAGACATTTGTAAAAGAAGTTGAAGAAGACACACAGAAATGGAAAGACATTCTGTGTTCATGGATTAGAAGAATCAACATAGTTAAAATGGCCTTATTACCCAAAGCAATTTACACATTTAATGCAATCCCCATCAAATTCCCAATGGCATTTTTGAAGAAATAGCACAAAATAACATCAGATCTGCATGGAACCACAAATGACCATGAATAGCCAAAGCAATCTTAAGAAAAAAGAATAATGCTAGAGGTATCACACTCCCTGACATCAGTTTGTACTACAGAGCAATAATAATCAAAACAGCATGGTACTGTCAGACAAACAGACGTAGAGACCAATGCAATGAAATTTAAAATCCAGAAATGAACCCACATGAGTACAGACAGACAATTTTCAACAAAGGAGTCAAAAACATACAATAGAGCAAACACAGCCTCTTCAATAAATGGTGCCAGGAGAATTGAAAAGCCACATGCAAAAGATTGAAATTAGACTGCTCTCTGTCACCATGTACCAAAATTAACTCAAAATGGATCAAAGATCTAAACATAAGAGCTGAAACAATAAACTGCATAAACGAAAACATAAGTGCTAAAGTTATGAACCTTGGGTTCAAAGGAGATTTTATAAATTAGACCTCCAAGGTAAGGGGAACAAAAGCTAAAATAAATGAATCGGACTATATCAAACTGAAAAGCTTCTGAGCAGCAAAAAAACAAAACAAAACAAAAAATCACCAAAATAAAGAGGCAACCAACCAAATGGGAGAAGACTTTTACAAACAACATATCTGATAAGGGGCTAATATCCCAAATATATTAGGAACTCAGACAACTCAACAACAAAAAAATGAGCAGAGGACCTGAATATCCAAAGAGGATATACAGATGGCCAACAGACATAGGAAAAGATGCTCAACATCACTAATCATCAGAGAAAGGAAATGAACACCACAATGAAATATCACCTCACACTTGTCATCAGCAAGATAAATAGTAACAAGTGTTGGAGAGGTTGTGGAGAAAAAGGAATCCTCATACACTGTTGGTGGGAATGCAGGTTGGTGCAACAGCTATCGAATATAGTCTGGACGTTCCTCAAAAAATTAAAAATAGAATTATCATATGACCCAGCAATACCTCTCCTGGGTATACACCCAAAAAAATCTGAAAACATTTATCTGTAAAGATATGTGAGCTCCAATGTTCATTGCAACTTTATTTTCCATGGCCAAGTAATGGAAACAAAGTGTTCTTCAATAGAGGATTGGATAAAGAAGATATGGTATATACAAACAATGGAATACAACTCTGCCATAAAAAAAGATAAAACAATGCCATTTGTGACAACCTGGATGGATGTTGAGATTATTATGTTAATCGAAATAAGTCAGTCAGGAAAATGTTGAGAACTATATGACCTCACTGATATATAGGATATAAAACTGAAAGCAACAAAGGAAAAAGACAAACAAATAAAGAAACAAAAACTCATAGACACAGACAATAGTTTAGTGGTTACCAGAGGGTAAGGGGTAGGGTGGTGGCAGAAGAGGGTAAATGTGGTCAAATATATGGTGATGGAAAGTAAACTGATTCTGGGTGGTGAACACACAATGTGATATATAGATGATATATTATAGAATTGTACACTTGAAATCTATGTAATTTTACTAACCATTGTCACTCCAGTAAATTTTAATTTTAAAAAAAGAATATGATCTCTTTGCAATTAATTTGATGTTTCAAAACACAAATTGTGTAAGATCATATTCTTTAAAAATTCAAGCAAAATACACAACAGATATCTCTCACTGATATTGTATCTCTAATCATAACTTCAAATCTGATACTTTCATATTCTCTTTTATTCATTTCTCTATTTTAATTTTAGATTTAATTTTAGTCAGTATAAAAATGTCCCATTTAGACTTTTACACTAGCTCAACATAAATATTGTCTTCATTTATGTATTCAATATGGATTGCTAAGTCTGGAGTACAAATCTGTTATTCTTTCTAACTAATTGCTCAAACAACCATTTGCCTAATAAACAGGAAGCCAAATATATCTTTTGGGGATACCTCTCTCTATTAGTTATCCTAAAATCAAATTCAAAGGAATGCTGTCGTCCTCGGATGTTAAGAGGCTATTGGAGTTGAGTCAGCCTAAAACTGTTACTGTTTGTCACAGCTATATGATATTGAATTTAAAACTTTGTTCCTTACTGTGTCTATTTAGTAATCAGTCCAGACAATGTCCCATCACAGAGTGAGTCTAAGACATCCCTTCCATGATTTTCTTCTTGCATTCCTTTTACAACATGGGCTGTAAAAAGAGGTCACAGTGATATGTCCCATGTGAGAGCAGCTTAAGGTTCACCAGCTACACAGTAGAATAAAAATGAAGAAAATTATAAATTGTTTATATCATCACACACAGAATATTATATAAAGACTGGTTGTGTATAGCATTTTGATTTAGAGAAGGAATGGTGAGAGACAAGCCATGAGCTCTCCTAGAAGGTGGACTGTGTTGGCAAAATGTATTTTCCCAGGAGCCTCCTCAAGGCCCCCATGACCTCCTTATTCCTCAGGCTGTAGATGAGGGGGTTCAGGGCTGGAGTGACAATTGTGTAGAAAACAGAGATGATGTTGTCCTGCTTGGGGCTGTGGAGGGAACTGGGCAGGACGTACATGAACGTGGCAGCTCCATAAAACATCCCGACCACAGTCAGGTGAGAAGAACAGGTGACTAGGGCTTTCTGCCGCCCCTCATTTGAGGGCATGTGGAGCACAGTAAGTAGGATTAGTGTGTAGGAGGTAACAACGACAGAAAGAGGGAGCAAGAGGAAAGTCACACCTGTCACATACACCATGAGCTGATATCTGGAGGTATCTGCACAGGCCAACTTCAGCAGAGGTGGGATCTCACAGAGCAGGTGCCTGATTTCCCGGGACATGCAGAAGGGATAGTGCATGGTATACAAGGTATGTCCTAGAGCATTTAGGGATGCCAGCATCCAGGATGTGGCCACCATGACCCAGCAGACCATCGGACTCATGAGGACCATGTAGTTCAGAGGATGACAAATGGCCACATACCTGTCATAGGCCATGAAGGCCAGTAGGAGGTCCTCTGCAGCACCCAGGCTCAGTGCCAGAAACATCTGAAGGGCACAGCCCCCAAAGGAAATAGTGGGATCGCTGCGCAGAAAGTCCACGATGGCCTTGGGAGTGACAACAGATGTGAAGAGGAGGTCCATCAGTGAGAGCTGCCCAAGCAAGAGGTACATGGGCACGTGGAGACGGACATCCTGTGTGATAACCAAGAGCAGCAGGCCATTGCTGGTCAGGGCCAACAGGTACAAAGCTGAGATTGTGGCACACAGCAGCTCAGGAGACACACTGTCCTTTAGAATCCCCATCAGTAAGAAGCCACTTCCCAGGGTGGAGTTCCAGTGCTCCATTCTGTGCTGTCTCTAGTTGCCTAGAACCAAATGGATTCTTGGTGAAAGTTTGCTAAAATGGTTGCTTGGTTTTGTAACATCAAAACTCCTGAGGATGGCCAAAATAAATCCAATGAGGTGATGCCTTTTCCACTGGTAAATGACTACCTCTTTTTTCTTTTTAATTTAAGTATAATTGGTATACAATCTTATGTTGGTTATATTAGTTTCAGATGGATAATATAGTGATTTGATATTTTTATAACTTAAAATATGATCACCCCATTAATTCTAGTAATCATATGTCGCCATGTAAACTTGTCACAATATCAGTGACTTTAACTCTCTATTTCTCAGTTTCTGACTCTTTTAATTGTATCTTAATAAAGGACCATCTAAATACAGAACACGTGTCACAGTGATAGCTAAACATTAAGAGACACTACATGAAAACATTATTCAATCATCAAACCTGAACGTGTGGCTTTGCAGATAGATTAAATCATCTCTTTCTTAATGGAAAGCAAATTTCTGGCACCCATACCCATGATTATTCTTGGACCTATCTTATAAGTACAATGTTAGGCTAATGATTTAAATACCCAGTTAGTGTTCTGCAGAGACCTGTTTGAAGATGAAAACCTGAAAAGGTATAGAACTAAGTTTCAATAAAGCACTTCCACTTCTTTTTCCATGTAATTTAGGCCCACATTTGTTTGCAGCACTCAAGGCTGTAGACACACAAGCCTCACTGGAAGAGCTGACATACGTGCCCTTTAATCACCTCTCTTTATGAGCTCCACATTTTCCATGTGCTTGAGAGAGAAGAATTCCAGATTGTCTGAGAATACAGGATGGTGTGCTTGAGTTTCCGTTACTTTTAGAGTTAAACCTTTAGGATCAATGCAAACATCTGTGCTTTTTTTAAATAGTTTTTTTTTTTTTTTTTTTTAATTTGTTGGTTTGTTTCTTTTAACTGATTATGATAAAATGTGACCTGGGAGGACTCAGAAATAGGATAACAGATGAGGCTCTGCCCAGGAATATCAGAGTGTTTATGTCTGGGTAAATGGTGAAAGGTGTAGGCAACAAGAGGGTATGTATTGTATGTTGTAATCAGGCTCAATAATCCTAGCTTCCCTTTCTTGCATCAGACCCAGACCCCTACTCTTCTTCCTGCAGGGTCAGAGTACCCACACTGCATTGGAGGGCCACAGCGATAGAGAGGAAGTGCTCCTGTTCTGAAAAGCTCCTGTCGGAGCGTGGTACCCAATCCTGAGAAAAGCCAGAAGAGTCAGGCCCTGAGATTAACGGAAATCATTGTCATGCATCATGGGAACTAGACAGATAAAGCCAACTCTGAACATGTAGTAAAGAATCTGTATGTGAAGCATCTTTCTCTAAATCATTTCCCTATATTGTGGCTTATGTATTTTGACATTTCACTGGTTTCTATTGGCCTCTTCTGACTCCACAGGATTTTCATGGTAAAAAGTGATAGGAACATAAGACAGGCACATCATCTGCTCTTACATGGCCCTTTGGAGGCATGTATTATCGGACAGGTGCAAAAATCCTTATCAGAGGCCAGCAAAGCCCATGGAGTCTAAAGACAGGTACTGATACTTCGCCAGGAAACAGATACCCAAGCCTGGCATGTAGCACAGACTCTTTCATCCTCCTCACTGATTCCTCTTCTTGTTTAGAACACCAAGAATAGAGGGTATTGGGAAGGGCTATGGAGCTCAAAGCACTAGAGAAGATGGAAGATGGAGTGGCTTAGTTCTTAGGGTCTGCTTGGGCTCTGTGTCTCCACTCAACATTCCTGGAGGCTGCACACTTCCCTGAAAGAATCAATGCTCTTACCTCAGGTGGTCAGAAGCCCAGCTGGCCGACCATGCAGACTGCCTCGGGATTGTTTGATGGCCAGGAATGTTCCCATAGAAATGGGGAAGGAAGGTGGGGATTTTCTAGCGGTATCCAATTGGTTTAATTTTTGCTAAGTTAGGTTAAGAGTCTGAGAAGTCTGACCGAGCTAGGTATCGGGGCCCTTCTGTGCCTTCTGTTCCTCCACAGATCTTCTCTAGAGAAGCACTAAACACAGACAGAGAGCTAATACCGTCCTTGGGTAGTTTCTATGGAACAAGAAGATGGCTTTTCTGTTCTGACACCTGTGGGGAATTCGGAGAAACTGCTTCATTCATACAGTTTCCCAGGTAGGAAGCACATCTAGCCCTGGAGCAGTTGTCAGACTGAGTTCTTGGGTCCAGATGCTCAGATGTTGTTCATTAACTCTCACTAGGGTCTGAGAGCAAAGATGAAAGCAGCAGGAAGCTGGAGGAAGTAGATATAGAAAGAACTGCCTAAGGGAGATCCGCTGTGCCTGGCCTGCTTGTCCCTGGGGCCGACAGTGAGCCAGGGCCCTGTCCTGGGGGAGGCCACTCTGTCTCCTTATTCTATCACCTTTTCTACTCTATTTCACCCCTTCTTTCAGAGGGACTTATTTTCTCAGACGAAATGGCCTCCCCTGGAAATGCTGGTCCAGGAAACGGGATGTTAATGAATCCTTTTGGGCCGGTTTCCTGGACTGATATCCCTATACAATCCTCTCACTGAATTAGGTTGGAGGCCCTACGCTTTTGTCCCATGCTCAGGGAGGCACGGATGGCCCATTTCTAAATTGCTGACTGAACACCCCAGGAATCAAGAGCACCTTTCACGGTCTGCCCCGACACAGATTTTAAAGTGGATTTTGTGGCATCTGTGGGACACTCCTTCCACCTCACTCCCTCTCCATGGCTTCCTTCATGATTCTCTTAGCCTGGACTATTTCCAGTTCAGTGTGACTGTGCTCTGTGGAGTCTGTAATTACAAGATCTTCCTTTCATTGACCTTTGGCAATCCAGTGTGACCTGTGCATGAGTATGTGCGTCCTGGTGTTGTCTCCCAGTGATACCTGAAGAGAGTGGACAATTTTCTAAGTACTGAGCAGCAAAAACTAAAAAGAAATGCACACAGTACTGAAGCTATAGAATGTCAATGTTAAAAAAAGTCTTTTAAATCCTCCTAGAGATAAAATATGGATTACCCACTAATAAACACAGTTAGATGATAGTGGAGTTTTCAATGGTACTAGGACAATGGGAAAAAAATCTTCAAAGTGCTGAGGGAATATAACTAACCCCACACGTGGACAGACACATGCAGTTATTGCTGAGATTCTAACTTTCTTACCTTCACTGCCTGCTCTGTTTGCTTCTGCATTTACATGTTCTTCTTGTAGTATGAGCTCTCTCAATCCTGATTTAGCTTCCAAATATGATCAAGATTTCCCTGTTCAAAAAAACAATCCTTTGGTTTTCCTTTTTCTTCAGACCTTTTCTCTAAATGTCTTCCATGTTCACAACAAATTTCTTGAAAAAGCATTTATAATTATTGGGTCTACTTCTACTTTGAATTACTTACTCCTGATATATGAACTAACACTTGTTACCTGTTACATCAGACAACCCAGAAATCATAGTAGCATAACCCAATATAATTGTATTTCTCACTCGTATAACAGTTGAATGAGATTTCTTGGTTTGGGCGATGTCCTGACCTGCTCTCTAAGGGATGGTATGTTTACTCTGCTAAGAGGGCGTTTCGCTCAGGGAGATGCTGAAGGCAACCGTACGATAACAGAAGAGTGTAAACCTTCCCTTATGACAGAGCATGGCTCTCTGTAGTCCCAGAGGTAATGAACCTGGCTGTTGAAGTTTCACTCACATTTTAGCTGATTAAAACCAGATCATCTCCATCTCCTGCTTTACCTCAACTGATTAGCTTTTCTAGATGCTCACTAATGTCCTAATAACAAATTCAATGATAATTAAATAATTATATTTGATATTATTTAATTCAACAGTACTTATTTAAGTTTCGGAATTATTAAAGAGCCCTTTGAGTCTTAATCATGTTATATGCAACTAGAAGATAATTTATATTTTTATTTTTTATTTTTGGGAGGGAATTTAAACATCATCTGACTTAACTTCTTATTGACTTTATAAATCAGGATTTTGATTCCCAACAAGAACTGACTAGATCATGGTTAAAAAATAAGTAACAAAGTCACTGTCTCAAGCAACTATCCAATATCTCTTCTTTTATGATAAATAGCCCACTTTCAGTCCTCACCCTTCTGGACTATCCTTTTGCATTTGTTACTATTGAATACTCCTTATTTCTTGTTTTATTTTAAGATTTTTATTAAAATATAGCTAACACACATATCATATTAGTTTCAGCGGTACACCACAGTTATTCAACATTTATATACCTAAAGAAGTGATCACGGCTGACCCAGTGGCTCAGGTGGTTGGAGTGCTGTGCTCCTAATGCCAAGGTCACTGGTTCTATTTCCACATGGGCCAGTGAGTTGTGCCCTCTACAACTAAGACTGTGAGCAACGGCTCACCCTGGAACTAGGCTGACCTGAGGAGCCGGAGGTTGGCATGAGCTGCCGTGGGCTGCTGTGTGCTGCTGCGGGCTGCTGTGTGCTGCAGTGTGCTGCCAGGAGCAGCTGGTAGCCATTGTGAGTGGCCAGCAGCCATCGTGAGCAGCCGTGGGCTGCTGTGTGCTGCCATGTGCTGCCGTGGGCTACCGTGTGCTGCCATAAGTGGCCAGCAGCCATCGTGAGCGGCCGGCACCAGCGAGAGCTGCCATGAGCGGTTGACTAATGACCGGCAATGGACTTCCTCAGTGGGGAGCACAAAGGTCATAATACCGGCATGGGTCAGAGAGCTGTGTCCTACTAGCTCTGAACTAGACTGAGAAACAACGGCTTGAACCAGAGTGGGGCACGGGGTGGGAGAAGGGAAAAAAAAAAGTGATCACCATGGTAAGTCCAGCAACCATCTGACACTGTACCATGCTATCACAATATTATTCCACTACATTCCATATGCTGTGTATTACATCCCCATGACTTATTTGTTTTATTACTCATTTCTTAAATCGTTCTCTTTTTGTATTTATGATACACACCACGATGGCCAGATTCCTTTGATAGACCTTGGATAATTCTTTATTAATGTCATCATTCTGTCTTAATTTAATTGTAGATTTAAAGTCGGCTTTAATCAGGAGGTTTCCAGATGAGTAAACAAGATAATTTCAGAGTCAAGTTCTATAAACACAATAATGGAGATAAGAGAGTGACTGG
Source organism: Rhinolophus sinicus (assembly GCF_057876585.1). Taxonomy (NCBI): domain Eukaryota; kingdom Metazoa; phylum Chordata; class Mammalia; order Chiroptera; family Rhinolophidae; genus Rhinolophus; species Rhinolophus sinicus. The sequence goes on along the minus strand of NC_142514.1, from coordinate 144,303,268 downwards.
AAAGGATATTGCCTACGATTGGATGTTTGGGGATGGCCTCTGGAGAGCTGTCAGTTGTGTTGAGAATGAGCTGACATTGTTGAGTATGAGTCCCATGTGTCAAGAATGACTGGCAAAGCATTTCAGACAAAGTGAACGGCAAGTACTAATGATTGGATGTCAGGATGAGGTTTACATTTTTGGGGAAGAGAAAGAAAGTCATTCTGGCTGAAATATCGTGACTGTATCTCTGCCAGATACCTTAATACAATGGACTCAGTGTGTGTTAATGAAGAAAATTACAGGAAGAATAAAACATTAGATAGTTACATAATATGATCAATATGATTCCCTTCAAAGTTGAAATTTAACAGTAAGATGAAAAACTCTCTTCAGATATTGAACATCACAAATCCGATAGCTTCTAACAGAAATATTTTGAAGAATTGGGACTCTGTGATCATATAAATTGCCAACATTAATTTTCCATTTGATCATTGTCTTTCAGAATGAAGCTCCAAAAGTGAAGGCAGGATCATGTCTTTCTCAATTCTACCTGCAGGGCAAACTGGTTAATCTTTTACATAAAAACCTCTGCTGAATAGATTACAGACTAGTTAGTCTTACGACAAGACTCTGCATAATTGATTTCTAACTTTGTTTTCTGCCACACACTCTCAGTTACACATTTCTGTGCTTTTGTTCATCTAATAGTCTTCTTTAGGCAGCTTATCTGGCCCATTGCTGCTTGTTGAAATCACGCATCCTGCTAATAAATCAGGTCTCATTTCAGTAGTCATATTCATGAAATATTCCTGATCTTCAAAGAAGCTATTGACCTTGCTTTTGATCCCCACAGCATTTTTCTTTAATCTTAAAATAGTTCCTTATTTAACTTTAAAAAGAGTTATCTCGGGGTCAGGGGGAAGAGAGGTGGTAGATGAGGGTAAAGGGGATCAAATATATGGTGATGAAAAGAGAGCTGACTCTGGGTGGTGAACACACAATGTGATTTATAGATGATGTAATACAGAATTGTACACCTGAAATCTATGTATCTTTACTAACAATTGTCACCCAAATAAACTTTAATTTAAAAAAAAAGAGTTATCTCTATATTTGCATTATCTTGTTAGTGGATTTGAAATTATTTTAAAGAAAGCCCTAACTTTTACTCACATTGTGAGGTTCTGGGCACAGTGCTTGCACAGAGTAGGCATTTAATGAATATTTGTGGGGAAAAAATCAATTGAGGCAAATAAAGCAAGGGCAGAAAGGGAGGATAGTGGAGATATTGTTGTCAATCACTATGTTCCATGTACTAAAGGAACATGTCAGAAGTCACTGCCTCCGAAGGTGGACTATCTATCTCCCAGACAGCTTCCTGAAAGCCCCCTTCACGTCCTTGTTCCTCAGGCTGTAAATGATGGGATTCAACATGGAAGTCATAACTGAATAGAACACAGAGATGACCTTATCCTTTCCAGTCATTGTCTTGGAATTGGGTCTCATGTAGGCAAAGATTCCAGAGCCATAATAGAGAACCACAACAGTGAGATGGGAGCCACAGGTAGAGAACAACTTGTGCCTCCCCTCCCCTGACTGCATCCGAATCACAGTGGAGAGAATGTACCAATAGGAGACCAGGATGAGGGAGACAGGTGCCAAGAGGATAATCACACCCATTGAGAAGAGGGCCATCTCAGCATCGTAAGTGTCTGCTGAAGCCAGCTTCAGGAGTGCAGGAGGTTCACAAAAATAATGATTAACTGCATTCTGTCCCTGGTAGGGGAGACACAGTGTAAAAGCACTGTCCACTGAACATACAAATGCCCCACTGATCCAGGACAATGTAGCCAACTGGACACAGAACCTCTGGGTCATGATAGTGGAGTAGTGCAGGGGCCTGCAGACAGCCACATAGCGGTCATAGGACATCACCGCCAGAAGTGCACACTCTGTACACCCTGCGAGAAGGAAGACAACCATCTGTAGTGAGCATCCAGCAAAGGAGATGCTTTTCTTTTTTACAAGGAAGTGGGCCAACATCTGAGGAACGATGCTTGTAGAGAAGCAGAGGTCGGCAAAGGACAAGTTTTTAAGGAAAAAGTACATGGGAGTGTGAAGTTGAGAGTCAGTTTGGATAAGGATTATTATGAGCAGATTTCCACAGATAGAGAGAAGGTAAATGATCAGGAAAACACAGAACAGCAAGATCTGGATCCTTGGATCCTGTGAAAGTCCCAGCAAGATAAATTCAGTCACAGAAGTTTGGTTTCCTTCTCCCATTGATGTTTATTCGTGTTTACCTATCATCAGAAAGAGAACAGATGCATTCTTAATGTTTGATTCCACATGTTTATAAACAAGTACAATGTTAACAAGTGCATCTTATTGAAACATTGGCTTACAGCTGCTTCTTACTAGGTGCCAGTTTGCGTTTCTATCAATTTACCTGGTTTATAAGCACATTTTTCCTTGGTTGATCCACTTGGTAGGCTAAGTGTCACACTCGATGTGGTGTCTCCACTAATCCTGATGTTGATATATTCATGAAGATATATTAAAGGAATTTTCTTTGGTTCAATTTCATTTTTTTCTTCTCAAGAAATATTTAACATTTTACCTGGATTAGCAGCTTGAGAATGATGTGAACCTGTTTAGTCAATAAAACCACTTTTTCTTTATACTTCAAAATCAAAACACAGAGGTTAATGACAAGTTTGTTCATAATAGAGTAGGAAGTTCAAATACGGTTAGGGGATGAAACAGATAAACTGTAGGTGTTAGTTCTTGCTTTTGTCCATAGTCTTTTTATAAAGAAGCTTCTTAAATAGAAACCCAAACAGGGTAAAGAAAAATCAGCATGAAAAAATGTAACATTCAGAAGCGTTACTGAATAATGAGACTTTAGTGCCTTGTTTGAGGGACGGAAGCCAGGACCAAGCAGGAGCTTGAACTTCTGAAGTGAATATGAGCAGATTTTATAGCCCATGACACACAACCTCAGCTCACCTCTGATCCCAACCCCACGTACGGTGAACAGGTCTCACTCACTAGGCACCACGGAAATTCTATCTCAAGGCTGCCAGGCGTTTCTGCCCAGAGTGTTGTATGGGGAAGATAATGCCCCTTTAACCACTGGACAATGGGTGTTGATGAATAAATGCACCAGATATTTCTGGGAGTCATTCTATATGCTTCTTAAATGTTGAGCTCTACGGAGTTGAGCCTTCTTTGTCTATACTGTGATGATGGTGATGGTGATGGTGATGATGATGGTGATGATGATGATGATGATGATGATGATTGATGATGATTGATGATTATTTTGCCTGCGAAGCTTTCTTAGAATTTTTTCCTAACCACCATCCCTCATAAATTTTAATAGCACAGATATTTTGTATATTTATTTATACACTGCAGTCTTTTGGAAGGCCACATACTATTGCAATCTCTAAGATTTCTTTCTCTTTCCTATATTGCCCCCATTGAGAATGCACAGTCTACAATAACAACTTAAGTAATCTACATTTTATAGGTGTTTAGTTGTTTCCTGTTTAAATCTTATTGCTTCCTTATACCACTTCCTGGAATCACTTTTCAAATAAACTAACTCCACCCAAGCCCTTTTCTTGGGCTTTGCTTTTAGCACCTAAACTATGAGAGAAAGAATTGGACCTGAGATAAAGGCCTGATGAAAGCAATATGGGTAGGCTGCCTTCTTGAGGGGGGAGTTCCAGCTATGTCTGATGATAAGGACTAACAGTGCTTACTATGTACCTGGCATTGTACAAAGTACTCCATGTATATTTGTTTATTTAATCTTCACAACAATCCTATGAAGGAGTATATTTTCAAATCTCTATTTTGTAGTTGAGGAAATTGAGGGATAGAGATGTTCAGCAACTTGCTGGTAACACAGATATCAATTGTTGAGTTGGAAGACAAAGCCCCCAAGTCTTGTTCTAGCATCTGAGCTTTTAAATCTTCACTGTAATTTCACTCTCAATTCCAATAGCAGTAGTTAGTACTGCAAAATTCATTCATGTAGGTGGACTTGACACAGGGAAATCCAAGCAATGCTCAAAAGACGGAGGAAATTATCCTCAATCCCAAACATGTTCATAAATGGCTTGACTCCTCTGAAAGGTGGCTGAGCTTAAGGTTTCCAGATGTTGTCAATTAGAAAATAACCTGGGACAAACTAAGCCTTGTAGTAGGATTCTCGCCATATTTTTTAACTTGAGGGAGGAGTTTTTGTAACAAAAGAGAGGGTTCGATTCGGGTAGAACAACCAATCAGATTTAAGGAGTGTCAACCACGCATATGCCAGGTCTGCTACCAGGGCCACAATGGAGCAGTAGTCAGTTTGAGTCTGGTGCCATTGGTGACTATATGGTTGTCATAAATTTACTTTTAACACTCACATTACTGGATTAGATTTACAATGTAGGATATTTGGTGAGATTCAGTGGCCCAACTATTGTGTATAGGACCTTGTATACTGGGTACCAGAGCATATTACTACTACTACTACTACTACTATCACTACTAATAATAATAATAACAATAATAACAAAAAAAAGAAATAATTTACCTCACATAACACTTACTATGTTCCAGAAACTCTTATAAGCATTTACTATCTATCATTTAATCCTCAGAATATTCTCAAGAAATAAATACTACTAATACCCTATTGTATAGATATGGATACTGAGACCCAGTGAGTATTCTAAGAAAAACACTTTCAGGGACACAGGGCTAGTAAAGTATTGAATCAGGATTCAGTCCCAGATAGTCTGGCTCCAGAGCCCAGACATGATATTGTCCCACTGAATAGTAGGACAGATTCTATTTTTAGAGACACACTCTGGAACTGGGCTCTGTCTGAATCCATAGGAGTCAGAAGTAGAATGCACCATAGAACTGGGATTTGGGAAAATGTAAGGCAGAGGCTCAGGGTGTACGTAGGAAAGAAACAGACATGCTTTCTTTCTGTAGTTTGGATTCAGGTGGAGAGGAAGCTACATATCATCTGTGAAAATATTTGTAACATCTTAATATTCCTCAAAGTTTGTTTCTATCCTTTCCTTCTTTACATACTGTTCCTTAGGGGATCTCATTTAAATCCATTGCCTAAACTATCACCCATATCTAGAATATCTCATTAATTATTTGGCATCTGACCACTATGCTAAACTTGAATTTTCAATTTTCTTTTGGATATTTACAATAGAATATTTCATTTCTGTCTCAAAATCAACATATTTGTAATTTAATTTTATTCCACAAATGATTTTTAACTTCACCCTTCCTGCAAATAAATATCACTACCATTTTCTCTAAATACCATAACCTAAGAACATAAAATCAACTTTGCTTTCTTTATCCACTGTGTTGCCAAGTTGATCAATCAAGTTCATCCTTTGAATCATCTTTTAAATCTCTAAACTTTCTTTTTATTGTCATTGTCATTCTTGCTAGATGAGTCTTTCATTCAGTTCTACTTGTATGTCTCAATATCCTTCTAACTTGTTTCTATACTAGAGTCTAATGCATCTTGGACTCACTAACTGATAAATCTTCCAAATTAAATGGTTTCCTCTATCCAATTAAATAAACTCAAAATTCCCTAGTTGAGCATTTAAAGCTTATCTGAAAGATATCTTAATCTCCTTCCGACTTTTACCTTAAGTTTCTTTTTCAATTAAATTTATTGGGGTGACATTGGTTAGTAAAATTATATAGGTTTCAAGTGTAAAATTATAATATTACGTTCTCTATAGATTCCATTGTATGTTCACCACCCAGAGTCAGTTCTCCCACCATCACCATATATTTGACCCGTTTACCTTTTTCTAACATCTCCCTCCTCCTTCTCTCCACTCTTTCCCTCTGGTAACCACTAAACTGTTGTCTGTGTCTACGAGTTTTTGTTTCTTTGTTGGTCTTATTCCTTTGTTGCTTTCAGTTTTACATCACACGTATGAGTGAAGTCATATGGTTCTTGACTTTTTCTCTCTCACTTATTTCGCTTAGCATTATAATCTCAAGATCTTTCCATGTTGTCGCAAATAGCAGTATTTCATCTTTTCTTATGGCTGAGTAATATTCCATTGTGTATATGCACCATACCTTCTTTATCCAATCATCTATTGAAAGATGCTTTTGTTGTTTCCATGTCTTGGCCACCATGAATAATGCTGCAATGAACGTAAGGTATATTTACAGATAAAATTTTCAGATTTTGGGGGTAGGTATCCAGAACAGGGTCTGCTAGGTCATATGGCAATTCTATTCTTATTCTTTTTAGAAACCTCTATACTGTTTTCCACAGTGGCTGTACTAATTTACATTCCTACCAGCAGTGTATGAGGTTTCCTTTTTCTCCACAACCTCTCCAATACTTGTTATTACTTGTCTTCTTGACAATGGCCATCTGATTGTGGTTTTGATTTGCATTTCCCTAATAACTAGTGAAGCTGATCATTTTTTTATATAACTGTTGGCCATTTGTATGTCTTCTTGGGGGGGTGTCTATTCATATCCTCTGCCCATTTTTTAATTGAATTGTTTGTTTTTTTTGTTTTTGAGTTGCATTTGTTCTTTGTATTCTGTTTCAATAAAACCAAATTGTTAATGATCTGTGGAGTTTGGATTCAAAGAGCTTGGTTAGATAAAAAAGACAGAGACTGATAACAAGAATAGGTCACATTAAATATATCTGTTAATGGAGAATGGTTTAAGTTTTTTTTAAAAAATATGTACACTATCTAAAAATAAATGTTGAATTTCTTGAGATAATAAACAATTTTTTAATTTTCTAAGTTATCAATTTTGGGGAAAAAAAGGGGAATGACATAAAGAGACTGACAACCATAGGAATACTATACTGGTTTATAAATATTTATAATTGATAAGGCTCACGCCCATATAGTTTTACAGATAAACATCAAGGACTAGATCATTCTTATTATTTAAATTATACCAAGGGATAAAAATAGGATTTTGAACATTTCAATGAACAAAAAACCCATCTCAAACTATTTGGAAATAAATCTATTGCTCTTGTCATTGATAAGGAGGACGAGCTATAGTAATGAGGAAAAAATAAGGGGCGAGTTTCAAGGGTGCTGACAATTTTCTTAATCCTAAGATATGTGCTGATCACATAGCTGTGCTCACGATTTGAAAATTCATCCAACACTACACTTACAATTTGAATCCTTCTCTGTAGTTATATTATGCTTTGATTTAAGAGTTTGCTTTAAAATAGAACATTTGACAAGTATAATTATATTGTCCCAGAAAAAGAGTATTTTTAAAGAGTATTTTAAAATAGTCAATCCACAATAAAATGTCTAAATGAATTAACTGTGGTTTATTTAAGATTTTATATTATTTTATTTCTTAAATTTTTCTGGATTCAAAAATTTTTTTAAGAAGAAGAAAAAGGCAAAAGATTTCTATGATCTGATGAGAAATCAGAACACAGTTTACTGGTTACCAGAGGGTAGAGGTGGAGGGGGATGGTAGAAGAGGGGGTGAAATATATGGTGATGGAAGGAGAATTGACTCTGGGTGATGAACACACAATGCAATATACACAGATGCTATATTATAGAGATGTACACTTGAAACCTGCATAATTTTACTAAAAGATCACCCCAATAAATTTATTACGAATTAAATAAAACATAAGTGAAAAATAAAAACATACAGAAAATATCATATTTAATGGTAAAACATTGAAAGCTTTCCCTCCTAAACCAGGAAAATGATAAGAATATTCTCATATTTTCTGTCATTTCTATTCAACATTGTAGCCAGAACAACAAGAAGAAACTGAATAAAAATTAGAAAGAAATAAAAGTCTCACTATCTATTAGTGATATGACTATGCATATAGAAAAATCCAAAAAAATCTACAAACAGTTATTGCAATAAAGAGTTTATTAAAGCTTCTAGTCACAAAATCAATCCAACAAAATGATCAGCATTTTTGTATGCCAGCAATCAGCAGTTAGCACGTGAAATTTCTTTTAAATACCATTTTAAATACCATTTTAAAATGTGAAGAATCTAGGGAAAAATTGGACAAAGGATGAGCAAGATGTCTAGAGAGAAACTTAGAAAACCCTGGGAGACACCAAAGAAGTTATAAGTAAATGAAGAGATATTCTCTATCATGCATCAGACGATTCAATATTGTGAAGTTGTCAATTCTCCTCAAAGTCATTAACACATTAAATTCAATACCAAGCAAAATCCCATCAACCTGATAAAATGATTCTAAAGTTTATGTATAGAAGTTAAATATACAAAAATAGCCAAGACTCTCGTGAAGAACAAAGGGGAAAGACTTGATCTGGAAGACATGAAGATGTGTTATGAAACTATACTAACTGAGATAACATGGCATTGGTGCGGGAAGACAAAAACGTGCCATTGGAATAAATGGTGATGGGACAAGGATATTCCCATAAAAGACACTAACTTTGACCTCTACTTCACACCATACACCGAAAGGTGAAAGACAAAACTACAAAGCTTTTGAAGATAAATAGGAAAATTATCTTCATGATCTCAGACTTGGGAAAGATTTCTTAAACAAGGCACAAAAAGGTATGCACTAATGAAAAAGTATGATAAAGTTGAGATTACCCTAAAATTGGGAACTTCTGTTTATCTGAAGAAAAGACAAATAAAGTGAAAATGATTTAAAAGAAAGAAACAGAAGGAGGACGAGGAGCGGAGGGCAAGTAGGAGAAGAAAGGGAGAGGAAGAGGAGGAGGAGGAGATCATAAAAATTAAGAAATTTACCAACCCAATTTAATATAGTAAATTTTTTCTAACATTTCCTATAATTAGGTTGTAGCCTTAGAAAGTAGATTCAGAAAAGAATTCCCAGATACATGAGACAAATGCTTATTCATTGATGTGTATACACACACACACACACACACACACACACACACACACACACACACAGGGTCTTTCTTTGGTCCTGCTATCCTTTCTAGCCACTGACTAAAATTTCTTTTCATTTGTTCCAACTTTTCCAATCACTCTCTTTTCTTTCATTGCCAGCATATTCATGACTGAAAATTCCCATCCATTCCCCCCCCCTTTTTTTTAACACTTTCAATCTAACTTCTACTCCTATGACTACTAAAACTGTCCTTCCCAAATCTCTCATAATTTGCTACTTATCGGATGTGACCTCTTTTCAGACTGCATTGTCACTTTGTTTGTTTGCTTGTTTGTTTCTGGAACTGTTTGGCACTCAAGAGTTTGGGAACTCTTGTCCATTGGATTCTTTTAATCATTCATATAATTTTCTGAACCTGAAGTCCTTTATTAATGTGGTTCTGTCTCAGATATGTATGTTCCAGCTGCTAGGTGGAGTTGGAGAAAGATCACAACAAATGGATACATTTCTTATTACTTCCAGTGCTTCCACACATCTCAGTCTCCTTCCTTTACGATTTCCTGTGTCTTCCCAATAACCTCGTCCTAGCAGGGAGAACATTCTTCTCAAGTCCCTACCTACCGCAACCCCATTAACCTCATCACACTCAGGATGTTCTCTCTGTTGTGTCACAGGGAAATTAAAGGCTGCAACATAAATAAGTTCACCTGCTCACCTCTCCCGACACACGTCCCTACAAACCTGTAGTAATCCATCTTTTCTTTCAGGGGAAGAGTTGTCTTAACTAAAATAAGTGTATTCCCTTGTGGTCTAAATGCCCGATATTTCTCCTCTGGCTATTTCTCTAACAGGTATAACCTCTATTTTTCCTTTACCTTCCCATTTCCTGTGCTATTGGCTTTTCCTTCTAACACAGGAATGCATTTATCTTCTTCCCCTTCACTCTAAGCTTCTCAAAATAATGTTTTTGCTTCTCTAGTGAACCTACTTTGCACAACTCAAATTGACCTCTCAATGACCAAATATATTGATTTTGCTTTTGGTTATCTTTTTTATTATATTTACTGAGGTGACATTGGTTAGTAACATATCTTGATTGATCTCTCAGTCATATCTAAAACCATAGACACCTTGAAGCTGTATTCTCCTTTGTCTTCTCTTACTCCTTTATTCTCCTGATGACATCTCCTTTTCCCTTCTCACATTTTTCCTTCTGTCCATCACTTAACATTGGCATTTTTCTCTTTTCTTCACTTCCTGAGGCTACACACTCTCTGCATGACCTCATGAAATCCTCTGACTTCAGCTGTTATTTCATTGTTGATGACTCCCAAATCCCTACAAGCAGCTGAGGTGTTTATTTCCAAAGTTCTGACTCACAGATCAAATGACCTCACTGACAATTCCCATACATATGTAATAGAAATAATAACAACGATCGTAATGATAATAATGATGATGTTGCTAGTGATGGCCTAAGTCTTCAGGACAGACAGCGTGGTTTGAATCTGAGCTCTACAAATTAACAAATACATAGATCATCTTAAGTAAGTCATTTGAGCTGCAGAAGCTTCAGTTTTTGCATCTATAATATGAGGATATTCGTGCCTAATTTCTCCATTTACTACACGGATTAAGTGAAATAATTTCTAAAACCACAGTTATTATTTAGCACATGATAAACTTTAATTGTCTAGAGCAATAATACATATGCATTATTTAATGCACACATATGGAGCAGTCACTTTACATGCACTTTCTCATTTAACTACCAGTTAATACAACTAAAACTGAAATTATTATGTTTTTCTTGTTTTTTGGATAAATTTTCACCTAAATACTCCTTTTCTTCCCCTTATATTGGCACAACTAGAATGACCATCTCTCAGACTGAAAATAGGAGGCATTTTCTCTTTTTTCCTTTCCTTTCTTTTCCACTTACTGATCAATTTATATAGTCACTGGATGTTATCCTAGAAAATCTCAAATCTGTTTCCTCCTCTCTACTCCTAGGATCACCAACCTATTCTTTGACCCCATAGTTTCTACCTGTTATAACTCTATGATCTCTCTGCCTCCTGTATCGCTCTTTCCAATAATACAATAATCTTTACAAAATGCTAATTGTATCCTTTTCAATTCCCCATTAAACCATTCAATAATTCCCTATTGTTTATAGACTTAAGCCCAGATGCATAAATCCGGCCCCACAGCATCTCTGCCTGACTGCAGATGTCTGCAAGGCTAGCTCTCCCCACTTCCTAACTCTTAACCCATGGCCTCCATTCACAAAGGTACATGAACTCATGCCTTCACTTGTGCCATTTCCTCTATGGAAGTTCACTTCTTGCTTCATTAACTAGATAAACTCCTAGTCATCCTCCAATACGCTCCTCTAATGTCACTGCTTCATGAAAGCTTCACAGACTTCATGAAGGTGAGTTGTTATTTTCCATCTCCCTTTTCCTCTAGGTTTCATACCTACCACTATCAATACATCTTTTCTATCACAGCATGTGCATATATATGTACATATATATATGTTACATATATATACATGTACTTTCAAGTCCCTGTTTTCTTCTATTTCATGAATTCTTTGATGAAAAAGACTGTCAGTAATCTTACCCCATCACATGACACATAAGTTTTTCAATTAATATCTGTTGAACAAATCAATAAGTGTATATCTCATGCATATATTTTCACACATAACAAATTTACACATATTTTCGCTCACTTGCCCAAACACAAACACTTTCACAACCAGGAACAATAAAGTGTGAGTTAAGTATGAAAGACACACTATCTCTTAGCGTGAGTGCCCCCCAGAACTGACCAGCAAGAAAAATGAAGCATGTTCATCATATAAAGATGCAAAAACAATGTTTTCTTGTTTTTCCTTTCTACCTTGAACTCAAGTAGAAGCAAAGATTATAAATTCTACAAACCTTTTACTTGTCATGAGCTGTGACAGAGATGATAGAACAAAGTATTCGGTCTTACAGTAACAAAAGACCTCAAATAGCTGTCATATTTATCTCACTTTCTACACCCAGGGATTTTCAAAATCAAAGACCAGGTTTCCTTGTAGTCTTTTGCTTGTGATATTAGGAAAAGTACAAGTGGATGGGAACACAGAGGCAGAAAAGGACAGGGGACATCTGGCAAGGTTCCGTAGTTGGAAGACGAGGGCAAAGTGTAAGGTAATTACAATAGAGATTTTAGGGTACTAACACTAATTTGTTTTCTTCTGTGTAGAATCAGATACATACAGGCAGCTTGGAGCAAAATTTTTATGAGTATATTGAGTTTTATAGGAGGAAAGTTAACAACAAGTCTTCCCCAACCCAGAAAAAAGAAAGATGGTGCTGAAGAGGAAAAGCCAATTCTTTACAAACCTAGCAGTATCTCCTGAAGAAACACAAACCCCTGGACACATTACCTACTGTCACCTGCTGGGCTGAGCACAGAGCAGTAGATTCATTGGTCTCAAGGGCTGAGTACAGGATGGTAAAATCTGTAGCCTGAAGATCAAAATCCCACTTGGCGTTCTTAGGATTTTTATTCCTAGACACTCAGAATGTTTCTCCACCTTAAACCGTTGCCAACCTCTTGTCTCAAAGACACAAACCTAAATTCTCCAAGGGCATAAACAGTGGATTTTCCTACGAGGAAGTTATTAAAAATGAAGTCCTGAGAGCTGAAGTAAACAATGCATTCCCATGAGTCTGATTTCACAAGATACTCTGAAGTCTTTTATATTATACTTGTAGATACTAATTGGGATCTCTTGGTCTCCCTTGATTTCAAAAGGTCTATTAAAAAGAGACAAAATTTTACATAGGCATTTGGAATTCAATATGCGTTTATTAATCAACCCAACAATTCTATTCCTAGATACCCAAGAGAAATGAAAACCTTGGCCCACATAAAACTTCCAATATAATCATTCCTATCAGCTTTATGCAAACACTCAAAAAATGTTTATTAATAGATGGATGTATAAATAAATTGGTATATCTCTGTTGTGCATCCTTTTAATAAAATACTACTCAGCAGAAAAAAAACGAGCTATTGATAAATACAACATTATGGTTGAATTTCAAAAACATTGTGCTGAACAAAAGAACTAGACACAAAAGAGTTCATAATACATGATTTTTTTTTTTTTCATGAAATTCTAGGGTCAGTAGTTACTTGAGGACTAGTGTAGTAGTTTTGTGAATTGGGTCAGTAGTTACTTGGGGATCGGTTTATAAAAAGTGACAGCGAAGGGGCACAAGGAAATTATCTGATGCCAGAAAATATTACATATTTTGATTGTGGAGCTAGGTACAGAGGTGCATACATTTGTCAAAACTAATTTAACTATATGTTTTATTTTGTTTAATTGAAGTTTCTTTGGTGACAATGGTTAGTAAAGTTACATAGGTTTCAAGTGTACAATTGTGTAATGCATCATCTATATATCACGTTGTGTGTTCACCACCCAGCGTCAGCTCTTCCATCACCATATATTTGATTCCATATACCCTCATCTGCCACTCTCCTTCACCTTTACCCTCTGGTAAACTTTAAACTATTGTCTGTGTCTATGAGTTTTTGTTTCATTGTTTGTTTTTCTCGTTTGTTTCTTGCTTTCAGTTTTATACCCCACATATCAGTGAAATCATACAGTTCTCGATTTTTTCTGTCTGACTTATTTCACTTAGCATAATAATCTCAAGATCCATTCATGTTGTTACAAACAGCACTATTTCATCTTTTTTCTTATGGCAGAAGAGTATTCCATTGTGTATATATGCCACTCTTCTCTATCCAATCATCTATCGATGGACAGCATGTACCAAAATTAATTCAAAATGGATCAAAGACCTAAACATAAGACCTGAAACAATAAATTGCATAGAAGAAAACATAGGTACTAAACTTATGGACCTAGAGTTCAAAGAGGATTTTATGAATTTGACTCCAAAGGCAAAGGAAGTCAAAGCTAAAATAAATGAATGGGACTATATCAAACAAAAAAGCTTCTGCACAGCAAAAGAAACCATCGAAAAAATAAAGAGGCAATCAACACAATGGAAGAAGATGTTTGCGAACAATGCCTCTGATAAGAGGATAATATCCAAAATATGTAAGGAACTCGTACAACTCAACAACAAAAACCCAAACAATCCAATTCAAAAATGGCAAGAGGACCTGCATAGACATTCCTCCAAAGAGGACATCCAGATGGCCAATAGAAATATGAAAAGATGCTTAACTATATGTTTGAAATAGATGTATTATGTTTAAATTATGCATTTTAAAAATTATTCTCAAAAAATCTAATCTGTACACCAATTTAAAGATAGGGATTATTCAGAAATAAGGTTATAGAAATAGCAACTCATGTGAAATTCATTCATTGAGGCATTCATAACAAAGTTATTGAAGCAACGGTGTTGGAGGAGCCAGTGTACAGATTTCTATAATATGTCCTCAATATAAGGGTTTTTAGAAATAGAAACACTTAGTGCATTATAGAACCTTTACAAGTATTTATAATGTGATGATGGTAAGTAACCTTAAAAATATTTGCACAACATTAGGAGTCATTGGTAACTTAGTTGAAAAGTACCAAAATCAAAACAGAAATCCAAATTAGATGACCTTTGCTTTGATGCTAGGTGAATGCCACTAGAACAGCTCAAGAGATTGTGACAACCTAATGAATAGTTGTAGTATCTCCCTGTAAGGAAAAGATGATTATACTGTTTTTTGCCATCCACCTTCTTACACTGAAACATTCTAAACCCTTCTGTGGTCTGCCTTGTTCTCTAGGAGGGTGATCTCTAAGGAATGTATCAATGGATTCCCCGATGGCTGGCTTCCAGTTGGATGTAGACAATGAGAAATGTTAACAGAGGACAAGAGAGCAGGAATAGAAACAGACGTAGCATTTCATCTCTGCTTGCTGCCTACTCTGGGCTCTGTTTTCTGATTGTTTCTATATCCAAACTCTGGTGGGAGGTCCCTCCTCTGGACTGCATCTCTGCCTGAAATACATTAGTACAGTATTTCCTCCTTTTCCCCTTCAAGCTTAGGGTAGTAATGGCTTCCTATTATTGCATGTCTGGGTGCCTTGCTATCCCTTGGTGGTTCCCTTAATTATGTCCTTACCTCTATAAGCAATCACTTCATTAAAACTTCTTGATGGATCTAAGTTTCCTGCCAGCTGTTGACTGATACAATAATATTTCAACAATGAAAAAAAGGAAACTAATCTTTTAAATAAAGTAATAGTAAAAAGAGATCATTTTTGAAAATGGATGTTTGAAAATGTTTCAGTTCATATGTGATTCTGTGGCTAACAGTAATGTTTGCTATATACAAAAAGTCTCCCTGCTGGTCTGGTGGCTTAGGTGATTGGAGCTCCAGGCTTCTAATGCTGACATCCCCAGTTTGATTCCCACGTGGGCCAGTGAGCTGCGCCCTCTACAGCTAAGACTGTGAACAACAGCTCTCCCTGTAGCTGGGCTACCAGGAGGAGCCGGAGGTCGTCGTGAGCTGCCTGGGCTGTTACGTGCCACCATGAGTGGCTTGTGGCCACTGACAACCAACCGCCTCAGTTGGGGGGGAGCACAAGGCTCATAATACCAACATGGCCAGGGAGCTGTGTCCTACACAACTAGACTGAGAAACAACGGCTTGAACCAGAGTGGCGGGGTAGGCGAAAGAAGGTGGGGGGAGGGAACTCTCCCCCAAACTTGAAAATATAACTTTCTAAAGTATTTAAGTCTCTCACAGTGTCTGTAGGTTTTGAACCATTTTGTTTAAAATATTTTTAAAAATATATTATGATAAATGTGATTTATAGTTATAAAACTAGTCAGCAAGAGAGAGTAACTGACATTAGTGAATATAGAAATTTACCAGCTGTATCTTAGCAAAAATCTTTCTATGATTATAGAAGGATTTGAAAAAGTGGATATAATACTTTTGCTATTTCCCAATTCTGTGAACTCGAGCAAATATTAACTTTCCTTGGCTTCTGTTTCATTATCTTAGAATAATACCCAATTTATATGATGTTATGAACATGTCAATACTATGTACATATCAATGTTATGTGTCATCCCCTCCACAGAGTACACGCACAACAAATGGTAGCTACATTATTAGTCCTCTACCCCACTCCATATTCTGAGCCTGATATTAGACCCTTCTCCTATTTGTACAAGGACATTTATATTCTTCCTAACTCTGGCTGAGTTTCTCCCTAATCCCTTAGTTAAGCCCATGTGCATACCCCAGGCAGAAAGATATTTTATCAATAAAGTGCGTGAGTTCTATTATTAATTAGTATCCTTCCTACTTTTTATTTATTTTTTATTTTTCAATTACAGCTGATATTCAATACTTTTTTATTTTAGTTGCAAGTGTACAGCACAGTGGTCAGACATTTAGATAGTTTGCAAAGTGATTCCCCTGATTAGTCTAGTACCCACCTGGCACTACGTATAGTTATTACATTGTTAGTCATGGGGATGTTAAGTGTAGCACAGGGAATAGTCAATAATATTCTCCCTACTTTTTAATTGAAATATTGATTAACTTTGTATGGCAAACTATGGGAGAAGTAGTTCTTATTTCTGGAAAGTTAACAATAACAAAACAACAACAAGAGCCATCAAATACGCTGTCGAAAGAAACGCCTACAAACTTGAGTGAATTTTAGACATTACTCCAATGATTGATGCTCCACAAACTCTTGGTAATTATTTTCTTATTTTTTCTAGAACCATTGAAGTTAGCATTTCCTAGCCGTAAGACAATCCTTATCACTATCCGTAGCATACCAGGCTATCCTGAAGTGCCCATTCATCTCCTTTTCAGGCTCTTTGCTGACCTAATCTCCTCATCCCCAATTGTAATGCCTTCAGGCTGGCCCTGCTGTCCATCGCTACCAAAAACATCTGACTTACATGGAAAGGAACTTGCTTTGATGCTCACACATATCCACACCCACCCCAATGACTTAAGGAATTGGCTCCTGAGAAATCCATCAGAGCAAAATAGTATTACTCTCAACATTGACCACAGCACTTGAGGTATATGCTGATCAGTGCACAAGTATATAATTTCATTTTTCTGGACACTTGGCTAGCAAGATCGAAATGTAAAATCAAATCAGGCGAGAATGGAGGTGTTAACTAAAGCTATGGTAGTAATCATTTTGCAATATATAAATGCATCAGATCAACACATTCTATACCTTAAATTTACACTATGTTATATGTCAATTATATCTCAATAAAGCTTGAAAAAAACAAATGACCTTCACTCATGTGAAAATCAATAAAGGAGACCTCAACCGAGATTGGTTCTAAAGGGGTAGTTCTCACATCCTACCACTCATAGTTTGTTGCCCCAAATAAAAAGAGACCTTTCTTGCATAGCCAACAGGGAGATGTTTCCTATTCTATTGCCCCTGCAACAACCCAGCCAATGAAAACCCACATATTCAAACTTTCAGTTTCATCCAATGGACTCTTTGTTTACAATAGACCCTCCCAAATCTATAAAAGAGAGTATTTCTCCTTTGTTTCTCTGGACTTGACTAGGGTTCCCCATCACACTACATGTCTTGCAATGGAATTTTTTGTTTTTTCTGAATAAACTCATTTTTTGCTGGAGAAATTCTGGCTATCTATCTGTTTAAGGTGAGTACTCAACAGGACCATCTGACTTTGGCTCACATGGAGCTGGTTACATATTAAAATCTTAGGATCTTTTAAAAATTATTGTTAACTATTACTAAGTGATTTTTCTCCAATTCCATGTTTATAAAACTTTTTAACCTAAGTACAAGTTTACATTTAGTCTGAATAGAATGAGGGCTTGTATTCTTCAAACATCCTTGTACTGATGCTGTCACAAGACCCCTGATGAAATCTGATCCATCATCCTGGTTTCATCCAAGCTGGTATGCTTTTCCCTCCTGTTCGTCAATGGTAAAATTTAAAAGAGGGAGGAAAACAAGAAAAGAGGGCTTTAAAGCCCACACGAAGAGAAGTACGAAAGGAAATGAAGTGAAGTAAATAAGGAACGGTAAGAGACAGAAGGAAAGGTATTTCTCTGATAACAAAATAAAGATCCAAAAAAAAAACAAACACACACACACACACACACACACACACACACACACACAAAACTTAAAGCTCTTCTCTGTGAAACAAAGCATTATTACAAGCGAGATAGCAAAATTCTCAGACGCTCATCTCAGGGCACAAACAATCCAATTGTGTATGCTGGGTTTGTGGGATCGCCGAAGCCCTGATCTCAGCACTGAGCCTTGCAGGAATAATGTTGGTGCATCAAGTTCTTAGAATGCAGATCTTTCCAGTGTAGAGTTACACAATGAAGCAGTTCAAAACTGGGTCCACTCAACCCAGACCAAGCTCAAGCTAAGAAATAGCAGAACCATTGACTCTTACTTCTCTTGGAGCATAGGAGCGGAATGCAAAGAAAAGTGGAGGTGACTGTAAACAAGACACAACAAGCCTTCCCGAATTCTTAAGATGTCAGAAGGTTCTAATTCTGATTATCAGAGTGTGCATATCTCCCAGCCTTCACTTCCTACCAACTTTTGGCAAGTTTAAAGACGCTTTCCCTGGAAATCCCCGACACCAAGGAGCAGTTGCAGCTTGCATTAACGTGGGCCAAGATGAGACCGCTCAAACACATACACACAAACACACACAACATAGCTGCTGGAAAAGGAGTGACTGAGGTGGAATTGGCATTGGGGGAGGAGCAGGGAAGTCTGCAGGCACAAACATTCATAAAAATCCCCTAATTTTTTGTAAACATTTATAAAAACCCCTACTTTCTTGCATTTCAGAAAGAAGCTCAATGTAGGGGGAGAACCTATGGAAATGACAGGGGCTCTCCTTTATGCCTTTTCAGAATTTGCAATGGTTGAGGACAGAGAGGTGGGAGATATTCAATATGAACATAATATCGAGTGCCCCCAAGTTCATTAGTCTGTCCAGGCACCGATGTCATTAGCTAACTATTAAGAAACACGTTGTATCCCAGGGAGTAAATCTCAAGGTCACGGACATTCAGATTTATCAAATGTTCAGGTCAAAGAAACAATGTTCTTGGAGACTTCTTTAAAGGAAACACACTCCATCTGATCTTCCAAATACTGTAAAAAATATCAGTTTACAGTTGATACAAGACAATACCTCAAAACTCACCTGTGTGTCAGTCATGAGATTATTATTTGCTACACAGTTAACTGGTCCTAGTATTACAGTAGTTGTGACTCTCCTGAGCACTTATAAAAATTTCAAGGACACTCTCTGGGTGGTGAGCACACAATGTGATATATAGATGATATATTATAGAACTGTACACCTGAAACCTATGTAATTTTACTAACCACAGTCATGCCAATATATTTAATTTAAAAAACAAAAATTTCAAGGACACTAAATTGCAGAACTGTAAGCCTTTCTCCTTTTTCTTTGACTGCTAGAAAAAATAGTGATTAAGAACCTGGGCTCAGAAGCCAAACCATCTGAATGTGAATCCCAGTTCTGCCATGTCCTGGTCTTTTGAATTTAGACAAGTTACTTCAGCTTTCTATCCCTTAGTTTCCTCATCTCCCAAATGATGATATTAATAGTACCTACCTCATAGGGCTACAGTGAGGATAAAATGAACTATTTATACAAAGTCCTTGGAACAGTGAGTGACATAAAAAATTGTTGGAAATAGTACTTAATGTTATATTATTATAATTATTACCCTCATAATTTGAATGGCTTTTTGTCGCACTCAGACCAAGTGGATATACCATTATTCCCTGTGTTCTTAGCCAATTTCTGCAACCACTTAAGGAATCCAGCCTCTAGAATGCCTCTCTTGCGATCCATGCCTCCCATGTAGTCATGCAATATGCATCTCCTCCCACATTGAAGTATGATTGGGCCTGTGTGAATAATAGAACGTGGTGGGAAGTGATAGAGGGTGACTTCTGAGGCTAGGTCATGAAAGGCCTTGCAACTTGCATATGGACTTTTTTTTTAACTTTCTATCTGGATCCCTGACATGCTATGTAAAAAGTGCAACTATTCTGAAGTCATCATGCTAAAAAGAAGCCCAAGCTAGTCCATGTTAAGAAATCTCATGGAGGGAAAGAGAGATGATTAGCCAGCCCCTACTGTCACAACCCGTATTTGAGTCCCCACAGATATTCAAGTCATATAGATCTATGTCCCTAAATGTCATGGAGTTATCCTCACGCAAATTACATTTTCACAAGCCAAATAAATGATTGCTGTTTGGGGTTGGTTTGCTCTGCAGCAATACACAACCAAAGCACCACTTTATCTTGTGCCTTTTTTTCTCTCGTTTGTTTTCTACTTGTAATTGAGATGGTCTTGTAGATAAAATTCTTTTTTAAGTTGTCTTAAATTCCCCTTTGAGAAAGCATAGCACCTATTAAAAAATAAATAAGTGGAAAAAGAAAGAAATATGTGAATGGATGTTAGGTGTTTGGAATAAGGCCTTTGATCCCCATCTCACCCACACCATACACTCTGTCTCATTCAGCAGTTAATCGAATAAACTTGAAACTGTGTCTCAAATGCTTGATGTCTCTTCTTTGATATGAAATTAGGGACTGTGGCCCACATGTTCAGAGATCCAATAAGAATTAGAGCTAGATTCTCTAGACTTTGTTTTCCTGTGTGCCCTGCTCCATCAGTACCACCTGATGGTCACAAGTGCTTCCCTGAACAAATTTTAACTGAAGATTTCAGAAGCAGAAAACAGGTAAGATCTACTCTGTTCATGACGTGCATGTGTCTTCTCAGTAACTCCTTTGATATGTTCCCTCAAACTTTTTCTCCCTCCGTTTCCTGGATTTCTTATCTCACCGCAGGAGCCAAAACTGTGCTTGCTACTGATGAAGATTTCTGTTCTGTTATCTTCTGTTCAGGCTTGTTCTCCCTCTGTCTAATGAGCCTCTGTTCCCTTAACTCCTTCATTTGGCCTGATAGTATCTCAGTTTCGCTGGAATCTCTCTGGTTGACCGTCCATATCCATTCTCAGCCTGTCTCTTTTCTTCTCTAAGCTATGGGAAGCTGTCCTCTATGGGCTGCATCACCCAAGCTCTCTTACCCTATAAACAGAAGCAACATTAGGCTTGGGAAAATGAGAATCTTCACAGGAGTTTCATAATGAAATATTCCATAGGATGAGCTGAAGGGGGGATGGTCAACCTCATCTACAAATAAGAACAGGGGCACAAGCTAAAGATTGTGCTTAAAATACAGGTCTTGTCAGGTGGTCTTGCATCTCACTTTGAAATATGATACATATTGCTTGAGTCATCAGTCAAAATAGACAAAAATATTTTAGAAAATCCTGTCATGATTCAATGAACACACTTATATTGAGGATTTGCTATGTGTAAGACACTGCTATGCTAGAAATACTACAACGAATAGGATGCAACCTTTTAAGGATAGTTAAAGGACTCATAACCTGGTGGGGGAAACAGACACATCAATGAGCATCAATACAGTGTGACTAGCCCTCTGTCAGGCAAGTGCAGTGTGCCTTGGCAGGTCTGAGAAGGACCCAACCCACTGAGAAGGAACTGGGTGGAAATTTCCCTGACGATGTGGTGTTTGGTTGAGTTCTAGACAAGTGAAAATTAGCACATGAAAAACTGGAGAGAACAATTCAGAAAAGGAAAAAGAAAGTGAAAAATGTGGAATTGGAAAACACAAACTAAAGAACTGCAAGGAGCACTTTCAGACTGAGGGGAAAATGGAGGGTTGATTGGTGGGACATAACTGGGAATGGGAAGATATGAAAGTAGAATCTGCAATGGACAGATCATGGATGGTCTTGTATTAAGAACTTTACTTTGGAGATAATGGAAAATAACTGAAGGGATTTAAGCAGGGAGTTTTCATTTTGTAAAGCTTTATCTGAAAAGAAAATGTGGAGTTTCTCTGGGTAACAAGATAGACAGTTTGAATATAGGAATGAGTGTTTCCCCTGAGGGATACATGAGTCAAAGTTTCATAATTTTTCTGCTTACAACATAAGTTCTGAATTCCAGCTGTAAGTAACTGGAAAACAAACTTTTAACTTGGGCTCATCTTGAGATAGCTCTTTGTTCCTCAGGTTTATGCTACTGTCCCCAGATCTCCCACCATGCCAATACATCAGGGGGAGGGGAACGTATGCCTCGATCATTGGTTCCACAGATTTCCAATGTGATAGTCATCTCTACAATGTTGTCATAACATGTTTGGAAGATGGAAGAAATCTTGGCTGGGCTATTTTTGATCTGTTATGACCAGATGTATCACACAGCCATTTCTCTTCAGGGTCTTGCAGCCAGAATGTATGACAAAAATCAGGGTACCTGTTTCCTCTTTTAAGGGACCGCCATCTCGTTTACCTCCCTCCCCCTCTGCTTACCCTCTATGTGAATCTTTCTTTAGACTGGAAGAAACACTTAATGTTTATTTAAGATACTTCAATTTGTGGCAGCCAATATCCTAAATTTCTATTAGAATATATAGTTGACCCTTGAACAATATGGGGGTTAAGGGGACCAAACCCCACACAGACTAAAATTGGCATATAAATTTTGACTCCCCCAAAACATAACTACCAATAGTCTACTGTTGGCCAGAAGCCTTACCTATAACATAAACAGTTGATTAACATATACTTTGTATATGTGTATATACTGTGTTCTTACATAAAGTCAGTTAGAGAAAATAAAATGTTAGGACAATCATAAGGAAGAGCATATTCAAGATGGCAGAGAACATAAACGCTGTGCTTGCCTGATCTCATGAACACATTAAATTACAACAAAATTATAGAACAATCAACCTGGCGAGCCATCGGAAGTCTAGCTGAATAAACATTTTATAACTAAAGATATAAAGAAGGAGCCGCATCGAGACTGGTAGTGATATGGGAGAGCTCCCTCACTACAAAGGTTTTAGGCCTCCCTCACTACAGAAGATTTATGTCCCCTCACTATAGAAATTTTAAGTCCCTTTTTCCCTAGTCTTTTAGCTCCTTAGCCCCTGGTTTTAATCACTCTTCAAATCAGTGTTTTAATCCTAAAGTAAAGATTGTTGCTAGCCTAAATCACAAAGTGTTTTTCACCCCTGCTTCAGATAACTACTTAAAAGCTTGTTAATTGTAATCATTGTAGCCCAACATTCCCCCAAGCCATTCCAGACCTAACTCTTGGATAAACAAACACTATTCCAGAGACCAAATGGATTTTAACACTCATCCAGGAGTGTTAAATAACGCCTGGGTAAAATTAAGATAAATAAGCTTTGAGCCCCATTTCTGGAGCCAGCACTTTTAATTTATTAACTAATGTCTGTCTCTCCTCCTCTAGGGGCCGTCAGGATATGAATTATGTCCCAGCGAAGCTCCCAGTGCACCCTGACCAAGGAAGAAGGGGCCCCTCTTTTTATTCAAGAACAGATAGGGTGACAATTTCATGAATCCCCACTAGGTAGGGACACCTCTTCCCCCTTCTCAACTTGAAGCAGATACAGAAGAAGAAACCTCCTGTCCCTCAACTCCCCACAGAGATTTATGGGGATCACATCTCTTAGGAAAAATAAGGCAGGCAGTTAGAGATAGATAATGGAGTCTCTGCATTCCTACATGTTCAACACAATCTATGGGGAGCATTGCCTGTAGACCCCTCGAATTTTTCCATTATCTGCCCATTAGCCACTGTGAGAAAACTAACAGACCATAAATTAGACGGGTCCTGCACAGTAGAGGCCTACAGCGACCTCCATGTCACCCTAGCCTCATTATACCATCATTATAATATCACACATGTGCCCAGTAGTTCATTAATATCATTATAACAGACTGAACTCTGCGAAGGGACACACACAGTCTAAGAGGGTGAGGTAATGGCCCTTATCGATCACAGATGTCAATCAAGTAGTACCGCATCTGGAGGGGAATAGCCCATCACAGAGAAAAAAAGATAAAAGCCCCAGGTTCCCAGGAGCTGCTGCCCTTTGAGCATTGAGCCTTGAGCCCCTTTTGAGCCTTCCCTTTGCTCAGGGCTGCTCCAAACCCTTTGGAGTGTCCTTTTTCTCCTAATAATTCCACCTTGAGCCCTGAGCCCTGAGCTGCTCCTCTTGGTGCTCAGCCCGCTTCTAACTCTTTGAAGTGTACTACCTCTTCTAATACACTTTTTCACCACTTTGCCTCTGTGTCTCTTTCAATTCTTTGTTTGAGATGTCAAGAACCTGGACTTCTCACCAAGGAGAACATACTCTCCGTTAACAGTAGGAGGGGAAGAGATGGAAAATAGGCTGGTCCCACACCCACGTGTGGCGGTTGAAAATTGGGAGAGATACCTCCACCACAGAAGTTCCCCCACGAAGAAGCAAGGGATCCCAGCCCCCCACACCAGGTTCCCCTGCCCAGAGTACTCGTGCCAGAAAGAGGAGCCCCAAAACCTTCTGGCTGTTAAAAACAGTGGGAGATTCCAACCATTTGGGTGGGATAGAAACCTGCAGGGAAATTCAGATATGCTATTAAATGGCCAGTGCAGGCACTCACCCTGGACCCTGGTGGAGGGATGGTAACTCTGGGGATGTTGGAGACATATGGGAAGACACTGAGTTGTGCACTTCAGGGTGAAGACTGGAGGGACAGTCCCCATTTCCCCTGTGTGGCGCCCTGCTATCCTGCAGCCAGCAGGTGGGTCCCATCTTTCCTGTGTTGAGCCCACCCCGTCCCCCAGCCAATCTGAATCTGATTGGCCTGGTGAGCTCTGCTGCTTCACCCTCCTGACTCACTGAGACCCTGCCTCACCCTCCTGCCGACCCCAAGAGGCTTTATTAGTGGCTGATCCTTATGGCACCCAGTAGGTGGCAGCAGGCCTTGAGGTGTCCTGCATTTTGTGGAGCTACCCCAGACTCAGTACTGGTGGCAGCCATCCTTGGTTTGCAGCGTGGCCTCTCCCATACACTTCCACGTACAGCATAGGCATTAAACCATGGTGGATCATTTCATAGCTCCTACCGGGTACTTCCTGGCCAGTCACAGGCAGCAGCTGACCTGGGCCTGCACTGGAGCCTCTCCCAAGCGGCCCCAGAACCAAGCCAACATACTTGGACTTTAGCTTCAGACCACAGCAGAACACCACCCAATTAGCCCCCCAAGTGTCACACCCAAAGGGAAATTTCAACAGGGACCAGAGCCCACTGGGGTGAATCTTGCTACATGGAGTAACCCCCCCCATAGTAGCCCATGGCTATGGATGTGGCCAAACCCCACAGCCAGGCAGCCTGAATGTCGATACCGCCCACTGACATGCCAACAACAATCAAGGTTCAACTATAACAACCATACAAAGGACACTCATGGAACATATGGCACATGTGACCAGGGAGACTGTGCCACTGGGCCCCACAGGACCCAGACTACTTAAGGCCACCAGCAAGACTGGGAGACATAGCAGCCCTACCTACTACATAGAGACAAACACAAAGAGACAGCCAAAATGGGAAAACAAAGAAATACATCCCAAATGAAAGAACAGGAGGAAACTTCAGAAAAAGAACTAAACGAAATAGAGATGAGCAGCCCACCAGATACAATGTTTATAAAGATGCTCAAGGAACTTAGTGAGAACTTCAACTAAGAGATAGACAGCATTAAAAAAAGACATAGAAACCATAAAAATAAACCAGTCAGAAATGAAAAATACAAGAAGGAATCACCAGCAGACTAGATGCCTTGGTTCATTTGATGGAAAGTCACCCATAAAGATGGCAGTGCCAGTGGAACCACTCTTCCTGAAGCTCTGGATTACATCCTGCCACCAACTCATCCAACTGACAAATGTTTGTGTCTGCCCCTCCAGATGTCTGCAAAATTGTATTGGTACTGTGCCTGTGGGCCGAGTGGAGGCTGGTGTTCTCAAACCCGGAGTGGTGGTTACTTTTGCTTCAGTCAATGTTACAACTGAAGTAACATCTGTTGAAATGCACCATGAAGCTTTCCTGGGGACAATGTGGGCTTCAATGTCAATGTGATCACTGTACACCTGAAGCTGAAGATGAATAATATTGTACATCAACTGTAATTTAACATATATATATATATATATATATATATATATATATATATATATAGTCACGGGATATGGAGTATAGCATAGGGAATAGAGTCAATGGAATTATAATTGATATGTACGATGTCAGAGGGGCAATAGATTGGGGAGAGGGGTTATCACTTTGTGAGGGGTGAGCTGTCTAGTGCATTGTTTTTTACACCTGATCTAATTTTTTAAAGAGAAAAAAAAAATTATGAAAACTACAGGGAAAAAAGTGTGTGTCTGGCAAAGATGTTCATCATGATAATGTGACTGCTGACAGCAAAAATGACCCACCAATGGAAGCAGCTGGCTTCATGGCTCAGGTGATTATCCTGAACCATCTAGGCTAAATCAGTGCCAGGTACACACCTGTGCTTTGTTGTCACAGCGCTTACTTACATTGCTTGCAAATTTGCTGAGCTGAAGGAGAGCGTGATCGTCAATCTGGGAAAAAGCTGCAAGATGGCCTGAAATTTTTGAAATCTGGCAATGCTGCCATCGTTGACATGGTTCCTGGCAACCCCATCTGTATCGAGAGATTCTCTGACTACTTTCCTCTGGGCCCTTTCACTGTCCGTGACATGAAACAGACATTTGTGGGTGTCACAAAGCAGTGGACAGGAAGGCAGCTGGAGCTGGCAAGGTCACCGACACTGCCCAGAAAGCTCAGAAGGCTAAATGAATATTGTCCCCAATACCGGCCACCGCAGTCTTAATCAGTTGTGGAAAAACAGTCTCAGAACTGTTTGTCTCAATTGGCTATTTAAGTTGACTAGTAAAAAACTGTTTAATGATTACAATACATTGTAAAATCTTCAGAAGGAAAGGAGAATGTTTTGTGGACATTTTATTTTTTGTGTTGCAGTTTTTAAATTACTAAATTTTAAAATCAGTGTTTTTTTTTTAAGGGGTCAACTTGACCAAAAATCTGTCACAGATTTTTAAGACCACTAAATTAATGAGAAAATAAATAAATAAACAAACAAACAAACAGGGTGGCTGAATGGATAAGAAAACAAAACCCTTACATATGCTGCCTACAAGACACACTTCAGATTGAAAGACATACACAGACTAAAAGTAAAGGGATGAAAGAAGTTATTAAAAATAAAAAGCTGGGGTAGCAATATTATACAGGACAAAATACACTTTAAAACAAAGACTATAACAGAGAAAGAAGGACTCAGTAATCCCACTTCTGGGTAAAATTTATCCAAAGAAATCCAAATGCTACTTCAAAGGAACATGTGAATTCATATGCTAATTGCAGCATTGTTTACAATGGCCAAGATGTGGAGGCAGCCTGGGTGTCTGTTGCTGGAAGAATGGATTAAGAGGAGGTGGTACATATATACAATGGAATATTGCTTGGCCAGGAAAGGGAATGGGTTCTTGTCATCTGCGGAGGCATGGATGGACCTGGAAGTATTGTGCTGAGACGAGTGTGTCGGACAGTGAAAGACAGATGCAGTATGATTTCACTTATATTTGGAATTTAAAAAACAAAATAAACAAAACAGAAACAGACTCATAGACACAGAGAACATTTTGATGGTTGCCATATGGGAGGGGTATTGAAGAGTTGGGTGAAAAGGGGGAAGGGATTAAGAAGTACAAATTGGTTTTTACAAAGTCATGGGGATACAGGGTATAGCATAAGGATTACAGTCAATAATATTGTAATAACTATGTAAGGTGTCAGATGGGTACTAGATTTATCGGGTTGATAGATGGGAGGGGCGTTGGAGGGTAGGGTGAAAAAGGTGAAGGGATTAAGAAGTACAAATTGGTAGTTACAAAATAATCATGGGGTTGTAAAGTAAAGCATAGGGAAGATAGTCAATAATATGGTAATAACTACGGATAGTGCCAGGTGGATACTAGACTAGTCAGGGGTATCACTTATTAAATTATATAAATGTCTAACCATAAGCTGTACATCTGAAATTAATATAAAATAATATTGAATGTCAACTGCAACTAAAAAATTAGAAGGGGGAAAGTGAAGGGCAATAAGAGGTCCAAACTTCCAGGTATAAAACCAATAAGTTATAGGGATGTAATGCACAGCATAGGGAATATAGCCAATAATAGCCTGGTACGTTGTCAGATGCTTGCTGGACTTATCGTGGTGATCACTTCTTTAGGTATATAAATGTTGAACAACTATTGTGTATAACTGAAACTAATATAATATTGTATGCTAATTATCTTTTTGTAAAGATTTTTAAAAAAACTTTTGTTTATTTTAAGTGTGCATTTTCCAGGACCCATCAGTTCCAAGTCAAGTAGTTTCAATCTAGTTGTGGAGGGAGCAGCGCACCAGGGCTCATGCAGGAATCGAACCGGCCACCTTAAGAGCACCGCGCTCTAACCAACTGAGCTAACCGGCTGCCACACTATATTCTTATAAAAATCTTTTTAAAAATCACAAGGAAGAGAAAATACATCTACAGTATTTATTGAAATAAAATCCATATACAAGTGGATCCAGGCAGTTCAAACTTGTGATGTTCAAGGGTCAACTGTGTATTTTTTGTCCTGTTTCATGATTTCCTTTGGACAGCTATTCATAGAAGCAATAATGCCTTTGAATGGAGGTAAGAAATGCATTGGAAGGAAATACCTGGAGGAAATGAGTTAACATCTCAAACTTATTAAAACCCACGCTCAGTCCAAGAACTGCCAGGAAAACTGGCCAGGGACCTTCCAGTTAACAGTCTTTAATACCCTGTGGGGATTCAGCCACAGGGATCCAGTGCTGCTGGGAACTGAAGACAGAATAGATGGGTACAGGATGACTTCAGAACCTGGCAGGAAGAAAAGGACTGCTCGAATCCAGGGCGGCATTGTGTCTCTCGGTCTCCAGAGAAGTGGAGCCCTGGCAGTGCCGGTCAGGTTCTCCTTGCTGGGCAGTGGAAGGCAGTAGCATCTGCTGGCACTGGGCCCTTTCACGGCAGGTCTGTAGGGCAGGCTGCTGCTAAGCAAGTGTGCAATCACTTCTTCCCAGCCAAAAGCCTACGATGCTGCACTTGTAGTGAACAGCTTTGTCCGCTGACATACACAGTCACTGATCAAGGTTACTGAGCCAGACTTGTTCCTGGTGTCCACTGTCTCAAGGATGCAGAGACATCATCACTGCCCAAGGAATGAAACTAATTTTCTTTTTAACCCTCAGCTAAGGAATGGTGTAGGTTTTATTTTAAGCTCTGAAACCTAGAAAGATACTTCCCATCTGAGGATAAAGCTGCTACTCTCCTGATATGTACTGTTCTTCATGAGGCCAACATCAACAGCTTCAAGGTGAACTTCTGACATCTCTCTCCCACTCCAGGGACCCTTAAGTAGGTCTCCCCATTATAAGAAAAATAATAGCTAACCTTCGTCGAACACTAATTAAGGGCCAAACACAATGCTATGTTATTTACATGATTATTTTATTTAATTTTCAAAGCAACTCTAGGGTATAAGTACTACTATTATTCCCATTTCACAAATGAGAAGACAAAGACTTTAAATAGCTAAGTCATGTGTCCTAATTCAAGTGATCACACAGGGTTTTTAACTTAGATCAGTCTGAATCCAATCCATACTCTGTCACTAGCTAGATGGTGAAGAGCTTAAATCCTCCAAAATTGCACTTGATTCAATAAATAAAGAGATGCAGTTGACAAAGTTTGAAATCAAGGATGAAATAACACCTCTAGCCTTTCCTAGCCCCCACCTCCCTCTCAGCAGCCTGTGAGTAGGTGTGGACAGCTAGTATCACCACACCCACATTACTCAATAACATTAAAACAATCGAACTAGTTTTCTAGAGTTACAGATTGGCTCCAGAAATACAGGCAGATAGCCGTCTTCCACAGCAACCTTCCATCCCCTGGTCTGACTGAACCTGAAGAAGACCTAGGATTCGTATTGGTGAGTGTGCTCTTCCCTCAGGGGCTCACGGTGGAGTTAGCTTCCCTTTTCCCCATGTGGGAGAAGGCAGCGCATGTGATTTAGAATCTGGGAGGCCCCAGGCCTCTTTTTCTCTTGTAGTACATGAGAAAGTCTTCATGTTACTTGTCTTTGCTCTCCTTTTTCCGTCCATTCCCGTCCCTTACCTTTCCTTCCCTCCTTTCTCTTCCATTGCTCTCTCTCTCTCTCTCTCTCTCTCTCTCTCTCTCTCTCTCTCTCTCTCTCTCTCAGCGTAATCATTTTCTATTGCTCTGTTTTGATTTTTCTCTGCCTTGCTCATGCCACTCTTTGCTTTGTGTCTCTGTCTTTGTCTTACACTTTGGTAAGGTCCTGCTTTAAATACATGGTTCAGGTCTCTGTTCAAATTTAGGAACCCAGAGAGAGAGTCCTCATCAGGGACTCCAAGGCTGAACTGTGTCTCGTAATATGAACACACCAAAGACCAAAGTACAACTGCAACTTGGGTCAGCCTGAACTCAGTGGGGGCTAGTCAGCGGAGGTCTTTGGACAGGCTCAGAGACTGGGTTGGACTCAGGGCTCAGCCACTAACATGTTGCATAAAACAAGCTAATCACAGACTACCTCTAGTCCTAGGTTTCTTATCTGTGAAATGGAAGGTGGGCTAGACAGCCCCTCGGGTAATTTCCCATGAAAGTCAAAATCTCCCATAGATTGTGTAAGAACTCTTCTATCAACTCACTGAAGCCGGGGCCCACTTTTGGCTGTCATTTTCACTGGATCTGGGCAAAACTGGCTACTGTTCCCATTATGTTCACCACATCCTCTACCTTATCTATTTTTGTCCTAAAACACATAAGCAAATCAAGCCTGTGCCCCAGTCCTCCAACCAACACGGAACACTTGAGAAATGGGATTTTTGTCTTACTAGTCTCTGAATCTGCAACATTCAGTGCCTGGTATATACCAGATGCTTAAAATCAGCTTTTTATACAATTTGTGGGCTCCAATACCACACTATAAAATAATTGCATTCAAGCTTAATCATATTCATGCCATGAAAATGTCTGCCATTTTGATAAATCTCTTAAGGACAGGAAAGGTATCCCATTTCTCTTTTAGTCTCTATCATCTGCCATAGCACCATAATATATGCTCAATAAATGCTTATTGAAAAAAATAGAATAGTGAATATTCCTCCTTGGCAGAGCCTATCTAGGGCACCTCACAGCCTGGGAAACTAAGGTGGCAGTGGTGGGGGGAAGGGGTCAGAAAAGAATCTATTTGCCACCAGCATGAACATTAAATACAGTGGTATTTTAATATTTAATAGCTGATAAGATTATCTCACAGCCTAACAGCTGAATATCAGCCCTGCATAAATAGGACACTTGGCCTACTAACCTTCTCTCTTAACATATTTTCCTTGAGTGATTTCATCTATTTTTTATGGTTTTGACTGTTATCTACATGCTGACGATCCCTGAATCTAAATCTTCACCTCAGACAAGTTTCTGAAATGCAGGACTGTGTAACCAGCTTACAGCAGGCATCTCCACCAGGAGGCTGATGTGGGAGTTAAGGGCAGTGGTTCTAGAACCAGGCTTCATAGAACCTTGAACAAGTTACACCTCTGATTCATAATCTATAAAATACTGATGTAATAGTATTACCTCCTATGGTTGTTACAAGTAATAAATTAAACAATACATATAAATTACTAAGAAGAGTGTCTGGAAAATACAAAGCAATCATGTTAACCATTGTATTAATATCAAACTCATTGTATCAAAATACCCCCAACTCTGCCCTATACCTTACAGTTTCCCATCTCAGTAAATTATTCAATTAAGTCTAAACCTAGGAATCACCTCCAAGACCTCCATTGCCACACACAAAAAATAATAAATCCTGCTATTTTAAACTTTTAGTAGGTTTGGTTCTATAATTTTTCCTTTGTCCCTCCTAACTGTTAGGCATGACTGGAGAAATGAGTCGTGGGAGACCAAAATTGGTCTATTAGAATTTATTTGGCATGTTGAGTTGCAGGAGGTCAGGCTAGAAAAGATTATAACGTCCCAGAGCAAAAAGGGGTGTCGAGTTTTATAGGAGGGGTTAAATGAGGTTGTTCCCCCTTCAGTGCTTCAGGGGGCTTTCGTTGCATTGTCTCTAGCAACCAGGGGTTTTGGGGCATGACCAAGCCCTCCAGCTTCACACCCTGGCCCCCAGGCCCCCATCTTGATCGCCCATGTTCACCCAGGCCCACTGGTCACAAGCCCCTAGGAGACAAAGTACAAAGCAAGACAGGAAAGATGGTTTCTACATTCCAGGTGGCTTCTCCAGACCTAAGGCAAACACAAGCTGGCAGGTACAAGGTATAAAGCAAGACAAGATGGCTTTTAGGATAAGAAGTTTCCTGTTCCTGGCCTAAATGTGTCTTAACACTAACACAATTCTACATCTGCTACCTCTGACCCTCATTATCGTCTAGTTGGATCAAAACTTTAGTGTTCTCCCTCTCAATCTCTCTCCCCCCACATCCTCTCCCTTCCAATTTTTTCTTTCCTTCTATGATAGACTGAATAATGCCTCTTCCCAAAATATATCCATGTCCTAATCCCTGGAACCTGTAAACTTTGCCTTATAAGGCAAAAGGTACTTGGCAATAATGGTGATTAAGGATTTGGGGCTGGGGAGATTATCCTGAATTAGCCAAGAAGGCCCTAAATGTAATCACATAGGGAGAGGCATAGCTTTCACTACAGAAGAGGAGAAAATAATGTGACCATAGAAATAGAAACTGGAATGATGAGGCCACAAGCCACGGAGTGCTGGCAGAAGGTACAAGAGGTAAGGAACAGATTCTCCCCTGGAGCAGGTTCCAGAAGGACCAGACCTGCTAGCAACAAAATTTTAGCACCATAAGACCCATTGCAAACTTCTGGTCTCCAAAACTACATGACAATAAATTTTTGCTGCTTTAAGTACTAAGTTTATGGTTTTTTTGTTTTTTTTATAGCAGCAATGGGAAGCAAATATAATCTCCTTCATCAAAAATGTCTTCGTCCCTACTGTATCATTCCTATCAAATGAGTCGGCATTATCAATACCTAAAACAAACACATACACTAAACTTCTGTAAACATATGGTCCATTCCTCTGATAGTCCCTTTCCTCTACTATATGAAGAGCAAAAAATATTTAAAAATTACATTGACTCCACCTCCCCATCATAAATTCTTTCGTTACCCATTTCTATTGGGCTTTTCCCTCCAACCATGGGGAGGGCTTTTATCAAGGTCATCAGTGACTCTAATCTTAGAAGACAAATGATCAGTTTTCTATGCTTAGCCTCCTAACCTATCAGAAGCATTTAACATGGTTAACCACACCTTCTTTTTTGACACACTTCCTTCTCCAGGCTTCAGGGGTCTCAAATGTGTCTCAGCCCTCATCTCCTCCTCCCTGGATGTTTCTTTTTAGTCTTACTTACCTCTCTTCTAAATGTTGGGATGTTGCTCGCCTCCAGGGACCTTCTTTCTTCTCTATTTATGCTTTCTCCCTAACGAAGCTTAATAGTCCCATGCATTTAAGTCTCTAATCAATGGCTCCAAATTGGACCCATCCCTTAAAATTTATGCCCCACTTTAGCTTACTTACCACCTCCATTTACCTGTCTAATTAGTATTACAAATTAAATATGACCTTCTCCCTATTTCAAGCAATAAACTTTTACCATCTCAGAGCATGACAGCCTCACCAACCCACTTGCTCAGGTCAAAATCCTAGAAATCATCTGTATTAATTTTAATCACTCCACAATGAATTAGCATAAAACTTAGCAGCTTAAAACACCACCAGTTTATTACTTTACAGTTTCTATGGGTAAGGAGTTCAGGTTTAAGTTAGCTAGGTCTTTTGCTCAAGATCTCAAAAGGCTGCAATCAGTGTGTCGGCCATCCTGCATTTCTCATCTGGAGCTCGGGGTCCTCTTCCAAGTTCATTTTGGTTGTTAGCAGAATTCAACTTCTTACAGATGTAGGACTGAGGTCTCCATTTTCTTACTGGCTATTATCAGCCCTCGGTCCCTAGGTATATGGCCCACACAGGCAGTTTGCCACAAGCTCCCTTCCAGACCAGCAGGAACACACATGCTGCTGCTTCGTGTGTCTTTTCAGAGCTTACCTGATTAACTCAGGCCCATCCATGATATCCTCCCTTTTGCCACATGAGATAAAGTAACCACAAAAGTGATATTCCATCACATTTACAGGTTCTGCCCACACTAAAGGGAAAAGGATTACACAGGGCATGTATACCGGAAGGGGGTGGGGTGGGAATCTGAGACTCCTGCCTACTATGTATCATCCTTGAGTTTTCACTTTCCTTCACAACCATAATGAATCTATCAATAACCTCAGTTGGGATTATGCCTAGGAGATAAACCCTGAATATGACCAATGCTCATTATCTTTTGAGCTAAAACCTTAGTCCCAGTCACCATCTTCTTGAGACCATTCTAACAGTGTCTTAACAGTTACCACTGCTTCCTTCCTGGTAAGTCCTATTCTCCATCCTCATCCAGGAGACACAGTGATCTTCCTAAAGTTCAACCAGATAACGTCATTCCCTTGTTTAAAATGTTAAAATGCTGTAAGTGCTTTTTTGTTAGAAAACAAATGAGATAAAATGTGCCAAGTAACCTGCCCAGGATGTAAAGGATGCTCAATACATATTGGTGGCCATTTAATTAATAGTGTTTTCTAACAAAGGAAAATAATTGAAGTCCAAAGATAAGTATAATAACAAGACAAAACAGAAGGGTCACAAGAGTTGTGAGAGTTGAAAGTTAGGTAGCATAACATCTTTTAGGGAAAACCAAAACTGACCTTGGAAAGGAAATGGTATTTTATAGTAACTTCAAGAATAGGCAGGACTTTGATGGAGAGAGATGAGACAGCATGGTGAAGACAGTGGTATTGCTTATATGGTGGTGATGATAATGGCATTAGCCTCAAATACTTGCATACCTAGAAAAGTTATTTTTCAGGATAGCGCAAAGTACTGACTAAAAGGAGTGAGAAGCATAGAAAAAGGGTGAGGATTGTATAGTTATAAAGGAATCAGAAAGGTGATTTTCCATACTACTTTTATTTGTCCCAATTTTCATATGCAAATTGAATCTCCTAAAATACCTCCCAATCCACCCAATACACACAAGTAATGGAAGCATAAATGTCTTCAATTCTCTTTTAAACTTTCCTTTGCTGTCACTGCCCATAATGCACTTACTTTTTTTTTATAACTACTGAAAAACAACACATCTACCTTTTCCCTCCTGCTTTCAGCATAACACAAACCTCCATAAGACCTCTTCCCCATCCCATTCCCCAAAAACAGACATCATCTAATAGAGAATCTAGGGAATTCAAGGTCAAGCAGTGGAACAGAATTGTGGGTAGAGGGATGGCAAGGTAAGAAGCCCCAAAGCTGTAAGGAATATCCTATATGTAAGAATAGCTATTGCCAGCACATATTTGGGGACTCAAGGTTCTTTGTGCGGTTTTTTTTGCTTGTTTGTTTGTTTGTTTGTTTTGTTTTTGTTTTGTTTTTTTCAAGAAGACAGTCTCTGATCACCCCTCCACTTCTTTCTCTCACTTTCCTCAAACCATTTGCCTCATATCTATTTCCCACCATTCCTGGGATTATCCATAACCATCTCTCCATTTCAGGTCAGTAACTACAGGGTCATCAGTTTCCCGGCTTGAGCTGCACAGGATGGAAAGCAATTTGAAGACGCTTGTTCTTAACATCCTTGAGAACTTTTTAGATGAGGATTTGGTAAAGCTCAAGTTCCAACTCACAAACATATCTCTTGCCGAGGGATACAACTACATTCCTCGGGGCACTCTCGAACAAGCACCCCGAGTGAGGCTTGCTGACCTACTGATACAGTACTATGGGGAAGAATACGCCAAGACTGTGACTCAGGAGGTCCTGAAAGCCATAGACCAGCGCAACCTAGCAGAGAAGCTCTGTCAGTCAGTGGGGAAATGTGAGTCCACACCTGACCTACCCCTCTCTTTGCTGAACATGGCTCAAGACTTTCCGTGAAATTTTCATAGGTTAATTAATTCAATATACACATTAACAATATGAAATATAAAAAGAACTGTGTGTCATGGTGCTTTTAAAAATTATTTGTTGAGCTAAAATTCACATCTAAAATTCCAACATAATTCCTACCTCTCAGCCATGCCTGAGTTCGATTCTGATGCTTGTTCTGTCTCTTCAAAATGTGCTTTTTGTTGTTCACGATGCCTTGTAACTTGTTGAAGCTGTGCCTGTACTGGGTAAAAGAAACTGAGGTAAATAGGCTTTTAGCGTGAGGTTTAATATTTATCTGGCTAGGAGTTAGGCTGTGCTTACTGTTTGCTGTAGCTGTGGTGTCAGAGGCTAAAATTTCCTCTGGTGTCCTTGCTTTTGTTCCCCAATGTCTTTGGGTTTCCATCTGAGATATGCAATTCTTTCCATTGTATTCCCTTGTCACTGTACAGGAACCCTATTGATGTGGGGGTAAAGTAGGGAGAGGGGAAGTATTCTACAGTCCAATGATTAGGTCTCAGTCATTTAGTGAGCCTGTGCCACTGGGCTGTGACCTTCATAGTCTTATCTCCTTTCCATTAATCAAGGTCCAGCTGAAGTGCTACCTGAGGAAGCTATTCATTTTTCCACCTCAACTGAAAGTACTAGCTTTTTCATCTAAATTCACTGAGTGTGTTGTTCCCTTCAGTTTTTACTTTATCTCATGTTTTTATAACTGTCAAAATAATATGTGCTCTATAGACATTGAGTATAATTTGAAAGAAAAGAAAAAGCATTAGTCATGACCTCACCAACAGACTCACACAACAAACAATGTGACATATGGTATCACACTCTGTATGATAAAATTTTCTTCACCTAGATTGTACTCTATGTATAGTTTTATACCATTAGTGGAGTTTTTTGGTTTAAAACAGATAAAAAGCATTTCCCATAGTATTAAACAATAATTCTTAAGTACTATTTTAAATGACTACATATTTTCCCATCTTGCTGGTGGTCTGTAAATAATTTTGCCAAAAGGCCTTTTCAGACATTCTGGTGTTTCCAAAATAACATTATGCATAATGTTTGAAAAGTATCTTCATGATAGATCTTGGTGTTCATTTTATTTCATTCCCTTAAATTTCTAAAATTGAAATGAGTCAAGTAATATTCTACAACTACTGTACTAACATAGTCAGATACAGTGTGAGCATGGTCCTCTTACTATACTCTCAGCAACATGAAATATACTCATTTTTACAGTTTAATTCATCGGGGAGAGTTTTATCACTCTAAAATTTTTTTAATATATATATTTTCACTTTTTTAACAAAATTATTCATGAATATAGTTAAAAAGTAAAGCATACAGAATATTACCTTGTCCCTTTTCTCACAAAATAACCCTTCTGAACTCAATTTTTCTTTTGGTGATGACTGCCATATTTCTAAATAGCATGGTTTTGCCACACTTCCATGGGTTTATAAATATTACGTCCATTAGTTTATCAATATCAACATCATTATCAGTATAATTCATTGCTTTCCTGCAATAATAGGCAAGCCTCTTGCTCAATTATGCCACCTCTGGCTTCCCCCATCACTCTCTTTCTGATAGATTTATAGCGGTATTTTTGTTTACATACAGGTTACATTGGACTTTTATTTTTTACACTTTTTAATTTGGTCCATTATAGAAGCAGTATCTCATAACTCCCACAAATATTTTTACTTTTACTTTTACATGGTCAAAGTTCAAATTTTTTACTTTCTGTCTTAGAACTATGATGAAAATCTTTCAACTTTTTTTATAGTTTATTTCTAAAAGTTCAAAATCAATCATTTACACTATTATACAGATGTAAATTTTAGTCATAACAAAATCAAGTAGAGTTCAATTATTACATTTTATTTTGTTTTTGCTTTCACAAAAATATTTCATTACCATTTTTTTTTTGCATTGTGCATCTTTATCACATCCTATGTCCTTCCAATATCTTACATATCTTTTCAAATTAATGGAATCCTCTATTCCCCCATTTATTTCTTAGATAATTTCCTTCTGGAGCCTTCCTAAGAAAGGGTATATGGATGGCAAACTTCCTAGGTTGTTACATTCTGAAAATAACTTTAGTGTCTTCTCAAACTTGAAGGGATCTGGACTTGATTTAGGGTTCTGTGTTGAAAATCTTTTTTAGCTCATTATTTTTTAAAGAAATACCTAATTGTCTTCTGTTATTGATGATGAGTCTGATGCCAACCTGATTATCATTCTTTTGTGACTGGTCTGTTGACCACCCCACCCGTTTCCTCAGATGATATTAGTGTCTTGTGTTTGTTGTTCTAAAATGTGTAGTGAGATAGACGGCTTTTCTTCCTATTTCTTATGCTGGAAATGTCACAGGCCTTTTTATCATGAAGACTAGTGTCCTTTAGTTCTAACACTACTTCTGATGATGAAGTTTCACAGTCCTAGCAACAGACTGGTCTCCTTAGCTACAAAATATGCCCACAAACCTGTTCATTCTGACCCTCCAACCTCAGTTATTAGCTGGATGCTAATCTCATCAGCCTTACTCTCTCATGTTGTTCCAAGGGTTGATTATGAGATGAACTATCGGGAGTGGTGAAGTAGGGTATTCAGGAATAATCTCTGAACAGCTAGAAATATGATAAACAGTGTGCTCAATATTTGGGAGTGATATGAAATAAACATTTGACTGCTTTGAATCACTTCTAACAACAAAAAATGTCATCCTCAGGGAAGTCGCTTTTGTGAAAGTTGTTTACAGTTTTATTTGGATTTTCTTTCTCCACAAATTTGAAAATATGGAGATGGAGAGAAACAATTATTGAGAGCCATCACACCCCTCTCCACTCTCACCATACCCCCGAATCAATGTGCTAGATTTCTGTATAAATAGAAACCTGTTTATCAGCAATACCCCAGTTACCGTGCCCCTTATTTCATCACTATTCTTTTCGTTTCACTTTTGTACCCCATACCTCAGCCCATGAGACAATTACTCTTATTTCCTGATCATTTCCATAACATAAAATACCTGTATCTTTTCTTGGGTCACACGTGGGAAACAGACACTAATGTTGAACTTATTGATGTTAAACTCTTGGCACCAAACCAGTAGCTGCAGGTAGAGAAGGGGCTAAGCCTCAGCAACAATGCAATTCTGACTCCATATTTTAATAATCATGAGAATAATATACATTATTTTCCCTCCAAAGCTGGATCTTCCACTGATAAAGGTGAAAAAAAATAGAAAGAGGAAGACAGAGAATAAAGCAGGACTAGATGAAGATAAACAGCAACCACCAATGAAACAGGTTTGTAATTGCCCCTGGGGTAGATATATCTGCCCTGGAACAGAGTGGAGTGTCCAGGCCACAGATGCTCAACCTCTCAGAGGCTTACTGGCTTCTATATCCTAGGGTATAGCACGGTCATTCCATGTTTAAACCGACGAGACTGCAAGATGAACAAGAAGATCCCAGAGGCCAGGCTACGACTCCTGTCACTCCTGTCTGACCACAGGCATATTGCTCAATTTTTATGAGACATTCTTCTCCAAAATGGAAATAATAATAGTAATGGTGGGCATCATGAAATAGATATTTACTAAGTATAAAGCAGTTCATTTCCCTGTCAGTTTTCCTCATTAGCTTCTTTTTCTGCTTGCCTACACTAGATTATTTTCTGTTTCCTGTACATACCCAACTTTCAGACATCTTTGCCTTGGCTTTTCTGTTCTCATTATATAGAATACCCCCACCCATCTCCTCTTTTGCCTGAGAAAATCCTATTCATTCAGTAATATCGCATGTGCAAAGTGATAAACACAATATCTCCCTTGTAGTAGTTTCCTTTCTATTTCTTTTTAAATTAAATTCTCCTCCTATCTCCCTTCCATGAATATGTTACATCAGTTTGGTAAAGTCTTTCCTCACTTTGCCTCCCAAGAAGATCTAATCACTTCTTCAAACATGTTGCCAATGCATATCGAACTTGCCACCATTTATTTATGTCTTGCAGTATAGTACAGTATAATCAACTACTTACTTATTTATATGTCTCTCGTAGTTAAGTTTTAAGCTCATCAGTGTGGGAGTCTGTATTATACTTCATCTCTTACTCAGCCCATTACCTAGAACATAGAAGGACTCAATTTAATTTTGGAAAACTACTGAATATATTCACAAATGCATAATGTAAACTGAAGTTTCTTTGTCCTAGAGAGATAACAGTCATTATCATTATTTCTGGTTCTTTCTAGAAATTAAAATATTTCTTTAACAAAAAGAAAACACCCAATGAATCTGCTTCTCGTCCCAAAGATCCACCATCAAGGAATAATGAGAAATATCAACACTTTCTTGACTTCATCAGGCGGATTAATCTGGAAATTTATTATCCCAAGAAGATGACCAAAGTCAATACTCTTTTGATAAACAAGACCTCCCTCCATGGCACTCAACCAAGAACTGAAGGGGAGCTACCATTTTGTTTTCTAGAGAAACTTTTGGTATTAGATTATCATTTCCGATACCTAATTTACAGAGGCAATATAGATACAGTATCTACTGTGTCTCAGGCACAGAGAACCACAGACCTAGAAAGAACATTTGAGGAATTTTTCATTATCAAGAAAACACAATCAACTACAAAACAAACTTGCATCCACCCAATGGACATACAAATGGCAATTTTTCACTGTGCAGATGACTTTACAAGACAGTATGTTTTAACAAAACTTTCCATTTGTCAATTTGCTCTCCCACTTTTGGTGCCAAATCCTTATGATTCCTCCATTGAATTTCCTCTTTGGTCTCTCAAGCAAATCAGGAGAAGCTGGAGAGAGGTGACAAAAATAGGATGGGAGAAAAAAATTAAGAATTATAATAACCAGCTGATCAGTTGGCAACCTACACACATTGTATCTTTCATAAGAGTTGGAAATTATGTCTCTACTTCCAAATCACAGATTTTGAATTCACTCCTGAGTAAAGGCAAACATGACCATTTTTTCCACCATCATTCTAGGGAAGACAATAATAGATGTCTATTGATAGAAGGTATGGTGGAAATCTGCTGGTTCTGCCCTGGTGGAAGAGCTGAGGACAGATTTGAAAACTGTATTGCCTTCACCAATCTCCATGGAAATGCTGAAGTACACGAGAAGCAAGTTAGGTTTCTCCAAGAGGTATCCTCAATCACTATCATCCTCTTGTCAACTTCGGATTTTGATGAAAGGAATAGTTCCCTTCTATTTAAACTTTGGAATTCACCCAAACCTCTCATCTGTTTATTTGAAAATGTAGAAAATATTATGGATGAGCATTCTGCTCACAAAGTGAGAATTGGGATCAAGAACTTAAATAAGATAGAATTAGCTGATAAAATCACTACTACAATAACACAGTTGCTGAAGAAGTCAGCATCTCCTTCTACTTTGAGTAACTGGGCCGACATTGCTAGGAAGTATGAATTTATTATTGATGAGGATCAAACAAACTGCCAAGAAGCAAGGAAAAAATTAGACATCCTTATGGACATCTTGAGAAAAGTGAAATTATCTGAGATAAAGGAAAAGTTACTACCTCTTCAGGGAGGGCTATGGCATGATTGGTGTAAGAAGGACAAGGAACTCCATCAGCTGAGAGAAAAAGGAAACAGGAGCATTGAAGAATACAAGAATGAGATTGAGAATGAAAAGCAGAAAATACGCTGTGGACAGTATCACAAAGTTATTAACCTTAGTGACCTGATGAAGTCTCTGGTTGAAGGTCTTCAATCACACCCAGAGACCCACACAGAGCTCTACTTTCTGCAGGGGCTGAGTTTGTTAATGGACCAACTAATCATCAGAGAGTTAGAAAAGGCACACCAGAGGCACAGTTCCCTCTTGGCTCAGGTACAAACAGAGAAGCAGAAGCAGTCAAAGAGAGACTCCCTCAGACACTGGGAGGCTGACCTACAAGCTGTTTCCAAAGAGATCAGTGACGCCACCCTGGGAGCTGAGCATCTCCTGAGAGAGGTGGGCCAGATCTATGAGGCTCTGGAAAAAGCTTCCTCCCAAACAAATACATTATTTCTCTCCCTTCCCCAACTGGCTGCTGATCTGATGCTATCTGGTGTGCCCATTGAGCTGATGGATGGAGATGCATCTTATGTGCCCCTGAGGTGGATGGCAGCTATTTTGGACAACGTCTCTGAGAAAATTGGAGACGAATGGGTGTTTGTTCTCTCTGTTTTTGGCCTGCAGATCTCAGGGAAGTCCACTCTGTTGAATGCATTGTTTGGGCTGCAGTTCAGCTTCAGTGCTGGGAGGTGTACCCGGGGGGCCTACATGCAGCTCGTGAAAGTGGAAGAGATGCTCAGGGAACAGTTGGGCTTTGATTTGGTGCTTGTTGTGGACACAGAAGGACTTCGGGCCTCAGAGCTCATTAACAAAGCACAGAATGAGGAAAATGAGATGACATTTGGCTCGAAAACTTTATCATTGGGCTCGAAAACTTAATTCTAATCAATATTTTGGGTAAAGATGTATCAGAAATACAAGATACTCTGCAAATAGACATTCATGCCTTTCTCAGGATGAAACTACTGAATAGCTCCCCAAGGTGCCTGTTTGTTCATCAGAACATAGAAGAAATTACAGATATAAATCACAGTATGAAAGGCAAAAATGGCTGCAAGAGGGGCTGGATGAAATACTTGCTGAAGCCAAACATGAACAGTGCTCAGATGTATCTCACTTCAGTGATGTCATTATGTCTGATGTCAAGACCCACATCCATTACTTTGCTCACCTCTGGGAAGGTTCTGCTCCAATGGCCCCTCCTAATCCCTGCTTTAGCCACAATGTTCAGGAGCTGAAAAGCAGGATTCTTGAGCATGCCAAGGAAGAATCCAGGGGATGTATTTTGAAGCTATCAGAGCTTAAAGTCTAGATACTGGATTTATGGAAGGCCTTAGTGAATGAGAATTTCATTTTCAAGTTCGAAAACACCAAGGAGGCCATGGCTATTAATAAACTAGAGACCATATACAACAGCTGGACCTGGGAAGTGAGACGTGCTGGACTTGCAGAATCAGCTGACCAACCAGATCCAGAAGGGAGAAGTTGAGGAGATCAAGAGAAACTCAATTGACAGTAGAGTTGCAGAAAAACATAAAACCATTAAGCAAAAATTTGAAAGGTCCTTTCGAGAAGACCGAGATAGAGATATCTTGGCTCAGTGGAAAGGAAGATTTGAAGATGATTTGAAGAATCTTAAAGCGGAGCTTTTGTAGAAACTATGAGAAAATGTGAGGATCTAATTATTGGAAAGAAAATACAAGACCTTTTTAAGGAGCAAAAAGTAAAATTTGAAAAAATCAGAGAGCTAGCTGAGTCCCCCAGGGGGAAAGAGCTACATGATAAGGAGCTGCAAGATTTGTTCAACGAGATCTGGTCAGAGAACATCTCCATTCTATTGCCTCCCACACTCCCATCTGCTGAGGGGCCCGATATCGATATTAAGCTAGAGAACATTCTCCTAGAGCATTTTAAACAGCATCCCAATATTGTGAACATAATTAGGTATCGTGATACAAAGAAAACATTTTCTATCAATTTTTCTAAACATGTTATCACCTCTCAAAAGTTCCAAGTATATGGACCCTCTGTAGAACAGTTCGAAAAAGATATCATAAACAAGACGACAACTCAAATTATGAAACTAGTTATGGAAATCATACACAGCAGGGAACACCAGAAAGAGGGTTACAATTCTAGTTACCTCCATGAAATTCTGCAAGTGATCCATACTGAGGCTGAGGCTGCATCTCAAGGAGTCAGATTCATACTGACAAACAGATACAAACTAGAACTTGCCTTAAAGCTATTCCGAGAGGCAGCAAACGGTTTTAAAAAGATGTGCATTGCATTCAAGAAAGCAAACAACCCTGTCCTGTACCAAGAAAGTAAAAGAAATGAGTTTTTTACAAATTTTAAGTTGTCCTACAAAAACTGCCAAAACACTGACTGACTTCCTTTGATGCAAAGAGTTTCTGGTACCTTGTGA
This sequence comes from Rhinolophus sinicus, assembly GCF_057876585.1. Taxonomy (NCBI): domain Eukaryota; kingdom Metazoa; phylum Chordata; class Mammalia; order Chiroptera; family Rhinolophidae; genus Rhinolophus; species Rhinolophus sinicus. Next base: position 144,259,074 of record NC_142514.1, on the reverse strand, counting down.
ATTGGAATAAAGACTCAAAAAGCTTGTCACTTCATCACCTAGTTTTTTTCTTCCTCTGCTGCATTGCTTTTTGTAATGAGTATTTTTTTTTGCAGCCAGAAAATGAAACCCAACCAATTAAATGTTATAGTTTGCATCTTGTCCGGGAGTTTTAGAATTAGTGTATGTTTCTGTAAACAAACCTCCAAACTAGTGTTTTGCAAAAATTTAAATAAATAGAAATAACTCAAACATGTAATTCACTTTTTTGATTAACCAACATCTGAAGTAATAAAAAATTATAGAGCAAAGAAAAAGAAAAAGAAAAAAAAAATTAAGAACCAAGTACATATGGGACTTCTTTTCTCCTTCCCTTCCTCGTTCTCTACTTCCTTCCATGATATATTCCTTCCTTTATTTGCTTAATTACCTATAGAGTCCGTCCTATGAGACAGGAATTTTGCTGTGTGTTAGAGATTCAGAGCAATATAAGACATGGCCTCTGGGTATTACATAAATGAGCAGAAAAGAGCCTCTTTATTTTGGACTTCAGTTTGTTTATTTTTTCACAGCTGCCTGCGAACCATTAGCTGAAAAGGCCACTAGTGTTAAACTCAAACTTTTACATGGCAATTGATTTTAATATGGATCAAATAAGCACTTTTTTACTCATTTTATGCCTGCCTGTTTTGCACACCTTGCAAAAGTGACCCCAAATTCTCCTGGCCATACAATGATAAAATCAGTGGCTCAAGAGACCTCAAGCTGTGGCTGCCCTTTGGAGCTCTCTGATTCAGAGTCCACACTGGACTGTTGAGTATATCACCTTGACATGTAAGCCCAGCTCTGACCCCCTAGGAATTCCCTTGTCTTCTTCCCCTTCTGAGTGGTGGCCCCTTCTGAATGGCCTCTTGCTGGGAGGGACTTCCCCCCAATACTGGCAAACCTGTCAGTCACCCTAATAAAACTAACGTTCTACTGCCATCTTGTGGTCATGTCTTTTCCTTTGCTCAGCCCTGAAATTTCTCAAATTTCCTAAACTGGAGCACACAGGTTTTATTCAAGGACTGATTGAGAGGGAGAAGTAGATATTATTGAATATAACAAAATATAAGATTTGCTACCAAGGATGATGCTTATAAAGGGGGCTCCAGCTACTTGTGCCTCTTATGTGACTTTATTGTTGGATCACAAGATGACCTGAGGGAAGTTATTGTGAATCTCCTTTCTCAGCTCCCCAAATGTGCCTGAATGATGGTGAAATGGTTAGGACTGTTCAGGAGAAAGGAAACAATAACAGTAAAATGTATGGGAAAACCTCAAAACAACTGAGCTATTGGAATTAAAAAATGGGCTGTTAAACAAGAAGACAGATGGAGTAACTACTAAAATTCAAAGGGGCATTATGAGAGATTATATAGTCTGGTTGGTCCACTAACAGGTTAAACTCTAAAAGGATTGTGATACACTAGCTCAATTTATTCTAGCCCTGAGGAGTTTTTAAATAAGGTGATTACATAAAGGGTAAATCTACAATCCCTTCAAAGCGAGAACAAATTTAAATGGTGTATGGTAAAAGAGAAGGGATTTTGGGTTAGTGGAAGTAGGGTTTCCAGGTGGGAATTCCCGCCCATTCTCAGGAATTTTTTTTGCTTTCCCTTTCCCAAATCCCGAGAAAAGTTGGTCAGGAAATCGGGAAAATCGGCTCCTTGAACCCAGTAATACGTAGAATGGGAAATAAACGTAATACTCACAATGTATCTCTTAGACATTTTTCCTACTTATTGCTAGGGTTTCTGGGCGGGAATTCCCACCAATTCTCAGGAACAGTTTTTGCTTTTCCATTCCCGAATCCCTAGAAAAGTTGGTTGGGAAATTGTGAAAAACGGCTGCTTGAACCCAGGTATTTGGTAATGTCGGCCGTCACTTTGTGGATAAGATTCATCATGGAGAACAGAAAACAGTTTATATCTAGGGATTTGGGAACGGGAAAGCAAAAAAACTTTCCTGAGAACAGGCAGGAATTCCCACCTGGAAACCCAAAATGGAAGGTCAGTTTCTCTTGGCACAGCCTCCATCAGGGGATTGGAAGTATTTGTATTGGTATGGATACAATGCCCTAGGGGTGATGAGGAAACTTCATTGGGATTGCTGGATACTACTGCATAATGTACAGTTATACCTCAGGCTGATTATGAAAAGTTAAAGGGAAAAACGATTCAATTAGGAGGATATCATGATGTAACTCTAGAAAGCTTGTAGATGGAAGAATGGCTCTAAGCAGCATTTTATATAAGAAAGTTATATACCGTTATTGCCTTACTCCTACCAGAATGAATGTCATGTCTTAACGGAAGACTCTTTCCTTACACAAACTACTGGAGAAAGAGATATTGTGAAAATCTTCTCTTTGTCCCATTCTAATTAGACATGCCAGATGTGAAACTTTTAAATCACCTAAGCTTAGTCAAGGAGTTAATTTAAAACAACATAAGACACTAGGGGAGGAGAAACATGAAGAAATTTGAACTCTAAAGTTTATGTTATCTGCAGGTGCCTAATCATCCAAAATTTCCTTGTTTAATAGCTCAGTATGGCCTATAAGAAAAGATGATGAATCCTAGAACCCTACGAAGAAAGCATCAGCCATGCCTCATACACCAGTATTAACAATTCAAGCTGTACAACAAGCTAAAGGAGATTGATATTCTGTGATAAATTTTGGTAATGATTTCTTTTTTATTTCTATTTTGAAAGAAAGTCAAATCAATTTTAATTCATGTGAGATGGACTCCTGTAGACCCTTATTATGATTCCACAATGTTATTTAAATTCCATTTATTACCTCAACCTAATGAGAAGAGACTAAATTTTGATTCAATTAAAAGTATTGTTATTCATTACATTGATAATATAATGTCAATATCTTAAACTGAAGACCAAACTAACACTGGATTACAAATGCTTATTAATCTTATGACCACGAGAGAATGATTGATTAACACAACTGAAATATGGGGACCAGGGCAAATGATGAAATTCTCATGTATAACTTGGGACAGCATAACTAAAGATACCTTTGAGACAACTGAAAATGAATTATTGTCTTTACCTTTCTCAAGCCCAAAATCAAAGCAAGAGGCACAGAGTTGATCAAGTTTCATTTCTGAAGAAATCATGTGAAAATTTTATTAGTTCCTATTCACATTGTTACCAGGAAATAAACTAAATTTGAATGTAGCTTGGAGCCCCAACAGGCTCTTTAGAGCTTCCGTGAGTCATGGCACAATTGGGTCCTCTGCGATGTTACAAGTTGGACCATTTGGCAAAAGACCAAGACTGTCATCCAGTGGCACCGGCTGGAATTTTGGACTAGAAACCTACCAAAGTGTGTATTTCCCAACTTAAAAGGCCTGTTGGCCTGTTATTAAGCTTAATTGAAAGTGTCTCAGTTGTGAAAGAAAATATTTTAAGATCTGAAATATCTATTTACATGGATATCCATTTACATAAATATCCATTTATGTCCTATGATATAACAGATCATCAATCCAATAGGGAAGGAAATGTATTAAAGAATTCTGTCATTAATGGCTAATGGTATATTCAAGAACATATCACACTAGGGACCACTGGGAGACCCACTGCATACACAAACAGGTGGCTTCCATGATTTTGGCCCCTACTTGATATCCCTTGGAGACCTTTCTAACTTCAACTGAATAGGCTACTCTCCACGATGTTTTCAGACAATGTCAAACAAGGGGCATAGTTTACAAACAGTTGCTAAATTACAGAGAACCAAACATTCAACCTGGAGAGTGGCTGCAATGTAAATTGGTTGAGGATTTTACTTTGACTGAAGAGGGAAAAGAATCATCTTCTCAGTGGGAGAAGTAAGAGTAATATTCTATGGCATAAAGAAACTAAATAATAACAATGAGGATGCGATATGGACAATTCTTGGACATTAACCAATGAACTGTCAGTATAGTCCAGAAAATGGGCCACAAGTGACTTACAAATAAAAGTAGTACTGTGTTATGGAAAATTTTACGTTATGAAAAATTTGAGGGGAAAAATCAAAGTGGGATGTGTCAACATTCAAAAACTCACTTCCTTAATATTGTGTACCTCTTGATATGATGTCATGAGAAGGCCAATTTCCTCACAATTCATAACTTCAATATAAACATCACAGAAATCCAAATTGAGGGAAATTATATAAAAGGTTTGACTAGCACTCTTCGAAACTGTCAAGGTCATGCAAAACAAAGAGAGACTATGAAACTGTCAGACCAGAGGAAACAATAGGAGAAATGAGGAGAAATGATAACAAAATTTAATGTTATCCTGGAACAGTAAAAGACATGAGTGGAAAACCTATGATATTCAAATAAAATCTGCTTATCAGTTAACAGTAATGTACCACTGTCAATCTCTTACTCTGACAAATGTGCCATAGTTATAGAAGATGTTAACATTAGAGGAAGCTGATTAAATTGTACACAGAAACACTCTAATATCTTTAAATCTTTCTCTTAAACTAAAATTATATTCAGGAATTTTTCAGCTTTATAGTTAGTCTTGAATTCAAGTAATTTACTTCCTCAAGTTGTATCCTTTCTCAATCTGTTTTGGCTATTTTAAGCCCTTTGCCTTTCATAAGAATTTTAAAATTTGCGCTCCAATTTCTTCAAATAAGTCTTTCAGGATTTTGATTGGCCTTGTATACAATCTATACATATCTCAATCTACAGTTTAATGAAACATTGAGTATTTAAATCTATAAACATATTATATTTCTTCATTTATTAAGGTATTTTTACTTTGCAAACTCTTATAATAAAATAGTCCATAAATAGACTTCTACTAAACTAAGACAGAAAAAAATAATATTTTCAAAGAATGGTGCAAGAGACACCACCCCACATGACTCACTCAAAACCAGAGGCAATTTCTCAGTAAGCAGCCATCCCTGCCCTCATTGCACTCTTTCTTGGACAATTCGAGGCATGCCTCAGGCCCTGGGCAGGTGGTGGCTGATCTCATTGTGCTCTGAGAGTTTTTCTGAGTAGCTCCAGGCTGAACATTGGCACCAGACCAGAATCTAATCTAGTGAACACCACTCATCCCACCCTGGTGACTATCTGTAACCGCACATCACCCAGCTCTTGTACTGCATGAGGCTCTATCAGCTGCTGAGCCTTACAGGAGCTGGCAGGTGACAATAGGCTTTGGGGTGCCGTGGGCTTTTTGTGGAGCTACTGTAGGCCCAGTGCTGGTGGTAGCCATCCTCGGTTGACACAGTGGCCTCTCCCACAGGCCTCTGGGTCCAGCACAGGCAGCGATCAAACACAAATTACTTTGTAGCTCCTGCCAGGTACTCCCTGCCTGCTTACTGACCTGGGCCTGTATTAGAGCCCCTCCCAAGCAGCCCCAGAACAAAATTACCTAGCGGTCTACTTTAGACCACAGCAGAGCACCACCCAATTAGCCCCACAAGCAGCACCCCCAAAGGGCAGCCTCAACAGGCACCAGATCCCACTGGGGTTAATCCTGCTCCATGGGATAAGCCACAGCAGTCCATAAGCCAATGATATGGCCAAACCCCACAGCCAATCAGCCCCAGGGTCAATCCCACCCACAGATGTGTCAATTGCAATCAAGGCTCAACCTACAACAGGAGGTCGCACACAACCCACACAAAAGACACTCTGGAGTACCTGGCATGCATTATCTGGAGGACTGAACCACTGGGACCCACAGGTCACCTATTACATAAGGACACCCAGCCAAGACTGGGACATGTAGCAGATCTACCTAATACATAGAAATAAACACAGAAAGGCAGCCAAAATAAGAAAACATAGAAATATGCCCCCAATGAAAAAACAATAGAAAACTCCAGAAAAAAAAAAAATGGAGGCAAGTAACATACCAGATATAGAGTTCAAAACAATGGTTATATGGATGCTCAATAAACTTAGTGAGAATTTCAACAAAGAGATATTAAGCATAAAAATGGACATAGAAAACATAAAAAAAGAACCAGTCAGAAATGAAGAATGCAACAACTGAAGTGAATAAGGTACTAGAAGGAATAACCAGCCTACTAGATGAAGCACAGGATCGAGTCAGTGATTTGGAGACAAGGTAGCAGAAAACACTCAGTTGGAACAGCAAAAAGAAAATTAGAACAAAAAATAATAAGACTTGTTTCAGAGACCTCTAGTACAACATTAAGAATAAAAACATTCACATCATAGCGGTATGAGAAGGAGAAGAAAAAAAGTAAAGGACTGAGAAACTGTTGGAAGAAATAATGACAGAAAACTTTCCTAACCTGGTGAAGGAAATAGACATAGGAGTCAGGAAACACAAAGTCCTAAAAAAGATGAACTCAAACAGGCCCACACCAAGACACATCATAATTAAAATGGCAAGGGTTAAAGACAAAGAGAGAACCCTGAAAGCAGCAAGAGAAAAGCAACTAGTAACTTACAAGGGAGCTCCCATAAGATTGTCAGCTGATTTCTCAACAGGAACTTTGCAGGCAAGAAGGGATGGGCACGAAATATTCAAAGTGATGAAAAACAGGGACTACAACCAAGACTACTCTACCCAGCAAGCTATCATTTAAAATCAAAGAAGAGGTAGGACAACCAAGAGGGCACACTAGGTGATGGCTGTGTTTACCTTCTTTCACAACTACATCAAAATTACAACTAATCTACAAAACAACCACTATTGAGAATCACCTAAAATCAAGCTGAACTGAAGCCTTTCAACTAAGGACTTGCAGAAGAAGCCACCTCCAGACTGGTAGCAAGGTTAGAGACGCAGAACGGGATGGTCCCACATCCACCTGTGACGATTAAAGATCGGGAGTGCTATTTTGGTGGTGGGGCTTCCCCCCATTCCCTAAATGAGTGAGAGATATCAGCCCCACCCCAGCACAGGGTTCCAGTGCCGGGGAAAGAAGGTCCCATAATTTTTGGTTGTGAAAAACAGAAAAACAGCAGTGATTGTGACTGAGTGAGACTGAGTGCAGCTACACTCACAGGTTCTCCTTTTAAAGGGACTGCACACGGACTTACCCACCAACAGAGTAACTCACTCTGAGCTCCAGTGCTGGGGAAGCAGCTGGAAAGGCATCAGGGACATATGGTGGGGAACTGAGTTGTCTGGCTTGGGACGGGAGTTGGAGAGGCGGCTTTCTCCTGGACGGGGGGAGCTGGTGGAGGCCATTGTTTCTTTGGTGAGCCCTCCCTGTTCCTGGTGTGTGAACACAGGTGGCTGCCATTTCTGAGTTTCTGCTGTTCTTTCGACCCTCCCTGGTGATTTGAGACCCAGCCCCACCCAACTTATGGGCACACACCAGGCTGAATTCAGTCTCATTTTGACTGCCTGCTTTGGCTCAAGCTGCAGAGGTTTCTAGGGTCTCTCAAAGATTCACAGAACCCAGACAAGCAGCATCTGGCTTGAGCATATCCTGTACCTCTGGCTGAGCAGCCCTAATCTGGGACTAGTGGAAGCCAGCCTTGGTTTGTGGCTTGGCCTCTCCAAGGCACTTCCAGGCACAGCATTCATGGCAGTCAGCTGTGCATTTCTTTTTGACTCCATCTAGGTGGTTAAGTGGCCCCAGGTGGGGCACAGGCTGTGGCTGAAGTAGACCTACAGAGGAAACCCTCCAAGGTGGTCCTGGGGCTGGTGACCCCAGTGACCAGCTTCAAAAGGAGCTGGAGCATCACCTAGTCATCTCAAAGTATGACACACCCAAGGGGCAGATTGGGCAGACACCAGAGTCCTGCTGAGGCAGATCTTGCTCTGTAGGATCAGCCCCTGCGCACAACAACCCTTCCACTCTAGTCAAGGCCAGTCCTCACAACCAGGGAGCCCAAGGGTCAGCCCCTCACAGTGATGTGCAATATCAACTGAGGCTCAACTACAAGAGGAGAGCATACACAACCCACTCAAGCTATGTACATGGAACGTGTGGCTTGGGTGACCAGAAAGACTTCACCATTGAAACTCACAGCATAGCTACTACATAAGGCCACTCTACTAAGATCAGCTGAGATAGCAACCTTACCAAATACATGGAAACAAACATAGGGAGGCAACCAAAATAGGGAGGCAACCAAAATAGGGAGACAAAGAAACAAGTCCCAAATGAAAGAACAGAACAAAGCTCCAGAAAAAGAACTAAGCGAAACAGAGATAAGCAAACTATCAAGTGCAGAGTTCCAAACATTGGCTATAAGAATACTCAATGATCTCATAAAAATGGAGATGGAAACCACCAAAACCATAAAAAAGAACCAGTTGGAAATAAAGGATACAATAATGGAAATTAGGAATATATTACAGGGAATCAGCAATAGATTAGATGAAGCAGAGGATCCAAAGAGTGAGCAGAAGATACGGTAGCAGAAAACACCCAACCAGAACAGCAAAAAGAAAAAAGAATCCCAAAAAATTGAGGAGAGTTTAAGGGGCCTCTGGGACAATATCAAGCATATCAATTTTGCATTATAGGGGTACCAGAAAGAGAAGAGCTCAAGGAATTGAAAACCTACTTGAAGAAATAATGACAGAAAACTTCCCTAACCTCGTGACAGAAATGGACATACAAGCTCAGGAAACACAGAGTCACAAACAAGATAAACCCAAAGAGGCCAACACCAAGACACATCATAATTAAAATGCCAAATATTAAAAACAAAGATAAAATCTTAAAAGCCGCAAGAGAAAAGCAGTTTATTACCTATAAGGGAGCCTCCATAAGACTGGCAGCTGATTTCTCAACAGAAACTTTGCAGGCAAGAAGGGAGTGGCAGGAAACATTCCAAGTGATGAAAAGCAATAACATACAACCAAGACTGCTCTACCCAGGAAGGCTGTCATTTAGAATTGAAGGACAGATAAGAAGTTTCCCAGACAAGAGAAAGCTGAAATAGTTCATCACCATCAAACCAGTATTACAAGGACTGTTAGAGGTATTTCTTTAAGATGGGAGGGGGGTAAAGCATGGGTGAAAGGGGAAGGGATTAAGAAGAACAAGTTGGGTATTATATAGTAGTCATGGGAATGCAGGTTATAGCATAAGGACTGTAGCCAACAATATTGTAATAACTAGGTATGGTGCCAGATCTATCAGCATGATTGATGAGAATGGGGTTGGGGTGAAGGTGAAAAAAGTGAAGGCATTAAGAAATATAAATTTATAGTTAATACAGTATGGGAAATATAATCAACAACGTTGTAAAGATCATGTAAGGTGCCAGATGGGCACTGGATTTATCAGGGGGATCACGTCATAGACAGTGTAGATGTCTGACCAATGTACTATACACTGGAAGAGCTGAAGTAGAAAAATATTGAATGTCAATTGTAACTAAATATATAAGTATATACAGCCACGGGATGTGACTATATATACTTATATACTTATATTATAGGGAAGATAGTCAATAGTATTGCAACAGCTGTATAAGAAGTCAGAGGGATAGTAGCTTGGGGGATGGTTTATCAGTTTATGAGGGGTTTAAATGTTTAACTATTATGTTGCTTTGTACACCTGAAACTAATAAAAAAAAAAAATCAAAAAACAAGAAAAAAAAAAATCAAAGGCGAGATAAAGAGCTTCCCAGACAAGAAAAAGCAAAAAGAGGTCATCTCCATCAATCCAGTATTACCAGAAATGTTAAAGGGACTTCTTCAAAAAGATGAAGAAAGGCGGTGGGGGTAAAGAACATAAAGATGAATTATAAAATGGCAATAACTGTAAATGGACTATATGCTCTAATCAAAAGACATAGGGTAGCTGAATGGATAAGAAAACAGGACCCATATATATGTTGTCTACTAGAGGCCCCCTTTAGATCAAAAGACACACAGACAGAGAGATTCTGGTCAAGATGGCACAATAGGTAAATGCTGGGCTTACTGTCTCTCATGACCACATCAACATTACAACTAAACTACAAAACAACCATCATTGAGAATAACCTAAAAGCTTGCTGAATCAAAGCCCTACAACTAAGAACATGTCGAAGAAGCCACCTCGAGACTGGTAGAAGAGACAGAGATATGGAATGGGCTGGTCCCACACTCGCATGCGACCATTAAAAATTGGGAGGGATATCTTGGCTGCAGAGGTCCCCGCCAGAGAAGTGAGAGACTCCAGTCCCATCCTCCCCCCAGAGCATGGTTGTAGTGCAGGGGAGAGAAGTCCCCATAATCTCTAGTTGCGAAAACCATCAGATTTGACTGATTAGGATCTAGGGCAGCTGGATTCTCAGCTAGACCTCTTAAAGGGACTGAACAAAGACTTATGAATTGACAGAATCACTGGTTCTGAGCTACAGTACTGGGGCAGCAGCTGGAAAAGCGGCAGGACATAGGATGGGGAACTGAGTTGTCTGGCGTGGGATGGGGCTAGATGGGTAGCTTTCTCCTAGACAGAGGAATTGGCAGAGTCCATTGTTTCTCTGTTGGTCCCTCCCCCTTCCCAGCAGGCAGACGCAGGGGGCCACCATATCTGAGTCTCCATCAAGCTGGCTAATGCCATTCGTTCACCACGCCCCACCCAAATTTCAGGCATACCCAAACCACTTCCAGTGGCTTTTGCATACAAACTGCCTGCCTTAGCTTATGCTGCATACTTTCCTCGGGTCTCCAAAGGTTTGCAGAACCCACACAAGCAGCATCTTGCTTGAGCATGTCCTGTACCTCTGGATGTATGCCTGTATGCCCTAAGCACAGCTTGGCCTCTGAATGCACTTTCAAGCATGGCACAGGTGGCAGGCTTCTGCAGATTTCTTGTGGCTCCTGCAGGCTGGCCCCAGGTAGGGCAAGGGCTGCAGCTGAAGTTGACCTGCAATAGATCCGCTCCAAGGTGGTCCTCAGGCTGGCTCCCCCAGGGGCCAGCTTTGAAACAAGCAGGAGCATCACCCAGCTGCATCTAAGAACAACACACTCAAGGGGAAAACTGGGCAGGCACCAAGGCCCTGCTAAGGCAGATCCTGCTCTATAGGGTCAGTCCCTGCACCATAATTCCTCAACTGTAGTCACGAACAGTCCTCATAACCAATGAACCTGAGAGCCAATCCCTCCCACTGATATGCAAATAGCAACCAAAACTCAACTATAACAGGAGGGTACACACAACCCACACAGGGACCTGGTCAGATGACCAGGAAAGCTGTGCCACTTAGCCCAATAGCACACCTACAACCGAAGACCACTCTACTGAGACCAGAAGACACAGCAGCTCTATGTATTACATAGAAAGAAACACAGAGAGGCAGCCAAAATGGGGAGACAAAGAACTATGTCCCAAATAAAAGAATAGAACAAAGTTCCAGAAAAAGAACTAAACAAAATGGAGACAGGCAATCTACCAGAAATCAGAGATTAAAATACTGGCTATAAGAATGCTCAATGATCTGAGTGAGAACTCAACAAAGAGATAGGAAACATAAAAATAGAGATAGAAAACATTAAAAAGAACCAGTCAGGAATGAAGAATACATTAGAGGGAATCAACAGTAGATTAGATGAAGCAGAAGATCAAATCAGATTTGGAAGAGAACACTCAATCAGAACAGCAAAAAGAAAAAAAAAAATCCAAAACATGGCGACAGTTTAAGAGGCCTTGAGGACAACAACAAGCATACCAACATTTGCATAATAGGGATACCAGAGGAGAAAGGAGAGAGCAAGGGATTAAAAATCTATTGATGAAAAATGAAGAAAAAATTTCCTAACCTGGTGAAAGAAATAAGTATACAAGTCCAAGAAGTGCAGACAGACCCAAACAAAATGAACCAAAACAGAACCACACCAAGACACATCATAATTAAAATGGCAAGTGTTAAAAACAAAGAAAAAATCCTAAAAGAAGCAAGAGAAAGGCAAGTAGTCATTTACATGGGAGCTCCTACAAGAGTGTCAGCTGATTTCTCAACAGGAACTTTGCAGGCCATAGGGACTGGCACAAAATATTCAAAGTGTTCAAAAGCAAGGACCTACAACCAAGGCTACTCTATCCAGCAAAACTGTAATTTAGAATCAGAGGACAGATAAAGAGCTTCCCAGACAAGAAAAGTCTAAAGGAGTTCATCTCCACCAAATCAGTATTACTAGAAATGTTAAAGAAACTTCTTTAAGAAAAAGAAGGTGTGTGTTTGGGGCACTGGAAGAACATAAAGATGATTAATAAAATGGCAATAACTATGTACTTATCAACAATCACTTTAAATATAAATGGATTAAGTGCTCCAATCAAAAGACATAGGGCGGCTGAATGGAGAAGAACATAAAACCCTTACAAATGTTGCCTACAACAGACTCACTTCAGATTGAAAGATACACACAGACTGAAAGCAAAGGGATGGAAAAAGGTATTTCCTAAAAATGGAAATGGAAAAAAAACAGCTGGTGTAGCAATGCTTATATCAGACAAAATAGATTTAAGAACAAAGGCTATAACAAGAGACAAAGATGGACCCAGTAATTGCAGTTGGTATGTATCTGAAGAAATCCAAAACACTAATTCAAAGATATATGCATCCTTATGGTCAGTGCAGCATTATTTACAATAACCAAGATATGGAAGGACCTAAGTGTCCATCAATAGATGAATGGATAAAGAAGAAGTTGTACATATATACAATGGAATATTACTCAGCTATAAAAAAGAATGAAATCTTGACATCTGCAGCAACATGTATGGATCCAGAGGGTATTACAGTAAGTGAAATAAGTCAGAAAGAGAAAGACAAATACCATATGATTTTACTTATATATGGAATCTAAAAAACCAAACAAACAAAAGAGAAACAAATTCATAGATACAGAAAACATTCTGATGGTTGCCAGATGGGAGGATGTTTGGAGTAGGTGGGTGATAAAGAGAAAGAGATTAAGATGTGCAAATTGGTAGTTACAAAATGGTCATGGGGATGTAAATATTCCCTATGTACAGCATAGGGAATATAGTCATCAATATTGTAATAACTATGTATGGTATCAAATGGGTACTAGCTTTTTCAGGGTGATCACTTCATAAGTAATATAAATATCTAACCACTATGTTGTAACCTGAAACTAATATAATATTGTATGTCAACTGTAATTGAAAAATTAAAAATAATTTTTAAAAAATAATAAATAAAACTTTCCTGAGGTAAATTAAAGTCCTAAAACTTTCTCAAGTGACCAAATTGTTTTATTTTCTTTGGCTTCTTTTCTCTTTTTTCTTTCTTTTTTTTTATTTTTTATTTTATTTTATTTGTGGAGTGGCAGGAGTGAGAGGAGGCACTCCAGAGAGAAAAAGTGAAATAGGCTCCCTGTCCCTTGCAACTCTAGGCCCTACAGTCACTGCCTTCTTCCCCAGGCAGTGCTCAGACCTACCACCACGGCCACAGCAGCACCTCACAGCCTGTCCAATGTTTTACTTTTTATTTAGTTAATGTTTTTGTTTTCACATTGTCTCAATTTAAAATTAAACCTAAAAAAGTTCTCATACTGATAAAAGCTTATAGATGGTAATATTAAAATCAGGCAAAAAACAGATGCGTGCAGTTATTGCTTATACTCGGTACTGTACTTAAGGGACTAAATAGCTGAGAATGAAAAAAAAAGAAAAAAAGAAGAAGTATGTGAAGAGTAATCAAACTTGTCTATATTTGTAGATATGTGCTTTTATGTTTAAAAAAACATCAATTTTTATAATTAAAAAGCAATGTTGTTAAACATAAGATCAATGTACAAAAATTAATTGCATTTCTGTAATCAACCACAAATAGAAAATTTATTATTTAGAATTACTATTAACAATCGTATTAAAAAAACTGTAAGCTAGAAATAAATCTAGAAAACCGTATACACAATATTATAGATAAAACTATAAAATTTGTTGAAAGATAGAGTAAATATAGTAAATGGAGATACATACGATATTACTAAAAAGACTCAGTTTTCTGCGATTTGATTCATTAGATCAATTCAATTGCAATCAAAATTCTAACACAATTTTTGTCATAGAGAACAAACTACTGTATTGCTAAAAGATCTATGAGAGGAAAAAGAGCCTAGAACAGTGGTTCTCAACTGGGGCAATTTTGCCACCTCTCCAATATTTGGCAATGTCCAGAAACATTTTGATTATAACAACTGATAGAACCAGGGAAGGTGATTACTACTGACCTCTAGTGCGTAGAAGCCAGGGATGCTGCTACCTATCATTCAGTACACAAGACAGAATTCCCCCACACACACACCCCACCCACTGCCCGCTATAAAGAACGGTCTGGGCCAAAATGTCAATAGTATCAAGAATGAAAACCTTTGGCTTAGAATTACCAAGACAATATTGAAATAAAAGTGAGGTGATGATTTTGCTTATCATATATAACATTTCATTATAAAGCCATAGTAATTAAAACTGTGTGTTTTTGTCACCGAAATGGACAAATAGATCAAAGTAACAGAATAGAGTCTCAGTAGTCCTCTGGGGGTGATGAAGAAAAGGACAGGAGATTGTGAAGCGATATACTGGTAGACAAAATATGTCGGTAATACTTTTCTTAAGTTAGGTGGTGAGTACACACGTTTGAATTATGATGTTCTTTTTTGTACTAACTAAAATAATAATATTTAAGGGAATCTGTAGCAACTTACTAAACTAAGTGGACAGATAAGATGTGGGTACTACTCAGTCCAAATCAAATGAATGGAAATTCTGTATAAAATATCAGAAAACTATAGACTAGAGCGGTAAGAAAAATGTGTAACTTCCAATTCTAGAACAGAATAAGAAAATCAAATAGACAGTGACAAACAGGAGTTATCAATTCCATAGCTCATGAATGTTTGTGGCCCAGACAAAAGTACTAGAAACTTGGAGTCAAGACCATAATGCTAATGTAAGAATGGAGGTGGGTCCTCAGACCACTACAAATTGGGAAAGTTAGATTTGAGCCCCTACAAGGAAGCCAGTGCCTTCAAGAATGTTCCCTTCCTTCTACATAAGGGGGATTAGGAATTACTGCTCCCTGGGATGGCAAAGAAGTGAAGATACTTTCTGCCTTTTGGGGACCAGGGATAGCAATGAGGTTATCCTTCAGGAACGGAAATTTCAGGCCTGGGCCCCATGCAGATGTGTGGCTTTAAACTACCTTCTTGTCAGTGTTAACTCAAAACTGATACGGTAAAAAAGAAAATGTCCTTATACATTGACCCCTCTGGGACTCTGGGAGGTGCAAAATGCAAAACCACCTTGTAAGGACAGTTACAATTCATGGATCTCAGAAACGCCACAATTAAAATCTACAAAATTATGTGTTCACCATCCAGAGTCAGTTCTCCTTCCATCACCATATATTTGATTCCGTTTACTCTCATCTACCACCACCCTGACTCCTTACCCTCTGGTAACCACTAAACTATTGTCTGTGTCTATGAGTTTTCGTTTCTTTCTTTGTTTGTCTTGTTCCTTTGTTGTTTTTAGTTTTATATCCCACATAACAGTGATATCAAATAGATGATGTATTACAGAATTGTACACCTGAAACCCATGTAACTTTACTAACCATTGTCATCCCAATAAACTTTAATTTTTTTCCAAACAAACATCAATTTTTATTTCTTGAGATCTCTATACTGTTACAAAGATAATTTCATTACATTAAGTATTTTATAATTGTCTGCCAATTAAATATTTCCATGGTAATTTATCATTCTATATTTATGAAACAAGAATGGGAACACAATGAAAGGCTAAAATTAAGTACTGACAAACTGTAAAGTTTGTGACTGCTTTGGATAACATTGACACAGCCTTAGCACTGTGTTTCCCTGAAAACAAGACCTAACTCTAATGCATCTTTTGGAGCAAAAAATTAATATAACACCCGGTGTTATGTTATGTTATGTTTTATGTTATGTTATGTTATGTTATGTTATGTTGTTATGTTATATTATATTATATTAAAGACCCAGTCTTATATTAGTAAAATAAGACCGGGTCTCATACTAATTTTTGCTCCAAAAGATGCATTACAGCTGTCTGGCTAGGTCTTATTTTCAGGGAAACATGATATGTCCATATCCTCCTCTCTTTCTTTTTATTACTATCAGGTGTACAAAACAATGTAATAGTTAGACATTTACACCCCCATAAAATGATAACCCCACCCCCCAATCTACTACCCCTTTAACAACGTATATAGCTGTTACATGCAATTCCATTGACTCTATTCCCTATGCTGTACTTCACATCCCATAATTTTATATATATATATATATATGCATATATATACATATTTATGTATATATATTAAATTATAGTTGACATTCAATATTATTCAGCTTCAGCTTTAGGTGTACAGTGCAGTGGTCAGGAATCTACATTATCCATGAAGAGGTCTCCCTAATAAGAAAAGTGCCCATTTGACACCCTATTTTAATTATAAATAAATAAATAAATAAAATAAAATAAATAAATAAATAAATAAAATTAGCAAACCTTAAAAAATAAATTAAATTAAATTTAAAAAATTAGGAAACCTTTAAAAAAATCTACAAAATTAAGTAACCACAGCTGAAGATGAGTGCAAATTGAAAAAAAATATCCAAACTGCATATATAAATGAACCACCATTAATGGAGAATTATCATACACAATAAAAAGATAAAATGCACACACTAGAAATAATAAAACAATCCAAAATAGATTGTAAACATATCAATGGTATTGTAATAGCTATGTACGGTGTTAGATGGGTAGCAGACTTGTTGAGGTCATCACTTTGTGAGGTGTGTAAATGTCTAATCACTATGTGGTTTTGTACACCTGAAACTAATAATAACAAATAAAAATAAAATAGATCGTAAACAAATACGCTTAAAGTGATTAAAATACAAAAGCAATAATGTTAACAATAGTAAATTTAAAAAGAGAGTATGAAAGCAAAATAATATTAAAAAGAACTCAATAAAAATAAAAAACGCTACTACTACTGAATCAATGGGGCAAGAGGAGATAATATGAAAACCAGCCAATAAGTGAAGTGATAATCACTGAGAATTTTCCAAAATTAAAGAAAACAATATTCTTTACTTTTTAAAAGCACACTGGGGGTAAATTAGAAAAAATAAAAAACAATTATAACCTAGAAATATTTTAGTGGTAGTAGTCATTGTAGTATTATTATCTAACATTTTTAAGCATTTGCTATAACTCAGGAGTTATTGTAAGTTCTGCATATATTTGACTAACACTGGCAACAACTTATGAAGTAAGGCTATTGTTATCTCCACTTACAGATGAATAAACTGAGGCACACAGAGTTTAGGTAACGTGTTCAACACCAGGAAGTATGATTGTTAGAAGACATATTGCAACCTGTTGAAGACAGAGAAAATTTGTCTTCAAATTTTGTAAAAAGAAAAGAAAGATTTTCTACAAAGTAATGAAGATTAGGCTGAAGGCCGACTTCCCAATAGAAAAATAGAAAGCCGAAGACAATACTGTCTTCAAGTATTGAGATAAGAGAGATATCAAGCTAGAAATCTATACTTTATTCCGCCTGATGGGGAAAAGAAAATATTTTCAACTCTCACTGAAAAAACTATTAAGGATAGTAAATAATCTTTGCACCACCAGCTTCAGGAAAAAGCAATTGCAGTCAAGGCAGCAGGAAAAAGCGTGCCACTCAGAATCCAGAAGAGTCACTCAAGACTGCTTGTAGATAGTGACATGCTTACGATACGAAAAGGAGGCTACATGTTTGTTCTGTGGCTTTTCAGC
Organism: Rhinolophus sinicus; assembly: GCF_057876585.1. NCBI lineage: Eukaryota > Metazoa > Chordata > Mammalia > Chiroptera > Rhinolophidae > Rhinolophus > Rhinolophus sinicus. The sequence continues at coordinate 144,241,274 of NC_142514.1, read as the reverse complement.
TTTAAAAGAGGAAGAGCCCTAGAAGAAAGAGAAAATAAGATATTTGTCAAAGAAACCGGTTACTTCTTTATATATAGTCAAGTTTTATACAATGATAAGACCTTTGCCTTGGGACACCTAATACAGAGGGGAAAGAAAAGTCCATGTCTTTGAGGATGTATTGAGTCCGGTGACTTTGTCCCTGTGTATTCAAAATATGCCTGAAACACTACCCAATAATTGCTATTATTCAGCTGGCACTGCAAAGCTTGAAGATGAACTCCAACTTGCAATACCACGCAAGGATGCTAAAATATCATGGATGGGGAAGACACTTTTTTAGGTCCATTGAAACTTCTATGACCTACTGAAACCTTAATTGTGGCTATTTTCTTCCCTTTCTATGTACCTCTAAGGAGAAAACACATAACTAAAAGTACCAAAAGGGGGGGAAAAGTTAACTGTAGCCTTTTCTCTGAGCTATTTGTTGTGGTTTGCTGAAACTAGATCAAACAGAAAATTTAACAGATACCCATGGTCAAAGAGTGTCATGTGAATTACAAGAAATAGAGCTCATTTAAGGAAAGATAAAATTAGACAGATTTTTCACTCTAATGCCATGTTGAACAACTTAGTCACAGCTTCTTGTCTTGAGGAAGCACAGGATTCAAAGGGACTGTAATCATTTCTTCAAAAATGATATTGTGAGATAACCAAGAAGGCACAGTGGGTAAACGCTGTGTTTTCCTTCTCTCACAACCACATCACAATCACAACTAATCTACAAAACAACCGTTATTGAGAACCACCTAAAATTAAGCTGAACTGAAGCTTTTCAACTACAGATGTGCAGAAGAAGCCACCTCCAGACTGGTAGGAAGGTCAGAGACACCCAACGGGCTGGTCCCATATCCACGAGGGACCTTTAAAGAGCAGGAGGACTATTTTGGTTGTGCTGGTACCTCCTCACCTTCTAGGGGAGCAAGATCCCAGCCCCACCCCAGCACAGGGATCCAGTGCTGGGGAGAGAAGTTTCCATAAATATTGGATGTAAAAACCAGCGGACATTGTGACTGAGACTGAGTACGGCTGCACTCACAGGTGCTCCTCTTAAAAAGACCACGTGTGGACTTACCCACCAACGGAATCACTAACTGAGCTCCAGCACTGGGGCAGCAGCTGGAAAAGCGGCAGGGACACATGGTAGGGAATTGAGTTGTCTGGCTTGGGACTGGGCCATGCGTGGCAGCTTTCTCCTGGACAGAGGAATTGGTGCAGGCCATTGTTTTGTTGCTGAGCCCTCCCCCTTCCCAGCGTGTAAACACAGGTGGACGCCATTTGTGAGTCTCCACCATTCACACCCCACCAAGGCGATTTGAAACCTGGCCCCTCCCAACTTTCAGACACACTCAGGGTGCTTTCAGTGGCTTTCTCATTCAAGCGCTTGCTTCAGCTCAAGCTGCACACTTTCCTAGGGTCTCTCAAAGGTTCATGGAACCCAGACAAGCAGGATCTGGCTTGAGCGTGTCCTCTACCTCTGGCTTAGCAGCCCTAAGCCGGCACTAGCAGCAGCCAGCCTTAGTTGGTGGCTTGGCCTCTCAAGGCACTTCCAAGCACAGAATGGGCACCAGACATCTATGGATTTCTTTCTGGCTTCTGCTAGATGGCCATGGGAGGGGCGCAGGATGTGGTTGAAGTAGACCTACAACGGATCCTCTCCAAGGTGGTCCTGGAGCTGGCACCCCCAGTGACAAGCTTCAAAATGAGCTGGAGCATCACCCAGCCATCTCCAAGTATGACACACCCAAGGGGCAGATTGGGCAGAGTCCTGCTGAGGCAGATCCTGCACAACAACTCTTCCACTGTGTAGTCAAGGCCAGTCCTCACAACCAGAAAGTCCAAGGGTCAGTCCCTCACATTGATGTGCAATTATCAACCAAGGCTCAACTACAAGAGGAGGGCACACACAACCCACACAAGGGATGCCCTTAGAGCACATGGCTCAGGCGACCAGAAAGACTTGAACCCCACAGCACATCTACTACATAAGGCCACTCTACTAAGACCAGAAAACATAGCAGCCCTACCTAATACATAGAAACAAACACAGGGAGGCAGCCAAAATGGTCAGACAAAAAAATATGTCCCAAATAAAAGAACAGAACAAAGCTCCAGAAAAAGAATTAAGTGAAACGGAGATAAGCAATCTATCAAGTCCAGAGTTCCAAACACTGGTTATAAGAATGCTCAATGATCTCAGGGAGAACTTCAACAGAGATGAAAACCATAAAAAAGAACCAGTCAGAAATAAAGGATACAATAACGGAAATGAAGAATATATTACAGGGAATCAACAGTAGATTAGATGAAGCACAGGATCCAATCAGCGATGTAGAAGATACGGTAGCAGAAAACACCCAACCGTAACAGCAAAAAGAAAAAGAATCCAAAAAATTGAGGAGAGTTTAAGGGGCCTCCAAGACAATATCAAGCGTACCAACATTCGCATTATAGGGGTACCAGAAGGAGAAGCGAGAGAGCAAGGAATTGAAAACCTATTTGAAGAAATAATAACAGAAAACTTACCTAATCTGGTGAAGGAAATAGACATAAAAGCCCAGCAACCACAGAGAGTCCCAAACAAGATAAACCCAAAAGGGCCAAAACCAAGACACATCATAATTAAAATGCCAAAGGTTAAATACAAAGAGAGAATCTGAAAAACAGCAAGAGAAAAGCAGTTAGTTACCTGCAAGGGAGCCCCCATAAGACTGACAGCTGATTTCTCAACAGAAACTTTGCAGGCAAGAAGGGAGTGGCAGGAAATATTCCATGTGATTAAAAGCAACGACATACAACCAAGATTGCTCTACCCAGCAAGGCTGCAATTTAGAATTCAAGGACAGATAAGGCGCTTCCCAGACAAGAAAAAGCTGAAGGAGTTTATCACCATCAAACCAGTATTACAAGGACTGTTAGAGGTATTTCTTTAAGATGGGAGGGGGGTAAAGAATGGGTGAAAGGGGAATTAAGAAGTACAAATTGGTTGTTATACAGTAGTCATGGGGATTTAGGGTATAGCATAAGGAATATAGTCAATAATATGGTAATAACTAGGCATGGTACCAGATAGGTACTAGATCTATCAGGGTGATAGATGGGAATGGGTTTGGTGGAGAGGGAAAAGGGTGAAGTCATTAAGAAATCCAAATTGGTAGTTAATACAGTATGGGGAATATAATCAACAATGTTTTAAAGATCTTGTAAGGTACCAGCTGGGCACTGGACTTATCCGGGGGATCACGTCATAGACTGTGTAGATGACTGACCAATGTGCTATACACCTGAAGCTGAAATAGAATATTATTGAAGGTCAACTATAACTAAATATATAGGTATATGTAGTCATGGGATGTGGAGTATAGCATAGGAAAGATAGTCAATGGTATTGTAACAGCTATATAAGAAGTCAGAGGGATAGTAGTGTGGGGGGTGGTTTATCACTTTATGAGGGGTTTAAATGTCTAACTATTACATAGCTTTGTACACCTGAAACTAATAAAAAATAAATTTAAAAAACAAAAAAATAAGTATTAGATTACACTCCAAAATAAATATTTAAAATAAAAATAAAACAATTTTTTTAAAAAAATGGTATTCCATTATTTACTATGAAACAAGTGCTCATATCTGTAGGACATTAAGTCATTTTGGGGAAATCTCAGGATATGTCCACTATTTTTATGTTAAATATGCCCCTCTCCTTCAGTTAACATGGTAGAAAGTTTTATATATATTATACACAGATATAATATATATTATATATATTATTGTATATATTATATATGTAAATCTTGCATTTGCTATATGAAAGAGTAATTAAAATCTTAAATTTAAACATCATATTCAACAATTGGGCTCAAAATAAGATATAGATACTATTTCAGTCTTTTTGGTTTATTTCAACTTTGCAATTTTTATCTCTTATATTATATATTACCTGATGGAACACTTCCAGACATTTTTCACAACAGGGAAATAAGTCTCTCATGTGTTTACACTTATGTGTATTTTTTGTAGCTAATTTCAGTTACTTCAAAAACTTAATGTAGGGCAATTCCAATTCATGCATATAAGCATTAATTTAAAAAAACACTCTAATTGTTTCTACGTAAAAATAAAATCTCCAATAGAAGTTAATGAATACATTTATAATAATGTGATATAATTTTCCTTTATTTCCTACCCTTCTGTTTTAAACTGCTACTATTGTAGTTCACATATCCCAGCCTTTAAAAAAATACTCAGGTTATTAGCTTTACAGAATTTGAAGTTTAATTAAAGTTCTTGGCATCCTGCAGGGTGTTATATGCCATGTGTTGTTATAAAAATTACCATGTGCCAGAAGACATTCATTTTATAAAGAATCATATTTGAGAATGCAATAATACTTATCTTTTACTACATCAATTTCCCTCCGATGCTTGTGTTTTTAATGTCACCAGTTTAAAGAGTTTTCATTTTATTTAACAGTTTACTTCATTAGTTTAAACAGCAGCTGGTGGAATAGACGTTGATCAGCATTAATTTCCCCCAGTTATATTAAAATATTTTTAAAGATACACTTTTCAAACAAAAGGAATGATTTATACTTTTTGTCTAAAATTAAACTTTCTTAATAAAATTGATTTCTAGAACTTTGGCTTTTTGGTTAAAATAAAATATATTTTGGAATTTATTTTGTTTTACAATATTATAATTAAAAAGAAGTGATAGGTAGAGTAGGAGTTTCAAAACTAGAAGGAAGTCAGCAACTTTTTCAGTATTGCTGCTAACATGGATGGACAAAAGTTTTTTAAAAATTTAGTCTCTCCTCCCCCCCCACTCCAAAAAAAGAAGAAGGAAACATGCAGGGCATGCAAGAAGCAATGGTGAGAAAAGATATTGCTAAATATGTTAAGTGTACATATGCATTAACTATAAAAGATGACAATAGTTAATTTTATTGTGGAAAATTGAAAACAAGGTCAGATAAAAGAAGATAGATGGAAGAGGTAAATTGCAGTTCAAAATTTCTAAGGCCTTGTGTTATTAAAGAACAGAATGGAAATACTAATTTTAGACTGTAGTGAAAACAAATAGCTATGTTTAAAAATGTAAGCATGAATTAAGAGAAAAGAAATGGAAATTGTACTTTCAAGTTAGTAGAGATAAAAAGGGATATAAGGAAAGTTTGGTCCATCCAGTAGAAGCCAAGACATAAGGTTACATGCAGAAAAATATTTTATAAAAATGAAACACAGTACTTGCCTGGGCAGCACATATGTTAAAATTGGAACCATACAGAGAAGATTAGGATTGTTCCCGTGCAAGGACGACACGCGACTTCGGGAAGTATTCCATAATTTCTGATTCTGACAGAGCCATATTCACCGGTTTGCTCTGTATTATAAAACCAAAGGAATACTCTGCCCCAATTGGAACTATGAGTCACAGCCTCTGCCCTGGCTGCATAAATGTAAGCAACAAAATCACTGTTCAGCTAGAAAAGAACTCAATTCAGATTCCCGGTAAAATTAACACACTGAGAATACCAGTGAAAAGTGCTTAATCTAGTAAGAAACATCTCCCAGGAACACGTAGCAAACGTCACATTCACATTGGAAACATTAACAACATTCTCTTTAAAGTTAGGGACATTAAAATATGCCCTATATCACCGTTGTGTTTCAGGATGAATTACAGCTCCAGTGATCATAGTGAGGCCAGATAAAAATTACAGCAATAAGGATTATTAGACAAGAAATAAAACGTCTATTGTTTGCGGAGAGTATGATTACCGACCTAGAAAATCCAATAATATATACAGCCAAATTATTATAAGTAAGAAAAAGTTTATCAAGTTTGTTATGAATAGATACTGATGCAAAAGGTGCAAAATTGTCTGTCTCTGCCTGGCTTATTTCACTTAGCATAACAGTTTCACTTATATGTAAGATCTAAAACAAAACAAAAACAGACTTGTAGAAACAGAGACCCCTGGGAAGGTTACCAGAAGTGAGGAATGGAGGACGGGTGAAAAAGGTGATGGGGAATATAGTCAATAATATTGTGATAGGTTTGCTCTGGGACATATAGTTACTAGAATTAGTGGGGTCATCATGCTCTAAAGTATAAAAATGTTGAGTCACCTATTTTGTACACCTGAAACTAATATAATCAATGTAATATTATATATCAACTACAGTTAAATTTTTAAAAATTTAAATGCAAAACAGGGTTAAGAAGTTAGTGCTAACAGAATGACACTGGCAGACAGCCCATCACAAATACTTCCTAATCAAATTCACAGAGATTTTTAGAGAATCCATGAATCATTTTGATGATTCCAGGCAGTGTGTTCCAGAGCAGTCTGTCTAGATTTGCTTCTTTTCTGACTAAAAGCTAATTTGCTTATCAATGAAAAGAAAAGCAAGACTTAAGTAATCCCAGACTTTTATGAATGTTTTTGCATTTGTCCCCTGAAAACAGTCTAATGATTGTGTCCATAGATGAGTAAATTTGCGCATGAATAAATAATTAAATGTCCCCAAATTATCCTTTTGTATCTGGATATAAATTTACAGAATTGAATGCCGGCAGGAAACCATACAAAAAGTAATTTCAAAACCATGCCATTAACTATAACAACAAAGTAAAAAAATACCAGAGTAAATCTACTAAGGATAGCTTAATACAAGACCTTCACTAAAGAGTATTATGGAACTGCATTGACCAATACAAAGAAACACCTGAAGAATAGAGAGACAAACCATATTCATGGAAGAGACGACTATAACAGAAAGATGGCCATTTCCCCCCAAATTAATTTTCAAACTCAGTGTAATTATAGCCAAAACCCTAACAAGATTTTCCTGGAATGTTAAAAGTATACCTTAAAATATAGATATCTGTCAAAATAGCCAAAAACAGCCAATACTGATGAAGAAGGAAAGAAAGAAAAAAGGATGAGATATTTGTCCTTCTCCTTTTCCCTCCCCTCACAGCCCCCCTCCTTTTCTTCATCTCTTTTGTTTCTTCTCTTTCCTCCTTTTCCTCCTCCTCTTCTTCTCCTTCTTCTTTCTTCTTCTCTTTCTATTTCTCCCTTTCCCTCCTTCCCTACACCATTCGCCCCATCCTGCTCTCCCTCCATTCCCCCCCACTCCTGATCTTTCTGAGACCTTGAATTTCCCTGTGTTAACTTAACTGGTGTGTGCTACAGAGGTCTATGGCAGCATCACCAATCCTTAAACCCCTGTGGTCTGGAATACAACTCTTTTATTTGGTCCTGGCTCCTGAAACAATGTTGGACAGAGTAAAAAAGATGAATAATCATAGAGTGTGAAATAATGTGTTGAATCCATGCCAGGGATGGCTCTAATATCTCTGGTGGTTCTACCCTGAAATTCTTCAATAGTGTCTCAGGATAAGCTTATCTGAGGGAGAGAAGGAAGTCCCCAAGTGTGAGATAGGAAATGGAAGTAGACTGGTGGGTGATAATCTCAGAGCTGAAGAGGATAGAGATTCTCCTAAAAGAAACGTCTCAAGAACTCAGGCTTGGGGGGATGAATGGTAGGATAGTGGGGCGGAGTTTCACAGGGAACTTAGAATGGGAAGTGGACAGTGAGTAGAAGTATTTAAGACGTACTGGGTTTGAGAATAATTGGATTGAAAGGGTCCTGTGAGAAATGAAAAGACATGAGCTTGAAATATTTCTCTTCATGAAACCTGAAGTATCTCATTTGGATAATAATAATAATAATGATAATAATAATAATAAATTTCCTTCCCATTAGGTCTGTGGCTGTTGGAGCTTTGAAATGAAAGTGAAAAGAACGTTCACTCTCACATCCAGTTTATGAGATTGATAAAAGTATGTTTTCCCAGAATAAATATGACCTCCTTCTTGGGGAAATGTGCATATCCAGAGTGAGTAAGCAATATACAGTGTCCTGATTAGTTGTCCCCAAAGAAAATTATTTCTTCCAGCCTCCACCACCTTCTGATATGGGAGAGCCCCTACTATGGAAATTTTAAGTCTTTCCCCTTGTTTCTTAGCTCCTTAGCCCAGACTTTGATTATTCTTCTAATCAGTTTCTGAATCCTAGACTAAAGATTCTCCTACCTGAATCACAGAATGTCTGTCAGATAACTACTTAAAAGCCTGTGACTTCCCAACATCCCCTAGGCCATTCCAGACCTCCCAGATCGGTATACTTGTTGATTATAAGCACTGAAGCCTAAAGTTCTTTCCAACCCATTCTGGGCCCAGTTCCTGGACAATTGACACCACTTAAATGACTGGTTGAATGGCCACAGGCTCTAGAGAGCTAACAGATTTATAAATAAAATCTATTTTTCCTCATTCAGTGTCCTTGGGGATACAGAGGATATCCCAGCAAGATTGCCAGTCCTAACCAAAGAAGCCAGCAAGATCTTCCAGGCAGATCTTGAGACCCCCTTCCTCTCATCTAAAATCAGACAAGGTGAGAGTTCCACGAATCCCCCAATAGCTGGGACAGCCCTACACCCCTGTCCAGCAAGAAGCAGATACAGAAAAACAGACCTCCTGTCCCTCAACTTCCCATAGAGATTTTATGGGGATCATATCTCTCAAGTGGAAAACAAGGCAGTCAGTTAGAGATAGACATCGGGTCTCTACATTACCACCCAAAGACCTCCCCTCTCTGTCCAAAACGTCCCCTTTTCATTGTAAACAAATGGGTACAAGATACCAACTAGATTAAACCGGTCACGTGCACCTGCGCAGTAAAGGCCACAATGACCTTCATTTCACCTGGACCTCACTATCCCATTATTAAAATATGATACATATGCCCGGAAGTTCATTATAACAGACTGAATTCTGGGAAAGAACATGTACAGGCTAAAATGATGAGATAATAGCCTCTTGTCCATCACAGGTGTCGATCAAGTGGTCTCAGGGCCTGAAAGGAATAGCCCATTCTAGAGGGAAAAAAAGATTAAAAACTCCAACTTCTAGCCAGTCAGGCCCTTTTTGAGCCTGGGCCCTTGGCTCTTTGGGCCTTTTTGCCTTTTGAGCCTCTTCCTTTGTTCCACCTTGAGCCCCTGGACCTTTTTGCCTTTGAGCCCCTTCTTGTTCTTCTAATAATGCCACCTTGGGTCCTTGGGCTATTCTCTACTGCTCGGGTCCGCTTCTATTTCTTTGAAGTGTACCTTTTCTTCTAATACACTGCTTTTTCACCACTTTATCTCGGTATCTCATTCAATTCTTTGCTCGAGACGCCAAGAACCTGGACACCATGCGGAGAACAGCCCACAGTCTGGTAACGCGTCCCCAGCCCCAAATAAAAGGAATGGGAAGAACACAGTTTGAAAGGCTTTTTCATGTCACTGCTGAGCTAGGTATTGCAGAAATGAGATGAACTCCTGGAATGAGTCCCCCAGCCTTCAATCATTCTTTAGTCAGACCCCCTCTCCTCAAGACCCTCAGCTCTCCCTCACTCCAAAGAAAACCATAGACTTTTTTTTATCTAAAAGTTATGCAGCTGATCTCTTGGAAGATAGATTACAGAGGACAAAACTGACAGCTTCGGAATGGGAATGAAAATTTGCAACCTGGTCCTTCACCTGAGGCTGCTAATGATCTTGAAGGAGATCCCTTTGAAGACTCATGCCAAGGAGCTCAGTCTTCAGAGTTGAACACAGAAAAATCTCTCTTCCCCACTCAGTGCATGCTCCTGTCTATGTCCTGAAGCCTCATCCCTGGGACTAAAGGCTCCTTGGGGGCCAACGGTGAGAACTGGAGCCGATGCCAGTTTTTCCCTGGTCTTAGGTGGGTCGTGTACTACCCAGAACCTCCTATCATGAGTTTCCTCATGAGCGTCCTGCTTCACACTGAAAGGTTACCTTAACTGTTTCATTGCAATGGTTGCTACAGTTTTAAACTAAAACACAAAGAAGACTCTTTTAAAAGTCCTATCACCAGTCAATCAGAAATTGCAATGATCAACATCGGTTAGGTTATCTGCCGGATAACAAGCCCTTGCCATCTCTATAAGGAAAGTAACCTTACAGTAACCAGTCTGCTTTTTTGCCTGGTAAAACTTCCTTCCCTTCTACCAGTAACATCTCTTGCCTTGCAGAGCTCTTCACAGCTCCTTTCTGTCTGTCAGGTTGGATGCTGATTGATGCACAAATCACTGAATAAAGCCAGTAGGATCTTCAAAAGTTACTCAGTTGAATTTTATTTTCAACAACACTTAAGAGTAAGATGGACCCTGAAAAAAAATGCCCTTTGAGCAATGTGGAAGTTACTGATGGCCTTATCCAGTGCTGTTTAAGTACAGTGATAGGACCAGGGCCAGAAAACAGCCAGGAGTGAGTTCAAAACAGGAGGATGTGTTACTGTGCTAAGGCCTGGCTGTCTGCCACTTGAAAAAGTTAAAAATCAAGAGACAAGGTTGGTGAAAAGAAAAGCAGGTTTATTCAGAATGCCAGCATTCTGGGAGGATGGCAGACTCCTGTCCAAAGGCCATCACTCCATTCCTAGAATGGTCAGAAGGTTTTATAGGTATATATGAAGCAACAGGATAAAGGAAAGGAGGAGTCAGTCAGGCAGGTCTGAGTGCTAACACAGTTTCCTGGGGTCTGGTCTGTTTGAAACTAATGTAATCTCCAGACTGGGCCACAACAGCTTGGGGCTTAATGCATCACCAGTAAAACTTTAAGGGAGTTGCTAAATGGATTCCTGCATCCAGGTGCCTGAATATGAAGAAATTTCTCTCTTCAGGTTAGGATTCTGCTGATTAAATGGATTAACAAGGTATGTGTAGCATTAAGAAAGGGAACAAGAGTTTTTAAATCAGTCGGTAAGGGGAGAATATCAGAGTGGATCAAACTGCAATCTAGCTAAGTCTATGTTATTTATTCACCAAAATTCATCCTTACAGATCTAAGAATCTAAAGAACATCAGCATATATCACTCTTTCACAGAATTTCTGAGAAGCCCAGGACAAAGATAAAGCAATAAGTGAAGGAATGTGAGGCTGCAGGTAGAGGGGTTTTTGAAATAGAGAAGAGACGTGAACCTGTTTAGTAGCCAATATGGTTTCAAGGAAAGATGGCAGACTGGACTCAAATATGTCTACTCACCCTGCTACAATGATAGTTAAAAAAAAAAATCAAACTCTTTTTAATATAAATTTATAGCAGAGAGAATAAGGTCTGTGAGGGGTTGAGAGATTCTGAAAAGGGATGGAAGAATGATAATGGGTAGAGCAGGCCAGAGTAAGCTACAGCTCAAGTCGCTCAGAGAATATAAGCAGGTTCACCCCTTCACAAACATACACAAAAGAGAATCAACTGACACACAAACGCAAAGACAACCCATACAATGAGCAATGTGCTCCACTGCTCAAAACGCCCGAAGCCAGGAATTCCAGGATGTGAAGTCTGTCTCTTACCTAACACAGTCTTCTATTCCCCAACATCCTGGGGACACGGTGGGGAGGAAGGGGTGCTTAGGGGAAGGGAGACGGGTGAAAGAAGATCCAGAGAAACTAATCAGGGGACAGCTCATTACTGCAAACGTATTAACATCAACAAACACTACAAATGGGAAATGACTAGACTACTTGGTGACTCAAACATCACAATTTCTGGATTTTATATATTAAATAAGATAAAATAGACAATATTCACCTTTACAAATGCTATAACCTTTATCATTTCAAACTCTGACTTGGTAGAAAGGCAGCTGACTCTGGATCCAAGCTTGAAAGTATGTTTCCTTCTGAGAGATATTCTGATGTCTTACAATTAGTCGAGAGGGAAAGAACAGAGTAGTGTATCAATTACATTCAAAGCCTTATTTTAGACAAGTGTTTTCTGCTCTGGCCAAAATTTCTACTGACAGTAAAAGACTACTCATTTCTAGGAGCTACAAAATGAAATAGCAACTTTTCCATGATAAATAGAGAAGAAGCCAGGCAGGGAATGTGGGCTTTTATGTAAGCCTGTATTATAATCTATGGATAATTTCTCCACTAAATGACTGAGACAACAAACATTACTTCTGGAGCTATAGCAGTTTTGCTTTGGGGAAATAAGAAACAGACTGACAACTATCTGATCAGGGTCCAGCCCTCTTCATCCCCCAGCACAGAGAGAGATCAAAGAGAAATCACAAACCGGAGCAGAACTAAGCACAAAATAGAGGGAGAAATACCTGAAAGAGATGGAACAAGTTATGTGGTCTCTTCCTTCTGGGGGGTCACAGAGGTTCAAATTACACATGAAAGAAAAGGGACTCTGTCTGATGCTTTTTGTCCTGCCCAGATTTGATCTTCAGGACTACGATCTGATTTGAGTGTAGACTATGTTATAAACTATAAAATAAGTGATTTACTTGCATTAACTCATAAAATTCTTGGACAGATGAAGTTTAAACCCCAAGAAATGTTCCATAAAGAAGTGAAGTATATTTGACTTAAAAATCCTTAATTTTTCTTACCATTGGTTTTGCCACACCAGAGGAGAGGGAAACAAAAAGCAAAGCAAAGCATAACTGTTTGATGAAGCCCTGTGCTAAGTTCATTAAATTCATTATTCTATTTTTTTAAATTTAGGCACAATTATCCCCTGTACAGCTGGAAAAACTTCAACTTCGAGAAGAACAGAGAAAAAAATCATCATCAATGAATTCAGCTATTATTTCATGACCAGCTATTATAGTCTAAGAACTCAGCCAACTGCCCACAGGATAAAAATGAATGTGAGAGCACCCCACTCTAAGTGGGTGTGACCAAGGGAAGACAGACAAACAAAAGGCACCAAAAACATCATGCAGCCACTTATAATGGTATCAAACAGATGATGTGAAATCGGAGAGAGAAAGAGAAAAGATTGTGTGTAACTCCATACCAGTGGATCTTTGGCTACAGGAGATACTAAAAACTATATTCAAAATCCATAGGAGAATTGGACCAAACAATTATAAAGATAATCTGAAAGGAGAATTTTATAAGAATATCCATTCAATAAGAATTTGAAGATTAATGATAGGGAAATTGCCCACGTTGTACGCTATATTACATTTATTTCTAGAGCACCAGCAATTAAAATAGTTTGCTACTAGACCAGAAACAGAAAGATCAAAGGAATCAGTGAAAAAGATGATAACCAGAAATTTGATGCAGGATAAAGTTAGCATTTCAAGTAAGTACAGAGAGGATGGGTGCTCAACAAATGTGGGTGGGGAAAAAATGGCGTATTAGTCAGAAAAAAATGTTATTAGATTTTTACCTTATACTTTACATAAAATAAAAATCCAAATGCAAAAAAAATCCCATAGAAGGGGAAAATATTTTGAGTAATTCATAATCTTTCAGTGAAAAAGACTTTATAATGAAACAAAAGTCAGATGATATTAACGAAAATTTTGATAAATCTGATTTCACATAAATTTTAAACTTTTATGTAGAAGAAATAAAGTACAACAACAACAAAAAAATGAACTTTGAAGGTATGACAAGGGAGAAAGATGTGCAATAGATACAAAAGGCAAAAAATTGCCATCATACTATGTAAATAATTTTTAAAAGTTTAAACATGAAAAAATAAACACATCAAAAAAAATGCCTAGAATACTAAAATGCATATTCAAACAGCTGAAATACAAAATATAAATAAATAAATTTAAATACTATTATTATTTAAATAAATGTAAAATAAAACACAATATAAACAAAATTGACAAAGATTAAAATAAATCATATCAATGTTAGCTAGCATATGTGGAAATGAAAAAGGTTTATATATTGTTGGCAGGAGTATAAATTAATACACAGGAGGACAATTGTGTAATGTGTATCAAAAGCCTTAATAAAGAACATGACCTAACAAACCCACTTCTAGAAATTATCCTAAGTAAATGTATAAATATGCACAAGATAATTGTGGAAAGATATTTAGCATAGAATTGCACATAAAAAGAAAATTTAGAAACCATTTAAGTGTCCATTATGTGGCGGTTGCTAAGAAAAGTGGTATATCTCTTCAATAAAATTTAATACAGAAATTAAGAAAAATGAGGCAACTCCTTTTATAGCTACATAGAAAATGTGAAAACATATTAAGTAAAAATGTAACTTACAAACAGGCATATGTAATATGACGCAATTTTGGAAAAATAAACTATTGCAACTTTATATGATCATTTAATTGTTCCAGAACTATTTATTGAGCCCCTACTGTATTTTAGCTACTATTCTGAAAGTTGGGGATTCAAGAAAAGAGAAACACATAAAGTCTCTTTTTTCATAAAACTTATTCTACTGGGAAGGGATAACAAACAAATAAGGAAGTAAAAGCTACGTTAAATGGTGGCAAGTGCTAAGAACAAAATAAAACAGAGCAAAGAGCATGGCATCTGCTGGGCATAGAGAATAGCTACTTAGTATAGGGTCGTCACAGAAGGCTTCCCAGGTGGAATGAAGTACGAGCAAAATTCTGGAGAAAGTGAGGGTATGGGTGGGAAAACTGTTATTTGAACAGAGGGAACAAGAGCAAAGATTCCAAGGTGGGAGTATGCCTGGAGTGACAGGACCACCAAGGAAGCCAGTATGGCTGTAGCACAAAAAGCAAGGGACAGACTGGTGAGAAATGAAGTTGATATAGGGCCTTGTGGAATATTATAACGACTGCTACTTTTGCTAAGAGTGTGTAGAAAAGATCTTAGAGATTTCTTAGCAAAGGAGTGACATCTTACTTCCTATTTTAAAAGCTCATTGTCGATACTATGTGGAGAACAGACTGAGAGAGGACTGGGGTAGGGTACAGTGACAATGACAATACAGGGGAATAAGTTAGAAGACTATTGCAGCAATCCAGGAAAGAGATGATAGTAGCTTGGATTAGGATGCGGGTTAGTGCCTTACATGATCAAAAGTGGCCTAATTCAGGATACATTTTGATGGTAGAGCCAACAGGATTTGCTTAAACTGGATCTGTAAACAGCATGTCTGAGTTAACCAGTTTGAATATTTCCCTAAAATGGCATCCCACATTACATCAATTCGAAGACTTATTTGACCAAACTAACAAAAATCCTGATTAAGATTCCTCTTCAAATAGGATACCAAACCCAAGGGTACCTTTAGTGATTAGTAATCTTTTTAATGCTCTCAATATTCACCAGTGGCACCAGAATACAGTTGAATCCCCTTCTGATCCTGTGAAGTCTACAACTGCAGCCATATTTTGGGTAGCTCTTCCCTAAACCCATTCCTACCACTTTTCTGGTGCCCACACTTCTGAGTTAAGCTTCTGACTTGATTGTTCTTTGCACTCTACCTGGCCACACTGAATATCCCTCAGGGTTTTTTCACAATGGGGGCCACCCCCAACCACATCTACCACAAACTCTCTGCATCTACTCTTCCTGATTCCATTGGTGGATATTTATCCTGGATTCTAGAGTGTTCAGTACCATCACTTCTATATCATAATGTCTATAAAGATAAAGGAGGGTCTCCCCTTGGTTTAGTTGTGGAAGCTTCCTTGAGTGCCATCTTCTGTTTTGCATAATTGGTTTCTACATCCCCACACAAGACTGAGACAGAGTTGACACTAGAGGGTCCTTTAAGAAGGACTTGATTGAGAAGAAGATGGAAAGAATTAATTTCTTGAGCCCCTACTCCAGGTTAGGCATTGGGATTATCTCATTTGACCAATACAATGAAAAGTGGTAAGATGAAAGACTCAGAGATTAAATAAGTGACCCTAATCACACTGTTAGAAAGTAATGAGAAAGGATTCTGAGGGCACATTCCATGTAATACACGACTTTAAGGGGACTAATGACAATAGTTCCCTTAACAGAATAAATCAGCTCAAATTCTCATATCCTGTCATCTGCAAGGATAATACCACCTGATAACTTGCTCAGAAATCCATGACTTCTGAAGTGAGTAGAATGGAGGTATGATCAGACACCAAAAGCAGGAAAACTCAGGGTTCACAGGACAAAAGGAGGATGCTCTTCCTTTCCACCTCCTCTGACAGCCATCACCGTACTGGTGACAGCTGGGCACTGCCCTCAGAGGTAGGAAGAGAAGTCTGCCAAAGCCAGGATCTCATGCCTGTAATCTTTCCCTGGTGTAATACTGTGATATAAGAAGAAATATGTATTTGGTTTTCGTCCCACTTCCTGACACAGAGCTCTTCAAACCCTTGTAAATATTCCTAAGTTATAAAATCACTAGGAGCATCTTTTGATCCAATGAGGTGACTCTGGATGGGCTCCTGGATGGCTTCTGGTTGGGGACTGGTCACCACAAAGAAAAAGCCATGATTAGAAGCTTGGTATTTTCAGCCCTACCCCTACCCCCATCTCTAAAGAGTAGACAAGGGCCAGAAATTCATAGCAGATTTTGTCTACGAGTATACAAGAAAGCCTCCATAAAATCCCAATAGCCTGGGTTTTGCAGAGCTTCCAGGTTCTTGTATACAACCCTATACTGGGAGGGTGAGAATCACAACTGCATGGGAGCAGAAGCTCCTGCACTCAGGCCCTTCCTTATGTATCTCTCCATCGGGTTGTTCATATGTATCCTTTATTATATCCTTTAATAAACTGGTAAACAAAAGTTAAGTGTTTCCCTGAGTTCCACGAACCACTCTCAAAAATTAAAAGAACCTGAGAAGAGGTTTGTGGGAACTTCCAATCTATAGCCAAGTCAGACAGAAGTTGTGAGTATCCTGGAGAACTGCTACTTGGGATTGGAATCTGAAGTGGTGGTGGGAGTGAAGGGCGGGGGGGGGGGGGGGGGGGAGAAATGAATCCTTAACCTGTGGGATCTGACACCATCTCCAGATAGAAAGTGTCAGAATGAGTTAAATTGTAGGACACACAGTTAGCGTCACAGAATTGCTTGGTGAAGGGAAAACACCTGCACATTTGGGGTTGAAATAAAGGAAAACTGGGTTATTACTAATACACTTGGGTTATCTGATTTTTCTTCCTCTTCTCCTTCTGCCTTGGCAGGCAAATATCTGCCACCTGATTTCAGAAGAAGTTAACGGAGTCCTTTAAAGGGTTTACTCTCCTAGCCAAAGGTGAGCCAGCTGGAGGTAAAGTATCAGGGGAAAATGCCAAGCAAGAGAGTCTCAGTGATCTCATCTGCCCTTCTCTCTCATGAATAGATTAGAGATGGATTGCCCCACTCCGCAGGACTTTTAGTCAGAGTTGGGAGTAGGGCTGGAACCAGGGTGAAGCAGGTGAGGCACCTAGAGTGCAAAATGTAAGCACTCCCTCACTCTCAAGTTCTCTTGTACCCCAGGTGCCTCTCTGGCATCACCCTCCTCCCAGCTCTGGGGTGGGGGGTGGGCTGGGTTACCTGCTCTCTCTAGTATTCATGGGGAGGTCTCAGTGTGTTCTTTTTCCCTCAGTTTATTCAAAATAAGGCTAGACTTTTGCAAATGGGACTTAAGTTAGAAAACTGGCAGGAAAGCAGGAAAGCTTAGAGATAGCTTCCAAAGAACTTTCATTAATCATTTAGCAAACATTTCTGTGAAAAACCATCATTTCTGGGAATTGAGATGAGAACGAGAAATGAAACCAAAAGTCTTTTCTCTGTATTGGACATTGACCTGAGAAACAGGAAGCCATTGTAGTGAAATGAACTTATTTACTGAAACCTTACCATATACAGAAATTGTTTTCAAATGTGAGAAAATTTGAGGAGGATAAGTGTCACGCAGGGCGTCAGGTGGGAGACCCTGCTCGCTGTGCCATGTGTCATGCAGGGTGGCATGCGGGGTCTCAGCTCCCTCTCCAAGAGCCTGGAGAGTGCTTTCTGGGGCTCTGTCCTCACACTCCACCCCTACAGGCTCTCACCTCACAATCTTCGCGACAAGTGTCTTCTGTGAGGGGCCCTGTGCGAGGAGCCTGGAGGTGAATGCAATACCCTAGACACAGCCAGGCTCTCTGGACACAGCCAGGGTTTCACAGGGCCTGTCTTGCAGGAGACCCTGCTCGCTGCGCCATTTGTCTTGCGGGAGACCCTGCTCGCTGCGCCATTTGTCTTGCGGGAGACCCTGCTCGCTGCGCCATTTGTCGTGCGGGGAAGCCTGCGGGGCCTCTGGTCCTGCTCCCCACATAACACAGGATATGGTGAGGCCAAAAAGGAACACCCACGGAGCCATAGATGGGGGAGTCATACCACTATATTCTTTCTGGCGGCACTATACTCTCACTGGAGGCTGGATCCACACTGTCCGCAAACCGCCATCCACGCTTGCCAGCCCAGCCGCCATCTTCTTGCTAGCACCCATTCTTCCTCCTCTTTCTCTCTCTAGCCGCAGCAGTTATATTGGCGGCTAATTGGCTAACTGGCTACAGCTGACGGCCAATCAGCCACAGCTGACGGCCATCTACTACCCGAGCCAGCACTCCTCCACGTGAGGCCGAGAGCCTGTAAACTACTTTCTGGGGCTCTGCCCCCACAGGGCCCCACCAGTGCTTCTGGGCACAGCCAGACTTACTGGGCTTCTTAGGGTACCACCAATCTCTCCAGGCACAGCCAGGACCTCTCAGGGCACTGCCACTCTCTCTGGGCACAGCCAGACTTCCTGGACTCAGCCAGGGCTCTCAGGGCACTGCCACTCTCTCTCTCTCTGGGCCTCTCAGGGTACCGTGCTGGAACAACAGCGACTCACAGTCAAGGTGCTTACATATTCTCGATGGTGGCCAGTCAAGACACAAAAGCAAACATCCGCCAGTTCCACTACATGGTGGTATGTTCCCAAACAGTCAAGTGGTCTATTAAATTAGGGATAGAAGGCAATTCCCCATAGTCCACAGTCATTTGCCAGGGCTGTCCTGGGGGTGAGGGACGACCTTTACCTCACCCTTATCTCCCAAGGAGGACTCAGCAAGCCTTTCCTCCTGGGACAAGTCCAGCATCCAGGCTAACTCAGCAAGCACTTCCCAGCCCACAGGGCCGCAAAGACCTTCACTTTCTCCGGCCTATGTTGGTTGGGGAACCGTCCACGTCTTCCCACCCCTCCACGGGGGTCCAGCTCTCCAGCAGCTGCTCCTCCTGGTCTTCCTGAGACTGAGTGTTCATATGCACAAACTGCTCCACCACCTTTCGGAGAGCTTTCGCCGGCACCATACCCTGCTCGCTGTGCCATGTGTCATGCAGGGTGTCATGCAGGAGACCCTGCTCACTGCGCCATTTGTCACGCGAAGCCATGGCAGTTATATTAGTGGCCAATGGCTCACTGGTTACAGCTGACCGTCAACTAGCCACAGCTGATGGCCATGCAATCACAGTTGATGGCCATTTACTACCTGAGCCAGCACCTGTCTATGTGAGGCCGAGAGCCTGTAAACTACTTTTTGGGGCTCTGCCCCCACACCATTTTTTTTTGCCTCAGAAGATGAGCTGAGCTGTTTGTCTCCACAGATCACTTGAAACAAAGCACTTGTAACTAAACCTTCATTAAGCTTCTGTCTTTTCTCCAGGCCCCTGAAATTGACCCACCTTCCTTCTGACCCAGGAAACAACCCCTCCTTAAAGATCCTGCCTGAGAATCAGCCAATCTCATGGAAAATATCAATTACGCCACTCCCTCCATATCCTGTTTTTTCTAGTAGAACTTTGTTGATCAATCCCTATAAAAGAAAATTCCTTCTTACCTGGCCTGTCAGTTGCTTGCAGCACATGGTTGGATTGTTTTCCCTATTGCAACAGTCTCCTTTCCCTTGTTGCAATAATCCTTTCAAATAAAGTCTCTTTTTATCTGTACAGATTTGTTTTTATTTAACAACACAAATTGCCGAGTTATTTAATTGTCTGTTGAGATAATGTACCTCCTTTTCGCCCACACGTGGAGCTGTGCTTTGGAATAATGACAAGGCCAGATTCATGTTTCCTGATTTGGATGATTCAAATCTAAGTTCAGCTAGCTAAGATTTTAAAGGTGTTTTGTGGGGGGGGAAAAGAGTACAGAAGCACATTCTGTGTTTATGGTGAGAAAGAGAGAATTTTATTGGCCTCTATTTTTTATATTAGTGCTTTCTAGTAATGTTATTTCTGATAGTTGTTCCTGGAACTTAAACCTATGTAAAGCAGTTTGTTTTATTATCTTTCTCTGAATATAATTCATTATAATATTGATTGCAACCAGTGCCCCTGTCCTATTGCTCTTCTATTTCAAACTTTTATAGTGTGATGCACCCATGTTCTTCCAGGTGAACTTCATACTCAGTTGGCCGTCAGCTGTAACCAGTGAGCCATTAGCCATTAATATAGCTGCTGTGGCTACACTGGTAGAAAATGGGGGCTCGCAAGAAGATGGTGGCTGAGCTGGCAAGAGCGATTGCAGTTAGCACAACGGATTGCTGTTAGCAAGTGGGGTTGGTTGGTTGGCAGAAAAGTGAACAGCAGGTTGCAGATAGTGTGGCTCCTGCTTTCTGTGTCTCCAACCCGGCCGCCAGCTAGAATATAGTGGTATGACTCGCCTATCTATGGCTCCGTGGGTGTTCCTTTTTGGCCTCACCATGTCCTTCGTTCTTATGTGGGGAGCGGGAGCTGAGACCACACATGCCACCCTGCATGACACATGGCACAGTGAGCAGGGTCTCCCGCCTGACGCCCTGCGTGACACTTATCCTCCTAAAATTTTCTCACATTTGAAAACAATTTCTGTATATGGTAAGGTTTCAGTAAATAAGTTCATTTCACTACAATGGCTTCCTGTTTCTCAGGTCAACGTCCAATACAGAGAAAAGACTTTTGGTTTCATTTCTCGTTCTCATCTCAATTCCCAGAAATGATGGTTTTTCACAGAAATGTTTGCTAAATGATTAATGAAAGTTCTTTGGAAGCTATCTCTAAGCTTTCCTGCTTTCCTGCCAGTTTTCTAACTTAAGTCCCATTTGCAAAAGTCTAGCCTTATTTTGAATAAACTGAGGGAAAAAGAACACACTGAGACCTCCCCATGAATACTAGAGAGAGCAGGTAACCCAGCCCACCCCCCACCCCAGGGCTGGGAGGCAGGTGATGCCAGAGAGGCACCTGGGGTACAAGGGAACTTGAGAGTGAGGGAGTGCTTACATTTTGCACTCTAGGTGCCTCACCTGCTTCACCCTGGTTCCAGCCCTACTCCCAACTCTGACTAAAAGTCCTGCGGAGTGGGGCAATCCATCTCTAATCTATTCATGAGAGAGAAGGGCAGATGAGATCACTGAGACTCTCTTGCTTGGCATTTTCCCCTGATACTTTACCTCCAGCTGGCTCATCTTTGGCTAGGAGAGTAAACCCTTTAAAGGACTCCGTTAACTTCTTCTGAAATCAGGTGGCAGATATTTGCCTGCCAAGGCAGAAGGAGAAGAGGAAGAAAAATCAGATAACCCAAGTGTATTAGTAATAACCCAGTTTTCCTTTATTTCAACCCCAAATGTGCAGGTGTTTTCCCTTCACCAAGCAATTCTGTGACGCTAACTGTGTGTCCTACAATTTAACTCATTCTGACACTTTCTATCTGGAGATGGTGTCAGATCCCACAGATTAAGGATTCACCTTCCCCCCCCCCCCCGCCCTGCCCTTCACTCCCACCACCACTTCAGATTCCAATCCCAAGTAGCAGTTCTCCAGGATACTCACAACTTCTGTCTGACTTGGCTACAGATTGGAAGTTCCCACAAATCTCTTCTCAGGTTCTTTTAATTTTTGAGAGTAGTTCACAGAACTCAGGGAAACACTTAACTTTTGTTTACCAGTTTATTAAAGGATATAATAAAGGATACATATGAACAAACTGATGGAGAGGGTTATGTCCTCTTGTTGGATCGATCCCTTTATTATCACATAGTGCCCATCTTTGTCTTTTAATATAGTCTTCATTTTAAAGTCTGTTTTATCAGATATAAGTATTGCTGCTCCATTTTTTTTTTTCATTTCCATTTGCATGAAATATCTAACTTCAACCCTTCACTTTCAGCCTGTGTGTTTCTTTTGGTCTGAGGTGAGTCTCTTGTATACAGCATATGCAAGGGTCTTGTTTCTTATCCACTCAGCCACCCTATGTCTTTTGATTGGAGCATTTAATCTATTTACATTTAAAGTGATTATTGATAGGTACATAGTTATTGTCCTTTTCTAATTTGTATTTCTGGTCTTCATTAGTTAGATTGTTTTCATCTTTCTTCTGTTTACAGATCCCTTTTAATATTTCCTGCAATACTATCTTGGTGATAATGAATTCCTTTGGCTTATTCTTTTCTGGGAAGCTCTTTATCTCTCCTTCAATTTTGAATGATAGCCTCACTGGATAAAGCAATCTAGGTTGTAGGCCTTTGTTTTCCATCACTTTGAATACCTCCTGCCACTCCCTTCTGGCCTGCAAAGTTTTTGTAGAAAAGTCATTTGGTAGTCTTATAGGAGTTCCCTTGTATGTAACCCACCTTCTTTCTGTGGCTGATTTTAAGATTCTCTCTTGTTTTTAACGTTGGCCATTTAAACTGTGTCTTGGGTTCATCTTGGTTGGAACTCTCTGCACTTCTTCAGTTTGTATGTCAGTTTCCTTCTCCAGGTTAGGAAAGTTTTTGGTCATTATTACTTCAAATATGTTCTCGATCCCTTGTTCCCTCTCTTCACCTTCTGGTATTCCTATGATGCGCATGTTGTTGCGCTTGATGTTATCCCAGAGGTCTCTTAAACCATTTTCATTGTTTTTTATTCTTTTTTTCTTTCTGTTGTTCCGTTTGGGTGATTTCTGCTAATTTGTCTTCTAAATCGCTGATTTGATCCTCTGCCTCATTTAACCTGCTGGTAATTCCTTCAAGTGTGTTCTTTATTTCAGGTATTGTATTCTATAGTTCTAATTGGTTGTTCTTTATGATTTCTCTATCCTTCTTTATGTTGTCACTAAGCTCCTTAAACATTCTTACCATCAATGTTCTGAACTCTGTCTCTGATAGGTTGGTTACCTCTATTTCATTTGGTTCCAATTCTGGAGGTTTCTTCTTTGTTTTTATTTGGGATGAGTTTCTTTGTTTCCCCATCTGGCTGACTCTCTGTGTTTGCTGTGATGTATTAGGTAGATCCCCTAGGGTTCTCGGTCTTTGCTAGGTGATCTTATGTAGTAAGATCACTATTCTCCTGTGCATGTGCTCCAAAGGTGGCCCTTGCATTGTGTGTATTCTCCTTTTGAAGTTGAGCTTTAATTGCTTTTGGCTTGTGAGTAGATGGGATTGACTCCTAGACTGACTAGTTGTGAGAATTGGCTATTCCCACAGTGGATGAGCTGCCGTGTGGGGGTTGACTGCTCAGATGAGGCTTGGCCCCTATGGACTCTTGTGCCTGTAGAGAAATCCCTCAGGATATGTCACCTGTAGGTCAAACACAGTAATATTCTGGTTTGGTCTGGAGTTGGCCTCTGGGTGTGTTGAATGTTGTGCCTCTTGGGCTGGGCTGCAATGTAGGGCAATTTCAGAACAAAACAAATCGACAAGCACAACACCACCAACAACAACAAAGAAAAAAACATGTAAAAACAAGTGATAACCCACACTCAATACAGGCAAAAATATAAAAAATACAAAAGAAAAAAGCAGGTACCAGTCTTGACTTCAGCCCACCAAATAATCTCCACGTTGTCCTCTGCTGTACAAAGAGTCCTCTGTGTCTTGTGGAGGCAGAGCCGGCCACCTAACACCCAGAGTGTCCCTAGCACTGCAGTTCTAGATGAGTGAGGCTCTGGGGTGTGGGTGGTAGTTTTTACAAAGTCAGTGCAGTTTCTGCTCTCGCCTGCGTATAATGTGCTCTGAGAGTAACACAGCCAGTCACTGGGAGGTGGGTTTATTCCCTGTGCACAGGACTCCTGAGTCTTAGGGCACTTCTTCTCTCGGGGATGTGGAGGGCGTGAAATTTCTGAGCTGCTGAAAGCCTAGAGCTGTCTCCATCCCCTGCTATTAACCCCTGCCTGTGTCTCTGCTGCTGTAAGTGTCCTGTCACAGCAGCAGCCCAGAAAAGGTGGGACCTGGGAAGGGAGGTGTCTTCTGTCTCCCAGCCCAGTAGTGTCACACTCTTCCTAGCCTCTTCCCTAGGTTACAGCTGGAAAGCTGCTTTTTCCAGGTCCTGAGCCCTACAGTTCCTCTGTAATCTGACACTATTCTTCAGTTCAGGGACCAGCCTGAGACTCTGGAAGGGCTGGGGTAGGATTGCTGTGGGAGAGTGGGGAGAGGGGCCCAGGTATGGCATTTGCTTTTTTTGTCTGACCTAGGGCCCAGCTGGAGATCTCCACTGAGGTTACTGCCTCAAATGCTGGATGCTGGATATGCTGCTCTCTCGGCAGGAGAGATCAGCTGTGGGATGCAGTGAAAGAGCCCACCTCCTGGCTCTTGTGATCTCTGTTCTGTGTCTGAGGTCCCCATGTCCCCGCAGCCAGCCGCAGATGCCGGCAGCATCTCTGCACCACTCCCTTCCCTTTTCCCCTGCTTGCCCGGTTTGCCCACCTTCAAGTAATCCTTGTATGATTCTCTTAGCTGTTCTGTGTGATGAGCAGGAAGTCCTTTGATGGGTTACAGATGTTCAATTTGTGGTAAATTCCAGAGGAGAACTCAAGAACACCACCTCGCTGCTGCCATTCCTATGATGTCCGAGAGGGGAATGTTCTTGGTTACTTGAAAAAACAATAATACTCAGTTACCACAAAAGAGTACCAGAATCTGAACAAAAGAGTTGCATTACCTGAAGAATCCTGAGATACCTCCACCTCACAATGAGAAACTTCATTATTTCCATTTTTCAAATGAAACATTCAAGAGTTGAAGATTTCCTCTTAAAAGGACTTCATTTTTCCTTCTCTGTATTCCTCTGGTTTAAAAACAAGTTACTGAAATATATGAACATAGGCTAATAATAAAATAAAACCACTTAAAATACCTACTTTATATTTTAAACTATTATTCAGAGTGTACTTTTATTTGTAAGCGGGCATTTTCCCGCCAAATCGCGTCGTAACACAGGGCTTTTTTGACATTTTCTCGCCAAAATTAGACTTTCCGTAAAATATTCATATCTTTCGATCTATTTGATATTTTTCTATGAAACTTTCAGTGTTTTAGTTTAAAAAGAGGTCTCTATTTATTTACTTTGCAAAATTTTTGCCGGTTCCAACTAGAGGCGATATGATGAGTTTACTCATTTCCCACAAACAATGTGTTAAAATGTATAACATTATATAAACTCACAGAGTAAGTCATTTTCATAGAGGGAAATCAAAATCATTGCAGCCTGCTACAAATTTCGATAGATTAACTATATGCCTATGTCAAACCAATATATAGATTTTAGCTGGAAGCTACAAATTGCCTTTTTTTAGTGTATTGTTTTCACCCTCTGAAATTGTGAGGAAAGATACTAACCCTGGAATGAAAAACATATTTATGGAAAGTTCATGATTCCCAAGTATAGCAGTATGTAGACATATTCTGTTCTGGGAAAAAACAAAAGACTTGACCAGCATACAGCCTGCATCAATTCAGGAAACATTATCAAGCAAATATGGAAAAATAGAAATTAGGTAACTGCTTTTTTTTTTTTTTTTTTCTCATTTAACCATCACCTTCTTCTTCCCTGGCATCTTTGCAGTTCCCTGTGCATTCTTTTAAAAATAATGTGGATCGCAAGAATTTAGGTATTCAAAGCCTGGTTCTTTGCACAAATCAAAGAAGGACTAGCTTTGGAACAAGACTTATGACCAGGTGAAAGGCCATTTCAATCAAGGCTATGGACAATGTCTGATTTGATTATACCATTAATTATTTTTAAAATTATTCCTTGAAGAATAAAATAGCAAAGTATATGTAGTTTTCATATTCTGATAGTTCAATAAGAAATTCTCTTTTTTTGTACTACAATGGAAGGAAATTCTTATCTTTAAAACAGTCACCCTTATGACTTTTCATGCTATTTGAGCCATTGGGTCACAATCAGAATGAAAGTAAAACACACTCTGAAGCCAACCAAAAACCTGAGAGGAGAAAGAAGTCACAATTCTGCAATCTTATACCTTCTGAAATCATGAGTTATGTTAGGTTCTCAAAGCTGATGATCTAAAGGAATCATGAAACAAAGAAGAAAATGTCTTCATGTTGGACGCAAGAGCATCCACTGGCTTCTATCTACAGGCACACTCTCTACTCCTCTATGGCCAGTGAAAACAGACAATCCATGGAATAGCAGTCAAAACTTGGATCTTCAGAGCTGGGAGACAAAACTGCTGATTCTGCTATCTTTGTTCCCTTAAACAGCTTCAAGCATACTCTCAATTTGGTCAAATGACCCATGTCTCCAGAAGAAATCCTGGAACAGGAAAATTATAAAGGAAACAGGTGTTCTTGTACAGTATGGTTTCCATTTTGTTCTCTGGAAAGGAGTCTCAGTAAGAGTTGAAAGGACCTCACAATATGATGATGTTGAAATGGTGACACAAACAGAACCGCTGCAGAACATGGTGCCTGTCTCTCACATCACTGCGTCCTTGAAAGTTGCAATATTCATTTGACATTTGCTGAGTGCTTTTTGTATTTGTTTAATGAACTCATAATGGCTTTTAACTAAGAAGTACCATGTATCATATATATGAACTTTGATCTACAAGCCAAAATTTTTATGTATAAATAAAAAATACCTTTGATAAATTCCTCAGGCATTTAAACAGTATAATTATTAAATAGATTCAAAGGCTATGCTCAAGAGATTAAAAAAAAAAAAAAAAGCTTGCAAGAACTAAATTGGGATAAACAGGAGATGCCTAAGGGAAATGGGGTTTTCTGTGGGAGAGTAATGCTACCATCGAGGTGGGGTCAGGATTAAGTGGATTACAGTGCCATTGGATTAGGGTCACTGAGGGAGGAGCCCTGAGAACCAATGGAGTAGGGGAAATGGAGACAGTAAGGATGAGAATCACATGATCAGAAAGAGTAGGAGACACCGCGCCCAGGTGAAGGTACAGGATTAGAGGTGGCCAGAGTTGTGAGGTCAGTAGAGATAGAACACTCATGGAATGAGTCTCTCAGAGTCATTGAAAGTGGGGAACATAGAAACATAAAATTTGGTCACCACATCTGTAAACTTATGGGATAAGTTAAGCAAGAGATCCCAAATGCAGTGGGAAAGGAGTCACGAGGCCTCTAGGAATGGAGCTAGGAGGCTGATGGATTCTAAGGCATGATCTCATCACATGAACAAGAAGTGTTTCTTAAATGAACATGAAAATTTACACTGAGAAGTTCTGAAATAGGTCTCTCTCTCAGAGACAGGATATAAATCTGAGAAAGTCTGGAGAATGGGGTGTGTTATGGACTAAATGTTTGAGTCTCTCAGAATTTCTATGTTGAAGCCCTAACTTGCAATGTGATTTAGAGAGGGGTGCGTTGGGAAAATATTTGGGTATGATGAGTTCATGGGGGCAGGGCTCAGTGATGGGATCAGTGACCTTATAAGAAGAGACACAGGGAGCTCTCTCTCTCCACATGCATGAGACAACGAAAGGCCATATAGAGCAAGAAGGTGGCCATCTGCAAGCCAGGAAGAAAGCCCTCCCCAGGAACCAAATCAGCCAGCAACTTGATCTTATATGCTCCAGAACTGTCAGAAATAAATTTTTGTTATGTAAGACACAGAGTCTATGGTTTTATGTTATGGCAACATTAGCTGACTACAACAGGATGTGTCTAAAAATTGACCCCCTTAAGTTTTGGCATGCTCTTCCTTTGAACTATAGTGAAAGACATATGAAACATACAATTTATTCCCCTTTCCCTCAAAATTATAATTCTCTTTAATCACTCTAACCTTTCACCAAGGTCTGAAATTGCCATTCATCCGTTCATGATAGTGCTGTGATGTATGAGTGCACAAGGCAGTGAAGGAAAGTGTGTGCACCATCACTGACACTGTCAATGATAATTACTAATGCTGCTATCTTTATAGTAGTGATGCCTGTGAGACTTGGGCATATAATTTAACTGCTCTGTGCTCAAGTGCCCTGTCTGTAAAATAGTACATTTCTCACGCTATTATTGGGAAGAATAAATGAATTGTTATAGTGAAAACATTTACTACAGTACCATACACCCAATAAGTATTCTCTAAGTATAACTTATTGTAATGTTGCACTATCTCTACAAAGTTCCTTATTAGTTGCTTTGAGTAACATTTTATTACAATCACATTGATAACTTGAGATACTCTCATCTGGGCTTCAGTGGCAGGAATAGTCAACAAGGGCTCCTTGGGAAATCGCAGTTGAGGTGATAGTAAGTCCTAAATAAATGTGGTTTTAACTTATAGCTCAAATGCATCTCAAAATATTAATGTCCTTTGGTACTTTATCATTAGTTACACCTATTTCAAACAGTAATCAACCAGTCAAACTTGTAGAGAAGCCACTGTCACAATTCTTTAGCATTATGGAAGATATGTCTTAGGTTCCTCAGAAGCAGGCCAAAGACATAGGTTCACTTGCAAGTGATTTATTATAAAAGTTACTCCAGTAAAAATTAAAAAGGGGAAGAAGGAAAGGGCATGTAATTAAAAGGGAATAAATTAGTAGATACAAGTCAACTTTTCAGAGTTATGGAATGCCAGCTTTCAGCTGAAATGAAGAACACAAATTTGAAAGTTAGACTACTTGGTTTTGCATACAGCCTCCACCATTTACTAGCTGTATGTCTTTGGGTAAGTTACTCAACCTGTCCCTGCTTCACTTTTTACCTCTAAAAAATGGTGCCACCTCATAGAGGTGTGAGGACAACTTGAGATAATACATATGCCTGGCACAGAGTATGTATTCCAATAATGTTGGGTGGCGGTAGCAGTAGTAGCAGCAACAAACAGAAAAAGTTGTTAACAGAAGAAACTCTAGTAATTATTAACATTATTATCATTGCTGTTATATTGAAATATAGTTATGCTTGAACCCATCCTCAATTGTAACCTCCTGAAGAAGAGTGTCCAAGTCTTGTTTGTCTCCATATGCTCAGCATCTAGAATGGTATTTACCCCCGTGTAGATGATGAATAGGGGCTGTTATATATAGTCGACAGGACAAGTTTACTAGATATTTGAGTTGGAAGTGGTAACAGTTGGAAGGAAAAGGAAGATATCAAAAATGGTTCTGATATTTCAAACAGATAATGCAGCTGACATTAACTAAGTGTCACCAGTGGGCTTTATTTTGCTGAATCCAATCATCTTAATCACCTCACTTGCTGTACCAGGATCATTTTATCATTTTTCCCTCCCTGAAACATTTTTTTTCACTTGAATATGAGACTACTGTACTCTTGTTTTCCTCTTACATCACTCTTCTTTACTGGCTCTTCCTCTTCTATTAGAATTCTCAATGCTAGCATACACCAAGGGCTAAATCTTTGGTCTTCCTTCTATATTTAGACTCTCTCTCTCTCTTTATTTATCACTGGTCCTCATGGCATTAAATACCACCTACACATTCATGACTTCTAATACATATATCTCACGGACACCTCTCTTCAAACGTCAAACACCTGCCTACTTAGCACCTCCACTTGGATGTCTTTAGGATATCTCAAGCTTAACATTCTCAAAACTTGATCTAAATATCCCCTCATCCAAAACCTGCTCTACTGTCAGCCTCGTCTCTGGTAAATAGACATTGTTTCAGTTTACTGTTTTGTTGCAATGGAGTTATTAGCTTCCTCTTAATTGCTTATGACCAAACATCCCTGTTTTCTACAAGAACACCCTTAGGCTTGAACTTCCCCACACTCTGTTTCAAATAAAGTCAGTTCCTTTGAGTAGGACACTCTACTCAGAGCTCTCTGTTCTTATTAACTACCATTTCCTCTCGGAAAAAATATCAGAACCAGTGATCTGGGAACTAGGTGAGGACCGTGCATCTAGTGTTTTTGGCTTGCCTTTCCGAGCATGGAAATTCTTCTCACAGATAAGCTGACGTAAGGACAGTGGAAGTGCCAGTATTTTCAGCCTACCATCCCTATGGTAGGGCTTGCACAATTATGAGTAGGACTGGGTGGAAGAAGGGAGCCCCAAGATCTCCGCAGCACTCTCCTGCAATTTATCCTCTGTAACTCAGAGTTGGAGGGGATGAGAAATCCTGGCTGCCTGACCCTCCCAGTAAGATACCCTATCTTTTGACTGGGACCTTAGGGGAGAGGAAGTCCCATCATCTTGGCCACACCTGCTAAGAATGGAGGGAAGGAGGTGTCCTGGCTCATGCCATACACACTTTCACTGTTCTTATCCACTTTTAGTAGATTTTCTGGGCTAAATATTCTTTCCTTTGCTGTATGGCCTTAGGACAATTTCCAGGAACTTTAATGGGTTGACTTTTTAAGCATTTTCACTAGTTATTCTGTTTCACTGAGAAATGAGTCCATGAACCTCCTGAACTGCTATTCCAGAAGTAGGACTCTTCAAAAAAGGAACAGATTCATAGAATCTATGAAATACATATTTAAAGAACTCCATTTAGAGCAAGTTGTTTGATCTTCTCTATTAGAAAATTTCATGGGTCTTCTATTAACTAATCTGCCTAACCACTTCTCTGAGCTTCATTCTTCTTTCTCACAAGCTCTCTAGTAATTCAATTTGCTTTCATTTCTGCTTCCATTAGCTTTCATCTGGAACAAGAAATTGGACATCAGGCCCCCCCACTGGGGGGTTCAGGTAGTTGGAGCGCCGAGCTCCTAACGCTGAGGTCGCCGATTCGATTCCCACGTGGCCAGTGAGCTGCACCCTCTACAACTAAGATTGTGAACAACAGTTCTCCCTGGAGCTGGGCTGCCGTGAGCAGCTGAAGGTTGGTGTGAGTGCCCGGCAGCCGGATGCGAGTGCTGCCGTGAGCTGCTGTGAACAAACGACTCACGACTGGTGACCGACTGCCTCAGCCAGGGGGAACACAGGTCTCATAATATCAGCATGGGTCAGGAAGCTGTGTCCTACACGACTAGACTGAGAAAACGGGAGACAGAAGAAAAGGGGGGGGGGGGATAAATTGTACATCTCAGTGGATACCCCCAAGGATTTCAGCTCTGCAGGGCCACCTGGAACCTCAGAGTTTGTAGAGGAAGCCCATCCCTCCACAGTACAGTAAGAGCTGGCACTTCTCATACCTGGGGTGATACGGCAGAAGCATCTCCTCTGCAAAATAATAAGTGTCTCCCTCAGAATGGAGGGAAAGAGCTACCTTACAACCTCTCAAACTGCAGGAGTTAATTAGAGTTAAAACCCAGGAGAACCCAGATGGTGACCTGCTAGACCTAATAAAATAAAAATGATTATACCTCAATAGAGCCAACGACTAGTTAGTATGTATCAGCAGGAGCAAAGGAGTACCCCTAGGATTGGATTTTGAGGGTGCTTGAAAACATAAGACTGGATCTGCGAAAATTCACTGACTTGGGGACACTTTGTCAGGATATGAGATATAATGCTAAGCAAGAGGATCGGATGACTTCACTGTAGTAGGGAGGCTCTTAGAAGCCTAGAGAAATCAAAAGCCCACACTGAGCAGAATAGAAATACCCGAGTTACTTAGAAGGCAATAAAGGCAAATATTAAAAGATGACAGGAGAATGGGCATGCTGGGATGGTTATATTCTGTAGGGTCAGAAGACCCACACGAGACTTACATTTCATGGCAAAGCCCAAAAGTCACAACATTCACTAAGCCATTAGGAATGTATCAATGAGAAGGCACCATATCACTAAGAAGTTCAGTGGTGGCTCTCCTCTGAAGGCCAGGGGTGAGGATAGAAGCACTGAACCAGAGCTGGGCTCATTAACACCTATGGGGATGATGGAGATTTAAAGTACTAGAAGTCACGCGCAAACACTGACCCACCAGAAACCAGGAGGCAGCAAGTACCCTAACAAGAGGAACAGGGGCACAGCCAGCAGTCCGTTAAGCACAGGGAGTTGCAAAGATGGCTAATGGAACATGGTCTTGGTAAACATTGCTACATCTAAATGGATCTAAGCAATGGGGTTGTAGGATATAAACAAACAGTGCAAATAAAGGCTGCATAATATCCCTATACTTGTCAGACAAGTGCATCCATTCAAGAGGTGAGAGAATGCAGGACTTCCAGAAGTGACCAGCAGTCAGAAAATAAGCCGTGGCCACAGCCCTGTTGGGAGTTTGGAGAGGAGCATGACACAGAGCCACTCGATGGGCAACTCATTAGTAAGTGATAATTAGAAAACAGAAAACTGGAGGGTGAAAACAAGAGAAGTGAAACTGATGAGCAGAGCAAGAATAGATCCTTTTTCCACATGGCCTTTGGGGTAGGGATAAGAAAGGTGGGGTCAAATAAGAAAGCCTAGACCTTGCACATGGATTCCTTAGGAGGAATGAAATGGAGATAATAGTTAACATGAGCCCAAACAAAAGCCCAGCCTCAATGCCATGTGCTCCAGGCTGGAATTATTCCTGGAAGAGCAGCTTCATCATCCTATGTACTACGGTTGCAATTGCAGATCTCTCCCCAACCACTTCTATTTGCCAGGTTATATTCATAAACTTAAACCCAAAGCCCTTCTAGCCTTGGCACCTAATTATTCTCAGTCTCTGGATTCACAATCAAACTGAAAATTGAGAATCATAATGTGGGGTTTACAAATACAGAATGGTCATCTCACAAGAAAATTCTGGTCTCAGTAATAGTATCACAGACCCTCTTGATGGCATATTTTCCTTGCTCTTCCCCTGCCTCCCATTCTAACTATAGCTATCCTTCTTATAGCTTCCCATCTTATTTCTGAGGTCCTCGTTCAAACATCTGGATTCCCGCTAAAGCACCAAGGTAGTTGCAGACCCTTCTCTTACCATGGGATGGTGGTAAAGAACCTGATCATGACAATTCTGATAGATTTCTCAACTTCTGCACTACTGATATTTGAGGTCAGATAATTTTTTCTTGTGGGGGACTATACCGTGCATAATAGTATGTTTAGCAGCATCCCCGGCCTTTATACCCAGTAGATGCTAGTAGCACTCTCTGTAGTCATGATAAACAAACATCTGTCCAGACATTGCCATATGCCCCCAACAGCTGGAATATCCCAGATGAGAACCATTATGCAATGAGACCCTGTCAGGTTTTGTAGGAGAAACAGAATCAGATTTTGACAGAATTTTTAAAAATCTTTCTTAGTTTTCAAAATAACATTTATTCATTGAAAGCGCTTCAAAACTGTGGGAAAACATACAAAAAGAAATTAAAATCACAAAATCTTACCATGCAGATTAACTTCTGTGAACATTTTAATGACCATCTTTTCAAGAGTATGGATACATAGTTAAACATGTACAATTTTGCATACATGGTGATTAGTATGCGTACTTTCTTACAATCCCCCTTCCCACTCAAACTCTACTATGGACATCTTTTGAGATAAACAATATCGGTCTGCTTCAATAATTTTAATTCCTGCATAAAATCCCTTTATGTATAATTAAACAGATCTCTATGGTCGGCAACAAGGTTCCTAAATTTTCACGATTAGAAATGGCACTGCAACTAACATCTTTGAACATACGCCTTTGCACAGGCTGAAACTCACACTGTTTCACACTCAACATGTTGTGTGTATCTACAGTATTGCCAGAATTCAAAACTTTACAAAGTGAGTTAGGCAGAGATTTTGTTCCATAGATGTACACAGACTAGGAGAAAGTGAACGGAGAACAAAATAAAATGTGGTAAGTGGCATGGAAATGCAAGGTAGAAATGTTAGCAAGAGATGAAAAGAATATAACTGATGGGGGTCAGGTGTGGCTTCACAGCCATGGGCCTTGAAAGAGTCAGTACAAAACTTAGTCTCATGTTCTTTTTCTTCAAATAGTCATTTATAACAACTGTTTGTTTAAATGCTTATTTCCTTGTTTCCCAGGTTTTTCTTCTTTTTTTTTTTTTTTTTTTTTTTTTTTTTTTACCATGTATTTATCACAGGGCAACAAACATACTGAATCTTCAGTAAAGCTTTGATGAATGAGGATATTTATTGGAAACCTTCGTTCCTGGAGACCATTCTCCTAAAGACAGAGAAGAGAGAATCACATAGGAGCATATGGGCTAAGGATACAAGTTTAAATTCCCTCTCAACTTCCCAAACTCAAAGACAGACCAGGAAACAGGGATGGGCAGGAGAGGAGAGAGGGAGAGTGAAATGTAAATTAATATGTACTTCCTTGATCCTCTACTTCCTCTTCTGAAATGCTTATCCAAGAAGAAATCTCAATGACCTTGCACAAGGGTAATTTGGGATGAATCCTAAGGCTTAAACTAAAATTCAAATAATGTAGAGAAATATTTTACCCTCTTTATTTTCATCTAAAATCTAATATCCCTCCCAAATGCCATCTACTAGTTAGCAGGAGAAAAAAAAAAAAGTTTCAATCTACTTTAAACTTAATTAAATCTGACCACATAAGTATACTTTTAGGAACTGATTGGTCCCCATTGGAAAAAAATAATGTTTGCTCACTCAGAGAGTCTCTCCTTCCCTGTGTCTCTCCCCAAAGTAAGCTGGAAAGAGTGTCTCCAGCAATCTACTGGCATTGAGAAGGGTTTTTCCTGCTGTGGTGCCTGCCACTTGCTGGTCTCTGGCACAATCTCCTTTGTGCACCCAGCAGCAGAACATGCTGCAGGATTCCCCTGCTGCTGAATTGGCTAGATAACTTGGGTCTAGACTTTTAGCAGGGACAACGTTCCTGAGCTGAAGATGCTGTACCAGGATTCTGCTGCCGGCACATCCCCTGAGTTTATTGCCACATCCTCCACCCCAAAAGTTGGCCCAGCAGTCCAC
Source organism: Rhinolophus sinicus (assembly GCF_057876585.1). Lineage (NCBI taxonomy): Eukaryota > Metazoa > Chordata > Mammalia > Chiroptera > Rhinolophidae > Rhinolophus > Rhinolophus sinicus. The sequence goes on along the minus strand of NC_142514.1, from coordinate 144,206,381 downwards.
AGTACATGATGGCTGAACCAACTCAATCTGCTATGGCAGGTCTATGGCAGCCCACTGCGTTTCAACTGAGCATCCACAGCACACAAATACTCAGGGTATCTTTGCAAAGCTAAACCCCAGGGCCTCCCTCTTCCTGACCACGATGTACTACATTTCTGTGACTGAGTCCTAAACTTGAAACATGGCCAAATCCATTTTGGATATCAAAGACTAATATTACCTCAGTCTTATTTCTTTCTACATTTCCTTTATAAAGAATTCTAATCTCCCTCTTGATAATTGAACCCCTCATGTGCTAAGGAAAACCCTTGTCATGAACTAACGATGCCACCTTCATCTGCATCCTCATCCCCAATGTTGTTGCAGCCTGATGACTACAAAGCCTGTGCTCTTTTCACTTCAGCTCTGGACCTTTCAGCCTGGAAAGTTTCAGGGGGTGTGAAGAGTAGAGGGAGAGAGACTGAAGAAAACTGACTGGTCACATCACATCCTACTACTGGTCTGGAATTCTCACAGAAACATCCTTATTTATTTCTAAAATTTCTTCTTCACAATTAAAAATCGGACATTCTGGAAGCTTGGCCATTCATTCAATACACATTCACAAAGCACTTATTATGTGCAATGTACTCTGACAGGTACGATGTCTAACCAACTCTTAGGTTCCTACTGCTGTTGTAACAATTATCACAGACTTGGTGGTTTACAACCACACATTAAACACTTTACGTTTCTGCAGATGTACAGTCCAAACTGGGTCTCATGGGGGCTAAACACAAACCATTCTCAGGGCTGCATTTCCTTTGGAGTCTCTAGGGGAAAGTCTGTTTCTTTGCCTTTTCCTCCCAAGGAAGAGGATAAACAATTGTTCTAAGTAAAGGTGAAATCATCAACAGACACAGAAAACAAAAATCAAATTTTTCTTTTTACAAATTTGTACCAAAAAACTTTAGAAAAAAGAAAAGCACAGCACTAGCATGGAGGTGAAGCAGAGGGAGAGGAGATGGGACCCATGAACCAGAGCCCTTCTCTGACCTCCACGGACCTTATAATCTCCTCAGCAGGTGGTTATCTCACTAATAATACAAGGAAATGAAGCAGGGAGGGGAAAGAGCACCCCATGAAGAGAGTAAGCCAAGTTGGAAATAGCCAGTCATCATTCCCAGAGGAAAACATCACCACAGAGGGTTATGCTGATTTCTATCCAAACTCCATGTCCCTTTATAGGCCTGGATCACCTCAACTTCAGTTGCATATAGATCAGAACTTATCTCCTAAACTCAACAGCAAGCAAGGTTTCTTGCTTCCATTTGGGATATGTTTGATTTATTGTTATCTTCAATATTCTAGTGATTCCAGTTGTGGAAAACTCATTTTAACTGAGCCTAATACGATCACAATTCCATCTGATACAAGACACAGGCTCTGTCTCTGTCCAATCCTTCTCAGAACACTGGATCCACAGAGGTTTTAAGACCCTGACATGAGACATGAGAGAGAGAATATATATATATATATAAAGAAATATATATATATGTGTGTGTGTGTATATACATATACATATACATACATACATACATACACACATACACACACATATATATATATATATATATATAAATATAAAGAAAGAGCCTGTATCGAGAAAGAGCCTGCCCCTATACTTCGAGACCTTTCTGATTCTAGGCATAAAACCAAAAGCTGGCTTGAGGTCCATGAGGTCCAATTGGCAAATGCTTCCCATGCTCACCACTAAATCCCTGACTGAACACTTGCTGAGCTTCCTGTACTGGTTCCCAGGACATTGCTTCATGGAGGCTTCAGCAGAATAAGATGCAATCATTCAGTGTAAAGGAAAAAGCTTGTATCTATACTTACAATTCTTCTGACACCAATTATGTAGGTTTTCCACACCAGGCAATGCTCAAATTCTCGGCAGATACCAACTTGTTGTCCTACAGTTCAATTTGAACACTAACTACCTGGAGTTAGCACAAACCCATAGGTTAAGGGCTAAGACCCCCACTTCAAACACCAATTGCACGGCCCAGGTTGTCACCCACCTGTACCTCTAACTAACTGGCTATAAATTTGGGGTTTCCAAAATCCACTCCTCAAGTTTGATAATTTGCTTGAACAGCAGGAAAGTGCTTTACTTAGTATTACAGGTTTATATAAAGTATACAACTCAGGAACAGTTAAATGGGAGAGATGTACAGAGCAAGGTATGTGGATAGGGACGAAGAGTTTCTGTGCCCTCCCTGGGCATGCTAACCTCCCAGTACCTCAATGTGTTTATCAATCCAGAAACTCTCCAAACACTGTTGTTTATGGTTTTTAATGGAAGCATGATTGATTAAATCACTGGACGTTGGTGATTATGTCATCTCCCATATCTCCCATGGGGCTGGGGTGGGGGAGTGCTGAAATCTCCACCCTCTAATCACTAAAAACATGATCAATTCCTCTGGTAACCATGCCGAATCCTCCAAAAGTCATCTCATTAGCATAACTCAGGGATGGTTGAAAAGGACTTCTTATGAAAAACAGAAACTGCTCCTTTATCCCTATCACTAAGGATATTCCAAGGGTTTTTGGAACTCTCTGCCAGAAATCAGGATGTAAGGTGTTTTATTGTATCACATCACACAGGGGTTCTCTGTAGTGACGTGGGCAGGTTCAATTCCCTTCTCCCAGCAGAAGCTAAGAAATTTTATGTTTAACTGTTTTTTACAGGCTAGAATCTTTCTTCTTCAGCTGCCTCCCAGACATTGCTTGGGACCACTTTCTTCACCTCTGCCAGACTAACTATTGTCACTACCAACACCTCCTCAGAGGCTTAACCTGGACTCTCAGCAGGGTTACTCCAAGTCTTGGCTCACACAGAATACTCAGATCCATCTGAGCACCTTCCCTGGGGGCTCAGCCGGACACTCAAACACCAGTTAGTACCAAGGGTTGGGAGGTAGAAGCAGTTTGCCTCGATGCAAGCATGAGGAGGCGATTCAACTCTGACTTTGCCTGCATTTTCCTCTCTAGTGTGTACTTTTTCTTCAACAAGCTCCCTGTGCTTTCATGCTTCTGTCACTCTTGAATTCTTTTTTTGCACAAAGACAAGAGCTTGGTCACCTCTCCTCCAGGTTGAGTCCACCTGAAGACATCCCTGGGAGCCTCCAGCAACCTCTCTGGCCAGCCAGTCAGGAGACCTTCCCCAACAACTGGATTGATCTCTCCCAAGGAAAGAATAAAGTCATTTTTATCTTTCACTTTCTTTTCATTTCCAGGACTGACTCAGGAAGCCCTTAGCAACATTGAGGGCATAAGCTGAGCACTCAAGGGCCATTAGGGCACTCGCCTCTTGAAGACTCCCAGACAGGATAAGCTGGTCATGAATTGGGCTAGATTGGCTCTAGGCATCTCCCTCAACATCAAAACAATATCAGTACAATGAGGTACACAGTTCCAGTATTATTGAGCCTCCTATTTGTCCCCTCTCAGCTGGGACTCACCTGTGAGGATTATCATGGCTTCCTGAGACTTGGTCCCTCATCACTCTAGCTCTAACTCTGCCCCAGTTTCAGGTCTCTCTCTTCAACTTTCCATCTTGTCCCTTGATCCCAAGTGGGGTCGTTTTTTTTTCTTCCGGCCTCATTCTCCATTTACTGGGCAATCCTCTTACTCCCTATTTTCTTTTGCACCTTGCTCATTTTCATCATCCATAGGCTCGATGTTGGCTCGGCATTCAGACCCTCTGGTCTCCTGTCCGCTCCTAGGTCAGACACCTCTCTTTGGAGGCCTCCCTTTCTGTAGCAATTCTCTGCTTCTTGAGGCACCTTTTCACCTGAAGTTCATGGCACCCCTATATACCAGGTCCAGTTGATTCTGCAGCTGGTCTCACACTGATCTCATAGGTAAAACCCATCTTGTCTTTATTTTTAGATCATTTATTCACTATTTCTACAGACTGTCCTCAGGCCCACTTTTTCCCTTCAGGAGTTTAGTCTCCTTGCCCTTCTTGAAGCCACCTATGAACAATCTGAGGCCCATTCCATAGAAGGTCCGAATACCATTTTGCAAGGTCCTATGCCCTCTATCCAATCAGCCCCCCTTCCCTTGCCTGGGAACATCCATTCTATTCAAAACCCCAAAATCACAGGGGGTCAAGAAATCTCAATATCAAGGATCACCCAGGTTCACCCTTGGGATTTATGGGTCCTGCTAGTCTTATTGTCCAAACCAGGGGACACCTGTATTTTTGTCTGACCTTCTAGTTCCTGTTTTCTTTTTCCAGGCATCATGGGAAATTCTTGGTCAATACCTGAAGACCCATGACTTGGCTGTTTTTGTTTTTTTTTTTTTTTTCTTTCTTTCTTTCTTTCTTTCTTTCTTTCTTTCTTTCTTTCTTTCTTTCTTTCTTTTTTAAATTAAAGTTTATTGGGGTGACAATTGTTAGTAAAGTTACATAGATTTCAGGTGTACTTAACTAATTAGAAAGGTTTTAAATTGGATGGCTTAAAGCAACAGAAACTTATTTTCGTTTGCAATATGGCCTGTTCCCAACATGAACTGGAGTTGAGGGAAACTGACCTGAAAATGGAACCCTAAATTATAACACAACCCTCCAACTAGACCTCTCCTGTGAATGAGAAGAGAAATGGACACAGATTCCATATGCACAGGCCTTCAACGCCCTCTATCAAGATCCAGAAAAGAGGGACTCCTGTAAAATGTGTTATACTTACACTCCCCTGGCTGCCCCACCTAAATAGAGTCCTGACCTCTTAGATGAATCCCTCCTACTAGGAAGCTAATTGTCCAGGCAGGTAGGGATCCCTAGGGCAGCCAGATCCAGGGTCAGAACGCCCAGTTTCCTCAGCTTCCTCCTCACCCTCCACTCCACCTACAAGTCTTCTTACCGCATCCCCTCCTGGTGCTTCTCTGTACCCCCTTTGCCAGAAGAGGCAGTTGAACGTAGCCCCATAAGACATACCCAGAGTGGAGCTACTTACCACCAGATTCTACCAAACGATGTCTGCTCAGAACGGTTGTAAATGGACCATTAGGATCTGTGTCCCATTCTGCATGACAGACATTCCTGATGCAAAACTAAGCTAAAGGGCTTTTCCAAAGACAGAACTAAATTTACTGATAAATTCCAGGCCTTAACAATGTCTTTTGATCTAACCTGGAGAGACATCCAGATAGTCATGTCCACTTGCTGCCCTACTGAGGAGAAACACAGAATTTGGCTCACAACACAAGGACATAAATAGAGAGGATGGCAGCCACCCAGCCAGCCAGACATCCAGGGGGAGCAAGTGTGGTCCCAAATCAGTTCCCTATCTGGAATTATCAATTGGGGCAAGAAGATCTTACTAAGAGGGACTATACGATTCTTTTCCTAATTGAAGGTATGAAACAATATATAGTCAAACGAGTCAACTATGAAAACGTCAAGGAGGTTATTCAGGAATGGGAAGAAAATCCAGTCTGGTTCCAGGGGTGGCTGGTTGAAGGCTTCAGAAAATTTACCAATAGTGACCCTTTCTCTCCTGAGGGACAATCTCTATTTGTCCAATGCTTCATAAATCTGCTCCTGATATCAGGAGAAAGCTGCAAAAACTTCAATATGGCCCTCAGACCTCAAGGGCTCAATTGTTATATATAGCCTTCAGCATCTTTAACAATCGAGGCCAAGCTGAGGAGGATAAAAAGACCCAGCATCAGAACAGACAGACCAGGCAGCAAGCTCAAATGTGATCGGTTACTGTGAGTAAAGCTCTTCGGCCTCAGGGTCACCAATAGAGTTAAAGAAATGGTGTAAAGGGACATTCCCTGAAGCTCCAAATAGGAGTCTGCTTTAATTGGAAAGTCAGAGCATTAGAGCAACCACTGTCCTCGACACAGGAAATAGATAGCCCCCTGGGCCCTGTCTCCAATGTAACAAACCATGCCACTGGAAGAATGAATACCCCCACCTCTGAAGGGAATGGTGGGTCCCCAAACCAATAATGGCCCTATGTGAAGAGGACTGAAGGGGCCCCGTGGTTCCTGGTGGCTCCTCACAAAAGACGTCTCATGACTACAGAGGAACCCCGGGTGACCCTTGAGGTAGCAGGTAAGAAAATAAATTTTGAAATGATATGGGAGCCATCTATTCCGTCTTAATGGATCATGCAGAGCTCTTGATCCGTAAAGTTTGCACTATCACTGGGTTAGATGACCACGCCCAGAAAACGTACTTCTCCCCACCCCTTTGCTGTCCCCTCACTATACACTGTCTAGTCTCAAGAATTCTTAGTTATGCCAGAATGCCACACTCCTTTAATTGGAAGGGATTGAACGATGATCTGGCAAAAACATACAGGTTCTTAACTCCCCTCGGAAACCCAATCATTTAATATCCCTCTTGGCCTGAGACCCTGGCCCGAGCAAGGTACCTGGGATTCTAATCCCTGCTCATATGTGATCAGTATGAGATAAGGGGATGCTCGGAGAGGCTACGCAGGTACCTCCTTTAAGATCAGGCTAAAGGACATGGCAGGATACCCAGGCAAGTGCCAATACCCCTTGAGCCCTGAAACTCACAGGGGAATAAATTACCTCATTGATAAATTTATCCATCATAGGCTGATAAGCCCCTGCCACTCCCCTTATAACACCCCTACACTTCCTGTACAAAATCGAAATGGAGAATATCATATGACCAGGACTTGAGCGCTATTGATGAGGCTGTAGTTCACCATCACCCGATAGTCCCAAATCCTTATACCCTTTGGACTCAAGTTCCCCATGACACAAAGTGGTTCATGGTACTAGACCTCAAAGATGCATTCTTTTGTATTTCCCTTCACTCTGAGAGTCAGCCATTGTCTGCTTTTCAATGGACGGATCCTGACACCTATGAAACTGCCCCGTATTCCTGGATTGTCCTCCCACAGGGGTTTTGGGGCAGCACCCACCTCTTTGGACAGGCTCTGGAGTGAAACCTCTGGAAATAAAATTGCCCTGAGGGACCATCTTCCAATATGTAGATGATATTCTGATTTGTAGCCCCACCAAACAGGACTCTGATGCTAACACCATCCTAGATCTCCGTTTTCTGGGGGAAAAGGGATGTCACGTACCACCAGCCAAGGCCCAAATCTCTCCTCCAGCCGTTAAATACTTAGGCTGTCATTTGATTCATGGATCTCGATGCCTTTCTATAGACCAAAAAGAAACAAAAATAAAAGCCCTTAAAACCAGTGCACATATTGGGAGGGACTTGCAAGGGAAACCTGGTGATTACACTATGTACCTCCTAAAGCAGAGAGGACACCAACCAGGCCCAGAGACGCTGAGATTTGGGGAAGACCCTTATCCTCCCAATGTAATTCATATCGACCACTGGGGCCCCCACTTAACCACATGGTTTTACTTCTCTTCCCCAAAATGTCCATGTGCCCCACCTAGATATTTGTTCCTCTGTTATCCTACCACAAATATGTACCCCAGTGAGGGCTCCCACAATGGATTTTATCACTCTGTAGCTCTAGCATACCACCGTATTCACAATTCTCAGTTCAAAGGTCAATGTACCCTCAGGTTCCTAGGTCCTCAGGGTATTTCCAGGGATTGTTAATAACATCACACAACCCTGATCCAGGGGAGCCGTAGGACTTATCTTAGCTGGTTTTGGGGCTGCCATCGGTCTAGCGGCCCCTTAGGGAGGATTTGCCTATCATGGGGTCACTTTAAGAAATCTGACAGAGTACGACTACCCTAATGAATAGCACCGGAGATGCCCTCCATAACCTACCATGCTCACTCCATTCACTCACAAGCGTTGTCCTTGGCAACCGATTGGCTCTTGATTGATCATCTGCTAGCCGAACAAGGGGGTGTATGTGCAGTGATTAACAAGACTCGCAGCACCTATATTAATACTACTGGCCAGGTAGAGGAAGATATTAAAAGGATATATGATCACACTAAACGGCTTCATTGTTTCACAAGGAGAAATCCAACAGCTGACTTTGTCTGACAGTCTGAAGAATATTTTGCCTTCCATAACCTGGTGTCTGCCCCTGCTGAGACCCTTGATCTTTATCCTACTACAACTACTGTTCAGACCATGTCTTTTTAACCTCCTCATCAAATTTGTCTCCTCTAGGTCACAGCAGTTCCACATAAAGATGACAGTCCTTCAGAGATTTAAACTGGTACCCTCAACAGACACCACACTGGAGGGAGGTCTTGACCCCCTAGTTCAGGCAGGTAGGGATTTTCAGTCCCAGGCTAGGTAGGGACAACACCTCATCTCAACCTGAAGCAACTACAGAAGCCTGATCTTGACGCCTCATGTCCCATGTGATTATGGGTCTGAAAACCTCTCAGGGGGGATTTATAAGGCAGGATAAGTTGCTTAGGGAAACCATCCCCTCCGGGATACAACATGAGGCACCACCCTAGAGTTTCATAACAAGCTGCATCCGGTATCTGCAGCTAGGAAAAAAACAAGAACATGCTTTATCTGGCAGGACCAGTATCCATGACTGGGACCTGACATTTAGCTAATTTTAATGTCATTATAATCCCAATTCCATTGTGGTTATTTTAACTCCCATCATACATGGGAAACCATGACAGTTCTAGCAGCACCAAATAAGGAAGAAAAGAGAGGTGGATAACCCAGGGGGCGGATTCAGTCACTAACTGAGATTTAAAAAAAAAATCACTCGGAACTTCCTTAGGGTGACTCAGTCTCTGAGTTCCCTTGCACTGCCCTCTCAGGTGTGTACTTGGACTTCAGTAAACTCCCTGAGCTTTCCTGCTTCTGTCTCGCTTTTGTATTTTTTCCTACACGAAGACAAGAACCTGCTCACTCACCACTGCTTCGGGTTGAGTCGGCCTCAGGATATTCCTGAGAGCCTTTGGCAACACCTGGAGCAAATTGAAGACAGGAGCTTGGAGTCAAGGAGACAGGTAGGTGAAGAAGAAGTGAAATAGGGTAGACAGATACAAGGGCAGACTCAAACACTAAAGTAGAAACAGAAATTGATGGAAATAATCATGGGTAACAGAGACAAAGGCAGATTAAGACCTGATAAGAACACAAACATGAATCTGGCATTGTCATTATTCCAAAGCACAGCTCCAAACGTGGGGGAAAGGGACGATATTATCTAAACCAGGGGTGTCCAAACTGCGGCCCGCGGGCCAAGTGCAGCCCGCGATCCATTGTTAATTGGCCTTCAGCAAATTCAAAAAATATATTTAGTTTACTTAAATAAGCCAGGTGAGGCAATACGTACTTCACCTAGAGTGAGTGGCCCGGATGTTTGTGTATTTTACCACATATGGCCCTTGGTGAAAACCGTTGAAAAAAGTTTGGACCCCCCTGATCTAAACAGACAATTAAAGAATTTGGCAATTCGTATTATCAAATAAAAATAAGCATAGACAGGTAAAAAGAGACTTTATTTGAAAGGATTATTGCAAGAAGGGGAAGGAGACTGTTGCAATAGGTAAAACAATACAACCACAGAGCTGCAACTGACAGGCCAGGCAGAAAGGAATTTTCTTTATAGGGAAGGATCAGCAAGGTTCTGCTAGAAAGAACAGGATATGGAGGGAGTGGGACATTCAGAATGTTTCTCCATGAGGTTTGATGATTCTCAGGCAGGAGTTTTAAGGAGGGATTGTTTGCTGGGTTAGAAGGTAGGCAGGTCAAAGTTCAGGGGCCTGGAGAAAGCACAGAAGCTTAGTTAAGGTTTAGTGATAAATGGAGATAAACAGCTCAGCTCATCTTTTTTGAGGCCAGAGAAACAAAAAGGGAATGTGAAGGGTCTGTATCTGGCCTCATTATAATTGAAAAGGGTAAGCATCAGTGAGTCTTATCTATCCAAGTCATATGGGGGAAGGGTGGTTCTTTGCAGGAAGCCATATCTTAGAGCAAAAGGGTGGATAGATTTCTTTAACCGTTTTCCAGAAATAAGGGGCTCAGGAAAGTTTAACATTGTTATTATGACAGGTGCTATTGTAAGCACAGAAGAGAGAGGTACTAACTCAAACTGAAAGATAAATGGACAGCTTCACCAAGAAGCAGAATGTTTACCTGGGTCAGGAGTATAAAGCCCTGGGCAGAGACGATGGAGAAGGACTCATGCAATATAATAATATAGGGGAGGAAAATTTTCCCTTCTAAGTTGGTTGGCCGGTCTAATAATTAAATTGACATAAGACAGATTAACAGAAAACCAAGTGTAATTACATACACATGGGAGCCCCACAAAGACATGAAGACTCAAGGCAATCTGTCAATTAAGGCTTATATACCATCCTGAGCTAGGAAGCAGGGTGGGTGTCTGGAGCTTCAAAGGGGAGGAAGGTAATTCAGAGGAAGATGAAAAGAGCAAATGTTTGGTAAACAAATGTTTGCCATGCCATGCAGATAAATTCTTTCTGATTTAAAAAGTTATCTCTGGTAATAGCTCTTTTCCTGGTACAGGACCCCATCAAAAATACTTTTAGGCAGTCAAGGGAGAGGTTAAAAGCTTTTCCTGAGTCTGCTGGGTCTTAATTAGCTTCACCTCAAAACAATCCATGTGCCAAAATGGCACATGGGGTAGTATATTCTGCTCCCCCTCACTGTACAGGATTTAGAAAACTGTGAGGTTCAGGAAAGGTGGCAGAGTGCAGTTTCCAAGTGAAGAAAGTGAAGTAGAGCATAGGAAAAGGAACAAGAGTACTTGTGAAAGGAATTAGGTTAATTGTTGCCAGGTTATGTGGGGTCTTGAATGCCAGGACCATGTAATTTGATCATATCATAAACCAATAAAAAGTTTTCAATGTTTTGTAAAATGTAAGTTTCAGGATGAAATGTGAAAGATGGACCACAATAGGAACAGAGACAACAAACTCTAGGGTTTTTCATAGAGAGTAGTCAAATAAATAAGGCAAACTACTGCCCAATATTTAGTAAGTATCCAACAGGGACCACAGTTTGGGGAAAGAAATAGGAAAAAATGGGCTTCAAAGACATAGAAGGGGCCCACGTCACCATTTCCCCTATCAGGATTGGATGGATACCCCAAAGTGGCTAGAGCCAGGAATTTAGGATGAGTTTCTAATTGGATAAGCCATTCTACATAGCTAATCCAACAAGTCCAAAGAGCAGCTCCAAATATGAAACGAATAATAAGATCATCTTGATGTGTCTCATGAAACTGAAGAACAAAAGCACAGACCAGAGAGGCCAGAGGTTACAGAAGATGATAGTTTATTTAAGGAAGGGGATGTAGCTGCCGAACGGGAGGGAGGACCCGAAACGGGGATGCCCACAGCTAAAGCAAAATACTTCGGTTTTTATATTTTCCTTGTGTATCTAAGGAGAAAAGCTGACATCTACTGGTCAGTTTTATCAAATTGTCAGCCTTGAGGAGGCTTTTCAGAAGGCTTTTTGAAACAGTTTGAAACAAACCAGCTGTTCAATGCTAGCTGTCCTGTGCTAAGGATGCTTCCCAGGGCTACAGCCTTGAAGATGTGACAGTCTTTGTCCATTCTACCAGGGAGTTCCTGATTGCCTGCAGTTATGCTAACTAACCTGCCTCAATCCCTCCTCTGAAAAGGAAACCCTAACTGCCATTAGGGAATAAGGGTGTGAGTGCTCTGGCTACTTCAGGCTGAGGAGTGGCATAGAGAGACTGGCAGCGAGGGCCTGTCCAGAGATCTATCTAAAGGTCCCCGTTACACGAACGAGTTGAGGTGAGGTTTTGTAGTTGTGTAGGCCACCGTAGCCAACCAGTAGGTAGTCTGCAAGCTGAGACACTGTAGGCAACAGCATTGTAGGTAATCCCTATAATAATGAATAAAAGAAAAATGAGAAAAATTTCTTTAAGTCCTGCTAAACTAGGAAGCCAGGAAGTAAGGAAGGAAAAATCCAGAGCAAAGAATCCTGTTATTTTGTTTAATATTGGAAACGATATTATGAATTTGTTGAACTTTATTTTCAATTAACTGTGAGTTATCAGATGTTGAAACAACATAACTCTTTAAAATTTTCACATCCTTGGTTGTGTTTGAGAAGTAGATAATCTATGGCAGCTCTGTTTTCGAGAACTGCTTCTCTGACTTGCCGTAACTCTTGTCCCATGGCGTGGGTAGCCTGTGAGGTAGCATTAGGGCCTTTGCCATTGAGCAAGCTATGTGACTAATCTCTACATAAGGCAAGTGGACTAATCTCTACATAAGGTGCAGTGGTCATAGCAGGCACTACAAAAAGAGATAAGGATACATACTCAGCCGGGCTGAATAAACATACATCGCTGTTACAGCGGGGATCCAGAGTAAGCTCTCTGCGATGTCTAACCTGATGAGGCTTTTGGGGTAAAAAGACAGTCAGTCTCCCAAAAGAACAGAGTTCCCCAGTGCTGTAAGCTGGGACATAAGAGTAGGCAATCTCCCCACAAATGAGAAACCATCCAGCCGGCAATTTGACATGTGCGTTAGCATAACTGATAGAAGTAGTAGAGCTACAGTTTAAGCTGTTACCCGCTGAAAGATTAAAGCGGTGGTTGGAGCAGCCGGTGAAAGTAACACATTGATCAGCCGGAGTTACGGCTCTCACCTGTAGAGAAAATATGCTTATGTCTTTTTGGGGTACTAATGGGACCCGAATTGTAGATATCGGAGTGAGACATTGGTTTATCAGTAAATTGAAAGATGATATAATTATATGACTCAAGGGGGTGCAGACCCCCACCAGACAGGAGGTGAAAGTTCGTGCTACATAGGTCCCTCCAGTAAGACAAGTCTGATACATTCATTATATGTTTGGCTAAATAAACCCATACATTTTCATTCCTTTGGAAGGGTATAGGACTATCTGGAACTCCTCTTTGGAAAACCATCAACAAGAGCAAGACTTGATAATAATACATCGTTAATTGAGTGTCTCTCAATTGAGATGTTGAATAGCTCAGTGTTGAATAGCTCATGTTTTCAGTCTATAGGTGGCGCTGGTGTGTCAGACTTCAGGAACTTTCCAGAGGCCGATTATAATGTAGCCCAGGAATCTAATGCAGACTATTCCTAATCCTAGACCCACCCAAGATAAGTAATGGCATGAAAGGGGGGGGCGGATCTAGCATAGCACACATAAGTGAAGCAACAAAGAAGAGAATAAAAGCTATAGCTAGAAAAATGAATCCCCTTAATATATACTCTTTCTGAAGTTAAATTTTTATCATCTGAGTACTTATCTGTATGACGTAGAAGTTTCAGGCCCTCTAGAGGCTGACTGGAATATTTAGGACTTTTATCTTTTTCTTCCTTTTGTGGGGAGTGTGTTTGTCCAGGGCTTGACTCTAAAGTGATGAATCCGAGAGTCAAATTCAGGGACTTTTTTTGCCGTGGGAATAGAGAGAATCACGGTGTAGAGTCCCTTTCACATTAGATCTAGCATTGGAGACAGAGAAGGGAGTGATTTAATAAGAACTTCATCCCCTGGGCTAAACAAGCGTTTTTGATCCGCTCGAAGTTGGGCTTCTGACAATTGTTGGATGGCTTGTTGAAATTGTGTTAGAGAGGTTATATGCTGAGTTAATTCTATAGTCTCATGACTGATTAGGAGGTCATTTGTTAGAAAAGGTCTCCCATATAACATTTCAAAGGGGCTTAGGCCACACTTTTAATGGGAGTACTGTGAATGCGAAAGAAAGCTATGGGGGGTAAAGCTATCCAATTTTGACTGGTTTCTGTGATAGCTTTTGAAGATGTCTCTTGATGATGTCATTGGACTTTCTACCTTGCCTGAGGATTGTGGGCTCCAAGCACAGTGGAGGTGATAGTTTATTTCCAGGGTTTTGGATACACCTTCAGTGACTGAGGACTTGAAGGAAGGTCCATTGTCACTTTCAAGAGACCTGGGGAGGCCACACCTAGGTATAATTTCCATAATTAGGACTTTAACTACTTCCATTGCCTTTTCTGTCTTACAAGGAAAGGCTTTGACCCAGTATGTGAAGGTGTCTACCCGTACTAGGACACGCTTATACCCCTTGGCTTTGGGCATACGGGTGAGGTCTAATTGCCAGTCTTCTCCTGGGCATTTGCCTTGTCTTTGTACCCCTATAGGATGTGTTAGAGGGTGATTTTTATAGCAGACTTCACAGGGTGTAAGAATATGTTGTACAGTCTTCTGGAGATCTTTTCCTGTGAATAATCTTTGAGCCATTTGTAAAGTTTTGTCCCTTCCTAGGTGGAAGTTTTGGTGGAGGGTTTTAAGAATTTTTCACTGATTGGCAGGTGGGCATACAAATGACCATCCTCCCCTTGTAACCAATCCATGGGTTGTGCAGTGTAGCCCCTTGTTTTGGCCCAATCTTGTTGTTTTGAGTATATTGGGGCTTAATTTGGGTTGCAGACCCATCCCAAACTAGAGGAGCCAGTATAGGGTTAAAACCCATTTGGGCAGCATTTTTAGCTGCCTGGTCTACTACTCTATTGCCTTCAGAAATTTCATCACTTCCTTTTTTGTGTGCTTTGCAGTGTATGACTGCTATTTCTCAAGCAGAATGTACCACCTGTAGAAGTCAGTTGATCTCTTGGTGATATTTGATGGGTGACCCGTTGGCTGTTAGAAAGCATCTTTCTTTCCAAATGCTTCCATGGGCATGTAACACTAAAGAGGCATGTTTTGAATCTGTATATATATTGGCTCTTTTTCCTTTACTCAGCTCTAGTGCTCAGGTGAGTTATCAACTCAGCCAGTTGTGTGCTGGCCCCCGAGGGAAGACTTGCATTTTCTAAGATGTTATATAGAGTAACAATAGCATATTCGGCCTTCCATGTGTCGTTTTCCATAAAAGAGCTCCCATCAGTAATGAGTGTCCAATCTGGATTTTCTAGGGGTGTTTCTTGTAAATCTGCTATAGCAGCGTATGTCTGTATTAAAACTTGTTGGCTGTCATGAGTTAATTCCTCCTCTGTGTCAGGGAGGAAAGTGGCCAGATTAAGGGTGGAGCAGGTCTGTATTTGGATTATAGGACTTTCTAATAAGAAACTGATACCATAAGAGTGGTTATCTGTAAGCCAGTGACTATTATCAGCATTTAAAAGTCCGTGGATGTGATATTGGGGCAAAAATGGTTTAGTCTTGCCCTACTGTGAGCTTGGTGGCTTTGGGAACTAGGAAAGCAGCCACCACTAGAGCCCGGAGGCAAGCTGGCCAGCCGCATGCTACGAGTTCTAGTTCTTTACATAGATAGCCCACTGGTTGTTGTGAAGGTCCCCTGGGTTGCGTTAAGACTCTTAAAGCCATTCCTTTTTTTTTCGTTTGTTTCTGTTACATATAGATGAAAGCCGTTTACAGTAGGAAGGCTTAAAGCTGGGGCACTTAATAGAGCCTGTTTTAAAAGGCTGAAAGTCTGTACTGCCTCTGGGCTCCAAAGTAACAGGTTGGTATTTGCAATCTGAGTGTCTTTGATTAATTGATAGAGAGGGCTGGGCAGTTTCTCCATTTCCCAGAATCCAAAGGCGGCAGTAGTTGGTGATGCCCAGGAAGCCCCTCAGTTGTTTAAGGGTCTTAGGTAGAGGATATGTGGAGATGGGACGGATCCTGTCTTCTCCTACGTCCCTAGTCCCTTCAGAAATAATTAGTCCAAGGTATTTGACAGAAGTTTGACACATTTGGCCCTTGGCCTTGGAAATGTTGTAGCCCTTGGTTGCTAAAAAATTTAAAAGGGCGGTGGTGTCTCGGCTGATGAGGTCTTCAGATGGAGCACATAATAGGAGGTCATCGACATACTGTAAGATCATACAACTATCATAAGAAAATTTTGATGAGACCTTAGAGAGAGCCTGTCCAAATAGATGGGGGCTATCCCTAAATCCTTGGGGGAGGACCGTCCAGGTGAAGCCCGGCTTTCAGGGTCCTCAAAGGCAAAGAGGTATTATGAGTCAGGATGTATGGGTATGCAGAAAAAGGCATCCTTTAGATCTAAAACTGTGAACCATCTGACAGTCTCAGTTATTTGGGCTAAGAGCGTGTAAGGATTTGGAACTATAGGGTATATAGGAGTAACTGCCTCACTGATGGCCCGGGGGTCTTGAACTAACCTCCATTCCCCGTTTGGTTTGGGAATTCCTAAAATGGGGGTATTGCAAGAGCTATTGCATTCTCTAAGAAGGCCTTGTCGTTTGAGATTATTAATGATTGGTATTAGTCCTTTCCATGCCTTAGGTTTTAGAGGGTATTGTTTCCAGCAAGGAAATAGAGTGGGGTCTTTAAGATGAATGTGGACCAGGGTGGCTATTAAGGCATGACCAATTGCCCCCTGTGTGGTCCATATATCGGGGTTGATGCCAGCTTCTATCATCGGGAGGCAGGTAGGAATACTTTCAGGGGCTAAGAAAATAATTGTCCCCAACTCATTCATAATGTCCCTTCCTAATAGTGGGGTGGGATTTTCTCGTATGATCAAGAAAGAATGGGAGAACATTAGGTTACCCCATAGGCAGCCGAAGGGCTGGGAGAAATATTTATTAATTGGCTTGCCTATTACTTTGCGGACAGTAACATGTCGATTGGAGAGGATCCCTGGGTTGGAGAGGAGGATGGAGTAGGTGGCCCCTGTGTCTAGAAGGAATTCAATAGATTTTCCTTCCATTTCTACGGTTACCCAGGGCTCAGGAGTCCCGATGGTTAGATGGGACGAAGGAGCCACTGTTAGAAGCCCTGGACCCCTTCAGTCCCATTTGGGAGTCTGGCTGGACAAGGCTGGCCTCAGGGGTGGAAGCCTCCAAGGACAGTCTGACTTCCAGTGATCCCATTTACAGATGGGACAGGGTCGTGGAGGTCTCCGGGTTGGCTCCAGTCACCGTGGACATTCCTTTTGCCAGTGACGGGACTGCCGGCAACAGTGGCAGTTGGATTTTCCCTGTGGACCCTGTTGGGCTGTAGCCTGTAAGGCAGCCATCAATACTTCTGCCTTTTTTCTTATTTTTTTTCTCCTTGTCCTGGGCTTCCTCCTGGTCCCAATTGTAAAAGACAGTGTTGGCTACCATGAGTAATTGATCCAAGGTAACTTGGGGCCAATAGCCAATTTTTTGTAATTTCTTGCAGATATCTGAGGCAACCTGAATTATAAATTTGTCTTCTAGAAGAATTTCCCCCTGAGGTTGTCTGGCCTTATAGGAGTATATTTAATTAAGGCCTCCCTGAATCTTTCTAAAAAGGCTGAGGGATTTTCTTCCGAATTCTGGCTAATAGTGGACAGTTTTGAATAATTTATGGGTTTGGTCCTAGTTCTCCTCGGTCCCTCTAAAAGGCAAGCCAGAAAGTGTTTTCCCTGCCAATTTCCCATGGCTGTATCAGGGTTCCATTGTGGATTGTTAGGGGGTGCTGCTTGCTTCCCTGCAGGTAAGGACTCCTGAATGGAGTCCCTTCCTGCCTGCCCATCATGATATGCTAGGAACTGATTGTCTCCAAATTTTTCAGCAGCTTGGAGAGCTGCGTGTTTCTCAGAATTAGTGAGAGTCTGGTTTAAGATTAGCGTGGCATCTTTCCAAGAGAAGTCAAAGACCTGGGTTAAGCTTTGGAAAGCTTCTATATATCGGTCAGGGTCAGCTGAAAACTTTCCTAGATCTCCCTTTATTTGTCTGAGATCCTTTAGAGAGAAGGGGAACTGAACCCTGACAGGCCCAAACTCTCCTGGCATTTCCTGTAAAGGAAGGAGATTTGTTCCCACCTGGGGGCGCTTTTGTGCAGGAGATCCTGGATATGGAGGACAATTAGAGGGAGCCGGGATAGGAGCCAGCTCAGGAGGAAGGGCAGGGTATAGAGTCTTGGGACAGACCTCTGACTGATTATCTACTGAGGGGCCGTCCTCTGGAGAGGAGGGTCCTGTTGGAGGTTCCCTTGAATGAGCTCCGTTAGAGGAGGGAGATAAGAAATTACAGCCAAAAGAGCTGGATCAACCTTACACCTTTGGCAGAGTTCTGGATTGTCCCTTAGAGTGAAAAAAACCTGAACATATGGAACTTCTGACCATTTGCTTTCCTGTCTGCAAAACAGATCTAGCTGCATAATAGCATTGTAGTTAATACTTTCCTCTGAAGGTCAAGTCTCCCCATCTTTTAATTTGTTTTGAGGCCAAACCTCTGAACAAAAAAGGCTAGGCACCGCTTCTTCAGAGTCTGAGGGTCAAATCTGTCCCAATGTTTTAAGATGCAATCCAGGGGGGTGAAGGTGCATGAGGAGGGCTGATTGCCTATCTGGAAGGGAGGGAGAAAAGAAAGGCATCCCTTTGCAATTTGTCTCCCAACAACTTTTCTAGAGGGTCCTTCAGAGACCTGAACCAAGGAGACAGCGCGACCGGTTCTGACGAACGTGAGGAGACATGGCGCAGCAGGGTTAGTCACGCTTACCTTGGCTGCCAGGCCCGGGTCCCTGGTGAGCGCCTGCGCATATCCCTGTGTGTCCCCGCCTGGATGTTTGGGGCCGGCCCACAGGCCAATAAAGGGAGTGGCTGATAATCAGATGTTTTAAGGTAGAAGTGTGTACGGCCCGACCCTGGGTGTCTCCGATATTCATGGTGTGAACCATGAAATGGCAGCCTTCCAAATAGAGGTAGTTAAGGAGGGAGTATATGCACAAGGTTTGTAAAGAAGGTATCTTGCTTGGATGGAAGGGTGTGGAAGGAGGCCATGTTGTCCAATATGTGAGGGGGGACAGAAAGAGATATTGGAAGTCCGAAAAGGCTTTGGTCAAAGCTGCTTCCTTAAGGAAATGCAACTCTGGAATATGTCGGTTCTCCCCAAGGACTCTGCCTGATGGTTGGCCAAAACAAAGGTGTAGAAGGAAAGTGGCAAGATATTCAGGACCCCAGGGGTGGTGTCCTAGATGGACGTGGGCTGCTAGACAGTTATTGGAAAATTGGCAACAAGTGGGAAGGTCACAAAAACAACAGAGATGTTGGGTGTGGATGTCAGGACACCCCTATTTGCACTTTAAAACTTGGAGGAGATCCCAATAGGATGATATGAGAGGGTATGCCACATGCCAGTAAATTTTATCCTGAGTAACAAGAGATGTCCTACAGAGACAGAGGTCCATGTTCTTACCTTAAGATGTCTTGAGGCTGGTGGAGAGTGTTGAGGAGTTCTCACAGGGAAGACACCCTGGACCAGCGTTTCAAGAGCTGAGGAGAAACAGTGACAGGATGAAAAGAGCAGCACAGGTGGTGCAGACATTCAACTGGCAACCTTATGAGTTGTCGGACCAGGAAGAGACCAACGAGACCTTTGGGACCCACCACAGAGTAGCCATGGCCAGAGCCCTTCAGTTGTCTCCAAAGGCCCACAATCCTGGCCACACGCCAGTATTCAGCCTCCTCACAGAAAGGAGGGAGGAAAGGCAGCAAAGGAATAGGAGAAAGTAGCAGAGAGGGGGAGGGAGAGGTAGAGGGAGAGTCTCTGAACGATACCCTACCGGGCAGTTGGGCTGGAGGAGGACCCAGGAGCATTCAGGACCCACTGCAGAGTAGCCACAGATACAGCCCTTCAATTTTTGCCAAGAGTCATTCACCCCAACCTCATGCCTTCTTTGGACTTCCCTCCTTACAAGAGAAAGCAAGAGAAAAGGCAGTTTGGACTAAGGCCAACATTCCTCTGGCTCAGCACTGGAGGGGATTGACCAAAGCCCTTCTGCAAAGCCTGCTCTCTGTGGCTTGTAGGTTGGCAGCTGCAGTATTTGCTTTTAACTGGCTGACAGAGACCCAATATTTGTGTGACAGGAGAAAGAGACCAAAAAAAAAAAAAAAAAAGATGAAGGCCTGTAAGGGGGCAAGTAAACAGGCACAGATACTATTTACTTCTTAATCCTGGATGAGCCCCCAAATGATGTGGGAGGTTTTTGGGTGTGCCGGGATTATAGTCTCTTGAAACCAAAGAATGGAAGCACGGACCAGATAGGCCAGAGGTTACACAAGAGGATAGTTTATTAAAGCAAAGGGTTACAGCTCCCAAGTGGGAGAGGGTACCTGAAACTGGGATGCCCACAGCTAAAGCAACAGACTTCTGTTTTGATACTTTTCCTTGTGTATCTGAGGAGAAAAGCTGATGTCTATAAGGAGAAAAGTTGATGTCTACTAGTACAGTTTTATCAAATTCTCAGCCTTGAGGAGACTTTTTGAAACAGTTTGAAACAAATCAGCTGTTGGGTACCAGCTGTCCTGTGCTAATGATGTTTCCCAGGGCTACAGCCTTAAAGATGTGACTGTCTTTGTCCATTCTACTAGGGAGTTCCTGATTGCCTACAGTTATGCTGACTAACCTGCCTCAATCTAGGATACAAGGCAGAGATTAAGAGGCAAGCTAAAATTTTTAAACTTTCTTTATCGGGATATAATTCTCATATAACATTGGTTTCCATTGTACCACATAATGATTTGATGTGTGTATATATTACAAAATGATCATCACAATAAATCTTGTTAACATCCATCACCACACATGATTACAGTTCTTTTCTTGTGATGAGAACTTTTAAGGTTAACTCTCTTAGCAACTTTCAAACATATAATACGGTATTATCAACTATATTCACCATGGTATACATTACATCTTCAGGACTCACTGAATTTTATAACTATAAATTAATACCTTTTGACCTCCTTCACCCAGTTTGCCCCCCACCTCTGGCAACCACCAATCTGTTCCCCGTGAGTTCTGTTGTTGCCTTTGTCTGTGTGTCTGTATTTGGTTTCCACATACGAGTGAGATCATACCTTTCCTTCTCTGACTGACTTACCAACTTAGCATAATACCTTTAAGGTCCATGTTGCAAATGGCAAGATTTCCTTCTTTTTATGGCTCAATAATATTCCATCTATTTATCCATCCATGGACACTTAGGTTGTTTTATGTTTGACTACTGTAAATAATACTAGAAGAAACATCAGGGTACAGATCTTTTCGAGTTAGTGTTTTCAATTCCTTCGGATATATGCTGGATCGTTAAATAGGATGGATACTGGAAAAGGTTGGACACGGCAAGAAGAGCCTAGAGCAGCTCATTATTAGCACCAGGGTCACAACGCCTCAAACACATAACCTCTAACCACACGATCAAATGTAGCCCAAGTTACTCTCCATCCCATTACCTTCCTTAGCACTTAAACCAATATGAAATTGTGTACATGCCTGACTAGTGCCCTATACACCTGAAGCTAAAGTTGAATGATATTGAATGTTGACTATAATTATATATATATTCACGAATGTGGATGACAACATAGGAAATATAGTCAATGGTATAGTAACAGCAACATTCCAAGTCAGAGAGGAATTAGATTGGGGGGCTTATCACTTTGAGAGGTGTCCAAATGTCTATTATATCGCTTTGTACACCTGAAACTAATAAATAAATAAATGAATAAATGAATAAATAATGCATGTAATTCACTTAAAAACTGTATTAAATTATTTTGCTTATTAAGTATTTTCAAGTTTGTAAGCGGCTTCCCCCCACGAGCATGTAAACTTTCTTTTTTTTTTTTTTTTAAGTGGTGAAAGTATAGTTTATTAGGAGAGATAGCACACTTCAAAGAAATAGAAGTGGACCCAAGCAGTAGAGAATGGGCCAATGGCCCAAGGTGGCCTTATTAGGAACACAAGTACACTCCAAACAGTTTGGAGCTGAGCAAAAGAAGAGGCTCTAAAGGCAAAAAGGCCCAAACAGCCAAGGGCCCAGGCTCAAAAAGGTGCATGTAAATTTTCAAAGCATCTAACCTGTCATTCATTAATCATCCCATAGCACCCAGAGCATTTCCCAGGACACTGAAAGCCCTTAATACATATGTGTGGAATAAATGCTGTAATTTTTAACATATCTTTGCTAAGTCTCAGATTCATAATACTTATATGATGTAGTTTGCTTAAAGACACAGTATCTTGATGGGTACAAGAGAGGGGAGTTAGTCAACAAAGAAAAGGTCCGTAGAATGAGCAGGATGAAAATATTGGAGGGGCCTTCTGGACTGGTACCTAGAATATGAGTGCCGGGCTTATAGAGAATTTTTCTTTAAAAGATAGAGGCAGAAATAAGACTAATAAGTGGATAAGATGCATTAATTGGTTCATTTTATTAACAAACATTTATTAAGCCAGAAGTGCTAAATTTCAAACCTTTGTGAGAAATGTGGCAATAAAGGGAATATAAAGTAGATAAAAGCTTATGGAGGAGGCAGGATCCAATCTTTCTTTAAATGGAATAGAAGGCTTGAGCATGTTTTCTTGTCCTATGCAAAGCAACCATGAAAGTAAGGTACTCAAGATATTTTAGACTTGAGATAATAGTAAACAAGCCCCCAGGGGAGGTGAGTAGAGCAGGATTTAGAGGACTGCAGGGAAAAACACAAAGATGGAATTACCGTCTGAATTTGAAGGTAAAAATAATGGCGAGAGAGGTCTGACCACATGGCTTCTGCATTCTCTAGAGTTAAAAAGTAAGTCACCAAAGATGAGGATCTACCTATGCTGTTGGGTGTAATCTTTCCTGCAATCCCAGCCCTCTCTCTGTGCTTCAGGATTGTGGGTTGAACGGATCCTCTCAAACCTTTTATTAGTTATTTCTCTAACCTCATTGTCTAGCAAAGCACCTGGCAGTTAGGAGGAGATCAATAAGTGTAAGTAATTTAGATGTAAAATTATGAAGATATGTTACGTGAGTGTGGACAGTGAAGGAGAGAGAAGAGTCAAAGATGACACCCTGGGACCTGAGACACTGGGAAGATGGAAACAGGATGAGTGTTTTGAGAAAACAAAAAGAAGAAGAGATTTGGAAAGAAGGTGGTGGGTGCAATTTGGGATGCACTTATTTATATCCCACTTCACAGGACCCCGCTGGTGAGATGCACATCTATGTGCCAGGCTGGCCCTGCAGGGGTTTCATTCCCTTCACCCTTCAGAGATCTAACTTTCTTCTTCCCTCTTCTCAATTATTCACAAACACCCTCCAAGTCCTTGGCTGTTCCTGGTCCGGGGTCCAGTTCAGTTCCTTTCTGTCTTCAAAACAGTGCCTCTTGCTTCAACTGTAGCTAAGGGATTTACTACTAATCACTAGATATACAAGGACAGAAATGTAAAAACCAAGGGAAGGGAAAAATTATCCTCCTGCTATGTGGCTTCAGAATACTTCAGATAACGTCCTAGAAGCCTCGTTAGTCTGAAAGGAAATTAGAATATGGGGTAAACTCGTCCTAGGAATGTCATGTCTAAGTGTGAGCATATACTCCCATATAAATGGGCCCAATGTCTCCCACTGAAATGTACCATAGGAGATGGTATCATGTGCAGTCCTCTATCCTGGCTTAAAATGTGTTTTTATTGTTTTATGTCAACTGTATTGAGGAATAATTTATTCACAATAGGTGCACACATTTAAGGTACACATTTAGATGAACTTTGCCAAGTTGAAAGCACTGAAACCTTGAAACCACTCCCACTATCAAGATACAAAACATTTTCATCATCCCCCAAAAAATATCTAGTGCCCCTTTGCAGTCTATGCCTCACTGTGACCAAGCCGCAGGCAACCATTGTTATGCTTTTTGTAACTATAAATTAGTTTGCATTTCCTGTAAATGCAATAATACAGTTGTGTATTATTTTGTGGATGGCTTCTTTCACAAATCATAGTATTTTTTTTAATTCAACCATGTTGTTGCCTATATGAGTAGTTATCCTTTTCGATTGTTGAGTAGAATTTCATTGTGTACCATGTTTTATTTATCTGTTAACCTACTGATGGACATTGAGGGAATTTCCAATTGGGGGCTATTATGAAAAAAGGTGCTATGAATATCTATACACAAACCTTTATGTGGACATATATTTTTATTTCTCTTGGGGAGATACCTAGAAGTGAAATGTATGAATTGTATGGCAGGTGTATGTTTTACTTTTTACGAAATTGGCAAACAGTCTTCTAAAGCGGTTACCAACAACAGTGTGTGAGAGTTCTAGTTGCTCTCCATTCTCCCTGACACTTGATATTGTCAATCTTTTCAATGTAAGCCATCTAATGAGTGTGTAATGTTATCTCATTACAGTTTTAGTTTGCATTTCCTTGATGACTAATTATGTTCACCATCTTTTCATGTGCTTGTTGACCCTTCCATATCTTCTTTTGTGAACTGTCAGTTCAGACTTTTGCCCATTTTTTATTTCATACTCTTATATATTGTTGAGCTGAAGGAGTGTTCATATAATTGGGATACCAGTCCCTTATTGCATATATGCATTACAAATATTTTCTTTCTTTCGTTTGGCTCTTAATTTTCTTATTGGTATTTTTCAAAGAGCAAAAAGGTTTTAGTTTGATTAGTCTAATTGATCAAATTTTTCTTTCATGACCATGTATTAGACCCTGTTTACCCTCTTCTAGAGCCCTCCTCCCCCCTAAACTATTGTCTGTGTCTATGAGTTTTTGTTCCTTCATTTTGAACACACAATGTGAGATACAATGTATTACAGAATTGTACACCTGAAATCTATGTAACTTTACTAATAGGTGTCACCCCAATAAACTTAAGTTAAAAATTTTTTTTTTCTTTTATAGTTCATAATTTTAATGTGCTAGGAAAGTTTTGCCAACCACACAACCATGGACATTTTTCACTATGTTTTCTTCTAAAACTATCATAGGTTAGCTTTTACATTTAAGCCTTTGGTCTATTTCATCTATTTTGAATTACATTGTGTCTGGTGTGACGTAGGGTCCATGTTTATTTATGTCCAGGTCAATATCTAATTGTTCCAGCATCATTTGTTGAAAAGACTTTCCTTTCCCACTTGAAAATCAGTTTACCATATATGTTTGAGTCCATTTCTGGACTCTTTATCTGTTCCATTTCCATTCATCTATATCTGTCCTTTAACTAACACCAGACTGTTGCTGTTGTTTTTTATTGTAACTATAGTGAGTCTTTAATTCAGACAATGTAATGAACTTTCTATTTTTTTTACATGCATACCCAAACCATATATATATATCCAAATTCCGTAGACAAAAGAGTCAAAAAGAAAAATACCTGTCTCTGAAAGAAGTCATCTTGAGTTATGAATTCCTCAAAGTTTCCTGGCAATCTGAGCTAGGTGGAATTAACAATTTGCATGTTTAACAAGATATAAATCAATGTGGGTTAGAAAACTGAACTATTATCTAAGCTTTCATAATGTCTACCTTACGAACTCTATCCCTTCTCCAGGCAAATTTCTACTGAATATAGCAGAGATAATTATTCTCCCCTTTCTTACTCTTTACTCACACAAACTCAGAACATGAGGATGTGTAACCAGTAGAAAAGAAACTTAGAGTTCGGGGATGTCAGAGAAGATCTCGGAACAAATTCTTATGCAATGTACTGACTGGCCACGGGTGTCCATGCTATTTCATCTGTGTTTCTTAAACCTCGGGAAATTAAAGGAAGAAGTATGTTCTCCCTTTTAAAGGGAATAAGTCAGTTAATAATAAGCCTGTGCCAACCTGCCAGTCTCTGAAAAATTACCTCTTCCCTGTGGCCTGAACTTTGTCCCAAAGGCATTCAAGTTTTTCTCTACTCCTGGCAAACTGTACCTTTAAATCTCTCTCAGACTGACCATGCCCAGGCTTCTCAGACAGCTCAAGCAGCAGAACACAAGTTCTCAGGGTTTCTCTATATGAGGTCTGAGATTGCCTGCTTTCTCTTTTGTGATTACAAGAGATTTGAACTCCAAAACAAGAAAACGTGTGCCTGCAACAATACTTAAGTACAAAGAATGCAGATGAACTTGCCTGTCATGGAAACAACAAAGACTGCTTTGGTCCTTTCTCCTGGTCTTACTGCTCCTTCCTCCACCTGCCCATGACTTCACAATCTATCGAGAGGATTGTCCCATCACAGTAGAGCCTACTAGGCTTGACAGCTCCGTGAAGTACCACAAATTAAATGACCCTGTAAGCATGCCCAGATGGAGAACACTGCCTGTATCCCAAACAATGTTTCATACCCATATCTACTTCTTATCATTAATCTTCTCTATTTCCAAAAGTTTACACTAGTCACTATTCAGACTTTTAATATCATAAGTGAAATTTTGACAGTTGTTTAGCTTTCTTTACATGGAATCACATTGCATGTATTCTTTTGTATTTCGCTTCTTTCTGAAAACTTAATATTGTAAGAATCTCTCATATTCATGTATGTAGCGGTGACATTTGTTTTCATTATGTATAACATTCCATTGTATAAATAAGCCACAATTTATTTACTCATTTGTCTGTGAATGGACGTTTGAATTGTGTCCAGTTTGTGACCTTTAGGAGTAGGGCTGATATAAATATTCTAGTGGATATGTCTTGGTGCATATGTACACACAATTCTATTGGCATACATGTAGGAATAAAAATCTTGACTTATTACTGTTATTTTATGTGATTTCCATGATTTATTGTTTTGTTTGGATTCTTTCTTTCCTACCTTTGTAGTATGATTGAAATTTCTTAATTTCATTTTCTTTTTATATTAGTTAAGATGCAAGCACCCTTTATGCCAGAACTAACCTCAATTTTTAGCCTATACATTCAAAAATAATTTCCTATCAACTTTGCACATGTTCACTATAACCACACACACACACACACACACACACACTCACCTCTTCACAAATACCACCATTCCTATATTGAATCAGTTGGAATTTTAATTATAGATTTGTTTTAATTTATACTTTATAAAATAACAATTATTTACACTACTGTTTTTACTTGTTTCTTTAGTAATTTGATTGACATACAAGATTTCAAATCATAGCACTTCAGAATTTTAATAGTGCTAATATCATGTAGTATTCCATGCTGCTGCTCTGATATCAGTCTGATTTTAACTTATCTGTAAATAACATAATTTGTTCATTTGGTTTTTGTCTGTTTGGTTTTGTTTGTTTGCTTGTTTGTTTTAAATGAAGTATAATTAACATGTTTATTCATTTGTTTAATCTTTAAATTCTATACTCTTTATTCTAAGAGTATAAGAATATTGCCAGGATATAGCTAAATGAAGTTATTATTATTATTATAAATTCTGTTCAACATTTTATGTATATTTTTATTATAAAGAATCAGGTCATATTGCAGCTCTTAAAAATGTTCTATTGCTTCTTTGATAATTTTTCTCCAATAGTCTTTCTGATCTATCCTTCTGGAAACCATATTAGAGTCAGTCACACGTTGGCAACACTTCTCGATCTAGTCTACATGTCTCCTTTCAGAGCTCTAGATTTCTTTACAGACTTTTTACTTTCTTTATCCTTTGGAGCTAAATTCTGAAAAATCCCTCAGTTGAACATTCTAGCACAGTCGTACACTGTCTGGTGTATTCATTCAACTATTCAGCTAGAAAGATACTTCCATTGGAAACTAGAACGTAAAATGTCACAAATGAGTTATGTTTCATGTCCAGGCCATCCAGAATGGCAAATTTATTTTTTAAATTAAATTTATTGGGTTGAAATTGGTTAATCACATTATATAAATTTCATGTGTACAACTTTAAAATACAACATCTATCTAGTCTATTGTGTGCTCACCACCCAAACTCTAGTTTCCTTCTATCACCGTGCATTAGATCCCTTTACCCTTTTCATCTTCCCCCCACCTACCTCGTCCTCTGATAACCACCATTCCAGTGTCTCTATCTATGAGTTTATAGTTTAGTTTATTTGTTTTGTTTGTTCATTAGTTGCTTTTCGTTTTGAATCCCACAGAGTGAAATCATATGGTTCTTGAGCTATTCTATCTGTCTTATTTCACTTAGCACAATACTCTCAAGACCCACCCATATTACAACAAATGGCACTATTTCATCTTTTTAAGGCTCAGTAGTATTCCGCTGTGTACATGTACCATACCTTCTTTATATAGTCATCTGTCAAAAGACACATAGATTGTCTCCATGTCTTGGTTATTGTGAATAATGCTGCAATGAACATAGGGGTACATATACCTTTACGAATAATTATTCTCAAATTTTTTCAGGTAGATATACTGAAGGGGGATTGCTAGGACCTATGGTAATTTTTCACAATGCCTGCACAAATTTACATTACCACCAGCAGTGTGCAGGTGTTCCCTTTTCTCCATATCTGCTCCAACACTTGTTATTTCTTGTCTTGTTGATAATGGCCGTTCTAACAAATATGAGGTGGTATCTCATTATGATTTTGATTTGCATTTCACTTACAACTAATGATGTTGAGAATGTTTTAATATATCTGTTGTCCATCTTTATATCCTCCTTGAAAAAGTGGTTATTCAGGTCCTCTGCCCAATCTTTAATCGGATTGTTTGGATTTATTCTGTCCTTGACTTGTATGAGTTCTTTATATATTTTGGACATTAACCACTTATGGAAGGTATCATTTGGAAATATCTTCTGCCATTTGGTGCTTGCCTTTTTGTTTGGTTGATGGTGTCTTTTGCTTTAGAGAAGCTTTTTTACTTTGATGTAGTCCATTTATTTATTTTTTTCTTTGACTTCCCTTGCCTTTAAGCTCAAGTTAACAAAAATCCCTCTGAGACCAAGGTCCATAGTTTATTGCCTATGTTTTATTTTACATATTTTATTGTTTTGGATTTTAATTCAAGTGTTTAATCCATTTCACTTCATTTTTGCGTATAGTGTCAGACAGGACTCTAGTTTCATTCTTTTGTATGTAGCTTTTCAGTTTTCCCAACAATATTTACTAAATAGACATTACTTTCTCCACTGTATGTTTTAGGCTCCTTTGTCAAAAATTAGTTGCTCTAAACAATCAATTTGGTACACCACACTTCACATTAACCTTTAAAAGATAAAAATTATAAAATCATATCAATAGATGCAATGAAAGCATTTGACAACACACAACTTCAATTTATGATCAAAACAATCAATAACATGGTCTAGAAGGAAAGACCCTCAAAATAATAAAGCCCAAATACGACAAACCCTCAGATAATATCATACACAGTGGTGAAAAATGGAAAGCTTTCCCTTCTAAGATCAGAAACAAGAGAAAGATGCCCAACTCCCCACTGTTACTTAACGTAGTACAGGAACTTCAAGCCAAAACAATCAGACAAGAAAATAAAATACAAGGCATTCAAATAAGGAATAAAGAAGTAAAACTGTCACTATTTGCAGATGACATGGCTGTATATATATAAAATCCAAACGACTATTATATGAATAAATAAATACTGTAAAGTTGCAGGAGGCAAATTTATTTTGTACACTTCCCAATTTCTCCACTAAAATTTTCTCCTTAGAATAGTGTTTTTTCAAAATATGATTGAACAGTTGGCAGCATTTATAAAATGAAATTTGAGGTACTTTTTAAAATGATAGGTCCAGAGCCATAAGCAGACCCCTCATAACAGAATCTCTGGAATGGGACTGAAAATCCACATTTTTAAGATGTCCTCGGGTGGTAATTATACAAAATAAAGATTGAGGACAAACACTTGGAAATATTAACTCATGTTTTGAACTCTAAATTGTCTTAAAACCAAGTCCAGTTCAATCAGGCAGAGGAGTGAGGACATTACCATACTAACACCTCCATTAATTTGCTGTAATTTTGCCTTTCTTTGAATAGATCCCTGCCTTCTTTTAATCTATCTCCATAACTCAGCATTCAAATAGACCAAATTGTATGATAGACCAGGAGGAAAAAACATTGTCTAAATCTTTCCAGCATCCCAAAGTATGGGCAAGGAATGTTACCTCCAGGATCAAGTGCTTTTCAGGAGGCAACAATAAAGTTCACAAGACTAAGGGACATTTGTGGCTTCTACTCCTTCCTATTTCTTAAATTTTGTCTTTAATTTTGTAATAGAAATGGTTCAGTCATTATTGCTTCAAATTCTTTGCCTCTTCTATCAGATATTCTTCACTATCTATTAAATTCTTTGAGGCTTTAAAAACTTTACCTTAAAATTTTATCTATCTCTTCTAGATATCTTCATTTGGAAATGTTGGTCTGAATGGTTGATTCTACAGTTAAAGTCTATATTCAAATTTTACTAATATTGGGAAACATGGGAAACATGATGAGAATGAGTATAAGAAGAGGTGACAATTACAGTATACAACAAAGACAGGATACAGATGAAATCTAAGGGAGAGCTTGTGAGTGATGAAAAAGAAGTGAGATTGAAGAGAGATTTAACTGGATAAATTAAAAAGACATGGTAAACTATATTTATAATTTAAACTATATTTATAGGGAAGAAGAAAGTAGAGTAGGATGCCCATCGGCTTGGAAGTACGGTAGTACGATTCAGTGGGACAGGAATGACAGAAAGAGGGAAACCTGAATACTGTGTGAAGTTGAGACATGTGAAAGCTCGTCAATCCCATCTGCTGGCAAAGGACATGTCTTGAAAGCAGTGTGTGGGGGGGTGGAGAATTGGGGGGAAGCATAACAATAAAACATTGAATCCAAGAGTATTTTGGGTTCATATACACAGATTAGGGTGACAACAGTGTACAGACAATTGTTACAGACATGCACAGTTCATAACACAAACACAGTTATCATAATACAAAGATGACATTAACTAGGGCAGATAAAGAATAAGAAGGGAGGGACAAGCATAGACAACATTAAAAGTACATTGTATTTATTTTTAATGATATAATTAACATATAACATTATGTAGTTTTACCATCTACAACATGTTGATCTGATGCATTTATGTATTACAATATCATTACCAACATAAAGTCAGCCAATACCTGTATCGTGTCACCTCATTATTTCTTTTTATGATGGGAACAATTAAGATCTAGTCTCTTAGCACCATTAAAGTTTATAATATTGTATGTTTATAATCACCATGATGAGCATTAGTTGCCCAGAACTTACTTATCTACTGGTTACAAATTTGTACCTTGAAACAACATCTACCTAATTCCCCCACCTGCCAACCCCTGATATTCATCATTCTATGCTCCTATTTTACAAGTTTGGTGTTTTGGGATTCTACATATACTTGGTGTCATACAGTATTTGTTTTTCTCGTTCTGACTTAGCTCAGCCTAATGCCTTCAAGGTCCATCTACATAGTCACAAGAGGCAGGATTTCCTTCTTTTTCATGGCTGCATAATGTGCGTGTGTGTGTGTGTGTGTGTGTGTGTGTGTGTGTGTGTGTGTGTGTGATATCTTGGCTATCGTGAAAAACGGTGCAAAAAACATGGGCATACGTAACTCTCTTCAGTATCCTGTTTTCACTTCTTTTAATATATACCCAGAAGTGGAATCACTGGATCATATGGTAGTTCTACTTTTAATTTTCAGAGGAACCCCCCATACTATTTTCATATTGGCCCAACAAATTTATATTCCCACCAAGAGTACACAAAGTTTCCCTTTTCTCAACATCTTTGTCAGTAATTCTTCTCTCTCTCTCTCTCTCTCTCTCTCTCTCTCTCTCTCTCTCTCTCTCTCTCTCTTTTAAGGTTCATTGTTCTTAAGTTACAGAGAAAGAAAGAAGAAGAAAGACAAGGATACCTCCTGGAGATTTGATTGTTTGCGTTTAAGGATTTCCTAAATCACTGGCCAGAATTATTGTTACAAAATTAAAGGGTAAGTCAAAGGCCACCGATTTTGTCTGTGGGCTTGTTGTAACTCACACTAGTGAGGTTTCAGTAGTTGGATTTCAACTAAGTTTTTGAGGGTTTATCTTTTTTATGCCACATTGATTTAATTACTACATTTACAACACAACAGGATTCAATCTTATGAAGCAAAACGTACTTTAATCTGAACTTAATTAAATGTATTTGTCTAGAGTATTATCAGGTATTTTTCTTCTGAACGGGAATTGAGTGTCTTTCTTTTCTTTTTAAGCACCCTACCCCGAATTTGTTCCTTTGGAGTCTGTTAACAGTACCTGATAGGAAGGACTGCGTGCTGGTAGGGGAGAGGGTTGTTTTATGGTTTGTTTCCTTTTGTAAGAAGATAAACCAAACTTATACTTTATTCCACTATTTTCTGCTTGGAAGGAACAGTCGGGTTGCAGGTCAGGCTCATACTGTCTTTCCCTCCATAAGTACTTCAGCCCACGAGTCATCTTCTCTTCACATGTATATTCAGTATCAGTTCTTTCCACTGTGCTACAGAGTATGTTCACCTCTCACTAACCAATGTAGCATCGTGTTACGGCTGTCTGTTCAACTTATTGTCCTGCAATTTTTTCCCACCGCCAAATTCCGCCTTTGGAAATGACCCTACTCTTACAATATTTCACTTGTTTAATAGCTATTTTCTTATTAATTCACTGTCAGCCATCATCTATACCTGTCACTCAAATGAAAACGACAACGAGGTGGACTCTCCAGCAGCTACTTGTCCTCATATCTGTAGTGGTCATCGTGGTTGATTCCTGCTTCTCCCTGAAATTCTCTCCTTCCTGGATGCCACACCAACTAAATTCTCCTGATCTGTCTGTCCCCTTCCCTAGGCTGCTCTTCTGGTTCCAGGCACCCCCTGCTCAACACCAATACACACAGCAGGTGTTGATTTGACTCTATCTTGCTCACCTTTTTTTTAAATTTATTGGAGTGACAATTGTTAATGAAATTACATAGATTTCAGGGGTACAATTCAGTATTACATCATTTATAAATCCCATTGTGTGCTCACCACCCAGAGTCAGTTCTCCTTCCATCACCATATATTTGATCCCCCTTACCCTCATCTCCCATACCCCCTCCCCCCTTACCCTCTGGTAACCACTAAACTATTGTCTGTGTCTGTGAGTTTTTGTTTCTCATTTGTTTGTCTTCTTCTTTTGCTGTTTTTGGTTTATATACCACATATCAGTGAAATCACATGGTTCTCTGCTTTTTCTGTCTGACTTATTTCGCTTATCATCATACTCTCAAGATCCATCCATGTTGTCACAAATGTTCCTATATCATCTTTTCTTACCACTTATCTCTTGTTTTCCTGATAATAGTCATTCTAACAGGTGTGAGGTGATATTTCATTGCTGTTTCGTCTGCATTCCCCTGATGATTAGTGATGTTGAGCATCTTCATGTACTTGTTGGCCATTTGGATAACTTATTTGGAAATATGTCTATTTAGTTTATCTGCCAATATTTTAATTGGATTGTTTGAGTTTTTTGTTATTGAGTTATATGAGGTTTTGTTTTTTGTTTGTATTTTGGATATTAACTATCAAATATATGGTTTGCAAATATTTTTCCCCACTCTGCAGGTTACCCTTTCTTTTTTTGTTTGCTTCTTCTGCTGTGCAAAGCTTTTAAGTTTGTAGTAGTCTCACTTGTTGATTTTTGCTTTTCTCACTTTTGTTTTGGTGTCATATAAAAAAAAATCATTGTAATAAACCATGTCATGGAACTTCTTTCCTATGTTTAAATCTAGTTTTACAATATCAGGTCTTATGTTTAAGACTTTAAACAATTTAGAGTTAATTTTTGTGAGTGGTATAAGATAAGGGTCCAATTTCATTTTTCTGTATATGGTTATCCAGTTTCCCAACACCATTTATTGAAGAGACTATCCTTTCCCCATTGAGTGTTCTTGGTTCCTATGTCAATTATTAGTTGACCATATATATATGCAGAAGTTTATTTCTTGGCTTTCTCTTCTGTTTCTTTGGTCTATGTATTTATTTTTATACCAGTACCATATTGTTTTAATTCTTATAGTTTTGCAGTAGAGTTTTAAATTAGGAATTGTGATGCTTCTGGTTTTGTTCTTTCTCAGGATTGCTTTGGCTATTTGGGGTCTTTTATGGTTCCACACAAATTATAATGTTGTTTATTCTATTTCTGTGGAAAAAAATGTAATTGGAATTATAAGGATTATGTTCAACCTATGGATGACTTTGGGTGGTACGGATATTTTAACAATATGAAATGTTCTGCTCTATGAACATGCATATCTTTCCATTTGTTTCTGTCTTCTTCAATTTTTTTCATCAAATTCTTGTTTTTATTGTATAGCTCTTTATCTTCCTCAGTTTCATTTATTCCTAAGTAATGTTTATCATGCTATTGTGAATGGAATTGTTTATTTTTTTTTAAATGTTTCATTGTTAATGAACGGAAACACACCAATTGCTGTATGTTGATTTTATGTCCTGCAACTTCATTTAATTTATTGATGGTTCCAACAGTTTTTGGTGTTTTTTTGTTTGTTTGTTTCTTTGGTTCGTCCTTATGATTTTTTATATATAAGATTACATTGTCTGCAGTAATGACAATTTTACTCTTCCTTTCCCATTTGGATGTCTTTTATTTCTCTCTCTTGCCTAACTGCTCTAGCTAAAACTTCCAGAACTGTATTGAATAAGAGGCAATAGAGTGGGCACTATTATTGTCTTATTCCTGATCTTAGAGGTAAAGCTTTCAATTTTTCACCATTAAGTATGTTAGCTGTGAGTTTGTTACATATGGCCTTTCTTATGTTGAGGTGTGTTTCTTCTATACACAATTTGTTGAGGGTTTTTATCATGAAAGAATGTTGTAGTTTGTCAAGTGCTTTTGTTGGCCTCTATTGTGATTATGTGATTTTTTTACCTTTCATTTTATTAAGGTGATGTATTATACATTTTTACATTTATTTTTCATTTACAGTAGACATACAATATTATACTAGTTTCAGGTGTACAACATAGTGACTAGACATTTACATACCTTACAATATGCTCAAAGACCATGCTATGTTTTCTTCTAGGAGTTTTATGATTTCAGAACTTATATTCTAGCCTTTAATCCATTTTCAGTTTATTTTTCTATGTGCTGTAAGAAAGTGGTCTAGGTTCACTTTTGTACATGTCTATCTGTCCAGTTTTCACTGCACCTTTTATCGAATATACTGTCTTTACCCCACTGCATATTCTTGTTTCCTTTATCCTAGATTAGTTGACCATATAGGCATGGGTTTATTTCTGGGCTCTCTGTCCTGTCCCATTGATCTATGTGTCTGTTTTTATGACAGCAACATGCTGTTTTGATTACTATAGACTTATAACATTGTTTGATATCAGGTAGCGTGATCCCTATATATCTGTTCTTCTTTGTCAGTATTGCTTTGGTATTTCAGGTACATTTGAAGTTCCATGTAAATTTTAGGATTATTTGTTCTAGTTCTGTGAAAAGTATCATCGATATTTTGATACAGATTACATTGAATCTGCAGATTCCTTAGTGTAGTATAGATATTTTAAATATGTTGCTTCTTTCTACCCATGAGTATGGTGTGGCCTTCTGTTTATTTATATCTTCTTCAATTTCTATCTTCAGTGTGTCATAGTTTAATGAATACAGCTGTTTTACCAACTTGGTTAAATTTATTCCTAGGTATATTTTTATGCAAATGTATTTGTTTTCTTAATTTCTCTTTCTGATAGTTCATTATTAGTGTATAAAATGCAAATGATCTCTGAATATTAATTTTGTATCATGCTACTTTATTGAATTCATTTGTTACTTCTAATAGTTTCTTGGTGGAATTGTGAGGGTTCTCTATATATACTATCATGTCACCTGCAAATAATGACAGTTTTGCCTCTCCTTTTCTATTCAGATGCATTTTGTTTCCTTGACTGATTTCTGTGACCAGGACTTCCAATACTGTGTTGAATAAAAGTGGTTAAAGTGAACATCCTTGTCTTGTTCCTGATCTTAAGGAGAACACTTTTAGCTTTTCCCTATTAAGGCTATCAGCTGTGGGTTTGTTGTAGATGGCCTTGATTATGTTGAGGTATGTTCCCTCTATCCCCACTTTGCTGAGAGTTTTT
The DNA here is from genome assembly GCF_057876585.1 of Rhinolophus sinicus. NCBI lineage: Eukaryota > Metazoa > Chordata > Mammalia > Chiroptera > Rhinolophidae > Rhinolophus > Rhinolophus sinicus. Next base: position 144,170,539 of record NC_142514.1, on the reverse strand, counting down.
ATCATGAAGAAATGTTGGATTTTTCTGTATATATTAATATGATCCTACAATTTTTTTCCTTCATTTTGTTTATGTGGGATAACACACTAATTGATTTGCAGATTTTCTTTTCTTTTTAAATTTATTGGGGTGACAATTGTTAGTGAAATTACATAGATTTCAGGTGTAAAATTCTGTACTACATCATCTATAAATCCCATTGTGTGTTCACCACCCAGAGTCAGTTCTCCTTCCATCACCATATATTTGATCCCCCTTACCTTCACCCCCCACCCCCCAACCCCCACCCCCCACCTCCCTTACCCTCTGGTAACCACTAAACTATTCTCTGTGTCTATGAGTTTCTGTTTCTCTTTGTTTGTCTTGTTCTTTTGTTGTTTTTGGTTTATATACCACATATCAGTGAAATCACATGATTCTCTGCTTTTTCTGTCTGACTTATTTCGCTCAGCATTACACTCTCAAGATCCATCCATGTTGTCACAAATGTTCCTATATCATCTTTTCTTACTGCCGAATAGTATTCCATTGTGTATATATACCACAACTTCTTTATCCATTCATCCATCGAAGGACATTTTGGTTGTTTCCATGTCTTGGCCACCGTAAACAAAGCTGCAATGAACATTGGAGCACACGTGTTTTTATGGGTAAGTGTTTTCAGATTTTTGGGGTATATACCCAGGAGAGGTATTGCTGGGTCACATGGTAATTCTATTCGTAATTTTTTGAGGAACCTCCAGACTGCCTTCCATAACAGCTGCACCAGTCTGCATTCCCACCAACAGTGTATGAGGGTTCCTTTTTCTCCACAGCCTCTCCAACACTTGTTACTATTTGTCTTGTTGGTGCTAGCCATTCTGACTGGGGTGAGGTGATATCTCATTGTGGTTTTGATTTGCATTTCTCTGATGATTAGTGATGTGGAGCATTTTTTCATATGTCTATTTGCCATTTGTATGTCCTCTTTGGAGAAATGTCTCTTCAGGTCCTCTGCCCATTTTTCAATTGGGCTGTTTGTTTGTTTTTTGTTGAGTTGCATGATTCCTTGTATATTTTGGATATTAGCCCCCTACCGGAGGCACTGTTTGCAAAAATCTTCTCCCATTCAGTTGGTTGCCTCTTTATTTTGTCGATGGTTTCTTTTGCTGTGCAGAAGCTTTTAAGTTTCATATAGTCCCATTCGTTTATTTTAGCTTTTACTTCCATTGCCTTTGGAGTCAAATTCATAAAATGCTCTTTGAATCCTACGTCCATAAGTTTAGTACCTATGTTTTCTTCTATGCAGTTTATTGTGTCAGGTCTTATGCTTAAGTCTTTGATCCATTTTGAATTAATTTTGGTACATGGTTACAGATAGCAGTCCAGTTTCATTATTTTGCACGTGGCTGTCTAATTCTGCCAGCACTATTTATTGAAGGGACTGCCTTTTTTCCATTGTATGTTTTTTTGCTTCTTTGTCAAAAATTATCTGTCCATATTTAGGTGGTGTTATTTCTGGGTTCTAAATTCTGTTCCATTGGTCTATGTGTCTGTTTATCTGACAATGTCACGCTGTTTTAATTATTGTTGCCCTGTAATACAAGTTAAAGTAAGGTAGTGTGATACCTCCAGCATTATGCTTTTTTCTTAAGATTGCTTTTGCTATTTGGGGTCTTTTGTGGTTCCAAACAAATCTGATGATTTTTTGTTCTATTTCTTTAAAAAATTCCGTTGGAATTTTGATGGAGATTATATAAATCTGTATATTGCTTTGGTTAATATGGCCATTTTAACTATGTTGCTTCTTCCAATCGATGAGCACTGAATGTCTTTCCATTTCTTTGTGTCTTCTTCAATTTCTTTTAAAAACGTCTTATAGTTTTCAGCATATAGGTCTTTCACATCCTTGGTTAAGTTTATTCCTAGGTATTTTATTCTTTTTGTTGCAATTGCAAAAGGAATTATTTTTCTTATTTGTTTTTCTGAGATTTCATTGTTAGTATATAAAAATACAATGGACCTTTGTACATTGATTTTGTAGCCAGCAACCTTACTGTATTTGTTGACTGTTTCTAATAGCTTTTTGGTGGAGTCTTTAGGGTTTTCTATATATATAGCATCATGTCATCTGCAAAGAGTGATAATTTAACTTCTTCATTCCCAATTTGGATGCCTTTTATTTCTTTCTCTTGCCTGATTGCTCTGGCAAGGACTTCCAACACTATGTTGAAAAGCAGAGGTGATAGGGGACAGCCCTGTCGTGTTCCTGAACGTAGAGCAAAGGGCTTCAGTTTTTCACCATTAATTATGAGATTAGCAGGGGGCTTGTCATATATGGCTTTTATTATGTTAAGGTATTTTCCTTCTATACCTATTTTATTAAGTGTTTTAATCATAAATGGATGTTGAATCTTGTCAAATGCTTTTTCTGCATCAATTGATATAATCATATGATTTTTGTCCTTTATTTTGTTTATGTGATGTATCACATTGATGGATTTGCGTATGTTGAACCATCCTTGTGCCCCGGGGATGAACCCCACTTGGTCGTGATGAATAATCTTTTTAATGCATTGTTGTATTCGATTTGCTAGAATTTCATTTAGGATTTTTGCATCGGTATTCATCAGAGATATTGGTCTGTAGTTTTCATTTTTTGTGCTGTCCTTACCAGGTTTTGGTATCAGGGTAATGTTGGCCTCATAAAATGAGTTAGGGAGTACTGTCTCTTCTTCAATTTTTTGGAAGAGTTTGAGCAGGATTGGTATTAGATCCGCTTTGAAGGTTTGGTAGAATTCACTAGTGAAGCCATCTGGTCCCGGACTTTTGCTTTTGGGAAGGTTTTGGATCACTGATTCAATTTCGTTACTGGTGATTGGTCCGTTTAGATTTTCCAGTTTTTCATGATTCAGCCTTGGAAGGCTATATATTTCTAAGAACTTGTCCATTTCTTCTAGGTTATTGAATTTGGTGGCATATAGTCCTTCATTGTATTCTTGGATGATCCTTTGTATTTCTGTGGTGTCTGTGATAAATTCCCCTTCTTCATATCTGCTTTTGTTAATTAGTGTCTTCTCTCTTTTTATCTTAGTGCGTCTAGCCTAGGGTTTGTCAATTTTGTTAATGTTTTCAAAGAACCAGCTCTTTGTCACATTAATATTTTCTATTGTCTTTTTGTTCTCTATTTCATTTAGTTCTGCTCTAATGTTTGTTATTTCCTGTCTTCTGCTGACCTGGGTTTCACTTGTTCTTCTTTTTCTAGTTCTATAAGGTGTAACATGAGGCTATTTATTTGGGATTTTTCTTGTTTCTTGAGATAGGCCTGTAATGATATAAATTTCCCTCTTAAAACTGCTTTCCCTGCATCCCAAAATTTTGGTAGGATATATTTTCATTGTCATTTTTTCTATGTATCTTTTAATCGCTGCTTTTTATTTCTTCTTTAACCTAGTTGTTCTTTAAAAGTATGTTGTTTAATCTCCATGTATTCTTGGTTTTTTCTGCTTTCTTTTTGCAGTAGATATCCAATTTCAAAGCCTTGTGATCAGAGAATATGCTTCGTATGATTTCAATCTTCTTAAATTTGCTGAGGCTAAGTTTATGTCCCAATAGATGGTCTACCCTTGAGAATGTTCCATGTACACTAGAAAAAAAAATGTGTCGTCTCATGTTTTAGGATAAAGTGCTCTATAAATGTCAATTACGTCTGTTTCATCTAATGTGTCATTTAGGGCTGATTATTTCTTTATTTATTTTCTGTTTGGATGATCTGCCCATAGCTGTCAATGATGTATTTAGGTCCCCTAGTATAATTGTGTTTTGGTCAATTTCTCCCTTTAGTTCTGTAAGTAGTTGCTTGGTATATTTCTATGCTCCCTGATTGGGGGCATAAATATTGATGACTTCATCAATCAAGTTATGTCTTTTTGTTGTGTAGTCCCCTTTACCATTATGAAATGTCCATCTTTTTCTCTTGTTACATTTTTTACCCTGAAGTCTGTTTCAGCTGATATCAGTATTACTACAGTTGATTTTCTCTGGATGCCATTTGCTTGGAGCGTCAATTTCCACCATTTAACTTTGAGTCTATGTTTGTCCTTGTAGCTGAGATGTGTCTCATGGAGAAAGCATATGGTTGGGTTTAGTTTTTTGATCCAATCTGCTACTCTATGCCTTTCTATAAGTCAGTTTAGTCCATTTACATTTAGGGTGATTGTTGATGTGTGAGGATTTCCTATCATTCTATCTTTAGTTTTCTGATAAGACTGTGTCTGTCTTGTTTCTTTGCCTTTTTGTTGCTATTATTTCTATGTGGTGGAGTATTCTATGATTTTTCTCTCTGTTTCTTCTTTTATTACAGTATATATTTCAGTTCTGGATTTTTTTTTGATCGGTTACCATTAAGTTTATGTAAAAGAAAGTTTGATATTTAGAGTATTCCGTTTTCTTCAGCATGCTTAGTTTCTCCATTCCCATGTTCCAGTTCAGGCCTTTACTCTCCCCCTTTGTATGTTTTGGTTGCCACAAATTGTCCCTGTTGATGGTGGTCGAATAGGCTCCTTTAGTATTTCTTGTAGTGCAGGTCGTGTGTTAAAAAATTCCCTCAGCTTCTGTATGTCTGCAAAGGTCTTTATTCCTCCTTCACATCTAAAGGGTATCTTTGCTGGATATATTATTCTTGGCTCATAATTTCTCTCTTTCGATAGTTTGAATATTTGTTTCCACTCCCTCCTGGCTTGGAGAGTTTCTGCTGAAAAATCTGATGGTATTCTAATGGGCTTTCCATTGTAGGTTACTGTCTTCTTTCCCCTGGCTGCTTTGAGGATTCTTTCTGTGTCGTTGATTTTTGACAGCCTCAATACAATATGCCTTGGAGAAGGCCTGTTGGGGTTGAGGTAATTAGGTGTTCTATTTGCTTCTTCAAGGATCCAGTTCTTTCCACAAGTTTGGGAAGTTCTCATTGACCATTTGTTTAAATATACTCTCTGTACCCTTATCTCTTTCTTCTCCTTCTGGTATGCCAATTATTCTTATATTGCTCTTTCTGATGGAGTCAGAAAGTTCTTGTAGAGTTCTGTCATTTCTTTTAGTCTCAAGCCTCTTTCTTCTTCCATCCATGTCATTTCCAGATTTCTATCTTCGATGTCACTGATTATTTCCTCCATCTGGTCAAATCTACTACATAAGCTGGCTATTTCATTCTTCATTTCTTCTATTGAGTTCTTAATCTCCAGAAATTCTACTTGGTTCTTTTTAAAATTTCAATCTCTTTGGTAAAATGCTCATGTTGTTCTTTGATTGTGTTTCTGAGTTCATTAAACTGCCTGTCTGTGTTTTCTTGCATCTCGTTGAGTTTTTTAAGAACTGCAATCTTGAATTCTGTTATTTAAGTCACATATTTCCATATCTTTAAGTTCCTTTTCTGGAGACTTTTCACTTTCTTTCTGAGTTGTTTTGTTGCCTTGGTACTCATAGCCATTAATGATGTATTATTTCTCTTCCTAGACATCTACAGGAGTGAGTTCTGCAACAGGTTGATAGAAAGAGATCTTTCTTTTGTTTTCTAGCAGGTATTGGTAGAATGTTTTATTTTTTTCTCTGAATGCAGCCTTTTATTTTCTCTCACACTGTAGTTTTATGTTTTCTCTGCACTATTCTGGCTTCTCACACAATGGGGGGATTCCCTGGAAGACGGGTTTCTCTTCTGTGAACAGTTGGTCTTGGTCACACAGCACCACCTCCGTGGGGAGATGTGGAGAGCTTCTGAGGTTTCAAAGGTCTTCCTGCCTGAGATTCAGAGCCTGTGTGCTTCAGCAGCTCTGCTTACTCCTGCAGAGATCCGCCTTGATAGGTGGGGACAGGGGCGGGGTGGGTTGTGAGAGGTGGCCAGAGCAATGGTGGCAACCACCACCACAGCCGGTCCTGCTTCCACAGCTCCCTCCCCTTTGCCAGAACTAGTTGGTCTGCGAGTCCGAGTCTGTGGACCATAGTTCTGAAAACTGCAAATATTCTGTTCTTTTGATCTGACAGTGCTACTGTTCTGCTTCTAGCACCGGGCAAGTGAGGGCAGGGCGAGCTCTGGTAGGGTTGGGAGGGGGCGGCTATTCTCAGTGCCTAAGGCTTCCATTCTCTGCTCTGCAGTGAGGGCTGAAACCACTGTTTTCAGCCTTCTTCCCTCAGTCTTTGCTCCAAGGTCTCTACCGTGAGCGTTGGGATCAGCCAGGTTATATGCTGTCCCCTCAGCCCTGTGGGCCATAAATGGAGCCCTAGCAGTCCGAGTTCTTCCCCCTTCCACAGCTGCGGTAGTTCCGGGATGCAGCGAACTATAGTTGCTTATAGTATTTTCTGAATTTTTTTTTATTTTATTTCTGTGGTGTGTGTTGTCACTTCTCCTTTTTCATTTCTGATTTTAATTTGGGTCCTCTCTCTTTTTTTGATGAATCCGGCTAAAGGTTTGTCAATTAAATCCAACTGGTCTAATGTGTCATTTAAGGCCACTGTTTCCATGTTGATTTTCCGTCTGGAGGATCTGTCCCTTGTTGTCAGTGGTGTGTTGAAGTCTCCTACTATGATAGTGTTACTGTTGATCTCTGTCTTTATGTCAGTCAATATCTGTTTTATATATTTAGGTGCTCCTATGTTGGGTGCATAGATGTTTACTAGGGTTATGTCCTCTTGTTGGATTGATCCCTTTATTATTATGTAGTGCCCATCTTTGTCTTTTAATATATTCTTCATTTGAAAGTCTATTTTGTCAGGTATAAGTATTATTACGGCAGTTTTTTCTCATTTCCATTTGCATGAAATATCTTACTCCATCCCTTTACTTTCAGCCTGTTTCTTTTGATCTGAGGTGAGTCTCTTGTATACAGCATATGCAAGGGTCTTGTTTTCTTATCCACTGAGCCACCCTATGTCTTTTGATTGGAGCATTTAATCCATTTACAGTTAAAGTGATTATTGATAAGTACATAGTTATTGCCATTTTGTTATTTGTGTTTCTGATCTTAATTAGTTAGATTGTTTTCATCTTTCTTTTGCTTAAAGAAGCCCTTTTAACATCTCCTGCAATGCTGGCTTGGTGGTAATGGATTCCTTTAGCTTATTATTTTCTGGGAAGCTCTTTATCGCTCCTTCAATTTTGAATGATAGCCTTGCTGGATAAAGCAATCTAGGTTGTAGGCCTTTGTTTTCCATCACTTTGAAGACCTCCTGCCACTCCCTTCTGGCCTGCAAAGTTTCTGTAGAAAAGCCAGCTGACTGTCTTATAGGAAGCTCATAGTCTTATGGGAGCACCCTTGTAAATAACTCGCTGTCTGTCTCTTGCTTCCTTTAGGATTCTGTCTTTGTCTTTAACCTTACCATTTTAACATATGTGTCTTGGTATGGGCCTGTTTGGGTTCATCTTGGTTGGAACTCTCTGCACTTCCTGGACTTGTGTGTCAATCTCCTTCACCATGTTAAGGAAGCTTTTTCATTATTACTTCAAATATGTTCTCGATCCCTCGTTCCCTCTCTTCTTCTGGTATTCATATGATGTGTACGTTGTTGTATTTGACGTTATCCCACAGGTCTCTTAAACTATTTTCATTGTTTTTTATTCTTTTCTCTTTTTGTTGTTCTGTTTGGGTGATCTCAATCTTGTCTTCTAAATTGCTGATTCGATCTTCTGCTTCATCTAATATGTTGGTAACTCCTTCAAGTGTGTTCTTTATTTCAGTTATTGTATTCTTTAGTTCTAATTGGTTGTTTTTTAGGATTTCTCTATCTTTCTTTATGTTCTCACTAAGTTTCTTAAATATGCTTATAATCAGTATTCTAAACTCTGTCTCTGATTGATTGGTTACCTGTATTTTATTTAGTTCCAATTCCAAAGGTTTCTTCTGTTCTTTTATTTGGGACATGTTTTTTTTCCCCCTCACTCTGGCTGACTCTCTGTGTTTGTTTCCATGTATTCGTTGGATCCCCTAGTCTGCATCCTGGAGCCCCGCATCTCCTTAGCCCTGGCTGTGGGACATATCTCCGCACTTCTCCCTTCCCTCTTCCCCTGCTGGCCCAGTTTGCCCACTTTCACGTAATCCTCGTGCAAGTCTCTTAGCTGTTATGTGTGATGAACAGAGAATCCTTTGATGAGTTATAGATGTTCAATCTGTGGTAACTTCCAGGGGAGAACTCAAGACGCCCACCTCACTACCGCCATTTCTATGATGTCAATCCTCTGCTTTAATTTTTATTATTTCTTTTCTCCTGCTTATTTGGATTTAATTTTCTCTTCATTTCCCATGGTGGAAGATAAGATTATTGATTTCAGATCTTTATTCTTTTCTAATATATTCATTCAATGCTATAAATTTCCCTCCAAGCACTGCTTTCACTGTGTTACAAAAATTTTGATAAGTTGTATAATCAAGCTTTTTTATTATTTTATTTGTCCTCCATTAGATTGACAGCTATACATTCTCTGACTCTTGTATTTGCATATTATACTAGAAACTGCAACATGTATCCATGATTTAACAAAACGTATCTAAATGAACTGAATCTTTGGCCCTCCTCCCAAATACTGCAAGAACATGGGGGCAATTTAAATCCAGTTGGCCACACACTCCAACTTGAATGCAATTGCTATATATTTTAAACACCACTGTTTTATGCATATATATATATATATATATATATATATATATATATATATATATATGTTTGCTCATTTCTTCCTGCAACTCTGACCTTCCACTGGTAACATTTTCCTTCTCCTGAAAAACACACTTTAGTAGTTCCTTCAATGTCTATTTCCTACTGGCAAATTCTGTCAATTTGTTGTTTTAAATTATGGTTTCTCCACTGATGTTCTTTAAAGCTGCACAGAATCCTAGCTCTCAGCTATATTCTTTCAATAAATTAAAGATTCCATTCCATGTCTTCTGGATTCCATCAGAAGACAGTTGAGATGTCAGCTCTCTCTCTCTTTCTGTTCATCATTTGATGATGAACTCTGTTTTTCTCTGGATGCTTTCTTTTGTTTGTTTGTTTGTTTGTTTTGTTTTCTTCAATTTCACTATGATATGTCTGAATGTGAATTTCATTTATTTACCTGTTTGGTGTTTAGCAAGGTCTTAAATTTTGTCTTTAATGATTCAGTCTTTATGCTTCAAATTCTTTACATCTTCTATCACATATTCTTCACTACCTGTTAAATTCTTTGAGGCTTTAAATAGTTTACCTTATTTTTATCTATTAACCTCTACCCTAGATATCTTCATTTGGAAAGGTTGATCTGAATCGTTGAGTCTGCCATTGAAGTCTAGGTTCAAATTTTAGTGATATTGGGAAAGATGGTAAGCAGAAGATGAGAATGGCTGTAAAATGAGATGACAATTACAGCAATCCAACAAAGACATGATGCAGATAAAATTGAAGGGAGAGCTTGTGAGGGATGAAAAATAAGTGAGATTGAAGAGCGATTTAACTGGGTAAAATAAAGAGGCATGGTAAACTATATTTATAGTTTAAAAGATATTTATAGGGAGAAGAAAGAGGAGTAGGACACCCACTGGTTGGAAGTATGGAAGTACCATTCACTAGGACAGGGATTACAGGAAGAGGGGAAACGTGAATACTGTGTGAAGTTAGGACATGCGAAACTTCATCTCATCTACTGGCCAAGGGTATGTCCTGAAGGCAGTGGGTGGAAAAGCATGACAATGATAAAACATTGAATCCAAGAGTATCTTTGGGTCTACATACACAGATTAGGATGACATCAGTATATAGAGACAGTTGTTCATAATACATACACAGTGTATAATACATGCAGTTATTCATAATACAAAGATGATGTTAATTACGGCAGATGAAGAATAAAAAGGAAGTGTCAAGCATAAACCAGGTTAAAAGTGCATTGCATTTATTTTTTTCTAATAAGATATAATTAACATATAACATTGTGTAGGTTTAAGGTCTACAACATGTTAATCTGATATATTTATATATTGCAATATCATTACCACCATAAAGTCAGCTAACGCCTCTATTATGTCACATAATTATTTCTTTTTTTTGGTGGGATCAATTAAGATCTAGTCTCTTAGCTCCATTAAAGTTTATAATATAGTACTTTTTTATCATCACTATACTAAGCATTAGCTACCCAGGGCTTATTTTACCTACTGGTTACAAATTCGTACCTTTAAAGAACATCTACCCAATTCCCCCACCTGCAAACCCCTGACAATCATCATTCTATGCTCTCATTTTACAAGTTTGGCTTTTTCAGATTTTACATAGAAGTGGTATCATGCAGTACTTGTCATTCTCTGCCTGACTTATCTTACTTAGCATAATGCTCTGATGGTCCATCTATATTGTCACAAATGGCAGGGTTTCCTTCTTTTTCATGGTTGAATAATATTCGAGTGTGTGTGTGTGTGTGTGTGTGTGTGTTTGTGTGTGTGTGTGTAATCTTGGCGATTGTGAAAAATGCTGCAACAAACATGAAGTGCATGCATACCTCTTTCAATATCTTGTTTTCAGTTCCTTTAGATATATATACCCAGAAGTGGAATTGCTGGATCATATGGTAGTTCTATTTTTAATATTTGGAGGAAACTCCATGCTCTTTCCCATAGTGGCCCAACCAATTTATATTCCCACCAACAGCACATAAGGGTTCCTTTTTTGTCTCGACATATTTGTCAGCACATGTTATCTCTTGTCTCCCTACTAATAGTCATTCTAACAGCTGTGAGGTGATGTCTCATTATGTTTTCATCTGAATTCCCCTGATGATTAGTGATGTTGAGCATGTTTTCATGTACCTTTTGGCCATTTGGATGCCTTCTTTGGAAAAATGTCTATTTAGTTTCTCTGCCCATTTTTTAATTGGATTGTTTGGGGGTTTTTGTTATTGTGTTTTATGAGATTTTTGTTTTTATTTTGGACATTAACTTCTTATCAAATACATGGTTTGCAAATATGTTTTTCCCATTCTGCAGGATGCCCTTTCTTTTTTTATTGCTTCTTTGGCTGTGCAGAAGCTTTTTAGTTTGCTATAGCCTTACTTGTTGATTTTCACTTTTGTCACTTTTGTTTTGGATCATATAAAAAAAAAATCATTGTAATGAACAATACCAAGGAGTTTCTTTCCTATGTTTACTTCTAGTTTTACAGTATCAGAACTTATGTTTAAGACTTTCAACAATTTAACTTTTGTGAGTGGTGTAAGATAAGCGCACAATTTCATTTTTCTGAACGTTATTATCCAGTTTTCCCAACGCCATTTATTTATTTATTTTTATTTCAAACTTTTATTCACTTAAGATCTTATACTTAAAAAATTATACATCCAAAAATACATTCTTAGAATTGTAGTTTGTCAGGCATAAAAGAAGATAATCCCTTGCCACTTTTTTCTTTTTTTTACTTTTTTTTATTAGTTTCAGGTGCACAAGACAAAGCAAAACTTAGACGTTTATCATTTATATCAAAGAGACTCCTTTCTCCATCAAGTGTTCTTGGCTTCTATGTCAAATGTTAGTTGACCATATATGCATAAGTTCATTTTTTAGGCTCTTTCTTCTGTTTCCTTGGTCTATGTGTCTATTTTTATACTAGTTCTGAACAGTTTTAATTCCTATAGCTTTGCAGTAGTTTCAAATTAGGAATTGTGATGCCTCTGGCTTTGCTCTTCTTTCTCAGGATTGCTTTGTCTATTTGGGGTCTTTTATGGTTCCACACATAGTATAAGGTTTTGGTTTTTTTCTATTTCTGTAGGGGAAAAAAAAGAAATTATAAGGATTTTGTTGAATCTATAGATGGCTTTGGGTGGTATGGACATTTTAACAATATTAATCCTTCCATTCCATGAACATGGATGTCTCTCCATTTGTTTGTGTCTTCTTCAATTTCTTTCATCAAAGTTTTATTGGTTTTATTGTATAGATCTTTCACTTCCCTGGTTAAACTTATTCCTAAGTATTGTTTTTCATGCTGTTGTGAATGGAATAGTTTTATTTTTCTCAAATGTTTCATTGTTAATGTACGGAAATACAACCAATTTCTATATGATGATTTTACATCTTGCAAATTTACTGAATTTTGATTGCTTCCAGCAGTTTTTTGTTTTGTTTTGTCTTTCTTGGGGGGAGGAGAGTTACTCCTTAGGGTTTTTTTATATAGAAGTGCATATTGTCTGGCAACAATGACAATTTTACTCTTCCTGTCCCATTTGGATGTCTCTTATTTCTTTGTCTTGCCTAATTTCTCTAGCTTAAATTTAAGAGTGGTTGGAATGGGCACCATTGTCTTATTCCTGATTTTAGAGAAAAAGCTGTCAATTTTTCACCATTGAGTATGTTAGCTGTACTTTTTAACTATATGGCCTTTATTATGTTGAGATGTGTTTCTCCTCTACCCAATTTTTCAGGGTTTTTATCATGAAAAAACGTTGTAGATTGCCAAGTGCTTTTTTTGGCCTCTATTATGATGATCATGTGATTTTCATCTTTCATTCTATTAAGGTGATTTATTATAAATTTTTTAAAATTTATTTTTCATTTACACTTGACATACAGTATTATAAGAGTTTCAGGTGTACAACGTATTGACTAGAGATTTATATACCTTACAAAATGTTCAAAGAGCATATTATGTTTTCTTCCATGAGTTTTATGATTTCAGGTCTGGTATTCCTGTCTTTAATCAATCTTGAGTTTATTTCTGTATATTGTGTAATAAAGTGGTCTAGTTTCACTTTTTTACATGTATCTGTCCAGTTTTCACAGCACCATTTACCGAATATACTGTCTTTATCCCCACTGCATATTCTTGTCTCCTTTAACCTAGATTAGTTGACCATATAGGCATGGGTTTACTTCTGGGTTCTCTGTTCTGTCTCATTGATGTATGTGTCTGTTTGTATGCCAATACCATGCTGTTTTGCTTATTATAGCCTTAAAATATAGAATAATTTCAGGTAGTGTGATACCTACAACTCTGTTCTTCTTTCTCAATATTGATTTGGTGATTCAGGGTTGTTTGTGGTTCCATATAAATTTTAGGATTATTGATCTAGTTCTGTGAAAAATGTCATTGGTATTTTGATATGGATTACATTGAATCCACAGATGCTTAGGGTAGTATGGACATTTTAACGATGTTGTTTCTTTCTATCCATGGGCATGGTATAGCCTTCTATTTATTTGTATCTTTTTCAATTTCTTTTCAATGTGACATAGTTTTCTGAATACAGCTCTTTTATGTCCTTGGTTAAATTTATTTCTTGGTATTTTATTCTTTTTGATGCAATTATAAATGGGATTTTTTCTTAATTTATCTTTCTGATAGTTCATTATTAGTGTATAAAAATGCAAATGATTTCTGAATATTAATTTTGTATCATGCTAGTTTACTGAATCATTTATTAGTTCTAACAGTTTTGGGGTGGAATCATGAGGGTTCTGTATATATAGTATCATGTCATCTCCAAACAATGACAGTTTTAGCTCTCTTTTCCAATTCAGATGCATTTTTTTACTTGGCTGTTTTCAGTGACTAGGACTTCCAATGCTATGTTGAATAAAATTGATGAAAGTGGATATCCTTGTCCTATTCCTGATCTTAAAAAGAACACTTTTACCTTGTTCCCTTTAAGTATATTAGCTGTGGGTTTGTTGTATATGGCCTTCATTATGTTGAGGTATGTTCCCTCTATCCTCACTTTGCTCAGAGTTTTTATTATGAATGAACGTTGGATTTTGTCAAATGCTTTTTCTGTATCTATTGATATGATCATATGATTTTTATACTTCATTTCATTTATTTTGTTTACATGATGTAGCATGTTAATTGGCAGATTTTGAACCAACTTGCATCCCAGGAATAAACCTTACATGACGATGTATGTGATCTTTTCAATATATTGTTGAAATCAGTTTACTAACATTCTGTTGAAGATCATCAGAGGTATTGGCCTATAATTTTCTTTCTTTTTGTTTTTTGTTTGTTTTGTTTGTGTGTGTGTGTGCACGTGTGTGTGTGTGTGTGTGTGTGTGTGTGTGTGCGTCTTTACCTAGTTTGGGTATCCAGGGAATGCTGGCCTTGCAAAATGAGTTCAGAACTCTTCCTTCCACTTTAATTTTTTTGGAATAGTTTGAAAAGAACAGGTATTAGTCTTTCTTTGAATGTTTGGTAAAATTCACCTGTGAAGCCATCCAGTGCAGGACTTTTGCTTGTTAGGAGTTTTTTGATTTATGATTCAATTTCCTTAGTACTAATCAGTTTATTCACATTTTCTGTTTCTTCCTGATTCAGTCTTGGAAGATTATATGTTTCAAGGAATTTATCCATTTCTTCCAGGTTGTCCCATTCGTTGGCATAGAATTGTTCATAGTATTTTGCTTTGTGGTTATCATGAGGCTAACATAAAACACCTCATAGATAAAACAGTTCATTTTAAGCTAATAACAACTTAACTTTGATTGTCTATAAAAGTCCCACCCTTTTATTACCCTTTATATTATTAATGTCATAATATACCCTTCATATATTGTGTGTTTATTAACTATTATAATAGCTATTGTTATTTTTCATATTCTTTTCCTTTCACCATTATACTAGAGCTAACTGGTTAACATACCATCCTATTACAAAATTAGCCGTCTAAATATTTAGCTTTACCAGTGTGTTGTATAATTTGATAAATGTTTTCATGTTGCATTGGCACAGTGCATCTTTTCATTTCAGCATAAAGAACGATTTTCAGCATTTCTTGCAAGGCAGGTCAAGTGGTGATGAACTCCGTCAGCTTTTGTTTGTCTGGGCAAGTATTTATTTCTCCTTCATATCTGAAGGATAACTTAGCCAGAGTATTCTTGGCTAGCAATTTCTTTTCCTTTCAACACTTTGAATAAGTCATCCCACTCTCTGCAGGACTGTGGGTTTCTGCTGAGAAATCCACTGATAGCAAAGGAACTACAAAGGGAGTTCCTTTGTAGGTTACAATCTTTTTTTTTCCCCCCTGTCTGGTGATACTCTCTGTCTTAGATTTTTCACAGTTTCATTATATGGTGTCTTGGAGACAGTCTTTTTGCATTAAGATATAGGGTTATCTATCAGCTTTGTGAACGTAGATGTCCAGTTCTCTCCCCAGGATTGGGAAGTCCACAGCTATTATTTATTTAAATAAACTTTCTGCACCCCCTCCCCCTCTTCTTCTTGTAGAATCATGTTTATTCCAATTTTTGTTCTTTTTATGGAATCCCATAGATTATGGAGGCTTTCTTTCCTTTTTTCCATTCTTTATTCTTCTCTACGTTGTTTCAAGCTTCCTGCCATCTAACTCACTCTAGCTTCCACTTACTCTACTTTAATAAAGATGCTATCTGTTACAGTTTCCATTTCATTCATTAAATTTTTCAATTCCAGAATGATTTCTATTTCTTTGGTGTATATCTCATTTTGTTCACATATTTTTCTCTGATTTTGTTAAATTGTCTTTCTGAGCTTCCCTATTGCTTGTTGAGTTTCTTCAAAACAGCTTTTTTGAATTCATTGTCAGTCAGTTCACAAAATTCCATTCCTTTAAGCTGGCTTATTGGAGAATTCTTATTATCTTTTGATGATGACATCTTTCCTTGATTTTTCATGACCTTGTAGTATTGCATCGTTGCCTTTGCATTTGAAGTAGCAAACACCTCCTTAAATCTTTACTAGTTGCCTTCAGATGGGCAATTCTGTTTATTGGTGCTAATTATATCTAGTTTTAGCTGCCTTTGTGTGGCCACCTACTCCACTCTTCTTGCTCTCTCTTCTGGCAGAGTTCTTAAGCTTTTATGTCTTCTCTAGATCTTACAACTCACCAGTGTGGCTACTGGAAACTTCTCTTTTGTTTTCCAGAAGGCGGTGCGATAGCTCTTGTGTGTAGTCTCTCCCCTGAACACAGATCCTAGTGTTTTTCTGATAGCAATACATTTACTATACTAGCTCTCATTGCTGAGCCCAGAAGCGTATACAAGGAGCAAGCCACAAGGTAGGTAGAGTTATGGGTTCAGCCCTTGGGTATTGGGGGTGCCTGCACACCCAGTGGGGAGATTTTCAGGTGAGGTTCTCTCAGAGGCACATGGGAGGCCTTCCTGCTAAAGTGCTGAACAGGATCAAGAGGAATCTTGTTCCTTTAACGCCCTTTGATATTCTTATCTGTCTCTGTCCCATCTCTTACCTCCCACAGTCATGGAGGTCATGCCCCAATATTCTGGGTGCTGCTAGAAAGCAATATGTATTTTGACCCCTGTCTGACACAACTGGGATACCTAGGCACTGACACACCACTTTCCATTTCCCTCACTGAAAGATCGCCACCACCAGATACTTCAGCCTATGTACTGTCACCAAACTCATGTTGGACACTCTCCTTGGGAAGACTGGATTTCTACAAATTCTCTCTCATCTGTGGGTATACGCCCAGGTCAGCACTCTAAAGGTGTTTTTCCAACCATTGGCAGATGGTGGGCACAACTTTGCTGGCGCTACTGCTTCCACAGCCCATAGTGAGGTCTTGTGCCTATTACAAGATACAGGGGGGCGAGACTCCTTTCACATCCTTTGGTATATGCTGCTACATCCCACAATTCCCACAGGGGCACTTTTGTTTCTGGATATGTGTCTGATTAGTTGTTTTAAAATGGGGACAAAAAGGAAGAAGATCTGCCACCATGATGCTAACATCTAGAAGTGCGTATTAAAGGACAGGGAAGTAAATAAATATCACAAAAGGCCCTAAGAAGGAGTGACAGAGACAGTAAGAAACGTATTCACACAGGTTCAAGAGAAACTAACTAAGGAATGATAAATGGTGGTACCATTCTGTTTTTAAAATAAACATCAAGCTATCAAACTCATGTATATTTTCAAACAGCAATTCCCAGCGTAATACTCTCCAAGCAATTGATTCTGTGTAATAGGAAGTGTCAAAAGCTAGGCTTTTAAGTTGCAATTCCTATGTAGGGAAGATGTTAAGAAAATTCACCTTCATTGGCTGATGTTAGTTTTGTTGTTGTTGTTGCTGTTGTTCCCTCACATGAGAGACTGCATGTGAGGTGATGGTTAGCTTAAGGTTAAGAGAGTTCTCCCTCGCCTCATCCCCGGTAGGGGAGATAAGAGGTGAAGCAGCTTCTTTTTGTCTGTTTCCCCCGCATCGGCAGATAAGGTGAAGAAGTAACTAAGTTATATCAGAATGACATGACAGCTACGTTGCAAGGCTTTGGAAGGCCTTGGGCCGATGGTCCCAGGCAAGAATAATGTTTGTCCAAATGAACAGGCCCTTCAGCCAAATAAACAATATTTTTATCACAGTAACTGCCAAACCCTCCCAGAACTGACCATTCCCTGAGGGGGAGGCAGAAACAAGGAGCTTGGCTCTAAGTCACATTAAAAAGAGATATAAGACAGGTCTCAGTTTGCAGTGTGTTCATCATCCACCCTTGGTGAGTCTTCATCATTCTAGCATGCTTGGGAGTTAGCAAGCAGCAGTGGGAGACACCGCGGTTTTTTCCAGCCGCAGATCTGGCAAGGTTTTGATTCCTGACTTTTCCAGTGTTGGTTCCCCATTTGGTTTGGTGAGCTTCTTTGGGGTATCATTGTTAATATATATATGGGTGTGTATATGGATGTGTGTGTATGTATGTATATATATATATATATATATATATATATATATATATTCCTTACCTGCCTTTACTTTCTGTCATTAGCACAATCTATTAATTGCCTTTGTCTTTTGCTATTGCATATTGCTAAATAAATTAATTAGATATTGCTAAATAAATTAATTAGTACCTCTCTAGTGCGTGCTCTTCTTTCTTTTTCCCACACGACGTTACACCCTGGAAACTGAAATGGCAGTCCATGTTCAGAACACCCACAAAGAAGTCACACACACACATTTTTAAGCAGTGTTAAAATGTATTTGTTGAAACAATGAAAGGAGGGGATGAAAAAGCCTTAAAGACTTGCATCTTTACTACACTAACCCTGTTGGCAAATGTGGCTGACACTTCTTTAGGGCACGACACAGGCTAACTGAGTATCTTTTGTTTTCACAGCCATGGACACAGCAAAGTCCACCGCTGATGAGCCCCTTCTTAGAGGCAAAAAAGGGCAAGATCTCCAACAGATGCTGAGAGACGTAGGACTGGCGGTTGAGTACTGGTTGCCCAAGCTGCAGGAACAGCTGGGTGTGACCTGTGCCCAGGCCTTACAACACCTAGAAGACAAAGACCTCCAGCAGCTGAAATCCCAGGCACAATATCCCTGGGAGAAAAGGGCCCTGGAGAAGCTGCTTAACCTGTCACACTCAAATAGTCTTTCAGAGTTCCAGGAGTATCAGGTGAAAATGATAAAGAAAAAGCAAAAGAGGGCAGAGCAGGTGCTGCAGGAGCTAAAAGACTTACTGTCAGAAGGAAGACAACAACAAGAAGAAGCAGTGAGGAAAAAAGAGACAGAACTGAGGCAGGCAATGGAGATCCCCAAAGAGTACTGGCCACCCCTTGAAAAGTGCCTAAGAGAAGTCATGGAAAACATGCAGAGACAACTCAACCTCATGGAGGGGACACTGTCTCACAGGCAAAACCTCCCAGATAGAGATCTGGTGAGATGGGCATCTAGAGGACTGGCCCTGCAGGGAATTTACAAAACCAGACACCAAAGGGACCTTATAGAGAAGAGAGAGGAACTACTCAGTGTCCCCAAGGAGTTCTTACTCTTTGGCCCAGAGCAGGACACAAGAATGGAAACAAAGGAATTTACATCTTCTCAAGCAGAATCTATGTTCACCCAGACATTACAGAAGATGGGCATCAGCGTAACTGCTCGAGCCAAGGGCGGCGGTTGGGGATTTAGCTTGGAAGCTGGTATGGATTACAGCAAACATTCAGAATCCAAGGAAACCCACCAATCGCGTTCTGATCACTCTTATTTCTGCTCTACCAAGTTCATCTATTTCCCACTCGCCTCCTTCCACTTTCGCATTGATCAGCTCCAGTTCTCCAAGGCTGCTCTAGAGGAATTGAAATGCATTCAAGACATCCTGGGTCTGCCTGCAGGCCCAGACAGACTCCCCTTGCTAAGGCCCAGGGCTAAAGCTTTCTTCCGCAGGTTTGGCTCTCATGCTAACCAGGGCCCCCTGCACCTGGGAGGAATCTACTGCTGGAAAGCCATTTCAGAGGGTTTCCGAAGTGAGCAGATGGCAGAAGTGAAACAGCAGGCAGCAGAGTCCCTGAATAGTTACATAAGGGGCAGCTACAGTGGCTTTGGAGTGAAAGTCCCTGCAGGTGTGGATGTGTCAGACTCTCATTCAAATGCATCCTCCCAAAACACAACCTGCCAAAATCTACAAACCAAAGTCCAACTATCTGTGGCCCACACAGGGGGCCCACCAGAAGCAAATAGCTTTCTGCAGTGGAAAGCTGGCCTAGTTGCCAGTAATCAAACCTGGTGTGTCATTGACCGGGGACTTCAGCTGGTGCCCATTTGGGACATCATCCTCTCCAGTCACAGAAGGGATTTTAAGGATCCTCTTCAGGTAGCTAACTTCCTGAAAGACAGCTACACTGCTCTGACTGGCCTCACTGCCCACATCCAGGATGGAGAAGAATTATTGAGTGTTGGGAAGGAGGCTAGGGTTTTCCTAGAGGAAGTGAAATCCTGGGAGGTATCTGATCCAGAAGAGCAGCTTAAAAGGCTGATAAATTTCATGCAAATGTTGAGTCAAAAAATTAAAAGTTATGACATTTGGGTTAACATATGCCTCACAGATGCGGCTCTGCAGAATTTTCTGATAAACACTGTTAACTTCTGCAAAGACTCTTCCATTTATAAAACCAAATTTATTAAATATCAGTTGCGCAGCCTTTTGGATCCTCACATCTACAGGGTGACAAACTTTCCTCAGGCTCATTCCATCATGCAGTGGGTCTTCCAGTCAGACTCAGAGGGAAAGCATATCAACATCTCTGAGTTTTCTGAATTAATTAAAATCTTAAAGGAAACACAGAATGACCTCAGGGAAGTGAAGGCCAGATCTGAGTCTGCAGAAACAGTGGAGGAAGCTCAAAGAAAGGCCACTTATGAGGTGAGCTTGTCTCTTAGCTGCTTCTTGAATTACCTCCAGGAAACAGAGCAGCCAGACACACAGCTCTTGCTACTTAACATTGCAGCTGGTGCAGGATATCATGTGGGAAACCACTCTTTTCAGTATCTCCTGGGGTGTGATGAGATAGACTTCCTACTGAATGAAATGCAAACTGCCCAAGATAAATACCAGGAGCTCAAAAATATTTGCACCTACAGAGCTCAGGCATTCCTGATACTCATAGGTCTTACAGCTACTGCAGGAGTCACAGCTGTGTCTCCAGAGGAGAAAACACAACGCTTGGCATTAATAAGACAACACATGGGCCAATCTTTGCCTAAAGAAGTTGTACACGTCCTCACCAAATTTGAAGAAGATCATAATTGGAAAGACCTAGAGGGAGACTTGAGATTGCTCATTGACGGGAATTATGAAGCCACCACCTCTTCACTGCAAATGGAGGAGGTGAGAAAAAATTTGCAAAGCATCTTCCATGAAAAGAAAGTGCCCCATGAACCACATGATAATGAAAACAGCAAATGGGAAGTCATAGAAGATGGAGCCTTCCAAGAGTTACTCCAGCGTTTAGGCCTAGAATGTTACTATCCGAAAAGGATGAGCAGAGCTAACTTCCATCTGATCTACAAGGCTTCTGTGTACAACAGCCAGCCCAGTTCTGAACAGGAGCTTCCCTTCTATTTCCTGGAGAAGCTACTGATGCTGGATTATGGGCTGAGACACCTGGTCTTCAGAGATGACAGAAACACACAGAATGAAGTCTATCCAAGTGCCTTGAATCAAGAAAATGAGGCTTTTGATCCATATGAAGACTTGTTTGAAGACACACAGGCTCCTGCTAATCCTTCAGCCACTAATCGTAGGTCCCATATTCATCCTATGGATATTCAGATGGCGATTCTTCACTGTGCAGACAATATTGCCAGACAATATATTTTGGCAAAACTTGCCATTTGTCAGTTTGCCCTCCCCTTTCTCATACCAAATCCCTGCAGTTCTGATATTGAATTCTCTCTCTGGTCTCTCCGTCAAATTAGAAGGAGCTGGCATGAAGCCTGGAAATCAACAAAAGAAGAGAAGAACAATTACAAGAATAAGCAGATGTGTTGTGTCTCTACCCCCATTGTGTCTTTTATTAGAGTTGGAAATGGCTTCTCTGCTTCCAAATCTCAGATCATGAACTGTCTCCTCAGTAAACGTAAACATGATATCTTTTTTCACCGACACTGCAGAGGGAGCAGCAAAGACTGTCTCCTGATGGGGGGTGTGGTGGAAGTCTGCTGGTTCTGTCCTGGGGGGGAAGATGAGGACAGATTTGACAACTGCTTGACCTTCACCAATCTTCATGGAGACGCAAAAGAACATAAGAAGCAACTCACCTTCCTGCAGGAGGTCTCTTCTCTCATTGTTGTCCTCATGTCAACTTCAGATGACAATAAAGAGAACCGGAAAATTGTCCATGATCTGAGTCAGTCACCAAGACCTCTGATCTGTTTGCTTGATAACAAAGAAAAAAACATGGCCAATAATTCTAACCAGAAAGTGGTCATTGGGATCAGGAACAGAAATGAGGCGGAATTAACAGAGGAACTCGCGACTACAATCAGACGTTTGCTAGAGCTCTCACACACTGCTCTGAGCATGGAGGACTGTTCCCAGATTGCTCACAAGCAAGGCTTCTTTATTGATGAAGACCAGAGAGATTGCAGGGAAGCCAAAGAAAAGGCAGAGATCCTAATGGCCCTTCTGAAAGAAAAGAAGATATCTCAGGTGAAGGAAAACTTTCTACCCCTTCAAGGACAACTGTGGCACCTTTGGTGTAAAAAGGACAAAGAACTCTATCACCTCAGAGAAAAGGGGAATCGGAGCATTGAACAACACAAATGTGAGATTGAGACAGAAAAACAAAGTATACGGCGCCATCAGTTGACCAAAGCCTTTCCTCTCAATGATTTAATGCGCTCTGTCCTTGAAATTCTCCAAACACATTCAGAAACTCACAGCACACTCTACTTTTTACTATGGCTGAGTATGTTTTTGAACAACCTGACTGCAGGACACTTGGAAGAACTGAATGAAAAGCAAAAGTCTTTGTGGTCATGTATACAAACAGAAAAGCAAAAGGCACCAAATAGCAACAACCTGAAACGTTGGCAAAATAGGATAGAAGCTATCTCCGTAGAGATTAATGACTGTACCTTGGGAATTGAGCAACTTCTGAGAGAGGTTGGCCAGATCTATGAAGCTCTGGAAGAAGCTTGTTCCACAAAAGATACCATTTTTCTCTCCCTTCCCCAGATTGCTGCAGATCTAATGATATCTGGTGTTTCCACTGAGCTGATGGATGGGGATGCTTCCTATGTACCTCTAAAGTGGGTGACAGCTGTTTTTGACAAGCTCTCTGAGAAACTTGGAAACAAACGACTTTTTATTCTCTCTATCCTTGGACTGCAGAGCTCAGGGAAGTCCACCCTGCTGAATGCACTCTTTGGGCTGCAGTTCACTGTCAGTGCTGGGAGGTGTACCCAGGGGGCCTACATGCAGCTCCTGAAGGTGGAGGAGACATTCTCAGAGGAACTTGGCTTTGATTTTGTGCTTATTGTGGATACAGAAGGGCTTCGGGCCCCAGAACTGAGCAACAAATCCAAGAATCGTGACAATGAGTTGGCAACCTTTGTCATTGGACTTGGAAACTTGACTCTGATCAATATTTTTGGAGAAAATCCATCAGAAATGCAAGATATTCTCCAAATCGTTGTCCAAGCCTTTATGAGGATGAAACAAGTAAAAATTTCCCCAAGTTGCCTCTTTGTCCATCAGAATGTGGGGGAAGTTACAGCTAAAGACCAAACTATGAAAGGACGAAGGCGCTTAGAGCAGAGACTGGATGAAATGGCAGCAATAGCGGCTGAGCAAGAACAATGCTCAGATATAACCCGCTTTAGTGATGTCATTAAGTTTGATGTCAATACTCATGTCTACTACTTTGCTCACCTCTGGGATGGCAATCCCCCAATGGCCCCTCCTAATCTTCGCTACAGCCACAACGTCCAGGAACTGAAAACTAGAATTCTTATGACTGCAAAACAGGAATCCAGGGGAAGCATCATGAAGATATCAGACTTAAAATCACGAGTTCAAGATCTATGGAGAGCCCTGGTGAATGAGAACTTTATTTTCAGTTTCAGGAACACCCGAGAGGTCATGGCTATGAGCAAATTGGAAACCATGTACAACAGCTGGACCTGGGAGCTGAGGAGCCATGTGCTAGGCTTACAGAACCAGCTGATCAACCAGGTTCAGAATGGAAAACTCCAGACACTCAGTACAAGCACAATTGAGGTTCCAGTTGCAGAAAAATATGCAGCCATCAAGCAAGAACTTGAAAAATATTTTAATGAAGATCCAGAGAGTGAAATACTGATTCAGTGGAAAGCAAATTTTGAAAATAAGCTAATGATCCTTAAAGAGGCACTTACTTTAGACAGCCAAAGAAAGATCGAAGGATTTATAAATTATAAAAAGAGTCAGGAAAGACTGGATAATGAAAAGTCTCATTATGAAAAAGAATTATTAGAAAAAAGCCGAATATTGGCTTCAACGGTAAAGGACAAGGAACTGAGTGATGAAAAGTTACATGAGAAATTCAATCAACTTTGGGAAAAATGGGTCTATGCTGTGTCCTCAACTCAGCCTCCAGTCACAGAACCTGACATTGATGTGGATGCTGAAGGCATCCTTTTGGAATATTTTAAAAAGGAGAGAGACTTGGTGAACACACTGAAGAAAAATTTTGGAAAAATATTTGAAATCAATTATGATGAACATGTCAAAACGAATAAGAAATTTTACATATATTCAATGTCATTAAGTGTCCATGATAAGGAGTCCATAGAGAGGACCACTGAGCTCATTACTTCAGGATGTACTGAATACATTAAAAACATTCAGAGGCAACAACATGATTACAGTCCAAGCTATTTCCATGAAATCCTGAAAATAATAGAAGAGGTGATGAAATCAGCCCCCACTGAGGAAAGATACACATTTACCAGTAAATATAAAATTGACTTATCTTTGTGTTTGTTCCGAAGAGCAGCAGAGAATTTTAAGGAGATGCACAGGGCATTCAAAAGAGCAAATGATCCTGTAAACTATCTGGAAAGCAAGAAAGATGATTTTTTCATGAGTTTTAAGATCTCTTGTCAAGGAGCAACCTCAATCAAAACATTTGTTGATTTTTTGTGGCAGAAACTCACTCCTGCTGTCTCCACTGCCATATTGGGAAAAATGGCTCCTCTAATTGCTGGAGACATGCGAGCTAACTGCTCCGCATTCAATGGAAACAGGGCTAACCTGGAGAAACACATTCTTATCTCTCTGGCAGAAAAAGAAGATTTCGATGATTACCTGGAGTACCTTCATAAGCCAGAATCATTTTTTAGGAAATACATTCAAAACCGTTTCAAAAGATATTATTTAGACAAAAGAAGTGAAACAATGAAGACTTTTTTAAAAATAAGTTTAGATGACATCAAGAATGTCATCCTGTTAGCTATTCATGAATCCACAGCAATAGCTAAAGATAAAAGCAGCACTGTGTCTGGGTGGTTGGATTTGTTCTGTGATCACCTGGGAAGTGACTTGATCTTTCCACGAAATGAATTGAAAGGCATTGAACACCAGGAGATAAAAGATATTGAGTTTCTCAAAGAAACCATGACTGAAGCTTTGGATCCCGCAATGAAGACAGTAGAACAGAAGTATTTGAGAATGTCTGTATTAGAGATGATTCCTGAAATCCAGAAAATGCTCTGTGAACAACTCTGTGGCTGCTGGAAACAGTGTCCCTTCTGCGGAGCAATTTGTACAAACACAATCCCCACTCACGACGGAGACCACAGTGTTCCCTTCCACCGTCCTCATGCTGTCAATGGAATTTCATGGTATGAAACAGACGATTTTGTCATTGATACCTGTACTAGTTTGGTAGCAAGTGACAGTTCATTAGTTTTGAGTGATGACCACAAGATCCCATATAAGAACTATCGACAGGGAGGAGAAAAGTACGCCAAATGGAACATCACCCCAGACTCATCCACCCAGCCATACTGGAAATGGTTTGTCTGTCACTTCAGGCAGAACCTAGAAGAAAAATATAAGATGAAATTTACAGGTAGAGGTAAAATCCCTGGTCCTTGGCACAATATCAAAAAGCAGGATGTTCTTGATGACTTGAAAAAACAATGACCAAAAAAGAGTACCAGGAAGTGAACAAAAGAGTTGTAGTACCTAAACACTCTTAAGATACCTCCTCCTCACAGTGAAAACCTTTATTATTTCTATTTTTCGTATGAAACATCTAAAAATTTCATGAGTTGAAGATTTTCTGTTGAAAGGACTTCATTTTTCTTTGTCTCAATTCATTCTGGTTTAAAAACAAGTTACTAAAATATATGAACATATGAGAAAAATCAAATAAAATCCATTTAAAACATAATACCTACTTTATATGTTAAGCTATTATTCAGAATGTTCTTTTATTTTAAATATATATTATATAAAGTCTCAGAGAAAGTCATCCTCATTGAGGGAAATCAAAATCATTTCAGCCTGCTACAAATTTGTATAGATTAAATACATGATATGTCAAACCAATATATAGTTCTTGGCTGGAAGCTACAAATTGCCTTTTTTAAAATGTGTTTTTTTTCACCCTCTGAAATTGTGAGAAAAATTTACTAACCCTTGAATGAAAAAATATTCATGGAAAGTTCACGATTCCCAAGCATTGCGATATTTAGACACATTCTATTCTGGGAAAGAACATAAGAGATTTGACCAGGATAGAGCCTGCATCAATTCAGGAAAGATTATCAAGCAAATATGAAAAATAGAAATTAAATAACTGTTTTTTTCTCATTTAACCATCACCTTCTTCCCTGGCATCTTCTCAGTTCCCTGTGTATTCTTTTAAAAATAATATGGTTCACAGGAGTTTAACTATTCAAAGCCTGGTGCCTTGCACAAATCAAAGAAGGACTAGCTTTAGTACAAGGTTTATGACTGATTGAAAGGGCCATTTTAATCAAGGCTACAGACAATGTTTGATTTGGTTATACCATTAATGATTTTAAAAACTATTCCTTCAAGAATAAAATAGCAAAGATTATGTTGTTTTTAGGTTCTGATATTTCAGTAAGAAATTCTTTTTTTTGTATTACAATGGAAGGAAATGCTTATGTCTAAAACAGTCACCCTTGTGACTTTTCATACTATTCGAGTATGAATCAAAATAAAAACAAAAAGACACACTGAAGACACCAAGAACCTGAGAGGGGAAAGCAATCACCATTCTGCAATCTTACACCTTCTGAAACAATGACTTATGCTAGGTTCTCAAAGCTGACGATCTAAAGGAATCCCGATACAAAGAAGAAAATGTCTTCATGTTGGACACAAGAGCATCCACTGGCTTCTATTTACAGGCACACTCTCTACCCCTCCATGGCCAGTGAAAACAGACAATCCACGGAACAGCAGTCCAAACTTGGATCTTCAGAGCTGGGAGATAGCAGTGCTGATTCTGCTATCTTTGTACCTCAAAGGGCTTCAAGCATACTCCCAGTTTGAGGTCAAATGACCCATGTCTCCAGAAGAAATCCTGGGACAGAAAAATTATAAAGGATACAGGTGTTCTTCAGTAGTATAGCTTCCCTTTTGTTCTCTGGAAAATAGTCTCAGTAAGAGTTGAAAGGACCTAGTAGGTGCAATATGATCATGTTGAAATGGTGACAGAAACAGAACTGCTGCAGAGCACGGTGCCTGTCTCTCACATCACTGCACCTTGAAAATTGCAATATTCAGTTAACACTTGCTGAATGCTTTTTGTACTTGTTTAATGAATCCATAATATCTTTCTTATTATTATTAGTTTCAGGTGTTCTAACAAATATCTTATATCATATATTAACTTTGATTTTCAAGCAAAATTGTTATGTATAAATGAAAAATATCTTTGACAAATTCTTCAGGTATTTAAGCAGTGTGATTATTTGATAAGATTCAAAGGCTGTGCTCAAGAAATGAAAAAAAAACTGGCAAGAAGTAAATTGGGATGGAGAGAAGATGACTATACAGGAATAGGGTTTTCTGTGATAGTAGTGGAGAAACTAAAGCTGCCATCAGGTGGGGTCAGGATTAAGGGGATTACAGTGCCATTGGATTAGGGTCACTGAGGGAGGAGCCCTCAGGGCCAATGGAGTTGGGGAAATGGAGACAGTAAGGATGAGAATCACATGATCAGAAAGAGTGGGAGACACCGGGCCCAGGTGTAGGTACAGGATTAGAAGTGGCCACAGTTGTGAGGTCAGTAGAGATAGGACACACATGGAATGAGTCTCTCAGAGTCATTGAAAGTGGGGAACATAGAAATACAGGAATTGGGGGTCACCACATCAGTAGATATAGGGGATTTCCAGAGTAAGTTAAGCAACACATCCCAAGTGCAGTGGCAAGGAAGGAGTCACAAGGCCTGTAGGAATGAAGTTAGGAAGGTGGTGTTTTCTAAAACATGATCAAATCACATCAATAAGATGTGAGTTTCTTAAATGAAGATGAAAATTTGTACTGAGTTTTGAAGTAGGTCTCTCCCTCTCTCTCAGAGAGAGGACATAAATCTGAGAAAGCCTAGGGAATGGGGCGTGTTTTGGATAAAATGTTTGAGTCTCCCCCAAATTCAAATGTTGAAACCCTAACTCACAATGTGATTTAGAGAAGGGGGCCTTGGGAGATAATTAGGGTATGATGAGTTCATGAGGGCAGGGCCCTCATTATTGGATCAGTGACCTTATAAGAAGAGACACAAGAGACTCTCTCCACATGCATGAGCCAAGGGAAGGAATGAGCACACTGCAAGAAGGCAGCCGTCTGCAAGCCAGGAAGACAGCCCTCACCAGGAACCTAATCAGCCAGCATTTTGATCTTAGATGCTCCAGAACTGTCAGAAATAAATCTCTGCTGTCTATGACACTCAGTCTGTGGTTTTATGCTATGGCAGCCTGAGCTGACTATAGCAGGGTGTGTCTAAAAATTGACCCCCTTAAGTTTTGGCATGCTTTTCTTTGGGACTATAGGGAAGACACATGAATCATACAACTTTTTCCCCATTCCTCACTCTATAATTCCCTTTAATCACTCTAACCCTTCACCAAGGTCTGAAACAGCCATTCAGCCCTTCATGATAGTGCTGTGGTGCATGAGTGCACAAGGCAGTGAAGGAAAGTGTGTGCACCATCACTGACACTGTCAATGATAATTACTAATGCTGCTATCTTTATAGTAGTGATGCCTGTGAGACCTTGGATATGTTATTTAACTTCTCTGAGCTCAAGTGCCCTGTCTGTAAGATACTAGTACATTTCTCATGCTATTGTTGGGAAGAATAAATAAATTGTTATGGAAAAAGCATTTAGTACAGTGCCATACACTGAATAAGTATTCTCTAAGTTATTACAATGTTATATTACCTCCACCCAAGTTCCTTATTCCTTTGCTTTTGAGTAACATTTTATTACAACCACATTCATAACTTGAGATAGTCTCATCTGGCCCTCACTGGCAGGAATATTCAACAAGTCCTTGGGAAATCACAGTTGAGGTCATGGTAAGTTCTAAATAAGTGTGATTTTAACTTGTACCTCAAATGCCCATCAAAATATTGATGTCCTTTGGTACTTTATCATTAGTTATACCTATTTCAAACAGTAATCAACCAGTCAAAGGTGTAGAGAAGTCACGGTCACAATTCTTTAGCAGTATGGAGGATAGTGTGTGTTAAGTCCTGTAGTAAAGATGTTAAAGAAAATTTGCCTTCATTGATTGATGTGAGCTTTTGTCTATTAGCTTTTCTCTGTTACTGCATGTGAGGTGATGGTTAGCTTAGGGTTAAAAGAATTCTGTGCTGTGATGAGGAGTTGAGTAAATTCCCCCATTGGTGTCATTCTCCTGAGTAGGGGAGATACAAGATGATGTTGCTTTCTGTCTGTGTCGCCTGCATCAGCAGATGAAGTGAAGAAATAGCTAAGTTATATCAGGATGATGTGACAGGCACGTTGCCAGGCTTTGGAAGATCTTGGGCCGATGGCCACAAGCAGGAACAGTAGATGTTGCTTGTCCGGATGAACTAGCCCTTCAGCCGGATAAGCAATATTTTTATCATTGACTGCTGAACCCTCCTGGAACTTGCCATTCCCGGAGGGGGAGGCAGAAATAAGAAGCTTGGCTCTAAGGTACATCTGAGAAAATAAGATAGACCTCAGTTGGCAGTGTAAACTTTCATCATTTGATCATTTGTCATTGGTGATTCTTCCCCATTCTAACATTTTGAAGACTTCCAGCAACATGCAGCTTACAACACCAGGAGATGTCCTGACATCCAGCCGTGGACATGGTGAGGTCTGGCTGGTTCCCGGCCTCTCCAGTGTTGTTCCCCACAGATAGCCTTCTTGAGAACTTGTTAGCATTTTAGAAGCTTGTATGCAGCTTGCAGCTTGTAACATCAGAAGATGCCCTAACTTCCAGCAACAACAAACACAACAGCAACGGCAACAGCAGCAACATTCCTGAGAACTTGTTAGCATCTTGAGAACTTATATATAGCTTGCAGCTTACAACATCAAAAGACGCCTTAACTTCTAGCAACAAAAACAACTTCTAGCAATAACAACGACAACAACAATGACAACAGCAGCAGAATTCTGGGAACTAGCAAGCAACAGTGAGATGCCTGAGTTTCTCTCAGCTGCAGACCTGGCAAGGTTTTGATTTATGACTTTTCCAGTGCTGTCCTCCCCTGGTTTGGTGAGCTTTTGACATCTACTGTAATAGTTACTATCCTATAAAACTTATTACTGCTTTTGGATACTCCTTACTGATGTTGTTTGTATATTTAGCCAAATGATTTTTGAACAATAGTAAACATATGTTGGGATCTCTTAAACTTATATGTATGTATATTCCTTTGACATTACATTGGTATCAATGTATATAGTTTAGTCCTAACCACCTTTATTTTCTGTCATTAGCACATTTTTAAGTGCCTTTGTCTTTTACTATTGCGTATCGCTAAATAAACTGAATAGATATTGCTAAACAAATTGATTAGACATTGCTAAATAAATTCATTAGTCCCACTCTAGCATGTGTCCTCCTCCCTCCTTTCCCTGTTCGTCATTACAGTCCCTCAGAAATGAGCCTAAGACATAGATTCACGTCCAAGTGAATTATTAGAAAAGTTATCCCAATAGAAATTTAAAATGCCAAGCAAGAAGGGGAAAGTAATTTAAAGTAAGGGAATAAATTGGTAGGTACAAGTCAATTTTTCAGAGTTATGGAATGACAGCTTGCAGTTGAAGTGAAGAATACAACCTTGGAAGTTAGACTGGTTGGTTTTGCAGAAAGCTTCCACCATTTACTAGCTGTATGTCCTTGGGTGAGTTACTCAACCTGTCTCTGCTTCACTTTTTACCTCCACAAAATGAGGTGTGAGGACAACTTCCGATAATACATATGCCTGGCATAGAGTACGTGATCCAATAATGTTAGGTGGTTTGATACAATTTGCTTGAACAACAGGAAAGTGCTTTACTTACTATTCCAGGTTTATATAAAGTATACAACTCAGGAACAGTTAAATGGGAGAGATGTACAGGGCAAGGTATGTGGAAAGGGACGCACAGTTTCTGTGCCCTCTCTGGACATACTAAACTTCCTAGTACCTCAATATGTTCATCAACACAGAAACTCTCCAAACCTTCTTGTTTAGGGTTTTTAGTGGAAGCATGACTGACTAAATCATTGGACATTGGTAATTATGTCATCTCCGATATCACCCATGGGGATGGAGTAGGGGAAGTGCTGAAATTGTCACCCTCTAATCACTCTAATAACATGGTTAATTTCTCTGGTAACCACAGCTCATCCTCCAAAGTCACCTCATTAGCATAACTCAGGTATGGTTGAAATGAACTTATGAATAACACAAAATGCTCCTTTATCTCTATTACTGAGGATATTCCAAGGGTTTTCGGTACTCTGTGCCAGGAACCAGGATACAAGATGGTTTATTGTATTACATCACATAGGGGTTCTCTGTAGTGCTGTGGGAAGGTTCTACTCCCTTCTCCCAGCAGAAGCTATGAAATTTTACATTTAATATTTTTCTACAGGCTAGGATCTTTCTTCTTCAGCTGTCTCCCACACATTTCTTGGGATCACTTTCCTTCCTCTGCCAGACTAACTATTGTCACTACCAACACCTCCTCAGAGGCTTCACCTGGACTTTCATCAGGGCTACTCCAAGTCTTGGCTCACCCAGAATACTCAGATCCATCTGAGCACCTTCCCTGGGGGCTCTCAGCTGGACACTCAGAGTCACTGGGTTCCGAGGGTTGGGAGGTAGGAGCATTCTGCCTCGATGCAAGCATGAGGAGGTGAATTATCTGTGTAGAATTTAAAAATCGTAATAAAACGAAGTCAGTCTGATTCTTACCACCTTATAACAACGCTAACAGTGCTAGCGATATAATAACCCTCACACAAAAATCTTTGTCAAAGTTCTAAACAATTGCTAAAAAGTAACACTTTTTCACACTTATGCACTAAAAAATATTTTATGCTACATGGAAGTTAATTTGAAGAATTATCAGTTACTTAGTTGGATTCTTAATAAGAATTTATGATCTTTCAAGTTCACTTCAGGTGCATTTTGTGACTCCAACCCTTGCAGTAGAACACAGCCCTGCTTTTAAGGCAGTAAATTTAAAATAAACGATCTTAGTTGTATGAGACTTGATTTTTCTGGTTTATCTTTTTCTACTGATGTAAAGTTTCAGATGAGGTCAATCAGACACAAAAATATCTGCAAAGGGCCAAAATAAGCCTTGACCAACATACAATAAAACATTTAAAATTGTTCCTTGAACACCAGCCCACAGAAATTCTTAAGAAAGTCACTAACCATGCAACAAAATGTAAAAAAAAATGACATTAAAAAAATCCAATGTTGAATACTGCCAGATGACAACAGATGATCGTCTTATATGGCAAGGGAGAGAGGGGGTAAACGACAATGTTTGATGCTGTACATTTTCACCAAGTGGGCATTACTTCTTAAGCAATGGATCAAGTAACATCAGTGTCAATGTTCATTGTCTCCAACTTTTGCAGAAGATCTTCACAAGTTTCACCAACAGAAATTTATGATGAATTTTCAATTGTGGAGATTACTGAATGCTGCAAGAATCAATCCCAAGGAACCAAGGCATGGTAGTGTAATTTCCGGAATTTATTGTGAACTGTGATTTGTATAAATCTCTGCGAGTATATCCTTGTTTAAGACTTTTCTTAATTGTTATCTGTTGCTTCAAATGAGAGAAACTTTTCAAAACTAACAAGTCTTCCCTGATTACCTATCAGTGAAGACAGGGGGACCAATCTAAGTACTCTATCTACTGAACAGGAAGATGAGCGTATTACTTTCCTAGGGCTACTGTGACAAAGTGCCAGAAACAGGGCAGCTTAAAAGAAATTTATTGTCTCATAGTTCCAATGTGCCGGCTGGGTCATACATTCTTTGAAAGATCTAATGAAGAATCCGTTCCTGGCCTTTCTCTTAGCTTCCAACGGTTGCCAGAAATCCCTGATGATCCTTGGCTTGCAACTGCATGACCCCATCTCTGCCTTCTTGATCACATGGCGTTCTCCCTGTGTGTCTGTCTTCACATGGTTGTCTGCACTCTGAGTGTCTGTCTCTCCACTTGAGTTCTTTTATAAGGACACCAGTCATTTGGATTAGATGCCCACCTACTCCAGTACGACCTCATCTTAACTAAGTGTATCTGCAATGACCCTATTTCCAAATGTGGCCATATTCTGAGTTACTGGATGGAGGTGAGGTGGAGGAGGTGGCGTTGGGTTACCCCCCTTCTTTGGAGGGGGGTAAACGACAATTCAACCTACAAGAAGGAGGAATTTTGACAAATTCTTGGCAAATTTGCCGACACTAAGGCTCCGAAACTGAAACTACAATGTTATTGTATGTTACTTTAACACATAAATGTGTAAGTATGTTTTCTCCCTCTAAACAAAATACTGACGTAATTTTAAAATATTAATCCATCAGTTATATTTGAATGCTGTATTTTTTTTATTTAATTGGGATGATCATATGTACTTAACTCAGGAAAAGAAATTTTTCACTATCTGCGCTTTTCTGAACACTGCTGTTATTTGTTTCATTTCACCATTATTACCGACAATAATTTTGTCAAAATGACGCACCGTCAGACCCACCGGACCCCCACAGCTCAGGGCCAGGTGAAGCTGCCAGCCTATAGGAGCGCGACCCCTCCAGGCGCCTTTTTCCTCAGAGACTCACTTTCCCAGCAGGCTCCGCAGCGAAGCTTCCCATCGCCCTACAGGACACCAGACGACAGACGCACCTCAAGAGGATCCCGACGGCAGGTTCATCCCACACTAGGGGGCGCCCGGTTCCCTGGCCCGACCGGCAGCGCTCCGGGTGCCTGCAGCCCGCCCAGCTCGCCTCCTCTGAACAGGTCAACACCCTTTCTCCGCCCTCCCGCGGTTGCCAACGAGGCAGGCTCTGCTGCTCATGCGCAAACACGTCCACCACGCATTTAGGTACGGCGCATGCGTCCTCTCAAATCCGCCTCTCCGCGCCGTCTCCCCTGGAGTTTCCAGTTCCGGCCTCACGGGGAGACAAGCAGGTAACGTGCGGCTGTCATTGGCCGCCGCCGTCTCCCATGGTTGCGTATTCCGCTGCCGGGGCCTTGGTCCCGAGTCCCGCATCCACTTGTTGCGGACCTTGCTTACGGAACTAATGCGACACGAACGCATAGAGGCGTCATGGGCGCGCGTGGACGAGATGAGGGGTTACGCTGAGAAGGTGAGAGGAGGGGTCACGCAAAGTGGGTGAGGGGCGCAAAGTGGGTGAGGGGCGCAAAGTGGGTGAGGGGCGCAAAGTGGGTGAGGGGCGCAAAGTGGGTGAGGGGCGCAAAGTGGGTGAGGGGCGCAAAGTGGGTGAGGGGCGCAAAGTGGGTGAGGGGCGCAAAGTGGGTGAGGGGCACGACGCTCGTCGCAGCACGGGTCTGGCTGAGGGGGCGGAGCCCGGCAGGACTTGGGGAAGGAGTGGGACCGCCCCCGGACGCCCTGCCTTAAGTCTGAATCCCCCACTAGCCAGATGGGTGCCCACTCCTCCGGCCTGTCAAATGGGAGACTGTTTAAGGCTGCGGGGTTAGGAGTGGTTTGAATTAGAGCGAAGCTTTGCTAGTGCAATGAATGGGTTGCAGTCCAGCATTAGAGGAGTAAGATGGGCGCCTCGTTTCTTGCTCGGGTTGGATTAGTGATGTTATGTCCTCACAGCTCATCGACTGTGGGAAGCTGGGAGAACCAACGAATGAGACATGCTCATGGCTGACTTCTGGCTCACAGTGAGTGCATACTATCTGCCATCCAAATTTCATCCTTTCCTCCTTGAGTGGGAGGAAGTTGTTAAGAGAAAGGGAGACAGGGCAGAATTAAGCCAAGGCACTCACTTATAGACAAATGTTGTGAAATACATTAGAAACAAATGTCTTAACTTGGTTGGGTTTTATGTGAATCTGAATCTGCACATCTGCCTGTAACTGACCCCACCAAAGTAACTGTTACTTTGGGTCTACCACACTAGAGGGTGGGGGAGGGGTGTGTGAGTGTGCGTGTGTGTTTGGACGCAACTTTTGGGAGTGCTGGAAGCTAAGTGTCTCTGCATTGGTGCCTGACTCTGCTCTCTTCTGGATAATTCTCTTCTAGGAGAAAGACTTGATCCCAAAGCTGTTTCAAGTACTGGCCCCTCGGTACCAAGGTCAGAATGGGGGCTACACGAGAATGCTGCAGATCCCAAATCGGAATAAGCAGGATCGGGCCAAGATGGCAGTGATCGAGTATAAAGGGAACTGCCTCCCACCTCTGCCCCTGCCTCGCAGAGACAGCAGCCTTACACTCCTAAACCAGCTACTTCAGAGGCTGCGGCAGGACCAGGAAGCAAGCATCCGCAAGTCCCACACGGCTCCAACACCAGGGATTTAACTGGAGCCAAAGTGTGTGTGGCCCTCATCAGTGCCCACAATCATAGGCCTTTGGAGCTCTTTTAATCGCTAAGAAGAAGAGCTAGAGTTGTGAAACGGACCATCTTAATGGAGCCCAGAACCTTCTGGGGAGCGAGATAACCCTCCTTTTGCACAATAGATAAAATTCCTTCTATGAATATATGTAAACTGATCTGTTTTTTTCTCCCCTTGGGATTTCTAACAAAGAGAATTATCCAAGTGCTCAGTCTCCGTAGGATAGTAAATTCACAGTGTATGTTTCTGACTCTTAGATCTGGATTTTGTTTGCTTAGAAGTTTTGTTTTTCTTAATGCCAGTTTATATGGGCATGAATCCTGTAATTCCAAAATGGCCCCCAAAGTTGACTGCGTTTTGACATCTAGCATAGAGACTGAGCCCCTCGGATTTCTTAGAGAAATATTACTTCCTAACAGGAGTTGGAGAGTGAATAACCTAGAAGTGAACCTTCCATAATAACCTGGTACCCTAAGCACCTTCAAGGAACTCGACAACCATTCTGTTTCTAAGCTGGATGACATTTTACCCTCATGTGCTCCCCTCCAGCCCTGAATGAGGAGAGGACCTGAGAACTCAGATGTACTACCATCCTGGCCAAGGGAGTAGAAGCATGCAGCAGAGGATTTTAGACTCCAAAATCAGCTGCTTCCTGTTGGGGTGGGGAGAAGAATGAAGGACAGGGTTGAAGTAGGAGGAGGATTAGGAAGTTAAACCTGGGAATTTCCTGGAAATTGTTTATTGTTGTCAAATCTGGGCCTCTCCAGGAACTCAGAAAAGAGAAATCTGGCTTCAGAATGGCCAGAGGATATGAAAAGTAGGAAGCCAAACGGGGCCCAGCCAGGCTGCCCATCCCTCAAGGCTCAGAGGCTTGACTAGTGTGGTAGTCGTGGGAAGACTTGGTGCTGTCATCCCAGCGGAAATATTTGATAGCAGGGCCTGACTGTTCACATATCCCTAATAGGGTGGGAAGAAGAGCTTTTATCGTAGGCTAGACCTTCAGATTGTATTGGGCCCACCAAACCCATCCATTGTCTGAGGTAATAAGGGTGAAGGTGGAGAGGTCACTGGTCTAGCAGATAGAGACTAGCTTCAGTGACAGGTATTCTGGTACTATTTCACTGCAGCTGCTCTAGTCTGACAGTACTCCCAACAGGGTTTTCCATCTCTCCCCCTGCTCCAGTTTGTCACATTATTACCAGAAAGCTCTTTCTGACATTACATCGCGAGTAGACACTCAAAGCACTTATTGAATAAACCTACAACTCTGAATGCCTCTCTCCAAAAAAATTCACCCCCTACCTGTCTTTACATGAACATTCACCTCAGCTAAATAACTTGAAGCACTTTCCTTAAACTTAAAACCACATCTTTAAGTACTGGTAACAGGTGGGTCATGGCTGACTCATAAGTT
The DNA here is from genome assembly GCF_057876585.1 of Rhinolophus sinicus. Taxonomy (NCBI): domain Eukaryota; kingdom Metazoa; phylum Chordata; class Mammalia; order Chiroptera; family Rhinolophidae; genus Rhinolophus; species Rhinolophus sinicus. Next base: position 144,133,818 of record NC_142514.1, on the reverse strand, counting down.
TTCCTCCTGGCCCCAGGAATATACCCATCTTTGGAGCTTTCAGCAGTTCCCTGAATGCTTATTAAGCATCTGCTAGTACCCAGCATCAATTTAGGCACTAAGGGATATAATCTTTATCAAAGTGTTTGCCGTATGTTGAAGCCCTGGGAGAGATAGTAGGGATACAGAGATGAGAAGAAACTCTCCCTTCAAGGAACTCACAATCTAATGGCCCACTCCCAATGCGACAGTGGCTCAAGGGACACTTTAATATTTTGGCACCCCCTTTAATAATGTGGCCAAGTAGGAGTATATGAATCCTAGAACTAACTTAAGGCTCAGGGATAACATGGGAAATAACACTACCGGTTTTCCTAATCTGGCCTGTAAATGGTAACTTTTCCCCTTAGTTGTTGGAATATGTCCTCAAGTCCATCTAGGCACCTCGTTAACAAATTGCAAACCCCTAAGAGAAGGGCCTAGATGCACTGGAATTCCCTCGCTACTTTCAGAGCTTTTCTGTCTTCAGATTCAGTTCTTTACTGCAAGGTTGACAGTTATTCCCACTCCTTTTAAAAAATAACATGAACTCTAGCCTCAACAGATCAGTGACACAATATAAGCCCAATATTCAGAGGAGACAAAACTACAAAAGCCAGGGACTCAACTGCAGGCAAATTAACAAGTCATGTTGAGTTTATTACCATGTTTCTGAAATCTGCAGTCACCTCTCTCCCTAGTCTGAAATTCAAGACGTCTCTATCCTCTGCAACGGCCTCCTAATTTGCTGGCCTCCAGACTATAGCCAGAGGAATAGAAATCTGACATTTAAATTCTCTGTGTGGTGATCTCCAGTGGCACCATCTTTCCTGAAAGAAGAGTCCAGATTCCTTACCGTGACTCCCCTTAATGACTACACATCTTCTCACTACTCCAGCTCCTTCCCTTGCCTCTAATTTTATGCTCCAGAAGCCTGGACGTCCTTATTTTGACTTTCCCTTTGCACAGCCCCGTTACCACCTTTCGTTGATGCAGCCTCTTACCACCGGGAAAGCCCTACTTCCCCTTTTGCCTACCTGACTTGTACACAAACTTTTGACATCTCCTGGGTGGCTCCTCTGACCATCCACACACCAAAGTTCATTACTTTGTGAATGTGGGACTACTGCAACGTCTCCATAATCCACTGAATTTATCACATTGTATTACAGTTCCCTGCAGTGGATTGGTTCCCACACATACATCCCAGATTAAAGGAGTTAGTATTTCCATCCCCTTGCAATTGATGTTGATGGTTCAGTGATGGACAGGCCTAAACTAATTTAATTGAGGCAGTGAGAATCCAGGCTCTGCTGGACAAGAAGAGTAAGTTAGTGTGTTGTTCTGAGTGCCATGGGGAACTGGCTTTAGGCTGAAGATGACACCGAATAGCAGGTCAGAACCATTAAAAGGAACTACATAGTAATATTTAGTGGTTATTCCCATGTGAGCCTGGGTTTTCTGTTAATAGCTACAAAAAATAATTTGATATATTATTAATTTGTACTGTACCTTTAGTGTTTCTCAAAAAATGTTTACTGTGACCCACTGATCAAAAAACATTTTACCTCAGAACACAATATTCAGATACATCTATAATTGAAACTAAAGCATTACAAAACATTTACCTTTACAAATATGAGTGTTATGCGGGGCGGCCTGCGGGGTCTCTGGTCCCGCTCCCCTCACAAGAACGCAGGATATGGTGAGGCCAAAAAGGAACACCCACAGAGCCATAGATAGAGGAGTCATACCACTACAGTCTCGTTGGCGGCTAGGTTGGAGACACAGGAAGCAGGAGCCACACGATCTGTAATCCACACTGCCACACTACGTGCTTGCCAGCCACCATCTTCTTGCTAGCCCCCATTTTCTGCTAGCAGTAGCCACGGCAGTTATATTAGTGGCCAATGGCTCACTGATTACAGCTGATGGCTAACTAGCCACAGCTGATGGCCATGCAATCACAGTTGATGGCCATTTACTACCTGAGCCACCACCTGTCTATGTGAGGCCGAGAGCCTGGAAACTGCTCTCTGGGGTTCTGTCCCCACATTCAACCCCTACAGGGTCTTGCTTCATAACGTACGCGATAAGCATCTTCTGCGAGGGGCTCTGTGCGAGGAGCCTGGAGGTGAATGCAATATCCTGGACACCACCAGTCTCTCTGGGCACAGCCAGGGTTTCTCAGGGCACCACCAGTGCTTCTGGGCACAGCCAGACTTCCTGGGCTTCTTAGGGTACCACCAGTCTTCCCGGACACAGCCAGGGTTTCTCAGGGCACCACCAGTGCTTCTAGGCACAGCCAGACTTACTGGGCTTCTTAGGGTACCACCAGTCTCCCTGGGCACAGCCAGGGCCTCTCAGGGCACTGCCACTCACTCTGGGCACAGACAGGCTTCCTGGACTCAGCCAGGGCTCTCAGGGCACTGCCACTCTCTCTGGGCACAGCCAGACATCCTGGACTCAGCCAGGGCTCTCAGGGCACTGCCACTCCTCTGGGCACAGCCAGACTTCCTGGACTCAGCCAGAGCCACTCAGGGCACCGCCAGGGTTTCTCACATTTTCTCGACGGTGGCCGGTCGAGACACAAAAGCAAACATCCGCCAGTTCCACTAAATGCTGGCATGTTCCCAAACAGTCAAGCTGTCCATTAAATTAGGGATAGAAGGCAATTCCCCATAGTCCATAGTCATTCGCCAGGGCTGTCCTGGGGGTGAGGGACGACCTTGACCTCACCCTCATCTCCCATGGAGGACTCAGCAAGCGTTTCCTCCTGGGACTACAAGTCCTGCATCCGGGCTGCCTCAGCAAGCACTTCCCAGCCCACAGGGCTGCAAAGACCTTTGCTTTCTCCGGCCCATGCTGATTGGAGAACCGCCCACATCTTCCCACCCCTCCATGGGGGTCCAGCTCTCCAGCAGCTGCTCCTCATGGTCTTCTTGAGACTGAGTGTTCATACTTCATACACACAAATTGCTCCACCGTCCTTGGAGAGCTTTGGCCAGCACCGTACCCTGCTCGTTGCACCATTTGTCATGCGGGGCGGCCTGCGGGGTCTCTGGTCCCGCTCCCCACATAAGAACGCAGGATATGGTGAGGCCAAAAAGGAACACACACAGAGCCATAGATAGGGGAGTCTTTTCACTACAGTCTCATTGGCGGCTGGATTGGAGACACAGGAAGCAGGAACCACGCTATCTGCAATCCACACTCCGCCACACTACGCGCTTGCCAGCCACCATCTTCTTGCTAGCCCCCATTTACTGCTAGCATAGCCACAGCAGTTATATTAGTGGCCAATGGCTCACTGGTTACAGCTGATGGCCATGCAATCACAATTGATGGCCATTTACCACCTGAGCCAGCACCTTTCTATGTGAGGCCAAGAGCCTGGAAACTGCTCTCTGGGGCTCTGTCCCCACAATGAGGCACACTAATATTGTATACTCTAGTTTCTAGTTCACTTTTTTTAAATGTTGGTCCCAATTCACTAAATTGATTTTATATCTCACTAATGGATTACAACCTACTCTAAAAACCGCTGATCTCAACCAGCATTAATTATGGTAACTCACCATTGACTGTGCAGGTAAAATCCAGACTTGTATCATGACACAAAGCCTTCTTTGACCTGGTCTCAGCTACGTCTCAGTACCATCTCCTACCATGATCTGCTTCCAGCCTTCATAGGACACTACTTGTTATTTTCTGAATATATCATACCTTTGTGTATGATGTTGCGTCTACTATAATGCTTACTGTTTTAAGATACCTCCTACTTGTCATTCAAAATCTGCTCAGAAGTCAGTTTTTGAGGCCTTCTCCGAACTCTGCCCTCCAAATGGGGCTATGTCCCTTCCTATGTGCAGTTACAGTCCTCAGGACAGATACCTTCCTTTCAAAGCATTCATCACACTAAACTACAACTGCCAGTCTACATGACTGATTTCCTTCACTCAACTGAGCTCCTGAAGCCAGGAAATGGGACTCATTCTTCTGGATACCTCTGTTCTTACCAAAGGACTTCATCATAATAGGTGCTCACTGTATGTTTATTAAATGAGGAGTAAATTACATGTTGTCCATGACATATTCAGCTCTCTGGCTGAGCTTTACAGAACAATAACATGGTACCATGTGCAGGAACAGTGCTAAGCTACACTGCTGAGTGTACAGGGCTAAAGACATGGGCTTCTTCCTCTCCAGGCACTTACGTGCTCATAATGACTGTCAAAAGTGTAAGCGTGGATCTAATTTATTTTCCACACATTTCATATACCAATTTCCTGAGATCTTTCCCACTAACTTACAGACAAAAAATACCTATCCATTTTCCAAGACTTAGCCAAAAGCTAAAGTAAGCTAAAATTACGGGTCTTTTGTGAAGTATTCACTGAATTCCCAAGGAAAGCGAGGCACTTTCAGTGATCCAATTTCACCCTTCACTGTAGCAAAGTCACAATTACAGTGAACTCCTTGAAGTTAGGGGCCATACTGTGTTTTGCCATGTGTAATGCGCATTGTTTTTCCCAAATTTGTGAGGGGAAAATAGGATGCACATTATACATGGGTAGCACCAATTCTGTATGTATATAAATGTTTCTAATTCTTATGCTTAGGAGTTAAATGTGTAACTCTAGAAATCAATAATGATATCTGTATGCATAATAATACCCTGGGATACAATAATCAGTTTTGTTGAACTTAGGACAAACCTGCGATGATGAAGAGTTCTGGCCTTCTATGATGTGTAAATATAAATTTGTTACCGGTATATAGTGTCTTGTACCTTGTATTTGTTCTTGTGTTTTGTAATTATTTGTTACATAAAATTTCTTGTACCATAACATGTTAAAAATAAATGCTAAAATTCCTTTATAATACAAAACACAAGTATGTAAATGTAAACAAAAATTTGAATTAAAAAATTAAAACGAAAGATTTTTTTTCCTGACTGACTGGGCAAAAAATGTGGGTGCGCATTATACACCGGAGCACATTATACATGGCAAAATACGGTATCTAATGCCACCCAATTGAGAACATGCAACAAAATAGGCATCTAAAAATGTCTGTCGACTGAATCAAGACATTGTGTCAAGTTCTTAGCCTAGCTTGGCATTTAAAGCTAATTCCTCCCTTATCCAGTTTCCTCTTACTTCATCTGAAAAAAATAACTTCCTGTAATGCTGGGTTCCCATTGTTCACTACTGGATAATGTCTGTTACCCTTAATGCTTTCCTCTTCATGTCTGTAAATACTTGGGCATGTTGTAATTAATGTCTCTGACTCTGAAACATGAATTTGTAGTTATACTTAAGATTCCCTAATAATAGAAATGGCCAGTGTGTCTGAATTTTGAGGAAAGGAGTTTAAACTTTTCTGACAGTATGTTTCTGATATTTTGCATTATGTTCCACAATGTATCAGTTTATCACAACATAAATATTGTACTTTAAACACACACACACACACACAAAATCTATCAAAACTGATGCTCTAGGAAGGTGAGCCTTGTTTGCACTGTGGCTTCACATATACCTCGGCACACTGCCATGGAGCCCAGCATGGGAAGCACAGCATTAAAGCTTCACTGCTGTTCACTTCAAGACAATGAAAATACAAAAGCTGTACCTAAGGATGTCACGGAAAACTGAATGTCATCGTCCTGACTTAATTTGTAACTGCTTTTCCTTAAAATTGTTTCAGAAACTTTCCTGCAACTTTCTTTTCATCCCAGAAGGATAAAAGAAAGATAAAATAGTTCGGTTTTGTATGAGCTGAGTTTGAGATTCCTGGGAGCATCTGGAGTTTGAGGACGAGTTCTTTGCTGGGAGGACAGATTTGGGAGTTGTCAGCAGTTAAAGCTAAGGAAATGGATGGGTAACTCACAGTATATATGTAGAGGAAAAAGAGGCTGAGGTCACATAGTAGGGGACAGACAGGATACAGAATCTGAAGGAGACTGAGAAATTGCCTTCTAAAGGGAAAGAGAACCTGCAAAATTCATCACAGTACGTTCTGCAGAGTCTTCCTTGTGCATAGGAAGCACTCAAAAAATAATTACCAAATATATTCAGCAAGTATATTCCTCCATTCAAAGCACTGTGCTAGTATAGAGAATACAGGGATGATTTTTCAAGGTCCAAATAAGACAATTGGAGGGATAGACCGTAAACAAATATATACAACATAATAAGACAGTAAGTATGAAAGTGGTGCACTCAAGGCTTACTGGAATATCAAGAAAAGTGAAGAACTTCAGAGGAAACAATGCTAGGGCTGAACCTTGAAGAATGAGTAGGTATTCATCAAGCATGGGGGAGAGAAGTGAGATGTGAGGGCATTCCAGACAGCAAGCTACAGGTATGAATGCACTGAATTATAACACAGTATGTGGTGGCTGAGAAATTCCAAGCAAGTAATTTGGTACAGCTGAGATTTAGTATTGGAGGGAGAGGTGGAGGAAATGAAGCAGGAAAACCAGGCAAGATCAAGTTACAAAGGACCCTGTAAGACATGATAAAGTGCTTGGATTTTATCCTGAAGACCAGGAGAAGCCACTGAAGGATTCTGAAATGAAGAGAAAAGGATCACATTTACATTTCAGAAAGATCATTATTGTAAGGGTGATATTCAGTAAATCAATAACGTAATTAGACTTAGCTAATTTGCATTTTAACTCATCACATAGCTGCCTATCTAGCCACTTGTAGTAAGACTTAACGTACAGTTAGCTCTACCCTGATAATTCAGCTGTGTCCACTTTGTTTCTCCCCTCACGATTGACTTAAGAACTCTGTTCTATTTCCTTTCTCAAAGCTATCCATACCTCTTTAATCCATGTAATTAACATAAAAACCTAAAAAGAGCAATTTCTTGTCAGGTACCCAGACACCAGAATCCAATTTGTGCCTTCCTTGCAGTTTTTACTGGTGACGCATAAAGGCCCAGCCTGCAATGGCCAAGTCTGAACCTGAGCCTCGAGTCCAGAGATATTATCTTACAACAGACCAGACCCCAGGAAATGATATCAGCTCTCACATCTTCCGGACCAACTTCCCCTTTCATATATTGTGGGGGCAAAGCCCCAGAAAGTAGTTTCCAGGCTCTCGGCCTCACATAGACAGGTGCTGGCTCAGGTAGTAAATGGCCATCAACTGTGATTGCATGGCCATCAGCTGTGGCTAGTTGGCCGTCAGCTATAACCAATGAGCCATTGGCCACTAATATAACTGCTGTGGCTGTGCTAGAGAAGAGAGAGAGAAAAATGGGGGCTAGCAAGCAGATGGTGGCTGGGCTGGCAGATTGCAGTTAGGATGGCTGGTTGCGGACAGTGTGGATCCAGCCTCCAGTGAGACTATAGTGCCGCCAGCGAGAATATACTAGTATGGCTCCCCTACCTATGGCTCTGTGGGTGTTCCTTTTGGGCCTGGCCACATCCTGCTTTCTTACGAGGGGAGCGGGAGCAGAGACCCCGCAGGCCGCCCCGCACGACATATATATATATAAAAAAGCCTAATCTGAATTTATGTGCAGCTGTCCACTCTAAGACTCTGTTCCCCAGCAACCCACCCTCTCACCTCCCCACCCCCAGTGTTTCTCTCCTTACTACCCGGCTGCCCCTGGCATCCTAACTTGAATAAAACTTTTCCTTGCTCTCCTACTTTTCTGAGTCTTGTGAGTTATTTCACCTTCTGCAAAGGACCAGGGGTAATTCTATGGCAGTACAATTATTGCATCAGGCTGGAAAATGGGTTAGAGGGACGAGACTGGAACCAAAGAAACCAAATAGGAGGCTAGTTAAGAAATCCAAGGTGAGTTGATTGAAGACCAGACTAGGCCAGAGGCAGGAGAGATAGTTGACAGATCCAACAGCGATAGAGCAGATAGAATACACTAGACATTGTGTGTGATTACGTGAGGTAAAGGGAGAAGTTAAGAGTGCAGAATGACACCAAGTTTCTACTTAGGCAGTTGGGTGGGGTAATGCCATTCATAGAGCCATTCTAGTAACAGAACAGCAGAGGAAAGGCAGCTCTGAGATTACTGTGATGAACTTAAAAACAAACTATTCATGTTAAGGAGCTATCTCATGAACAAAAAATATATGTAACAGTGTTGTGAGTCCAGAGAATATATGTAAGCTAGTAATGCACATGTGAGTCACACACACACACACACACACACACACACACACACACACACACACACGGGAAAGGAAGCAATTGGATTAGATGAGATTTCCAACAAGTAATACAGAGTAAGAAGGAGAAGGCCTAGGATGGAGCCAACATTCAGTGCCAGAGAGACAAAGGGAAGCCTTCTGATGACAGTAAAAAGGACACAGGTGTCTAAAAATCCAGGGGAAGAGGATGTCAAAACATCTATTGTAACTTCCTCCCCTGGTAGGTTGTGAATTCCTGTTAGCAGATTGTCATGCAGGGTGGCCTGCGGGGGTCTCTGCTCCTGCTCCCCATGCAGGACGTGGTGAGGCCAAAAAGGAACACCCACGGAGCCATAGGTAGGGGAGTCATACCACTATAGTCTCGCTGGCGGCTGGGCTGGAGAAACAGGAAGCAGGAGCCACACGATCCACAACCCTCACTGCGCCGCTTGCAGGCTCAGCCACCATCTTCTTGCTAGCCCCCATTTTCTGCTAGCGTAGCCACAGCAGTTATATTAGTGGCCAATGGCTCACTGGTTACAGCTGATGGCCAAGTAGCCACAGCTGATGGCCATCCCATCACAGTTGATGGCCATTTACTACCTGAGCCAGCACCTTTCCACATGAGGGTGAGAGCCTGGAAACTGCTCTTTGGGGCTGTCGTGCGGGGAGGCCTGCAGGGCCTCTGGTCCCGCTCCCCACATAACGCAGGATATGGTGAGGCCAAAAAGGAACACCCACGGAGCCATAGGTAGGGGAGTCATACCACTACGGTCTCACTGGAGGCTGGGTTCACTGGACGTGCGACCTGCTGTCCGTTTTGTCTGCAACCCACCGACGACTCTCTGTCACTCTCCTCCACTCTCCTCCGTAGCCGCAGCAGTTATATTAGCGGCTAATTGGCTAACTGGCTACAGCTGACGGCCATCTACTACCCGAGCCAGCACTCTTCCACGTGAGGCCGAGAGCCTGTAAACTACTTTCTGGGGCTCTGTCCCCACAGGAGCTCTGTCCCCACACAGATACTAGATAATTTTTATATTCTCAGACCCTAATGTTGAGCTCCAGAGGAGTAGTTTAATGAGTATCTGGACACTGGATTTGGGGATTAGGGTGTTGTAACGATGAGCGAGGGAAAAAGAAGGAGAAGCACACGCTAAGGGGTATTAATTTATTTATTTAGTAATATTTAACGAATTTATTTAGCAATATCCGATCAATTTAGTTAGCAGTCTACAATAGTAAAAGACAAAAGCAATGAAAAGAATACAATCACAAGAGTGTGTAGTGACAGAAGGTAAAAGGCAGTTAAGATTAAACTGCAGGTGCCTCCCAATGTTGCAAGCTGCATGCTGTCAAAGAAGCTCACCAAACCATGGGGAACAACACTGGAGATGTTGGGAATCAGCAAGACCTCAGCCAGACCTCACCAGATCCGCAGCTGGAAATCAGAGCTCCTCCTGACGCTGCAAGCTGCATACAAGTTCCCAGTGCCAAGGACAGAATAATGACGAATGATCAATGATAAACACCAAATGGACAACAATAACAACAAAATAACTCTAATGCCAACCAAAAGACCTCATCAAGTCCGTGGCTGGAAATGGGGGTATCCCCCAGTTCTGCAAGCTGCATGTAAGTTTAAGTTCCAAAGCACTGCCATCGCCCAGTGTTGCAAGCTGCAAGTTTAAGTTCCAAAATACGGCCATCCTCCAATGCTGCAAGCTGTATTGTAAGTTCCAGATGATGTTGATGCTGAATGATGACCCTGAAACAATCCTCCCCTGAAAAGTAGGGCTGAAACAGCAATCCCCTGAAACAGCAATCTCCCTACCAACTGAGGACTCTCTTATGTATATACGTATTTCTTTTGATGTACTTTAGAGCCAAGTTTCTTGTTCCTGCCTCCCTATTTCTGTTTTACTCAGCTGAAGGGCCAGTTCATACAGACAAACACCTGTTCTCGGCTGGGAACATCGGCTCAAGGCCTTCCAAACCTTGGCAACGTGCTTGTTGTGTCATCCTGATGCAACTTAGTTACTTCTTTACTTTATCTGTTGATGCAGGCGAAACATTCCTGTCAGGAATGAGATGAGGGGGATTTCTCTCACCCTTAAACTAAGAATTATCTTAACCCTAAACTAACCATTACCTCCCATGCAGTGTCTTATGTGAGGGAACAAAGAGCTAACCATGACCTCATGTGGGGGAGACTAACATCATCCCACATGAGGGAAACACACAAAAACACAAAAAGGGAAACAGATAAAAAGCTAACATCAGCCAATGAATGGGAATTTTCCTAACATCTTACTCACAGGTATTCATTGTTGACCCCTGAAAGAGCAGTATCTTGAGACGGGCAAAAGCAGAAACCAAAGACAACTCGAGAAGTTGGGTGACAATAAAGAGAAGATAGGCCAGAGATAGCAGCACCTTGAGAGGAAAGCACATTTAAAAAGTGAATTTTGAAGATCAGTATATTTATTTTTCCTATGGTCTAAATATCTGTGTCCCCTCAAACTCATATGTTGAAATCCTACTGCCCAATGTGATGATGTTGGATGGGGCCTTTCGATGGAGTCCTCATGATCAGGATTAGTGTTCCTATAAAAGAGACCCTACAGAGGTCCCTTGTCCCGTCCTACATTTGAGGACACAACAAAAAGCCACCAACTATGAACCAGGAAGAGGGCCCTCAGCAGAACTCAACCATGCGCGCACCTTGATCTTGGACTTCCCAGGCTCCAGAACCATGAGAAATAAATTTTTGTTGTTTACCTACCTTGGTTTTTTATTATAGCAGCACAAACATACTAAGACACTTATTTTATAATAAGAACTTTGCCAAGTCCTTAGTCATGGAGACAGATACTTAAGGGTATGTGTACATTGAAGGAAAAGTCCAAAATCATGTGTTGAAGGAAAAGGGAGAGGGAGGAGAGCTTTCTCATTCACCAGTGTGGTTTCCATGGCTCCTCCACTTTTATGTAAAGTCCCTCGTCTTTTAGGACTTCGCATTGGTTGTACCACCTCCTTCTGGTGGTCTTGGCCTTAGCTGCTAAGGCGTAGACCACCTGCTACCCCAACCCACAGAAAGTAAGTTGGTAAGTTTCCCTGTCTGCTTTTGAGGAGAAAACAGCCCAGAGCTAATCACAAAATGAATCATTAAATTCACTAAAAGACCTAAAAGGATGGGCTAGAGTGACAGACAGAATATCATTAATTCAAAATATGACTGAGAAGTCAACATGGAGCTAGCAGAGACCTGCTACCATCCCATTTATGTGCTTACCCTACCCATGTGGATGCCCCATTCAAGACTCTGGCCCCATAGTTCTTTATTGTTCTCTCCTCCTGAAACCCATCTATCCAATCGACTCTGTTTACTAGGTCTTTCACCCTTTCATGACCAGATCTACTTTACCTCTGCAGTTTTACCCTCCAGAATCTCACTCTGAAAATACACCTTCTTGATTGTGGCCCTCTCATCCCCTTGCACATATTAAACTTTCAAGCTTTTGTACCTCCAGTCCTTCGAACTTTCTCTTTTCTCCCTGTGTGACCAGGACTTACTTCCTTTTCAACCGGTCTAGATGTCATGATCCAACATTTCATCCATTCTCAGGGCAGCCCCTATTCAACCCCATGTCACCCTCTCCCACCCACTTACTAATCACCAAATTTCTCTACTCCTGTGCCCTCGTCACTGAGAGTTCCTATGAACAAAAAATATCACACAGCCATTGGAATTGGAATCAACAGAGCTGGACCCTGAGCACAACTCAGTAAGCCTGAATTGTTTAATCCTGTCACCTCTTTGAAGCCTGCAAACTTTCTCCACTTTTCTTGAACTCTTTAAATTACCATCTCTTACTATCAGCAATTAACCTCACCTCCTACTTCTCAAAAAAAGGGTGGGGGTAGGGGAGACTGTAGGCATAGTCTTCTTAACTACCGACCTTCCTGATCCCAGTTTCTGCATCCAGAAACCAGGCAATTAGTTGAAAATGTTTATGAAAGACAGTCGCCCAATGATATAGCTACCCAAAGGTCACTTCACCAAAATTTCCGATTTTATCAACATTAAAAATATTTGCTTTTAAATACCAAAATCCAATTTGGTGAAATTATCAAATTCCCCCAAAATTTGTTTCTATTAATATTACTCATAAAGTTTGTAGAAATTGTGTGGTGTGAAAAGTGTAATATCTTTATGGATTCTTTTCTGTTTTTAAGTTAAATTCGTTTTTTAAGTTTCAATTTAGTTTTACGAAAGTCTATTTATGAGATAGTTGTGTACCAGATTTCAGTCAAACTCTGTTGAATGTCATTTTGTATGTGACACTCATTTCAGACACTTAGGATTCAGATGCCTAAGACAAATAGATAATACTCATTTCATGTAGCTAATTAACAAATCTATGAGTTAAACATAGTGCTTTGTAACTCATTTTATGAGGCCAGTCTTGCTCTGATACTAAAAATAGGAAAAGACATCACCAGAAAAGAAAAATACTGGTCAATATCTTTTATACATATATTATGTTGCATATATATGGAAAATTCCTCAACAAAATACTAGCAAATTGTATCCAACAGCATAGAAGGATTATACACTGTGAACAAGTGGATTTATCCCAGGACTGCAACTTGATTTAACCATTCTTAATCAAGTAATGTAATACACCATAACAAAACAATAGAATTTTTAAAGCACATGATTATCTCAGTAGGCACACAAAAATCATTTGACAATATCTGTCAACTTTTCATCATAAAAACGCACAATAAACTAGGATTAAAGGCATTTCTCATCATAATAAAAGGCATGCATGAAAAAGCCCACAGTAGCATCTTACTAATATTAGAAAGACTGTAAGCTTTTTCTCTAAAATCAGGAACAGGACCAGGATGTCCATTATTGTTACTTCTGTTCATCATTGTATTGGAGGTTCCACCAGGACAATTAAACAAGAAAAGGAAATAAAAGACAGCTGCATTGCAAGTGAAGAAATAGTAACTATCTCTATTCATAGATGACATGATGTTGTGCATAGAAAAATCCTAAGGAATATACCAAACAACTATTAAAAGTAATGAATGAGTTCACCAAGTTACAGGAGATGAGAGGAAAGCACCTTGAGAGGAAAGCACATTAATTTTACACAAAAATAAATTGTAGAATTTCCAGTCAAGATGGTTCAGTAGGTACATTCTATGTTTACATACTCTCAAAACTACATCAAAATTAAAACTAAACTACAAAACAACTATCCTCAAGAATTGCCTAAAATCTTGCTGAACCGAAGCCATACAATTAAGGACATGCAGAAGAAGCCACCTCGAAACTGGTAGGAGGGGCAGAGAAATGGAACTGGTTGAGTCACAGCCACGTATGACCATTGAAAATTGAGAAGGATTATCTCGGTTGTGGAGATTCCACTGTAAAAGCAAGAGGTCCAATGCTATACCAGCCCAAGTTTCCAGTTACTGGGAAGAGAAGTCCCCATAATTTCTGGCTATGAAAACCAGTGGTGATTTTGACTGAGTGAGACAGAGGGTAGCTTGATTCTGAAGTGCTCCTCTTAAAGGCACCGGACATCGGCTTTCCAACAGAATCACTGGCTCTGATCTCCAGCACTAGGGCAGCATCTGGAGGGGCAGCACGGACATATGGTGGGGGACTGAGTTCTCTGGCTTCAGGAAGGGGCTGGTGGGGCAGTTTTCTCATAGACAGAGGAACTGGTGGAGGCCATTGTTTCTTTTTTGAGCCCCCCCCCCCTTCCCTGCAGATGCAGGCAGACGCCATATCAGAGTTTCCATCAAGCTGGCTGACACCATTGGTTCGCCATGCCCTGATGACTTAAAACCCTAACCCACCCAACTTTTGGGCACACCCAAGCTGCTTCCAATGGCTTTTTCATACAAACCACCTGCCTTGCCTCACACTATAGACTTTCCTAGGGTCTCTCAAAGGTTTGCAGAATCCAGGCAAGCAGCAAGTTCTGTACCTCTGGTTTACCAACCCTAAGCACAGAATGAGTGGAAGCCGGTCTAGGTTCACAGCTTGACCTCTCAAGGCACTTCTAACCATGGCATAGGCAGTGGCCAGCTGCGGATTTCTTTGTGGCTCCTGCCAGATGAATCTGGGTGGGGCACTGGCTGTAGCTGAACTAGACCTGCAGCAGGTCTCCTCCCGGGTGGCTTGGGCCTGGTGCCCTCAGCAGCCAGCTTTAAAATGAGCTGGAGCATCACCCAGTTGCCTCAAAGGATGACACAGTCAAGAGGCTAGTTGGGCAGGCACCAGATCCCTGCTGAGGCATATCCTGCACTATAGGGTCAGTCCCTGCACCACACTACTCCACTATAGTCAAGGCCAGTCCTCACAACCAGTGAGCCTGAGAGTGAAACTCTCCCATTGATGTGCAAATAGCAACCACGGCTCAACTACAAGAGAAAGGCATACACAACCCACACAAGGGATATACCTAGAGTACACAGCTCAAGTGACCAGGAAAACTGCGTCACTGAGCTCCACAGCACACCTACTACCTAAGGCCACTCTACTAACATTGGGAGGAATAGCAGCCTTACCTAATACATAGAAAAAAACACAGGGAGGCAGCCAAAATGGGCAGACAAAGAAATATGTCACAAGTAAAAGAACAGAACAAAGTTCCAGAAAAAGAACTAAACAAAATAGAGACAAGCAATCTACCAGATGCAGAATTCCAAACACTGGTTATAAAGATGTTCAATGATCTCAGGAATAACTTCAGCAAATAAATAGGATACATAAAAATGGAGATAGAAAACATAAAAAGAACCAGTCAGGAATGAAGAATACAATAATGGAAATGAAGAATACTTTAGAGGGAATCAAGAGTAGATTACATGACGCTGAGGATCAAATCAGATATCTAGATGATGAGGTAGCAGAGAACACTCATCAGAACAGCAAAAAGATAAAAATTCCAAAAAATGAGGATAGTTTAAGGGGCCTCTGGGACAATATCAAGGGTACAAACATTCATGTTATAGGTGTGCCAGAAGAAGAAGAGAGACAGCAAGGAATTGAGAACCTATTTGAAGTAATAATGACAGAAAACGTCCCTCACCTGGTGAAGGAAATAGATATACAAGCCAAGGAAGTGCAGAAAGTCCCAGACAAGATAAACCCGAAGAGGCCAACACCAAGACACAGCATAATTAAAATGCCAAAGGTTAAAGACAAAGGGAGAATCTTAAAAGCAACAGGAGAAAAGCAGTTAGTTACCTACAAGGGAGCTCCCATAAGACTATCAGCTGATTTCTCCACAGAAACTTTGTAGGCCATAAGGAATTGGCATAAAATATTCAATTTGATGAAAAGAAAGGACCTACAACCAAGATTACTCTGGCCAGCAAAGTTATCACTTAGAATCGAAGGACAGATAAAGAGCTTCTGAGACAAGAAAACGCTAAAGAAGTTCCTCACCACCAAACCAGTATTACAAGGAATCTTAAAGGGACTACTTTAAGAACAAAAATAAATAAAAAATATGAATAATCTAAGGGGGGAGAAGGGTGGTGGATGAGGCAAAGGGGATCAAATATATGGTGATAGAAGGAGAACTGACTCTGGGTGGTGAACACACAATGGCATTTATAGATGATGTAATACAGAATTGTACACCTGAAATCTATTTAACTTTACTAACAATTGTCACCCCAATAAACTGTAATAAAAAGTGAATAATCAAATGGCAATAACTATATACCTATCAACAATTATTTTCAATGTAAATGTATTAAATATTTCAATCAAAAGAAAGGAGAGCTAAATGGATAAGAAAACAAGACTCTTACATATATGACTTATAAGAGACTCACTTCAGATTGAAAGTCACACATAGACTGAAAATAAAGGGATGGAAAAAGATATTTCATGAAAATGCAAACAACAACAAAAATCTGGCATAGTAATGCTTATACCAGACTAAACGGACAAAGTCTAAAACAAGAGACAGAGAAGGACCTACTTACTAATCCCACTTATGGGTGTTTTTCCAAACAAGCCCAAAATGCTACTTCGAGGGGACATGCATATCCATATGTTTATTGCAGCATTATTTACATATGCCAAGATATGAAGGC
The DNA here is from genome assembly GCF_057876585.1 of Rhinolophus sinicus. Taxonomy (NCBI): domain Eukaryota; kingdom Metazoa; phylum Chordata; class Mammalia; order Chiroptera; family Rhinolophidae; genus Rhinolophus; species Rhinolophus sinicus. The sequence continues at coordinate 144,117,491 of NC_142514.1, read as the reverse complement.
ATCCTGGGTGTCCTTGAATGAATAAAGGAGAGATGGTGCATATATACAATGGAATATTACTCAGCTCTAAATAAGAACAAAATCTTGCCATCTGCAACAACATAGATGAACCTACAAGGTATTGTGCTGAGTGTAGTAAGTCAAACAGTGAAAGACAAATTTCATATGATTTCATTTACTCATATAAGTGGAATCTGAAGAACAAAATAAACAAATGAAACAGAAACAAACTGATAGATCAGAGAATATTTTGATGGTTGACAGACGGGAAGGGGGTTGAGGGTAGGTGAAAATGGGAAGGGATCAAGAAGTACAAATTTGTTGTTTCACAGTAGTTGTGGGGATGTAGGGTATAGCATAAGGTATATAGTCAATAATGATTTAATAACTATGGATGGTGTCAGATGGGTACTAGATTTATCAGGATGATAGATAGGAGGGGGTTGGGGGCAGGGTGACAAAGGTGAAGGGATTATAAAATACAAATTGGTAGTTACAAAATAGTCATGAGGATCACTTGAGAAACAGGGATTTGTATATTTCATCAGGAAATTCATTTTAAATGTTAGAAATAAGATCATCAGGTTAAATACAAAATTGGTTGAGGTCCCAGAAGATAATTCATTGTAACCTTTGTGGTTAATGGTTTACATTTCTTACTAATGAGAAATCATTTGCAGGTCTACAAGACACAGGACCACAAACACGCAACGTAAGGATTCTGCACCTTTAATTAATAATAAGTAGCAAGGCTAAATAATGATACATTATCCTAGAAAATTACCAGACCTTAGATGAGTCTACCAAATAATGTGACACACACAAAGACGTACTGCCCAGTTCCTCCTTTAAGGACGCACTTGCTATCCAGCTGCTGGGAATGAAGTCAACAGTTTCAAACTCTTGAGATCTGTTTTAGCTGCAGAGAGCATCTCCCACGAAGTCTCATCTTTCTGGGTCAGCCAGTATCCCATAACCATGCTAGGAGATTATATTGTATAAAATCCATGCAAATCAGCCTGGTGCAGGACAACTGACTGGCAATTCTCACGCTAGAGTGTTCCACCAGGTTGGCTAACCTTTGTGGAGCCCCTGTTGTAATTTCTAATCTTTCGTCTGCCCCGTTCTGTTTCCTCCCCCTTCTTTCACAGCTATTAATCCTCAATAAACATCAATTCAAATCCCACCTCAGTGTGTGCTGCAGGAGAATTGACCTATGACAAACTATGCTTCAATATGACATTTAAAGTTCCAATGACTTGCCCAAATTGTGCCACTTAGATGTTCCGGCAAAATTGATGATTATGATACAAAACACTGAAAGTTTACTATGTTCCAGGCACTTTTCTAAGCACTTTACATATATTACCTCAATCCTCACAACAAGTCTATGAGATAGATAATACATTTAACCTCATTTTACAGATGAAAACTTGGGGGAGAGTTAAAATGACTCACCAACATCTCACAGTTGGTAAGTGGTAGAGCTGGGAATGAAAGCCAGGCAGTTCCAAAGCTGTGACTGACTATGTACTCTAGTGTCCGTCTCAATCCTAGCATAGACGTTTGTACCGAAAGTTCAAACTGGTAGGTAAATTTAGCAGTTTTGCTCAGTAGTAGTAATTCAGATAGAGAGATGCAAAAATTTGGGACTATATTGTGGAGGCAGGGTTCATAGGATCTTCTTGTTTGGGAGGAGTAGTAAGGCAAAGAGAGGAAACAAGGATTATATGTCAATTTTTAGTTTGATTAAGAGTGAACATGATAATGCTGTTTCTTATAATAAGAAAAACTTGGGAAGAACAGATTTTAGGGACTGGATCAAGTATTCAGTTTTAGATTAAAAGGGAAATGCTTAAGATATTCAGGCAAAAAGGTCACATCAGCAGTTACCTAAGTGATTTTGGGCTTCAGAAGAGGTCACGTCACTGAGAGTCAAATGAATGTAGATGGAATTCAAACCACGAAATGATTAATTTACTAAGGCAGAGAAAGTTGAATCACAATAAAAGGGAATTTGCAGTAGAGCCATGAGGCACTTCAATATTTAGATGTCATGATGAAGAAGAGAATTGGAGTAAGTGAAGCCTGAGTCCAGTGGGGAAATTGGAAAATCTAGTGTGTGGGGGCCTGGAAGCCAGGAAAAGAAGATGTGTCCAGAAGGAAAGAGCGCTCAATTGTGTCGAATGTGGCTGAAAGTTTGAGTAGGATGAAGACAGAGAAGTGATACTGAATTTGCAACATGACTATTACTAACAAGCAGAACAGCAGTGACACGAGTCATGAATGGTAGGAAAGGATGTGGAAGCTATGGGTACAGGCATATCTTTCAAGGTGATTTTCCCTGAGAAAGGTGGTGTACCTGGAGGGGAAATGTAATTCAGGGAAGGGTTCTTGAAGATGGGAGATAGTAGAGCATGTCTGTGAACTATAGCAAATGTTCCAGCAGAGAGAGAGATGACACACAGGAGAAGCAGGTAATTCCAAGACCAATTTCTTTGAGCAGTAGAAGAGCTAGGTATTGGGAGCGCTAGTGGAGGGGTTGGTGCCAGACGGGTTCTTTTGAAAGATAAAGAGCTATGTGCACATATGCTAATAAATTTGTGGTGGGAGATGAGGAATTCCTACTATGAGTCCTTCTATTCTCTCATGGATGTATGATATAGGATATAAACTGAGAGTGAAGGTGTGCAATAGTGTTTTCAGAGAAAGATGACTGGAACTCGAGAACTAGTCCAGAAATGCTCCCTATTGCTATATTTATAAGAAGACAGTATATAGTCAAGCAATTGTAAAAAGAATAACAAATAAGTAATACGAACGGATTATTAAGAATGCTAATGGGGGCCGGCCTGGTGGCTCAGGTGTTTGGAGCATCTTGCTCCTAATGCAGAGGTCACCAGTGAGCTGTGCCTACAGCTAAGATTGTGAACAGCAGCTCTCCCTGGAGCTAGGCTGCCCTGAGCAGCCAGAGGTCTGCATGAGCTGCCTTGAGTTGACTGGGCTGCTGTGTGATGCCAAGGGTTGCTGAGTGCTGTCATCGGTTGACCAACTGCCTCAGCCAGGGGGAGCAAAAGGTTCATAATACCAGCATGGGCCAGGGAGCTGTGTCCTGCACAAGTAGACTGAGAAACAATGGCTTGAACTGGAGTGAGGTGGGAGGCAGAAGAATGGGGGGAAAAAACGGAATGCTAATAAGAAAATCAGCTATTTGGACACAATTAACTGAAATCCTCAACATACACCCTATACCATAATAAACTTCAGGGAGACTAAAAAGTTATTTTAAAACACTTATTTAAAAGTTAAATATCACTTATTGGTAACTTATTAAGCAAATCTAAAAGAAATATATTTAGTTATATTCTGAACTAAAAATGGGAATTATAAGGATACAATCACGTGAAAAATACAAAGCAATATATGTAACTACATAAATATTGTAACAGTTCCCTAGGCAACAAATCCTATCACATAGCTAAATAACTTAAAGTAAATGTTGCCACATACACAACTGTCAAATCGTTTGTCTGTAGACCTTGTCTATAAACAGCTACAAAAAATGATTAGGATCAAACAAAATAAATAATATAAATGAAAACATCTGCTACATTGCATTAATATGTTAGATTAGCAAAGAGAGTTCATGAGATTAGGCAGCACTGGAAAGAGTATAGTGAGGCAGGCACTCCCACAAAATGCAAGTCAGAATACAAAATGTTTTTAACTTTCTGATAAGCAATTTGGCTCTTTGTAACAAGAATTTTAGTTTCTTTGCTTATATCTCAGTAATTTAACTTCTAGAAATTTGACCTAAAATAAAACCAGACCTATCATGAGAAAATTTGGGGAACCAATACTTAATGTAAGCAAATGCCTAAATATATTACAGAGGACTCAAATGATGAATTATTAGGCAGTTATTTAAAATAATTTCTTCTTCCAGTTATGCAATAAATGTCTTGGGGATGTAACATACAGGATGGTGACTATAGTTAATAATGATGTGTTACATATGTGTTAAGAAAGTAGATCTTAAAAGTTCTCGTTACAAGGAAAAAAAATGTAACTATTAGGTTGTTGCAACAGTAACTGTGGTTTTTGCAATTACTTTTAACCTTTCAAACCACAATTACTTTTGCGACACCTAATATGTACAGTGATGGATGCTAATTAGACTTATGGTGATCATTTTGTAATATATACAAATATTGAATCATTATATTGTACATTTGAAACATTATATGTAAATTACGTCTCAATTTAAAAAAATAAGTTTTTAAAGACTACTTACTATTTATTCATATAACAGCCAGCATGTTATAAGCACCTTTTGCCAAGCTCGGGCCTATGTGTCTGACAGTTATTATCTTATTCAGTCATCCTAAAAACATCATGAGATCATCAAGAGCCCTACTATTAGCACTACTTTTAAGATGAACAAACTGAAGCACAAAGTTAAATTTAGTGTCAAAAGACTCACAGATAATAAAGGGGGAGCAGAGATTCTCACTCAGCACTCTGGTCCCCTCCATCCCTGCCACTCACTCCCTACCCTTTCCCTATAATGTCCCTTCTTAACAAGGGAGAATCTACGACAACTTTTATATGAGAAAAAGCAAGACTTCAATCAACATGTACATGATAATTCAGTAAAATACATATGTGGATAATCAAACAATGAAAGGAAAACTTTACAGGTGATTTTTGCTTCTTCCTAAATTTCTGAATTTTCTCAGTTTTTATAATAAATTTGGTAAGTTTTACAGAATAGCTTTCATATTATGGTTTAGATTTATAGATTAAACAATTAGATTATTTCTGTAAACAAAAAAGTTTGCTGATTTTTCGCAAAGCACTATCCTAACAATAACACCAGCTACGTGAGCCAAAGTATTTTTGAGCTTCTTAAGTCAACAGATTTAAGTTCCCAGCTTTTGTTATAAATCTTCCCATACCAATAAATCAATTGGTAAAATAAACCATATTTAAGTTCACTAGAAAGTAAATTCTATGTCTGACTCCTCCTTTCCTCTGGACACAGACATATACACATATTGCCCTCAAGAATGTGAGCTCATGATCAAGAGGGGTTCATCCCAGGGACATAAGGTTGGCTCAACATTTGCAAATCGATTAACCTGATACATCACATAAACAAAATAAAGGACAAAAATCATATGATTATATCAATTTATGCAGAAAAAGCATTTCACAAGATACAACATTGACTTATATTTAAAATACTTAATAAAATGGGTATAGAGGGAAAATACCTTAACATCATACAGGCCATATAAGACAAACCCTCAGCTAATGTCATAATTAACAGTGAAAACCTGAAGCCCTTCGCTCTAAGTTCAGGAACAAGACATCCCTGTCCCCTATCACCCCTCCTATTCAACATATTATTGGACGTCCTTGCCAGAGCAATCAGGCAAGAGAAAGAAGTAAAAGGCATCCAATCTGGAATGAAGAAGTTAAATTGTCACTTTTTGCAGATGACATGATACTATATATAGAAAACCCTAAAGACTCAACCAAAAAGCTGTTAGAAACAATAAATGAATACAGTAAAGTTGCCAGCTACAAGTCAATGTATAAAAATCCATGGCGCTCCTATATACTGACAATTAAATTTAAGAAAAATAAATTTTAAAAATTCCTTTTTTAAGAATTAAAGAATGAAATACCTAGAAATAAACTTAACCAAGGATGTGGAGGACCTATACACTGAAAACTATAAGACATTTGTAAAAGAAGTTGAAGAAGACACACAGAAATGGAAAGACATCTGTGTTCATGGATTAGAAGAATCAACATAGTTAAAATGGCCTTATTACCCAAAGCAATATACACATTTAATGCAATCCCCATCAAATTCCCAATGGAATTTTTGAAGAAATAGCACAAAATAACATCAGATCTGCATGGAACCACAAATGACCATGAATAGCCAAAGCAATCTTAAGAAAAAAGAATAATGCTAGAGGTATCACACTCCCTGACATCAGTTTGTACTACAGAGCAACAATAATCAAAACAGCATGGTACTGTCAGACAAACAGACGTAGAGACCAATGTAATGAAATTTAAAATCCAGAAATGAACCCACATGAGTACAGACAGACAATTTTCAACAAAAGAGTCAAAAACATACAATAGAGAAAACACAGCCTCTTCAATAAATGGTGCCAGGAGAATTGAAAAGCCACATGCAAAAAACTGAAATTAGAGTGCTCTCTGTCACCATGTACCAAAATTAACTCAAAATGGATCAAAGATCTAAACATAAGAGCTGAAACAATAAACTGCATAAAAGAAAACATAAATGCTAAAGTTATGAACCTTGGGTTCAAAGGAGATTTTATGAATTAGACCTCCAAGGTAAGGGGAACAAAAGCTAAAATAAATGAATCGGAATATATCAAACTGAAAAGCTTCTGAGCAGAAAAAAAAAAAAAATCACCAAAATAAAGAGGCAACCAACCAAATGGGAGAAGACTTTTACAAACAACATATCTGATAAGGGGCTAATATCCCAAATATATTAGGAACTCATACAACTCAACAACAAAAAAAATGAGCAGAGGACCTGAATAGACATTTCTCCAAAGAGGATATACAGATGGCCAACAGACATAGGAAAAGATGCTCAACATCACTAATCATCAGAGAAAGGAAATGAACACCACAATGAAATATCACCTCACACTTGTCATCAGCAAGATAAATAGTAACAAGTGTTGGAGAGGTTGTGGAGAAAAAGGAATCCTCATACACTGTTGGTGGGAATGCAGGTTGGTACAACAGCTATCGAAGATAGTCTGGACGTTCCTCAAAAAATTAAAAATAGAATTATCATATGACCCAGCAATACCTCTCCTGGGTATACACCCAAAAAAATCTGAAAACATTTATCTGTAAAGATATGTGAGCTCCAATGTTCATTGCAACTTTATTTTCCATGGCCAAGAAATGGAAACAAAGTGTTCTTCAATAGAGGATTGGATAAAGAAGATATGGTATATACAAACAATGGAATACAACTCTGCCATAAAAAAAGATAAAACAATGCCATTTGTGACAACCTGGATGGATGTTGAGATTATTATGTTAATCGAAATAAGTCAGTCAGAAAAAGTTGAGAACTATATGACCTCACTGATATATAGGATATAAAACTGAAAGCAACAAAGGAAAAAGACAAACAAATAAAGAAACAAAAACTCATAGACACAGACAATAGTTTAGTGGTTACCAGAGGGTAAGGGGTAGGGTGGTGGCAGAAGAGGGTAAATGTGGTCAAATATATGGTGATGGAAAGTGAACTGATTCTGGGTGGTGAACACACAATGTGATATATAGATGATATATTATAGAATTGTACACTTGAAATCTATGTAATTTTACTAACCATTGTCACTCCAATACATTTTAATTTAAAAAAAAGAATATGATCTCTTTGCAATTAATTTGATGTTTCAAAACACAAATTGTGTAAGATCATATTCTTTAAAAATTCAAGCAAAATACACAACAGATATCTCTCACTGATATTGTATCTCTAATCATAACTTCAAATCTGATACTTTCATATTCTCTTTTATTCATTTCTCTATTTTAATTTTAGATTTAATTTTAGTCAGTATAAAAATGTCCCATTTAGACTTTTACACTAGCTCAACATAAATATTGTCTTCATTTATGTATTCAATATGGATTGCTAAGTCTGGAATACAAATCTGTTATTCTTTCTAACTAATTGCTCAAACAACCATTTGCCTAATAAACAGGAAGCCAAATATATCTTTTGGGGATACCTCTCTCTATTAGTTATCCTAAAATCAAATTCAAAGGAATGCAGTCGTCCTCGGATGTTAAGAGGCTATTGGAGTTGAGTCAGCCTAAAACTATTACTGTTTGTCACAGCTATATGATATTGAATTTAAAACTTTGTCCCTTACTGTGTCTATTTAGTAATCAGTCCAGACAATGTCCCATCACAGAGTGAGTCTAAGACATCCCTTCCATGATTTTCTTCTTGCATTCCTTTTACAACATGGGCTGTAAAAAGAGGTCACAGTGATATGTCCCATGTGAGTGCAGCTTAAGGTTCACCAGCTACACAGTAGAATAAAAATGAAGAAAATTATAAATTGTTTATATCATCACACACAGAATATTATATAAAGACTGGTTGTGTATAGCATTTTGATTCAGAGAAGGAATGGTGAGAGACAAGCCATGAGCCCTCCCTAGAAGGTGGACTGTGTTGGCAAAATGTATTTTCCCAGGAGCCTCCTCAAGGCCCCCATGACCTCCTTATTCCTCAGGCTGTAGATGAGGGGGTTCAGGGCTGGAGTGACAATTGTGTAGAAAACAGAGATGATGTTGTCCTGCTTGGGGCTGTGGAGGGAACTGGGCAGGACGTACATGAACGTGGCAGCTCCATAAAACATCCCGACCACAGTCAGATGAGAAGAACAGGTGACTAGGGCTTTCTGCCGCCCCTCATTTGAGGGCATGTGGAGCACAGTAAATAGGATTAGTGTGTAGGAGGCAAGGACAGCAACAAGGGGAAGTATCAGTAAGGTCACACCCATTACATACACTGTGAGCTCATATCTGGAGGTATCTGCACAGGCCAACTTCAGCAGAGGTGGGATCTCACAGAGCAGGTGCCTGATTTTCCGGGACATGCAGAAGGGATAGTGCATGGTATATAAGGTATACCCTAGAGCACTTAGGGAGGCCAGCACCCAGGATGTGGCTACCATGAGCCAGCAGACCCTTGGACTCATGAGGACCATGTAGTTCAGAGGATGACAAATGGCCACATACCTGTCATAGGCCATGAAGGCCAGTAGGAGGTCCTCTGCACCACCCAGGCTCAGTGCCAGAAACATCTGAAGGGCACAGCCCCCAAAGGAAATAGTGGGATCGCTGCGCAGAAAGTCCACGATGGCCTTGGGAGTGACAACAGATGTGAAGAGGAGGTCCATCAGTGAGAGCTGCCCAAGCAAGAGGTACATGGGCACGTGGAGACGGACATCCTTTGTGATAACCAGGAGCAGCAGGCCATTGCTGGTCAGGGCCAACAGGTACAAGGCTGAGATTGTGGCACAGAGCAGCTCAGGAGACCCACTGTCCTTCAGAATCCCCATCAGTAAGAAGCCACTTCCCAGGGTGGAGTTCCAGTGCTCCATTCTGTGCTGTCTCTAGTTGCCTAGAACCAAATGGATTCTTGGTCAAACTTTGCCAAAATGGTTGCTTGGTTTTGTAACATCAAAACTCCTGAGGATGGCCAAAATAAATCCAATGAGGTGATGCCTTTTCCACTGGTAAATGACGTTACCTCTTTTTTCTTTTTAATTTAAGTATAGTTGGTATACAATCTTATGTTGGTTATATTAGTTTCAGATGGATAATATAGTGATTTGATATTTTTATAACTTAAAATATGATCACCCCATTAAATCTAGTAATCATATGTCGCCATGTAAACTTGTCACAATATCAGTGACTTTAACTCTCTATTTCTCAGTTTCTGACTCTTTTAATTGTATCTTAATAAAAGACCATCTAAATACAGAACACGTGTCACAGTGATAGCTAAACATTAAGAGACACTACATGAAAACATTATTCAATCATCAAACCTGAATGTGTATCTTTCCAGGAAGGTTAAATCATCTATTTCTTAATGGAAAGCAAATTTCTGGCACCCATACCCATGATTATTCTTGGACCTATCTTATAAGTACAATGTTAGGCTAATAATTTAAATACCCAGTTAGTGTTCTGCAGAGACCTGTTTGAAGATGAAAACCTGAAAAGGTATAGAAATTAGTTTCAATAAAGCACTTCCACTTCTTTTTCTCTGTAATTTAGGCCCACATTTGTTTGCAGCACTCAAGGCTGTAGAAACAAGCCTCACTGGAAGAGCTGACATATGTGCCCTTTAATCACCTCTCTTTATGAGCTCCACATTTTCCATGTGCCTGAGAGAGAAGAATTCCAGATTGTCTGAGAATACAGGATGGTGTGCTTGAGTTTCCGTTACTTTTAGAGTTAAACCTTTAGGATCAATGCAAACATCTGTGCTTTTTTTAAATAGTTTTTTTTTTTTATTTTTTTATTTGTTGGTTTGTTTCTTTTAACTGATTATGATAAAATGTGACCTGGGAGGACTCAGAAATAGGATAACAGAAGAGGCTCTGCCCAGGAATATCAGAGCGTTTATGTCTGGTAAATGGTGAAAGGTGTAGGCAACAAGAGAGTATGTATTGTATGTTATAATAAGGCTCAATAATCCTAGCTTCCCTTTCTTGCATCAGACCCAGACCCCTACTCTTCTTCCTGCAGGGCCAGAGTACCCACACTGCATTGGAGGGCCACAGCGATAGAGAGGAAGTGCTCCTGTTCTGAAAAGCTGCTGCCAGAGCGTGGTACCCAATCCTGAGAAAAGCCAGAAGAGTCAGGCCCTGAGATTAACGGAAATCATTGTCATGCATCATGGGAACTAGACAGATAAAGCCAACTCTGAACATGTAGTAAAGAATCTGTATGTGAAGCATCTTTCTCTAAATCATTTCCCTATATTGTGGCTTATGTATTTTGACATTTCACTGGTTTCTATTGGCCTCTTCTGACTCCACAGGATTTTCATGGTAAAAAGTGATAGGAACATAAGACAGGCACATCATCTGCTCTTAGATGGTCACCTTTGGAGGCATATATTATCAGACAGGTGCAAAAATCCTTATCAGAGGCCAGCAAAGCCCATGGAGTCTAAAGACGGGTACTGATACTTCGCCAGGAAACAGATACCCAAGCCTGGCATGTAGCACAGACTCTTTCATCATCCTCACTGATTCCTCTTCTTGTTTAGAACACCAAGAATAGAGGGTATTGGGAAGGGCTATGGAGCTCAAAGCACTAGAGAAGATGGAAGATGGAGTAGCTTAGTTCTTAGGGTCTGCTTGGGCTCTGTGTCTCCACTCAACATTCCTGGAGGCTGCACACTTCCCTGAAAGAATCAATGCTCTTACCTCAGGTGGTGAGAAGCCCAGCTGGCCGACCATGCAGACTGCCTCAGGATTGTTTGATGGTCAGGAATGTTCCCATAGAAATGGGGAAGGAAGGTGGGGATTTTCTAGCGGTATCCAATTGGTTTAATTTTTGCTAAGTTAGGTTAAGAGTCTGAGAAGTCTGACCGAGCTAGGTATCGGGGCCCTTCTGTGCCTTCTGTTCCTCCACAGATCTTCTCTAGAGAAGCACTAAACACAGACAGAGCGCTAATACAGTCCTTGGGTAGTTTCTATGGAACAGGAAGATGGCTTTTCTGTTCTGACACCTGTGGGGAATTCGGAGAAACTGCTTCGTTCATACAGTTTCCCAGGTAGGAAGCACATCTAGCCCTGGAGCAGTTGTCAGACTGAGTTCTTGGGTCCAGATGCTCAGATGTTGTTCATTCATTCTCGCTAGGGTCTGCGAGCAAAGATGAAAGCAGCAGGAAGCTGGAGGAAGCAGATATAGAAAGAACTGCCTAAGGGAGATCCGCTGTGCCTGGCCTGCTTGTCCCTGGGGCCGACAGTGAGCCAGGGCCCTGTCCTGGGGGAGGCCACTCTGTCTCCTTATTCTATCACCTTTTCTACTCTATTTCACCCCTTCCTTCAGAGGGACTTGTTTTCTCAGACGAAATGGCCTCCCCTGGAAATGCTGGTCCAGGAAACGGGATGTTAATGAATCCTTTTGGTCCGGTTTCCTGGACTGATATCCCTATACAATCCTCTCACTAAATTAGCTTGGAGGCCCTAGGTTTTTGTCCCATGCTCAGGGAGGCACGGATGGCCCATTTCTAAATTGCTGACTGAACACCCCAGGAATCAAGAGCAGCTTTCACGGTCTGCCCCGACACAGATTTTAAAGTGGATTTTGTGGCATCTGTGGGACACTCCTTCCACCTCACCCCCTCTCCATGGCCTCCTTCATGATTCTCTTAGCCTGGACTATTTCCAGTTCAGTGTGACTGTGCTCTGTGGAGTCTGTAATTACAAGAACTTCCTTTCATTGACCTTTGGCAATCCAGTGTGACCTGGGCATGAGTATGTGCGTCCTAGTGGTGTCTCCCAGTGATACTTGAAGAGAGTGGACAATTTTCTAAGTACTGAGCAGGAAAAACTAAAAAGAAATGCACACAGTACTGAAGCTATAGAATGTCAATGTTAAAAAAAGTCTTTTAAATCCTCCTAGAGATAAAATATGGATTACCCACTAATAAACACAGTTAGATGATAGTGGAGTTTTCAATGGTACTAAGACAATGGGAAAAAATCTTCAAAGTGCTGAGGGAATATAACTAACCGCACACCTGGACAGACACATGCAGTTATTGCTGAGATTCTAACTTTCTTACCTTCACTGCCTGCTCTGTTTGCTTCTGTATTTACATGTTCTTCTTATAGTATGAGCTCTCTCAATCCTGATTTAGCTTCCAAAAATGATCAAGATTTCCCTGTTCAAAAAAACAATCCTTTGGTTTTCCTTTTTCTTCAGACCTTTTCTCTAAATGTCTCCCATGTTCACAACAAATTTCTTGAAAAAGCATTTATAATTATTGGGTCTACTTCTACTTTGAATTACTTACTCCTGATATATGAAGTAACACTTGTTACCTGTTACATCAGACAACCCAGAAATCATAGTAGCATAACCCAATATAATTGTATTTCTCACTCGTATAACAGTTGAATGGAGATTTCTTGGTTTGGGCGATGTCCTGACCTGCTCTCTAAGGGATGGTATGTTTACTCTGCTAAGAGGGCGTTTCACTCAGGGAGATGCTGAAGGAGACCATACAATAACAGAAGAGTGTAAACCTTCCCTTATGACAGAGCATGGCTCTCTGCTGTCCCAGAGGTAATGAACCTGGCTGTTGAAGTATCACTCACATTTTAGCTGATTAAAACCATATCATCTCCATCTCCTGCTTTACCTCAACTGATTAGCTTTTCTAGATGCTCACTAATGTCCTAATAACAAATTCAATGATAATTAAATAATTATATTTGATATTATTTAATTCAACAATACTTATTTAAGTTTTGGAATTATTAAAGAACCATTTGAGTCTTAATCATGTTATATGCAACTAGAAGAGAATTTATATTTTTATTTTTTATTTTTGGGAGGGAATTTAAACATCATCTGACTTAACTTCTTATTGACTTTATAAATCAGGATTTTGATTCCCAACAAGAACTGACTAGATCATGGTTAAAAAATAAGTAACAAAATCACTGTCTCAAGCAACTATCCAATATCTCTTCTTTTATGACAAATAGCCCACTTTCAGTCCTCACCCTTCTGGACTATCCTTTTGCATTTGTTACTATTGAATACTCCTTAGTTCTTGTTTTATTTTAAGATTTTTATTAAAATATAGCTAACACACATATCATATTAGTTTCAGTGGTACACCATAGTTATTCAACATTTGTATACCTAAAGAAGTGATCACGGCTGACCCAGTGGCTCAGGTGGTTGGAGTGCTGTGCTCCTAATGTCTAGGTCGCTGGTTCTATTTCCACATGGGCCAGTGAGTTGTGCCCTCTACAACTAAGATTGTGAGCAACGGCTCACCCTGGAACTAGGCTGACCTGAGCAGCCGGAGGTTGGCATGAGCTGCCGTGGGCTGCCGTGGCCTGCTGTGTGCTGTCGCAGGCTGCTGTGTGCTGCAGTGTGCTGCCAGGAGCAGCAGGTAGCCATCGTGAGTGGCCAGCAGCCATCGTGAGCAGCCGTGGGCTGCTGTGTGCTGCCATGTGCTGCCGTGGGCTACCGTGTGCTGCCATAAGTGGCCAGCAGCCATCATGAGCGGCCGGCACCAGCGAGAGCTGCCATGAGCGGTTGACTAATGACCGGCAATGGACTGCCTCAGTGGGGGGAGCACAAAGGTCATAATACCAGCATGGGTCAGAGAGCTGTGTCCTACAGAACTAGACTGAGAAACAACGGCTTGACCAGAGTGGGGCACGGGGTGGGAGAAGGGAAAAAAAAAAAAGTGATCACCATGGTAAGTCCAGCAACCATCTGACACTGTACCATGCTATCACAATATTATTCACTACATTCCATATGCTGTACATTACATCCCCATTACTTATTTGTTTTATTACTCATTTCTTAAATCATTCTCTTTTTGTATTTATGATACACACCACGATGGCCAGATTCCTTTGATAGACCTTGGATAATTCTTTATTAATGTCATCATTCTTTCTTAATTTAATTGTAGATTTAAAGTCGGCTTTAATCAGGAGGTTTCCAGATGAGTAAACAAGATAATTTCAGAGTCAAGTTCTATAAACACAATAATGGAGATAAGAGAGTGACTGGAAAGGATATTGCCTACGATTGGATGTTTGGGGATGGCCTCTGGAGAGCTGTCAGTTGTGTTGAGAATGAGCTGACATTGCTGAGTATGAGTCCCATGTGTCAAGAATGACTGGCAAAGCATTTCAGACAAAGTGAACGGCAAGTGCTAATGATTGGATGTCAGGATGAGGTTTACAATTTTGGGGAAGAGAAAGAAAGTCATTCTGGCTGAAATATCGTGACTGTATCCCTGCCAGATACCTTAATACAATGGACTCAGTGTGTGTTAATGAAGAAAATTACAGGAAGAATAAAACATTAGATAGTTACATAATATGATCAATATGATTCCCTTCAAAGTTGAAATTTAACAGTAAGATGAAACACTCTCTTCAGATATTGAACATCACAAATCCGATAGCTTCTAACAGAAATATTTTGAAAAATTGGGACTCTGTGATCATATAAATTGCCAACATTAATTTTCCATTTGATCATTGTCTTTCAGAATGAAGCTCCAAAAGTGAAGGCAGGATCATGTCTTTCTCAATTCTACCTGCAGGGCAAACTGGTTAATCTTTTACATAAAAACCTCTGCTGAATAGATTACAGACTAGTTAGTCTTACGACAAGACTATGCATAATTGATTTCTAACTTTTTTTCTGCCACACACTCTCAGTTACACATTTCTGTGCTTTTGTTCATCTAATAGTCTTCTTTAGGCAGCTTATCTGGCCCATTGCTGCTTGTTGAAATCACGCATCCTGCTAATAAATCAGGTCTCATTTCAGTAGTCACATTCATGAAATATTCCTGATCTTCAAAGAAGCTATTGACCTTGCTTTTGATCCCCACAGCATTTTTCTTTAATCTTAAAATAGTTCCTTATTTAACTTTAAAAAGAGTTATCTCGGGGTCAGGGGGAAGAGAGGTGGTAGATGAGGGTAAAGGGGATCAAATACATGGTGATGGAAAGAGAACTGACTCTGAGTGGTGAACACACAATGTGATTTATAGATGATGTAATACAGAATTGTACACCTGAAATCTATGTAACTTTACTAACAATTGTCACCCCAATAAACTTTAATTAAAAAAGTTATCTCTATATTTGCGTTATCTTGTTAGTGGATTTGAAATTATTTTAAAGAAAGCCCTAACTTTTACTCACATTGTGAGGTTCTGGGCACAGTGCTTGCACAGAGTAGGCATTTAATGAATATTTGTGGAAAAAAATCAATTGAGGCAAATAAAGCAAGGGCAGAAAGGGAAGGTAGTGGAGATATTGTTGTCAATCACTATGTTCCATGTACTAAAGGAACATGTCAGAAGTCACTGCCTCCAAAGGTGGACCATCTATCTCCCAGACAGCTTCCTGAAAGCCCCCTTCACGTCCTTGTTCCTCAGGCTGTAAATGATGGGATTCAACATGGAAGTCATAACTGAATAGAACACAGAGATGACCTTATCCTTTCCAGTCATTGTCTTGGAATTGGGTCTCATGTAGGCAAAGATTCCAGAGCCATAGTAGAGAACCACAACAGTGAGATGGGAGCCACAGGTAAAGAATACCTTGTGCCTCCCCTCCCCTGACTGCATCCGAATCACAGTGGAGAGAATGTACCAATAGGAGACCAGGATGAGGGAGACAGGTGCCAAGAGGATAATCACACCCATTGAGAAGAGGGCCATCTCAGCATCGTAAGTGTCTGCTGAAGCCAGCTTCAGGAGTGCAGGAGGTTCACAAAAATAATGATTAACTACATTCTGTCCCTGGTAGGGGAGACACAGTGTAAAAGCACTGTCCACTGAACACACAAACACTCCACTGATCCAGGACACTGTAGCCAACTGGACACAGAACCTCTGGGTCATGATAGTGGAGTAGTGCAGGGGCCTGCAGACAGCCACACAGCGGTCATAGGACATCACCGCCAGAAGTGCACACTCTGTACACCCTGCGAGAAGGAAGACAACCATCTGTAGTGAGCATCCAGCAAAGGAGATGCTTTTCTTTTTTACAAGGAAGTGGGCCAACATCTGAGGAACGATGCTTGTAGAGAAGCAGAGGTCGGCAAAGGACAAGTTTTTAATGAAAAAGTACATGGGAGTGTGAAGTTGAGAGTCAGTTTGGATAAGGATTATTATGAGCAGATTTCCACAGATAGAGAGAAGGTAAATGATCAGGAAAACACAGAACAGCAAGATCTGGATCCTTGGATCCTGTGAAAGTCCCAGCAAGATAAATTCAGTCACAGAAGTTTGGTTTCCTTCTCCCATTGATGTTTATTCGTGTTTACCTATCATCAGAAAGAGAACAGATGCATTCTTAATGTTTGATTTCACATGTTTATAAACAAGTACAATGTTAACAAGTGCATCTTATTGAAATATTGGCTTACAGCTGCTTCTTACTAGGTGCCAGTTTGCGTTAGCACGCATACCATTGTTTCTATCAATTTACATGGTTTATAAGCACATTTTTCCTTGCTTGATCCAGTTGGTAGGCTAAGTGTCACACTCGATGTGGTGTCTCCACTAATCCTGATGTTGATATATTCATGTGTTGCTATGAAGCTATATTAAAGGAATTTTCTTTGGTTCAATTTCATTTTTTTCTTCTCAAGAAATATTTAACATTTTACCTGGATTAGCAGCTTGAGAATGATGTGAACCTGTTTAGTCAATAAAACCACTTTTTCTTTATACTTCAAAATCAAAACGCAGAGGTTAATGACAAGTTTGTTCATAATAGAGTAGGAAGTTCAAATACGGTTAGGGGATGAAACAGATAAACTGTAGGTGTTAGTTCTTGCTTTTGTCCATAGTCTTTTTATAAAGCAGCTTCTTAAATAGAAACCCAAACAGGGTAAAGAAAAATCAGCATGAAAAAATGTAACATTCAGAAACGTTACTGAATAATGAGACTTTAGTGCCTTGTTTGAGGGACGGAAGCCAGGACCAAGCAGGAGCTTGAACTTCTGAAGTGAATATGAACAGATTTTATAGCCCATGACACACAACCTCAGCTCACCTCTGATCCCAACCCCACGTACGGTGAACAGGTCTCACTCACTAGGCACCACGGAAATTCTATCTCAAGGCTGCCAGGCGTTTCTGCCCAGAGTGTTGGGAGTATGGGGAAGATAATGCCCCTTTAACCACAGGACAATGGGTGTTGATGAATAAATGAACCAGATATTTCTGGGAGTCATTCTATATGCTTCTTAAATGTTGAGCTCTACGGAGTTGAGCCTTCTTTGTCTATACTGTGATGATGGTGATGGTGATGATGATGATTGATGATTATTTTGCCTGCGAAGCTTTCTTAGAATTTTTTCCTAACCACCATCCCTCATAAATTTTAATAGCACAGATATTTTGTATATTTATTTATACACTGCAGTCTTTTGGAAGGCCACATACTATTGCAATCTCTAAGATTTCTTTCTCTTTCCTATATTGCCCCCATTGAGAATGCATAGTCTACAATAACAACTTAAGTAATCTACATTTTATAGGTGTTTAGTTGTTTCCTGTTTAAATCTTATTGCTTCCTTATACCACTTCCTGGAATCACTTTTCAGATAAACTAACTCCATCCAAGCCCTTTTCTTGGGCTTTGCTTTTAGCACCTAAACTATGAGAGAAAGTATGGGACCTGAGATAAAGGCCTGATGAAAGCAATATGGGTAGGCTGCCTTCTTGAGGAGGGAGTCCCAGCTATGTCTGATGATAAGGACTAACAGTGCTTACTATGTACCTGGCATTGTTCAAAGTACTCCATGTATATTTGTTTATTTAATCTTCACAACAATCCTATGAAGGAGTATATTTTCAAATCTCTATTTTGTAGTTGAGGAAATTGAGGGATAGAGATGTTCAGCAACTTGCTGGTAACACAGATATCAATTGTTGAGTTGGAAGACAAAGCCCCCAAGTCTTGTTCTAGCATCTGAGCTTTTAAATCTTCACTGTAATTTCACTCTCAATTCCAATAGCAGTAGTTAGTACTGCAAAATTCATTCATGTAGGTGGACTTGACACAGGGAAATCCAAGCAATGCTCAAAAGATGGAGGAAATTATCCTCAATCCCAAACATGTTCATAAATGGCTTGACTCCTCTGAAAGGTGGCTGAGCTTAAGGTTTCCAGATGTTGTCAATTAGAAAATAACCTGGGACAAACTAAGCCTTGTAGTAGGATTCTCGCCATAGTTTTTAAGTTGAGGGAGGAGTTTTTGTAACAAAAGAGAGGGTTCGATTCGGGTAGAACAACCAATCAGATTTAAGGAGTGTCAACCACGCATATGCCAGGTCTGCTACCAGGGCCACAATGGAGCAGTAGTCATTTTGAGTCTGGTGCCATTGGTGACTATATGGTTGTCATAAATTTACTTTTAACACTCACATTACTGGATTAGATTTGCAATGGAGGATATTTGGTGAGATTCAGTGGCCCAACTATTGTGTATAGGACCTTGTATACTGGGTAGCAGAGCATATTACTGCTACTACTACTACTACTACTATCACTACTACTACTAATAATAACAATAACAAAAAAAGAAATAATTTACCTCACATGACACTTACTATGTTCCAGAAACTCTTATAAGCATTTACTATCTATCATTTAATCCTCAGAATATTCTTAAGAAATAAATACTACTAATATCCCTATTTTATAGATATGGATACTGAGACTCAGTGAGTATTCTAAGAAAAACACTTTCAGGGACACAGAGCTAGTAAAGTATTGAATCAGGATTCAGTCTCAGATAGTCTGGCTCCAGAGCCCAGACATGATATTGTCCCACTGAATAGTAGGACAGATTCTATTTTTAGAGACACACTCTGGAACTGGGCTCTGTCTGAATCCATAGAAGGAGCCAGAAGTAGAATGCACCATAGAACTGTGATTTGGGAAAATGTAAGGCAGAGGCTTAGGGTGTACATAGGAAAGAAATAGACATGCTTTCTTTCTGTAGTTTGGATTCAGGTGGAGAGGAAGCTACATAGCATCTGTGAAAATATTTGTAACATCTTAATATTCCTCAAAGTTTGTTTCTGTCCTTTCCTTCTTTACATACTGTTCCTTAGGGGATCTCATTTAAATCCATTGCCTAAACTATCACCCATATCTAGAATATCTCAATAATTATTTGGCATCTGACCACTATGTTAAAATGGAATTTTCAATTTTCTTCTGGATATTTACAATAGGATATTTCATTTCTGTTTCAAAATCAACGTATTTGTAATTTAATTTTATTCCACAAATGATTTTTAACCTCACCCTTCCTGCAAATAAATATCACTACCATTTTCTCTAAACACCATAACCTAAGAACATAAAATCAACTTTGATTTCTTTATCCACTGTGTTGCCAAGTTGATCAATCAAGTTCATCCTTTGAATCATCTTTTAAATCTCTAAACGTTCTTTTTATTGTCATTGTCATTCTTGCTAGATGAGCCTTTCATTCAGTTCTTCTTGTGTATTTCAATATCCTTCTAACTTGTTTCTATACCCTAGAGTCTAATGCATCTTGGACTCACTAACTGATAAATCTTCCAAATTAAATGGTTTCCTCTATCCAATTAAATAAACTCAAAATTCCCTAGTTGAGCATTTAAAGCTTATCTGAAGCATATCTCAATCTCCTTCCGACTTTTGCCTTGTTTCTTTTTAAATTAAATTTATTGGGGTGACATTGGTTAGTAAAATTATATAGGCTTCAAGTGTAAAATTATAATATACATTCTCTATAGATTCCATTGTATGTTCACCACCCAGAGTCAGTTCTCCCACCACCACCATATATTTGACCCCGTTTACCTTTTTCTACCATCTCCCTCCTCCTCCTCTCCACTCTTTCCCTCTGGTAACCACTAAACCGTTGTCTGTGTCTATGAGTTTTTGTTTCTTTGTTTGGCTTATTCCTTTGTTGCTTTCAGTTTTACATCACACGTACGAGTGAAGTCATATGGTTCTTTACTTTTTCTCTCTCACTTATTTCGCTTAGCATTATAATCTCAAGATCTATCCATGTTGTCGCAAATAGCAGTATTTCATCTTTTCTTATGGCTGAGTAATATTCCATTGTGTATATGCACCATACCTTCTTTATCCAATCATCTATTGAAAGACGCTTTTGTTGTTTCCATGTCTTGGCCACCATGAATAATGCTGCAATGAACATAAGGGTATATTTACAGATAAAATTTTCAGATTTTGGGGGTAGATATCCAGAACAGGGTCTGCTAGGTCATATGGCAATTCTATTCTTATTCTTTTTAGAAACCTCTATACTGTTTTCCACAATGGCTATACTAATTTACATTCCTACCAGCAGTGTATGAGGTTTCCTTTTTCTCCACAACCTCTCCAATACTTGTTATTACTTGTCTTCTTCACAATGGCCATCTGATTGTGGTTTTGATTTGCGTTTCCCTAATAACTAGTGAAGTTGATCATTTTTTCATATATCTGTTGGCCATTTGTATGTCTTCTTGGGAGAAGTGTCTGTTCAGATCCTCTGCCCATTTTTTAATTGAATTGTTTGTTTTTTTTGGTTGTTGAGTTGCATTTGTTCTTTGTATTCTGTTTCAATAAAACCAAATTGTTAATGATCTGTGGAGTTTGGATTCAAAGAGCTTGGTTAGATAAAAAAGACAGAGACTGATAACAAGAATAGGTCACATTAAATGTATCTGTTAATGGAGAATGGTTTAAGTTTTTTTAAAAAAAATATGTACACTATCTAAAAATAAATGTTGAATTTCCTGAGATAATAAACAATTTTTTAATTTTCTAAGTTATCAATTTTGGGGGAAAAAGGGGGAATGACATAAAGAGACTGACAACCATAGGAATACTATACTGGTTTATAAATATTTATAATTGATAAGGCTCAGGCACATATAGTTTTACAGATAAACATCAAGGACTAGATCATTCTTATTATTTAAATTATACCAAGGGATAAAAATAGGATGTTGAACATTTCAATGAACAAAAAACCCATCTCAAACTATGTGGAAATAAATCTATTGCTCTTGTCATTGATAAGGAGGACGAGCTATAGTGATGAGGAAAAAATAAGGGGCGAGTTTCAAGGGTGCTGACAATTTTCTTAATCCTAAGATATGTGCTGATCACATAGCTGTTCTCATGATTTGAAAATTCATCCAACTCTACACTTAGAATTTGAATCCTTCTCTGTAGTTATATTATGCTTTGATTTAAGAGTTTGCTTTAAAATAGAACATTTGACAAGTATAATTATATTGTCCCAGAAAAGAGTATTTTTAAAGAGTATTTTAAAATAGTCAATCCACAATAAAATGTCTAAATGAATTAACTGCGGTTTATTTAAGATTTTATATTATTTTATTTCTTAAATTTTTCTGGATTCAAAAATTTTTTTAAGAAGAAGAAAAAGGCAAAGGATTTCTCTGATCTGAAGAGAAATCAGAACACAGTTTACTGGTTACCAGAGGGTAGAGGTGGAGGGGGATGGTAGAAGAGGGGGTCAAATACATGGTGATGGAAGGAGAATTGACTCTGGGTGATGAACACACAATGCAATATACACAGATGATACATTATAGAGATGTACACTTGAAACCTGTATAATTTTACTAAAAGATCACCCCAATAAATTTGTTACAAATTAAATAAAACATAAACGAAAAATAAAAACATACAGAAAATATCATATTTAATGGTAAAACATTGAAAGCTTTCCCTTTTAAACCAGGAAAATGACAAGAATATTCTCATATTTTCTGTCATTTCTATTCAACATTGTAGCCAGAACAACAAGAAGAAACAATAAAAATTAGAAAGAAATAAAAGTCTCACTATCTATTAGTGATATGACTATGCATATAGAAAAATCCAAAAAAATCTACAAACAGTTATTGCAATAAAGAGTTTATTAAAGCTTCTAGTCACAAAATCAATCCAACAAAATGATCAGCATTTTTATATGCCAGCAATCAGCAGTTAGCACGTGAAATTTCTTTTAAATACCATTTTCAATACAATTTTAAAATGTGAAGAAACTAGGGAAAAATCGGGCAAAGGATGAGCAAGATGTCTAGAGAGAAACTTATAAAACCCTGGGAGACACCAAAGAAGTTATATGTAAATGAAGAGATATTCTCTATCATGCATCAGACGATTCAATATTGTGAAGTTGTCAGTTCTCCTCAAAGTCATTAACACATTAAATTCAATGCCAAGCAAAATCCCATCAACCTGATAAAATGATTCTAAAGTTTATGTATAGAAGTTAAATATACAAAAATAGCCAAGACTCTCGTGAAGAACAAAGGGGAAAGACTTGATCTGGAAGACATGAAGATGTGTTATGAAACTAGACTAACTGAGATAACATGGCATTGGTGCGGGAAGACAAAAACGTGCCACTGGAATAAATGGTGATGGGACAAGGATATTCCCATAAAAGACACTAACTTTGACCTCTACTTCACACCATACACCGAAAGGTGAAAGACAAAACTACAAAGCTTTTGAAGATAAATAGGAAAATTGTCTTCATGATCTCAGACTTGGGAAAGATTTCTTAAACAAGGCACAAAAAGGTATGCACTAATGAAAAAGTATGATAAAGTTGAGATTACCCTAAAATTGGGAACTTCTGTTTATCTGAAGAAAAGATAAATAAAGTGAAAATGATTTAAAAGAAAGAAAAAGAAAAAGGAAAAAGAAAGAGGAGGGTGAGGAGCGGAGGGCAAGTAGGAGAAGAAAGGGAGAGGAAGAGGAGGAGGAGGAGATCATAAAAATTAAGAAATTTACCAACCCAATTTAATATAGTAAATTTTTTCTAACATTTCCTATAATTAGGTTGTAGCCTCAGAAAGTAGATTCAGAAAAGAATTCCCAGATACATGAGACAAATGCTTATTCATTGATGTGTATACACACACACACACACACACACACACACACACACACACACACACACACAGGGTCTTTCTTTGTTCCTGCTATCCTTTCTAGCCACTGACTAAAATTTCTTTTCATTTGTTCCAACTTTTCCAATCACTCTCTTTTCTTTCATTGCCAGCATACTCATGACTAAAAATTCCCATCCATTTCCCCCCCTTTTTTTTTAACACTTTCAATCTAACTTCTACTCCTATGACTCTACTAAAACTGTCCTTCCCAAATCTCTCATAATTTGCTACTTATCGGATGTGACCTCTTTTCAGACTGCATTGTCACTTTGTTTGTTTGCTTGTTTGTTTCTGAAACTGTTTGGCACTCCTTCCCCAAACTCTTGTCCATTGGATTCTTTTAATCATTCATATAATTTCCTGAACCTGAAGTCCTTTATTAATGTGGTTCTGTCTCAGATATGTATGTTCCAGCTGCTAGGTGGAGTTGGAGAAAGATCACAACAAATACAAACATTTCTTATTACTTCCAGTGCTTCCACACATCTCAGTCTCCTTCCTTTACGATTTCCTGTGTCTTCCCAATGCCCTCGTCATAGCAGGGAGAACATTCTTCTCAAGTCCCTACCTACCGCAACCCCATTACCCTCATCACTCTCAGGATGTTCTCTCTGTTGTGTCACAGGGAAATTAAAGGCTGCAACATAAATAAATTCACCTGCTCACCTCTCCCGACACACATCCCTACAAACCTGTAGTAATCCAACTTTTCTTTCAGGGGAAGAGTTGTCTTAACTAAAATAAGTGTATTCCCTTGTGGTCTAAATGCCCGATATTTCTTCTCTGGCTATTTCTCTAACAGGTATAACCTCTATTTTTCCTTTACCTTCCCATTTCCTGTGCTATTGGCTTTTCCTTCTAACACAGGAATGCATTTATCTTCTTCCCCTTCACTCTAAGCTTCTCAAAATAATGTTTTTGCTTCTCTAGTGAACCTACTTTGCACAACTCAAATTGACCTCTCAATGACCAAATATATTGATTTTGCTTTTGGTTATCTTTTTTATTATATTTACTGAGGTGACATTGGTTAGTAACATATCTTGATTGATCTCTCAGTCATATGTAAAACTATAGAAACTCTTGAATCTGTATTCTCCTTTGTCTTCTCTTACTCCTTTATTCTCCTGATGACATCTCCTTTTCCCTTCTCACATTTTTCCTTCTGTCCATCACTTAACATTGTCATTTTTCTCTTTTCTTCACTTTCTGAGGCTACACACTCTCTGCATGACCTCATGAAATCCTCTGACTTCAGCTGCTATTTCATTGTTGATGACTCCCAAATCCCTATAAGCAGCTGAGGTGTTTATTTCCAAAGTTCTGACTCACAGATCAAATGACCTCACTGACAATTCCCATACGTATGTAATAGAAATAATAACAACGATTGTAATGATAATAATGATGATGTTGCTAGTGATGGCCTAAGTCTTCAGGACAGACAGCGTGGTTTGAATCTGAGCTCTACAAATGAACAAATACATAGATCATCTTAAGTAAGTCATTTGAGCTGCAGAAGCTTCAGTTTTTGCATCTATAATATGAGGATATTCGTGCCTAATTTCTCCATTTACTACACGGATTAAGTGAAATAATTTCTAAAACCACAGTTATTATTTAGCACATGATAAACTTTAATTATCTAGAGCAATAATACATGTGCATTATTTAATGCACACATATGGAGCAGTCACTTTACATGCACTTTCTCATTTAACTACCAGTTAATACAACTAAAACTGCAATTATTATGCTTTTCTTGTTTTTTGGATAAATTTTCACCTAAATACTCCTTTTCTTCCCCTTATATTGGCACAACTAGAATGACCATCTCTCAGACTGAAAATAGGAGGCATTTTCTCTTTTTTCCTTTCCTTTCTTTTCCACTTAGTGATCAATTTATATAGTCACTGGATGTTATCCTAGAAAATCTCAAATCTATCTCCTCTTCTCTACTCCTAGGATCACCAACGTATTTTCTGACCCCATAGTTTCTACCTGTTATAACTCAATGATCTCTCTGCCTCCTGTATCGCTCTTTCAAATAATACAATAATCTTTACAAAATGCTAATTGTATCCTTTTCAATTCCCCATTAAACCATTCAATAATTCCCTATTGTTTATAGACCTAAGCCCAGATGCATAAATCCGGCCCCACAGCATCTCTGCCTGACTGCAGATGTCTGCAAGGCTAGCTCTCCCCACTTCCTAACTCTTAACCCATGGCCTCCATTCACAAAGGTACATGAACTCATGCCTTCACCTGTGCCATTTCCTCTATGGAAGTTCACTTTTTGCTTCATTAACTAGATAAACTCCTAGTCATCCTCCGATACTCTCCTCTAATGTCACTGCTTCATGAAAGCTTCACAGACTTCATTAAGGTGAGTTGTTATTTTCCATCTCTCTTTTCCTCTAGGTTTCATACCTACCACTATCAATACATCTTTTCTATCACAGCATGTGCATATATATGTACATATATATATGTTACATATATATACATATACTTTCAAGTCCCTGTTTTCTTCTATTTCATGAATTCTTTGATGAAAAAGACTGTCAGTAATCTTACCCCATCACATGACACATAAGTTTTTCAATTAATATCTGTTGAACAAATCAATAAGTGTATATCTCATGCATATATTTTCACACATAACAAATTTACACATATTTTCGCTCACTTGCCCAAACACAAACACTTACACAAACAGGAACAATAAAGTGTCAGTTAAGTATGAAAGACACACTATCTCTTAGCGTGAGTGCCCCCAGAACTGACCAGCAAGAAAAATGAAGCATGTTCATCATATAAAGATGCAAAAACAATGTTTTCTTGTTTTTCCTTTCTACCTTGAACTCAAGTAGAAGCAAAGATTATAAATTGGACAAACCTTTTACTTTTCATGAGCTGTGACAGAGATGATAGAACAAAGTATTCGGTCTTACAGTAACAAAAGCCCCCAAATAGCTGTCATATTTATCTCACTTTCTACACCCAGGGATTTTCAAAATCAAAGACCAGGTTTCCTTGTAGTCTTTTGCTTGTGATATTAGGAAAAGTACAAGTGGATGGGACAACAGAGTCAGAAAAGGACAGGGGACATCTGGCAAGGTTCCGTAGTTGGAAGACGAGGGCAAAGTGTAAGGTAATTACAATAGAGATTTTAGGGTACTAACACTGATTTGTTTTCTTCTGTGTAGAATCAGATACATACAGGCAGCTTGGAGCAAAATTTTTATGAGTATATTGAGTTTTATAGGAGGAAAGTTAACAACAAGTCTTCCCTAACCCAGAAAAAAGAAAGATGGTGCTGAAGAGGAAAAGCCAATTCTTTACAAACCTAGCAGTATCTCCTGAAGAAACACAGACCCCTGGACACATTACCTACTATCACCTGCTGGGCTGAGCTGAGCTGAGCACAGAGCAGTAGATTCACTGGTCTCAAGGGCTGAGTATAGGATGGTAAAATCTGTAGCCTGAAGATCAAAATCCCACTTGGCGTTCTTAGGATTTTTATTCCTAGACACTCAGAATGTTTCTCCACCTTAAACCGTTGCCAACCTCTTGTCTCAAAGACACAAACCTAAATTCTCCAAAGGCATAAACAGTGGATTTTCCTAAGAGGAAGTTATTAAAAATGAAGTCTTTAGAGCTGATGTAAACAATGCATTCCCATGAGTCTGACTTCACAAGATATTCTGAAGTCTTTTATATTATGCTTGTAGATACTAATTGGGATCTCTTGGTCTCCCTTGATTTCAAAAGGTCTATTAAAAAGAGACAAAATTTTACATGGGCATTTGGAATTCAATATGCGTTTATTAATCAACCCAACAATTCTATTCCTAGATACCCAAGAGAAATGAAAACCTTGGCCCACATAAAACTTCCAATATAATCATTCCTATCAGCTTTATGCAAACACTCAAAAAATGTTTATTAATAGATGGATGTATAAATAAACTGGTATATCTCTGTTGTGCATCCTTTTAATAAAATACTACTCAGCAGAAAAAAACGAGCTATTGATAAATACAACATTATGGTTGAATTTCAAAAACATTGTGCTGAACAAAAGAACTAGACACAAAAGAGTTCATAATACATGATTTTTTTTTTCATGAAATTCTAGGGTCAGTAGTTACTTGAGGACTAGTGTAGTAGTTTTGTGAATTGGGTCAGTAGTTACTTGGGGATCGGTTTATAAAAAGTGACAGCGAAGGGGCACAAGGAAATTATCTGATGCCAGAAAATATTACATATTTTGATTGTGGAGCTAGGTACAGAGGTGCATACATTTGTCAAAACTAATTTAACTATATGTTTTATTTTGTTTAATTGAAGTTTCTTTTGTGACAATGGTTAGTAAAGTTACATAGGTTTCAAGTGTACAATTGTGTAATACATCATCTATATATCATGTTGTGTGTTCACCACCCAGCGTCAGCTCTTCCATCACCATATATTTGATTCCATATACCCTCATCTGCCACTCTCCTTCACCTTTACCCTCTGGTAAACTTTAAACTATTGTCTGTGTCTATGAGTTTTTGTTTCATTGTTTGTTTGTCTTGTTCTTTTCTTGCTTTCAGTTTTATACCCCACATATCAGTGAAATCATACAGTTCTCGTTTTTTTCTGTCTGACTTATTTCACTTAGCATAATAATCTCAAGATCCATTCATGTTGTTACAAACAGCACTATTTCATCTTTTTTCTTATGGCAGAAGAGTACTCCATTGTCTATATATACCACTCTTCTCTATCCAATCATTTATAGAAGGACACCATGTACCAAAATTAATTCAAAATGGATCAAAGACCTAAACATAAGACCTGAAACAATAAATTGCATAGAAGAAAACATAGGTAGGAAACTTATGGACCTTGGGTTCAAAGAGGATTTTATGAATTTGATCTCAAAGGGAAGGGAAGTAAAAGCTAAAATAAATGAATGGGACTATATCAAACTAAAAAGCTTCTGCATAGCAAAAGAAACCATCGAAAAAATAAAGAGGCAACCAACCAAATGGGAGAAGATATTTGCAAACAACGCCTCTGATAAAGGACTAATATCCAAAATATATAAAGACTCAACAACAAAAAACAAATAAAACAAACAATACAATTTAAAAATGGCCAGAGGACCTGAATAGACATTTCTCCAAAGAGGACATCCAGATGGCCAATAGACATGAAAAGATGCTTAACTGTATGTTTGAAATAGATGTATTTTATTGTATGTAAATTGTACATTCTTAAAATTATTTTCAAAATAGCTAATCTATATACCAATTTAAAGATAGAGAGCATTCAGAAATAAGGTTATGGAAATAACAACTCATATGAATTTCATTCAGTGAGTCATTCATAACAAAGTTATTGAAGCAAAGGTGTTGGAGCCAGAGTGTACAGATTTCTATAATATGTCATCAATATAAAAGTTTTTAGAAATAAAATCATTTAGTACATTATAGAAACTTTACAAGTATTTATAATGTGATGATGGTAAGCAACCTTAAAAATATTTACACAACATAAGGTGTCATTGTTAACTTAGTTGAAAAGTACCAAAAAAAAAAAAAAAAAAAATCCAAATTAGAGGACCTTTGCTTTGATGCTAGGTGGATGCCACTAGAACAGCACAAGAGATTGTTACAACCTAATGAATAGTTATAATAGCTCCCTTTAAGGAAAAGATGATTATACTTTTTTTTGCCACCCACCTTGTTACTTTGAAACATTTTAAGCCCGTTTGTGGTCTGCTTTGTTCTCTAGGAGGCTGATCTCCAAGGAATGCATCAATGGATTCCCTTGCTGGCTGGCTTCCAATTGGATGTAGACAATGAGAAATGCCAGCAGAGGACAAGAGAGCAGAAGCAGAAACAGAGGTAGTGTTTCTTCCCTGCTTGCTTCCTGCTCTGGGCTCTGTTTTCTGATAGTTTCTATGTCCCAACTCTGGAGAGAGGTCCCTTATCTGGACTGCATCTCTCCCTGAAATACCTAAGTACAGTATTTCCTCCTTTTCCCCTTCAAACTTAGGGTAGTAATCACTTCCTACTATTGCATCTCTGGGTGCCTCGCTATCCCTTGTGTTTCCCTTAGCTGTCCTTACCTCTATAAGCAATCACTTCATTAAAATTTCTTGAAGCATCTAAGTTTCCTGCCAGCTGTTGACTGATACAATAATATTTCAACACTGAAAAAAAGGAAACTAATCTTTTAAATAAAGTAATAGTAAAAAGAGATCATTTTTGAAAATGGATGTTTGAAAATGTTTCTGTTCATATGTGATTCTGTGGCTAACAGTAATGTTTGCTATATACAAAAAGTCTCCCTGCTGGTCTGGTGGCTTAGGTGATTGGAGCTCCATGCTTCTAATGCTGAGATCCCCAGTTTGATTCCCACGTGGGCCAGTGAGCTGCGCCCTCTACAGCTAAGACTGTGAACAACAGCTCTCCCTGTAGCTGGGCTACCAGGAGGAGCCAGAGGTCGTGGTGAGCTGCCTTGGGCTGTTATGTGCCACCATGAGTGGCTCGTGGCCACTGACAACCAACCGCCTCAGTTGGGGGGGAGCACAAGGCTCATAATACCAGCATGGCCAGGGAGCTGTGTCCTACACAACTAGACTGAGAAACAACGGCTTGAACCAGAGTGGCGGGGTAGGCGAAAGAAGGTGGGGGGAGGGAACTCTCCCCAAAACTTGAAAATATAACTTTCTAAAGTATTTAAGTCTCTCACAGTGTCTGTAGGTTTTGAACCATTTTGTTTAAAATATTAAAAAAAAAATACATTATGATGAATGTGATTTATAGTTATAAAACTAGTTAGCAAGAGAGAGTAACTGACATTAGTGAATATAGAAATTTACCAGCTGTATCTTAGCAAAAATCTTTCTATGATTATAGATGGATTTGAAAAAGTGGATATAATACTTTTGCTATTTCCCAATTCTGTGAACTGGAGCAAATATTAACTTTCCTTGGCTTCTGTTTCATTATCTTAGAATAATACCCAATTTATATGATGTTATGAACATGTCAATACTATGTACATATCAATCCTGTCCTGTACCAAGAAAGTAAAAGAAATGAGTTTTTTACAAATTTTAAGTTGTCCTACAAAAACTGCCAAAACACTGACTGACTTCCTTTGATGCAAAGAGTTTCTGGTACCTTGTGAATTGGAATAAAGACTCAAAAAGCTTGTCACTTCATCACCTAGTTTTTTTCTTCCTCTGCTGCATTGCTTTTTGTAATGGGTATTTTTTTGTCAGCCAGAAAATTAAACCCAACCAATTAAATGTTATAGTTTGCATCTTGTCTGGGAGTTTTAGAATTAGTGTATGTTTCTGTAAACAAACCTCCAAACTAGTGTTTTGCAAAAGTTTAAATAAATAGAAATAACTCAAACATGTAATTCACTTTTTTGATTAACCAACATCTGAAGTAATAAAAAATTATACAGCAAAGAAAAAGAAAAAGAAAAAAAAAATTAAGAACCAAGTACATATGGGACTTCTTTTCTCCCTCCCTTCCTCGTTCTCTACTTCCTTCCATGATATATTCCTTCCTTTATCTGCTTAATTACCTATAGAGTCCGTCCTATGAGACAGGAATTTTGCTGTGTGTTAGAGATTCAGAGCAATATAAGACATGGCCTCTGGGTATTACATAAATGAGCAGAAGAGAGCCTCTTTATTTTGGCCTTCAGTTTGTTTATTTTTTCACAGCTGCCTGCGAACCATTAGCTGAAAAGGCCACTAGTGTTAAACTCAAACTTTTACATGGCAATTGATTTTAATATGGATCAAATAAGCACTTTTTTACTCATTTTATGCCTGCCTGTTTTGCACACCTTGCAAAAGTGACCCCAAATTCTGCTGGCCATACAATGATAAAATCAGTGGCTCAAGAGACCTCAAGCTGTGGCTGCCCTTTGGAGCTCTCTGATTCAGAGTCCACACTGGACTGTTGAGTATATCACCTTGACATGTAAGCGCAGCTCTGACCCCCTAGGAATTCCCTTGTCTTCTTCCCCTTCTGAGTGGCGGCCCCTTCTGAATGGCCTCTTGCTGGGAGGGACTTCCCCCAAATACTGGCAAACCTGTCAGTCACCCTAATAAAACTAACATTCTACTGCCATCTTGTGGTCATGTCTTTTCCTTTGCTCACACCTGAAATTTATCAAACTTCCTAGGCTGGAGCACACAGGTTTTATTCAAGGACTGATTGAGAGGGAGAAGTAGATATTATTGAATATAACAAAATATAAGATTTGCTACCAAGGATGATGCTTATAAAGGGGGCTCCAGCTACTTGTGCCTCTTATGTGACTTTATTGTTGGATCACAAGATGACCTGAGGGGAGTTATTGTGAATCTCCTTTCTCAGCTCCCCAAATGTGCCTGAATGATGGTGAAATGGTTAGGACTGTTCAGGAGAAAGGAAACAATAACAGTAAAATGTATGGGAAAACCTCAAAACAACTGAGCTATTGGAATTAAAAAATGGGCTGTTAAACAAGAAGACAGATGGAGTAACTACTAAAATTCAGTGGGCCATTATGAGAGATTACATAGTCTGGTTGGTCCACTAACAGGTTAAACTCTAAAAGGATTGTGATACACTAGCTCAATTTATTCTAGCCCTGAGGAGTTTTTAAATAAGGTGATTATATAAAGGGTAAATGTACAATCCCTTCAAAGCGAGAACAAATTTAAATGGTACATGGTAAATCAGAAGAGATTCTAGGTTAGTGGTAGGTCAGGTTCTCTTGGCACAGCTTCCATCAGGGGATTGGAAGTATTTGTATTGGTATAGATACAATGCCCTAGGGGTGATGAGGAAACTTCATTGGGATTTCTGGATACTACTGCATAATATACTGTCATACCTCAGCCTGATTATGAAAAGTTAAAGGGAAAAACGATTCAATTAGGAGGATATCATGATGTAACTCTAGAAAGCTTGTAGATGGAAGAATGGCTCTAAGTAGCATTTTATATAAGAAAGTTATATATATGGTTATTGCCTTACTCCTACCAGAATGAATGTCATGTCTTAATGGAAGACTCTTTCCTTACACAAACTGCTGGAGAAAGAGATATTGTGAAAATCTTCTCTTTGTCCCATTCTAATTAGACATGCCAGATATGAAACATTTATATCACCTAAGCTTAGTCAAGGAGTTAATTTAAAACAACATAAGACACTAGGGGAGGAGAAACATGAAGAAATTTAAACTCTAAAGTTTATGTTATCTGCAGGTGCCTAATCATCCAAAATTTCCTTGTTTAATAGCTCAGTATGGCCTATAAGAAAAGATGATGAATCCTAGAACCCTACGAAGAAAGCATCAGCCATGCCTCATACACCAGTATTAACAATTCAAGCTGTACAACAAGCTAAAGGAGATTGATATTCTGTGATAAATTTTGGTAATGATTTCTTTTTTATTTCTATTTTGAAAGAAAGTCAAATCAATTTTAATTCATGTGAGATGGACTCCTGTAGACCCTTGTTATGATTCCACAATGTTATTTAAATTCCATTTATTACCTCAACCTAATGAGAAGAGACTAAATTTTGATTCAATTAAAAGTATTGTTATTCATTACATTGATAATATAATGTCAATATCTTAAACTGAAGACCAAACTAACACTGGATTACAAATGCTTATTAATCTTATGACCACGAGAGAATGGTTGATTAACACAACTGAAATATGGGGACCAGGGCAAATGATGAAATTCTCATGTATAACTTGGGACAGCATAACTAAAGATACCTTTGAGACAACTGAAAATGAATTATTGTCTTTACCTTTCTCAAGCCCAAAATCAAAGCAAGAGGCACAGAGTTGATCAAGTTTCATTTCTGAAGAAATCATGTGAAAATTTTATTAGTTCCTATTCACATTGTTACCAAGAAATAAACTAAATTTGAATGTAGCTTGGAGCCCCAACAGGCTCTTTAGAGCTTCAGTGAGTCATGGCACAATTGGGTCCTCTGCGATGTTACAAGTTGGACCATTTGGCAAAAGACCAAGACTGTCATCCAGTGGCACCGGCTGGAATTTTGGACTAGAAACCTACCAAAGTGTGTATTTCCCAACTTAAAAGGCCTGTTGGCCTGTTATTAAGCTTAATTGAAAGTGTCTCAGTTGTGAAAGAAAATATTTTAAGATCTGAAATATCTATTTACATGGATATCCATTTACATAAATATCCATTTATGTCCTATGATATAACAGATCATCAATCCAATAGGGAAGGAAATGTATTAAAGAATTCTGTCATTAATGGCTAATGGTATATTCAAGAACATATCACACTAGGGACCACTGGGAGACCCACTGCATACACAAACAGGTGGCTTCCATGATTTTGGCCCCTACTTGATATCCCTTGGAGACCTTTCTAACTTCAACTGAATAGGCTACTCTCCACGATGTTTTCAGACAATGTCAAACAAGGGGCATAGTTTACAAACAGTTGCTAAATTACAGAGAACCAAACATTCAACCTGGAGAGTGGCTGCAATGTAAATTGGTTGAGGATTTTACTTTGACTGAAGAGGGAAAAGAATCATCTTCTCAGTGGGAGAAGTAAGAGTAATATTCTATGGCATAAAGAAACTAAATAATAACAATGATGATGCGATATGGACAATTCTTGGACATTAACCAATGAACTGTCAGTATAGTCCAGAAAATGGGCCACAAGTGACTTACAAATAAAAGTAGTACTGTGTTATGGAAAATTTTACGTTATGAAAAATTTGAGGGGAAAAATCAAAGTGGGATGTGTCAACATTCAAAAACTCACTTCCTTAATATTGTGTACCTCTTGATATGATGTCATGAGAAGGCCAATTTCCTCACAATTCATAACTTCAATATAAACATCACAGAAATCCAAATTGAGGGAAATTATATAAAAGGTTTGACTAGCACTCTTCGAAACTGTCAAGGTCATGCAAAACAAAGAGAGACTATGAAACTGTCAGACCAGAGGAAACAATAGGAGAAATGAGGAGAAATGATAACAAAATTTAATGTTATCCTGGAACAGTAAAAGACATGAGTGGAAAACCTATGATATTCAAATAAAATCTGCTTATCAGTTAACAGTAATGTACCACTGTCAATCTCTTACTCTGACAAATGTGCCATAGTTATAGAAGATGTTAACATTAGAGGAAGCTGATTAAATTGTACACAGAAACACTCTAATATCTTTAAATCTTTCTCTTAAACTAAAATTATATTCAGGAATTTTTCAGCTTTATAGTTAGTCTTGAATTCAAGTAATTTACTTCCTCAAGTTGTATCCTTTCTCAATCTGTTTTGGCTATTTTAAGCCCTTTGCCTTTCATAAGAATTTTAAAATCTGCGCTCCAATTTCTTCAAATAAGTCTTTCAGGATTTTGATTGGCCTTGTATACAATCTATACATATCTCAATCTACAGTTTAATGAAACATTGAGTATTTAAATCTATAAACATATTATATTTCTTCATTTATTAAGGTATTTTTACTTTGCAAACTCTTATAATAAAATAGTCCATAAATAGACTTCTACTAAACTAAGACAGAAAAAAATAATATTTTCAAAGAATGGTGCAAGAGACACCACCCCACATGACTCACTCAAAACCAGAGGCAATTTCTCAGTAAGCAGCCATCCCTGCCCTCATTGCACTCTTTCTTGGACAATTCGAGGCATGCCTCAGGCCCTGGGCAGGTGGTGGCTGATCTCATTGTGCTCTGAGAGTTTTTCTGAGTAGCTCCAGGCTGAACATTGGCACCAGACCAGAATCTAATCTAGTGAACACCACTCATCCCACCCTGGTGACTATCTGTAACCGCACATCACCCAGCTCTTGTACTGCATGAGGCTCTATCAGCTGCTGAGCCTTACAGGAGCTGGCAGGTGACAATAGGCTTTGGGGTGCCGTGGGCTTTTTGTGGAGCTACTGTAGGCCCAGTGCTGGTGGTAGCCATCCTCGGTTGACACAGTGGCCTCTCCCACAGGCTTCTGGGTCCAGCACAGGCAGCGATCAAACACAAATTACTTTGTAGCTCCTGCCAGGTACTCCCTGCCTGCTTACTGACCTGGGCCTGTATTAGAGCCCCTCCCAAGCAGCCCCAGAACAAAATTACCTAGCGGTCTACTTTAGACCACAGCAGAGCACCACCCAATTAGCCCCACAAGCAGCACCCCCAAAGGGCAGCCTCAACAGGCACCAGATCCCACTGGGGTTAATCCTGCTCCATGGGATAAGCCACAGCAGTCCATAAGCCAATGATATGTCCAAACCCCACAGCCAATCAGCCCCAGGGTCAATCCCACCCACAGATGTGTCAATTGCAATCAAGGCTCAACCTACAACAGGAGGTCGCACACAACCCACACAAAAGACACTCTGGAGTACCTGGCATGCATTATCTGGAGGACTGAACCACTGGGACCCACAGGGCACCTATTACATAAGGACACCCAGCCAAGACTGGGACATGTAGCAGATCTACCTAATACATAGAAATAAACACAGAAAGGCAGCCAAAATAAGAAAACATAGAAATATGTCCCCAATGAAAAAACAATAGAAAACTCCAGAAAAAAAAAAATGGAGGCAAGTAACATACCAGATATAGAGTTCAAAACAATGGTTATATGGATGCTCAATAAACTTAGTGAGAATTTCAACGAAGAGATATTAAGCATAAAAATGGACATAGAAAACATAAAAAAAGAACCAGTCAGAAATGAAGAATGCAACAACTGAAGTGAATAAGATACTAGAAGGAATAACCAGCCTACTAGATGAAGCACAGGATCGAGTCAGTGAT
The DNA here is from genome assembly GCF_057876585.1 of Rhinolophus sinicus. Taxonomy (NCBI): domain Eukaryota; kingdom Metazoa; phylum Chordata; class Mammalia; order Chiroptera; family Rhinolophidae; genus Rhinolophus; species Rhinolophus sinicus. The sequence goes on along the minus strand of NC_142514.1, from coordinate 144,081,250 downwards.
TTGGAGACAAGGTAGCAGAAAACACTCAGTTGGAACAGCAAAAAGAAAATTAGAACAAAAAATAATAAGACTTGTTTCAGAGACCTCTAGTACAACATTAAGAATAAAAACATTCACATCATAGCGGTATGAGAAGGAGAAGAAAAAAAGTAAAGGACTGAGAAACTGTTGGAAGAAATAAAGACAGAAAACTTTCCTAACCTGGTGAAGGAAATAGACATAGGAGTCAGGAAACACAAAGTCCTAAAAAAGATGAACTCAAACAGGCCCACACCAAGACACATCATAATTAAAATGGCAAGGGTTAAAGACAAAGAGAGAACCCTGAAAGCAGCAAGAGAAAAGCAACTAGTAACTTACAAGGGAGCTCCCATAAGATTGTCAGCTGATTTCTCAACAGGAACTTTGCAGGCAAGAAGGGATGGGCACGAAATATTCAAAGTGATGAAAAACAGGGACTACAACCAAGACTACTCTACCCAGCAAGCTATCATTTAAAATCAAAGAAGAAGTAGGACAACCAAGAGGGCGCACTAGGTGATGGCTGTGTTTACCTTCTTTCACAACTACATCAAAATTACAACTAATCTACAAAACAACCACTATTGAGAATCACCTAAAATCAAGCTGAACTGAAGCCTTTCAACTAAGGACTTGCAGAAGAAGCCACCTCCAGACTGGTAGCAAGGTTAGAGACGCAGAACGGGATGGTCCCACATCCACCTGTGACGATTAAAGATCGGGAGTGCTATTTTGGTGGTGGGGCTTCCCCCCATTCCCTAAATGAGTGAGAGATATCAGCCCCACCCCAGCACAGGGTTCCAGTGCCGGGGAAAGAAGGCCCCATAATTTTTGGTTGTGAAAAACAGAAAAACAGCAGTGATTGTGACTGAGTGAGACTGAGTGCAGCTACACTCACAGGTTCTCCTTCTAAAGGGACTGCACACGGACTTACCCACCAACAGAGTAACTCACTCTGAGCTCCAGTGCTGGGGAAGCAGCTGGAAAGGCATCAGGGACATATGGTGGGGAACTGAGTTGTCTGGCTTGGGACGGGGGTTAGAGAGGCGGCTTTCTCCTGGACGGGGGGAGCTGGTGGAGGCCATTGTTTCTTTGGTGAGCCCTCCCTGTTCCTGGTGTGTGAACACAGGTGGCTGCCATTTCTGAGTTTCTGCTGTTCTTTCGACCCTCCCTGGTGATTTGAGACCCAGCCCCACCCAACTTATGGGCACACACCAGGCTGAATTCAGTCTCATTTTGACTGCCTGCTTTGGCTCAAGCTGCAGAGGTTTCTAGGGTCTCTCAAAGATTCACAGAACCCAGACAAGCAGCATCTGGCTTGAGCATATCCTGTACCTCTGGCTGAGCAGCCCTAATCTGGGACTAGTGGAAGCCAGCCTTGGTTTGGGGCTTGGCCTCTCCAAGTCACTTCCAGGCACAGCATTCATGGCAGTCAGCTGTGCATTTCTTTTTGACTCCATCTAGGTGGTTAAGTGGCCCCAGGTGGGGCACAGGCTGTGGCTGAAGTAGACCTACAGAGGAAACCCTCCAAGGTGGTCCTGGGGCTGGTGACCCCAGTGACCAGCTTCAAAAGGAGCTGGAGCATCACCTAGTCATCTCAAAGTATGACACACCCAAGGGGCAGATTGGGCAGACACCAGAGTCCTGCTGAGGCAGATCTTGCTCTGTAGGATCAGCCCCTGCGCACAACAACCCTTCCACTGTAGTCAAGGCCAGTCCTCACAACCAGGGAGCCCAAGGGTCAGCCCCTCACAGTGATGTGCAATATCAACTGAGGCTCAACTACAAGAGGAGAGCATGCACAACCCACTCAAGCTATGTACATGGAACGTGTGGCTTGGGTGACCAGAAAGACTGCACCATTGAAACTCACAGCATAGCTACTACATAAGGCCACTCTACTAAGATCAGCTGAGATAGCAACCTTACCAAATACATGGAAACAAACATAGGGAGGCAACCAAAATAGGGAGGCAACCAAAATAGGGAGACAAAGAAACAAGTCCCAAATGAAAGAACAGAACAAAGCTCCAGAAAAAGAACTAAGCGAAACAGAGATAAGCAAACTATCAAGTGCAGAGTTCCAAACATTGGCTATAAGAATACTCAATGATCTCATAAAAATGGAGATGGAAACCACCAAAACCATAAAAAAGAACCAGTTGGAAATAAAGGATACAATAATGGAAATTAGGAATATATTACAGGGAATCAGCAATAGATTAGATGAAGCAGAGGATCCAAAGAGTGAGCAGAAGATACGGTAGCAGAAAACACCCAACCAGAACAGCAAAAAGAAAAAAGAATCCCAAAAAATTGAGGAGAGTTTAAGGGGCCTCTGGGACAATATCAAGCATATCAATTTTGCATTATAGGGGTACCAGAAAGAGAAGAGCTCAAGGAATTGAAAACCTACTTGAAGAAATAATGACAGAAAACTTCCCTAACCTCGTGACAGAAATGGACATACAAGCTCAGGAAACACAGAGTCACAAACAAGATAAACCCAAAGAGGCCAACACCAAGACACATCATAATTAAAATGCCAAATATTAAAAACAAAGATAAAATCTTAAAAGCCGCAAGAGAAAAGCAGTTTATTACCTATAAGGGAGCCTCCATAAGACTGGCAGCTGATTTCTCAACAGAAACTTTGCAGGCAAGAAGGGAGTGGCAGGAAACATTCCAAGTGATGAAAAGCAATAACATACAACCAAGACTGCTCTACCCAGGAAGGCTGTCATTTAGAATTGAAGGACAGATAAGAAGCTTCCCAGACAAGAGAAAGCTGAAGTAGTTCATCACCATCAAACCAGTATTACAAGGACTGTTAGAGGTATTTCTTTAAGATGGGAGGGGGGTAAAGCATGGGTGAAAGGGGAAGGGATTAAGAAGAACAAGTTGGGTATAATATAGTAGTCATGGGAATGCAGGTTATAGCATAAGGACTATAGCCAACAATATTGTAATAACTAGGTATGGTGCCAGATCTATCAGCATGATTGATGAGAATGGGGTTGGGGTGAAGGTGAAAAAAGTGAAGGCATTAAGAAATATAAATTTATAGTTAATACAGTATGGGAAATATAATCAACAACGTTGTAAAGATCATGTAAGGTGCCAGATGGGCACTGGATTTATCAGGGGGATCACGTCATAGACTGTGTAGATGTCTGACCAATGTACTATACACTGGAAGAGCTGAAGTAGAAAAATATTGAATGTCAATTGTAACTAAATATATAAGTATATACAGCTACGGGATGTGACTATATATACTTATATACTTATATTATAGGGAAGATAGTCAATAGTATTGCAACAGCTGTATAAGAAGTCAGAGGGATAGTAGCTTGGGGGATGGTTTATCAGTTTATGAGGGGTTTAAATGTTTAACTATTATGTTGCTTTGTACACCTGAAACTAATAAAAAAAAATCAAACAACAAGAAAAAAAAAATCAAAGGCGAGATAAAGAGCTTCCCAGACAAGAAAAAGCAAAAAGAGGTCATCTCCACCAATCCAGTATTACCAGAAATGTTAAAGGGACTTCTTTAAAAAGATGAAGAAAGGCGGTGGGGGTAAAGAACATAAAGATGAATTATAAAATGGCAATAACTGTAAATGGACTATATGCTCTAATCAAAAGACATAGGGTAGCTGAATGGATAAGAAAACAGGACCCATATATATGTTGTCTACTAGAGGCCCCCTTTAGATCAAAAGACACACAGACAGAGAGATTCTGGTCAAGATGGCACAATAGGTAAATGCTGGGCTTACTGTCTCTCATGACCACATCAACATTACAACTAAACTACAAAACAACCATCATTGAGAATAACCTAAAAGCTTGCTGAATCAAAGCCCTACAACTAAGAACATGTCGAAGAAGCCACCTCGAGACTGGTAGAAGAGACAGAGATATGGAATGGGCTGGTCGCACACTCGCATGCGACCATTAAAAATTGGGAGGGATATCTTGGCTGCAGAGGTCCCCGCCAGAGAAGTGAGAGACCCCAGTCCCATCCTCCCCCCAGAGCATGGTTGTAGTGCAGGGGAGAGAAGTCCCCATAATCTCTAGTTGCGAAAAACATCAGATTTGACTGATTAGGATCTAGGGCAGCTGGATTCTCAGCCAGACCTCTTAAAGGGACTGAACAAAGACTTATGAATTGACAGAATCACTGGTTCTGAGCTCCAGTACTGGGGCAGCAGCTGGAAAAGCGGCAGGACATAGGATGGGGAACTGAGTTGTCTGGCGTGGGATGGGGCTAGATGGGTAGCTTTCTCCTAGACAGAGGAATTGGCAGAGTCCATTGTTTCTCTGTTGGTCCCTCCCCCTTCCCAGCAGGCAGACGCAGGGGGCCGCCATATCTGAGTCTCCATCAAGCTGGCTAATGCCATTCGTTCACCACGCCCCACCCAAATTTCAGGCATACCCAAACCACTTCCAGTGGCTTTTGCATACAAACTGCCTGCCTTAGCTTATGCTGCATACTTTCCTCGGGTCTCCAAAGGTTTGCAGAACCCACACAAGCAGCATCTTGCTTGAGCATGTCCTGTACCTCTGGATGTACGCCTGTATGCCCTAAGCCCAGTACTAGTGTAAGCTGGCCTTGGTTCACAGCTTGGCCTCTGAATGCACTTTCAAGCATGGCACAGGTGGCAGGCTTCTGCAGATTTCTTGTGGCTCCTGCAGGCTGGCCCCAGGTAGGGCAAGGGCTGCAGCTGAAATTGACCTGCAGTAGATTCGCTCCAAGGTGGTCCTCAGGCTGGCTCCCCCAGGGGCCAGCTTTGAAACAAGCAGGAGCATCACCCAGCTGCATCTAAGAACAACACACTCAAGGGGAAAACTGGGCAGGCACCAAGGCCCTGCTAAGGCAGATCCTGCTCTATAGGGTCAGTCCCTGCACCATAATTCCTCAACTGTAGTCACGAACAGTCCTCATAACCAATGAACCTGAGAGCCAATCCCTCCCACTGATATGCAAATAGCAACCAAAACTCAACTATAACAGGAGGTTACACACAACCCACACAGGGACCTGGTCAGATGACCAGGAAAGCTGTGCCACTTAGCCCAATAGCACACCTACAACCGAAGACCACTCTACTGAGACCAGAAGACACAGCAGCTCTATGTATTACATAGAAAGAAACACAGAGAGGCAGCCAAAATGGGGAGACAAAGAACTATGTCCCAAATAAAAGAATAGAACAAAGTTCCAGAAAAAGAACTAAGCAAAATGGAGACAGGCAATCTACCAGAAATCAGAGATTAAAATACTGGCTATAAGAATGCTCAATGATCTGAGTGAGAACTCAACAAAGAGATAGGAAACATAAAAATAGAGATAGAAAACATTAAAAAGAACCAGTCAGGAATGAAGAATACATTAGAGGGAATCAACAGTAGATTAGATGAAGCAGAAGATCAAATCAGATTTGGAAGAGAACACTCAATCAGAACAGCAAAAAGAAAAAAAAAAATCCAAAACATGGCGACAGTTTAAGAGGCCTTGAGGACAACAACAAGCATACCAACATTTGCATAATAGGGATACCAGAGGAGAAAGGAGAGAGCAAGGGATTAAAAATCTATTGATGAAAAATGAAGAAAAAATTTCCTAACCTGGTGAAAGAAATAAGTATACAAGTCCAAGAAGTGCAGACAGACCCAAACAAAATGAACCAAAACAGAACCACACCAAGACACATCATAAATAAAATGGCAAGTGTTAAAAACAAAGAAAAAATCCTAAAAGAAGCAAGAGAAAGGCAAGTAGTCATTTACATGGGAGCTCCTACAAGAGTGTCAGCTGATTTCTCAACAGGAACTTTGCAGGCCACAGGGACTGGCACAAAATATTCAAAGTGTTCAAAAGCAAGGACCTACAACCAAGGCTACTCTATCCAGCAAAACTGTCATTTAGAATCAGAGGACAGATAAAGAGCTTCCCAGACAAGAAAAGTCTAAAGGAGTTCATCTCCACCAAATCAGTATTACTAGAAATGTTAAAGAAACTTCTTTAAGAAAAAGAAGGTGTGTGTTTGGGGCGCTGGAAGAACATAAAGATGATTAATAAAATGGCAATAACTATGTACTTATCAACAATCACTTTAAATATAAATGGATTAAGTGCTCCAATCAAAAGACATAGGGCGGCTGAATGGAGAAGAACATAAAACCCTTACAAATGTTGCCTACAACAGACTCACTTCAGATTGAAAGATACACACAGACTGAAAGCAAAGGGATGGAAAAAGGTATTTCCTAAAAATGGAAATGGAAAAAAACAGCTGGTGTAGCAATGCTTATATCAGACAAAATAGATTTAAGAACAAAGGCTATAACAAGAGACAAAGATGGACCCAGTAATTGCAGTTGGTATGTATCTGAAGAAATCCAAAACACTAATTCAAAGATATATGCATCCTTATGGTCAGTGCAGCATTATTTACAATAACCAAGATATGGAAGGACCTAAGTGTCCATCAATAGATGAATGGATAAAGAAGAAGTTGTACATATATACAATGGAATATTACTCAGCTATAAAAAAGAATGAAATCTTGACATCTGCAGCAACATGTATGGATCCAGAGGGTATTACAGTAAGTGAAATAAGTCAGAAAGAGAAAGACAAATACCATATGATTTTACTTATATATGGAATCTAAAAAACCAACCAAACAAAAAAGAAATAAACAAACAAAAGAGAAACAAATTCATAGATACAGAAAACATTCTGATGGTTGCCAGATGAGAGGATGTTTGGAGTAGGTGGGTGATAAAGAGAAAGAGATTAAGATGTGCAAATTGGTAGTTACAAAATGGTCATGGGGATGTAAATATTCCCTATGTACAGCATAGGGAATATAGTCATCAATATTGTAATAACTATGTATGGTATCAAATGGGTACTAGCTTTTTCAGGGTGATCACTTCATAAGTAATATAAATATCTAACCACTATGTTGTAACCTGAAACTAATATAATATTGTATGTCAACTGTAATTGAAAAATTAAAAATAATTTTTAAAAAATAATAAATAAAACTTTCCTGAGGTAAATTAAAGTCCTAAAACTTTCTCAAGTGACCAAATTGTTTTATTTTCTTTGGCTTCTTTTCTCTTTTTTCTTTCTTTTTTTTTATTTTTTATTTTATTTTATTTGTGGAGTGGCAGGAGTGAGAGGAGGCACTCCAGAGAGAAAAAGTGAAATAGGCTCCCTGTCCCTTGCAACTCTAGGCCCTACAGTCACTGCCTTCTTCCCCAGGCAGTGCTCAGACCTACCACCACGGCCACAGCAGCACCTCACAGCCTGTCCAATGTTTTACTTTTTATTTAGTTAATGTTTTTGTTTTCACATTGTCTCAATTTAAAATTAAACCTAAAAAAGTTCTCATACTGATAAAAGCTTATAGATGGTAATATTAAAATCAGGCAAAAAACAGATGCGTGCAGTTATTGCTTATACTCGGTACTGTACTTAAGGGACTAAATAGCTGAGAATGAAAAAAAAAGAAAAAAAGAAGAAGTATGTGAAGAGTAATCAAACTTGTCTATATTTGTAGATATGTGCTTTTATGTTTAAAAAAACATCAATTTTTATAATTAAAAAGCAATGTTGTTAAACATAAGATCAATGTACAAAAATTAATTGCATTTCTGTAATCAACCACAAATAGAAAATTTATTATTTAGAATTACTATTAACAATCGTATTAAAAAAACTGTAAGCTAGAAATAAATCTAGAAAACCGTATACACGATATTATGGATAAAACTATAAAATTTGTTGAAAGATAGAGTAAATATAGTAAATGGAGATACATACGATATTACTAAAAAGACTCAGTTTTCTGCAATTTGATTCATTAGATCAATTCAATTGCAATCAAAATTCTAACACAATTTTTGTCATAGAGAACAAACTACTGTATTGCTAAAAGATCTATGAGAGGAAAAAGAGCCTAGAACAGTGGTTCTCAACTGGGGCAATTTTGCCACCTCTCCAATATTTGGCAATGTCCAGAAACATTTTGATTATAACAACTGATAGAACCAGGGAAGGTGATTACTACTGACCTCTAGTGCGTAGAAGCCAGGGATGCTGCTACCTATCATTCAGTACACAAGACAGCATTCCCCCACACACACACCCCGCCCACTGCCCGCTATAAAGAATGGTCTGGGCCAAAATGTCAATAGTATCAAGAATGAAAACCTTTGGCTTAGAATTACCAAGACAATATTGAAATAAAAGTGAGGTGATGATTTTGCTTATCATATATAACATTTCATTATAAAGCCATAGTAATTAAAACTGTGTGTTTTTGTCACCAAAATGGACAAATAGATCAAAGTAACAGAATAGAGTCTCAGTAGTCCTCTGGGGGTGATGAAGAAAAGGACAGGAGATTGTGAAGCGATATACTGGTAGACAAAATATGTCGGTAATACTTTTCTTAAGTTAGGTGGTGAGTACACACGTTTGAATTATGATGTTCTTTTTTGTACTAACTAAAATAATAATATTTAAGGGAATCTGTAGCAACTTACTAAACTAAGTGGACAGATAAGATGTGGGTACTACTCAGTCCAAATCAAATGAATGGAAATTCTGTATAAAATATCAGAAAACTATAGACTAGAGCGGTAAGAAAAATGTGTAACTTCCAATTCTAGAACAGAATAAGAAAATCAAATAGACAGTGACAAACAGGAGTTATCAATTCCATAGCTCATGAGTGTTTGTGGCCCAGACAAAAGTACTAGAAACTTGGAGTCAAGACCATAATGCTAATGTAAGAATGGAGGTGGGTCCTCAGACCACTACAAATTGGGAAAGTTAGATTTGAGCCCCTACAAGGAAGCCAGTGCCTTCAAGAATGTTCCCTTCCTTCTACATAAGGGGGATTAGGAATTACTGCTCCCTGGGATGGCAAAGAAGTGAAGATACTTTCTGCCTTTTGGGGACCAGGGATAGCAATGAGGTTATCCTTCAGGAACGGAAATTTCAGGCCTGGGCCCCATGCAGATGTGTGGCTTTAAACTACCTTCTTGTCAGTGTTAACTCAAAACTGATACGGTAAAAAAGAAAATGTCCTTATACATTGACCCCTCTGGGACTCTGGGAGGTGCAAAATGCAAAACCACCTTGTAAGGACAGTTACAATTCATGGATCTCAGAAACGCCACAATTAAAATCTACAAAATTATGTGTTCACCATCCAGAGTCAGTTCTCCTTCCATCACCATATATTTGATTCCGTTTACTCTCATCTACCACCACCCTGACTCCTTACCCTCTGGTAACCACTAAACTATTGTCTGTGTCTATGAGTTTTCGTTTCTTTCTTTGTTTGTCTTGTTCCTTTGTTGTTTTTAGTTTTATATCCCACATAACAGTGATATCAAATAGATGATGTATTACAGAATTGTACACCTGAAACCCATGTAACTTTACTAACCATTGTCATCCCAATAAACTTTAATTTTTTTCCAAACAAACATCAATTTTTATTTCTTGAGATCTCTATACTGTTACAAAGATAATTTCATTACATTAAGTATTTTATAATTGTCTGCCAATTAAATATTTCCATGGTAATTTATCATTCTATATTTATGAAACAAGAATGGGAACACAATGAAAGGCTAAAATTAAGTACTGACAAACTGTAAAGTTTGTGACTGCTTTGGATAACATTGACACAGCCTTAGCACTGTGTTTCCCTGAAAACAAGACCTAACTCTAATGCATCTTTTGGAGCAAAAAATTAATATAACACCCGGTGTTATGTTATGTTATGTTTTATGTTATGTTATGTTATGTTATGTTATGTTGTTATGTTATATTATATTATATTAAAGACCCAGTCTTATATTAGTAAAATAAGACCGGGTCTCATACTAATTTTTGCTCCAAAAGATGCATTACAGCTGTCTGGCTAGGTCTTATTTTCAGGGAAACATGATATGTCCATATCCTCCTCTCTTTCTTTTTATTACTATCAGGTGTACAAAACAATGTAATAGTTAGACATTTACACCCCCATAAAATGATAACCCCACCCCCCAATCTACTACCCCTTTAACAACGTATATAGCTGTTACATGCAATTCCATTGACTCTATTCCCTATGCTGTACTTCACATCCCATAATTTTATATATATATATATATATGCATATATATACATATTTATGTATATATATTAAATTATAGTTGACATTCAATATTATTCAGCTTCAGCTTTAGGTGTACAGTGCAGTGGTCAGGAATCTACATTATCCATGAAGAGGTCTCCCTAATAAGAAAAGTGCCCATTTGACACCCTATTTTAATTATAAATAAATAAATAAATAAATAAATAAAATTAGCAAACCTTAAAAAATAAATTAAATTAAATTTAAAAAATTAGGAAACCTTAAAAAAAATCTACAAAATTAAGTAACCACAGCTGAAGATGAGTGCAAATTGAAAAAAAAATATCCAAACTGCATATATAAATGAACCACCATTAATGGAGAATTATCATACACAATAAAAAGATAAAATGCACACACTAGAAATAATGAAACAATCCAAAATAGATTGTAAACATATCAATGGTATTGTAATAGCTATGTACGGTGTTAGATGGGTAGCAGACTTGTTGAGGTCATCACTTTGTGAGGTGTGTAAATGTCTAATCACTATGTGGTTTTGTACACCTGAAACTAATAATAACAAATAAAAATAAAATAGATCGTAAACAAATACGCTTAAAGTGATTAAAATACAAAAGCAATAATGTTAACAATAGTGAATTTAAAAAGAGAGTATGAAAGCAAAATAATATTAAAAAGAACTCAATAAAAATAAAAAACGCTACTACTACTGAATCAATGGGGCAAGAGGAGATAATATGAAAACCAGCCAATAAGTGAAGTGATAATTACTGAGAATTTTCCAAAATTAAAGAAAACAATATTCTTTACTTTTTAAAAGCACACTGGGGGTAAATTAGAAAAAATAAAAAACAATTATAACCTAGAAATATTTTAGTGGTAGTAGTCATTGTAGTATTATTATCTAACATTTTTAAGCATTTGCTATAACTCAGGAGTTATTGTAAGTTCTGCATATATTTGACTAACACTGGCAACAACTTATGAAGTAAGGCTATTGTTATCTCCACTTACAGATGAATAAACTGAGGCACACAGAGTTTAGGTAACGTGTTCAACACCAGGAAGTATGATTGTTAGAAGACATATTGCAACCTGTTGAAGACAGAGAAAATTTGTCTTCAAATTTTGTAAAAAGAAAAGAAAGATTTTCTACAAAGTAATGAAGATTAGGCTGAAGGCCGACTTCCCAATAGAAAAATAGAAAGCCGAAGACAATACTGTCTTCAAGTATTGAGATAAGAGAGATATCAAGCTAGAAATCTGTACTTTATTCCGCCTGATGGGGAAAAGAAAATATTTTCAACTCTCACTGAAAAAAACTATTAAGGATAGTAAATAATCTTTGCACCACCAGCTTCAGGAAAAAGCAACTGCAGTCAAGGCAGCAGGAAAAAGCGTGCCACTCAGAATCCAGAAGAGTCACTCAAGACTGCTTGTAGATAGTGACATGCTTACGATACGAAAAGGAGGCTACATGTTTGTTCTGTGGCTTTTCAGCTTTAAAAGAGGAAGAGCCCTAGAAGAAAGAGAAAATAAGATATTTGTCAAAGAAACTGGTTACTTCTTTATATATAGTCAAGTTTTATACAATGATAAGACCTTTGCCTTGGGACACCTAATACAGAGGGGAAAGAAAAGTCCATGTCTTTGAGGATGTATTGAGTCCGGTGACTTTGTCCCTGTGTATTCAAAATATGCCTGAAACACTACCCAATAATTGCTATTATTCAGCTGGCACTGCAAAGCTTGAAGATGAACTCCAACTTGCAATACCACGCAAGGATGCTAAAATATCATGGATGGGGAAGACACTTTTTTAGGTGCATTGAAACTTCTATGACCTACTGAAACCTTGTTTGTGGCTATTTTCTTCCCTTTCTATGTACCTCTAAGGAGAAAACACATAACTAAAAGTACCAAAAGGGGGGGAAAAGTTAACTGTAGCCTTTTCTCTGAGCTATTTGTTGTGGTTTGCTGAAACTAGATCAAACAGAAAATTTAACAGATACCCATGGTCAAAGAGTGTCATGTGAATTACAAGAAATAGAGCTCATTTATGGAAAGATAAAATTAGACAGATTTTTCACTCTAATGCCATGTTGAACAACTTAGTCACAGCTTCTTGTCTTGAGGAAGCACAGGATTCAAAGGGACTGTAATCATTTCTTCAAAAATGATATTGTGAGATAACCAAGAAGGCACAGTGGGTAAACGCTGTGTTTTCCTTCTCTCACAACCACATCACAATCACAACTAATCTACAAAACAACCGTTATTGAGAACCACCTAAAATTAAGCTGAACTGAAGCTTTTCAACTACAGATGTGCAGAAGAAGCCACCTCCAGACTGGTAGGAAGGTCAGAGACACCAAACGGGCTGGTCCCATATCCACGAGGGACCTTTAAAGAGCAGGAGGACTATTTTGGTTGTGCTGGTACCTCCTCACCTTCTAGGGGAGCAAGATCCCAGCCCCACCCCAGCACAGGGATCCAGTGCTGGGGAGAGAAGTTTCCATAAATATTGGATGTAAAAACCAGCGGACATTGTGACTGAGACTGAGTACGGCTGCACTCACAGGTGCTCCTCTTAAAAAGACCACGTGTGGACTTACCCACCAATGGAATCACTAACTGAGCTCCAGCACTGGGGCAGCAGCTGGAAAAGCAGCAGGGACTCATGGTAGGGAATTGAGTTGTCTGGCTTGGGACTGGGCCATGCGTGGCAGCTTTCTCCTGGACAGAGGAATTGGTGCAGGCCATTGTTTTGTTGCTGAGCCCTCCCCCTTCCCAGCGTGTAAACACAGGTGGACGCCATTTGTGAGTCTCCACCATTCACACCCCACCAAGGCGATTTGAAACCTGGCCCCTCCCAACTTTCAGACACACTCAGGGTGCTTTCAGTGGCTTTCTCATTCAAGCGCTTGCTTCAGCTCAAGCTGCACACTTTCCTAGGGTCTCTCAAAGGTTCATGGAACCCAGACAAGCAGGATCTGGCTTGAGCGTGTCCTCTACCTCTGGCTTAGCAGCCCTAAGCCGGCACTAGCAGCAGCCAGCCTTAGTTGGTAGCTTGGCCTCTCAAGGCACTTCCAAGCACAGAATGGGCACCAGACATCTGTGGATTTCTTTCTGGCTTCTGCTAGATGGCCATGGGAGGGGCGCAGGATGTGGCTGAAGTAGACCTACAGCGGATCCTCTCCAAGGTGGTCCTGGAGCTGGCACCCCCAGTGACAAGCTTCAAAACGAGCTGGAGCATCACCCAGCCATCTCCAAGTATGACACACCCAAGGGGCAGATTGGGCAGAGTCCTGCTGAGGCAGATCCTGCACAACAACTCTTCCACTGTGTAGTCAAGGCCAGTCCTCACAACCAGGAAGTCCAAGGGTCAGTCCCTCACATTGATGTGCAATTATCAACCAAGGCTCAACTACAAGAGGAGGGCACACACAACCCACACAAGGGATGCCCTTAGAGCACATGGCTCAGGCGACCAGAAAGACTTGAACCCCACAGCACACCTACTACATAAGGCCACTCTACTAAGACCAGAAAACATAGCAGCCCTACCTAATACATAGAAACAAACACAGGGAGGCAGCCAAAATGGTCAGACAAAAAAAAATATGTCCCAAATAAAAGAACAGAACAAAGCTCCAGAAAAAGAATTAAGTGAAACGGAGATAAGCAATCTATCAAGTCCAGAGTTCCAAACACTGGTTATAAGAATGCTCAATGATCTCAGGGAGAACTTCAACAGAGATGAAAACCATAAAAAAGAACCAGTCAGAAATAAAGGATACAATAACGGAAATGAAGAATATATTACAGGGAATCAACAGTAGATTAGATGAAGCACAGGATCCAATCAGCGATGTAGAAGATACGGTAGCAGAAAACACCCAACCGTAACAGCAAAAAGAAAAAGAATCCAAAAAATTGAGGAGAGTTTAAGGGGCCTCCAAGAGAATATCAAGCGTACCAACATTCGCATTATAGGGGTACCAGAAGGAGAAGCGAGAGAGCAAGGAATTGAAAACCTATTTGAAGAAATAATAACAGAAAACTTACCTAATCTGGTGAAGGAAATAGACATAAAAGCCCAGCAACCACAGAGAGTCCCAAACAAGATAAACCCAAAAGGGCAAAAACCAAGACACATCATAATTAAAATGCCAAAGTTTAAATACAAAGAGAGAATCTGAAAAACAGCAAGAGAAAAGCAGTTAGTTACCTGCATGGGAGCCCCCATAAGACTGGCAGCTGATTTCTCAACAGAAACTTTGCAGGCAAGAAGGGAGTGGCAGGAAATATTCCATGTGATTAAAAGCAACGACATACAACCAAGATTGCTCTACCCAGCAAGGCTGCAATTTAGAATTCAAGGACAGATAAGGATCTTCCCAGACAACAAAAAGCTGAAGGAGTTTGTCACCATCAAACCAGTATTACAAGGACTCTTACAGGGACTTCTTTAAGATGGGAGGGGGGTAAAGCATGGGTGAAAAGGGAATTAAGAAGTACAAATTGGTTGTTATACAGTAGTCATGGGGATGTAGGGTATAGCGTAAGGAATATAGTCAATAATATGGTAATAACTAGGTATGATACCAGATAGGTACTAGATCTATCAGGGTGATAGATGGGAATGGGTTTGGTGGAGAGGGAAAAGGGTGAAGTCATTAAGAAATCCAAATTGGTAGTTAATACAGTATGGGGAATATAATCAACAATGTTGTAAAGATCTTGTAAGGTACCAGCTGGGCACTGGACTTATCCGGGGGATCACGTCATAGACTGTGTAGATGACTGACCAATGTGCTATACACCTGAAGCTGAAATAGAATAATATTGAAGGTCAACTATAACTAAATATATAGGTATATGTAGTCATGGGATGTGGAGTACAACATAGGAAAGATAGTCAATGGTATTGTAACAGCTATGTAAGAAGTCAGAGGGATAGTAGTGTGGGGGTGGTTTATTACTTTATGAGGGGTTTAAATGTCTACCTATTACATTGCTTTGTACACTTGAAACTAATAAAAAATAAATTTAAAAAACACGAAAAAATAAGTATTAGATTCCACTCCAAAATAAATATTAAAAATAAAAATAAAACAATTTTTTTAAAAAAGTGGTATTCCATTATTTACTATGAAACAAGTGCTCATATCTGTAGGCCATTAAGTCATTTTTGGGAAATCTCAGGATATGTCCACTGTTTTTATGTTAAATATGCCCCTCTCCTTTTTCAGTTAACATGGTAGAAAGTTATATATATATATATATATATATATATATATATATATATATATATATATATATATATAATACACATATGTAATATGTATTATATATATTATTGTATATATTATATATGTTAATCTTGCATTTGCTATATGAAAGAGTAATTAAAATCTTAAATTTAAACATCATATTCAACAATTGGGCTCAAAATAAGATATAGATACTATTTCAGTCTTTTTGGTTTATTTCAACTTTGCAATTTTTATCTCTTATATTATATATTACCTGATGGAACACTTCCAGACATTTTTCACAAGAGGAAATAAGTCTCTCATGTGTTTACACTTATGTGTATTTTTTGTAGCTAATTTCAGTTACTTCAAAAACTTAATGTAGGGCAATTCCAATTCATGCATATAAGCATTAATTGGAAAAAAAAACCTCTAATTGTTCCTACGTAAAAATAAAATCTCCAATAGAAGTTAATGAATACATTTATAATAATGTGATATAATTTTCCTTTATTTCCTACCCTTCTGTTTTAAACTGCTACTATTGTAGTTCACATATCCCAGCCTTTAAAAAAATACTCAGGTTATTAGCTTTACAGAATTTGAAGTTTAATTAAAGTTCTTGGCATCCTGAAGGATGTTATGTGCCATGTGTTATAAAAATTACCATGTGCCAGAAGACATTCATTTTATAAAGAATCATATTTGAGAATGCAATAATACTTATCTTTTACTACATCAATTTCCCTCTGATGCTTGTGTTTTTAATGTCACCAGTTTAAAGAGTTTTCATTTTATTTAACAGTTTACTTCATTAGTTTAAACAGCAGCTGGTGGAATAGACGCTGATCAGCATTAATTTTCCCCAGTTATATTAAAATATTTTTAAAGATACACTTTTCAAACAAAAGGAATGATTTATATTTTGTGTCTAAAATTAAACTTTCTTAATAAAATTGATTTCTAGAACTTTGGCTTTTTGGTTAAAATAAAATATATTTTGGAATTTATTTTGTTTTACAATATTATAATTAAAAAGAAGTGATAGGTAGAGTAGGAGTTTCAAAACTAGAAGGAAGTTAGTAACTTTTTCAGTATTGCTGCTAACATGGATGGACAAAAGTTTTTAAAAAATTTAGTTTCTCCTCCCCGCCACCCCAAAAAAAGAAGAAGGAAACGTGCAGGGCATGCAAGAAGCAATGGTGAGAAAAGATATTGCTAAATATGTTAAGTGTACATATGCATTAACTATAAAAGACGACAATAGTTAATTTTATTGTGGAGAATTGAAAACAAGGTCAGATAAAATAAAAAGATAGATGGAAGAGGTAAATTGCAGTTCAAAATTTCTAAGGCCTTGTGTTATTAAAGAACAGAATGGAAATATTAATTTTAGACTGTAGTAAAAACAAATAGCTACGTTTAAAAATGTAAGCATGAATTAAGAGAAAAGAAATGGAAATTGTACTTTCAAGTTAGTAGAGATAAAAAGGGATATAAGGAAAGTTTGGTCCATCCAGTAGAAGCCAAGACATAAGATTACATGCAGAAAAATATTTTATAAAAATGAAACACAGTGCTTGCCTGGGCAGCGCATATGTTAAAATTGGAACCATACAGAGAAGATTAGCATTGTTCCCGTGCAAGGACGACACACAACTTCGGGAAGTATTCTGTAATTTTCTGATTCTGACAGAACCATATTCACCGCTTTGCTCTGTATTATAAAACCAAAGGAATACTCTGCCCCAATTGGAAATATGAGTCACAGCCTCTGCCCTGGCCGCATAAATGTAAGCAATAAAATCACTGTTCAGCTAGAAAAGAACTCAATTCAGATTCCCGATAAAATTAACACACTGAGAATACCAGTGAAAAGTGCTTAATCTAGTAAGGAACATCTCCCAGGAACATGTAGCAAACGTCACATTGGAAACATTAAAAACATTCTCTTTAAAGTTAGGGACATTAAAATATGCCCCATATCACCGTTGTGTTTCAGGCTGAATTACAGCTCTAATGATCATAGTGAGGCCAGATAAAAATTACAGCAATAAGGATTATTAGACAAGAAATAAAACGTCTATTGTTTGCGGAGAGTATGATTACCGACCTAGAAAATCCAATAATATATACAGCCAAATTATTATAATTAAGAAAAAGTTTATCAAGTTTGTTATGAATAGATTCTGATGCAAAAGGTGCAAAATTGTCTGTCTCTGCCTGGCTTATTTCACTTAGCATAATGGTTTCACTTATATGTAAGATCTAAAACAAAACAAAAACAGACCTGTAGAAACAGAGACCCCTGGGAAGGTTACCAGAAGTGGGGCATGGAGGACGGGTGAAAAAGGTGAAGGGGAATATAGTCAATAATATTGTGATAGGTTTGCCCTGGGACATATAGTTACTACAATTAGTGGGGTCATCATGCTATAAAGTATAGAAATGTTGAGTCACCTATTTTGTACACCTGAAACTAATATAATCAATGTAATATTATATATCAACTACAGTTAAATTTTTAAAAATTTAAATGCAAAACAGGGTTAAGAAGTTAGTGCTAACAGAATGACACTGGCAGACAGCCCATCACAAATACTTCCTAATCAAATTCACAGAGATTTTTAGAGAATCCATGAATCATTTTGATGATTCCAGGCAGTGTGTTCCAGGGCAGTCTGTCTAGATTTGCTTCTTTTCTGACTAAAAGCTAATTTGCTTATCAATGAAAAGAAAAGCAAGACTTAAGTGATCCCAGACTTTTATGAATGTTTTTGCATTTGTCCCCTGAAAACAGTCTAATGATTGTGTCCATAGATGAGTAAATTTGCGCATGAATAAATAATTAAATGTCCCCAAATTATCCTTTTGTATCTGGATATAAATTTACAGAATTGAATGCCGGCAGGAAACCATACAAAAAGTAATTTCAAAACCATGCCATTAACTATAACAACAAAGTAAAAAAATACCAGAGTAAATCTACTAAGGATATCTTAATACAAGACCTTCACTAAAGAGTATTATGGAACTGCATTGACCAATACAAAGAAACACCTGAAGAATAGAGAGACAAACCATATTCATGGAAGAGACGACTCTAGAACAGAAAAATGGCCATTTCCCCCCCAAATTAATTTTCAAATTCAGTGTAATTATAGCCAAAACCCTAACAAGATTTTCCTGGAATGTTAAAAGTATACCTTAAAATATAGATATCTGTCAAAATAGCCAAAAACAGCCAATACTGATGAAGAAGGAAAGAAAAAAAAAAGGATGAGATATTTGTCCTTCTCCTTTTCCCTCCCCTCACAGCCCCCCTCCTTTTCTTCATCTCTTTTGTTTCTTCTCTTTCCTCCTTTTCCTCCTCCTCTTCTTCTCCTTCTTCTTTCTTCTTCTCTTTCTATTTCTCCCTTTCCCTCCTTCCCTACACCATTCGCCCCGTCCTGCTCTCCCTCCATTCCCCCCCACTCCTGATCTTTCTGAGACCTTGAATTTCCCTGTGTTAACTTAACTGGTGTGTGCTACAGAGGTCTATGGCAGCATCACCAATCCTTAAACCCCTGTGGTCTGGAATACAAGTCGTTTATTTGGTCCTGGCTCCTGAAACAATGTTGGACAGAGTAAAAAAGATGAATAATCATAGAGTGTGAAATAATGTGTTGAATCCATGCCAGGGATGGCTCTAATATCTTCTGGTGGTTCTACCCTGAAATTCTTCAATAGTGTCTCAGGATAAGCTTATCTGAGGGAGAGAAGGAAGTCCCCAAGTGTGAGATAGGAAATGGAAGTAGACTGGTGGGTGATAATCTCAGAGCTGAAGAGGATAGAGATTCTCCTAAAAGAAACGTCTCAAGAACTCAGGCTTGGGGGGATGAATGGTAGGATAGTGGGGCGGAGTTTCACAGGGAACTTAGAATGGGAAGTGGA
The DNA here is from genome assembly GCF_057876585.1 of Rhinolophus sinicus. NCBI lineage: Eukaryota > Metazoa > Chordata > Mammalia > Chiroptera > Rhinolophidae > Rhinolophus > Rhinolophus sinicus. The sequence continues at coordinate 144,061,857 of NC_142514.1, read as the reverse complement.
CAGTGAGTAGAAGTATTTAAGACGTACTGGGTTTGAGAATAATTGGATTGAAAGGGTCCTGTGAGAAATGAAAAGACATGAGCTTGAAATATTTCTCTTCATGAAACCTGAAGTATCTCATTTGGATAATAATAATAATAATGATAATAATAATAATAAATTTCCTTCTCATTAGGTCTGTGGCTGTTGGAGCTTTGAAATGAAAGTGAAAAGAACGTTCACTCTCACATCCAGTTTATGAGATTGATAAAAGTATGTTTTCCCAGAATAAATATGACCTCCTTCTTGGGGAAATGTGCATATCCAGAGTGAGTAAGCAATATACAGTGTCCTGATTAGTTGTCCCCAAAGAAAATTATTTCTTCCAGCCTCCACCACCTTCTGATATGGGAGAGCCCCTACTATGGAAATTTTAAGTCTTCTTTCCCCTTGTTTCTTAGCTCCTTAGCCCAGACTTTGATTATTCTTCTAATCAGTTTCTGAATCCTAGACTAAAGATTCTCCTACCTGAATCACAGAATGTCTGTCAGATAACTACTTAAAAGCCTGTGACTTCCCAACATCCCCTAGGCCATTCCAGACCTCCCAGATCGGTATACTTGTTGATTATAAGCACTGAAGCCTAAAGTTCTTTCCAACCCATTCTGGGCCCAGTTCCTGGACAATTGACACCACTTAAATGACTGGTTGAATGGCCACAGGCTCTAGAGAGCTAACAGATTTATAAATAAAATCTATTTTTCCTCATTCAGTGTCCTTGGGGATACAGAGGATATCCCAGCAAGATTGCCAGTCCTAACCAAAGAAGCCAGCAAGATCTTCCAGGCAGATCTTGAGACCCCCTTCCTCTCATCTAAAATCAGACAAGGTGAGAGTTCCACGAATCCCCCAATAGCTGGGACAGCCCTACACCCCTGTCCAGCAAGAAGCAGATACAGAAAAACAGACCTCCTGTCCCTCAACTTCCCATAGAGATTTTATGGGGATCATATCTCTCAAGTGGAAAACAAGGCAGTCAGTTAGAGATAGACATCGGGTCTCTACATTACCATCCAAAAGACCTCCCCTCTCTGTCCAAAACGTCCCCTTTTCATTGTAAACAAATGGGTACAAGATACCAACTAGATTAAACCGGTCACGTGCACCTGCGCAGTAAAGGCCACAATGACCTTCATTTCACCTGGACCTCACTATCCCATTATTAAAATATGATACATATGCCCGGAAGTTCATTATAACAGACTGAATTCTGGGAAAGAACATGTACAGGCTAAAATGATGAGATAATAGCCTCTTGTCCATCACAGGTGTCGATCAAGTGGTCTCAGGGCCTGAAAGGAATAGCCCATTCTAGAGGGAAAAAAAGATTAAAAACTCCAACTTCTAGCCAGTCAGGCCCTTTTTGAGCCTGGGCCCTTGGCTCTTTGGGCCTTTTTGCCTTTTGAGCCTCTTCCTTTGTTCCACCTTGAGCCCCTGGACCTTTTTGCCTTTGAGCCCCTTCTTGTTCTTCTAATAATGCCACCTTGGGTCCTTGAGCTATTCTCTACTGCTCGGGTCCGCTTCTATTTCTTTGAAGTGTACCTTTTCTTCTAATACACTGCTTTTTCACCACTTTATCTCGGTATCTCATTCAATTCTTTGCTCGAGACGCCAAGAACCTGGACACCATGCGGAGAACAGCCCACAGTCTGGTAACGCGTCCCCAGCCCCAAATAAAAGGAATGGGAAGAACACAGTTTGAAAGGCTTTTTCATGTCACTGCTGAGCTAGGTATTGCAGAAATGAGATGAACTCCTGGAATGAGTCCCCCAGCCTTCAATCATTCTTTAGTCAGACCCCCTCTCCTCAAGACCCTCAGCTCTCCCTCACTCCAAAGAAAACCATAGACTTTTTTTTATCTAAAAGTTATGCAGCTGATCTCTTGGAAGATAGATTACAGAGGACAAAACTGACAGCTTCGGAATGGGAATGAAAATTTGCAACCTGGTCCTTCACCTGAGGCTGCTAATGATCTTGAAGGAGATCCCTTTGAAGACTCATGCCAAGGAGCTCAGTCTTCAGAGTTGAACACAGAAAAATCTCTCTTCCCCACTCAGTGCATGCTCCTGTCTATGTCCTGAAGCCTCATCCCTGGGACTAAAGGCTCCTTGGGGGCCAACGGTGAGAACTGGAGCCGATGCCAGTTTTTCCCTGGTCTTAGGTGGGTCGTGTACTACCCAGAACCTCCTATCATGAGTTTCCTCATGAGCGTCCTGCTTCACACTGAAAGGTTACCTTAACTGTTTCATTGCAATGGTTGCTACAGTTTTAAACTAAAACACAAAGAAGACTCTTTTAAAAGTCCTATCACCAGTCAATCAGAAATTGCAATGATCAACATCGGTTAGGTTATCTGCCGGATAACAAGCCCTTGCCATCTCTATAAGGAAAGTAACCTTACAGTAACCAGTCTGCTTTTTTGCCTGGTAAAACTTCCTTCCCTTCTACCAGTAACATCTCTTGCCTTGCAGAGCTCTTCACAGCTCCTTTCTGTCTGTCAGGTTGGATGCTGATTGATGCACAAATCACTGAATAAAGCCAGTAGGATCTTCAAAAGTTACTCAGTTGAATTTTATTTTCAACAACACTTAAGAGTAAGATGGACCCTGAAAAAAAATGCCCTTTGAGCAATGTGGAAGTTACTGATGGCCTTATCCAGTGCTGTTTAAGTACAGTGATAGGACCAGGGCCAGAAAACAGCCAGGAGTGAGTTCAAAACAGGAGGATGTGTTACTGTGCTAAGGCCTGGCTGTCTGCCACTTGAAAAAGTTAAAAATCAAGAGACAAGGTTGGTGAAAAGAAAAGCAGGTTTATTCAGAATGCCAGCATTCTGGGAGGATGGCAGACTCCTGTCCAAAGGCCATCACTCCATTCCTAGAATGGTCAGAAGGTTTTATAGGTATATATGAAGCAACAGGATAAAGGAAAGGAGGAGTCAGTCAGGCAGGTCTGAGTGCTAACACAGTTTCCTGGGGTCTGGTCTGTTTGAAACTAATGTAATCTCCAGACTGGGCCACAACAGCCTGGGGCTTAATGCATCACCAGTAAAACTTTAAGGGAGTTGCTAAATGGATTCCTGCATCCAGGTGCCTGAATATGAAGAAATTTCTCTCTTCAGGTTAGGATTCTGCTGATTAAATGGATTAACAAGGTATGTGTAGCATTAAGAAAGGGAACAAGAGTTTTTAAATCAGTCGGTAAGGGGAGAATATCAGAGTGGATCAAACTGCAATCTAGCTAAGTCTATGTTATTTATTCACCAAAATTCATCCTTACAGATCTAAGAATCTAAAGAACATCAGCATATATCACTCTTTCACAGAATTTCTGAGAAGCCCAGGACAAAGATAAAGCAATAAGTGAAGGAATGTGAGGCTGCAGGTAGAGGGGTTTTTGAAATAGAGAAGAGACGTGAACCTGTTTAGTAGCCAATATGGTTTCAAGGAAAGATGGCAGACTGGACTCAAATATGTCTACTCACCCTGCTACAATGATAGTTAAAAAAAAAAATCAAACTCTTTTTAATATAAATTTATAGCAGAGAGAATAAGGTCTGTGAGGGGTTGAGAGATTCTGAAAAGGGATGGAAGAATGATAATGGGTAGAGCAGGCCAGAGTAAGCTACAGCTCAAGTCGCTCAGAGAATATAAGCAGGTTCACCCCTTCACAAACATACACAAAAGAGAATCAACTGACACACAAACGCAAAGACAACCCATACAATGAGCAATGTGCTCCACTGCTCAAAACGCCCGAAGCCAGGAATTCCAGGATGTGAAGTCTGTCTCTTACTTAACACAGTCTTCTATTCCCCAACATCCTGGGGACACAGTGGGGAGGAAGGGGTGCTTAGGGGAAGGGAGACGGGGGAAGGGAAATCCAGAGAAACTAATCAGGGGACAGCTCATTACTGCAAACGTATTAACATCAACAAACACTACAAATGGGAAATGACTAGACTACTTGGTGACTCAAACATCACAATTTCTGGATTTTATATATTAAATAAGATAAAATAGACAATATTCACCTTTACAAATGCTATAACCTTTATCATTTCAAACTCTGACTTGGTAGAAAGGCAGCTGACTCTGGATCCAAGCTTGAAAGTATGTTTCCTTCTGAGAGATATTCTGATGTCTTACAATTAGAGGGAAAGAACAGAGTAGTGTATCAATTACATTCAAAGCCTTATTTTAGACAAGTGTTTTCTGCTCTGGCCAAAATTTCTACTGACAGTAAAAGACTACTCATTTCTAGGAGCTGCAAAATGAAATAGCAACTTTTCCATGATAAATAGAGAAGAAGCCAGGCAGGGAATGTGGGCTTTTATGTAAGCCTGTATTATAATCTATGGATAATTTCTCCACTAAATGACTGAGACAACAAACATTACTTCTGGAGCTATAGCAGTTTTGCTTTGGGGAAATAAGAAACAGACTGACATCTATCTGATCAGGGTCCAGCCCTCTTCATCCCCCAGCACAGAGAGAGATCAAAGAGAAATCACAAACCGGAGCAGAACTAAGCACAAAATAGAGGGAGAAATACCTGAAAGAGATGGAACAAGTTATGTGGTCTCTTCCTTCTGGGGGGGTCACAGAGGTTCAAATTACACATGAAAGAAAAGGGACTCTGTCTGATGCTTTTTGTCCTGCCCAGATTTGATCTTCAGGACTACGATCTGATTTGAGTGTAGACTATGTTATAAACCATAAAATAAGTGATTTACTTGCATTAACTCATACAATTCTTGGACAGATGAAGTTTAAACCCCAAGAAATGTTCCATAAAGAAGTGAAGTATATTTGACTTAAAAATCCTTAATTTTTCTTACCATTGGTTTTGCCACACCAGAGGAGAGGGAAACAAAAAGCAAAGCAAAGCATAACTGTTTGATGAAGCCCTGTGCTAAGTTCATTAAATTCATTATTCTATTTTTTTAAATTTAGGCACAATTATCCCCTGTACAGCTGGAAAAACTTCAACTTCGAGAAGAACAGAGAAAAAAATCATCATCAATGAATTCAGCTATTATTTCATGACCACCTATTATAGTCTAAGAACTCAGCCAACTGCCCACAGGATAAAAATGAATGTGAGAGCACCCCACTCTAAGTGGGTGTGACCAAGGGAAGACAGACAAACAAAAGGCACCAAAAACATCATGCAGCCACTTATAATGGTATCAAACAGATGATGTGAAATCGAAGAGAGAAAGAGAAAAGATTGTGTGTAACTCCATACCAGTGGATCTTTGGCTACAGGAGATACTAAAAACTATATTCAAAATCCATAGGAGAATTGGACCAAACAATTATAAAGATCATCTGAAAGGAGAATTTTATAAGAATATCCATTCAATAAGAATTTGAAGATTAATAATGATAGGGAAATTGCCCACGTTGTACGCTATATTACATTTATTTCTAGAGCACCAGCAATTAAAATAGTTTGCTACTAGACCAGAAACAGAAAGATCAAAGGAATCAGTGAAAAAGATGATAACCAGAAATTTGATGCAGGATAAAGTTAGCATTTCAAGTAAGTACAGAGAGGATGGGTACTCAACAAATGTGGGTGGGGAAAAAATGGCGTATTAGTCAGAAAAAAATGTTATTAGATTTTTACCTTATACTTTACATAAAATAAAAATCCAAATGCAAAAAAAATCCCATAGAAGGGGAAAATATTTTGAGTAATTCATAATCTTTCAGTGAAAAAGACTTTATAATGAAACAAAAGTCAGATGATATTAACGAAAATTTTGATAAATCTGATTTCACATAAATTTTAAACTTTTATGTAGAAGAAATAAAGTACAACAACAACAAAAAAATGAACTTTGAAGGTATGACAAGGGAGAAAGATGTGCAATAGATACAAAAGGCAAAAAATTGCCATCATACTATGTAAATAATTTTTAAAAGTTTAAACATGAAAAAATAAACACATCAAAAAAAATGCCTAGAATACTAAAATGCATATTCAAACAGCTGAAATACAAAATATAAATAAATAAATTTAAATACTATTATTATTTAAATAAATGTAAAATAAAACACAATATAAACAAAATTGACAAAGATTAAAATAAATAATATCAACGTTAGCTAGCATATGTGGAAATGAAAAAGGTTTATATATTGTTGGCAGGAGTATAAATTAATACACAGGAGGACAATTGTGTAATGTGTATCAAAAGCCTTAATAAAGAACATGACCTAACAAACCCACTTCTAGAAATTATCCTAAGTAAATGTATAAATATGCACAAGACAATTGTGGAAAGATATTTAGCATAGAATTGCACATAAAAAGAAAATTTAGAAACCATTTAAGTGTCCATTATGTGGCGGTTGCTAAGAAAAGTGGTATATCTCTTCAATAAAATTTACTACAGAAATTAAGAAAAATGAGGCAACTCCTTTTATAGCTACATAGAAAATGTGAAAACATATTAAGTAAAAATGTAACTTACAAACAGGCATATGTAATATGACGCAATTTTGGAAAAATAAACTATTACAACTTTATATGATCATTTAATTGTTCCAGAACTATTTATTGAGCCCCTACTGTATTCTAGCTACTATTCTGAAAGTTGGGAATTCAAGAAAAGAGAAACACATAAAGTCTCTTTTTTCATAAAACTTATTCTACTGGGAAGGGATAACAAACAAATAAGGAAGTAAAAGCTACGTTAAATGGTGGCAAGTGCTAAGAACAAAATAAAACAGAGCAAAGAGCATGGCATCTGCTGGGCATAAAGAATAGCTACAGAATATAGGGTCGTCACAGAAGGCTTCCCACGTGGAATGAAGTATGAGCAAAATTCTGGAGAAAGTGAGGGTATGGGTGGGAAAACTGTTATTTGAACAGAGGGAACAAGAGCAAAGATTCCAAGGTGGGAGTATGCCTGCAGCGACTGAGGGCCATCAAGGAAGCCAATATGGTTGTAGCACAAAAAGCAAGGGACAGACTGGTGAGAAATGAAGTTGATATAGGGCCTCGTGGAATATTATAACGACTGCTACTTTTGCTAAGAGTGTATAGAAAAGATCTTAGAGATTTCTTAGCAAAGGAGTGACATCTTACTTCCTATTTTAAAAGCTCATTGTCGATACTAAGTGGAGAACAGACTGAGAGAGGACTGGGGTAGGGTACAGTGACAATGACAATACAGGGGAATAAGTTAGAAGACTATTGCAGCAATCCAGGAAAGAGATGATAGTAGCTTGGATTAGGATGCGGGTTAGTGCCTTACATGATCAAAAGTGGCCTAATTCAGGATACATTTTGATGGTAGAGCCAACAGGATTTGCTTAAACTGGATCTGTAAACAGCATGTCTGAGTTAACCAGTTTGAATATTTCCCTAAAATGGCATCCCACATTACATCAATTCGAAGACTTATTTGACCAAACTAACAAAAATCCTGATTAAGATTCCTCTTCAAATAGGATACCAAACCCAAGGGTACCTTTAGTGATTAGTAATCTTTTTAATGCTCTCAATATTCACCAGTGGCACCAGAATACAGTTGAATCCCCTTCTGATCCTGTGAAGTCTACAACTGCAACCATATTTTGGGTAGCTCTTCCCTAAACCCATTCCTACCACTTTTCTGGTGCCCACACTTCTGAGTTAAGCTTCTGACTTGATTGCTCTTTGCACTCTACCTGGCCACACTGGATATCCCTCAGGGTCCTCCACAATGGGGGCCACCCCAAACCGCATCTACCACAAACTCTCTGCATCTACTCTTCCTGATTCCATTGGTGGATATTTATCCTGGATTCTAGAGTGTTCAGTACCATCACTTCTATATCATAATGTCTATAAAGATAAAGGAGGGTCTCCCCTTGGTTTAGTTGTGGAAGCTTCCTTGAGTGCCATCTTCTGTTTTGCATAATTGGTTTCTACATCCCCACACAAGACTGAGACAGAGTTGACACTAGAGGGTCCTTTAAGAAGGACTTGATTGAGAAGAAGATGGAAAGAATTAATTTCTTGAGCCCCTACTCCAGGTTAGGCATTGGGATTATCTCATTTGACCAATACAATGAAAAGTGGTAAAATGAAAGACTCAGAGATTAAATAAGTGACCCTAATCACACTGTTAGAAAGTAATGAGAAAGGATTCTGAGGGCACATTCCATGTAATACACGACTTTAAGGGGACTAATGACAATAGTTCCCTTAACAGAATAAATCAGCTCAAATTCTCATATCCTGTCATCTGCAAGGATAATACCACCTGATAGCTTGCTCAGAAATCCATGACTTCTGAAGTGAGTAGAATGGAGGTATGATCAGACACCAAAAGCAGGAAAACTCAGGGTTCACAGGACAAAAGGAGGATGCTCTTCCTTTCCACCTCCTCTGACAGCCATCACCGTACTGGTGACAGCTGGGCACTGCCCTCAGAGGTAGGAAGAGAAGTCTGCCAAAGCCAGGATCTCATGCCTGTAATCTTTCCCTGGTGTAATACTGTGATATAAGAAGAAATATATATTTGGTTTTCGTCCCACTTCCTGACACAGAGCTCTTCAAACCCTTGTAAATATTCCTAAGTTATAAAATCACTAGGAGCATCTTTTGATCCAATGAGGTGACTCTGGATGGGCTCCTGGATGGCTTCTGGTTGGGGACTGGTCACCACAAAGAAAAAGCCATGATTAGAAGCTTGGTATTTTCAGCCCTACCCCTACCCCCATCTCTAAAGAGTAGACAAAGGCCAGAAATTCATAGCAGATTTTGTCTACGAGTATACAAGAAAGCCTCCATAAAATCCCAATAGCCTGGGTTTTGCAGAGCTTCCAGGTTCTTGTATACAACCCTATACTGGGAGGGTGAGAATCACAACTGCATGGGAGCAGAAGCTCCTGCACTCAGGCCCTTCCTTATGTATCTGTCCATCGGGTTGTTCATATGTATCCTTTATTATATCCTTTAATAAACTGGTAAACAAAAGTTAAGTGTTTCCCTGAGTTCCACGAACCACTCTCAAAAATTAAAAGAACCTGAGAAGAGGTTTGTGGGAACTTCCAATCTGTAGCCAAGTCAGACAGAAGTTGTGAGTATCCTGGAGAACTGCTACTTGGGATTGGAATCTGAAGCGGTGGTGGGAGTGAAGGGCGGGGGGGGGGAGAAATGAATCCTTAACCTGTGGGATCTGACACCATCTCCAGATAGAAAGTGTCAGAATGAGTTAAATTGTAGGACACACAGTTAGCGTCACAGAATTGCTTGGTGAAGGGAAAACACCTGCACATTTGGGGTTGAAATAAAGGAAAACTGGGTTATTACTAATACACTTGGGTTATCTGATTTTTCTTCCTCTTCTCCTTCTGCCTTGGCAGGCAAATATCTGCCACCTGATTTCAGAAGAAGTTAACGGAGTCCTTTAAAGGGTTTACTCTCCTAGCCAAAGGTGAGCCAGCTGGAGGTAAAGTATCAGGGGAAAATGCCAAGCAAGAGAGTCTCAGTGATCTCATCTGCCCTTCTCTCTCATGAATAGATTAGAGATGGATTGCCCCACTCCGCAGGACTTTTAGTCAGAGTTGGGAGTAGGGCTGGAACCAGGGTGAAGCAGGTGAGGCACCTAGAGTGCAAAATGTAAGCACTCCCTCACTCTCAAGTTCTCTTGTACCCCAGGTGCCTCTCTGGCATCACCTGCCTCCCAGCCCTGGGGTGCGGGGTGGGCTGGGTTACCTGCTCTCTCTAGTATTCATGGGGAGGTCTCAGTGTGTTCTTTTTCCCTCAGTTTATTCAAAATAAGGCTAGACTTTTGCAAATGGGACTTAAGTTAGAAAACTGGCAGGAAAGCAGGAAAGCTTAGAGATAGCTTCCAAAGAACTTTCATTAATCATTTAGCAAACATTTCTGTGAAAAACCATCATTTCTGGGAATTGAGATGAGAACGAGAAATGAAACCAAAAGTCTTTTCTCTGTATTGGACGTTGACCTGAGAAACAGGAAGCCATTGTAGTGAAATGAACTTATTTACTGACACCTTACCATATACAGAAATTGTTTTCAAATGTGAAATAATTTTAGGAGGATAAGTGTCACGCAGGGCGTCAGGCGGGAGACCCTGCTCACTGTGCCATGTGTCATGCAGGGTGGCATGTGTGGTCTCAGCTCCCGCTCCCCACATAAGAACGAAGGACATGGTGAGGCCAAAAAGGAACACCCACGGAGCCATAGATAGGCGAGTCATACCACTATATTCTAGCTGGCGGCCGGGTTGGAGACACAGAAAGCAGGAGCCACACTATCTGCAACCTGCTGTTCACTTTTCTGCCAACCAACCAACCCCACTTGCTAACAGCAATCCGTTGTGCTAACTGCAATCGCTCTTGCCAGCTCAGCCACCATCTTCTTGCGAGCCCCCATTTTCTACCAGTGTAGCCACAGCAGCTATATTAATGGCTAATGGCTCACTGGTTACAGCTGACGGCCAACTGAGTATGAAGTTCACCTGGAAGAACATGGGTGCATCACACTATAAAAGTTTGAAATAGAAGAGCAATAGGACAGGGGCACTGGTTGCAATCAATATTATAATGAATTATATTCAGAGAAAGATAATAAAACAAACTGCTTTACATAGGTTTAAGTTCCAGGAACAACTATCAGAAATAACATTACTAGAAAGCACTAATATAAAAAATAGAGGCCAATAAAATTCTCTCTTTCTCACCATAAACACAGAATGTGCTTCTGTACTCTTTTTTCCCCCACAAAACACCTTTAAAATCTTAGCTAGCTGAACTTAGATTTGAATCATCCAAATCAGGAATCATGAATCTGGCCTTGTCATTATTCCAAAGCACAGCTCCACGTGTGGGCGAAAAGGAGGTACATTATGTCAACAGACAATTAAATAACTCGGCAATTTGTGTTGTTAAATAAAAACAAATCTGTACAGATAAAAAGAGACTTTATTTGAAAGGATTATTGCAACAAGGGGAAGGAGACTGTTGCAATAGGGAAAACAATCCAACCATGTGCTGCAAGCAACTGACAGGCCAGGTAAGAAGGAATTTTCTTTTATAGGGATTGATCAACAAAGTTCTACTAGAAAAAACAGGATATGGAGGGAGTGGCGTAATTGATATTTTCCATGAGATTGGCTGATTCTCAGGCAGGATCTTTAAGGAGGGGTTGTTTCCTGGGTCAGAAGGAAGGTGGGTCAATTTCAGGGGCCTGGAGAAAAGACAGAAGCTTAATGAAGGTTTAGTTACAAGTGCTTTGTTTCAAGTGATCCGTGGAGACAAACAGCTCAGCTCATCTTCTGAGGCAAAAAAAAATGGTGTGGGGGCAGAGCCCCAAAAAGTAGTTTCCAGGCTCTCGGCCTCACATAGACAGGTGCTGGCTCAGGTAGTAAATGGCCATCAACTGTGATTGCATGGCCATCAGCTGTGGCTAGTTGACAGTCAGCTGTAACCAGTGAGCCATTGGCCACTAATATAACTGCCATGGCTTCGCGTGACAAATGGCGCAGTGAGCAGGGTCTCCTGCATGACACCCTGCATGACACATAGCACAGCGAGCAGGGTATGGTGCCGGCCAAAGCTCTCCGAAAGGTGGTGGAGCAGTTTGTGCATATGAACACTCAGTCTCAGGAAGACCAGGAGGAGCAGCTGCTGGAGAGCTGGACCCCCGTGGAGGGATGGGAAGACGTGGACGGTTCCCCAACCAGCATAGGCCGGAGAAAGCGAAGGTCGTTGCGGCCCTGTGGGCTGGGAAGTGCTTGCTGAGTTAGCCTGGATGCTGGACTTGTCCCAGGAGGAAAGGCTTGCTGAGTCCTCCTTGGGAGATAAGGGTGAGGTGAAGGTCGTCCCTCACCCCCAGGACAGCCCTGGCAAATGACTGTGGACTATGGGGAATTGCCTTCTATCCCTAATTTAATAGACCACTTGACTGTTTGGGAACATACTACCATGTAGTGGAACTGGCGGATGTTTGCTTTTGTGTCTTGACTGGCCACCATCGAGAATATGTAAGCACCTTGACTGTGAGTCGCTGTTGTTCCAGCACGGTACCCTGAGAGGCCCAGAGAGAGAGAGAGTGGCAGTGCCCTGAGAGCCCTGGCTGAGTCCAGGAAGTCTGGCTGTGCCCAGAGAGAGTGGCAGTGCCCTGAGAGGTCCTGGCTGTGCCTGGAGAGATTGGTGGTACCCTAAGAAGCCCAGTAAGTCTGGCTGTGCCCAGAAGCACTGGTGGGGCCCTGTGGGGGCAGAGCCCCAGAAAGTAGTTTCCAGGCTCTCGGCCTCACGTGGAGGAGTGCTGGCTCGGGTAGTAGATGGCCGTCAGCTGTGGCTGATTGGCCGTCAGCTGTAGCCAGTTAGCCAATTAGCCGCCAATATAACTGCTGTGGCTAGAGAGAGAAAGAGGAGGAAGAATGGGTGCTAGCAAGAAGATGGCGGCTGGGCTGGCAAGCGTGGATGGCGGTTTGTGGACAGTGTGGATCCAGCCTCCAGTGAGAGTATAGTGCCGCCAGAAAGAATATAGTGGTATGACTCCCCTACCTATGGCTCCGTGGGTGTTCCTTTTTGGCCTCACCATATCCTGTGTTATGTGGGGAGCAGGACCAGAGGCCCCGCAGGCTTCCCCGCACGACAAATGGCGCAGCGAGCAGGGTCTCCCGCAAGACAAATGGCGCAGCGAGCAGGGTCTCCTGCAAGACAGGCCCTGTGAAACCCTGGCTGTGTCCAGAGAGCCTGGCTGTGTCTAGGATATTGCATTCACCTCCAGGCTCCTCGCACAGGGCCCCTCACAGAAGACACTTGTCGCGAAGATTGTGAGGTGAGAGCCTGTAGGGGTGGAGTGTGAGGACAGAGCCCCAGAAAGCACTCTCCAGGCTCTTGGAGAGGGAGCTGAGACCCCGCATGCCACCCTGCATGACACATGGCACAGCGAGCAGGGTCTCCCACCTGACGCCCTGCGTGACACTTATCCTCCTCAAATTTTCTCACATTTGAAAATAATTTCTGTATATGGTAAGGTGTCAGTAAATAAGTTCATTTCACTACAATGGCTTCCTGTTTCTCAGGTCAACGTCCAATACAGAGAAAAGACTTGGTTTCATTTCTCGTTCTCATCTCAATTCCCAGAAATGATGGTTTTTCACAGAAATGTTTGCTAAATGATTAATGAAAGTTCTTTGGAAGCTATCTCTAAGCTTTCCTGCCAGTTTTCTAACTTAAGTCCCATTTGCAAAAGTCTAGCCTTATTTTGAATAAACTGAGGGAAAAAGAACACACTGAGACCTCCCCATGAATACTAGAGAGAGCAGGTAACCCAGCCCACCCCGCACCCCAGGGCTGGGAGGCAGGTGATGCCAGAGAGGCACCTGGGGTACAAGAGAACTTGAGAGTGAGGGAGTGCTTACATTTTGCACTCTAGGTGCCTCACCTGCTTCACCCTGGTTCCAGCCCTACTCCCAACTCTGACTAAAAGTCCTGCGGAGTGGGGCAATCCATCTCTAATCTATTCATGAGAGAGAAGGGCAGATGAGATCACTGAGACTCTCTTGCTTGGCATTTTCCCCTGATACTTTACCTCCAGCTGGCTCACCTTTGGCTAGGAGAGTAAACCCTTTAAAGGACTCCGTTAACTTCTTCTGAAATCAGGTGGCAGATATTTGCCTGCCAAGGCAGAAGGAGAAGAGGAAGAAAAATCAGATAACCCAAGTGTATTAGTAATAACCCAGTTTTCCTTTATTTCAACCCCAAATGTGCAGGTGTTTTCCCTTCACCAAGCAATTCTGTGACGCTAACTGTGTGTCCTACAATTTAACTCATTCTGACACTTTCTATCTGGAGATGGTGTCAGATCCCACAGGTTAAGGATTCATTTCTCCCCCCCCCCGCCCCCCCCCCCCCCCCCGCCCTTCACTCCCACCACCGCTTCAGATTCCAATCCCAAGTAGCAGTTCTCCAGGATACTCACAACTTCTGTCTGACTTGGCTACAGATTGGAAGTTCCCACAAACCTCTTCTCAGGTTCTTTTAATTTTTGAGAGTAGTTCACAGAACTCAGGGAAACACTTAACTTTTGTTTACCAGTTTATTAAAGGATATAATAAAGGATACATATGAACAAACTGATGGAGAGGGTTATGTCCTCTTGTTGGATCGATCCCTTTATTATCACATAGTGCCCATCTTTGTCTTTTAATATAGTCTTCATTTTAAAGTCTGTTTTATCAGATATAAGTATTGCTGCTCCATTTTTTTTTTTTTTCATTTCCATTTGCATGAAATATCTAACTTCAACCCTTCACTTTCAGCCTGTGTGTTTCTTTTGGTCTAAGGTGAGTCTCTTGTATACAGCATATGCAAGGGTCTTGTTTCTTATCCACTCAGCCACCCTATGTCTTTTGATTGGAGCATTTAATCTATTTACATTTAAAGTGATTATTGATAGGTACATAGTTATTGTCCTTTTCTAATTTGTATTTCTGGTCTTCATTAGTTAGATTGTTTTCATCTTTCTTCTGTTTACAGATCCCTTTTAATATTTCCTGCAATACTATCTTGGTGATAATGAATTCCTTTGGCTTATTCTTTTCTGGGAAGCTCTTTATCTCTCCTTCAATTTTGAATGATAGCCTCACTGGATAAAGCAATCTAGGTTGTAGGCCTTTGTTTTCCATCACTTTGAATACCTCCTGCCACTCCCTTCTGGCCTGCAAAGTTTTTGTAGAAAAGTCATTTGGTAGTCTTATAGGAGTTCCCTTGTATGTAACCCACCTTCTTTCTGTGGCTGATTTTAAGATTCTCTCTTGTTTTTAACGTTGGCCATTTAAACTGTGTCTTGGGTTCATCTTGGTTGGAACTCTCTGCACTTCTTCAGTTTGTATGTCAGTTTCCTTCTCCAGGTTAGGAAAGTTTTTGGTCATTATTACTTCAAATATGTTCTCGATCCCTTGTTCCCTCTCTTCACCTTCTGGTATTCCTATGATGCGCATGTTGTTGCGCTTGATGTTATCCCAGAGGTCTCTTAAACCATTTTCATTGTTTTTTATTCTTTTTTTCTTTCTGTTGTTCCGTTTGGGTGATTTCTGCTAATTTGTCTTCTAAATCGCTGATTTGATCCTCTGCCTCATTTAACCTGCTGGTAATTCCTTCAAGTGTGTTCTTTATTTCAGGTATTGTATTCTATAGTTCTAATTGGTTGTTCTTTATGATTTCTCTATCCTTCTTTATGTTGTCACTAAGCTCCTTAAACATTCTTACCATCAATGTTCTGAACTCTGTCTCTGATAGGTTGGTTACCTCTATTTCATTTGGTTCCAATTCTGGAGGTTTCTTCTTTGTTTTTATTTGGGATGAGTTTCTTTGTTTCCCCATCTGGCTGACTCTCTGTGTTTGCTGTGATGTATTAGGTAGATCCCCTAGGGTTCTCGGTCTTTGCTAGGTGATCTTATGTAGTAAGATCACTATTCTCCTGTGCATGTGCTCCAAAGGTGGCCCTTGCATTGTGTGTATTCTCCTTTTGAAGTTGAGCTTTAATTGCTTTTGGCTTGTGAGTAGATGGGATTGACTCCTAGACTGACTAGTTGTGAGAATTGGCTATTCCCACAGTGGATGAGCTGCCGTGTGGGGGTTGACTGCTCAGATGAGGCTTGGCCCCTATGGACTCTTGTGCCTGTAGAGAAATCCCTCTGGATATGTCACCTGTAGGTCAAACACGGTAATACTCTGGTTTGGTCTGGAGTTGGCCTCTGGGTGTGTTGAATGTTGTGCCTCTTGGGCTGGGCTGCAATGTAGGGCAATTTCAGAACAAAACAAATCGACAAGCACAACACCACCAACAACAACAAAGAAAAAAACATGTAAAAACAAGTGATAACCCACACTCAACACAGGCAAAAATATAAAAAATACAAAAGAAAAAAGCAGGTACCAGTCTTGACTTCAGCCCACCAAATAATCTCCACGTTGTCCTCTGCTGTACAAAGAGTCCTCTGTGTCTTGTGGAGGCAGAGCCGGCCACCTAACACCCAGAGTGTCCCTAGCACTGCAGTTCTAGATGAGTGAGGCTCTGGGGTGTGGGTGGTAGTTTTTACAAAGTCAGTGCAGTTTCTGCTCTCGCCTGCGTATAATGTGCTCTGAGAGTAACACAGCCAGTCACTGGGAGGTGGGTTTATTCCCTGTGCACAGGACTCCTGAGTCTTAGGGCACTTCTTCTCTCGGGGATGTGGAGGGCGTGAAATTTCTGAGCTGCTGAAAGCCTAGAGCTGTCTCCATCCCCTGCTATTAACCCCTGCCTGTGTCTCTGCTGCTGTAAGTGTCCTGTCACAGCAGCAGCCCAGAAAAGGTGGGACCTGGGAAGGGAGGTGTCTTCTGTCTCCCAGCCCAGTAGTGTCACACTCTTCCTAGCCTCTTCCCTAGGTTACAGCTGGAAAGCTGCTTTTTCCAGGTCCTGAGCCCTACAGTTCCTCTGTAATCTGACACTATTCTTCAGTTCAGGGACCAGCCTGAGACTCTGGAAGGGCTGGGGTAGGATTGCTGTGGGAGAGTGGGGAGAGGGGCCCAGGTATGGCATTTGCTTTTTTTGTCTGACCTAGGGCCCAGCTGGAGATCTCCACTGAGGTTACTGCCTCAAATGCTGGATGCTGGATATGCTGCTCTCTCGGCAGGAGAGATCAGCTGTGGGATGCAGTGAAAGAGCCCACCTCCTGGCTCTTGTGATCTCTGTTCTGTGTCTGAGGTCCCCATGTCCCCGCAGCCAGCCGCAGATGCCGGCAGCATCTCTGCACCACTCCCTTCCCTTTTCCCCTGCTTGCCCGGTTTGCCCACCTTCAAGTAATCCTTGTATGATTCTCTTAGCTGTTCTGTGTGATGAGCAGGAAGTCCTTTGATGGGTTACAGATGTTCAATTTGTGGTAAATTCCAGAGGAGAACTCAAGAACACCACCTCGCTGCTGCCATTCCTATGATGTCCGAGAGGGGAATGTTCTTGGTTACTTGAAAAAACAATAATACTCAGTTACCACAAAAGAGTACCAGAATCTGAACAAAAGAGTTGCATTACCTGAAGAATCCTGAGATACCTCCACCTCACAATGAGAAACTTCATTATTTCCATTTTTCAAATGAAACATTCAAGAGTTGAAGATTTCCTCTTAAAAGGACTTCATTTTTCCTTCTCTGTATTCCTCTGGTTTAAAAACAAGTTACTGAAATATATGAACATAGGCTAATAATAAAATAAAATCCACTTAAAATACCTACTTTATATTTTAAACTATTATTCAGAGTGTACTTTTATTTGTAAGCGGGCATTTTCCCGCCAAATCGCGTCGTAACGCGGGGCTTTTTTGACATTTTCTCGCCAAAATTAGACTTTCCGTAAAAATATTCATATCTTTCGATCTATTTGATATTTTTCTATGAAACTTTCAGTGTTTTAGTTTAAAAAGAGGTCTCTATTTATTTACTTTGCAAAATTTTTGCCGGTTCCAACTAGAGGCGATATGATGAGTTTACTCATTTCCCACAAACAATGTGTTAAAATGTATAACATTATATAAACTCACAGAGTAAGTCATTTTCATAGAGGGAAATCAAAATCATTGCAGCCTGCTACAAATTTCGATAGATTAACTATATGCCTATGTCAAACCAATATATAGATTTTAGCTGGAAGCTACAAATTGCCTTTTTTTAGTGTATTGTTTTCACCCTCTGAAATTGTGAGGAAAGATACTAACCCTGGAATGAAAAACATATTTATGGAAAGTTCATGATTCCCAAGTATAGCAGTATGTAGACATATTCTGTTCTGGGAAAAAACAAAAGACTTGACCAGCATACAGCCTGCATCAATTCAGGAAACATTATCAAGCAAATATGGAAAAATAGAAATTAGGTAACTGCTTTTTTTTTTTTTTTCTCATTTAACCATCACCTTCTTCTTCCCTGGCATCTTTGCAGTTCCCTGTGCATTCTTTTAAAAATAATGTGGATCGCAAGAATTTAGGTATTCAAAGCCTGGTGCCTTGTACAAATCAAAGAAGGACTAGCTTTGGAACAAGACTTATGACCAGGTGAAAGGCCGTTTTAATCAAGGCTATGGACAATGTCTGATTTGATTATACCATTAATTATTTTTAAAATTATTCCTTGAAGAATAAAATAGCAAAGTATATGTAGTTTTCATATTCTGATAGTTCAATAAGAAATTCTTTTTTTTTTGTACTACAATGGAAGGAAATTCTTATCTTTAAAACAGTCACCCTTATGACTTTTCATGCTATTTGAGCCATTGGGTCACAATCAGAATGAAAGTAAAACACACTCTGAAGCCAACCAAAAACCTGAGAGGAGAAAGAAGTCACAATTCTGCAATCTTATACCTTCTGAAATCATGAGTTATGTTAGGTTCTCAAAGCTGATGATCTAAAGGAATCATGAAACAAAGAAGAAAATGTCTTCATGTTGGACGCAAGAGCATCCACTGGCTTCTATCTACAGGCACACTCTCTACTCCTCTATGGCCAGTGAAAACAGACAATCCATGGAATAGCAGTCAAAACTTGGATCTTCAGAGCTGGGAGACAAAACTGCTGATTCTGCTATCTTTGTTCCCTTAAACAGCTTCAAGCATACTCTCAATTTGGTCAAATGACCCATGTCTCCAGAAGAAATCCTGGAACAGGAAAATTATAAAGGAAACAGGTGTTCTTGTACAGTATGGTCTCCATTTTGTTCTCTGGAAAGGAGTCTCAGTAAGAGTTGAAAGGACCTCACAATATGATGATGTTGAAATGGTGACACAAACAGAACCGCTGCAGAACATGGTGCCTGTCTCTCACATCACTGCGTCCTTGAAAGTTGCAATATTCATTTGACATTTGCTGAGTGCTTTTTGTATTTGTTTAATGAACTCATAATGGCTTTTAACTAAGAAGTACCATGTATCATATATATGAACTTTGATCTACAAGCCAAAATTTTTATGTATAAATAAAAAATACCTTTGATAAATTCCTCAGGCATTTAAACAGTATAATTATTAAATAGATTCAAAGGCTATGCTCAAGAGATTAAAAAAAAAAAAAAAAAAAACTTGCAAGAACTAAATTGGGATAAACAGGAGATGCCTAAGGGAAATGGGGTTTTCTGTGGGAGAGTAATGCTACCATCGAGGTGGGGTCAGGATTAAGTGGATTACAGTGCCATTGGATTAGGGTCACTGAGGGAGGAGCCCTGAGAACCAATGGAGTAGTGGAAATGGAGACAGTAAGGATGAGAATCACATGATCAGAAAGAGGAGGAGACACTGGGCCCAGGTATAGGTACAGGATTAGAGGTGGCCAGAGTTGTGAGGTCAGTAGAGATAGAACACTCATGGAATGAGTCTCTCAGAGTCATTGAAAGTGGGGAACATAGAAACATAAAATTTGGTCACCACATCTGTAAACTTATGGGATAAGTTAAGCAAGAGATCCCAAATGCAGTGGGAAAGGAGTCACGAGGCCTCTAGGAATGGAGCTAGGAGGCTGATGGATTCTAAGGCATGATCTCATCACATGAACAAGAAGTGTTTCTTAAATGAACATGAAAATTTACACTGAGAAGTTCTGAAATAGGTCTCTCTCTCAGAGACAGGATATAAATCTGAGAAAGTCTGGAGAATGGGGTGTGTTATGGACTAAATGTTTGAGTCTCTCAGAATATCTATGTTGAAGCCCTAACTTGCAATGTGATTTAGAGAGGGGTGCGTTGGGAAATAATTTGGGTATGATGAGTTTATGGGGGCAGGGCTCAGTGATGGGATCAGTGACCTTATAAGAAGAGACACAGGGAGCTCTCTCTCTCCACATGCATGAGACAACGAAAGGCCATATAGAGCAAGAAGGTGGCCATCTGCAAGCCAGGAAGAAAGCCCTCCCCAGGAACCAAATCAGCCAGCAACTTGATCTTATATGCTCCAGAACTGTCAGAAATAAATTTTTGTTATGTAAGACACAGAGTCTATGGTTTTATGTTATGGCAACATTAGCTGACTACAACAGGATGTGTCTAAAAATTGACCCCCTTAAGTTTTGGCATGCTCTTCCTTTGAACTATAGTGAAAGACATATGAAACATACAATTTATTCCCCTTTCCCTCAAAATTATAATTCTCTTTAATCACTCTAACCTTTCACCAAGGTCTGAAATTGCCATTCATCCCTTCATGATAGTGCTTTGGTGCATGAGTGCACAAGGCAGTGAAGGAAAGTGTGTGCACCATCACTGACACTGTCAATGATAATTACTAATGCTGCTATCTTTATAGTAGTGATGCCTGTGAGACCTTGGGCATATAATTTAACTGCTCTGTGCTCAAGTGCCCTGTCTGTAAAATAGTACATTTCTCACGCTATTATTGGGAAGAATAAATGAATTGTTATAGTGAAAACATTTACTACAGTACCATACACCCAATAAGTATTCTCTAAGTATAACTTATTGTAATGTTGCACTATCTCTACAAAGTTCCTTATTAGTTGCTTTGAGTAACATTTTATTACAATCACATTGATAACTTGAGATACTCTCATCTGGGCTTCAGTGGCAGGAATAGTCAACAAGGGCTCCTTGGGAAATCGCAGTTGAGGTGATAGTAAGTCCTAAATAAATGTGGTTTTAACTTATAGCTCAAATGCATCTCAAAATATTAATGTCCTTTGGTACTTTATCATTAGTTACACCTATTTCAAACAGTAATCAACCAGTCAAACTTGTAGAGAAGCCACTGTCACAATTCTTTAGCATTATGGAAGATATGTCTTAGGTTCCTCAGAAGCAGGCCAAAGACATAGGTTCACTTGCAAGTGATTTATTATAAAAGTTACTCCAGTAAAAATTAAAAAGGGGAAGAAGGAAAGGGCATGTAATTAAAAGGGAATAAATTAGTAGATACAAGTCAACTTTTCAGAGTTATGGAATGCCAGCTTTCAGCTGAAATGAAGAACACAAATTTGAAAGTTAGACTACTTGGTTTTGCATACAGCCTCCACCATTTACTAGCTGTATGTCTTTGGGTAAGTTACTCAACCTGTCCCTGCTTCACTTTTTACCTCTAAAAAATGGTGCCACCTCATAGAGGTGTGAGGACAACTTGAGATAATACATATGCCTGGCACAGAGTATGTATTCCAATAATGTTGGGTGGCGGTAGCAGTAGTAGCAGCAACAAACAGAAAAAGTTGTTAACAGAAGAAACTCTAGTAATTATTAACATTATTATCATTGCTGTTATATTGAAATATAGTTATGCTTGAACCCATCCTCAATTGTAACCTCCTGAAGAAGAGTGTCCAAGTCTTGTTTGTCTCCATATGCTCAGCATCTAGAATGGTATTTACCCCCGTGTAGATGATGAATAGGGGCTGTTATATATAGTCGACAGGACAAGTTTACTAGATATTTGAGTTGGAAGTGGTAACAGTTGGAAGGAAAAGGAAGATATCAAAAATGGTTCTGATATTTCAAACAGATAATGCAGCTGACATTAACTAAGTGTCACCAGTGGGCTTTATTTTGCTGAATCCAATCATCTTAATCACCTCACTTGCTGTACCAGGATCATTTTATCATTTTTCCCTCCCTGAAACATTTTTTTTCACTTGAATATGAGACTACTGTACTCTTGTTTTCCTCTTACATCACTCTTCTTTACTGGCTCTTCCTCTTCTATTAGAATTCTCAATGCTAGCATACACCAAGGGCTAAATCTTTGGTCTTCCTTCTATATTTAGACTCTCTCTCTCTCTTTATTTATCACTGGTCCTCATGGCATTAAATACCACCTACACATTCATGACTTCTAATACATATATCTCACGGACACCTCTCTTCAAACGTCAAACACCTGCCTACTTAGCACCTCCACTTGGATGTCTTTAGGATATCTCAAGCTTAACATTCTCAAAACTTGATCTAAATATCCCCTCATCCAAAACCTGCTCTACTGTCAGCCTCGTCTCTGGTAAATAGACATTGTTTCAGTTTACTGTTTTGTTGCAATGGAGTTATTAGCTTCCTCTTAATTGCTTATGACCAAACATCCCTGTTTTCTACAAGAACACCCTTAGGCTTGAACTTCCCCACACTCTGTTTCAAATAAAGTCAGTTCCTTTGAGTAGGACACTCTACTCAGAGCTCTCTGTTCTTATTAACTACCATTTCCTCTCGGAAAAAATATCAGAACCAGTGATCTGGGAACTAGGTGAGGACCGTGCATCTAGTGTTTTTGGCTTGCCTTTCCGAGCATGGAAATTCTTCTCACAGATAAGCTGACGTAAGGACAGTGGAAGTGCCAGTATTTTCAGCCTACCATCCCTATGGTAGGGCTTGCACAATTATGAGTAGGACTGGGTGGAAGAAGGGAGCCCCAAGATCTCCGCAGCACTCTCCTGCAATTTATCCTCTGTAACTCAGAGTTGGAGGGGATGAGAAATCCTGGCTGCCTGACCCTCCCAGTAAGATACCCTATCTTTTGACTGGGACCTTAGGGGAGAGGAAATCCCATCATCTTGGCCACACCTGCTAAGAATGGAGGGAAGGAGGTGTCCTGGCTCATGCCATACACACTTTCACTGTTCTTATCCACTTTTAGTAGATTTTCTGGGCTAAATATTCTTTCCTTTGCTGTATGGCCTTAGGACAATTTCCAGGAACTTTAATGGGTTGACTTTTTAAGCATTTTCACTAGTTATTCTGTTTCACTGAGAAATGAGTCCATGAACCTCCTGAACTGCTATTCCAGAAGTAGGACTCTTCAAAAAAGGAACAGATTCATAGAATCTATGAAATACATATTTAAAGAACTCCATTTAGAGCAAGTTGTTTGATCTTCTCTATTAGAAAATTTCATGGGTCTTCTATTAACTAATCTGCCTAACCACTTCTCTGAGCTTCATTCTTCTTTCTCACAAGCTCTCTAGTAATTCAATTTGCTTTCATTTCTGCTTCCATTAGCTTTCATCTGGAACAAGAAATTGGACATCAGGCCCCCCCACTGGGGGGTTCAGGTAGTTGGAGCGCCGAGCTCCTAACGCTGAGGTCGCCGATTCGATTCCCACGTGGCCAGTGAGCTGCACCCTCTACAACTAAGATTGTGAACAACAGTTCTCCCTGGAGCTGGGCTGCCGTGAGCAGCTGAAGGTTGGTGTGAGTGCCCGGCAGCCGGATGCGAGTGCTGCCGTGAGCTGCTGTGAACAAACGACTCACGACTGGTGACCGACTGCCTCAGCCAGGGGGAACACAGGTCTCATAATATCAGCATGGGTCAGGAAGCTGTGTCCTACACGACTAGACTGAGAAAACGGGAGACAGAAGAAAAGGGGGGGGGGGATAAATTGTACATCTCAGTGGATACCCCCAAGGATTTCAGCTCTGCAGGGCCACCTGGAACCTCAGAGTTTGTAGAGGAAGCCCATCCCTCCACAGTACAGTAAGAGCTGGCACTTCTCATACCTGGGGTGATACGGCAGAAGCATCTCCTCTGCAAAATAATAAGTGTCTCCCTCAGAATGGAGGGAAAGAGCTACCTTACAACCTCTCAAACTGCAGGAGTTAATTAGAGTTAAAACCCAGGAGAACCCAGATGGTGACCTGCTAGACCTAATAAAATAAAAATGATTATACCTTAATAGAGCCAACGACTAGTTAGTATGTATCAGCAGGAGCAAAGGAGTACCCCTAGGATTGGATTTTGAGGGTGCTTGAAAACATAAGACTGGATCTGCGAAAATTCACTGACTTGGGGACACTTTGTCAGGATATGAGATATAATGCTAAGCAAGAGGATCGGATGACTTCACTGTAGTAGGGAGGCTCTTAGAAGCCTAGAGAAATCAAAAGCCCACACTGAGCAGAATAGAAATACCCGAGTTACTTAGAAGGCAATAAAGGCAAATATTAAAAGATGACAGGAGAATGGGCATGCTGGGATGGTTATATTCTGTAGGGTCAGAAGACCCACACGAGACTTACATTTCATGGCAAAGCCCAAAAGTCACAACATTCACTAAGCCATTAGGAATGTATCAATGAGAAGGCACCATATCACTAAGAAGTTCAGTGGTGGCTCTCCTCTGAAGGCCAGGGGTGAGGATAGAAGCACTGAACCAGAGCTGGGCTCATTAACACCTATGGGGATGATGGAGATTTAAAGTACTAGAAGTCACGCGCAAACACTGACCCACCAGAAACCAGGAGGCAGCAAGTACCCTAACAAGAGGAACAGGGGCACAGCCAGCAGTCCGTTAAGCACAGGGAGTTGCAAAGATGGCTAATGGAACATGGTCTTGGTAAACATTGCTACATCTAAATGGATCTAAGCAATGGGGTTGTAGGATATAAACAAACAGTGCAAATAAAGGCTGCATAATATCCCTATACTTGTCAGACAAGTGCATCCATTCAAGAGGTGAGAGAATGCAGGACTTCCAGAAGTGACCAGCAGTCAGAAAATAAGCCGTGGCCACAGCCCTGTTGGGAGTTTGGAGAGGAGCATGACACAGAGCCACTCGATGGGCAACTCATTAGTAAGTGATAATTAGAAAACAGAAAACTGGAGGGTGAAAACAAGAGAAGTGAAACTGATGAGCAGAGCAAGAATAGATCCTTTTTCCACATGGCCTTTGGGGTAGGGATAAGAAAGGTGGGGTCAAATAAGAAAGCCTAGACCTTGCACATGGATTCCTTAGGAGGAATGAAATGGAGATAATAGTTAACATGAGCCCAAACAAAAGCCCAGCCTCAATGCCATGTGCTCCAGGCTGGAATTATTCCTGGAAGAGCAGCTTCATCATCCTATGTACTACGGTTGCAATTGCAGATCTCTCCCCAACCACTTCTATTTGCCAGGTTATATTCATAAACTTAAACCCAAAGCCCTTCTAGCCTTGGCACCTAATTATTCTCAGTCTCTGGATTCACAATCAAACTGAAAATTGAGAATCATAATGTGGGGTTTACAAATACAGAATGGTCATCTCACAAGAAAATTCTGGTCTCAGTAATAGTATCACAGACCCTCTTGATGGCATATTTTCCTTGCTCTTCCCCTGCCTCCCATTCTAACTATAGCTATCCTTCTTATAGCTTCCCATCTTATTTCTGAGGTCCTCGTTCAAACATCTGGATTCCCGCTAAAGCACCAAGGTAGTTGCAGACCCTTCTCTTACCATGGGATGGTGGTAAAGAACCTGATCATGACAATTCTGATAGATTTCTCAACTTCTGCACTACTGATATTTGAGGTCAGATAATTTTTTCTTGTGGGGGACTATACCGTGCATAATAGTATGTTTAGCAGCATCCCCGGCCTTTATACCCAGTAGATGCTAGTAGCACTCCCTGTAGTCATGATAAACAAACATCTGTCCAGACATTGCCATATGCCCCCAACAGCTGGAATATCCCAGATGAGAACCATTATGCAATGAGACCCTGTCAGGTTTTGTAGGAGAAACAGAATCAGATTTTGACAGAATTTTTAAAAATCTTTCTTAGTTTTCAAAATAACATTTATTCATTGAAAGCGCTTCAAAACTGTGGGAAAACATACAAAAAGAAATTAAAATCACAAAATCTTACCATGCAGATTAACTTCTGTGAACATTTTAATGACCATCTTTTCAAGAGTATGGATACATAGTTAAACATGTACAATTTTGCATACATGGTGATTAGTATGCGTACTTTCTTACAATCCCCCCTTCCCACTCAAACTCTACTATGGACATCTTTTGAGATAAACAATATCGGTCTGCTTCAATAATTTTAATTCCTGCATAAAATCCCTTTATGTATAATTAAACAGATCTCTATGGTCGGCAACAAGGTTCCTAAATTTTCACGATTAGAAATGGCACTGCAACTAACATCTTTGAACATACGCCTTTGCACAGGCTGAAACTCACACTGTTTCACACTCAACATGTTGTGTGTATCTACAGTATTGCCAGAATTCAAAACTTTACAAAGTGAGTTAGGCAGAGATTTTGTTCCATAGATGTACACAGACTAGGAGAAAGTGAACGGAGAACAAAATAAAATGTGGTAAGTGGCATGGAAATGCAAGGTAGAAATGTTAGCAAGAGATGAAAAGAATATAACTGATGGGGGTCAGGTGTGGCTTCACAGCCATGGGCCTTGAAAGAGTCAGTACAAAACTTAGTCTCATGTTCTTTTTCTTCAAATAGTCATTTATAACAACTGTTTGTTTAAATGCTTATTTCCTTGTTTCCCAGGTTTTTCTTCTTTTTTTTTTTTTTTTTTTTTTTTTTTTTTACCATGTATTTATCACAGGGCAACAAACATACTGAATCTTCAGTAAAGCTTTGATGAATGAGGATATTTATTGGAAACCTTCGTTCCTGGAGACCATTCTCCTAAAGACAGAGAAGAGAGAATCACATAGGAGCATATGGGCTAAGGATACAAGTTTAAATTCCCTCTCAACTTCCCAAACTCAAAGACAGACCAGGAAACAGGGATGGGCAGGAGAGGAGAGAGGGAGAGTGAAATGTAAATTAATATGTACTTCCTTGATCCTCTACTTCCTCTTCTGAAATGCTTATCCAAGAAGAAATCTCAATGACCTTGCACAAGGGTAATTTGGGATGAATCCTAAGGCTTAAACTAAAATTCAAATAATGTAGAGAAATATTTTACCCTCTTTATTTTCATCTAAAATCTAATATCCCTCCCAAATGCCATCTACTAGTTAGCAGGAGAAAAAAAAAAAAGTTTCAATCTACTTTAAACTTAATTAAATCTGACCACATAAGTATACTTTTAGGAACTGATTGGTCCCCATTGGAAAAAAATAATGTTTGCTCACTCAGAGAGTCTCTCCTTCCCTGTGTCTCTCCCCAAAGTATGCTGGAAAGAGTGTCTCCAGCAATCTACTGGCATTGAGAAGGGTTTTTCCTGCTGTGGTGCCTGCCACTTGCTGGTCTCTGGCACAATCTCCTTTGTGCACCCAGCAGCAGAACATGCTGCAGGATTCCCCTGCTGCTGAATTGGCTAGATAACTTGGGTCTAGACTTTTAGCAGGGACAACGTTCCTGAGCTGAAGATGCTGTACCAGGATTCTGCTGCCGGCACATCCCCTGAGTTTATTGCCACATCCTCCACCCCAAAAGTTGGCCCAGCAGTCCACAGTACATGATGGCTGAACCAACTCAATCTGCTATGGCAGGTCTATGGCAGCCCACTGCGTTTCAACTGAGCATCCACAGCACACAAATACTCAGGGTATCTTTGCAAAGCTAAACCCCAGGGCCTCCCTCTTCCTGACCACGATGTACTACATTTCTGTGACTGAGTCCTAAACTTGAAACATGGCCAAATCCATTTTGGATATCAAAGACTAATATTACCTCAGTCTTATTTCTTTCTACATTTCCTTTATAAAGAATTCTAATCTCCCTCTTGATAATTGAACCCCTCATGTGCTAAGGAAAACCCTTGTCA
Source organism: Rhinolophus sinicus (assembly GCF_057876585.1). NCBI lineage: Eukaryota > Metazoa > Chordata > Mammalia > Chiroptera > Rhinolophidae > Rhinolophus > Rhinolophus sinicus. The sequence continues at coordinate 144,034,321 of NC_142514.1, read as the reverse complement.
TGAACTAACGATGCCACCTTCATCTGCATCCTCATCCCCAATGTTGTTGCAGCCTGATGACTACAAAGCCTGTGCTCTTTTCACTTCAGCTCTGGACCTTTCAGCCTGGAAAGTTTCAGGGGGTGTGAAGAGTAGAGGGAGAGAGACTGAAGAAAACTGACTGGTCACATCACGTCCTACTACTGGTCTGGAATTCTCACAGAAACATCCTTATTTATTTCTAAAATTCCTTCTTCACAATTAAAAATCGGACATTCTGGAAGCTTGGCCATTCATTCAATACACATTCACAAAGCACTTATTATGTGCAATGTACTCTGACAGGTACGATGTCTAACCAACTCTTAGGTTCCTACTGCTGTTGTAACAATTATCACAGACTTGGTGGTTTACAACCACACATTAAACACTTTACGTTTCTGCAGATGTACAGTCCAAACTGGGTCTCATGGGGGCTAAACACAAACCATTCTCAGGGCTGCATTTCCTTTGGAGTCTCTAGGGGAAAGTCTGTTTCTTTGCCTTTTCCTCCCAAGGAAGAGGATAAACAATTGTTCTAAGTAAAGGTGAAATCATCAACAGACACAGAAAACAAAAATCAAATTTTTCTTTTTACAAATTTGTACCAAAAAACTTTAGAAAAAAGAAAAGCACAGCACTAGCATGGAGGTGAAGCAGAGGGAGAGGAGATGGGACCCATGAACCAGAGCCCTTCTCTGACCTCCACGGACCTTATAATCTCCTCAGCAGGTGGTTATCTCACTAATAATACAAGGAAATGAAGCAGGGAGGGGAAAGAGCACCCCATGAAGAGAGTAAGCCAAGTTGGAAATAGCCAGTCATCATTCCCAGAGGAAAACATCACCACAGAGGGTTATGCTGATTTCTATCCAAACTCCATGTCCCTTTATAGGCCTGGATCACCTCAACTTCAGTTGCATATAGATCAGAACTTATCTCCTAAACTCAACAGCAAGCAAGGTTTCTTGCTTCCATTTGGGATATGTTTGATTTATTGTTATCTTCAATATTCTAGTGATTCCAGTTGTGGAAAACTCATTTTAACTGAGCCTAATACGATCACAATTCCATCTGATACAAGACACAGGCTCTGTCTCTGTCCAATCCTTCTCAGAACACTGGATCCACAGAGGTTTTAAGACCCTGACATGAGACATGAGAGAGAGAATATATATATATATATAAAGAAATATATATATATGTGTGTGTGTGTATATACATATACATATACATACATACATACATACACACATACACACACATATATATATATATATATATATATATATATATATATATATATATATATATATATATAAATATAAAGAAAGAGCCTGTATCGAGAAAGAGCCTGCCCCTATACTTCGAGACCTTTCTGATTCTAGGCATAAAACCAAAAGCTGGCTTGAGGTCCATGAGGTCCAATTGGCAAATGCTTCCCATGCTCACCACTAAATCCCTGACTGAACACTTGCTGAGCTTCCTGTACTGGTTCCCAGGACATTGCTTCATGGAGGCTTCAGCAGAATAAGATGCAATCATTCAGTGTAAAGGAAAAAGCTTGTATCTATACTTACAATTCTTCTGACACCAATTATGTAGGTTTTCCACACCAGGCAATGCTCAAATTCTCGGCAGATACCAACTTGTTGTCCTACAGTTCAATTTGAACACTAACTACCTGGAGTTAGCACAAACCCATAGGTTAAGGGCTAAGACCCCCACTTCAAACACCAATTGCACGGCCCAGGTTGTCACCCACCTGTACCTCTAACTAACTGGCTATAAATTTGGGGTTTCCAAAATCCACTCCTCAAGTTTGATAATTTGCTTGAACAGCAGGAAAGTGCTTTACTTAGTATTACAGGTTTATATAAAGTATACAACTCAGGAACAGTTAAATGGGAGAGATGTACAGAGCAAGGTATGTGGATAGGGACGAAGAGTTTCTGTGCCCTCCCTGGGCATGCTAACCTCCCAGTACCTCAATGTGTTTATCAATCCAGAAACTCTCCAAACACTGTTGTTTATGGTTTTTAATGGAAGCATGATTGATTAAATCACTGGACGTTGGTGATTATGTCATCTCCCATATCTCCCATGGGGCTGGGGTGGGGGAGTGCTGAAATCTCCACCCTCTAATCACTAAAAACATGATCAATTCCTCTGGTAACCATGCCGAATCCTCCAAAAGTCATCTCATTAGCATAACTCAGGGATGGTTGAAAAGGACTTCTTATGAAAAACAGAAACTGCTCCTTTATCCCTATCACTAAGGATATTCCAAGGGTTTTTGGAACTCTCTGCCAGAAATCAGGATGTAAGGTGTTTTATTGTATCACATCACACAGGGGTTCTCTGTAGTGACGTGGGCAGGTTCAATTCCCTTCTCCCAGCAGAAGCTAAGAAATTTTATGTTTAACTGTTTTTTACAGGCTAGAATCTTTCTTCTTCAGCTGCCTCCCAGACATTGCTTGGGACCACTTTCTTCACCTCTGCCAGACTAACTATTGTCACTACCAACACCTCCTCAGAGGCTTAACCTGAACTCTCAGCAGGGTTACTCCAAGTCTTGGCTCACACAGAATACTCAGATCCATCTGAGCACCTTCCCTGGGGGCTCAGCCGGACACTCAAACACCAGTTAGTACCAAGGGTTGGGAGGTAGAAGCAGTTTGCCTCGATGCAAGCATGAGGAGGCGATTCAACTCTGACTTTGCCTGCATTTTCCTCTCTAGTGTGTACTTTTTCTTCAACAAGCTCCCTGTGCTTTCATGCTTCTGTCACTCTTGAATTCTTTTTTTGCACAAAGACAAGAGCTTGGTCACCTCTCCTCCAGGTTGAGTCCACCTGAAGACATCCCTGGGAGCCTCCAGCAACCTCTCTGGCCAGCCAGTCAGGAGACCTTCCCCAACAACTGGATTGATCTCTCCCAAGGAAAGAATAAAGTCATTTTTATCTTTCACTTTCTTTTCATTTCCAGGACTGACTCAGGAAGCCCTTAGCAACATTGAGGGCATAAGCTGAGCACTCAAGGGCCATTAGGGCACTCGCCTCTTGAAGACTCCCAGACAGGATAAGCTGGTCATGAATTGGGCTAGATTGGCTCTAGGCATCTCCCTCAACATCAAAACAATATCAGTACAATGAGGTACACAGTTCCAGGATTATTGAGCCTCCTATTTGTCCCCTCTCAGCTGGGACTCACCTGTGAGGATTATCATGGCTTCCTGAGACTTGGTCCCTCATCACTCTAGCTCTAACTCTGCCCCAGTTTCAGGTCTCTCTCTTCAACTTTCCATCTTGTCCCTTGATCCCAAGTGGGGTCGTTTTTTTTTCTTCCGGCCTCATTCTCCATTTACTGGGCAATCCTCTTACTCCCTATTTTCTTTTGCACCTTGCTCATTTTCATCATCCATAGGCTCGATGTTGGCTCGGCATTCAGACCCTCTGGTCTCCTGTCCGCTCCTAGGTCAGACACCTCTCTTTGGAGGCCTCCCTTTCTGTAGCAATTCTCTGCTTCTTGAGGCACCTTTTCACCTGAAGTTCATGGCACCCCTATATACCAGGTCCAGTTGATTCTGCAGCTGGTCTCACACTGATCTCATAGGTAAAACCCATCTTGTCTTTATTTTTAGATCATTTATTCACTATTTCTACAGACTGTCCTCAGGCCCACTTTTTCCCTTCAGGAGTTTAGTCTCCTTGCCCTTCTTGAAGCCACCTATGAACAATCTGAGGCCCATTCCATAGAAGGTCCGAATACCATTTTGCAAGGTCCTATGCCCTCTATCCAATCAGCCCCCCTTCCCTTGCCTGGGAACATCCATTCTATTCAAAACCCCAAAATCACAGGGGGTCAAGAAATCTCAATATCAAGGATCACCCAGGTTCACCCTTGGGATTTATGGGTCCTGCTGGTCTTATTGTCCAAACCAGGGGACACCTGTATCTTTGTCTGACCTTCTAGTTCCTGTTTTCTTTTTCCAGGCATCATGGGAAATTCTTGGTCAATACCTGAAGACCCATGACTTGGCTGTTTTTTTCTTTCTTTCTTTCTTTCTTTCTTTCTTTCTTTCTTTCTTTCTTTCTTTCTTTCTTTTTTAAATTAAAGTTTATTGGGGTGACAATTGTTAGTAAAGTTACATAGATTTCAGGTGTACTTAACTAATTAGAAAGGTTTTAAATTGGATGGCTTAAAGCAACAGAAACTTATTTTCGTTTGCAATATGGCCTGTTCCCAACATGAACTGGAGTTGAGGGAAACTGACCTGAAAATGGAACCCTAAATTATAACACAACCCTCCAACTAGACCTCTCCTGTGAATGAGAAGAGAAATGGACACAGATTCCATATGCACAGGCCTTCAACGCCCTCTATCAAGATCCAGAAAAGAGGGACTCCTGTAAAATGTGTTATACTTACACTCCCCTGGCTGCCCCACCTAAATAGAGTCCTGACCTCTTAGATGAATCCCTCCTACTGGGAAGCTAATTGTCCAGGCAGGTAGGGATCCCTAGGGCAGCCAGATCCAGGGTCAGAACGCCCAGTTTCCTCAGCTTCCTCCTCACCCTCCACTCCACCTACAAGTCTTCTTACCGCATCCCCTCCTGGTGCTTCTCTGTACCCCCTTTGCCAGAAGAGGCAGTTGAACGTAGCCCCATAAGACATACCCAGAGTGGAGCTACTTACCACCAGATTCTACCAAACGATGTCTGCTCAGAACGGTTGTAAATAGACCATTAGGATCTGTGTCCCATTCTGCATGACAGACATTCCTGATGCAAAACTAAGCTAAAGGGCTTTTCCAAAGACAGAACTAAATTTACTGATAAATTCCAGGCCTTAACAATGTCTTTTGATCTAACCTGGAGAGACATCCAGATAGTCATGTCCACTTGCTGCCCTACTGAGGAGAAACACAGAATTTGGCTCACAACACAAGGACATAAATAGAGAGGATGGCAGCCACCCAGCCAGCCAGACATCCAGGGGGAGCAAGTGTGGTCCCAAATCAGTTCCCTATCTGGAATTATCAATTGGGGCAAGAAGATCTTACTAAGAGGGACTATACGATTCTTTTCCTAATTGAAGGTATGAAACAATATATAGTCAAACGAGTCAACTATGAAAACGTCAAGGAGGTTATTCAGGAATGGGAAGAAAATCCAGTCTGGTTCCAGGGGTGGCTGGTTGAAGGCTTCAGAAAATTTACCAATAGTGACCCTTTCTCTCCTGAGGGACAATCTCTATTTGTCCAATGCTTCATAAATCTGCTCCTGATATCAGGAGAAAGCTGCAAAAACTTCAATATGGCCCTCAGACCTCAAGGGCTCAATTGTTATATATAGCCTTCAGCATCTTTAACAATCGAGGCCAAGCTGAGGAGGATAAAAAGACCCAGCATCAGAACAGACAGACCAGGCAGCAAGCTCAAATGTGATCGGTTACTGTGAGTAAAGCTCTTCGGCCTCAGGGTCACCAATAGAGTTAAAGAAATGGTGTAAAGGGACATTCCCTGAAGCTCCAAATAGGAGTCTGCTTTAATTGGAAAATCAGAGCATTAGAGCAACCACTGTCCTCAGACACAGGAAATAGATAGCCCCCTGGGCCCTGTCTCCAATGTAACAAACCATGCCACTGGAAGAATGAATACCCCCACCTCTGAAGGGAATGGTGGGTCCCCAAACCAATAATGGCCCTATGTGAAGAGGACTGAAGTGGCCCCGTGGTTCCTGGTGGCTCCTCACAAAAGACATCTCATGACTACAGAGGAACCCCGGGTGACCCTTGAGGTAGCAGGTAAGAAAATAAATTTTGAAATGATATGGGAGCCATCTATTCCGTCTTAATGGATCATGCAGAGCTCTTGATCCGTAAAGTTTGCACTATCATTGGGTTAGATGACCACGCCCAGAAAACGTACTTCTCCCCACCCCTTTGCTGTCCCCTCACTATACACTGTCTAGTCTCAAGAATTCTTAGTTATGCCAGAATGCCACACTCCTTTAATTGGAAGGGATTGAACGATGATCTGGCAAAAACATACAGGTTCTTAACTCCCCTCGGAAACCCAATCATTTAATATCCCTCTTGGCCTGAGACCCTGGCCCGAGCAAGGTTCCTAGGATTCTAATCCCTGCTCATATGTGATCAGTATGAGATAAGGGGATGCTCGGAGAGGCTACGCAGGTACCTCCTTTAAGATCAGGCTAAAGGACATGGCAGGATACCCAGGCAAGTGCCAATACCCCTTGAGCCCTGAAACTCACAGGGGAATAAATCACCTCATTGATAAATTTATCCATCATAGGCTGATAAGCCCCTGCCACTCCCCTTATAACACCCCTACACTTCCTGTACAAAATCCAAATGGAGAATATCATATGACCAGGACTTGAGCGCTATTGATGAGGCTGTAGTTCACCAACACCCGATAGTCCCAAATCCTTATACCCTTTGGACTCAAGTTCCCCATGACACAAAGTGGTTCATGGTACTAGACCTCAAAGATGCATTCTTTTGTATTTCCCTTCACTCTGAGAGTCAGCCATTGTCTGCTTTTCAATGGACGGATCCTGACACCTATGAAACTGCCCCGTATTCCTGGATTGTCCTCCCACAGGGGTTTTGGGGCAGCACCCACCTCTTTGGACAGGCTCTGGAGTGAAACCTCTGGAAATAAAATTGCCCTGAGGGACCATCTTCCAATATGTAGATGATATTCTGATTTGTAGCCCCACCAAACAGGACTCTGATGCTAACACCATCCTAGATCTCCGTTTTCTGGGGGAAAAGGGATGTCACGTACCACCAGCCAAGGCCCAAATCTCTTCTCCAGCCGTTAAATACTTAGGCTGTCATTTGATTCATGGATCTCGATGCCTTTCTATAGACCAAAAAGAAACAAAAATAAAAGCCCTTAAAACCAGTGCACATATTGGGAGGGACTTGAAAGGGAAACCTGGTGACTACACTATGTACCTCCTAAAGCAGAGAGGACACCAACCAGGCCCAGAGACGCTGAGATTTGGGGAAGACCCTTATCCTCCCAATGTAATTCATATCGACCACTGGGGCCCCCACTTAACCACATGCTTTAACTTCTCTTCCCCAAAATGTCCATGTGCTCCACCTAGATATTTGTTCCTCTGTTATCCTACCACAAATATGTACCCCAGTGAGGGCTCCCACAATGGATTTTATCACTCTGTAGCTCTAGCATACCACCGTATTCACAATTCTCAGTTCAAAGGTCAATGTACCCCCAGGTTCCTAGGTCCTCAGGGTATTTCCGAGGATTGTTAATAACATCACACAACCCTGATCCAGGGGAGCCGTAGGACTTATCTTAGCTGGTTTTGGGGCTGCCATCGGTCTAGCGGCCCCTTAGGGAGGATTTGCCTATCATGGGGTCACTTTAAGAAATCTGACAGAGTACGACTACCCTAATGAATAGCACCGGAGATGCCCTCCATAACCTACCATGCTCACTCCATTCACTCACAAGCGTTATCCTTGGCAACCGATTGGCTCTTGATTGATCATCTGCTAGCCGAACAAGGGGGTGTATGTGCAGTGATTAACAAGACTCGCAGCACCTATATTAATACTACTGGCCAGGTAGAGGAAGATATTAAAAGGATATATGATCACACTAAACGGCTTCATTGTTTCACAAGGAGAAATCCAACAGCTGACTTTGTCTGACACTCTGAAGACTATTTTGCCTTCCATAACCTGGTGTCTGCCCCTGCTGAGACCCTTGATCTTTATCCTACTACAACTACTGTTCAGACCATGTCTTTTTAACCTCCTCATCAAATTTGTCTCCTCTAGGTCACAGCAGTTCCACATAAAGATGACAGTCCTTCAGAGATTTAAACTGGTACCCTCAACAGACACCACACTGGAGGGAGGTCTTGACCCCCTAGTTCAGGCAGGTAGGGATTTTCAGTCCCAGGCTAGGTAGGGACAACACCTCATCTCAACCTGAAGCAACTACAGAAGCCTGATCTTGACGCCTCATGTCCCATGTGATTATGGGTCTGAAAACCTCTCAGGGGGGATTTATAAGGCAGGATAAGTTGCTTAGGGAAACCATCCCCTCCGGGATACAACATGAGGCACCACCCTAGAGTTTCATAACAAGCTGCATCCGGTATCTGCAGCTAGGAAAAAAACAAGAACATGCTTTATCTGGCAGGACCAGTATCCATGACTGGGACCTGACATTTAGCTAATTTTAATGTCATTATAATCCCAATTCCATTGTGGTTATTTTAACTCCCATCATACATGGGAAACCATAACAGTTCTAGCAGCACCAAATAAGGAAGAAAAGAGAGGTGGATAACCCAGGGGGCGGATTCAGTCACTAACTGAGATTAAAAAAAAAAAACCACTCGGAACTTCCTTAGGGTGACTCAGTCTCTGAGTTCCCTTGCACTGCCCTCTCAGGTGTGTACTTGGACTTCAGTAAACTCCCTGTGCTTTCCTGCTTCTGTCTCGCTTTTGTATTTTTTCCTACACGAAGACAAGAACCTGCTCACTCACCACTGCTTCGGGTTGAGTCAGCCTCAGGATATCCCTGAGAGCCTTTGGCAACACCTGGAGCAAATTGAAGACAGGCGCTTGGAGTCAAGGAGACAGGTAGGTGAAGAAGAAGTGAAATAGGGTAGACAGATACAAGGGCAGACTCAAACACTAAAGTAGAAACAGAAATTGATGGAAATAATCATGGGTAACAGAGACAAAGGCAGATTAAGACCTGATAAGAACACAAACATGAATCTGGCATTGTCATTATTCCAAAGCACAGCTCCAAACGTGGGGGAAAGGGACGATATTATCTAAACCAGGGGTGTCCAAACTGCGGCCCGCGGGCCAAGTGCAGCCCGCGATCCATTGTTAATTGGCCTTCAGCAAATTCAAAAAATATATTTAGTTTACTTAAATAAGCCAGGTGAGGCAATACGTACTTCACCTAGAGTGAGTGGCCCGGATGTTTGTGTATTTTACCACATATGGCCCTTGGTGAAAACCGTTGAAAAAAGTTTGGACCCCCCTGATCTAAACAGACAATTAAAGAATTTGGCAATTCGTATTATCAAATAAAAATAAGCATAGACAGGTAAAAAGAGACTTTATTTGAAAGGATTATTGCAAGAAGGGGAAGGAGACTGTTGCAATAGGTAAAACAATACAACCACAGAGCTGCAACTGACAGGCCAGGCAGAAAGGAATTTTCTTTATAGGGAAGGATCAGCAAGGTTCTGCTAGAAAGAACAGGATATGGAGGGAGTGGGACATTCAGAATGTTTCTCCATGAGGTTTGATGATTCTCAGGCAGGAGTTTTAAGGAGGGATTGTTTGCTGGGTTAGAAGGTAGGCAGGTCAAAGTTCAGGGGCCTGGAGAAAGCACAGAAGCTTAGTTAAGGTTTAGTGATAAATGGAGATAAACAGCTCAGCTCATCTTTTTTGAGGCCAGAGAAACAAAAAGGGAATGTGAAGGGTCTGTATCTGGCCTCATTATAATTGAAAAGGGTAAGCATCAGTGAGTCTTATCTATCCAAGTCATATGGGGGAAGGGTGGTTCTTTGCAGGAAGCCATATCTTAGAGCAAAAGGGTGGATAGATTTCTTTAACCGTTTTCCAGAAATAAGGGGCTCAGGAAAGTTTAACATTGTTATTATGACAGGTGCTATTGTAAGCACAGAAGAGAGAGGTACTAACTCAAACTGAAAGATAAATGGACAGCTTCACCAAGAAGCAGAATGTTTACCTGGGTCAGGAGTATAAAGCCCTGGGCAGAGACGATGGAGAAGGACTCATGCAATATAATAATATAGGGGAGGAAAATTTTCCCTTCTAAGTTGGTTGGCCGGTCTAATAATTAAATTGACATAAGACAGATTAACAGAAAACCAAGTGTAATTACATACACATGGGAGCCCCACAAAGACATGAAGACTCAAGGCAATCTGTCAATTAAGGCTTATATACCATCCTGAGCTAGGAAGCAGGGTGGGTGTCTGGAGCTTCAAAGGGGAGGAAGGTAATTCAGAGGAAGATGAAAAGAGCAAATGTTTGGTAAACAAATGTTTGCCATGCCATGCAGATAAATTCTTTCTGATTTAAAAAGTTATCTCTGGTAATAGCTCTTTTCCTGGTACAGGACCCCATCAAAAATACTTTTAGGCAGTCAAGGGAGAGGTTAAAAGCTTTTCCTGAGTCTGCTGGGTCTTAATTAGCTTCACCTCAAAACAATCCATGTGCCAAAATGGCACATGGGGTAGTATATTCTGCTCCCCCTCACTGTACAGGATTTAGAAAACTGTGAGGTTCAGGAAAGGTGGCAGAGTGCAGTTTCCAAGTGAAGAAAGTGAAGTAGAGCATAGGAAAAGGAACAAGAGTACTTGTGAAAGGAATTAGGTTAATTGTTGCCAGGTTATGTGGGGTCTTGAATGCCAGGACCATGTAATTTGATCATATCATAAACCAATAAAAAGTTTTCAATGTTTTGTAAAATGTAAGTTTCAGGATGAAATGTGAAAGATGGACCACAATAGGAACAGAGACAACAAACTCTAGGGTTTTTCATAGAGAGTAGTCAAATAAATAAGGCAAACTACTGCCCAATATTTAGTAAGTATCCAACAGGGACCACAGTTTGGGGAAAGAAATAGGAAAAAATGGGCTTCAAAGACATAGAAGGGGCCCACGTCACCATTTCCCCTATCAGGATTGGATGGATACCCCAAAGTGGCTAGAGCCAGGAATTTAGGATGAGTTTCTAATTGGATAAGCCATTCTACATAGCTAATCCAACAAGTCCAAAGAGCAGCTCCAAATATGAAACGAATAATAAGATCATCTTGATGTGTCTCATGAAACTGAAGAACAAAAGCACAGACCAGAGAGGCCAGAGGTTACAGAAGATGATAGTTTATTTAAGGAAGGGGATGTAGCTGCCGAACGGGAGGGAGGACCCGAAACGGGGATGCCCACAGCTAAAGCAAAATACTTCGGTTTTTATATTTTCCTTGTGTATCTAAGGAGAAAAGCTGACATCTACTGGTCAGTTTTATCAAATTGTCAGCCTTGAGGAGGCTTTTCAGAAGGCTTTTTGAAACAGTTTGAAACAAACCAGCTGTTCAATGCTAGCTGTCCTGTGCTAAGGATGCTTCCCAGGGCTACAGCCTTGAAGATGTGACAGTCTTTGTCCATTCTACCAGGGAGTTCCTGATTGCCTGCAGTTATGCTAACTAACCTGCCTCAATCCCTCCTCTGAAAAGGAAACCCTAACTGCCATTAGGGAATAAGGGTGTGAGTGCTCTGGCTACTTCAGGCTGAGGAGTGGCATAGAGAGACTGGCAGCGAGGGCCTGTCCAGAGATCTATCTAAAGGTCCCCGTTACACGAACGAGTTGAGGTGAGGTTTTGTAGTTGTGTAGGCCACCGTAGCCAACCAGTAGGTAGTCTGCAAGCTGAGACACTGTAGGCAACAGCATTGTAGGTAATCCCTATAATAATGAATAAAAGAAAAATGAGAAAAATTTCTTTAAGTCCTGCTAAACTAGGAAGCCAGGAAGTAAGGAAGGAAAAATCCAGAGCAAAGAATCCTGTTATTTTGTTTAATATTGGAAACGATATTATGAATTTGTTGAACTTTATTTTCAATTAACTGTGAGTTATCAGATGTTGAAACAACATAACTCTTTAAAATTTTCACATCCTTGGTTGTGTTTGAGAAGTAGATAATCTATGGCAGCTCTGTTTTCGAGAACTGCTTCTCTGACTTGCCGTAACTCTTGTCCCATGGCGTGGGTAGCCTGTGAGGTAGCATTAGGGCCTTTGCCATTGAGCAAGCTATGTGACTAATCTCTACATAAGGCAAGTGGACTAATCTCTACATAAGGTGCAGTGGTCATAGCAGGCACTACAAAAAGAGATAAGGATACATACTCAGCCGGGCTGAATAAACATACATCGCTGTTACAGCGGGGATCCAGAGTAAGCTCTCTGCGATGTCTAACCTGATGAGGCTTTTGGGGTAAAAAGACAGTCAGTCTCCCAAAAGAACAGAGTTCCCCAGTGCTGTAAGCTGGGACATAAGAGTAGGCAATCTCCCCACAAATGAGAAACCATCCAGCCGGCAATTTGACATGTGCGTTAGCATAACTGATAGAAGTAGTAGAGCTACAGTTTAAGCTGTTACCCGCTGAAAGATTAAAGCGGTGGTTGGAGCAGCCGGTGAAAGTAACACATTGATCAGCCGGAGTTACGGCTCTCACCTGTAGAGAAAATATGCTTATGTCTTTTTGGGGTACTAATGGGACCCGAATTGTAGATATCGGAGTGAGACATTGGTTTATCAGTAAATTGAAAGATGATATAATTATATGACTCAAGGGGGTGCAGACCCCCACCAGACAGGAGGTGAAAGTTCGTGCTACATAGGTCCCTCCAGTAAGACAAGTCTGATACATTCATTATATGTTTGGCTAAATAAACCCATACATTTTCATTCCTTTGGAAGGGTATAGGACTATCTGGAACTCCTCTTTGGAAAACCATCAACAAGAGCAAGACTTGATAATAATACATCGTTAATTGAGTGTCTCTCAATTGAGATGTTGAATAGCTCAGTGTTGAATAGCTCATGTTTTCAGTCTATAGGTGGCGCTGGTGTGTCAGACTTCAGGAACTTTCCAGAGGCCGATTATAATGTAGCCCAGGAATCTAATGCAGACTATTCCTAATCCTAGACCCACCCAAGATAAGTAATGGCATGAAAGGGGGGGGCGGATCTAGCATAGCACACATAAGTGAAGCAACAAAGAAGAGAATAAAAGCTATAGCTAGAAAAATGAATCCCCTTAATATATACTCTTTCTGAAGTTAAATTTTTATCATCTGAGTACTTATCTGTATGACGTAGAAGTTTCAGGCCCTCTAGAGGCTGACTGGAATATTTAGGACTTTTATCTTTTTCTTCCTTTTGTGGGGAGTGTGTTTGTCCAGGGCTTGACTCTAAAGTGATGAATCCGAGAGTCAAATTCAGGGACTTTTTTTGCCGTGGGAATAGAGAGAATCACGGTGTAGAGTCCCTTTCACATTAGATCTAGCATTGGAGACAGAGAAGGGAGTGATTTAATAAGAACTTCATCCCCTGGGCTAAACAAGCGTTTTTGATCCGCTCGAAGTTGGGCTTCTGACAATTGTTGGATGGCTTGTTGAAATTGTGTTAGAGAGGTTATATGCTGAGTTAATTCTATAGTCTCATGACTGATTAGGAGGTCATTTGTTAGAAAAGGTCTCCCATATAACATTTCAAAGGGGCTTAGGCCACACTTTTAATGGGAGTACTGTGAATGCGAAAGAAAGCTATGGGGGGTAAAGCTATCCAATTTTGACTGGTTTCTGTGATAGCTTTTGAAGATGTCTCTTGATGATGTCATTGGACTTTCTACCTTGCCTGAGGATTGTGGGCTCCAAGCACAGTGGAGGTGATAGTTTATTTCCAGGGTTTTGGATACACCTTCAGTGACTGAGGACTTGAAGGAAGGTCCATTGTCACTTTCAAGAGACCTGGGGAGGCCACACCTAGGTATAATTTCCATAATTAGGACTTTAACTACTTCCATTGCCTTTTCTGTCTTACAAGGAAAGGCTTTGACCCAGTATGTGAAGGTGTCTACCCGTACTAGGACACGCTTATACCCCTTGGCTTTGGGCATACGGGTGAGGTCTAATTGCCAGTCTTCTCCTGGGCATTTGCCTTGTCTTTGTACCCCTATAGGATGTGTTAGAGGGTGATTTTTATAGCAGACTTCACAGGGTGTAAGAATATGTTGTACAGTCTTCTGGAGATCTTTTCCTGTGAATAATCTTTGAGCCATTTGTAAAGTTTTGTCCCTTCCTAGGTGGAAGTTTTGGTGGAGGGTTTTAAGAATTTTTCACTGATTGGCAGGTGGGCATACAAATGACCATCCTCCCCTTGTAACCAATCCATGGGTTGTGCAGTGTAGCCCCTTGTTTTGGCCCAATCTTGTTGTTTTGAGTATATTGGGGCTTAATTTGGGTTGCAGACCCATCCCAAACTAGAGGAGCCAGTATAGGGTTAAAACCCATTTGGGCAGCATTTTTAGCTGCCTGGTCTACTACTCTATTGCCTTCAGAAATTTCATCACTTCCTTTTTTGTGTGCTTTGCAGTGTATGACTGCTATTTCTCAAGCAGAATGTACCACCTGTAGAAGTCAGTTGATCTCTTGGTGATATTTGATGGGTGACCCGTTGGCTGTTAGAAAGCATCTTTCTTTCCAAATGCTTCCATGGGCATGTAACACTAAAAAGGCATGTTTTGAATCTGTATATATATTGGCTCTTTTTCCTTTACTCAGCTCTAGTGCTCAGGTGAGTTATCAACTCAGCCAGTTGTGTGCTGGCCCCCGAGGGAAGACTTGCATTTTCTAAGATGTTATATAGAGTAACAATAGCATATTCGGCCTTCCATGTGTCGTTTTCCATAAAAGAGCTCCCATCAGTAATGAGTGTCCAATCTGGATTTTCTAGGGGTGTTTCTTGTAAATCTGCTATAGCAGCGTATGTCTGTATTAAAACTTGTTGGCTGTCATGAGTTAATTCCTCCTCTGTGTCAGGGAGGAAAGTGGCCAGATTAAGGGTGGAGCAGGTCTGTATTTGGATTATAGGACTTTCTAATAAGAAACTGATACCATAAGAGTGGTTATCTGTAAGCCAGTGACTATTATCAGCATTTAAAAGTCCGTGGATGTGATATTGGGGCAAAAATGGTTTAGTCTTGCCCTACTGTGAGCTTGGTGGCTTTGGGAACTAGGAAAGCAGCCACCACTAGAGCCCGGAGGCAAGCTGGCCAGCCGCATGCTACGAGTTCTAGTTCTTTACATAGATAGCCCACTGGTTGTTGTGAAGGTCCCCTGGGTTGCGTTAAGACTCTTAAAGCCATTCCTTTTTTTTCATTTGTTTCTGTTACATATAGATGAAAGCCGTTTACAGTAGGAAGGCTTAAAGCTGGGGCACTTAATAGAGCCTGTTTTAAAAGGCTGAAAGTCTGTACTGCCTCTGGGCTCCAAAGTAACAGGTTGGTATTTGCAATCTGAGTGTCTTTGATTAATTGATAGAGAGGGCTGGGCAGTTTCTCCATTTCCCAGAATCCAAAGGCGGCAGTAGTTGGTGATGCCCAGGAAGCCCCTCAGTTGTTTAAGGGTCTTAGGTAGAGGATATGTGGAGATGGGACGGATCCTGTCTTCTCCTACGTCCCTAGTCCCTTCAGAAATAATTAGTCCAAGGTATTTGACAGAAGTTTGACACATTTGGCCCTTGGCCTTGGAAATGTTGTAGCCCTTGGTTGCTGAAAAATTTAAAAGGGCGGTGGTGTCTCGGCTGATGAGGTCTTCAGATGGAGCACATAATAGGAGGTCATCGACATACTGTAAGATCATACAACTATCATAAGAAAATTTTGATGAGTCCTTAGAGAGAGCCTGTCCAAATAGATGGGGGCTATCCCTAAATCCTTGGGGGAGGACCGTCCAGGTGAAGCCCGGCTTTCAGGGTCCTCAAAGGCAAAGAGGTATTATGAGTCAGGATGTATGGGTATGCAGAAAAAGGCATCCTTTAGATCTAAAACTGTGAACCATCTGACAGTCTCAGTTATTTGGGCTAAGAGCGTGTAAGGATTTGGAACTATAGGGTGTATAGGAGTAACTGCCTCACTGATGGCCCGGGGGTCTTGAACTAACCTCCATTCCCCGTTTGGTTTGGGAATTCCTAAAATGGGGGTATTGCAAGAGCTATTGCATTCTCTAAGAAGGCCTTGTCGTTTGAGATTATTAATGATTGGTATTAGTCCTTTCCATGCCTTAGGTTTTAGAGGGTATTGTTTCCAGCAAGGAAATAGAGTGGGGTCTTTAAGATGAATGTGGACCAGGGTGGCTATTAAGGCATGACCAATTGCCCCCTGTGTGGTCCATATATCGGGGTTGATGCCAGCTTCTATCATCGGGAGGCAGGTAGGAATACTTTCAGGGGCTAAGAAAATAATTGTCCCCAACTCATTCATAATGTCCCTTCCTAATAGTGGGGTGGGATTTTCTCGTATGATCAAGAAAGAATGGGAGAACATTAGGTTACCCCATAGGCAGCCGAAGGGCTGGGAGAAATATTTATTAATTGGCTTGCCTATTACTTTGCGGACAGTAACATGTCGATTGGAGAGGATCCCTGGGTTGGAGAGGAGGATGGAGTAGGTGGCCCCTGTGTCTAGAAGGAATTCAATAGATTTTCCTTCCATTTCTACGGTTACCCAGGGCTCAGGAGTCCCGATGGTTAGATGGGACGAAGGAGCCACTGTTAGAAGCCCTGGACCCCTTCAGTCCCATTTGGGAGTCTGGCTGGACAAGGCTGGCCTCAGGGGTGGAAGCCTCCAAGGACAGTCTGACTTCCAGTGATCCCATTTACAGATGGGACAGGGTCGTGGAGGTCTCCGGGTTGGCTCCAGTCACCGTGGACATTCCTTTTGCCAGTGACGGGACTGCCGGCAACAGTGGCAGTTGGATTTTCCCTGTGGACCCTGTTGGGCTGTAGCCTGTAAGGCAGCCATCAATACTTCTGCCTTTTTTCTTATTTTTTTTCTCCTTGTCCTGGGCTTCCTCCTGGTCCCAATTGTAAAAGACAGTGTTGGCTACCATGAGTAATTGATCCAAGGTAACTTGGGGCCAATAGCCAATTTTTTGTAATTTCTTGCAGATATCTGAGGCAACCTGAATTATAAATTTGTCTTCTAGAAGAATTTACCCCTGAGGTTGTCTGGCCTTATAGGAGTATATTTAATTAAGGCCTCCCTGAGCCTTTCTAAAAAGGCTGAGGGATTTTCTTCCGAATTCTGGCTAATAGTGGACAGTTTTGAATAATTTATGGGTTTGGTCCTAGTTCTCCTCGGTCCCTCTAAAAGGCAAGCCAGAAAGTGTTTTCCCTGCCAATTTCCCATGGCTGTATCAGGGTTCCATTGTGGATTGTTAGGGGGTGCTGCTTGCTTCCCTGCAGGTAAGGGCTCCTGAATGGAGTCCCTTCCTGCCTGCCCATCATGATATGCTAGGAACTGATTGTCTCCAAATTTTTCAGCAGCTTGGAGAGCTGCGTGTTTCTCAGAATTAGTGAGAGTCTGGTTTAAGATTAGCGTGGCATCTTTCCAAGAGAAGTCAAAGACCTGGGTTAAGCTTTGGAAAGCTTCTATATATCGGTCAGGATCAGCTGAAAACTTTCCTAGATCTCCCTTTATTTGTCTGAGATCCTTTAGAGAGAAGGGGAACTGAACCCTGACAGGCCCAAACTCTCCTGGCATTTCCTGTAAAGGAAGGAGATTTGTTCCCACCTGGGGGCGCTTTTGTGCAGGAGATCCTGGATATGGAGGACAATTAGAGGGAGCCGGGATAGGAGCCAGCTCAGGAGGAAGGGCAGGGTATAGAGTCTTGGGACAGACCTCTGACTGATTATCTACTGAGGGGCCGTCCTCTGGAGAGGAGGGTCCTGTTGGAGGTTCCCTTGAATGAGCTCCGTTAGAGGAGGGAGATAAGAAATTACAGCCAAAAGAGCTGGATCAACCTTACACCTTTGGCAGAGTTCTGGATTGTCCCTTAGAGTGAAAAAAACCTGAACATATGGAACTTCTGACCATTTGCTTTCCTGTCTGCAAAACAGATCTAGCTGCATAATAGCATTGTAGTTAATACTTTCCTCTGAAGGTCAAGTCTCCCCATCTTTTAATTTGTTTTGAGGCCAAACCTCTGAACAAAAAAGGCTAGGCACCGCTTCTTCAGAGTCTGAGGGTCAAATCTGTCCCAATGTTTTAAGATGCAATCCAGGGGGGTGAAGGTGCATGAGGAGGGCTGATTGCCTATCTGGAAGGGAGGGAGAAAAGAAAGGCATCCCTTTGCAATTTGTCTCCCAACAACTTTTCTAGAGGGTCCTTCAGAGACCTGAACCAAGGAGACAGCGTGACCGGTTCTGACGAACGTGAGGAGACATGGCGCAGCAGGGTTAGTCACGCTTACCTTGGCTGCCAGGCCCGGGTCCCTGGTGAGCGCCTGCGCATATCCCTGTGTGTCCCCGCCTGGATGTTTGGGGCCGGCCCACAGGCCAATAAAGGGAGAGGCTGATAATCAGATGTTTTAAGGTAGAAGTGTGTACGGCCCGACTCTGGGTGTCTCAGATATTCATGGTGTGAACCATGAAATGGCAGCCTTCCAAATAGAGGTAGTTAAGGAGGGAGTATATGCTCAAGGTTTGTAAAGAAGGTATCTTGCTTGGATGGAAGGGTGTGGAAGGAGGCCATGTTGTCCAATATGTGAGGGGGGACAGAAAGAGATATTGGAAGTCCGAAAAGGCTTTGGTCAAAGCTGCTTCCTTAAGGAAATGCAACTCTGGAATATGTCGGTTCTCCCCAAGGACTCTGCCTGATGGTTGGCCAAAACAAAGGTGTAGAAGGAAAGTGGCAAGATATTCAGGACCCCAGGGGTGGTGTCCTAGATGGACGTGGGCTGCTAGACAGTTATTGGAAAATTGGCAACAAGTGGGAAGGTCACAAAAACAACAGAGATGTTGGGTGTGGATGTCAGGACACCCCTATTTGCACTTTAAAACTTGGAGGAGATCCCAATAGGATGATATGAGAGGGTATGCCACATGCCAGTAAATTTTATCCTGAGTAACAAGAGATGTCCTACAGAGACAGAGGTCCATGTTCTTACCTTAAGATGTCTTGAGGCTGGTGGAGAGTGTTGAGGAGTTCTCACAGGGAAGACACCCTGGACCAGCGTTTCAAGAGCTGAGGAGAAACAGTGACAGGATGAAAAGAGCAGCACAGGTGGTGCAGACATTCAACTGGCAACCTTATGAGTTGTCGGACCAGGAAGAGACCAACGAGACCTTTGGGACCCACCACAGAGTAGCCATGGCCAGAGCCCTTCAGTTGTCTCCAAAGGCCCACAATCCTGGCCACACGCCAGTATTCAGCCTCCTCACAGAAAGGAGGGAGGAAAGGCAGCAAAGGAATAGGAGAAAGTAGCAGAGAGGGGGAGGGAGAGGTAGAGGGAGAGTCTCTGAACGATACCCTACCGGGCAGTTGGGCTGGAGGAGGACCCAGGAGCATTCAGGACCCACTGCAGAGTAGCCACAGATACAGCCCTTCAATTTTTGCCAAGAGTCATTCACCCCAACCTCATGCCTTCTTTGGACTTCCCTCCTTACAAGAGAAAGCAAGAGAAAAGGCAGTTTGGACTAAGGCCAACATTCCTCTGGCTCAGCACTGGAGGGGATTGACCAAAGCCCTTCTGCAAAGCCTGCTCTCTGTGGCTTGTAGGTTGGCAGCTGCAGTATTTGCTTTTAACTGGCTGACAGAGACCCAATATTTGTGTGACAGGAGAAAGAGACCAAAAAAAAAAAAAAAAGATGAAGGCCTGTAAGGGGGCAAGTAAACAGGCACAGATACTATTTACTTCTTAATCCTGGATGAGCCCCCAAATGATGTGGGAGGTTTTTGGGTGTGCCGGGATTATAGTCTCTTGAAACCAAAGAATGGAAGCACGGACCAGATAGGCCAGAGGTTACACAAGAGGATAGTTTATTAAAGCAAAGGGTTACAGCTCCCAAGTGGGAGAGGGTACCTGAAACTGGGATGCCCACAGCTAAAGCAACAGACTTCTGTTTTGATACTTTTCCTTGTGTATCTGAGGAGAAAAGCTGATGTCTATAAGGAGAAAAGTTGATGTCTACTAGTACAGTTTTATCAAATTCTCAGCCTTGAGGAGGCTTTTTGAAACAGTTTGAAACAAATCAGCTGTTGGGTACCAGCTGTCCTGTGCTAATGATGTTTCCCAGGGCTACAGCCTTAAAGATGTGACTGTCTTTGTCCATTCTACTAGGGAGTTCCTGATTGCCTACAGTTATGCGGACTAACCTGCCTCAATCTAGGATACAAGGCAGAGATTAAGAGGCAAGCTAAAATTTTTAAACTTTCTTTATCGGGATATAATTCTCATATAACATTGGTTTCCATTGTACCACATAATGATTTGATGTGTGTATATATTACAAAATGATCATCACAATAAATCTTGTTAACATCCATCACCACACATGATTACAGTTCTTTTCTTGTGATGAGAACTTTTAAGGTTAACTCTCTTAGCAACTTTCAAACATATAATACGGTATTATCAACTATATTCACCATGGTATACATTACATCTTCAGGACTCACTGAATTTTATAACTATAAATTAATACCTTTTGACCTCCTTCACCCAGTTTGCCCCCCACCTCTGGCAACCACCAATCTGTTCCCCGTGAGTTCTGTTGTTGCCTTTGTCTGTGTGTCTGTATTTGGTTTCCACATACGAGTGAGATCATACCTTTCCTTCTCTGACTGACTTACCAACTTAGCATAATACCTTTAAGGTCCATGTTGCAAATGGCAAGATTTCCTTCTTTTTATGGCTCAATAATATTCCATCTATTTATCCATCCATGGACACTTAGGTTGTTTTATGTTTGACTACTGTAAATAATACTAGAAGAAACATCAGGGTACAGATCTTTTCGAGTTAGTGTTTTCAATTCCTTCGGATATATGCTGGATCGTTAAATAGGATGGATACTGGAAAAGGTTGGACACGGCAAGAAGAGCCTAGAGCAGCTCATTATTAGCACCAGGGTCACAACGCCTCAAACACATAACCTCTAACCACACGATCAAATGTAGCCCAAGTTACTCTCCATCCCATTACCTTCCTTAGCACTTAAACCAATATGAAATTGTGTACATGCCTGACTAGTGCCCTATACACCTGAAGCTAAAGTTGAATGATATTGAATGTTGACTATAATTATATATATATTCACGAATGTGGATGACAACATAGGAAATATAGTCAATGGTATAGTAACAGCAACATTCCAAGTCAGAGAGGAATTAGATTGGGGGGCTTATCACTTTGAGAGGTGTCCAAATGTCTATTATATCGCTTTGTACACCTGAAACTAATAAATAAATAAATGAATAAATGAATAAATAATGCATGTAATTCACTTAAAAACTGTATTAAATTATTTTGCTTATTAAGTATTTTCAAGTTTGTAAGCGGCTTCCCCCCACGAGCATGTAAACTTTCTTTTTTTTTTTTTTTTAAGTGGTGAAAGTATAGTTTATTAGGAGAGATAGCACACTTCAAAGAAATAGAAGTGGACCCAAGCAGTAGAGAATGGGCCAATGGCCCAAGGTGGCCTTATTAGGAACACAAGTACACTCCAAACAGTTTGGAGCTGAGCAAAAGAAGAGGCTCTAAAGGCAAAAAGGCCCAAACAGCCAAGGGCCCAGGCTCAAAAAGGTGCATGTAAATTTTCAAAGCATCTAACCTGTCATTCATTAATCATCCCATAGCACCCAGAGCATTTCCCAGGACACTGAAAGCCCTTAATACATATGTGTGGAATAAATGCTGTAATTTTTAACATATCTTTGCTAAGTCTCAGATTCATAATACTTATATGATGTAGTTTGCTTAAAGACACAGTATCTTGATGGGTACAAGAGAGGGGAGTTAGTCAACAAAGAAAAGGTCCGTAGAATGAGCAGGATGAAAATATTGGAGGGGCCTTCTGGACTGGTACCTAGAATATGAGTGCCGGGCTTATAGAGAATTTTTCTTTAAAAGATAGAGGCAGAAATAAGACTAATAAGTGGATAAGATGCATTAATTGGTTCATTTTATTAACAAACATTTATTAAGCCAGAAGTGCTAAATTTCAAACCTTTGTGAGAAATGTGGCAATAAAGGGAATATAAAGTAGATAAAAGCTTATGGAGGAGGCAGGATCCAATCTTTCTTTAAATGGAATAGAAGGCTTGAGCATGTTTTCTTGTCCTATGCAAAGCAACCATGAAAGTAAGGTACTCAAGATATTTTAGACTTGAGATAATAGTAAACAAGCCCCCAGGGGAGGTGAGTAGAGCAGGATTTAGAGGACTGCAGGGAAAAACACAAAGATGGAATTACCGTCTGAATTTGAAGGTAAAAATAATGGCGAGAGAGGTCTGACCACATGGCTTCTGCATTCTCTAGAGTTAAAAAGTAAGTCACCAAAGATGAGGATCTACCTATGCTGTTGGGTGTAATCTTTCCTGCAATCCCAGCCCTCTCTCTGTGCTTCAGGATTGTGGGTTGAACGGATCCTCTCAAACCTTTTATTAGTTATTTCTCTAACCTCATTGTCTAGCAAAGCACCTGGCAGTTAGGAGGAGATCAATAAGTGTAAGTAATTTAGATGTAAAATTATGAAGATATGTTACGTGAGTGTGGACAGTGAAGGAGAGAGAAGAGTCAAAGATGACACCCTGGGACCTGAGACACTGGGAAGATGGAAACAGGATGAGTGTTTTGAGAAAACAAAAAGAAGAAGAGATTTGGAAAGAAGGTGGTGGGTGCAATTTGGGATGCACTTATTTATATCCCACTTCACAGGACCCCGCTGGTGAGATGCACATCTATGTGCCAGGCTGGCCCTGCAGGGGTTTCATTCCCTTCACCCTTCAGAGATCTAACTTTCTTCTTCCCTCTTCTCAATTATTCACAAACACCCTCCAAGTCCTTGGCTGTTCCTGGTCCGGGGTCCAGTTCAGTTCCTTTCTGTCTTCAAAACAGTGCCTCTTGCTTCAACTGTAGCTAAGGGATTTACTACTAATCACTAGATATACAAGGACAGAAATGTAAAAACCAAGGGAAGGGAAAAATTATCCTCCTGCTATGTGGCTTCAGAATACTTCAGATAACGTCCTAGAAGCCTCGTTAGTCTGAAAGGAAATTAGAATATGGGGTAAACTCGTCCTAGGAATGTCATGTCTAAGTGTGAGCATATACTCCCATATAAATGGGCCCAATGTCTCCCACTGAAATGTACCATAGGAGATGGTATCATGTGCAGTCCTCTATCCTGGCTTAAAATGTGTTTTTATTGTTTTATGTCAACTGTATTGAGGAATAATTTATTCACAATAGGTGCACACATTTAAGGTACACATTTAGATGAACTTTGCCAAGTTGAAAGCACTGAAACCTTGAAACCACTCCCACTATCAAGATACAAAACATTTTCATCATCCCCCAAAAAATATCTAGTGCCCCTTTGCAGTCTATGCCTCACTGTGACCAAGCCGCAGGCAACCATTGTTATGCTTTTTGTAACTATAAATTAGTTTGCATTTCCTGTAAATGCAATAATACAGTTGTGTATTATTTTGTGGATGGCTTCTTTCACAAATCATAGTATTTTTTTTAATTCAACCATGTTGTTGCCTATATGAGTAGTTATCCTTTTCGATTGTTGAGTAGAATTTCATTGTGTACCATGTTTTATTTATCTGTTAACCTACTGATGGACATTGAGGGAATTTCCAATTGGGGGCTATTATGAAAAAAGGTGCTATGAATATCTATACACAAACCTTTATGTGGACATATATTTTTATTTCTCTTGGGGAGATACCTAGAAGTGAAATGTATGAATTGTATGGCAGGTGTATGTTTTACTTTTTACGAAATTGGCAAACAGTCTTCTAAAGCGGTTACCAACAACAGTGTGTGAGAGTTCTAGTTGCTCTCCATTCTCCCTGACACTTGATATTGTCAATCTTTTCAATGTAAGCCATCTAATGAGTGTGTAATGTTATCTCATTACAGTTTTAGTTTGCATTTCCTTGATGACTAATTATGTTCACCATCTTTTCATGTGCTTGTTGACCCTTCCATATCTTCTTTTGTGAACTGTCAGTTCAGACTTTTGCCCATTTTTTATTTCATACTCTTATATATTGTTGAGCTGAAGGAGTGTTCATATAATTGGGATACCAGTCCCTTATTGCATATATGCATTACAAATATTTTCTTTCTTTCGTTTGGCTCTTAATTTTCTTATTGGTATTTTTCAAAGAGCAAAAAGGTTTTAGTTTGATTAGTCTAATTGATCAAATTTTTCTTTCATGACCATGTATTAGACCCTGTTTACCCTCTTCTAGAGCCCTCCTCCCCCCTAAACTATTGTCTGTGTCTATGAGTTTTTGTTCCTTCATTTTGAACACACAATGTGAGATACAATGTATTACAGAATTGTACACCTGAAATCTATGTAACTTTACTAATAGGTGTCACCCCAATAAACTTAAGTTAAAAATTTTTTTTTTCTTTTATAGTTCATAATTTTAATGTGCTAGGAAAGTTTTGCCAACCACACAACCATGGACATTTTTCACTATGTTTTCTTCTAAAACTATCATAGGTTAGCTTTTACATTTAAGCCTTTGGTCTATTTCATCTATTTTGAATTACATTGTGTCTGGTGTGACGTAGGGTCCATGTTTATTTATGTCCAGGTCAATATCTAATTGTTCCAGCATCATTTGTTGAAAAGACTTTCCTTTCCCACTTGAAAATCAGTTTACCATATATGTTTGAGTCCATTTCTGGACTCTTTATCTGTTCCATTTCCATTCATCTATATCTGTCCTTTAACTAACACCAGACTGTTGCTGTTGTTTTTTATTGTAACTATAGTGAGTCTTTAATTCAGACAATGTAATGAACTTTCTATTTTTTTTACATGCATACCCAAACCATATATATATATCCAAATTCCGTAGACAAAAGAGTCAAAAAGAAAAATACCTGTCTCTGAAAGAAGTCATCTTGAGTTATGAATTCCTCAAAGTTTCCTGGCAATCTGAGCTAGGTGGAATTAACAATTTGCATGTTTAACAAGATATAAATCAATGTGGGTTAGAAAACTGAACTATTATCTAAGCTTTCATAATGTCTACCTTACGAACTCTATCCCTTCTCCAGGCAAATTTCTACTGAATATAGCAGAGATAATTATTCTCCCCTTTCTTACTCTTTACTCACACAAACTCAGAACATGAGGATGTGTAACCAGTAGAAAAGAAACTTAGAGTTCGGGGATGTCAGAGAAGATCTCGGAACAAATTCTTATGCAATGTACTGACTGGCCACGGGTGTCCATGCTATTTCATCTGTGTTTCTTAAACCTCGGGAAATTAAAGGAAGAAGTATGTTCTCCCTTTTAAAGGGAATAAGTCAGTTAATAATAAGCCTGTGCCAACCTGCCAGTCTCTGAAAAATTACCTCTTCCCTGTGGCCTGAACTTTGTCCCAAAGGCATTCAAGTTTTTCTCTACTCCTGGCAAACTGTACCTTTAAATCTCTCTCAGACTGACCATGCCCAGGCTTCTCAGACAGCTCAAGCAGCAGAACACAAGTTCTCAGGGTTTCTCTATATGAGGTCTGAGATTGCCTGCTTTCTCTTTTGTGATTACAAGAGATTTGAACTCCAAAACAAGAAAACGTGTGCCTGCAACAATACTTAAGTACAAAGAATGCAGATGAACTTGCCTGTCATGGAAACAACAAAGACTGCTTTGGTCCTTTCTCCTGGTCTTACTGCTCCTTCCTCCACCTGCCCATGACTTCACAATCTATCGAGAGGATTGTCCCATCACAGTAGAGCCTACTAGGCTTGACAGCTCCGTGAAGTACCACAAATTAAATGACCCTGTAAGCATGCCCAGATGGAGAACACTGCCTGTATCCCAAACAATGTTTCATACCCATATCTACTTCTTATCATTAATCTTCTCTATTTCCAAAAGTTTACACTAGTCACTATTCAGACTTTTAATATCATAAGTGAAATTTTGACAGTTGTTTAGCTTTCTTTACATGGAATCACATTGCATGTATTCTTTTGTATTTCGCTTCTTTCTGAAAACTTAATATTGTAAGAATCTCTCATATTCATGTATGTAGCGGTGACATTTGTTTTCATTATGTATAACATTCCATTGTATAAATAAGCCACAATTTATTTACTCATTTGTCTGTGAATGGACGTTTGAATTGTGTCCAGTTTGTGACCTTTAGGAGTAGGGCTGATATAAATATTCTAGTGGATATGTCTTGGTGCATATGTACACACAATTCTATTGGCATACATGTAGGAATAAAAATCTTGACTTATTACTGTTATTTTATGTGATTTCCATGATTTATTGTTTTGTTTGGATTCTTTCTTTCCTACCTTTGTAGTATGATTGAAATTTCTTAATTTCATTTTCTTTTTATATTAGTTAAGATGCAAGCACCCTTTATGCCAGAACTAACCTCAATTTTTAGCCTATACATTCAAAAATAATTTCCTATCAACTTTGCACATGTTCACTATAACCACACACACACACACACACACACACACTCACCTCTTCACAAATACCACCATTCCTATATTGAATCAGTTGGAATTTTAATTATAGATTTGTTTTAATTTATACTTTATAAAATAACAATTATTTACACTACTGTTTTTACTTGTTTCTTTAGTAATTTGATTGACATACAAGATTTCAAATCATAGCACTTCAGAATTTTAATAGTGCTAATAT
This sequence comes from Rhinolophus sinicus, assembly GCF_057876585.1. Lineage (NCBI taxonomy): Eukaryota > Metazoa > Chordata > Mammalia > Chiroptera > Rhinolophidae > Rhinolophus > Rhinolophus sinicus. Next base: position 144,007,752 of record NC_142514.1, on the reverse strand, counting down.
CATGTAGTATTCCATGCTGCTGCTCTGATATCAGTCTGATTTTAACTTATCTGTAAATAACATAATTTGTTCATTTGGTTTTTGTCTGTTTGGTTTTGTTTGTTTGCTTGTTTGTTTTAAATGAAGTATAATTAACATGTTTATTCATTTGTTTAATCTTTAAATTCTATACTCTTTATTCTAAGAGTATAAGAATATTGCCAGGATATAGCTAAATGAAGTTATTATTATTATTATAAATTCTGTTCAACATTTTATGTATATTTTTATTATAAAGAATCAGGTCATATTGCAGCTCTTAAAAATGTTCTATTGCTTCTTTGATAATTTTTCTCCAATAGTCTTTCTGATCTATCCTTCTGGAAACCATATTAGAGTCAGTCACACGTTGGCAACACTTCTCGATCTAGTCTACATGTCTCCTTTCAGAGCTCTAGATTTCTTTACAGACTTTTTACTTTCTTTATCCTTTGGAGCTAAATTCTGAAAAATCCCTCAGTTGAACATTCTAGCACAGTCGTACACTGTCTGGTGTATTCATTCAACTATTCAGCTAGAAAGATACTTCCATTGGAAACTAGAACGTAAAATGTCACAAATGAGTTATGTTTCATGTCCAGGCCATCCAGAATGGCAAATTTATTTTTTAAATTAAATTTATTGGGTTGAAATTGGTTAATCACATTATATAAATTTCATGTGTACAACTTTAAAATACAACATCTATCTAGTCTATTGTGTGCTCACCACCCAAACTCTAGTTTCCTTCTATCACCGTGCATTAGATCCCTTTACCCTTTTCATCTTCCCCCCACCTACCTCGTCCTCTGATAACCACCATTCCAGTGTCTCTATCTATGAGTTTATAGTTTAGTTTATTTGTTTTGTTTGTTCATTAGTTGCTTTTCGTTTTGAATCCCACAGAGTGAAATCATATGGTTCTTGAGCTATTCTATCTGTCTTATTTCACTTAGCACAATACTCTCAAGACCCACCCATATTACAACAAATGGCACTATTTCATCTTTTTAAGGCTCAGTAGTATTCCGCTGTGTACATGTACCATACCTTCTTTATATAGTCATCTGTCAAAAGACACATAGATTGTCTCCATGTCTTGGTTATTGTGAATAATGCTGCAATGAACATAGGGGTACATATACCTTTACGAATAATTATTCTCAAATTTTTTCAGGTAGATATACTGAAGGGGGATTGCTAGGACCTATGGTAATTTTTCACAATGCCTGCACAAATTTACATTACCACCAGCAGTGTGCAGGTGTTCCCTTTTCTCCATATCTGCTCCAACACTTGTTATTTCTTGTCTTGTTGATAATGGCCGTTCTAACAAATATGAGGTGGTATCTCATTATGATTTTGATTTGCATTTCACTTACAACTAATGATGTTGAGAATGTTTTAATATATCTGTTGTCCATCTTTATATCCTCCTTGAAAAAGTGGTTATTCAGGTCCTCTGCCCAATCTTTAATCGGATTGTTTGGATTTATTCTGTCCTTGACTTGTATGAGTTCTTTATATATTTTGGACATTAACCACTTATGGAAGGTATCATTTGGAAATATCTTCTGCCATTTGGTGCTTGCCTTTTTGTTTGGTTGATGGTGTCTTTTGCTTTAGAGAAGCTTTTTTACTTTGATGTAGTCCATTTATTTATTTTTTTCTTTGACTTCCCTTGCCTTTAAGCTCAAGTTAACAAAAATCCCTCTGAGACCAAGGTCCATAGTTTATTGCCTATGTTTTATTTTACATATTTTATTGTTTTGGATTTTAATTCAAGTGTTTAATCCATTTCACTTCATTTTTGCGTATAGTGTCAGACAGGACTCTAGTTTCATTCTTTTGTATGTAGCTTTTCAGTTTTCCCAACAATATTTACTAAATAGACATTACTTTCTCCACTGTATGTTTTAGGCTCCTTTGTCAAAAATTAGTTGCTCTAAACAATCAATTTGGTACACCACACTTCACATTAACCTTTAAAAGATAAAATTATAAAATCATATCAATAGATGCAATGAAAGCATTTGACAACACACAACTTCAATTTATGATCAAAACAATCAATAACATGGTCTAGAAGGAAAGACCCTCAAAATAATAAAGCCCAAATACGACAAACCCTCAGATAATATCATACACAGTGGTGAAAAATGGAAAGCTTTCCCTTCTAAGATCAGAAACAAGAGAAAGATGCCCAACTCCCCACTGTTACTTAACGTAGTACAGGAACTTCAAGCCAAAACAATCAGACAAGAAAATAAAATACAAGGCATTCAAATAAGGAATAAAGAAGTAAAACTGTCACTATTTGCAGATGACATGGCTGTATATATATAAAATCCAAACGACTATTATATGAATAAATAAATACTGTAAAGTTGCAGGAGGCAAATTTATTTTGTACACTTCCCAATTTCTCCACTAAAATTTTCTCCTTAGAATAGTGTTTTTTCAAAATATGATTGAACAGTTGGCAGCATTTATAAAATGAAATTTGAGGTACTTTTTAAAATGATAGGTCCAGAGCCATAAGCAGACCCCTCATAACAGAATCTCTGGAATGGGACTGAAAATCCACATTTTTAAGATGTCCTCGGGTGGTAATTATACAAAATAAAGATTGAGGACAAACACTTGGAAATATTAACTCATGTTTTGAACTCTAAATTGTCTTAAAACCAAGTCCAGTTCAATCAGGCAGAGGAGTGAGGACATTACCATACTAACACCTCCATTAATTTGCTGTAATTTTGCCTTTCTTTGAATAGATCCCTGCCTTCTTTTAATCTATCTCCATAACTCAGCATTCAAATAGACCAAATTGTATGATAGACCAGGAGGAAAAAACATTGTCTAAATCTTTCCAGCATCCCAAAGTATGGGCAAGGAATGTTACCTCCAGGATCAAGTGCTTTTCAGGAGGCAACAATAAAGTTCACAAGACTAAGGGACATTTGTGGCTTCTACTCCTTCCTATTTCTTAAATTTTGTCTTTAATTTTGTAATAGAAATGGTTCAGTCATTATTGCTTCAAATTCTTTGCCTCTTCTATCAGATATTCTTCACTATCTATTAAATTCTTTGAGGCTTTAAAAACTTTACCTTAAAATTTTATCTATCTCTTCTAGATATCTTCATTTGGAAATGTTGGTCTGAATGGTTGATTCTACAGTTAAAGTCTATATTCAAATTTTACTAATATTGGGAAACATGGGAAACATGATGAGAATGAGTATAAGAAGAGGTGACAATTACAGTATACAACAAAGACAGGATACAGATGAAATCTAAGGGAGAGCTTGTGAGTGATGAAAAAGAAGTGAGATTGAAGAGAGATTTAACTGGATAAATTAAAAAGACATGGTAAACTATATTTATAATTTAAACTATATTTATAGGGAAGAAGAAAGTAGAGTAGGATGCCCATCGGCTTGGAAGTACGGTAGTACGATTCAGTGGGACAGGAATGACAGAAAGAGGGAAACCTGAATACTGTGTGAAGTTGAGACATGTGAAAGCTCGTCAATCCCATCTGCTGGCAAAGGACATGTCTTGAAAGCAGTGTGTGGGGGGGTGGAGAATTGGGGGGAAGCATAACAATAAAACATTGAATCCAAGAGTATTTTGGGTTCATATACACAGATTAGGGTGACAACAGTGTACAGACAATTGTTACAGACATGCACAGTTCATAACACAAACACAGTTATCATAATACAAAGATGACATTAACTAGGGCAGATAAAGAATAAGAAGGGAGGGACAAGCATAGACAACATTAAAAGTACATTGTATTTATTTTTAATGATATAATTAACATATAACATTATGTAGTTTTACCATCTACAACATGTTGATCTGATGCATTTATGTATTACAATATCATTACCAACATAAAGTCAGCCAATACCTGTATCGTGTCACCTCATTATTTCTTTTTATGATGGGAACAATTAAGATCTAGTCTCTTAGCACCATTAAAGTTTATAATATTGTATGTTTATAATCACCATGATGAGCATTAGTTGCCCAGAACTTACTTATCTACTGGTTACAAATTTGTACCTTGAAACAACATCTACCTAATTCCCCCACCTGCCAACCCCTGATATTCATCATTCTATGCTCCTATTTTACAAGTTTGGTGTTTTGGGATTCTACATATACTTGGTGTCATACAGTATTTGTTTTTCTCGTTCTGACTTAGCTCAGCCTAATGCCTTCAAGGTCCATCTACATAGTCACAAGAGGCAGGATTTCCTTCTTTTTCATGGCTGCATAATGTGCGTGCGTGTGTGTGTGTGTGTGTGTGTGTGTGTGTGTGTGTGTGATCTTGGCTATCGTGAAAAACGGTGCAAAAAACATGGGCATACGTAACTCTCTTCAGTATCCTGTTTTCACTTCTTTTAATATATACCCAGAAGTGGAATTGCTGGATCATATGGTAGTTCTACTTTTAATTTTCAGAGGAACCCCCCATACTATTTTCATAGTGGCCCAACAAATTTATATTCCCACCAAGAGTACACAAAGTTTCCCTTTTCTCAACATCTTTGTCAGTAATTCTTCTCTCTCTCTCTCTCTCTCTCTCTCTCTCTCTCTCTCTCTCTCTCTCTCTCTTTTAAGGTTCATTGTTCTTAAGTTACAGAGAAAGAAAGAAGAAGAAAGACAAGGATACCTCCTGGAGATTTGATTGTTTGCGTGTAAGAATTTCCTAAATCACTGGCCAGAATTATTGTTACAAAATTAAAGGGTAAGTCAAAGGCCACCGATTTTGTCTGTGGGCTTGTTGTAACTCACACTAGTGAGGTTTCAGTAGTTGGATTTCAACTAAGTTTTTGAGGGTTTATCTTTTTTATGCTACATTGATTTAATTACTACATTTACAACACAACAGGATTCAATCTTATGCAGCAAAACGTACTTTAATCTGAACTTAATTGAATGTATTTATCTAGAGTATTATCAGGTATTTTTCTTCTGAACGGGAATTGAGTGTCTTTCTTTTCTTTTTAAGCACCCTACCCCGAATTTGTTCCTTTGGAGTCTGTTGACAGTACCCGATAGGAAGGACTGCGTGCTGGTAGGGGAGAGGGTTGTTTTATGGTTTGTTTCCTTTTGTAAGAATATAAACAAAACTTATACTTTATTCCACTATTGTCTGCTTGGAATGAACGGTCGGGTTGCAGGTCAGGCTCATACTGTCTTTCCCGCCATAAGTACTTCAGCCCACGAGTCATCTTCTCTTCACATGTATATTCAGTATCAGTTCTTTCCACTGTGCTACAGAGTATGTTCACCTCTCACTAACCAATGTAGCATCGTGTTACGGCTGTCTGTTCAACTTATTGTCCTGCAATTTTTTCCCACCGCCAAATTCCGTCTTTGGAAATGACCCTACTCTTACAATATTTCACTTGTTTAATAGCTATTTTCTTATTAATTCACTGTCAGCCATCATCTATACCTGTCACTCAAATGAAAACGACAACGAGGTGGACTCTCCAGCAGCTACTTGTCCTCATATCTGTAGTGGTCATCGTGGTTGATTCCTGCTTCTCCCTGAAATTCTCTCCTTCCTGGATGCCACACCAACTAAATTCTCCTGATCTGTCTGTCCCCTTCCCTAGGCTGCTCTTCTGGTTCCAGGCACCCCCTGCTCAACACCAATACACACAGCAGGTGTTGATTTGACTCTATCTTGCTCACCTTCTTTTTAAATTTATTGGAGTGACAATTGTTAATGAAATTACATAGATTTCAGGTGTACAATTCTGTATTACATCATCTATAAATCCCATTGTGTGCTCACCACCCAGAGTCAGTTCTCCTTCCATCACCATATATTTGATCCCCCTTACCCTCATCTCCCACCCCCCACCCCCCTTACCCTCTGGTAACCACTAAACTATTGTCTGTGTCTATGAGTTTTTGTTTCTCATTTGTTTGTCTTCTTCTTTTGCTGTTTTTGGTTTATATACCACATATCAGTGAAATCACATGGTTCTCTGCTTTTTCTGTCTGACTTATTTCGCTTATCATCGTACTCTCAAGATCCATCCATGTTGTCACTAATATTCCTATATCATCTTTTCTTACCACTTATCTCTTGTTTTCCTGATAATAGTCATTCTAACAGGTGTGAGGTGATATTTCATTGCTGTTTCGTCTGCATTCCCCTGATGATTAGTGATGTTGAGCATCTTCATGTACTTGTTGGCCATTTGGATAACTTATTTGGAAATATGTCTATTTAGTTTATCTGCCAATATTTTAATTGGATTGTTTGAGTTTTTTGTTATTGAGTTATATGAGGTTTTGTTTTTGTTTGTATTTTGGATATTAACTATCAAATATATGGTTTGCAAATATTTTTCCCCACTCTGCAGGTTACCCTTTCTTTTTTTGTTTGCTTCTTCTGCTGTGCAAAGCTTTTAAGTTTGTAGTAGTCTCACTTGTTGATTTTTGCTTTTCTCACTTTTGTTTTGGTGTCATATAAAAAAAAAATCATTGTAATAAACCATGTCATGGAACTTCTTTTCTATGGTTAAATCTAGTTTTACAATATCAGGTCTTATGTTTAAGACTTTAAACAATTTAGAGTTAATTTTTGTGAGTGGTATAAGATAAGGGTCCAATTTCATTTTTCTGTATATGGTTATCCAGTTTCCCAATACCATTTATTGAAGAGACTATCCTTTCCCCATTGAGTGTTCTTGGTTCCTATGTCAATTATTAGTTGACCATATGTATATGCAGAAGTTTATTTCTTGGCTTTCTCTTCTGTTTCTTTGGTCTATGTATTTATTTTTATACCAGTACCATATTGTTTTAATTCTTATAGTTTTGCAGTAGAGTTTTAAATTAGGAATTGTGATGCTTCTGGTTTTGTTCTTCTTTCTCAGGATTGCTTTGGCTATTTGGGGTCTTTTATGGTTCCACACAAATTATAATGTTGTTTATTCTATTTCTGTGGAAAAAAATGTAATTGGAATTATAAGGATTATGTTCAACCTATGGATGACTTTGGGTGGTACGGATATTTTAACAATATGAAATGTTCTGCTCTATGAACATGCATATCTTTCCATTTGTTTCTGTCTTCTTCAATTTTTTTCATCAAATTCTTGTTTTTATTGTATAGCTCTTTATCTTCCTCAGTTTCATTTATTCCTAAGTAATGTTTATCATGCTATTGTGAATGGAATTGTTTATTTTTTTTTTAAATGTTTCATTGTTAATGAACGGAAACACACCAATTGCTGTATGTTGATTTTATGTCCTGCAACTTCATTTAATTTATTGATGGTTCCAACAGTTTTTGGTGTTTTTTTGTTTGTTTGTTTCTTTGGTTCGTCCTTATGATTTTTTATATATAAGATTACATTGTCTGCAGTAATGACAATTTTACTCTTCCTTTCCCATTTGGATGTCTTTTATTTCTCTCTCTTGCCTAACTGCTCTAGCTAAAACTTCCAGAACTGTATTGAATAAGAGGCAATAGAGTGGGCACTATTATTGTCTTATTCCTGATCTTAGAGGTAAAGCTTTCAATTTTTCACCATTAAGTATGTTAGCTGTGAGTTTGTTACATATGGCCTTTCTTATGTTGAGGTGTGTTTCTTCTATACACAATTTGTTGAGGGTTTTTATCATGAAAGAATGTTGTAGTTTGTCAAGTGCTTTTGTTGGCCTCTATTGTGATTATGTGATTTTTTTACCTTTCATTTTATTAAGGTGATGTATTATACATTTTTACATTTATTTTTCATTTACAGTAGACATACAATATTATACTAGTTTCAGGTGTACAACATAGTGACTAGACATTTACATACCTTACAATATGCTCAAAGACCATGCTATGTTTTCTTCTAGGAGTTTTATGATTTCAGAACTTATATTCTAGCCTTTAATCCATTTTCAGTTTATTTTTCTATGTGCTGTAAGAAAGTGGTCTAGGTTCACTTTTGTACATGTCTATCTGTCCAGTTTTCACTGCACCTTTTATCGAATATACTGTCTTTACCCCACTGCATATTCTTGTTTCCTTTATCCTAGATTAGTTGACCATATAGGCATGGGTTTATTTCTGGGCTCTCTGTCCTGTCCCATTGATCTATGTGTCTGTTTTTATGACAGCAACATGCTGTTTTGATTACTATAGACTTATAACATTGTTTGATATCAGGTAGCGTGATCCCTATATATCTGTTCTTCTTTGTCAGTATTGCTTTGGTATTTCAGGTACATTTGAAGTTCCATGTAAATTTTAGGATTATTTGTTCCAGTTCTGTGAAAAGTATCATCGATATTTTGATACAGATTACATTGAATCTGCAGATTCCTTAGTGTAGTATAGATATTTTAAATATGTTGCTTCTTTCTACCCATGAGTATGGTGTGGCCTTCTGTTTATTTATATCTTCTTCAATTTCTATCTTCAGTGTGTCATAGTTTAATGAATACAGCTGTTTTACCAACTTGGTTAAATTTATTCCTAGGTATATTTTTATGCAAATGTATTTGTTTTCTTAATTTCTCTTTCTGATAGTTCATTATTAGTGTATAAAATGCAAATGATCTCTGAATATTAATTTTGTATCATGCTACTTTATTGAATTCATTTGTTACTTCTAATAGTTTCTTGGTGGAATTGTGAGGGTTCTCTATATATACTATCATGTCACCTGCAAATAATGACAGTTTTGCCTCTCCTTTTCTATTCAGATGCATTTTGTTTCCTTGACTGATTTCTGTGACCAGGACTTCCAATACTGTGTTGAATAAAAGTGGTTAAAGTGAACATCCTTGTCTTGTTCCTGATCTTAAGGAGAACACTTTTAGCTTTTCCCTATTAAGGCTATCAGCTGTGGGTTTGTTGTAGATGGCCTTGATTATGTTGAGGTATGTTCCCTCTATCCCCACTTTGCTGAGAGTTTTTATCATGAAGAAATGTTGGATTTTTCTGTATATATTAATATGATCCTACAATTTTTTTCCTTCATTTTGTTTATGTGGGATAACACACTAATTGATTTGCAGATTTTCTTTTCTTTTTAAATTTATTGGGGTGACAATTGTTAGTGAAATTACATAGATTTCAGGTGTAAAATTCTGTACTACATCATCTATAAATCCCATTGTGTGTTCACCACCCAGAGTCAGTTCTCCTTCCATCACCATATATTTGATCCCCCTTACCTTCACCCCCCACCCCCCAACCCCCACCCCCCACCTCCCTTACCCTCTGGTAACCACTAAACTATTCTCTGTGTCTATGAGTTTCTGTTTCTCTTTGTTTGTCTTGTTCTTTTGTTGTTTTTGGTTTATATACCACATATCAGTGAAATCACATGATTCTCTGCTTTTTCTGTCTGACTTATTTCGCTCAGCATTACACTCTCAAGATCCATCCATGTTGTCACAAATGTTCCTATATCATCTTTTCTTACTGCCGAATAGTATTCCATTGTGTATATATACCACAACTTCTTTATCCATTCATCCATCGAAGGACATTTTGGTTGTTTCCATGTCTTGGCCACCGTAAACAAAGCTGCAATGAACATTGGAGCACACGTGTTTTTATGGGTAAGTGTTTTCAGATTTTTGGGGTATATACCCAGGAGAGGTATTGCTGGGTCACATGGTAATTCTATTCGTAATTTTTTGAGGAACCTCCAGACTGCCTTCCATAACAGCTGCACCAGTCTGCATTCCCACCAACAGTGTATGAGGGTTCCTTTTTCTCCACAGCCTCTCCAACACTTGTTACTATTTGTCTTGTTGGTGCTAGCCATTCTGACTGGGGTGAGGTGATATCTCATTGTGGTTTTGATTTGCATTTCTCTGATGATTAGTGATGTGGAGCATTTTTTCATATGTCTATTTGCCATTTGTATGTCCTCTTTGGAGAAATGTCTCTTCAGGTCCTCTGCCCATTTTTCAATTGGGCTGTTTGTTTGTTTTTTGTTGAGTTGCATGATTCCTTGTATATTTTGGATATTAGCCCCCTACCGGAGGCACTGTTTGCAAAAATCTTCTCCCATTCAGTTGGTTGCCTCTTTATTTTGTCGATGGTTTCTTTTGCTGTGCAGAAGCTTTTAAGTTTCATATAGTCCCATTCGTTTATTTTAGCTTTTACTTCCATTGCCTTTGGAGTCAAATTCATAAAATGCTCTTTGAATCCTACGTCCATAAGTTTAGTACCTATGTTTTCTTCTATGCAGTTTATTGTGTCAGGTCTTATGCTTAAGTCTTTGATCCATTTTGAATTAATTTTGGTACATGGTTACAGATAGCAGTCCAGTTTCATTATTTTGCACGTGGCTGTCTAATTCTGCCAGCACTATTTATTGAAGGGACTGCCTTTTTTCCATTGTATGTTTTTTTGCTTCTTTGTCAAAAATTATCTGTCCATATTTAGGTGGTGTTATTTCTGGGTTCTAAATTCTGTTCCATTGGTCTATGTGTCTGTTTATCTGACAATGTCACGCTGTTTTAATTATTGTTGCCCTGTAATACAAGTTAAAGTAAGGTAGTGTGATACCTCCAGCATTATGCTTTTTTCTTAAGATTGCTTTTGCTATTTGGGGTCTTTTGTGGTTCCAAACAAATCTGATGATTTTTTGTTCTATTTCTTTAAAAAATTCCGTTGGAATTTTGATGGAGATTATATAAATCTGTATATTGCTTTGGTTAATATGGCCATTTTAACTATGTTGCTTCTTCCAATCGATGAGCACTGAATGTCTTTCCATTTCTTTGTGTCTTCTTCAATTTCTTTTAAAAACGTCTTATAGTTTTCAGCATATAGGTCTTTCACATCCTTGGTTAAGTTTATTCCTAGGTATTTTATTCTTTTTGTTGCAATTGCAAAAGGAATTATTTTTCTTATTTGTTTTTCTGAGATTTCATTGTTAGTATATAAAAATACAATGGACCTTTGTACATTGATTTTGTAGCCAGCAACCTTACTGTATTTGTTGACTGTTTCTAATAGCTTTTTGGTGGAGTCTTTAGGGTTTTCTATATATATAGCATCATGTCATCTGCAAAGAGTGATAATTTAACTTCTTCATTCCCAATTTGGATGCCTTTTATTTCTTTCTCTTGCCTGATTGCTCTGGCAAGGACTTCCAACACTATGTTGAAAAGCAGAGGTGATAGGGGACAGCCCTGTCGTGTTCCTGAACGTAGAGCAAAGGGCTTCAGTTTTTCACCATTAATTATGAGATTAGCAGGGGGCTTGTCATATATGGCTTTTATTATGTTAAGGTATTTTCCTTCTATACCTATTTTATTAAGTGTTTTAATCATAAATGGATGTTGAATCTTGTCAAATGCTTTTTCTGCATCAATTGATATAATCATATGATTTTTGTCCTTTATTTTGTTTATGTGATGTATCACATTGATGGATTTGCGTATGTTGAACCATCCTTGTGCCCCGGGGATGAACCCCACTTGGTCGTGATGAATAATCTTTTTAATGCATTGTTGTATTCGATTTGCTAGAATTTCATTTAGGATTTTTGCATCGGTATTCATCAGAGATATTGGTCTGTAGTTTTCATTTTTTGTGCTGTCCTTACCAGGTTTTGGTATCAGGGTAATGTTGGCCTCATAAAATGAGTTAGGGAGTACTGTCTCTTCTTCAATTTTTTGGAAGAGTTTGAGCAGGATTGGTATTAGATCCGCTTTGAAGGTTTGGTAGAATTCACTAGTGAAGCCATCTGGTCCCGGACTTTTGCTTTTGGGAAGGTTTTGGATCACTGATTCAATTACGTTACTGGTGATTGGTCCGTTTAGATTTTCCAGTTTTTCATGATTCAGCCTTGGAAGGCTATATATTTCTAAGAACTTGTCCATTTCTTCTAGGTTATTGAATTTGGTGGCATATAGTCCTTCATTGTATTCTTGGATGATCCTTTGTATTTCTGTGGTGTCTGTGATAAATTCCCCTTCTTCATATCTGCTTTTGTTAATTAGTGTCTTCTCTCTTTTTATCTTAGTGCGTCTAGCCTAGGGTTTGTCAATTTTGTTAATGTTTTCAAAGAACCAGCTCTTTGTCACATTAATATTTTCTATTGTCTTTTTGTTCTCTATTTCATTTAGTTCTGCTCTAATGTTTGTTATTTCCTGTCTTCTGCTGACCTGGGTTTCACTTGTTCTTCTTTTTCTAGTTCTATAAGGTGTAACATGAGGCTATTTATTTGGGATTTTTCTTGTTTCTTGAGATAGGCCTGTAATGATATAAATTTCCCTCTTAAAACTGCTTTCCCTGCATCCCAAAATTTTGGTAGGATATATTTTCATTGTCATTTTTTCTATGTATCTTTTAATCGCTGCTTTTTATTTCTTCTTTAACCTAGTTGTTCTTTAAAAGTATGTTGTTTAATCTCCATGTATTCTTGGTTTTTTCTGCTTTCTTTTTGCAGTAGATATCCAATTTCAAAGCCTTGTGATCAGAGAATATGCTTCGTATGATTTCAATCTTCTTAAATTTGCTGAGGCTAGGTTTATGTCCCAATAGATGGTCTACCCTTGAGAATGTTCCATGTACACTAGAAAAAAAAATGTGTCGTCTCATGTTTTAGGATAAAGTGCTCTATAAATGTCAATTACGTCTGTTTCATCTAATGTGTCATTTAGGGCTGATTATTTCTTTATTTATTTTCTGTTTGGATGATCTGCCCATAGCTGTCAATGATGTATTTAGGTCCCCTAGTATAATTGTGTTTTGGTCAATTTCTCCCTTTAGTTCTGTAAGTAGTTGCTTGGTATATTTCTATGCTCCCTGATTGGGGGCATAAATATTGATGACTTCATCAATCAAGTTATGTCTTTTTGTTGTGTAGTCCCCTTTACCATTATGAAATGTCCATCTTTTTCTCTTGTTACATTTTTTTACCCTGAAGTCTGTTTCAGCTGATATCAGTATTACTACAGTTGATTTTCTCTGGATGCCATTTGCTTGGAGCGTCAATTTCCACCATTTAACTTTGAGTCTATGTTTGTCCTTGTAGCTGAGATGTGTCTCATGGAGAAAGCATATGGTTGGGTTTAGTTTTTTGATCCAATCTGCTACTCTATGCCTTTCTATAAGTCAGTTTAGTCCATTTACATTTAGGGTGATTGTTGATGTGTGAGGATTTCCTATCATTCTATCTTTAGTTTTCTGATAAGACTGTGTCTGTCTTGTTTCTTTGCCTTTTTGTTGCTATTATTTCTATGTGGTGGAGTATTCTATGATTTTTCTCTCTGTTTCTTCTTTTATTACAGTATATATTTCAGTTCTGGATTTTTTTTTGATCGGTTACCATTAAGTTTATGTAAAAGAAAGTTTGATATTTAGAGTATTCCATTTTCTTCAGCATGCTTAGTTTCTCCATTCCCATGTTCCAGTTCAGGCCTTTACTCTCCCCCTTTGTATGTTTTGGTTGCCACAAATTGTCCCTGTTGATGGTGGTCGAATAAGCTCCTTTAGTATTTCTTGTAGTGCAGGTCGTGTGTTAAAAAATTCCCTCAGCTTCTGTATGTCTGCAAAGGTCTTTATTCCTCCTTCACATCTAAAGGGTATCTTTGCTGGATATATTATTCTTGGCTCATAATTTCTCTCTTTCGATAGTTTGAATATTTGTTTCCACTCCCTCCTGGCTTGGAGAGTTTCTGCTGAAAAATCTGATGGTATTCTAATGGGCTTTCCATTGTAGGTTACTGTCTTCTTTTCCCTGGCTGCTTTGAGGATTCTTTCTGTGTCGTTGATTTTTGACAGCCTCAATACAATATGCCTTGGAGAAGGCCTGTTGGGGTTGAGGTAATTAGGTGTTCTATTTGCTTCTTCAAGGATCCAGTTCTTTCCACAAGTTTGGGAAGTTCTCATTGACCATTTGTTTAAATATACTCTCTGTACCCTTATCTCTTTCTTCTCCTTCTGGTATGCCAATTATTCTTATATTGCTCTTTCTGATGGAGTCAGAAAGTTCTTGTAGAGTTCTGTCATTTCTTTTAGTCTCAAGCCTCTTTCTTCTTCCATCCATGTCATTTCCAGATTTCTATCTTCGATGTCACTGATTATTTCCTCCATCTGGTCAAATCTACTACATAAGCTGGCTATTTCATTCTTCATTTCTTCTATTGAGTTCTTAATCTCCAGAAATTCTACTTGGTTCTTTTTAAAATTTCAATCTCTTTGGTAAAATGCTCATGTTGTTCTTTGATTGTGTTTCTGAGTTCATTAAACTGCCTGTCTGTGTTTTCTTGCATCTCGTTGAGTTTTTTAAGAACTGCAATCTTGAATTCTGTTATTTAAGTCACATATTTCCATATCTTTAAGTTCCTTTTCTGGAGACTTTTCACTTTCTTTCTGAGTTGTTTTGTTGCCTTGGTACTCATAGCCATTAATGATGTATTATTTCTCTTCCTAGACATCTACAGGAGTGAGTTCTGCAACAGGTTGATAGAAAGAGATCTTTCTTTTGTTTTCTAGCAGGTATTGGTAGAATGTTTTATTTTTTTCTCTGAATGCAGCCTTTTATTTTCTCTCACACTGTAGTTTTATGTTTTCTCTGCACTATTCTGGCTTCTCACACAATGGGGGGATTCCCTGGAAGACGGGTTTCTCTTCTGTGAACAGTTGGTCTTGGTCACACAGCACCACCTCCGTGGGGAGATGTGGAGAGCTTCTGAGGTTTCAAAGGTCTTCCTGCCTGAGATTCAGAGCCTGTGTGCTTCAGCAGCTCTGCTTACTCCTGCAGAGATCCGCCTTGATAGGTGGGGACAGGGGCGGGGTGGGTTGTGAGAGGTGGCCAGAGCAATGGTGGGAACCACCACCACAGCCGGTCCTGCTTCCACAGCTCCCTCCCCTTTGCCAGAACTAGTTGGTCTGCGAGTCCGAGTCTGTGGACCATAGTTCTGAAAACTGCAAATATTCTGTTCTTTTGATCTGACAGTGCTACTGTTCTGCTTCTAGCACCGGGCAAGTGAGGGCAGGGCGAGCTCTGGTAGGGTTGGGAGGGGGCGGCTATTCTCAGTGCCTAAGGCTTCCATTCTCTGCTCTGCAGTGAGGGCTGAAACCACTGTTTTCAGCCTTCTTCCCTCAGTCTTTGCTCCAAGGTCTCTACCGTGAGCGTTGGGATCAGCCAGGTTATATGCTGTCCCCTCAGCCCTGTGGGCCATAAACGGAGCCCTAGCAGTCCGAGTTCTTCCCCCTTCCGCAGCTGCGGTAGTTCCGGGATGCAGCGAACTATAGTTATTTATAGTATTTTCTGAAAATTTTTTTTATTTCTGTGGTGTCTGTTGTCACTTCTCCTTTTTCATTTCTGATTTTATTAATTTGGGTCCTCTCTCTCTTTTTTTGATGAGTCTGGCTAAAGGTTTGTCAATTAAATCCAACTGGTCTAATGTATCATTTAAGGCCACTGTTTCCATGTTGATTTTCCGTCTGGAGTATGTGTCCCTTGTTGTCAGTGGTGTGTTGAAGTCTCCTACTATGATAGTGTTACTGTTGATCTCTGTCTTTATGTCAGTCAATATCTGTTTTATATATTTAGGTGCTCCTATGTTGGGTGCATAGATGTTTACTAGGGTTATGTCCTCTTGTTGGATTGATCCCTTTATTATTATGTAGTGCCCATCTTTGTCTTTTAATATATTCTTCATTTGAAAGTCTATTTTGTCAGGTATAAGTATTATTACGGCAGTTTTTTCTCATTTCCATTTGCATGAAATATCTTACTCCATCCCTTTACTTTCAGCCTGTTTCTTTTGATCTGAGGTGAGTCTCTTGTATACAGCATATGCAAGGGTCTTGTTTTCTTATCCACTGAGCCACCCTATGTCTTTTGATTGGAGCATTTAATCCATTTACAGTTAAAGTGATTATTGATAAGTACATAGTTATTGTCATTTTGTTATTTGTGTTTCTGATCTTAATTAGTTAGATTGTTTTCATCTTTCTTTTGCTTAAAGAAGCCCTTTTAACATCTCCTGCAATGCTGGCTTGGTGGTAATGGATTCCTTTAGCTTATTATTTTCTGGGAAGCTCTTTATCGCTCCTTCAATTTTGAATGATAGCCTTGCTGGATAAAGCAATCTAGGTTGTAGGCCTTTGTTTTCCATCACTTTGAAGACCTCCTGCCACTCCCTTCTGGCCTGCAAAGTTTCTGTAGAAAAGCCAGCTGACTGTCTTATAGGAAGCTCATAGTCTTATGGGAGCACCCTTGTAAATAACTCGCTGTCTGTCTCTTGCTTCCTTTAGGATTCTGTCTTTGTCTTTAACCTTACCATTTTAACATATGTGTCTTGGTATGGGCCTGTTTGGGTTCATCTTGGTTGGAACTCTCTGCACTTCCTGGACTTGTGTGTCAATCTCCTTCACCATGTTAAGGAAGCTTTTTCATTATTACTTCAAATATGTTCTCGATCCCTCGTTCCCTCTCTTCTTCTGGTATTCATATGATGTGTACGTTGTTGTATTTGACGTTATCCCACAGGTCTCTTAAACTATTTTCATTGTTTTTTATTCTTTTCTCTTTTTGTTGTTCTGTTTGGGTGATCTCAATCTTGTCTTCTAAATTGCTGATTCGATCTTCTGCTTCATCTAATATGTTGGTAACTCCTTCAAGTGTGTTCTTTATTTCAGTTATTGTATTCTTTAGTTCTAATTGGTTGTTTTTTAGGATTTCTCTATCTTTCTTTATGTTCTCACTAAGTTTCTTAAATATGCTTATAATCAGTATTCTAAACTCTGTCTCTGATTGATTGGTTACCTGTATTTTATTTAGTTCCAATTCCAAAGGTTTCTTCTGTTCTTTTATTTGGGACATGTTTTTTTTCCCCCTCACTCTGGCTGACTCTCTGTGTTTGTTTCCATGTATTCGTTGGATCCCCTAGTCTGCATCCTGGAGCCCCGCATCTCCTTAGCCCTGGCTGTGGGACATATCTCTGCACTTCTCCCTTCCCTCTTCCCCTGCTGGCCCAGTTTGCCCACTTTCACGTAATCCTCGTGCAAGTCTCTTAGCTGTTATGTGTGATGAACAGAGAATCCTTTGATGAGTTATAGATGTTCAATCTGTGGTAACTTCCAGGGGAGAACTCAAGACGCCCACCTCACTACCGCCATTTCTATGATGTCAATCCTCTGCTTTAATTTTTATTATTTCTTTTCTCCTGCTTATTTGGATTTAATTTTCTCTTCATTTCCCATGGTGGAAGATAAGATTATTGATTTCAGATCTTTATTCTTTTCTAATATATTCATTCAATGCTATAAATTTCCCTCCAAGCACTGCTTTCACTGTGTTACAAAAATTTTGATAAGTTGTATAATCAAGCTTTTTTATTATTTTATTTGTCCTCCATTAGATTGACAGCTATACATTCTCTGACTCTTGTATTTGCATATTATACTAGAAACTGCAACATGTATCCATGATTTAACAAAACGTATCTAAATGAACTGAATCTTTGGCCCTCCTCCCAAATACTGCAAGAACATGGGGGCAATTTAAATCCAGTTGGCCACACACTCCAACTTGAATGCAATTGCTATATATTTTAAACACCACTGTTTTATGCATATATATATATATATATATATATATATATATATATGTTTGCTCATTTCTTCCTGCAACTCTGACCTTCCACTGGTAACATTTTCCTTCTCCTGAAAAACACACTTTAGTAGTTCCTTCAATGTCTATTTCCTACTGGCAAATTCTGTCAATTTGTTGTTTTAAATTATGGTTTCTCCACTGATGTTCTTTAAAGCTGCACAGAATCCTAGCTCTCAGCTATATTCTTTCAATAAATTAAAGATTCCATTCCATGTCTTCTGGATTCCATCAGAAGACAGTTGAGATGTCAGCTCTCTCTCTCTTTCTGTTCATCATTTGATGATGAACTCTGTTTTTCTCTGGATGCTTTCTTTTGTTTGTTTGTTTGTTTGTTTTGTTTTCTTCAATTTCACTATGATATGTCTGAATGTGAATTTCATTTATTTACCTGTTTGGTGTTTAGCAAGGTCTTAAATTTTGTCTTTAATGATTCAGTCTTTATGCTTCAAATTCTTTACATCTTCTATCACATATTCTTCACTACCTGTTAAATTCTTTGAGGCTTTAAATAGTTTACCTTATTTTTATCTATTAACCTCTACCCTAGATATCTTCATTTGGAAAGGTTGATCTGAATCGTTGAGTCTGCCATTGAAGTCTAGGTTCAAATTTTAGTGATATTGGGAAAGATGGTAAGCAGAAGATGAGAATGGCTGTAAAATGAGATGACAATTACAGCAATCCAACAAAGACATGATGCAGATAAAATTGAAGGGAGAGCTTGTGAGGGATGAAAAACAAGTGAGATTGAAGAGCGATTTAACTGGGTAAATTAAAGAGGCATGGTAAACTATATTTATAGTTTAAAAGATATTTATAGGGAGAAGAAAGATGAGTAGGACACCCACTGGTTGGAAGTATGGAAGTACCATTCACTAGGACAGGGATTACAGGAAGAGGGGAAACGTGAATGCTGTGTGAAGTTGAGACATGCGAAACCTCATCTCATCTGCTGACCAAGGGTATGTCCTGAAGGCAGTGGGTGGAAAAGCATGACAATGATAAAACATTGAATCCAAGAGTATCTTTGGGTCTACATACACAGATTAGGATGACATCAGTATATAGAGACAGTTGTTCATAATAGATACACAGTGCACAATACATGCAGTTATTCATAATACAAAGATGATGTTAATTACAGCAGATGAAGAATAAAAAGGAAGTGTCAAGCATAAACCAAGTTAAAAGTGCATTGCATTTATTTATTTCTAATGAGATATAATTAACATATAACATTGTGTAGGTTTAAGGTCTACAACATGTTAATCTGATATATTTATATATTGCAATATCATTACCACCATAAAGTCAGCTAACGCCTCTATTATGTCACATAATTATTTCTTTTTGTGGTGGGATCAATTAAGATCTAGGCTCTTAGCACCATTAAAGTTTATAATATAGTACTTTTTTATAATCACTATACTAAGCATTAGCTATCCAGGGCTTATTTTACCTACTGGTTACAAATTCGTACCTTTAAAGAACATCTACCCAATTCCCCCACCTGCAAACCCCTGACAATCATCATTCTATGCTCTCATTTTACAAGTTTGGCTTTTCCAGATTTTACATATGTTATATCATACAGTACCTCTCTTTCTCTGCCTGACTTATCTTACTTAGCATAATGCTCTGACGGTCCATCTACGTTGTCACAAATGGCAGGGTTTCCTTCTCTTTCATGGTTGAATAATATTACAGTGTGTGTGCGTGTGTGTGTGTGTGTGTATGTGTGTGTGTGTGTAATCTTGGCTATTGTGAAAAATGCTGCAACAAACATGCAAGAGCATGCATACCTCTATCAATACCTTGTTTTCAGTTCCTTTAGATATATACCCAGAAGTAGAATTGCTGGATCATATGGTAGTTCTATTTTTAATATTCGGAGGAAACTCCATGCTCTTTCCCATAGTGGCCCAACCAATTTATATTCCCACCAATAGTACATAAGGGTTCCTTTTCTCGACATATTTGTCAGCACGTTATCTCTTGTCTCCCTGCTAACAGTCATTCTAACAGCTGTGAGGTGATATCTCATTATGTTTTCATCTGAATTCCCCTGATGATTAGTGATGTTGAGCATGTTTTCATGTACCTTTTGGCCATTTGGATGCCTTCTTGGGAAAAATGTCTGTTTAGTTTCTCTGCCCATTTTTTAATTGGATTGTTTGGGGTTTTTTGTTATTGTGTTTTATGAGTTTTTTGTTTTTATTTTGGACATTAACTTCTTATCAAATACATGGTTTGCAAATATGTTTTTCCCATTCTGCAGGATGCCCTTTCTTTTTTGATTGCTTCTTTTGCTGTGCAGAAGCTTTTTAGTTTGCTATAGCCTTACTTGTTGATTTTCACTTTTGTCACTTTTGTTTTGGATCATATCAAAAAAATCATTGTAATGAACAATATCAAGGAGTTTCTTTCCTATGTTTACTTCTAGTTTTACAGTATCAGCACTTATGTTTAAGACTTTCAACAATTTAATTTTTGTGAGTTGTGTAAGATAAGCGCACAATTTCATTTTTCTGAATGTGATTATCCAGTTTTCCCAACGCCATTTATTGAAGAGACTCCTTTCTCCATCAAGTGTTCTTGGCTTCTATGTCAAATATTAGTTGACCATATATGCATAAGTTCATTTTTTGGCTCTCTCTTCTGTTTCCTTGGTCTATGTGTCTATTTTTATACTAGTACTGAACTGTTTTAATTCCTATAGCTTTGTAGTAGTTTCAAATTAGGAATTGTGATGCCTCTGGCTTTGCTCTTCTTTCTCAGGATTGCTTTGGCTATTTGGGGTCTTTTATGGTTCCACACAAACTATAAGATTTTGTTTTTTTTCTATTTCTGTAAGGGAAAAAAAGAAATTATAAGGATTTTGTTGAATCTATAGATGGCTTTGGGTGGTATGGACATTTTAACAATATTAATTCTTCCATTCCATGAACATGGATGTCTCTCCATTTGTTTGTGTCTTCTTCAACTTCTTTCATTAAAGTTTTACTGGTTTTATTGTATAGATCTTTCACTTCCCTGGTTAAACTTATTTCTAAGTATTGTTTTTCATGCTATTATGAATGGAATAGTTTTATTTTTCTCAAATGTTTCATTGTTAATGTATGGAAATACAACCAATTTCTATATGATGATTTTACATCTTGCAAATTTACTGAATTTTGATTGCTTCCAACAGTTTTTTGTTTTGTTTTGTTTTGTCATTTTTGGGCAGCAGGGAATTAGTCCTTAGGGTTTTTTATATAGAAGTGCATATTGTCTCCAATAATGACAATTTTACTCTTCCTGTCCCATTTGAATGTCTTTTATTTCTTTGTCTTGCCTAATTTCTCTAGCTTAAGCTTAAGAGTGGTTGGAATGGGCACCATTGTCTTATTCCTGATTTTAGAGAAAAAGCTATCAATTTTTCACCATTGACTATGTTAGCTGTGCTTTTTAAGTATATGGCCTTTATTATGTTGAGATGTGTTTCTTCTCTACCCAATTTTTCAGGGTTTTTATTATGAAAAAACGTTGTAGTTTGCCAAGTGCTTTTTTTGGCCTCTACTATGATGATCATATGATTTTCATCTTTCATTCTATTAAGGTGATTTATTATAATTTTTTTAAATTTTTTTTTCATTTACACTTGACATACAATATTATACAAGTTTCAGGTGTACAACATATTGACTAGAGATTTATATACCTTACAAAATGTTCAAAGAGCATATTATGTTTTCTTCCAGGAGTTTTATGATTTCAGGTCTGGTATTCCTGTCTTTAATCCATTTTGAGTTTATTTTTTTATATGGTGTAATAAAGTGGTCTAGTTTCACTTTTTTACATGTATCTGTCCAGTTTTCACAGCACTATTTATCAAATATACTGTCTTTATCCCCACTGCATATTCTTATCTCCTTTGTCCTAGATTAGTTGACCATATAGGGATGGGTTTACTTCTGGGTTCTCTGTTCTGTCTCATTGATGTATGTGTCTGTTTGTATGCCAATAACATGCTGTTTTGCTTATTGTAGCCTTAAAATATAGAATAATTTCAGGTAGTGTGATACCTACAACTCTGTTCTTCTTTCTCAATATTGATTTGGTGATTCAGGGTTGTTTGTGGTTCCATATAAATTTTAGGATTATTGATCTAGTTCTGTGAAAAATGTCATTGGTATTTTGATATGGATTACATTGAATCCACAGATGCTTAGGGTAGTATGGACATTTTAACGATGTTGTTTCTTTCTATCCATGGGCATGGTATAGCCTTCTATTTATTTGTATCTTCTTCAGTTTCTTTTCAATGTGACATAGTTTTCTGAATACAGCTCTTTTACGTCCTTGGTTAAATTTATTTCTTGGTATTTTATTCTTTTTAATGCAATTATAAATGGGATTTTTTCTTAATTTATCTTTCTGATAGTTCATTATTAGTGTATAAAAATGCAAATGATTTCTGAATATTAATTTTGTATCATGCTAGTTTACTGAATCATTTATTAGTTCTAACAGTTTTGGGGTGGAATCATGAGTGTTCTGTATATATATTATCATGTCATCTCCAAACAATGACAGTTTTACCTTTTCTCTCCAGTTCAGATGCATTTTTTTTCTTAGCTGTTTTCAGTGACTAGGACTGCCAAAGCTATGTTGAATAAAAGTAATGAAAGTGGATATCCTTGTCCTATTCCTGATCTTAAAAAGAACACTTTTACCTTTTCCCCATTAAGTATATTAGCTGTAGATTTGTTGTAGATGGCCTTCATTATGTTGAGGTATGTTCCCTCTATCCTCACATTGCTCAGAGTTTTTATTATGAATGAACGTTGGATTTTGTCAAATGCTTTTTCTGTATCTATTGATATGATCATATGATTTTTATACTTCATTTTGTTTATTTTGTTTACATGATGTAGCATGTTAATTAACTGGCAGATTTTGAACCAACTTGCATCCCAGGAATAAACCCTACTTGACGATGTATATGATCTTTTCAATATATTGTTGAAATCAGTTTACTAATATTCTGTTGAAGATCATCAGAGATATTGGCCTATAATTTTCTTTCTTTTTGTTTTTTGTTTGTTTGTTTGTTTTATGTGTGTGTGCGTGTGTGTGTGTGTGTGTGTGTGTGTGTGTGTGTGTCTTTACCTAGTTTTGGTATCCAGGGAATGCTGGCCTTGCAAAATGAGTTCAGAACTCTTCCTTCCACTTCAATTTTTTGGAATAGTTTGAAAAGAACAGGTATTAGTCTTTCTTTGAATGTTTGGTAAAATTCACCTGTGAAGCCATCCAGTGCAGGACTTTTGCTTGTTAGGAGTTTTTTGATTTATGATTCAATTTCCTTAGTACTAATCAGTTTATTCACATTTTCTGTTTCTTCCTGATTCAGTCTTGGAAGAGTATATGTTTCAAGGAATTTATCCATTTCTTCCATGTTGTCCCATTTGTTGGCATAGAATTGTTCATAGTGTTTTGCTTTGTGGTTATCATGAGGCTTACATAAAACACCTCATAGATAAAACAGTTCATTTTAAGCTAATAACAACTTAACTTTGATCATCTATAAAAGTTCCACCCTTTTATTACCCTTTATATTATTAATGTCGTAATATACCCCTTCATATATTGTATGTTTATTAACTATTATAGTAGCTATTGTTATTTTTCGTATTCTTTTCCTTTAACCATTATACTAGAGTTAACTGGTTAACATACCATCCTAT
The DNA here is from genome assembly GCF_057876585.1 of Rhinolophus sinicus. NCBI lineage: Eukaryota > Metazoa > Chordata > Mammalia > Chiroptera > Rhinolophidae > Rhinolophus > Rhinolophus sinicus. The sequence continues at coordinate 143,984,372 of NC_142514.1, read as the reverse complement.
TACAAAATTAGCTGTCTAAATATTTAGCTTTACCAGTGTGTTGTATAATTTGGTATGTTTTCCTGTTGCATTGGCACGGTGCATCTTTTCATTTCGGCATAAAGAACGCTTTTCAGCATTTCTTGCAAGGCAGGTCAAGTGGTGATGAACTCCTTCAGCTTTTGTTTGTCTGGGCAAGTCTTTATTTCTCCTTCATATCTGAAGGGTAACTTAGCCAGAGTATTCATGGCTGGCAATTTCTTTTCCTTTCAACACTTTGAATAAGTCATCCCATTCTCTCCAGGACTGTGGGTTTCTGCTGAGAAATCCACTGATAGCAAAGGAACTACAAAGGGGGTTCCTTTGTAGGTTACAATCCTTTTTTTTTCCCCTGTCTGGTTTTAGGATACTCTCCGTCTTTCATTTTTCACAGTTTCATTATATGGTGTCTTGGAGACAGTCTTTTTGCATTAAGATAATAGGGTGATCTATCAGCTTTGTGAACGTAGATGTCCAATTCTCTCCCCAGAATCAGGAAGTCCACAGCTATTATTTATTTAAATAAACGTTCTGCACCCCTCCCCCTCTTCTTCTTGTAGAATCACGTTTATTCCAATTTTTGTTCTTTTTACGGAATCCCATAGATTATGGAGGCTTTCTTTCCTTTTTTCCATTCTTTATTCTTCTCTATGTTGTTTCAAGCTTCCTGCCATCTAACTCACTCTATCTTCCACTTACTCTACTTTAATAAAGATGCTGTCTGTTACATTTTCCATTTCATTCATTAAATTTTTCAATTTCAGAATGATTTCTATTTCTTTGGTGTATATCTCATTTTGTTCACATATTTTTCTCTGATTTTGTTAAATTGTCTTTCTGAGCTTTCCTGTTGCTTGTTGAATTTCTTCAAAACAGTTTTTTTGAATTCATTGTCAGTCAGTTCACAAAATTCCATTCCTTTAAGCTGGCTTATTGGAGAATTCTTATTATCTTTCGGTGATAACATGTTTCCTTGATTTTTCATGACCTTGTAGTATTGCATCGTTGCCTTTGTATTTGAAGTAGCAGACACCTCCTTAAATCTTTACTAGTTGCCTTCAGATGGGCAATTCTGTTTATTGGTGCTAATTATATCTAGTTTTTAGCTGCCTTTGTATGGCCACCTACTCCACTCTTCTTGCTCTCTCTTCTGGCAGAGTTTTTAAGCTTTTATGTCTTCTCTAGATCTTACAACTCACCAGTGTGGCTACTGGAAACTTCTCTTTTGTTTTCCAGAAGGCGGTGAGATAGCTCTTGTGTGTGGTTTCTCCCCTGCACACAGATCCTAGTGTTTTTCTGATAGCAATACAGTTACCATACTAGCTCTCATTGCTGAGCCCAGAAGCGTATACAAGGAGCAAGCCACAAGGTAGGTAGAGTTATGGGTTCAGCCCTCGGGTATTGGGGGTGCCTGCACACCCAGTGGGGAGATTTTCAGGTGAGGTTCTCTCAGAGGCACATGGGAGGCCTTCCTGCTAAAGTCCTGAACAGGATCAGGAGGAACCTTGTTCTTTTAATGCCCTTTGATATTCTTATCTGCCTCGGTCCCATCTCTTACCTCCCCACAGTCATGGAGGCCATGCCCCAATATTCTGGGTGCTGCTAGAAAGCAATATGTATATTGACCCGTCTGACACAACTGGGATACCTAGGCACTGACACACCACTTTCCATTTCCCCCACTGAAAGATCGCCACCACCACATACTTCAGCCTATGTACTGTCACCAAACTCATGCTGGACACTCTCCTTGGGAAGACTGGACTTCTACAAATTCTCTCTCATCTGTGGGCATATGCCCAGGTCAGCACTCTAAAGGTGTTTTTCCAACCATTGGCAGATGGTGGGCACAGCTTTGCTGGCGCTACTGCTTCCACAGCCCATAGTGAGGTCTTGTGCCTATTACAAGATACAGGGGGGCGAGACTCCTTTCACATCCTTTGGTATATGCTGCTACATCCCACAATTCCCACAGGGGCACTTTTGTTTCTGGATATGTGTCTGATTAGTTGTTTTAAAATGGGGACAAAAAGGAAGAAGATCTGCCACCATGATGCTGACATCTAGAAGTGCGTATTAAAGGACAGGAAAGTAAATAAATATCACAAAAGGGCCTAAGAAGGAGTGACAGAGACAGGAAGAAACGTATTCACACAGGTTCAAGAGAAACTAACTAAGGAATGATAAATGGTGGTACCATTCTGTTTTTAAAATAAACATCAAGCTATCAAACTCATGTATATTTTCAAACAGCAATTCTCAGCGTAATACTCTCCAAGCAATTGTTTCTGTGTAATAGGAAGTGTCAAAAGCCAGGCTTTTAAGTTGCAATTCCTATGTAGGGAAGACGTTAAGAAAATTCACCTTCATTGGCTAATGTTAGTTTTTGTTGTTGTTGTTGTTCCCTCACATGAGAGACTGCATGTGAGGTGATGGTTAGCTTAAGGTTAAGAGAGTTCTCCCGCGCCTCATTCCCTGGAGATAAGAGGTGATGAAGCTTCTTTTTGTCTGTTTCCCGCATCGGCAGATAAGGTGAAGAAGTAACTAAGTTATATCAGAATGACATGACAGCTACGTTGTAAGGCTTTGGAAGGCCTTGGGCCGATGGTCCCAGGCAAGAATACTGTTTGTCCAAATGAACTGGCTCTTCAGCCAAATAAACAATATTTTTATCACAGTAACTGCCAAACCCTCCCAGAACTGACCATTCCCTGAGGGGGAGGCAGAAACAAGGAGCTTGGCTCTAAGTCACATTAAAAAGAGATATAAGACAGGTCTCAGTTTGCAGTGTGTTCATCATCCACCCTTGGTGAGTCTTCATCATTCTAGCATGCTTGGGAGTTAGCAAGCAGCAGTGGGAGACACCGCGGTTTTTTCCAGCCGCAGATCTGGCAAGGTTTTGATTCCTGACTTTTCCAGTGTTGGTTCCCCATTTGGTTTGGTGAGCTTCTTTGGGGTATCATTGTTAATATATATATGGGTGTGTATATGTATATGGATGTGTGTGTATATATATATATATATATATTCCTTACCTGCCTTTACTTTCTGTCATTAGCACAATCTATTAATTATCTTTGTCTTTTGCTATTGCATATTGCTAAATAAATTAATTAGATATTGCTAAATAAATTAATTAGTACCTCTCTAGTGCGTGCTCTTCTTTCTTTTTCCCACACGACATTACACTCTGGAAACTAAAATGGCAGTCCATGTTCAGAACACCCACAAAGAAGTCTTACACACACACACACACACACACACACACAAATTTTTAAGCAGTGTTAAAATGTATTTGTTGAAACAATGAAAGGAGGGGATGAAAAAGCCTTAAAGACTTGCATCTTTACTACACTAACCCTGTTGGCAAATGTGGCTGACACTTCTTTAGGGCACGACACAGGCTAACTGAGTATCTTTTGTTTTCACAGCCATGGACACAGCAAAGTCCACCGCTGATGAGCCCCTTCTTAGAGGCAAAAAAGGGCAAGATCTCCAACAGATGCTGAGAGATGTAGGACTGGCGGTTGAGTACTGGTTGCCCAAGCTGCAGGAACAGCTGGGTGTGACCTGTGCCCAGGCCTTACAACACCTAGAAGACAAAGACCTCCAGCAGCTGAAATCCCAGGCACAATATCCCTGGGAGAAAAGGGCCCTGGAGAAGCTGCTTAACCTGTCACACTCAAATAGTCTTTCAGAGTTCCAGGAGTCTCAGGTGGAAATGACAAAGAAAAAGAAAAAGAGGGCAGAGCAGGTGCTGCAGGAGCTAAAAGACTTACTGTCAGAAGGAAGACAACAACAAGAAGAGGCAGTGAGGAAAACAGAGACAGAACTGAAGCAGGCGATGGAGATCCCCAAAGAGTACTGGCCACCCCCTGAAAAGTGCCTAAGAGAAGTCATGGAAAAAATGCAGAGACAACTCAACCTCATGGAGGGGATACTGTCTCACAGGCAAAACCTCCCAGATAGAGATCTGGTGAGATGGGCATCTAGAGGACTGGCCCTGCAGGGAATTTACAAAACCAGACACCAAAGGGACCTTATAGAGAAGAGAGAGGAACTACTCAGTGTCCCCAAGGAGTTCTTACTCTTTGGCCCAGAGCAGGACACAAGAATGGAAACAAAGGAATTTACATCTTCTCAAGCAGAATCTATGTTCACCCAGACATTACAGAAGATGGGCATCAGCGTAACTGCTCGAGCCAAGGGCGGCGGTTGGGGATTTAGCTTGGAAGCTGGTATGGATTACAGCAAACATTCAGAATCCAAGGAAACCCATCAATCACGTTCTGATCACTCTTATTTCTGCTCTACCAAGTTCATCTATTTCCCACTCGCCTCCTTTCACTTTCGCATTGATCAGCTCCAGTTCTCCAAGGCTGCTCTAAAGGAATTGAAATGCATTGAAGACATCCTGGGTCAACCTGCAGGCCCAGACAGACTCCCCTTGCTAAGGCACAGGGCTGAAGCTTTCTTCCACAGGTTTGGCTCTCATGCTAACCAGGGCCCCCTGCACCTGGGAGGAATCTACTGCTGGAAAGCCATTTCAGAGGGTTTCCGAAGTGAGCAGATGGCAGAAGTGAAACAGCAGGCAGCAGAGTCCCTGAATAGCTACATAAGGGGCAGCTACAGTGGCTTTGGAGTGAAAGTCGCTGCAGGTGTGGATGTGTCAGACTCTCATTCAAACGCATCCTCCCAAAACACAACCTGCCAAAACCTTCAAACCAAAGTCCAACTATCTGTGGCCCACACAGGGGGCCCACCAGAAGCAAATAGCTTTCTGCAGTGGAAAGCTGGCCTAGTTGCCAGTAATAAAACCTGGTGTGTCATTGACCGGGGACTTCAGCTGGTGCCTATTTGGGACATCATCCTCTCCAGTCACAGAAGGAATTTTAAGGATCCTCTTCAGGTAGCTAACTTCCTGAAAGACAGCTACACTGCTCTGACTGGCCTCACTGCCCACATCCAGGATGGAGAAGAATTATTGAGTGTTGGGAAGGAGGCTAGGGTTTTCCTAGAGGAAGTGAAATCCTGGGAGGTATCTGATCCAGAAGAGCAGCTTAAAAGGCTGGTAAATTTCATGCAAATGTTGAGTCAAAAAATTAAAAGTTATGACATTTGGGTTAACATATGCCTCACAGATGCGGCTCTGCAGAATTTTCTGATAAACACTGTTAACTTCTGCAAAGACTCTTCCATTTACAACACCAAATTTATTAAATCTCAGTTGCGCAGCCTTTTGGATCCTCACATCTACAGAGTGACAAACTTTCCTCAGGCTCATTCCATCATGCAGTGGGTCTTCCACTCAGAGTCAGAGGGAGAGCATATCAACATCTCTGAGTTTTCTGAATTAATTAAAATCTTAAAGGAAACACAGAATGACCTCAGGGAAGTGAAGGCCGAATCTGAGTCTGCAGAAACAGTGGAGGAAGCTCAAAGAAAGGCCACTTACAAAGTGAGCTTGTCTCTTGGCTGCTTCTTGAATTACCTCCAGGAAACAGAGCAGCCAGACACACAGCTCTTGCTACTTAACATTGCAGCTGGTGCAGGATATCATGTGGGAAACCACTCTTTTCAGTATCTCCTGGGGTGTGATGAGATAGACTTCCTACTGAATGAAATGCAAACTGCCCAAGATAAATACCAGGAGCTCAAAAATATTTGCACCTACAGAGCTCAGGCATTCCTGATACTCATAGGTCTTACAGCTACTGCAGGAGTCACAGCTGTGTCTCCAGAGGAGAAAATACAACGCTTGGCATTAATAAGACAACACATGGGCCAATCTTTGCCTAAAGAAGTTGTACACATCCTCACCAAACTTGAAGAAGATCATAATTGGAAAGACCTAGAGGAAGACTTGAGATTGCTCATTGACGGGAATTATGAAGCCACCATCTCTTCACTGCAAATGGAGGAGGTGAGAAAAAATTTGCAAAGCATCTTCCATGAAAACAAACAGCCCCATGAACCACATGATGATGAAAATAGCAAATGGGAAGTCATAGAAGATGGAGCCTTCCAAGAGTTACTCCAGCGTTTAGGCCTGGAACGTTCCTATCCTAAAAGGATTAGCAGAGCTGACTTCCATCTGATCTACAAGGCTTCTGTGTACAACAACCAGCCCAGTTCTGAACGGGAGCTTCCCTTCTATTTCCTGCAGAAACTACTGATGCTGGATTATGGGCTGAGATACCTGGTCTTCAGAGATGACAGAAACACACAGAATGAAGTCTATCCAAGTGCCTTGAATCAAGAAAATGAGGCTTTTGATCCATATGAAGACTTGTTTGAAGACACAGAGGCTCCTGCTAATCCTTCAGCCACTAATCGTAGGCCCCATATTCATCCTATGGATATTCAGATGGCGATTCTTCACTGTGCAGATGATTTTGCCAGACAATATATTCTGGGCAAACTTGCCATTTGTCAGTTTGCCCTCCCCTTTCTCATACCAAATCCCTGTAGTTCTGATATTGAATTCTCTCTCTGGTCTCTCCGTCAAATTAGAAGAAGCTGGCAGGAAGCCAGGAAATCACCAAAAGAGAAAGAAAATTACAAGAATAAGCAGATGTGTTGTGTCTCTACCCCCATTGTGTCCTTTATTAGAGTTGGAAATGGTTTCTCTGCTTCCAAATCTCAGATCATGAACTGTCTCCTCAGTAAACGTAAACATGATATCTTTTTTCACCGACACTGCAGAGGGAGCAGCAAAGACTGTCTCTTGATGGGGGGCGTAGTGGAAGTCTGCTGGTTCTGTCCTGGGGGCGAAGATGAGGACAGATTTGACAACTGTTTGACCTTCACCAATCTTCATGGAGACGCAAAAGAACATAAGAAGCAACTCACCTTCCTGCAGGAGGTCTCTTCTCTCATTGTTGTCCTCATGTCAACTTCAGATGACAATAAAGAGAACCGGAAAATTGTCCGTGATCTGAGTCAGTCACCAAGACCTCTGATCTGTTTGCTTGATAACAAAGAAAAAACCATGGCCAATAATTCTAACCAGAAAGTGGTCATTGGGATCAGGAACAGAAATGAGGCGGAATTAACAGAGGAGCTCGCGACTACAATCAGACGTTTGCTAGAGCTCTCACACACTGCTCTGAGCATGGAGGACTGTTCCCAGATTGCTCGCAAGCAAGGATTCTTTATTGATGAAGACCAGAGAGATTGCAGGGAAGCCAAAGAAAAAGCAGAGATCCTAATGGCCCTTCTGAAAGAAAAGAAGATATCTCAGGTGAAGGAAAACTTTCTACCCCTTCAAGGACAACTGTGGCACCTTTGGTGTAAAAAGGACAAAGAACTCTATCACCTGAGAGAAAAGGGGAATCGGAGCATTGAACAACACAAATGTGAGATTGAGACAGAAAAACAAAGAATACGGCGCCATCAGTTGACCAGAGCCTTTCCTCTCAATGATTTAATGCGCTCTGTCCTTGAAATTCTCCAAACACATTCAGAAACTCACAGCACACTCTACTTTTTCCAATGGCTGAGTATGTTTTTGAACAACCTGACTGCAGGACACTTGGAAGAACTGAATGAAAAGCAAAAGTCTTTGTGGTCATGTATACAAACAGAAAAGCAAAAGGCACCAAATAGCAACAACCTGAAACGTTGGCAAAATAGGATAGAAGCTATCTCCGTAGAGATTAATGACTGTACCTTGGGAATTGAGCAACTTCTGAGAGAGGTTGGCCAGATCTATGAAGCGCTGGAAGAAGCTTCTTCCACAAAAGATACCGTTTTTCTCTCCCTTCCCCAGATTGCTGCAGATCTAATGATATCTGGTGTTCCCATTGAGCTGATGGATGGGGATGCTTCCTATATGCCTCTAAAGTGGGTGACAGCTCTTTTTGACAAGCTCTCTGAGAAACTTGGAAACAAACGACTTTTTATTCTCTCTATCCTTGGCCTGCAGAGCTCAGGGAAGTCCACCCTGCTGAATGCACTCTTTGGGCTGCAGTTCACTGTCAGTGCTGGGAGGTGTACCAGGGGGGCCTACATGCAGCTCCTGAAGGTGGAGGAGACATTCTCAGAGGAACTTGGCTTTGATTTTGTGCTTATTGTGGATACAGAAGGGCTTCGGGCCCCAGAACTGAGCAACAAATCCAAGAATCGTGACAATGAGTTGGCAACCTTTGTCATTGGACTTGGAAACTTGACTCTGATCAATATTTTTGGAGAAAATCCATCAGAAATGCAAGATATTCTCCAAATCGTTGTCCAAGCCTTTTTGAGGATGAAACAAGTAAAAATTTCCCCAAGTTGCCTCTTTGTCCATCAGAATGTGGGGGAAGTTACAGCTAAAGACCAAACTATGGAAGGACGAAGGCGCTTAGAGCAGAGACTGGATGAAATGGCAGCAATAGCGGCTGAGCAAGAACAGTGCTCAGATGTAACCTGCTTTAGTGATGTCATTAAGTTTGATGTCAATACTCATGTCTACTACTTTGCTCACCTCTGGGATGGCAATCCCCCAATGGCCCCACCCAATCCTCGCTACAGCCACAACGTCCAGGAACTGAAAACTAGAATTCTTATGACTGCAAAACAGGAATCCAGGGGAAGCATCATGAAGATATCAGACGTAAAATCACGAGTTCAAGATCTATGGAGAGCCCTGGTGAATGAGAACTTTATTTTCAGTTTCAGGAACACCCGAGAGGTCATGGCTATGAGCAAATTGGAAACCATGTATAACAACTGGACCTGGGAGCTGAGGAGCCATGTGCTAGGCTTACAGAACCAGCTGATCAACCAGGTTCAGAATGGAAAAGTCCAGACACTCAGAACAAGCACAATTGAGGTTCCAGTTGCAGAAAAATATGAAGCCATCAAGCAAGAACTTGAGAAATATTTTAATGAAGATCCAGAGAGTGAAATACTGATTCAGTGGAAAGCAAATTTTGAAAATAAGCTAATGATCCTTAAAGAGGCACTTACATTAGACAGCCGAAGAAAGATCGAAGGACTTATAAATTATAAAAAGGGTCAGGAAAGACTGGATAATGAAAAGTCTCATTATGAAAAGATATTATTAGAAAAAAGCCGAATATTGGCTTCAACTGTAAAGGACAAAGAACTGAGTGATGAAGAGTTACATGAGAAATTCAATCAACTTTGGGAAAAATGGGTCTATGCTGTGTCCTCAACTCAGGCTCCAGTCACAGAACCTGACATTGATGTGGATGCTGAAGGCATCCTTTTGGAATATTTCAAAAAGGAGAGAGACAGGGTGAACATACTGAAGAAAAATTCTGGAGAAACATTTCATATCAATTATGATGAACATATCAAAATGAATAAGAAATTTTACTTATATAGAATGTCATTAAATGTGCATGATAAGGAGTCCATAGAGCGGACCACTGAGCTCATTATTTCAAGGTTTACTGAAACTATTAAAAACATTCAGAGGCAACAACATGATTACAATCCAAGTTATTTCCATGAAATCCTGAGAATAATAGAAGAGGAAGTGAAATCAGCCCCCACTGAGGAAAGGTACACATTTACCAGTAAATATAAAATTGACTTATCTTTGTGTTTATTCCGAAGCGCAGCAGAGAATTTTAAGGAGATGCACAGGGCATTCAAAAGAGCAAATGATCCTGTAAACCATCTGGAAAGCAAGAAAGATGATTTTTTCATGAGTTTTAAGATCTCTTGTCAAGGAGCAACCTCAATCAAAACATTTGTTGATTTTCTGTGGCACAAACTCACTCCTGCTGTCTCCACTGCCATATGGGGGAAAATGGCTCCTCTAATTGCTGGAGACATGCGAGCTAACTGCTCTGCATTCAATGGAAACAGGGCTAACCTGGAGAAACACATTCTTATCTCTCTGGCAGAAAAAGAAAATTTCGATGATTACCTGGAGTACCTTCATAAGCCAGAATCATTTTTTAGGAATTACATTCAAAACCATATTAAAAGATATTGTTCAGACAAAAGTGAAACAATGAAGACTTTTTTAAAACTAAGTTTAGATGACATCAAGAATGTCATCCTGTTAGCTATTCATGAATCCACAGCAATAGCTAAAGATAAAAGCAGCACTGTGTCTGGGTGGTTGGATTTGTTCTGTGATCACCTGGGAAGTAACTTGATCTTTCCACGAAATGACTTGGTAAGCATTGAACACCAGGAGATAAAAGATATGGAGTTTCTCAAAGAAACCATGACTGAAGCTTTGGATCCCGCAATGAAGACAGTAGAACAGAAGGGTTTAAGTATGTCTGTAGAAGAGATGATTCCTGAAATCCAGAAAATGCTCTCTGAACATCTCTGTGGGTGCTGGAAACAGTGTCCCTTCTGCAGAGCAATTTGTACAAACACAATCCCCACTCACGACGGAGACCACAGTGTTCCCTTTCACCGTCCTCAGGCTGTCAATGGGTGGCAATGGCTTGGAACAGAAGACTTGACCATTGACTACTGTACTAGTTTGGTAGCAAGTGATTGTTCATTTATTTTGAGTGATAACCACAGTTTCCCATATAAGAACTATCGACAGGCAGGAGGGGACTATGCCACATGGAGCATCACCCCAGACTCATCTACCCAGCCCTACTGGAAATGGTTTGTCTGTTGCTTCAGATCAAACCTAGAAGAAAAATATGAGAAAAAATTTACAGGTAGAGGTAAAATCCCTGATCAATGGTTCAAAATCACAAAGCAGGCTGTTCTTGATTACTTGAAAAAACAATAATACTCAATGACCAAAAAAGAGTACCAGAAAGTGAACAAAAGAGTTTTAGTACCTAAACACTCCTAAGATACCTCCTCCTCACAATGAAAACCTTCATTATTTCTATTTTTCAAATGAAACATCTAAAAATTTCAAGAGTTGAAGATTTCCTGTTGAAAGGACTTCATTTTTCTTTGTCTCAATTCATTCTGGTTTAAAAACAGGTTACTAAAATATAAACATATGAGAAAAACCAAATAAAATCCATTTAAAACACAATACCTACTTTATATGTTAAGCTATTATTCAGAATGTTCTTTTATTTTAAACATATATTATATAAAGTCTCAGAGAAAGTCATCCTCATTGAGGGAAATCAAAATCATTGCAGTCTGCTACAAATTTCTATAGATTAACTATACGATATGTCAAACCAATATATAGTTCTTGGCTGGAAGCTACAAATTGCCTTTTTTCAAATGTATTTTTTTCAGCCTCTGAAATTGTGAGAATAATTTATTCACCCTTGAATGAAAAAATATTCATGGAAAGTTCATGATTTCCAAGCATAGCGATATTTAGACATATTCTGTTCTGGGAAAGAACACAAGAGATTGACCAGGATAGAGCCTGCATCAATTCAGGAAACATTATCAAGCAAATATGAAAAATAGAAATTAAATAACTGTTTTTTTCCTCATTTAACCATCACCTTCTTCCCTGGCATCTTCTCAGTTCCCTGCACATTCTTTTAAAAATAATATGGTTCACAGGAGTTTAACTATTCAAAGCCTGGTGCCTTGTACAAATCAAAGAAGGAGCAGCTTTGGAACAAGGTTTATGACCAGTTGAAAGGGCTATGAACAATGTTTGACTTGGTTATACCATTAATGATTTTAAAAACTATTCCTTCAAGAGTAAAATAGCAGAGTATACTGTTTTTAGGTTCTGATATTTCAATAAGAAATTCTTTCTTTATATTACAATGGAAGGAAATGCTTATGTCTAAAACAGTCACCCTTGTGACTTTTCATACTATTGAGCCATAGGGTCACAATCAGAATAAAAATAAAAGGCACTCTGAAGACACCAAGGAATTGAAAGCCACAGAAATCACCATTCTGCAATCCTACACCTTCTGAAACAATGACTTATGCTAGGTTCTCAAAGCTGATGATCTAAAGGAATCCCAACAAAAAGAAGAAAATTTCTCATGTTGGACACAAGAGCATCCATTGGCTTCTACTTACAGGCACACTCTCTACCCCTCCATAGCCAGTGAAAACAGACAAGCCATGGAACAGCAGTCCAAACTTAGATCTTCAGAGGTGGGAGATAGCAGTGCTGCTTCTGCTATCTTTGTACCGTAAAAGGGCTTCAAGCATACTCCCAGTTTGAGGTCAAATGACCCATGTCTCCAGAAGAAATCCTGGGACAGAAAAATTATAAAGGATACAGGTGTTCTTCAGTAGTATAGTTTCCCTTTTGTTCTCTGGAAAATAGTCTCAGTAAGAGTTGAAATGACCTCCTCATAATATCATGTTGACATGGTGACAGAAACAGAACCACTGCAGAGCACGGTGCCTGTCTCTCACATCACTCACATCCTTGAAAATTGCAATATTCAGTTAACACTTGCTGAATGCTTTTTGTACTTTCTTATTATTATGTCTTATTATGTCTTTCTTATTATTATTAGTTTCAGGTGTACTAACAAGTATCATATATCATGTATTAACTTTGATTTTCAAGCCTAAATTGTTATGTGTAAACGAAAAATATATTTGATAAATTCTTCAGGTATTTAAACAGTGTGATTATTTGATAAGATTCAGAGGCTGTGCTCAAGAAATTAAAAAAAAAAATCTGGGAAGAAGTAAATTGGGATGGAGAGAAGATGACTATACAGGAATAGGGTTTTCTGATAGCAGTAGAGATACTAAAGCTGCCGTCAGGTGGGGTCAGGATTAAGGGGATTACAGTGCCATTGGATTAGGGTCACTGAGGGAGGAGCCCTCAGGGCCAATGGAGTTGGGGAAATGGAGACAGTAAGGATGAGAATCACATGATCAGAAAGAGTAGGAGACACTGGGCCCAGGTGTAGGTACAGGATTAGAGGTGGCCAGAGTTGTGAGGTCAGTAGAGATAGGACACACAAGGAATGAGTCTCTCAGAATCATTGAAAGTGGGGAACATAGAAACATAAAAATTGGGGGTCACCACATCAGTAGATATAGGGGATTTCCAGAGTAAGTAAGCAACAGACAGCAAGTGCAATAGGAATGGAGGAGTCACAAGGCCTGTAGGAATGGAGCTAGGAGGGTGGTGGATTCTAAAGCATGATCAAATCACATGAATAAGATGTGAGTTTCTTAAATGAAGATGAAAATTTGTACCAAGTTTTGAAGTGGTCTCTCTCTCTCTCTCTCTCTCTCTCTCTCTGAGAGAGGATATAAATCTGAGACAGCCTAGGGAACGGGGTGTGTTTTGGAGAAAATGTTTGAGTCTCCCCCAAATTCATATATTGAATCCCCAACTCACAATGTGATTTAGAGAGGGGGGCCTTGGGAGATAATTAGGGTATGATGAGTTCATGAGGGCAGGGCCCTCATTATTGGATCAGTGACCTTATAAGAAGAGACACAAGAGATCTCTCTCTCTCTCTCTCTCTCTCTCTCTCTCTCTCTCTCTCTCTCTCTCTCTTTCTCTCTCTCTCTCTCTCTCCCCACATGCATGAGCCAAGGGAAGGCATGAGCACACTGCAAGAAGGCAGCCGTCTGCAAGCTGGGAAGAGAGCCCTCGCCAGGAACCAAATCAGCCAGCATTTTGATCTTAGATGCTCCAGAACTGTCAGAAATAAATTTCTGTAATCTCAGAACCCCAGTCTACAGTTTTATGTTATGGTAACCAGAGCTGACTACAATAGGGTGTGTCTACAAATTGACTCCCTTAAGTTTTGGCATGCTCTTCCTTTGAACTATAGTGAAAGACATATGAAACATACAATTTTTCCCCTTTCCCTGAAAATTGTAATTCTCTTTAATAATTCTAACCCATCACGGAGGTCTGAAACAGCCATTCAGCCCTTCATGATAGTGCTGTGGTGCATGAGTGCACAAGGCAGTGAAGGAAAGTGTGTGCACCATCATTGACACTATCAATGATAATTACTAATGCTGCTATCTTTATAGTAGTGATGCCTATGAGACCTTGGGTATGTTATCTAACTTCTCTGAGCTCAAGTGCCCTGTCTGTAAGATACCAGTACATTTCTCATGCTATTGTTGGAAAGAATAAATAAATTGTTATGGAGAAAGCATTTAGTACAGTGCTATACACTGAATAAGTATTCTCTAAGTTATTGCAATGTTATATTACCTCCACCAAGTTCCTTATCCCTTTGCTTTTGAGTAACATTTTATTACAACCACATTGATAACTTGAGATAGTCTCATCTGGGCTTCAATGGCAGGAATATTCAATGAGGATTCCTTGGGAAATCACAGTTGAGGTCACAGTAAGTTCTAAATAAATGTGATTTTAACACATACCTCAAATACATCTCAAGATATTGATGTCCTTTGGTACTTTATCATTAGTTATACCTATTTCAAACAGTAATCAACCAGTCAAAGGTGTAGAGAAGTCACTGTCACAATTCTTTAACAGTATGGAGGATAGTGTGTGTTAGGTTCCTATAGGAAAGATAAAGAAAATTTGTCTTCATTGGTTGATGTGAGCTTTTGTCTATTAGCTTTTTTCTGTTACTGCATGTGAGGTGATGGTTAGCTTAGGGTTAAAAGAATTCTGTACTGTGATTAGGAGTTGAGTAAATTCCCCCTTTGGTCTCATTCTCCTGAGTAGGGAAGATACAACATGATGTTGCTTTCTGTCTGTGTCGCCTGCATCAGCAGATGAAGTGAAGATGTAGCTAAGTTATATCAGGATGACGTGACAGGCACGTTGCCAAGCTTTGGAAGATCTTGGGCCGATGGCCACAAGCAGGAACAGTAGATGTTGCTTGTCCGGATGAACTAGCCCTTCAGCCGGATAAGCAATATTTTTATCATTGACTGCTGAACCCTCCTGGAACTCGCCATTCCCGGAGGGGGAGGCAGAAATAAGAAGCTTGGCTCTAAGGTACATCTGAGAAAATAAGATAGACCTCAGTTGGCAGTGTAAACTTTCATCATTTGATCATTTGTCATTGGTGATTCTTCCCCATTCTAACATTTTGAAGACTTCCAGCAACATGCAGCTTACAACACCAGGAGATGTCCTGACATCCAGCCGTGGACATGGTGAGGTCTGGCTGGTTCCCGGCCTCTCCAGTGTTGTTCCCCACAGATAGCCTTCTTGAGAACTTGTTAGCATTTTAGAAGCTTGTATGCAGCTTGCAGCTTGTAACATCAGAAGATGCCCTAACTTCCAGCAACAACAAACACAACAGCAACGGCAACAGCAGCAACATTCCTGAGAACTTGTTAGCATCTTGAGAACTTATATATAGCTTGCAGCTTACAACATCAAAAGACGCCTTAACTTCTAGCAACAAAAACAACTTCTAGCAATAACAACGACAACAACAATGACAACAGCAGCAGAATTCTGGGAACTAGCAAGCAACAGTGAGATGCCTGAGTTTCTCTCAGCTGCAGACCTGGCAAGGTTTTGATTTATGACTTTTCCAGTGCTGTCCTCCCCTGGTTTGGTGAGCTTTTGACATCTACTGTAATAGTTACTATCCTATAAAACTTATTACTGCTTTTGGATACTCCTTACTGATGTTGTTTGTGTATTTAGCCAAATGATTTTTGAACAATAGTAAACATATGTTGGGATCTCTTAAACTTATATGTATGTATATTCCTTTGACATGACATTGGTATCAATGTGTATAGTTTTAGTCCTAACCACCTTTATTTTCTGTCATTAGCACATTTTTAAGTGCCTTTGTTTTTTTGTTTTTTTTTTGCTATTGCATATCGCTAAATAAACTGAATAGACATTGCTAAACAAATTGATTAGACATTGCTAAATAAATTCATTAGTCCCACTCTAACGTGTGTCCTCCTCCCTCCTTTCCCTGTTCGTCATTACAGTCGCTCAGAAATGAGCCTAAGACATAGATTCACGTCCAAGTGAATTATTAGAAAAGTTATCCCAATAGAAATTTAAAAGGCCAAGCAAGAAGGGGAAAGTAATCTAAAGTAAGGGAATATATTGGTAGGTACAAGTCAATTTTTCAGAGTTATGGAATGACAGCTTGCAGTTGAACTGAAGAACACAACCTTGGAAGTTAGACTGCTTGATTTTGCATAGAGCTTCCACCATTTTCTAGCTGTATGTCCTTGGGTGAGTTACTCAACCTGTCTCTGCTTCACTTTTTACCTCTACAAAATGAGGTGTGAGGACAACTTCCGATAATACATACGCCTGGCAAAGTGTACGTGATCCAATAATGTTAGGTGGTGGTAGTAATAGTAGCAGCAGCAAGAGCAGAAAAACTCATGTTAATAGAAGAAACTCTAGTAATTAATAACATTATTATCATTGCTATTATATTGAAATATAGTTATGCCAGGACCCCATCCTCAACTGTAAGCTCCTGAAGAGGTGGGTCCAAGTCTTGTTCGTCTCCATATGCTCAGCATCTAGAATGGTATTTACCCCCGTGTAGATGATGAACACTGGCTGTTAAATACAACGGACAGGACAAGCTTACTAGATATTGGAGGTGGAAATGGTGACATTTAGAAGGGAAAAAAAGAAATCAAAGATTATTCTGATATTTCAAAAATATAATGCAGCTGAAATTAACTAAATACAGGTCACCAATGGCATCTATTTTTCTAAATCCAATTTTTTATTCTCAATAATTTTACTTGCTGAACTGGCATTATTTTATCACTTCTTTCCTCCCTGAAGCACTTTCTTCACTTGGATTTGAGGATATTGCACTCTTGCTTTTCCTCCTACATCACTCTGCTTTACTGGGTCTTCCTGTTCTACTAGTACTCTCAGTGCTAGCAGACTCCATGGGCTCAATCTTTGGTCTTCCTTCTGTATCTAGACTCTCTCAATGTGTCCCCAGTCCCTGTGGCATTAAATACCACCTACATATTCATGCCTCGTAATACATATATCTCAGGCACACCGCTCCCCAAAAATCAAACACCTGCCTACTTAACACCTCCACTTGGATGTCTTAAAGACATATCAAGCTTCGCAAGCTCAGAAATGGATCCTAAATATCCTCTCACCCTGCCCTACTGACAGACTTCCTCATTACAGTTAAATGGAAAACCATTGTTTCAATTCATTGTTTTCCTGTCATTGACTTATCAGCCTCCTCTTAATTGCCTACCACCAGAATCTCCATTTTTTTCAAGAACACCCTTAGGCTTGAACTTCCCCACACTGTTTCAAATAAAGTCACTCCTTTGGGTAGAGCTTGAGGGCTCTCTGTTCCTATGAACTACCTTTTCCTCTGGGAACAATCTCAGAGCCAGTGATCCAGGCACTGGGTGAGGCCAGTGTCTTTAGTCTCTTTGGCTTCCCTTTCCCAGCGCGGAACCTCTGCTCACAGATGAGCTGACACAAGGACAATGGAAGTCCCAGTATTTTCAGCTGACCATCCCTACGGTAGGACTTGCGCACTTATAAGTAGGCCTGGGTAGAGGAAGGGAGCCCCAACCGTTTTGTATCACTATCCTGAAATTTAGCCTCTGCAACTCAGTGTTGCAGGGGGTGAGAAATGCTGGCTGCCTGACCCTGTCTCTTGAGATTCCTTATCTCTTGACTGGGAGCTTAGGGGACTGGAAGCCCCATCTTCTTGACCACACCTGCTCAGAATGGAGGAAAGGAGATGTCCTGGCCCATGCCATAGATTCTTTCACTGTTCTTACCGAATTTTAATAAATTTCCCTGAATAAATATTCTTTCCTTTGGGGTACAGACTTAGGACAAGTTCCAAGGAACTTTAATGATTTGTCTTTTTAAATCACTTTACCACTTATTGTTTCACTAAGGAATGGGTCCATAAGCTCCACACACTGCTATTCCAGAAGTAGGTCTTATAAAAAGGAACAGTTTAACAGAATCTATGAAAAACACATGTAAAGAATGCCATTAAAAATAAAATGCCAGTTGGAGGAAGCTGTTTGATTTTCTCTGTTAAAAATGTTCATGGGTCTTCTATTCATTAACCTGACTGACCACTTCCCTGAGCTTCCTTCTTCTTTCTCACCAGCTCTCCATTAATTCAATTTGCTTTTATTTCTGCTTCCATCAGCTTCCACCTGGAACAGGAATTGGACATCTCAGCATATAGCCCCAAGGATTGCAGCTCTGCAGGCTCCCCTGGAACCTCGGAGTTTGCAGAGGAAGCCCATCCCTCCACAGTAAGAGCTGGCACTTCTCATGCCTGGGATGATACTGCAGAAGTGTCTCCTCTGCAAAACAGTAAGTGCCTCCCTCAGAATGGAGGGAAGGAGCTACCTTACTACCTCTAATGGCTGCAGGAGTTAATTAGGATAAAATCCCAGAAGAACCCAGCTGGTGACCTACTGGACTAATAAAAGTGAAGAGATTATAACCCAAGAGAGCCACTAGAATTAGTTAGTATATTAGCAGAAGCCAAGGGAGTACCCTAGGATTGGATTTTGAGGGTGCCTGATCAAGGGAGCTAGAACATAAGGCTGGATATGCAATAATTCATTGACTTGTGGACACTTTGTCAGGATATGAGTTTTAATACTTAGTCAAGGACCTCAGGGGATTGGACACACTCACTGTAGTGCAGAGGCTCACTGAAAGTAGGGAGGCTCTTAGAAGTTAGAGAAATCAAAAGCCCACACTGAGCAGAGTAGAAATACCTGAGGTTCTTGGAAGATAATAAAGGAAAAAAATTAAACCATGACAGGAGGATTGGCATGCTGGGATGGTTATATTCTGTAGGGCCAGAAGACCCACAAGAGACTTACATTTCATGGCAAAGCCCAAAAGACACAACATTCACCAAGGCATTAGGAATGTGCCAATGAGCGGGCACCATATCACTAAGAAGTTCAGTGGTGGCTCTCCTCTGAAGGCCAGGGGTGAGGACAGAAGCGCTGATCCAGAGCTGGGCTCATTAACACCTATGGGGATGATGGAGATTTAAAGTACAGTAGTACCTCAGTTTTCAAATGTCTCCGTTGACAAACATTTTGGTTTATGAACGCCGTAAACCTGGAAGTAAATGCTTCAGTTTTCGAACACGACTGAGAAGTCAAACATGTCACGTGGCTTCCGTTGAGTGCAAGATCCTGAGGCCTAGCTGTCGTCTGTTTTCGAACGTTTCTGAAATTGTGGATCACGTTCAAAAACCGAGGTACCACTGTACTAGAAGTCACGTGCAAGCACTGAGCCACCAGAAACCAGGCAGCAGCAAGTACCCTAACAAGAGGAATAGGGGCACAGCCAACAGTCCATTAAGCACAGGGAGTTTAAAGATGGCTAATGGAACATGGTCTTGGTAAAGACTGCTATATCCAAATGGATCCGAGCAATGGGGTTGTAGAGTATGAATAAAAGTGCAAAAAAGAGAAATAAAGGCTGCATAACATTCCTACTCTGATCAGACAACTGCATCCATTCAAGAGGTGAGAGAATGCAGGACTTCCAGAAGTGACCAGCAGGCAGGAAAGAAAGCAGTGGGCACAGCCCTGTTGGGAGCTTGGAGAGGAGTGTGACACACAGCCACCCGATGGGCAACTCAATAAGTGATAACTATTGTGAGAAAAATGGAGGGTGAAAACAAGAGAAGTAAAACTGATGAGCAGAGCAAGAAAGGATTTTATCCACATGGACTTTGTGGTAAGCGTAAGAAGGATAGGGTTAAATACGTAAGCCTACACCTTGCAAATGGATTCCTTAGGAAGAATGAAATGGAGGTAACAGTTACCATGAGCCAAAACAAGAAGCCCAGCCTCAGTCCCATGTGCTCCAGGCTGGAATTATTCCTGGAAGAGGAGCCTCATGATCCTATGTAATGGGGAGGCACCTGTGGGTATAATTGCAGCTCTCCCCCCGACCACTTTTATTTGCCAAGTTATACCCATAAAGTTTACCCAAAGCCTTTCTAGTCTCATTGGGTCTCTGGAGTCAATAAAACTGGAAACTGAGACTCTTAATGTAGGTTTACAAATACAGAATGGTTGTCTCACAAGCAAATACTGGTCTCAGGAATAGTACCACAGACCCTCTCCACAATGAATTTCCCTTGCTCTTCCCCTGCCTTCCACTCTAACCATAGCTATCCTTCTTATAGCCTCCCATCTTCTTTCTGAGGCTCTCATTTAAACATCTGGATTCCCACTGAAACTCCATGGAAGTTGCCGGCCCTCCTCTTACCACTGGATGGTGGGAAGGAACCTGAGCGGGATAACGCTGATGGATTTTTCAACTTCTGCACTACTGACCTTTGAAGCCAGATGATTCTTTGTTGTGGGGACTGTACTGTGCATATGTTTAGCAGCATCCCTGGCCCTTACCCATCACATGCTATTAGCACTCCCTGTAGTCATGATAACCAAATATTTGTCTAGACATTGCCATATGCCCCTGAGACAGGTGGAATGTTTCAGTTGAGAACCACTATGCAATGAGACCCTGAAGGGTTTCATAGGAGAAACAAAATCAGATTTTGATGAAAAATTTTAAAAGCTTTGTTAGTTTATTAAATACCATTTATTTATTGAAATGGCTTCAAAACTATAAAAAAAATACAAAAAAAATTAAAAACACAAAATCCTACCATGCAGATTAACTTCCGTGAACATTTTAATGACCATCATTTCAGGAGCATGGACACAGTTAAATACGTACAATTTTGCACAGATGGTAATGTATAGCATACATACTCTCCTACAATCTCCTTTTCCACTCAAAGTCTATTATGGACATCTTTTGAGATCAACAATATCGGTCTATTTTAATAACAAATTTTAATTCCTGAATAATATCCTGTTGTATGTAATTAACCAGATCTCTATGGGTTGGCAACCAGGATCCTAAGCTTTCGCTAAAATAAATAGCACTGCAACTAATACCTTTGAACATACATCTTTGCATAGGCTGAGAATGACACTGTTTCACACTCAACATATTCTCTGTATCTAGAATATTGTCAGGACCCAGAACTTGACAAAGTGAATTAGGCAGAGATCTCATTCCAAAGATGTACAGAGACTGGTAGGAGAAATGAACACAGAACAAAATAAAATGTGGTAAGTGGCAGGGAAATACAAGGTAAAAATGTTAGCAAAAGATGAAAAGAATATAACTGATGGGGTTAGGTGTGGCTTCACAGACATGGGCCTAGAAAGAGTCAGTACGAAAGCTAATCTCAGTTCCTTTTCTTCAAAGTTTATTTATAACAATCATGTGTTTAAATGCCGATGTTCCCCCGCCTTCGCTCCCTGTGTATTAGCCAACGCCAGATTTTTCTTCTATCAGTACCCTGTATCTATCACAGGGCCTCGTACATACTGAGCCTTCAGTAAAGGTTTGCTGAATGGGGATATTTATTGGAAACCTTCGTGCCTGGAAACCATTCTCCTAAAGACAGAGAAGGGAGAATCACATAGGAGCAAATGGGCTATGGATACAAGTTTAAATTCCTTCTCAACTTCCCAAACTCAAAGACAGATCAGGAAACAGGGATGGGAAGAGAGGGAGGAAGAGTGAAATGTAAATTAATATCTACTTCTCTGATCCTCTCCTTCCTCTTCTGAAAAACTTATCCAAGAAGAAATCTGAATGACTCTGCAGAAGGACAATTTGGGATGAATCCTAAGGCTTACACTACAATTTGAATGATGTAGAGAAATATTTTACTCTCCGTGTTTTCATCTAGACTCTAATATCCCTCCTAAATTCCATCCACCAGTTAGCAGGAGAAAAAAATTAAACTTTCAATCTAATTTAAACTTAATCCAATCTGACAATTTAAATATATTTTTAGAAACTGTTTGGTCTCCATTGGGGGGAAAAAAAGCTTGCTCACTAAGAGAGTTTCTCCTTCCCTGTGTCTCTCCGCAAAGTATGGGGGAAAGAGTGTGCTCCAGCAATCTCCTGGCATTTAGAAGGGTTTTTCCTGCTGTGGTGGCTGCCACCTGCTGGTCTCTAGAGCACTTTCCTTTGTGGACCCAACTGCTGAACATGCTGCAGGATGCCCCTGCTGCTGAATTGGCTTGGTACCTGGGTCTAGACTTTTAGCAGGGACAACGTTGCTGAGCTGCAGATGGATTCTGCTGCCTGCATATCCCCTGAGTTTATTGCCACATCCTCCACCCCAAAAGTTGGCCCAGCAGTCCACACTACGGGATGGTTGAATCAACTCAATCTGCTACGGCAGGCCTATGGCAGCCCACTGGGTTTCAACTGAGCATCCACAGCACACAAATACTCAGGGTATCTTTGCAAAGCTAAGCCCCAGGACCTCCCTCTTCCTGACCACGATGTACTACATTTCTGTGACTGAGTCCTAAACTTGAAACATGGCCAAATC
This sequence comes from Rhinolophus sinicus, assembly GCF_057876585.1. Lineage (NCBI taxonomy): Eukaryota > Metazoa > Chordata > Mammalia > Chiroptera > Rhinolophidae > Rhinolophus > Rhinolophus sinicus. Next base: position 143,962,101 of record NC_142514.1, on the reverse strand, counting down.
CATTTTGGATATCAAAGACTAATATTACCTCAGTCTTATTTCTTTCTGTTTCTTTTACAAAGAATTCTAGTCTCCCTCTTGATAACTGAACACTTCTCATGTGCTAAGGAAAACTCTTGTCATGGACTAAGGATGCCACCTTCATCCACATCCTCATCCCCCATGTTGTTGCAGCCTGATGACTACAAAGCCTGTGCTCTTTTCACTTCAGCTTCGGACCGTTAAGCCTGGAAAGTTTCAGGAGGTTTGAAGAACAGAGGGAGAGAGACTGGAAGAAAACTGCCTGGTCACATCACAACCTACTACTGATCTAGAATTCATACATAATTAAGAATCAGACATTTTGGAAGCTTGACTATTCATTCAATACACATTCACAGAGCACGGTGTAACCCACTGTTAGTTTCCTATTGCTGTTGTAACAAATTATCACAGACTTGGTGGTTTAAACCCACACATTAATTACTTTACATTCCTGGAGAGGTAAAGTCTAAATTAGGTCTTATGGAGCTAAACACAAATTATTCTTAGGGATGCATTCCTCTTGGAGTGTCTAAGGAAAAATCTGTTTCCTTGTGTTTTCCTCCCAAGGAAGAGGATAAACAATTGTTCTAAGTAAAGGTGAAATCATCAAGGGACACAGACAAAAAAAGAAATCAAATTTGTCTTTCTTACAAATTTGGTCTTTCTTACAAATTTGTATTGAAAGGGGAGAAAAGCACAGCACTAGATTGGAGCTGACGCAGAGGGAGAGGAGATGGGATTCATGAGTCAGAGTCCTTTTCTGACCTGAAGGACCTTATAATCTCCACAGGAGGCAGTTCATCTCATTAATAATACAAGGAAATGAAGCAGGGAGGGGAAAAAAACACCACATGAAGAGAGTAAGCCAATTGTTAGTAAAGTTACGTAGATTTCAGGCATACGATTATGTAACTTTACTAACAATTGTCACCCCAATAAACTTTAATTAAATAAATTTTTTTTAAAAAAAGAAAGCAATGGCCCAATTAATGTAAAGGACTGCTGTTCTGGTGTTAATGGTTAGTATTTTTCATGAATATGATTTGGGCATGAATAAATAATGGGTACAGATATATTGTTTAAAAACAAAACAACAACAAAAAAGAGTGGGCCAAGTTGGAAATAGTTAGTCATCATTTCCAGAGAAACATCATCACCCCAGAGGGTTATGCTGACTTCTAGTCAAACTCTTGGTCCCCCTAAGCCCTGGACCACCTCAACTTCAGTTGCATATAGATCAGGAACTTATCCTCCTAATTCAACTGTTTACAAGGTTTCTTGATTCCGTTTGAGATATATTTGACTTATTGCTATCTTCAATAGTCTAGTGATTCTAACGTAGAAATTCATTTTAACTGAGTCTAATATCACAATTCCTTCTGACACCAGAGACAAGCTCCGTCTCTCTCCAGTCCTTCTCGGAACATTGGATCCAGAGAGGGTTTAAGACCCTGATCTAAGAGTTAAAAAAACACACAAAAACATATATCAAAAAAGAGCCTGTCCCTATACTTTGAGACCTTTTTGATTCTAGGCATAAAACCAAAAGCTGTCTTGAGGTCCAATTGGCAAATGCTTCCCATGCTCACCACTAAATCCCTGATTAAATACTTGCTGAGCTTTCTGTATTGGTTCCCAGGACACTGCTTCATGGAGGCTTCAGCAGAATAAGATGCAGTTATTCAGGGTAAAGGAAAAGCTTGTTTCTCGATTTACAACCCTCCTGACACCAAATATGTAGGTTTTCCACACCAAGCAATGCTCCAGTTCTCTACAGACACCAACTGGGTGTCCTACAGTTCGATTCTAACACTAACTACCTGAAGTTAGCACAGAATCATGGGTTAAGGGCTCAGTCCCCCACTTTAAACACCAATTGCAAGGCCCAGGTTGTCACCTATACCTCTAACTAACTGGCTATAAATTGGAGGTTTCCATGATCCACTGCTCAAGTTTGATAATTTGCTTGAACAGCAGAAAAGTGCTTTACTTACTATTACAAGTTTATATAAAGGGTATTACTCAGGAACGGCTAAAAGGGAGAGATGTACAGAGCAAGGTATGTGGGAAGGGACGCAGAGCATGAGCCCTCACTGGGAATGCTAAACCTCCTAGCACCTCAATGTGTTCATCAACCCAGAAACTCTCCCAACGCTGTTGTTCAGAGTTTTTAATGGAAGCATGATTGATTAAATCACTGGACATTGGTGATTATGTCATCTCCAATATCTCCTATGGGTTAGGGTGGGGAAAATGCTGAAATCTTACTCTCTAATCATTCTATTCACATGGACTCATCCAGGACTCATCCTTCAAAAGTCACCTCAGTAGCATAATTCAGATATAGTTGAAATGACATTTTATGAATAACAAAAATTGCTCCTTTATCCCTATCACTGAAGATATTCCAAGGGTTTTTGATGGTCTGTGTCAGGTACCAGCATGTAAGACAGTTTATTGTATCACATCACACCGGGTTCTTTGCAGTATTGTGGGCATGTTCAACTCCCTTCTCACAGCAGAAGCTATGAAAATTTATGCTTAACATTTTTCTACAGGCTAGGAGTTTTCTCTTCAGCTGCCTCCCAGACATTGCTTGGGACCACTTTCCTCACCTCTGCCACACTAGCTATATAACTATACTCACTACCAACACCTCCTCAGAGACTTAAACTGGACACTCACCAGGGTTACTCCAAGTCTTGGCAAGTCTTGACGTGGTGCTGGTCAAATATAAAGGACACATACTACATAAGATACTACATAAGATAACCCAGCAAAAACGAAGAACCCAAGGGGATCTACGTAATGCATCGAAGCAAACACAGAGAGTCAGCCAGAATGGGGACACAAAGAAACATGTCCCAAATAAAAGAACAGAAGAAATCTACAGAATTGGAACCGAATGAAAGAGAGGGAACCAACCTATCAGAGACAGAGTTCAGAACACTGATGATAAGAATGTTTAAGGAGCTTAGTGACGACATAAAGAAGGATAAAGAAATCATAATGAACAACCAGTTAGAACTAAAGAATACCATAACTGAAATAAAGAACACACTTAAGGAATTACCAGCAGGTTAGATGAGGCAGAGAATCGAATCAGTGAGTTAGAAGACAAGTTAACAGAGATCACCCAAACGGAACAACAAAAAGAAAAAAGGATACAAAACAATGAAGGGGGTTTGAGAAATCGCTGGGATAACATCAAGCGCAACAACATGCGCATCATAGGAATACCAGAAAGTGAAGAGAGGAAGCAAGGGATCGAGAACATATTTGAAGTAATAATGTCCAAAAACTTCCCTAACTTGGTGAAGGAAAATTAATACAAGCCCAGGAAGTGCAGAAAATTCCAACCAGGATAAACCCAAACAGGTCCACACCAAGACACATTATAGTTAAAATGGCAAAGGTTAAAGACAAAGAGAGAATCCTAAAAGCAGCAAGAGAAAGACAGAGGGTTACATACAAGGGAACTCCCATAAGACTATCAAATGACTTTTCTGCAGAAACTTTGCAGGCCAGAAGGGAATGGCAAGAGGTACTCAAAGTGATGGAAAACAAAGGCCTACAACCTAGATTACTTTATCCAGCAAGGCTATCATTTAAAATTGAAGGAGAGAGTGGTGTGTTTTGAGCGCCGCACGCTGAGACTGATTCACCTTCACCTGTGGGAGCCCTCATTGGCCCAGGTGGGAAGCCAGATAGGCAGTAAAACATGAACGAAAGTGTCGATTATTCGGTCACTGAGGAAGAGATAACTCTTACCAGATGACCCTCAGGGCTGGGCTTCAACATCATCGGTGGGACAGACCAGCAGGATGTCTCCAACGACAGTGGCATCTACGAGGTTGTATCAAAGAGAACAGGGCTGCGGCCCTGGATGGGCAGCTCCAGAAGGATGACAAGATCCTCTCAGTGAATGGCCAAGACCTAAAGTACCTGCTGCACCAGGATGCTGTAGACCTTTTTCGTAACAGAGGCTACGCAGTGTCCCTGACAGTGCAGCACAGGCTACAGGTGCAGAATAGGCCTATAGGACCTCAAGGTGAAGCAGAACTGAGTGGTATTCCCATAACCCTGGTGCTGGTGCCAGTGTTGTCCCTCACCAGGGTAGTGGCCTGGGCTTTCATGAGATACCGGCAACAACTTTGAAAAGCTTCCATTCTTCCCACGCTCCCGATGAAGACACATTTCTTTCTTCTCTCACTCCCTCCCCTGCCGTTCTTCCGTATCTTTCCCTCTCTCTGCACAAACCAACATATGATTGAAAGACACTCCTTCCCAACCAGACTTTGCTGTTCAAAATCTCCAAATCCTCTTATTCTAATGGGTAAGTAAAGGTATTGTTTGAAGGAAAGCTGAAGAAAAGACTTGCTTAGAACAAATGAAGTTATATATTTTACTAGGACTGCCCATAGAAGTTCAGCTACAACCCAAAGAGGGAAAGGTCCAGTCTTTCCATCACCACGGGTGATACCGGTTTTCTTAGCTGGCATGCCTCAAAGGCCTGTTGTGTGGTATAAGAGGAAGAGACGATTTTTCTTTTTAATGATCTTCCTTGGGAAGTTTGTGTGACCTTTATTTACTTTCTAACTACACACTTGGGTGCCTGTATCAAACAAAAGATAATGAGGAGAGCATTTTTACTTTAAAAAAAAAAAAAAAAAAAAAAAAATATATATATATATATATATATATATATATATATATACACACACACACACACACACACACACACACACACACACATATGCATATATGATGGTATAATAGTAATGCCTTACCGAGAATTAAAGATGTGGAAAGCTATTCTGGTTTCTAGGTTTCTGTAAGGTATGATCTTAAAGTATGATGTGAGGTATGATCTTAATTGAAGTATTTGATATCTAGTGGGAGTAAGAGACAGTGAGCCTTACAGGATGCCAATCTGAGTCATTGAAAAATCAAGAAAACTGAAGCAACTAATTTAAAATCTTAAATCTTACTCTCGGACTTCTGGTGGAAAAATGGCGGCGTGAGGTGAGCCTCTGTAAAGCTCCCCTGGAATTTACAACGAATCGAACAACAAAAACTCCACAAAGGACTCCCTGCACAGCAGACAGACAAGACGAAGAGGCCCACTACCGAAATCACCTACAGGTGGGAGATTCGTGAGAGTGGGGGGAGGAGGAAAGGGAGAAGTGCAGAAACGGAGCCGCGCAGGTGCTGTGGGAGAGGGAAGAACTCGACTGCTAGGGCTTCGCTTGTGGCCCACAGAGCTGAGGGGGCAGCATATAACACGGCTGAACCCAACGCTCACGGCAGAGACCTCGGAGAAAAGACTGAGGGAAGAAGGCTGAAAACGGTGGTTTAAGCCCTCACTGTCGAGCATTGAACGGAAGCCTTAGGCACTGAGATTAGCCGCCCCCCCCACCCTCCCAGAGCTCGCCCCGCCCCCACCTGCCCGATGCTAGAAGCAGAAGAGTAGCAATGCCAGATCAAAATAATAGAATATTTACTGTTCTGAGAACGGTGGACCGCAGACACAAATTTGCAGCCCAACTAGTTCCGGCAAAGGAGAGGGAGCTGTGGAAGCAGGACCAGCTGTGGTGGTGGTCGCTGCCACTGCTCTGGGCCACCTCTCACAACTCACCCCACCACTGGCCCCACCTATTTGGGCAGATCCATGCAGGAGTAAACAGAACTGCTGAAACATACGGGCTCTGAATCAGGAGCTGGAAGAGCTTTGGAACATCAAAAGCTCTCCGCATACCCACCGGGACATTGTGCCCTGTGACCTAGACGAACTATTAACAGAGGAGAAGCCTGTCTCCCAGGGAATCCCCCCATTGTGTGAGAAGCTGGAATGGTGCAGAGAAAACATAGCACTACCGTGTGGGAGAAGAAAAATAAGCTGCAGTCGGAGAAAAAATAAAACATTCTACCAACAAGTAGTGTACAACAAAAGACTGCTTCCTATCAACCTGTTGCAGAAACCACTCCTGTAGATGTCTAGGAAGAGAAATAGTAAATCAGTAATCGCCATGAATAACCAAGGCAACAAGATAGCTCAGAAAGAAAGTGAAAAATCTCCAGAAAAGGCACTTAAAGATACAGAAATATGTGACTTAAATGACAGAGAATTCAAGATTGCAGTTCTGAAAAAACCCAACGAGATGCAAGAAAACACAGATAGGCAGTTAAATGAACTCAGAAACACAAAGAACAGCATGAGCATTTTACGAAAGAGATTGAAATTTTAAAAAAGAACCAAATAGAATTTCTGGAGATTAAGAACACAATAGAAGAAATTAAGAATGAAATAACCAGCTTAGGTAGTAGAGTTGACCAGATGGAGGAAATAATCGGTGACATCGAAGATAGAAACCTGGAAATTACACAGATGGAAGAAGAAAGAGACTTGAGACTTAAAAGAAATGAAAGAACTCTACAAGAACTTTCTGACTCCATCAGAAAGAGCAATATAAGAATAATGGGCATGCCAGAAGGAGAAGAAAGAGAGAAGGGAACAGAGAATATATTCAAACAGATTGTCGATGAGAACTTCCCAAACTTGTGGACAGACTGGACCCTCGAATCCAAGAAGAAAATAGAACACCTAATTACCTCAATCCCACCAGGCCTTCTCCAAGGCACATTGTACTGAAGCTGTCTAAATTCAACGACAAAGAAAGAATCCGCAAGGCAGCTAGGGAAAAGAAGACGGTAACTTACAAAGGAAAGCCCATTAGACTATCACCAGATTTTTCAGCAGAAACTCTACAAGCCAGAACCAAATATTGGGAGTGGAACCAAATATTCAAACTATTGAAAGAGAAAAATTATGAGCCAAGAATAATATATCCAGCAAAGATATCCTTTAGATATGAAGGAGGAATAAAGACCTTTCCAGACATACAGAAGCTGAGGGAATTTTCTAATACACGACCTGCACTACAAGAAATACTAAAGGAGGCTATTCGACCACCATCAACAAGGACAATTTGTGGCAACCAAAACATAAAAAGGGGGAGAATAAAGGCCTGAACCAGAATACGGGAATGGAGAAAGTAAGCGTGCTGAAGAAAATGGAATACTCTAAATATCAAACTTTCTTTTACATAAACTTAAGGGTAACCACTCAAAAAAATCCAGAACTCAAATATATACTGTAATAAAAGAAGAAACAGAGGGAAACATCATAGAATACCACCACACAGAAATAACAGACAACAACAAAAAGGCAAAGAAACAATGGAGACACAGCCTTACCAGAAAACTAAAGATAGAATGACAGGAAATCCTCACATATCAATAATCACCCTAAATGCAAATGGACTGAACTCACCAATAAAAAGGCACAGAGTAGCAGATTGGATCAAAAAACTAAACCCAACCATATGCTGTATCCAAGAGACATATCTCAGCTACAATTACAAGCAGAGACTCAAAGTAAAAGGGTGGAAATTGACATTCCAAGCAAATGGTACCCAGAGAAAATCAGGTGTAGCCATAATGATATCAGATGAAACAGACTTCAAGGTGAAAAAGATAACAAGAGACAAAGATGGACATTTCATAATGGTGAAGGGGACTATACAACAAGAAGACATAACAGTCATCAATATTTATGCCCCCAATCAGGGAGCATCGAAATATACCAAGCAACTACTAACAGAACTAAAGGGAGAAATTGACCAAAACACAATTATACTAGGGGACTTAAATACATCATTGACAGCTATGGATAGATCATCCAAACAGAAAATAAATAACGAAATTGCAGCCCTAAATGACACATTACATGAAATGGACATAATTGATATATATAGAGCACTTCATCCTAAAACATCAGACTATACATTCTTTTCTAGTGTACACAGAACATTCTCAAGGATAGACCATATTTTGGAACATAAAATCAGTCTCAGCAAATTTAAGAAGGTTGAAATCATACCACGCATATTCTCTGATCACAAGGCTTTGAAATTGGATATCAACTACAAAAAGAAAGCAGGAAAAAACACAAACACATGGAGATTAAACAACATACTTTTAAAGAATGACTGGGTCAAAGAAGAAGTTAGAGGAGAGATCAAAAGATACACAGAAACAAATGACAACGAAAATACATCCTACCAAAATTTTTGGGATGCAGCGAAAGCAGTTTTAAGAGGGAAATTTATCTCATTACAGGCCTATCTCAAGAAACAAGAAAACTCCCAAATAAATAACCTCATGTTACACCTTAAAGAACTAGAAAAAGAAGAACAAGTAAAACCCAAGGTCAGCAGAAGAAAGGAAATAACAAAAATTAGAGCAGAACTAAATGAAATAGAAAACAAAAAGACAATAGAAAAAAATTAATGTGACAAAGAGCTGGTTCTTTGAAAAGATTAACAAAATTGACAAACCCTTGGCTAGACTCACTAAGATAAAAAGAGAGAAGACACTAATTAACAAAATCAGAAGTGAAAAAGGGGAAGCTATCGCGGACACCACAGAAATACAAAGGATCATCCAAGAATACTATGAAGGACTATATGCCACCAAATTCAATAAGCTAGAAGAAATGGACAAGTTCTTAGAAACATATAGCCTTCCAAGGCTGGGCCATGAAGAGCTGGAAGGTCTGAACAGACCGATCACCAGTAATGAAATTGAATCAGTCATCCAAAACCTTCCCAAAAGCAAAAGTCCGGGACCAGATGGCTTCACTAGTGAATTCTACCAAACCTTCAAAGAGGATCTAATACCAATCCTGCTCAAACTCTTCCAAAAAATTGAAGAAGAGATAGTACTCCCTAATTCATTTTATGAGGCCAACATTACCCTGATACCAAAACCTGGTAAGGACAGCACACAAAAAAAGAAAACTACAGACCAATATCTCTGATGAATACCGATGCAAAAATCCTAAATAAAATTCTAGCAAATCGAATACAACAATGTATTAAAAGGATTATTCATCACGATCAAGTGGGGTTCATCCCTGGGGCACAAGGATGGTTCAACATCCGCAAATCCATCAATGTGATACATCACATAAACAAAATAAAGGACAAAAATCATATGATTATATCAATTGATGCAGAAAAAGCATTTGACAAGATACAACATCCATTTATGATTAAAACACTTAATAAAATAGGTATAGAAGGAAAATACCTTAACATAATAAAGGCCATATATGACAAGCCCTCTACTAATCTCGTAATTAATGGTGAAGAACTGAAGCCATTTGCTCTACATTCAGGAACACGAGAGGGCTGTCCCCTATCACCTCTGCTTTTCAACATAGTGTTGGAAGTCCTTGCCAGAGCAATCAGGCAAGAGAAAGAAATAAAAGGCATCCAACTTGGGAATGAAGAAGTTAAAGTATCACTCTTTGCAGATGACATGATGCTATATATAGAAAACCCTAAAGACTCCACCTAAAAGCTATTAGAAACAATCAACGAATATAGTAAAGAACAATAATGGAGGTGTCACACTTCCTGACTTTGGCTTGTACTACAGGGCTACAATAATCAAAACAGCATGGTATTGGCAGAAAAACAGACACATAGACCAATGGAATAGAATTGAGAATCCAGATATAAAACCACATAAATATGGACAGATAACTTTTGACAAAGAAGCTAAAAACATACAATGGAGCAAAGACAGCATCTTCAATAAATGGTGCTGGGAGAATTGGATAGCCACGTGCAAAAGAATGAACCTGGACTGCTATCTGTCACCATGTACCAAAGTTAATTCAAAATGGATCAAAGACTTAAGCATAAGACCTGACACAATAAACTGCATAGAAGAAAACATAGGTACTAAACTTATGGACCTTGGGTTCAAAGAGCACTTTATGAATTTGACTCCAAAGGCAATGTACTTGAAGTAAAAGCTAAAATAAACGAATGGGACTATATGAAACTTAAAAGCTTCTGCACAGCGAAAGAAACCATCGACAAAATAAAGAGGCAACCAACTGAATGGGAGAAGATTTTTGCAAACAGTGCCTCCGATAAGGGGCTAGTATCCAGAATATACAAGGAACTCATGCAACTCAAAAACAAAAAAACAAACAACCCAATTGAAAAATGGGCAGAGGACCTGAAGAGACATTTCTCCAAAGAGGACATACAAATGGCAAATAGACATATGAAAAAATGCTCAACATCACTAATCATCAGAGAAATGCAAATAAAAACCACAATGAGATATCACCTCACCCCAGTCAGAATGGCTATCATCAACAAGACAAATAGTAACAAATGTTGGAGAGGCTGTGGAGAAAAAGGAACCCTCATACACTGTTGGTGGGAATGCAGACTGGTGCAGCTGTTATGGAAGGCAGTCTGGAGGTTCCTCAAAAAATTACGAATAGAATTGCCATATGACCCAGCAATCCCTCTCCTGGGTATATACCCCAAAAATCTGAAAACATTTAGAGATAAAGACACGTGTGCTCCAATGTTCATTGCAGCTTTGTTTACGGTGGCCAAGACATGGAAACAACCAAAATGTCCTTCGATAGATGAATGGATAAAGAAGTTGTGGTATATATACACAATGGAATACTATTCGGCGGTAAGAAAAGATGATATAGGAACATTTGTGACAACATGGATGGATCTTGAGAGTGTAATGCTGAGCAAAATAAGTCAGACAGAAAAAGCAGAGAACCATGTGATTTCACTGATATGTGGTATATAAACCAAAAACAACAAAAGAACAAGACAAACAAATGAGAAACAGAAACTCATAGACACAGACAATAGTTTAGTGGTTACCAGAGGGTAAAGGGGGTGGGGGGTGAGAGAAGAGGGTAAGGGGGATCAAATATATGGTGATGGAAGGAGAACTGACTCTGGGGGTGGACACACAATGGGATTTATAGATGATGTAATACAGAATTGTACACCTGAAATCTATGTAATTTTACTAACAATTGTCACCCCAATAAATTTAAAAAATAAATTAAAAAAATAAATAAAGTTGGACCACCTCTTTACACCATATACAAAAATAAATTCAAAATGGCTTAAAGACTTAAATGTAAGATCTGAAACCATAAATTTGCTAGAAGAAAATATAGGAAGAAACTTCACAGACATTACCTGGACTAAGATTTTTACTGATATATCCCCTCATGCAAGGGAAGTAAGAGAAAAAATAAACATGTGGGATTACATCAAACTAAAAAGTTTTTTCACAGCAAAGGAAACCATCAATAAAACAAAAAGGGATCCTACTGAATGGGAAAAGATATTTTCCAATGATATATCTGATAAGGGGTTAATATCACAAATTTTTAAAAGACTCACTCAACTCAACTCCAAAAGAACAAACAACCCAATAAAAAATGGGCAGAGGACAGGAAGAGACATTTTTCTAAAAAGGACATACAGATGGCAAACAGACATATGAAGAAATGCTCAACCTCACTAACCAACAGAGAAATACAGATAAAAACCACAATGAGATACCACCTCACCCCAGTCAGGACGGCTATCATCAATAAATCAACAAACAACAAGTGCTGGTGTGGATGTGGAGAAAAGGGAACCCTGTGCACTGTTGGTGGGATTGCAGATTGGTGCAGCCACTATGGAAAACACTATGGAAGTATCTCAAAAATCTGAAAATGGAACTACCTTATGACCAAGCAATTCCACTCCTAGGTATCTATCCAGAGAAATCCAAAACGCTAATTCAAAAGTCTTTATGCACTCCTATGTTTATTGCAGCATTATACACAATAGCCAAGACATGGAAACAACTGAAATGCCCATCGGTAGATGACTGGATTAAGAAACTGGTACATTTATACAATGGAGTATTACACAGCCATAAAGAAGAAATCTTACCATTTGCAACAACATGGATGGACCTAGAGAACATTATGTTAAGTGAAATAAGTCAGACGGAGAAAGACAAATACCATATGATCTCACTTATATGTGGACTCTAAAGAAAAGAATAAGTGAATGAACTAATCAGAAACAGTTTTGGAGACATAGAGGAAAAACTGAGGGTTGCTAGATGGGAGCACAAGAGATTGTTACAACCTAATGAATAGTTGTAGTATCTCCCTGTAGAGAAAAGATGATTATACTGGTTTTTGCCATCCACCTTCTTACATTGAAACATTCTAAACCCTTCTGTGGTCTGCCTTGTTCTCTAGGAGGCTGCTCTCCAAGGAATGTATCCATTATTCCCTTGCTGGCTGGCTTCCAATGGGAGGTTGACAGTGAGAAATGCCAGCAAAGGACAAGAGAGCAGGGGTAGAAACATGGGTAATGTTTCATCTCTGCTTGCTGCCTACTCTGGGCTCTGTTTTCTGATTGTTTCTATGTCCCAACTCTGGCGGGAGGTCCCTCCTCTGGACTGTATCTCTGCCTGAAATATATTAGTACAGTATTTCCTCCTTTTCCCCTTCAAGCTTAGGGTAGTAATGGCTTCCTACTATTGCATGTCTGGGTGCCTTGCTATCCCTTGGTGGTTCCCTTAATTTTGTCCTTACCTCTATAAACAATCACTTCATTAAAATTTCTTAAAGCATGTAAGTTTCCTGCCAGTTGTTGAATGACACAATAACATTTTAACACTGAGGAAAAGGAAACTAATGTTTTAAATAAGGTAATAGTAAAAAGAGATCATTTTTGAAAATGGATGCTTGAAAATGTGTCGGTACATATGTGATTTTGTGGCTAACAGTAACGTTTGCTATATATAAAAAGTCTCTGCTGCCAGCCTAGTGGCTCAGGCTATTGGAGCGCAGTGCTTCTAATGCCGAGGTCACCATTCGATTCCCACATGAGCCAGTGAGCTGCGATCTCTACAGCTAAGATTGTGAACAACAGCTCTCCTTGTAGCTGGGCTGCCTTGAGGAGCCAGAAGTTGGTGTGAGGTGCCGCAGGATGCTGTGTGCTGTCGTGGGCTATGTGCCAGCATGAGTGGCCAGCAGCTCACAGCATCTGACCGACGACTGGTGACCAACTGCCTCAGCCAGGGGGAGCGCAAGGCTCATAATACCAGCATGGACCAGGGAGCTATGTCCTACACAGCTAGACTGAGAAAGCACGGCTTGAACTGGAGTGGCGGGGTAGGTGAGAGAAAGGGGTGGGGGGGGGGAGACTCTCCTCAAGACTTGAAAATATAACTTACTAGAGTATTTAAAAGTCTCTCAGTGAAGAGTGTCTGTAGGTTTTGAACCGTTTTGTTTAAAATGTTTTTAAAAATATATTACCACAAATATGATTTATAGATATAAAACTAGTTAGCAAGACAGAGTAACTGACATTAGTGAGTATAGAAATTTACCAGCTGTATCTTAGCAAAAATCTTTGTATGATTATAGATGGATTTGAAAAAGTGAATATAATCTTTTTGCTATTTTCCAATTCTGTGAACTTGAGCAAGTATTAACTTTCCTTGGCTTCTGTTTCATTATCTTAGAATAATACACAACTCATATGATGCTATGCACATGTCAATGCTATGTACATATCAATGTTATGTGTCATCCCCTCCACAGAGTACATGCACAACAAATGGTAGCTACATTATTATTCCTCTACCCCACTCCATATTTTGAATCTGATATTAGACCCTTCTCCTATGTTCACAAGGACATTCATATTCTTCTTAACTCTGGATGAGTTTCTCCTTAATCCCTGAGTTGAGCCCACCTGCATTCCCCTGGAAGAAAGATATTTTATCTATAAAGTGTGTGGGTTCTATTACTAATTAGTATCCTTCCTACTTTTTATTTATTTTTTGTTTTTAAATTACAGGTGACATTCAATATTTTTTATATTAGTTTCAAGTGTACAGCACACGTTAGACATTTATATAGTTTGTGAAGTGATTCCCCTGATTAGTCTAGTACCCACCTGGCACTACATATAGTTATTACAGTGTTAGTCATGGGGATGTAAAGTGTAGCACAGGGAATAGTCAATAATATTCTTCCTACTTTTCAACTGAAATATTGATAAACTTTGTATGGCAAACTATGGGAGAAGTAGTTTTTATTTCTGGAAAGTTAACAATAACAAAACAACAGCAAGAGACATCAAATACGCTTTTGAAGGAAACACCTACAAACTTGAGTCAATTCTAGACATTACTCCAATGATTGATGCTCCACGAACTCTTGGTAATTTGTTGCCACACAGCAGCCTACCCGTCTGTCTCCTTGTACCTGCCCCTAAAGAAAGGAGCGTCTGTGAGAGGGATCCTTTCAGGGACTTCGCTTCAACCTTTGTACTTGCACCTTATGTCTCCCTGTTTGGCCCCAGAAAGTTGGCTGGTCAGCCAATGACGAGTAAGACTCCCCACGGGGGCGGGGGTGGGGGGGTGGGATAGGGAGGACATCTCAAGCCAGGTGCAGTCGAAGGGGACCAACTGTAGAACCCACCGGGCTCATAGAGGTGGGCACAGCTCCCCACCATCCCCCAGCTAAAGAGAGCCTCTGCCTCTGTGGCTGCATTCCTTCCCAAAACCTGCAAGGGAAGTGATTCAATGATGTGCTCTCCATTTATTCATATGTATATAGGTTTTGTCCTTTGGGGAGATGCCTGCAGGCAAGGGTGATTGGCTTGAATCAGTTTCCTATTATACTGTATAGGATTCACAGATCTTGAGATTGACAAGCTTTATCTCCTTTACTTCTCCACCTAAGTAATAAAAGCTAATGCATAGGCCTGATTGGGGTGGCCAGTCCTTGAGGCTGCAGCCCCTTGGCCCTGCACTGGCACTCTATTCATGGCTACTGTCTTTTCTTAACCCTGAGCTGAACTCCTCACTCCCCACAACCCTCATGGTGCAGGATGAGACAGTAATTATTTTCTTACTTTTTCTAGAATCATTGAAGTTAGCATTTTCTAGCCTTAAGCCAATCCTTATCACTATCTGTAGCATACCAGGCTATCCTGAAGTGCCCTTTCATCTCCTTTTCAGACTCTTTGCTGACCTAATCTCCTCATCCCCAGCTGTAATGCCTTTAGGCTGGCTCTGCTGCCCATCACTACCAAAAACATCTGACTTACACGGAAAGGAACTTGCTTTGATGCTCACACATATCCACACCCACCCCAATGACTTAAGGAATTGGCTCCTGAGAAATCCATCAGAGCAAAATAGTATTACTCTCAGCACTGACCACAGCACTTAAGGTATATTCTGATCAGTGCACAAGTATATTATTTCATTTTTCTGCACACTTGGCTAGCAAGATTGAAATTTAAGATCAAATGAGGCCAGAATGGAGGTGGTAGCTAATGCTATGGTAGTAATCATTTTGTAATATATAAATGCATCAGGTCAACACGTTCCATACCTTAAATTTACACAATGTTATATGTCCATTATATCTAAATAATGCTGAGAAAAAAACCAAATGAGCTTTACTCATGTGAAAAATCAATAAAGGAGAAGTCAACCAAGACTGGAATCAAAAGGGCCTGTAGGGGTAGCCCTCACACCCTACCACTCATCGTTGGTTGCACCAAATAAGAAGAGCCCCTGCCTAGCTTGGCCGCAGGGAGATGTTTCCTATTCTACTGCCCCTGCAACAACCCAGCCAATGAAAAGCCACATATTTGAACTTTCAGTTTCATCCAATGGACTCTTTGTTTACAACAGCCCCTCCCAAGTCCATAAAAGAGAGTTTTTCTCCTTTGTTTCTCTGGACTTGACTAGGGTTCCCCATCACACTTCATGTCATGAAATGAAATTTTTTGTTTTTTCTGAATAAACTCATTTTTTGCTGGAGAAATATCTGGCTGTCTATTTGTTTAAGGTGAGTACTCAAGAGCACCATCTGACTGGCTCACATGGAGTTGGTTACGTATTAAAATTTTAGGATCTTTTAAAAATTATTATTAACTATTATTAAGTGATTTTTCTCCAATTCCATGTTTATGAAATTTTTTAACCTAACTACAAGTTTACATTTAGTCTGAATAGAATGAGGGCTTGTATTCCTCAAACATCCTTGTACTGATGCTGTCACAAGACCCCTGATGGAATCTGATCCAACATCCTGGTTTCATCCAAGCTGGCATGCTTTTCCATCCTGTTCGTCAATGGTAAAATTTAAAAGAGGTAGGGAAACAAGAAAAGGTGGCTTTAAAGACTAGGTGAAGAGAAGAAGTAGGAAAGGAAATAAGTTGAGGAAAATAAGGAAAAGGTAAGAGAAAAAAGGAAAGATATTTCTCTGATAATAAAATAAAGCTCCAAAAAAAAAAAAAAAAAAAAAAAAAACTAACTAACTTAAAGATCTTTGTGAAACAAAATACTATTACAAGCAAGATAGCAAAATTCTCAGAGGCTCATCTCAGGTCACAAACAATCCAATTGTGTATGCTGGGTTCATGGGACCGCTGAAGCCCTGATCTCAGCACTGAGCCTTGCAGGAACAATGCTGGTGCGTCAAGTTCTTAGAATGCAGAACTTTCCAGTGTAGAGTTACACAATCAAGCAGTTCAAAATTGGGTCCATTCAACCCAGACCAAGCTCAAGGTAAGAAATAGCAGAACCATTGACTCTTACTTCTCTTGGAGTATAGGAGCGGAATGCAAAGAAAAGTGGAGGTGACTGTAAACAAGACACAACAAGCCTTCCCGAATTCTTAAGATGTCAGAATGTTCTAATTGTGATTATCAGAGTGTGTATATCTCTCAGCCCACATTTCCTAGCAACTTTTGGCAAGGTTAAAGAAATTTCCCCTGGAAATCCCCGACACCAAGGAGCAGTTGCAGCTTGCATTAATGTGGGCCAAGTTGAGACCGCTCAAACACATACACACAAACACACACAACATAGCTGCTGGGAAAGGAGTGACTGAGGTGGAATTGGCATTGGGGGAGGAGCAGGGAAGTCTGCAGGCACAGACATTCATAAAAATCCCCTAATTTTTGTAAACATTTATAAAAACCTCTACTTTCTTGCATTTCAAAAGAAGCTCAATGTAGGGAGAGAACCTATGGAAATGACAGGGGCTCTCCTTTATGCCTTTTCAGAATTTGCAATGGTTGAGGACAGAGAGGTGGGAGACATTCAATATGAACATAATATCAAGTGCCCCCAAGTTCATTAGTCTGTCCAGGCACCGATGTCATTAGCTAACTATTAAGAAACGTGTTGTATCCCAGGGAGTAAATGTCAAGGTCATGGACATTCAGATTTATCAAATGTTCAGGTCAAAGAAACAATGTTCTTGGAGACTTCTTTAAAGGAAACACACTCCATCTGATCTTCCAAATACTGTAAAATATATCAGCTTACAGTTGATACAAGACAATACCTCAAAACTCACCTGTGAGTCAGTCATGAGATTGTTATCTGCTACACAGTTAACTGGTCCTAGTACTACAATAGTTGTGACTCTCCTGAGCACTTATAAAAATTTCGAGGACACTCTCTGGGTGGCGAGCACACAATGTGATATATAGATGATATATTATAGAACTGTACACCTGAAACCTATGTAATTTTACTAACCACAGTCATGCCAATATATTTAATTAAAACAATTAAAATTTCAAGGACACTAAACTGCAGAATTGTAAGCCTTTCTCCTTTTTCTTCAACTGCTAGAAAAATTAGTGATTAAGAACCTGGGCTCAGAAGCCAAACCATCTGAATGTGAATCCCAGTTCTGCCATGTCCTGGTCTTTTGAATTTAGACAAGTTACTTCAGCTTTCTATGCCTTAGTTTCCTCATCTCCCAAATGGTGATGTTAATAGTACCTACCACATAGGGCTACAGTGAGGATAAACTGAACTATTTATAGAAAGTCCTTGGAACAGTGGGTGACATAAAAAGTTGTTGGAAATAGTACTTAATATTATATTATTATAATTATTATCCTCAAAATTTGAATGGCTTTTTGTCCCACTCAGACCAAGTGGATGTGCCATTATTCCCTGTGTTTTAGCCTAATTTCTGCAACCACTTAAGGAATCCAGCCTCTAGAATGCCTCTCTTGCGATCCATGCCTCCCATGTATTCATGCAATATGCATCTCCTCACACATTGAAGTATGATTGGGCCTGTGTGAATAATAGAACGTGGTGGGAAGTGATAGAGGGCGACTTCTGAGGCTAGGTCATGAAAGGCCTTGCAACTTGCATCTGGACTTTTTTTTTTAACTTTCTATCTGGATCCCTGACATGCTATGTAAAAAGTGCAACTATCCTGAAGTCATCATGCTAAAAAGAAGCCCAAGCTAGTCCATGTTAAGAAGCCTCACGGAGGGAAAGAGAGATGATTAGCCAGCCCCTACTGTCACAACCCGTATTTGAGTCCCCACAGATATTCAAGTCATATATATCTGTGTCCCTAAATGTCATGGAGTTATCCTCACACAAATTACAGTTTCACAAGCCAAATATATGATTGCTGTTTGGGGTTGGTTTGCTCTGCAGCAATACACAACCAAAGCACCACTTTCTCTTGTGCCTTTTTTTCTCCTTTGTTTTCTACTTGTAATTGAGGTGGTCTTGTAGATAAAATTCTTTTTTAAGTTGTCTTAAACTCCCCTTGGAGAAAGCATAGCACCTATTAAAAAATAAATAAGTGGAAAAAGAAAGAAATATGTGAATGGATGTTAGGTGTTTGGAATAAGGCCTTTGATCCCCATCTCACCCACACCACACACTCTGTCTCATTCAGCAGTTAATCGAATAATCTTGAAACTGTGTCTTAAATGCTTGATGTCTCTTCTTTGATATGAAATTAGGGACTGTGGCCCACATGTTCAGAGATCCAATAAGAATTAGAGCTAGATTCTCTAGACTTTGTTTTCCTGTGTGCCCTGCTCCATCAGTACCACCTGATGGTCACAAGTGCTTCCCTGAAGCGAATTTTAACTGAAGATTTCAGAAGCAGAAAACAGGTAAGATCTACTCTGTTCATGACGTGCATGTGTCTTCTCAATAACTCCTTTGATATGCTCCCTCAAACTTTCTCTCCCTCCCTGTTTCCTGGATTTGTTATCTCACCTCGGGGGCCAAAACTGTGCTTGCTACTGATGAAGATTTCTGTTCTGTTTTGTTCTGTTCAGGCTTGTTCTCCCTCTATATAATGAGGCTCTGTTCCCTTGACTCCTTCATTTGGCCTGATAGTATCTCAGTTTCACTGGAATCTCTCTGGTTGCCCGTCCATATCCATTCTCAGCCTGTCTCTTTTCTTCTCTAAGCTATGGGAAGCTGTCCTCTATGGGCTGCATCACCCAAGCTCTCTTACCCTATAAACAGAAGCAACATTAGGCTTGGGAAAATGAGAATCTTCACAGGAGTTTCATAATGAAATGTTCCATAGGATGAGCTGAAGGGGGGATGGTCAACCTCATCTACAAATAAGAACAGGGGGCACAAGCTAAAGATTGTGCTTAAAATACAGGTCTTGTCAGGTGGTCTTGCATCTCACTTTGAAATATGATACATGTTGCTTGAGTCATCAGTCAAAATAGACAAAAATATTTTATAAAATCCTGTCATGATTCAAGGAACACACTTATACTGAGGATTTGCTATGTGTAAGACACTGCTATGCTAGAAATACTACTACAATGAATAGGATGCAACCTTTTAAGGATAGTTAAAGGACTCATAACCTGGTGGGGGAAACAGACACATCAATGAGCATCAATACAGTGTGACTAGCCCTCTGTCAGGCAAGTGCAGTGTGCCTTGGCAGGTCTGAGAAGGACCCAACCCACTGAGAAGGAACTGGGTGGAAATTTCCCAGATGATGTGGTGTTTGGTTGAGTTCTAGACAAGTGAAAATTACCCACATGAAAAACTGGAGAGAACAATTCAGAAAAGGAAAAAGAAAGTGAAAAATGTGGAATTGGAAAACACAAACTAAAGAACTGCAAGGAGTACTTTCAGACTGAGGGGAAAATGGAGGGTTGATTGGTGGGACGTAACTGGGAATGGGAAGATATGAAAGTAGAATCTGCAATGGACAGATCATGGATGGTCTTGTATTAAGAACTTTACTTTGGAGATAATGGAAAACAACTGAAGGGATTTAAGCAGGGAGTTTTCATTTTGTAAAGCTTTATCTGAAAAGAAAATGTGGAGTTTCTCTGGGTAACAAGATAGCCAGTTTGAATATAGGAATGAGTGTTTCCCCTGAGGGATACATGAGTCAAAGTTTCATAATTTTTCTGCTTACAACGTAAGTTCTGAATTCCAGCTGTAAGTAACTGGAAAACAAAATTTTAACTTGGGCTCATCTTGAGATAGCTCTTTGTTCCTCAGGTTTATGCTACTGTCCCCAGATCTCCCACCACGCCAATACATCAGGGGGAGGGGAAAGTATGCCTCGATCATTGGTTCCACAGATTTCCAATGTGATAGTCATCTCTACAATGTTGTCATAACATGTTTGGAAGATGGAAGAAATCTTGGCTGGGCTATTTTTGATCTGTTATGACCAGATGTATCACACAGCCATTTCTCTTCAGGGTCTAGCAGCCAGAATGTATGACAAAAATCAGGGTACCTGTTTCCTCTTTTAAGGGACCGCCATCTCGTTTACCTCCCTCCCCCTCTGCTTACCCTCTATGTGAATCTTTCTTTAGACTGGAAGAAACACTTAATGTTTATTTAAGATACTTCAATTTGTGGCAGCCAATATCCTAAATTTCTATTAGAATGTATAGTTGACCCTTGAACAATATGGGGGTTAAGGGGACCAAACCCCACACAGACTAAAATTGGCATATAAATTTTGACTCCCCCAAAACATAACTACCAATAGTCTACTGTTGGCCAGAAGCCTTACCTATAACATAAACAGTTGATTAACATATACTTTGTATATGTGTATATACTGTGTTCTTACATAAAGTCAGTTAGAGAAAATAAAATGTTAGGACCATCATAAGGAAGAGCATATTCAAGATGGCAGAGAACATAAACGCTGTGCTTGCCTGATCCCATGAACACATTAAATTACAACAAAATTATAGAACAATCAACCTGGCGAGCCATCGGAAGTCTAGCTGAACACACATTTTATAACTAAAGATAAAAAGAAGGAGCCGCATCGAGACTGGTAGTGATATGGCAGCGCTCCCTCACTACAAAGGTTTTAGGCCTCACTCACTACAGAAGATTTATGTCCCCTCACTATAGAAATTTTAAGTCTCTTTTTCCCTAGTTTTTTAGCTCCTTAGCCCCTGGTTTTAATCACTCTTCAAATCAGTGTTTTAATCCTAAAGTAAAGATTGTTGCTAGCCTAAATCACAAAGTGTTTCTCATCCCTGCTTCAGATAACTACTTAAAAGCTTGTTAATTGTAATCATTGTAGCCCAACATTCCCCCAAGCCATTCCAGACCTAACTCTTGGATAAACAAACACTATTCCAGAGACCAAATGGATTTTAACACTCCTCCAGGAGTGTTAAATAACGCCTGGGTAAAATTAAGATAAATAGGCTTTGAGCCCCATTTCTGGAGCCAGCACTTTTAATTTATTAACTAATGTCTGTCTCTCCTCCTCTAGGGGCCGTCAGGATATGAATTATGTCCCAGCGAAGCTCCCAGTGCACCCTGACCAAGGAAGAAGGGGCCCTCTTTTTATTTAAGAACAGATAAGGTGACAATTTCATGAATCCCCACTAGGTAGGGATACCTCTTCCCCCTTCTCAACTTGAAGCAGATACAGAAGAAGAGACCTCCTGTCCTTCAACTCCCCACAGAGATTTATAAGGATCACATCTCTTAGGAAAAATAAGGCAGGCAGTTAGAGATAAGATAATGGAGGCTCTGCATTCCTACATGTTCAACACAATCTATGGGGAGCATCGCCTGTAGACCCCTCGAATTCTTCCCTTATCTGCCCATTAGCCACTGTGAGAAAACTAACAGACCATAAATTAGACGGGTCCTGCACAGTAGAGGCCTACAGCGACCTCCATGTCACCCTAGCCTCATTATACCATCATTATAATATCACACATGTGCCCAGTAGTTCATTAATATCATTATAACAGACTGAACTCTGGGAAGGGACACGCACAGTCTAAGAGGGTGAGGTAATGGCCCTTATCGATCACAGATGTCAATCAAGTAGTACCGCATCTGGAGGGGAACAGCCCATCACAGAGAAAAAAATATAAAAGCCCCAGGTTCCCAGGAGGTGCTGCCCTGTGAGCATTGAGCCTTGAGCCCCTTTTGAGCCTTCCCTTTGCTCAGGGCTGCTCCAAATCCTTTGGAGTGTCCTTTTTCTCCTAATAATTCCACCTTGAGCCCTGAGCCCTGAGCTGCTCCTCTTGGTGCTCGGCCCGCTTCTAACTCTTTGGAGTGTACTACCTCTTCTAATACACTTTTTCACCACTTTGCCTCTGTGTCTCTTTCAATTCTTTGTTTGAGACGTCAAGAACCTGGACTTCTCACCAAGGAGAACATACTCTCCGTTAACAGTAGGAGGGGAAGAGATGGAAAACAGGCTGGTCCCACACCCACGTGTGGCGGCTGAAAATTGGGAGAGATACCTCCACCACAGAAGTTCCCCCACGAAGAAGCAAGGGATCCCAGCCCCCCACACCAGGTTCCCCTGCCCAGAGTACTCGTGCCAGGAAGAGGAGCCCCCAAACCTTCTGGCTGTTAAAAACAGTGGGAGATTCCAACCATTTGGGTGGGATGGAAACCTGCAGGGAAATTCAGATATGCTATTAAATGGCCAGTGTAGGCACTCACCCTGGACTCCGGTGGAGGGATGGTAACTCTGGGGATGTTGGAGACATATGGGAAGACACTGAGTTGTGCACTTCAGGGTGAGGACTGGAGGGACAGTCCCCATTTCCCCTGTGTGGTGCCCTGCTATCCTGCAGCCAGCAGGTGGGTCCCATCTTTCCTGTGTTGAGCCCGCCCCGTCCCCCAGCCAATCTGAATCTGATTGGCCTGGTGAGCTCTGCTGCTTCACCCTCCTGACTCACTGAGACCCTGCCTCACCCTCCTGCCGACCCCAAGAGGCTTTATTAGTGGCTGATCCTTATGGCACCCAGTAGGTGGCAGCAGGCCTTGAGGTGTCCTGCATTTTGTGGAGCTACCCCAGACTCCGTACTGGTGGCAGCCATCCTTGGTTTGCAGCGTGGCCTCTCCCATACACTTCCACGTACAGCATAGGCATTAAACCATGGTGGATCATTCCATAGCTCCTACCGGGTACTTCCTGGCCAGTCACAGGCAGCAGCTGACCTGGGCCTGCACTGAAGCCTCTCCCAAGCGGCCCCAGAACCAAGCCAACATACTTGGACTTTAGCTTCAGACCACAGCAGAACACCACCCAATTAGCCCCCCCAAGTGTCACACCCAAAGGGAAATTTCAACAGGGACCAGAGCCCACTGGGGTGAATCTTGCTACATGGAGTAACCCCCCCCCCCCCATAGTAGCCCATGGCTATGGATGTGGCCAAACCCCACAGCCAGGCAGCCTGAAGGTCGATACCGCCCACTGACATGCCAACAACAATCAAGGTTCAACTATAACAACCATACAAAGGACACTCATGGAACATATGGCACATGTGACCAGGGAGACTGTGCCACTGGGCCCCACAGGACCCAGACTACTTAAGGCCACCAGCAAGACTGGGAGACATAGCAGCCCTACCTACTACATAGAGACAAACACAAAGAGACAGCCAAAATGGGAAAACAAAGAAATACATCC
Organism: Rhinolophus sinicus; assembly: GCF_057876585.1. Lineage (NCBI taxonomy): Eukaryota > Metazoa > Chordata > Mammalia > Chiroptera > Rhinolophidae > Rhinolophus > Rhinolophus sinicus. Next base: position 143,938,394 of record NC_142514.1, on the reverse strand, counting down.
CAAATGAAAGAACAGGAGGAAACTTCAGAAAAAGAACTAAACGAAATAGAGATGAGCAGCCCACCAGATACAATGTTTATAAAGATGCTCAAGGAACTTAGTGAGAACTTCAACTAAGAGATAGACAGCATTAAAAAAAGACATAGAAACCATAAAAATGAACCAGTCAGAAATGAAAAATACAAGAAGGAATCACCAGCAGACTAGATGCCTTGGTTCATTTGATGGAAAGTCACCCATAAAGATGGCAGTGCCAGTGGAACCACTCTTCCTGAAGCTCTGGATTACATCCTGCCACCAACTCATCCAACTGACAAATGTTTGTGTCTGCCCCTCCAGATGTCTGCAAAATTGTATTGGTACTGTGCCTGTGGGCCGAGTGGAGGCTGGTGTTCTCAAACCCAGAGTGGTGGTTACTTTTGCTTCAGTCAATGTTACAACTCAAGTAAGATCTGTTGAAATGCACCATGAAGCTTTCCTGGGGACAATGTGGGCTTCAATGTCAATGTGATCACTGTACACCTGAAGCTGAAGATGAATAATATTGTACATCAACTGTAATTTAACATATATATATATATATATATAGTCACGGGATATGGAGTATAGCATAGGGAATAGAGTCAATGGAATTATAATAGATATGTACGATGTCAGAGGGGCAATAGATTGGGGAGAGGGGTTATCACTTTGTGAGGGGTGAGCTGTCTAGTGCATTGTTTTTTACACCTGATCTAATTTTTTAAAGAGAAAAAAAAAAAATTATGAAAACTACAGGGAAAAAAGTGTGTGTCTGGCAAAGATGTTCATCATGATAATGTGACTGCTGACAGCAAAAATGACCCACCAATGGAAGCAGCTGGCTTCATGGCTCAGGTGATTATCCTGAACCATCTAGGCTAAATCAGTGCCAGGTACACACCTGTGCTTTGTTGTCACAGCGCTTACTTACATTGCTTGCAAATTTGCTGAGCTGAAGGAGAGCGTGATCGTCAATCTGGGAAAAAGCTGCAAGATGGCCTGAAAGTTTTGAAATCTGGCAATGCTGCCATCGTTGACATGGTTCCTGGCAACCCCATCTGTATCGAGTGATTCTCTGACTACTTTCCTCTGGGCCCTTTCACTGTCCGTGACATGAAACAGACATTTGTGGGTGTCACAAAGCAGTGGACAGGAAGGCAGCTGGAGCTGGCAAGGTCACCGACACTGCCCAGAAAGCTCAGAAGGCTAAATGAATATTGTCCCCAATACCGGCCACCGCAGTCTTAATCAGTTGTGGAAAAACAGTCTCAGAACTGTTTGTCTCAATTGGCTATTTAAGTTGACTAGTAAAAAACTGTTTAATGATTACAATACATTGTAAAATCTTCAGAAGGAAAGGAGAATGTTTTGTGGACATTTTATTTTTTGTGTTGCAGTTTTTAAATTACTGAATTTTAAAATCAGTGTGTTTTTTTAAGGGGTCAACTTGACCAAAAATCTGTCACAGATTTTTAAGACCACTAAATTAATGAGAAAATAAATAAATAAACAAACAAACAAACAGGGTGGCTGAATGGATAAGAAAACAAAACCCTTACATATGCTGCCTACAAGACACACTTCAGATTGAAAGACATACACAGACTAAAAGTAAAGGGATGAAAGAAGTTATTAAAAATAAAAAGCTGGGGTAGCAATATTATACAGGACAAAATACACTTTAAAACAAAGACTATAACAACAGAGAAAGAAGGACTCAGTAATCCCACTTCTGGGTAAAATTTATCCAAAGAAATCCAAATGCTACTTCAAAGGAACATGTGAATTCATATGCTAATTGCAGCATTGTTTACAATGGCCAAGATGTGGAGGCAGCCTGGGTGTCTGTTGCTGGAAGAATGGATTAAGAGGAGGTGGTACATATATACAATGGAATATTGCTTGCCAGGAAAGGGAATGGGTTCTTGTCATCTGCGGAGGCATGGATGGACCTGGAAGTATTGTGCTGAGACGAGTGTGTCGGACAGTGAAAGACAGATGCAGTATGATTTCACTTATATTTGGAATTTAAAAAACAAAATAAACAAAACAGAAACAGACTCATAGACACAAAGAACATTTTGATGGTTGCCATATGGGAGGGGTATTGAAGAGTTGGGTGAAAAGGGGGAAGGGATTAAGAAGTACAAATTGGTTTTTACAAAGTCATGGGGATACAGGGTATAGCATAAGGATTACAGTCAATAATATTGTAATAACTATGTAAGGTGTCAGATGGGTACTAGATTTATCGAGTTGATAGATGGGAGGGGCGTTGGAGGGTAGGGTGAAAAAGGTGAAGGCATTAAGAAGTACAAATTGGTAGTTACAAAATAATCATGGGGTTGTAAAGTAAAGCATAGGGAAGATAGTCAATAATATGGTAATAACTACAGATAGTGCCAGGTGGATACTAGACTAGTCAGGGGTATCACTTCTTAAATTATATAAATGTCTAACCATAAGCTGTACATCTGAAATTAACATAAAATAATATTGAATGTCAACTGCAACTAAAAAATTAGAAGGGGGAAATGTGAAGGGCAATAAGAGGTCCAATTATGCAGGGGTGGGGGAAAGTGAAGGGCAATAAGAGGTCCAAACTTCCAGGTATAAAACAAATAAGTTATAGGGATGTAATGCACAGCATAGGGAATATAGCCAATAATAGCCTGGTACGTTGTCAGATGCTTGCTGGACTTATCGTGGTGATCACTTCTTTAGGTATATAAATGTTGAACAACTATTGTGTATAAGTGAAACTAATATAATATTGTATGCTAATTATCTTTTTGTAAAGATTTTTAAAAAAACTTTTGTTTATTTTAAGTGTGCATTTTCCAGGACCCATCAGTTCCAAGTCAAGTAGTTTCAATCTAGTTGTGGAGGGAGCAGCGCACCAGGGCTCATGCAGGAATTGAACCGGCCACCTTGTAAAGAGCACTGCGCTCTAACCAACTGAGCTAACCGGCTGCCACACTATATTCTTGTAAAAATCTTTTTAAAAATCACAAGGAAGAGAAAATACATCTACAGTATTTATTGAAATAAAATCCATATACAAGTGGATCCAGGCAGTTCAAACTTGTGATGTTCAAGGGTCAACTGTGTATTTTTTGTCCTGTTTCATGATTTCCTTTGGACTGCTATTCATAGAAGCAATAATGCCTTTGAATGGAGGTAAGAAATGGATTGGAAGGAAATACCTGGAGGAAATGAGTTAACATCTCAAACTTATTAAAACCCACGCTCAGTGCAAGAACTGCCAGGAAAACTGGCCAGGGACCTTCCAGCCCTGTGGGGATTCGGCCACAGGGATCCAGTGCTGCTGGGAACTGAAGAGTGAATAGATGGGTACAGGATGACTTCAGAACCTGGCAGGAAGAAAAGGACTGCTCGAATCCAGGGCGGCACTGCGTCTCTCGGTCTCCAGAGAAGTAGAGCCCTGGCAGTGCCGGTCAGGTTCTCCTTGCTGGGCAGTGGAAGGCAGTAGCATCTGCTGGCACTGGGCCCTTTCACGGCAGGTCTGTAGGGCAGGCTGCTGCTAAGCAAGTGTGCAATCACTTCTTCCCAGCCAAAAGCCTACGATGCTGCACTTGTAGTGAACAGCTTTGTCCGCTGATATACACAGTCACTGATCAAGGTTACTGAGCCAGACTTGCTCCTGGTGTCCACTGTCTCAAGGATGCAGAGACATCATCACTGCCCAAAGAATGAAACTAATTTTCTTTTTAACCCTCAGCTAAGGAATGGTGTAGGTTTTCTTTTAAGCTCTCAAACCCAGAAAGATACTCCCCGTCTGAGGATAAAGCTGCTACTCCCCTGATATGTACTGTTCTTCACAAGGACAACATCAACAGCTTCAAGGTGAACTTCTGACATCTCTCTCCCACTCCAGGGACCCTTAAGTAGGTCTCCCCATTATAAGAAAAATAATAGCTAACCTTCGTCGAACACTAATTAAGGGCCAAACACAATGCTATGTTATTTACATGATTATTTTATTTAATTTTCAAAGCAACTCTAGGGTATAAGTACTGCTATTATTCCCATTTCACAAATGAGAAGACAAAGACTTTAAATAGCTAAGTCATGTGTCCTAATTCAAGTGATTACACAGGGTTTTTAACTTAGATCAGTCTGAATCCAATCCATACTCTGTCACTAGCTAGATGGTGAAGAGCTTAAATCCTCCAAAATTGCACTTGATTCAATAAATAAAGAGATGCTGTTGACAAAGTTTGAAATCAAGGATGAAATAACACCTCTAGCCTTTCCTAGCCCCCACCTCCCTCTCAGCAGCCTGTGAGTAGGTGTGGACAGCTAGTATCACCACACCCACATTACTCAATAACATTAAAACAATCGAACTAGTTTTCTAGAGGTACAGATTGGCTCCAGAAATACAGGCAGATAGCCGTCTTCCACAGCAACCTTCCATCCCCTGGTCTGACTGCACCTGAAGAAGACCTAGGATTCGTATTGGTGAGTATGCTCTTCCCTCAGGGGCTCACGGTGGAGTTAGCTTCCCTTTTCCCCATGTGGGAGAAGGCAGCGCATGTGATTTAGAATCTGGGAGGCCCCAGGCCTCTTTTTCTCTTGTAGTACATGAGAAAGTCTTCATGCTACTTGTCTTTGCTCTCCTTTTTCCGTCCATTCCCGTCCCTTACCTTTCCTTCCCTCCTTTCTCTTCCATTGCTCTCTCTCTCTCTCTCTCTCTCTCTCTCTCTCTCTCTCTCCCTCTCTCTCTCTCTCTCTCAGCGTAATCATTTTCTATTGCTCTGTTTTGATTTTTCTCTGCCTTGCTCATGCCACTCTTTGCTTTGTGTCTCTGTCTTTGTCTTACACTTTGGTAAGGTCCTGCTTTAAGTACGTGGTTCAGGTCTCTGTTCAAATTTAGGAACCCGGAGAGAGAGTCCTCATCAGGGACTCCAAGGCTGAACTGTGTCTCGTAATATGAACACACCAAAGACCAAAGTACAACTGCAACTTGGGTCAGCCTGAACTCAGTGGGGGCTAGTCAGCGGAGGTCTTTGGACAGGCTCAGAGACTGGGTTGGACTCAGGGCTCAGCCACTAACATGTTGCATAAAACAAGCTAATCACAGACTACCTCTAGTCCTAGGTTTCTTATCTGTGAAATGGAAGGTGGGCTAGACAGCCCCTCGGGTAATTTCCCATGAAAGTCAAAATCTCCCATAGATTGTGTAAGAACTCTTCTATCAACTCACTGAAGCCGGGGCCCATTTTTGGCTGTCTTTTTCACTGGATCTGGGCAAAACTGGCTACTGTTCCCATTATGTTCACCACATCCTCTACCTTATCTATTTTTGTCCTAAAACACATAAGCAAATCAAGCCTGTGCCCCGGTCCTCCAACCAACACAGAGCACTTGAGAAATGGGATTTCTGTCTTACTAGTCTCTGAATCTGCAACCTTCAGTGCCTGGTATATACCAGATGCTTAAAATCAGCTTTTTATACATGTTGAATGAATGAGTGACTGAATGAATGGCAATAATTGCTGTATCCTCTGGGCTCCAATATCACACTATAAAATAATTGCATTCAAGCTTAATCACATTCATGCCATGAAAATGTCTGCCATTTTGATAAATCTCTTAAGGACAGGAAAGGTATCCCATTTCTCTTTTAGTCTCTATCATCTGCCACAGAACTATAAAATATGCTCAATAAATGCTTATTTAAAAAAATAAAATAGTGAATATTGCTCCTTGGCAGAGCCTATCCAGGGCACCTCACAGCCTGGGAAACTAAGGTGGTGATGGTGGGGGGAAGGGGTCAGAGAAGAATCTATTTGCCACCAGTATGAACATTAAATACAGTGGTATTTTAATATTTAATAGCTGATAAGATTATCTCACAGCCTAACAGCTGAATATCAGCCCTGCATAAATAGGACACTTGGCCTACTAGTCTTCTCTCTTAACATATTTTTCCTGAGTGAGTTCATCTGTTTTTTATGGTTTTGACTGTTATCTACATGCTGATGATCCCTTAATCTAAATCTTCACCTCAGACAAGTTTCTGAAATGCAGGACTGTGTAACCAGCTTACAGCAGGCATCTCCACCAGGATGCTGATATGGGAGTTAAGGGCAGTGGTTCTAGAACCAGGCTTCATAGAACCTTGAACAAGTTACACCTCTGATTCATCATCTATAAAATACTGATGTAATAGTATTACCTCCTATGGTTGTTACAAGTAATAAATTAAACAATACATATAAATTACTAAGAAGAGTGTGTGGAAAATACAAAGCAATCATGTTAACCATTGTATTAATATCAAACTCATTGTATCAAAATACCCCCAACTCTGCCCTATACCTTACAGTTTCCCATCTCAGTAAATTATTCAATTAAGTCTAAACCTAGGAATCACCTCCAAGACCTCCATTGCCACAAAAAATAAAAATAAAAAATCCTGCTATTTTAAACCTTAGTAGGTTTGGATTCTATATCTTTTCCTCTGTCCCTCCTAACTGTTAGGCATGGCTGGAGAAATGAGTCTCGGGAGACCAAAATTGGTCTATTAGAATTTATTTGGCATATTGAGCTGCAGGAGGTCAGGCTAGAAAAGATCATAAAAAAGGGGTGTTGAGTTTTATAAGAGGGGGTAAATGAGGTGGTTCCCCCTTCAGTACTTCACAGGGCTTTCGTTACATTGTGTCTAGCAACCAAGGGTTTCTGGGCATGACCAAGCCCTCCAGCTTCACACCCTGGCCCCCAGGCCCCCGTCCTGATCGCCCAAGCTCACCCAGGCCCACTGATCACAAGCCCCTAGGAGACAAAGTACAAAGCAAGACATGAAAGATGGTTTCTACATTCCAGATGGCTTCTCCAGACCTAAGGCAAACACAAGCCGGCAGGTACAAGGTACAAAGCAAACAAGATGGCTTTTAGGATAAGAAGGTTCCTGTTCCCGGCCTAAATATGACCTAACACTAACACAATTCTACCTCTCCTACCTCTGCCCCTCATCATCTTCTAGTTGGATCAAAATTTTAGTGTTCTCTTTCTCTTTCTCTCTCTCTCTCTCTCTGTCTGTCTCTCTCTCTCTCTCTTCCCCCCCACCCCACATCCTCTCCCTTCCAATTTTTTCTTTCCCCCTATGATAGACTGAATAATGCCTCTTCCCAAAATATATCCATGTCCTAATTCCTGGAACCTGTGAATTTTGCCTTATATGGCAAAAGGTACTTGGCAATAATGGTGATTAAGGATTTGGGGATGGGGAGATTATCCTGAATTAGCCAAGAAGGCCCTAAATGTAATCACATAGGGAGAGGCATAGTTTTCACTACAGAAGAGGAGAAAATAATGTGACCATAGAAATAGAAACTGGAATGATGAGGCCACAAGCCACGGAGTGCTGGCAGAAGGTACAAGAGGTAAGGAACAGATTTCCCCTGGAGCAGGTTCCAGAAGGACCAGACCTGCTAGCAACAAAATTTTAGCACCATAAGACCCATTGCAAACTTCTGGTCTCCAAAACTACATGACAATAAATTTTTGCTGCTTTAAGTACTAAGTTTATGTTTTTTGTTTTTTTTATAGCAGCAATGGGAAGCAAATATAATCTCCTTCATCAAAAATGTCTTCGTCCCTACTGTATCATTCCTATCAAATGAGTTGACATTATCAATACCTAAAACAAACACATACACTAAACTTCTGTAAACACATGGTCCATTCCTCTGATAGTCCCTTTTCTCTATTATATGAAGAGCAAAAAATATTAAAATATTACATTGACTCCACCTCTTCATCATAAATTATCTCTTTACCAATTTCTATTGGGCTTTTTCCCCCACCCATGGGAAGGGCTTTTATCAAGGTCATCAATGACTTTAATCTTAGAAGAGAAATGATCAGTTTTCTATGCTTATCCTCCGAACCTATCAGAAGCATTTAACATGGTTAACCACACCTTTTTTGACACACTTCCTTCTCCAGGCTTCAGGGATCTCAAATGTGTCTCAGCCCTCATCTCCTCCTCCCTGGATGTTTCTTTTTAGTCTTACTTACCTCTCTTCTAAATGTTGGGATGTTGCTTGCCTCCAGGGCAACTCTATTTATACTTTCTCCCTAACCAAGCTTAATAGTCCCATGCATTTAAGTCTCTAATCAATGCCCCACTTTAGCTTACTTACCACCTCCATTTACCTACCTAATTAGTATTACTAATTAAATATGACCTTCAGTCAATTTCATGAAATAAACTTTCACCATCTCAGAGCATGACAGCCTCACCAACCCACTTGCTCAGGTCAAAATCCTAGAAATCATCTATATTAATTTTAATCACTCCACAACAAATTAGCATAAAACTTAGCAGCTTAAAACAACACCAGTTTATTATTTTACAGTTTCTGTGGGTCAGGAGTTCAGGTTTAAGTTAGCTAGGTCTTTTGCTCAAGATCTCAAAAGGCTGCAATCAGAGTGTCGGCCATCCTGCAGTTCTCATCTGGGGCTCAGGGTCCTGTTCCAACTTCATTTTGGTTGTTAGCAGAATTCAACTTCTTACAGATGTAGGACTGAGGTCCCCATTTTCTTACTGGCTATTATCAGCCCTCGGTCCCTAGGTATATGGCCCACACAGGCAGTTTGCCACAAGCTCCCTTCCAGACCAGCAGGAACACACATGCTGCTGCTTCGTGTGTCTTTTAAGAGCTTACCTGATTAACTCAGGCCCATCCATGATATCCTCCCTTTTGCCACATAAGATAACGTAAACACAAAAGTGATATTCCATCACATTTACAGGTTCTGCCCACACTAAAGGGAAAAGGATTACACAGGGCATGTATACCGGAAGGGGGTGTGGTGGGAATCTGAGACTCCTGCCTACTATGTATCATCCTTGAGTTTTCACTTTCCTTCACAACCATAATGAATCTCTCAATAACCCCAGTTGGGATTATGCCTAGGAGATAAACCCTGAATATGACCAATGCTCATTATCTTTCGTGCTAAAACCTTAGTCCCAGTCACCATCTTCTTGAGACCATTCTAACAGTGTCTTAACAGTTACCACTGCCTCCTTCCTGGTAAGTCCTATTCTCCATCCTCATCCAGGAGACACAGTGATCTTCCTAAAGTTCAACCAGATAACGTCATTCCCTTGTTTAAAATGTTAAAATGCTGTAAGTGCTTTTTTGTTAGAAAACAAATGAGATAAAATGTGCCAAGTAACCTGCCCAGGATGTAAATGATGCTCAATATATATTGGTGGCCATTTAATTAATAGTGTTTTCTAACAAAGGAAAATAATTGAAGTCCAAAGATAAGTATAATAACAAGACAAAACAGAAGGGTCACAAGAGTTGTGAGAGTTGAAAGTTAGGTAGCATAACATCTTTTAGGGAAAACCAAAACTGACCTTGGAAAGGAAATGGTATTTTATAGTAACTTCAAGAATAGGCAGCATTTTGATGGAGAGAGATGAGACAGCATGGTGAAGACAATGGTATTGCTTATATGGTGGTGATGATAATGGCATTAGCCTCAAATACTTGCATACCTAGAAAAGTTATTTTTCAGGATAGCGCAAAGTACTGACTAAAAGGAGTGAGAAGCATAGGAAAAGGGTGAGGATTGTATAGTTATAAAGGAATCAGAAAGGTGATTTTCCATACTACTTTTATTTGTCCCAATTTTCATATGCAAATTGAATCTCCTAAAATACCTCCCAATCCACCCAATACACACAAGTAATGGAAGCATAAATGTCTTCAACTCTCTTTTAAACTTTCCTTCACTGTCACTGCCCATAATGCACTTACTTTTTTTTATAACTCTGAAAAACAACACATCTACCTTTACCTTCCTGCTTTCAGCATAACACAAACCTCCATAAGACCTCTTTCCCCTCCAATTCCCCAAAAACAGACATCATCTAATAGAGAATCTTGGGAATTCAAGGTCTAGCAGTGAAGCAAAATTGTGGGGAGTGGGATGGCAAGTAGCCCCAAAGCTGTAAGGAATATCCTATATGTAAGAATAGCTATTGCCAGCACATATTTGGGGACTCAAGGTTCTTTGGGGTTTTTTTCGTTTTTTTTTTTTCAAGAAGACAGTCTCTGATCACCCCTCTACTTCTTTCTCTCACTTTCCTCGAACCATTTGCCTCATATCTGCTTCCCACGATTCCTGGGATTATCCATAACCATCTCTCCATTTCAGGTCAGTAACTAGAGGGTCATCAGTTTCCCGTCTTGAGCTGCACAGGATGGAAAGCAATTTGAAGACACTTGTTCTTAACATCCTTGAGAACCTTTTAGATGAGGATTTGGTAAAGTTCAAGTTCCAACTCACAAACATATCTCTTGCCGAGGGATACAACTACATTCCTCGGGGCACTCTCGAACAAGCACCCCGAGTGAGGCTTGCTGACCTACTGATACAGTACTATGGGGAAGAATACGCCAAGACTGTGACTCAGGAGGTCCTGAAAGCCATAGACCAGCGCAACCTAGCAGAGAAGCTCTGTCAGTCAGTGGGGAAATGTGAGTCCACACCTGACCTACCCCTCTCTTTGCTGAACATGGCTCAAGACTTTCCGTGAAATCTTCATAGGTTAATTAATTCAATATACACATTAACAATATGAAATATAAAAAGAACTGTGTGTCATGGTGCTTTTAAAAATTATTTGTTGAGCTAAAATTCACATCTAAAATTCCAACATAATTCCTACCTCTCAGCCATGCCTGAGTTCGATTCTGATGCTTGTTCTGTCTCTTCAAAATGTGCTTTTTGTTGTTCACGATGCCTTGTAACTTGTTGAAGCTGTACCTGTACTGGGTAAAAGAAACTGAAGTAAATAGGCTTTTAGCGTGAGGTTTAATATTTATCTGGCTAGGAGTTAGGCTGTGCTTACTGTTTGCTGTAGCTGTGGTGTCAGAGGCTAAAATTTCCTCTGGTGTCCTTGCTTTTGTTCCCCAATGTCTTTGGGTTTCTATCTGAGATATGCAATTCTTTCCATTGTATTCCCTTGTTACTGTACAGGAACCCTATTGATGTGGGGGTAAAGTAGGGAGAGGGGAAGTATTCTACAGTCCAATGATTAGGTCTCAGTCATTTAGTGAGCCTGTGCCACTGGGCTGTGACCTTCGTAGTCTTACCTCCCCCCCATTATTCAAGGCCCAGCTGAAGTGTTACTTCAGGAAGCCATTCCTTCCACCTCTACTGAAAGTACTAGCCTTTTCATCTAAGTTCACTGAGTGTGTTGTTCCCTTCAGTTTTTACTTATCATGTTTTTTTAAACTGTCAAATTAATATGTGCTCTATAGACATTGAGTAGAATTTGAAAGAAAAGAAAAAGCATTAGTCATGACCTCACCAACAGACTCACACAACAAACAATGTGACATATGGTATCACACTCTGTATGATAAAGTTTTCTTCACCTAGATTGTACTCTATGTATAGTTTTATACCATTAGTAGAGTTTTTTGGTTTAAAACAGATAAAAAGCATTTCCCATAGTATTAAACAATAATTCTTAAGTACTGTTTTAAATGACTACATATTTTCCCATCCTGCTGGTGTTCTATAAGAAATTTTGCCAAAAGGCCATTTCAGACATTCTGGTGTTTCCAAAATAACATTATGCATAATGTTTGAAAAGTATCTTCATGATAGATCTTGGTGTTCATTTCATTTCATTCCCTTAAATTTCTAAAATTGAAATGAGTCAAGTAATATTCTACAACTACTGTATTAACATAGTCAGATACAGTGTGAGTCCTCTTACTACACTCTCAGCAACATGAAATATACTAATTTTTACAGTTTAATTCATGGGGGAGAGTTTTATCACTCTAAAAATATTTTTAAATATATACTTTCAATTTTTTAACAAAATTATTCATGAATATAGTTAAAAAGTAAAGCATACAAAACATTATCTTGACCCTTTTCTCACAAAATAACCCCTCTCAACTCAATTTTTCTTTTGGTGATGACTGCCATATTTCTAAATAGCATGCTTTTGCGACATTTCCATGGGTTTGTAAATATTATGTCCATTAGTTTATCAATATCAACATCATTATCAGTATAATTCATTGCTTTCCTGCAATAATAGGCAAGCCTCTTGCTCAATTATGTCACCTCTGGCTTCCCCCATCACTCTCTTTCCAAAAGATTTACCACAGTATTTTTATATACAGGTACATTGCCATTTTATTTTTTACACTTTTTTATATATATATAATTTTATTAGTTTCAGGTGCACAAGACAAAGCAATACTTAGACGTTTATCATTTATATCCCCCACACTGTGTGAACCCCCCTCCCCTATCCACTATCCCTCTCACTATTTTTTACACTTTTTAATTTGATCTATTATAGAAGCAGTATCTCGAAACTCCCACAAATATTTTTACTTTTATTTTCACATGGTCAAAGTTGAAATATTTTACTTTCTGTCTTAGAACTATGATGAAAATCTTTCAACTTTTATTTATAGTTTATTTCTAAAAGTTGAAATCAATCATTTACACTATTATACATACGTAAATTTTAGTCATAACAAAATCAAGTAGAGTTCAATTGTTATACTTTATTTTGTTTTTGCTTTCATGAAAATCTTTCATTACCATATATATATTTATTTTGCATTGTGCATCTTCATCACATACTTATGTCCTTCCAATATCTAACATATCCTATCAAGTTAATGGAGTCCTCTATTCCCCCATTTATTTCTTAGACAATTTCCTTCTGGAGCCTTCCTAAGAAAGGGTATATGGATGGCAAACTTCCTAGGTTGTTACATTCTGAAAATAACTTTAGTGTCTTCTCAAACTTGAAGGGAACTGGACTTGATTTAGGGTTCAGTGTTGAAAATCTTTTTTAGCTCATTATTTTTGAAAAAAATACCTAATTGTCTTCTGTTACTGATGATGAGTCTGATGCCAACCTGATTACCATTCTTTTGTGACTGGTCTGTTGACCACCTCACCCCTTTCCCCAGATGATATTAGTGTCTTGTGTTTGTTGTTCTAAAATGTGTAGTGAGATAGAGGACTTTTGTTCCTATTTCTTATGCTGGAAATGTCACAGGCCTTTTTATCATGAAGACTAGTGTCCTTTAGTTCTAACACTACTTCTGATGATGAAGTTTCACAGTCCTAGCAACAGACTGGTCTCCTTAGCTACAAAATATGCCCACAAACCTGTTCATTCTGACCCTCCAACCTCAGTTATTAGCTGGATGCTAATCTCATCAGCCTTACTCTCTCATGTTGTTCCAAGGGTTGATTATGAGATGAACTATCAGGAATGGTGAAGTAGGGTATTCAGGAATAATCTCTGAACAGCTAGAAATATGATAAACAGTGTGCTCAATATTTGGGAGTGATATGAAATAAACATTTGACTGCTTTGAATCACTTCTAACAACAAAAAATGTCATCCTCAGGGAAGTCGCTTTTGTGAAAGTTGTTTACAGTTTTATTTGGATTTTCTTTCTCCACAAATTTGAAAATATGGAGATGGAGAGAAACAATTATTGAGAGCCATCACATCCCTCTCCACTCTCACCATACCCCCGAATCAATGTGCTAGATTTCTGTATAAATAGAAACCTGTTTATCAGCAATACCCCAGTTATCGTGCCCCTTATTTCATCACTATTCTTTTCATTTCATTTTTGTACCCCATACCTCAGCCCATGAGACAATTACTCTTATTTCCTGATCATTTCTATAACATAAAATACCTGTATCTTTTCTTGGGTCACACGTGGGAAATAGACACTAATGTTGAACTTATTGATGTTAAACTCTTGGCACCAAACCAGTAGCTTCAGGTAGAGAAGGGGCTAAGCCTCAGCAACAATGCAATTCTGACTCCATATTTTAATAATCATGAGAATAATATACATTATTTTCCCTCCAAAGCTGGATCTTCCACTGATAAAGGTGAAAAAAATAGAAAGAGGAAGACAGAGAATAAAGCAGGACTAGATGAAGATAAACAGCAACCACCAATGAAACAGGTTTGTAATTGCCCCTGGGGTAGATATATCTGCCCTGGAACAGAGTGGAGTGTCCAGGCCACAGATGCTCAACCTCTCAGAGGCTTACTGGCTTCTATATCCTAGGGTATAGCACGGTCATTCCATGTTTAAACCGACGAGACTGCAAGATGAACAAGAAGATCCCAGAGGCCAGGCTACGACTCCTGTCACTCCTGTCTGACCACAGGCATATTGCTCAATTTTTATGAGACATTCTTCTCCAAAATGGAAATAATAATAGTAATGGTGGGCATCATGAAATAGATATTTACTAAGTATAGACCAGTTCATTTCCCTGTCAGTTTTCTTCATTAGCTTCTTTTTCTGCTTGCCTACACTAGATTATTTTCTGTTTCCTGTACATACCCAACTTTCAGACATCTTTGCCTTGGCTTTTCTGTTCTCATTATATAGAATACCCCCACCCATCTCCTCTTTTGCCTGAGAAAATCCTATTCATTCAGTAATATCGCATGTGCAAAGTGATAAACACAATATCTCCCTTGTAGTAGTTTCCTTTCTATTTCTTTTTAAATTAAATTCTCCTCCTATCTCCCTTCCATGAATATGTTACATCAGTTTGGTAAAGTCTTTCCTCACTTTGCCTCCCAAGAAGATCAAATCACTTCTTCAAACATGTTGCCAATGCATATCGAACTTGCCACCATTTATTTATGTCTTGCAGTATAGTACAGTATAATCAACTACTTACTTATTTATATGTCTCTCGTAGTTAAGTTTTAAGCTCATCAGTGTGGGAGTCTGTATTATACTTCATCTCTTACTCAGCCCATTACCTAGAACATAGAAGGACTCAATTTAATTTTGGAAAACTACTGAATATATTCACAAATGCATAATGTAAACTGAAGTTTCTTTGTCCTAGAGAGATAACAGTCATTATCATTGTTTCTGGTTCTTTCTAGAAATTAAAATATTTCTTTAACAAAAAGAAAACACCCAATGAATCTGCTTCTCGTCCCAAAGATCCACCATCAAGGAATAATGAGAAATATCAACACTTTCTTGACTTCATCAGGCGGATTAATCTGGAAATTTATTATCCCAAGAAGATGACCAAAGTCAATACTCTTTTGATAAACAAGACCTCCCTCCACGGCACTCAACCAAGAACTGAAGGGGAGCTACCATTTTGTTTTCTAGAGAAACTTTTGGTATTAGATTATCATTTCCGATACCTAATTTACAGAGGCAATATAGATACAGTATCTACTGTGTCTCAGATACAGAGAACCACAGACCTAGAAAGAACATTTGAGGAATTTTTCATTATCAAGAAAACACAATCAACTACAAAACAAACTTGCATCCACCCAATGGACATACAAATGGCAATTTTTCACTGTGCAGATGACTTTACAAGACAGTATGTTTTAACAAAACTTTCCATTTGTCAATTTGCTCTCCCACTTTTGGTGCCAAATCCTTATGATTCCTCCATTGAATTTCCTCTTTGGTCTCTCAAGCAAATCAGGAGAAGCTGGAGAGAGGTGACAAAAATAGGATGGGAGAAAAAAATTAAGAATTATAATAACCAGCTGATCAGCTGGCAACCTACACACATTGTATCTTTCATAAGAGTTGGAAATTATGTCTCTACTTCCAAATCACAGATTTTGAATTCACTCCTGAGTAAAGGCAAACATGACCATTTTTTCTACCATCATTCTAGGGAAGACAATAATAGATGTCTATTGATAGAAGGTATGGTGGAAATCTGCTGGTTCTGCCCTGGTGGAAGAGCTGAGGACAGATTTGAAAACTGTATTGCCTTCACCAATCTCCATGGAAATGCTGAAGTACACGAGAAGCAAGTTAGGTTTCTCCAAGAGGTATCCTCAATCACTATCATCCTCTTGTCAACTTCGGATTTTGACGAAAGGAATAGTTCCCTTCTACTTAAACTTTGGAATTCACCCAAACCTCTCATCTGTTTATTTGAAAATGTAGAAAATATTATGGATGAGCATTCTGCTCACAAAGTGAGAATTGGGATCAAGAACTTAAATAAGATAGAATTAGCTGATAAAATCACTACTACAATAACACAGTTGCTGAAGAAGTCAGCATCTCCTTCCACTTTGAGTAACTGGGCCAACATTGCTAGGAAGTATGAATTTATTATTGATGAGGATCAAACAAACTGCCAAGAAGCAAGGAAAAAATTAGACATCCTTATGGACATCTTGAGAAAAGTGAAATTATCTGAGATAAAGGAAAATTTACTACCTCTTCAGGGAGGGCTATGGCATGATTGGTGTAAGAAGGACAAGGAACTCCATCAGCTGAGAGAAAAAGGAAACAGGAGCATTGAAGAATACAAGAATGAGATTGAGAATGAAAAGCAGAAAATACGCTGTGGACAGTATCACAAAGTTATTAACCTTAGTGACCTGATGAAGTCTCTGGTTGAAGGTCTTCAATCACACCCAGAGACCCACACAGAGCTCTACTTTCTGCAGGGGCTGAGTTTGTTAATGGACCAACTAACCACCAGGGAGTTAGAAAAAGCACACCAGAGGCACAGTTCCCTCTTGGCTCAGGTGCGAACAGAGAAGCAGAAGCAGTCAAAGAGAGACTCCCTCAGACACTGGGAGGCTGACCTACAAGCTGTTTCCAAAGAGATCAGTGACGCCACCCTGGGAGCTGAGCATCTCCTGAGAGAGGTGGGCCAGATCTATGAGGCTCTAGAAGAAGCTTCCTCCCAAACAAATACACTATTTCTCTCCCTTCCCCAAATGGCTGCTGATCTGATGATATCTGGTGTGCCCATTGAGCTGATGGATGGAGATACATCTTATGTGCCCCTGAAGTGGGTGGCAGCTGTTTTGGACAAGATCTCTGAGAAACTGGGAGACAAACGGGTGTTTGTTCTCTCTGTTCTTGGCCTGCAGAACACAGGGAAGTCCACTCTGTTGAATGCAATGTTTGGGCTGCAGTTCAGCTTCCGTGCTGGGAGGTATACCCGGGGGGCCTACATGCAGCTCGTGAAAGTGGAAGAGATGCTCAGGGAACAGTTGGGCTTTGATTTTGTGCTTGTTGTGGACACAGAAGGACTTCGGGCCTCAGAGCTCATTAACAAAGCACAGAATGAGGAAAATGAGTTGGCATCCTTTGTCATTGGGCTCGGAAACTTAACTCTAATCAATATTTTGGGTAAAGATCTATCAGAAATACAAGATATTCTGCAAATAGCCATTCATGCCTTTCTCAGGATGAAACAACTGAATATCTCCCCAAGGTGCCTGTTTGTTCATCAGAACATAGAAGAAATTATAGATACAAACCACAGTATGGAAAGACAAAAATGGCTGCAAGAGAGGTTAGATGAAATGACACTTGCTGCAGCCAAACATGAGCAGTGCTCAGATGTATCTCACTTCAGTGACATCATTAAATTTGATGTCAAGACCCACATCCATTACTTTGCTCACCTCTGGGAAGGTTCTACTCCAATGGCCCCTCCTAATCCCTGCTATAGCCACAATGTTCAGGAGCTGAAAAGCAGGATTCTTAAGCATGCCAAGGAAGAATCCAGGGGAAGTATTTTGAAGCTATCAGAGCTTAAAGTCCGGATACGGGATTTATGGAAGGCCTTAGTGAATGAGAATTTCATTTTCAGGTTCAAAAACACACAGGAGGCCATGGCTATGAATAAACTGGAGACCATGTACAACAGCTGGACCTGGGAACTGAGAAGTCATGTGCTGGACTTGCAGAATCAGCTGACCAACCAGATTCAGAAGGGAGAAGTTGAGGAAATCAAGAGAAACTCAATTGACAATAGAGTTGCAGAAAAATATAAAACCATTAAGCAAGAATTTGAAAGGTCCTTTCGAGAAGACAGAGATAGAGATATCTTGGCTCAGTGGAAAGGAAGATTTGAAGATGATTTGAAGAATCTTAAAGAGGAACTTATAGTAGAAACTATGAGAAAATGTGAGCATCTAATTATTGGAAAGAAAATACAAGACCTTTTTAAGGAGCAAAAAGTAAAATTTGAAAAAATCAGAGAGCTAGCTGAGTCCCCCAGGGGGAAAGAGCTACATGATAAGGAGCTGCAAGATTTGTTCAACGAGATCTGGTCAGAGAACATCTCCATTCTATTGCCTCCCACACTCCCATCTGCTGAGGGGCCCGATATCGATATTGAGCTAGAGAATATTCTCCTAGAGCATTTTAAGCAGCATCCCAATATTGTGAACATAATTAGGTATCGTGATACAAAGAAAACATTTTCTATCAATTATTCTAAACATGTTATCACCTCTGAAAAGTTCCAAGTATATGGACCCTCTGTAGAAGAGTTTGAAAAAGATATCATAAACAAGACCACAGCTCAAATTAGGAAATTGGTTAAAGAAATCATACACAAAAGAAAACACCAGAATGAGGGTTATAGTTCTAGTTACTTCCATGAAATTCTGCAAGTGATCCATACTGAGGCTGAGGCTGCATCTCAAGGAGTCAGATTCATACTGACAAACAGATACAAACTAGAACTTGCCTTAGAGCTATTCCGAGAGGCAGCAAACAGTTTTAAAAATATGTGCATTGCATTCAAGAAAGCAAACAACCCTGTCCTGTACCAAGAAAGTAAAAGAAATGAGTTTTTTACAAATTTTAAGTTGTCCTACAAAAACTGCCAAAACACTGACTGACTTCCTTTGATGCAAAGAATTTCTGGTACCTTATGAATTGGAATAAAGACTTAAAAAGCTTGTCACTTCTTCACCTGGTTTTTCTTGTTCCCTGCTGCATTGCTTTTTGTAATGAGTATTTTTTTGTCAGCCAGGAAATTAAACCCAACCAAATAAATGTTATAGTTTGCATCTTGTCTGGGAGTATTAGAATTAGTATATGCTTCTGTAAACAAATCTCCAAACTAGTATTTTGCCAAAAGTTTAAAGAAAATAAATAGAAATAACTCAAAACATGCAACTCACTTTTTTGATTAACTAACATCTCAAGTAATACAAAATTATAGAGCAAAGAAAAAGAAAAAGAAAAAGAAAAAATTTTAAGAACCAAGTACATATGGGACTTCTTTTCTCCTTCCCTTTCTCGTTCTCTACTTCCTTCCATGATATATTCCTTCCTTTATTTGCTTAATTACCTATAAAGTCCATCCTATGAGACAGGAATTTTGCTGTGTGTTAGAGATTCAGAGCAATATAAGACATGGCCTCTGGGTATTACATAAATGAGCAGAAGAGAGCCTCTTTATTTTGGCCCTCAGTTTGTTTATTTTTTCACAGCTGCCTGCGAACCATTAGCTGAAAAGGCCACTAATTTTAAACTCAAAATTTCACATGGCAATTGATTTTAATATAGATCAAATAAGCACTCTTTTATTCATTTAATGCCTGCCTGCTTTGCACACCTTACTAAACAGACCCCAAATTCTGCTGGCCATACAATGAAAAAATCAGTGGCTCAAGAGACCTCAAGCTGTGGCTGCCCTTTGGAGCTCTCTGATTCAGAGTCCACACTGGACTGTTGAGTATATCACCTTGACATGTAAGCCCAGCTCTGACCCCCTAGGAATTCCCTTGTCTTCTTCCCCTTCTGAGTGGCGGCCCCTTCTGAATGGCCTCTTGCTGGGAGGGACTTCCCCCAAATACTGGCAAACCTGTCAGTCACCCTAATAAAACTAACGTTCTACTGCCATCTTGTGGTCATGTCTTTTCCTTTGCTCAGCCCTGAAATTTCTCAAATTTCCTAAACTGGAGCACACAGGTTTTATTCAAGGACTGATTGAGAGGGAGAAGTAGATATTATTGAATATAACAAAATATAAGATTTGCTACCAAGGATGATGCTTATAAAGGGGGCTCCAGCTACTTGTGCCTCTTATGTGACTTTATTGTTGGATCACAAGATGACCTGAGGGAAGTTATTGTGAATCTCCTCTCTCAGCTCCCCAAATGTGCCTGAATGATGGTGAAATGGTTAGGACTGTTCAGGAGAAAGGAAACAATAACAGTAAAATGTATAGGAAAACCTCAAAACAACTGAGCTATTGGAATTAAAAAATGGGCTGTTAAACAAGAAGACAGATGGAGTAACTACTAAAATTCAATGGGCCATTATGAGAGATTACATAGTCTGGTTGGTCCACTAACAGGTTAAACTCTAAAAGGATTGTGATACACTAGCTCAATTTATTCTAGCCCTGAGGAGTTTTTAAATAAGGTGATTATATAAAGGGTAAATGTACAATCCCTTCAAAGCGAGAACAAATTTAAATGGTGTATGGTAAATCAGAAGAGATTCTAGGTTAGTGGTAGGTCAGGTTCTCTTGGCACAGCCTCCATCAGGGGATTGGAAGTATTTGTATTGGTATAGATACAATGCCCTAGGGGTGATGAGGAAACTTCATTGGGATTGCTGGATACTACTGCATAATGTACAGTTATACCTCAGGCTGATCGTGAAAAGTTAAAGGATAATATGATTCAATTAGGAGGATATCATGATGTAACTCTAGAAAGCTTGTAGATGGAAGTATGGCTCTAAGCAGCATTTTATATAAGAAAGTTATATACCGTATTGCCTTACTCCTACCAGAATGAATGTCATGTCTTAATGGAAGACTCTTTCCTTACACAAACTACTGGAGAAAGAGATATTGTGAAAATCTTCTCTTTGTCCCATTCTAATTAGACATGCCAGATGTGAAACTTTTAAATCAACTAAGCCTACTCAAGGAGTTAATTTAAAACAACATAGGACACTAGGGGAGGAAAAACATGAAGAAATTTGAACTCTAAAGATAATTTTATATTCAGGTGCCTAACCATCCAAAATTTTCTTCCTTAATAGCTCAGTAGGGCCTATAAGAAAAGATGATGAATCCTAGAAACTTAATAAAGTAGAACCCTACGAAGAAAGCATCAGCCATGCCTCATACACCAGTATTAACAATTCAAGCTGTGCAACAAGCTAAAGGAGATTGGTATTCTGTGATCAATTTGGCTAATGATTTCTTTTTCATTTCTATTTTGAAAGAAAGCCAAACCAATTTTCATTCATGTGAGATGGACTCCTGTAGACCCTTGTTATGCTTCCACAATATTATTTAAATTCCCTGTTTATTGCCTTAACCTAATGAGAAAACACTAAAATTTGATTCAGTTAAAAGTATTGTTATTCATTACATTGATAATATAATGTCAATATCATAAACTGAAGACTAAACTAACACTGGATTACAAATACTTATTAATCTTATGACCACCAGGGAATGGTTAATTAACACAACTCAAGTATAGGGACCAGGGAAAATGATGAAATTCTCATTCATAACTTGGACCAGGATAACTAAAGAGACCTTTCAGACTATCGAAATAAATTATTGTCTTTATCTTTGTCAACTCCAAAAACAAAGCAAGAGCACAGAGTTCATCAAGTTTCGTTTCCGAAGAAATCATGTGAAACTTTTGTTAGTTCCTATTCACATAGTTACCAAGAAATAAACTAAATTTGAGTGGAGCTTGGAGCCCCAACAGGCTCTTTAGAGATTCAGTGAGTCATGTCACAATTGGGTCCTTTGCAATGTTACAAGTTGGACCCTTTGGCAAAGACCAAGACTGTCATCCAGTAGCACCCGCTGGAATTTTGGACTAGAAAACTATTAAAGTGTGTTTAAGGTAGTTCCCAACTTAAAAGGCCTATTGGCCTGTTATTAAGCTTAATTGAAACTGCCTCAGTTGTGAAAGAAGAGAAAATATTTTAAGATCTGAAATATCCATTATATCCTATGATATGACAGGTCATCATTCTAATAGGGAAGGAAATGTATGAAAGAATTCTGTCATTAATGGGTAATGTCATATTCAAGAACATATAACCAACCCTAGGGACCACTGGGAGACCCACTGCATACACAAACAGGTGGCTTCCATGATTTTGGCCCCTGCATTATATCCCCTGGAGAATTTTCTAACTTCAACTGAATAGGCTACTCTCCACGATGTTTTCAGACAGTGTCAAACAAGGGGCATAGTTTACAAACAGTTGCTAAATTATAGAGAACCAAATATTCAACCTGGAGAGTGGCTGCATTGCTAATTGGTTGATGATTTTACTTTGAAGAGGGAAAAAACATCTGCTCAGTTGGAGAAGTAAGAATAATGTTTTATGGCATAAAGAAACCTAAATAATAACAATGATGGTGTGGTATGGACAATTCTTAGATATTAACCAATGAACAGTCAGTATAGTTCAGAAAATGGGCCACAAGGGACTTACAGATAAAAGTAGCACTGCGTTATGGAAAATTTTATGGTATGAAAAATTTGAGAGGAAAAATCAAAGTGGGATGTGTCATCTTTCAAAAACTCACTTCCTTAATATTATATACCCCTTGATATGATATGGCCAATTTCCCCACAATTCATAACCTCAACATAAACATCAGAGAAATACAAATTGAGGGAAATTATATAAAAGACTTAACTAGTACTCTTTGAAACCGTCAAGGTCATGAGAAACAAAGAGAGACTAAGAAACTGTCAGACCAGAGGAAATGATAAAGAGAAATGATAACTAAATTTAATGTTATCTTGGAACAATAAAAGACATGAGTGGAAAACCTGTGATATTCAAATAAAATCTTGTTCTCAGTTAATGGTAATGTACCACTGTCAATCTCTTACTCTGACAAATGTGCCATAGTTATAGAAGATGTTAACATTAGAGGAAGCTGATTAAATTGTACACCGAAACACTCGACTATCTTTAAATCTTTCTCTTAAACTAAAATTATATTCTGGATTTTTGCAGCTTTATAGTTAGTCTTGAATTCAAGTAATTTAACTCCTCAAGTTGTGTTTTCCTTTCTCAATTTGTTTTGGCTATTATAAGCTCTCTGCCTTTCATAAGAATTTTAAAATTTGCCCTCCAATTTCTTTAAATAAGACTTTCAGGATTTTGATTGGCCTTATATTTAATCTATACATATTTCAATCTGCAGTTTAATAAAACATTGAGTACTTTAATCCATGAACATATTTCTTCATTTATTTAGATATTTTTACTTTGCATACTCTTATAATAAAATAGTCCAAAAATAGACTTCTACTTAATTAAGACAGAAAAAATAATACTTTCAAAGAATAGTGCCAGAGACTCCACCCCACATGACTCACTCAACCCCAGAGGCAATTTCTCAGCAAGGAGCCAGCACTGCCCTCATTGCACTCTTTCTTGGACAACTCTGGGGGGGGGGGGGGGGGTCCTCAGGCCCCGGGGAGGTGATGGTTGGCCTCATTGTGCTCTGAGAGTTTTGCTGAGTAGCTCCAGGCTGAACATTGGCACCAGACCAGAATCTAACATACTGAACAGCACCCATCCCACCCTGGTGACTAGCTGCAACCACATGTCACCCAGCTCTTGTACTGAATAAGGCTTTATCACCTGCTGAGCCTTACAGGAGCTGGCAGGTGACAGCAGGCTTTGGGGTGCCGTGGGCTTTTTCGTGGAGCTACCCTAGGCCTGGTACTGGTGGTAGTCATCTTCAGTTTACACAGTGGCCTCTCCCACCGGCCTCTAGGTCCAGCACAGGCAGCTTTCAAACACAGATCACTTTGTAGCTGCTGCCAGGTAGTCCCTGGCTGCTCAATGACCTGGGCCTGCACTAGAGCCCATCCCGAGAGGCCCCAGAACCAACATACCTAGAGGTCCACTTCGCACCACAGCAGGGCACCACCCAACTAGCCTCACAAGCAGCACATCCGAAGGACAGTCTCAATGGGCACCACATCCCACTGGGGTTAATCCTGCTCCATGGGATAAGCCCCACATACAGCAGCCCATAAACTAAGAGAATGGCCAAACCCCACAGCCAATCAGCCTGAGGGTTAATCCCACCCACAGATGAGCCCATAGCAATCAAGGCTCAGCTATAACAGGAAGGCACACACACAAAAGATACTTCTGGAGCACCTGGCATGCGTGACCTGGAGGATTGCACCTCTGGGACCCACAGGGCATCTACTACATGAGACCACCCAGCCAAGACTAGGAGATGTAGCAGATCTACCTAATACATAGAAATAAACACAGAGAGGCAGCCAAAATGAGGAACCAAAGAAGTATGTTCCAAATGAAAGAACAAGAGAAAATTCCAGAAAAAGAATTAAATGAAATGGAGACAAGTATCATACCAGATACAGAGTTCAAAACGATGGTTATAAGGCTGTTCAATGAATTTAGTGAGAACTTCAACAAAGAGATAGTAAGCATAAAAAAGGACATAGAGAACATAAAAACAGAACCAGTCAGAGATGAATACAATAAGTGAAATGAATAAGGCACTAGAAGGAATAACCAGCAGACTAGATGAAGCACAGGATCAAACAAGTGATTTGGAGACAAGGTAGCAGAAAACACCCAGTTGGAACAGCAAAAAGAAAAAAAGAATGAAAAAAAATAAGACTAGTTTCAGAAACCTCTGGTACAACTTAAAGAATAAAAACATTTGCATCATAGGGGGTATGAGAAGGAGAAGAAAGAAAGAAAAGGATTGAGAAACTGTTGGAAGAAATAATGACAGAAAACTTTCCTAACGTGGTGAAGGAAATAGACTTATGAGCCAGGAAACACAGAACCCTAAAAAAGATGAACCCAAACAGGCCCACACCAAGACACATCATAGATAAAATGGCAAGGGTTAGAGACAGAGAAAGAATCCTAAAAGCAGCAAGAAAAAGGCAACTAGTAACTTACAGGGGAGCTCCTGTAAGACTGTCAGCTGATTTCTCAACAGGAACTTTGCAGACAAGCGATTGGCACAAAATATTCAAAGTGATGAAAAGCAGGGACCTACAACCAAGACTACTCTACCCAGCAAAGCTATCATTTAAAATCAAAGAAGAGGTAGGACAACCAAGATGGTGCAGTAGGTAAAGGCTGTGTTTACCTTCTCTCACAACCACATCAAAATTACAACTAATCTACCAAACCAACACTGTTGAGAATTGCTTAAAGTCAAGCCGAACTGAAGCTTTTCAACTAAGGACTTACGGAAGAAGCCACCTCCAGACTGGTAGGAAGGTCAGAGATGTGGAACAGGCTGCTCCCACATCCGTGTGTGACCATTAAAGATCAGGAGGGCAATTTTGGCGGTGGCGCTCCCCCCTATTACTTAAAGGAGTGAGAGATATCAGCCCCACCCCAGGCCAGGTTTCCAGTGTCGGGGATCGAAGTCCCCATAATTTTTGGTTGTGAAAAACACCAGAGATTGTGACTGAGTGAGCCTGAGTGCGGCTGCACTCACAGGCGTTCCTCTTAAAGGGACTGCACACAGACTTACCCACCAACAGAATCACTCACACTGAGCTCCAGCGCTGGGGCAGCAGCTGGAAAGGTGGCAGGGACATATGGTGGGGAACTGAATTGTCTGGCTTGGGTCGAGGGCTGGAGAGGCGGCTTTCTCCTGGACGGGGGGGCAGGGGGTGGAGCTGGTGGAGGCCATTATTTCTTCCTTGAGCCCTCCTGCTTCCTCATGTGGGAACACAGGTGACTGCCATTTCTGAGTCTCTGCAATTTTTTCGCCCCACCCTGGTGACTTGAGATCCAGCCCCACCCAACTTTCGGGCACACCCAGGCTGCATTCAGTGGCTTTTTCATGTAAACTGCCTGCTTTGGCTCAAGCTGCAGACTTTCCTAGGGTCTCTCAAAGGTTCATGGAACCCAGATAAGCAGCATCTGTCTTGAGGGTATCCTGTATATCTAGCTGAGCAGCCCTAACCCAGCACTAGATGCAGCCAGCCTTGGCTAGTGGCTTGGCCTCTTCAAGGTGTTTCCAGGCACAGCACAGGTGGCATGCATCTGTAGATTCCTTTCGGACTCCAGCTAGGTGATTACGTGGCCCCAGTTGGGGCACACGCTGCGGCTGAAATAGACCTACAGTGGATCCCCTCCAAGGTGGTCCTGGGGCTGGTGACCCCAGTGACCAGCTTCAAAAGGAACTGGAGTATCACCTAGTCATCTCAAAGTATGACACACCCAAGGGGCAGATTGGGCAGGCACCAGAGTCCTGCTGAGGCAGATCCTACTTTGGGATCAGCCCCTACACAACAACCCTTCCACTGTAGTCAAGCCATCCTCACAATCAGGGAGCCTAAGGGTCAGTCCCTCACAGTGATGTGCAATTATCAACCGAGGTTCAACTACAAGAGGAGGGCACACACAACCCACACCTGGGATGCACCTGGGGCACATGGCATGGGTGATCAGAAAGACTGCACCACTGAAACTCACAGCACAGCTACTACCTAAGGCCACTCTAGTAAGATCAGAAGACATAACAGCCCTACCTAATACACAGAAACAAACACAGGGAAGTAGCCAAAATGGGGAGACAAAGAAACATGTCCCAAATGAAAGAACAGAACAAAGCTCCAGAAAAAGAACTAAGTGAAACAGAGATAAGCAATCTATGACTTCCAAACACTGGCTATAAGAATGCTCAATGACCTCATAAAAATGGAGATGAAAACCATAAAAACCATAAAAAAGAACCAGTCAAAAATAAAGTATACAATAATGGAAACAAAGAATATATTACAGGGAATCAACAGTGGATTAAATGAAGCACAGGATCCAAAAAGTGATTCAGAAGATAAGGTAGCAGAAAACACCCGACCAAAACAGTGAAAAGAAAAAAGAATCCAAAAAATTGAGGAGAGTTTAAGGGGCCTCCAGGACAATATCAATCGTAGCAACATTTGCATTATAGTGGTACCAGAAAGAGAAGAGAGAGAGCAAGGAATTGAAAACCTATTTGAAGAAATAATGACAGAAAATTTCCCTAACCTGGTGAAGAAAATAAACATACAAGCCCAGCAACCACAGAGAATTCCAAACAAGATAAACCCAAAAGGGCCAACACCAAGATACATCATAATTAAAATGCCAAAGGTTAAAGACAAAGAGAATCTTAAAAGCAGCAAGAGAATAGCAGTTAATTACCTACAAGAGAGTGCCCATAAGACTGGCAGCTGATTTCTCAACAGAAACTTTGCAGGCAAAAAGGGGATGGCAAGAAATATTCCAAGTGATGAAAAGCAACAATATACAACCAAGATTTCTCCACTCAGCAAGGCTGTCATTTATAATTGAAGGACAGATAAGGAGCTTCCCAGACAAGAAAAAGCTGAAGTTCATCACCACCAAACTAGTATTACAAGGACTCTTAGAGGGACTCTTCAAGATGGGAGGGGGGTTAAGAATGGGTGAAAAGGGAAGGGATTAAGAAGAAAAATTTGGTATTACACAGTAGTCATGGGGAAGTAGCTTATAGCCTAAAAAATATAGTCAACAATAGTGTAATAACTAGATATGGTGCCAGATAGGTACTAGATCTATCAGGGTGATTGATGGGAATGGGGTTGGGGTCAGGGTGACAAAAGTGAAGGCATTAAGAAGTATAAATTGATAGTTAATACAGCATGGGGAATATAATCAACAACGTTGTAAGGATCACGTAAGGTGCCAGATGGGCAATGGACTTATCAGGGGGATCACGTCATAGACTGTATAGATGCCTGACCAATGCGCTTTACACCTGAAGAGCTGAAGTTCAATAATATTGAATGTCAACTATAACTAAATATATAGGTATATAGAGTCACGGGATGTGGAGTACAACATAGGGAAGATAGTCGATGGTATTGTAACAGCTATATAAGATGTCAGAGGGGTAGTAGCTATGGGGGTGGGTTATCACTTTATGAGGGGTTTAAATGTCTAACTATTATATTGCTTTGTACATCTGAAACTAATAAAATGAAAATTAATTAACAAACAAACAAACAAACGGAAAAAAATAAAATCTAATAAAAGGAGAGATAAAGAGCTTCCCAGACAAGAAAAAGCAAAAGGAGGTCATCTCCACCAATCCAGTATCACAAGAAATGTTAAAGGGACTTCTTTAAGAAGATGGAGAAAGGGGTGGGGGTAAAGAACATAAAGATGAGTTATAAAATGGCAATAACTGTAAATGGAGTATATGCTCCAATCAAAAGACACAGGGTAGCTGAATGGATAAGAAAACAGGACCCATCCATATGCTGTGTACTAGAGACCCTCTTCAGATTGAAAGACACACCGACTGAGAGATTCTGGTCAAGATGGCACAATAGGTAAATGCTGTGCTTACCCTCTCCCAGGACCACATCAACATTACAACTAAATACAAAACAACCATCACTGAGAATAACCTAAAATCTTGCTGAACCAAAGCCCTTCAGCTAAGGACATGTCGGAGAATCTACCTCGAGACTGGTAGAAGGGGCAGATACATGGAATGGGCTGGTCCCTTACCTGCATATGACCATTAAAAATTAGGAGGGATATCTCTGCTGCAGAGGTCCCCCCACCCAGAGAAGCGTGAGGCCCCACTCTCTCCCCAGAGGCCCCTCCCAATCTTCGCTACAGCCACAACATCCAGGAACTGAAAACTAGAATTCTTACAACTGCGAAACAGGAATCCAGGGGAAGCATCATGAAGATATCAGACGTAAAATCACGAGTTCAAGATCTATGGAAAGCCCTGGTGAATGAGAACTTTATTTTCAGTTTCAGGAACACCCGAGAGGTCATGGCTATGAGCAAATTGGAAACTATGTATAACAACTGGACCTGGGAGCTGAGGAGTCATGTACTAGGCTTACAGAACCAGCTGATCAACCAGGTTCAGAATGGAAAACTCCACATACTCAGGAGAAGCACAATTGAGGCTCCAGTTGCAGAAAAATATGAAGCCATCAAGCAAGAACTTGAAAAATATTTTAATGATGATCCAGAGAGTGAAATACTGATTCAGTGGAAAGCAAATTTTGAAAATAAGCTAATGACCCTAAAAAAGTCACTTACTTTAGATATCCAAAGAAAGGTTGAGCGACTAATTAAATATAAAAAGAGTCAAGAAAGACTGGATAACGTAAAGTCACGTTATGAACAGGAATTACTGGGAAAAAGCCGAAATTTAGCTTTAACTGTGAAGGGCAAGGAACTGAGGGAGGAAGAGTTACATGAGATATTGTATCCATTTTGGAAAACATGGGTCGATGCTTTGTCCTCAGCTCTCCCTCCAGTCCATAACATTGATGTGGATGCTGAAGACATCCTTTCAGAACATCTAAAAATGGAGAGAGACATGGCGAACATACTGAAGAAAAATTCTTGAGAAACATTTCAAGAAAATTATGATGAACATGTCAAAGTGAGCAAGAAATAACTCATGTTTCCAAAACAATTAGAAAAACATGATAAAGAGTCCATAAAGAGGACCACTGAGCACATTATTTCAAGATTTACTGAATACATTAAAAATATTCAAGGACAACAACATGATTCAACATGATTACAATCCAAGTTATTTCCATGAAATCCTAAGAATAATAGAAGAGGAGGTGAAATCTGCCCCCACTGAGGGTAGATACACATTTACAAATAAATATAAAATTGACTTATCTTTGTTTTTATTCTGAAGAGCATCAGAGGATTTTAAGAAGATGCACAGGACATTCAAAAGTTCAAATGATCCTGTAAACTATCTGGAAAGCAAGAAAGATGATTTTTTTTCATGAGTTTTAAGATCTCTTGTCAAGGAGCAACCTCAATCAAAACATTTGTTGATTTTCTGTGGCACAAACTCACTCCTGCTGTCTCCACTGCCATATGGGGAAAAATGGCTCCTCTAATTGCTGGAGACATGCGAGCTAACTGCTCCGCATTCAATGGAAACAGGGCTAACCTGGAGAAACACATTCTCATCTCTCTGGCAGAAAAAGAAAATTTTGATGATTACTGGGAGTACTTTCATAAGCCAGAATCATTTTTTAGGAAATACATTCAAAACCATATTGAAAAATATTGTTCAGACAAAGGTAGTGGAACAATGAAGACTTTTTCCAAATCGGTTTAAATGACACCAAGAATGCCATCATCTCAGCAATTCACGAATCCACAGCAATAGCTAAAGATGAAAGCAGCACTGTGTCTGGGTGGTTGGATTTGTTCTGTGATCACCTAGGAAGTAACTTGATCTTTCCACGAAAAGACTTGATAAGCATTGAACACCAGGAGATAAAAGATATTGAGTTTCTCAAAGAAGCCATGACTAGAGCTTTGGATCCTGCAATGAAGACAGTAGAACAGAAGTGTTTGAGTATGTCTGTAGAAGAGATGATTCCTGAAATCCAGAAAATGCTCTGTGAACATCTCTGTGGCTGCTGGAAACAGTGTCCCTTCTGCGGAGCAATTTGTACAAACACAATCCCCACACATGACGGAGACCACAGCGTTCCCTTCCACCGTCCTGAGGCTATCGATGGGTGGCGATATCATGGAACAGAAGAGTTGACCAATGAATACTGTACTAATTTGGTAGCAAATGATCTTTCATTTTGTTTGCTGGATGACAGCACATTCCCATAGAAGAACTATCGACAGGCAGGAGGGGACTATGCCACATGGAGCATCACCCCAGACTCATCTACCCAGCCCTACTGGAAATGGTTTGTCTGTCGCTTCAGATCAAACATAGAAGAAAAATATGAGAAAAAAATTTATAGGTAGAGGTAAAATCCATGATCAATGGTTCAAAATCACAAAGCAGGATGTGCTTGATGACTTGAAAAAACAGTAATACTCAAGGACCACAAGAGTATGAGAATGTGAACAAAAGAATTGTAGTACCTGAACAATCCTAGATACCTCCTTCTGACAATGAGAACCTTCATTATTTCCATTTTTCAAATGAAATATCTAAAACTAAATCAATTAACATTGCAAGAGTAGATTTCCTATTGGAAGGACTTCATTTTTCTTTGTCTCAATTCTTTCTGTTTAAAAACAGGTTACTAAAATATATGAACATATGATAAAAATAAAATAAAATCCATATAAAATGCCTACTTCATATTTTAACTATTATTCAGAATGTCTTAAGTTATAGTCTCAAAAAAATGTCATTTTCGTAGAGGAAAATCAAAATCATTGCAGCCTGCTACAAATTTCTATAGCTTATCAATATGCCTGTGTCAAATCAATATATTGTTCTTGGCTGGAAACTACAAATTGCCTTTTTGCTTAAGTGTATTTTTCTCACCCTCTGCAATTGTGAGGAAAGATATTAACCCTGGAATGGAAAAATATTCATGGGAAGTTCATGCTTCCCAAGCATAGCGGTATTTAGACATATTCTGTTCTGGGAAAGAACGCAAGAGACTTGAACAGGATAGAGCCTTCATCAATTCAGGAAACATTATCAAGCAAATGTGGAAAATAGATATCAAATAACTGCTTTTTTCTCATTTAACCATCACCTTCTTCTTCCCTGGCATCTTGGCAGTTCCCTGTGCCTGCTTTTAAAATATATATGGTTCACAAGCATTTGGGTATTCAGAGCTTGGTGCTTTGTACAAATCAAAGAAGGACTAGCTTCTGAATAGATTTATGACCAGGTGAAGGCGCTGTTTTAATCATGACTATGAACAAGGTCTGATTTCATTATGCCATTAATGATTTTGAAAACTATTCCTTGAAGAATAGAATACCAGTGTATATAGTTTTTAGGTTCTAATATTTCAATAAGAAATTCTTTTATGTATTAACATGTGAAGAAATGCTTATCTCCAAAACAATCACCTTGTAACTTTTCATGCTATTTGAGCTTTAGGAACATGTTCAGAAAGAAAATGAAAAGCACTCTGAAGACACCAAGAACCTGAGAGGGGAAAGAAATCACCATTCTGCAATCCTACACCTTCTGAAACAATGACTTATGCTAGGTTCTCAAAGCTGATGATCTAAAGGAATCCTGATACAAAGAAGAAAATTTCTTCACGTTGGACACAAGAGCATCCACTGGCTTCTATTTACAGGCACACTCTCTACCCCTCCATAGCCAGTGAAAACAGACAATCCACGGAACAGCAGTCCAAACTTGGATCTTCAGAGCTGGGAGATAGCAGTGCTGATTCTGCTGTCTTTGTACCTCAAAGGGCTCCAAGCATACTCCCAGTTTGAGGTCAAATGACCCATGTCTCCAGAAGAAATCCTGGAACAGAAAAATTATAAAGGAAACAGGTGTTCTTGAACAGTATGGTTTCCACTTTGTTCTCTGGAAAATAGTCTCAGTAAGATAAGAGTTGGAAGTGTTAGGTAGAAGTTAGAAAATGTAGGAGAAGGAGGAGAGGTCAGAGAGGGTCCATAGTGCCTACAGAAAAAGCCCATAAATAGCTTCGATTAACTGCCTCTTTGATTAACAGAGCGAGGTATCTTTTTACAACAGAGGACAAGAGGTGGTCTGGAGCAAGATAAGGATCTGAGTCAACAGCCTTCCACCCATCTTAGGAGGTTACACCCTCCCCTGGAGATCATGTACCCCCTTTTTGCACCAAATCAGTATGTAACTCCCTCACCCCACCCAGCAAATTATAAGTCCTCAGGACAAGGGTTAGGTCTCTCTCTGGTCCTCTCGCCCTCTTACCTGCGCAAGCACTCTCTCTCCTACCCACCCCCTTACACCTTGCCTTGGTGCTGTTCTCGCCCCCAAGAACAGATCACTAATACCAGGGGCCTAGGCCCCTGTCCCCCACCTCGGCTAAATCTGTTCTCTTCTCTGAGAACCTATCACTGATAAACCCTGCTTGCATACTAACAGGCTTGCTGATCTTTGATTCTTCACTGCATGGCTGGCAAGAAGAACGGAAACCCCCATAAAAAAAGGACCTCCTCATATGACCATGTTGAAATGGTGACAGAAACAGAAACCCTGCAGAGCACAGTGCCTGTCTCTCACATCACTGCACCTTGAAAACCGCAATATTCAGTTAACACTTGCTGAACGCTTTTTGTAAAAAGTTTAATGAATCCATAATGTCTTTTAATTAAGAAGTATCATATATCATATATTAACTTTTATTTTCAAGCCAAAATTGTTGTGTATAAATAAAAAATACCTTTGATAAATTTGTCAGGCATTTAAGCAGTGTGGTTGTTAAATAAGATTCAGAAGCTGTGCTCAAGACAAAAAAAAAATGGGCAAGAAGTAAATTGGGAGAGAAGATGGCTATATAGGAATGGGGTTTTCTGTGATAGTAGTGGAGATACTATAGCTGCCATCAGGTGGGGTCAGGATTAAGGGGATTACAGTGCCATTGGATTAGGGTCACCGAGGGAGAAGCCCTCAGGACCAATGGAGTAGGGGAAATGGAGACAGTAAGGATGAGAATCACATGATCAGAAAGAGTAGGAGACACCGGGCCCAGGTGTAGGTACAGGATTAGAGGTGGCCAGAGTTGTGAGGTCAGTAGAGATAGGACACACATGGAATGAGTCACTCAGAGTCATTGAAAGTGGGGAACATAGAAATACAGGAATTGGGGGTCACCACATCAGTAGGTATAGGAGATTTGCAGAGTAAGTTAAGCAAGAGATCCCAAGTGCAGGGGGAAGGAAGGAGTCACAAAGCCTATAGGAATGGAGCTAGTAGGAGGGTGATGGATTCTAACACATGATCAAACCACTTGAATAAGATGTGAGTTTCTTAAATGAAGATGAAATTTGCACTGAGAAGTTTTGAAGTAGGTCTCTCTCTCCCAGAGAGAGGATATTAATCTGAGAAACTCTAGGGAATGAGGTGTGTTATGGACTAAATATTTGAGTCTCCCCAAAACTCCTATGTTGAAGCCCTAACTCACAATGTGATTCAGAGAGGGGCAGCTTGGGAGATAATTTGGGTATGATGAGTACATCGTGGCCCTTATAAGAAGAGACACCAGATCTCTCTCTCTCTCTCTCTCTCTCTCTCTCTCTCTCTCTCTCTCTCTCTCTCTCTCTCTCTCTCTCTCTCTCCTTCCACATGCATGAACCAAGGAAAGGACATGTGCATATGGAGCAAGAAAGCAGCCATCTGCAAGACGGGAAGGGAACCCTCAACAAGAAGTGAATCAGCCAGCACCTTGATCTTAGATGCTCCAGAACTGTCAGAAATAAATCTCTGCTGTCTATGACACCCAGTCGTGGTTTTATGTTATGGCAGCCTGAGCTGACTATAGCAGGGTGTGTCTAAAAATCGACTCCTCCCCCTTAAGTTTTGGCATGCTCTTCCTTTGGACTGTAGGAGGAGTAGGGGTGCGAGGGGGTCCATGGTGCCTACAGGAAAACCTCATGAATGGCTTTGATTAACTGCCTCCAGCCACATATCTGTTTTCACAACTACAGATGACAACAGGTGGTCTGGAGCAAGACAAGGATCTGAGTCAACAGACCTCCACCCATCTTAGTAGGTCACGCCCTGTGGGAAAGCATGTACAACCTTTTCCTGCCAAATCAGTAGGAAACTCCCTCACCCTATCCAGGAATCCATAAGTCCTTGGGACAGGGGACCAAGAGCCCCTGCTCCTCTCCCCCCGTCAACTAGAACCATTCTGTTCCCTGAGAATGTATCACTAATACCGCAAGCCTATACCCTCCCTCCCCATTTCAGCTAGGCCTGTTCTCTTCCCTGAGAAGGTATCACTAATATACCCTGCTTGCATACTAATCAGCTTACTGACCTTTGATTCTTTACTGCATCCGGCAAGAAGAAACGAGACTCTCATAACAATTAGAGAAAGGGAGCCAGGTGAAGGAAGACCCAGAGAACCTAATCAGGAGACACTTCATTATTGCAAACTTATAACATTAACAAATACTACAAATGGGAAATGAATAGACTACTTGGTGACTCAAACATCACAATTTCTGGGTTTTATGTATTAAATAAAATAGATAATATTCACCTTTACAAATGCTATAACCTTTACATTTTGGAACTCTGAGTTGGTAGAAAGGCAGCTGTCTCTGGATCCAAGTGAAAGTGTGTTTCCTTCTGAGAGATGTTCTGATCTCATATCAACTAGATGAGAAGGAAAGAATAGTGTATCGATTTCACTCAAAGCCATATTTTGCTCTGGCCAAAATCTCCACTGACAGTAAACGACAGCTTATTTCTAGGAGCTAAGAAATGAAATAGAAACTTTTCCCTGACTAATAGGGAAGAAGCCAGGCAAGGAATGTGGGCATTCGTGTAAGCCTGTTTTTGAATCTATGGATAATTCCTCCACTAAATGATTGAGACAACGTTACTTGTTGTCATGCAGTGACTCTGGTCCCACTCCCCACACAAGAACACAGGATATGGTGAGGCCAAAAAGGAACACCAATGGAGCCATAGGTAGGAGAGTCATACCACTATATTTTCACTGGTGGCTGGGTTGGAGACACAGGAAGCAGGAGTCATACAATCCGCAATCCACCGTCAGCTTCTCTGCCAACCAAACCAACCCTCTAGCATAACAACGGCAGTTATATCAGTGGCTAATGGCTAACTGGTTACAGCTGATGGCCAACTAGTCACAGTTGATGGCCATCTACTATCCGAACCAGCACCTTTCACATGAGGTCGAGAGCCTGGAAACTGCTCTCCTGGCTCTGTCCCCACACTTGTGAAGCTACAGTAGTTTTGCTTCGGGGAAATGAGAAACAGGCTGACATTTCATCTGGTCCAGCCCTCTGCATCCCCCAGCACAGAGAGGAATCAAAGATAAAATCACAAACTGGAGCAGAATTAAGCACAAAATAGGGGAGAAATGCCTGAAAGAGATGGAACAAGTTATGTGGTTTCTTCCTTCTGGAGGGTCACAGAGGTTCAAATTACACATGGGAGCAAAGGGACCCTGTCTGATGCTTTTTGTTCTGCTCAGATTTGATCTTCAGGATTACAATCCAATTTGAGTGTCGACTACATTATAAACTGTAAAATGAGTGACTTCCTTGCATTAACTCACACAATTCTCGAGCAGATGAAATTTAAACCTCAGGAAGGGTTCAATAAATAAGCTAAGTATATCTGACTTAAAAATTCTTATTTTTCTTACCATTGGTGAAGCCACACCAGAGGAGACAGAAACAAAAAGCAAAACATAACTGTTTGGTGAAGGAAGCTCTGTGCTAGGTCCATTAAATTCATTATTCTTTTTTTTTTTTTTTTTTTTTTTAGTCAAAACATTTAGGCATAATTATCCCTCTGTAAAGCTGCAAAAACTTCAACTTTGAGTAAGAAGAGAGAAAAATCATCAATGAATTCAGCTATTATTTCATGACCTCCTATTATAGTCTAAGAACTCAGCCAACTGCCAGCAGGATAAAAATGAATGTGAGAGCACCCCACTCTAAGTGGGTGTGACCAAGGGAAGACAGACAAACAAAAGGCACCAAAAACATCATGCAGCCACTTATGAAGTTATCAAAGAGATGATGTGAGAGCAGAGAAAGAAAAAGATTATAAGTAGTTCCCCATAGGTGGATCTTTGGCTACAGGAGATACTAAAAACTATATTCAGAATCCATAGAATTGGATCAAACAATTATAAAGATCATCTGAAAGAATAGTTTATAAGAATGCCCATTGTCATGCAGGGTCTCTACTCCCGCTCCCTGCACAAGAACGCAGGATATGGTGAGGCCAAAAAAGAACTCCAACAGAGTCATGGATAGGGGAGTCATACCACTATATTCTCACTGGTGGCTGGGTTGGAGACACAGGAAGCAGGAACCACACGATGCGCAATCCGCTGCCACTTCTCTGCCAACACACCTCACTTGCTAACTGCAATCCGCCATGATAACTGCTATCCACCACTTGCAGCCACCATTCCGCTGCTAGTCCCCCATTTTCTGCTAGTGTAGCCACGGCAGTTATATTAGTGGCCAATGGCTCACTGGTTACAGCTGACAGCCAACTAGCCACAGCTGATGGTCATCCAATCACAGTTGATGGCTATTTACTACCCGAGCCAGCATCTTTCCACATGAGGCCGTGAGCCTGGAAACTGCACTCCTGGCTCTGTCCCCACACTCCACCCCTACAGGGTCTCGCCTCACAAACTATGCAAGAAGTGTCTTCCGCAAGGGGCCCTGTGCAAGGAGCCTGGAGGTAAATTCAATATCCTTGACAAGGCCAGGCTCTCTGGGCACAGCCAGGGTTTCTCAGGGCACTGCCACTCTCTCTGAGCATAGCCAGACTTCCTGGACACCGCCAGGGCTCTCAGAGTACCGCCACTCTTTCTGGGCACAGCCAGGGTTTTCAGGGCACAGTGCTGGAACAATAGTGGCTCACAGCCAAGGTGGTTACATATTCTTGATGGCGGCTGGTCGAGACACAGGAAGCAAACATCCACCGGTTCCACTACATGGTGATAAGTTCCCAGGCAAAGAGTCAAGCGGTCCATCAAATCAGGGATGGAAGGCAATTCCCCATAGTCCAGAGTCATTCGCCAGGGCTATGCACCAGCCCCACAACGTGTGCCCTCTCCTCAGTGCGAGGGCTCCAAGTCTTCCCCAACCTGGGGGGTGAGGGACGATCTTGACCTCACCCACATCTTCCACCAAGGACTCAGCAAGCGTTTCCTCCTGGGACGACAAGTCCCGCATCTAGGCTGCTTCAGCAAGCACTTCCCAGCCCACAGAGCCACAACAACCTTTGCTTTCTTCAAGCCTATGCTGGTTGGAGAACCATCCATGTCTTTCCACCCTTCCAAGGGGGTGTAGCTCTCTAGCAGTTGCATGGCTTTTCCTATACTGGTCAGAGAGCCAGCCACATCCTCTCCTGCTTTCGGCGCCGCTCCTCCTAGTCTTCCTGAGACTGAGTGTTCAAACGCACAAACTGCTCCACCGCCCTTCAGAGAGTTTTGGCCGGCACCGTACCCTGCTCACTGTGCCATGTGTCACACAGGGTGTCATGCGGGGTCTCTGGTCCCGCTCCTCATATAAGAACACAGGACATGGAGAAGCCAAAAAGGAACACCCAGAGAGCCATAGATAGGGGAGTCATAACACTATAGTCTCACTGGCGGCTGGGTTGGTGACACAGGAAGCAGGAGCTACATGATCCGCAATCTGCCGTCACTTCTCTCTGCCAACCAACTTCATTTGCTACTGCAATCCACTCTTGCTAGCTCAGCCGCCATCTTCTCGCTAGCCCCATTTGCTGCTAGCATAGCCACAGCAGTTATATTAGTGGCCAGTGGCTCAATGGTTATAGCTGATGGCCATCCAATCACAGTTGATGGCCATTTACTACGTGAGCCAGCACCTTTCCACATGAGGCCGAGAGCCTGGAAACTGCACTCCTGGCTCTGTCTCCACACCCATTAAATATTAACTTAAAGATGAATAATGATAGGAAAATTGCCCATATTATATGCTACACTACATTTATTTCTAGAGCACCAGCAATTAAAATGGTATGCTACTTGACCAGATAGCACTTTCTTTGAACAGAAAACTCAAAGGACTCAATAAAGAAGGTGATAATCAGAAATTTGATACAAGATAAGAGTAGCATTTCAAGTAAGTACAGAGAGGATCATTGCTCAACAAATGTGGTTGGGGGAAAAATGGCATATCATTCAGAAAAATATTTATTAGATCATTACCGTATACTTTACATAAAATAAAAATACAAATGTATAAAAATCCCATGGAAGGAATAAATACTTTGAGTAATTTATAATCTTTCACTGAGAAAGACCTTATAAGAAAACCAAAGTCAGACAATATTAAGGAAAATATTGATAGATCTGATTTCATATAAAATTTAAACTTCTATGTAGAAAAAAATAAAGTAAAACAAAAGAAAAATCAACTTAAAAGTAATGACAGAAAGGGGAAAATATTTACAATATATGAAAAAGGCAAAAAATGGGGGCGGCCAGTTAGCTCAGTTGATTAGACCGGTGCTCATAACACCAAGGTTGCTGGTTCGATCCCCACATGGGCCACTGTGAGCTGCGCCCTCCATAACTAAATTGAACAACTACTTGATGTGGAGCTGATGGGTCCTGGAAAAACACACTTAAAATAAATAACAATTTAAAAACATTTTTTTTCAAAAGGCATGAATTTGCCATCATAATATGTAAAGACTTTATTAAATAAAATGTTTAAATAGTATGAAAAAATAAACACATCAAAAAGAAAATGCCTTAAAAAAAAGAAAGAAAAGAAAATGCCTATAATACTAAAATGCATATCCAAACAGCTAAAACACAAAATGTAAATAAATAAATAAATTTAAATACTATTAATATCTAAATCAATTTAAAATAAAACATTATAAACAAAGTTGACAAAGATTAAAATAAATAATGTCAGGGCGGTCGGATAGCTCAGTTGGTTAGAGCACGAGCTCTGAGCAACAGGGTTGCCGATTCAATTCCCACATGGGCCAGTGAGCTGTGCCCTCCGCAACTAGAGTGAAGACAACGACCTGCCGCTGAGCTGCCAGAGGGGCAGCCAGATGGCTCAGTTGGTTGGAGCACATGCTCTCAACAACAAGGTTGCCAGTTCGACTCCCACAAGGGATGGTGGGCTGTGCCCCCCGCAACTAGATTAAAAACGGCAACTGGATTTAGAGCTGAGCTGCACCCTCCGCAACTAAAATTGAAGGTCAACAACTTGACTTGGAGCTGATGGGTCCTGGGAAAAACACACTGTTCCCCAATAAAGTCCTATTCCCCTTCCACAGTAAAATAAAAAATAAATAATAAAAAGTCAACGTTAGCTAGCATAGGTGGAAAAGAAAAAGATTTATATACATATTGCTGGCAGGTGTATAGATTAGTACACAGGAGGACAATTGTGTAATGTGTATCAAAAGCCTTAATACAGAACATGACCTAACAATTCCACTTCTAGAAATTATCCTAAGTAACTGCATAAATATACACAAGATAATTATGGAAAGATATTTACCATAGAATTGCACATGAAAAGAAAATTCAGCACCATTTAAATGTCCATTACTTGGGGGTTGCTAAGAAAAGTGGTATATCTCTTCAATGGAATTTAATACAGAAATTAAGAAAAACGAGGCAACTCCTTGTATAGCTACATAGAAAGATGTGAAAATATATTAAGTAAAAATGTAAGTTACAAACAGGTATGTATAACATGGCCCAGTTTTGGAAAAATCAAATATTACAACTTCATAAGTTCATTTAATTGTTCAAGAAATATTTATTTACCATCTATTATGTTCTAGCTATTATTCCAAACGTTGGGAATTAAGAAAAAAGAAACACATGAAGTCTCTATTTTCATAAAACTTACATTCTAGTGGGAAGAGATAACAAATAAATAAGGAAGTAAAAGCTGTGTTAAATGGTGGCAAGTGCTAAGAAGAAAAAAATGGAGCAAAGAGCATGGCAACTGCTGGGCATAGAGAATAGCTACTTAGTATAGGGTCGTCAGGGAAGGTGGAATGAAGTACGAGCAGAATTCTGGAGAAAGTGAGGGTATGGGTGGGAAAACTGTTATTTGAACAGAGGGAAGAAGAGCAAAGACCCCAAGGTGGGAGTATGCCTGGAGTGACAGGACCATCAAGGAAGCCAGTATGGCTGTAGCACAAAAAGCAGAGAAATGAAGTTGATGCAGGGATGTGTGGAACATTGTAAGGAGTGTTAGTTTTGCTAAGAGTGAGTAGGGAGTCTCTTGGAGATTTCTTAGCCAAGGAGTGACATCTTAGTTTCTATTTTAAAAGCTAATTCTTGATACTAAGTGGAGAACAGACTGAGAGAGGACTGGGGTAGGGTACAGTGACAATGACAATACAGGGGAATAAGTTAGAAGACTACTGCAGCAATCCAGGAAAGAGATGATAGCAGCTTGGATTAGGATGCGGGTTAGTGCCTTACATGATCAAAAGTGGCCTAATTCAGGATACATTTTGATGGTAGAGCCAACAGGATTTGCTTAAATTAGTAATGTAAACAGCATGTCTGGGTTAACCAGTTTGAAGATTCAAAAATATTTCCCTAAAATGGCATCCCACATTACATCAACTCCAAGACTTATTTGACCAAACTAACAAAAATCCTGATTCAGGTTCCTCTTCAGTTAGGATACCAAACCCAAGGGTACCTTTAGTGATTAGTAATCTTTTTAATGCTCTCAATACTCACCAGTGGCACCAGAATACAGTTGAATCCCCTTCTGATCCTGTGAAGTCCACAACTGCAGCCATATTTTGGGTAGCTTTTCCCTAAATCCATTCCTACCACTTTTCTGGTGCCCACACTTCTGAGTTAATCTTCTGACTTGATTGCTCTTTGCACTCTACCTGGCCACACTGGATATCCCTCAGGGTCCTCCACAATGGGGGCCACCCCAAACTGCATCTACCACAAACTCTCTGCATCTAACTCTTCCTGATTCCATTGGTGAATATTTATCCTGGATTCTAGAGTGTTCAGTACCATCACTTCTATGTTATAATGTCTATAAAAATATGGAGGTTCTCCCCTTCCCTTAGGTATAGAAGCTTCCTTGAATGCCATCTTCTGTTTTGCATAATTGGTTTCTACATCCCCACACAAGACTGAGACAGAGTTGACACTAGAGGGTCCTTTAAGAAGGACTTGAATGAGAAGAAGAGATAGAATTAATTTCTTGAGCCCCTACTCCAGGTTAGGCATTGGGATTATCTCATTTGACCAACACAATGAAGAGTGGTAAGATGAAAGACTCAGAGATTAAATAAGTGACCCAAAATCACACAGTCAAAAAGTAGTGACAAAAGACTCGGAGTCCACTTTCCATGTAATACACGACTTTAAGGGGACTAATGACAATAGCTCTCTCAACAACAAATCAGCTCAAAGTCTCATATCCCTGTCAACTGCAAGGATAATGCCACCTAATAACTTGCTCAGAAATCCATGGCTTCTGAAGTGAGTAGGATGGAGGTATGATCAGACACCAGAAGCAGGAAAACTCAGGGTTCACAGGCAAAAAGGAGGATCCTCTTCCTTTCTACCTCCTCTGACAACCATCACCATACTGGTGACAGCTGGGCACTGCCCTCAGAGGTAGGAAGAGAAGTCCACCAAAGCCAGTATCTGATGCCTGTGTATTTCCCTGGTGTGATACTGTGATATAATAAGAAATATATATTTGGTTTTCATCCCCGTTCCTGACACAGAGCTCTTCAAACCCTTGTAAAAATTCCTAAGTTATAAGATCACTAGGAGCATCTTTTGATCTAATGAAGTGACTCTGGATGGGCTCCTGGATGGCTTCTGGTTGGGGGCTGGTCACCACAAAGAAAAAGCCTTGATCACAAGCTTGGTATTTTCAGGCCCACCTCTACCCCCATCTCCAGAGAGTAGAGAAGGCCTGGAAATTCACAGTAGATTGTGTCTACAAGTATATGAGAAAGCTTCCATAAAATCCCAATAGCATGGGTTTTGCAGAGATTCCAGGTTCTTGAAAACAGCCCTATACTGGGAAGGTGAGAATCACAACTACATGAGGACAGAAGCCCCTGCACTCAGGCCCTGCCTTATGTATCTCCTCATTTCATATATATCCTTTAATAAACTGGTAAACAATAGTTAAGTGTTTCCCTGAGTTCTGTGAGCTACTCTCAAAAAATTAATAGAACCTCAGAAGGGGTTTGTGGGAACTTCCGACCTGCAGCCAAGCAAGTGAAACAGAAGTTGTAGTTACCCTGGTCACCTACTACTTGGGACTGGAATCAGAAGCAGCAGTGTGGGGTGGGGGGAATGAACCCTTAACCTGTAGAACCTGACACTGTCTCCAGATAGAAAGTGTCAGAATGAGTTAAATTGTAGTACACCCAGTTAGTGTCACAGAATTGTTTAATGAAGGGAAAACACCCACACATCTGGTGTTGAAACAAAGGAAAACTGGGTTGTTACTAATATACCTGCATGATCTGATTTTTCTTCCTCTTCTCCCTCTGTCTTGGCTGGCAAGTATCTGCCACCAGATTTCATAAGAGGCTAACAAAGTCCCTTAAATGTTATATTCTCCTACCAAAGATGAGCCAGATGGAAGGAAAGAATCAGGGGAAAATGCCAAGCAAGAGAGTCTTGGTGATCTCATCTGCCCTTCTCTCTCTTACAAATGGATTGGAGATGGATTGCCCCACTCCGCAGGGCTTTTAGTCAGAGTTGGGAGTAGGGCTGGAACGAGGGTGAGGCAGGTGAGGCAGGTGAGGCACCTAGAGTGCAAAATGTAAGCACTCCCTCACTCTCAAGTTCCCTTGTACCCCAGGTGCCTCTCTGGCATCACCTGCCTCCCAGGCCTGGGTGGGGCCCTGGGTCACCGGCTCTCTCTAGAATTCCTGGGGAGGTCTCAGTGTGTTCTTTTTCCCTCAGTTTATTCAGAGTAAGGCTAGAATTTTTCAAGTGGAACTTAAGTTAGAAAACTGGCAGGAAAGCTTAGAAATAGCTGACAAAGAACTTTCATTAATCACTTAACAAGCAGTTCTGTGAAAAACAGCCATTTCTGGGAATTGAGATGAGAACAAGAAATGAAACCAAGAGTCTTTTCTATGTATTGGATGTTGACCTGAGCAACATGAAGGAGCTGTGGGGAAATGAACTCTTTTGTGAATCTGATTTTGAGGCCATGGGATTGCTTGCACCCTTCATTAATGTATACAACATTTACTGAGACCTTGTCATATACAGAAAGTGTGC
Organism: Rhinolophus sinicus; assembly: GCF_057876585.1. Taxonomy (NCBI): domain Eukaryota; kingdom Metazoa; phylum Chordata; class Mammalia; order Chiroptera; family Rhinolophidae; genus Rhinolophus; species Rhinolophus sinicus. Next base: position 143,894,734 of record NC_142514.1, on the reverse strand, counting down.
TCACCTGTGAAAAAATATGAGGTGGATCAGACACACACTCTATCCTCTACAGACTCGTAGCACAGCAATAGTCAAAACATAGACACGGATAAAAGACCCAGCATGAGTGTAAAAAGGAAATCCCCCAAGACATGTCAGATGGTGGCACGAATATAGAAATTCTCAGAGGTTCAAATTTAATGCTTGTTGGAACACTGTAGCTGGAAAACTTCCCCTTGAGGCCTTCTGTCTAGATAGATTTGATCTTCAAACCAATTATGTGTCAGGGAGAAATTTTTATTTTGAATAACTACTTCAGGCTGAGCATTTTATCCCCATTAACATCATGTGAGGTAGATAGTACTAGTGGCACAAACTCATTCCACTGCTCAGGTGCTCTCATTACTTGGGTCACCCTCCCACACCCAAGACTGAAGTAAATACAGCTAGTAACTCTTGGATGCTGGACTAAAATGTGCCTCTGAATGACATTAAAAATCTTGATTAGGAAACACCAGTGCTCCTATCTAAGGGAAAGAGTAGGAAAAGGGACGGTGTGGGTAGGATTTCAGGAGGAACTAAAAAAAACGAGTATGACGTTCACCTGGAAGAATCAGTGTGCATCAGACCACAAAAGTCTGAACTAGAACAATAGGCAGCACTGGGGCACCGGTCAGCAATCAATAGTATAATGAATTGTATTCACAGAAATATAATGAAACAAAATGCTTTACATGGGTTTAAGTTTGAGGGACAACTGTCAGAAATAACATTACTAGAAAGCTCTAATATAAAAGATAGAGACCAATAAAATTCTCTCTTTCTCACGATAAACACAGAATGTGCTTTTGTACATTTTTTACTTTTTTTTTTCCCCACAAAACACCTTTAAGTACTTTGGATTTGAATCCTCCAAATTTGGTAATGAAATGTTTGAAGATTTGTTAATTTTCGAAGTAATCATTTTGGGAACTTGGAGCTTCAAGACTTGAAACTGATTCTTGCATAAAAAGTCTTTTACAGGAAATAGAAACTAACAAGTTTCATTGGCACTGGGAACATGGTTCTCTATTTGTTCTTGGGTGATGAGAATTAGAATAGGAAAGCAGTTTAAACCACTTTCCCTGTGGAAGACACTGCTCTTGAAAATGTGCCCATGTCTCTTCTTCCAATTCTCTCCCAGTCCTGTTTCTATGTTCATTATCTTGGGCTCACCCCACCCTCACCTTTGTACACACACACACACACACACACACACACACACACACACACACACATACACATGCGCGTACACACACTCACATGTACATGTACAAACATCAGTCTTCTTCTAATTGCAGTAATTAAAAAACCCACGGATTGCAACAAAAATAAACAAACAGGGTTCACTTTAGTCAGCTGAATTTTTTAAAGAAAAAAAGAACCAAAGAAAACAAAAATGAAACCAATTTTTCCCTTCCGGCTTAGAGGATAAAATCAGGCCCCTCTGTCACCAAAGGAGCCAAAGCCTGGGCTGGAGATGTGAGTCAGCACCCACCAGACTCAGGGAAGGAACTTACTCTACAAGCAGGTCTCTCTGGAGCAACCTGAAGACAGAAGTTGGCCCTGACAGGTCAGCCAGTAAAGGAACACGCATGGTCAGGCAAGTTAAGAAAGTTTTTACTGTTAACACAGAAAAGTATTTTGGACTGAGCAAAGACAGCTACAGTCCCGGCCTTAATGTCTAAAGGAGACTTGCAGCCTGGAGGGAGGGGGTTAGGAGGGTTTTATAGAAGCTGTGCTGACAGGGTAGCATTGTTTCAACAGAAAATGCTGACTGCCTGTAAGCCAGTAGCTGTTTTGTGGCGTTTTCTGTTATCACAACTTTGGCTCTGTCTGCAGGTGCAGGCCAACAGACATTTTGTTGTTTTCTTGCAGACATGGCTCTGTCTGCAAATCAAGGTCTCAGACCTAACATTCAGAGACCTAACATTAAGTCAAGGTCTCTAACATTCAGAGACCTAACAGGCTTAAAGGAGACAGGTAGGTGAAGAAGGCGGAAAATGGGGTAGACAGATACAAAGACAGACTCAAACACTAAAGTGGGGACAGAAATTGATGGAAATAGTCATAGGGAACAGACAGATTAAGACATGCTAAGAACACAAACATGAATCTGGCCTTGTCATTATTCCAAAGCACAGCTCCAAATGTGGGGGGAAAGGAGGTACATTATCTCAACAGACAATTAAAGAACTTGGAAATTTGTGTTATAAATAAAAATAAATCTAGACAGGTAAATAGAGACTTTATTTGAAAGGATTATTGAAACAAGGGGAAAGAGACTGTAGAAATAAGGAAAGCAATACAACTACAGAGCTGCAAGCAACAGACAGGCCAGGAAGAAAGGAATTTTCTTTTATGTGGATTGATCAACAAGGTTCTACTAGAAAGAACAGGGTATGGAGGGAGTGGGATAATCGAAATGTGTTTCCATGAGATTGGCTGATTCTCAGGCAGGATCTTTAAGGAGGGGTTGTTTCCTGGGTCAGAAGGAAGGCCGGTCAAAGTTCAGGGGCCTGGAGAAAGGAAAGAAGCTTAGTGATGGTTTAGTTACAAGTGTTTGTTTCAAGTGATCAGTGGAGACAAACGGCTCAGTTCATCTTTTCTGAGGCAAAAAAAAAAAGGGAATTTGAAGGGTTTGTATCTGGCCTCGTTATAAGTGAAAAAAAGAGACATTGGTGAGTCTTATCTAACCAAGTCATATGGGGAAGAGTGGTTCTTTACAGAAAGCCATATCTTAGAGCAAAAAGGATGGACATATTTCTTTAATTGTTTTCCAGAAATAAAAGGCTCAGGAAAAGATTAACATTGTTATTATGATTCATGTTAGTAGCAGGAATTATTGTTTAAGCACAGAGAAGAGAGGTATTTACTCAATCTGGAAGATAAAGGGATGGCTTCAAAAATAAGGAGAAACTTGACCTGGGTCAGGAATATAAAGTCCTAGGCAGAGAAAATGGAAAAGGACTGATGGATATAATAATAGAGAAGAGGAAAAACGTCCTTCTTTCCTTCTCAGTTTGTTGACTGGTCTAATAATTAAATCAATGTAAGACAGATTAACAGGAAAAAAACAAGTATAATTACATACATATGGGAGCCCCACAAAGACATGAAGACTCAAAGGCAGTCTGGCAGTTGAGGCTTATATGCCATCCTGAGCTAAGGAGAAGGGGGTGGGGGTCTGGAGCTGCAAGGGGGAGGAAGACAATTCAGATGAAGATGAAAAGAGCAAATGTTTGGTAAACAAATGTTTGTCATGCCATGCAGATAATGTCTTTCTGATATAAAAAGTTGTCTCTGGTTATAGCTCTCTTCTCTCTTCCTAGTACTGGCCCCCATAAATGCTTTTAGGCAGTCAAGGGAGAGGTTAAAAGTTTTTCCTGAGTCTGCTTGGTCCTAATTGCCTTTAGCTCAAAGCAATCCACGTGCTAAAGTGGCACATGTTGGGGTGGTGTATTCTGCTCCCCCTCAATATACAGGATTTAGAAAACTATGAGGTTGAGGAAAGATGGCAGAGTGCAGTTTCTAAGTGAAGAAAGTGAACTAGAAGTTAGGAAAAGGAAAAAGAGCATTTGTGAAAGGAATTAGGTTGACTGTTGCCAAGTTAGGAGGGGTCTTGAATGCCAGGGCCAAGTAATTTGATCATATCATAAACCAATGAAGAGTGTCATGCAGGGTGTTATGCAGGGTCTCTGGTCCCGCTCCCCACATAAGAACAAAGGACATGGTGAGTCCAAAAAGGAACACCCACAGAGCCATAGATAGGGGAGTCATACCACTATACTCCTCACCTCTCTGCAATCCATGCTTGCTAGCCCCCATTTTCTGCCAGTGTAGCCATGGCAGTTATATTAGTGGCCAATGGCTCACTGGTTACAGCTGACGGTCAACTAGCCACAGCTGATGGCCATCCAATCACTGTTGATGGCCATTTACTACCCGAGCCAGCACCTTTCCACATGAGGCCATGAGCCTGGAAACTGCACTCCTGGCTCTGTCCCCACACTCCACACCTACAAGGTCTCACCTTACAATCTAAGTGACAAGCGTGTTCTGCGAGGGGCCCTGTGCAAGGAGCCTGGAGGTGAATGCAATATCCTGGATGCAGCCAGGCTCTCTGGGCACAGCCAGGGTTTCTCAGGGCACCGCGAGTCCTTCTGGCCACAGCCAGATTTCCTGGGCTTCTTAGGGTACCAACAGTCTCCCCGGGCATAGCCAGGGCCTCTCAGGGCACTGCCACTCTCTCTGAGCCTCTCAGGGTACTGTGCTGGAATAACAGTGGCTCATAGTCAACGTGCTTACATATTCTCGATGGTGGCCAGTCAAGAGACAGGAAGCAAACATCCACCGATTCCACTACATGGTGGTACATTCCCAAGCAAACAGTCAAGCGGTCCATCAAATCAGGGATGGATGGCAATTCCCCATAGTCCACAGTCATTTGCGAGGGCTGTGAGCCTCACAATCTGTGCCCTCTCCACAGGGTGAGGGCTCCAAGTCCTCCCCAACCTGGGGGTGAGGGCCTCAGCAGGCACTTCTCAGCCCACAGGGCCGCAATGACCTTAGCTTTCTCCGGCCTATGCTGGTTGGGGAACCGTCCATGTCCTCCCACCCCTCCATGGGGGTCCAGCTCTCCAGCAGCTGCTCCTCCTGGTCTTCCTGAGACTGTTTGTCGTGCGGGGCGTCCGGCGGGGTCTCTGCTCCCACTCCCTACATAAGAACGCAGGATAGTTACCAGAGGGTAAGGGGGGTGGGGGGTGGGGGGTGGGGGGTGGGGGGTGGGGGGTGGGGGGGATCAAATATATGGTGATGGAAGTAGAACTGACTCTGGGTGATGAACACACAATGGGATTTATAGATGATGTAATACAGAATTGTACACCTGAAATCTACGTAATTTTACTAACAATTGTCACCCTAATAAATTTAATAAAAAATAAATAAATAAATAACGCAGGATATGGTGAGGCCAAAAAGGAACACCCACGGAGCCATAGGTAGGGGAGTCATACCACTATGGTCTCACTGGAGGCTGGGTTCACCGGACGTGCGACCCGCCGTCCGCTCCTCCGCCAACCGACCGACGACTCTCCTCCACTCTCCTCGACTCTGCTCCTCTACTCTCCTCAGCTCTCCTCGGCTCTCCTCCTTAGCCGCAGCAGTTATATTAGTGGCCAATGGCTCACTGGTTACAGCTGACGGCCAACTAGCCACAGCTGATGGCCATCCAATCACAGTTGATGGCCATTTACTACCTGAGCCAGCACCTTTCCACATGAGGCCATGAGCCTGGAAACTGCACTCCTGGCTCTGTCCCCACAAAGAGTATTCAAATTTTTGTAAACAAATGATTGAAATATAACTTTCAGGATGCCATGTAGAAAATGGACCAAATAGGAAGTGAGGTAACAGATTCAAGGGCTTTTCATAGAGATCAGTCAAATAAATATGCCTACTAATGCCCAATATTTAATACGTATCCAATAGGGACCACAGTTTATGGAAAGAAATAGGAAAGAAATGGCTTCAAGACATAAAAGGTGGCCACATCACCATTTCTGCCATCAGAATTGGATGGATACCCCAAAATGGCTAGAGCCAGGAAGTTAGGATGAGTTTCTAATTGGACAAGCTGTTCTACATAGCTCATCCAACAAGTCCAATGGACAGCTCCAAATACAGAAGGAACAATAAGATCTAGGATACCAGGCAGAGACTAAGAGGCAAGCTGAAATTTTTTGAAACCTTTTTTAATTGGGATATAATTGACGTATATCATTAGTTTCTACTGTACAACATATGATTTGATATATGTATATATTACAAAATGATCACCACATTAAATCTAGGTAACATCTATCACCACACAAAGTTACGTTATTTTCCTTGTGACGAGAACTTTTAAGATTAACTCTCTTAGCACCTTTCAAATATATAATACAATATTATCAACTAAAGTCGCCATGCTGTACATTATATCTTCAGGACTCATTCATTTTATTACTGTAAATTAGTACCTTTTGACGTCCTTCACCCATTTTGTCCCCCACCTCTGGCAACCACCAATCTGTTCTCTGGGGGTTCCATTGTTGCTTTCGTTTATTTGTTTGTGTGCTTTTGGTTTCCACATACTAGTGAGATCATACCTTTCCTTTGCTGACTGACTTACCAACTTAGCATAATGCCTTTAAGGTCCACGTTGCAAATGGCAAGATTTCCTTCTTTTTAATGGCTGGATAATATTCCACTTTACATATAAAATTGTCTTTATCCATTTATCCATCCAGGGATACTTAGGTTATTTTATGTTTGACTATTATAAATAATACTTCAATAAGCATGAGTGTGTAGATCTTTTCTGGTTAGTGTTTTCTTTTCCTTCAGATAGATACCCAGAAATAGAATTTATGCATCATTAAATTTGATACTTACTGGAAAAGGTTGGACACGGCAAGAAGAGTCTATAGCAGCTCATCATCGGCACCAGAGGCACAACCCCGCAAACACATATTCTTTAACGACATGATCAAAAGTAGCCTCAAGTTACTTTCCATCCCATTATCTGCTTATTTCTATCTTAGCACTTAAAACAATATGAAATTGTTTTGCTTATTCAATTCTTCACAAGTTTATGGGCTGCTTCCTTTGACTAGAATGCAAACTCTCAAAGGGCAGGGATCTAACCTCTCTTATTCATCAATCACCCCACAGCTCCTAGAGCACTTCCCAGCATGCTGAAAGTCCTCAATACATATGTGTGGAATAAATGCTGGAATTTTTAACATATCTTTGATAAGCATCACATCCATGATACTTACATGATGTAGTTTGCTTAAGGGCACATTATCATGATGGGTACAAGAGAGGGGAGATAATCAACAAAGAGAAGGTCCATAGAATGAGCAGGATGACAATATTGGAGGGGCCTTCTGGACTGGGTAACTGGAGTGTGAGTACTGGGCTTATAGAGAATTTTTCTTTAAAAGATAGGGGCAGAAATGAGACTAATAAGTGGATGAGATACATTCATTGATTCACTTTATCAACAAACATTTATTGAATCAGAAGTGCTAAATTGCAAATCCTTTGTGAGAAATGTGGCAATAAAGGGAATATAAAGGAGATAAAAGCTTATGGAGGAGGCAGGATCCAATCTTTCTTTAAATGGAATGGGAAGGCTTGAGTATGTTTTCTTGTCCAGAGCAAAGCAACCATGAAAGTAAGGTACTCAAGATATTTTAGACTTGAGATAATAGAAAACAAGACCCAAGAGGAGTTGAGTAGGAGCAGGAGTTAGAGGACAGTTAGTATTGCAAAGGACTTAGGGACACTTCTTCCTTAACGACTGCAGGGAAAAACACAAGGATGAATTACAGTCTTAATTTTAAGATAAAAATAATTAAAGGTGAGAAAGTTCTGACAATATGGCATCTACATTCTCTCGAATTAGAAAGTGAAGTCACCAAGGAGGAGGCTCAACTCATGCTGTTGGGTGTAATCTTTCCTGCAATCCTAGCCCTCTCTCTGTGCTTCAGGACTGTGGATTCACGGGACCGTCTCACACCTTTTCTTACTTATTTCTCTAACCTCATTGTCTAGCAAAATGCCTGGCATTTAGGAGGAGATAAGTGTATGTAAATTAGATGTAAAACTATGAAGATGTGATGTCTGATTGTGGACACTGAAGAAGAGAGAAGAGTCAAAGATGACACTCTATTGGGCCTGAGACACTGGGAAGATGGGACTAGAATGAGTGTGTTGAGAAACCAACAGAGGAAAAGGTTTGGAAAGAAGGTGGGGGGTGCAATTTGGGATGTACTTTTTTATACCCCACCTCATGGGCCCCTGCTGGTGAGAAGCACATCTATGTGCCAGGCTGGCCCTGGAAGTGTTTCATTCCCTTCAGCCGCCAGGGATTCAACGTTCTTCTTCACTCTCCTCAATTATTCACAGACATCCTCCAAGCACTTGGCTGATCCTGGTCTGGGGTCCAGTTCAGTTCCTTTCTGTCCTCAAAACAATGCCTCTTGCTTCATCTGTATCTAGGGGATTTACTACTAATCACTAGATATAAAAGGACAGAAATGTAAAAACAACCGAGGGAAGGGAAAAATTATCCTCCTGCTATTTGGCTTCAGAATACTTTTGGGTAACATCCCAGACACCTCAGTAGTTTGGAAGCAAATTAGAATATAGGGTAAAATCGTCCTAGGAATGTCATGTCTAAGTGTGAGCATATACTCCCATATAAATGGGCTCTATGTCTCCCACTGAAATGTACATAGGATATGGCTTCATGTGACTTCCTCTATCCTGGCTTAAAGGTCTTTTTGGTTTTTTTTTTTTATGTCAAGTGTATTGAGAAATAATTTATTCACAATTAAATGCATACATTTAAGGTACATATTTTGATGAACTTTGCCAAGTTGAAAGCACTGAAACCTTGAAACCATTCCCACAATCAAGATACAAAACACTTTGATGATCCCCCAAAACACCTAGTGCCCCTTTGCCATCTATGCCTCACTCTGACCCTGCCCCAGTAAACCACTGAAATGCTTTTTCTTACTATAAATTAGTTTGCGTTTCCTATAAATGGAATAATACAGTTGTGTATTATTTTGTTGATGGCTTCTTTCACCCATATTTTTTTTAATTCAACCATGTTGTTGTCTGTAAGAGTAGTTATTCATTGTAGTTTCTATTGTTTCTGTAGTTTCAGTAGTTTCTATTGTTGAGTAGCATTTCATTGCATACCATATTTTATCTGTTAATCTATTGATGGACATTTAGACAATTTCCAATTTGGGGCTATTATGAAAAAAGATGCTATGAATATCTATACAGAAAACTTTGTGATGACATGTATTTTTATTTCTCTGGGGTAGATACCTAGAAGTGAAATGTATGAGTTGTATGGCAGGTGTATGTTTAACTTTTTAAGAAATTGCCAAACAGTCTTCTAAAGCGGTTACCAAGAACAGTGTGTGAGAGTTCTAGTTGCTCTCTCCATTCTCCATGACACTTGATATTGTCAGTCTTTTCATGTAAGCCATTCTAATGAGAGTGTAATGTGATAAATAAAAAAGTTTTTATTTTGATTAAGTCTAATTGATCAAGTTTTTCTATTATGATTCATGATTTTAGTGTCCTAAAAAAGTTTTGCCTACTGCAAGGCCATGGACATTTTCACTATGTTTTCCTCTAAAACTTTTATGTTAGCATTTACATTTAAGCCTTTGGTCTATTTTGAATTACTTTGTGTCTGGTATGATGTAGGGTTAATGTTTATTTATGTCCCAGTCAATATCTAATTGTGCCAGCACCATTTGTTGAAAGACTTCCCTTTCCCACTTGAAAATCATTCTACCATATATGTATGAGGCTATTTGCTTTAAATCTGTCTCAGACTGACCATGCCCAGGCTTCTCAGACAGCTCAAGAAATAGGACACAAGTTCTCAGGGGCTTCTCCATATGAGGTCTGAGATTGCCTGCTTTCTGTTTTGTGATTACAAGAGATATGAACCTCAAAACCAGGAAACACATGCATGCAACATTACTTATAGGTAGAAAGGATGCAGGTTATCCCGACTGTCATGGAAACAAAACAAAGAGTGCTTTGGTCCTTTCTCCTGGTCTTTTTGATCCTTCCTCCATTTGCCAATGACTTCACAAGCTATAGAGATCATCCCATCACAGTAGAGCCTACTAGGATTTACAGCTCAGTGATGTACCACAAATTAAATGACCATGTAAGCATGCCCAGATGGAGTATTAGAACACTGCCTGTATCCCAGAACAATCTCTCATACCCGTATCTACTTATTATTAATCCTCTCTACTTCCCAAAAGTTTACACTAGTCACTATTCAGACTTCTAACAGTATAACTTAAATTTTGCCAGTTGTTTAACTTTCTTTATGTGGAATCATACTGCATGCATTGTTTTGTATTTGACTTCTTTCTGACAACTTAATATTGCAAGATTCTCCCACAGTAATGTATGTAGCTGTGACATTTGTTTTCATTATGTATAACATTCCATTGTATGACTATGCCACAATTTATTTACCCTTTTGTCTGTGAATGGACATATCAGTTGTCTCCAATTTATGACCTTTAGGAGTAGCACTGCTATAAACATTCCAGTGGATGTGTCTTGATGCATGTGTACACCCGCTTCTATTGACATATATGTAGGAATAAAAATATTGGCTAATTACTGTCATTTTATTTTTTTTATGTGATTTCATGATTTCTGGTTTTGTTTGGATTGTTTCTTTCCTACCTTTGTGGTACTAATTCAGATTTCTTAATTTCATTTTATTACATTAGTGAAGATGCAATCACCCATTTATGCCATAACTAACCTCCATTTTTATGCTATACATTCAAAAATAATTTTCTATCAACCCTGTACTTATTCAATCTGAACACACACACACACACACACACACACACACACACACACCTTCACCCATAGCACCATTTCCTATACTGAACCAGCTGGAATTTTAATTACAGATTGGTCTTAATTTATACTTTATATAACAGTTATTCCACTACTATTTTTACTTGTTTCTTTACTAATTTGGTTGACATATAAGATTTCAAATCATAGTCCTTCAGAATTTTAAAAGTAGTCTTGTAATACCATATAGTATTCCGTGCTGCTGCTGAGAACTCTGATATCAGTCTGCTTTTAATTTTCCTATAAATAACATAATTTGTTCATTTGGTATTTGTCTGTTTTTTGTTTAATTGAAGTATAATTGACAAGTTTATTCATTTGTTTAATCTTTAAATTCTTTACTCTTTATTCAAAGAGTATGAGAATATTGCCAGGATATATCTAAATAGACTTATTATTATTATTATTATTATTATTATTATTATTATTATGTTCAACATTTTATGTATACTTTCATTATAAAAAAAATCAGGTTATATTGTAGCTCTGGAAAATGTTCTATTGTTTCTCTGATAATTTTTCTCCAATATTCTTTTTGATCCACCCTTCTGGAAACCATATTAGTCATTCAGATGTTGGCAACACGTCTCAATCTAGCCTACACGTCTCCTTTAAGAGCTCCATATCTCTGCATAGCCTTTTAAATTTCTTTATTCTTGGAAGCTAAACTCTGAAAAATCCCTCAGTGGAACATGCTAGCATAGTAGTTGAACCTGCAGGTGTATTCACTCAAATATTCATCCAGAAAGAATACTTCAATTGGAAACTAGGAAGTAAAACATTTAAATGAGTTATTTTCACGTCCAGGCCACCCAGAATGGCCAATTTATTATTTTTTATTAAATTTATTGGGGTGAAATTGGTTAATTACATTATATAAATTCCAGGTGTACAACTTCATAATATGACATCTGTATACTCTATTGTGTGTCCACCATCCACACCCTAGTTTCTTTCCATCACCATGCATTTAACCCCCTTTTACCCTTTTCATCTTCTCCCCACCCACCTTCTCCTCTGATAACCATCATTCTGGTGTCTCTATCAATTAATTTATATTTTAGTTTATTTGTTTTGTTTGTTCATTTGTTACTTTTTGTTTTGTATCCCACAAGAGTGAAATCATACATCGCTTGAGTTTTTCATCTGTCTTATTTCACTTACAATAATACTACCAAGGCCCATGCATATTATCACAAATGGCAATATTTTATCTTTTTTTGGCTCAGTGGTATTCCATCTTATATGTGTCCCACACTTTCTTTATCCAGTCATCTGTCAAAGGACATGTAGATTGTCTCCATGTCTTGGCTATTGTGAAGAATCCTGCAATGAACATAGGTCTACATACATCATTACAAATAAGTGTTCTCAAATTTTTCAGGTAGATATCCAGGAGAGGGGTTGGTAGGTCATATGGTAAGTTTCCACAGTGGCTGCACTAATTTACATTCCCACCAGCAGTGTGCAAGTGTTCCCTCCTCTCCATTTCCTTTCCAACACTTGTGATTTCTTGTCTTATTGGGAATAGCCATTCTAACAAGTATGAGGTGGCATCTCATTATGGTTTTGATTTGCATTTCACTTATAACTAGCAATTTTGACAATCTTTTTATATATCTGTTGACCATCTGTATGTCCTCCTTGATAAAGTGTCTATTCAGGTCCTCTGCCCATCTTTTAATCAGATTGTTTGGATTTTTTTTTAATTAAAGTTTATCGGGGTGACAATTGTTAGTAAAGTTACATAAACTTCAGGTATACAATTCTGTATTACATCCTCTATAAATCATATTGTGTGTTCACCACCCAAAGTCAGTTCTCCTTCCATCACCGTATATTGATCCCCTTTACCCTCATCTATTACCCCCTCCCCCCTTACCCTCTGGTAACCACTAAACTATTGTCTGTGTCTATGAGTTTTGTTTCTCATTTGCTTGTCTTGTTCTTTTGTTGTTTTTGGTTTATATACCACATATCGGTGAAATCATATGGTTGTCTACTTTTTCTGTCTGATTTATTTTGCTTAGCGTTATAATCTCAATCCATCCATGTTGTCACAAATGGTCCTATTTCATCTTTTCTTACCGCCGAGTAGTATTCCATTGTGTATACATACCACGACTTCTTTATCCATTCATCTATCGAAGGACATTTTGGTTGTTTCCATGTCTTGGCCACCGTAAATAAAGCTGCAATGAACATTGGAGCACACCTGTGTTTATGGATAGATGTTTTCAGATTTTTTGGGTAGATACCCAGTAGAGGGATTGCTGGGTCATATGGTAATTCTATTTGTAATTTTTTGAGGAACTTCCACATTGCCTTCCATAGAAGCTGCACCAATCTGCATTCCCACCAACAGTGTATGCGGGTTCCTTTTTTTCCACAGCCTCTCCAACACTTGTTACTATTTGTCTTGTTGATGATAGCCATTCTAACCAGGGTGATATCTCATTATGGTTTTTATTTGCATTTCTCTGATGATTAGTGATGTTGAGCATTTTTTTATATGTCTATTTGCCATTTGTATGTCCTCTTTGGAGAAATGTCTCTTCAGGTCCTCTGCCCATTTTTCAGTTGGGTTGTTTGTTTTTTTGTTGTTGAGTTGTATGAGTTCCTTGTACATTTTGGATATTAGCCCATTATTGGAGGCACTCTTTGCAAAAATCTTCTCCCATTCAGTTGGTTGCCTCTTTGTCGATGGTTTCTTTTGCTGTGCAGAAGCTTTTAAGTTTGATATAATCCAATTAATTTATTTCAGCTTTTATTTCCTTTGCTTTTGGAGGCAAATTCATAAAACACTCTTTGAACCCAAGGTCCACAAGTTTAGTACCTATGTTTTCTTCTGTGCAGTTTATTGTTTCAGGTTTTATGCTTAAGTCTTTGATCCATTTTGAATTAAGCTTGGTACATGGTGACAGATAGCAGTTCAGTTTCATTCTTTTGCACGTGGCTTTCCAATTCTGCCAGCACCATTTATTGAAGGGGCTGTCTTTTCTTCATTGTATGTTTTTTTGCTTCTTTGTCAAAAATTATCTGTCCATATTTAGGTGGTGTTATTTCTGGGTTCTCAATTCTATTCCATTGGTCTATGTGTCTGTTTACCTGACAATGCCACACTGTTTTAATTATTGTTGCACTGTAATACAAGTTAAAGTAAGGGAGTGTGACACCTCCAGCATTATTCTTTTTTTCTTAAGATTGCTTTGGTTATTCAGGGTCTTTTGTGGTTCCAAACAAATCTGATGATTTTTTTGTTCTATTTCTTAAAAAATGACATTGGAATTTTGATGGGGATTATATGAAATCTGTATATTGCTTTGGGTAATATGGCCATATTAACTATGTTGATTCTTCCAATCCATGAGCATGGAATGTCTTTCCATTTCTTTGTGTCTTCTTCAATTTCTTTTAAAAATGTCTTATAGTTTTCAGCATATAGGTCTTTCACATCCTTGGTTAAGTTTATTCCTAGGTATTTTATTCTTTTTGTTGCAATTGCAAAAGGAATTATTTTTCTTATTTGTTTTTCTGAGATTTCATTGTTAGTATATAGAAATGCAATGGACTTTTGTACAGTGATTTTGTAGCTGGCAACTTTACTGTATTCGTTGATTGTTTCTAATAGCTTTTTGGTGGAGTCTTCAGGATTTTCTATATATATAGCATCATGTTATCTGCAAAGAGTGACTATTTAACTTCTTCATTCCCAATTTGGATGCCTTTTATTTCTTTCTCTTGCCTGATGCTCTGGTGAGGACTTCAAACACTATGTTGAAAAGCAGAGGTGATAGGGGTCAGCTCTGTCGTGTTCCTGAATGTAGAGCAAACGGCTTCAGTTTTTCACCATTAATTATGAGATTAGCTGAGGGTTTGTCATATGTGGCCTTTATAATGTTATGGTATTTTCCTTCTATACCTATTTTATTAAGTGTTTTAATCATAAATGGATGTTGTATCTTGTCTAATGCTTTTTCTGCATCAATTGATATAATCATGTGATTTTTGTCCTTTATTTTGTTTATGTGATGTATCACTTTGATGGATTTGCATATGTTGAACCATCCTTGTGCCCCTGGGATTAACCCCACTTGGTCGTGATGAAAAATCTTTTTAATGTATTGTGGCATTCGATTTGCTAGACTTTTTTTAGAATTTTGCATCTGTATTCATCAGAGATATTGGTCTGTAGTCCTCTTTTTTTGTGTTATCCTTACCAGGTTTTGGTATCAGGGTACTGTTGGCCTCATAAAATGAGTCAGGGAGTACTGTCTCTTCAATTTTTTGGAAGAGTTTAAGCAGAATAGGTATTACATCCTTTTCGAAGGTTTGGTAGAATTCACTAGTGAAGCCATCTGGTCCCGGACTTTTGCTTTTAGGAAGGTTTTGGATGACTGATTCAATTTCCTTACTGATGATCAGTCTATTTCCAATTCTTCATGATTCAGCCTAGGAAGGCTATATGTTTCTAAGAACTTGTCCATTTTTCTAGGTTACTGAATTTGGTGGCATATAGTCCTTCATAGTATTCTTGGATGATCTTTTGTATTTCGGTGGCATCCGTGATAACTTCCCCTCTTTCATTTCTGATTTCGTTTATTAGTGTCTTTTCTTTTTTTGTCTTAGTGAGTCTAGCCAAGGGTTTGTCAATTTTGTTGATCTTTCCAAGGAACCAGCTCTTTGTCACATTAATTTTTTCTGTTGTCTTTTTGTTCTTTATTTCATTTAGTTCTGCTCTGATTTTTATTATTTCCTTTCTTCTGCTGACCTTGGTCTAGTTCTTTAAGGTGTAATGTGAGGTTATTTATTTGGGATTTTTCTTGTTTCTTGAGATAGGCCTGTAATGATATAAATTTCCCTCTTAAAACTGCTTTCCCTGCATCGCAAAAATTTTGGTAGGATGTATTTTCATTGTCATTTGTTTCTATGTATCTTTTGATCTCTCCACTTATTTCTTCTTTGACCTAGTTGTTCTTTAAAAGCATGTTGTTTAATCTCCATGTATTCATGGTTTTTTCTGCTTTCTTTTTGCAGTTGATATCCAATTTCAAAGCCTTGTGATCAGAGAATATGCTTCGTATGATTTCAATCTTCTTAAATTTGCTGAGGCTAGGTTTATGTCCCAATAGATGGTCTACCCTTGAGAATGTTACATGAACACTAGAAAAAAAACGTGTAGTCTCATGTTTTAGGATAAAGTGCTCTATAAATGTCAATTATGTCTATTTCATCTAATGTGTCATTTAGGGCTGATATTTCTTTATTTTCTGTATGGATGATCTGCCCATAGCTGTCAATGATGTATTTAGGTCCCCTAGAATAATTGTGTTTTGGTCAATTTCTCCCTTTAGTTCTGTTAGTAGTTGCTTGGTATATTTCTATGCTCCCTGATTGGGGGCATAAATATTGATGACATCATCAATCAAGTTATGTCTTCTTGTTTTGTAGTCCCCTTTACCATTATGAAATGTCCATCTTTGTCTCTTGTTACCTTTTTTACCCTGAAGTCTGTTTCATCTGATATCAGTATTACTACACCTGATTTTCTCTGGATGCCATTTGCTTGGAGTGTCAATTTCCACCATTTCACTTTGAGTCTATGTTTGTCCTTGTAGCTGAGATGTGTCTCTTGGAGATAGTATATGGTTGGGTTTAGGTTTTTGATCCAATCTGCTACTCTGTGTCTTTTTATTAGTGAGTTCAGTCCATTTACATTTAGGGTGATTGTTGATGTGTGAGGATTTCCTATCATTCTATCTTTAGTTTTCTGGTAAGACTGTGCCTGCCTTGTTTCTTTGCCTTTTTGTTGCTGTCTATTATTTCTGTGTGGTGGTATTCTATGATTTTTCCCTCTGTTTCTTCTTTTATTACAGTATATATTTCAGTTCTGGATTTTTTTTGAGTGGTTACCATTAAGTTTATGTAAAAGAAAGTTTGATATTTAGAGTATTCCATTTTCTTCAGCACGCTTACTTTCTCCATTCCCATGTTCCAGTTCAGGCCTTTACTCTCCCCCTTAGTATATTTTGGTTGCCACAAATTGTCCCTGTTGATGGTGGTCGAATAGGCTCCTTTAGTGTTTCTTGTAGTGCAGGTCGTGTGTTAAAAAATTCGCTCAGCTTCTGTGTGTCTGCAAAGGTCTTTATTCCTCCTTCATATCTAAAGGATATCTTTGCTGGATATATTATTCTTGGCTCATAATTTCTCTCTTTCAATAGTTTGAATATTTGGTTCCACTCCCTCCTGGCTTGTAGAGTTCCTGCTGAAAAATCTGATGGTATTCTAATGGGCTTTCCGTTGTAGGTTACTATCTTCTTTTCCCTGGCTGCTTTGAGGATTCTTTCTGTGTTGTTGATTTTTGACAGCTTGAATACAATATGCCTTGGAGAAGGCCTGTTGGGGTTGAGGTAATTAGGTGTTCTATTTTCTTCTTCAAGGATCCAGTTCTTTCCACAAGTTTGGGAAGTTCTCATCGACCATTTGTTTGAATATACTCTCTGTACCCTTCTCTCTTTCTTCTCCTTCTGGTATGCCAATTATTCGTATATCGCTCTTTCTGATGGAGTCAGAAAGTTCTTGTAGCGTTCTTTCATTTCTCTTAAGTCTCAAGTCTCTTTCTTCTTCCATCCGTGTCATTTCCAGATTTCTATCTTCGATGTCACTGATTCTCTCCTCCATCTGGTCAAATCTACTACCAAAGCTGGCTATTTCATGCTTCATTTCTTTTATTGAGTTCTTAATCTCCAGAAATTCTACTTGGTTCTTTTTAAAATTTCAATCTCTTTGGTAAAATGCTCATGTTGTTCTTTGATTGTGTTTCTGAGTTTATTAAACTGCCTGTCTGTGTTTTTTTGCATCTCGTTGAGTTTTTTTAAGAACTGTACTCTTGAATTCTCTGTTATTTAAGTCACATATTTCCATGTCTTTAAGTTCACTTTCTGGAGACTTTTCATTTTCTTTCTAAGCTGTCTTGTTGCCTTGGTACTCATAGCCATTAATGATTTATTATTTCTCTTCCTAGACATCTACAGGAGTGAGTTCTGCAATAGGTTGATAGAAAGAGGTCTTTCTTTTGTTTTCCAGTAGGTGTTGGTAGAATGTTTTATTTTTTCTCTGAATGCAGCCTTTTATTTTCTCTCACACTGTAGTTTTATGTTTTCTCTGCACTATTCTGGCTTCTCACACAATGGGGGGATTCCCTGGAAGACGGGCTTCTCTTCTGTGAACAGTTGGTCTTGGTCACACAGCACCACCTCTGTGGGGAGAGGTGAAGAGCTTCTGAGGTTTCAAAGCTCTTTCTGCCTGAGATTCAGAGCCTGTGTGCTGCAGCAGCTCTGTTTACTCCTGCAGAGATCCGCCTTGATAGGTGGGGACAGGGGCGGGGTGGGTTGTGAGAGGTGGCCAGAGCAATGGTGGCAACCACCACCACAGCTGGTCCTGCTTCCACAGCTCCCTCCCCTTTGCCGAAACTAGTTGGTCTGCGAGTCCGAGTCTGTGGACCATAGTTCTGAAAACTGCAAATATTCTGTTCTTTTGATCTGACAGTGCTAGTGTTCTGCTTCTAGCACTGGGCAAGTGAGGGCAGGGCAGCTCTGGGAGGGTTGGGAGGGGGTGGCTATTCTCAGTGACTAAGGCTTCCATTCTCTGCTTGGCAGTGAGGGCTGAAACCACCATTTTCAGCCTTCTTCCCTCAGTCTTTGCTCTGAGGTCTCTCCGTGAGCGTTGGGTTCAGCCATGTTATATACTGTCCCCTCAGCCCTGTGGGCCATAAACGGAGCCCTAGCAGTCCAAGTTCTTCCCTCTCCCGCAGCTGCGGTAGTTCTGGGATGCAGCAAACTATAGTTGCTTATAGTATTTTCTGAATTTTTTTTTTTTTATTTCTGTGGTGTCTGTTGTCACTTCTCCTTTTTCATTTCTGATTTTAATTTGGGTCCTCTCTCTTTTTTTGATGAATCCGGCTAAAGGTTTGTCAATTAAATCCAACTGGTCTAATGTGTCATTTGAGGCCACTGTTTCCATGTTGATTTTCCGTCTGGAGGATCTGTCCCTTGTTGTCAGTGGTGTGTTGAAGTCTCCTACTATGATAGTGTTACTGTTGATCTCTGTCTTTATGTCAGTCAATATCTGTTTTATATATTTAGGTGCTCCTATGTTGGGTGCATAGATGTTTACTAGGGTGATGTCCTCTTGTTGGATCGATCCCTTTATTATCACATAGTGCCCATCTTTGTCTTTTAATATATTCTTCATTTTAAAGTCTATTTTGTCAGGTATAAGTATTACTACTGCAGTTTTTTCTCATTTCCATTTGCATGAAATATCTTACTCCATCCCTTTACTTTCAGCCTGTGTGTTTCTTTTGATCTGAGGTGAGTCTATTGTATACAACATATGCAAGGGTCTTGTTTTCTTATCCACTCAGCCACCCTATGTCTTTTGATTGGAGCATTTAATCCATTTACAGTTAAAGTGATTATTGATAAGTACATAGTTATTGCCATTTTGTTATTTGTGTTTCTGATCTTAATTAGTTAGATTGTTTTCATCTTTCTTTTGCTTAAAGAAGCCCTTTTAACATCTCCTGCAATGCTGGCTTGGTGGTAATGGATTCCTTTAGCTTATTCTTTTCTGGGAAGCTCTTTATCGCTCCTTCAATTGTGAATGATAGCCTTGCTGGATAAAGCGATCTAGGTTGTAGGCCTTTGTTTTCCATCACTTTGAATACCTCCTGCCACTCCCTTCTGGTCTGCAAAGTTTCTGTAGAAAAGCCAGCTGATTGTCTTATAGGAAGCTCATAGTCTTATGGGAGCACCCTTGTAAATAACTCGCCGTCTGTCTCTTGCTGCTTTTAGGATTCTGTCTTTGTCTTTAACCTTACCATTTTAACATAAGTGTCTTGGTGTGGGCCTGTTTGGGTTCATCTTGGTTGGAACTCTCTGCACTTCCTGGACTTGTGTGTCAATCTCCTTCACCATGTTAAGGCAGCTTTTTCATTATTACTTCAAATATGTTCTCGATCCCTCGTTCCCTCTCTTCTTCTGGTATTCATATGATGTGTACGTTGTTGTATTTGACGTTATCCCACAGGTCTCTTAAACTATTTTCATTGTTTTTTATTCTTTTTTCTTTTTGTTGTTCTGTTTGGGTGATCTCTGTGTTGTCTTCTAAATTGCTGATTCGATCTTCTGCTTCATCTAGTATGTTGATAACTCCTTCAAGTGTGTTCTTTATTTCAGTTATTGTATTCTTTAGTTCTAATTGGTTGTTTTTTATGATTTCTCTACCCTTCTTTATGTTCTCACTAAGTTTCTTAAATATGCTTATCATCAGTATTCTAAACTCTGTCTCTGATTGGTTGGTTACCTGTATTTCATTTAGTTCCAATTCCAAAGGTTTCTTCTGTTCTTTTATTTGGGACATGTTTTTTTGTTTCCTCACTCTGGCTGACTCTGTGTTTGCTTCGATGTATTCGGTGGATCCCCTAGTCTGCATCCTGGAGCCCCGCATCTCCTTAGCCCTGGCTGTGGGACATATCTCCGCACTTCTCCCTTCCCTCTTCCCCTGCTGGCCCAGTTTGCCCACTTTCACGTAATCCTCGTGCAAGTCTCTTAGCTGTTATGTGTGATGAACAGAGAATCCTTTGATGAGTTATAGATGTTCAATCTGTGGTAACTTCCAGGGGAGAACTCAAGACGCCCACCTCACTACCGCCATTTCTATGATGTCAATCCTCTGCTTTAATTTTTATTATTTCTTTTCTCCTGCTTATTTGGATTTAATTTTCTCTTCATTTCCCATGGTGGAAGATAAGATTATTGATTTCAGATCTTTATTCTTTTCTAATATATTCATTCAATGCTATAAATTTCCCTCCAAGCACTGCTTTCACTGTGTTACAAAAATTTTGATAAGTTGTATAATCAAGCTTTTTTATTATTTTATTTGTCCTCCATTAGATTGACAGCTATACATTCTCTGACTCTTGTATTTGCATATTATACTAGAAACTGCAACATGTATCCATGATTTAACAAAACGTATCTAAATGAACTGAATCTTTGGCCCTCCTCCCAAATACTGCAAGAACATGGGGGCAATTTAAATCCAGTTGGCCACACACTCCAACTTGAATGCAATTGCTATATATTTTAAACACCACTGTTTTATGCATATATATATATATATATATATATATATATATATATATATTTGCTCATTTCTTCCGCAACTCTGACCTTCCACTGGTAACATTTTCCTTCTCCTGAAAAACACACTTTAGTAGTTCCTTCAATGTGTATTTCCTACTGCAAATTCTGTCAATTTGTTGTTTTAAATTGTGGTTTCTCTACTGATGTTCTTTAAAGCTGCACAGAATCCTAGCTCTCAGATATATTCTTTCAATAATTTAAAGATTCCATTCCATGTCTTCTGGATTCCATCAGAAGACAGTTGAGATGTCAGCTCTCTCTCTGTTCATCATTTGATGATGAACTCTGTTTTTCTCTGGATGCTTTCTTTTTTTTGTTTTGTTTTGTTTTCTTCAATTTCACTATGATATGTCTGAATGTGAATTTAATTTATTTTCCTGGTTGGTATTTAGCAAGGTCTTAAATTTTGTCTTTAATAATTCAGTCTTTATGCTTCAAATTCTTTACCTCTTCTATCACATATTCTTCCCTATCTGTTAAATTCTTTGAGGCTTTAAAGAGTTTACCTTATTTTTATCTATTAACCTCTACCCTAGATATCTTCATTTGGAAAGGTTGATCTGAATCGTTGAGTCTGCCATTGAAGTCTAGGTTCAAATTTTAGTGATATTGGGAAAGATGGTAAGCAGAAGATGAGAATGGCTGTAAAATGAGATGACAATTACAGCAATCCAACAAAGACATGATGCGGATAAAATTGAAGGGAGAGCTTGTGAGGGATGAAAAACAAGTGAGATTGAAGAGCGATTTAACTGGGTAAAATAAAGAGGCATGGTAAACTATATTTATAGTTTAAAAGATATTTATAGGGAGAAGAAAGATGAGTAGGACACCCACTGTTGGAAGTATGGAAGTACCATTCACTAGGACAGGGATTACAGGAAGAGGGGAAACGTGAATGCTGGGTGAAGTTGAGACATGCGAAACCTCATCTCATCTGCTGGCCAAGGGTATGTCCTGAAGGCAGTGGGTGGAAAAGCATGACAATGATAAAACATTGAATCCAAGAGTATCTTTGGGTCTACATACACAGATTAGGATGACATCAGTATATAGAGACAGTTGTTCATAATACATACACAGTGCATAATACATGCAGTTATTCATAATACAAAGATGATGTTAATTACGGCAGATGAAGAATAAAAAGGAAGTGTCAAGCATAAACCAAGTTAAAAGTGCATTGCATTTATTTCTTTCTAATGAGATATAATTAACATATAACATTGTGTAGGTTTAAGGTCTACAACATGTTAATCTGATATATTTATATATTGCAATATCATTACCACCATAAAGTCAGCTAACGCCTCTATTATGTCACATAATTATTTCTTTTTGTGGTGGGATCAATTAAGATCTAGTCTCTTAACACCATTAAAGTTTATAATATAGTACTTTTTTATAATCACTATACTAAGCATTAGCTATCCAGGGCTTATTTTACCTACTGGTTACAAATTCGTACCTTTAAAGAACATCTACCCAATTCCCCCACCTGCAAACCCCTGACAATCATCATTCTATGCTCTCATTTTACAAGTTTGGCTTTTTCAGATTTTACATATGTTATATCATACAGTTCCTGTCTTTCTCTGCCTGACTTATCTTACTTAGCATAATGCTCTGACGGTCCATCTACGTTGTCACAAATGGCAGGGTTTCCTTCTCTTTCATGGTTGAATAATATTACGGTGTGTGTGCGTGCGTGTGTGTGTGTGTGTGTGTGTGTGTGTGTGTAATCTTGGCTATTGTAAAAAATGCTGCAACAAACATGCAAGAGCATGCATACCTCTATCAATACCTTGTTTTCAGTTCCTTTAGATATATACCCAGAAGTAGAATTGCTGGATCATATGGTAGTTCTATTTTTAATATTTGGAGGAAACTCCATGCTCTTTCCCATAGTGGCCCAACCAATTTATATTCCCACCAATAGTACATAAGGGTTCCTTTTCTCGACATATTTGTCAGCACGTTATCTCTTGTCTCCCTGCTAACAGTCATTCTAACAGCTGTGAGGTGATATCTCATTATGTTTTCATCTGAATTCCCCTGATGATTAGTGATGTTGAGCATGTTTTCATGTACCTTTTGGCCATTTGGATGCCCTTTGGGAAAAATGTCTGTTTAGTTTCTCTGCCCATTTTTTAATTGGATTTTTTGGGTTTTTTTGTTATTGTGTTTTATGAATTTTTTGTTTTTATTTTGGACATTAACTTCTTATCAAATACATGGTTTGCAAATATGTTTTTCCCATTCTGCAGGATGCCCTTTCTTTTTTGATTGCTTCTTTTGCTGTGCAGAAGCTTTTTAGTTTGCTATAGCCTTACTTGTTGATTTTCACTTTTGTCACTTTTGTTTTGGATCATATCAAAAAAATCATTGTAATGAACAATGTCAAGGAGTTTCTTTCCTATGTTTACTTCTAGTTTTACAGTATCAGCACTTATGTTTAAGACTTTCAACAATTTAATTTTTGTGAGTGGTGTAAGATAAGCGCACAATTTCATTTTTCTGAACGTGATTATCCAGTTTTCCCAACGCCATTTATTGAAGAGACTCCTTTCTCCATCAAGTGTTCTTGGCTTCTATGTCAAATATTAGTTGACCATATATGCATAAGTTCATTTTTTGGCTCTCTCTTCTGTTTCCTTGGTCTATGTGTCTATTTTTATACTAGTACTGAACTGTTTTAATTCGTATAGCTTTGTAGTAGAGTTTCAAATTAGGAATTGTGATGCCTCTGGCTTTGCTCTTCTTTCTCAGGATTGCTTTGGCTATTTGGGGTCTTTTATGGTTCCACACAAAGTATAAGGTTTTGTTTTTTTTTTCTATTTCTGTAGGGGAAAAAAAGAAATTATAATGATTTTGTTGAATCTATAGATGGCTTTGGGTGGTATGGGCATTTTAACAATATTAATTCTTCCAGTCCATGAACATGGATGTCTCTCCATTTGTTTGTGTCTTCTTCAACTTCTTTCATCAAAGTTTTATTGTTTTTTTTGTATAGATTTTTCACTTCCCTGGTTAAACTTATTTCTAAGTATTGTTTTTCATGCTATTGTGAATGGAATAGTTTTATTTTTCTCAAATGTTTCATTGTTAATGTATGGAAATACAACCAATTTCTATATGATGATTTTACATCTTGCAAATTTACTGAATTTTGATTGCTTCCAACAGTTTTTTGTTTTGTCATTTTTGGGCGGTGGGGAATTAGTCCTTAGGGATTTTTATATAGAAGTGCATACTGTCTGCAACAATGACAATTTAACTCTTCCTGTCCCATTTGGATGTCTTTTATTTCTTTGTCTTGCGAATTTCTCTAGCTTAAACTTAAGAGTGGTTGGAATGGGCACCATTGTCTTATTCCTGATTTTAGAGAAAAAGCTATCAATTTTTCACCATTGACTATGTTAGCTGTGCTTTTTAAGTATATGGCCTTTATTATGTTGAGATGTATTTCTCCTCTACCCAATTTTTTAGCGTTTTTATTATGAAAAAACGTTGTAGTTTGCCAAGTGCTTTTTTTGGCCTCTACTATGATGATCATGTGATTTTCATCTTTCATTCTATTAAGGTGATTTATTATACTTTTTTTTATATTTATTTTTCATTTACACTTGACATACAATATTATACAAGTTTCAGGTGTACAACATATTGACTAGAGATTTATATACCTTACAAAATGTTCAAAGAGCATATTATGTTTTCTTCCATGAGTTTTATGATTTCAGGTCTGGTATTCCTGTCTTTAATCCATTTTGAGTTTATTTTTTTATATGGTGTAATAAAGTGGTCTAGTTTCACTTTTTTACATGTATCTGTCCAGTTTTCACAGCACCATTTATCAAATATACTGTCTTTATCCCCACTGCATATTCTTGTCTCCTTTGTCCTAGATTAGTTGACCATATAGGGATGGGTTTATTTCTGGGCTCTCTGTTCTGTCCCATTGATCTATGTGTCTGTTTGTATGCCAATAACATGCTGTTTTGCTTATTATAGCCTTATAATATAGAATAATTTCAGGTAGTGTGATACCTACAACTCTGTTCTTCTTTCTCAATATTGATTTGGTGATTCAGGGCTGTTTGTGGTTCCATACAAATTTTAGGATTATTGATCTAGTTCTGTGAAAAATGTCATTGGTATTTTGACATGAATTACATTGAATCCACAGATGCTTAGGGTAGTATGGACATTTTAACCACGTTGTTTCTTTCTATCCATGGGCATGGTATAGCCTTCTATTTATTTGTATCTTCTTCAGTTTCTTTTCAATGTGACATAGTTTTCTGAATACAGCTCTTTTACGTCCTTGGTTAAATTTATTTCTTGGTATTTTATTCTTTTTAATGCAATTATAAATGGGATTTTTTCTTAATTTATCTTTCTGATAGTTCATTATTAGTGTATAAAAATGCAAATAATTTCTGAATATTAATTTTGTATCATGCAAGTTTACTGAATCATTTATTAGTTCTAACAGTTTTGGGGTGGAATCATGAGGGTTCTGTATATATATTATCATGTCATCTCCAAACAATGACAGTTTTACCTTTCTTCTCCAGTTCAGATGCATTTTTTTTCTTGGCTGTTTTTTGTGACTAGGACTGCCAAAGCTATGTTGAATAAAAGTGATGAAAGTGGATATCCTTGTCCTATTCCTGATCTTAAAAAGAACACTTTTACCTTTTCCCCATTAAGTATATTAGCTGTAGATTTGTTGTAGATGGCCTTCATTATGTTGAGGTATGTTCCCTCTATCCTAACTTTGCTCAGAGTTTTTATTATGAACGAACGTTGGATTTTGTCAAATGCTTTTTCTGTATCTATTGATATGATCATATGATTTTTATACTTCATTTTGTTTATTTTGTATACATGATGTAGCATGTTAATTAACTGGCAGATTTTGAACCAACTTGCATCCCAGGAATAAACCCTACTTGACGATATGTATGATCTTTTCAATATATTGTTGAAATCAGTTTACTAATATTCTGTTGAAGATCATCAGAGATATTAACCTATAATTTTCTTTCTTTTTGTTTTTTGTTTGTTTGTTTGTTTTGTGTGTGTGTGCACGTGTGTGTGTGTGTGTGCGTCTTTACCTAGTTTTGGTATCCAGGGAATGCTGGCCTTGCAAAATGAGTTCAGAACTCTTCCTTCCACTTCAATTTTTTGGAATAGTTTGAAAAGAACAGGTATTAGTCTTTCTTTGAATGTTTGGTAAAATTCACCTGTGAAGCCATCCAGTGCAGGACTTTTGCTTGTTAGGAGTTTTTTGATTTATGATTCAATTTCCTTAGTACTAATCAGTTTATTCACATTTTCTGTTTCTTCCTGATTCAGTCTTGGAAGAGTATATGTTTCAAGGAATTTATCCATTTCTTCCATGTTGTCCCATTTGTTGGCATAGAATTGTTCATAGTGTTTTGCTTTGTGGTTATCATGAGTCTTACATAAAGCACCTCATAGATAAAACAGTTCATTTTAAGCTAATAACAACTTAACTTTGATCATCTATAAAAGTTCCACCCTTTTATTACCCTTTATATTATTAATGTCGTAATATACCCCTTCATATATTGTATGTTTATTAACTATTATAGTAGCTATTGTTATTTTTCATATTCTTTTCCTTTAACCATTATACTAGAGTTAACTGGTTAACATACCATCCTATTACAAAATTAGCTGTCTAAATATTTAGCTTTACCAGTGTGTTGTATAATTTGGTATGTTTTCCTGTTGCATTGGCACGGTGCATCTTTTCATTTCGGCATAAAGAACGCTTTTCAGCATTTCTTGCAAGGCAGGTCAAGTGGTGATGAACTCCTTCAGCTTTTGTTTGTCTGGGCAAGTCTTTATTTCTCCTTCATATCTGAAGGGTAACTTAGCCAGAGTATTCATGGCTGGCAATTTCTTTTCCTTTCAACACTTTGAATAAGTCATCCCATTCTCTCCAGGACTGTGCGTTTCTGCTGAGAAATCCACTGATAGCAAAGGAACTACAAAGGGGGTTCCTTTGTAGGTTACAATCTTTTTTTTTTCCCCTGTCTGGTTTTAGGATACTCTCTGTCTTTCATTTTTCACAGTTTCATTATATGGTGTCTTGGAGACAGTCTTTTTGTATTAAGATAATAGAGTGATGTATCAGCTTTGTGAACGTAGATGTCCAATTCTCTCCCCAGGATTGGGAAGTCCACAGCTATTATTTATTTAAATAAACTTTCTGCACCCCTCCCTCTCTTCTTCTTGTAGAATCATGTTTATTCCAATTTTTGTTCTTTTTACGGAATCCCATAGATTATGGAGGCTTTCTTTCCTTTTTTCCATTCTTTATTCTTCTCTATGTTGTTTCAAGCTTCCTGCCATCTAACTCACTCTATCTTCCACTTACTCTACTTTAATAAAGATGCTGTCTATTACATTTTCCATTTCATTCATTAAATTTATCAATTTCAGAATGATTTCTATTTCTTTGGTGTATATCTCATTTTGTTCACATATTTTTCTCTGATTTTGTTAAATTGTCTTTCTGAGTTTTCCTGTTGCTTGTTGAATTTCTTCAAAACAGTTTTTTTTAATTCATTGTCAGTCAGTTCACAAAATTCCATTCCTTTAAGCTGGCTTATTGGAGAATTCTTATTATCTTTTGGTGATGACATGTTTCCTTGATTTTTCATGACCTTGTAGTATTGCATCGTTGCCTTTGTATTTGAAGTAGCAGACACCTCCTTAAATCTTTACTAGTTGCCTTCAGATGGGCAATTCTGTTTATTGGTGCTAATTATATCTAGTTTTTAGCTGCCTTTGTATGGCCACCTACTCCACTCT
Organism: Rhinolophus sinicus; assembly: GCF_057876585.1. NCBI lineage: Eukaryota > Metazoa > Chordata > Mammalia > Chiroptera > Rhinolophidae > Rhinolophus > Rhinolophus sinicus. The sequence goes on along the minus strand of NC_142514.1, from coordinate 143,867,174 downwards.
TCTTGCTCTCTCTTCTGGCAGAGTTTTTAAGCTTTTATGTCTTCTCTAGATCTTACAACTCACCAGTGTGGCTACTGGAAACTTCTCTTTTGTTTTCCAGAAGGCGGTGAGATAGCTCTTGTGTGTGGTTTCTCCCCTGGACACAGATCCTAGTGTTTTTCTGATAGCAATACATTTACCATACTAGCTCTCATTGCTGAGCCCAGAAGCGTATACAGGGAGCAAGCCACAAGGTAGGTAGAGTTATGGGTTCAGCCCTCGGGTATTGGGGGTGCCTGCACACCCAGTGGGGAGATTTTCAGGTGAGGTTCTCTCAGAGGCACATGGGAGGCCTTCCTGCTAAAGTCCTGAACAGGATCAGGAGAAACCTTGTTCTTTTAATGCCCTTTGATATTCTTATCTGCCTCGGTCCCATCTCTTACCTCCCCACAGTCATGGAGGCCATGCCCCAATATTCTGGGTGCTGCTAGGAAGCAATATGTATATTGACCCCTGTCTGACACAACTGGGATACCTAGGCACTGACACTCCACTTTCCATTTCCCCCACTGAAAGATCACCACCACCAGATACTTCAGCCTATGTACTGTCACCAAACTCATGCTGGACACTCTCCTTGGGAAGACTGGACTTCTACAAATTCTCTCTCATCTGTGGGCATATGCCCAGGTCAGCACTTCCAACCATTGGCAGATGGTGGGCACAGCTTTGCTAGCGCTACTGCTTCCACAGCCCATAGTGAGGTCTTGTGCCTATTACAAGATACAGGGGGGCGAGACTCCTTTCACATCCTTTGGTATATGCTGCTACATCCCACAATTCCCACAGGGGCACTTTTGTTTCTGGATATGTGTCTGATTAGTTGTTTTAAAATGGGGACAAAAAGGAAGAAGATCTGCCACCATGATGCTGACATCTAGAAGTGGATTTTAAAGGACAGGAAAGTAAATAAATATCACAAAAGGGCCTAAGAAGGAGTGACAGAGACAGGAAGAAAAGTACTCACACAGGTTCAAGAGAAACTAAGGAATGATAAATGGTGGTACCATTCTGTTTTTAAAATAAACATCAAGCTATCAAACTCATGTATATTTTCAAACAGCAATTCTCAGCATAATACTCTCCAAGCAATTGATTCTGTATAATAGGAAGTGTCAAAAGCCAGGCTTTTAAGTTGCAATTCACCCTATGTAGGGAAGATGTTAAGAAAATTCACCTTCATTGGCTGATGTTAGTTTCTGTTGTTGTTGTTGTTCCCTCACATGAGAGACTGCATGTGAGGTGATGGTTAGCTTAAGGTTAAGAGAGTTCTCCCTCGCCTCATCCCCTGGAGATAAGAGGTGATGAAGCTTCTTTTTGTCTGTTTCCCTGCATCGGCAGATAAGGTGAAGAAGTAACTAAGTTATATCAGAATGACATGACAGCTACGTTGCAAGGCTTTGGAAGGCCTTGGGCCGATGGTCCCAGGCAAGAATACTGTTTGTCCAAATGAACTGGCTCTTCAGCCAAATAAACAATATTTTTATCACAGTAACTGCCAAACCCTCCCAGAACTGACCATTCCCTGAGGGGGAGGCAGAAACAAGGAGCTTGGCTTTAAGTCACATTAAAAAGAGATATAAGACAGGTCTCAGTTGGCAGTATGTTCATCATCCACCCTTGGTAATTCTTCATCATTCTAGCATGCTTGGGAGTTAGCAAGCAGCAGTGGGAGACACCGCGGTTTTTTCCAGCCGCAGATCTGGCAAGGTTTTGATTCCTGACTTTTCCAGTGTTGGTTCCCCATTTGGTTTGGTGAGCTTCTTTGGGGTATCATTGTTAATATATATATGGGTGTGTATATGTATATGTATGTGTGTGTATATATATATATATGTATGTGTATATATATATATATATATATATATATATATATTCCTTACCTGCCTTTACTTTCTGTCATTAGCACAATCTATTAATTGCCTTTGTCTTTTGCTATTGCATATTGCTAAATAAATTAATTAGATATTGCTAAATAAATTAATTAGTACCTCTCTAGTGCGTGTTCTTCTTTCTTTTTCCCACACGACGTTACACCCTGGAAACTGAAATGGCAGTCCATGTTCAGAACACCCACAAAGAAGTCTTACACACACACATTTTTAAGCAGTGTTAAAATGCATTTGTTGAAACAATGAAAGGAGGGGATGAAAAAGCCTTAAAGACTTGCATCTTTACTACACTAACCCTGTTGGCAAATGTGGCTGACACTTCTTTAGGGCACGACACAGGCTAACTGAGTATCTTTTGTTTTCACAGCCATGGACACAGCAAAGTCCACCGCTGATGAGCCCCTTCTTAGAGGCAAAAAAGGGCAAGATCTCCAGGAGATGCTGAGAGACGTAGGACTGGCTGTTGAGTACTGGTTGCCCAAGCTGCAAGAACAGCTGGGTGTGACCTGTGCCCAGGCCTTACAACACCTAGAAGACAAAGACCTCCAGCAGCTGAAATCCCAGGCACAATATCCCTGGGAGAAAAGGGCCCTGGAGAAGCTGCTTAACCTGTCACACTCAAATAGTCTTTCAGAGTTCCAGGAGTCTCAGGTGGAAATGATAAAGAAAAAGCAAAAGAGGGCAGAGCAGGTGCTGCAGGAGCTAAAAGACTTACAGTCAGAAGGAAGACAACAACAAGAAGAGGCAGTGAGGAAAAAAGAGACAGAACTGAGGCAGGCGATGGAGATCCCCAAAGAGTACTGGCCACCCCCTGAAAAGTGCCTAAGAGAAGTCATGGAAAACATGCAGAGACAACTCAACCTCACGGAGGGGACACTGTCTCACAGGGAAAACCTCCCAGATAGAGATCTGGTGAGATGGGCATCTGGAGGACTGGCCCTGCAGGGAATTTACAAAACCAGACACCAAAGGGACCTTATAGAGAAGAGAGAGGAACTACTCAGTGTCCCCACGGACGTCTTACTCTTTGGCCCAGAGCAGGACACAAGAATGGAAACAAAGGAATTTACATCTTCTCAAGCAGAATCTATGTTCACCCAGACATTACAGAAGATGGGCATCAGCGTAACTGCTCGAGCCAAGGGCGGAGGTTGGGGATTTAGCTTGGAAGCTGGTATGGATTACAGCAAACATTCAGAATCCAAGGAAACCCATCAATCGCGTTCTGATCACTCTTATTTCTGCTCTACCAAGTTCATCTATTTCCCACTCGCCTCCTTTCACTTTCGCATTGATCAGCTCCAGTTCTCCAAGGCTGCTCTAGAGGAATTGAAATGCATTGAAGACATCCTGGGTCAACCTGCAGGCCCAGACAGACTCCCCTTGCTAAGACACAGGGCTGAAGCTTTCTTCCACAGGTTTGGCTCTCATGCTAACCAGGGCCCCCTGCACCTGGGAGGAATCTACTGCTGGAAAGCCATTTCAGAGGGTTTCCGAAGTGAGCAGATGGCAGAAGTGAAACAGCAGGCAGCAGAGTCCCTGAATAGCTACATAAGGGGCAGCTACAGTGGCTTTGGAGTGAAAGTTGCTGCAGGTGTGGATGTGTCAGACTCTCATTCAAACGCATCCTCCCAAAACACAACCTGCCAAAACCTTCAAACCAAAGTCAAACTATCTGTGGCCCACACAGGGGGCCCACCAGAAGCAAATAGCTTTCTGCAGTGGAAAGCTGGCCTAGTTGCCAGTAATAAAACATGGTGTGTCATTGACCGGGGATTTCAGCTGGTCCCTATTTGGGACATCATCCTCTCCAGTCACTGGAGGGATTTTAAGGATCCTCTTCAGGTAGCTAACTTCCTGAAAGACAGCTACACTGCTCTGACTGGCCTCACTGCCCACATCCAGGATGGAGAAGAATTATTGAGTGTTGGGAAGGAGGCTAGGGTTTTCCTAGAGGAAGTGAAATCCTGGGAGGTATCTGATCCAGAAGAGCAGCTTAAAAGGCTGCTAAATTTCATGCAAATGTTGAGTCAAAAAATTAAAAGTTATGACATTTGGGTTAACATATGCCTCACAGATGCAGCTCTGCAGAATTTTCTGATAAACACTGTTAACTTCTGCAAAGACTCTTCCATTTACAACACCAAATTTATTAAATCTCAGTTGCGCAGCCTTTTGGATCCTCACATCTACAGAGTGACAAACTTTCCTCAGGCTCATTCCATCATGCAGTGGGTCTTCCAGTCAGAGTCAGAGGGAAAGCATATCAACATCTCTGAGTTTTCTGAATTAATTAAAATCTTAAAGGAAATACAGAATGACCTCAGGGAAGTGAAGGCCGGATCTGAGTCTGCAGAAACAGTGGAGGAAGCTCAAAAAAAGGCCACTTACGAGGTGAGCTTGTCTCTTGGCTGCTTCTTGAATTACCTCCAGGAAACAGAGCAGCCCGACACACAGCTCTTGCTACTTAACATTGCAGCTGGTGCAGGGTATCATGTGGGAAACCATACCTTTCAGTATCTCCTGGGGTGTGATGAGATAGACTTCCTACTGAATGAAATGCAAACTGCCCAAGATAAATACCAGGAGCTCAAAAATATTTGCACCTACAGAGCTCAGGCATTCCTGATACTCACAGGTCTTACAGCTACTGCAGGAGTCACAGCTGTGTCTCCAGAGGAGAAAACACAACGCTTGGCATTAATAAGACAACACATGGGCCAATCTTTGCCTAAAGAAGTTGTACACGTCCTCACCAAACTTGAAGAAGATCATAATTGGAAAGACCTAGAGGAAGACTTGAGATTGCTCATTGACGGGAATTATGAAGCCACCATCTCTTCACTGCAAATGGAGGAGGTGAGAAAAAATTTGCAAAGCATCTTCCATGAAAACAAACAGCCCCATGAACCACATGATGATGAAAATAGCAAATGGGAAGTCATAGAAGATGGAGCCTTCCAAGAGTTACTCCAGCGTTTAGGCCTGGAACGTTCCTATCCGAAAAGGATTAGCAGAGCTAACTTCCATCTGATCTACAAGGCTTCTGTGTACAACAACCAGCCCAGTTCTGAACGGGAGCTTCCCTTCTATTTCCTGCAGAAACTACTGATGCTGGATTATGGGCTGAGATACCTGGTCTTCAGAGATGACAGAAACACACAGAATGAAGTCTATCCAAGTGCCTTGAATCAAGAAAATGAGGCTTTTGATCCATATGAAGACTTGTTTGAAGACACAGAGGCTCCTGCTAATCCTTCAGCCACTAATCGTAGGCCCCATATTCATCCTATGGATATTCAGATGGCGATTCTTCACTGTGCAGATGATTTTGCCAGACAATATATTCTGGGCAAACTTGCCATTTGTCAGTTTGCCCTCCCCTTTCTCATACCAAATCCCTGTAGTTCTGATATTGAATTCTCTCTCTGGTCTCTCCGTCAAATTAGAAGAAGCTGGCAGGAAGCCAGGAAATCACCAAAAGAGAAAGAAAATTACAAGAATAAGCAGATGTGTTGTGTCTCTACCCCCATTGTGTCCTTTATTAGAGTTGGAAATGGTTTCTCTGCTTCCAAATCTCAGATCATGAACTGTCTCCTCAGTAAACGTAAACATGATATCTTTTTTCACCGACACTGCAGAGGGAGCAGCAAAGACTGTCTCTTGATGGGGGGCGTAGTGGAAGTCTGCTGGTTCTGTCCTGGGGGGGAAGATGAGGACAGATTTGACAACTGTTTGACCTTCACCAATCTTCATGGAGACGCAAAAGAACATAAGAAGCAACTCACCTTCCTGCAGGAGGTCTCTTCTCTCATTGTTGTCCTCATGTCAACTTCAGATGACAATAAAGAGAACCGGAAAATTGTCCGTGATCTGAGTCAGTCACCAAGACCTCTGATCTGTTTGCTTGATAACAAAGAAAAAACCATGGCCAATAATTCTAACCAGAAAGCGATCATTGGGATCAGGAACAGAAATGAGGCGGAATTAACAGAGGAGCTCACTACTGCAATCAAACGTTTGCTAGAGCTCTCAGACACTGCTCTGAGCATGGAGGACTGTTCCCAGATTGCTCGCAAGCAAGGATTCCTTATTGATGAAGACCAGAGAGATTGCAGGGAAGCCAAAGAAAAAGCAGAGATCCTAATGATCCTTCTGAAAGAAAAGAAGATATCTCAGGTGAAGGAAAACTTTCTACCCCTTCAGGGACAACTGTGGCACCTTTGGTGTAAAAAGGACAAAGAACTCTATCACCTGAGAGAAAAGGGGAATCGGAGCATTGAACAACACAAATGCGAGATTGAGACAGAAAAACAAAGAATACGGCGCCATCAGTTGACCAGAGCCTTTCCTCTCAATGATTTAATGCACTCTGTCCTTGAAATTCTCCAAACACATTCAGAAACTCACAGCACACTCTACTTTTTCCAATGGCTGAGTATGTTTTTGAACAACCTGACTGCAGGACACTTGGAAGAACTGAATGAAAAGCAAAAGTCTTTGTGGTCATGTATACAAACAGAAAAGCAAAAGGCACCAAATAGCAACAACCTGAAACGTTGGCAAAATAGGATAGAAGCTATCTCCGTAGAGATTAATGACTGTACCTTGGGAATTGAGCAACTTCTGAGAGAGGTTGGCCAGATCTATGAAGCTCTGGAAGAAGCTTCTTCCACAAAAGATACCGTTTTTCTCTCCCTTCCCCAGATTGCTGCAGATCTAATGATATCTGGTGTTCCCATTGAGCTGATGGATGGGGATGCTTCCTATGTGCCTCTAAAGTGGGTGACAGCTCTTTTTGACAAGCTCTCTGAGAAACTTGGAAACAAACGACTTTTTATTCTCTCTATCCTTGGCCTGCAGAGCTCAGGGAAGTCCACCCTGCTGAATGCCCTCTTTGGGCTGCAGTTCACTGTCAGTGCTGGGAGGTGTACCCGGGGGGCCTACATGCAGCTCCTGAAGGTGGAGGAAACATTCTCAGAGGAACTTGGCTTTGATTTTGTGCTTATTGTGGATACAGAAGGGCTTCGGGCCCCAGAACTGAGCAACAAATCCAAGAATCGTGACAATGAGTTGGCAACCTTTGTCATTGGACTTGGAAACTTGACTCTGATCAATATTTTTGGAGAAAATCCATCAGAAATGCAAGATATTCTCCAAATCGTTGTCCAAGCCTTTTTGAGGATGAAACAAGTAAAAATTTCCCCAAGTTGCCTCTTTGTCCATCAGAATGTGGGGGAAGTTACAGCTAAAGACCAAACTATGGAAGGACGAAGGCGCTTAGAGCAGAGACTGGATGAAATGGCAGCAATAGCGGCTGAGCAAGAACAGTGCTCAGATGTAACCCGCTTTAGTGATGTCATTAAGTTTGATGTCAATACTCATGTCTACTACTTTGCTCACCTCTGGGATGGCAATCCCCCAATGGCCCCACCCAATCCTCGCTACAGCCACAACGTCCAGGAACTGAAAACTAGAATTCTTATGACTGCAAAACAGGAATCCAGGGGAAGCATCATGAAGATATCAGACGTAAAATCACGAGTTCAAGATCTATGGAGAGCCCTGGTGAATGAGAACTTTATTTTCAGTTTCAGGAACACCCGAGAGGTCATGGCTATGAGCAAATTGGAAACCATGTATAACAACTGGACCTGGGAGCTGAGGAGCCATGTGCTAGGCTTACAGAACCAGCTGATCAACCAGGTTCAGAATGGAAAAGTCCAGACACTCAGAACAAGCACAATTGAGGTTCCAGTTGCAGAAAAATATGAAGCCATCAAGCAAGAACTTGAAAAATATTTTAATGAAGATCCAGAGAGTGAAATACTGATTCAGTGGAAAGCAAATTTTGAAAATAAGCTAATGATCCTTAAAGAGGCACTTACTTTAGATAGCCGAAGAAAGATCGAAGGACTTATAAATTATAAAAAGGGTCAGGAAAGACTGGATAATGAAAAGTCTCATTATGAAAAGGAATTATTAGAAAAAAGCCGAATATTGGCTTCAACTGTAAAGGACAAAGAACTGAGTGATGAAGAGTTACATGAGAAATTCAATCAACTTTGGGGAAAATGGGTCTATGCTGTGTCCTCAACTCAGCCTCCAGTCACAGAACCTGACATTGATGTGGATGCTGAAGGCATCCTTTTGGAATATTTTAAAAAGGAGAGAGACAGGGAGAACATACTGAAGAAAAATTCTGGAAAAACATTTCACATCGATTATGATGAACATGTCAAAATGAATAAGAAATTTTACTTATATAGAATGTCATTAAATGTGCATGATAAGGAGTCCATAGAGAGGACCACTGAGCTCATTATTTCAAAATGTACTGAAACTATTAAAAACATTCAGAGGCAACAACATGATTACAATCCAAGTTATTTCCATGAAATCCTGAGAATAATAGAAGAGCAAGTGAAATCAGCCCCCACTGAGGAAAGATACACATTTACAAGTAAATATAAAATTGACTTATCTTTGTGTTTATTCCGAAAAGCAGCAGAGAATTTTAAGGAGATGCACAGGGCATTCAAAACGGCAAATGATCCTGTAAACTATCTGGAAAGCAAGAAAGATGATTTTTTCATGAGTTTTAAGATCTCTTGTCAAGGAGCAACCTCAATCAAAACGTTTGTTGATTTTCTGTGGCACAAACTCACTCCTGCTGTCTCCACTGCCATATGGGGGAAAACGGCTCCTCTAATTGCTGGAGATATGCGAGCTAACTGCTCTGCATTCAATGGAAACAGGGCTAACCTGGAGAAACACATTCTTATCTCTCTGGCAGAAAAAGAAAATTTCGATGATTATTGGGAGTACCTTCATAAGCCAGAATCATTTTTTAGGAATTACATTCAAAACCATATTAAAAGATATTGTTCAGACAAAAGTGAAACAATGAAGACTTTTTTAAAACTAAGTTTAGATGACATCAAGAATGTCATCCTGTTAGCTATTCATGAATCCACAGCAATAGCTAAAGATAAAAGCAGCACTGTGTCTGGGTGGTTGGATTTGTTCTGTGATCACCTGGGAAGTAACTTGATCTTTCCACGAAATGAACTGAAAAGCATTGAACATCAGGAGATAAAAGATATTGAGTTTCTCAAAGAAACCATGACTGAAGCTTTGGATCCCGCAATGAAGACAGTAGAACAGAAGGTTTTAAGTATGTCTGTAGAAGAGATGATTCCTGAAATCCAGAAAATGCTCTATGAACATCTCTGTGGCTGCTGGAAACAGTGTCCCTTCTGTAGAGCTATTTGTACAAACACAATCCCCTCTCATGACGGAGACCACAGTGTTCCCTTCCACCGTCCTCAGGCTGTCAATGGAATTGCATGGTATAAAACAGACGATTTTGTTATTGATACCTGTACTAGCTTGGTAGCAAGTGATTGTTTATTAGTTTTGAGTGATGACCACAAGATCCCATTTAAGAACTATCGACAGGCAGAAGGGGACTATGCCAAATGGAGCATCACCCCAGACTCATCCACCCAGCCCTACTGGAAATGGTTTGTCTGTCACTTCAGAAAAAAACTAGAAGAAAAATATAAGATGAAATTTACAGGTACAGGTGAAATCCCTGGTCCTTGGAAAAATATCAAAAAGCAGGATGTTCTTGATGACTTGAAAAAACAATGACCAAAAAAGAGTACCAGAAAGTGAACAAAAGAGTTGTAGTACCTAAACACTCTTAAGATACCTCCTCCTCACAGTGAAAACCTTTATTATTTCTACTTTTCGAATGAAACATCTAAAAATTTCATGAGTTGAAGATTTTCTGTTGAAAGGACTTCATTTTTCTTTGTCTCAATTCATTCTGGTTTAAAAACAAGTTACTAAAATATATGAACATATGAGAAAAATCAAATAAAATCCATTTAAAACATAATACCTACTTTATATGTTAAGCTATTATTCAGAATGTTCTTTTATTTTAAACATATATTATATAAAGTCTCAGAGAAAGTCATCCTCATTGAGGGAAATCAAAATCATTTCAGCCTGCTACAAATTTGTATAGATTAAATACATGATATATCAAATCAATATATAGTTTTTGGCTGGAAGCTACAAATTGCCTTTTTTAAAATGTGTTTTTTTTCACCCTCTGAAATTGTGAGAAAAATTTACTAACCCTTGAATGAAAAAATATTCATGGAAAGTTCACGATTCCCAAGCATTGCGATATTTAGACACATTCTGTTCTGGGAAAGAACATAAGAGATTTGACCAGGATAGAGCCTGCATCAATTCAGGAAAGATTATCAAGCAAATATGAAAAATAGAAATTAAATAACTGTTTTTTTCTCATTTAACCATCACCTTCTTCCCTGGCATCTTCTCAGTTCCCTGTGTATTCTTTTAAAAATAATATGGTTCACAGGAGTTTAACTATTCAAAGCCTGGTGCCTTGTACAAATCAAAGAAGGACTAGCTTTAGCACAAGGTTTATGACTAATTGAAAGGGCCATTTGAATCAAGGCTACGGACAATGTTTGATTTGGTTATACCATTAATGATTTTAAGAACTATTCCTTCAAGAATAAAATAGCAAAGATTATGTTGTTTTTAGGTTCTGATAGTTCAATAAGAAATTCTTTTTTTGTATTACAATGGAAGGAAATGCTTATGTCTAAAACAGTCACCCTTGTGACTTTTCATACTATTCGAGCCATAGGTTCACAATCAGAATAAAAATAAAAAGACACACTGAAGATACCAAGAACCTGAGAAGGGAAAGAAATCACCATTCTGCAATCTTACACCTTCTGAAACAATGACTTATGCTAGGTTCTCAAAGCTGACAATCTAAAGGAATCCCGATACAAAGAAGAAAACTTCTTCATGTTGGACACAAGAGCATCCACTAGCTTCTATTTACAGGCACATTCTCTACCCCTTCATGGCCAGTGAAAACAGACAATCCACGGAACAGCAGTCCAAACTTGGATCTTCAGAGCTGGGAGATAGCAGTGCTGCTTCTGCTATCTTTGTACCCTCAAAGGGCTTCAAGCATACTCCCAGTTTGAGGTCAAATGACCCATGTCTCCAGAAGAAATCCTGGAACAGAAAAATTATAAAGGATACAGGTGTTCTTCAGTAGTATAGCTTCCATTTTGTTCTCTGGAAAATAGTCTCAGTAAGAGTTGAAAGGACCTAGTAGGTGCAATATGATCATGTTGAAATGGTGACAGAAACAGAACTGCTGCAGAGCACGGTGCCTGTCTCTCACATCACTGCACCTTGAAAATTGCAATACTCAGTTAACACTTGCTGAATGCTTTTTGTACTTGTTTAATGAATCCATAATATCTTTCTTATTATTATTAGTTTCAGGTGTTCTAACAAATATCTTATATCATATATTAACTTTGATTTTCAAGCAAAATTGTTATGTATAAATGAAACATATCTTTGACAAATTCTTCAGGTATTTAAGCAGTGTGATTATTTGATAAGATTCAAAGGCTGTGCTCAAGAAATTTTAAAAAAACTGGCAAGAAGTAAATTGGGATAGAGAGAAGATAACTATATAGGAATGGGGTTTTCTGTGATAGTAGTGGAGAAACTAAAGCTGCCATCAGGTGGGGTCAGGATTAAGGGGATTACAGTGCCATTGGATTAGGGTCACTGAGGGAGGAGCCCTGGGGACCAATGGAGTTGGGGAAATGGAGACAGTAAGGATGAGAATCACATGATCAGAAAGAGTAGGAGACACTGGGCCCAGGTGTAGGTACAGGATTAGAAGTGGCCAGAGTTGTGAGGTAAGTAGAGATAGGACACTCATGGAATGAGTCTCTCAGAGTCATTGAAAGTGGGGAACATAGAAATACAGGAATTGGGGGTCACCACATCAGTAGATATAGGGGATTTCCAGAGTAAGTTAAGCAACACATCCCAAGTGCAGTGGGAAGGAAGGAGTCATGAGGCCTGTAGGAATGGAGCTAGGAGGGTGGTGGATTCTAAAGCATGATAAAATCACATCAATAAGATGTGAGTTTCTTAAATGAAGATGAAAATTTGTAGTGAGTTTTGAAGTAGGTCTCTCTCTCTCTCTCTCTCTGAGAGAGGATATAAATCTGAGAAAGCCTAGGGAATGGGGTGTGTTTTGGATAAAATGTTTGAGTCTCTCCCAAATTAATATGTTGAAACCCTAACTCACAATGTGATTTAGAGAGGGGGGCCTTGGGAGATAATTAGGGTATGATGAGTTCACGAGGGCAGGGCCCTCATTATTGGATCAGTGCCCTTATAAGAAGAGACACAAGAGATCGCTCTCGCTCTCTCTCTCTCTCTCTCGCTCTCGCTCTCGCTCTCACTCTCGCTCGACAGCCCTCACCAGGAACCTAATAGCCAGCATTTTGATCTTAGATGCTCCAGAACTGTCAGAAATAAATCTCTGCTGTCTATGACACTCAGTCTATGGTTTTATGCTATGGCAGCCTGAGCTGACTACAGCAGGGTGTGTCTAAAAATTGATCCCCTGAAGTTTTGGCATGCTTCTCTTTGGGACTATAGGGAAGACACATGAATCATACAACTTTTTCCCCATTCCTCACTCTATAATTCCCTTTAATCACGCTAACCCTTCACCAAGGTCTGAAACAGCCATTCAGCCCTTCATGATAGTGCTGTGGTGCATGAGTGCACAAGGCAGTGAAGGAAAGTGTGTGCACCATCACTGACACTGTCAATGATAATTATTAATGCTGCTATCTTTGTAGTAGTGATGCCTGTGAGACCTTGGGCATGTAATTTAACTTCTCTGAGCTCAGTGCCCTGTCTGTAAAATAGTACATTTCTCATGCTATTGTTGGGAAGAATAAATAAATTGTTATGGAGAAAGCATATAGTACAGTGCCATACACTGAATAAGTATTCTCTAAGTTATTACAATGTTATATTACCTCCACCAAGTTCCTTAGTCCTTTGCTTCTGAGTAACATTTTATTACAACCACATTGATAACTTGAGATAGTCTCATCTGGGCTTCAATGGCAGGAATATTCAACGAGGATTCCTTGGGAAATCACAGTTGAGGTCACAGTAAGTTCTAAATAAATGTGATTTTAACACATACCTCAAATACATCTCAAGATATTGATGTCCTTTGGTACTTTATCATTAGTTATACCTATTTCAAACAGTAATCAACCAGTCAAAGGTGTAGAGAAGTCACGGTCACAATTCTTTAGCAGTATGGAGGATAGTGTGTGTTAGGTCCTGTAGTAAAGATATTAAAGAAAATTTGCCTTCATTGATTGATGTGAGCTTTTGTCTATTAGTTTTTCTCTGTTACTGCATGTGAGGTGATGGTTAGCTTAGGGTTAAAAGAATTCTGTGCTGTGATGAGGAGTTGAGTAAATTCCCCCTTTGGTCTCATTCTCCTGAGTAAGGAAGATACAAGATGATGTTGCTTTCTGTCTGTGTCGCCTGCATCAGCAGATGAAGTGAAGAAATAGCTAAGTTATATCAGGATGACATGACAGGCACGTTGCCAGGCTTTGGAAGATCTTGGGCCGATGGCCACACGCAGGAACAGTAGATGTTGCTTGTCCGGATGAACTAGCCCTTCAGCTGGATAAGTAATATTTTTATCATTGACTGCTGAACCCTCCTGGAACTCGCCATTCCCGGAGAGGGAGGCAGAAATAAGAAGCTTGGCTCTAAGGTACATCTGAGAAAATAAGATAGACCTCAGTTGGCAGTGTAAACTTTCATCATTTGATCATTTGTCATTGGTGATTCTTCCCCATTCTAACATTTTGAAGACTTCCAGCAACATGCAGCTTACAACACCAGGAGATGTCCTGACATCCAGCCGTGGACATGGTGAGGTCTGGCTGGTTCCCGGCCTCTCCAGTGTTGTTCCCCACAGATAGCCTTCTTGAGAACTTGTTAGCATTTTAGAAGCTTGTATGCAGCTTGCAGCTTGTAACATCAGAAGATGCCCTAACTTCCAGCAACAACAACCACAACAGCAACGGCAACAGCAGCAGCATTCCTGAGAACTTGTTAGCATCTTGAGTACTTATATATAGCTTGCAGCTTACAACATCAAAAGACGCCTTACCTTCTAGCAACAAAAACAACTTCTAGCAATAACAACGACAACAACAATGACAACAGCAGCAGAATTCTGGGAACTAGCAAGCAACAGTGAGATGCCTGAGTTTCTCTCAGCTGCAGACCTGGCAAGGTTTTGATTTATGACTTTTCCAGTGCCGTCCTCCCCTGGTTTGGTGAGCTTTTGACATCTACTGTAATAGTTACTATCCTATAAAACTTATTACTGCTTTTGGATACTCCTTACTGATGTTGTTTGTGTATTTAGCCAAGTGATTTTTGATCAATAGTAAACATATGTTGGGATCTATTAAACTTATATGTATGTATATTCCTTTGACATGACATTGGTATCAATGTATATAGTTTAGTCCTAACCACCTTTATTTTCTGTCATTAGCACATTTTTAAGTGCCTTTGTCTTTTGCTATTGCGTATCGCTAAATAAACTGAATAGATATTGCTAAACAAATTGATTAGACATTGCTAAATAAATTCATTAGTCCCACTCTAACGTGTGTCCTTTCCTTGTTCGTCATTACAGTCGCTCAGAAATGAGCCTTAGACATAGATTCACGTCCAAGTGAATTATTAGAAAAGTTATCCCAATAGAAATTTAAAAGGCCAAGCAAGAAGGGGAAAGTAATTTAAAGTAAGGGAATAAATTGGTAGGTACAAGTCAATTTTTCAGAGTTATGGAATGCCAGCTTGCAGTTGAAGTGAAGAACACAACCTTGGAAGTTAGACTGCTTGGTTTTGCACAGAGCTTCCACCATTTACCAGCTGTATGTCCTTGGGTGAGTTACTCAACCTGTCTCTGCTTCACTTTTTACCTCTACAAAATGAGGTGTGAGGACAGCTTCCGATAATACATATGCCTGGCATAGAGTACGTGATCCAATAATGTAGGTGGTGGTAGTAATAGTAGCAGCAGCAAGAACAGAAAAAGTCATGTTAATAGAAGAAACTCTAGTAATTATTAACATCATCATTGCTATTATATTGAAATATAGTTATGCCTGAACCCCATCCTCAACTGTAACCTCCTGAAGAGGTGGGTCCAAGTCTTGTTCGTCTCCATATGCTCAGCATCTAGAATGGTATTTACCCCCGTGTAGATGATGAACACTGGCTGTTAAATACAACGGACAGGACAAGCTTACTAGATATTGGAGGTGGAAGTGGTGACATTTAGAAGGGAAAAAAAGAAATCAAAGATGATTCTGATATTTCAAAAATATAATGCAGCTGAAATTAACTAAATACAGGTCACCAATGGCATCTATTTTTCTAAATCCAATTTTTTATTCTCAATCATTTTACTTGCTGAACTGGCATTATTTTATCACTTCTTTCCTCCCTGAAGCACTTTCTTCACTTGGATTTGAGGATATTGCACTCTTGCTTTTCCTCCTACATCACTCTGCTTTACTGGGTCTTCCTGTTCTATTAGAACTCTCAGTGCTAGCAGACTCCAAGGGCTCAATCTTTGGTCTTCCTTCTGTATCTAGACTCTCTCAATGTGTCCCCAGTCCCTGTGGCATTAAATACCACCTACATATTCATGCCTCGTAATACATATATCTCAGGCACACCGCTCCCCAAAATCAAACACCTGCCTACTTAACACCTCCACTTGGATGTCTTAAAGACATATCAAGCTTCGCAAGCTCAGAAATGGATCCTAAATATCCTCTCACCCTGCCCTACTGACAGACTTCCTCATTACAGTTAAATGGAAAACCATTGTTTCAATTCATTGTTTTCCTGTCATTGAGTTATCAGCCTCCTCTTAATTGCCTACCACCAGAATCTCCATTTTTTTTCAAGAACACCCTTAGGCTTGAACTTCCCCACACTGTTTCAAATAAAGTCACTCCTTTAGGTAGAGCTTGAGGGCTCTCTGTTCCTATGAACTACCTTTTCCTCTGGGAACAATCTCAGAGCCAGTGATCCAGGCACTGGGTGAGGCCAGTGTCTTTAGTCTCTTTGGCTTCCCTTTCCCAGCGCGGAACCTCTGCTCACAGATGAGCTGACACAAGGACAATGGAAGTCCCAGTATTTTCAGCTGACCATCCCTGCGGTAGGACTTGAGCACTTATAAGTAGGCCTGGGTAGAGGAAGGGAGCCCCAACCGTTTTGTATCACTATCCTGAAATTTAGCCTCTGCAACTCAGTGTTGCAGGGGGTGAGAAATGCTGGCTGCCTGACCCTGTCTCTTGAGATTCCTTATCTCTTGACTGGGAGCTCAGGGGACTGGAAGCCCCATCTTCTTGACCACACCTGCTCAGAATGGAGGAAAGGAGATGTCCTGGCCCATGCCATAGATTCTTTCACTGTTCTTACCGAATTTTAATAAATTTCCCTGAATAAATATTCTTTCCTTTGGGGTACAGACTTAGGACAAGTTCCAAGGAACTTTAATGATTTGTCTTTTTAAATCACTTTTACCACTTATTGTTTCACTAAGGAATGGGTCCATAAGCTCCACACACTGCTATTCCAGAAGTAGGTCTTATAAAAAGGAACAGTTTAACAGAATCTATGAAAAACACATGTAAAGAATGCCATTAAAAATAAAATGCCAGTTGGAGGAAGCTGTTTGATTTTCTCTGTGAAAAATTTTCATGGGTCTTCTATTCATTAATCTGACTGACCACTTCCCTGAGCTTCCTTCTTCTTTCTCACCAGCTCTCCATTAATTCAATTTGCTTTTATTTCTGCTTCCATCAGCTTCCACCTGGAACAGGAATTGGACATCTCAGCATATAGCCCCAAGGACTGCAGCTCTGCAGGCTCCCCTGGAACCTCGGAGTTTGCAGATGAAGCCCATCCCTCCACAGTAAGAGCTGGCACTTCTCATGCCTGGGATGATACTGCAGAAGTGTCTCCTCTGCAAAACAGTAAGTGCCTCCCTCAGAATGGAGGGAAGGAGCTACCTTACTACCTCTAATGGCTGCAGGAGTTAATTAGGGTAAAATCCCAGAAGAACCCAGCTGGTGACCTACTGGACTAATAAAAGTGAAGAGATTATAACCCAAGAGAGCCACTAGAATTAGTTAGTATATTAACAGAAGCCAAGGGAGTACCCTAGGATTGTATTTTTAGGGTGCCTGATCAAGGGAGCTAGAACATAAGGCTGGATATGCAATAATTCATTGACTTGTGGACACTTTGTCAGGATATGAGTTTTAATACTTAGTCAAGGACCTCAGGGGATTGAACACACTCACTGTAGTGCAGAGGATCACTGAAAGTAGGGAGGCTCTTAGAAGTTAGAGAAATCAAAAGCGCACACTGAGCAGAGTAGAAATACCTGAGGTTCTTGGAAGATAATAAAGGAAAAAATTAAACCATAACAGGAGGATGGGCATGCTGGGGTGGTTATATTCTGTAGGGCCAGAAGACCCACAAGAGACTTACATTTCATGGCAAAGCCCAAAAGACACAACATTCAGCAAGGCATTAGGAATGTGCCAATGAGCGGGCACCATATCACTAAGTTTAGTGGTGGCTCTCCTCTGAAGGCCAGGGGTGAGGACAGAAGCGCTGATCCAGAGCTGGGCTCATTAACACCTATGGGGATGATGGAGATTTAAAGTACAGTAGTACCTCAGTTTTCAAATGTCTCCGTTGACGAACATTTTGGTTTATGAACGCCGTAAACCTGGAAGTAAATGCTTCAGTTTTCGAACACGACTGAGAAGTCAAATATGTCACGCGGCTTCCGCTGAGTGCAAGATCCTGAGGCCTAGCTGTCGGCTGTTTTCGAACGTTTCCGAAATTGTGGATTACGTTCGAAAACCGAGGTACCACTGTACTAGAAGTCACGTGCAAGCACTGAGCCACCAGAAACCAGGCAGCAGCAAGTACCCTAACAAGAGGAATAGGGGCACAGCCAACAGTCCGTTAAGCACAGGGAGTTGTAAAGATGGCTAATGGAACATGGTCTTGGTAAAGACTGCTATATCCAAATGGATCCGAGCAATGGGGTTGTAGAGTATGAATAAAAGTGCAAAAAAAACGAAATAAAGGCTGCATAACATTCCTACTCTGATCAGACAACTGCATCCATTCAAGAGGCGAGAGAATGCAGGGCTTCCAGAAGTGACCAGCAGGCAGGAAAGTAAGCAGTGGCCACAGCCCTGTTGGGAGCTTGGAGAGGAGTGTGACACACAGCCACCCGATGGGCAACTCAATAAGTGATAACTAGAAAACAGAAAAATGGAGGCTGAAAACAAGAGAGGTGAAACTGATGAGCAGAGCAAGAAAGGATTGTATCCACATGGACTTTGTGGTAAGGGTAAGAAGGATAGGGTTAAATACGTAAGCCTAGACCTTGCAAATGGATTCCTTAGGAAGAATGAAATGGAGTAACAGTTACCATGAGCCAAAACAAGAAGCCCAGCCTCAGTCCCATGTGCTCCAGGCTGGAATTATTCCTGGAAGAGGAGCCTCATGATCCTATGTAGTGGCGAGGCACCTGTGGGTATAATTGCAGATCTCCCCCCGACCACTTTTATTTGCCAAGTTATACCCATAAAGTTTACCCAAAGCCTTTCTAGCCTCTGTACCTAGTTATTCTGGGTCTCTGGAGTCAATAAAACTGGAAACTGAGACTCTTAATGTAGGTTTACAAATACAGAATGGTTGTCTCACAAGCAAATACTGGTCTCAGGAATAGTACCACAGACCCTCTCCACAATGAATTTCCCTTGCTCTTCCCCTGCCTTCCACTCTAACCATAGCTATCCTTCTTATAGCCTCCCATCTTCTTTCTGAGGCTCTCATTTAAACATCTGGATTCCCGCTGAAACTCCATGGAAGTTGCCGGCCCTCCTCTTACCACTGGATGGTGGGAAGGAACCTGAGCGGGATAACGCTGATAGATTTTTCAACTTCTGCACTACTGACCTTTGAAGCCAGATGATTCTTTGTTGTGGGGACTGTACTGTGCATATGTTTAGCAGCATCCCTGGCCTTTACCCATCACATGCTATTAGCACTCCCTGTAGTCATGATAACCAAATATTTGTCTAGACATTGCCATATGCCCCTGAGACAGGTGGAATGTTTCAGTTGACAACCACTATGCAATGAGACCCTGAAGGGTTTCGTAGGAGAAACAAAATCAGATTTTGATGACAAATTTTAAAAGCTTTGTTAGTTTATTAAATAACATTTATTTATTGAAATGGCTTCAAAACTAAAAAAATACAAAAAAATTAAAAACACAAAATCCTACCATGCAGATTAACTTCGGTGAACATTTTAATGACCATCATTTCAGGAACAAGGACACAGTTAAATACATACAATTTTACACAGATGGTAATGTATAGCATACAATCTCCTTTTCCATTCAAAGTCTACTATGGACATCTTTTGAGATCAACAATATCAGTCTATTTTAAAAATTAATTTTAATTCCTGCATAATATCCTGTTATATAATTAACCAGATCTCTATGGGTTGGCAACCAGGTTCCTAAGCTTTCGCTAAAATAAATAGCACTGCAACTAATACCTTTAAACATACATCTTTGCATAGGCTGAGAATGACACTGTTTCACACTCAACATTTTCTGTGTATCTAGAATATTGTCAGGACCCAGAACTTGACAAAGTGAACTAGGCAGAGATCTCATTCCAAAGATGTACACAGACTGGTAGAGGAAATGAACACAGAACAAAATAAAATGTGATAAGTGGCATGGAAATGCAAGGTAAAAATGTTAGCAAAAGATGAAAAGAATATAACTGATGGGGTCAGGTGTGGCTTCACAGACATGGGCCTAGAAAGAGTCAGTGCAAAAGCTAATTTCAATTCCTTTTCTTCAAAGTTTATTTATAACAACCATACGTTTAAATGCCTATTTTCCCCCGCCTTTGCTCCCTGTGTATTAGCCAATGCCAGATTTTTCTTCTATAAGTACCCTGTATCATTAACAGGGCCTCGTACATACTGAGTCTTCAGTAAAGGTTTGCTGAATGGGGATATTTATTGGAAACCTTCGTGCCTGGAAACCACTCTCCTAAAGACGGAGAAGGGAGAATCACATAGGAGCAAATGGGCTATGGATACAAGTTTAAATTCCCTCTCAACTTCCCAAACTCAAAGACAGACCAGGAAACAGGGATGGGAAGAGAGGGAGGAAGAGTGAAATGTAAATTAATATTTACTTCTCTGATCTTCTCCTTCCTCTTCTGAAAAGCTTATCCAAGAAGAAATCTGAATGACTCTGCAGAAGGACAATTTGGGATGAGTCCTAAGGCTTACACTACAATTCGAATAATGTGGAGAAATATTTCACTCTCCTTATTTTCGTCTAGAATCTAATATCCCTCCTAAATTCCATCCACCAGTTAGCAGGAGAAAAAAATTAAACTTTCAATCTAATTTAAACTTAATCCAATCTGACAATTTAAATATATTTTTAGAAACTGTTTGGTCTCCATTGGGAAAAAAAAAGCTTGTTCACTAAGAGAGTTTCTCCTTCCCTGAGTCTCTCCGCAAAGTATGCGGGAAAGAGTGTGCTCCAGCAATCTCCTGGCAGTTAGGAGGGTTTTTCCTGCTGTGGTGGCTGCCACCTACTGGTCTCTGGCACAATCTCCTTTGTGGACCCAACTGCTGAACATGCTGCAAGATGCCCCTGCTGCTGAATTGGCTTGGTACCTGGGTCTAGACTTTTAGCAGGGACAACGTTGCTGAGCTGCAGATGGATTCTGCTGCCTGCATATCCCCTGAGTTTATTGCCACATCCTCCACCCCAAAAGTTGGCCCAGCAGTCCACACTACGGGATGGTTGAATCAACTCAATCTGCTATGGCAGGCCTATGGCAGCCCACTGGGTTTCAACTGAGCATCCACAGCACACAAATACTCAGGGTATCTTTGCAAAGCTAAACCCCAGGGCCTCCCTCCTCCTGACCACGATGTACTACATTTCTGTGACTGAGTCCTAAACTTGAAACATGGCCAAATCCATTTTGGATATCAAAGACTAATATTACCTCAGTCTTATTTCTTTCTGTTTCTTTTACAAAGAATTCTAATCTCCCTCTTGATAACTGAACACTTCTCATGTGCTAAGGAAAACTCTTGTCATGGACTAAGGATGCCACCTTCATCCACATCCTCATCCCCCATGTTGTTGCAGCCTGATGACTACAAAGCCTGTGCTCTTTTCACTTCAGCTTCGGACCGTTAAGCCTGGAAAGTTTCAGGAGGTTTGAAGAACAGAGGGAGAGAGACTGGAAGAAAACTGCCTGGTCACATCACAACCTACTACTGATCTAGAATTCTCACATAATTAAGAATCAGACATTTTGGAAGCTTGACTATTCATTCAATACACATTCACAGAGCACAGTGTAGCCCACTGTTAGTTTCCTATTGCTATTGTAACAAATTATCACAGACTTGGTGGTTTAAATCCACACATTAATTACTTTACATTCCTGGAGAGGTAAAGTCTAAATTAGGTCTTATGGAGCTAAACACAAATTATTCTCAGGGATGCATTCCACTTGGAGTCTCTAAGGGAAAAATCTGTTTCCTTGTGTTTTCCTCCCAAGGAAGAGGATAAACAATTGTTCTAAGTAAAGGTGAAATCATCAAGGGACACAGACAAAAAAAGAAATCAAATTTGTCTTTATTACAAATTTGTATTGAAAGGTGGATGGAAAAAAGCACAGCACTAGATTGGAGCTGACGCAGAGGGAGAGGAGATGGGATTCATGAGTCAGAGTCCTTTTCTGACCTGAAGGACCTTATAATCTCCACAGCAGGCAGTTTGTCTCATTAATAATACAAGGAAATGAAGCAGGGAGGGGAAAAAAACACCACATGAAGAGAGTAAGCCAATTGTTAGTAAAGTTATGTAGATTTCAGGCATACGATTATGTAACTTTACTAACAATCACCCCAATAAACTTTAAATAAATAAATAAATAAATAAATAAATAAATAAATAAATAGCAGCAGGCTAGCCTGGTGGCTCAGGTGGTTAGAGCTCCATGCTCCTAACTCCAAAGGCTGCCGGTTCGATTCCCACATGGGCCAGTGGGCTCTAAATCACAAGGTTGCCTGTTCAACTCCTCGAGTCCCGCAAGGGATGGTGGGCAGAGCCCCCTGCAACTAAGATTGAACACGGCATCTTGAGCTGAGCTGCCTCCCGGATGGCTCAGTTGGTTGGAATGCGTCCTCTCAACCACAAGGTTGCCTGTTCGACTCCCGCAAGGGATGGTGGGCTGTGCCCCCTGCAACTAGCAAACGGCAACTGGACCTGGAGCTGAGCTGCGCCCTCCACAACTAAGACTGAAAGGACAACAACTTGAAGCTGAACGGCATCCTCCACAACTAAGATTGAAAGGACAACAACTTGACTTGGAAAAAAGGCCTGGAAGTACACACTGTTCCCCAATAAAGTCCTGTTAAAAAAAAAAAAAGAAAGAAAGAAAGAAAGAAAGCAATGGCCCAATTAATGTAAAAGACTGCTGTTCTGGTGTTAATGGTTAGTGTTTTTCATCAATATGATTTGGGCATGAATAAATAATGGGCACAGATATATTGTTAAAAAAACAAAACAAAACAAAAAAAAAAAAGAGTGGGCTAAGTTGGAAATAGTCATCATTTCCAGAGGAACATCATTACCACAGAGGGTTATGCTGATTTCTAGTCAAACTCTGTGTCCTTCTAAGCCCTGGACCACCTCAACTTCAGTTGCATATAGATCAGGAACTTATCCTCCTAAATTCAACTGTTTACAAGGTTTCTTGATTCCATTTGGGATATATTTGATTCATTGTTATCTTCAATATTCTAGTGATTCTAACGTAGAAATTCATTTTAACTGAGCCTAATATCACAATTCCATCTGATACCAGAGACAAGCTCTGTCTCTCTCCAGTCCTTCTCAGAACATTGGATCCAGAGAGGGCTTAAGACCCTGACCTAAGAGTAAAAAAAAATATCAAGAAAGAGCCTGTCCCTATACTTCGAGACCTTTATGATTCTAGGCATAAAACCAAAAGCTGGCTTGAGGTCCAATTGGCAAATGCTTCCCCTGCTCACCACTAAATCCCTGACTAAATACTTGCTGAGCTTTCTGTACTGGTTCCCAGGACACTGCTTCATGAAGGCTTCAGCAGAATAAGATGCAGTTATTCAGGGTAAAGGAAAAGCTTTTTTCTCAATTTACAACCCTCCTGACACCAAATATGTAGGTTTTCCACACCAAGCAATGCTCCAGTTCTCTATAGACACCAACTGGGTGTCCTACAGTTCGATTCTAACACTAACTACCTGAAGTTAGCACAGAATCATAGGTTAAGGGCTCAGTCCCCCACTTTAAATACCAATTGCAAGGCCCAGGCTGTCACCTATACTTCTAACTGGCTATAAATTGGAGGTTTCCATGATCTATTGCTCAAGTTTGATAATTTGCTTGAACAGCAGAAAAGTGCTTTACTTACTATTACAAGTTTATATAAAGGGTATTACTCAGGAACGGCTAAAAGGGAGAGATGTACACGGTAAGGTATGTGGGAAGGGACGCAGAGCATGAGCCCTCGCTGGGCATGCTAAACCTCCTAGCACCTCAATGTGTTCATCAACCCAGAAACTCTCCCAACCCTGTTGTACAGAGTTTTTAATGGAAGCATGATTGATTAAATCACTGGACATTGGTGATTATGTCATCTCCGATATCTCCTATGGGGCTAGGGTGGGGGAAATGCTGAAATCTTACTCTCTAATCATTCTAATCACATGGACTCATCCAGGACTCATCCTTCAAAAGTCACCTCAGTAGCATAACTCAGATATAGTTGAAAGGACATTCTATGAATAACAAAAATTGCTCCTTTATCCCTATCACTGAAGATATTCCAAGGGTTTTTGATGGTCTGTGTCAGGAACCAGCATGTAAGACAGTTTATTGTATCACATCACACGGGGGTTCTTTGCAGTAGTGTGGGCATGTTCAACTCCCTTCTCACAGCAGAAGCTATGAAAATTTATGCTTAACATTTTTCTACAGGCTAGGAGTTTTCTCTTCAGCTGCCTCCCAGACATTGCTTGGGACCACTTTCCTCACCTCTGCCACACTAGCTATATAACTATACTCACTACCAACACCTCCTCAGAGGCTTAACCTGGACACTCATCAGGGTTACTCCAAGTCTTGGCAAGTCTTGAAGTGGTGCTGGTCAAATATAAAGGACACATACTACATAAGATACTACATAAGATAACCCAGCAAAAACGAAGAACCCAAGGGGATCTATGTAATACATCGAAGCAAACACAGAGAGTCAGCCAGAATGGGGACACAAAGAAACATGTCCCAAATAAAAGAACAGAAGAAACCTTCAGAATTATAACTAAATGAAATAGAGGTGACCAACCTATCAGAGACAGAGTTCAGAACACTGATGATAAGAATGTTTAAGGAGCTTAGTGACGACATAAAGAAGGATAAAGAAATCATAATGAACAACCAGTTAGAACTAAAGAATGCAATAACTGAAATAAAGAACACACATGAAGGAATTACCAGCAGGTTAGATGAGGCAGAGGATCAAATCAGCGATTTAGAAGACAAGTTAGCAGAGATCACCCAAACGGAACAACAAAAAGAAAAAAGAATACAAAACAATGAAGGGGGTTTGAGAGATCGCTGGGATAACATCAAGCGCAACAACATGCGCATCATAGGAATACCAGCAGGTGAAGAGAGGAAGCAAGGGATTGAGAACACATTTGAAGTAATAATGTCCAAAAACGTCCCTAACCTGGTGAAGGAAAACGAATACAAGCCCAGGAAGTGCAGAGAATTCCAACCAGGATAAACCCAAACAGGTCCACACCAAGACACATTATAGTTAAAATGGCAAAGGTTAAAGACAAAGAGAGAATCCTAAAAGCAGCAAGAGAAAGACAGAGGGTTACATACAAGGAACTCCTATACGACTATCAAATGACTTTTCTACAGAAACATTGCAGGCCAGAAGGGAATGGCAAGAGGTACTCAAAGTGATGGAAAACAAAGGCCTACAACCTAGATTACTTTATCCAGCAAGGCTATCATTTAAAATTGAAGGAGAGAGTGGTGTGTTTTGGGCGCCGCACGCTGAGATTGATTCACCTTCACCTGTGGGAGCCCTCGTTGGCCCAGGTGGGAAGCCAGACAGGCAGTAAAACATGAACGGAAGTGTGGATTATTCGGTCACTGAGGAAGAGATTACTCTTACCAGAGGATCCTCAGGGCTGGGCTTCAACATCATCGGTGGGACAGCCCAGCAGGATGTCTCCAACGACCGTGGCATCTACGAGGTCGCATCAAAGAGAACAGGGCTGCGGCCCTGGATGGGCGGCTCCAGAAGGATGATAAGATCCTCTCAGTGAATGGCCAAGACCTAAAGTACCTGCTGCACCAGGATGCTGTAGACCTCTTTCGTAACGCAGGCTACGCAGTGTCCCTGAGAGTGCAGCACAGGCTACAGGTGCAGAATAGGCCTATAGGACCTCAAGGTGAAGCAGAACTGAGTGGTATTCCCATAGCCATGGTGCTGGTGCCAGTGTTGTCCCTCACCAGGGTAGTGGCCTGGGCCTTCATGAGATACCGGCAACAACTTTAAAAAGCTTCCATTCTTCCCACGCTCCCGATGAAGACACATTTCTTTCTTCTCTCACTCCCTCTCCTGCCGTTCTTCCGTATCTTTCCCTCTCTCTGCACAAGCCAACATATGATTGAAAGAGACTCCTTCCCAACCAGACTTTGCTGTTCAAAATCTCCAAATCCTCGTATTCTAATGGGTAAGTAAAAGTATTGTTTGAAGGAAAGCTGAAGAAAAGACTTGCTTAGAACAAATGAAGTTATATATTTTACTAGGACTGCCAATAGAAGTTCAGCTACAACCCAAAGAGGGAAAGGCCCAGTCTTTCCATCACCACGGGTGATACCGGTTTTCTTAGCTGGCATGCCTCAAAGGCCTGTTGTGTGATATAAGAGGAAGAGAGGATTTTTCTCTTTAATGATCTTCCTTGGGAAGTTTGTGTGGCCTTTATTTACTTTCTAACTACACACTTGGGTGCCTGTATCAAACAAAAGATAATGAGGAGTGCATTTTTACTTCTTTTAAAAAATATATATATATATATATATATATACACACACACACACACACACACACACACACACATATGCATATATGATGGTATAATAGTAATGCCTTACGGAGAATTAAAGATGTGGAAAGTTATTCTGGTTTCTAGGTTTCTGTAAGGTATGATCTTAAAGTATGATGTGAGGTATGACCTTAATTGAAGTATTTGATATATAGTGGGAGTAAGAAACAGTGAGCCTTACAGGATGCCAATCTGAGTCATTGAAAAATCAAGAAAACTGAAGCAACTAATTTAAAATCTTAGAAACCTTACTCTCATAATAGCTAAGGTGAAGTTGAGGTAAAATGGCATAATTCAGCTTTGCACAAGTTAATCTGTTCAAAAACCTTTGAGATTTAAAGATAAATAAATCTTACCCTAGTGACTTTTTTGCTACCTCACGTCCTGTGAAAGGATCAGCTGGAAGGATTGTGGTCAAAACTATAGCGATGGGGCCAAAGCAACCCAATGAAAATACTCTAAAAAGAAAAAAGACTGCCTCCGAGGGGGCACCTGAACCCTCTCAGGCTGTCTGCTGGTCTTCTCGGGTTCTAATAACAGGCAGAATCCAAGAGAAGGAACTGTTCCCTGGCAGGATGGGCACGACATCAGCCTTGCTTCTGATTCAGTTAAGTTTAGAGCATTTGGATTGCTAGTGTTTTTGAAAAGCTCTACATAGTGGTTATGGCTTTTAATGAATAAACCATTTTGCAGGAAAAGTGGGAAAAAAGAGTTTTGTTTGTCTTAGTGGCAGGGAAGTTTGGTGGGTGTTTCATAGGGAAAGCTTGAGAGAAGGATATAGATGAATGGGTGCTAGGAAATACTAAGGTTATTAATGAGATGGGAATTGAAAGTTGGTTTTCAAGTACTAATGCGGGCTCCCAAAGCTAATTTTCTGGCTTCAAGAAAATAATTTCCAAAAAATTAATTATTTCCATCCTACAAACACACTGGCAAGACTAGGCCTTATATAATATTGACAGCAAGAGTATGAGGCAATGAGTTGTGTCTAATTTTTAGCATGGATGACCTAATGAGTATTTTACAAATGTTGATTGTTTATCAGCTTTGTTAAGACACTTTTACAAAGAAGTAAAATACATATAGCCTCCACTCTAAGGGGTTTTTTGGTCCCAGTTGGGACAAGAAAACTTATATATATAAAAATGAAATTAGCTGTATAGGCAGGGCAATGTAAGTTGGTGTCACATTTATATTGCATACAGCAAAAGAGAATGGTTACTGAATTTAAGACACTTGAGAAAGTTCCATGGAGGAAGGGGACAAGTTGAGGACCCTTGAGCTCACAGTCTAGTAGGAGAATTCATAAATAGATGAAAAGTTAAAAGTGTATCATCGATTAAATAAAAGTTTAAAACAATAAAATAAATGGTACTATTCAGAACACGATGCAGCAGCAAAGATGTGCAGACAACCATCACTTTTTTAGGAATTCAGAAAAAGAAAGCTGTCATGTAATGACATGAGGCCAGAGTAGAAAGGGAAGGCTTTTAAAAATAAAAATCCCAGAAAGACTTTGCCCTCTCGGTCAACTATTCATATAGGGAGAAACTTGCTTTAAGCAATCCTGATGTGACTTACACCTTTAGACCTAAACTGTTCAGTGCCTTTGAGATTCACTCAGATGATTGCACTTGTAGGTTCCGCAGAGAAACACTGACAATATTCCAGTTCCCACCGCAACCCGCCCTGCTGTGGAGGCACAGCCCGATGCCCTCCTTGTACCTGGAGGTCTGTGCCGTAGCTTCGGCAGTGGGACTGCTTGCTCCCAGGATTCATCTCAGGGTCTGGACATTAACTCCTGAGAGGACCCGAGATATGCAAAATGAAGCAAAATGGCAAGCAGGAAGGAAAGCTATTTAGTTTATCATTTGTTGATATATGTACGTAAAAAAAACACTTATCCCATCGTCGGTGGAAGTTTTGATTTGGTTAATAGGCATTCTGGTGCACTTTAATAATTTAGGTTTTCTCTGGAATTAAATAGCACTTAAAGATCAACATACTAAAGTTTTAGGCAGATATGCTATTACATTATTTCTGATTTTCTAGAAGACTTATAGATAAGATATCAGAGTCCATTGTAGGTCATTAAAAACATTCATGCTCTTTATAAATTCAATGTAATATTCCTGGCACTTTAGAGATTGTATCTTATATTCTTACTACCTAAATTACTGTATTCAAAGTTTTAAAAAAAAATGAATGAAAATATTTTTAAGACCAGATACTTAAAACACTTCTCTATATCACATTGCTTCAATCATCTATTTCCTTCTGCCAAGTTTTAATCTGTGCTATTGATTTAACTTAATCACACCATCTAGCCATGTATAATGGAAAAAAGAAATTAATATTTGTTACTGCATTCTGTGCCAGGTACTGTACTAAACCCTGATTGGTAACACTGTTTATGCCTCACAACTCCCATCTAAGTATTGTTATAAAGACACTAAAGAAAAGATAATAAAATTACTTTCCTAAGGTTACATCAGTGGTAATAATAGAATCAGGATTTAAACTCGACTTCAGGTACCACCATCAATGATACTTTCTTACTGGCAGTGGTTGTCAAACTGAGGTCTCTGGACAAAAGCATCAGCATTACATGAGGACAGGTGGCCAGTTAGCTCAGTTGGTTAGTGCGTGTGCTACTAACACCAAGGTTGCCGGCTCGATCCCCACCTGGGCCACATTGAGCTGCGCCCTTCTTTAAAAAAAAAAAAAAAAAAAAAAGGAAGCAATACCTGAGGACTTGCAAGAAAAGCAAATTATTGGGCTTCACCTCAGACCTGAATCAAAATGAGGAGGGCACCCACCAATCTGTTTTAATAAGCCCTATAGGTGACTGATTTGGCTAACGTTTGAGAATCACTGCTCTATGCCAGTAATTGTCTCCTTTTTCTCAGGTTGGAATTATCTGGAGAGCTTATAAAAATTCTCATGCCTGGGATGCATCTATGTCAATTCAATACAATCTCAGGGTGGGACTCGGGCACCAATAAAATACATTTCATCAAGTGATTCCAGTGTGCAATGTCAGTAAAAACTGCTGTATGGCATTTAAACCTAGACATTACTTAAGTTACATACAGACAGTGCTCCAGCCAAAAATGAAAGTTCTCTAGGTCCTTTTTTAGAGCCCCTCTCTTCGTGAGCTGCTCTCCCAAGTATAGGCGTAGAATAGGAAGTGGCTTCTGATTTGCTAAGGACTGACCAACCTTCAGCAAAATATATTAGTGAGTGTTCCAGGTTGTGCATCTGTTAACAAATTAGAACCAAATGTAGAACACTGGCATCAAAGGGAACCAGAAAGATTCTAGGATGAATCTGTCCTAGAGATAAGAAAATCAAGGCTCAGAGAGGTGAGCTAATAACCCAGAGAAAAGACAGTTTGTTGCAGAGGTGCTCTTTCTGTCTCATTTATGTCTTGAATGTGTCCACTACATGATCATATGCAGAACTATCCTTTTTATCTTAGTCCATTTCCATCTTCTCTCTTTCAACCTTAAATAAAGACCAGAAAAACTGATTGACAGCTTAAGTGTACTGCAAGCACTATGCAAAATTCGGAGATGCCACAGAATAATCTGAGAAAGACTTGATACCAAGTTCAATTAAGTGAGCTCTTCTGAGACTAATTCCAGTAGTTCTAAACTAGAGAAGTATGTTTTTGATGTTGGACATTGTTTTTATTGTGTAAATAAGCAACTTAAGATGTATTTTAAAAATGAAACAACATAAGGAATATGAAGCTGTCAAGTATGTACGGGAGTGGAGTTTATGTAATTTCATGTGGAGTCAATAAAGATTTTATTCTACTCAAAAAATAATCATAAAATACAATAAAATTGAAGGAAAGAGAGTTTCCCAGAAAAGAATAAGCTAAAGGAATTTATTACCACCAAGCCAGCATTGCATGAAATATTAAAAGGGCTTCTGTAAAAAGAAGAAAGATTAAAACAATCTAACTACAAATTTAAAAATGGCAATAACTATGTACCTATCAATAATCACTTTAAATGTAAATGGGTTAAATGCTCCAATCAAAAGACATAGGGTGGCTGAGTGAATAAGAAGGCAACACCATTGTATATGCTGTATACAAGAGACTCACCTCAGATCAAAAGATACACACAGCTGAAAGTGAAGGGTTGAAGGGTTGGAGTAAGATATTTCATGCAAATGGAAATGAGAAAAAAACTGGAGTTGCAATACTTATATCTGACAAAATAGACTTTAAAATGAAGAATATATTAAAAGACAAAGATGGGCACCACATAATAATAAAGGGATCAATCCGGCAAGAGGAAATAACCTTAGTAAACATCTATGCATCCAACATAGGAGCACCTAAATATATAAAAACAGATTTTGACTGACATAAAGACAGAGATCAACAGTAACACTATCATAGAAGGGGACGTCAACACACCTCTGACAACAAGGGACAGGTCTTCCAGACAGAAAATCAATATGGAAACAACAGCCTTAAATGACACATTGGATCAGTTGGATTTAATCTATATTTTCAGAGCATTTCACCCCAAAGCTACAGAATACATGTTCTTCTCAAGCACACATAGAACATTTTCCAAGATAGACCACATGTTAGGCCACAAAACAAATCTTGATAAATTTAAGAAAATTGAAATCATGTCAATTTTCTTTTCTATCCGCAGTGCTATGAAATTAGAAATCAACTACAGGAAAAAACTGGAAGACACACAAATTCATGGAGGCTGAATAACATGTTACTGAATAATGAATGGGTCAACCATAAGATCAAAGAAGAAATCAAAAGATATCTCGAGACAAACAAAAATGAAAACATGATGACCCAAAATCTATGGGATGCAGCAAAAGCAGTCCTAAGAGGGAAATTCATAGCAATGTAGGCCTACTAAAGAAACAAGAAAAATCATTAATCAACAGTTTATCTTCACACTTAAGGGATCTGGAAAAAGAACAGCAAAATAAGCCCAAAGGGAGTACAAGGAAGGAGACAATAAAGGTCAGAGCAGAAATAAATGAAATAGAGACCAGAAAAACAATATAAAAGATCAATGAATCCAAGAGTTGTTTATTAGAGAAGATAAACAAAATCGACAAATCTTGAGCCAAACTGATCAAAAACAAGAGAGAGAGGACCCAAATTAATAAAATCAGAAATTAAAGAGGAGAAGTGACAACAGACACCACAGAAATACAAAAAAATTTAAGAAATTACTATGAGCAACTATATGCCAACAAATCAGACAATCTGGATAAAATGGACAATTTGCTAGGAGCACACAACCTTCCAAGGCTAACTCAAGGAGAAACGGAAAACCTGAATAGACTGATTACCACTAGGGAAATTGAATCAGTAATCAAAAAACTCCCAACAAACAAAAGCCCTGGACCAGATGGCTTTACAGGTGAATTTTACAAAACATTCAAAAAAGAATTATCACTTATTCTCCTCAAGCTATTCCAAAAAATCCAGAAGTAGGGAAGGTTCCCAAACACTTTTTATGAGGCCACTATCACCCTGATCCCAAAATCAGACAAAAACAATACAAAAAAAAGAAAACTATAGACTGATATCTCTAATGAACATAGATGCAAAAATCCTCAACAAAATATTAGCGAACAGAATTCAGCAATACATTAAAAAGATCATACTCCATGATCAAGTGGGATTCATTCTTGGTATGCAAGTGTCGTTCACAATCCACAAATCAATTAATGGGATACACCACATTAACAAAATGAAAAATAAAAATCATATGATCATATCAATAGATGCAGAAAAAACATTTGACAAAATGCAGCAGCCATTTATGACGAAAAACTCTTAAGAAAGTAGGAATAGAGGGACCATATTTCAACAAAACAAAGGCCTTATATGATAAACCCACAACTAACATCATTCTCAATGGGGAAAAGCTGAAACTATTCCCCTTAAAATCAGGAATAAGGCAAGGTTGCCCATTTTCTCCACTTCTATTCAACATAGTGCTGGAAGTTCTAGCCACAGCAATCAGACAAGAAAAAGAAATAAAAGGCATCCAAATTGGTAAGGAGGAAGTAAAATTGTCATTATATGCAGATGACATGAGACTATATATAGAGAACCCTATAAATTCTACCAAAAAACTATTAGAACTGATAAATGAATTTAGTAAAGTAGCAGGATACAAAATTAATATTCAAAAATCAGTTGCATTTGTATTTAACAATAATAAAATACCAGAGGGAGAAATTAAGAACACAACCCCATTTACAATTTTTTCAAAGACTATAAAATACCTGGGAATAAAGTTAACCAAAGAAGTAAAAGATCTGCACTCAGAAAATTATAAGACACTGAAGAAAGAAATGAAAGACGCTACGAATAGATGGAAACACATGCCATGTTCATGGATAGGAAGAATTAATACAGTTAAAATGTCCATACTGCCTAAGGCAATGTACAGATTCAAAACAATTCCTATCAAACTACCAAGGACATTTTTCACAGAAATAGAACATATAATACTAAAATTTATATAGAGCCATAAAAGACCCCGGATACCCTCGGCAATCTTCAGAAATAAGAACAAAGTGGTAGGTATAATGATACCTGACATCAAATTATACTACAAGGCCACAGTAATCAAAACAGCATGGTACTGGCATAAAAACAGACACATAGATCAATGGAACAGAATAGAGAGCCCAAAAATAAATCCATGCCTATATGGTCATTTAATCTATGACAATGGAAGCAAGAATCTACAGTGAGGTAAAGACAGTCTATTCAATAAATGGTGCTGGGAAACCTGGATAGACACATACAAAAAAATGAAGCTGAACTATCTCCTTACACCATATACAAGAATAAATTCAAAATGAATTAAAAACTTAAATGTAAGATCTAAAACCATAAAATTCCTAGAAGAAAATATAGGAAGAAACTTTACTGACATTACCCAGAATAAGATTTTTACTGATATATCCCCTCGGGCAAAGGAAGTAAGAGAAAAAATAAACATGGGGGATTACATCAAACTAAAAAGTTTTTTCACAGCAAAGGAAACAATCAATAAAACAAAAAAGGATCCTACTAAATGGGAGAATATATGTGCCAATGATATATCCGATAAGGGGTTAATATCCCAAATTTATAAAAAACTCACTCAACTCCTGAAAAACAAACAACCCAATTAAAAAATGGGCAGAGGACATGAAGAGACATTTTTCTAAACAGGATATACAGATGGCAAACAGACATATGAAAAAATGGTCAGCTTCACTAACCTGCATTTTAGAAATGCAACTAAAAACCACAATGATATACCACATCATTTTAGAAATGCAACTAAAAACCACAATGATATACCACATCACCCCAGTCAAAATGGCTATCATCAATAAATCAACAAACAACAAGTGCTGGCCAGGATGTGGAGAAAAGGGAACCCTTGTGCACTGTTGGTGGGACTGCTGATTGGTGCAGCCACTATGTAAAACAGTATGGAGGTACCTCAAAAATCTGCAAATGGAACTACCTTATGACCCAGCAATTCCACTCCTAGGTATCTATTTGGAGAAATCCAAAACTCTAATTCAAAAAAATGTATGCACCCCTATGTTTATTGCAGCACTATACACAATAGCCAAGACATGGAAACAACCGAAATGTCCATCGGTAGACAACTGGATTAAGAAACTGTGGTATACTTACACAATGGAGTATTGCACAGCCATAAAGAAGAAAGAAATATTACCATATGCAACAATATGGATGGACCTAGAGAACGTTACGTTAAGTGAAATAAGTCAGAGAAAGACAAATACCATATGATCTCACTTATATGTGGAATCTAAAGAAAACAATAAATGAATTAACTAATCAGAAACAGTCTCAGAGACACAGAGGAAAAACTGAGGGTTGCTAGATGGGAGCGAGGGGTGGGGATAAGGGGGAAGGTGAAGGTATTAGAAAGCACAGTCAGTAACCACAATATTGCCACAGGGAAACGAAAGTCAACCTGGGGAATGTAATCAATAATGTTGTAAAGATTTTGTAGGGTATCCGATGGACACTTGTCTCATTAGGGAGATCACCTCAGGGATGATGTAGATGCCTGATCACTGCACGGCACACCTGAAGCTGAAGTTGAACAATAATGAATGTCAACTATAAATATATATATACAAGATATACATATTTATATATAAATATATATATATATATATTAACAAGAAGTGGAGTGCAGCATTAGGAATAGAGACAGTGGAAATATAATGGCTGTGTGCGATGTCAGAGGGGTAGTGGATGGGGAGTGGGGCGTTGTCACTGTGTGAGGAATATAAATGATAAATGTCTAACTATTACATTGTTTTGTGCACCTAAAACTAATTTTAAAAGTTGAAAAAATAAAATGAAAAAAAAAAATCAGATACTAGAAATTAAAAAAAAAAAAAAGAACAAAGTTCCTAATTATCTCTGAAAGAAGTCATCTTGAGTTGGGATTCTTCAAAGATTCCTGGCAATCTCAGCAAGGTGGATTTAATAGTTTTTGTGTTTAACAAGATATAGATCAATGTGGGTTAGAGGAAAAAAAATATTTTTAAAAAATTGTCTAAGCTTTTAGATCATCTACCTTATGAACTACATCCGTTCTCCAGGCAAATTTCTACTGAACACAGGAGAACGATGAGCTGACCAGAATCTGAACCCAGAAACTGAGGCTAGAAAGGAAACTTTGCATTGGGGGATGTCAGAGAAGATCTCAGAACAAATTCTTATTTCATGTGATGTACTGGCACATGGGTGTCCATGCTATTTTATCTGTGTTTCCTAAACCATTGGAAATTAAAGGAAGAACTATGTTCTCCTTTTTAGAGGGGAAAATTCAGTTAATAATATGCCTGGGCAAACCTGCCAGTCTCTGAAAAATTACCACTTCCCAGTGGCCTGAACCTTATCCCAATGGCCTTCAACTTTTTCTCTACTTCTGGCAAACTGTACCTTTAAATCTCTCTCAGACTGACCATGCCCAGGCTTCTCAGACAGCTCAAGAAACAGGACACAAGTTCTCAGGGGTTGCTCCATATGAGGTCTGAGCTTGCCTGCTTTCTGTTTTGTGATTACAAGAAATTTGAACCGCAAAACCAGGAAACATGTGCCTGCAACATTACTTTAGATAGAAGGGACACAGATTAACTTGACTGTCATGGAAACAAAAACAACACTTCTGTGGTCCTTTCTCCTGGTCTTTTTGATCCTTCCTCCACCTGCCCATGACTTCACAAGCCATAGGGAAGATCATCCCATCACAGTAGAGCCTACTAGGTTTTACAGCTCAGTGAAGTACCACAAATTAAACGACTATGTAAGCATTCCCAGATGGAGTATCAGAACACTGCCTGTATCCCAAACAATCTCTCATAGCTGTATCTATTTCCTATCATTAATCCTCACTACTTACCAAAAGTTTATGCTAGTCATTATTCAGATTTCTAGTAAGTTAAAGTTTGACAGTTGTGTAGCTTTCTTTATGTGGAATCATATTGCATGCATTCTTTTGTATTTGGCTTCTTTCTGACAACTTAATATTGGGAGATTCTCCTATATTGTTGTACGTAGCTGTGACATTTGTTTTCATTATGTATAATATCCCATTGTAAAAATAAGCCACAATTTATTTACCGATTTGTCTGTGAATGGACATCTGAGTTGTCTCTAGTTTGTGACCTTTAGGAGTAGTGCTGCTATAAATATTCTAGTGGATATGTCTTGATGCATACATACACACAGTTCTATTGACATATATGTAGGAATAAAAACCTTTGCTTGTTACTGTCATTTTATTGTTTATTTTATATGATTTCCATGATTTATTGTTTTGTTTGGATTTTTTTCTTTCCTACCTTTTTGTAGTAGTTGAGATTTCTTAATTTCATTTTATTATTATATTAATTAAGATGCAATCATCCTTTTATGCCATAACTAAACTCCATTTTTATGCGATACATTCAAAAATAATTTTCTATCAACTTTGCACATATTCACTCTAAACACACACACATACACACACATACACACACAATCCTCACACATACCACTATTCCCTATACTGAACCACTTGGAATTTTAATTACAGATTTGTATTAATCTATACTTTATAAACAACAATTATTTACGCTATTTTTACTTGTTTCCTTACTAATTTGGTTGACATATAAGGTCTGAAATCATAGTCCTTAAGAATTTTAAAAGTAGTGCTGTAATATCATGAAGTATTTCATACTTCTCTTGAGAACTCTGTTATCAGTCTGCGTTTAACTTATCTGTAAATAACATAATTTGTTCATTTGGTTTTTGTCTATTTTTTGTTTGTTTTGTTTTAATTGAAGTATAATTGATGAGTTTATTCATTTATTTCATCTTTAAACTCTTTATTCATTATTCTAAGAGTATGAGAATAGTACCAGGATATATCTAAATAGAGTTATTATTATTATATATATTATTATTAATTCTGTTCAACATTTTATGTATATTTTCATTATAAAGAATCAGGTCATATTACAGGTCTGGGAAATGTTCTACTGTTTCTTCAATATGTTTTCACCAATATTCTTTTGGATCTGTCCTGTTGGAAACCATATTAGATTCAGTCAGACGTTGGCAACACTTCTCGATCTAGCTTAGATGTCTCCATTTAAGAGTTCTATATATCTTTTATTTTTTAAATTGGGGAATACTGGGAACAGTATGCTTTTCCAGGATCCATCAGTTCCAGGTCAAGTCGGTTTTGTTTTGTTTTCATTCTAGAACTCAGCTCAGCTCCAAGTCAAGTCGTTGTTTTCAATCTAGTTGTGGAGGGCACAGATCACTGGCCTATGTGGGAATCAAACCGGTGACCTGGGTGTTATGAGCACTGCACTCTAACCACTGGGCAAACTGGCCACAAGAAGAGCTCTATATCCTTATAGCCTTTTTACTTTGCATATTCTTTGAAGCCAAATTCTGAAAAATCCCTCAGTTGAACATTCTAGCATAGTAGTTGAAACTTCAGATGGATTTATTCAAATATTCATCCACAAAGAATACTTCCATTGGAAACTAGGAAGTAAAATGTCTCAAATGAGTTATTTTCATGTCCAGGCCATCTGGAATGTCAACTTTATTTATTTTTTAAATTAAATTTATTGGGGTGAAATTGGTTAATCACATTATATAATTTCACTGTACAACTTTATAATATGGTATGTGTATACTCTATTGTGTCGAAGGTGACCGTAGTAATATTCAGCAATGCGGTATGTAGCACTTTTTCTAGGATGAGTTCACGAACTTAATTCTCAAAACTCATATATCTTTACTAATAATTGTTCTCAAATTTTTCAGATATCCAAAAGAGGGATTGCTAGGTCATATGCTAATTTTCCACAGTGTCTGCACAAATTTACATTCCCACCAGCAGTGTGCAAGGGTTCCCTTTTCTCCGTATCTTCTCCAACACTTGCTATTTCTTGTCTTATGGCCATTCTAACAAATATGAAGTGGTATCTCATTGTGGATTTGACTTCCATTTCACTTATACTAGTGATGTTGAGAATGTTTTAATACATCTGTTGGCCATCTTTATGTCCTCCTTGAAAGGTGTCTATTCAGATCCTATAACCATTTTTTAATTGGATTGCTTGGACTTTTTTTTTTCTTTTCTTTTTTTGTCGTTGAGTTGTATGAATTCTTCATATATTTTGCACATTAGCCACTTACCAGAAGTATCATTTGCAAGTATCTTTTCCTATTTGGTTGCTTCCTGTTTTGTTTTGTTGATAGTTTCTTTTGCTGTGCAGAATATTTCTTAGTTAGATGTAGTCCCATTTATTTATTTATTTTTCTTACTACCCTTACTTCCCTTACTTTCCTTGACCTTTGAGGTCAAGTTAACAAAAATTCCCCTAGGACAAAGGTCCATAAGGTTAGTGCCTGTGTTTTCTTCTATGTATTTTATTGTTTCAGGTCTTATATTCAAGTCTTTAATCCATTTTGAGTTAATTTTTGTGTATAGTGTCAGGCAGCAATCTAGTTTCATTCTTTTGTATGTGGCTTTTCAGTCTTCCCAAGATTTATTAGACATTCCTTTCTCCACTATATGTTTTTGGCTCCTTTGCCCTAATCAATCAATGTGACACACCACATTAATAAAATAAAAGATAAAAATCATAGAATCATATCAATGGATGCAGAAAAAAGCATATGACAAGATCAACGTCCATTTTTTATCAAAATACTCACTAAAATGGCCTAGAACAAAAGTATCTCAACATAATAAAGGCCAAATATGACAAACTCTCAGCTAATGTCATACTCAGTGGTGAAAAACTGAAAGCTTTTCTTCTCTAAGATCAGAAACAAGACAAGGATGCCAACTCTCACTACCGTTATTCAACATAGTATTAGAAGTCCAAGCCAGAACAATGAGACAAGAAAAAGAAATAAAAGGCATTCAAATTAGGAATAAAGAAGTAAAACTGTCACTATTTGTAGATGACATGGTTCTATATAGGTAAAATCCAAAAGCCTCCACCAAAGTTTAGAAACAATCAACAAATACAGTAAAGTTGCAAAAGTTAAATTTATGTTTTACACTCCCACATTTCTCCACTAAAAATGTCTCCTTAGAATGGTGTTTTTTTCAAAATATGATTGACCACTTGGCAGCACTTGTAAAATGAAATTTGAAGTACTTTTTAAAATGATAGTTCCTGAGTAATACGCTAGACCCCTCATGATAGAATCTCTGTGAGTGGGACTGAAATCCACATTTTAAAGATGTCCTCAGGTGGTAATGGTGTAAAATAAAGACTGAGGACAGCACTTAGAAAAATTAACTCATATTTGAACTCCAAATTGGCTTAAAACCAAGTCTAGTTCAATGAGGCAAAGGAGTGAGGACATTACAGTACTTAACACCTCCATTAATTTGCTGCAATGTTGCCTTTCTTGAATAGATCCCCGCTACTTTTAATCTATCTCCATAACTCGGCATTCATAGACCAAAACTGTATGATAGACAGGAGCAAAAAAACATTCTCAAAATCTTTCCAGCATCCCAAAATATGGGCAAGTAGTGTATCTCCAGGATAAAGTCCTTTTCATCAGGCAACAGTAAAGTTCACAAGAACTAAGGGACATTTGTGGCTTCTACTACTTCCTACTACCACCCGTGTCTCTACTTCTTCCTCATTTACACAACCCCAATACCTGCTCTGAGGCACACAAAGCCATGAAGGATGGCTTGTGGCCTTTGAAAACTATCAGAACAAGTACCTGATGTAACAGCTCTTCAGTATATATACACTACTTTATATGTATTTTTTTTAGAGAATAAGTCAGTGAAAAGAGAAACTAGGTATTGAACAAGGATGTAATTCTGTATTAGTAGGTTCTTACTGGAACCAACAAAGTTGACTTTTTAAGTGGCTGCAAAGGATTTCTTCCCACACTCTCCAGCTAGCCAGAGAAGGAGAGACCCTGGTACATTCCATAACTGTAAAGGTAACTTCCTCATGAGGAAAATACTAGTGTCTTCTGGAACCACCTACACCTAGTAAAGGCCTGTGTTTTAATCTTCAGCAGAGATCACCTTAGCAGACTCCATAACTATGAAGGACTCTGTCTTTAGCAAGCACTAAATACGTGAATGAATTGCCAATATTATACTTTCTCTAGTCAGTATAAAGTCTTACTTGTTCCATTTTGCTTGATCTAAAGTGGTGTACATTAGGGTACAAGGTGATGCTCCCAAATCATTAGTGGGTCACCTTGTTCCTTGGGAACATATCAAAGGTCTGCCAGCTCCCTTCAGAGAAGGTTTTGAAGAACGTCTTCTGACCCATCACACTTTTACACAGTGCCCTGCAGAGCTTACTCATGCAGAGTGCAGAGTGAGAAGAGCCTGACAGTGTAATGGGACCCACACTGACTCCCCAGTTCCCAGTGCCAGAATAATATTGGTCCAAATATGAACCACAATGTCTAGTGGAGGCAATTATCATTAAAGTCTACTCTCCTTCCTACATGCCTTTGTCTGTGCCCTTAAGTGACAGCTCTGAGAACTCTAGCTCAATAGGCTTAGTCCTAAGTCTTAGAAGGAAAAAGCAGGTACAGCTTGTCCTAACCTTTTGGTTCCTTCCTAACCTATTGGGTCGTAAATAGTTGTGGGAATGCAAAAGCAGAAGAGGCCTTCCTCGGGTCAAAACCTTCTACATGTCCTAGAGGAAGGAACTCCCCATTTTGAGAAAATAAGAAAAAAACAGAGCTTGTTAAAACATTAGCAAGAAAGAGACACAGCATCTCCCTTAACTTTCAATCTATGGCAAAATGAAAATTTATTCTCCATGTTGTAGCAATTCTCAAGGCTAATATTTCTTATTGAGTCATGGCAAGAGATGGGAAGTGACCTCTGAAAGTTAACCTACAGGACCATCTTTGTCTGCAGCTGTGGTATGTAGTTTCAAGTTAAAGTTCAAAGGGAAAAAAAGGCATAGCCTTAATTCAGGCCCTCCTGTCTTTTTTTATTATTATTATTAGTTTCACGTGCACAAGACAAAGCAAAACTTAGACGTTTATCATTTATATCCCTCACACTGTGTGAACCCCCCTCCCCCCATCCACTATCCCTCTGTACGTTCCCCAAATTAATTTTCAAAACCCCGTGGCCATCTTGTGGTTACCGACTATTTTCTAAACCTCTCACCTTCCCCTTATCCCCACCCCCCCACCCCTCTAGCAACCCTCAGTTCTTCCTCCATGTTTCCAAAACTGTCTCTGATTAGTTCATTCACTTATTCTTTTCTTTAGATTCCGCATATAAGTGAGATCATATGGTATTTGTCTTTCTCTGTCTGACTTATTTCACTTAACATAATGTTCTCTAGGTCCATCCATGTTGTTGCAAATGGTAAGATTTCTTTCTTCTTTATGGCTGCGTAATACTCCATTGTATAAATGTACCACAGTTCAGGCCCTCCTGTCTTGATCATTCCTTTCACTCCCAATGTAAGCTTCCCAATGTTTATCTTAATTTGACATGTGGTAATCCAAAATCATGTATTTATGCTCCCTTCAGTGGCTGGTATGCCATTCCCTTTCAATCTTCATGGTCTCAGGGAGATTGGATAGAGTCCCTCTATCTTGGGAGCTTCTGTTTTTCCTCAGTTTCCACTCCCAGTCCTATAGGATTCTCTGGTTCTCAGGCCTTATCCTATTAAAGTAGCTTTTGTCTCCTTTGTGTTCCAGCTACACTTGCCAGTTTCCTGGGACTTTGGTTCCTACACCAATCTTAACCAAAAATAATCTCAGTAAATTTGCCTGTACCACCATGAGAGAGATAGAGGCACCAAATGAATTCCATGTCCTGAAGAGCCCAGCTCCAATTTCTGAGCCACCTAAAACCCAAGCCCCTTCTAGCAACTAAATACTGAATTAGGAGTGATAAAGGATATTTTGAAGGTTATATGTAATACCAGATAACAGCCATACCTACATGTTTTGATGGGATACACCACTTATTTTGTTAAGTTTGTATCTAAGTATTTCTCTTTTGGTGCTAATGTAAATAGTATTGTGTTTTTAATATCAAATTACAAATGCTTATTGCTGGTATAAAGAAAAACAGTGCTTGTTTGTTTGTTTCTATGTTAACCCTTATACCCTGCAAACTCGCTGTACCCTTATATCCTGCAAACTTGCTACATTCACTTATTTCCATGAATTTTTTGTTGTTGATTCTTTGGGGTTTTCTACATAGACAATCAGGTCATCTATAAAGAAAGACAGTTTTATTTCTTCCTTCCCAATCTATGTATCTTTTATTTCCTTTTCTTTTCTTAATCCATTAGCTCAGACTTCCAGCAGGATATTGAGTAGGAGTGGTGAGAGGTGATCCTAGCCTGTTACTGATTTCAGAAGGAAAGCTTATAATTTTCCACCATTAAGTATGATGGTAGGTGTAGGGCTTTGTAAATGTTCTTTATCAAGTTGAGGAATTATCCCTCTATTCCTATTTTGTGCTGAGAGTTTTCATAATGAATCACTGGTGAATTCTGTCAAATGGTTTTTCTCCATCTATTGATATAATCGGGATATTTCTTCTTAGTCTGTTGTGATGTAATGCTTTGCTTTTTGAATGTTAAACCAGATTTGCATACTTGATCAGTTGTCTTTCAAGGAACTGGTGTATTTCATCAAAGTTGTGAGCATGTAGTTCTTTATAGTATTCCTTTCATATCCTCTTAATGTCTAAAAGATCAGGATTCATAACCCATATTTTATTTCTGCTATTAGTAATTTGTGTCTTCTCTCCTTTTTCTTAGTCTAGCTTATCAGTTTTGTTGGTATTTTCAAAGAACCAGTGTTTGGCTTCATTGACAATCTCTATTGATTTCTTGTTTTCAATTTCATTTATTTCTGCTTCAATTTTTATTATTTCTTTTCTCCTGCTTATTTGGATTTAATTTTCTCTTCATTTCCCATGGTGGAAGATTAGCTTTTTGATTTCATATCTTTAGTCTTTTCTAATATATTCATTCAATGTTATAAATTTCCCTCCAAGCACTGTTTTCACTGTATTCCACAAATTTTGATAAGTTGTATAATCAAGCAATGTTATTATTTCATTTTTCCTCTGTTAGTTTGGCAGTTATACATTCTTTGACTCTTCTCTTTGCATATTATACTAGACATTGTAACATGTACGCTTGACTTAACAAAACATATCAAAATGAACTGAATCTTTTACCCTCCTCCCAAATACTGCAAGAACCTGGGGTCACTTTAAATCCATTTGGCCATGCATTCCAACTTGAATGCAAGGGAGAGCTTGTGAGGGATAAAAAAGAAGTGAGATTGAAGAGAGATTTAAATGGGTAAATTAAAAAGACATGGGAAACTATATTTATAGTTTAAACTATATTTATAGGGAGAAGAAAGATGAGTAGGAAGTATGATAGTTGGTTGGAAGTATGATAGTACCATTCACTAGGACAGGAATCAC
Organism: Rhinolophus sinicus; assembly: GCF_057876585.1. Lineage (NCBI taxonomy): Eukaryota > Metazoa > Chordata > Mammalia > Chiroptera > Rhinolophidae > Rhinolophus > Rhinolophus sinicus. Next base: position 143,823,922 of record NC_142514.1, on the reverse strand, counting down.
AGAAAGAGGGGAGACCTGAATACTGTGTAAAGTTGAGATAGATGAAATCTCATCTCATCTGCTGGCAAAGGACATGTCCTGAACACAGTGGGGGGTTGGGAGGAAGCATGACAATGACAAAACATTGAATCCAAGAGTATTTTTGGTTTTATATACACAGGTTAGCATGACATCAGTATACAGACAATTGTTCATAATACATACACAGTTATCACAACACAAAGATGATGTTAACTAAGGCAGGTGAAGAATAAGAAGGGAGGGACAGGCATAAACCAGTTTAAAAGTGCATTGTATTTATTTATTTTTAAAGATTTATAATATATACCATTGTGTAGATTTAGTATCTACAACATGTTGATCTGATATATTTACATATTGCAATATCATTACCACCATAAAGTCAGCTAACGCCTCTATCATGTCATATAAGTTATTCTTTTTGTGGTGGGAACAATTAAGATCAAGTCTCTTAGCACCATTAAAGTTTATAATATAGTATTTTTTTATAATCACTATGCTAAGCATTAGATGTCCAGGACCTACTTATCTACTGGTTACAAGTTTGTATCTTTAAAAAACATCTACCAAATTACCCCACCTGCCAACCCCTGCTAATCATTATTCTATGCTCTCAGTTTACAAGTTTGGCTTTTTCAGATTATACGTATATGTGGTATCATACAGTATTTGTCTTTCTCTGTCTGACTTATCTCACTTAGCATAATGCTTTGAAGTGCCATCTCTGTTGTCACAAATGGCAGGATTTCCCTCTTATCCATGGCTGAATAATATTCCTCTGTGTGTGTGTGTGTGTGTATGTGTGTGTGTGTGTGTGGTCTTGGCTATTGTGCAAAATGCTGCAATAAATAAGGGAGTGCATACCTCTCTTCAATATCCCATTTTCACTTCCTTTAGATATATACCCAGTAGTGGAATTGCTGGGTCATATGGTAGGTCTATTTTGAATTTTTGGAGGACCCTCCATGCTCTTTTCCGTAGTGGCCCAACCAATTTATATTCCCACCAACAGTACACAACGGTTCCCTTTTCTCGACATCTTTATCAGCACTTGTTATCTCTTGTCTCCTTGATAATAGTCATTCTAACAGCTGTGAGGTGACATCTCATTATGCTTTCATCTGCATTCCCCTGCTAATTACTGATGTTGAGCATCTTTTCATGTACCTGTTGGCCATTTGGATGCCTTCTTTGGAAAAATGTCTATGTAAAATCATTGTAATGAACAATGTCAAGGAGTTTCTTTCCTATGTTTACTTCTAGTTTTATAGCATCAGGTCTTATGTTTAAGACTTTCAACAATTTAATTTTTGTGAGTGGTATGAGATAAGGGCAAAATTTCATTTTTCTGTATGTGGTTATCCAGTTTTCCCAACACCATTTATTGAAGAGACTATCCTTTCCCCATTGAGTGTTCTTGGCTCCTATGTCAAATATTAGTTGAACATATATACAGAAATTTATTCCTTGGCTCTCTCTTCTGTTTCCTTGGTCTGTGTGTCTATTTTATACCAATACCATATTGTTTTAATGCCTATAGTTTTGTAGTAGAGTTTCAAATTAGGAATTGTGATGCCTCTGGCTTTGTTCTTCTTTCTCAGGATTGCTTTGGCTTTTATGTTTCCACACAAATTATTCTATTTTTTCTATTTCTGTGGAAAAAAAAGTCATTAAAACTATAAGGATTGTGTTGAATCCATAGATGGATTTGGGTGGTATGGACATGTTAACAATATTAATTCTTCTCATCCATGAACATGGATGTCTTTCCATTTGTTTATGTCTTCTTCAATTTCTTTCATCAAAGTCTTATCATTTTTATTGTATAGATCTTTCACTTCTTGTTTTAATTTATTCCTAAGTATTGTTTTTCATGCTATTGTGAATGGAATAGTTTTACTTTTTTCAGATGTTTCATTGTTAATGTATGAAAACACAACCAATTTCTGTATACTGATTTTAGGCCAGCACCTTTACTGAATTTATTGATTGGTTCCAACAGTTTTGTTGGTTAGGCCTCAGGATTTTTTATACATAAAATCATATTGCCTGCAATAATAATTTTACTCTTTCCATCCATTTGGATGTCTTTTATTTTTGTCTTGACTAATTGCTGTAGCTAAAGCTTCTAGTACTATGTTGAATAAGAGTGGTTAGAGTGGGCAGTACCATCTTATTCCTGACCTTAGAGGAAAAGCTTTCAATTTTTCACCATTTCAATAAATGATCTCTGAGTTTGTTAGATATGGTCTTCATTATGCTGAAGTGTATTCCTTCTACACCCAATTTGTTTAGGGTTTTTATCATGAAAGAATGTTGTAGTTTGTCACATGATTTTTTTGGCCTCTATTGTGATGATCATGTGATTTTTATCTTTCTATTAAGGTAAAGTCTTACAAACTTTTTAAATTTTATTTTTGTAAGATATATAAATCTCTAGTCAATATGACATACAATACTTGACATACAATATTATACTAGTTTCAGGTGTACGAATATTGACTAGCGATTTATATATCTTACAAAATGCTCAAAGAGCATACTGTTTTCTTCCAGGGGTTTTATGATTTCAGGTCTTGCATTCCAGTCTTTAATCCATTTTGAGTTTATTTTGTATATGGTGTAAAAAGTGGTCTAGTTTCACTTTTTTACATGGATCTGTCCATTTTCATAGGACCATTTATTGCAGAGATTGTTTTTACCCCACTGTATATTCTTGCCTCCTTTATAATAGATTAGTTGACCATATATGCATGGGTTTATTTCTGGGCTGTCTATCTGTTCCATAGATATGAGTTTGTTTTTATGTCTGCAACACACTATTTTGATTAGCCTCCTAATATAGTTTGATATCAGGTAGCATGATATCTACAACTCTGTTCTTCTTTCTATATATTGCTTCAGCGATTCAGGGTCTTTTGTGGTTCCATATAAATTTTAGGATTATTTGTTCTAGTTCTATGAAAAATGTCATTGGTATTTTGATATGGATTACAATGAATCCACAGATTGTTTAGGATAGTATGGGCATTTTAATGACATTGCTTCTTTCTATCCATGAGCACAGTATAGCCTTCTATTTATTTGTATCTTCGATTTTTTAATGCTAAACCAGTTAACTTAACAGTTTTCTGAGTACAGTTCATTTACCTCATTGGTTAAATTTATTCCTTGGTATTTTATTCTTTTTGATGCTTTTGCAAAGGGGATTTTACTAATTTCTCTTATGGGTAGTTCATTATTAGTGTATAAAAATGCAAATGATTTCTGAATATTAATTTCATATCACGCTACTTTACTGAATTCATTTATAAGTTCTAATGGTTTTTTGGTGGAATCGTGAGGGTTCTTTATATATAGTATCACATCATCTTTATTTTTTTTAATTAAAGTTTATTGGAATGACAATGGTTAGTAAAATTATACAGATTTCAGGTGTAGAATTCTGTAATACATCATCTATATATCATATTGCGTGTTCACCACCCAGTGTCAGTTCTCCTTCCATCACCATAAAACATCATCTTTAAATAATGACAGTTTTACCTCTCCTTTCCTATTCATCTGCACTTTTTTCCTTGACTGATTTCTGTGACTAGGACTTTCAATACTATGTTGAATAAAAGTGATGAAAGCAGACATCTTTGCCTTGTTCTTGATCTTAAGAACACTTTTATCTTTTCCTTGTTAAGTAGGATGTTAGCTATTGTTTGTTTTATATGGCTTTTATTATGTTGAGGTACGTTCCTTCTATCCCCACTTTGTTCAGCGTTTTTATCACGAATAAATGTTGGATTTTGTCAAATGTTTTTTCTGTATCCATTGATATGATATGATTTTTATCCTTCATTTTGTTAATTTTGTTTATGTGCTGCAGCACGTGAATTGATCTGCAGATTTTGAACCAACCTTGCATCCCAAGAATAAATTCCACTTTACCCTGGTGTATGATCATTTCAATATATTGCTGAAATCAGTTTGGTAATATTCTGTTGAGGATCATCAGGGATACTGGCCTATAATTTTCTTTTTTTTTGTAATGTCTTTATGTGTTTTAGGTATCCAGGTAATATGCTGGCCTTGTAACAAAATGACTTTGGGAATCTTCCCTCCTTTTCAATTTTCTGGAATAGTTTGAGAAGAATAGATACTAATTCTTCTTTGAAAGTTTGGTAAAATTCACCTATGAAGCCATCCAGTCCAGGACTTTTGTTTGTTAGAAATTTCTTGATTTATGGTTGAATTTCCTTAGTAGTGATCAGTTTGTTCACATTTTCTGTCTCTTCCTGATTCAGTCTTGGGAGACTATGTATTTCAAGGAATGTATCCATTTCTTCCAGGTTGTCCCGTTTGTTAGCATATAATTGTTCATAGTATTTTGCTTTGTGGTTATCATGAGGCTAACATAAAAAATGTCATAGATTAAACAGTTTATAAGCTAAAAGCAGCTTAACTTTGATCATCTACAAAAGCTCCACCCTTTATATTATTGTCATAATATACCACTTTATATAGCATGTATTTATTAACTATTATAGTAACTATAGTTATTTTTCATATTCTTTTCCTTTAACACTTCTAGTATAGTTAAGTGGTTAACATACCATCCATTCACAGAATTAGCTTTCTAAATATTTATCTTTACCAGTGTGTTGTACAGTTTCATATGTTTTCATGTCGGTGATTAGCATCTTTTCATTTCAGCTTAAAGAACTCCTTTAAGCACTTCTTGCAAGGCAGGTCTAGTGGTGATGAACTCCCTCAGCTTTTGTTTGTCTGGGCAAGTCTTTATTTCCCCTTCATATCTGAAGGATAACTTAGCCAGACTATTCTTGGCTGGTAATCTTTCTTCCTTTCAACACTTTGAATATGTCATCTCACTCTCTCCAGAGCTGTAGGGTTTCTACTGAGAAATCTACTGATAGCCTAAAGAGGGTTCCTTTGTAGGTTATAATCTTTTTTTCCTTGTCTGCTTTTAGGATTCTCTCTGTCTTTGATTTTTCACTACCAGGTGTCACTACCAGATTTCATTACCAGGTGTCTTGGAGAAGGTCTTTCTGCATTGAGATAACAGGGTGATCTATCAGCTTTGTGAACTTGGATGTCCAATTGTCTCCCCAAGTTTGGGAAAGCCTCAGGTATTATTTCTTTAAAAAAAAAAAACTTTCTGCACCCTTCTCACCCTCTTCTCCTTGTGGAATCCTAATTATTCTAATTTTGTTCTTTTTATGGAATCCCATAGACTGTGGAGGCTTTCTTTACTCTTTTTCATTCTTTTTCCTTTATGCTTCTCTAATTGGGTTATTTCAAACTTCCTGCCCTCTAAGTCACTTACTCTATCTTCCGTTTGCTCTACACTAATACAGATGCTCTATAATGCATTTTCCATTTCATTCATTAAAATTTTCAATTGCAACATGAAATCTATTTCTTTAGTAAATATCTTATTTTGTTCACATATTGTTCCCTGGTTTTGTTAAATTCTCTTTCTGAGTTTTCCTGTTGTTTGTTGAATTTCTTAAAAACAGATATTTTGAATTCATTGTCAATCAGGTCACATAATTCCATGTCTTTAAGCTGGGTTATCGGAGAATTGTTATCTTTTGGTGATGACATGTTTCCTTGATTTTTCATGCCTTTGTAGTCTTGCATTGTTGCTTTTGCATTTGAAGTAGCAGATACATCCTTAAATCTTTACTAGTTGCCTTTAGATTGGCTATTCTATTTATTGGTGCTATTATATCTGGGTTTCATCTGCCTTTGTATGGGGACACCTGCTCTACTCTTCTTGCACTCTCTTGCGGTAGAGTTCTTAAGCTTTTGTATCTTCTCTAGAGCTTACAACTCACCAGTCTGGCTACTGGAAACTTCTCTTTCGTTTTCCACAAGGTGGCGCTATAGGTCAAGTGTGTGGTTTTTCTGGTAAAATTACATTCACTATACTAGCTCTCATTGCTGAACTCAGGAGCATACACAAGTGGCCAGCCACAGGGTGGGTAGAGCTATGGGTTTAGCACTCGGGGTATTAGGGGTGCCTGCAGACCCAGCGGGGAGATGTTCATGTGAGGTTCTCTCAGAGGGACACAGGAGGCCTTACTGCTAAAGTCCTGAATAGGATCAGGAGGAACCTTGTTCCTTTCATGCCCTTTAATATTCTTATGTGCGTCTTTCCCATCTCTTCATTACCCCAAGTCATGGAGGCCCTGCCAAAATACGCTAGGAGCTGCTGGAAAGCAATGTGTTTCTATACCATGTCCCACAGAACTGGAGTAGCCAGGCACTCATTCACCAATCTCCTTTTTCCCTACTGGAAAGATCACCACCACCAGAAAGTTTAGCCTATGTAATGTCACCAAACTCACGGTAAAATCACCTCTTGGGAAGACTGGACTGATGAAAATTTTCTTGCATCTGTGGGTATCTGCCCAGGTCAGCACTCTACAGTTTTTTTGTTCCAACTACTGCAAGATGGTTGGGGCTGGTTTTCTGGCTCTGCTGCTTCCACAGCCCACACTGAGCTCTTCTACCTATTACTAGATGGGTGGGTGAGACTCCTTTCACATCCCTTGGCACATGGTGCTAGATTCCACAATTCCCACAGAGGCACTTTTGTTTGTGTATGTGTGTAGTTGTTTTAAAGGGGGACAAAAAGGAGGAAGATCTCCCACCATGATGCTGACATCAAGAAGTACATTTTAAAGGATAGAAAAGTAAATACGTATCATGAGAGGGCCTAAGAAGGAGTGACAGAGAGACAGGAAGAAAACCATTCAACACAGGTTTGACAGAAACTAACTGAGGAGTGATAACAGAGTACCACTCTGTTATTAAAATAAACATCAGGGGGTGGGGTGACCAGTAAGCTCAGTTGGTTAGAGCATGGTGCTGATAACACCAACATTGCTGGTTCGATCCCCGCATGGGTCACTGGGAGATGCACCCTCCTTAAAGAGTCAACTATGCCATTGTAGCATGAAAGCAATATATAACCAATGACCATGGCTGTTTCCCAATAAAATTTAAAAACAAATAATAAATAAATAAAAATAAACATCAAACTGTCAAACTCATGCATATTTTCAAATGGCATTCCTCACCATATTGCTATCCATGCAACTGATTCTATGTAACAGGAAGGGCAAAAGCCAGTTTCTTAAGTTGCAACTCACCATGGCAACTAAAAAGGCAGTCGATGTTCAAAACATCCACAAATATGTCACACACACACACACACACAACACACACAGCAGAATCTGTAAATAGTTATATAAGGAGCAGCTACACTGGCTTTGGAGTGAAAATTGCTGCAGGTGTGACTGTGTCAGACTCTCATTCAAACGCATCCTCCCAAATCACAACCTGCCAAAATCTTCAAATCAAAGTCCAACTATCTGTGGCCCACACAGGGGGCCCACCAGAAGCAAACAACTTTTCCCAGTGGAAAGCTGGCCTAGTTGCCAGTAATCAAATCTGGTGTGTCATTGACCTGGGACTTCAGCTGGTGCCCATTGGGACACCACCCTCTCCAGTCACAAAAGGAATTTTAAAGACCCTCTTCAGGTAGCTAACTTGCTGAAAAATAGCTAGAGTACTCTAACTGGCCTCTCTGCCCAGATCCAACATGGAGAAGAATTATTGACTGTTGGGAAAGAGGCTAGGGTTTTCCTAGAGGATGTGAAATCCTGGGAGGTATCTGATCCAGAAGAGCAGCTTAAAAGGCTGATAAATTTCATGCAATGTTGAGTGAAAAAATTAAAAGTTATGACACTTGGGTTAACATATGCCTCACAGATGAGGGTCTGCAGACTTTTCTGATTAAAAACTGTTAACTTTTGCAAAAAGTCTTCCATTTACAAAATCAAATTTATTAAATCTCAGTTACGCAGCCTTTTGGATCCGCAAGTCTACAGAGTGACAAACTTTCCTCAGGCTCATTCCATCATGCAGTGGATCTTCCAGCCAGAGTCAGAGCGAGAGCACATCAATGTCTCTGAGTTTTCTGAATTAATTTAAATCTTAAATGACCTCATGGAAGTGAAGGCCGAATCTGAGTCTGCAGAAACAGTGGAGGAAGCTCAAAGAAAGGCCACTTATGAGATGAGCTTGTCTCTTGGCTGCTTCTTGAATTACCTCCAAGAAACAGAGCAGCCAGACACACAGCTCTTGCTACTTAACATTGCAGCTGGTGCAGGGTATCATGTGGTAAACCATGCTTTTCAGTATCTCCTGGGCTGTGATGAGATAGACTTCCTACTGAATGAAATGCGAACAGCCCAAGGAAATACCAGGAGCTCAAAACGATTTGTACCTACAGAGCTCAGGCATTCCTGGTACTCATATCTTACAGCTACTGTTGGAGTCACAGCTGTGTCTCCAGAGGAGAAAACACAACGCTTGGCATTAATAAGATGTCACATGGGCCAATCTTTGTCTGAAGAAGTTGTACACGTCCTCACCAGACTTGAAGCAGATCATGATTGGGAAAACCTAGAGAAAGACTTGAGATTGCTCATTCACGGGAATTATGAAGCCACCATCTCTTCACGGCAAATGGATAAGGATAGAAAAAATTTGCAAAGCATCTTCCATGAAAAGAAAGAGCCCCATGAACCACATGATAATGAAAACAGCAAATGGGAAGTCATAGAAGATGGAGCTTTCCAAGAATTATTCCAGCGTTTAGGCCTAGAAGGTCACTACCCAAAAAGGATTAGCAGAGCTAACTTCCAACCGATCTACAAGGCTTCTGTGTACAACAGCCAGCCCTGCTCTGAATGGGAGCTTCCCTTCTATTTCCTGCCATAGCTACTGATGCTGGATTATGGGCTGAGATACCTGGTCTTCACAGATGACAGAAACACACAGAATCAAGTCTATCCAAGTGACTTGAATCAGGAAAATGAGGCTTTTGATTCATATGAAGACTTGTTTGAAGACACAGAGGCTCCTGCTAATCCTTCAGCCACTAATCGTAGGCCCCATATTCATCCTATGGATATTCAGATGGCGATTCTTCACTGTGCAGATGATTTTGCCAGACAATATATTCTGGGCAAACTTGCCATTTGTCAGTTTGCCCTCCCCTTTCTCATACCTAATCCCTGTAGTTCTGAAATTGAATTCTCTCTCTGGTCTCTCCGTCAAATTAGAAGGAGCTGGCATGAAGCCAGGAAATCAACAAAAGAGGAGAAGAACAATTACAAGAATAAGCAGATGTGTTGTATCTCTACCCCCATTGTGTCCTTCATTAGAGTTGGAAGTGGCGTCTCTGCCTCCAAATCTCAGATCACGAACTGTCTCCTCAGTAAACGTAAACATGATATCTTTTTTCACCGACACTGCAGAGGGAGCAGCAAAGACTGTCTCCTGATGGGGGGCATGGTGAAATCTGTTGGTACTGTCCCGGGGGAGGAAGATGAGGACAGATTTGACAACTGTTTGACCTTCACAGTCTTCATGGAGAAGCAGAGGAAAATGAGAAGCAACTCACCTTCCTGCAGGAGGTCTCTTCTCTCATTGTTGTCCTCATGTCAACTTCAGATGACAATAAAGAGAACCGGAAAATTGTCCGTGATCTGAGTCAGTCACCAAGACCTCTGATCTGTTTGCTTGATAACAAAGGATAAACCATGGCCAATAATTCTAACCAGAAAGCGATCATTGGGATCAGGAACAGAAATGAGGCGGAATTAACAGAGGAGCTCGCGACTACAATCAGACGTTTGCTAGAGCTCTCGGACACTGCTCTGAGCATGGAGGACTGTTCCCCGATTGCTCGCAAGCAAGGATTCCTTATTGATGAAGACCAGAGAGATTGCAGGGAAGCCAAAGAAAAGGCAGAGATCCTAATGGCCCTACTGAAAGAAAAGAAGATATCTCAGGTGAAGGAAAACTTACTACCCCTTCAGGGACAACTGTGGCACCTTTGGTATAAAAAGGACAAAGAACTCTATCACCTCAGAGAAAAGGGGAATCAGAGCAATGAACAACACAAATGAGAAACTGAGAAAGTAAAAGAGAGAATACGGTGCCAACAGTTGACCAGAGCTTTTCCTCTCAATGATTTAATGCGCTGTGTCCTTGAAATTCTCCAAACACATTCAGAAACTCACACCACACTCTACTTTTTGCAAGGGCTGAGTATGTTTTTGGACAACCTGACTGCAGGACACTTGGAAAAACTGAATGAAGAGAAAAAGTCTGTGTATTTACTGATACAAACAGAAAAGCAAAATGCACCAAATATCAACAACCTGAAACGTTGGCAAAATAGGATAGAATCTATCTCCATACAGATTAGTGACTGTACCTTGGGAATTCAGCAACTTCTCAGAGAAGTTGGGCAGATCTATGAAGTTCTGGAAGAAGCTTCTTCCACAAAAGATACCGTTTTTCTCTCCCTTCCCCAGATTGCTGCAGATCTAATGATATCTGGTGTTCCCATTGAGCTGATGGACGGGGATGCTTCATATGTGCCTCTAAAGTGGGTGACAGCTCTTTTTGACAAACTCTCTGAGAAACTTGGAAACAAACGGCTGTTTGTTCTCTCTGTCCTCAGCCTGCAGAGTTCAGGGAAGTCCACCCTGCTGAATGCACTCTTTGGGCTGCAGTTCACTGTCAGTGCTCGGACGTGTATCTGGGGGCCTGCATACAATTCCTGAAGGTGGAGAAGACATTCTCAAAGGAACTTGGCTTTGATTTTGTGCTAATTGTGGATACAGAAGGTCTTCGGGCCCCAGAACTGAGCAACAAATCCAAGAACCGTGACAATGAATTGGCAACCTTTGTCATTGGACTTGGAAGCCGGACTCTGATCAATATTTTTGGAGAAAATCCATCAGAAATGCAAGATATTCTCCAAATTGTTGTCCAAGCCTTTTTGAGGATGAAACAAGTAAAAATTTCCCCAAGTTGCCTCTTTGTCCATCAGAATGTGGGGGAAGTTACAACTAAAGACCAAACTATGGAAGGACGAAGGCACTTAGAGCAGAGACTGGATGAAATGGCAGCAACAGCGGCTGAACAAGAACAGTACTCAGATGTAACCCGCTTTAGTGATGTCATTAAGTTTGATGTCAATACTCATGTCTATTACTTTGCTCACCTCTGGGATGGCAATCCCCCAATGGCCCCTCCCAATCCTCGCTACAGCCACAACGTCCCGGAACTGAAAACTACAATTCTTATGACTGCCAAACAGGAATCCAGGGGGAGCATCATGAAGATATCAGAAGTAAAATCACGAGTTCAAGATTTATGGAGAGCCCTGGTGAATGAGAACTTTATTTTCAGTTTTAGGAACACCCGCGAGGTCATGGCCATAAGCAATTTGGAAACCATGTGTAACAGCTGGACCTGGGAGCTGAGGAGTCACGTGCTAGGCTTGCAGAACCAGCTGATTAACCAGATTCACAATGGAAAAATCTAGACACTCAGTACAAGCACACTTGAGGCTCCAGTTGCAGAAAAATATGAAGCCATCAAGCAAGAGCTTGAAAAATATTTTAATGAAAATCCAGAGAGAGAAATACTGATTCAGTGGAAAGCAAATTTTGAAAATAAGCTAATGATCCTTAAAGAGGCACTTATTTTAGACAGCCGAAGAAAGGTTGAGGGGGTTATTATTATAAAAAGAATCAGGAAAGAATGGATAATGAAAAATCACGTTATGAAAAGGAATTATTGGAGAAAGGCCGAAAATTGGCTTTAACTATAAAGGACAAGAAATTGAGTGATGAAGAGTTATGTAAGAAATTCAATCAAGTTTGGAAAAGATGGGTCTATGCTGTGTCCTCAACTCTTCCTCCAGTCACAGAGCCTAACATTGATGTGGATGCTGAAGACAGGATGTTGGAATATTTTAAAAAGGAGAGAGACACGGTGAACCTATTGAAGAAAAATTCTGGAAAAACATTTCAAATCAATTATGATGAACATGTCAAGGTGAGCAAGAAATATTTCGTCATTACCAGGCAATTAGAAGAACATGATAAAGAGTCCATTGACAAACCACTGAGCACATTATTTCACGATTTACTGAAACTATTAAAAATATTGAAAGGCAACAACATGATTACAATCCAAGTTATTTCCATGAAATCCTAAGAATAATAGAAGAGGAGGTAAAATCATCCCTCACTGAGGAAAGATACACATTTACAAGTAAATATAAAATTGACTTATCTTTGTGTTTATTCTGAAGAGCAGCAGAGAATTTTAAGGAGATGCACAGGGCATTCAAAAGAGTAAATGATCCTATAAATTCTGGAAAGGAAGAAAGATGGTTTTTTTCATGAGTTTTAAGAACTCTTGTCAAGAAGCAACCTCAATCAAAACATTTGATAAACTCACTCCTGCTGTCTATACCACTATATGGGAAATAATGGCCCCTCAAATTGCTGGAGTCATGCGATCTATCCTCCCTGCATTCAGTGGAAACAGAACTAATCTGGAGAAACACATTCTTATCTCTCTGGCAGAAAAAGAAAATTTCAATGATTACTGGGAGCACCTTCATAATACAGAATCATTTTTTAGGAATTATATTCAAAACCATATTGAAAGGTGTTGTTCATACAAAGGCAGTGAAACAATGAAGACTTTTTAAAAAATACGTTTAGGTGACATCAAGAATCCCATCCTCTCAGGCCGGCCCGGTGGCTCAGGTGGTTACAGCTCCGTGCTCCTAACTCCGAAGGCTGCCGGTTCGATTCCCACATGGGCCAGTGGGCTCTCAACCACAAGGTTGCCAGTTCAATTCCTCGAGTCCCGCAAGGGATGGTGGGCTCTGCCCCCTGCAACTAAGATTGAACACGGCACCTTGAGCTGAGCTGCCGCTGAGTTCCCGAATGGCTCAGTTGGTTGGAATGCATCCTCTCAACCACAAAGTTGCTGGTTCAACTCCCGCAAGCGATGGTGGGCTGTGCCCCCTGCAACTATATAAATGGCAACTGGACCTGGAGCTGAGCTGCACCCTCCACAACTAAGACTGAAAGAGCAACAACTTGAAGCTGAACAGAACCCTCCACAACTAAGATCGAAAGGACAACAACTTGACTTGGAGAAAAAGTCCTGGAAGTGCACACTGTTCCCCAATAAAGTCCTGTTCCCCTTCCCCAATAAAATCTTTAAAAAAAAAAAAAAATCCCATCCCATGAATCCACAGAAATAGCTAAAGATAAAAGCAACACTGTGTCTGGGTGGTTTAATTTGTTCTGTGATCACCTGGGAAGTAACTTGATCTTTCCACGAAAAGATTTGATAAGCATTGAACACCAGGAGATAAAAGATATTGAGTTTCTCAAAGAAGCCATCACTGAAGCTGTGGATCCAGCAATGAAGACAGTAGAACAGAAGTGTTTGAGTATGCCTGTAGAAGAAATTGTTCCTGAAATCCAGAAAATGGTCTCTGAACATCTCTGTGGATGCTGGAAACAGTGTCCCTTCTGCGGAGCAATTTGTACAAACACAATCCCCACACAGGATGGAGACCACAGTGTTCCCTTTCACCGTCCTAAGGCTATCGATGGGTGGCAATATCATGGAACAGAAGAGTTGACCAATGAATACTGTACTAGTTTGGTAGCAAGTGATCTTTCATTTTGTTTGCTGGATGACAGCACATTCCCATAGAAGAACTATCGACAGGCAGGAGGGGACTATGCCACATGGAGCATCACCCCAGACTCATCTACCCAGCCCTACTGGAAATGGTCTGTCTGTCACTTCAGATCAAACCTAGAAGAAAAATATGAGAAAAAATGTATAGGTAGAGGTAAAATCCCTGATCAATGGTTCAAAATCACAAAGCAGGATGTGCTTGATGACTTGAAAAAACAGTAATACTCAGTGACCACAAGAGTACGAGAATGTGAACAAAAGAATTGTAGTACCTGAACAATCCTAGATACCTCCTCACAACGAGAACCTTCATTATTTCCAATTTTTCAAATGAAATATCTAAAAATAAATCAATTAACATTGCAAGAGTAGATTTCATGTTGGAAGGGCTTCATTTTTCTTTGTCTCAATTCCTTCTGGTTTAAAAACAGGTTACTAAAATACATGAACATATAATAAAAATAAAATCCATTTAAAATGTCTACTTCATACTTTAAACTGTTATTCAGACTGTTTTATTTTAAGTTATATACAGTCTCAAAAAAAAGTCATAGAGGAAAATAAAAATCATTGCAGCCTGCTATAAATTTCTATAGATTAAACATGTGTCTATGTCAAAACAACATACAGTTCTTCGCTGGAAGCTATAAATTGCCTTTTATTTTAAGTGCATTTCTTTCACCCTCTGAAATTGTGTACTAACCTGGAATGAAAAAATACTCATGGGAATTTCATGCTTCCCAAGCATAGCGATATTTAGACATATTCTGTTCTAGGAAAGAACACAAAAGACTTGACCACGATAGAGACTGCATCAATTCAGAAAACATTATCAAGCAAATGTGGAAAATAGGTATCAAATAAATGTTTTTTCTCATTTAACCATCACCTTTTTCTTCCCTGGCATCTTGGCAGTTCCCTGTGCCTGCTTTCAAAAAATATATGGTTCACAAGTGTTGTCACACAGCAGCCTAGCAGACTGTCCCCCCATGTCTTTCCTTGTGGAAAGAAAGTCTGTGAGACAGTACCTTTTTGGGACGTTACTTATCTCAATGTTTTATACCTCACGTCTCTCTGTCTGGTCCCCAAAAGATGGTTTGCAGCCAATGACGAGGAAGATTCCCCACAGGGAGGGGGGAACAACTCAAGCCAGGCAGAACTGAATGGGGACCCCCAATGAGCTGCCTTAGCAGATCCGGGAAGGAGCCTTGCCTCCCCTTCCCCCCTGCCTGGGAAAAGCCATTGCTGACTCTGGCTTTCCTCTCTCACCTGATTGTGAGAGAAGTCATGAGGGCAATAAAGATCAGCTCTCTCCACTTATCTCAACAGAACTGTTACAAGGTGAGACTTGCCCCCCAGAGAGGTGCATATCTCACCTAAGTCATCACAAGATTTTCTGCTTTGGCTGCTTGGGGACAAAGATAATTGGTTTGATTCACTTTTGTGAAAAGATGTATGAGATTCACAGACCATGGAATAGATAATGCTAATGCCTTATGTGAATATCAATAAAAGCCACCAGTCGGCTTGATTCTGAGCTCCAGTCTTCCATGACTGCAAGGCCCCCGGACTTCTGAAATTTAACTGCATCAAGTCTCTGTTTCTTTCTTTTTAAAAAAACTTAACCTAAAGCCGCCCCTTTTTGTTCCTTCACTGCCCGTGTTGCGCTGGACACGACACACAAGCATTTGGGTATTCTGACCTTAGTGCTTTGTACAAATCAAAGAAGGACTAGCTTCTGAACAGATTTATGACCAGGTGAAGGGGCCATTTTAATCATGGCTACAGACAAGGTCTGATTTCATTATGCCATTGGTGATTTTGAAAACTATTCTTTCAAGAATAAAATATCAGAGTATATAGATGTTAGGCTCTAATATTTCTATAGAAATTCTTTTATGTATTAAAATGTAAAGAAATGCTTATCTCCAAAACAATCACCTTGTGACTTTTCATGCTATTGGAGTTTTAGGAACATGTTCAGAATGAAAATGAAAAACACTCTGAAGACACCAAGAACCTGAGAGGGAACCGAAATCACCATTCTGCAATCCTATACCTTCTGAAACAATGACTTATGCTAGGTTCTCAAAGCTGATGACCTAAGGAATCCCAACACAAAGAAGAAAATGTCTTCATGTTGGACACAAGAGCATCCATTAGCTTCTATTTACAGGCACACTCTCTACCTCTCCATAGCCAGTAAAAACAGACAATCCATGGAACAGCAGTCCAAACTTGGATCTTCAGAGCTGGGAGATAGCAGTGCTGATTCTGTTATCTTTGTACCTCAAAGGACTTCAAGCATACTCCCAGTTTGAGTTCAAATGACCCATGTCACCAGAAGAAATCCTGGAACAGAAAAATTATAAAAGAAACAAGTCTTCTTTAACAGTATGGTTTCCATTTTGTTCTCTGGAAAATTGTCTCAGTAAGAGTTGAAAGTGTTAGGTAGAATTTAGAAAATGGAGGAGGTGGAGAGGGGTGGGGGTCCATAGTGCCTACAGAAAAAGCCCATAAATAGCTTTGATTTACTGCCTCTAGCCAGGTATCTGTTTTTACAACAACAGATGACAAGAGGCGGCCTGGAGCAAGATAAAGATCTCAGTCAACAGACCTCCATCTATCTTAGGAGGTCACACCCTCCCGTGGAAGATCATGTACCACCTTTTCCCGCCAAATCAATATGTAACTCCCTCACCCCACCCAGAAAACTGTTAAGTCCTCCGGACAAGGCCTAGCTCTCTCTCTCTCCAGCTCTCCTGACCTCTTGCAAGCGCACTCTCTCTGTGTCTCTGTGTGTGTGTGTCTCTCTCTGACCCTCTTGCCATCTTGTCAGCATTCTCTCTCCCCCCACCCCACCCCACCCTCCTACTCTCTTGCCGCGCATGCGCAATCTCTCCTTACACCCCAACCCCTTACACTTCGCCTAGGCCCTTTCTCTTCCCCAGGAACAGATCACTAATACCAGGGGCCTAGGCCCCTCTCTCCCACCTCGGCTACACGCGTTCTCTTCCCTGAGAACATATAACTAATAAAACCTGATTGCATACTAATTAGCTTCCTGACCTTTGATTCTTCACTGCACTGGCAAGAACTGAGACCTCCGTAAAAACAGGACCTCCTAATATGATCATGTCGAAATGGTGACACAAACAGAGCACAGTGCCTGTCTCTCACATCACTGCACCTTGAAAACTGCAATATTCAGTTAAAACTTGCTGAATGCTTTTTGTACTTGTTTAATGAATCCATAATGTCTTTAATTAAGAAGTATCATAGACCATATATTAACTTTGATTTTTAAGCCAAAATTGTTATGTAGAAATAAAAAAAAATACCTTTGATAAATTTGTCAGGCATTTAAGCAGTGTGATTATTAAACAAGATTCAGAAGCTGTGCTCAAGACATAAAAAAAATGGGCAAGAAGTAAATTGAAATAGAGAGAAGATGACTATATAGGAATCGGGTTTTCTGGTAGTAGTGGAGATACTAAAGCTGCCATCAGGTGGGGATTACAGTGCCATTGGATTAGAGTCACTGAGGGAGGAGCCCTCAGGGCCAATGGAGTTGGGGAAATGGAGACAGTAAGGATGAGAATCACATGATCAGAAAGAGTGGGAGACACTGGGCCCAGGTGAAGGTACAGGATTAGAAGTGGCCAGAGTTGTGAGGTCAGTAGAGATAGGACACACGTGAATGAGTCTCTCAGAGTCATTGAAAGTGGGGAACATAGAAATACAGGAATTGGGGGTCACCACATCAGTAGATCTAGAGGATTTCCAGAGTAAGTA
Source organism: Rhinolophus sinicus (assembly GCF_057876585.1). Classification (NCBI taxonomy): domain Eukaryota; kingdom Metazoa; phylum Chordata; class Mammalia; order Chiroptera; family Rhinolophidae; genus Rhinolophus; species Rhinolophus sinicus. Next base: position 143,806,486 of record NC_142514.1, on the reverse strand, counting down.
AGCAACAGATAGCAAGTGCAATAGGAATGGAGGAGTCACAAGGCCTGTAGGAATGGAGCTAGGAGGGTGGTGGATTCTAAAGCATGATCAAATCACATGAATAAGATGTGAGTTTCTTAAATGAAGATGAAAATTTGCACTGAGTTTTGAAGTGGTCTCTCTCTCTCTCTCTCTCTCTCTCTCTCTCTCTCTCTCTCAGAAAGAAGATATGATAAAGTCTAGGGAATGGGGTGTGTTATAAATTAAATGTTTGAGTCTCCCCCAAATTCATATGTTGAAACCCTAACTCACAATGTGATTTAGAGAGGGGGGCCTTGGGAGACAATTAGGGTATGATGAATTCATGAGGGCAGGGCCCTCATTATTGGATCAGTGACCTTATAAGACACAAGAGAGATCTCGCTGTCTCTCTCTGTCTCCACATGCATGAACCAAGGAAAGGCATGAGCACACAGCAGGACGGCAGCCATCTGCAAGCCGGGAAGAGAGCCCTCACCAGGAAACAAATCAGCCAGCACCTTGATCTTATATGCTCCAGAATTGTCAGAAATAAATTTCTGTAATCTCAGAACCCCAGTCTACGGTTTTACATTATGGCAACCGGAGCTGACTACAATAGCGTATGTCTAAAAATTGACCCCCATAAGTTTTGGCATGTTCTTCCTTTGAACTATAGCGAAAGACATATGAAATATACAATTTATTCCCCGTTCCCTCAAAATTATAATTCACTTTAATCATTCTAACCCTTTACTAAGGTCTGAAACAGCCATTCAGCCCTTCATGATAGTGCTGTGGTGCATGAGTGCACAAGGCAGTGAAGGAAAGTGTGTGCACCATCATTGACACTGTCAATGATAATTACTAATGCTGCTATCTTTATAGTAGTGATGCCTGTGAGACCTTGGGTATGTTATTTAACTTCTCTGAGCTCAAGTGCCCTGTCTGTAAGATACTAGTACATTTCTCATGCTATTGTTGGAAAGAATAAATAAATTGTTATGGAGAAAGCATTTAGTACAGTGCCATACACTGAATAAGTATTCTCTAAGTTATTGCAATGTTATATTACCTCCACCAAGTTCCTTATTCCTTTGCTTTTGAGTAACATTTTATTACAACCACATTGATAACTTGAGATAGTCTCATCTGGGCTTCAATGGCAGGAATATTCAACAATGACTCCTTGGGCAATCACAGTTGAGATCACAGTAGTTCTAAATAAATGTGATTTTAACCTATACTTCAAATACATCTCAAAATATTGATGTCCTTTGGTACTTTATCAGTAGTTACACTATTTCAAACAGTAATCAACCAGACAAAGGTGTAGAGAAGTCACTGTCACAATTCTTTAGCAGTATGGAAGATAATATGTCTTATGTTCCCCAGAGTATTTGCATGTGAATCTGTAAGACATAGATTCACATGCAAGTGATTAACTAGAAAAGTTATCCCAGTAGAAATTAAAAAGAAGAAGCAAGAAGGGGGAAGTAATTTAAAGTAAGGGAATAAATTAGTAGGTACATGTCAACTTTTCAGAGTTATGGAATGCCAGCTTGCAGTTGAAGTGAAGAACACAACCTCAGAAGTTAGACTGGTTGGTTTTGCATAAAGTGTCCACCATTTACTAGCTGTATGTCCTTGTGTGAATTACTCAACCTGTCTCTGCTTCACTTTTTACCTCTAAAACACGGTACCTTCTCATAGATCTGTGAGGACAACTTGAGATAATATATACACCTGGCACAGAGTATGTGTTCCAATAATGTTAGCTGGTGGTAGTAATAGTAGCAGCAGCAAGAGCAGAAAAAGTCATGTTAATAGAAGAAACACTAGTAATTATTAACATTATTATTATTATTATTATTATTGCTATTATATTGAAATATAGTTATGCCTGAACCCCATCTTCAATTGTAAGCTCCTGAAGAAGAGTGTCCAAGTCTTTTTTGTCTCCATATGCTCAGCATCTAGAATGGTATTTACCCCAGTGTAGATAATGAATACTGGCTGTTAAACACAATTGACAGGACAAATTTACTAGATATTGGAGGTAGAAGTAGTGACATTTAGAAGGAACAGAATGAATATCAAAGATGGTTCTGATATTTCAAACAGTTAATGCAGATAACACTAACTAAGTACAGGTCACCAATGGCCTCTATTTTGCTAAATCCAATATTTTATTCTCAGTCATCTTACTTGCTGTACCAGCATCATTTTATCACTTTTTTCCACTCTTGCTTTTCCTCCTACATCACTCTGCTTTACTAGGTCTTCCTGTTCTATTAGAACTCTCAGTGCTAGCACACTCCATCTTTGGTCTTCTTTCAATTTAGACTCTCCCTCTTAAGGTGTCCCCAGTCCCCGTGGCATTAAATACCACCTACACATTCATGCCTCCTAATACATGCATTTCACACACACCTCACCCCAAACATCAAACACATGCCTACTTAACACCTCCACTTGGATGTCTTAAAGGCATCTCAAGCTTAATAAACTCAAAACTGGATTCTAAATATCCGCTCACCCAAAACCTACTCTATTGCAGACTTCTTCATTACAGTTAAAAGGAAATCCATTGTTTCAATTCATTGTTTTGCTGCCATGGAGTTATCAGCTTCCTGTTAACTGCTCATCACCAAAATCTCCACTTTTTATTTTCAAGAACACCTTAGTCTTCAACTTCCTCACACTCTGTTTCAAGTCCTACCCAGTTCCGTTAGGTTGGACACTCGACCCAGGGCTCTCTGTTCCTATGAACTACCTTTTGCTCTGGGAACAATTTCAGAGCCAGTGATCCAGGCACTGGGTGAGGCCAGTGTCTTTAGTCTCTTTGGCTTCCCTTTCCCAGCGTGGAACCTCTGCTCACAGATGAGCTGATACAAGGACAATAGAAGTCCCAGTATTTTCAGCTGACCATCCCTGTGGTAGGACTTGTGCACCTATGAGTAGGGCTAGGTGCAGCACTCTCCTGAAATTCAGCCTCTGCAACTCAGTCAGACTTAGAGGGGATGGAAATACTGGCTGTTGACCCTCCCAGTGAGATTCCCTATCTCTTGACTGGGAGCTTAGGGGACAGGAAGCCCCATCTTCTTGACCACACCTGCTCAGAATGAAGGAAAGGAGCTGTCCTGGCCCATGCCATAGATTCTTTCACTGTTCTTACCGAATTTTAATACAGTTTCCTGACTAAATGTTCTTTCCTTTGCTGTACGGCCTTAGGATAATTTCCAGGAATGTTAATGGGTTGGCTTTTTTAATCACTTTCACCAGTTACTCTATTTCACTAAGTAATGGGTCCATAAAGCTCCTCACACTGCTATTCCAGAAGTAGGACTCTTCTAAAAAGAAACAGATTCATAGAGTCTGCGAAAAAACACATTTAAAGAATGCCATTTAGAGCAAGCTGTTTGATCTCTCAGAAAATTTCATGGGTCTTCTATTGACTAACTAGTCTGACCACTTCCCTGAGCTTCCTTCTTCTTTCTCTCAAGCTCTCTAGTAATTCAATTTGCTTTTATTTCTGCTTCCATTAGCTTAGACATGGAACAAAGACTTGGATATCTCAGTGGATACCCTCAAGAATCTCAGCTCTGCAGGCCCTCCTGGAACCTCAGTTTGCAGAGGAAGCCCATCCCTTCACAGTAAGAGCTGGCATTTCTCATGCCTGGAATGATACTGCAGAAGCGTCTCCTCTGCAAAATAATAAGTGCCTTATTTCTATCTACATTTCTTTTATAAAGAATTCTAATCTCCCTCTTGATAACTGAATACCTCTCATGTGCTAAGGAAAACTCTTGTTATGGACAAAGGATGCCACTTTCATCCACATCCTCATCTTTCCAATTTTGTTGCGGCCTGATGACGACAAAGCCTGTGCTCTTTTCACTTCACCTCCAGACCTTTCAGCTGGGAAAGTTTCAGGAGGTTTGAAGAGCAGAGGGAGAGAAACTGGAAGATAGCAACACGGTCACATCACAGCCTACTACTGGTCTAGAATTCGCGCAGAAACATCCTTATTTATTTCTAAAATCCCTTCTTCATAACTAAGAATCAGACATTTTGGAAGCTTGAGATTCATTCAATACATATTTGCAGAGCACTTATTATGTGCAATGTACTCTGAAAGGTATGCTGTGTAATCCACTGTTAGTTTCCAACTGCTGTTGCAAAATTATCAGACTTGGTGGTTTAAAACCATACATTAATTACCTTACATTTCTGCAGCTGTAAAGTCCAAACTGGGTCTTATGGGGCTTGACACAAATTATTCTCAGGGTTGCATTCCTCTTGAAGGAATGCCTTTGTTTCCTTGCCTTTTTTCCCAAGGCAGAGCTTAAACAGTGGTTCTAAGTAAAGGTGAAATCATCAGTGACATAGACAAAAAAGAAATCTAATTTCTCTTTTTTACAAATTTGTATTGAAAGACGTTAGGAAAAAAATAAAGCACAGCACTAGCATGGAGGTGAAGCAGAGGGAGAGGAGATGGGACCCATGAATCAGAGTCCTCTGACCTTGAAGGACCTTTTAATCTCCTCAGCAGGCGGTTATCTCACTAATAATACAAGGAAATGAAGCAGGAAGGGGAAAGAACACCCCATGAAGCGAGTAAGCCAAGTTGGAAATAGCTAGTCATCATTTCCAGAGGAAAACATCACCATAGAGGGTTATGCTGATTTCTATCTAAACTCCATGTCCCTCTACAGCCATGGACCACCTCAATTTCAGTTGCATATAGATCAGAACGTATTCTCCTAAACTCAACTGTTTACAAGGTTCCTTGATTCCATTTGGGATATGTTTGATTTATTGCTATCTTCAATATTCTAGTAATTCTAATTGTGGAAAACTGATTTGAACTGAGTCTAATACAATTACAATTCCATCTGATACCAGAGACAGACTCTGTCTCTGTCCAGTCCTTCTCAGAACATTGGATCCACAGAGGTTTTAAGACCCTAACCAGAGAGTAAAAAAAATATCAAGAAAGAGCCTGCCCCTATACTTCGAAACCTTTGTGATTCTAGGCATAGAACCAAAAGCTGGCTTGAGGTCCAATTGGCAAATGCTTCCCATGCTCACCACTAAATCCTTGACGGAATATTTGCTGAGCTTCCTATACTGGTTCCCAGGACATTGCTTCATGGAGGCTTCAGAGAGTAAGATGCAGTCATTCAGAGTAATGGAAAAAGCTTGGTTCTCTACTTACAACCCTTCTGACACCAAACATGTATGTTTTCCACACCAAGCAATGCTCCAATGCTCTGAGGACAACAACTGGGTGTCCTACAGTTCGATTCTAACACTAACTACCTGGAGATATTGCAGAACCATAGGTAAAGGGCTCAGACCCCCACTTCAAACACCAATTGCAAGGCCAAGGTTGTCACATGTACCTCTAACCAATTGGCTATAAATTGGGGGTTTCCAAGATCCACTCCTCAAGTTTGATAATTTACTTGGACTGCAGGAAAGTGCTTTACTTACTATTACAGATTTATATTAAGGATGTAACTCAGGAACAGCTAAATGGGAGAGGGCAAGGTACATACCTTGTACAGGGCAAAGTATGTGGGTAGAGAGGCAGAGTATCTGTGCGCTCTCTGGGCATGCTAAACCTCCCGAGTACCTCAATGTGTTCATCAACCCTGAAACTCTCCAAACCCTGTTGTTTAGGATTTTTAATGGTAGCATGATTGATTAAATCATTGGACACTGGTGATTATGTCATCTCTGGTATCTCCCGTGACGCTGGGGTAGGGAGAGTGCTGAAATCTCCACCCTCTGACCACTTTAATCACATGATTAATTTCTCTGTTAACCATGCCAGATCCTCCAAAAGTCACCTCATTACCATAACTCAGGTATGGTTGAAATGGACTTTTTATGAAAAACAAAAAATGCTGCTATATCCCTATCACTGAGGATATTCCAAGGGTTTTCTGTGCTCTGTGTCAGGAACCAGGATATAAGACGGTTTATTGTATCACAACACACAAGGGTTCTCTGTAGTGCCGTGGGCAGGTTCAACTCCCTTCTCCCAGCAGGAGCCATGAAATCTCATGTTTAACATTTTTCTACGGGCTAGGATCTTTCTTCTTCAGCTTCCTCCCAGACATTGCTTGGGATCACTTTCCTCACCTCTGCCACACTAACTGTATAATTATACTCACTACCAACACCTCCTCAGAGGCTTAAGCTGGACTCTCATCAGGGTTACTCCAAGTCTTGGCTCACCCAGAATACTCAGATCCATCTGAGCACTTTCCTTGGGGACTCAGCTGGATACTTAGAGCCATCCACTGGGAAACAAGGGTTGGGAACCATTCTGCCTCGATGCAAGCATAAGGAGGTGAATCAGCTGTGTAGAATTTAAAAATCATAATAAAACTAAGTCAGTCTGATTTTTATCACCTTGTATAACAATGCTAACAGTGTTAGTGATACAATAACCCTCACACAAAAATCTCTTCTTTATCTAAATTCCAAAGGATTGCTAAAAATTATCACTTTTTAACACTAATCCACTAAAAAATACTGTACGCTACATGGGAGTTAATTTGAAGAATTATCAGTTGCATAGTTAAATTCTTAATAAGAATTTATGATCTTTAAAGTTCACTTCAGGTGCATTTTGTGACTCCAACCCTTGCGGTAGAACGTAGCCCTGCTTGTAAAGCAGTAAATTTAAAATAAACGATCTTAGTTGTATTAGACTTTTCTTTTCCGGTTTATCTTTTTCTACTGAAGTAAAGTTTCAAATGAGGTCAATCAGACACAAAAATCTTTGCAAAGGGCCAAAATAAGCCTTGACCAACATTCAGTAAAACAATAATGTTGTTCCTTGAACACCAGCCCACAGAAATTCTAGAGAAAGCAATTAAATATGCAACAACAAAATGTAAAAAAATTGACATAAACAAAAATCAAATTTTGAATACTACCAGAAGACAAGAGATGACGGTCTTACATGGCAAGGGGGGAGGGGGGGGGGAAGAAAGGACAATGGTTGATGCTGTACATTTTCACCAAGTGGGCATTCGTTCTAAAGCAATGGATCAAGTAACACCAGTGCCAATGTTCATTGTCTCCAACTTTTGCAGAAGATCTTCACAAGTTTTACCAACAGAAATTTATGATGAATTTACAATTGTGGCAATCACTGAAAGCTACAAGAATTAATCCCAAGGAAACAAGACATGGTGTAAGGAGTGTAATTTCTGGAATTTATTGTGAAGTGTGATTTGTATAAATCTCTGCCAACATATCCATGTTTAAGACTTTTCCTAACTATTGTTATGTATTGCTTCAAATGAGAGAAACTTTTCAAAATTAACCACGTCTTCTCTGATCACCTATCAGTGATAACAGGGGGACCAATCTAAGTATCCTATCTACTGAACATGAAGATGAGCGTATTATTTTCTTAGTGCTTCTGTGACAAAGTGCCACAAACTGCGCAGCTTAAAAGAAATTTATTGTCTCATAGTTCCAATGTGCCGGCTGGGTCATACATTCTTTGAAAGATCTAATGAAGAATCCGTTCCTTGCCTTTCTCTTAGCTTCCAACGGTTGCCAGAAATCCCTGATGATCCTTGGCTTGCAACTGCATGACCCCATCTCTGCCTTCTTGATCACATGGAGTTCTCCCTGTGTGTCTGTCTTCACATGGTTGTCTGCACTCTGAGTGTCTGTCTCTCCACTTGAGTTCTTTTATAAGGACACCAGTCATTTGAATTAAATGCCCACCTACTCCAGTATGACCTCATCTTAACTAAGTGTATCTGCAATGACCCTATTTCCAAATGTGGCCATATTCTGAGGTACTGGATGGAGGTGAGGTGGAGGAGGTGGGGTGGGGTTAGGACTTAACATATCCTTCGGAAGGGGATAAACCACAATTCAACCTACAAGGAAGAATTTTGACAAATTCTTTGCAAATTTGCCAGGCTCCAAAACTGAAACTACAATGTTATTTTATGTTACTTTATACATAAATGCGTAGGCATGTTTTCTCTGTCTGATTATACGTACTTACCGCAACAAATGTTTCACTATCTGCGTTTGTTTTCTGAACATCGTGGTTATTCATTTCATTTCACCATGATTACTGACAATAATTTTGTCAAAATGACGCCCTCTACTTTTGTCAGACCCGCCGGACCTCCACAGCTCAAGGCGGGGCGAAGCCGCCAGCCTATAGGAGCGCGACCCCTCCAGGCGCCTTTTTCCTCAGATACTCACTTTCCCAGCAGGCTCCGCAGCGAAGCTTCCCCTCGCCCTGCAGGACACCAGACGACAGACGCACCTCAAGAGGATCCCGACGGCAGGTTCATCCCACACTAGGGGGCGCCCGGTTCCCTGGCCCGACCGGCAGCGCTCCGGGTGCCTGAAGCCCGCCCAGCTCGCCTCCTCTGAACAGGTCAACACCCTTTCTCCGCCCTCCCGCGGTTGCCAACGAGGCAGGCTCTGCTGCTCATGCGCAAACACGTCCACCACGCATTTACGTACGGCGCATGCGTCCTCTCAAATCCGCCTCTCCGCGCCGTGTCCCCTGGAGTTTCCAGTTCCGGCCTCAAGGGGGCGGGGAGAAGCAGGTAACATGCGGCTGTCACTCGCCGCCGCCATCTCCCATGGCCGCGTATTCCGCCGCCTGGGCCTTGGTCCCGAGTCCCGCATCCACTTGTTGCGGAACTTGCTTACGGGACTAGTGCGACACGAACGCATAGAGGCGTCATGGGCGCGCGTGGACGAGATGAGGGGTTACGCTGAGAAGGTGAGAGGAGGGGTCACGCAAAGTGGGTGAGGGGCGGGACGCTCAGGTCCACAGCGCGGATCTGGCTGAGGGGTCGGGGTTCGGCTGGACTTGGGGAAGGAGTGGGACCGCCCTGGGACTCCCTGTCTGGAGTCTGAATCCCCCACTAGCCAGAGTCCACTGCTTCGGTCCCTCAAATAGGAGACTGTTTAGGGCTGCGGGGTTAGGGGTGCCCTGAATTAGAGCGAAGCTTTGCTAGTGGGTTGAATAGGTTGCAGTCCATCATTAGAGGAGTACGATGGGCGCCTCGTTTCTTGCTCCGGTTGGATCAGTGTTGTTCTGTCCTCACAGCTCATCGACTATGGGAAGCTGGGAGACACCAACGAAAGAGCCATGCGCATGGCCGACTTCTGGCTCACAGTGAGTGCATACTAAGTGCCACCCACAGTTCATCATTTGCTCCCTGAGTGGGAGGGAGTTGTTAGAGAAAGGGCGACTGGGCAGAATAAAGCCAAGGCACTCACTTACAGACAAATGTTGTGAACTAAATTAGAAATGCATGCCCTAAATTGCTTAGATTTGATGTGAATCTGAATCTGCACATCTGCCTGTAACTGACCCCACCAAAGTAACTGTTACTTTGATTCTGCCACATTAGAGGGTGGGGGAGGGGTGTGTGAGTGTGCGTGTGTGTTTGGACGCAACTTTTGGGAGTGCTGAAAGCTAAGTGTCGCTGCCTTGGTGCCTGACTTTGCTCTCTTCTGGATAATTCTCTTCTAGGAGAAAGACTTGATCCCAAAGCTGTTTCAAGTACTGGCCCCTCGGTACCAAGGTCAGAATGGGGGCTACACGAGAATGCTGCAGATCCCAAATCGGAATAAGCAGGATCGGGCCAAGATGGCAGTGATCGAGTATAAAGGGAACTGCCTCCCACCTCTGCCCCTGCCTCGCAGAGACAGCAACCTTACACTCCTAAACCAGCTACTTCAGGGGCTGCAGCAGGACCAGGAAGCAAGCATCCGCAAGTCCCACACGGCTCCAACACCAGGGATTTAACTGGAGCCAAAGTGTGTGTGGCCCTCATCAGTGCCCAGGGTCATAGGCCTTTGGAGCTCTTTTAATCGCTAGGAAGAAGAGCTAGAGTTGTGAAACGGACCATCTTAATGGAGCCCAGAACCTTCTGGGAAGCCAGATAACCCTCTCTTTGCACAATAGATAAAATTCCTTGTATGAATATATGGAAACTGATTTTTTTTCTCCCTTTGGAATTTCTGAGAATAAGAACTATCCAAATGATCAGTCCCCATGGGGTAAATTCACAGTGTATGTTTCTGACTCTTAGATCTGGATTTTGTTTGCTTAGACAGTTTTGTTTTTCTTAATGCCAGTTTATATGGGTGTGAATCCTGTAATTCCAAAATGGCCCCCAAAGTTTTGCCATCTAGCATAGAGACTGAGCCCCTGGGATTTCTTAGAGAAACACTACTTCCTGACATGAGTTGGAGAGTGAACATATAGAAGTGAACCTTCTATAATAACCTGGTACCCTAAGCACCTTCAAGGAACTCAACAACCATTCTGTTTCTAAGCTGGATGACATATTACCCTCATGTCATCTCCTCCAACCCTGAATGGGCCTCAGAGGAGAGGACTGGGAACTCAGATGTACTACCATCCTGGCCAAGGGAGTAGAAGCATTCAGCAGAGGATGTTAGACTCCAGAATAAGCTCCTTCCTCTTGGAGTGGGAGTTGGGGTGGGGAGAAAAGTAAAGGAGAGGGTTGAAGTTAGAGGAGAATTAGGAAGTTAAACCTGGGAATTTCCTGGAAATTTTTTATTATCAAATCTGGGCCTCTCTGGGAACTCAGAAAAGGGAAATCTGGCTTCAGAATGGCCAGAGGATATGAGAAGTAGGAAGCCAAACTGGGCCCAGCCAGGCTGCGCATCCCTCAAGGCTCAGGCTTGACTAGGGTGGTAGTTGTGGGAAGAATTGGTGCTGTCATCCCAGCCAAAATATTTGATAGCAGGGCCTGACTGTTCGCATATCACTAATAGGGTGGAAAGAAGAGCTTTTATCGTAGGCTGGACCTTCAGATTGTATTGGGCCCACCAAACCCATCCATTGTCTGAGGTAATAAGGGTGAAGGTGGAGAGGTCACTGGTCTAGCAGATAGAGACTAGCTTCAGTGACAGGTATTCTGGTACTATTTCACTGCAGCTGCTCTAGTCTGACACTATCTACTCCCAACAGGGTTTTCCATCTCTCCCCCTGCTCCAATTTGTCACATTATTACCAGAAAGCTCTTTCTGACATTACATTCCTAGCACCATTGTAGACATTAAAGCATTTATTGAATAAACCTAAAACTCTGAATGCTTCTCCCCAAAAAATTTATCCCCTACCTGTCTACATGAACATTCACCTCAGCTAAATAACTTGAAACACTTTTCTTAAACATAAAACCATATCTTTAAGTACTGGTAATAGGTGGGTTATGGCTGACTCTCATAACTTTTCCTCCTGGCCCCAGGTATATACCCATCTTTGGAGCTTTCAGCAGTTCCCTGAATACTTATTAAGCATCTGCTAGTACCCAGCATGGTTTAAGCACTTAGGGATATAATCTTTATCAAAGTGTTTGCCGTATGTTGAAGCCCTGGGAGAGATAGTAGGGACACAGAGATGAAAGGAAACGTCTCCCTTCAAGGAACTCACAATCTAATGGCCCACTCCCAATGCCACAGGGGCCTCAAGAAACATTTTAATATTTTGGCACCCCCTTTAATAATGTGGCCCAAGTAAGAGTATATGAATCCTAGAACTAACTTAAGGCTCAGGGATAACATGGGAAATAACACTGTCGGTTTTCCTAATCTGGCCTGTAAATGATAACTTTTCCCCTTAGTTGTTGGAATATGCCCTCAAGTCCATCTGGGCACCTCGTTAACAAATTGCAAACCCCTAAGAGCAGGGCCTAGATGCACTGGAATTCCCTCGCTACTTTCAGAGCTTTTCTATCTCGAGATCCAGTTCTTTACTGCAAGGTTGACAGTTATGCCCTCACCCTTCAAAAAATAACAAAGAGAACTCTAGCCTCAACAGTTCAGTGACACAGTATAAGCCCAATATCCAGAGGAGACACAACTACAAAAGCCAGGGACTCATCTACAGTCAAGTCATGTTGAGTTTATTCCCATTATGTTTCTGAAATCTGCAATCACCTCTCTCCCTAGTGTGAAATTCAAGACATCTCTATCCAAGATTACTGCAACAGCCTCCTAACTTGCCTCCTTCCACACTATAGCCAGAGCGATAGATATCTGATGTCTAAATTCTCTGCTTGATGATCTGAAAGAAGAGTCCAGATTCCTTACCATGACTCCCTTTAGTGCCTCACGCATCTGCTCACTACTCCAGCACCTTCCCTTGCCTCTAATTTTATGCTCCAGAAGCCTGGACGTCCTTATTTTGACTGTTTCCCTATGCACAACCCCGTTACCACCTTTTGTTGATGCAGCCTCTTACCACCGGGAAAGCCCTACTTCCCCTTTTGCCTACCTAACTTGTACACAAACTTTTGGCATCTCCTGGGTGGCTTCTCTGACCATCCACACACCTAAATTCATTACTTTGTGAATGTGGGACTACTGCAATGTTTCCATAATCCACTGAATTTATCACATTGTATTACAGTTCCCTGCAGTGGATTGGTTCCCACACATCCATCCCAGATTAAAGGAGTTAGTATTTCCATCCCCTTGCAATTGATGTTGATGGTTCAGCGATGGATAGGCCTAAACTAATTTAATTGAGGCAGTGAGAATCCAGGCTCTACTCTGCTGGACAAGAAGAGTAAGTTAGCATGTTATTCTGAGTGCCATGGGGAACTGGCTTTAGGCTGAAGACGACACCGAATAGCAGGTCAGAACCATTAAAAGGAACTACATAGTAATATTTAATGGTTATTCCCATGTGAGCCTGGGTTTTCTGTTAATTGCTACAAAAAGACATGGGCTTCTTCCTCTACAGGCACTAAAGTGCTCATAATGACTGTCAAAAATGTAAGCATGGATCTAATTTATTTCCCACACATTTCATATTTCAGTTTCCTGAGATCTTTCTCACTAACTTACAAAAAATACCTATCCATTTTCGAAGACTTAGCCAAAAGCTGAAATGATATGTCTTTTGTGAAGTATTCACTGAATTCCCAAGCAAAGCGAGGCACCAGTGGTCCAATTTCACACTATACATCCTTCATTGCAGCAAAGGCACAATTACATTGTTTGGTACCCTTCCCTAGATAGTGAACTCCTTGAGTATAGGGGACATATTTAATTCACTCGTGACACCCAGTAGAGCACATGGGACAAAAGAGGCATCTTCTGAAAATGTCTAAGGACTGAATCAACACACTGTGTAAAGTTCTTAGCCTAGCTTGGCAATTAAAGCAAACTCCTCCCTTCCCCAGTTTCCTCTTACTTCATCTGAAAAAGAACTTCCTGTAATGCTGGTTTCCCATTGTCCACTACTGGATAATGTCTGTTACCCTTAAGGCTTTCCTCTTCATGTCCTTAAGTACTTGGGCATATTGTAATTCATGTCTTTGAGTCTGGAACATTGAATTTGGTAGTTAGGCTTGAGATTCCCTAATAATAGAAATCGCCTATATGTCTGTATTTTGAGGAAAAAAGTTTAAACTTAGGATGTTTTGCATTATGTTTCTCAATGTATGTTTATTACAATTTAAATATACTTTAGACTCACACACACACACAAACTTCTATCAAAACTGATGCTCTAGGAAGATGAGCCTTGTTTGCACTGTGGCTTCACATATACCTCGGCACACTGCCATGTAGCCCAGCATGGGAAGCACAGCATTAAAGTTTCACTGCTGTTCACTTCAAGACAATGAAAACACAAAAGCTGTACCTAAGGTTGTCACGGAAAACTGAATGCCATCGTCCTGACTTAATTTGTAACTGCTTTTCCTTAAAATTGTTTCAGAAACTTTCCTACAACTTTCTTTTCATCCCAGAAGGATAAAAGAAAGATAAAATAGTTCAGTTTTGTATGAACTCGGTTTGAGATGCCTGGGAGCATCTGGAGTTTGAGGACGAGTTCTTCGCTGGGAGGACAGATTTGGGAGTTGTCAGCAGTTAAAGCTAAGGAAATGGATGGGTAACTCACAGTATATATGTAGAGGAAAAAGAGGCTGAGGTCACATAGTAGGGGACAGACAGGATACAGAATCTGAAGGAGACTGAGAAATTGCCTTCTAAAGGGAAAGAGAACCTGCAAATTTCATCACAGTACGTTCTGCAGTGTCTTCCTTGTTCATAGAAGCACTCAAAAAATAATTACCAAATATATTCAGCAAGTATATTCCTCCATTCAAAGCACTGTGCTAGTATATATAGAGAATACAGGGATGACTTTTCAAGGTCCCACAAGCCAAAAGGAGGGACAGACTGTAAACAAATGTATACAACATAATTGGAAGTGTGAAAGTGGTGCGTTCAGGCTTACTGGAGTACCGAGCAAAGAGCTCAATGAAGAACTTCAGAGGAAACAATGCTAGGGCTGAACCTTGAGGAATGAGTAGGTATTCATCATGCACATCATGCATAGGGGGAGAAGTGAGATGTGAGGGCATTCCAGGCAGCAAGAGCTACAGGTATGAGTGCACTGAATTATGAAACAGTATGTGGTGTTTCAGAAATTCCAAGTAGGTAATTTGGTACAGCTGAGGTTTACTATTTGAGGAAGAAGTGGAGGAAATGATGCAGGAAAGCCAGGCAAGATCAAGTCACAAAGGGCCCTGTAAGACATGATAAAGTGCTTGGATTTTATCCTGAAGACCAGGGGAAGCCACTGAAGGATTTTTAAATGACAAGAAAAAGATCAGGTTTGCATTTCAGAAAGATGATTATTGCATCAGACAGGAAAATGGGTTAGAGGAATGAGACTAGAAGAAAAGAAACCAAATAGGAGGCCTTAATTAAAACGTTGCGTACGGCGGGGTTTAAATCCCTCATACCCCTCTGTTCCGGCAGGTTTTTAAAAGAAGTAACTTTAAAATGCACTCTTCTCTTTAAAGCGTGAATGCTTCTATGTCATTTATTATTTTTCTATGGAATTTTTTAGGATTTACTCACCTATGATGTTAGTAATCCCTCCTGGTGTGATACTGCAGAAAGCAGCTTCCTTTGTTATTAACGAAACACAAATAATTCAATAAAATGTGCAAAGTAAAAAGAGTCAACAGTAAAAACAAGAATTCTCGTTATCCGTCCTTAATGCATGGCTCAGAAAAAAACGAAGATTCTCGTGATCCGTACGCAACGTGTTAAGGAATCCAAAGGGAGTTCATTGAAGACCAGACTAGGCCAGAGGCAGGGGAGATTGAAGCTGACAGATCAGACAGCTACAGAGGAGATAGAATACACTGGACATGGTGTGATTACATGAAGTAAAAGAAGTTAAGAGTCAAGGATGATACCAAGTTTCTACTTGGGCAGTTGGGTGGGGTAATTCCATTCATAGAGCCATTCCAGCAACAGAATAGCAGAGGAGAAGCAGATCTCAGATTACTGTGATGAACTTTGTTAAAAACAAACTATTCATGTTAAGGCACTATCTCATGAACAGGAGATACATGTTAACAGCCTTGTGAGCTCAGAGGATGTATGTAAGCTAGCAATACAGATGTGAGAGTCTCACACACACACACACACACACACAGACGGGAATGGAGGCAATTGGATTAGATGAGAAGTAAGATGACTATGAAAAGAGAAGACAGGCCAGTGATAGCAGCACCTTGAGAGGAAAGCAGATTTAAAAAGTGAATTTTGAAGATCAGTGTATTCGTTTTTACTATGGTGTGAATGTTTGTGTCCCGCCAAATTCACACGTTGAAATCCTAATGCTCAATGTGATGGTGTTAGGAGGTGGGGCCTTTCGGAGAAATCCTCATGATCAGGATTAGTGTTCCTATAAAAGAGACCCTACAGAGGTCCCTTGCCCTGTCCAACATTTGAGGACACAACAAAAAGCCACCAGCTATGAACCAGGAAGAGGGCCCGCAGCAGAACTCGACCATGTGGGCACCTTGATCTTGGACTTCCCAGGCTCCAGAACCATGAGAAATAAATTTTTGTTGTTTTTCACCTACCTAGTCTGTGGTATTTTCTTATAGCAGCTGAAACAAATTAAGACAATTTTATAATGAATACTTTTGCCAGTCCTTAGTCATGGAGACCAGCACTTAAGGGTATGTATATGTTGAGGGAAAAGTCCAAAATCATGTTTTGAGGGAAAAGGGGGAGGGTGGAGAGCTTTCTCATTCACCATTGTGGTTTCTATGGCTGTTCCACCTTTATTTAAAGCCCCTTGTCTTTTAGGATTTGGCATTGGTTGTACCACCTCCTCCTGATGGTCTTGGTCTTAGCTGCTAAGGCGTAGACCACCAGCTGGCCCAACGCACAGAAAGTAAGTTGGTAAGTTTGCCTGTCTACCTTTGAGGAGAAAACATAGCCCAGAGCTAGTCACAAAATGAATCATTAAATAAGAGACCTAAAAGGATGGGCTAGAGCAACACACAGAATATCATTAAGTCAAAACACAACTGAGAAGTCAACATGGAGCTAGCAGAGATAGAAGCAAGTACTGGAAAGCCAAAGAACTCTCTGGAGGAGTTCTACAAACTCTGAGAACCAGCTACCCCCTTTTTTATAACAGCCTGGGTGATTCATGCTGGGCTGATTGGGGATGGAGGTGGGGAAAGACAGCATCTGATCACTGACATATTTAGTGAAGTCAGGCCCAGAGTCTTGTTCATCCCAAGACCTGCTACCATCCCATGTATGTGCTTTCCCTATCTATGTGAATGCCCCATTCAAGACTCTGGCCCCATAGTACCTTATTGTTCTCTCCTCCTGAAACCCATCTATCCAATCCACTGTTTACTAGACTTTTGACCCTTTCATGACCAGATCTACTTTACCACTGAAATTTTATCTTCCAGAATCTCATTCTAAACGCACTTTCTTACCTGTGGCTCTCTCATCCCCTTGCACACATATCAAACTTTCAACCTCTTCTAACTCCAGTCCTTTGAATTCTCTTTTCTCCCTGTGTGTATCAGGCTTTTCCTCCTTTTCAACTGGCCTAGATGTCATGATCCAATACTTCATCCATTCTCATGGCAACCCCTATTCAACCCTATGTCTTCCTCTCCCACCCACTTACTAATCACCAAATTTCTCTACTCCTGTGCCCTCTTCACTGAGCTCCTATGAACAAAATAATATCATACAACCATTGGAATTGGAATCAACAGAGCTGGGTCATAAACACAACTCAGCCTAGATTGTTTAATCCTGTCATCTCTTTGACTCCTGCAAACTTTCTCCACTTTTCTTAAACTCTTTAAATCACCATCTCTTACTATAAGCAATTAACCTCACCTCCTACTTCTCAAAAAAAAAGATGGTGGGGCGGGGTGTGGGGGTGGACTGTAGGCATAGCCTTCTCAATTATCTACCCCCATCCAGAAACTAGGCAATTTTAGTTGAAAATCTTTACCAAAAACAGTTCACTCAATGACATAGCTACCTAAAGGTCACTTCAGCAAAATTTCCAATTTTATCAACTTTAAAAACATTTGCTTTTAAATACCAAAATGCAACTTAGTGAAATTATCAATTCACCAAAGTTTGTTTCTATTAACATTATTTATAAAATTTATAGAAATTTTGTTTCATGAAAAGTTTAACAGCTTTGTGGATTCTCTTCTTTTTTAAGTTTAAATTAGTTTTTAAGTTTCAGTTTAGTTTTATTAGTGTTACCAAAGTCTATTTATGAGACAGTTGTGTACTGTGACTGAGATTTCAGTCAAAGTCTGTTGAATGTCACTTTTGTATGTGATACTCATTTCAGATACTTAGGATTCAGATGCCTAAAACCAATAGATAATACTCATTTAATGTAGCTGATAAACAAATCTATGAATTAAAAATAGCACTTTCTAACTCATTCTATGAGGCCAGTCTTGCTCTGATACTAAAACCAGGAAAAGACATCACAAGTAAAGAAAAATACAGATCAATCCCTTATATTATTTTGCATGTAGATGGAAAATTCCTCAACAAAATACTAGCAAATTGTATCCAACAATATAGAAAAAGAATTATACACTGTGACCAAGTGGATTTATCCTAGGAATATGGCTTGATTTAATCATTCTTAAATCAAGTAATGTAATACACCATAGCATATCAATAGAATTTTAAAAGCACATGATTATCTCAGTAGACACACAAAAATCATTTGACAATATCTGACACCTTTTCAACATAAAAACACTCAATAAACTAAGAATAAAGGCAATTTCTTGTCATAATAAAGGGCATGTATGAAAAAGCCCACAGCTAGCATCATACTTAATATTAGAAAGACTGTATGCTTTCTCTCTAAAATCAGGTACTGGACCAGGCTGTACATTCTTGTTACTTCTGTTCAACATGGTATTGGAGGTTTCACCAGGGCAATTAGACAAGAAAAAGAAATAAAAGACAGCTGTATTGGAAGGGAAGAAATAACTGTATTCATAGATGACATGATCTTGTGCATAGAAAATCCTAAGGAATCCACCAAAAAACTATTAAAACTAAGAAATGAGTTCAGCACTGTTATAGGATATAAGATCAATATCCAAAAGTTAATTTTATACAAAAATCAGAATTTCCAGTCAAGACGGCGCAGTAGGTACATGCTGTGCTTACCTTCTCTCACAACCACATCAAAATTACAACTAAACTACAAAACAACCATCATTGAGAATCAACTAAAATCTCGTGGAATTGAAGCCCTACAACTAAGGACATGTAGAAGAAGCCACCTCGAGACTGGTTGGAGGGGCAGAGACACGGAATGGGCTAGTCCTACATCTGCATGTGACCATTAAAAATGGAGGGATATCTCGGCTGCGGAGGTCCCTCTGGAGGGGCGAGGGGTCCCAGCCCCTCTACAGCCCAGGGTTCCAGTGCCAAACAGAGAAGTCCCCATAATCTCTGACTGTGTAAAAACCAGCAGAGAGTGTGACTGAGTGAGACGGAGGGCAGCTGGAGTCCCAGTTGCTCCTCTTAAAAGGACTGCATGTGGACTTACTCACCAACAGAATCTGAGCTCCAGTGCTGTGGCAGCAGCTGGAGAGGTGGCAGTGACATATGGTGGGGAACTGAGTTGTCTGGCTTCAGGACGGGGCTGAAGGGGCAGCTTTCTCCTGGATGGAGGAGCTGGTAGAGTCCATTGTTTCTTTGTTGAGCCTTTCCCCTTCCCTGCACACAGATGCAGGCGGCCGCCATATCTGAGTCTCCATCAAGCTGGCTAATACTTTTCATTGGCCATGCCCTAGTGATTCTGAGACCATGCCTCACCCAACTTTCAGGCACACCCAAGCCGCTTACAGTAGTGACTTTTTCATATAAACTGCCTGCCTTGACTCATGCTGCAGACATTCTTAGGGTCTCTAAATGATTCTTGGAACCCAGACCTTCAGCATCTGGCTTGAGCATATCCTGTACCTCTGGATCAATAGCCCTAAGCCTGGCACTAGAGGCAACTGGCCTCGGTTCACAACTTGGCCTCTCAAGGCACTTTCAAGCACGGAACAGGCAATGGCCATCTACAGATTTCTTTGTGGCTCTTGCCGGCTGGCCCTGGGTGGGGCACTGGCTGTGGCTGAACTTGACCTGCAGTGGGTTCCCTCCCTAGTGGCTCTGGGGCTGGTAACCCCAGTGGCCAGCTGTAAAATGAACTGGAGCATCATCCAGCTGCCTCCAAGAACAACACAGCCAAGGGGCAGATTGGGCAGCTGAGGCAGAGCCTCCTTTGTTAGGTTAGCCCCTGCACCACAATTCCTCCACTATAGTCAAGGCCAGTCCTAACAACATATAAGCCTGAGGGTCAAACCCTCCCATTGACATGCAAATAGTAAACGAGAGGAGGACACACACAACCCACTCAAGGGACACACTTGGAGTGCACAGATCAGGTGACAAGGAAGATTGCTCCACTGAGCCCCAAAGCAAATCTACTAACTACATAAGGCCACCCTACTAAGACTGGGATACATAGCAGCCCTACCTAATACATAGAAACAAACACAGGGAGGCAGCCAAAATGGGGAGACAAAGAAACATGTCCCAAATAAAGGAACAGAACAAAGCTCCAGAAAAAGAACTAAACAAAATGTAGACAAACAATCTACCAGACACAGAGTTCCAAACACTGATTATAAGGATGCTCAATGATCTCAGGGATAACTTCAACAAAGAGATAGGAAACATAAAAAATGGAGATAGAAAACATAAACCAGTCAGAAAAAAAAAAAAAAATACAATAATGGGGAATCAACAGTAAATTAGATGAAGCAAAGGATTGAATCAGCAATTTAGAAGACAAGATAATAGAAACACCCAATCAGAACAGCAAATAGAAAAAAGAATCCAAATAATGAGGAGAATTTAAGGGGCCTCTGGGACAACATCAAGCATACCAACATTCACGTTATAGGAGTACCAAAGGAGAAGAGAGACAGCTAGGAGTTGAAAACCTATACGAAGGAATAATTACAGAAAACTTCCCTACCTGGTGAAGGAAGTAGACATATAAGCCCAGGAAGCACAGAGAGTCTCAAACAAGATGAACCTGAAGAGGCCAACACCAAGAGACGTCATAATTAAAATGCCAAAAGTTAAAGACAAAGCGAAAATCTCAAAAGCAACTAGAGAAAAGTAGTTAATTACCTACAAGGCAGCTCCCAGAAGACTATCAGCTGATTTTTTTTTTTTTTTAAGATTTTATTGGGGAAGGGGAACAGGACTTTATTGGGGAACAGTGTGTACTTCCAGGACTTTTTTCCCAAGTCAAGTTGTTGTCCTTTCAATCTTAGTTGTGGAGGGTGCTGTTCAGCTTCAAGTTGTTGTCCTTTCAGTCTTAGTTGTGGAGGGCACAGCTCAGCTCCAGGTCCAGTTGCCGTTTCTAGTTGCAGGGGGCACAGCCCACCATCCCTTGCGGGAGTCGAACCGGCAACCTTGTGGTTGAGAAGATGTGCTCCAAACAACTGAGCCATCCGGGAGGCAGCTCAGCTCAAGGTGCTGTGTTCAATTTTAATTGCAGGGGGCGGAGCCCACCATCCCTTGTGGGACTTGAGGGATTGAACTGGCAACCTTGTGGTTGAGAGTCCACTGGCCCATGTGGGAATCGAACCGGCAGCCTTCAAAGTTAGGAGCATGGATCTCTAACCGCCTGAGCCACTGGGCCAGCCCACTATCAGCTGATTTCTTAACAGAAACTTTGCAAACAAGAAGGAACAGGCAGGAAATGTTCAAAATGATGAAAAGTAGGGACCTATAACCAAAGTTGCCCAGTAAAGCTCTGATTTAGAAACCAAAGACCGATAAAGAGCTTCCCAGACCAAAAAAAACAACAACAAAAAAAATCTAAAGGAGCTCATCACCACAAAATCAATATTGTAAGGAATCTTAGAGGGACTTTTTTAAGATGACTAAAAAAAGATAAAATATATGATGAATAATAAAATGGCAATGACTACATACCTATCAACAATTACTTTCAATGTAAATGGGTTAAATGCTCCCATCAAATGACAGGAGTTTGAATGAATAAGAAAACCAGACCGTTACATATGCTGCCTACAAGAGACTCACTTCAGATCAAAAGACACACACAGATTGAAAGTAGAGGGGTGGGAAAAGGTATTTCATTAAAATGAAAACAAACAACAAAGCTGGGGTAGCAATACTTATACCAGACAAAAATAAACTTTAAAATAAAGACCATACCAAGAGGCAAAGAAGGACCCAGTCATTCCACTTCTGGGTATTTATCTGAAGAAACCCAAAACTCTACTTCAAGGGGACATGCTCATCCATATGTTCACTGAGGCATTATTTACAATAGCCGAGATATGAAGCAACCTGGGTGTCCCTGAATAGATGAACAGACAAAGAAGAAGTGGTACATACAGAGGGTGCCAAAAAGATGTATACACATTTTAAGAAAGGAAAATTGAAACATGTATACATATTTTTGGCACTCCTGGTATATACAATGGAATATTACTCAGGCATAAAAAAGAATGAAATCTTGCCATCTGTGACAACATGGATGGACCTAGAGGGTATTGTGCTGAGTGTAGTAAGTCAGACAGCAAAAAGCAAATGTCATATGATTTCATTTATAAGTGGAATCTAAAGAACAAAATAAATGAAAGAGAAACAAACTCATAGATACAGAGAACATTTTGATGGCTGCCAGATGGGAGGGGGTTTGGGACCAGGGTGAAAAAGGTGAAGGGATTAATACAAATTGGTAGTTTAAAATAGTCTTGGGGATGTAAAGTAAAGCAGAGGGAATATAATCAATAATATGGCCATATGGGGGCCAGCCTAGTGGCTTAGGCGGTTGGAGCTCCGTGCTCCTAACTCCGAAGGCTGCTGGTTCAATTCCTACATGGGCCAGTGGGCTCTCAACCACAAGGTTGCCAGTTCAACTCCTCGAGTCCCGCAAGCGATGGTGGCCTCCACCCCCTGTAACTAAGATTGAACACGGCACCTTGAGCTGAGCTGCCTCCCAGATGGCTCAGTTGGTTGGAGCGTGGGGCTCTCAACCACAAGGTTGCTGGTTTGACTCCCTGCAACTAGCAACGGCAACTGGACCTGGAGTTGAGCTGCGCCCTCCACAACTAAGACTGAAAGGACAACAACTTGAAGCTGAACGGCACCCTCCACAACTAAGATTGAAAGGACAACAACTTAACTTGGAAAAAAGTCCTGAAAGTACACACTGTTCCCCAATAAAGTCCTGATCCCCTTCCCCGATAAAATCTTAATAATATGGCATATGGTATCAATAATATGGTATAGTGCCCGGTGGGTACTAGTCAGGGGGATCACTTCATAAATTATATAAATGTCTAACCACTATGCCTGAAATTAATATAAAATAATAGAGTGTCAACTGTAATTGAAAAATTTTAACGGGAGGGAAAAGATAAAGGGGAATAAGAAGTTCAAAGTTCCAGGTATAAAACAAGTCTTGGGAATATAATATACAGCAGAGAAAATATAGTCAATAATATTGTGATAACGTGGTACAGTGTCAGTTGGTTGCTGGACTTATCATGGTGATCACTTCTTTAGCATATGGAATATAATCAATAATATAGTAATAACTTTGAATATTGCCAGGTGGGTACTGTTGAATAACTATGATGTATACCTGAAACTAATATAATATTGTATGTTAGCTATATTTTAATTAAAATCTTTTAGAATTTTTTTAAAAGAAAATATTCTGGAATTTGATTGTGGTGATGGATACACAACTCTGAATATGCTAAAAACCACTGTAAATTATATCTTTTAAAAGGATGGACTTTATGGTATATAAATTGTATCTCAATAAAACTGTTATTTAAACAAATAAAAAATAAAATCAAAACTTAAGTAATACAAAGTATTAAGTAATACAAAGTAAAAACTTAAGTATTTAGAAGTAGTAACAACTATATAATCAAGGATAATAAGCAGAGCTCTTCCTAAAGTAGTCTTCCTATTGTGATAGGAATGGAACTGGCAGAAATTCTACAAATGTTTCTTTGATGTCACTATGGCAGGAGGCCCATTTATCAGTCTCCATGACATCTTAGAACAATTATGTTGAATTGATGAGTTTATAATAGAATTTATATGATTAATTCTATCACTTATAATAACTTAATACCATTTACCAACAAGTATGGAAATACAGTATGGCCATATTTCAGTCCATACCTATATATCTATTAAAATTACAAATGCAAAAAAAAAAGTTAAAGAAGAAGGCAAATTATTGGATTGAAAATGTTTTGGAAACGAGAACTCTCCCCCAATGATTGTTTATAAAATTTTTGACACTTGAGTCATTGCGCAACACTTGTAGAGCAAAATACACAAGAAATTCTCATTCCCAAAAGTTATAAATTCAAAGCAAGGAAAAACTTAGAATACACTGAACTTTGGCCAACCATGGCAAAATAACTTCAGTGAAACAGTTGCCAATAAATTGAAACTAAAACTAAGCTAAACTAAACTTCAAATTAGTTAACTGAAACTTTGTAGAAATCTTCAAAAATAGTTAAAATTTATCCAACCATGCAAATTGTTGTAAACTTTACACATAAAAGAAACAAAATTTTGGCAAATTGACAGAATTGGTACATTTCAGCAAACTGATCATTGTGACTTGAAGTGCTTTCCTTACTTCCCATCCCAGAGGCTAGGAGTCCTTCCTCTTCACATTTAGCCCCTCCATCTGTTCTAGATCCCATCCCCTTCCACTTTTTCTGGTTCTTGCTCTATGGGAGACAAGCGGGAGTGTCCTTTTTTCTTTTCTAGTCTCTATGGGGAACTGAAGTCCTTCAGAGTATGGAAAACACACTAACTCTCGGAAGATCCCAACTCAAATAGTGCTGGACTCTGGCCATGCTTTAATAGCCCTGCTCACTTTCTCCAGGGCTGGGCTGTGCTGAGGAGCTCTAATGCTTCTCATGAGCATTTGAACGGGGGACTAAGCCTTCGAGCAGTCTGAAACCAAGCACTGCTGCCTCCTGCACTAAGAAGGAACAAATGAAACACAGCCAGCGAGAACTGTCAGCCTCCCATCCTGTCATTCAGGACCATCATTCACAAGGCAGGCCCTTTGGGTCATTTTTCCTTTCCCATTTGGTCCATCCCCACACTGTTCTGTCCTTCCTGGCCCCTAGTTAATTTGCCCTTCCACTGCTTCCCTGTTTTAGTCCTTCCCCTTGTGGACCCACCTCCCAATCTTTCCTGTTCTGAAACTTCTATTTCATGGTGACAAAGCCCTAAATTCTCAACCCCTTTATATACCTCCAACCCTTCACTTCCTCCTCAGTGCTGTCATGAAATGACCTCCCCTCTTTTTCATCAAGGACTTCAGTGTAGCTGTGCCTATATCCTTTGTTCTCTCACCAGCCTCCTCAACTCCATGGTCCTTTAGGCCTATAAGCCCACCAGCCATCACTTCACTCCTTTAACACTTTCCTCAAGATCCCTAACATACAGCCTCCCTTATGCCCCATTTTTCACAAAATCCCAACTCCTCCCCAGAGAGAATGAATCACCAGGTATGGAGGCCTCATACCCTCATGCTTATCGGCATCCTCACTCATCTTCCTTTTGAGTCTTCAAAGAGGAAGTACCTCTCTTCTATTAAAGATCAATTCCTTGTTGTAGTCATGGCTAATTCTTGAAGGAGGAAGTACCTCTCTTCTGTTAAAGATCAATTCCTTGTTGTAGTCATGGCTAATTCTTCAGTCCCTCCTCTCTCCTCTGGGACCTACTGCCTCTCCAGGAACTCCTTATCTGTGGGGTTAAGCATGGTCTGGCTCCTTTCTTCCAAGCAACTATCCTCCAATCCTTCCCCTCCCCACTTCTCCCAGCCTTCTGTTACCTATCCACTCTCTCTTTCCTTACTGCACTCCATGAGTAGTGGTCCTTGATTCTGCTGTCTCGCTAACATCCTTTCTTAATTCTGGAATAGCCCCTTCATGTCAGTCATTCACTTAACAAACATTGATTGAACATTACCTATGTGGAGGCACTGCTTATGTGTGCTACAATGGTGAATAAGCCAGGTTTACTGTTTAGTGGAGTATATAAACATTTAATCAATACTCATATACAAGAAACTTGCAAGTGATAACTGCCACAAAGGAGAAGTACCAGGTACTATGAGAACCCATCACATGGGGATCTGACTTAGAGAGAGGTCAGGGAAGATGTCTATGATGGAGTAATACTTCAGCTGAGACCTGAAGGTTAACAGAGGAAAGGACCAAAGCATGCCCTGGGCAATAGGACGAGTTTATGCTAAAGCATTTTTACCAATCAGTCTGAATGGTTGCTGCCATCTTCTTAAATGATCTTTCCCTCTGTTCACAAGATTGATCAGGAGAGTCACAGGAGTCATCCCAGCCATCTGGAGTCTTTCCTCGGGATTTCTGAATTTGTTGGTAATGTTATAAGGCCTATCTAACTGTTTTTTGAGCTAAGTACATATATAAAATTGATTTTGAAATTAGTTTAAGACATCAGGAGGGAGAAGAAGAGACAAATCTTCCAAACAGAAGTAGTTTGAGTAATATACTACATATTATCTGATAATATATAGCATATGGTCCCCTCACCAGGAGGTGAAGCTTAACCTCCCCCTCCCTGAGCATCAGACTTAGTGATTTACTTCCAAAAAACAGAATATAGAAAGGGAAAAAAAATGTAGCTCTACAGTGGAGAGACTTGGCAGACACAACTTTAACTAAGTGATCAAAGTTAACATCACCAGTGATAATTCATGTTGATATAATGCACCCCCTGATACGATGTGATGAAGGGCACTTCACCTCTGTGGCACTCTTCCTTCCCAGTCTAATCATAAGGAAAACATCAGAGAAACCCAGATTGAGGGACATTCTACAGAATGCCTGGCCAATACTCTTCAAAACTGTCAAGGTCATGAAAAAAACAGGAAAGGCAGAGAAACCATCATAGACCAGAGGAGACCAACTAAACATGATGACTAAATGTAATATGGCATCCTGGATTGAATCCTAGAACAGAAAAAGGACATTAGTGAAAAAACTGGTGAAATCAGGACAAAGTGTAGAATTCACTTAATAGTGACATACAAAAGTGAATCTCTTGTTTTTGACAGATGTATCATAATTATTTAAGACGTTATTAGAGGAAACTAGATGAAGGGTATATGGGAACCCTCATACCATCTCTGCAACTTTCCTACAAATCTAAAATTACTCCAAAATAAAAAAAAAATTAAAAATCAGTAGGAGAGAATGAAGCAAATAAAACAAAAAACAGAAACTAGAGACACAGAGAAAGTCTTGACAGTATTTGAGTTTCTGGTTCCATTTGCCAGTAATCTCCTGGGCCTGGTAATCTGGGTCAACAAATCTACCCTTTTTTCTAAGCTAATTCTGTAAGATTTCTTTTACATGCCTTTAATTTTTCACTCTTATACACTGTCTCTACTGTTTTACCTTCACTCTTTCCTTATCTCACTGTGGTCTGGTTTCTTTCCCCTCTTCTCTCTCGTTTTTTTTCCCTTAGCAAATTTCACTTATATAATACAATATAGTATTATCAACTATAATTACCAATTAGTATGTTAGATTCTTAGACCTCATTCATCTTATAACTGAAAGTGTGTACCTTTTTTAACTAATCTCTCCCCATTTCCTCCATACCTCAGCCCCTGGCAACCACCATTCTATTCTGTTTCAATGAGTTTGACTATTTTTTTCTTTTTAAGATTTCACATATAGTGTACAGTATTTATCTTTCTCTGTCTCGCTTATTTCACTTAGCATAATGACTTCCAGATTCATCCATGTTGTCACAAATGGCAGGATTTCCTTCTTTTTGAAGTCTGAATAATATTTCACTTTTTTTTTTTTTTTTTAAGATTTTATTGGGGAAGGGGAATAGGAATTTATTGAGGAACAGTACGTACTTTCGGGACTCTTCCAAGTCAAGTTGTTGTCCTTTCAATCTTAGCTATGGACTGCACAGCTCACCTCCAGGCCCAGTTGCCATTGTTAGTTGTAGGGGGCACAGCCCACCATTCTTTACAGGAGTCAAACCAGCAACCTTGTGGTTGAGAAGACACGCTCCAACCAACTGAGCCATCCGGGAGCTCAGCGGCAGCTCATTGACTTCAGTCCAGTTGCAGAGGGCGCAGCTCGCTGGCCCACGTGGGAATCGAACAAGCAGCCCCATTGCCCAGAGCTCGTGCTCTAACCAACTGAGCCACCCGTCCGCCAAATATTTCACATTTTCTTTATCCATTCATCTGTCGACAAACAGATTGTTTCCACATCTTGGCTTTTGTGACTAATATGTACGACAATGAGCATGGGGTGCAGATTATCTCTTTTAGATAGTGATTTAATTTCCTTTGGATATATACCCAGTGGGATTGCTGGATTATATGCTATTGGGATTGCTGGATTATATGCTAGTTCTCTTTTTTAATTTCTTGAGCAATCTCCATACTCTTTTCCATAGTGGGTATACCAGTTTACATTGCCACTAACAGTGTACAAGGGTCACTGTTTCTCCACATCCTCACCAGCATTTGTTATGTTGTTGTTGTTGTTTTTTAATAATAGACATCCTAACAGGTGTGAGATGAGAGCTCACTGTGGTTTTAATTTGCATTTCCCTGATCATTAGTGACGTTGAGCACCTTTTCATGTACCTGTTGGCCATTTGTACATCTTCTTTGGAAAAATATGTATTAAGGTCTTTTGCCCATTTTTTTTTCATTGGATTGTGTTTTTTTTGCTATTGAGTTGTATGAGTTCCTGGTATATTTTCAATATTAACTCCTTATCAAATATGTGGTTTGCAAATAATTTCTCCCATAAGTTGTCTTTTTTTTTATTGTTATCTTTGCTGTACAGAAACTTTTTAGTTTGATGTAGTCCCATTTATTTATTTTTGCTTTTGATTCCTTTGCTTTTGGTGTCAAATCCAAAAAATCATTGCCAACACCAATGTTGAGGAGGTTACCCCCTCTATTAAAGCTCTTCTAGGACTTTTACAGTTTTAGTTTACATGCAAGTCTTTTGTCCATTTTGAGTTGATTTTTGTGTATAGTGTAAGATAGTTTCAATTTTTGCATATGGATATCCAGTTTTCCCAACACCATTTATTGAAGACTGCTAAATGTCTATCCTCAGCTCAATTGTCTCTTCTGAATTCTAAATTTTATACTCAGCTACCTACTAGATATCTTCATTTGGATATCTCATATACATCTTAAACTCATCATGTCCAAAAACAAATCATTTCCTCAGTGTGTATTCTTAGCTCCTTTGTTGAAAATTAATTAATATGCATGCATTTATTTCTGGACCCTCTATTCTATTCCACTGGTCTATGTGTCTATTTTATGCCAGGAAATGTGATGTCTCCAGCTTTGTTCTTCTCCTCCTCTCTTTTGATCACTAAGATAATTAGCTATATCCTAATTCCAAAATCTAACACAGACCTGTCTACTACGGTATTTTTATTCTGTTGGCTACTCTCATTTAATAGCTATTTCTTTCTGTGGCTTCTATGATAACATGTTGGACACTACTCTTTTGTTCAATTCTTACTTTCCTGGCTGCTCTTCCCAATGTCCTTCAAGGCTCTTCTTCTTTTGTTATCCACTCCTAAGGTGCCCAGATTTTCTTATCACTGCATGTTCTCCATAGGTGACCATATCCATTCTCTTGGCTCCACTTAAACATCTATAGACTGATGGCTGCAGAATATTTATCCTCAGCTCAATTGTCTCTTCTGAATTCTTCTGAAATTTTATACTCAACCACCTACTAGACATCTTCATTTGGAATTCTAATGTATGTCTTAAACTCATCATGTCCCAAACCCAATTCATTATGTTATCTCTCCTTGTAAACTTGCTCCTCCTTTGTTTCCCCAACTTCATGAGTAGCATCACCAATGTATGACCCAGGAACAAGGAAGACATCTTGGAATCCTCCTATGCCACCCACCACTTCACACTTCTAGTCAGCCCCTGAATATTGTAGTTTTATTTCTTACTCCTCTTTGTTAATCCTACTATAACTAATTTAGTTTAGACCCTCAGTATAAGCTGGGCAATTGAAACTGACTCCTATCTGATCTCCTTTGATTCTCAATATTGAAGTCAAAATGATGTCCGTGTCACATAACCTGATCATTGTACTTCCCTTCTTAAATAAATCTTTCAATGGCTCCTCAGAGCCTGGACCCTTTTCATTACATAAAAAAATCCTCCGTGATTTGGCCCTATTTACCTTTCCTGCTTCCTCCTTTCACACTAGCCCATATACCCTACACTCCAGCCAAGTCAGTCTACTCAGTACCACCAGCACTATCCCTCAGACACTAACCTATGTGGCCAGAACCTATTTTCTTTCATGCCCTGGATTTTGAACACGGTGCTGTTTATTCTACCTGAAAATACTTTCTCCAACTTCTCCCTCTGCTACACTTCTACTCATCCTTCGAGATAAAGTTCCTGGGTCACCTTTGTGACACCATTAGCTGATGTCCCATCCCTGGACTGGGTTAGGAATCCCCTCGTTGCCCACAACCCCATGCTTTCCTTTATCATTATTCTTCCCAGTGATAATTTACAGATCTGTCTTCACAGCTTACTGCTAGCTCCTTGATCATATATTAACTATGTATTTTGAGTGTAAAGCTGACACACAATGGACATTTACATGTGTCTTCAATAAACGAAGAAAGGAAAAAATACATTTAGGTCAATTATATCTCAATAAAAGAAAAAGAAAAGAAATTTAGGTTCTCCTGTTCTAAAATCTCTCTGGCCCCTTGAAACACCTGCCCCTCACTGATATATGAGGTCTGACAATTAAGTTCGCGAACTTGTTG
Organism: Rhinolophus sinicus; assembly: GCF_057876585.1. Lineage (NCBI taxonomy): Eukaryota > Metazoa > Chordata > Mammalia > Chiroptera > Rhinolophidae > Rhinolophus > Rhinolophus sinicus. The sequence continues at coordinate 143,776,156 of NC_142514.1, read as the reverse complement.
CAACGATGTTGCTAACCTTTTTTTTATATCAGAGGGATTATTCATTAAGAATTTGTACCAACTGGACAGTTAACCAACTTTACTATTTGGAAGTGCTGAAAAGGCTACGTGAAAAGGTTAGATGACCTGAACTTTTTGCCAACAATTCATGGCTCTTGCATCACCACAATGCACCAGCTCCCACAGCACTGTCTGTGAGAGTTTTTAGCCAGTAAACAAATAACTGTATTGGAACATCCTCGCTGCTCACCTGATCTGGTCCCCAGTGACTTCTTTCTTTCCCCAAAGATAAATGAAATATTGAAAGGAAGACATTTGGATGACATTCAGGCATCAAGGGTAATGTGATGACAGCTCTGATGGCCATTCCAGAAAAAGAGTTCCAAAATTGCTTTGAAGGGTGGACTAAGCACTGGTGTTGGTGCATAGCTTCTGAAGGGGAGTACTTTGAAGGTGACTGTAGTGATATTCAGCAATGAGCTATGTAGCACTTTTTCTAGGATGAGTTCGCAAAGTTAATTGTCCAACCTTGTAGATCTCTCTCCTTCCCAGTAGTCAAGCCTCTTTAAAGAAAGAATGGTCGCTACTCCAAGTATTCAGTTCCTTTCCCCTCATTAGTTTCCATTCCTACCACTCCACCTGCCCCACTGTCTCCAAGGTCACCAATGGCTGCCCTCTGGCTAAACCCAATGGATACATTTCAGCCCTTACCTGCCTGGCCTCTTCTGTGTTGTTTGATCCTGATGACCACTCCCTGCTTCGTGGCTTCTTTATTGGCCTTTCCCTTGGCTTCAGTGGCACCATGGCTTCCCTTCCTTTCTTCTCTCTCTCCGGCCATTCCTTCTCACTTTCCTTTGAAGGCTGCTCGCACTCCTGTCTTCAACCTTTAAATGCTGGACTTCCTCAGGTCCTAGATTCCCTTTTCTCCCCAATGTAAATGCTGTTCCTGAGCAATCTTACTCACTCTCTTAGCTTCACTTACCATTTGTCACATTTTCTATATAAGGCTACCCAATCCTAAGGCGATTCCTCATTTCTCCCAATGAGAAAATCCCAAAAGCTATTTGGCCAACCTGAAAATTTATACCTTTGGGAATGAGGATGAAACAATCAAAAGTCTACTTCTACTAGCTAGTGTACTTTTTCAACCACCTTACTCATTTTCCAAAATGGATGACCTTCTTTTCAGTCATCTGACGGGTTTGGGAGAGGACACAGCACAATTTGAATCCACATATGATGCAGTCATTGGAAACTTTATCCCAAGTCACAAGACCCATTTGCATCACACCAGGGCAGTTGGTTTGGGCATGCATCCTGCAAAAGTATATGCATGACCTCTAAAAATCAATGCATTGCCTTTTAAAAATAATTTAATTGTTATTTTTTTTATTGAAGTATAATATGCATACAGAAAAGGGCACAAATCATCAGTATTCGGCTCAATGAATTGTCACCTATATAACATCACTCAAGCCAAGAAATAGAACATTTCCAGAGTCCCAGAAGCCCCTCCCAAGTACTACTGTATTACTTTTTTTTTTAATTGGGGAAGGGGAACAGGACTTTATTGGGGAACAGTGTGTACTTCCAGGACTTTTTTTTTTTCCAAGTCAAGTCGTTGTCCTTTCAATCTTAGTTGTGGAGGGTGCCGTTCAGCTTCAAGTTGTTGTCCTTTCAGTCTTAGTTGTGGAGGGCGCAGCTCAACTCCAGGTCCAGTTGCCATTGCTAGTTGCGGGGGGCGGGGGGGGGGCCAGCCCACCATCCCTTGTGGGAGTCGAACCGGCAACCTTGTGGTTGAGAGGATGCGCTCCAATCAAGTGAGCCATCCGGGAGGCAGCTCAGCTCAAGGTGCCGTGTTCAATCTTAGTTGCAGGGAGCACTGCCCACCATCCTTTGCGTAACTCGAGAGATTGAACTGGCAACCTTGTGGATGAGAGCCCACTGGCCCATGTGGGAATCGAACTGGCAGCCTTCGGAGTTAGGAGCATGGAGCTCTAACCGCCTGAGCCACCAGGCCAGCCCTACTGTATTGCTTTTTAAAGCAATCTTTAAAAAGTATATTTAGAGACATTCAACACATGCAGTTGTGAGGTCATACTACTGGAAATAGTTAGCAAAGCTGTGTTATATTTCTTTGACTATGGATTCTGTGTCATGTGACCTACACAAGCATCTGAAATAGTGTTCTTGAGGGCATTTCAGGTTAATGGGTCTTTCCCAAACAGTAAAAATAATTAGCATTTGAGCACTTACTATGTGTCAGGTACATAGTACTTTACATATATTAAATAACTTAATCCTTAGCCCCACTTGATAGATGAGAAAATTGAGGTTAAGTAACTTTCCAAAAGCTACACAGATTGAAAATGACAGTCTGGACCCCAAGTCAGGCAGTCTGGCTCCAGAGTCCACAAGCTTAGTCACCATACCATACTGCCCTTTCCAGTGGTTTGTTGTTCAAAATAAATGAGAGCAAACCCTGTAATATAAGAGACTTTGTAAGGACTCAAATATAAGGTTACTCCCTCTTTCCTGAGGGATGATTTTGGAAAAACAAATAGCAAAACCTCACCCTATATTCAAGCTTATACGGTATTTGCAGATGACTCCCAAATATTTATGTCCATCCCAGACCACTCTTCTAAGCTGCAGACCTACCTACCTAACAAGCACTTCAAAGTCAGCAGCCCAAATGGAAAGCCATCATCTTTACAGGCTACTCCTGCTCCTTTTGTCTAGCACAGTGAATGTCACCACCATCCACCCAGCTGCCAAGCCAGAAACCTGGATGTTCTCAGGGACTCCAGCCTCTCCTTCACTCCTCTCTTTCAAAATCACACTCCCTTCTGCTTTAACTGAAACTTTGTTCTCTCTCCCCCGAAGTTCCTGATTTCTTTGTACCATTTGAATAAGTCTCAAGTCCAGAATACCTTTGGACTCACAGTAATAAGAAAGAAAGACAGGGAGGGGTCAAAACTATTCTAGGTCTTTAATACTCTCTCCCTGTGTCTGATTTCACTTCTCATTTTCTCTACCTTGGCTCCTCAAGCCTCTTCCCACCTCCCTGTCCAGTTTCCATCTCACTTTCCTTTTCTGAGGATTAACCGAGTTAGACCACCCTCCCTACAACTTTGTTCTAATACTCTCCAATCTCTGGCCTCAAATTTGGGATGAAAGAGGAAGTGAGGGAAAGAGAACTAGGTGATGAAGAGGGAAAAGGGAAAAAGAGCACGGGACAAATAGAAGTGATAGGAGGAGGGAATAGAGAGATTAAGATGGAAGAAGAGGATGGGGAAAGAGAAGCACAGGGACAAGAGGGATGACAGAAGGGAATGGGGAGAAGGTAGGAGGAGAAGGGGGTGATGAGGAGGAGACGGGAAAAGGGTTTGGGGAGAAAGATGAAAAGAAGAGATTGGGAGAACGGGGTGGGGAGACAGGAAAGGGAGAAGGGCATAAGAGAAGGGTTGAGGAGAACTTGATGTGGAGAAGAGGTTGGGAAGAGAGGACGGAGGGGTTGGGGGTGGGGAGAAAATGATGGAGAGAAGGGGTGAGAAGAAGCGGATGGGTTGAAAGGGAGAGGAGAATGGAGAGGAAACGGCTGGGAGGGAGAAGGGTTGGGCGAGAGGGAGAACTGGACAGTGAGGGAGAAGAGGGGACTAAGGGGGAATGGGGAGTGGGAAAGAAGATGGAAGGGGAGGACGAGAAGGAGAAGGGGACGAGGAGAGAGGACAGCGAGAACGGGATGGGAGGAGGGGACGGGACGCAGTGACCCGGAGAAAGGAAGAGAACAGGGACGAGGGGACCGCGCGGCGCTGGGGCAGGATCCGGTGCCGGGGACTGAGGCCGGGAAGTCGAGGGGCGGAGGAGGCCCGGCGGGCGCTGGGGGGGCCGCGGCACCCAGCGCGCGTGGGGGCGGGGGTTCCGCGGACGGAGGGGCGGGGGCTCGGGTTACCGCGCGGAGGGCGGGGGAGGGGAGGGGAGAGGAGAAGAGGGGAGGGGGCGCGGGGCCGCGGCGGCGAAGCTCGCATCCTCTGCGGGGCCGCTGTGCAGGAGGCGGCGCCCCGGCGGTGGCGGCGACGGACAGATCGACCGACGGCCAGGGCCGCGCGGACCGACGGCCGGCTGCCCGGAACTGATCGCGGGTCGGGAGACAGCGGCGGCGGACGATGCGCGGCCCCAGGCCCCGTGCGGGCGGGCGCTGCCCGGGGGGCTGATCGCGGCCGGACGGCGCCCCAAGACCGGGCGAGGGAGCCCGCGCCGCGCGGAGGTCAGTGCCCGCGGCCACCCGGCCCGTCCGGCCGCGCCCGCCCGGCCCCCAGGGCTCTCCCGGGCGGCGGCGGCGGTCGTGGAGCCGGGGGCTTTGTTCTGAGCCGGAGACAATGGGGGAGGGGGGGCGGCCTGGGCCTGCGAGAGGAGGGCGAGCGTGAACGTGAGCGCGGGGGCAGGGCCTGAGGGTCTTTGTGTGCGTGTGTCATCGATGCGGGGTGTGTGTTGGCGTATGAGTGTACCGGGGGTGCAGGGTGCGGGCAGCGTGTGTGTGTGTGTGTGTGTGTGTGTGCGCGCGCGCGCTCGCTACTCCGAGTGTAAGTGCATGAGCTGGGTGTGAGTCAGTGCGTGTCACTATGAGTGTGCCGAGGGTGCGGGGTGCGGACAGCGTGTGTGTGCGCTACTCCGAGTGTGAGTGCATGGGCTGGGTGTGAGTGCGTGTCAGTGCGTGTCACTAGGAGGTTGTGTGCCCATGTGTGTCTGCTGGCCGTGTGTGTGTATGTGCGTGTCACTCCGAGAGTGTGTGGGTTGGAATGAGTGTTTGTCATGGTGAGGGAGTCCCTGTGATGGGGGTGGGGGGGGGAGAGAGAGAGAGGAGATTGTGTGTTGCCTGCCTCTCTGTAGGAGCCATGTGTCAGAATGTGGAGGATGGGTGTGTGACAGAGACAAACTGAGAGACAAAGAAACTGAGGGAGAGAAGTAAAAAGAAGTAGAGAGACAGGGAAAGCCTGAAGTGGAGGCGGGTCACCCAGGAAGGTTGTTCTGAGTTTGTGTCCAGGACACCTCCATCAGAATCCTGTGCTAGGGACAGAGGGAGGTCACCATAGGCCTGCTCCCACGTGGAGGGGGTGGGGAGAGGGAGTTCTAGACGCACAATGAACTCAGTGTGGTGTGGGCTGGGCCGGCAGCCACAGGGTCATAGGCCAGAAAAATATTGTTGCTTATGTCAACTCCTCAAATACCCACAGGGGACACAGTCATAGCCTTACTCAACCCACAGGGGACACAGTCCCAGGCAACGCATATTCACAAGAGATGCCTTCAAAGCCATCACACACCCCCAGGAAGCACTTTCAGAGCCAACCACACCTACAGAAGTTGCTTTCAGGACAACACACACCCATGGTAGAAATGATACAGCCAATACATTCCCATAGGATCATTATTAAGGCCAACACATACTGTGAGAGGCACTGTCACAGCAATACACATCCATTGGAAACACTGTCACAGCCAACCCATCATCTGGGTTATACTTCGTCAGAGCTACTTGTAAATAGCAGGTGTCCCAGAGACCTGACACTAGCAGAAAGCTGTGTTGCGATCACCTTTGCCACACACCTACCTGCACAACCCATAGGAGACACACTTTTAGGTGACATACACACACCACAGAGTGAGCTGTCCCAGATGCTAAATAAACTCCCATTAACTTACGATGCTCAAACCATTACTCCTCATCCATAGACTGCCCAGGCTTACCCTTGTTCCCTGAAAACTTGGGGACCTGGATCAGTCTTCCACTCACCCATGGTTCTAAGTGTCCCTCCAAAACCCCAGCCTCACAGTTTCTTGAGCTTCTTAGCTCCTTTGACCTTCTTCTCCCCTCCCAGGACAACTCTGTAGAACTGGTCCATCTCTAAAATTCTAAACTCCTGAATTCCACTCTCCGTTAGAGCCTCCTGTGTTCTTCCCAGCTCTCAAATACTCTTACTCCCATTTCACTTACTTTCCAACCTCATTATGACCTCTTGCCCTTGCCCTCTTTGCTTTCTCCTTATCTGCCACTTCATGGCTTTGTGCGCTCCTTCCAGTTTCTATGTCCAGGACCATCCCTTCAGCCACTCCTTGGTCAATCTTGGTTACATTGTATTTGAGCCCACTGATCCCACAAAGTTTTAACTCGAGCTGGAATGAGCTCTCAGCCACACTAAGTGATGCTTCTATAAATTCATGGCTTCTATAAATTCCACCCTTAACTGGGCCCTCCATAAATAAATAAATAGCTGAATTTGTTTTCTATTTTCATCACACCCCTTAACCCCGCATCCCTCACGCCATTGTTTTCAGCAGATTAACTAGTCAATCCGCTGGTTCATTCATTCAGCAAACATATATTAAGCACCTACTCTGTGCCAGGCAGTGTGGTAGGTGCTGGCATTATAAGGATGAACAAAATGGACATGGTCCTTGCCTTTATGGAGTGTACAGGTTATGGGGTGCGTGCTGTAACACGACAACACATAGCAGGGAAACCTAAACCAGTGTAAGGAGGTCAGAAGAGGCTTTCTGGAGGAAGTGACATGTATGCTTCAGATTGATGGATAAGTAGGGAATCAACCAAACAAAGGAGAATGAAGGTGAGATGGAGTGGGTGGAGACTATCCCAAGCCAAGGAAGCAGCATGAGAAAGCCCACATGAAGAAAGTGATGGATGTTTGAAGCATAAAGCAATCCAGTCAGCCTGGCATTAATAGTATGATGTGAGGAGAGGTGAGAGAGTCTGGAAGAGAGAGATCAATGGAGGGTTAATTCTATCATGCAGTTCTGGCAGGTCATATGAAAAACATTGATCCAACTCAAGAATAATGGAGTCACCAAATCATTTGAAGCTGTGGTGTGATATGATCAGATCTGTTTTAGAAATATCACTCTCACAGCAGTGTGGCGGCTGTAGGGAGGAGTCTGAAAAGGGGGAGGATAGTTGGCTGTTGCAGGAACCCAGGAGGGGATCACGCAGTCCTACACTGGAGTAATGGCAGTACAGAGAGAGGAAGTAGATGGTCTCAAGAGTTCTTTAGGCAGTGGGGTCAGCAGGGCTCAATGATAGAATGGATGTGGAGGTTGAGGGGAGGGAGGAAGTAGGAGCAGATAACCTGGTCCACTCGAACACAGAGAAAACTGAGGCCATCCAGTTTGAGTTCCTTCAACTTTCTGCTTTCTACCTCAAATTTTATCTGCATCCTCAACTTTTTTTCCTTCTTTCCTATAATAATGAAGAAGCATCTCTTCTATTTAAGACCCCTCCTCCACCTGTGTTGTGGATCACTATCCCCACCCGCCTCTACAGGAATCTGACTCCACTAATTAGTCAGTGTCTTACCCATGTCTCTAGTTTCTCCCTCTGTACCTGTTCCTCCTGTGAGCACATGAAGAAGCTCCAGCCTCTGCTACCTTCTTAACGCTGTAATACCCGATTAAGTAAGAAACTCATTTTGCTTCACTGCCATATTTTGTGACTGCCTTCTGCATGGAACTGCTCCCACTTCCTATTTACTCCTACTCCACCAATGTAACTGCTCTCCCTAAGAGAAAGTAACCTCTCACCTGCCAACTCTAGAGGCTCTTTTCCATAGTCCTCTACAGCTTGACCTTTTGGCAAGATCTGACATTGCTGACCATCCTTTTCTCTTTGAATCAATCTTGTTTTATGGCTTCTGAGCCACCATTTAATCCTGTCAACATTTAATGAGCTCTCATGTGCCAGCCACACTGCTACGTGATGGGAACATTATGATAGAAGACACTATTCCTATCCTCAAGAAGTTTAAACTTCAATAGGGGAAACAGGCAAATAAACAGATGATTCCAGTATGGTGGGATCTGTTCATCTCTCTCCCAGAACTCCTGGCTGTTCCTTCTCAGTCTGCTTTGGGGGCTTCATTTGGTGGTTCTTAAATGTTACTGTTCCTTAGGGTTCTGGCTTGGACCTTCTTACTGTTTCACTGTATACACCCCTCTGGGTGATCCATTTCATTCATTTCCAGAACTTGATCATCTATACAGGCTGATGATTCCCAAATATCTACCTCTTCTAGACCTCTCTTCTGACCTCCAGACTTCAAATCTGCTTCCTTTCTTTTCTATGTAGCTCACAATCCCCTTAACATGTCCAAACCTGAACTTATCATTCCTTCCTCCCCCAAACCACTATCCCCACTCATTTATCAAGCTACAAACCCAGGCAGTAACTGTAGCCACTCCCTTCTCTCCACATGTGCTATAACCCAGAAAGTTACTGGAACCTGTTGGTTCTACCTCTTTTCCAGCTTTGTCTGATATTCCCTTTCCTTGATGGCCTCAGCTACTGCCCTCACCTCACCATCTTTTCACATAAATTATTGAAAGAGCCTTCTAACTTGTCTCCCTAGAGTTGTACTCTTCCCTCTTCTAATCCATTCTTCTCATTGCAGCAAGAGGAATCTCCCTAAAGTACAAATCCAACCATGTCATTCCCTGCTCAGCATTCTTCAGTCTTTCCATTGTCTTGGGTGAAATCTCTATTTTAACAAGGCTTATGAGATCCTCATTTTTTGACTCCCCCCAGCCTCCCCAGCCTCATCACCTGTCCCATTTTCCCAGCTCCGTCACATTGTGATTTCCAGACATATTGAATTCTTTGTAGTTTTCCAAAGACACTGTATTCTTCCGTGCTTCTGGCCCTTTGCACATACTACTTTTTGCCCTAAAAGCCCTTCACTTCCTCCTGCTCCTGGGTAACCTCTTCCCATCCTCAGATCTGATCTCAAACCCTCCCTTTCCTGACTTCACTAGACAGGCTGGGGAATCCTCTTGTCTTACTGCTGTCATTGCCTCGTCCCTGTTCTGTCTCTCTGACTGGGCTGGGACCTCAGTGAGGGCAAGGTTGCATATTAGTAACTGGCATGTCCCCAGGGCCCCTCTACAGATTCTGGGCAATGCACAAATGAATAAATAAATGAGGCACCTCATAGCACATCCCTCACCCTCATTCACTCTTCAAAAGACTGACGTCTGGTCTCAGCTGCCCACACAGTCCAGACATTTCCACTCCCTTCCCCCACAACTTATCTTTCCTCACCCTATGCTCTCTCCCTTTCACCTGGGCTTCTGTTTTCCTGGGTCCTCTTCCTCTCCCCTCTCTGTACTTTATTTCTCTTTCATTCAGTTATCAAATATTTAAGGTTCCACTGGCAATTTGCAGATCCAAATCTGTTGGGCTAGTTGCCTCCTGGGGTTTTTGAAGGCAATGAAAGATGAGGAAACTGTGACCTGCCATCAGGCCACAAGGCACTACAGTGCTTTGCCACCTGCTCCACTCCACCAAGCCCCCTTCCCTGGAGGTGCCATAGGCAGCTCCTTCCTCTAACACTCCCTCACATACACCTGCTCTGAGTCCTGCAGCTCCTGGCAACCTGGCCCTTGCACTTCCTGATATCAGCTTCCCAGATACTGTCCTCTTCCCCTTCCTGTGTATCAGTGGTAATGGAAGCAAGACTAGACTTTCTGATGCTTGCAAACCAAAAGTCCATCCTGGGGGTTCATGCTGTTGGATCCCATCTTTTTCCTGGCTTCCCGCTGCCTGCCCCTTCCTTCAGCTCCAGTGTCCATGTTTCCAGGGTAATCTTTGACTTCCAGGCATTTTCAACCACTGCCACTTGGGAGGGGCTTCTCAGTTCTTATATCCCCTGGTGAGAGGGCATCTCCTCCCAGCAATCCACCTGGAACCCCCAAGCCTGAGTGAGGATACCCCTCTGTTTTGCGTAGCACACTACAATCTGTTTATGTTTCTATCGCTAAGCTGCTCAAAGGAAGGAGCTGTTGTCTTTTAGGGCCTAGAACACACCTCCCATAAGGTTGGTAAGGAAGGAGGAAATACCTCAGATCTTCCAGCTACACCATCTGCCACCTGGGTGACCTTAGCTTCTCTGAGCTCCCCTTTTCTCAGGTGAAAATGGAGGTAACATTAAGAGAGTTGTTTTGAGGACTCAGAAAGAAAACAACTGGTAGGTGCTCAACTCTCAACTTAGTTAATTTGATTTCTGCCATCTCAGTCCTTCTACTATGCTCTCCTGCCCCTCAACCTCCAGCTTCCCCAAACTTCTTCCCTCTCAACATCTCTGGGTTGCTACATCTCCAACTTCTCTGCTAGCTCCAGCCTCACCGGTCTCCTCTGCAGTCCAGACTCTGATTGCCATGGTCAGACCTTAGGATGATGCTCTTGCTGCCCATCACCACCACCCCTAGTTCCCTCCCCATGTCCGGGTCTCCCTACCTGTGAACATAACGAAGACAGACACTTGATCTCTCCAAGTCACTGCTATTTCTCTACTGCTTAATATGGTGTTTGGCACATGGTAGGTCTTCAATAGATAACTGTTGAATAAATCTATTAATGAGTCATTTCACAAGCATGCCCTGGGCTTGCCTCTCCCCATGTTTTTCTTTGTGTCCTGGAGACCTCCAAGCATCCTCTGGTCCTTTCTCCTGTCTCACCACATGACTCCATGCCCACCTGACCCTTTACCTGTACTGGCGGTTACCTCATCACTGAGGTTCTCCTCCTCTAACCCACCCTGGGCACACTGCCAGAGTTTGCCTAAAGCAGAACTTTGCTCATTCTCCTTCCCTGTTCTGTCGCTTGGCCAGTTACATGGCCCTTTATCAGGGCATTCCAAGCCCTCCAGCAGGGAAGCAACATGGTATAACAGAAAGCACTAGCTTTGGAGTCTGTCAGAGCTGCGTTCCAGATGTTTCTCTGCTACCCGCTCTGATCCTCAGTTTCCTCATCTGTGAAATAATACTTATCCCAGGGTTATTGTGTGTGTCTGGCACACAACAATAGCAGCTGATATTTATTGAACTCTCACTGTGTGCCAGACACTATACTAAGTTTTTGTAGCATTCTTTCATTTAACTCACATCAACTATATTAATCCCCATTTTACAGAAGAAAAAACTAGGGTTAGATAGGTTAAACAACTTCCCCAGGGTTATGCTGCAAGTGGTAGAGTCAGAATTTGAACTCAAGTCTGTCTGACAGCAGAGCCCATCTTCTGTTAACAAGTCACGCTTGTGCACTTATAAAATGCTTCCTTGTGTGCCTGTTCAAACTGCAAACGTAGTCCCTACTTTATAAATGAGGAAATGGAAGCACTGAGAAATTAAGTGGCTTGCCCAAGGTCCCACAGCTAGTAAGTGTGAAGCTGGGCAGAAATCCAGTTGGTTTGGCCCCAGCGTCCACATCTTTCCTATTATCGTGTCCTGCTTCACTGTGATATATTGTAGGCGTGCAATAAGTGCACTGATGAGTGAATCTATGCTGACATCTGGTCTATGGCTAGTTGTTAGTTCATTCTCTCTCATTTCCCACTGCAGGAGGGTTGCATCCTTATGGCCCTCCTAAACCTGTTCTCCCCAAGATGCCTAGTGAACTCCTTACTGCTAAAGTCAGTGGCCACTTCTCAGCCCTCATCTTACTTAACTCTCAGCAGCATTGGATGCTATCAATCCCTCCCTTCTGGTTGAAATGTTTCCTCCCTTAATTTCGGTGATACTGCCTCCTTCTCCTCTCCAGGAAAAATAAAGGTCTCCTCAGTCTGTGCCTTAAATGCGACTGTTATCCAGGGTTCTGTTCTAGACTCCCTTCCTACACTACCTGTCCTTTTTGGTGGTCCCCACACCCATGGCTTTCAGTTATCTCTTGATTGATCCAAATCCATATCTCCAACCCAGACCTCTCTCCTAGGTACCAGATCCAACTGTGTCTGGGACATCTCCACGTGGGGATCCCAACAGGTACCTGAAAAATGGCTTCTCCTCTGTGGTATCCTAATGGCACCATTTCAGAAACCAAGACAGAAGCCTGGAGTCAGTCTAGAGCCCTTCTATTCCTTCACCCTTCCTGAAGAGTCAGTGGCCAAATCTTGTCAGCTTTACCTCCTTGTATCTTTCTACTTTGTGTCCTCTCAATCCCACTGCTCCTGACCTGGGCTGTAACAGACACCTCATACCTGTCTCCCTCCTCCCGTAAGTTCTCTTCTTCAGGCCTCCTTGGCTCACTAGGATGCTCTCCCCTCAGCTCCCTGCCATCTCTTCCTCTCTCCACCTTTCGCTTCTCCCTGAATCCCAAGCAGTGTGGAGTGCATAGTCCTGGGATCCAACTGAGGCTGTGTGAAGTCAGGAAAGTTGTTTCACTCTGAGCTTCAGTTTTCTCAATGGAAGGCGGGACACTTTCCTCACAGGGTTGTTATGATGATTAAATGAGATACTGTCTGTGAATTGCCTGGCGAAGGGCCCAGCACACCGTAAAAGCTCAGAAAATAGACAATAGACATTCTTTCTGCCTCCTCTGCTCACATCCGTCCCCAGCCTCTCCCTGAGATGCCTCCTGGGAACCAGTCCTCGGGAGGGACAAAGCCAGGCTCCAGGTACTGCCCGGCCATGGGCCCATGGGATTGTCCCAAGGCTATCCAGGGAAGCCAGTTTGTCAGCTTTTTCCCTCCTCCCTTCCTCAGCCTCCTCTCCTCTCTGCCCCCACCCCTACCCCTGCCTCTGTCTCCTGCCTCTGTCTACCTCCCCACCCCACGTCTCCAGGCTAGCTGTTCCTGTTTCTGACTTAACCTCCCCTTTCTGCATTAACTCCACTCACTCTTTCCTTTGCCATACACGCTCACTCTCCCTCAGTTTTGCGCCGTGTCCTCTACCCACCAGAACTCTCTCCTCTCTTTTATGCCTGGCACTGTATACGCCACCTCCTTTTGCTCACCGAGGCTACCCTCTTCTTCTTCCACTTCTGTGCCAGTCTGCCTTTCATAGCCCCCCTCCTCACCCTGTTGTCTTTCTTGTCCCTGCCCCTCCCTGGCCCTGGCACAGGAAGTTAAGGGAGGAGGTCTGGGAGGTGCCAGCAACCTCAGCCTACTTCCCCTTCTGTACCTCGGGCCACTCCTCTGCTTCCTCCTGGAGCACCCCCTTCCCTTATGATCCCCTACTCCTCCCCCAACCCACTTCTCCGTCCTTTCCCATGTTCCCCCTGCTCCCAGGTCCTATAGACACACAGGCTGCGAGTGGGGGAGAGGATTGACATCACATTGTAGGCCCCAATGAACAGTCTTGCCCCTCCCCCCCTAACGAGAACCAGCTGTGGTTCCAGAGGCCCAGATGTGGGGCTAGAGGGGGAGAGTGGGATTGAGCCAGAGGACAGAGTAACAGGACTAGGACAGAGTGAGAGCATGTAGCAAGGCGGAACTGGGTGGGAGAAGAGGTGTGACAGAGCTGGGGAAGAAAGAAGACAGATCTGGGCAAGAGGCAGGACAAATTGGGGAAAGAGACAAGATGGATGGTTTAGGCTAGATCTGGGGGAAGGGATGGGACAAACCTGGAGAGGGAAAGAGACAGGAACAAGGAGGAGGAGCAAGTCTTGTGGAAGAAGCAGTGAGAAACACTGGACAGATGGGGGGAGATGGTGCTGAGAAGAGAGTTGGAGAGAGGATGAGACAGTCTCAGGAGAGAGTCTGGAGTTCGAGTTTGGAATTGGAAGCCCTGGAGCAGGAAGTGATGAGGCACAGTCCAGACAGAGGCCCCAGGGACCTAGAGGTCACAGCTGCAGCCGCAGAGCTGACCACGAGTGCCCCGGCAGCATGTGTGAGAGCATGCCTGCGTGTGGACGGTTCTGCAAGTGTATGTGCTTGTGCCTGTCTGTGTGAGCCTGTGCGTGTGTGAAAGTGGGTCTGTCTCTGTGTGGAAGGGTGGGTGTGTGGGAGTGTGCCTGTTTGTATATGGAGGGGGGGGTTCTCTGTGTGAATGTGCCTGTCCATGTGAGCATGTGAGGCCTGTGAGAAAATGTCTGTGTCTGTGTCTGTGTGTATTACGCCTGTGCTTGTGTGGGGGTGTGTGTGGGGGGGTGTCTATGTGATTGAATTTGCTCATATGTGTGTGAAAACATGTTTCTCTATCTGTGAGGAGGGTATCTGCATATGTGCACTGGCTATGTGTCTGTTAAAGCAGCCTGTCCATGTGTGTGTGAGTGTGTGTCGTGTGCTTGTATGTGTGAGTCAGTGTGTGTGGGTCTGTGACTTTATGAGTATACACCTTTGTGTGTCCACTGTGAGAGTGTTTTGGGGGACTTTGCACTGGACAGGGACCCAGGATGGGTGATGAGGAGGGCACTGGGGTCTGCACAGGTTGGGAGAAGGGACATCTGCCTGGGTCTGAATCCCTCCTCTTCAAGGCTGATCATTCACCTGAGCTTTTATCTCATACCAGTCATGCCTCCTTTCATTCAAAAAATGTATTGATTATACACTATGTGCCATGTTCTGTGTTACACATAAAGGTGAGTAAGTCACAGTCTTGGCCTTCAAATAGTTGACATTCTGTTTCTAGGTAGGGAGACAGGGAGTTACAGCATAGTGTAATAAGTGCATTGACTTCACTGTTCATTTTCTTCTCTCCCCAGCAACCATAACGGCTTTCTCTCCACTGACTAGTTAAATGAATAGGACCAACTGTTAACCTTTGATGTTTAACTCGGTCTGTCGGCCTAGATTCCTGGGCGCCTGGGCCATCCTTGTACACTCAGCCTCTCCCATCTTTGAGTCAGGTCTATGTTCACTCTGACCTCCTTGTTCTGAGTCTCTCTGACCAGTTATTCCATAGGGCAGCGCCATGGGCTTCTCAGACTTGAGCCCCAGGGAAAGCGGTCTTAGTGCACACATAGAATCCCAGAACTCTGAAGCCGGGATGAGGGGGCCCAGCAGGGATGGTGCTGGGAACTGATGAGAGAGCATCTACCATATGCCCAGCTCTGGGCTGTTTGTTTACATTGCCTCTAATTCTCACAAAACACCACAAGTATTCATAGCCATTTAACAGATTGGGAAAGTAACACTGAGACCGGGACTCCAACCCAGCTGAAACTCTAGAGTCCCTGCTCTTCTTATTGCCTCACACAGATGGGGAGGATGGGTGTTGGGAGTGGAAGAGGGGGGTCAGAAACTCTCCTTTAGTAGGACAGGAAGTCCTAGAGCAGAGCAAACCTAAAGACGCAAGGACATACTTCTGTAGCCACAGGACTGACCATGGTGCCTCAGGGGCACAGGCTCACATGCGTTTGTGTATGTCGTCTGAGTTGTCCTGTCCATGGACGTTTCTCTCTGTGTCAGTATGTGAGTGTGGTGGTGTGCAATCCTGAGGCTCTGACCATTCATTCGGCATTGATTGCCTATTCAAGCTATACCTCTACTGAATGCTAGAGATTAATGAAGACCCTCAAGGAGCCTCCGATTCAGTGTAGGGGAGCAAACACGTGAACAAAAGCAGTGGGAGCCCAGTAGAGGGTATAGTAGGCTCTGCAGGACAGTGAGGGAGATGTCAGAGAAGACTCCACAGAACACAGGACATTTGAACTGGATCTTGAAATTTGAGTAGGAGATGGCCACTTGGCGAGGATTTATAGAGGATATCTCAAAATAGTGCACATAAGACAAAGAGTTGGGAAGGAACATGGGTTTAGCGTTGGAATGCGGGGTATGGTGAGAAAAGTAAATGTGGGGCACGCTGGAGAGGTTGGCAGGACTCAGATCAGGAAGATATATTAAGGAGGCTGGACTTTATCTTGTGAACCAGAAATTCCATAGCAAGTGTCCATGAATTCCTTGAAACTGCAGACACAGTTTGTATGTATGTGTATCTGCATTATTTTTCCCCTACAGGGGCAGCAGATTTCTGCTGTCAGTAATGGGGAACCAGTGGAAGTCTTTCATTAGGAGTAGTTTGGTGAGAGCTGTGTGGATAGCTCAGGATCAGCCGGTCCAAGCCAGGAAGCCAGGGGACAAGTAAGGAGCTATTGCAGAAATCGAAAGGAGAGATGGCAAAGCTCGGACTAGGACAGTGGGAACAGAGGAAAGATCTTGGGACATGTCTAGTTGAGATAGGTAGGTATGGATGGTTAGGTAAGTGATAAGACTGAAGAAAAGCAAAAAAAAACAAGGAGAGCTTCTGGATTTCCAGCTTGGACACCTGGATGAATGGTAGTGCTGGTCACAAGAAAGGGAATGGAAGGGAAAAAAGCAGCTTGAGGTGAAGTTTGGGGATATGTTGTGAAGGAATTACAGTATATGGGCTGGACATGTTTCTCCAGAGCTCTTCAGAGCTGGAAATGGAGACTGAAAAGTCATCAGCACATAGATGGTACATTAAAAAAGTGATTGACACATTTGAACGGAAGGCATGGGATTGGATAAGATCACCCAGGCAGAGTGTGGAGAATGGGAAAAGATGTGGCTAGGACTGAGTCTTAAAGAGCACCAATTTTTAGAGGATGGGCAGAGGAATAACTTGCACAGGAGATTGAGGAGAGGACAGAGAAGTACAGTGGAAGCAAGAAGTGGGGTGTGACCACGTGAAGCCATGACAAGTAGGCTTCAAGAAGCCAATGATCACTAATCCAGTGTTCCAGAAAGATATAGTAAGAGGAGGATGAAGAAGTATCCACTAAGAACATAGAGATGATTGGAGACTTAGTGAAAACAATGTCATAGGAGAGGAAGCCTCAATGCATGAAGGGTAGAGGGTGTGAGAAGTGAGAAACTGGGGGAAATGAATCACTCTTTCAGAGAAGGCAATCTCTCCACTGGTTCTGCTCGCACTTAGTCACTAAATGCCCTCAGGAGGCTTTAGGCTGTCGCCTTTAACTTCAGCAGCATTTGAAACCCTGGCTCCCCTTAACGTCAGAAGCACTTCCCCTCTCTAGCTTTCTGAATCTCTCTGTCTCTGGACAATTAAGGACACCTTTGTCCAGCTGATGTTTCAGGCCAGAAATTTGCCCATCATTGACTTCTCCCACTCCCTCATCCTCTGCCTGCAAGCAGTCATCAAGCCCTGTTTGTTCTACCTCCTAAACCTGCATACCTACCGTATTTCCCTGAAAATAAGACCTAACTGGAAAATAAGCCCTAGCATGATTTTTCACAATGCTCGTAATATGAAATAAGCCCTACCGTATTTCCCTGGAAATAAGACCTGGTCTTATATTAATTTTTGCTCCAAAAGATGCATTAGGGCTTATTCTATATTACGACAATCCTGAAAAATCATGTTAGTGCTTATTTCCCGGTTAGGTCTTATTTTCGGGAAACACGGTATCCACTTCTTTCATTTCCATGCTAACACTAATCCAAGTCACTATCAAAGCAATGCCATCGCCTGGACAACCACAGTGTGTTATAAGGGCTCTCCTAAGATAACTATCCTATCTTCATGCCCCTTGTTCATGCAGCGATAGTGATCTTCACAAAATATAAGACATATCTTGGAACCCCTTCTTAAAATATTTTTATGGCATCCATTTGCTTTTACAACAAAGTCAAAATAAGCCATATGGTTTATGAGTCCCTGTCCCATTTCATACTGTTGCCTCTAGCACTCTACACCTCACACACATTGACCCCTAACCACCCCCAAACACTCTCAGCCCTTTCTTGACTGTGGACTCTAAACCTGTTTCCTCTTCCAAATACTCTCCTCTCCTCTCTGAATCCCCCTCTCTGCCCACTGTTGCCTAGCTAACACCTACTTATTAAGTAGATCCCAACTTGACTGTCACTTCCTCAGAGAAGCTCTCCCAGACTCTCTATATTAAGCCCCTCTTATGCCCTCATAGCTCCCTGTACTCCCCTCACAGCCCTTATCACACTTGTAATCCCTTGTCTAACACCTGGACTATAAGCTCCATGAAGTCAGGGACTGTTTCCTTTATTCATGGATATGTCCCCAGTGCTTCCACATAGTAGGTCCTCAATCTCTTGTTGACTGGAGAGGAAAGTGGGACTAAGGGAAATTTATATATGTGTGTGTGTGTGTGTGTGTATATATATATATATATATATATATATATATATATATATATATATGCCTTCAGCATATTTAAATGCTGATAGAAGGCTCCAGCAGAGAGGAAAAGGTTGACAATTCAGGTGAGATTCCCAAACACATAGTTATTGAGATGAGTATTGGTTCTGGATGAGAAGGAAAATGAGAAAGGACTGGCTATATTTTAAAGTCTAGAGATGGAAGGAAGGGAGTCCAAGGGCATTCGGTCCTGAACAATAGAAACAAAACATCTCCTGAGAGGTGGGCCAGGGTGAGATGGCGACCTGCCAGGGAGCGACTGGAGTGGGTCCTGAGGAGTGCTGAAGCAGGAGCTTCCTGGGCCCAGGATGGGTATGAGACAGCACAAGCCTTAGACCCCAGTCTCCTGGACTATTGATCCCTCTGCCATTATGACCTTTTTCCTTCTGCTTTTCTTCCAGGTTAGGGAACCTGAGCTGGAGCCAGGGCCTGAGTTGGACCTGATCCAAAGCCTGAGATCAAGCTGGGCCTAGAGCCTGGCCTGGAGCTGGAGCCCAAGCCACTTCTGGACTGCACCTGTCATGCAGAAGGAGCCGGGCACTGCGCCTTCCTGCACTGGCATGCAGAGCCCCAGGCCCCTCCACCTGCTCCCGCTGCTGCTGCTGCTGCTACTGCTGGGGGCCAGGGTGCCAGGCGCCTGCGGCCAGGCTGGGAGCTTGGACCTGCAGATTGATGAGGAGCAGCCAGCGGGCACACTGATCGGGGACATCAGTGCAGGGCTTCCGGCAGGCACAGCAGCACCTCCCATGTACTTCATCTCCGCGCAGGAGGGCAGTGGCGTGGGTACGGACCTGGCCATCGATGAGCACAGTGGGGTGGTCCGTACAGCCCGGGTCTTGGATCGTGAGCGGCGGGATCGCTACCGCTTCACTGCCGTCACTCCTGATGGTGCCACCGTGGAAGTTACTGTGCGAGTGGCTGACATCAATGACCATGCTCCAGCCTTCCCGCGGGCCCGGGCTGCCCTGCAGATACCTGAGCATACAGCTGTGGGCACCCGCTACCCGCTGGAGCCTGCTCGGGATGCTGATGCTGGCCGCCTAGGAACCCAGGGCTATGCATTGTCCGGTGATGGGGCTGGAGAGATCTTCCGGCTAGAGACACGCCCGGGGCCAGATGGGGCCCCAGTGCCCGAGCTGGTAGTTACTGGGGAGCTGGACCGAGAGAACCACTCGCACTACATGCTGCAACTGGAGGCCTACGATGGTGGATCACCCCCCCGGAGGGCCCAGGCGCTGCTGGATGTGACACTGCTGGACATCAATGACCATGCCCCAGCTTTCAATCAGAGCCGCTATCACGCTGTGGTGTCTGAGAGCCTGGCCCCCGGCAGCCCAGTCTTGCAAGTGTATGCATCCGATGCTGATGCTGGCGCCAACGGGGCTGTGACCTATGAGATCAACCGGAGGCAGAGTGAGGGTGATGGGCCCTTCTCTATTGACGCACACACAGGGCTGCTGCGGCTGGAGCGACCGCTGGACTTTGAGCAACGGCGGGTCCATGAACTAGTAGTGCAGGCACGCGATGGTGGGGCTCACCCTGAGCTGGGCTCGGCTTTTGTGACTGTCCACGTGCGAGATGCTAATGACAATCAGCCCTCCATGACTGTCATCTTCCTCAGTGCAGATGGCTCACCCCGAGTGTCCGAGGCGGCCCCACCTGGCCAGCTTGTTGCTCGCATCTCTGTGTCAGACCCAGATGATGGTGACTTTGCCCATGTCAACGTGTCCCTGGAGGGTGGAGAGGGCCACTTTGCCCTAAGCACCCAGGACAGCGTCATCTACCTGGTGTGCGTGGCTCGGCAGCTGGATCGGGAGGAGCGGGATGCCTATAACCTACGGGTTACCGCCACAGACTCAGGCTCACCCCCACTGCGGGCCGAGGCTGCCTTCGTGCTGCATGTCACTGACGTCAATGACAACGCGCCTGCCTTTGACCGCCAGCTTTACCGACCTGAGCCCCTGCCTGAGGTTGCACTGCCTGGCAGCTTTGTGGTGCGGGTGACGGCCCGGGATCCTGACCAGGGCACCAATGGTCAGGTCACCTACAGCCTGGCCCCTGGCACCCACACCCGCTGGTTCTCCATTGACCCCACCTCAGGCATCATCACCACGGCTGCCTCACTGGACTATGAGTTGGAACCCCAACCACAGGTGATTGTGGTGGCCACAGATGGGGGTTTGCCCCCTCTCGCCTCCTCTGCCACAGTTAGTGTGGCCCTGCAAGATGTGAATGATAACGAGCCTCAGTTCCAGAGGACTTTCTACAATGCCTCGCTGCCTGAGGGCATCCAGCCTGGAACCTGCTTCCTGCAGGTAGGTAGCCCTGCACACAGCGGGATGCTAGCTGCTGTGGGCAAGAATGGATCAGAGGGCCACAGGGACCTCAGAACAAGAACCAAGCCTTGCAGGTGCATCTATTGATGGTAACTAATGCCAGAGGATTTGGACCTGTCCTGTGGGCTCCAAAGTCTGTGCAGAGGGTGAAGGTTAATGAAAAGATAAGAGAGCAGGGTACAAGAGCTGGGCCAGATAATCTTGGCAGTTGAGGGAATTAAGATTGGGTCTAGAGAAAAAGTGTCCTGTGGTGTCGAGAATTAATTTCCCACTGTAAGTCTGGCATTGTGTTGGGCCCTGGGAACACAGAAAGGAGACAGTCTTGTTCCCAGGCAGGTCCCAGTCTAGGCAAGGAGGCACATCAGTAACTAGTGCTGCCGCAGGCATCATGTGGGATGCTGTGGAAAGCCAGAGGAGGGGCCTTTGAAGAACAGTGAGACTGTCACATGGATAATTCGGGCTGTGTGAACAGGGACTCCAGGTCTACAGAAAGAGCTACAGAACACCATGATGTGTTCAGGGCACGCGCTGTTCAACTTGGCCTCAACTGTGCTGATGAGAAAGAGTTGGGGATGGATAAGACAAGATGGTAGACAGAGACCAGATTACAAACTTTGACTTCATCTTTAAAATCATAGTAAACCAATGAGAGGATCTAGGCAAATCTGATACGTCTTTTGGAAAGATTGCTTTGTCTGTAACATGGATGTAGGAGGGGAGAGTGGAGGCAGGGAAGCCTCTTAGAAGACTAGTGTTTGAAGTCTTTATGTCTCAGAAGCCCACCAGACCCGTGGAAATCTTCTCAGGGGCTGCCTGTTGACCTGGACTTCCAGGCCAGTGCCCAGGCCTTCTGGCCAGACGCTGGGTATTTGCCTGCCTGCTGCTATCCAGCTCCCCCACCTACTCTCTCATGTGTTTATTGTCCCTCTTGGCCCAGGACCAGTGGGCTATGGCTTCCCAACTTCTTCCTCCTCACTAGTGCCTGAAGAAACAGGGCAATTCTCCAGGTGGTTTCCTGAAGCTTTTACTGTTAGTTACCATAGGGAAGCAGGGGTAAAAAATAACCACTGGGTGTTCAGAATGGTTACAAGAAGTCTTAATATTTGATTCATTTAATATACATTTCAAGTATTTACCATTGTATTAGGGACACAGAATATGGTAATGAATGAGTCTTTCTCCGCCTCCCCCCCCCCCCACACACACACACTTCATGGAATTTATACTCTAGAAGGGAGATTCATGTGCAAAGAGATTTACTGCAATAAGAAAACTTCCATGATGGGGATACATGTGAGGTACAGAAAGGCAGTATGAATGTCTTCCCAAAGAAGGGATCCTTGAGCTTAGACTTAAAGGATGAGCAGGAGTTTATTAGGGGACCAGACAGGTGAGGGTTCCAAGCAGAAGTGACATGCATAGAGGAGTGGGACAGCCTGACTTGTTCCAGGGCCTCCAGAGACTCAGTATCTCTGGAGTTTTAAGGTGTGAGATGGGAGAGTGGGAGATGGGACTGTGTAGGGAGGCCAGACAGTGAAAAGTCAGCCAGGCCAAAGGGTTTGAGCTTTTTTCTTAAGGAACATTGGAGTTTTCTGAGTAGAAGAGTAATATGATCATATTTGTTTCCTCAAAAGATGCTTTTGGCAATCATTGTAGAGCAGTGATTCACAGCTCAGGGTGATTTTGCCTTTTGGAGGGGACATTTGGCAATGTCCAGAGACAGTTTTGATTGTTACAACTGCTGGGGTGCTACTGGTATCTAGAGGGTAGAGGCCAGGGATGCTGCCAAACACCCTATGATGCACATGACAACACACAACAAAGAATTATCTGGTCCCAAAATGCCAGTCGTGCTGAGACTGAGAAATCCTGGGGTACAGGAAGGATTGGAGGGTCAAACAGCTATGAGAAGGGAATTATAACAGTCCAGTGGAGAGACGACTCAGTCCTAAGTCAAGACAGTGATAATGGTGATGGAGAGGAATAGACAAATAGGAGAGATAATGAGGATTTACTTAGTCCCTGGTTGATTGATATACCGTGAAAGGAAAAGGGAAGAACAGATTTCTGGCTTGAGCAACTGCATGGATGGAAGAGTCATTAGAGAGGGATTTGGAATGATCATGACTTTAGTTTTGGACAGGTTGGATTTAAGGTGCCTGTGGGGATATCCAAGTGGAGATGTTGAGCAGGCATCTGGAGTACAAGTCTGGAGCTCAGAGGAGTGGTCTGGGTCAAAATACAGATGATGGTCAAAGTCATGGAAGTGGAAGAGGAGGCCCTAAGTGAATGTGTAGAGTGAGAAAAGGCCAAGGAGCGGTGGCAGAGAACAAAAATGTGTAAGAACAGGCAGAGTGAGAGGAGGCAGAGGAAGGCTGGGGAGACAGGGAAGCAGTGCGAGGAGAAGCAGGGGAGCCTAGAGTCAAGAAGTCAAAGCAGGAGAGACACCTGGGAAAGAGGTCAGGATGGAACTAATGCAATAAGTTTGTGGTCTGTTAGGAATTTTAGAGCATTCACAGATAAGGGTCTTTATTTTCTCCTTACAGTAGTGCATTTAATGAGAGCTAAGGGTGGCGTGGGGACAAGTTAATGGCTTTTGGGAGAGGGAGTTCACCACAGTTCGACTGTGCAGCAGGGCAGACAGCCTGCTGAAATGGAGACTGTGCATTTGCAGTGGAACTTCTGAGCAGGGGCTGCATAGGCTGGGAAAATCACTTCTGCCTTGGTCATTTCCATTCAATGGCCCCTGCGCCTTTTGGGGTCACTTCCTGACAACTTCCCCGGACCACTATTTATTGCTTTCTTCCTGCAGCGAGTCAGGGGGCAGAGGTCTTTAACAGCTTCTGGAGATGATGCCGCAGCTGTGCTGCAGCCCACAGGCTTGATGCAGGGGAACTTTGTCTCCTGGGATATCCGGGCCCACAGCCACAGTATCTAGTTGGAGCAGGAGCTGTTTCCAGGGTCCAGCCATGGCAGGGTCTTAGTGTCTCTTAGGAGGGTAAACAATGGCACAAATCACTCTGTCAAGGGCCTGGGCAACCATCAGAAGTCCTTGGCCAGCCTTCTCCCTGAGCAACATTTTCTGGCTCAGAAAGGGGAACTCTCCAGCTTCCTTTTACAGCATATCATGACCCTGAGGCCCTTGTATCCACAAAGAGCACTTTGTCACAGGCTACGGTCGTCAGCACCAGCTAACCCACTACTGAGGCCCTAATGTGCACCCACGGTATAAAAGTTAGTTTGAAAGAAGTTTTTGTTGTAAGGCAGAGCAATCAGAATGTCCATTCACTCAATGAACAAATATACATAGAGTACCTGAGGTGTGCCTGGCCCTGTCCTGGCCTCGTGAGCTCCCAAAATGGTGTCTCCTGCTGATCTGGCTCCGAACCTGATACTGGTGTCCAATCATTCAACTTTTTCTGAACCAGTCTGGGAGATGCCCAAGAATTAACCAGGAAAGCCTTTCCCTATGTCTTAGTTTTAGGAAGCCCCCAGGTCTGAATGACCTCAATATTGGCCTATGGACCTGCAATTCTCCCTCTCCCACTTCCAATGAGGTTGGCTTGAGAAGTAAAGGGATGCTAAAAGCACATGAGCCACATCCCCAGATCCATAGAGCAAACCCTGATGACTCCAGTGACCAGATCCCAGTATCAATCAGATCCCACTCTGCAATGACCAAACTCAACACACAGTAGGCCTATGACATGAGCCTCTATAGTTGTATCGGTCAGTTCTCTGCTCGGAGTGATTATGAGACTTGGTAATGCTTGTTAGCTCCCTGTGATCTGCCAGGAACCTGTGGTCACGGACCTTTAGCACTCTTCTTTATAAGTACAGTTGGTCCTCATTCTTTGCAGATTCCATATTTGTGAATGTGTTGACTGTCTAAAATGTATGTTTAACCCAAAACTCAATACTCATGGAGATTTTGCAGTCATTCTTGCATATGCACAACAAGATGAAAAATTCAAGTCACCCAGTGCACACATTCCCAGCTGAGGTTGAGCATGGCAAGGCTCTGCCTGTTTCAGCTCTTATACTGTAAACAAGGGTCCTTTATGCAGTCTATTAGTGCCACACTTTTCACATTTTTATGCTTTTTGCTGGTGATTTTGCTGTTTAAAATGGTCCCCACATGTGCTGGTGAGGTGCTGTCTAGTGTTCGTAAGTACAAGAAGGCTGTGATGTGCCTTATGGAGAAAATACGTGTGTTTAGATAAGCTCCGTTCACATATGCATTATAGTGCCACTGGCTATGAGTTCAATGTTAATGAATCAAAATATATATTAAATTAGTTGTCTTTAAACAGAAATACGCATAAAACAAGATTATAAATTGACCAGTTGACAAATACGTTGTGACCAGAGGCTAACAGGACCTTAATTCAGGTATGAGGTCTGGGCTGGGCTTCGGTTTTGGCCTCTGTCCTACTAGTCCCCTCTGGGTGTCCACCATCCAGAGATTCTGGGCACCAGCTGGCCCACGGTCTGCTCCTTCTAATTGCCACTGGATTTTCTGGCCAAAAAGATGGGGCATCACTCACCCCAGCCTCTCCCCAGGTGACAGCCACAGACGCAGACAGTGGCCCATTTGGCCTCCTCTCCTATTCCTTGGGTGCCGGACTTGGGGCCTCGGGGTCTCCCCCTTTCCGCATCGATGCCCACAGTGGTGACGTGTGCACGACCCGGACCCTGGACCGTGACCAAGGACCCTCAAGCTTCGACTTCACAGTGACAGCTGTGGATGGGGTGAGTGGGCAGACCATGGGCAGGTGGGGGCATTGGGATAGGGCATTCTTCAGGGCCAGATAAGGCCTACCTGACTTATGGCTACATCTCACCAGGGAGGCCTCAAATCCATGGTGTATGTGAAGGTGTTTGTGTCAGATGAGAATGACAACCCACCTCAGTTCTACCCACGGGAATATGCTGCCAGTGTGAGCACCCAGAGTCCACCAGGCACAGCCGTACTGAGGGTGCGTGCTCATGACCCTGACCAGGGGCCCCATGGGCGACTCTCCTACCACATTCTGGCTGGCAATAGCCCCCCACTCTTTGCATTGGATGAGCGCTCAGGTGAGGATCCTGCCATACCCAGGGTCTGGCCCCCACCCATTTCTCCATCTGCCTGAAGAAAATATTGACCCTCTTCTTATAACTCTTCCAACTCTATTCTGTTTCCTTATACGTCTCTGCTCTATCCCTCCTCCCAGGGCTGTTGACAGTAGCCTGGCCCTTGGCCAGACAGGCCAACTCTGTGGTACAGCTGGAGATCGGGGCTCAGGATGGCGGTGGCCTGCAGGCAGAGCCCAGTGCCCGAGTCAACATCAGCATTGTGCCTGGAACCCCCATACCACCCATATTTGAGCAACTACAGTATGTCTTTTCTGTGCCAGAGGATGTGGCACCAGGCACCAGTGTGGGCATAGTCCAGGCACACAACCCACCAGGTATCATTTATCATTATGCCCTATTGATGCCATACCAGACACTCCAACAGAACCCTCGAGTGCCATCTAAGGGTACCCCAGATAGCCCCAACACAAAACACCGGTTAAAATCCCCAACACTTCCTTGGGCATGTGCAAGCACTCTGCTTCATCCCCAAGTACACAGATATCACCCTAGTGCCACCCAGCGTCTCTGCCCTCACCCTAATACTTTGAAAGGCACAGGTGGGCACTGCATAGCCCTTCTTGGGATCACTGGCCCCAACTCAACAGGTGCCCCCCCCCCATCTCTTTCCTGACCTCTCTTTCCTCCTCCTTAGGTCGCGTGGGACCTGTGGCCCTGGCCCTATCAGGCGGGGATCCCCGGGGACTCTTCTCCCTAGATGGAGCCTCAGGGCTGTTACAAACGCTTCGCCCTCTGGACCGGGAGCTGCTGGGACCAGTGCTGGAGCTGGAGGTGCGGGCAGGCAGTGGTGTGCCCCCAGCTTTCACTGTAGCTCGGGTGCGTGTGCTGCTGGATGATGTGAATGACAACTCCCCTGCCTTCCCTGCACCTGAAGACACAGTATTGCTGCCACCAAGCACTGCCCCAGGAACCCTCATCTATACACTGCGGGCTCTGGACCCTGACTCAGGCATTAACAGTCGAGTCACCTTTAACCTTCGTGCTGGAGGTGGTGGGGTCTTCACCGTGGACCCCACCACAGGCCACGTACGACTTATGGGACCTCTGGGGCCCTCAGGGGGACCAGCCCATGAGCTGGACCTGGAGGCCCGGGATGGGGGCTCCCCGCCTCGCACCAGCCACTTTCGACTGAGAGTGGTAGTACAGGACTTGGGGACCCGTGGGCTGGCTCCCCACTTTGAAAGCCCTACCTACCGTGTGGACCTGCCTTCAGGCACCACCCCTGGGACTCAGGTCCTACAAGTGCAGGCTCGAGCACCAGATGGGGGCCCAGTCACCTATCACCTTGCAGCAGATGGGCCAAGTATCCCTTTTGGCCTGGAGCCACAGAGTGGGTGGCTATGGGTGCGGGCAGCACTGGACCGTGAGGCCCAGGAGTTGTACACACTGAAGGTAATGGCAGTATCTGGGTCCAAAGCTGAGTTGGGGCAGCAGACAGGCACAGCCATCGTGAGGGTCAGCATCCTCAACCAGAACGACCATAGTCCCCGCTTGTCTGAGGAGCCCACCTTCCTGGCTGTGGCTGAGAACCAGCCGCCAGGGACCAGTGTGGGCCGGGTCTTTGCCACTGACCGAGACTCTGGACCCAATGGACGTCTGACCTACAGCCTGCGACAGCTATCAGAAGACAGCAAAGCCTTCCGCATCCACCCCCAGACTGGTGAGCACTGGCACCCAAATTCTGAGACCCCATAGCCTCATCCTCAGATTGGTGAACACCCAGACAGGATCCCCAGAGCCTGGCCATGAGGAACAGGACTGAGCCTGGGATTCCCTCCCAAACCCCAGCTTCTTAGTCACAGGCCTCAGGCTCGGCATCACTAGCTACCCCATACATGATCCCTCTCCTGTACTCCCAGGAGAAGTGACCACACTCCAAACCCTGGACCGTGAGCGGCAGAGCAGCTACCAGCTCCTGGTGCAGGTGCAGGATGGGGGGAGCCCACCTCGCAGTACCACAGGAACCATGCACATTGCAGTGCTCGACCTCAACGACAACAGTCCCACCTTCCTGCAAGCATCAGGGGCTGCTGGTGGGGGCCTCCCTATACAGGTATGTGAAGCCCCAGGACCCTGTCCTGAAGAAGTGAGAAGGAATGGGGGTCTCCTCATAGAGCTGTAGGTGTAGGTAAGAGAGACTGCCTTTTGGAACAGGTGTGGAGGCAAAAATGGGCTCTGCCTGCACACAGGTGAGGGTAGCTCCATCCTAAGTTGTCTTAAAAACAGGAAGGAGAAAACTGTAGGTGAGTTATGTGTCCCCATAGGTACCAGATCGCGTGCCTCCAGGAACACTGGTGACGACTCTGCAGGCCAAGGATCCAGATGAAGGGGAGAATGGGACCATCCTGTACATGCTGACTGGTATGGGGATGGTCAGAAGGGAGTTGGTAGGAGTGGCACACCCTCTTGACCTACCCAGCTCATGACCCAGGCCTCACCTTTCCCCTGCCTGTCCCCAGGTCCTGGCTCAGAGCTCTTCTCTCTGCACCCTCACTCAGGGGAGCTGCTCACTGCAGCACCTCTGATCCGAGCAGAGCGGCCACACTATGTGCTGACGTTGAGCGCTCACGACCAAGGCAGCCCTCCTCGGACCTCCAGCCTCCAGCTGCTGGTGCAGGTATGGCTGCTCCTCCTCCAATATATCTCCTTAGCCACCGCTGTGGGCCCATCACCAAGAGCTCCACCTTCATGGGGCTCTTGAGCCCTCTTCTCAGGCTACTCTGAGCACCCTTCCTGCTATCCATCGGGCCAGCCCAAGACCCCCTTTTACGCAGGTCCCCCTGATTCCATCCTCCTGCCTCGGTCCACAACAGGTACTTCCCTCAGCTCGCTCTCCTGAGCCCCCGCCGGATCCCTCAGAGCCAGATCCCGCGGCGCCAGTGCCTGTAGTGCTGACGGTGACAGCGGCCGAGGGGCTACAGCCCGGCTCCCTGTTGGGCTCGGTAGCACCGCCAGAGCCGGCGGGGATGAGCGCACTCACCTACACCCTGGTGGGTGGCGCGGACCCGGACGGCACCTTCGCGCTGGACGCGACCTCAGGGCGCTTATACCTGGCACGGCCTCTGGACTTCGAGGCAGGCCCGGCTTGGCGCGCGCTCACGGTGCGCGCCGAGGGGCCGGGCGGCACGGGCGCGCGGCTGCTGCGCGTACAGGTGCGCGTACAGGACGAGAACGAGCACGCGCCAGTCTTCGCGCGCGATCCGCTTGCTCTGGCGCTTCCGGAGAACCCCGAACCCGGCGCGGCGCTGTATACTTTCCGCGCGTCGGACGCCGACGGCCCGGGCCCCAATAGCGACGTGCGTTACCGCCTGCTGCGCCAGGAGCCGCCGGCGCCTGCGCTGCGCCTAGACGCGCGCACTGGGGCGCTGAGCGCACCGCGAGGCCTGGACCGCGAGACCACTCCGGCTCTGCTACTGCTCGTGGAAGCCACCGACCGGCCGGCCAATGCCAGCCGCCGCCGCGCAGCGCGTGTCTCAGCGCGCGTCTTTGTTACGGACGAAAATGACAACGCGCCAGTCTTCGCCTCTCCCTCACATGTACGCCTCCCCGAAGATCAGCCGCCTGGGCCCGCGGCGCTACACGTGGTAGCCCGAGACCCGGACCTGGGCGAGGCCGCACGTGTGACCTATCGCCTGGCTGCTGGTGGGGATGGCTACTTCCGTCTACACTCGAGCACTGGTGAGTTGGACCGGGTGGATGGGGACGAGGAGGGCGTGATGTGGAGGGAATGTGGAGGTTTCCTTTTAATTTGCCCTACCACTGACCTAGGAGCGCTGTCCCTGGTGCGGCCCCTGGACCGTGAACAGCGAGCTGAGCACGTTCTGACTGTGGTGGCCTCGGACCATGGCTCCCCGCCACGCTCAGCCACGCAGCTCCTGACTGTCAGTGTCGTCGACGTCAACGATGAGGCACCCGCTTTCCAGCAGCAGGAGTACAGCGTTCTCTTGAGGGAGAACAGCCCACCTGGCACATCTCTACTCACTCTGCAGGCAACTGACCCGGACCTGGGTAAAACCTGGGGAAATGAGATGAGAGAGGGATGGACTGGGGCGAGAAAGAGCAAAACAATTATTTGCCTCTGATTTCCCTCCATGCTGCGCCTCCTCAGGGGCCAACGGGCAAGTGACTTACGGAGGCATCTCTGGCGAAAGCTTCTCCCTGGACCCAGACACTGGAGTTCTCACAACTCTTCGGGCCCTGGATCGGGAGGAGCAGGAGGAGATCAACCTGACAGGTACACATTGACAGGACCCCAAAAGCCTGAGAGGTGTTGTAAGCACCAGTGTTACCCAGGCAACACCCTCAAATTACTTTTTAGAAGCTTCCACACATTATAGCACAGCTTCTGTTATATTTTTGGATCCTTTTGGGGAGTCAAGAGTTTGGCAGAGTACAAGGTGAATTGATTTCTAGGCTGTCACCAGCGAGATCACACATCAAAAGCATAATGTCGTATGCCCTCTAGGATTCCCTCAGATTATACTGCAGACATTTAATAGCATATTGTTATTGAGTACCAGAGAGGTGAAGTGACTTGCTTGCACTAACACAGCTTAGAAGTGGGAGAGCTGCACTTCTATGAATACTATGTGGTGTGGGTTTCTCCATGGGGTAGGAGCAGGCTACATCTCATTGATTTTGCTTCCCCACAGTGTATGCCCGGGACAGGGGATCACCCCCGCTGTTGACCCACGTTACAGTGCGAGTGGCTGTGGAGGATGAGAATGACCATGCCCCAACCTTTGGGAGTACCCACCTCTCCCTGGAAGTGCCCGAGGGCCAGGATCCCCAAACCCTTACCACACTGCGGGCCTCTGACCCAGATGTCGGAGCCAATGGGCAGCTGCAGTACCGCATCGTGGGTAAGAACCTACCCATACCAACCCAGCCCCCACATGCCCACTTCTACTCCTTGTTGGCCTATGTCAGAATTGGCGTCTTTTTGTCCTTCTTTTACATATTTCTCTTTTTCTTTCATGTATATATCTATGTCTCTGAGTGTCTCCTTCTGTGCTTCTCCAGCTTCTTATTTCCCTCTATGTCTTTTTTTACCTTCCTGTATCTTTTTCTTTCTTGTCTCTCCTTGTAGAGCTGTTCTCAAGCTTTTTGGTCTCAGGAACCCTTAACATTCTTAATTGTTGAGAATTAAAGCTCCCTAAAGCTCTCTAAAGAGCTTTTGTTTATATAATTGTGTGATACAATATTGTAATAAATGTCTAACATAAACATATAAGAAACATATTAACTTTTGCCATATTAAATATTAAAGCTGAGAAGATTATAAAATATTGCAAAGAAAGCCAATGAATTATACTGGTTGCTGTATTTCTGCACAAGGAAATGTTAGGGTTTCAAGTAACAATTTGTTGGACAGTAATGAGGTTGTAAAGATTATAGCAGGTGTAACTGAAGGTAAGCCAGCAAAAACCAAATGAATCTCTGAAAGCACACATATTTATGCTCTAAGCTTTCTACCTAGAATATTCTAGAAAACACAAGAATACATAAGCACACATTCCATTAACCATCCAAGAGATGATGTCATGACATGTCTTGTAGCATCTGGACTCCACAGTACATTTGTGAGATAATGAGAATGAAAAAGGCATGCAATGTCTTAGTATTGCTATGAAAATAGTTTTGATCTTATGTACTCCCTTGAAAGGGTCTCAGAGGGCTCCCAGACCACACTCTGAGAACAGCTGCTTTATAGTATCTTTCTTTACCTTCTGTGTTTCTCTTAGTTTCTCTGTGTTTCACCCAGTGTGTCTCTCTCTCTCTCTCTCTCTCTCTCTCTCTCTCTCTCTCTCTCTCTCTCTCGTCCCCTTCTCTCTCTCCCAGCCCTCCACTCTCTCTTATTTACTGTTGCCTGTAAATCAGCCCCACTTCCATGGGCTGACACATGTATGTTTGTGTGTGCATCCCCTTCTCTGCAGATGGGGACCCATCAGGAGCCTTTGTTCTAGATCTAGCCTCTGGGGAGTTTGGCACCATGAGGCCACTAGACCGGGAGGTGGAGCCAGCATTCCAGCTGCGGATAGAGGCCCGGGATGGAGGCCAGCCAGCTCTCAGTGCCACTCTGCTTGTGACAGTAACAGTACTAGATGCCAATGACCATGCCCCAGCCTTTCCTGTGCCTGCCTACTCTGTGGAGGTGCCTGAGGATGCGCCTGCAGGGACCCTCCTGCTGCAGCTACAGGCTCATGACCCTGATGCTGGGGCCAATGGCCATGTGACCTACTACCTGGGTGCTGGTGCAGCAGGAGCCTTCCTGCTGGAGCCCAGCTCTGGGGAATTGCGCACAGCCACAGCCCTAGACAGAGAGCAGTGTCCCAGCTATGCCTTTTCCGTGAGTGCAGTGGATGGCGCAGCTGCTGGGCCCCTGAGCACCACTGTACCGGTCACCATCACAGTGCGTGATGTCAATGACCACGCACCCACCTTCCCCAACAGTCCCCTGAGGCTGCGCCTGCCCCGCCCAGGCCCTAGCCTCAGCACCCCGACCCTGGCTCTGGCCACTCTGCGAGCCGAAGACCGTGACACTGGTGCCAATGCCTCCATCCTCTATCGGCTGGCAGGAACACCACCGCCTGGCACCACTGTGGATTCTTACACTGGTGAAATCCGTGTGGCCCGCTCCCCTGTAGCCCTGGGCCCCCAGGATCGTGTCCTCTTCATCGTGGCCACCGACCTTGGCCGTCCTGCTCGCTCTGCTACCGGTGTAGTCATTGTTGGACTACAGGGGGAGTCCGAACGTGGACCCCGCTTTCCCCGGGCTAGTAGTGAAGCTGTGCTCCGTGAAAATGCACCCCCAGGTATGTCCCCAACCATGTCTTTCAGCCTTGTATCTCTGCATGGGCTGGGGTTACCACTAAAAATCTCCCAAACTTCCTCAGCCTGGTGCTTATAGTCCAACCAATGCCATCCTCTGCAGGGACCCCCATTGCCTCCCCCAAGGCTGTCCACGCAGGGGGCTCAAGTGGACTGATCACCTACAGCATTCTCAGTGGGAATGAGAAAGGGACATTCTCCATCCAGCCTAGCACAGGTAAGCGTCAGGAGCAGAGGGCTGTGAGGGGACAGGCTCCTGGGGGAGCTATCCTTTGGGCCCAAGGAGGCTCTGGTCGGGGAGGTGCTGCCCTTAAGAAAGAGGCCTCAGAAAGGGAGACTCCATGGCAAGAAAGGGGCTGTCAGTGATGAATTCTGCCTCCCAGGAGCCATCACAGTTCGCTCGGCAGAGGGGCTGGATTTTGAGGCAAGCCCACGGCTACGGCTGGTGCTGCAGGCAGAGAGTGGGGGAGCCTTTGCCTTCTCCGTACTGACCCTAACACTGCAAGATGCCAATGACAATGCTCCCCGCTTCCTGCGGCCCCACTATGTGGCCTTCCTGCCTGAGTCCAGGCCCTTGGAAGGGCCCCTGCTGCAGGTATGGGATGTGATGGGAAGATGGGGGGCATGGCTGGTCAGACTTGACTGTGCCCAGGTCAATGCCAGCAGCCTCCTACTCCCACCAGGTGGAGGCAGATGACCTGGATCAAGGCCCCAGTGGACAGATCTCCTACAGTCTGGCTGCATCCCAGCCAGCCCGGGGATTGTTCCATGTAGACCCAGCCACAGGCACTATCACTACCACAGCCATCCTGGACCGTGAGATCTGGGCCGAAACACGGTGAGCCCTGGCTCTGTAGACCCCAGGACCCCATCCTGGGACCATCCAGTTTCAAGACCTGCCTTGAATCTCCCTCAATCCCAGGCCACATCCTGAGTCTCCCCAGCCCTGCCCAGCGTTCTCCCTTATCTCCAGGCCCCTGCCCTGATTGTGCTCCCCCTGATTGTGTCCAGGCTGGTACTGATGGCCACAGACAGAGGAAGCCCAGCCCTAGTGGGCTCAGCTACCCTGACAGTGATGGTCATCGACACCAACGACAATCGTCCCACCATTCCCCAGCCCTGGGAGCTCCGAGTGTCTGAAGGTGAGGGCTGGGTAAAGTGAGAGGTACAAAAGGTGGTAGGGTGGCACTGTTCCCCACTCTGGGGCTCCAGAGGTGTCTGGGACCATGTCAAACATTTGTCCCATGTATTGCAGATGCGCTATTGGGCTCAGAGATTGCACAGGTCACAGGGAATGACGTGGACTCTGGACCAGTGCTGTGGTATGTGCTAAGCTCGTCTGGGCCCCAGGATCCCTTCAGTGTAGGCCGCTATGGGGGCCGCGTCTCCCTCACAGGCCCCCTGGACTTTGAGCAGTGTGACCACTACCACCTGCATCTGCTGGCTCATGATGGGCCTCATGAGGGTCATGCCAACCTCACAGTGCTCGTGGAGGACGTCAATGACAATGCACCTGCCTTCTCACAGAACCTCTACCAGGTACCGATGCCCCTGCATGTCCCCATACCTGTGCCCAGGGCTGTTCATGTTGGAGAGAAGTGAGGAGGCTAAAAGTCAGAGGTGGGCTGGACCTTAGAGCTGACCTAGGGATGGCACTCTGGGGATGGGATGTTCCAACTAAATCAGCCTTGCTAGTCTTAAGAACTGTGTCCAGGTTCTTCGTCCTATGCCCAGAAAAGGGAGGAGGTGGGCAATTCATATTCTAAGGAGTATGGGCTCCAAGCTGAAATGGATGCCAGGCAAGGCTCGTGAGACTGGACAGCAGGGCAGCATGGCCATAAACATTTGTCTTCACACCTCAGGTGACGCTGCTTGAGCACACACCCGCGGGCAGTGCCATTCTCTCCATCTCTGCCACTGACCGGGACTCAGGTGCCAATGGTCACATCTCCTACCACCTGGCTTCCCCTGCCGAGGGCTTCAGTGTTGACCCCAACAACGGTGCGTCCTTCGTGGGATCTGACCCTTTATGGTGTTGGGCCATATTTTGACCTCATTCCTAGAATTTCTTGCCCAAACTCTTAACTCCTGGATCTCTAACCCAGGGAATACATTTCTCCCCTCTTTGTCTCTATTTAAGTCCTGTCTTGGCTGCATGTCTAGAAGCCATTCCTTGAATCCTGGAGGCTATCCCATAACCTCCCAGCACATAGGCCATTCCCTGGAGTCTGACTTCTGTTACCATTTCCTAGGCCAAGAAGGGTTACTTCCTCTGCTCACCCACAGCCTCTGCTGAATGCATGTTTCTCTCCATTCCCTTCTCATCTCAGGGACCTTGTTCACGACAGTGGGTACAGTGGCCTTGGGCCATGAGGGGCCAGGAGTGGTGGATGTGGTGCTGGAAGCACGAGACCATGGGATGCCAGGCCGGGCAGCACGAGCCACAGTGTACGTGCAGCTGCAGGACCAGAATGACCACACCCCGAGCTTCACATTGCCACATTACCGCGTGGCTGTGGCTGAGGACCTGCCCCCTGGTTCCACCCTACTCACGCTGGAGGCCACAGATGCTGACGGAAGCCGCACCCATGCCACCGTGGACTATAGCATTATCAGTGGCAACCGGGGCCGAGTCTTCCAGCTAGAACCCCGGCTTGCTGAAGCTGGGGAGAGTGGTGGACTAGGCCCCCGGGCACTGGGCTGCCTGGTGTTGCTTGAGCCTCTAGACTTTGAAAGCCTAACCCAGTACAATCTAACTGTGGCTGCAGCTGACCGGGGACAGCCGCCACGAAGCTCAGCCGTGCCGGTCACCATCACTGTCCTGGACGTCAATGACAACCCACCTGTGTTTACCCGAGCATCCTACCACGTGGCAGTACCTGAAGACACACCTATTGGGGCTGAGCTCCTGCATGTGGAAGCCTCTGATGCTGACCCAGGCCCTCATGGCCTCGTGCGTTTCACCCTCAGTTCAGGTGACCCTTTGGGGCTCTTTGAGCTGGATGAGAGCTCGGGCGCCCTGCGACTGGCCCGTCCCTTGGACTGTGAGACCCAGGCTCGGCATCAGCTTGTAGTTCAGGCTGCCGACCCTGCAGGGTCACACTTTGCTCTGGCACCAGTGATTATTGAGGTCCAGGATGTGAATGACCACGGCCCAGCCTTCCCACTGAGCTTGCTCAGCACCAGCCTGGCGGAGAACCAGCCTCCAGGCACTCTTGTGACCACTCTGCACGCGATTGATGGGGATGCAGGGGCTTTTGGGAGGCTCTGCTACAGCCTGTTGGAAGCCGGGCCAGGGCCTGAGGGACGTGAGGTATTTGCACTGAACAGTTCAACAGGGGAGTTGCGGGCACGAGTAGCCTTTGACTATGAGCACACAGGAAGCTTCCAGCTGCTTGTGGGCGCTGCCGATGCTGGGAATCTCTCAGCCTCAGTCACTGTGTCAGTGCTGGTGACAGGCGAGGATGAGTATGACCCAGTATTCCTGGCTCCAGCTTTCCACTTCCAAGTGCCAGAAGGTGCCCGGCGTGGCCACAGCCTGGGTCATGTGCAGGCCACAGACGAGGATGGAGGTGCTGATGGCCTGGTGCTCTATTCCCTTGCTACGTCTTCCCCCTACTTCGGTATCAACCAGACTACAGGTGCGCTGTACCTGCGGGTGGACAGTCAGGCACCAGGCAGTGGAACAGGCCCCTCTGAGGGTGGGGGCCGGACCCGGCGTGAAGCACCACGGGAGCTGAGGCTGGAGGTGGTGGCACGGGGGCCTCTGCCTGGTTCCCGGAGTGCCACAGTGCCCGTGACCGTGGATATCACCCACACTGCGCTGGGCCTAGCCCCTGACCTCAACCTGTTATTGGTGGGGGCTGTGGCAGCATCCCTGGGAGTAGTGGTGGTGCTTGCACTGGCAGCCCTGGTCCTAGGGCTAGTGCGGGCCCGAAGCCGCAAAGCAGAGGCAGCACCTGGCCCAATGTCACAGGCAGCACCCCTGGCCAGTGGCTCCCTACAGAAACTGGGTCGAGAGCCACCCAGCCCACCGCCCTCTGAGCACCTCTATCACCAGACTCTCCCAAGCTATGGTGGGCCGGGAGCTGGAGGTCCCTACCCCCGGGGTGGCTCCCTGGACCCTTCACATTCAAGCGGCAGAGGCTCAGCAGAGGCTGCAGAGGATGATGAAATCCGCATGATCAACGAGTTCCCCCGGGTGGCCAGCGTGGCCTCTTCCCTGGCTGCCCGTGGCCCCGATTCGGGCATCCAGCAGGATGCAGACGGACTGAGTGACACATCCTGCGAGCCACCTGCCCCTGACACCTGGTATAAAGGACGCAAGGCAGGGCTGCTGCTGCCGGGTGCAGGAGCCACTCTGTACCGAGAAGAGGGCCCCCCAGCCACTGCCACGGCCTTCCTGGGGGGCTGTGGCCTGAGCCCTGCACCCACTGGGGACTATGGCTTCCCAGCAGATGGCAAGCCATGTGTGGCAGGTGCACTGACGGCCATTGTGGCTGGCGAGGAAGAGCTCCGTGGCAGCTATAACTGGGACTACCTGCTGAGCTGGTGCCCTCAGTTCCAGCCACTTGCCAGCGTCTTTACAGAGATTGCCCGGCTCAAGGATGAAGCTCGGCCATGTCCCCCAGCTCCCCGTATTGATCCACCACCCCTCATCACTGCCGTGGCCCACCCAGGAGCTAAGTCTGTACCCCCTAAACCAGCCAGCACGGCTGCAACCCGGGCCATCTTTCCGCCAGCCTCTCACCGATCCCCCATCAGCCACGAAGGCTCCCTGTCTTCAGCTGCCATGTCCCCCAGCTTCTCACCCTCACTGTCTCCTCTGGCTGCTCGCTCACCTGTTGTTTCGCCATTTGGGGTGGCCCAGGGCCCCTCAGCCTCAGCACTCAGCGCAGAATCCGGCCTGGAGCCACCCGATGACACGGAGCTGCACATCTAGCTGTGGCCCAGGCTGGGCCCCGACCTGGGATGCGCACAGTGTCCCCAATGCAGGCCCCATCTGAGCCTGCCCTGGGCAGCCTCGGACCGTGATTGGCCACAGGGGAAACCAGCTCCCCATCCCAAACTCCTCCAGTGGGGCAGGTCCCACATCTCATCCCAGCCCCGTGAGCAGCAGCACCGCAGAGGCCCTGTTGGGCACTGACCTGTGGCCAGGTCCAATATGAGGAGAAACGAAGGAGGCAGCAGCCCTGGGTTCTCCTCAACAAGGGCTTCCTGCCCTGCGCCAGCACCCTGAGGTGGAGCTGAGACTTTATTTATTGGGGGGTAGGGGGATGGGGGAGGTCCTCCAACCTGTTTGGGCCCAGCTCCTTTGGGTTCCACTGACACCCCTGCCCCTGCCCAGAACCAAGTGCCAATTCTCACTCTGGAGCCTTAATAAACTGCAGTTTGTATCCAGCGTCCGGCTCTGTTCTGTGGGGGCCAGAGGGATGGGAGGATGACTGGAAGGTACCTGCACATTATGGACACCTCAGGAGGCAAGAAGGGTGGTGGACTTAGGGGCATCTAGGGTGAGGATGGCACTGGAAGCCATCTCTCTGCAATCCACCTTTCCCTCTAACACGGGCAGGAGGCCAAGAAGAAGACAGTGACCTAGAGAGATTGGGTGTGTGAGGAGAGATCTTAGGGATAACCAGCTCTAGGCCTGAGGGTCTTCAAGGAGGTGGGGATGGATATGGGAGCAGTCAAGTGGTTTATGTGTTTTTCTTGGGGGCACTATATATTCACATGTAATAGGAGCTCACATTTGTTGAACCTTTGCCATCATGCTCTCTGCTGAACGATTTGCTTGCTTTATCTGTAAATTTTCACTGCAATCCTATGAGACAGACCACTTTTAATATAACAGTCTGTATTCTAAAGGAAGAAACCTGGGCTCTGATAGGCTAGGCGACTTTCTTGGTATCATACAGCTAGGAAGAACCCGGGTCTGTGGGTCTGTGGGCCTCCAGGCCGCTTTCTTAAACCCCGCTACACCCTGGTGAGTCCTGGCTGGACCCTGGCAGCAGAGGGGAGCCCTGGGCTTAACCCAGTGTTTAACCAGTCGCAGAGGGAGATTCCGTGTGGCAGCTCCACCCATATCCCAGCATTCAGGACGGCCCACTTGAGGGAGGAGCCAGTACCGGCACTAGTTTCTAGGCGGAAGGGTAGTAGCGGTGGAAGATGAGGCTCATGTGATTGTCACGTGACAGCAGATCTCCGGCAAGGCGGTATGGGACTCCGAGCCAGGTGAGAAATTAGGGGTTCGGAGAAGGGAATCACGTTGGAGGGAGTACGTGTTGGAGGGTGGGGACACAATGACAGTCCAACTTCCGCTGAAACCCACCTGCCGCCCCTGCAGCTTCCTAGGGCTCCTAGCCCTTATCATTGCCGGCAAATGCAGTTATAGCCCAGAGCCAGACCAGCAGCTGACGTGAGTTGATTTAACACTGACCGCCCCCTTTCCCATGCCCTGTCCTGTACCCACTGTTCTGGTCCTAGCCTCCCTCACCCCCTTACCAGCTCCTAGTACCCACTCCATAGTCTCATCCCCAGGTTCCCAGGCTGTGAGCCGTATCTGCTTCTGGGATCCTACCCAAGGTCTCAGCCCCTAATCCTGAACCTTCCATGACTATTTCCCATCACAACCCTAACAGAGGCCATGTTCCTGACTTCTGACCCTGCAGGCTGCCCCCAGGCTGGGTGTCCCTGGGCCGTGCGGACCCTGAGGAAGAGCTGAGTCTCACCTTTGCCCTGCGACAGCAGAACCTGGAAAAACTGTCCGAGCTGGTGCAGGCTGTGTCGGATCCCAGCTCTCCTCACTATGGTGCCTGTCGGGCCTGGG
Source organism: Rhinolophus sinicus (assembly GCF_057876585.1). NCBI lineage: Eukaryota > Metazoa > Chordata > Mammalia > Chiroptera > Rhinolophidae > Rhinolophus > Rhinolophus sinicus. The sequence continues at coordinate 143,737,087 of NC_142514.1, read as the reverse complement.
GGTGGGATGTGGGATGCAGTGGTGAGACATAGGGCTGGGTTGAGCCTGGAACCACACAGGTCACGTCAGGGTCATGCTCTCGGTTCCTGTCAAGGGAGATGAATGGCACTGGCTCTCATTGAAGAGTTTCTGAATAAAAAAGTGAACTGGAGCAAAACTGTCCCAAACTAACTCCCATTTTCCCCAAAAAACTTTCCACCTGTGTTCATCAGGCTAGAAACCTAAAAAAGGGATAGGGTTAAGAGAGCACAGCACAGGCTTTGTGATCAGATCTGGATTCACATTAGGATTATACTGGTTACCAGCTACCAGACAAATGGGGAAGTAGCATCTAGTACAGATGCTCCTTGACTTGCAGTGGGGTTACATCCTGATAAACACATCATAAGTTGAAAATATTAAGACAAAAGTGCATTTAGTACACCTAACCTACTGAACATCATAACTTAGCCTAGCCTACCTTAAATGTGCTCAGAACACAGTAATATTCAAAAACACTGGCAACACAGTACACTTTAGAGTAGCAGTTGTTTATACCCTTGCGATCTTGTGCCTGACTGGGACCTACGGCTCACTGCCAATGCCCAGCGTCATAAGAGAGTATCGTACCACATATCGCTATCCTGGGAAAGGATAAAAATTCAGAATTTGTAGTATGATTTCTACAGAATGCGTATTGGTCTTGCACCATCATAAAATCGAAAAATCGTAAGTTGGGGACCATCTATACATCTAGGTGCTCATCAACTCAAATTCCTCCCCCACTAAGTCAACTCACATTTCCCTCACTATTCAGACACTGAGGCTGCCAGTTCTAACTCTGAAATAGCTGCTGGAGTAGTCCACTTTTGACCATCCCTTGTTGCCACTAACTCAGTTTATTCTCTCACCTGGCTGCTGCCCAGCCCTCTGACTATCTCTTCCCTTTATCCCACTCCCCCTCTGTCCCTCTCCCCCTCTATCCCACTCCCCCTCTACCCCACTCCCCACTCTTCTCCCCACTCTGCTCCAAAATAGTCAATGTTTTGCTCCTTGACACAATGGTCAAGGTGGATTGTGTCCTTCCCCTGCTTGAAGCCCACCATGGTGAGAGGAGGAGTGGTGTGTGCGCAGTGGGCAATCTCAGATGCACCCAGGAGGCAAGTACTAGTATGCGTGCCTCCATGCAGGAAAACAGTGACTCGCCATCAGGTTAAGCCTACAATTAACAGGAATGAAAATTTGAGCTAAATTAGATGTCATCTTATAATTGCCTCCAAAAGTTTTGAAAACTCTCATTGGAGATAAATTTAAAATGGACAGTTTTAATTTATGAACCTCATTTGTTTTTCCTGATTATGGCAGTTGGTGCCTGCTGTGGTGCAGCATTTGCAACCTAGTAGCTTTTTGGGTAAATCCATATTCCTGGCCCTGCATCCTTTTCTTCCCCTGACCCCCAAATATAAACTGCACCTGCACAGCCTGCCTTTTTTTGCTAGAAAGTTCCTACTCATCCCTTGTGACTGCTCCAGGCTCCCTGGGAAGTCCCAATGCCTCCTGATTGAGGCCCAAAAAGGACAATTTGGAAAAGCAATGAATGAAGACAAAAGCCTCTATGAATCCCTGCAGGAAAATACCTGACCCTGGAGGATGTGGCTGAACTGGTCCAGCCATCATCACTGACCCTCTACACGGTCCACAAATGGCTTTTGGCAGCTGGAGCCCGGAACTGCCACTCAGTTACCACACAGGACTTTCTGACCTGCTGGATGAGTGTCCGGTGAGAGGGAATGATTGCCAATCAGCCTATCAGGGAGACCAGTCACCCCAATGGGAGGGAGTTCAGAGCTTGCTAGGGGCTGTGGGTGAGTGCTGAAGCATGGGGAGATGACAGCTAACTGCCTGGTGATGCTCAGGCAGCCTCTGCTCTGTTCCACGCCTTCTGACCTCTGTTCTCTGATCTGACCTCCAGACAGGCAGAGCTGCTGCTCTCTGGGGCTGAGTTTCATCGCTATGTGGGGGGGCCTGCAGATACCCATGTTGTAAGATCCCCACGTCCCTACCAGCTTCCGAAGGCCTTGGCGCCCCATGTGGACTTTGGTAACACCCGGTGGGGTTCGTGGAGTTGGGGCAGGCAAAGCCAGGGGCTGGGAAAGTATAGATGCCATGGGGGAGGTTGGAGGGGGTCAGCATTAAAGTCTAAAAGATCTTCTCAAACCTTACTTTTCCCCACAGTGGGGGGGCTGCACCGCTTTCCCCCCACATCATCCTTGAGGCAACGCCCTGAGCCACAGGTGGCAGGGACTGTTGGCTTGCACCTGGGGGTGACCCCATCCGTGATCCGTGACCGATACAACTTGACAGCACAAGATGTGGGCTCTGGCACAACCAACAACAGCCAAGCCTGTGCCCAGGTGAGCCATGGAGGAGCCCCAGGGTCCTTGCAGCCTCCCCAGCGAGCCTGACCAGCCTGGGGTGTGCTTTTATCCCCTTTACTGTGATCTGGGACAGTATCTCCTCCCCTGACCCTTGGGACTATATCCTCTGACCCATGACATCTCCTCTGACTCCTGCTGCAGTTCCTGGAGCAGTATTTCCATGAGTCAGACCTGGCTGAATTCATGCGCCTGTTTGGTGGGAACTTTGCACACCAGGCCTCAGTAGCCCGTGTGGTTGGACAACAGGGCCGAGGCCGGGCCGGGATCGAGGCCAGTCTAGATGTACAATACTTGATGAGTGCTGGTGCCAACATCTCCACCTGGGTCTACAGTAGCCCAGGTACTGCCAAGTAGACTGGTTGGTGGGGAGAGTGGTAGGGCTGAGTGTTGATCTTTCCCCCTAAGGGAATCCCATGAGTTAGAGGGAGGTCCTGACAACCCCCCCAAATGACTGCCTTTATACCCCTCCCCCCACAAAAAATCCAGGCCGGCATGAGTCACAGGAGCCCTTCCTGCAGTGGCTTCTGCTGCTCAGTAATGAGTCAGCCCTGCCACCTGTGCACACCGTGAGCTACGGAGATGACGAGGATTCCCTCAGCAGCACCTACATTCAGCGGGTCAACACCGAGTTCATGAAGGCTGCTGCTCGGGGTCTTACCCTACTCTTTGCATCAGGTAACCTCCTACTATAAACTTAAACCCCACCACCACCCATCCACCCAACCAGGGAGCTTTGACCCCCCAGCGACCCCTGAACCTGATCTCTGACTCATAATCTGATTTTAATAGGGACCACTGATCTGATCTACCTCGATCAGTAATGCCTGACATTTGAATTCCCTGTCAGACGAATGTACATACAGAGCTCTGACAAATTAATCTGAGTGCTAACCTTGGTCTCTCTCCCAGGTGACAGTGGGGCTGGGTGTTGGTCTGTCTCTGGAAGACACCAGTTCCGTCCCAGCTTCCCTGCCTCCAGGTAAATACCCCAGCCCACCATGCATCTGTGACCACCAGCCTTTCATTTGTGACCTCGTGATCTAGAGCCTTTGCCTTAACCCTATCAGGTGTTCTTGTGGCTCAGCCTCAGCTTTACCACCCTGGTTGCTGTAGGTCCCAGGCCCCTGAGTAGGACACAGCTCCCTGAGTGGGACACAGCTCCCAGTGTTCCTCTTTCTTAGTCCCCAGGCATTCTGGCGGAAGAGTTGGTGGGTGTTGTGTAGGGAAAATGTGCAGTCACCTCAGGCCACCCTTTGAGGGCTCAAAACCTTTTGTTCTTCCCCATGTGCGTGCTTCCCCACAGATTCCAGACCCTCCCATAAGACCCAGGCCAGACTCACCCATCTCTACATGTCGCATCCAGCACAACAGGGGCAGTGAGAGTGCGAGAAGGGGTGGCTTTGGGTTAAGTTTTTAAGAAAGAAACAAACAGAGACTTAATACAGTTTAAATCTCAGAAGGCCAGGGGTCTTACAGTTCTGAAAGACTGGAGCCCAGATTTGAGCCGACTGGAGGTTTTTATTGATAAGTATACCAGGGAGTAGCAGTGTTTTTGGCACGTCTGTGAGATTCACGTATCACGTTATAGAAACAACCCAAACCAATCATGTTGATCTTCAAACAGCCGAAGCAGAAAGTCCTTGAGGTGAGGTATGCAACTCTTTTAAGGGACATATGTCACATGTTGAAATTGTTTCAGAGCTGAGCAGAGAGAGTTTAATCTTATCACTCTCAAGACTTTTCTCCCAATTAGGTGAGAGGGAAAAGTCAAAGCCAGCAGTGGCTTTTCCCAGGCAGGGGGAAGTGGGGGCAACGCCCCTTCCCAGATCTTTTTAAGGCAGCTCATCAGGGGTCTCCATGGGGTTCCTCCTGGCTTAAGTTGCCCCCCGGCCCCCATGGGGAATCTTACTCGTCATTGGCTGCAAAACCTCTTTTGGAGACTAGATGGAGAGACATGAGGTGTACAACATTGAGATTAATAACATCCCAAAAAGGCACAATCTCACAGACTTTTCTTTCCACAAGGAAAGACATGGGGGGACAGTCTGCTAGGCTGCTGTGTGACAACATCTACACATTTTGGAAGTCCCCTTGGGGCCCCTATAATCTGAGTGCTGTTTTCTGCCCTCAGCCCCTATGTCACCACGGTGGGAGGCACATCTTTCCAGAATCCTTTTCGAGTCACAAGTGAGGTTGTTGACTATATCAGTGGTGGTGGCTTCAGCAATGTGTTCCCACGCCCTTCATACCAGGTACGTGTAGTGTAGGTTTGTGTGGATAGATGGAGGTAAAGAAGGGTGGGAATCCTCAGTTCAGGAGACAATACTTACTCAACAATGCCTTTCAGGAGGAAGCTGTAACCCAGTTCCTGAGATCCAGCCCCCACTTGCCACCATCCAGTTACTTCAATGCCAGTGGCCGTGCCTACCCAGATGTAGCTGCGCTCTCTGATGGCTACTGGGTGGTCAGCAACCGCGTGCCCATTCCATGGGTGTCTGGCACCTCGGTGAGAATCAGCCTGGCTCCAAACCTTTAGGAACTACCTTCAGCCTCTACCCCTAAGACCTTGCACCCAGAAGCCCTGACTCCTCAGGGACCTCTGATCCTTTCAAATATCCTTCCCCAAAAGTGCAGTCATTCTGAACCCCTAACTTCTACTTGCACCTTGCAGGCCTCTACTCCAGTGTTTGGAGGGCTTGTGTCCCTGATAAATGAACACAGAATCCTCAGTGGCCGCCCCCCTCTTGGCTTTCTCAACCCAAGGCTCTACCAGCAGCATGGGGCAGGACTCTTTGATGTGAGTGTGGAAGGGATGGGTGTGGACATTTTCATAAGAGCATAGGATGTGAATACTGGGTAAGGGGGTGTAGTCTGTTAGTACTGGTACGAGCAGGCCCAGATCTGATGCTCACCCTCTCCCTAGGTCATCCGTGGCTGCCATGAGTCCTGTCTGAATGAAGAGGTGCAGGGTCAGGGTTTCTGTTCTGGCCCTGGCTGGGATCCTGTGACAGGCTGGGGAACACCCAACTTCCCAGCTCTGCTGAAGACATTAATCAACCCCTGACCCTTTCCTGTCGGGAGAGTGGGCCTGTCTCCTGCCCCACAGCTTGTGGCTTGTTTCCTTATTCTGCACTATTGGAAATCCTGCTGAACCCTCACCTGTTGACTGCTGAGAGCTTATCCCCCTAACCTTTAAGTGCTATGAGCATGACTTGACTCCCAACCCTAACCCTGTTCCATCATACTCAGGTCTCCCTACTCCTGCCTCAGGTTTCTCAATAGATGCTATAACCAGTGCTGTTTGAGTGCATCCCTCAACACCCACCCACCCCGCCATTTCTTCTTTCTCTACAACCAGGCTTTTCCAAAGTGTTGTCTGCACTGTCTGTGTACACATGAATTTTACTTCGTGTTCACTCCTCAATTCATTGCAATGAGACTTCTGCTCTCACTTTTGTACTTTACTCCCCTGATAGTGAAAAACAATGGCCTCCCTGCTGCTTCCTCCAGTGCACACTTCCCAATCTTTGCTTTATGGCCTTCTTTCATAGTTGCCCACTCCCTCTCCTTCCTTAACTTCCAGGGTTTAACTTCTTTTCTGACCATCCCCTTCCTCCTCTTTTTCTGCTTCCTCATTGAATGTTGGTGTACTTCATTTCTCCATCCTCAGTCTTTTGCTCTTCTCACTCTACCTATTGCCCCTGGAACAAATCAGTCATGATTGGCATCCACAGCCATCATCATCTCACTACATCAGACTTTCTATCCAACAGTGATTGATACTTCAAATGCAAGATATGTGATACTTGACACTTATCTCTCTCCCAATCTCAATCTGTTCTCTTCTTTTTGGTAAATGATACTATGCTTCTTCCAACCAAGCCATTGAACTGGGTGTCATTCTAGACTCCTATTTCCTTCATCGCCCACCACCACCACCTTCAATTAGCAAGTCCTACTGACTTACCTCTTAAATACATCTTTATGCACATTTCTGCCAGTTAATATTTCTTACGTACACCTAGAATTCATCTACTTATCTCCATCTCCACTGCTACATTAGCTTAGAGCCGTATTCTTTCTCCTCTGAATTTTAAGGCCCTTGCAAAAAAATTACCTTATTTCCTGTCCTTCCCTAAACCATCTTCTGGAATAAAATGAAAATCTCATCAGGTCATTTATTTAAGACCCTTCAAAGATTACTCGGTAAAATTCAGGCTTTTTATCATGACTCACAAACCTTATTCCTTCCTTGCTATTTGTTCCTAACAAATTGTTTATCCTCCCCTGCTTTCCTCCCATATACATTCTTTCACTTGTGCTCAAGATATTCTGTGCCCTTAACGCTACCCCTAACCTCTCTTTGCTTGGTTCATTTCCAGGATTCTTTCCAGACTCAGGTCAGAATCCATTAGATTCCCTTGTGAACCTTTTGGCTCCCTACTAGTTGATTTTGGTATAGCACAAAAATCCTAGATTTTTGAAACCAAACCTGTTTGATTCTTGTTTCTGAAATAGACTAGGGGAAAGCCTTAGGCCAGTAAGTTGATCTCCCTGAGCCGTTTCCTCACTTGTTAAGTGGGGATATCGATACCTGCCTCTCATAATTATCAGTGAATAATTAAATGGAATAATGGTGATAGAGTGCCTGACACACAGAAGTAGGCAGCAGGTGTTCGTTCCCTTAATCCCTTGCACTGCACACTTTGTCTACCTCTAGTATTGTAACTCCTACATAGTACTGAAATTGCCAGTTGACCTGTTTGCCTCCCTTTCCAAGACAGTTGGTGCCTAGAGGACTAGAGTCTTGTTTTACTTAACTTTGCATTCGCAGGCCCAAGCTCAGGATTGGCAAATAGGAATTAAATAAATGTTTGCTACATTGAAAACCTCACTCTTTCCCTCGCTGTGATTTTGTATATTTTTTTTACTCAGGCTGAAACACCTCTCTCCGCATCTACAGCAGCACTGGGCGCGCTCCTGCAGACTGCACTTCTCCGGGCAGCTGGCGGGGAGCGGGGCGCTTTCCACCTCCACTACGAACCTTTAAAAGGCTGAATAAGGGAACTAGAAAGCATGCAGGCTGGCAGATGGTCGAACCCTATTGGACCAATGAGCCAAAAAAAAGGTTTTTAGGTGGCAGGCTGAAAGAGGGTCCCAGATCCGCAAAAGAGTCCTCGACATTCCAGGGTTCCCAGCCCTGCAGAACCACCGACGAGTACGGAGCGGTGGGAGGTGGAACGTCCGCGGCCAGCGCGGTTCTCCAAGGTTTGGTCTCCGCCCCTCGCTCTGTGTCATCTAGCGGGCAAACAGGCAAACAGGAGAGAAGCCTAGGGGAGAGAGCGGTCATGGCGTGGGAGGGGCAAGCGGGAGGAGTGACGTCACTCGGGTGTGTGCGTAACGTGAGCGGAAGCGGAAGCGGTTCTGTTCGCCGCCTTTCCCACCGGCTAGATGAGCTGCAGCGGCTCCGGCGCGGACCCCGAGGCGGCGCCAGCCTCCGCCGCCTCGGCCCCGGGCCCTGCACCCGCGGTCTCGGCCCCCGCCGTGCTGCCCGCCGGCACCGCTGCGGAGAATAAGGCCAGCCCCGCGGGGACAGCAGGAGGGCCTGGGGCTGGAGCCGCGGCAGGGAGCACGGGACCCGTGGCAGCGCGGGCCGGGGAGCCGGCCGACCGGCGCGGGGCGGGTGAGGGCCGGGACGGGTGAGGGTGAGGGCAACGTGTTTCGCTGGGCTCATCGGCGGGGGAGGGCAGAGGATATACGGCAGACCTAGCTGAGGCCCTGCGCCTTCCACCTCCGTGTCTCAGTTTGCTGGTTCTCCTCCAGCTGCGGTATCGGCAGGCGGCGCGGCGCCCCCGGAGGGGGCCATGTCTAACGGGGTTTATGTGTTGCCGAGTGCGGCCAACGGAGACGTGAAGCCGGTGGTGTCCAGCACGCCTCTGGTGGACTTCCTGATGCAGCTGGAGGATTACACGCCTACGGTGGGCTTCCTGCCAGAACAAGGCTATTGGCCCGCTGTCATGCCAATTTTACTCCACACCACCTGGATTTCCAGTGTCGTCTTCTTGTATTTCCCTCCCATACTTGCTCTTGTGACTTATCCCCTCTGCCCACCCAAACTGTAAGCTTCCTGATAGTGTCAGGCCTGTCCTCCATTTCCCTCACCTTCTCACTCGCAGCCTGGCTGACACTAATAGCTGTCTAATTGATTTCTCAGATTCCAGATGCAGTGACTGGTTACTACCTGAACCGCGCTGGCTTTGAGGCCTCGGACCCTCGCATGTGAGTAAATTCTGGGCAGGCTAGAGAGTTGGGTGCTTGTGTGGATTTGTTGTCCATCTCCTTATGTTTGTTTTTTTTTCTCTCTAGAATTCGGCTCATCTCCTTAGCTGCCCAAAAATTCATCTCAGATATTGCCAATGATGCACTACAGCACTGCAAAATGAAGGGCACAGCCTCGGGCAGCTCCCGAAGCAAGAGCAAGGTGTGAGGGGAGGCTCATTGAATCAGTAATTACCTCCCAGCAGTGGAGGCTTAATTTATCCTGAAACTCCTTTGGGGAAACAACCCTAGGGGAGGTGAAAGACCTATTCAGGGTCACCCACCTGGGATTGAAATCTGGGACTCCTGTGTTTAGCTGGTGCTCTTCCCTCTTCCCTCAGGACCGCAAGTACACTCTAACCATGGAGGACTTGACCCCTGCCCTCAGCGAGTATGGCATCAATGTGAAGAAACCACACTACTTCACCTGAGCCATCCAATCTAAATGTACTTGTCTGTCCTCTTGTCCCCACACCAGCCTGTTTTCATAATAAACTTTATTGTGACAGGCAGGGCTGATCCCTCCCATGCTGGGAGACACCATGTGGCAAGTGACAAAGCTGAGCCCAGCCCCTTTTGGGGCCACAGCGGTAGGGATGGGCACAGGGGACGGGCCCCATGGCTGGGGTAGTACCATGACTGGAGGCAGGGGAGGCAACCAGAGGCCCACAGCTTTGGGGAAACATACTCCCCTAACAGTGTCCCCACACCTCTGGAGTTTAGGCAAGGACTTTCCAGTCCTACTTGTCCTGCATCTTCTCCAGGATAGGCACAATCATGTCAAACTTGGGCCGCTTAGCAGGGTCTTCATTCATGCAGATCTTCATGAGCTTACACACATGGGGTGAAATGCCTGGTGGGATGGTTGGCCGAAGGCCTTCCAGTGCCACCTGTAAATGCAGGGAAAAACAAGGTGGGTCTCAGCACTTGAATCTCATGTAGAGAGATCTCTAGCCTTCAGGACAGGATTACTATATATTTGAAGAAATGTGGGAATAGTCCAGCCCCACTACAATTATTGTCACTACCACCACCATCCCCTACCACAAATATATACAGTTGTGCTTTCACCTTCATTCCAATCTCCATGTTGGAGAGGTCAGCAAAGGGTACTTCCCGTGTCACCAGTTCCCATAGAAGCACTGCAAAACTCCACATGTCTGCTGAGCGTCTGTTTGTATCTTCAGGCTTCTTCTGCAAAGCTGGAGGGACAGGATTTATCTGTTCCAGCTGCTTGTTCTGTCCTATCTCTGTCCCCTTCATTATTACTGAGCTGGCCCTTCTCTACCTCCAACATGATGCCCTCACTCACCTTCAGGGGCTACCCAGGCAGGTGCATACATGCGCCCAGGGCATTGGAAAGAGAACTTGACATCAGCCATGCTGATTCGGGCAGTCATGTCCTCATCAATCTGAGAAGACAGATATGTGGAAGGAGGTAAGTCCTATTTTAGATAGGGAAAGGTCTTCTGGGGGCCTCGGCTAGGAGTGAAGTTGTGACCTCACCATTACACTACGGCTATTGAGTGCATGTCGTGGGATGAGGGGCTCTAGGGTGTGTAGGAAGGCCATGCCCCTTGCCATGTCCAATGCAAACTTCACAGCCTGGCTCTGGTCCACGACAAAATCTAGGAAAGGAGGCAAGAGTCAAATAGTTTGAAGAGGCCCACATACCCTTCCCCACTCAGTGCGCAACAGCATCCGCTACTCACTGGTGCCTTCATGTAGTACATTGTACAGGGATCCATATGGCATCCAGTGTGTGATGAGGGTGGGGTGAGGAGCAGGTGGAGCCTGACAGAAACCTAGCACGGGGAGCACGTTGGGATGCGAGAAAATCCTGGGAGAGAAAAACAGTGTCCCTGGCTGAGACCCAGTGTCAAACATCTCTTGGGTGCTAGTCAGGTTTCCTTGGAAGTGGTAGCTTCCAGTTTAGGCCTTGCCCCACCTGAGCCGGGGACACTCCTCGTTGAAGTCCCTGCTCTTCCTTGTACTCCAGTCTCGAACCTTCAGCACCTTCATGACGATGTCATTGCCCTGCCAGCGGCCCTTCCACAGCTAAGGGACAGGTAAGGGTTAGGAGGCTTTAACTAAGGTCACCACTTTCATGCCCACTAACTGGATAAGAAACTTAAAAAGGTACAGATAGGTAATTTGGGGGATTTGGGGAAGGAGGGGCACGAATGGCAGGGGTCACCTCTCCAGAGTGATTCTCGTTTAGCTTTGCCAGGAAGTTGAGCTGTTTGAAGTCAATGCCAGAGTGTTTGTTCAGAGTCCCATTTCCTGAAAGTGTGGGCAGGTCAGGTACCCAGCTTCTCCCAAACTCAGCCCCAGGAGCCCAGGATTATTCCATTACCACCCCTCCCCTCACAACTGACTCACTGGGCCGAGTGCGGGTGGTCCCCTTCCAGAACGTGTCCTTGTATGGTATACGGTTGAGATTCTGGCCCATCTTCTCTGCCCGCTCTGGGAAAGAAAGACAAATAGTCTTGGCCTCAGCTGTGATATGGAAGAGAGGTGGGGACAAGACAAGAAGACAAGCTGGGGGGTGGGGGACGGACCTCGGAGCAGTTCTCTCAGGGGTGCCTTCGCTTTGTCCACAGGCATCTCTCCATATTTGTTGCAGATGCTGACAAGGGCCCCGTTAGCCACCAAGTCCTGAAATAAAAAGGTGGTTGTGATGAGGGCCCCTGCTACCTCGCTGGCAGTCACAACCAACCATGAACGTAAATGCAGTACACACCCTGCGTCATACACGTGGCAGTGCTCACAGAATGAGCTGAGGATTCCAGAGTCTCCCACTGAGGTTCAGATTTTGCTTCCCACCCATCCCAGGGCTCAGGGCCTGAGTACTCACCTCTGCCACCTGATCTTGACCCCAGAAACAGGCATAGTGCAGGGGCACATTTCCATGCTCATTCACTGCATTGATGTCTGCTTTGTACTGCAGCAGCTGGTCCCCGGGGCCAGACAGACAAAAGAGGCAGAAGGCACAGTCAGTCCCAAATGAGATGGGTGCTGAGGCATGCGAGGAGGCAGAAGAAACCCATGTTTTCTACAGTATGTTAACAGTGCCTGTGACTGACTTCCAGGCAGGTATGTGATAGGATGTAGGGGACTGAGGGAGGGGATCATACATACCTTCTGTACAATATCACGGTGTCCATGACTGGCTGCCAGGTGCAGGGGGGTATCATCCCCTCGGTTCATCACATTGATTCGTGCCCCCCGCATGATCAGCATCTCAACCACTGCAGAGCGGCCTTCTCGGCAGGCCCAGTGCAAGGGAGAGAAGCCATGATCGTCCCTTTGAAGAAAGGGGCAATGATCATTGATCTGGAGGTGGGATGGGGGCAAAGACTTTGGTATGTGAAAAACTGAGTTCCTCTGCATACTCGCCCCGGGAAACCTTACCTCTCCAGGACTTTAATTCTCATTCATGCTAGCAACTCCCAAAGCTGACCAACTCAGACCTTCCCCTGAGCTTCAAACCCAACCGACTACCACCTGCAATCCCTGCAAGTCCATATGAGTCATTGTCTTGACCACCATCTCCCACCAGCCTTTCTTCCCTGGCACGCCCTATCTCATTAAATGGTAGCATTCTTTATCTGCTACCCCTCTCTACCCCTTTTGCAACATCTGTTGGTCCTTTGTTTTCCACTGCATCTTGTACATCCCCCTACTATATTACTTACTACACTGGATTGTACAACTCTGTTTTAATGGGTTATCTTGTCTATTAGATGCTAAGATTCAGAAAATGGATTGACAGCAGGTGTTCAGTGCAAGTTGTGTTTGTGGCAGGGTAGGGGGTAGTCTTGGAGAAGGAAGGCCACAACTCATGGGAGAGGTAGCAAGCTTACTGATTAGCTCTGGTACTGAAATTAAGATCTAAAAATGGAATGGAATTAAAATGATGTTTTGGGAGGGTTTATAATGAAAAGGAGACATGCTTTTGTTAAGTCATTACTGTTGAGGCAGTTATCAAACTACCACATAAAACAGGATTCCTCTACTCAAGCAATCTTGGACACAAAAAACAAGAAAGTAATGGGTTCTTTAGAAAGAAAACTACCTGACTTTTTTCTTTTTCCATGGACATGCATTTTGTAAAGTAAAAGAAGTGTACAAAAAACCCCAAAACAACTGGGTGGGAGCCGGGCCTGCCGGACAGCCTGGGGCCATAAAAGGAAATTCCCTCCAGTCCCTGGATGCAGATCCAAGAGGCGGAGCAAGGGGCGGTCCTCAGTCTGGGCAGGCTGCCTCCGGATGCCTTAGTGCTGTGGTCACTTCCCGTGTGGGGGCTCTAGACCAGGCCTGGAGCTGATCAGGGTTCTGGCCACCACAGGCCACCCAGATGCCCCCACAGTTGATGGGGGGTTGAGGGGGGGCGTGGCCTTTAACGTAATGATTTCCCTCCATAGCTGCTAGTCATCTGTTCACACAAAGATAGCCAAAAGCTTTCCTGGGAGGTGGGTATCCTCGCCCTCCCCAAAGCAATTACCACCCCCTGCTTATCTGTCAGTTTTGTCTACTAGCTCTTTAATGTGTGCCCTGGTTTATCAGCCTGTTGCAGTCTATGGCACCAGAGTAAGCCAGCGCCTGAGGGCAAAAGTATGGGCATAAGGATTCTGCCCGCTGTCAGGCTGCTTGTCATCTCAGGGCCTAGACTTTAATCTCAAAGAGACCTGCAGGGAATTCACCTGTACCTCATATCCAGCACAGAGCCTGTTTGGGCCCCTAAAGCCTATCCCCTCAAAACACCAAAGCCTTCCCCAGTTTCATTAATGCCACTCACTCCTTCACTTTTGGGCAACAAAGAGTCTTCCTAAACGCCAGGCCCAGTGGACAACTTAAGTCTTTATAACCCCACCAGCAAAAACTAGTAATAGTGCTCACTGTCATTATCAAAGCACTCTCTGAAGAATTATATGAATAATGGAACAAGTGACTGAATTATGGAGAAGTAATGTAGAGCGTAATGGGAACCAATGAAGCCTGGATAAAGGTTACAGGTGATCCTTACCTCTCAAACCCAAAAACTAAACTCTGCCAACCTTAAAAAATAAAATTTAAAGAAATTAAAATCCACCAGCCTGAGTCAACATCACTTTATTTCCTCATCTCCCACTCAATCTGTCACAAGGCTATATACCACCTTGAGGGCAGGCATTAAGTCTGATTTCCAGCTTCTAGCACCTAGCACAGATGTTTAGTATAGTTCCTTAAATGAAGGAACCCAGTGTAATCTGGATTCTTCACCTATTTTCCTGTGAAACAACCCTCACAGAGATCATCAAGTATATCATTAATTGTAAATTAAATAGTTACTTTAAAGTGCTTAAGTTCTTTGACCTTGCAGCAGCCTAAACTACGGTTGACCACACCCGTTCATTGAAACATTCACTTCTCTAAGCTTTACTAAAATATTTTCCTATTTCTTCTTCAACTTCCAGTTGCTCCTTTTAGGTCTGGCAGGCTTCTCATCCCCTCTCCTCCCACCCATGTCTTCAGGTATCATCTGTATGCTAATATCTCCCAATCTGTGTCTCCAAGTCAGATCTCTCTCCTGAAATCCAAATCTGCATAACCAACAACCTACTCAATTCCATTTCATTGTATTGTCACTTTAACATGTCTAGAGTGGAACTCATCATCCTTCGGTCTTGTCCATCTTAGTAAAAGGAACCACCATCTACCCAAGTGCCCACCCAAGCCATAACCCTGGTCATCATCTTTGACGTTCTGCAGTTCCCACACCAAGTCTCACCAATGCTTTATCCTAAAGATTTTCAGGAATCTGATCTTTCTTTTTCACCTGCCCACATTCTAGTCCAAGCCATCACCACTTCTGGGATGGACTAGGCAATTGCCTCTCTTCACATTGCCACCTACTCTTCACAAAGCATCCAACATGACACTTAACAAATGGACAATCTCATCATGACATGGCTTTAAACATCTGTTCTTAGAAAAAAGATATTATAGACTAAATATCCTTGCATGATCTGGCTGACCGTTACAGACTTTTCCTGTCTCCTGTCATTCTCCACTTGTATCCAATGCTTCAGCCCACGAAAGTGCACAGAGCTCTTCTATCCTCCAGCCATATGGAACTCTGGACAATGTCTGGGCACTCTCCAGTCTATGTTTTGTCTCCTAACCCATACAGTTCACTGAGGGTGGAAAGCTCTCTGCAGCCTCTGCCTATAAAACTCTTATTTAGCAGTCAAGATACAGGTCCAACACAGCTTCCTCTGGAGATTCTCTGCCCGCTCCACAGGCTGTGCTTGGCACTCATTACACTGGCTAAGAAAGTCATCAGCCCCTACCAGACATGAACACCCCACATCACGCAGAGGAGCATGTCTTTGCCCTTCCTCTCACCCACCAGCCACCTCAGCTCACCCCTGGTTGAGGTCGTTCTCCGTGTTGTCCAGCCACAGGCGAACCGCAACCGCGTTGCCCTCCCGGCACTGAGTGAAAATGTCGTCCATAGCAGCGTCCCGGCGCTGAGTCCCCAAGATTAGGGAAGCCTGGGGACTGTGAAGGGATCCAGGGTACGGGGGTGAGCCCCAAGCTTTGTTCACCGCAGCAGAGAAGAGTCTGTTGGGGATGGATGTCTGGGTGCTGCGTCCCCAACTAGTGGAAGTCTGGGAAGGAGTTCGGGACAGCAGGATGATCCCCAACTGTGTACCCTGTGCGCGAGGGAAAGGCAGGTCGGGGCGAAGTAGGGGGCGATTAATAGGTAGCAGTATTCCCTGAAGGGATGTATGAGAGCAAGTACAGGGACCCAACCCGCTAACGGAGCTGGGGGAGGGGGAAAGCTCAGGCGCCCCATACCCTGGGCGAGGAAATTAGGGGTCCTTCCCTGAAGTGGCCCTCGTTCCTGACTCGGAACTTAGGCGGAGTGAGGGGTGACGGGCTAGCAGGACTCGCGCGTTGGGGAGGGGGCACGGGTCTTCCCGCACTCACCGGGACTCGAGCTAGAGGAGCCTTCTCCGGGGAACTCCGGTCTGGCCGCGCCCGCCGCCCGACCCCGCCCCTGGCCGTCTCCGGCCAACGCGGGCCTCCCTCCCTCCCTCCTCCTTGCCCTTCTAGCCCACCAGCGTGTAAACTCAATGGTTTTCTGCGCCGCGCCTGCCGCTCTAGCCACTCTGGCTGTCACTCTTGTTTCCGGCTGTGTTCCGGCGGCTCTGCGTGCTGTGATTCCTGGAGACGCGCTTTGCACGTGGAGAGGCGCGGGGACCTCGCCACCTCGCTCGGCTCTCCACGCTCATGTTCGAAGAGCCGGAGTGGGCCGAGGAGGCCCCATTAGCTGCGGGCCTCGGGCCTGTAGCCTCACGGCCTCGGCCCGCGGCAGCCTCGCAAACCAAGGTAAGTGGCCACTGGGAGATGTTTCAGGCCGTGAATCGGTTCCTAGTGGATCCTAGCGCAGGGCACGCCGCGCGCACATGTGGGTGTGGGTGTTTTGAGGGAGGGGTACTTGCGGCCGACTGATGATTCCAGAACTTCCAAAACAAAAGGACGTTGGAACTGGGAGTTGGTGAGTAGAAGTTAATGAGGCGAAGTGGGTTTCTTGGACAATAAAAGCACGTACAGAGGTCCTGGATCAAGAGAGCAGGTCCTGTTAGGGTCACACACACAAAAATAATCCGTGTGGTTGGAGCACAGAGAATGAGAAAGGATGTCATTGAAGTTGGAGAGGTAAATTAGTGGGTTTGCATATTTTAAGGATAGACAGAAGCCGATGAAGTGGTTTTAGCCGATGAAGGGGTGGGATTCCTTCAGAATTGCATTTTGAAAGGATCGTTGATTGCAGTGTGGAGATTGAGTTTGAGAGAGCAAGAGCAAATGACAATGACGGGTTGTCAGTACTACCATTCAAAAGGTGGTTGGAGAGGGTACTAAGAACCAGCCAGGTCTGGGACCACCCAAGAGGACTTCAACCCAGTAGACCTTCTCTTCAAGCCTTTGCTGATGTGAGGGTTGCTGTACTTCCTCAGACTCTTATCTTTCAGTCAGCCTCTAACCTGGAATCTGTATGCTTCATGCTTCCTCTTCATCCCTTCAACTCATTGCTGTAGTCCAGGCTGCTGGCTTCTCTGTCCTCAGCTTGTCCCCTTCAGTTTGTTCTCCACAATGCAGCTAGAGTCACCTTAAATACATGCGTGTGATCCTGTCACTCTTGTTTCCAGAAAGCTTCCTGTCTTTTATCAGCTGGAGGCAAAAGCCTGAGATGGAGGTTTGGAACTTGGAGGTTGGGATGGAAGTTGTTGACGTTGGTCCTGTTCCTTGTGGCCTTACCACATTCCTCTGGGAAGCCCCATTCCCTCCTCTGCACATTAAAGAGAGTGGGATGGGTGGTTTTTCTGCTCTCCAGCCTCCCAAAGGCTGGGAGGGTGACTTGAAACTTCTTCAGGGTCCGGCAGGCTTCATGACAAGCTAATTAAGTTAACTGGGAACAATCCAGATACTTCTTCCAGTGTCTGTATCATGTCCACATCTCTCCCTTCTTATTCTTCAGGCTCCATCCATTCTCCTCACCCCTGCTCTCATCCCTTATTTTCTCCCAGGGCTCCAAGCGCTGCCAGCTCTTGGCCACATTACGGGCCCTGGAAGCAGCATCTCTTCCTCAGCCACCCCCCAGCCTGCCTGGCAGTGACTCTGAGGAGGAGGTGGTGGGAAAGAAGAAGAAACGCCCCAAAAAGGCCTCATTTGCCAGTGCTTCTACTGAAGTAGAAGAGAAAAGGAAGAAGCGTCAAAAACAGGGCCCGCCTGGCGGTAACTCTGAAGAAAAGGAAGTAGAAAAGACGAAGTGCCGCAGAGGGGCTTTTCTTGTCAGTGACTCTGCTGCAGAAGTGAAAAGAAAGAGGAAATGCCAGAACCAGGCCCCTTTGAACCCTGCCCAGCACCTGGACAGTGTTGACCAAAAAGGTACTAGTGGATGTGTGGATGTGTGTGGGACAGGGAGGGGGATCAGCTGATCCTACGTACGACAGAGGTTACCTGCCACCATTAGGTTTGGGGTTCGGCAATAAGAAGTACTTTCATCTAGGCCACAGTCTCTGTCTTGCCAAGCCTCTGAATTCAATAGATCTTGCCCCAAATATGCCTTCCCATCTCTCTCTGCAGATCCCCAAACTTGGAAGATTCGTGGTACAGATGACCCACTCAAGCCAAGCCCTGGGGCCACTTCCTCCCAACCCCCCCATACCTTGAGTCGCAAGCAGTGGAGGAATAGGCAGAAGAACAAACGTAGACACAAGAACAAGTTTCGGCCACCTCAGCAGCCAGACCAGGCTCCAGCCACAACCCCCACAGAGGAGACAGAGTTGCCTCCTGCCCCCAGTCCAGACAGCCATGAGGCTCGGGCAGGGGCTCTGAGAGCCCGCATGGCACAGCGGCTGGATGGTGCTCGATTTCGCTACCTCAATGAACAACTGTATTCAGGGACTAGCAGTGCTGCACAGCGCCTCTTCCAGGAAGACCCTGAAGCCTTTCTCCTTTACCACCGAGGCTTCCAGAGCCAAGTCAAGAAGTGGCCACTGCAGCCTGTGGACCGCATCGCCAGGGATCTTCGCCAGCGGTGAATGGGAGTTGGGTACTGAAAAGTGATGTTGGTCAGTCATCAGCTCAGACTAGACCAGTGAGTGATTTCCCCCCCCCCCCCCCCCCCCCACTCCCAGGCCTGCATCTCTGGTGGTAGCTGACTTTGGCTGTGGAGACTGCCGCCTGGCTTCAAGTATCCGGAACCCTGTGCACTGCTTTGACTTGGCCTCTCTGGACCCCAGGGTCACTGTGTGTGACATGGCTCAGGTAAACCCCTTTATCTTTCTGTGTATCTGGCCTGTGCTCTGGGCCCAACCTCCATGTGCTAATCTCTAACACCCCACCCCCCCAGCCCCTGTCCTGGTGTCCAGCCCTAGCTCTCAGTGCTGGCTTTCTCCTCCCCATATTGTGTGCCTCATACAACACTCCCACTCCCACAGGTGCCCCTGGAGGACGAGTCTGTGGATGTGGCTGTGTTCTGCCTTTCACTAATGGGAACCAACATCAGGGACTTCCTGGAGGAGGCAAATCGAGTGCTGAAGCCAGAGTAAGAGCCCCTAAGACATAGGTGCATGTATATATATACACGTGCATGTGTCTGTGTGCTTACACAGAACTTTCCATCCTTCTCAGGGGTCTCCTGAAAGTGGCCGAGGTCAGCAGCCGCTTTGAAGATGTTCGGACCTTTCTGGGAGCTGTGACCAAACTGGGCTTCAAAGTCGTCTTCAAGGTGAGGGCCCCAAGAAATCTGTCCCTATTTTTGTCTCATGTGTGGCCCTTTTCAGGACAATGGTGTTTAGGAGGGAGGCCGTAGGCTCAAAGACATTTGCTTCTTTATTTTTTATTTTTAACTGGGGAAGGGAAATAGGACTTTATTGGAGAACAGTGTGTACTTCTGGGACTTTTCCAAGTCAAGTTGTTGTCCTTTCAATCTTAGTTGTGGAGGGTGCAGCTCAGCTCCAGCTCCAGTTGCCATTGTTAGTTGCAGGGGGCGCAGCCCACCTGCCCTTGCAGGAGTTGAACCGGCAACCTTGTGGTTGAGAGGACTGAGCCATCTGGCCACCCGGGAGCTGAGCGGCAGCTCATTGACTTCATTCTAGTTACAGAGGGCACAGCTCACTGGCCCATGTGGGAATTGAACCGGCAGCCCCATTGCCCAGAGCTCGCTCTCTAACCAACTAAACCACCCGTCCGCCCCAAAGACATTTGCTTCTTGAAGACACAGCTTATGAGAGAGCCCTGGGAAGCTTTCTGAGCAGGGGCAGGACATGGATGTAGGTATTTGGAGCTCACTGGGTCTTTTCTGCCCTTAGGACCTGACCAACAGCCACTTCTTCTTGTTTGATTTTGAAAAGACTGGGCCACCTCGGGTAGGGCCCAAGGCTCAACTCTCAGGCCTGAAGCTTCAGCCATGTCTCTATAAGCGCAGGTGACCTCTGGACCACCCCCCTTGAAAGGGGAGGCAAGTCTCGAACTCCAGGCTCAGAACTCTGAAGACTGTATCCAGCCAGGCTGAGACCCAGGACCTAATACCACTCTTCCTTCATCCAGGAACAAAGTGTGATGAAACCGCTGGCTCAGCCCTGCTCTAATGAAGGCTTCTTGGTTGCAAGAAGCATAAAATCACTCAGGCTAGCCAAAGAATAAGGAGTGTATTAGAACACAGAGATATTTGGGAATTATGGATCTCCTAGGAGTCATGGAAACTAGATGGTTGAGAATTCAAGGCATCTCTGGATTTGACTCCCCTTTCCATCTCTCAGGAGCCACATGAGCTTTTTGTTCTGGCATCTCCATACTTCTTTCTTCTGATCTCTGTCTGCAGACCAGCTCCCTCTGCTCACCCATAGATAATGTTCCTTCAGCTTTGGTCTTTTCAGGCTTTCAAGGCCTGACAGGCAGGTATTGCTTCTTGGCTCTGGGGCAACTGGTAGCCCACAAACATCCTGCCTCAATACATCAGTCTGGGCTTCTGGGAAGACTGTTTGATTGTTCCTGTACTTCTTTCCCCCCTAGCCTTATCTCCATCTTTGGAGCCACATGGTACAAACAACTCCCAGCATCTATTGTCTTCTCGGGCCCTGGTGTGTGTGTCTGGCTGAGAGCACAGATTTTGGAATCAGATAGACAAACCTAGGTTCAAATCCTGGCCTGCCACTTATTGTTGAGAGTCATTTAATCTCTGAATGTCACATTCCTCATTTGAAAAGTGGTAGAATTCCTTTCTCATGGGATTGTTGTGTGGGCCAACTGAGGAAATCTGCAGCCAGGGCAGGGTATTGAGGGGGTGCTCAATAAAGTGTAGTGTGGCTATTACGTGTTGTAAGCCTCGTTGTTCTCTAAAGACTTTCCATAGGCTGAGTTGGAGGTTGAGGGGTACAAAAATGGATTTGTTGTCTGAGGAAGACTCTGGAAGAGCTCAGTATAGGCCTTTCAATGGGCCTGTTTAACAGGATATTTAGAGATTCTTCACAGATTCTGAGCTGTCCTTGGAGGGGGGTAGTGAAGGAATTGGGTCTCTTCATACATAACAATCATTTAATGCCACATTGGGTGGGGGATTGAGCTGTTCATTGGTAGAAGGGTCTGTTGTTTCTGCCTGGCAGTGGGCCCAGATCAGCGTGTCATAGGAAAGCTGTAGGCAAAGAAGGCTAGTGTTGGGAGAAGAGGAACTGGATTGACAGATCTTTGGCCTCTGCTAAAATGAATCTGCCATGGGCTCAGGTATAAAGATACAAGCTCTACCTATTTCCAAGAATAAGAACTGAGCGTGGCCACTGGGACACAGGTTCCAGGACTCTGAGGGAGTTGAATGCCTCCAGAAGGGTATGGAGGTTTTGAGACAGGCTGTCGGCCAAAGGGCATGTGTGGAAGCTGTGAACCATTCAGCAGACACTGGACAGGGTCTTGGCATATGCTCTTCTCTCTGCTGAACACTCATCTGACTGGCAGAGTCTTCCTCATGCTTCTAAACAACCTAGTTGTTTCTTACTCCGTTACTCCCAAAGCAGAATGAATGTCTTCAGCTGTGCTGTCAGAGCATTACCTAAAGAGTGCAGCTTTGTGTAATTTGTGTGTTTAAATGCTGTGTTGTGGTTGCTTTGTGCATTAGACTGCAGTCCTCTCAAGTCACATTATCACATTGATCTTTGTATTCCCAGACTTTGTCACTCGAGTTCACATATGCAAGAGATAAGGAACAACAGGGTCCAGTTGAGTGGGATTGATGGGAGCAGGGATGTTGCAGGAATCCAGCTTTGGGGCACAAGAGGAGGGCACTGTGGACCAGTGACCTTGGAAGAAATAGGCAGATGGGAGAACTTCAGCAGGTAGACTGGTAGATGTTGAAGGCTGGTGACAGAAACAAATCTGAGGTAAGTCTCTGCTTTCTGGCTTGAGCAATTGGTGGGCAGGTGGTGCCATTCAAAATGTTGGGTTTTAAGTACCTTTAGATGGTCATTTGGAAGTGGGACACAGAAGTCTCAGGAGAGGTCTGTGCTAGGGATTTGGGAATCAGCAGCGTAGAGGTGGTAATGAAAGTTATGGGAATAGATAAGATATCCAGAGCAAGATAATGAGAGGGGAAAATGACTCCAAATAGAACTTTGAGGAGCATTTAGTGGATGGGGAAAGGAAAAGGAACCAGCAAAGGTGACAAGATGAGAAGGTTGGGCAAGAGATGGAGGAGTTAAACCAGAAGAGTGGATTTTTTAATATGGAAGGAATGGGGAGGTTGTCAGCTATCAAATGCTGTTGAGAGGTCTGTTAAGATGAGAGAGAAGTCAGATTGTGGTGGGATGAGGATTGCTGAGTAACGTTGAGGGCCTGTTTGAACTTATAGTGGTATGACTTTATAGTTACACCAATCAGCGCAGTGGTGTGGTTATCTCTGCCTACCCAGGAATCTAGGTGTGGCTGTGGGAAATGTGAGCACTGAGGGATCATCAAGAGTTGGAACCTTTCCATGTAATTGAAATGAAGGGAAAGCAAGCAAAGGAGTTTCAGACCATTCGCAACTGATAGCTATGCTGGACCATGGAATTTTGTAGAACAGGCGGGATAGTGAAGACAGGAGTAGGTTGTTACACTGGGACTAATTGAACAAGTGACTTGGGAGGCTGGGAGGCTGTGGTCACAAGTTGGAATGCTTGAATTACAAACATTGGAAGCAGAACAGTTCCAGGTGATGGCAAAGTCTAGTGTGTAGCTACAGGAGTGCGTGCCAGAGAGGCATGTAAGGGAGGTTGCCTGGAGATTGGTTAATGGACTGAGGGCTGGGGTGTGTGTGTGTGTGTGTGTGTGTGTGTGTGTGTGTACACACGCACATGCGCATGCTGGGGGGCTATTGTCTGCATTGGTTTTGAAGTTCTCCAGGATGATGGCAGAAGTTGATGTGGAGCAGGTGCCAACCTCTTGAGGGAGGGAGTGGATCCAGGAAATCTGCAGACGAAGGGAAGGAAAGGCTGATGGCATGAATTTCCAAAGTGCAGAGGGTTCACACAGCCTACCAGAGAGACTCCCATTTGGAGGGTGATGTGAGGCTGGTGAGTGGTGCTGGCTGACAGGCAGCCAAGATAAAATATCCTGACAGTCCTCTCCAGCTTGTCAGGATTCACCGAGGATTACTGGGGAGAGGACTATTGTGGCAGCTCCATGGGGCAGGAGCCTCCCGGAACAATGGGGAGGTAAGCCACAAAATTCCAGAATGTGTTGGAGTAGCAGGGCATCTCACTTTAGGACACATATCACCTTTTTAAGTTCCATGTCCATGTTCTTTCCCAAATGTTATTTATATTCATAAATCTTGACTAATTTTCCCTGTTTTCTTAGCATGCTCAGCAGGACATCTGGGGTCTGTCCTCCCTCTTGCTTTCCTCCGCTCCTTATAATTTGGATTCTCCCTTGGCCTATTCTGGTTCCAGCCACCTGAGCAGATACCTCTCTGGGTCGGACTCAGGCCCCAGGCTCCCTATAACTCAGTCCAGCCCCCACTAGTGGCTCCGTGCATCACTCTGGTTCTAAAGCAGCACTTTCCTGAGCCTGATCCGGCTCCTCCCTGCTCCACCATCAGCTTCAGGACAAGTTCTTGTTCAAGTCCATGCCTGGGCTTCAGTGTCTAATGTTGAGAGCCTAGACTGAAAAGAGAACAATATATATTTCCTGAAAGAGTACTAGCATGCCAGCTGTTTCAAGAACAATGAGACCAGTTTAAGGAACAATTTGAGAACAGATTGAAGGAGTGGCAAGAATAGTAAGAGGCAAATGCAAGTGAAAGGGAGCTGCCGGATTGTGAAAAGAAGTGGTTCTCAAACTTTAGAGTGCTGTAAAATTACCTGGAAGGTTTGTTGTAATGCAGATTGCTAAGCCCTCCCCCAGTTTCTGATTCAAAAGATCAGGATAGAGTTTGAGAAGCTCTTTTTGGTTGTTTTGATTTTTCTCAGTGAATCAGCCAGTAGACTTTGGGTTGAGAGTGAAAAATGGGAGAAAGGGGGTAGGAGAACAGGAATATTGTTGCTAAGAGAGGAAATGAATGAATTAAGGAAATATAGTATGATTGCTGGTAGTATTAATAGCACACTTAAGGTTCAAGGTCAGAGGATAGGATGGGAGGAGACCAGTGCAAGATTGCTTTGTAAAGAGCTTCTTACTGTGAGACAGAGTACTGTCAACCCACTCACTCCTTTGTGGGGGCTGGTTTCTGCCCTCTTACCTCAAGTCTAATTCAGGACTCCACTGGGACCATTCAGGAAGCTTGAGATATTTATTCCTACAGCCAAGGAATAATGAGCCTGGAGTCTAACTCCTGCCCTGGAAATGTAGAAGGCAAACAGAGGCTCACTGATTGTTTCTATGGTGGAGCCAGGTGAGTGCTGCTGCTTTTGCATTGGCCTGCATTCCCAGAATTTGCCATCGCAATAATGCATGAGTGTATCCTATGCGCCTTGTAGGAGAGAGGGAAGCATGGGGTGGTCCTGGATCCTGTCCAGTAGGATCATTTGAAGAATCAAGGAGACCTCAGCACAAAGAAGCTACAAGTGTGCCATGTGGGCTGAGGAGGAAGTTGCAGGAGACCCAGAATAAAGCTGCATGCACTAAGGTCAAGAGGACAGCAGGGATGCCCCCTTTAAATATCTGCCCGGCCCATAGGGCACAGAACCACCCAGTTAGGCAAGAACTGTTCCATCGCCTTACTTCTCTGCACTTGGGCCCAGAGCGATCAGCAGCTATTAGGGCTATTAGGTGGAGAGACACTGAGAAGGGAAGAGAGTATATAGATCATTCCTCCCCCAGTGCAGGCTCCTTGGCTTAAGTAGAGCAGAGCTCTGCGGAGGGGAAAATAGTTAAAGCTACAACAGGTAGAGGCTATTTATTGTTACATAGGATTGGACATTTGAATTACTTGAGATTGTTTTTGTATCTTAAACTGATTGTAAAACTGTTACTAAGAATGAGCTGGAAAATCACAGGCTTGCTGCAGCTTTTCTCCACAGCAGGGGAAGAGTACCCCCAAATGAAAAAAGTTTGGAGGAGTGGTGAGAGACAAGAATAAAGTTGAATTTGGATAGCAATCTGTGCTTCATGCTTCTTAGCATCCCCTTTAGAGGTTTATTGCTTTTGCAGTTATTGGTGAGCTTCAGTTTTTGTTCCTGTAACGGTCCTGAGGGAACACAGTTCCAAAAGAAACAACATGATCTTGGCAGAAACACAGCTCAGCTCCAAACACTCAACCATTTCCGTAATTGCACAGAGCCCTTTACAGCCTTTCACAGAGACCCATAATTACGTAGAGCTTTTATCCCCAGGTCATCCTCCTTCCCAGGTGACTTCTCAGACTGGCCACCTGGTTCTAGGATATTTGACTGCTGCAGTAACTGCCTTACTCGTCTAATTGCTTCCACTCCTGCCTCCAAAGCAGTTCATTTCGCACATCATTTTGCACACAGCCAAGTGATCTTTTTAAAATGTAAATCAGATTTGTCACGTCTCTGCTTAAAATCCATTGTTAGTGAGTTTGGGGAATTAGAGCAGTTAGCATTGTATATCCTGGCTAGTATATCTTCTCTGGGCATCCTATCCACATTACTCTTGATCACAAAACCCTTTTTGTTTACTTCCGGGTGTTTCAAACATTTCATTATTGTACAAGATGTTAGTCACCACTTCCCACCTGTCCCATGAATTTTAATATTAATTGGGAAAGAAAATGTTCACATCGGGAAGATGAGATGCTCACTTTACCAGTTACATTTTGACTGTGATAAGAAAAAAAATCCCACTAAAGAATGTCTTAAATGAGATATTTTTTCTTCTCATAGTAGAAACCTGAAGGTAGGTGGCTGTTAGCATTGGTTTGGGAACTCAAGGTGTTAGTGATTAGGTCTCTGATCCTCTTGGTCGCTTGATTCTCGTGGTTTTAAGATGATGTGTTCCTGATTAAGCAGGGCTACCCTACTTACTACTTACTAATACACTTATTGGGAGTCTCACTGATTGTCACAACTTTCTGGCCCTACTTCATGGGTCCTTCTACACTGTTAATACTCTGGTGTAAATATGTTCCACTATTTTCTATAACATGGCTGAGACCAATCTAAAATACTAACATTTTAAATGTATTTGTTTCTTCCACCCGTTCCCACATCTCAGTGGCCTGTCAGCAACTCATCCAATTCAATGTATATTTTATTTATGTAGAACTCCAAAAATCAACCAAAAAAAGATAAGCCAATAGAAAAAATTGGGCAAGAGATTTGAACAGGGACCTTATAGAACAGGATTTTCAATAATGAGTAGACTCATGAAAAGGTCAATCTCATTAGTAATCAGGGAAATGCAAAGCAACACCAAATGACAACATTACACATATACTGGAATTGGGGGAAAATGCCACAAGATAAAGATAAGGAGTAAAGTGAATTACGTGGACTAAGTGAACTCTCATATCCCTGATGAAGGGAGTATAAATTGAAATTTTTGGGAACAGTCTGGCATTATCTACTGAAGTTGAGAATAGACATATTTTATGACCAAGCGATTCTACTCATAGTTATATTTCCAATGGATATGTGTGCACATGCACAGGAGGCATTTGCAGATTGTTCATAGCAGCATTATTTGTAGGAACCACAAAATGGTCATTAGTCACGTCACAAACACTTAAACCCACCTCCTCCCCAAAATGCCCACTATAATAACACAACAAATCTTCACAACAAAATGAAAACTGAAAACATTGTCAACGGTATTCAGTTTTCAACCGAAATTACCAGGCATGTAAACAAACAGGAAATAGCCCTGTAAGTATTATAAAAATATGAAATTATAAATGTTAATTTATACTCAGGATAAAAGACAATAGTAACTGACTCCATTGGGCTTAGATATTGGATTTAGCTGTCAAATATTTTAAAGTACCTGTCAATGTGTTCAAATAATGAAAGGAAAATAAAAGAAAGGAAAATATGGTCTCAGAGATACACAGATAGGGAAACTTGCCAGAGACATAGACTACAAAAAGGAACCAAATGAAAATTCTAGAATTAAAAAACTAAAAGGAAAAAAGTACAATACAAATTACTGAATTTGAACAACAGACTGAAAAGAGACTGAAAGAAGTGGACAGGGCCTCAGGAATGACCCTATAACAAAAGATATCTTTGTCATGAAAATCCCAGAGATGGATGAGAAAGAGAAGCTGAGAAAGTACTTGATGAAAAATAGCAAAATCTTCCCAAATTTGGTAAGAGACAAAAACCTATGGACTCAAGAAGCAAAGTGAACAACGCCAAACAGGATAAACATGGGGAAATTCATATTAAAACATACCATAATTAAACTTCTGAAAACTAAAGAAAAAGCTAAAGCTAAAGCTTTTTTCTTAAAAGCTAAAGAAAAAGGGTGCTGTACCTAAAGGGGAAGAACAGTTTGAATGACAGCAATTTCTCATCAGAAACCACGGGAAATGTATAGGGAAATGTCACAATATCTTTCAGGTTTTGAAAGAAAACCCATACTCTTACCCTAGTGAAAATATCCTTCAGGAATGAAGGGGAAATTTGGACGTTCTTAAATGAAGGAAAACCAGGAGAATTTGTCACCAGCTGACTTACCCTAAAAGAATGGCCAGAAATTCTCCAAACAGAAAGGAAATGATAAAAGAAGAAATCTTGGAACATCAAGAAGTATGAAAGAGCACAGTGAACAAAAATGTGTGCAAATACAGCTAGCTTTCCTTCTCTTGAGTTCTCTGAATTATCTTTGATGGTTGAAGCAAAAATTATAACACTGTTGTGGTTCTAAATGTAAGAGAAGTATTTAAGATGATTACATTATAAACAGGGAAGGATAAAGGGAGGTAAAATTTCTATACTTCACTTTGAAATTGATAAAATAACACCAGTAGACCATATTAAGAATATTAAGGCTTTTCTAAAGTTCACATGTCCAGAAGACTGGACTGCAGGTCTCTTCTTGCGGCCGCGGCGCAAGAGCAGAGTATGAACTGCTGCTGCCAAAGTCGTGACAGGACAGGCATTTAGGAAGTTTCTCCCACTCTTTGATCGAGTATTACTTGAAAGGAGTGCTGCTGAAACTGTAACTAAGGGAGGCATTATGCTTCCTAAAAAATCTCAAGGAAAAGTATTGTAAGCAACAGTAGCAGCTGTTGGATCTGGCTCTAAAAGAAAGGGCGGAAAGATTCAACCAGTTAGTGTGAAAGTTGGAGATAGTTATTCCAGAATATGGAGGCACCGAAGTAGTTCTAGACGACAAGGACTTTTTCTTATTTACATATGGTGACGTTCTTGGAAAGTATGTAGACTGAAGTAAATCACTATTGACATGGTATCACATGAAGCTGCCCATTCCACTGAAGTTGTGAAATCTCATCATGTAAATAATTTCCACGTCTCTTTTTTGTAATAAACTAATGATATCCAAAGTAATGACATCCAGTGTCTCTTAAAATTTAGTTCCACTGTACTGATATAAACATTTCCAAATAAAAATATGTAAATAAAAAGAATATTAAGAATATGTATATGTGTGTGTGTATATATATATACCACTAAAAAGCTATACAAAGATATAATCTCCAAAACACTATAGATAACTCAAAATGGAATTCTAAAAAGTATTCACTTAACCCAGAGGAAGGCAGAAAACACAAAAATCAAAGGAGTCAACAAAAAATTCCTAGCATAAGTGAGTTCAGCAAGGTTGCAAGATACAAGATAAACATACAAAAATTGTATTTCTATACACTAGAAATGAACATGTAGACACTGAAATTAAAAATACTATTTATATTTGCTCAAAAAGAAATGACGTAGCTCTAAACCTAACATTTATAGGACTTCTTTGCTGAAAATTATACAACACTGATGAAATCAAAGATCTAAATAAATGGGGAACATACCATGTTCATAGGTTGCAAAACTAAACAGTAACGATGTCAATTGTCCCCACTCAGATACAGAGGTTTTACACAGTTCCTGTGAAAATCCCAGTATAATTTTTGTAAACATAGACAAGATTTTTGTATGAGAAGACACGATTTTTGTAAAATTTTATGAGAAGACAAAGGAATTAGAAGAGCTAAAACACTTGAAAAAGAAGAATAAAGTAGGAGGAATCAGACTACCCAATGTCAAGTCTTACTATACAGCTACTGTAATCAAGGCTCTGAGGCATTGGTGGAGAGAGGTATAGATGCACAAATCAGTAGAACAGAGTGGAGAACAGAAATAGACCCACACAAATAAGCCCAATTGATTTTTGATAAAGGTGCAAAAGCAATTTAATGGGGGAATGATATCCTTTTTACCAAATGGAACTGGAGAACTTGGACATCCTTTGGAAAAAAACTTGACCTAGTCTCACACCATATACAAAAATTAACGCACTATGGATCATGGACTTAAATATAAAATGATAAAACCTTTAGAAAAGAAACATCAGAGAAAACCTTTGGTATCTAGTGCTATGCAAGAGTTTTAAACTTGACATCACAAGCATGATCCATAAAAGGAAACTTGGATAAACTGGACTTCAAAATTAAAACCCTTTGCTCAATGAAAGACCCTGTTAAGAGGAACCTACAGACTGGGAGAAAATATTTGCAAACTACATATCTGACAAGGGACTAGTAAATATAATAATAAAGAATTCTCAAAACTCAAGGGTAAAAAAACCTGATAACCTTATATCTACTAAAGAAATTGAATTTGTAATTAAAATTCTTTCCCATTAAAAAAATAACGAAAAACTCCAGGCCCAGATGGCTTTACTGGCAAATTCTATCAACCACTGCATGAAGAAAGAATATCAGTCGTACACACGCTGTGTAGAGAATGGCTTCTGGAGACAAATGTCTAGATTCAAAAACTGGCTCCACTATTTTCTGACTCTGTGACTTTGGATAATTTACTGAGTCTTTGTCTCAGTTTCCTCATCTGCAAAATGGAATAATAATAGTACCTATCTTATAAATTCCAGGGTTCTTAGGCATTCGTAGATGAAAATAGCACTTTTTTTCCTGTTTCAGACATTTCCTCTATCCTATTTCTGAATGAGAATTTCAAATTATACTGAAAAGTTGCAAAAATAAATGAGCTTCAGGTGAGCTACAGAGTGCTAGTCGATGACATTTTTGGTCTTTGGATTTTTAGTGCATGTAGTGTACATAGATGGATCGCAAATTTTCTCACAAATTTGCATATGCAAATAAAATTTAGCTCCTTTCTCAATTACTGATCTGATTTTCCTCACAAGTCTCACTGCTATCCTGCGCTCCACTGAATAGTGGAAGAGGCTAGAAATTAATTCAGTGTCTTTAAGTTTCATTTATTCTCTTTGAAGTAAATGCTCAGATATTCAAATTCCTCCCATTCTACCTCTGTTCCTCTCCAAAGTGACATCTGGCTATAGAGAGGAGGGCTTATGTGGCGTTTTGATATCAGAAGGAAGGGGCCCTCTGGTCTAATATTGGCTCTTGGGTATGCACAAGCTGGAATATTCTGAGTATGGTTGGCCTAGTTCTTCTATACCTGGGCATTCTGCCAACATTTGCCTCTAAAGCTGATGAATCCGTCATCTTGCTTTTTACAGCTGTCAGGGCCTGTGCCCCTCCCTGCCAACTTGGCCTCCTCTCAACAACTCTGATGCTGTAGACCACAGTGATTTTCTGCCTGGTACTCCACTGAGCCTAAAGAGTCTATTCAGCATCCACACCATGCAGGAATCAAGAGACAGCCCTTGCTGACCATGCCACTCTGCCCTAGCAATGCTCCTGGGACAATGGTAAGTCCATGCTGCAAAGCAGTTCCCTTCTAAAGTCCCAGGAGGATAAAGGGCAAAAGCCGCTTTGCCCTCCGTATGTCAGTTTACTGCTCCGTCCCAAAGTCCCAGGTCAAGTTGATTTTTGTCCTCCTCCCTCTCTTGTCTCTACTACTTCTACCCCCATCCACTGGGACAGGACAGGAAATCTCCCCTTTGTCATGTGTCTTACTTCTTCCTTCCTTTCATTGTTTGAGACTTTAATTTCTTAACAATATTTTAATTTATCTGGTAGACAATTTTAATAGTGAAATTGTCAAATCTGGAACATTTTTACATGGAAGTCATTGTATTTGGGCTATACTGCCAAATGGTAGTTATTTTATAATTTCTAAGTGACTCAGTTTAATAACTGGGCTGTGAATAATTCAAGAAATTTCAGTCCAGAGAATGGAGTGGATTTGGAGAAAATGTTCTGTACCAACAAATTTCAGATGGTTTTATAGGTGTCTCACTATCTATCACTTCCAGCTCCCACTGGAGGATAAATAGTAGTGATGGTAAACATGGATAGAGTGTTCATTTATCCAAAAGGACTTCTTTAATATTCTGCTAATCCCCCTAAAGATACAGCTATGTCCCTGGTTGACCATAGGAAAGAAAAAGGGAATGGTTTCTGAGGAAAGTGGAGACTTTGGCCTCTGTGCTCGACCTTCTGTTAAAAGGCATCAGTTGCACCATAGTCACTAGTGAGTGGGGTGACTGTGAAGAGATTGTGCACCGACGCTCAGTATATACTTTGTCTGCATTTCCTCCCACCATGTAGCTTGTACCTAGCCAGACAGTGAGGGAAATAAGTCATCCTGGTAAGTTTTGGTGCTTGGGGTCAGGGAGAGTAAGCCCACGTAGGCCTTTAGCTCTGCCATACCCTAGCCTGAGTTTTATCAGAGAGGTTTGCCCTGGGGTAGCATGCAATTATGCAACTAATTATAACTCAGCATATCAAAGCAGAACTCAATTCCCAACCCCAATCTGTCTCTCCCTCAGATTGCCCATCTCAGTTAATGACACCATGATCTGCACAACTTGCTCACACCTAAAATCTAGGAATCATCCTAGATTTGTCCTCTTCCCTCATTCCATCAGCAAGTCCTGTTCGCTTTGCCTCCAGAATATTTCCTAAATCCATTCATTCTCCCGTCTCCACTGTTGTGATCCTGTCCATATCCATCATCTCTCATTTGAATTACTTCAATAGCCTCCAAACAAATCTTCCTCCTTGTTATTCTGGATTTTCTTCCACCCATCCACCATAGAACAACCAGTGTGATCTTTGAAAAATGCAAATTAGATCATGTCATCATCTCCCACCTAATACTCTCCAATAGATTCCTCCTTATGCTTTTAGAAAACGCAGGCTCTTTAGCATGAAAAGGCTCTGTGATCTGCCCCTATGTCTTTACATCTTCCTGGCTCACTCTGCTCCTCCCTTACCATGCTCCAGCTACATGTTCCATTCCTTGAATACCCCAGGGTTGTTCTGCCTCAAGACCTTAGCACCTACTGAGTGCTCTACTGGAAACACTCCTCGTAGATCTTCAAATAGTTCCCAGGAAGCCTTCCTTGACCACCCAAACTGTATTAACTGCTCCCCCCTCTAGTCACGCTCTAACATATCAGCCTACTTTATTTTCCTTTTTTAAGAACTTTTATTTTAAGTGTGTTTTTCCAGGACCCATCAGCTCCAAGTCAAGTAGTTGTTCCAATCTAGTTGTGGAGGGCGCAGCTCACAGTGGCCCATGTGGGGATCGAACCGGCAACCTTGGTGTTATGAATATCATGCTCTAACCAACTGAGCTAACCGGCCGCCCCTACTTTATTTTTTTTACATCACTTAAAAATCATCAATTTAACTTATTTGTATGTTGACCTTTTCTGTCTCCCTGCATTAGAACAATCTCATCAGTGCCTGGAATAGCACCTGGTTCAGAGGAGTGCTCAACAAATAATTTTTGAATGAACGTAGGGCCTTGTATCTTATTTTGCTTTTTTTGTATGTGTGTATGGCTCATTCAGAATATCCATCGTAGGGGGAGGGATGACTGGTAGAGCAGGATTGGGGCATTCCCAATAATATTATACCACTAAATGCCTTAAGAAAATCATTTTGAGTTCTAATGTTATCCTTTTATAAATATCCCTTGTGGATATAGCACAAGTGCTGAGAGCACAGTAGAGAGCTGGGTAAGGATTTGGGCGGTTGCATGTTCGCCATCCCCAGATCTGCCTAGCGCCTTGGATGCATGACCGATACCAGGCCCATCTCCCCATAGTGTCCCTACACTCTCCTCCCCCGGTTGCCAGGCACACACCCTCTTCTCCCTTCAGTGTGAACCAACCTCATCTCTCATCAGTTGTGCACACTGCTTTCCCCTCAGTGTGTCACATCCTCTGTGCGCACACACCCTACACTCCTTCTAAATCTCAGAACTCTTTCATCGAATCCCTCCGACTTTATTTTGGTTGAGGGCTCAGGGCAGGGGTGGGCTGCACACATGGACTCTCCGTTGGACACAGACGGCAGGGCTGAGCTTTGTGGGCAGCGGCAGGTGCATTAGGATATTCCTGCTGTGCAGCCTTGTGGTGCCGAGGGGACCTTCCATGTACACAGGACAGGAATATACAGCCAGGCCGGCATGGGGTGGCAGGTCATTGGTGCCCTGGGCCTGGGTTCTGGTGCTGATGCTGATTGGAGGCAGAGGGCTGGGCCCGCTGGAAGGACTGTCCTGCAAGGCCCCTGCCAGCGGGTCCCACTCGGCATTCCAGAGCTGTAGCCCAATCAGCAGCAGCTCCCCCACCTCTGGAACCATGGGCTTTGGGCCCTTCACCACCTGAGGACGCCAGAAGTTGGTCAGGCAAGGTTAGAAAGCTGAGGGATCATGGTGGAGCAGGATCAGAGAAGCAGGTGGGGGTACCAAGGGGGCAAGATCAGGAAGAAGCAAGGTGGGATAACTGCGAGGTATAATCAGGGACGTTGAGGGAACGGAATTGGAAATGAAGGGGCAGCACGAAGTTACCTGGAGGTGCAGAGGGTTGATGTTCAGCCCCTGACGTTTATGGAGGAGCTGATTGGAGCTGGAGCCTTGAATTTGACAACCAGGCAAATTCGAGTTAGGCACATACTGGTCCATAGCAAAGGCAGCCTCCCAGCGCAGGAAAAGCAGCAGGCGGCGTGGGTGGCGAAAGGCTGACAGGTGAAAGATGCGTTTTGGTACTTCGGAGCCCACGTCCAGGTAGCGAACCAATAGTTGTCCACTGCGTGACAGCTGTCGCAGCCAGTGCCAGGGTGGCTGTGGCCCAGCAGGCGCATGAGGTCTCCAAGGCGGAGGTAGGAGGCCATTCCAGAGAGCGTGGGCCACCACGGCACAGCGTTGGGAAGCACACGGGGTCGCACCCTTCAGCTGCTGCAACAGGCAGTCGAGGTCCCGCTGCAGCGTGCTCACCAGCTGGCTCAGTTCCAGCACCTCCATCTGGAGGAAGCCCTCCAGAGGCTGCTCCGCATTCAGTCCCTGCACCACCCACCCGGCGCCAGACTCATCTTGGTGAATGGTCTTGGTCAGCAGAGCCTGTAACGACTCCAGTCTCTGCTTGGCTAACACGAGGCGTTGCCACAGCCGCCTTTCGGCACGCCGGGAGCCTCCCGGAGGCGCAGGCACCCAAGTGGGTGAACTCCGCTGCAGCGCACTCAGGAAAGCACGACTCTGGCGTCGTAACAGCCAAGCCTGGGGGCCAGCACTCAGTCCGCAGATCTGGGGTTCAGGTGGTATGGGCAATAGGTACAGCTGGGCCTTGCACTCTGCCATAGCATCTGGCTCCTCTAGCTCTTGGAGGTGGAGGTGATGGGTGAGAAACAAGATGGACTCTCCCCACCCCAGTTCAAGGGAGTAGGCCTTCCTCTGACCTTTAAGCCATCACCCCATAACTGTGTGAATATTGCCCCCTCCTACCCCTTTATGGGCACTGCTGTTCACATTCCCGTGAGGGTGGCACTACATTGCGCTGTTCTCCACCCCAACACAGATACCTGACTGGAGCTTACCTGGGCTGGGCATCAGAGTGGCCAGCAGATACTGGGGGGGGTGTGGTTTGTCCCAACTCCCCCTGCTGGAGCTCAGGCAGGCTTGTGTGAGGCTAATCAGGGTCTCCCTGTCCTTGTCGTCTCCCACAGGACCCCCATAGAAAACCGAAGCTGAAGATGAGGTCAGATCCCTTTAGTTCCAACCTCTCCAGTTTCCACCACTTCCCAAACCAAAGTTGTGAATGATGTCCCCATCTCAGTACTCCCACCCCCACCCCTTTCTGGGCTCTCCTGTGGGCTGATGACTACATGGCAGAAAGGAAGGGTCTCACCGGCCAGCTCCTGCATGGCAGCACTGGGATTGCTAAGGCTGGCACACAGCTGGTCTTGGATCTGAAGGACCTGGCTTAGGGTCACTTGACTCCTGGAGAAGGGGAACAGAAAGTAGGGTTTCAAAAGCATCTATATGCTGAGGACTCGCACATCTTCCTCTCCAGCTCAAACTTCTCCTGAGCCCCAGACTCAGGAGGGCTCATTAGTCATTGTCACTTGGCATCTCAAAAGACAGCTTGCTTTCAATGAAAATCATCATTTCCCTCCATACTAGCCACCCAGTTGTCCAAGGCAGAAATCTGGGAGCCATCCTTGCCTCTTCCTCTTCCTCATCCTATATTTACTCTCCATCCCTGCTGTGACCACCCTAGTTCCCATCACCATGACCTCGTCCCTTGAGACTTCCAAGCCTCCTAAAACTGCCTGCTTGCCTCCAGCCAGCCCCATCTGGTCCGTTTTCCACACTGAAGCCTGAGTGATCTTTCCAACAGACAAGTAGGATCAATTTTTTTTCTCCTACTTAAAACCCTTCAGTGGCTGCCCACTTCCTCAGGATAAAATCAGGTCCCTTGCAATGGTCTTAACGGCCCTGTGCCACAACCCTCACCTCTCCCACTCAAGTCTCACCTCTCCCACCCACAGCATGTCCACCTCAGCCACACTGAAGTCTTCTCCCTCCTACTGAGCTTAGTTCCCTCTGCTCAGAAAGGCCCCATCTTCACCTAATCTGCCTGTTTTCAAGACTCAATTCAAAGTGAGTTATTTCCTTGGCTTCCCTCGGCCCTCACACGTTGGCTCTCCCCCGAGATGAATCCCAGCACGTGGAAAATACTCAGTGGTTGCTAAGTGACTGACTAAGGAGCAGGATGGGTGAGTCCCTCACCAGCGCCCCCTATGTGCCTGCAGCTTCATTCCATAGAGCTGCCGGTGTAGCAGGAGGCCATGCAGGAGGAGCAGAGGCAGCGCCTTAGTAGGGGGTTGCACATACAGTCCTTGCTGGGCTAGCTCCACGCTGTCGATCAAGACGCGGCGCAGGTCCAGGGACGGCTCCCAGGAAATAGGCATGGAATGCTGAGTTAGTATAGCTGGGGAGGAAGGAGAGTGCTAAGCCAACACAGCACAGTTGCCCTCCCCACTCCAGTCTGAGAGCCTGTAGGGGAAAGCTCCTCACCTGGTAAGGAAGCAATAGCCTCTGTAGGCACAATAAGCCAAAGACGGAAATCTCTGTGGACCACATTCCTGCTTGTAGGTTGAGCTAAAAGCAGTTCTAACTCCAGGTCCGAGACCACTAGGGGTCAGACATGGGGCTGAGATCAATCGCTGGGTAAAGGGTCAGATACAAGTTGAGGGATCAGACTTGAGGCTAGGGGGTCAGGAGTCACATACAGGGGACAGGCTTGGAGCTAGGGGATTGGCCATGAGGCCGGAGAGTGCAAGCTCAGGCCCAAGTGTAGGAAAAGGTCCTAGAAATGATCTCTAGGGAGCAAACCCACCCTTGGCTCCGTCCAACAGCCCCAGCAAGGGCTGCAACAGCTCCTTCGGCCAGTAAGGCATCAGGTGACAATTATCCAGCACCAGCCAGTGCCCTTTGTGCATAGCCTGGCAGAGAGTGCTGACCACAACCGAGACCGGATCCCAGGCCTCAGAGCCCAGGGCTATCACCTCCAGATGCTTCTGCCCCTGGGAACCAACAGAGAGATGTCAGAAGAACTCAAAGTGATCATAAAGTGACTCAAGGGACCCCAAGTAATGCCACAATAATCCCCAAAGTCTGGGTAATCCAGAAAGATCCATGTGAATGCTGGGAGGACACTCCCACACACACATACACCCCATCCCAGCCCATAGGAGCCTGGTCACTCTGTGGCTAAGAGGCTTGGCTCAAACCTGCTCATGTTTGGCAGCCAGTTTCTGGATGACAGTCAGGGGATGCAAGATGTCTGTGGGGTGACCAGGTGGTGGTAACAAGACCAGCAGGGGCTGAGTAGCTTGACTGTGTTCGAGGGGTATAGTGAAGGCGCTCAGGTTTTCATCCAGGGGCCGACCCAGGAGGCTGGTGGTAAAGTCTGCCAGGGCACCTGCCAGGCACTCAGGTCTCAGCACACGCCACAGGATCAGCCTCTGGAGGAGGCTGAGTGGATCAGACCCAGGCCCAGGTGCAGGCCCCAGCACTGTGGATGACAGTGACAGGTAAGCCTGCCAAACATTGGAGCGGCCTGCCAGGGACGCACGCAGCCCAGCAAATGGGGGCAGCAGCTCTAACATTCCACATTCGTGCCAGGCTCTCAGCCCTACCCAGGGCGGCCGAGCCACACCTGGGACTGGCTTGCTGTAGCCTGTGCTGGGAGAGGCTGCCAGTCCAGGCCAAAGTGCCAGCCTCTCCAGATCTGGTGCCTTCTTTGATATTTGCAGCAAAGCCAGAGCACCTAAGGCACCCACCAAGGGTACCTGAGTCAGGCCCAGTGCAGCCACGGTGCAGCCGAGCAGCTGGCGGGTCAGCTGTGTTCTTAGCTGCAGCAGATGGCTGGGCAGGTCCACCCCCTCATGATTCTCACACCGCTTCATGCTGTTCAGTGCCTGCTTGGTGGCTGCCAGCCAGTTCTCTGGGCTCAGACGTAAAGGTGGCAGCAGGTTCTGCAGCGGGCTAAGGGCCTTGATAATGGCCATTCCATGCTGGACCACACGTCGATAGGGTGCCCACAATACCACCTCCTGCAGCCTCAGTTCTTCTAGCTCCTCGCAATGGGCACGCAGCTGACATAGCTGTGCCTGGGTCCTCACCGTGCCCCGCAGGAACTTGGCTGGTTTCTGATGATTTGGGTTTTGGAACAGTAGCATCGTCAGCAGTCGCTCCTGCATACAGGCACTTGTTGCATGGATCTGGCCCTTTACCACACAGTCCCCCATCATCTCCACTCATCTCCACCCTCATACCTGGGCCCATCCAACCCATAGACTGGTCCCCGAGCACCTCAACAGCCTCCACAGCTTCACAGGCATCCAGGGATCTTATCTTGAGGTCCTGCCAGCGGCTCTCAAGCTTGGGACACTCTATGCACAAGATTTCATGCAGCATCTGTTCTTCTAGGACGTCCATGTTCAGGCCCAGATCCAGTACATTCAGCCCCTTCAGCAGTTCACAACCTAGCACTTGGGGTCACATGGGAGACACTCAACCCCTTCCCCTTGGCAGAGCCAGGGGGTGGGGTGCACAGGGAGTATGGCTCCCTGCTATAGTCTTGAGCCTGCTCTGGACCAGACTGAGTGAATCTGGGGGCCCAGTGTGTCCACAAAGCTGTGTGAGAAACTTACCCACTGAGCCTCACCTTTTCCCAAGGCACCAAGGGGGAGGGTAGTGCTCAGATAGAGACAGAAGCCAGGCTGCACCTGGAGTGGGCTCAGCTCTTCTCGCTGCAGTAACCATTGTAGTTCTTGGCACCCCAGGCCCAGCTCCATATTGGTCAGTAACATGGGCAGGCCTGTGAGGGGGAGGCAAGGACACCTTACTCACCATGGCAGCATATAAGCACCCCACCCCCACCCCGGTGCACAAAATCTGACTCTCATGAGCTCCTCTCTGGTTGATAGCAGGGTTCCCTCAGAGCTCTTCATCAGTTAGTGACTGGGATGAAGGTGGGAGCTGAGGTCAAACTGAGGTGTGAGAGGCTTGTGGGGCCATAGAGTGGGGGGAGAAAAGAAGGGGGACATGGTGGGTGGGGACCAATTCTTACCCCCAGCAGCTGCCTCCAGGAGCTGAGGACCCAGGTCCGGGTCAGCACCTGAAAGTACGCTGAGGTAGGGAAGGGGTGCAGACTGGATCTCAGAGGCGGGGCTTGACTCCTGCCTCTGTGTCTCATCCTTCTTTTCCTGCTCTTGCTTCTCTTCCTCTGCTTTCTGCTCTTTTGTCTTCTCCTTAGCTTTATCACACTCTTCACTATCATCATCTTCCTCTTCCGTGTCCTCCTCTGTACACTCTTTCTCTTGATTTCTCCTGAAGCCCTTCCCTATTGGCAGAAAGATGCAGAGGAGCTCTGCTCAGAGGTAGAATTAGGCTCCTAGGGAGCACTGTTCACCCAAGGGCTCTATCTCATGAAGGAAGTCACTTAAGCTCTATGACTCAGTTTCCTTATCTGTGAAATGGAGTTGATATCAGCGAGTCCCTCATAGGGCTACTGTGACAATGACATGAAATAATACATAGAAAGCACTCAGCTGGCACTTAGTGAGCATTCAATAAGTGTTAGCTGTCATTATTATTACTCTAAAATTCCAGGAAAGGGTTCTAGTCACCGCTGAAAGCCGCTCCATTTATGCCTTTCTGTAGATTGATGATTCGGTGCATTTCCCTTTTTGCCTCAGCTAATTCTGTCACTAACAACCAAAAGAGTCATCACTAATATAGAAATCAGTGCTTGGAAGTACCAACTTTTAAGTGAAAGGCCATAAAACTGTGAATTAGCCAAGTGGACAGCGCGACGCACACAGATGTTTGGCTAACGACGGCCATCCCCAACCCCTTCTCCTTTGCCTCCTCAACTGCAGGGGCCAGGAAAGAAATACTTATTACTTTTCAAGTATTAAGAAATTTAAGAATTTTTTAAAGTATTAAATATTTAAGAAGTGGGCAAGTGGAGATACCAGGTCCACAGTTTGTTGTAGTTACTTCCTATTGCTTAACAAATTCCACAAGCTTGGCAGCTTAAGCAAACATTTATTATCTGTGTTCCGTAGGTTAAAAGCCCAGCCCAACATGTCTGGATGCTCTGTTCAGGGTTACACTGGGCTAAAATCAAAGCATCGACTGGGGCTGCAGTTCTCATCTGGGACTTGGGGACTCTGCTGGGCTTAAGGTTTTTGACAGAATTCATTTCCTTTTCACGTTTAACCTGTAGCTCACTCCATCTTCAAGCCAACAACAGTTTGTTGAATTCTTCTTGTGTTTCAAATCTTTCTAACTTCCTCTTTCCTCTTTTCTTCTTTGAAGAGCACAGTGATTACATTGGGCCCACCCAGATTATCCAGGATAATATCTCTATCTTCAGGTCAATTGATTAGTAAACTTAATTACATCTGCAAAGTCGCTCTCGCCATGTAACATAATTATAAGAGTAACACCAGAGAACAAAGGTTATGGAAGCCAAACTTTTGCCTACCACATTTGGCTATTCGGTCCTCTGGAAGATCTTTTGTTTTCATGACAAAAGGGACAGAAATGGCTATCAGCAACTCTGACATGATGTTTGGAGGGATAGTAGCCAATTCGATAACAAATTACCACAAATATGGTGGCTTAAAACAACAGAAGTTTATTCTGTCATAGTTCTGGAGGCCAGAAGTCCAAAATCAAGGTGTCAGCAAGGCTACACTCCTGAAGTCTTTAAGGGAGAATCCTTCCTTGCCTCCTCCAGCTTCTGGTGGTTCCAGGAGTTCTTTGGCCTGTGGCTACATAACTCCACTATCTGTCTCCATCTTCACATGTGTGCCCGTGCCTTCTGTGTACCTATGCCTTCTTTTCTGTCTTGTAAGGACATGTATCATTACATTTATGGCCAACTCAGATAATCTAGGGTGATCTCATTTCAAGGTCCTTAATTATATCTGCAAAGACTCTTTTTCCAAATGAGGTCACATTCATAGGTTCCAAGGGTTAGGATGTGGATATATCTTTTGGGGGGCCACCATTCAACCCACTACAATGTGATAAGCCAACATGCTAAGGATCATAGAAAAGGAAGATAGAAGAATCTAGGTGCTTGAAGGCAACATTGAAGCCATATACCTACTTATCTCAGTACTTCTTATAATGTGAGATAAATAAATCCCTATTTGTTTAAGCGATGGTAAGTTGTTTTTTTGTTTTGTTTTGTTTTGT
The DNA here is from genome assembly GCF_057876585.1 of Rhinolophus sinicus. Lineage (NCBI taxonomy): Eukaryota > Metazoa > Chordata > Mammalia > Chiroptera > Rhinolophidae > Rhinolophus > Rhinolophus sinicus. The sequence continues at coordinate 143,696,238 of NC_142514.1, read as the reverse complement.
TTTTTTACTAGTAGTGAGAGCATTCCTAACTGATACAGTGAGTTGGGGTGTGGGGGAAGCAATGAGGATTTTTCTTTTTCTGGGAAGGTGGCTAGACTATGTGACAGGTAAATAAATAAATAAATAAATAAATAAATAAATAAATAAATAGGCTTATCTCATGGGACTTGGACGGTGTGCTCATTGAACTTTAGTGGATTTAGTATTTGGTTGGTACAAAAGTAATTGCGGTTTAAAAGGTTAAAAATTGCTAAAACCACAAATACTTTCGCACCAACCTAATAGAAGATATTGGAGTATGCTGGCTACTTCTCCACTTAAATGAGAGAAACAATCTCTAGGAAAAACTTTAAAGGAATTCCTTTCTGTTCATATCAAGCGATTTCAGATGATGATAAGATACTCATGTACCTTGCTGATTTGTAAAAATGATTCTCTACCTCATGTTGCGTAGAATAGGAAATTATGGGCTACTGACATTCCATTCCACACACTTCTCTCTATGCATTCCCTGCTTGACAAAGATAATAGTCTCCCTCACCCTCTTGACTTGGATACAGCCCAAAGGAATAGCAGCTACATTCCATGGCTGATCACTATGCAGACTATTTTCTTCCTGATAGCTCTGAGGTGAAGGTCAAGGTTTAGATGGATGACAATTACACTAAACCTTAGTGGAATTGGGGGAGCCCCCAGAACCAATGTTAAGAGATAGAAGCGGGAAGGTATAGTTTGAATTTAAGAATGAGAATGTACCAAGATTTCTGGCATTGGTTAATAGCTAATAGAATCCTTATAAATGAAATCTGCAGGAAAAAGATGAGATACTTAAGGGGATTAGCCAGAAAATCCCCCACCTGGTAACGAGTGATCTGTGTCTGCTTAATTTCAGGCAAATTCTAAACCCACATACCAATTCCAATTCCAATAGGAAGTGGACATTTAAGGTAGCTACAAACAGGGGACTCTTGTCCAACTTTCCTTTCACAGACAGCCCTGGGAAGAGTGGGCAAAAAACATACTATTTATCAGAACCCAGGGTGGCTGAACAGGCTGTCTAAGAACTCCTGAGCCAGTGAAATAATGCTAATCATTTGCCTTACTATCTCTGTCTGGTATTAGGCAGTCCATGCTAGAGACTAATACACAGTATGTTTGTTTCTTTTCCTTTCCCAGTTTCTAAGCAGGAAGTATATTGTAGTTATTTGGATTTGATTTTGCTTCACTTTGCATGGCAGGTGTGTTAATGTGGTGTGATAGCATAGGAACTGTCATAGGTCACAGAAACGTGAAGAGCCACATCCAGATCTGATCAAGAGCAATGAACACCATTCAGAATTTCTGGACCCAGAATCAAACGCAGCAGCTGGATGTTACTTCAGGGTGTCTCTTATTAGAGAGGGGGTAGATTCATGTATAGTTGCACATATGATAATTCTATAATGGGCATTTTTGTAATGGTGTGTGGGAGCAATGGAAAGTAGTGCTGGATGGCCAAAGGGTGGGCTGTAATAATGGTGACAGTAATATAGTAGTAGTAATAACGATGTTCTCCAAAATGGTTTCTAGAGAACTTATTACATATTAGGTACTGTGTGAACCCATTTTACGTGAATTACCACACTTAGTACAGTACTTTATGAGGTGGGTATAATTAAGACCCTCATTTTATTGGCAAATAAACTTAGGGTTTAGAGAGAGTAGTTACACTGCCTTAGCTCAATAGCTAGCAAAGGACAGATATTTGACCCAGATAGCCTGATTATAGAGCCTATGTTACAGATCTCTATCATACACCTTCCATTGGAGATGTCTGTTATTCTCACCAACGCAACCCCTAACCCCTTCTTATGGGAAATAAACACCCTCGCTTCCTTCCCCTAGAAAATGCTCCTTCCAACATTCCACCAGGATGGATCCCCGATCCAAGCAGAGCCAATAGAAATATTTCCCTAGAATTCCTGAACATAGGACAAATTCAGTAGTAAAGCTCTGAGTTGTAGGCCAAGTTTCCAGTAGGGCTGACCAGACCAAGGAAGTGGAAGATTATGCACTGGTCAGCCATGTAGATTCAGAATCATGGTAATATGGGCCCCAAAATACAAATGTGACCTAATTTAGTAATATCTTGTAGGCTGGTGAAATCTGGGATGTCCCGGCCACAAAAATGTAGTGTCTTCATTATAAAAAGGAAGACCATATGTGGCTAGAGTGGTGAGCACTTCGGACCTGAGAAGCACTGTGATTGTTATCCCTGACTTTACCTCTGTCCGTGGTGGGACCTGGGGCCAAGCATCTAGTCTCTTCCCGAGGCAGTGTGTTCAGCCAGATAAGGGCCTGGTTGCTGGGATCAAGTAGCAGAGGCCAACGGCAACTGAAGTAGTGGGTGCGACTTCGCAGAAGGAGGCCTGCCATGCGGGCTGACTTTGCCTGGGGCTTTAGGTCTCGGTCCCACTGGAGCTGTTCGGATTCAGAGCTCAGCAAGGACAGAAGGCTGAAGGGAGAGCGTGTGGAGAGCAGGGGTTTCTCTGGTGGTATGGTGACAGATTTCTGACTCTGCTTCAGTGCCTGAGCCACATCATCTGGGCCCAGGGTCTCCTGAAAGCCCCTACACAGAGCCAGCCACTTGTCCAGTATCTCCTGGCGCCGCAGTGGCGGGAAGGGACCCAGGTAGACGATGGCAGCTGAACACAGGAGGGCATCTCCAAGCACAGTCATGCAGTGCCCCTTCAACTTCTGGTGTGGAAGGGAAGACCAGAGAGGGTATCGGCCAGTGAGGAGGGTACAGGCAGAGGGTCTGTTAGACAGGGAGCAAAGCAGGGTATAGAGGAAAGCATGGCAAGGAGGGCATAGTGGGACAGAGAGAGGCAGTGAGGGCACAGGGAGAAGCAGAGGAGTGTGGACAGTGGTACAAAAATGAACTTTGGGGGAAATCTGGGAGGGGCTGATTACCTGGAGCTCGGTAGTCCAGAAATGCATGGGCGTGAGCAGTGCAGCTTTTATGGGCCACTTGTGATACTGGCCACACTGAGCCAAACTGAGATTCTCTACCAGTTGGTTATGGGAGGCCTGGGCATCTTCCAGCTTCTTGGTCAGGGCCAAATTGTGCTCTAGGATCTCCTGAGCCTGGAACTGGTAGTGGGCCAGGCGGGCCTGCTCCCGAGCCAGTGTCGCCTCTACCTGCTGCAGCAGCAGAGCCGTGGGCAGTCCTCGGTGCTGTGCCAGCCTGTAGTGCAGAACAGCCCGGAGCCAGGCTGCCAGGCTTGCTGCAGGTATGCTTACTGCCCGCAAGGCTTCATCACTCATACCTGGAGCCTTCAGAGCCAGGTTTAACTTTATTACCTCTGAGTCTGTCATCTTCTCCTTGGGGAAGAACACCAGCTCCTGGGAGAGTGTGTGTTGAAAGGGGTGGGGGAAGATGCAGATGTTCAGAACCTTGCCCCTTTCAGAACAGCCTCATCCTGCCACGTTGCCCCTTTATGCCTCCGCTCTCCTCACCCATTGTACCCCACATTCCCTACCTGATAAAAGTCCTCAGTGCATAACAGTTGCTTGGCACTGGCCCAGCCTCCTTCACGGTGGAACAGGTCACACAGCGCATCAGTCACCTGGACCACAGGTTCTGGTGGTGCACGGTAGCTCCGAATCTCCTCAAAGTCAGCCACCTGCAGCTGTCTCAGGGGCCCTAGAAAGGCCTTGCCCATCTGAATGAGGAGAGATGAGCTCCTGAAATGTCCTCTTATTCAAGTTATTGCCAAGAGGGATCATCTCCTCCTAGGAGTCCCCGTGAAGAGACCATTTCTCAAGCCATCCTAGGAGATGTTCCCTCCCGCAGGAGACTCCATGACAAATCACCCTGTCTCCTCTTCTGGGTATCCTGTGAGGGGCTGTCCCCTCCCAAGACAGCAGGGCAGGGCAGGTGGCAGGAAGAGCCCACCTGCTCTAGGAAAGCCTCATGCTGGGCCCGCAGGGCATCCGACTGCTTGGTTAAGTTCTCAGCGAGGTTCTCCTGCTGCCGACAGTCTGCCAGCTGCTGCTGGTACAGGAGCTTGCCTTTCTCTAGCTGCTGCTGACATGTGTTGAGGTTCTGTGAACAGAGACCCAGGCTGCAGTTCCAGATCCTGGACCAGGTGGGAAGGCCCCAAAGGAAGACCCCGTGGGCTTGGGACTCCAGTGTACTCCTCACTTGATGGTTAGGGTGACCAAGTTGAACTCCAAATAGGCCACAGATATAGACTGAGCTCTGGAACTGTCACTTCTTAGCCTGTGAGTTCTATATCCAGTGATGCAGCCCTGAGTTGGTGGTTGCTTCTCCTGACCTGCCATACAATCTGACTCCAAAGCCTACATGCTTGACCATTACGCTATACTCTCTCTTCCTAGACCCATTAGTGGCATTTGTCACAGAAGACTGTTCCCTTCCTCTCGAAGCATTTTCTTCCCTTGACTTTCATGATACTGTGTTCTCCTTTGGCTTTCTCCAACTTGTGGCTGCTCTTTCTCAGTCTCTTCCTGTCATCCCTTAAATATTCCTCAGCCACTTTTTTCAGGACCCCCTTCTCTTCTTACCCCACACTTCTGTGTGCCCTCCCTAATCTCATGGCTTTGATTACCACTTTAACAATTCCAAAATCTCTATCTCTAGCCAGATTCTTTCCCACATACAGGTATGTATCCATCTCTCTTTCGTGTCCCACAGGCCACTCAGACGCCACATGTCCAAAAATGAATTTATTGGCCATCCTCCTCACATCTCTTCTAATCTTACTCATCTCTTTGTGTTCTTTTTCTTAGAATTGTGGCAAAATACACCCAAGTTTCCCAAGGAAGAAACCTAATTGTTACCTTTACTCCGTCTCTTCTATTTCTTCCAAACCCAACCCATCTTAAAGGCCTTTCAATTCTACCTCCTAAACATCTCTCATGCCTATTCCTAGCCCCAGTACCCATCACTTAGGCTCACGCTCTCTCACTGCTGACCTTCTACCCTGGCTTCCAACTGATGTCTCAGCTTCCACTCTTAATCCCCTCCTCTAATCTATTTTCCATGTTGCAGCCTGATTGGTTTTCTAATAACCAAGTATCATCAGCAGCACCATGCCCCTCACCACACTTGCCACTCTTTCATTTTATTTACAATGCCTCCATGACCAGAAGGCCTCTACTCATCTTTCCAACCTCATCTCTTTTTCCTCTCCAAGAACTCTACTCTCCAGCCGTTCCTGACTTTCAGTTCTTCCAATGTGACACACATTCTCTTGCCTCTGGGCCTTTGCATATGCTCTTATATACTGCATATGTGACATTCTTCCTCCCCATCCCCATTTATGCAAAATCGTACCTAACCTTCATGTGTCAGCTTTGATGTACTTCATTCGTTTACGTATTTAAAAAATGTTTTTGAGTGTCTACCATGCTCTCCCATGTGGTTCTGTGTTATATACTGTTGCACTGTGCTTTCTCTAGAAAGTCTTTCTTGATAATTCAGAGTACCCTAGACTTGCTCTGTCATAACACACTATTTTGTAATTGCCTGGATAAATTTGTATCTTCCAGTAAACTAGGAACAATAAAGGCAAGAACAGTGCCTTATCTTTCTTATTAGGAGGTATTCTAACCTAATAGTTATTATGTGCCAGCGTTTTAAAATGCCTTCATGTAAGATTTCATTTAATCCTCATCCTAATCTCTCTGGATTTCAGTTTTCTCATCTGTAAAATGGGAAAAGGGATGGTCACATCAGAAAGCTGTGGCAAGAATTCTATTTCTATCTATATCTATCTATCTATCTATCTATCTATCTATCTATCTATCTAGTTGTAAACATAGATGTAGACGTAGACATAAACATAAATATTAATTAATGCCTGGCAAAAGAATGTGGAGTTCAATTAATTTTCGTTGAGTACAATAATGAATAAATGAACAAATTGAATATAAGAGAGAAAAGAGATAGAGGTATCCAAAATGACTTCTGGGATTTTGCTTCAGTGACTAAGTGGATGGTGGTGCCATTTCCTGGGTGGAGGACATGGAAAGAAGTACACACAATCATGACTGCTGAGTGAATGACCAAGGAATCTGACACTGAATGCCCCTGAGACTACGAACATTTCTTATCCATATTTTGGGGTTTTTTATGTTGTACTCTGATATATAAGAACTGACCTAGGAATCAAAGAATAATATAATAGCACCCCTAAACCAAATCAACAATTCCTGGTATTAATCATCTTGGGAAAAGTTAGGGCCCAAGACAAAAAACTGGAATATGGAAAACATGGGTGAGAGGACTCCTAACCCTCCATGAACGTCTCTCTTTTTTTGCATCTCAGCTGAGTCTTGAGGTTTGATCTATGCCAGTGATGCTTGGTGGTGAGTGGTAGGAGGCACCAGCCCCATGAGAACTCCAAGGCGTACCATTTAAGTGGAGCACAATGAAAACCACATACGTAGATACAATGTAAGCCATGCCCCTAGAGTTGTGCCACCCTGGGTGATAGCCCTGAGGGCACCCATCAAAAGAGGCAGGCTAGGCATTAGGGGCTATACGACCTGAAAGCCCAAGAGAAAGTACGTCAGATCATCGGCCTGTGAGTTGATCACTACTTCACTTCTTCGTAGTTATCCCCAAACCTGCATCAAAGTCTTGCACAGCAGGAAATTTAAAACATGCTATTTCAGAATTCCTCTTATGAAAAAAACAAAACAAAACAAAAAACCTCTCTTTATTTTGGGAAAACATTTTTAACTGAGAGTATTTGGCTATAGAAGGTGTGATAACCCCACTTGCACCAGTTTTAGCTAGATATGAGAGGTTTATTCAAAAAGAAAATTGCTCTGTGTAAGAAAGCAATAGGATTTAGGATTTGGACTGGGGGAAAATAACATTATTATATGAGAATTATATTTGGGGAGCTCTAAAATAAAAGTGGGGTGGCTGAATAACATTGTGGGGCAGGTATTGGTGTGATGGGAGAAAAGTTGGTCACGGGGAAATGCCCTGTAGAGGAGGGTGACTGAGGAAATTCAGGACATTGAGGTCTAGTATACCACTTAAATCTATTTCTGGTTCTGTTCTAGAATGTAAATTGCCCCTACTGCCACCACCCTTCCACATTCCCCCACTCTAAACAGCAGCCTTGTATATTTTATACTTTGTGGAAGAGGTAGAGGGACAAAGTGGTGTGGGGGAAGAGGATAGCAGCAAGAGGTATGCCAACTAGCAGTGACAGAATTCAGGAGAAAAGAGGTTAAGAGACAGAGGTGACCATGAGAATGTAACCCCTGCCCCGTCCCCAGTGGGGATCTACAGAGACCTTGGGAAGCATGCTGAACTTCACACAGTCAAGGTACTAGGGTCAACCAGAAGCAGACACTTGGGTTTCCTGTGTTTAGAAGAATCAGCCCGGTCTCAGATGTGACGGCGGGACTTTGAGCCTAAGCTCTAAAAGAGGAGGCAGCAGGGCTTAGAAAGATCCCATGGGGAAAGGCGGACTCTTTGGAGACAAGAACTAAGGTTTAGTCTGGTTGGTTCCTGCCAAGTCCCCTTTTGGGCTCCTGCTTTGACCCTCCCTCTGCCTCATAATCTTCTCCCCCTTACCCTGCGGGAGTGTTTCAGCTGCTGTTCCAAGTTGAAGACCAGGTCAGTGTGGGCACTGTGCTGCTCAATCAGCATTGTCAGATTCCCCAGGGCATTGTGGATCCTGGAGATACAATATGCCAGTGAGTGGACCCGAGGGAGCTGGAGGCGGCACAGTGCAGGGAATGGGACCACGCACCGCTGGGCCTTGTTCTCCATCTGCAGGATCATCTGTTGCTGCAGCAGCACGAAGGTGCCCAGGAAGTCTAGGAAGGTCTTGGGGGTGACGAGGGGCAATTCAGGGCACAGGTGTCCATGGTAGCTGGCAGCCGACAGGTGGATGAGAGCCATGGCTTTGGCCACACTGGGAATTGAGGCCTGGAGGTCTGGGCACTTCAAGGAGTCTGCAACAAGCATGGCTTTAGCCTGGACTTGTGAGCTTGTAAGGGAATGGGAAAGGAAAGGGACCCTTTCCTGGCTCAAGACAGAGGGCAGAAGAGGTGAAGGGGGAGGGAGGGGGGGGAGAGAGAGAGAGAGCGAGAGAGAGAGAGAGAGAGAGAGAGAGAGAGAGAGAGAGAGAGAGAGACTGACACTGACCTAAGTAATAATCCTCCCTAGAACCTGGTTGAGTGGAGAGGACAGGTAAAAAGGGCTCACCGTCACCAGGGGCTAGACTCTGAGCACCCTGCAGGTGGTGCTGGACCACACTGACCAGGGAATCTTGGTCCCAGGGTTCATAGCGATCAATGCTGGCGATGGCCAGTTGAAGGAGCCTCAGGAAAAGGAGGGAGGGCAGCTGTTTGCGGGCCTGGTCATCTCCAATCAGGATGAACATGTGTAAGTGGCTGCACACTTGCTGGTAGAACCTGTGGGCCAGGAGCTCAGATACGGTCCTCCCCTTTCTCCATGTTTGCCCATCCAGGCCCCAGTCTCAACCTTGACCCCTTAGCCCTGATCTTCTGAGCCCTCACAGCAGCCCCTAGTTTTCTTTTTAGCTTTTTGGCCAGAATGGAGTAAGAGCAGAGCAGCCCCTCGAGTGGGGTTCTTGGCCTTACCTCTGCAGCAGCATTTCCTTCCTGATGATCTCCTTGACACTAAGGGTCTCCCTGGGGAAATGTTCTTCAATGTTGTCCAGATCTGCCTCTGTGTACTGGTCAGGGAAACTGCCTGAGGATGCCAGGGCCAGCAGACGATGAAGGGTAGTAAGATCTATACCCTTGGGCACCAGCAGGGCCACGGGCTGTCCTAACATGCCAGCATGCCAGCTGGCATCCCGTAGACACTGGAGAATGGCGTCCTCTGGCTCACAGGGTAGATGGAAGAGGCGGGCCTGACAAATGTTAGCTGCCAGAGTGATGGCAGTACAGCGCCCCGTGCTCAGAGCCCCCGAGAGCAGTAGGCCATGCTGCCGGGGCCTGGCCAGCACCCGGACCAGGCGGGCCACGTGCTGGGCCATTGAGCGGCACTGGGCAAGGTGGGGGCTCAGCTTTAGCTGAGCGGCTGAGGTGGCCAGCTGCTCCCCCAGGCTCTCCCACTGCCGTTCCAGGTATAAATTGGGGCCCTCAGAGTTGGAACCTAGTATCAGCTCTTGACTGAAGACCAGGTCTGAGGGCTTTTCCTGCGGACAAAGTAGCAGCACTGGTAGCAACAGGGGTGAGACCAGATCCACCTGGAATGCCTTCTGACCCCAATTCTTAGCTCCCTTTAGGTGGAGTTTGCAGCTGGAGGTCACTGTGCCTTCCTCCTGGTTTATCTTTTGACTTATGCTCTCTGTGGCCTTATTCTTTACTGGTACAAGATCTGAATATTTGTAGGGTGGGTCTGTGGTAACCTGAAGGCCATAAGCGTTCTCCTCTGTTTCACTGCCGCTGTTGCTTAAGTCCTCCCACTGGGTCAGCTCCCCCTCTGACTCCACTTCAGGCACTCTCTCCTCCTCCTCTTCTTCCCCCTCCTCCCCCTCCTCATGGCCCTTGCCCAGGCTCTGGGGCACCTGCCCACAGCAGAAGACACTCTGAGCTACTTCTAGAAGTAGCTTGGCACAGTGAGAGCGTTCCCTAGGGCTGTCTAGCCGGTCACAAAAGGTTCTCTGTGCCTCGTGCAGCCAGAGACGCACCATGTTGCGCATGGCCATCATAATTGTCAGGCGTGTGCCACGCAAGCCTGACACCCGGCGCAAGTGCTCCTGGTGGTTGGGGTAGTCCAGAAAACCTCGAGAGCCTGTTCTGGTCGGCAGCAGCTGCAGGCTGCCCAGTAGTTGGCTCACAGAGTGCAGGGAGAAGTGGTAGTGTGGGTGGAGGGGTGAAGGCTTAAAGCAGTTGCCCACAGCCTCCCAGGCCTCCACCGAGGCCCGGACCAGGGCTCTTGCTAGAGCACCCTCCCGCTCCACAGAGGGGAAATGCTCAAGCCAGACCTGGATGATAGGTGTGTGCCTGCTCAACAGCATGGCCTGGGTCATACTGCTCAAGGCCAGCACTGTGAAGAGCCGAAAAAGGCGTGGGCTCAGGGGGCGCTCACAGAAGCCCGGCACTGTGGCTGTGGCAAAGAAGTTGACTACAGGCTGCAGCGTCTGCAGTTCCAAGGTGTTGTGGGCACACAGAGTGCCATCTATGGCCTGGCGCAGAGTCTCCAACACTGGCTGACAGCTCTTCTCTGGGTCTATGGGACATTAAGAATAACAGTGAGGACATGAGTCCATGGGACAGTGTCACCCTGTTCCTCCTATTTCTGCATCGCTGGGTTTACTTCCAGCACACACAGGGTTCTAAAGGAATTCTGTGCATCTGATGTATTGGGACTTGGTCGTGTCCACGTTTTTTCTCTCTCCCCTACACTCTCCCTAAAAATGAGAAATTTCTTCTCTCTTCTCCCCCAAATCCTCCCATTATGACCAATTATTCATTAACTGAAGGTTAATGGATAGGAAAGTTTGGAAGCTGAGATGAATGGAGCCCACAATAGGAGGAAAAGTGCAATGATCACAGTCAGAGTGTGGAGTTATATCACATGCACAATTTCATCAAGTTAACGTTATTAAGATATGACATATAAAATGTACACATTTTAAATGTATAGTTCAGTGAGCTTTGACAAATGTATATACCTGTGTAACCACCACCCCAATGACATTTAGAACACTTTCATCACCCCAGAAATTTCCCTCATACACCTTTGTAGTCAATTCCCCTACCACATTGTCCCAGGAATTTCTATCTGATCTAATTTCTATCACTATGGATTAGCTTTGCCTGTTCTGGAACTTCATATAAGGGGAATCATATGGTATGCAGTTTACCATGTCTGGCTTCCTTCACTCAGCATCATTTTCAGATTCATCCGTGTTTTGTGTGTATCAGTAGTATATTCCATTTTATTGCTGAGTAGTATTCTATTATGAAAATACTACAATTTGTAGATCCATCGACACATTATGGGCATTTAGGTTGTTTCCAGGTTTTGACTATTCAGGATAATGCTGCTATGAACATTCACGTATAAGTTTATTTGAGAACATACATATGCTTTCATTTCACTTAGGTAAATACAAGAAGAATTGCTGGGTCTTATAGTAAGTATATATGTAATTTGATAAGAAACTGCCACACTCTTTTTTAATAGTGTTTGTATCATTTTACAATCCCACCAGTAAAGTGTGAAAGTTTCAATAGCTCTACATTTCACAACATTTGTTATTCTTGGTCTTTCTAATTATAATCTTTCTAGTACGTGTAAACTACTATCTCATGGTCGTTTTAATTTGCAGTTCATTGATGTCTAATGGCATCAAGAATCTTTTCATGTGCCATTGGCCACACATGTATCTTTCTTCTGTGAAGTGTCTGTTCCTTTGTCTATTTTTAAAAAATGGAGTTTGTATTCTTATTGAATTGTAAGAGCTTTTTATATATTCTGGGTATAAATCCTTTGTCAGATATATGTGTCATGAATATTTTCTATGGCATATTTTATAATTTTCTTAGCAGTGTCTTGAAGGGCATAGGGTTTTCATTTTGGTAAAATCTAATTTTTGTGTCTTGTCTAAGAAATCATTGCCTCTAACCAAGGTCACACAAATTTTTCTCCAACATTTAAAAAAAGTTATAGTTTTACTGTTTAGATTTAGGTCTGTAATCCATTTATAATTGATTTTAGTATGTATCTTGAGTTAGGATTCAAGGTTCATTTCTTCCCCCTACACAGATATGCAGTTGTTCCAGCCCATTTGTTGAAAAGACTTTCTCCCGTTGAATTATCTTGGCACATTATCTGAAAACAAATTGACCCTATATCAGATTCTCTGTTCCGTTCCGTTAGTCTGTATCTGTGTCCTTATACCAATACCACATCTTCTTGCTTACTGTAGTTGTATAGTAAGTCTTGAAATCACTAGTTTAGACCTCCAAAGTTTGGCTATTCTAGGTCTTTTGCATTTCCACAAAAGTCTCAGAATGAGCCTGTCAATTTCTAAAAAAAAGAAAGGCCTGCTCAGATTTAGATTGGCATTACATCGAGTCTGTAGATCAGTTTGAGGAGGACGAGCACCTTAACAATACTGACTCCTGACTCCTCTGATTCATGAATGTGATGCACGAGGTCTGACAATTAAGTTCACAAACTCATCCTAGAGAGAGTGCTACATACCTCACTGCTGAATATCACTACGGTCACCTTCAAAGTACTCCCCTTGGGAAGCTATGCACCGATGCCAGCACCTAGTTCACCCTTCAAAGCAATTTTGGAACTCTTTTTCTGGAATGGCCATCAGAGCTGTTTTCGTATTACCCTTGATGTGCTGAATGTCATCAAAATGTCTTCCTTTCAATATTTCCTTTATCTTTGGGTAAAGAAAGAAGTCACTGGAGGCCAGATCAGGTGATTAGGGAGGGTGTTCCCATACAGTTATTTGTTTACTGGCTAAAAACTCCCTCGCAGACAGTGCTGTGTGAGCTGGTGCATTGTCGTGATGCAAGAGCCATGAATTGTTGGCAAAAAGTTCAGTTCGTCTAACTTTTTCATGCAGCCTTTTCAGCACTTCCAAATAGTAAACTTGGTTAATTGTTTGTCCAGTTGGTACAAATTCATAATGAATAATCCCTGTGATATCAAAAAAGGTTAACAACATTGTTGCAACAAGTTCACGAACTTAATTGTCTCAGCAATATTTAATAATTATCAGTGTATATCTTAAATTAACTTTTTTCCTAAATATTTTAAGCTTTTAGATGATACTTTAAACACTATTTAAAATTTCCGATTGTTCGTTACTAAGATATAGAAATATTAATGATTTCAATAGACTGACTTTGTATCTGGTGACCCTGCTAAATTCACTTATTTATTCCAGTAGTTTTGTAGGATTTTTTTTTTTTTTTTGTAGATTCCACAGGATTCTCTGTGTACAAAATCATGTCATATACCGGTAGAGACAGTGTTATTTTGTCTTCTCTAGTTTTAAAGGCTTTATTTTTTTTTCTTCTCTTACTGCGCTGATGTGGGTTTTTGGTGCAATGTTGAATAGAAGCAGTGGATATTCTTGCCTTGTGACTGATCTTAGGGAGAAAGTGTAAGGACATTTTAACAATATTAATACTTCCAATCCATGAGCAAAGTATGTCCTTCCATTTATCTGTATCTTGTTCAGTTTCTTTCTTCAATGTCTTATAGTTTCCAGAGTACAGGTTTTTCATACCTTTGGTTAAATTTATTCCTAGGTATATTTGATGCAGTTGTAAATGGGATTGTTTTCTTAATTCTTCTTCTGACCATTCATTATTGATGTATAGAAATGCAACGTATTTCTCTATATTGATTCAGAATTGTGCAACTTTACTGAAGTCATTTATTAGTTCTAATAGTTTTTTTGGTGGTCTTTAGGGAGTTCTATATATAGTTTCATGCCATCTACAAATAATGAGAGTTTTACTTCTTTTTCAATTTGGATGCATTTTATATCTCTGTCTTGTCTGATTGCTGTAGCAGGACTTCCGATATTATGTTGAATAGAAGTGGTGATAGTGGGTATCCTTCTCTTATTCCTGATCTTAGAGGAAAGACTTTCAGCTTTTCACCATTGAGTATGATATTAGCAGAGGGTTTGTCATATATGGCCTTTATTATGTAGCGATATGTTCCTTCTGTAGCCACTTTGTTGCGTTTTTATCATAAATGGATGTTGAATTTTGTCAAATGCTTTTTCTGAATCTGTGGAGATAATCATATGGTTTTGTTAATGTATCACATTAATTGATTTATGTATGTTGAACCATCCTTTAATCCCTAGAATGACTTACACTTGGTCATTGTGTATAATCCTTTTAATGGATTGTTGAATCCGGTTTGCTAATATTTTGTTGAGAATTTTTACTTCTATGTTCATCAAGGATATTGGCCTGCAGTTTTCTTTTTTGTAATGTCTTTATCTGCCTTTGGTATCAAGGTGCTGACTTCCTAAAAATGAGTTTGGAAGCATTCTTTCCTCTTCGATTTTTTGAATTAGTTTAAAAAGGATAGGTATTTTTCTTTGAATGTTTGGTAGAATTCACATGTGAAACCTGGACTTTTATTTGTTGGAAGTCTTTTGATTACTGCTTCACTTTCTTTTCTTTTCTTTTTTTTTTTTTTTAAGATTTTATTGGGGAAGGGGAACAGGACTTTATTGGAGAACAGTGTGTGCTTCCAGGACTTTTTTCCAAGTCAAGTTGTTGTCCTTTCAATCTTAGTTGTGGAGGGTTCTGTTCAGCTTCAAGTTGTTGTCCTTCCAGTCTTAGTTGTGGAGGGCGCAGCTCAGCTCCAGGTCCAGTTGCCGTTGCTAGTTGCAGGGGGCACAGCCCACCATCCCTTGCGGGAGTCGAACCGGCAACCTATGGTTGAGAGGACACGCTCCAACCAACTGAGCCATCCGGGAGCTCAGCAGCAGCTCAGCTCAAGGTGCCATGTTCAATTTTAGTTGCAGGGGGCACTGCCCACCATCCCTTGCGGGAGTCGAGGAATTAAACTGGCAACCTTGTGGTTGAGAGCCCGTGCTCCAACCAACAACTGAGCCATCTGGGAGGCAGCTCAGCTCAAGGTGCCGTGTTCAATCTTAGTTGCAGGGGGCAGAGCCCACCATCCCTTGCGGGACTCAAGGAATTGAACTGGCAACCTTGTGGTTGAGAGCCCACTGGCCCATGTGGGAATCGAACCGGCAGCGTTCGGAGTCAGGAGCACAGAGCTCTAAATGCCTGAGTCACCGGGCCGGCCCCTGCTTCACTTTCATTGCTAGTAATTGGTCTGTTTAGATTTTGTATTTCTTCCTGGTTCAGTCTTAGAAGTTTATATACTTCTAGAAATTTATCCATTTCTTTTAGATTGTCCGATTTGTTGGCATATAATTGTTCATAGTATTCTTTAATATTTGCATTTCTGTGGTGTTAATTTAACTTCTCTTTCATTTATGATATTACTTATCTGGCTCTCTTTTTTTCTTGATGAGTTTGGCTAAAGGTTTGTCTCTTTTATTTATCTTTTCAAAGAACCATATCTTAGTTTTATTCATCTTTTCTGTTGCTTAATTTCTATTTTGTTTGGTTCTGCTCTGATCTTAACTATTTCCTTCCTTTTGTTCACTTTGGGTTTTGTTTGTTCTTCTTTTTCTACTTCTTTTAGGTGTAGTTAGATTGCTTATTTGGGGTTTCCTTTTTTTCTTGAGATATAGCTATGAACTTCCCTCTTAGAACTGCTTTTGCTGTATCCCATAAATTTTGAAAAGTTGTGTTTCCAATTTAATTTGTTTCAAGATAGTTTTTCATTTCTTGTTTGATCTCCTTTTTTATCCATTGGTAATGTTTAATAGCATGTTGTTTAGTCTCCATATATATTTGTGGTTTTTCCACTTGTCTTTCTGTAGTTGATTTCCAGTTTCATGCCATTGTGATTGGAAAAGATGCTTGATATGATTTCAATCTTCTTGAATTTACTAAGGTTTGTTTTGTGGCCTCTTATGTGATCTATCCTGGAGAATGTTCCATGTGCTCTTGAAAAAAATGTGTATTCTGCAGTTTTTGGATGAAATGTTCTATAAATGTCTATTCAGTTGATCTCATCTAATGTGATATTTAAGGCCATTATTTCCTTATTAATTTTCTGATTGGGTGATCTATCCTTTGATTTTGGTATTAAAATACCCTACACTATTATTGTATTACTGTGGATTTCTCCTTTTATGTCCATTACCATGTTTCCCTGAAAATAGGACCGGGTCTTATATTAATTTTTGCTCCAAAAGATGCATTAGGGCTTATTTTCAGGGGATATCTTGTACAGCAATCTATATTTATTCAAATACAGTCATATCATCTTCTTCTGGAACATTGTCATAATGTACTAAATGCGTCCATCTGGCTGACTGTCTTAACTGGGGCTTATTTTCGGGGTAGGTCTTATTTTCAGTAATATTTGCTTTATATACTTAGGTGCTCCTATGTTGGGTGTGTAGATATTTACGATAGTTATATCCTCTTGTTGGACTGACCCCTTTATAATTATGTAATGTCCTTCTTTGTCTTTTTTTTTTTTTTTTTACATTTTTTGTTTTAAAGTCTGTTTTGTCTGATATAAGAATTGTTATTCTGGCTTTCTTTTAGTTACTACTTTCATGGAATATCTTTTTTCATCCCTTCACTTTCAGTCTATGTGTTTTTCAGTTTGCGGTGAGTCTCTTCAAGCAGCATATAGATAGGTCTTTTTTTTTTTTTATTAGTTTCAGGTGCACAAGACAGAGCAAAACTTAGACGTTTATCATTTATATCCCTCACACTGTGTGAACCCCCCTCCCCCATCCACTATCCCTCTGTACGTTCCCCAAATTAATTTTCAAAACCCCGTGGTCATCTTGTGGTTACCGACTATTTTCTAAACCTCTCACCTTCCCCTTATCCCCACCCCGCCACCCCTCTAGCAACCCTCAGTTTTTGATAGGTCATTTTTTTAAAGCAGCATATCGATTGGTCATGTTTTTTAAATCCATTCACCCACCCTATGCCTTTTTATTGGAACATTTAACCCATTTCCATTTAATGTAATTATTGATCATATGGAATTATTGCCATTTTGTTAATATTTTTATAGTTGTCCTTTGTTCCTTTCTTCTTCTTTAGATTTCTTCCCTTGTGGTTCGCTATTTTTCTTTGGTGTTCTGTTCAGGTTCATTTCTCTTTGTTCTTTTTGTATCTTTTGTAGATTTTTGGTTTGTGGTTACCATGAGGTTTATGTATATCATTCTTTTTTTTTTTTTAATTTTATTTTATTAAATTTATTGGGGTGACAATTGTTAGTAAAATTACATAGATTTCAGGTGTACAATTCTGTATTACATCATCTATAAATCCCATTGTGTGTTCATCACCCAGAGTCAGTTCTCCTTCCATCACCATATATTCGATCCCCCTTACCCTCATCTCCCACCCCCCACCCCCCGCCCCTCTTACCCTCTGGCAACCACTAAACTATTGTCTGTGTCTATGAGTTTCTGTTTCTCATTTGTTTGTCAGTATATCATTCTTTATCTATAGCAGTCTTATTTTAAGCTGATAGGTGTTTAAGTTCAAATATATTCTACATTTTTATTTCCCTCTCCATCCATGCTTTATGTTACTGATATCATATTTTAGATCTTTCTATGTTGTGTACCTTCAAACTACTTATTGTAATTTGAGTTGATTTGATACTTTTTTTAATCTTCATAGTAGCTTTTTAAATGTCTGATTTGTGATATTTATTGAATATTAGTTTTTACCTGTGAAGTTTCCCCCTTTCTCATATTTTCATATTTCTAGTTATGGCCTTTTCTACTTAAAGAAGACCTTTTAGGGGTGGCCAGTTAGCTCAGTTCGTTAAAGCATGGTGCTAATAATACCAAGGTTGCCGATTCTATCCCCGTGTGGGCCACTGTGAGCTGTGCCCCTCCTTAAAAAAAAATCCTTTAACATTTCTTATAAAGCTGGCTTAATGGTGATAAAGTACTTTATATTTTGCTTGTTCTGGCAACTCTTTATCTCTCCTTCAATTTTGAATGATAACCTTGCTGGGTAAATTATTCTAGGTTGTAGGTTCCTTTCTTTCAGCACTTGAAAGATGTCTTGCCACTCCCTTCTGGCATATAAAGTTGCTGGTGAGAAATCAACTGATAGCCTTATAGGGTTTCCTTTGTATGCAACTCATTTTTCTCTTGCTTTCTTCAAGATTATCTCTTTTAACTTTTGCCATTTCAGCTACAGTAAGTCTTGGTGTGGGTCTCTTTGGGGTCATCTTGTTTGGAATTCTTTGTGCTTCTTGGACCTGGATGTTTGTTTCCTTTCCCACATTAGAAATGTTTTCAGCCATTATTTCTTTAAATAAAGTTTCTGTTCTTTTCTTTCTTCTCCTTCTGGGATCCCTATAATGTGAATGTTTGTGCACTTGATGTTATCCCAAAGGACCCTTAAATTATCCTCATTTTATAAATTTTTTTTCTTCGGTTTTGATTGGTTGATTTCCACTATTCTGTCTTTCAGGTCATGGATCTGTTCTTTTATGTTAGCTAATTTGTTTTGATTCCTTCTGATGTGTTTTTCATTTCAGTTATTGTATTCTTCAGGTCCAGTTGGTTCTTTCTTATACTTTCTAACTTTTTGTTGAAGTTCTCCCTAAGTTCCTCTCTTCCACTCTCAAGTTTTGGAGCATCCTTATGACTGTTTCTTTAAATTCTTTATCAGACAAATTACTTATTTCTGTTTCCCTAGGGTTTTTTTCTGGGGATTTTTCTTGTTCCTTCATTTGAGAGATATTCTTCTGTTTTTTTCATTATGTTTAACTTTTTATGTTTGTTTATATAAGTTAGACAAAATAGCTGTCTCTTCCAGTCTTGGAAAAGTGGCCTTATGTAGAAGCGGGCTGTGTAGACTGTGTGTGTCAGGTGGTTTTGGCAAGGTGGTAGAAGCCGAGTGGGTGCTTAGGGTGTTCAGGGCACTGACCTACCGAGCTGGAGCAGCTCCAAGTAGGGAGTATTAATGCCTGTTGATTCTGCTTGCACCCTTTGTTTGGGCCAAAATGGGCTCGGGCAATGTGTCTGGGAACACACTGCAGTGAACTTCAGGCAGGCCAGGACACCTGGATAGAGCCTCCACCCACTCTATGGAAGTGGAAGGGGACATAAACAATGGCACTCACCAGCCCCTCCAAATCCAGAGAATTCCTGCAGTCCCCAGGGAGCTCCTGCAGCTCTCCAGTCTTCATACAGGTTCTCGCTCTTGTTTTTTGTACCCAAAGCGGTCCCATGTAGAAGAGACCTCTGTGTAGGCTTTATGTGCCAGGTAATTTTGTGAAGCCCCTTGAAGCTGAGCAGGGCTATACCACATAGGACACTTGCCTGTAGACCAGGAGCAGCTCTCAGAAGGGAGGCCAGATAGCTGTGGTGATGCCTTGTGGTTCCTGCTTGATCCCTTTGTTGGATGCAAAAAGCTCCAGGCAATGTAGCTGAGAAACACTGTGGTAACTTTGCAGGTAGACCAAAACAAGGGACTAGAGCTCAAAGTGTGTGTGTGTGGGGGTAGTGTTCAACATAAACAATGGCACTCACAGCCTCCTCCCACCATGGAGAGTTCCCGCAGATCCAGGAGGGCTCCTTTGGCTTCCCAGCCTTTTCTATTTGGTCTCTTTCTCTTTTATTAAAACTATTCATTCAATGCTCTGATGTCTCACAGGAGTAACTGTATATTTGCTTTTGCTCATGAGAGGGGATGAATTAAGTGTGCTCCTATGATGCCACCATCTTGGACCTCCTCCATCCATTTACATTTAGTGTTATTATGGATATGGTTGGTTTAAGGTCCATCATATTGTTATTTGTCTCTTCTATGTTTTAGTTTCTGTTGTTCATTTCCTGTTTCCTTTTACATACTTGAAAGTTTTTAGTATCCCACTGTATTTCATTTATTGGCTTTTTTTTTTAAGGAGGGCGCAGCTCAAGGTGGCCCATGCGGGGATCAAACCGGCAACCTTGGTGCTACTAGCACCATGCTCTAATCAACTGACCTAACCAGCCACCTTTATTTATTGGCTTTTTAGCTATGCTCTTTATTATTATTTAGTGATGCCTCTTTATCAATATTCAGAAGTAATATTTTACCACTTCACACTTCATAGCTTGACCTTTCCTACTTCCTATTTCACAAATGTAAGAGCCTTACAATAGTATAATTTTACTCACTGCTCCCTACCCTGTCCTCTTACTATTGTTCCAATTTCTTTTTTACTTCTACTTACATTACCAACTCCATCTAACAATGTTATTATTTTTGTTTTAAACTATCGACTGTCTCTTAAGGAAATTAAGAGATGGAAAAGATAGTTATTTATATGTACCTACCTACATATTTACCATTTTTGATGCTCTTTATTCTTTTCTGTAGATCTGAGTTTCCATATATTATTTCCCTTCTGCCTAAAGAACATCTTTTAGCATTTCTTACAGTGCAGTTTTAGCAGCTGAGAATTTTCTCAGCTTTCATGTATCTGAACTAACTTTATTTCATCCTCATTTATGAAGGGTGTCTTTATTGGATAGAGAATTCTGTGATGACAGGTTGTTTCCTTTTAGTACTTTAAAGATGTGGTACCAGCATCCTCTGGACTGTTACTTCTGATGCAAAATTAACCGCTATTCTTAAGATTGTTCATCTGTACATAATGTGTCTTGTCTTGTCTCTGACCACTTTCAAAATTTTTCTTTCTTATATTTTTCAGCAGTTTGACTAATGTGCCTAAGTGTGGTTTTCTTTTATTTTACTTGGGGATAACTGAGCTTTCTATAGCTGAAAGTCAATATTTTCTGAGAAAGTTGGGGAAATTTTGGTCATTATTTCCTCAAAGAGCTTTTCTGCCCTATTCTTATTATCCTTTCTTTCTGTTTCTGCAACTCCAATTATATATGTGTTAGACTAAAGCTCTATTCATATTCAATATGTTTCTGTTCTTCAGTGTGCATTAACTCTTTCTTTTGCCATCTCCAATCTATTAAGCCATCCATGGAATTTTCCATTTTAATTATTGTGTTTTCCAGTTGTAAAATTTCCATTTAGTTATTTTTAGTGGTTTCCATTTCTTTGCTGAGATTACCTATAAGTTCACTCATTAAGAACATAGTTTCCTTTAAGTGCTTGATAACTTTTATAATAGCTTCTATAAAGTATTTGTCTGCTAAATTCAACTTCTAGACCATGTCAGGGTCAGTTTTTATTGACTGTTTTCTCTTGTTTTTTGTTTTATTGTATGTCTATTAATTTTTTATTTTATACTGGATGTTTTGGTGGCTGTCACCCAATTTACACTGCCAGCTATAATAAACATCGCTCTACAGTGTTTTCAACCTTCTTGATGAAATCTCTTTCCAGCTGTCATTCACTGACCCGAATTTACCCTTTCTATTATCCACTGACAACCTGATTGTTTGTGCAAATTCATTGAGAAGGCCAAATAATATAGTTGGAGAAAATTACAAGTTTTGGTGCTAAACAGACTTGAATCTTACTCTTGGTTCTGACACGTACTGCCTAGAGTATCTTGGGGAAGTTATAAAATCTCTGTTTATCTTTAAAGTAATCATAACAAATATCCATCTCAATGGGCTTTTATGAACACTAACAATGACAGAGATAAAGTATGTAGCACATAGCATACACTAAATTGTACCTACTATTATCAAGTGCTTATACCACCTGATTCAAATTTTCTACATTCCATGAGGGACTTCAGTGTCTAACTGGACAATCCATCTAATGCTTTAGCCCATTTACTTCCTTGACTCTACCATTCTGTGCCTATTCTTCATTTCTTCCCATTCCCATGGCCATATTCTGAGCCTGTCACAATTTAGAAACACACCACTTTAGAAACTTTAAATTTTAAACTTCCCAGTATCTCAAACTTTCATCACAATTTCTCCCCTTTCCCTTCTTATCTTTTCTTCTACAAACTCTTACTGAGCACTTACTTCCTTTTGAGTCTATCAAAATTAATGAGACACATCTCTGTTCTCATGAAGCTCACAGTGTGGTGGAAGGGGCTGATGAGTAAACATACAATTATACAACCATGGTTGTCACAGGTTTTTGTACAGAGTACAGGATGAGTATCTAACCTAGTCTGGAGGCTCAGGCTTCTTGTAAATATTGCCTGAGATTATTTGTAAAGAATAAGTAGGACTTAGCCAGATCAATAGATGAGAGAAGGCAGAGAGGACAGCAGTCCCAGAGGCCAGAGGAAGCATGACTCATTGGATGCCTGTCCATAGCTGAGTCCAGTTGGAGCACATAATGTGAGTCTAGAGAAGAAAGCCTCGTCACAAGGAATCTTGCAAGAGCATTGCCAAAGTTCCAGGTAATGACTACCTGAACCAGGGAAGATGGAATAGAAATAAGTGGAAAGATTTGAGAGATATTTAGGGGGCAGAATTGAGAGTGATGGTGATTGGACATTGGTGAGAGAGATGTCAATAAGATTTCTGGTTTAAATGGATGGTGTTACAAAGAGGACACACAGGAGCAGGTTTTGGAGGAAGATGATGAGTTCAGGGTTAAATTTGAGGTGCAATGGGACAGCAAGGTAGTGATACACAATAGGTAGTTAGATGAACAGGTCTAGTGCTTAGAAGAGAAGCCTGGGTTGGAGATAAAGATTTAGCAGTGAAAGCATAGAGACGGTGGAAGGGACCATGAGAAGAGTAAGATTATTCAGGGAGTGTATGTAGACTGAGAAGATATTAAGAATGGAAGGAACACTGAAGTTTAGTCTATAGGTGTATATTTGAGAGTCAGTGACTACTGCTAGGGATTTAACAGTCTCAAAAGAGGACAATGGCTCCTTCCTCCCCTCCTCCCGGCTCCTCACCAGAAGCAGCCAGGTGCAGATCCTCCAGCAGGAAGAGGAGGGAGCCTTTAGAATCCAGGTGCCGCCCAGGCCATGTGTTGACTTGTGCCTGGCTCTGGACCCCTCGGCTCAGCAGAAGGCGAAGGTGGATGGTACTGAAGGCAGGGTGGATGCGGCTGTACGTGCAAGGGTGATGTGGCTCCACTAGCACCTCCACAAATGCGGACTTCCCGGTGGCTGCCTCTCCAGCCAGCAGCACTGGGTGTCCCTCCATCAGAAGTAGGTCCACCACATACAAGAGCCGTTCAGTCTGCAGGACAGGAGCAGGGCTTACTGTGGCATCTCCGGTTTAAGACAGTAATCTAGATGAAAGTAAAGGTCTGGAGGCCTTGTCTTAAAGCTGTACTTGCAGAATACTTCATGTATTCTTGTGTGAAAACATCAAAGAATGGAAGCCTCAGCTGGGCCTAGAACGTAGACTCCCCCAGGATATCTCCTCAAACCCCAACCCCAGGGGGTCACACACTGTCCTCACACCTGGGGAGAAGGAGTGAAGGTGCCCGGAAGTCCCTTCAAGCGGCTGCCCAGGTATTGGCCAGTGAAGGGGACCAGTGTCCCATCTTCAGGGCACACATGTAGATCAAACACCAATGCTGAGGGCGATGGCTCAGGATAGTTGGAGAGACAACTAATAGAACCCCTCAGGAAGGTATCAAAGAGGGGCCAGAGCCTGCTCAGATGGATATACAAGCAAGAGTGTCAGTTACAACAGTACCATTTGTGACACACGCACACACTCCACCCACCCCCGACAGGCATGTCACCTGGGTTTTGACTCCCATGGGCCAGTCCATCTCAGCCCTCTGCATCCCCTGTCCCCAACCCCTGTAGATACCTGGAGGGAAGGTGGGCTCCAAAGCCCCAGATCAAGGCAAAAAGAAAGCTGCTGACACCCAGCAAGTGCTCTCTGTGCTTACGAGACACATCATCGCCGTCAACCTGGGACTGGTTCAGAGAGCTGCTTTGTGAGGACTTGAAGCTTTGGGCTACAGGATCACTATAGCTGAGGTCCTCTGCAAAGGTCACCATGGCCAGAATGAGAGCCCCAGCAGGAAGAAGTTGGGGTGGGGGAGATTAGAAGTTGGCTCTATTACTTCTCACTTTCAGTCCCCAGCCCAAGTCCACCAAAGAACCCATGCCCCAGGCTCTAGCCATCTGCCATCTATCCTCAAGCCTCCATGGTTCTCATAGCAGCCCTCTCTTTCCCTTCCCTTCACCTGTGATATGTGCCCTCTTTTCCTCATCTATGCGCAGGTGGCGGTCAAGCAGACAACGCAAAAGGCGAGCCAGGCTGGTGACTTCAGCCACGCCTGGGCAAACAGCCTGCTGCCCATGTGCCTGCAGCAGGGAGCTGGCACCCTGCTGGGTGAGGAATTGGAATGTTGCAGGCACCAGCACTTCAGCCAGGTGGTTGAGCTCAGTGACCGTCTGGGGTTGCAGGGGGTACTCATGGGGCAAGGCTGCCATCAGGATGCTGAGCATCCCCTGCCAAGTCTGTTCCCCACCACACCACACTAGGTCACAGCGGCCCACCACTGTGGGGGACATGCCTGTTGTGTCTCCCACCTCCATCAGGAGAAAAGTACTTGGGGGTCGTTCTATCTGCTGACCATTGGGGAGGGTAAGCTGGGGGGGGTCGCTCAGGAGGCAAGTGACAGAGTCCAGCCAAGCAGCACTAGAGGCTCCATCACATATTATCCAGTGCTGGATCCCCACCGATCGCTGTGTCTTCCTCTTTGGGTTCACAGTCTTACACTGACTGGCTGCATGCAGCAGCTTGGGGAAGATGCCTTGGTGCCAGCAGGAGCCTTCTAGCCATCCCAGGAACTCCTGGGGGCTGAGGACACTGGGATACAGGTGCGTAATTTCCACAGGTGGATAGCCCGGTGTTGAGGTGACCTCCCTGTCTGCAAGCTGATTCTGGATCTGAAATAAGCTGTGCCAACAAGTAGTCTTGCCGCTGCCTGCAGGGCCCAGGAGCAAAATGCCTGAGGCCCGGCATAAGGCCTGGCTCAGCTGCTCCAGGGACCCCAAAATATCAGGACTGGGATGCAGGCCTGCCTGCCTCAATTCCTCCACCAGCAGTGGCTTCCTCAGCCTGTGGGTCACAGGCTCTGCCAGCACCTGGCTGGCACTGGGAAAGATCCCACCGAGCAGCTTTTGGAGGTTGTGAAGATGGACCCCATCGAGGACACTGAATAGTGGGGAGTGTAGCAAAGCACGCACTAGGGCGGCCTCCTCAATGGCAGCTAGGCTGTAGGACTGCTGGGAGTTGGGTGCTTCCTTGGTCACATTTAGAGACTGTATCATGTCTGCCAGTACCTGCTTGAGCAGTCGCAGGCGGCAGGGCAGGGGCCTAGACACGAGCTCACTCTCTAGGGAGAAGAACTTGGATAGGCGGGTAGCCATGCGGGAGGCATCCCGCATCCCTGCACCCAGGAGGGTCAGCTCGGCTACTTGCTGTAGGTTAGGCAGTGTGAATGCCACAGGCCGCAGTAGCAGGCGCAGGTTGGCGGGCACAGCAGGGACCAGGGCAGTCATTGTCAGGAGACAGCCATAGCCAAGACGCATATACACGTGATGTTTCTCAAAGAAGCCACTGCCAAGGAACTGGGAGTGGGTGGGGTCGATGGTACTGATGCCTCCGGAAGCTTCCCGGTACAGTGGGGCATAGAGGTGGTACAGTTCAGCCAGGCGCTGGCCCAGGGCAGAGAGCAAGCCAAGGGGCAGGTACTGAGCTGCCTCCAACAGCAGCCAGGCACCACCCTGCAGGGCACCATTCAGGTAGTTGCTCAGGCTTTGGGCCTCCATCTGAGGCAGGCAGTGCATCATCACCAGCTGGCGCCCCAGGGCCTGTGCCAGGTTCTTCACCATGGCTACCTTGCCCACACCATCAGGGCCCAGTAAGGTCCCACAGGCCACCTCCTCCAGGGCCAATAACAGTACCAGGGCTGGGCGCTCAGGCAGCAGGCTGGGTAGAGACTCCAGTCTGGGACCCAGGTACTCATAATTGTACAGAAAGGACCGGCCTAGCACCTCTATCCAGCATGCTGCTGGTGACAGAGAATTCTCAGTAGATACAATAGTCTTGAGACTCTGCAGGGGACTTTTGGGGATGGTGCGAGATGAACCCAGGTGGTACTTGAGTTGGCGGGCCCAGTGGAAGTCTGCCAGATCACAGACCTGGTGCTCCTTCAGCAGCTGTGCTATATCCCGGTGAGTCACTGCCATGACTAGTAGGGCACTGAGAAGGCTGGTCTGGCGGACAGAGGGCAGGGGCTGCCCACCTTGGTAGGCCCTCTGGGCCCGTGCAAAATGCACCAGTCCTTCTAGCTTCCATACATGTGCGGAGACCATGGCCAGGGTCCTCCCCTCAAGCAGCGCTTCTTCCATCTCGGCCCGCCATACCACCTCCTCTGCCACCAGCACACACTGCCATGGGAAAGCCTTGATTAAATCTAGCCAGTGGTGGACATACTGTTGCAGGGGCAACTGGCTTTGCT
This sequence comes from Rhinolophus sinicus, assembly GCF_057876585.1. Classification (NCBI taxonomy): domain Eukaryota; kingdom Metazoa; phylum Chordata; class Mammalia; order Chiroptera; family Rhinolophidae; genus Rhinolophus; species Rhinolophus sinicus. The sequence goes on along the minus strand of NC_142514.1, from coordinate 143,670,216 downwards.
GGGGCAGTTCCTTGAAGGCCTTGTCTAGGGACGGGCCCAGAGCCAGATGGGCAGCCACACAGTCCTGCAGCATGTGCACCAATGCCAAACGCAGACACTTTTCCAGCGATGCCAGCCATTTGGGGAGATCTGGATACAAAGGAAGCGACTCCTGCAGCTTCACCTCCTCCCCACCTGCCCCTAGCACTACAAGTGCCTCTACCTGAGTCTGTGTGCTTGGCTTTGACTCCTGGTCCTCCATGTTTCTGTCTATTGGGATAGACTTGAAGCTCACAGCATGCACATGAGGAAAGCAGCGTCGCACCCATATCTGGGCCTCACATGACTCTAGTGGGGCAGCCAGCAGGGCCACTAGCTCACCGTCACTGAGGAAGAAGAGGCGGGGGAAGTGAGCACAGAACCCATAGAGCACACTTTCCAGAGCAATAATGATGCCCTCCAGCTCTGCTGAGCCTGCTTGCAGCAGTTGTTGCAGCTGCTGGCCTTGGAAATAAGGGCTCCGCTTGGCACTGGGCACTATAAGTGACAGAACCAGAGGGTCAGCTACAGAGATCTGCATCAGAGTCCGATACTGATCATCCATGGCCTTGAAACGGGAGTCCTGTGATGAAGGAGAGGGTAAAAGTGAGGGTGGATGTGATGGGGCAGCTCCCCCCTCCCAATCACTATTCAGTAGCTTTCGTCCACCCTACCTCACCCCCTTCCCTACCAGGTCAGAACTGGGAAATTGGATCTTCATCTCATGTAGAACTTTATTCAGAAAAATCCACTTCTGCTGAAAAGTCACCCACACCTCCAGCACGTCACCTGTGTGAGTAGCCAGAGGAACACTGGAGAGAGACTAGGGTTCTAGTTTCTGCAAGGGGGTCCAGCCTGGTACTGACCTCTCAGGCTGCCCCACCCCAAAACAGTCTGCTCAGCAGGACCCGAGGACCTTGCTTGGAGGACAGAAACCTTTCACTGTGAATAAAGAGCTGCTCATCTCCACCCAAGAAATAGCCCTGAAGAAGATCCTCACTCTGTCTTTCAGATCTTCCCCACCCAAATCCCAAATCTCACGCCATCGCTCTGGGCCATCCTGCCTTAGGTCCCACCCATCAGCCCAGCTAGAGGCCTGCACTCACCCAGGCCATGCATGATGGTCACCCACTCCAAAGCTATTTTGTATAAGTCTCCTGAGTTTTGTATGGCCAGGATCTTGAACAGCACCTGAAGACTTTCCTGGATAGAATCCTGCAGGCTGCTGGAATCTAAGGAAGAGTGGGCTCCAGCTGAGCTGAGCTGAGCTGGCAGTCAGATGAGGAAAGACCGGGGTGACTAATACCCAAAATACACTGAAACTCACAGACCTCAAGCTATTCTCTAGAAGACCCAAACATTTTATTCTTTCACTAGTTGAACTGTGTGCTCACCAAGAACCAGAGTGTGTTGGAAAACCTGTTTATGTGAGTTACAATTTCAATTACAGAATTTAAGCTAATATGTTAACCAATGAAATATGAGTGGGAAAAGAGTTGTTGGTTCTGTGGAAATCATTAAAGGCTTTAGTAAAGGTGAGTTGATAAAAAGGTGAGTTGATAAAATGATATTAAATTAAGTATAGGTCAGCCAATTTTCAAAAATCAGGAAATTATAATAAAAATGTAGAAAAGTACTGGACCCAGGTAACTTTACAATGTCTTCATGTCATTGCTCAACTTTACAGAAACTGAAATTAGAAATAGTAGACAATGCATGAAGGCGAGAAAGGCAGTGAGGAACTTCTACTAGTTGACTGCAAATCAAAGTAAAGATTGTCCTTAGGTGAAAAGATTATAAATAAGTGTACATTTATATGTTTTAAGCTAAAAAAATCTTAAGCCATGTATGCATCATATTTTATGATTTCCCTGTGTGTCTAACTTTTTAAATGTGCCAGTTGGGTTTCAATTTTGTTGGATAAGAGAATTTCTCCTCTACTGGCAATTCCCTAACTGTACCATCTTAGGTGCCTGTACATAAGTTGTTCCCTCTCCCTGGTATGCCCTTTCCCCTTGCAAGTTTAGAAAATTCCTTTTCCTTCAAAAGTCAGCAAGAGGCCTCTCCATAAGGGAAGGGAAGATTTCTCTGACTTTCCCTGGTCCTCTGAAGCTGTCCTCTTTCTGAGATTTTACTGCCCTCAGTTAGGTGCTCCATCATGCACTTATCTCTATTCTACTGGACTGGGAGCTCTTGGGGGATGGGACGTCTGTCTGTAAATCTCAGCATCTCCTGCGTTTGGTTCAAAGGAGGTGGGTGAATTTGATGAGGGAATGAAAAAGGAATGAATGAGTGGGGCAGGGTACAATCTATAGGACAGAGCATTGAAAGGTGGAGAGACATGACCGTGAGGAACTTCTTAGTACACCCAGAAAGGAAAGGACCTTTGCTGAAGAGGCTAGGCAGTGGGTCGGAACTCCCAAGAAGATTAAGACTGTATGTGAGCTACATAGAATATGCTGTCTCAGAACACTGATATCTCAGGCCGTCCAGGAAGGACGGGAACCTGGCTAGAGAAGCCAGATCCAGCAGAGCGTGGTGGACGTGGTGGATGAATATGGTCTCCCACAGGGGGCTTTCACTGGGCCACAAGGGCTGGGTCTCACCTGAAAGAATGAAGGTGCCACTATCCTTGGCCACTACGTCCCAGTGGGGACTGCGGAGCATGTGCCTCTTGGAGTGCTCCACGACTGGGGGCTCGTAGGGCACATGCAGGATGAAGTTGAGCAGTCGCAGCTGGCGCACTTCCCAGACCCGCTGCAGCTGCCGCAGGGTCTGTTGGGCATGGACTTGTTCATTTTCACACTGCCAGATCTGGAATAGCTGGGTCTCAGGAACCAGGACTGGGTAATGGCTCAGGGGATAGCGTTGGAGCTGGGACTCAAGGGCCGGCACTCAGGGGAGTGGAGGTCTCAGAGATGGAGAGTGGGACCATCGGGCTTCAAAGGCAGGCCAGCAGCAGCTAACTCTGACATAGGGCTGCTGCTGAAACTCACTCTTTTGCAGTGCTCCAGCTGAGCAGACAGTACCTCAGTCAGCAAGTGCTTTTTTGGGACAGGGTAAGTGTTGGGGGACATGTCCCATCCTATGTACCCACAACTTTGGGGCTGCCACCCACTGCCTTCCACTGGGGGGTGCATATTCTCAGTCACAGAGAATCTGAAATCACCCATCAGATCCCCATATGCTCCCAGCAGGCCAGCAACCTCAACCCTCCCAACCACCCACCCACCCACAAGCCAATATCTACTACCCACTTGTCTCAAGGGGCTGCTAGGCCTCAACTGGCTCTATTAGAGCTCAGCAAACATGTCCTGGACTCGAACCACCTCCCTCCCTCCAGTGGGTCTCACCTGATTGAGTCGATCCGCAAACTCCAGCAGCGGACAAGCAAGCAGCTGGCCCAGTGTTAGGAGTTCTAGGTTCAGACTGCCCAGCCCTAAGGCTGACGGTAGAGGGGACAAGTCAGAGCGACACCAGCATATGGCAGAGTCCAGCCCATATCCCAAGCCAGATCCGGGACCCAGAGCCCAGCCCAGCCCAACTCCCAGATGGCAGATCTGAGAGCACAACATATTATAGAGCCAAGAACCCCAAACCCAAGGTCCAGAGCACAGCACAGAGCCCAGAGCTGACTCCAGCCTGAGCCAGCTCAGGTCAGCAGGGAGGACCCACATGGTGGTATGGGGTGGGGGCGGGGGAGTACAGTACTTGGGGGAAGGCAGGGAGGGAGGGTGTTTCCAACAGGAGTGGCAGGGAACTGAGCTTTCGCATTGTTCTAACCCCTATGTCCTTCCCTTCCCCTCTGATGGTACCCAAGCACACCTCGCAGGAGGGCTTGGAGATTGAGGCTCTGCAGCTGGAGGCTGCCCAGCTTGGTAAGCAATGGCAGGAAGCTGCGAAATTCCTCCAGAATGTGCATGCAGCACTGCAGAACTGGGCTGTGCAGCCCCAGGGTGGCACTCATCTGGGTTGCCTCTGTCAGCCAGCCATCTGTCTTCTCCTGGGCCATAGCCAGGCTGAACTGTAGGGAGAAGAGCTCACTGTCGGCTGGAGACCCTTCCACACACCTCCCGAAAACTCCATTCCCAGGCAGGAGCTCCAAAGAAGGGTGTCAGCACCTTGGCAAAAGCCATGCACTTCCATTCGCTGATGTTTTCAGAAATGACTCGGTACAGGTGCCAGATACGCTGCTGCTGCACAATAGGACGGGTCCCACAGATTGGCAAGGGCACAGGACTCTTATCCCCTATGAGACAGGACTGACTGAGGCCTGGGCTAGGCATGGAGGGGGGGGGCATGATGGGGAATGGTCAGTCAAGAGCCCATAATGACAGAAGTAGGGTTTCCGGGCAGAAATTCCCACCCGTTTTCGTGAATTTTTTTCGCTATCCCATACCCAAATCCTGAGAAAAGTTGGTTGGGAAATCAGGAAAATCGGCTTCTTGAACCCAGTAATACCCACAATGGGAAATAAACGTACTAATCACAATGTATCTCTTAGACATTTTTCCTATTTATCATAGAAGAGGGGGTCCCAAAAGTGCCAGGGTGAGGGGTCCAAAATTATTTAGTACAACAATAGAGGAAGAGACAATCCAAGGGACAGTTATTCCATGGCTAGAATATCTTGGAAGAATGTGAAGGCAATGAAAGGGAAGGGTTCCTCTTCCATTACTCTCCATCTCACTCACTTCACTCAGGCCACAGCACTCTTTCCTGTGCTCAGATACACCAGGCATGCTCCTTACTGTTGAAGGTCTTTGACTGACCGTTCATTCTGGAATACTATTCCCTCAGAAAAGCATTTGGGGGCCGGCCCAGTGGCTTAGGCAGTTAGAGCTCCGTGCTCCTAACTCCGAAGGCTGCCAGTTTGATTCCCACATGGGCCAGTGGGCTCTCAACCACAAGGTTGCCAGTTCAATTCCCTGAGTCCCGCAAGGGATGGTGGGCTCTGCCCCCTGAACTAAGATTGAACATGGCACCTTAAGCTGAGCTGCCTCCTGGACAGCTCAGTTGTTGGTTGGAGCGCGGGCTCTCAACCAGAAGATTGCCAGTTCAATTCCTCGAGTCCCGCAAGGGATGGTGGGCAGCGCCCACTGCAACTAAAATTGAACATGGCACCTTGAGCTGAGCTGCCGCTGAGCTCCCGGATGGCTCAGTTGGTTGGGGCGTGTCCTCTCAACCACAAGGTTGCCGGTTCGACTCCCGCAAGGGATGGTGGGCTGTGCCCCCTGCAACTAGCAACGGCAACTGGACCTGGAGCTGAGCTGCGACCTCCACAACTAAGACTGAAAGAACAACAACTTGAAGCTGAATGGCACCCTCCACAACTAAGATTGAAAGAACAACAGCTTGACTTAGAAAAAAGTCACGGGAGTACACTCTATTCCTCAATAAAGTCCTGTTCCCCTTCCCCAATAAAATCTTAATAAAAAAGGAAAGCATTTGGCTCACTCCCTCACCGAATTCAAGTCCTTGTTCAAACCTCACCTTCTTAATGAGGCCTATGCAGCCCACCCTTTTAAGAACATCCCCACAGCCTTTTTTATTATTAGTGTGGATAATATATTCCTGTTTTTCCAATAGTTTACTTTGTACTTTGGTGCCCAAATTGTCCCACATTTGGCCAGTTGGTATCCCTTCTGTGTCCTTGTGACATGCTCCCATCACTTCATAAAAGAACTTAACACTTCCTTACTTTCTTGCTTAAACGATATTCCAGGCTTATCTTGTACCTATCTTGCCACAGCCCTGGAATCATCCACTGTCTGAGGAGCCCTGGTTCCTTTTCGTGGAAATGGTATTAAAAATTAAGATCTGGGCACAGTGTAACTCCTTGTTATTGGGGTGTCTTTGCTTCTTGGCCTCTTCAGTAGACAGTTAGGAGATATATTCATGTGTGTATACATACATGCATACACTTACATACATTTGCACATAAGCATGAATACACCTACAACATGTGTATGTGTGTTTTAAAATGCAATGGAAATTACAGAGTAGATACCACAGAAAATGGAAGCTTATAAAACAAGTCATGATATTTCCCCAGAACTCAGAAAGAACAAAGAAATGAGTGATGATGAAGACAAAAGAAATGGAGGAGAGATCCAGAAAATCCAACATAACAAATAAAAATTCTGGAAGGAGAACACAGCAAATATAAGAGCCATTATCAAATAATCGATAAACAGATTACCTACAAAGGAAAAAAAAGGAGGTTGATATCAGATTTGTCCACAATGTCAGAAGACAATGAAGCAATATCTAAGTTTGAATAAAAGATTTTGTGACTTCAGAATTTAATATTTACCCAAGCTGTAACATAAGGACATTAGAAAGTCATTGTCAGCATAGGAGCTTAGAAATTTAATACCTCCAATTCCTTTCTTAGAAAAAAAGAAATACTCAAAGAAATATTACAGTCATCCAAGGAAATAATGGAAATAATGAAAAGATGTGGTATTAAAAAAAAAAGTAGTGGATAAACAAAACCAGGACTCTTTAGATGTCAAAATAGTTGTTAATATGGTTATAAAACAAAACAAATGTCAAAAGTAATAAAAGGTATATAATAAAAAACAAATAGTATTAATAATCTGTACTAAGAGCCTAGATTATTTTAACAAAACCTGGGAGTCTGGTGAGGAGACTGGGATGGAAGAAGGAAGTAAAAACACTGTGGAGTCTTCTGGGCCTAGCATCACAGGGCCTGAGTCTACTACTCCGCCTTTTCACAAACATCTCCAAACCTAACAGGAAAGGTCAAGTTAGTGATCTACGGGATTGAGGGTCTCCTGATACTTAACCAAAGGAAAAGTCCCTTGCTTGAGGATGGCCCCAGAGTGTCCAACACCTCACATTTGGCCAAATGGCCCTGGGATGGGGGATGCTCACGGGCAGAGATGGTAATAGCTGGTAGTTGACCACAGGCAACTCAGAAGCAATGTGCTTTTCAAGGGACTTAAGTGACCGATAAAAGTGACTGCATCCGACGAAGAAAAAAACTTGAGCCCACAAAATTCTTTATGTGAAGAAGGGAACCACCACTGTGCCGAAGGGCTAAGACCAGAAGTTCTGTCCTGGTCTTCCCTTGTGAGCCAGTGAAGCCCTCAGCAGCTGCCTTGCTACAGCACATTGGCTGAAAGCAATGGCTATGGAGCATCCAGACCTCTGTTTATCTGTGGCCTGCTGCCTGGTACAGGGCTGGGTTGAACAGGGCTACACAAAGGGTAAGTACTACAATAAAGACATCTTTACGTTCTCCTGCACAGGCTTTTAGACCTGTCACCCCTTCACATTCTAATGGAACATTCACCTGTTTGCCTCCCCTCCGAGACTCCCTTTACCCTAAGCACAGTACTTATAGCCAATGTATGAAGATTTGGTGCTGCAGGTTCATTTATAAAAGAGATTAATGAAGGTATGAGATTCCCGAGACTTGCTTAGGGTCACACAGGACACAGGACCCTAAGTCCTAACCCTTATCTCAGTTGGAGGGCCTATGACAGCGTGGTGGTGGAGGGGCGGGGATCCTCAGTACCAGTGAAGGTGGCGTAGGCACGGTGCAGCTCACTGAGGTGGCTGGCTGTGCTCTGGAACTGGCGCTCCAGGGCAAGGAGCTGGCGCTCAGTGCTCCTCTGCTCTTGCGCAGGGTCCATGAAGGGCCCGGACAGGGCCTTCTCAATCAGGCCTTCCAGCTCTGCCAGTGCTGCTGCCATCAGCTGCTGCAGCTTGGGCACGATGGTATGTTGCTTGCTGAGCATGAACTCTGAGGCCTGGCTTCTCTCAAACTGAAATGCCTCCCACATATCCAGAAGCTGTGGGGCAAGCAGAGAGCAGTCGAGTCAATGTGGTTGTGGGGAGGGGACCGGGAGGGATGAGTGACTCTCTGAACTGCCTTCTCACCGAGATGTCCAGCGCCTCATTCTCAGCACTAAAGAGGTGAAAGTGGCTGCGGGTGAGTTCATGGAGTGACCGTATGTATTCCATTCGCTCCTCCAGCTTGTTGTACTGGTCATTGACCTCGTTCAACTGCAGGGGCCACAACATGAGATCAGCACCCCCATAACCCTGCGCCCCTCTTGGGGCCCATCTCTGAGGGATACGCCCACTTTCTGGAGGCTCCAGACCCCAGCAGCTGCCTTTTAACCCACTTGGAACAGGGGACATCTGGGATCAGATCCCCATCTGACTCACAGCTCCTCCCCCACCAAATCATTACCCTGATGACAGGGCAACAGGTCCCTATGTGACGGTCACACAGAGCAGAACTGTATTTCTGAAAGCAGGACTGTATCTCTATCATTACACTGGGGCCTCCCACTGCCACGAGGAAACTGAACGAGGTGAACAGGGTGAGAATTAGCAAGGGCAGATCACGTATGTTAGTTAACACAGTTTAAGAGCATCAAGCCCCATTGGGAATTCATCTGAGACCCGAAGAGAGTGGCTGAGCATTTCAGTAGCATGGGCCCTGGGTAGACTGGGAAGGAAGCAGGGAGAGCCCACCTTTTGGGAGCACTGGGCAATGGAGTGAATGTCTGAGATGACAGTTTGGAAGACCTTGATGAAATCTGCGAGCTCTTTCATTAGTTGCTGGCTGCGGCTCCAGCACTCATTCTGTACCTGTGCAAGAATGTCCTTCCTGATGCTCTCCAGCTTGGACTCTGAAGACAGGAGAGGGTTAGGTGTTAAGAGGTGCATGAAAATGAAGGGGTGCCGGGAGAGTACTGTGGGTTCAGAGTGGGCATGGGAAGGGGAAGCCAGATCACGAATTCATTCCCTCACTCACTGAATACTTACTGGATCCTTGTCCAGTGTCCAGTCAGCTGCTATACTGGGGCCTGAGCTGGCACCAGTGGACAAGGGTGAGTGAGTGAGACAGAAAGTGTTTCTACCCTCAGAAGCTCACAATATGGTGACAGAAACAGATATATAAACAGGTCATCATAAATGCTCTATGAATACCCCAGAGCCCTCAACCTGGCATGGTGAAAGGTGAGGAGGCACAGGAGGCTAGGAAAGGCCTCCTCAGAGAGCGGGACATTGGAGCTGAATGTGTTGAGTAGTCAGTGCTCCAAGGGGCAGAGGCACCCCACACAGATGACACAGCATGTGCAAAGGCATGGGGATGACATATGCATGAACAGCAGAATGTCCTACCAGAGATGAAAGTTTCCTGACTGGGGAGTCTTACTGTTTCTGCTCTAGTAGAAGAGCTACCAAGAAGAGTATATAAACTGCCTTTTGTTTTTAAGGATTAAAGGAAAGAAGCTGTCAGGTGGATATGGGGCTAGAAGATAATCTTGGAAGCTGCCTTTGGTGACATGAACAACCCCATTGTCTCCGAAGGAAGGAATAATACCGACATGGGACCTCATCAAATCTAAGATACCACTGATTGCAAGAGACACCATTATTTTATATACCATGAAAAAAGTGATGCCACCTAAACTCTGACATGCCATTAATTGTAATATACCTGTTAAGTTCAGAGATGTAAATTAAAATAATGTGCAGAAGAGCAAAACCCAATGTAGAAATACTGTATGAAGCATACCACGAAATACAGTATAGATTGCTTACTACATGCCAGATACAATGTCAACTACTTTACTTGGATTAACCCCTTTAATCTTCACAAAAATCCTTTGAGATAGGTACTATTATTATCCCTATTTTACAGATAAGCAAACAGGCTCAGAGAGGTTAAGTAACTTTATCAATATCACACAGTGGCTGAGCAAGGATTCAAACTCAGGCAGCCTGGCTCCACGCTGTTACATTTTATGTTCTGAGAGGTGAACAGTAAATCAACTTATCCCCTATGAGCATCTCTTCCACCAGAAAAGGGGATAGTGAGTTTCAGGCGCACATAATTGAAGCATACTGGATATGAACCTTTTGGAGTCATGGAAGATATAACCAAGAGAAGTGGGCTCAACCAAGAGTTGAGACTGAGAAAAACAATCAAGGGGCACCCAAGGTTGAACAGAACACAAGGATGTAAATTTATCCTTTTTCAAATTGTCCCTCTGGTCTATGACAATAGCTAGGCCATTGCCAAGGTGCTGCTTTGATTCCAGCAGCCTCAGACAGGTGAAGGCAGGGAGGAGCTCAACAGCGACACCATGCGGTATTAAGGAGCAATGGACGGATAAAATACCAGGTTTGGGGTTGAAGGTGGAGACGGATGGAAAACTGATTTGAGAGATATGTAGGAGAAAGAAGAATGGAAACGATTTAGCAACACGTTGGATGTGGTGGAGTTAGGGAGAGGGAATGGTAACGGATGAAGTCAAGTTCCCAATGAGGACAACTCACCAGAGTGGGTAATTATATCATTCACTGTTCAAGGGAGCCCATGTAGAAGGGAACAGAGTTGGAGGATAAGAAGATAAAATTAGATCAGCAAGAAGGACAAGAGCTGATGGAAAGGGATAAGGTGAAATGAAAAAATTAAGCACCTACTGCATGCCATACTCAGTGTTGGAAGTATTGCAAATAATATCTCCTTTAATCCTCCTTGCCTTGACCCTGTGAGTGACTGCATTATTACATCCATGTAACAAATAAAGGCACTGAAGCTCAGTGATCTGAGGTTGTATAAACCAGTGAAAAACAGATCCAAGATTCTGAACCCCATGCTTTCTCTGCTCCTTCTGAACAGGCCAGTTGATCCTGGACTAAGGCTCAAGAAGCCAACAAACTAGAAAGAACAGGCTTTCCAAGCAGCAGTGGAGCCAAAGGCTGCCCCAAAGAGGGTCAGAACAAAAGCAGGCCCTCCCTGTTCTTTCTTTGCCAGTGTGAACCCCCTGTACATTTAGCACAGGGGTGAGGAAAGAGTGGGGGAGTTTTGTGGCCCATTAAATACCTAATAAGGCATGTGTTCCATCTGTTGAAGAGCAAAGGCAGGGAGGGTAGGCAGGCAAGCACTTCCAAGCAAACTCTTTCAGGCCCCAGCTCCAAGGCCTCCCAGCTTCATAAAGAAAGCAGGCCCGGGGGCCATGGGTCTGACAGAATCTTGTCTCTGCAGGAAGTGGACACTATTGGTTATCACCATCCTTGGGGGTGAGGTGAGGAAACAGAACAACCTTCCTGTTTCCTAGAAGAGCAAATCACTGGCTTTCCAATCTACCCACTGCGAGCCTCTCCAAGGCCAGCTCATAGGTAGGTGGAGGCACTTAGCTAGTAAACAGCAGCATGAGACATCCTCCCATGGGAAAGGTGAAAGAGATAGGAGGAATAAGACTAGGCCTTAAATCAGATTTCTCAGAGATCCAAGGAGATCAACAACTGTGCCTTGGCCTAGTGGGGACAGGTAGAGGCAAGAGGAGGACAGGTATGGAGGAAATAGATAGCAGAGTGGGCTTGAGCTCCACTTTCCATGTGGAAGGGAATCCCTTGCAGGGTACCCTTGTGCTAACATGAGCTAGCACTAGAGCAGGATATAAATCACAGTGTGATGTGTTGTGGCAAAAAGAGGGTCAAATATAACATTCCCAAGTCCCCCACAGTTCCCAAAAGGCAGGGGATATAGGAGATAGCAGAGAAGTAATAGCCAGTGGGCCCAGGTGGGGTTCCAGCGTTGAGGGACAAGGGACCCTAAAGCAGAAGCTATGGGGTGGCCAGCCTAAGAGAACGATTAGATGAAGGATTCACTAAAACCCCAAGGACCTCAATGCCAGCGGGAGCCTATGCAGAGCCAGCAAAGGTAGACACTCTGGCTCCTACAAATCCCAGTTACACGTGCTCAGGACACAGCTGCAGCAGAAGCAGCAATGCCAGAAGGAGGGCAGAGACCAGGTAGGGATACATTACACCTCTGCTGACAGAAGCCAGAAAAAAAGAGCATGCAGCCTAGCCGCCCTCTCCAATGCCACCTTGGGGAGGAAAAGGGGCAGAGGACACCTAAGAATAAAAACAACCCAGACCTGTAGTATCAATTTTGAATTGACCGAACACCCAAAATAGACTGAATTAAACTAAAAGTATTGCTTTAAATGAAAAGTGCTTTCACTTTCAAGTGGAATACAGTCTTCTTTCTCCATTAGCTTAGAAGTTAGGACTACTAAAACAAGATCAGTTAAAGAGAGTACATTTTTACACATGCAAATTATAGTGTCAGTTTTGACTGTTAATGTGGGGAGGGGGGCACACTTGATTCCTGAGAATCTCTGCAAAGAAACTGAGCTCACTAGCCTAAGGAGCAGGCTAAGATTTTTCTGTCACATTTGAACTACTTCCATGCCATAAAAGCAGAAAGCCTCAGGTGACAGGAACATGATTCCGAAGGAGTGAGCAGAGCCAATCCTATGTAATGCTCACACCTACAGCAGCAAAGGGAAGGGGCTGAGACCTGGGGCTGAGGGAAGCTCTGCAGGTCCAATGAGGGGCCTGCACCTGAGGTCCCTGGAGGACATTCGAGGCCCAAGAAAGGCCATATGACCAGATAAGGAGGCAGAAGGAAAGGAGGCAGAGTAAGCAGCACTCACCCATCTCTGCCCGGACATCATGGCAGCTCAGCAGCAGCAACTTGCTTTTTGTGATCAACTCATTAGGTATATTGGAGACACGGGCCTGCCAAACGTTCAGGCAGCTCACTAGCATCACGTAGTTCTTAATGGGACAATCTCTCATAGACTCCAGCTTCTGAGGGCCCCAGGTTTGCAGAAACTTGTAAATGTCTGTCATCCAGTGATACTCCCTGCAGAATTCCTGCACTTCCCACAGCACGCCCTAGGAGCAGACACGGTGCTCAGGGCAGAGGTGGGTGGCTATGAGAACTGGGAAGCATGATTCCACTCCTTAAGCCTCTGTACTCACCTTCAACAGGTCCTGTTGGATAGTCAGGGCCTGCTGGATTCTAGGGTTGTTGTCCAGGTCCTCTTGCAACTGCTTGTAATCGGAGGGCAAGTACTGGCCCCGTAGCCGGTATCCACGGACCTCCAGGGCTTCAGTAATTGTGTGAGATTTCCAGGGCCACACCAAGCCTATATTCGGGCCACAGAAGATGTGCACGGCATCACTGGGCTGGCCCTGGGACCTGGGCCTCAGGGAATCCATGTTCGCGTCCTCCTCTTCATCTTCTAGGGGGACACATGTCATCATTGTCCTGGAGTGCCCTCCAGGACCCACACACGACCTCTCTCTCTAAAGTGTACACACACACACACACACACACACACCCTCCTGGCTATCAAGTTTACACGTACATCTATACTACAAACAGTACACCAGACCCACCCAGAGAATTTACAAGTAAAGGTGTAGGTACAGAGAAGAGAACTCACTCTAGCCCGCCTAAGAAGGAAAGTATTATTATGGAATATTAAGTGGGTTGCAAATATGTGGAAGAGCTGAAAAACAAAAACACTGTAGCTGCAATGGTGTCAGGAAGCGTAGGAAATGGTGCTCAGAAAGCCAGTCCTCAGTGTCTGCCTGAAAGGATACTCTTGAACCTGGCCTCCCCTTTAACTTCAAGGAACTGATTAATTGCCAATTTCAGTATTTGTGTTACATCTTTGTACAAAAAGGGAGAAAAACATCAGAATTTTCAGAAATTATATCCTCACTACCAACATTAAACACTATAGTGCCCCCCCCACCCACCGCGAGGCTCAATCCTCAGATCTCTTTTCTGTCTGTACTCATTTTCTAAGTGAGCTCATCCAGATTCATTGTTTTAAACACCATCTATTTGTTCCCAAATTTCTCTCTAGCTCAGACCTCTCCCTGAATGCCCATCCCACTTAAACAACTGCCTACTCAGATGTCTAACATGTACCTCCAACTTAACAGGGCCAAAAATGCGCTCTGATTTCTCCCTCCTAAAACTGCTCCTCCTCAGTCTTCCAACTTCAGCAAACGGGAACTCCATTCTTCCAGGTGCTCCAGTCAAAAACTAAAGTCATCCTTAACTCTTCTCTCACATACAACACATCCAGCTACCACAAAATCCCTTTGGCTCTTCATTAAAAATATATACCCAGAAACCAACCAATTCTCACCACCTCTACCACTGCCTGGCCCCGCTGTCCGCAGCCCAAGTCACCATCGAATGTCACTATATTTCTGCAATACCCTTCTACCTCATCTCCTTGTTTCCACCCTTGGCTCTCTCCAAACCTGCCTCCCCCTTTTCCCGATTTTGCTTGAAAATGGGACGCTTGGAACTGCAGCTTGTCTTGCAACTACGAGGCAATAAGCCTGAGGATGAAACAACGTTTTTGATTGCAGCCTCCCCTACCACACACACACCCTTCTAAGAGGATCTCCCCTTACCAATAGCTAAACCCAGGGAGGAATTAGGGAAGGATATAAATAGCCTGATACTTGATGACACTTTTCAGCCAGTGAATCAACCCTGGAAGCATCTACCTCACAACTTCTTGTTACGTGAGATAATTGTTTTTATTGTTAAGGCCACTGTCATGTGTATGCAGTACTCAAGTTAGAGCTGCTCCATCCATACCCCAGGCCTGACTATGGCCATGCCATTAGCACGTTGCATGTGCCCTCCCAACTCCTTCCACCCCCTCATACTCCCTGCTTGGGTCTCCTTAAATACCTTCAGAATACAGGGAGTCCAAGGGGGTCTTCAGGTTTGTAGACTGCATTACCTTCATGCCACGGTATGGAGAAGGGGCAGAAATGGAAAACAATGAGGATTCAGACCAGGCTGAGAGCTTCTGATTACACAGAGGATAAAAACTTGGAATTCCTACAGCCAGCCCCCTACCCAATCCAGAATACCTTCAGAATAGAGGCCTTGACAGACTGTAGGCTCCCAGTTAGAATCTGGATCACTTTTTCAATACTGGGCTCATGAGACAGCTGGCCACAACTGTCGAAGACCAGCTGTGCTGAGAGAAAAGGCTTCTGCCTTGGGGCCTGTAAAGAAGGGTCAGCAGAGGGCGTAGGGCTGCACGTCAGTATCCGCTCCCTGACATCTGGCCTTTGCCTGCCTGCCCACCTCCGCACATGCCACCACCACCTCACTTGCAGGATGTTGGCCACAAAAGAGGTTATTTCCTCCTCTATGACAGACACGAGGCACTGGCAAATCATGTAGTCCACCAGGCGGGCCAACCGTCCCAGCTGCAGCAGCCAGGTCTCTGCCTGCTTCAGCTTCTGTTCCAGACGCTGGCGCTGCACCCTTTGAAGGTATATGGAGCCTTGGCCTTTCCTGATCCTCTTGCAGTTTTTCACTCGCTCCTGCAGGCCCTGTTGCATTTGATATGTATCCTCATGAACCTGTCAGCACAGAGAGTGGAAAACTCTCTAAGGGAGATGGGGAGCAAACAGGCCACCCACTGCTCTGTGTAGAACTCTTAGATCTTGGAGCCTGAAATCTAGACGCTAGATGTACACATGGAGGGTGGATTTTTACTAGAGATTAGCCCCAGACATCTTTAAGTGATCAGAGAAGATGTAAAATGGAGGACATATATCGAGAAGCCGCAATGTACTAATCTGATAGGCCAGGCCCCCAGGGTGGAACTCAAATAGAAAATTTGTGCATATGTAAACAGACAGGTTCACATGGCATAGATGGGACAAAGAAGAGAAAGGCTGGGTAAGTAAGATTCGATAATAATTCCAGGATATGGACTCCAATCGTTGGGCCTGGGTGATGTGGCCTACGGACTAGCATAATGCTACCTGAGTGATAGAAGCTGTCTCTGTGGACTGACAGACTTTCTATGGGAGGACGGGCGGGGGATAAGTCTGGGAGCTTCTCTGTAGTTTCTTCTGACATCTGGGAGGGTCCTCAGCCTGCAAAGGCTGCTGACAGTGGCCACCTCTCTGTGCCTCTCCAGTTGAGGAACAGAGAGACACCAGATATTCTTAGCCAGATGGACTTTTTGTCCTTGCTGTTCTCCTGTCCTTTTTGATATTCAATAGAGCGTGTGATTAGAACTAACTGGTGTCTGTGAATTGCATTCTGCTAACCCTGCTAACCCTGAGGTCAAATCCCAGTCTTCTGAGACCCAGACATGACAGTTGAGGCCTAAGTTAGGTGCATCATACACAAACTTACCCTTAAGACTAGGTGGGATGTCCTTTTCTGTGCTCTAGAAATCCTCAATACCTAGTGCTGCCCACTTTGACATCCAGGGGTGTCAAAACTGCGGCCCACGGGCCAACTGCGGCCTGCAATCCATTGTTAACTAGCCCGCAGCAAATTCCAAAAATATATTTAGTTTACTTAAATAAACCAGGTGAGGCAATGCGTACTTCACCTCGAGTGAGTGGCCCGGCTATTTGTGTATTTTACTGCATATGGCCCTTGGTGAAAAATGTTGAAAAAAGTTTGGACACCCCTGCCTTAGTCCAATGCATCATCGTTATCTAGTTACCTGTGTGATTCGTCACTGCCCTGTAAATTCTTCAAGGAGGAGGCCTCTGTCTCACCTTATTTCATTTCTCTATTGCTTAACACAGTACCTGGCATGGGTAATTCTACAGTAAATATTTGTAAAAGAAATGCATCATCTCACATTAAAGGGCTTACTGAGTGCCAGTCAAGCAAAACCACACAAAAGCAACAACAATAATAATTACTACAACAGAACATAATCAGTATATACATTAAAACTTTACTATCAGGGGCAATATCTTCAAAGTTCTGAGGAAATTTTTTTAAACCTGGAATTCTGTATCTAGTTGGAGTATCACTGATGTTTGAGGATGAATAAAGACATTTTTAGATATACAAAGACTCAAAATTTGCCATTCGCAGATTCTCTCTAAAACCAACAACAATAGTATATTTCTGACGGAGGACAATGAATACAAGAGGACAAAGTGGTCTACAAGAAGCTTTAATGAGCAAAGAAATTTGTGAAACACATTTTTAATTATAAATGGGTAGGTTGTAAAACAAGAATGTTCCTAACAATCCCAAATTTAAATTCCAGGAGATATTTATATAAGCATAATACAAAGAGTGGAGGGTGGAGAGAGAAGAAAGGAGAGAAAGGAAATTAGGAGACTGCTAAGGTTCTATGCTATGTGGGAGAAAGATGTGAATACAAATTCCCACTTGGCATCCATTCATTCACCAAACATTCCCTGAGCACTTACTATATAACATGCCTATAATAAGCACTAGAGATATATTAATATTAGTGAATGAAACAGAGGAGAATCCTTACCCTCTTGGGGGGCATATAATAAACATAATAAATAAGTAATTTATATTGTATGTAAAAAGATGGTAAGTGCTATGAAAAAAAAAATCACAGAGAAGGAAAAGAGGGATCAGGAGTGCTGGGGATTGTGGGGGTTGAAATTTTAAACAGGGTAACCAGAGAAGGACTCTCTCTGAGAAGGTGCTTTTAGAAAAGGATACGAAAGAGACATAGTTATAAAAATTTAAGTTGACCAGCTACACCTGCTAGGTAGGTATATAAACATCTTACATACATATTCAGCTGCAAGTAAGAGAAAATAGAAAAGTGCAGCTTAAGCAAGAAAAAGGTTATTTATTTAACGCAATAAGAAGTCCCTGGATGCCCAATAAACTAATTAAAAAAAAAAAAAAAAGTCCCTGGATGGCATATCGGCCCAATACTATCAGTCAGAACAAAGCTTCTTCTATCTTCCTCCTTCCCTATCCTTAATATGACTTTCACCCTTATTATGGTGAGATGGCTTCTCTAATCACCAGAAATTTCATCCAAGGGTCAGGCAATAAGACAGGAGTAAAGGTCCAAAAAGACATTCCAGTGCATCTGCCTCGTTTAAAGTTTCCCAGTGACTTCCACTTACATTTCATTGCCCAGAACTGAGTTACATGGCTTCCTCCAAGCTAGGAGTCTATGAAAAAAAAATAAAATCAAGATTCTAAAACTAAGATTAGTAGGCACTGATTAGCTCTTGGGGAACCATGGGAAAATACAATGTATAACATCCAAGTCATTGGAGGACAATAATAGCAACAAAAAATGTAAACAACCCAACAAAAGATAAAAAACACAGGAAGAATCAAAGGAAATAGAAAATACCAAAACAACATGGGGAAAATAAGTCCAAACCTATCAGTAATCATAATAAATGAGATAAACCTACTGTAAGACATATAGACTCTCAGACTAAATGTTTCCCAGGTATTTATAAGATATACATAAAGCAAAACAACAAAGGTAGGTTGAAAACAAAGGGATAGATAAATATCAAGCAAATGCTTGATGCTCTCAACATCAAACAAGAGAGAACTCTAGTAGAAAAGTAGAAAAACAAATGAAGACATTTTCATATCAATAAAATCATCAAGAAATAGTGAAATGAAACTTCATGCACATAACATGATTTTGAAATACACGTTGCAGATAAAAGAACATCAAGGAGAAATTAACAAACCTATAGTCAAAGGAGGAGGTTTTTTTTTTAATTAAAGTTTATTGGGGTGACAACTGTTAGTAAAGTTACATAGATTTCAGGTGTACAACTCTGTAATTTTTAACATGTATCTCTCAGAAACTGAAAGGTAAAATGGGTAAGAAAAATCATTGTGGCTATAGAATATTTGAGCTTGGTTGAATATGCATTTTTTTAGGTTCCCTAGAAGCAGACCTTGAGGCAGGAATTTGGGGAAATGTGACGTATTGAAGGAACTATCTTCAGGAAACAAACCTCTAAGCGAGAGGGGGAAGCAAAACAGGGAAGGGCAAAGTGCCAAGCGAGATCTCAGCTAAAGCTGTTCTTGGTGTGATCTGGAGGGAGAGGCAGCTTTGGAACATATGTGGTATTGTTAGAATTGTTACACTGTGAGACAAGGAGCCAAACAAAGGGGCAGAGGAACTGTTCCATAGGAAAGAGACTAAAGAGAAGTGACCACTTCTCTTTCATGCAATGCGTAATTTTGGATTGGATCCTGAAGCAGTAAAAAACCCACAGTACTATAATAAAGAACATTATTGGAATCATTGGCAAATTTTTAATAAGGATTGTGGGTTGTATCAAAGTGAAATTTTCTAACTTTTTATAATTGTACTGTCATAATGGAAGAAAATGTCCTTATTTTTAGGAAAAACACACTGGCATATTTAGGGGTAGAGACTTGACATCTGCAACTTACTCTCAAATGGTTCAGGAAAAATAATGTATTTATAATGTATAAGGAAAAGAAGAAGAACATAAATGAAAAAGTAAATGGGACAAAACAACAATTTGGGTAAAAAGTATATATGAGAGTTTATTAGACTATCCTTGCAACTCTCCTAATAAGTTTGAAATTATATAAAAATAAAAAGTTATACAAGAAAGAAATAGGATGAAGGAAAGAAAATGGGTTTATTCCAGTAATGCAAAGGTGGTCTTACACTAACAATTCACCTTATTTATAGACTAAAGGAGAAAAATCCCATAATCACCTACATAAAAGCAGAAAAAAAAACAAAAAACCATTGGACAAAATTCAACATCCATTCATGATAAGACCTCTTAGCAAACTAGAAATTGATGGAAGAGGCCTTAAAAACTGAAAAGGGTATCTACCAAACACTCACATTTAATATTATTTCTTTAACGTTTCAAGTCTATTTTAGTTATTCAGTAATGCTACAGTTTAATGGGCAGCAGCCTGTTTTATTTAGCACAGATTACAAACTGGTTCAGTAACAATTCATTTACCAGCTGTGATGATTACTGATCCTCTCTTCCTTGCCCCCTCCCACTTTGGGGTGATCACCAACAGGCATAGGTTCCATTCCTTTCCACCTAGCAGCATAGAAAGTGACTCCATGTGTTGCATTTGCTGTGTTTTCACTCTTTTTATGGTGCTTTTTGAAAAGTTAATTTTAATATAGACAAATTTATTGATTGTTTAAGGTTTATTATTTTTTATGTTTTGTTTAAGAAATCCTTTGGGGGTAGGCAAAGATTTCTTAAACCAGGACTCAAAAGGCATGAACCAAAAAAAATTAATAAAATGAGCTTCAAGAAAATGAAGAACTTCTGTTAATCAAAAGACACCTTAAAATAGTAAAAAGGTATGCCACAGACTGGGAGAAAATATCTATAATACATAATTTTGATACAGGACTCATCCAGAATACACAAAGAATTCCTGCAAATTAATAGGAAAAAAGTAGACAACCCAATTAAAAATGAGCAAGAGAGTTAGACACTTCACAGAAGAGGGTACCAAATGGCAAATAAACACATGAAAAGACGTTTACCATCATTGGTGATCATAAAAACACAAATTAAAATCACAATGAGATACCACTGTACACCCACCAGTTTGGCTAAAATTAAAAACCCCGACAATACCAAGTGTTAGTCAGAACATAGGACAACTGGAAGTCTCCTACATTGTTGGTGGGACTATAAACTGGTACAACCACTCTAGAAAACTGTTTAGCACTGTAAAACATATATACACCTTATTCCAGCAACCACTCCTGGAATATGTGCCCCAAACAAATGAGTGCTTATATCCGCTAAAAGACATGTACGGGAATGTTCATAGCAGCATTACTCATAATAGTGAAAAATTGTACCCAACAATAAGAGAATTACCAAATAAACTGTGGGAAATACTACAAAACATACAAAAGAGTGAACCACTGCAACCTAGAACATTATGGATAAATCTCACTAACATAATGTTCAGTGAAAAAAAACCAGACAGAAAAGAGCACATGTTGTCCGATTCCATTTATATGAAATTCAAAATCAGACAAAATTAATCTATGGTGGCCAAGGTCAGAGTAGTGGGCACCTTTGTGGAGGTATTGATGAGAGACGTGCCAGGGAGCTTACTGAGGTTTTGAAAATGTCCTATATCTTCATCTGGGAGGCGGTTACATGGATGTATATATGCAAATGTTTCAATAAACTGTACACTTAAAATTTACTGCATGTAAATTATACCTTAATTAAAAAAAACTACTGATTATAAAAAAGTTATCACTATTCTTGTAACATTAAAACAAGGATGGGATTTAAGAACTGAGAGGGGGAGAAAGGCCATGGAGCATCTCGCCTCTACCTTCTGCCCCACTCAACTTAGTGCAATGGCAGGTCCAGCTGTTGCTGTCTGGAGGATAAAGACCGTTTTCCTATATGAATGTACCAAGGGCTTCCTTCACATCATTTCTCATTCGCACAAATCTGGGTGAGTCCCCCTCTCTCAGGACTGGAGTGTCTTCAGAGGGTGATTAATCAGAGAACTGTGTGAACATCCAGCCCCACCTGACAGACAATAAACTATGATGATAGGTCATGGGCAAGAAGCAAGTACACAGCGGGGCCTCCCAGAGCCCTAGGCAGGGGGCTTGTACCACAGATGCCAAGCGGGCATAATTAGGAAGGACTCCACCATTGGATGCTTCTACCAGCCAGTGGCCTGCCAAAGTTTCAAGATAGGTTCAAAGATAAGCCCTGCAGCATGAGAGATCAGGATTCCAACTCTTAAATTCCCTAGTGTCCCTGGCACAAACAACTGAAAACTAGATGTTGTTATGTTCCTTCTCCTCCCTGCTCAAGGCCAGAAGCAACCCTCAGGGGAAGGCGGAGTCCAAGTCTCTGCCCACCTGTTATTGATCCATCCACCCCAGAACACAAACTGCTGTTGCTGGGCAGGCCACTGGCTCTGAGCCAGCTGCAGAGTCCAGGCCACCCTGGGATCCTACGAGAAGCATAAACCAACAGGAGCAGGAGCTCTGGCAAGCTCAGCTTAGAGAAAAGGTTCCCAATAAACTGGAGCCTCTTACCATATGCAGGATGGATGTGCAGAGGTGCAGACAGCGACAGAGCAGCCGCAGGGCCTTGTGGTTCTCCTTCGCTAGAGCCCGCTGCAAGCCCAGCAGCTCGTAGCACTGATCTGGTTCCCGGGGGAGCCAGGACACAGAGTGCAGCTCCTGTAGAAGCCTGGAATTGATGGCCAAGCTGGTCAGAGCAAGCATCTTAGCCTTCTATCCTTGGACACCTTTGACAGCCTCCTAGCCTGCTCACCTCAGAATGAGCAAAGGTTTAGAAAGATTATAATATTCCCAATGACTAAGAGTGGCAACTCCCTCTTGAGAGTTCTTTGAAAGAATTCAAACCCAGAAATTCTTTGGGAAAGGCCTGGGGTATGTGCAAATGTTTACACTGAGTGACCTTTCTGCCAGGATAGAGGGTCAAGTAGATTCCAAGGTCTGCCTTAGAAGAGACTACAGAGGCTTCCTCCTTGGAACAGGGGAAGCAGAGGGCCTTGAAACTCTAGATGGACAGGTGAGTTTTAGGATCAAAGATGATGAACCTGCAACTTCCCTATGAGCTGACCATCCCTGAGGAAACCCGCTTCTGTTATCCACTCCCCCACCACTGAACTGAGAACACATCTCTAAACATCCTTGAAAACAATGAAAGATCTACAGTAAACAAAGGATGATCATAATGAGTGTCAGTTATTCAGTACCTTATAAGGGGCACTGAACATGGTACTTTATATTCACGTTCTCAATTCTCACTACAGCTATATGGCAAAAATCTTTATTTCTAGTTTTCAGATCAGAAAAACTGAGGCTCAAAGAGTAATGTCCCTTGCTAGTATTCAGGATTTAAATTCAGATCAGTTCAACCTCCAAGCCCTTATACTTTTAATCACACCATGATATTAGGCTAGGCTGGAGAATACCCAGAGCAGAGGTTGCAAATTGGTAGCCCATGGGCCAAATTCAGACTGAAAAGGTTTTCACATGTACCACTAAGAGTTGGCCAGCATAGCATTTTAATAAAAATTTGAGCTAACCAGATAAAATTAAGAAACTTTACAACAAAATATGGATTTCCAGGAAATCCTGAAAAATAAAGTGGCTGACACGCTGGATCTATATTCCCAATGGCAAAAGTCAGTTGGAGCTGAGTGTGACTGTCCTCTTTAGATGCAATCCTCAGAGTACAGTCTGCACACTTTGTAACGTCTTGCACCTAACCCCCAGCATTTCTTCCATAGCTCCTGCTTGGGCCCTATAGGTGTTTGAGATTGCAACTCCTATCACAGAAGATAACTGGAGTGGCTGAATTAAGCAGAGAAAGCAAGAAAATACTGAAGAGGAACAACTAAGCTTTTCTAAGAAAAAGAATCCAAGTAATACTGTGGAAAGAGCAGAGTTTGGATTCAAACACCTGAGTTAGATCCCCAGATTTAATACTTAATAATTGTATGATCTGGGGCAAGTTGATGTAGGTATACATAATTACATGGAGATATGTTCAAATACATTATTCAGAGAAAAAACTGGTTACTTAACAGTATGTAAAGTATGATCACATTTGTATATGTGATAGAAGAAAAAGACTAGAAAGATAGGCAACAAAATGTTCATAGCGGTTATTTGTGGGTGGAAGGATTCAAGATGTTTTTCCTTTGTGCTTTTTTGTATTTCCCAAATTTTCTACAAGGAACATGCTATTACTTTTTGTAAAAATTATTTTTAAAAATCCATCAAAGTCGTGTCTTGAAGACCTCACCTGCTAATATGAAGCAGCCCAGCTCCAAAGTGGGGCACAGCGAAGAGCAGATGCTTCCTCAGGAAAGTCCGGCACTGGTGCAGCCCTCGCAACTTCACATTCTTCTTCCAGCTACAGATCAGAGGGCAGTGACAACATGCTGCTGCTCCCTGCAGCACTCCCCCCAAATTCCAAATCCCAGGCCCATCATCACCTACCAGGCCAAGGCCTTGCGTAAGAGGCAATACTTAAAGAATGGGATAAACTGGAGTTGTTGCCAGAGGACAGAGTGGCGGTGCCAGGTACCCAGCGTCATTGTCTCACTGCCCTCCACAGGATGCACATGCAGGACGCCAAAGGGAGAGAAGATGTAGTGCTCAGGATTCACCTTGTTCGGTGGCACCACCACCAGGCTGTAGGGCCTTTGAAAAAGGGCTCTGATCAGTGGGAGACCTGGGAACTTGAGCAGACTTCAGAAAGGGACAAAAGAAGGAAGGAGAGATTTTAAAAGAGAGAGAGAGAGTCAGGAAGGAAGGCAGAAGAAAGTGGGAAGAGGGGGAAAAGAGCAGAATGATCTTCAAACTAGAAAGATGAAATGAATATTATTAAGAAGAAATGGTAGCCAACGAGAGATGGGAAGAAATAAAAATGCCCCTAGCCAGTTCCGAGAAGTTCTTATCTCCAGACCCAGATACCTTACATCCCATCAAATCTAGATGCCATCAGTTGTAAGCTGCATTTTTTGATGAAACACTAAAATAAAAAACGCTGCCAATTGATACGCCATCAATTTGTAAGATACATAACAATTTCAGAGATGTTGAACTGTGAAAAAAATGTGCATCTTGGAAATAATAAAATGCACATATCTCTAGGTACTGAAATAACATCAGAGATAATCAGGGAATGCCATTTGGAGTAATTGAGAATGGGGACAAGCAGGAGGCGACTAGACTAGACACAGGCCATAAAGAGGAAAACTGCCACCTAGTGAACAAGTCGAGTACATCTAGAGGCATCTTAAAATCATATGAAGTTCTCTTACTTCAGCGAAATGCACCTACACCTACATTAAATACAATTTATATGTAGCTATATAATAGTTGTATCTAGTTGCAGTAAACTAGTTAGCAAAATGCTATGTTTGGGCACACTTAATAAAGCATTTATTAATTTTTATTTTGCAGTTTTCTTTTTATAACTTAAAGCCAGCAATATTTAAAAGCATTGAATATATATGTTTAAGTCCTTTAAAAGCTGTATGTCCTAGGTCGTACGCCTACAATGCCTAAAAGATAAAATGGTCCTCTATCTCTTCTCTCTCTCAACTTTCTAGAATACATTGTTAAGCAAATGACTTGAGTGTTCAGATAGATACCAGAATGAACTCACTAAGTCATATAAAAACTTTACCTCACTTCTCACAAAGTAACCAGATCTTCTCAAGTACTATTATCACCAAATTACAGATGAGAAAACAAACAATGAAGTCATAACTGCCCAAGGCAATAAAGGAAAGAATACAGGATTTAAAACCCAATCTACCTGACTCAGGCCCTCCTCTCTCTTACCTACTAGGCCATGTATCTTCTCATATGATAGCTACCTACCCTAACTGAGCCCTGGCTCTCCCAAGGGGACACTCCTGTCCCTATGACCTTAATGGAGGCGACTCTTTCTGCAGTTAGGGAGTAGTCTCCTCACTCCCAATGGCCACTGCTCCTTTGGGGGTATAGTCACTCATTCTACAAATGTTCATTAAGCGAAGCATTGTGTCAGGCACTGAGGAGACAGCAGTGAACAAGAAAAATCCAATCCCTGAGTTCATGGAGCTTAGTTAAACCATTTATCAAGTTCCCCATCTGTCCAAGCACTGTGATCATAAAGGACATAAAGATAACTACTACATAGTCCTTGCCTTCCAAGAGCTCAGGTCAATTGGAGAATTAAGTGATGCTAGAGAGTAAATGGGGCAAGTCAAGATCTTCTTGAATCCCAGACCCATTTACTCAACTGCTTCCAAAACATCTCAAATTTTCTGTCTTGCATGTATGTACCTGAAACACAGCAAGTTCTATACTGAACTTATAATTTACCCCCTCCAAATATGAACGAATTGGTTCATGCATTCATTCAACAAATGTTACTGAGTTTGTACTCTATGCTAAACTGTCCTAAGGCCCGAGGATACATTGCTAAACACAACAAACAAAAACCCCTGCCCTGATAGAGCTCTCATTCCATTGGAGAAGATAATAAAACTAAAAAATGATAGGGGAGGTGGGGGGAAAGCAAGAAGAGGGAGATTGGCAGTGCCAGAAGACGAGGGGGTGTAATTTTAAATGGGATAATAACAGTGGGGAGGTGATAGTAGAGCAAACACTCTAAGGAAGTGAAGGAATAAATGCCTCCCTTAATATAAATCAAAATCTAAGACAAAGATAAGAAAAATCTGATAAACTCAAACACATTAAGAAAACCTGTTACATGGCGAATAAATAAAATGAAACAACAAATGCCAGGTTTCTACTTTTGCTGATGGTGCACTAGAAATTTGGACCAACATTCCCACCTGAAAACAACTAGAAAAACTGGGCAAAATATCTGGATAAAATGTAAAAATCATCTGTATGAACCCATCAGAGAACCCACAAATTGAATATCCTGGGCTTTGGGTTGGGACCCTAGTTACAAGGTAGGTTAAACCAAAAAACACTTCCCTCCGTGCTGTGGGTCCCAGGCAACTTCTGCTATTTCTGCTCATTAGCTTTCCGAGTCTGTCAACAGCTCAGCTTTAGGGAGTGCGGACTAAAACAGATACACAATCGACTCTATTGGAATTGACAAGCACCTGTTTGGGAAAAAGCAGCACCAAATGCTAAACTCACTTCACTGGGTTCCTTCTTTGGCAAATGCTGGCCCTGTGATTATTCACCGCCTTTTCAGTTCCCCTGCTCATGGTTTCTCATCTCTCTGTGTGCCTAATTATCTTTGATTGTGCTACTTCTCAGATTATGACTGAGCTGATAGTTTAAAGTTCTAAGCTTGTAATTTTCGTTCTGTAAATTTTCCACCAGGGTCAATGGGCATATCATCCCACAATGCTACCATTACTACTATCATTACTCCCAGACAGTCAAGTGTAGCAGCCATGGTACACGGAGGCAGTACCGTGTTTCCCCGAAAATAGGACCTAGCCAGACCACCAGCTCTAAAGCATCTTTTGGAGCAAACATTAATATAAGACCCAGTATATATTATATTATATTGTATTGTATTGTATCATATTATATTATATTACATTATATTAAGACCCTGTCTTATATTGTAGGAAAATAAGACTGGGTCTTATATTAATTTTTGCTCCAAAAGACGCATTAGAGCTGATGGTCCGCCTAGGTCTTATTTTCGGGGAAACACAGAGTAGGTGGTTCATCACATTCCACCAAAAGTGGTAATGTAATTAACTGATGCCACTACATGTCATGGATTTCTAGTATCCTAGCTCTCATTAGGAAGGAGCTCAGTACCGTTCAAGACCAAGGACATTATGAAGCCAGTATCGGAATTGCATATTTGAGGTTAGTTTCCTGGACCACTCATGATAGCAAATACTGTATCAGTCAGGGTCCAGTCAGGAAAACCAAAACCACACTAGGCATTTCAACAAAGTGAATTAAAAGTGAGAATGTGTTTTTTAAAAGGTGTTAGATGACTGAAAGGCAAAAAGCGAGCACTAAGGTAGCACAGAGATAATAACCGCAGGAAATGGATGCCAGCCCCAGAACTAGAGTAACAAAGGGAATAGGTTTTAGTTTTTAGAAGCTGTGAGCTTGGAGGAGGGGCTTGTAGAGTTGGAAATTGGATTTCTAAGGAGATGTTTCCTGGCTTCTACTAGTACCTAAGGAGTTTGGAGGAGGAGCCTTGGGGAGTTGAGACTCAGAATTCTGATGGGAGTGTGCCACCCAGCTGGTGCTGGTACTTCTCAGGATCTTTAAGAGGCTGACTCAGGAAGTGCCTGCTGCTGCCAGGGTGAAGGACCACTTCTGGGGCAACGCTAACAGGAAGAGCCAGCAGAGGAAGGAGAAAATCGCTTTCCCTCTTGTCCTGCTGTCCAGTCTCCTTCTAGCACCCCCTACTAATTAAACCTAACAGGAGGCCAGCTGAAAAATGAAGTTTGCAGTCTCAGCTCCAGTATTACAAAGCAGAGAGAGAAGAGTAGAATTAAAGCCAAGGCACAATTGCTTAATAACTGGCACAATGCTCTCGGTAAATATTTGTAGTAAATGAATGGATGATACAGATCAATAGTGCTACCTAAGTCCAGGAGAAAGAGATCAGTGTATATACGAAATAAGGCTCTCTGGGAGGGTATATCAAATACTGCTTAAGAGCACAGACTTTGAGTTAAGACAGTTCTAGGTTTAAGTCCTGTTTCTACCACTTATGTGGCTTTGGATGAGTTGCTTAACCTCTCTACGTATCAGTCTACTCACCTCATATATGGAAATAATAATAGCACCTAACTGGTAGGCCAGAATTAAATAACATATCTCATGTGTTTATTAACACAATGCCTGGTATATAAAAATCTTGATTAATGGTAATTATTATTATTATTTCTGGGAAGAGATAGGACTTGAACGGGGCTTTAAAAAATACTTCAGATTTGGATATAATGGAATAAACTGAGTGAATGAATGCCTCTTGAGTCATGTGGAAGGAGGAGACTTGTTTTTGTAGCCCCAGAGATAAAACTAGGATCAGGAGGAAATGGTTACAGACAGCAGATTTTGGTTCCCTCTAAGGAACAGGATGCCTTGGGAAACATAAAACTTCCCTGACACTGTAAAGATTTAAACAAACACCTGATTCACGCATTAGCATTGGAAAAGATCACCATTAAATTCCCTTCTGAGGTAATGACCAAATGCTACCATTCTAGGATAGAATAAAGAAAACAGAGCAAAAAGTAGAAGAGGATAAACTAAGACAAAAGGCTGTGAGAGCAAAGGGGAGCAAAGAAGAGGTGGAGAGTGGAGAGGAGGAGGCTGAGGAGAAGGGAAGAAGGAGGGAAACTAGGAGACAGACGAGAAATGAGAGGGGAGAGGAGGAAGGAGAGGAGAGAAGTGAGAATGGAGAGGAGGAGGAGGGGAAGATAGCATGGGAGGAAATCGGGAAGTGAAAACAGAAGAGGTCTAGATGTAGGCTCTTACTTAAAGTACCGGCTGGGAGCCACATTGAGGTAGAGGAAGTGGATTTTCTCCAGGTATCTCTCTCTCTTCAGAATGGTCGTCACCTGGCTACCCAGGAGGGAAGTCTGAGGTAAGAGACCAGTGCTGCTCTTTTGGAAGGTCTTCTTTCCAGGAACTTCAGAGTCAAGCTGAGACCTGTATGAGAAAAAATCAGGAGAGATGAGTAAGAGCAAAGAGGTCAGGTTGCCACTGTTGGCCAGTGAGAAAAGGAGCTAGATGAGGTGCCTGAGAGGACCTGATGTGGCACTGTCAGAGCCTTTCTATCACCTACCTATAACACCAAAAGTGTTCATATACTGAGCAAATACAGTCCATGACGCAACACAGCCAGGCAACGACATTCACACAGACATTTGCACAGACAACCCCTCCCTTTCTGATAAATGAAGAATCATTCTGGATTGACTGTGATTACTATAAAGTAAGCATTATGTAATACTGAGTAAAAGTAATGGGAATACTTTTGCTTTCCCAACTCATAACCTTGCAGGCCCACAGTCCTGGATTTCTCCTCTCTGGCAAGCTTCCTAACCTTCTAGATCTCTTTTTGTTCCCATAATCTAACGCTGCATGATCTCCATGCCTGTGACTCTTGCTCTTCCCACATTATCACTCACCTTCCAGAGCTTCATATCCTTTCTAGCCAGGATCCAATGGTGCATCCTTCAACCCCCTCAAGGCTGCACCAGTACTGTCAATCTTCTTACACTTCTACCACACCAGTCAACAAAATTGATATGAAAATTAATTATCCAAGAAACCAAATGTCAGTTATCTGGACTACCGTGTTTCCCCAAAAATAAGACCCAGCCGGACCATCAGCTCTAATGCATCTTTTGGAGCAAAAATTAATATAAGACCCGGTCTTATATTACATTATATAAGACCAGGTATTATACGATATCATATCATATCATACATATCATATCATGACATCATATTATACCAGGTCTTATATTACATTATATATTATATTGTATATATTATATCTTATATTATATAAGACCTGGTATTATATTATATTATATTATATTATATTATATTATATTATATTAGACCTGATCTTATATTATATTAAAATAAGACCAGGTCTTATATTAATTTTTGCTCCAAAAGACGCATTAGAGCTGGTGGTCTGGCTAGGTCTTATTTTCGGGGAAACATGGTAATAATTTTGGTTGGAGTGACTTCAGAGCATGCACGCACAAACCCTCTGAATAATTAAACTTAGACTTAACAAAAATATACTAGTCTCATTAATTGACCCAAACCTAGATCAGCAAAACAAGTTACCCCAGGGATAATAGTGCAATCCTATTCTAAACAATAGGGTTTGAATAATAGGGTTTTTGACCTTGATGTTGGGTCAGGACATCGTAATGGTATAACTGCTATTAAAGTTTCATTTTCTTAACAATTAAAGTCCTACGTGATCCACGTAGGTTCAGAAGATCACAGAACCAGGAATGTTGGCTCCTCTGTAGATTTCTGGTATCCAGTCTCAACTGTGGGCTCACTCTGCTCTGATGTTTTAGTACAAGTCCTCAAGCTGTTATCTCTTCCAGTGTCCTCAGCTGCTATTCCAGACCTCCACCAACCCCCAATGCCCAGCCCTGCCAAGCCCCCAGTCCCCTCCCTTCTCTGCCCACAGAAAACTGAGGCTCTCAGCCATGAACTAACTCCCTCAAGTTCAGCTGCCTTCCACATATTTATCTGCATATACTCCCATCCTAATCTTGTCCCCCAATTAGAAAAGGAGTGCCCTTACTTCTCTACAAGGCTAATTCCTCCACTTGTACTCTGGATCTTTCAGTCTGTCTTCATGAGGTATCTTCAATTTCTTCTTACCATTAGCCTATGTGTATTCATTCTCTCAATATATATTGAGCACCCACTTCTCAAGCTCTGTTGTAAGGGCTATGAACATCTCTCCATCTTTTTTAAAGAGTCATACCCAGACACCACTACTCTTTCAATCTGGTGTCCTATTATCTCTCTCTCCTTTTCAAGCCAACTTTCATGAATTAATTGTAAAATGTGATTTCCACTTCTTCACCTCCCATTCTCTCCTGAATGCATTACAATCTGTCTTCCTCCTCACAGGACTCCACTGAAGCCGCTCTCACCATCTTCTTCCTTGTTGCTAAATCCAATGAACATTTTTCACATTTTTCTTACTTGCCTCAGTAGCATTTAACACTACTAACTGTTCCCTCCTCCTCGAAACTCTCCTCTTATTTCACCTCCTAACCTGTAAGATATCTTAACTCTAGTCTAAACACAAACTCCTTTGATGTGCTTTCCCCTAACTGTACATACGTACCCCAGAGGAGCCGCCAGAGGAAAGGCAGTGTTCTTTGATTTTATAGCATTTATCACCATTTGTAATTATATTTTACTTGTATCTACTTATTTAACATCTATCTCCCTAACTAATCTGTAAAACCCAACGGAAGGGATTGAGTCTGTCTTATTTACTTCTGTATCCTCAGCATCTCGCAGTTCCTGATATATATTGGGTATCCAATAATATTTATTGAATGAGTGAATGCCTGGGTGACCAGTCCTGGAGAACTTCATGCAAATTAAGCCATATTAGCTAGGCCTCAGAGGTTTACCTAGAGAGGACAAAGAACTTGACCCCTTCCCAACATTTCAGCCCATTCTCACTTTAGTTAAGTTCCCCCAAGAGAGGAAACTTACACTGAAGACACAGGGCAGGTCTTTGAAAAAGGAAGAGTCTGCTGGAGTTATTGAAAGCATAAATTATTGGCACTAGCCACGCGCCATTCGGGCCCCCAGGAGCCTGCCTATCCGTCTACCATTAGGGTTCTAAACCTTCAGGAAAAACTTCATCCAGCCATAAACTTAGAGCAAAAACTGACAAAGTAAAGCTTGATTAAAGGTAAAACTACCCTTCTTCCCAGACAGTGAATGTGTCACAGACAAGCTGCAAAGCACTTAGAAAATCAGGCCAGAGAATGGGGAGCAATTCCAAGATGAGGGTTAGAGAACTCTCAGAAGAGGAGGTCCCTGCAGGCATTCTGAAATCCTAAAGAGAGCAATAAGAGCCAGAAAGTCATCACTCAAGGGGCCAGGATACCACACTGGCAACGCAGGTGAAGACTCTGGAAGGGTCAGAATGAAAGTCCCATTGGCAGTGCTGCCAACTCTAAGCTGCCTTGGCGCTAGCTTAGCTCACATCGACATGAGTGGGAAGGCCCTCAGACAAGCACTCACCTAGGAGCAACCCGAGGGAAGGATCTGTATCCAGCATCCAGCACCCAGCACTAGCTCAGCCCAGAGGTCAGGTTCAGAGATTATGAATGAATGAGAAAAAGAATGAAACAGGCTTCCAGTATCACCTGAGAAAGAAGTCTGGAAACTCTGGAAACTCAAGCTGTCTTCTGAAGGTTTGGCTTCCTCATGGCTGACTTTTTTGATTTTCATGAATTTCTGCACTTCCCTTTGGGGATTAACACTAAGACCACTGGGTTTATTTTGCAGATAAAAAGGAAGAGAGGAGGGCAACTGGTTGGCTCAGTTGGTTAAAGCACAGTACTCATAACACCAAGGTCATCGGGCTGATTCCCACATGAGCCAGTGTGCTGCGTCCTCCACAACTAGATTGAAAACAATAACTTGACTTGGAGCCAATGGGTCCTGTAAAAACACACTGTTCCCCAATAATCCCCTATAAAAATTTAAAAAAGAAGGAGGAGGAGGAGGAGGAGGAGGAGGAGGAGGAGGAGGAAGAAGAAGAAGAAGAAGAAGAAGAAGAAGAAGAAGAAGAAGAAGAAGAAGAAGAAGAAGAAGAAGAAGAAGAAGAAGAGAGGAGCAGCCTCACACCAGCTTGGCTTGTGCTCAGGCTAGTCCCTACGATCAATAGGAAACTGGCGTTAGACATCCAGGTGACTCAAGAGGCACCCATAAACTGGCTTCTTTCTCTCCTCTGCCCAGAGCCCCAGACTGGGTCCCTCACTTACTTTGTCTCTCTTCTTCCAACAGGCTCCTCCTCTGCATTGTCAGCACCACTGCTTTCATACTGTACAGGGATGTCCGTTGCCAGTGCCAAGGGCAGGAGGCTAAGGCCATCTAGCCACTGAGCCTCTTCCAGGGCCACCTCGGCACCAACAATACCCAGGCTGTGCTGGAGCTCAGGCAGAGTCAATGGTCGCAGCCATGTGGCCAACTCCTCCTCTACTTGCTGCCTACCCCTCCGGGCCTGCACAAAAGGGCACACTAGGAGTGGGGGACCATGATGGAACCTCTGCTTCTGAAGACAGCAGTCAACATGGGAGGCAATCTCTAACAAAGAGGTGTCTGGGGGAAAGGCCCGGTCTATGGCATCTAGCAGGTCCAACTGGAGCTGGGATAGGACCCAGGGTGCCCAATGGTATAGCTGCTCCAGGAAGGGTAGCAAATCAAGTAGACCAACGAGCAGTGCACGATATGGAGGCAGCAGACCCAGTACTGCATGCAGATAGTGCCAAGCTGCAGGGCTGCCATCTTGCAGCACAGCTGAGAACAGAGTTTGGAGCTCAGCTATCAGGAGCTCCAGCCCTCTGGGCTGCTCTGACTGAGTCACTGCCTTCAGGAACTGCCTTTGTCTCCTGTGCCAGTGACGAAACTTAAGGGCATCAGATGATGCCTCTTCAGGAGGCGGGCCCCCCCTCATCTCCATCTCCGAGACCAAGAGGAGCTGGGCATTCAACTGCTGGCGAACCGACCTTGCCCACTGCTCAGGCTCCGATTGCCAGTTCCAGGTTCCTGGCTGCTGGGTCTCACCTGCTTGCCCCAGCCCAAGAGAGGGAGAGGCAAGACAAGGGGGTCTTAGGCTCTGGGTAGAGGATGGTCAGGATCAAAAGAGTTGGGAAAGGGGAAGGGAAGGGAGGGACTTAGGGAGCGGCAAGGCAGAGCCAGACCAGCAGAGGTTCCTCTCTGGGACCCTAAACCCTACCTTCAACTTCCCTAAAGACTCTGGTAAGAAGCAGGCCCAGGACAGACGTGGGGGCCCTCGGGGCCCTCCCTGCACAAGAGTTCCTTCCCACGGCCCAGGACACTGTCCCCCTCACCTGGTCTTAGGGGTACAGGAGGCAAGGAAAGGGAAGGGATTTGCCGATGCGGTTTCATCAAGGAGTGCCTGTTGGGGAAATGCATGAACTTAAGTCTTGGGTTGTAGGCACAGGCTCACTCTACTCACTGCCACCCACACGCAGAGAGACTGGCAGACACACGTGTGACCGCTTGTAGAGGCAAATTGATATACACACGGAAAAGGCTCACTCAGAGAACCTCGATAGCAGTGAGGAACCGTCCCTGGGCGTGGAGCCTGGCGATCGCCTGAAGAGGAGAAACAGATCCTCACTCAGAAGCAGCAAAATCCCAGTCCCGTCTGCCGGTGGGCTGAGCGGACTATTGAGGACAGAAAACTGAGGATTGGTTGGGATGGCGGCGGTGACGGCGGGGAGAGAGAACAGTGAGGGAAAAGTGTTAAAGGATCAGGCTGGCAGGAGGAGGAGGAAGAGGAGAAAGGGAGAGAGAAGGGTTCCGTGGGTGATTCGGAGGAGGGACTTTTCTGGGGGCAGCAGAGGAGAGTGGTCCCAGGGGACGAAAGGAAGCGGATCGGGGCCACGGACTCACCCGCAGTTCCATCAGCTCCCAGCTGTTAGAACCGTTACTACTTCGCTCCCGCGAGGCTCAAGCCTCGCTGACGCCGGGAGCGCTGAGGCGCCAGAAAGGGGAGGGACCAGAGTCGAATACCCCGCGGGGCAGAGGGAGCAGCGCCAGGCCGAACTTGCTGGCTGCCCGCTGGCCTTGGGAATAGGGGGTCAGCCTGGCTGGGTCTGAAAAAAAAGAACGACACGTTTGATCAGGGGAAGTACCAATCCAGAGGGCATTCCCTGCGCGGCCAAGCTGGCGCCAGGCATCAACGACCTGTCATTGGGACCATCCCCCGCCACCCATATCCACCTACCCCGTCTCAATGCCCCAAACCCCCGAATAAGACAAACCCTGCAACACAGGAAGCTGAAAATCAGGGGCAAGGGTGCTGAATGATTAAAATAAAAATAGAAATTCAGCATAGGATAGATAATCCCACCAAGGCTCTGAAATCTAGATTTGTATATCCAACTGCCTATTTAACGTCTCCACTTGAATATCTCATATGATTATCCCAAACTTAAAACTTAAAATGTCTAAAACCAGACTCCTGCCTCCCACACCACCGACCCCCAAACCTGCTTCTTTTACCATCTCCACATCTCAGTAAATGGCAAGTACATTTTTCCAGTTGCTCAGGCCAAAACCTTGGAGTCAAAGGTGACTCTCCCTCCCGCTCCCATCCCCACATCCCATGTCTAATCCTTCAGCAAATTCTGTTGGCTATAGCTTCAAAATCTATCCAGAATCCAACTATTTCTCATCACCTTACGTGCTATTACTACCTTGGTCTAAGGCACTTTCACCTCTCACCTGGGTTTTTCCATAGCCCCTCTAAACTGGTCTCTCTGCTTCCACCCTTTCCCAGTTTGCTCTTTTCAGGGCAGCCAGCGACACTTCAAACATAAGCAGATCCTGTCACTCCTCAGCACAAAACTCGCAAATGCCTTATCATCTCATCCCTTCAGGTGAAAGCCAAAGTTCTATGATGGCCACCAAATTGCTATCTGATCAGTTGCCTGCTACCTCTATGATCTTCTGTCCTACTCTCTCTCCATTCACTCAACTACTGCTGTGCCTGGATCACACCAAGCATGGTCCCACCTCAGAGCCTATGTACATCTCTAATTGTATATCAGTTAGGAGACAGACAGGTTTTCTGTGGCTGTGTAACAAATTACCACAAACTAAGCTGCTTAAAAACAACACCCATTTAGTATCTCACAGTTCTGTAGATTGACTGGGTTCTGTGCTCAGTGTATCATAATCCTGAAATCAAGGTGTTGACAGGGCTGAGTTCTTGTCTGGAGGCTCTGGGGAAAACTCCTCTTCCAAGCTCATTCCTGTTGTTGGCAGGATTCAGTTCCTTGTGGTTGTAGGACTGAGGTCCCCATTTCCTTCCTGGCCATCAGCGAGGGGCCACTCTCAGGTCTTAGAAGCCACAGCTTCCAGTGCTATATGGCCCTTCCATCTTCAAGCCAGCCATAGTTCCTCAAATCCTTCTCATGCTTGAAATTTTTCTGATGTCCTGTTCCACAACCAGCCAGAGAAAACTCCCTGCTCTTAAAAAGTTCACGTGGTTAGGTCAGGCCCACCAGCTAATCTCACTTTCTTATAGTCAAGTATGCCATACAATATAACCTAATTACATTAGTAAAATCTATCAGTCCTAGGGTTTTGCAGGATATGTATACAGGGAGTGGGAAATCTTGGGGCCCATCTAAAAATTCTGCCTACCACACACATACTATAACAAAAAGACCAAAAAAGTACAATGACTTAAACATGATAGATGTTTGTTTTTTTTTCTCTCTCACATAACCATCCAAGTATAGTCACTCCAGGGCTAATACATCACCTTTTAGATGTTCTGCTTTCTCCAAGGAAGTAGTCCTTTTCTTCAAGGTCTGAGAGAATTTACCACCATGTCTGCTAGGCCCCATCCCAACTAGTGAGATGGGGAGAAAGCGAAGGAGAAAGCATAGCCTGACTTTTAAGGGCACAATCTGGCAATGCACAAATCACTCAATCACATAGACACACACAGCATCAAGGAAAGCTACAAAATCTAATCTTTATTTTCAGTGACCATGTGCCCAGATAAAAAGCCAGGGGTTCTATTAGTAAAGGAAGAAGGGGACAATGGATACTGGGGAGCAACTTTAGGCTTAAACCACAATGAGCACTCTTCTTCCAGATGACCACAAGGCTTAACTCCCTCCTTTCAAATCTCTGCTCAGACATTACTGGTAGTGAGTTCTTCTGTGACCACCCAATATAAAATATCAATACTCTCCCCACCTCCCTTATCCTTCTTACCCTGTATTATTTTTCTCCATAGCACTTATTACCATTTCATATAAACATTTCATTGCTTATTGTCTGCTTCCCCTGACTAGAAATATAAACTCCATGGTGGCAGAGCTTCTGATTGCTCTCTGCTCTCTCCGCAGCTCCTGCTCTAGGCACCATGAGTGCATGATTAGAAAACATTTATGGAACAAATATATAAATGTATAGCAATCTTCATTAGTGAGAAATAGGACAGACTCTGGAGTCAGATGTCTGGATTGAAAACCTGACGCCACCACTTACTAGTTGTGGGATATTTTATCTGTTTCATTCTTTGTAAAATATAAAATAATAATAGTATCTACCTTATAGGGTTGTTGGGAGGATTAAATGAGTTAATGTATATAAAGCCCTCAGAATAGAGCCTGGTAGATAATAAGTACTTGATATAACTGAAATGTGTTAGCTACCAGTATGTACATTTGTTGTTCAGGGCACTCTACCAAGTGCTGTTGACATAATGGTGAACAAGCCATAACAGGGTTCAATGAGGGCATAAATAAGGGCATGGGCAACCCTCCCTGGGAAGGACAAAAAAGAGTCACAGAG
The DNA here is from genome assembly GCF_057876585.1 of Rhinolophus sinicus. NCBI lineage: Eukaryota > Metazoa > Chordata > Mammalia > Chiroptera > Rhinolophidae > Rhinolophus > Rhinolophus sinicus. The sequence goes on along the minus strand of NC_142514.1, from coordinate 143,632,924 downwards.
TCACAGTGGGTCTTAAAATTTAAGGCCTTAAAACAATAGTTTTCTGGGGCTGGCCCAGTGGCTCAGGTGGTTAGAGCTCCATGCTCCTAACTCCAAAGGCTGCCGGTTCGATTCCCACATGGGCCAGTGGGCTCTCAACCACAAGGTTGCCAGTTCAATTCCTTGAGTCCTGCAAGCAATGGTGGGCTCTGCCCCCTGAACTAAGATTGAACATGGCACCTTGAGCTGAGCTGCCTCCCGGATGGCTCAGTTGTTGGTTGGAGCGCGGGCTCTCAACCAGAAGATTGCCAGTTCAATTCCTCGAGTCCCGCAAGGGATGGTGGGCAGCGCCCCCTGCAACTAAGATTGAACACGGCACCTTGAGCTGAGCTGCCGCTGAGCTCTCGAATGGCTCAGTTGGTTGGAGCGAGTCCTCTCAACCACAAGGTTGCCGGTTCGACTCCCGCAAGGGATGGTGGGTTGTGACCCCTGCAACTAGCAATGGCAACTGGACCTGGAGCTGAGCTGCGCCCTCCACAGCTAAGACTGAAGGGACAACAACTTGAAGCTGAATGGCACCCTCCACAACTAAGATTGAAAGGACAACAACTTGACTTGGAAAAAAGTCCTGGAAGTATACACTGTTCCCCAATAAAGTCCTGTTCCCCTCCCCCAATAAAATCTTTTTTAAAAAAAAGAAACAATAGTTTTCCAGACAAATATAGGGAAATCTGTTTAGTAATCTCAACTGAGTTCTCAACACTGCCTAAAAATCTATGGGTTTTTTTTTCCAGTTCACTCTTCCATTCTGTGCAAAGACTATTTCAAACATCCTGCACTCTCTCATCTTCCATTTTCTTCTACTTTGCTCTCTGATGATAACTTCACCTCCTATTAAAAACAAAATCAATCAGGGTTCTCCAGAGAAACAAAACCAATAGGATACAGGTCTATATCCATAAAGAGATTTATTTTAAGGAATTGGTTCACATGATTGTGGGGGCTGGCAAGTCCAAAATCTGAAGGATAGGTCAGCATGCTAGAAACTCAAGCAGGAGTTAATGCTGCAGTCTTGAGGCACAATTTCTTCTCAGGGAAATCTCAATTTCTGCTCTTAAGGCCTTCAATTAATTGGATGAAGCCCACCCACATTATCGAGGGTAATTTTCTTAAAGTTAATTAATTGTAGATGTTAACCACTTCTATAAAAATACTTTCACAGCAACATCTAGATTAGTATTTGATTAAGTAACTGGGTACTGTAACCTAGCCAAATTGACACATAAAACCATCATACATGCTATTTAAAAGGAACTCTCTCATTATTCCAAAACCATATAAAAAAATACTTAGATCTGCTTTCGTCCATCCCTCCCTCCTTCCTGTTACCAATAAAAGGTACTCCCCCTCTCTCTAAAGCCGCGCTCTAGACCTTTGCTCTGGAACCATTCTCTCACCTTCATTCACCCAACAAATATTTATTGAGCATCAACTATTTTGGACACTACTTTAGGTGTTTGGTTCCATTGGTGTACAAAACAACATTGACAAAAACTCCTGATTTATGGAGCTTATATTCTAGTGGGGGACACAAATAATAAAAATGAGTAAACTATATAACATGTGACAGTGCTATGGAAAAAAAACAGAGCAGAGGTTAAATGTAGATTCACTTCTCTCTCTTTTAATTAAAAACCTTTCTCTTTTTATGTAAATAGTAGATTGAGCAGGGAGGCTATTGAAAGATGTTCATTCAACAAATATTTATCGAACACACATTATGTGCCAGGCACTGTGATAAGGATACAATGGTGAGCAATACAAACAAGGACTCTGACCTCATGAGCAACTGTTAGAAATGCTAATGCCAAAAACACGAAGAATTATCGGACCCGGAGTCTGCAAAGAATTCTTTGAGGAAAGACTATTTGCACTAAGTACTCAAGAATGAGTAGTTCAGTAGGTAAAGTAGTGGGAAAGCATTGCAAGGCAAGAAGCAGCAAGTGCAAAGGCCTGGAGATGGGATAATGTATGACAAGTTGAAGGAATCCAAAGGCCAGTGGGGTCAGAGCAGAGAGGGAGAGTGAGGTGTGGTTCAGTTCAACACAGTACTAATAGTCCAGTATCTGAGTCACTGACAAGATAAAGCTGAGGTAGGCAGGAGCTCGATCATGCAGGGCCTGGTAGGGCTTGTGTAGAATGTCAAGTTTTTATCCTATGAGTGCGAAGCTATTGCAAAGTTTTAGGCATCGGTTTGTGTTTTCTGGCATAAGAATGGAGAACAGATTGGAGGGGTGCTAAAATGGGTATAGGGAGAAGCAGCAATTGCAATAATCCTGGTGAAAGACTGTCAAGATGGAGAAGAGAAAAAATCTAAAGGGGTATTTAGAAATGTAAACTGTAAAGATTTCGCAATTGAGTGAGGAGAGGAGTGAGGTTTCCAGCTTTTGCAACTGGATGAGTACTAGGTGTAGGAGGAAAGTTTATGAGGAAACATGTTGAGTTGGTTATGTTTTTGAGATACCTAAATGAAGATGTCAATTAAATAGCTTGGAGGAGAGATGTGGGAGTCATCCGTAACTAAAGCTCAGAGTGGGGAAGAAACAATACTAGAAAAAACAGACTGAGAAAGAACAGAACCTAGAGAAACTTAGATTTAAAAGTTGGAGGTGGGGAGGCCTGCAAAGGAGGCTAAGCTACAGCCAGAGGTAGCAGTAAAAGTATGAGTGGAATAGCAGCCACCAGTTCCTCATCGATGATGAGGAACTATTATTAGTTAATAGTACGAGAGGCTACTGAGAAGGGAAGTAAGCCTGGACTTGATTCAGGGATATGAAGGCCATATCCTCAGTAAGTCAGGGTGACCTCAGTTAAGAATCATTTCAACAGAATAAAGCTTCCAGAAGTCAAAACAGGTCGGGTAGAAGAATGGGATGGAGAGGGCCAAAGTATCCAACTGTTTTTAGCTGTAAAACAGAAAAAAATAGGATAGCTGGGGTGGAGGGAATGAGGTACAGAGTGGTTTGTTTGTTCTATCAGGAGAGTTTTTTTTTTTTTTTTTTTTTTTTAAAGATTTTATTGGGGAAGGGGAACAGGACTTTATTGGGGAACAGTGTGTATTTCCAGGATTTTTTTTCCAAGTCAAGTTGTTGTCCTTTCAATCGTTGTTGTGGAGGGCACAGTTCAGCTCCAGGTCCAGTTGCCATTGTTAGTTGCAGGGGGCGCAGCCCACCATCCCTTGTGGGAGTTGAACAGGCAACCTTGTGGTTAAGAGCCTGTTCTCCAACCAAGCCATCAGCAGCAGCCCAGCCCAAGGTGCTGTGTTCAATCTTAGTTGCAGGGGGCGGAGCCCACCGTCCCCTGTGGGAGTCAAGGAGTTGAACTGGCAACCTTGTGGTTGAGAGCCTAGTGGCCCATGTGGGAATTGAACCAGCAGCCTTCAGCGTTAGGAGCACGGAGCTCCACCGCCTGAGCCACCAGGCCAGCCCAGTAGAGTCTTTAGCAAGTTCAAACAGACGAGAATTTAGTAAAGTAGGGAAAAATCAGATTCTAAAGGAAGAACTAGGATTCAGAGCAAAGGAATAGGCCTTTAGAGTAATGCTTGCCCTGTTTAGACAGGAGAGGAAGAGAATGATGCAGATGTGGATGGGTGACCAAGTTTGGTGGCCAGATGTTGTGAGAATTCCCAACTGACAACTTTTACTTTTGTCTATAAAGAAATAAGATTATCTGCAAGAAGTGAAGAGAATGGTGTGTGTGTGGGGGGGTAAGCTAATAAGAGACTTAAGAATATTGGTTTGAAATACTCATTGCAGCAAGCAGGGAGACGACTAGAAAAATCCAGTAGGATTATAGGGGCTGAGGCTCTACTTGAAGCTGGTAACCATGGATTCATAGTGATATAAATCTGCTCTATAGTGATTTCCTTGGGTGGCTTTTGGTTCTCCAAATGCAAGTACAAAAGTTTCATTTTATCTAAGAGTCAAAAAAAGAGAGATGAGTTCAGCAAATGCAGCTTATTCCAAGAGGATCACTAGAATTTAAGCTGAATAGGAATCTAGACAGGAAGGTGTTAATGGAGAGAAGGTAGAAGCAATGACCTAACTGCTCCAGTGAAATCAAAGACAGTAGAGGAATAGTTCAATAAATAAAGTGGGAAGAATATGGTAGCTGAATAAGATGCAAGTAATAGTATTTTGGAGATACAGCAGTGTGAGGTGAAGACAATGGCTAGGACATAACTATGGGAATGGGTGGCTAAGCGAATGAAAATCATTGGATATTGGGTCAAAAAACTAAGAGACCAAAATACTGAATAAAGTGCCCATGTAGGAAGACCAAGGGCTAGCTATTTAGTGGAAAGTAGAAGAGCAATAGTTACTAAGGACAAATAGAGAGGGTGATACACTTGCGTAGCCTCAAAGGAATCAGACTTTGCAAAGGAGTAGGCAATTATATTCTGAAGCCGCCTGGCAGGAAAACCAACCCTAGAAAGGCAAAAAGCTGATTGGAGTTACTTTTCTGAACAGGTAACTGTGCATTAAGATGTGCTTCTAATATCTTCTGGATTCTTGCTTCCTCATCTGTTAAGTGGAGATAATACCTTTCACTTGTAGTTTTTTTCAAGATTAACTAAGATGAAGCATGACATATACCAACATCAGAACCTATACAAAGTGGGGGCTCACCAAACAAACAAACATGGATTTTAAAGGCAGATCTGTATTTTAATACAAGGTCTGCTCATAGAGAATTTCAACTTCCCGATCTATACAGGGAGAAAACATGTGCTTTGAGGGTCATTGTAAAAAGTTCTTTTTATTATTGCGGGTGCCGATGTCTATGAGCTTCCATTTCCTCTGTAAAAAATGAAAGGACGTGGTCACCTGATGGGAGATAGCGGAGGGTGAGATGGGGGATTAAGGAGAGCAGTGAAGGTATAAATAACTGCCTTGGTGATTAAGGAAAGCAAATAGACTGGAACCCAGAAGGGTTGCTTTTTGGTAGTGAGAGCTTGGTTGAAGTTGGAGACCTTTAATATTTAGTAGCATTTATTATACAGCAGTGTTTTTCTCTAGCAGTTTGAATGGAGGAACAGCAAAGATTAAACAGCTGGAACGATACGAAAAGGACACAAGGGCAGCAAGAAAATGGGGTGATGGAATGATAGGCCATTTATACTGCCGAATGCAGAAGTAAATTCCACAAGGGGGCAATAATGAGGAAAGAATGGATAGACTGGAATTAGAAATCACAGAACAGGCACAGGGGGAACATGTGGTAGAGGGTGGAAGAGCTGGAATTAGAAGATTATATATAAGCACTGAGACATTAAGGAGCCTGAAGATTTAATTTTACCCCTTTTTTCCCCCCATAATCACTACCCTCTACTTCTCCCTTGGGTTTCTCTCCCTCAAGTCTGACCGTATTACAGAATTTGGCCTAAGTTTTCCCCTTTCTTACTGCCCCTGAAGACAAGCACACAGACCTTCTTTGCTTAAAGGTTTTACTGCTCATTCAGGAAGACAGGAAATAGTGAGAAAATAACAACTTGGGTAAAGTGGCTGAAGTTCCAGAACACCCCTGAATTCTTACAGGTTTCATCTCTGTCCTGGAGCTACTGATTTCCCAGTAGGTAGTGCCTAAAAACCCTGTGATTTCTTGATCTACTGTCCTTAGACATCTCCTCCTTTCCCTAAATCTGGCAGAGTTCCTTCTTGTAAAACACAGTCCACAAAAAATAGCTATAAATGAATGCACACCTGGCTCACAAGTGAGCCATTAAAGTCAGACTGATTTATGTGAAGAAGAGCTAGACAGAGCTCCCATTTTCTCTGTCATCTGGACAGGAACCAAGTTCCCGTTGCTATTACCAACTTTAAAATTGTACCCACAGACCTTGCTCTAAGCAGGTGCCTGGGAATGCTAAGGTTTGCTTCCTTACAAAGAAGGCAATTTCTCTGCAGACAGAGCTAAAGCCAGCAGATATTCACTAACTGACAGAATAAAAGATGATGCTAATAAAGTGAGCAAAGCTTCCCTGCCCAGAATATAAACCAAACAGAATAAAAGTGGGTTTATTAACGCTTCCTGGAGCCACAGTACCCAGCTCTCAGGCAATACCTCACTTTCTATATACAGGCTGTACCCAGCCCAAGCAAGGTCCACTGGCTCCTTCAATTTGAGGGGCCATCAAGTGCCTCCCTTCCGGGGGTTGGGGATGGCTAGCTGCCTGATGGCGAGGTTCCAGGCTGTTCAGGAGCAACACCTGGCACAGCTGAGGCAGCCTCGTAGTCTGCGATGCGGCGCTGTACCAGGGCAGGCATGAGCTGCACGTAAGCAGCCATGAGGCGATGGTTGGAATGGATCAGCTTCCCAGCACAGCTGTGCAGACAGGTTTCCTGGAAGGAAGACAGGGTGGAAATAGGGGCCAAAGGTGTCCTGTCAGATCCGTTTCCTTCCTTCCCATCTCCAACCTGGGGGCGAGGCTCATGCAAAGGCCCTGGCCGAAGGTAGTGGAGGGAGGAAGGAAGCAGATCACGGTTAACTCTGAGGATTAAGAGTAATCCCCTACTCGGTTCCCCACCTCCTCGGCATCCAGGGCTCGGTGGTGCAGGCTGGGTACGCAGCGCTGGAAGCAGAGTTCCGTCATCCGATTGTAGACCAACAGGAAGTCCCGCAACTAGGAGAGAAGGGGACCAAGAACTCAGCTATAAGGGGGCCCACACCTGAATTCAAGGCCGCGCCTTGAAGTTTAACAGGACCGCGCACCACAGCCCGATGTCCCTAGCCCTCGGATCCCTAGCTCTTTGGGGTTCCCGCCATGCAGACGGCGAGGACAGGTGAATGTAGGGCTTTGAAGCCACATGAACTGCCACTCACGTTTCTCAGCTGCTGCTGCTGCTGCTGCTGCTCCATCCCGCCACAAGCTCACGTCCTGCGTCACTTCCGTTACAGCTTCTCGGTAACGCCCCGGAAGTAATCTCTCGTCCATCCCCAGGGACTGAGGGGTTGATTCAAGGATCGTCCTGCCCCCGGCTGCTAACGTCACCTCCGCCCTTATAATCTGCGACGTGGCTGGCTTCTTCTGCCCAGGAGAGGACGTCACTTCCTCCGAGTCCCTGACCTGCTGCTAGGATCGCGACGGGAGCTGGAGCCCGAGGTCCCCGCGCGGCCCGGGCCTGGCTCCCTGAGGGGAAGAGCGGCCTGTCCTCAGGTGAGCGGGCCATACTTGGGCAAGGGGAAGTTGAATGCATGAACCTGTATTGAGGGCAAGATACCTCTGAGCCTGGGAAAGGATGAGGACACACCTGATGCCCAGGTGTATTGGGGTGGGGGGTGGGGGAAACACACCTAGAGAAACATAACTGACTTTGGAAGCTGTCACCTATGTTCTGGGGAAAAGAGGCTTTCCCAGAGGCTGGCAAGAATAAACCAACTGAATCAACTGAATCAAAAGGCCTGGTGGGAAGAGCCCGAGGAAGGGAAGGTGCATGGTATGAAGGTGCATGGTATGGAGACGGGGGGAACCATCTGAAGGAAAGGGGAAGAAACACTAAAGGAGTGTTGAAAGGCTAAGCGATGGAGAACATACTGAGCCCTGGAAAGGGGTTCATCTCCTGATGGGAAGAAACACCTGGGTGGGGATCAGCTTCAGGAGAACACAGTCTTTATCTCGTTCACTGCTGTGTTTCATAGCCTCAAATAGAGCATGACACATAGTAGGCACTCATTAAATGTCTGTTGAATGATCGAATGCATGAATAATCATCGGAGTCCTGGTGAAGTTGGAGGGTCATGAGAAGACACCTGAGGCCTGTGCATGTGTAAAAATATGCCCCTTGGAGGGAAGAGGTACATATACTCGCACTACCTGAGGAAAGGAGTGGTAGCCAAACTCCAGAACACTCTACCCCTGGGACAACCTCTAAAACCTCAGAAATGGTAGGGGAGACATTTCTCTTCTGTGGTCCTGGCCAATTTCCAGAACTATCTGTGTTGGGCTTTGCAGGGCACTGGGGTGGAGACATTGACTCCAGTCCCTTCCCTAGCCATGACGGACGGGATCCTAGGGAAGGCAGCTACAATGGAGATCCCCATCCATGGGAACGGCGAAGCTGGGCAGCTTCCTGAGGATGATGGGCTGGAACAGGTGCATCTGTTTGATTCTTCTCCTTATTCAATTTAGGAATCCCAACTCATAAACCCTGGCCTATTCCAGCAGCCTTTCCTAACTTATCTAACTCCCTTCTTTTTACAAATTTTTGTTCTGATTCTGTGCAGACTTCCTTTGTGTGCTCTCTCTGTGATGCTTCAATCCAAGTTTGTTCTCACCCCCAAAATGCTTCAGCTGTCCCTATGTTCCTGAAGCCCCCCCCCCTCTTCTCTGGCCTATAGGACCTCCAGCAGGTGATGGTGTCAGGACCCAACCTCAATGAAACTAGCATTGTGTCTGGTGGCTATGGGGGCTCTGGTGATGGACTCATCCCCACAGGTATGAATGATCAGAACAGGACAGGAAGTTTGAGTGAAGAAGGGGAGAGGAATGGTTCTGGGGAGCATAGGATATGTCTAAGAAAGCTGGAGTTACCTCTGGAGACCTTGGAAACCTCTGCTAGTATGAATCCTGTGGACTGTCTCAGCCCAAGACCAGTTCCCAGGGTTGTTCAACTGCCTCTACTTGCCATTTCCCTTGAGATGTGCCCTTTCTCTGCTGCTACCACCTAAGTCGAGAACTCTGTGCTCTGGAGCTTGGGCTGATTTGGAGATTTATGAGGCTTTTCAGAGTTTTACTTTAGACTCTAAAGTTTAGAGGGACAAGCAGCCCTGAGTCTCACACTGACTAGGGTTCCACATGGGAATGTCAACTAGGTTGCCTGTTATCAGGACCCACCATCCTTGACCTCCCGCCCCACACTCATCGTATTTTCTTGTTTCCTCTGCCCCTGTACACCAGCAGCCCCTCTTCCCTCCCCCTCCAACCCCACCACCACCTCAGAAGGAGGCCAGATGTTTTTGGGATTTAGGTCTCAGGGCACAAGGTACGAGCTCCTCCTAGTAAGTAAGAGAATCTAACTGTCTCCAGCTTCTGCTCCCTCAGGGAAGTCATGTTCAGATGCTGGGAGAGAAGTATGGGTGGAGCCACAGAGGCGTCTGGTTGTATCTGAGAGAGGCTAGAGTCAGAGAACTTGGTCCTTTAGGGTCTGGCCGCCATCCATCTCACAGTGCCACTCCTGCTGGCTCCGGAGATGAGGTGGCTCGGGGCATCGCTGGAGAGAAGTTTGACATCGTCAAGAAATGGGGCATCAACACATATAAGGTGGGATTCAAGCACCTCTCCCTTCCCCCAAACTCCCTCTGGGTACCTTTTTGCCTTCTCCCAGATCCTAATAGTCCATCTATATTCCAGCCTGGGTATGCTGTTCGGGGAGCAGGGTGCTAGGGTCTCTGACCTATTCCCCCACTTCCCAATCAGTGCACAAAGCAGCTGTTATCAGAGCGATTTGGCCGAGGCTCCCGGACTGTGGACCTGGAGCTAGAGCTGCAGATTGAGTTGCTGCGTGAGACGAAGCGCAAGTATGAGAGTGTCCTGCAGCTGGGCCGGGCGCTGACAGCCCACCTCTACAGCCTGCTGCAGACCCAGCATGCACTAGGTGACGCCTTTGCTGACCTCAGCCAGAAGTCCCCAGAGCTTCAGGTGCCTCAGCCAGGCCAAAGAAAGTTGGGGGGGACTGGGCCCAGGCCCTCCCAGGCAGTCATCCCTCAGCCTCCCTCCCTCCATCCCTCCTGCAGCCCAGAGGGAGAATCCCTCCAGGGTGGGCCCAGCCCTGTCCCCAGCAGCACTCACCTGTGGAGGCAGCCTAAGGGTTTGTACGGAGGTCCAAAGTCGGAGGGGCAGGGGGAGGGGGCACACTAGGTGCCTCACAAGTAACCCTTCTCTGCATTGGCGAGAATGCCTTTGGTGCTCAGCCTAATCAGAGCTCCTCCCTTGCCTGCTGCACTGACTTTCCTTGTTCTAGTCCTGTGAACTTATCTGAGAACCTCACCCCCACATCCCCACCCCAGGCATCCCCAGGGTGGCCCCACTAACTTTCTGGCTAAGAAAGCCTTGCTGGAGGCAGTCCTTGGTTGTTTGTTTTGATGGCTGCTTCCTTCCTCGGGAAAAGGGGACTAAAGGACCCTACAGCTCCAGTCAGGTAGGGACTATTTCTCAAGGCCTGTCCCTCCTTTCTGTCCTCAGGAGGAATTTGGCTACAATGCAGAGACACAGAAGCTGCTGTGCAAGAATGGAGAAACACTGCTAGGGGCTGTGAACTTCTTTGTCTCTAGCATCAACACATTGGTCACCAAAACCATGGAAGACACACTCATGACTGTCAAACAGTATGAGGCTGCCAGGTGTGGGCACTGGCAGGGCCTAGGGTTTTGGGAGTTGGCTGGCTTGGGTGAAAGTTGTGATTAGGGGCATAAGAATTCAGGAAGGAAAAAAGAGTGTGTGTGGAGGACATGGGGGTGGAGATGAGCCTATATAACCCCCTCCCCAGGCTGGAATATGATGCCTACCGAACAGACTTAGAGGAGCTGAGCCTAGGCCCCCGGGATGCAGGGACGCGTGGTCGACTCGAGAGTGCCCAGGCCACTTTCCAGGCCCATCGGGACAAATACGAGAAGCTGCGAGGAGATGTGGCCATCAAGCTCAAGTTCCTGGAAGAAAACAAGGTGCCAGCCCCACCCCTTTGACCTCAGCCCATCTTTCCATCTGTAATACTGACCCTCCCCCGACCCTCCCCCTCATTGGCTGGGGAAACGCAGCCTGGCTAAGGAGTGCGATCTTCCCCTAGCCCCCTCAACTCCTGGACTTTTCCAGGTCTCCCTCCCTCTGACTCCTGGCCCTTTTCTGTTGAAGAATTTGGCTGCTGTTCCCAGGATCATAACAGAAAAATCACCCCCTGAGCTGGGGTACCAGAACCCGAGACCTAGCCAATCATGTTAGGTTTCTCCCATCAGATTGACCCTCTCCTTTGACTCCCTTGGTGGTGTTCGGCCCCCACAAGAAAAGCACCATCAGAGCAGAGTCCATGTGCCTCTGGTCTGGGCTCAGGCTCAACCCCTCAAGAAGGGCATCTGAGTCCAGGCTCAGCTGACCCTCTGGACCCCCAGATCAAGGTGATGCACAAGCAGCTGCTGCTCTTCCACAATGCTGTGTCCGCCTACTTTGCTGGGAACCAGAAACAATTGGAGCAGACCCTGCAGCAGTTCAACATCAAGCTGCGGCCTCCAGGATCTGAGAAGCCCTCCTGGCTAGAGGAGCAGTGAGCCGCTCCCAGCCCAACCTGGCTATCAAGAAAGACATTGGGAAGGGCAGTCCCAGGTTGGGGGAGAATGGACATGGGACATCCCTGGCCACCTGCCCTCTGGCTGGGGCTCCCTTTCCCTGCCTGGGGCCTGATACCTGTTTTGCCCACACTGCTGTGGGTAGGGAGGGGCCTGCAGGCCCAGCAGCTGCTGCCCTGTCACTTATCTTCCTGGCCACTGGGCTTCATTCCCAGATCTTTTCCTTCTACTCCACAGCCAAAGGCTATGACAAAACCACTCCCTGGCCAGTGGCATCACTCCTCAGGCCTATCCCTAGCTCCTGGGGTGTGCCCCCTGACCAATGGCAGAGCCTCACAAGGCCCTGTCAGCCAATGGCAGCTCTTCTCGGGCTCCCCTGGGCCTATGATGTTGCCTCCAATACCCTTTGTCCCTCTATATGTGCCCATTGCAGAGAAGGGGACTGGGACCAAAGGGGTGGGAATAATGGGGAGCCCCATTTCTGGCCCTGCGTCTGAATGGGCCTCCCCTCACCTATCCACCCAGTTTAATTGTGCTTAGAGCCCTGGAAGATTGGGACCTAGCACTAGGAATAAACCTTTCATAAAAGCAGGCCCAGTGAGGTCAATTTGTGGGGGACTCTAGGAGGGTGGGCTGGGTGGAGAAATGCTCAGTATAATCCTACCCCAAAATCCTATCAAGTCAAAAGAGCTGGGGCCAGACAACTGAAGTCGCAGGTTTCAGGAACAGTCTGAGGACCCACTCCTTCCCCAGCCCCAGCTGGAGCCAAAGCTTCATTTGTCCTTTAGGCCAGCACCTAGATAGCTATGTGTCTTAAGAACACGGTCCAGAGTGGGTTGGGCCCACCGATCTTCATCATGCATTTATTCACACAGCAAATATTTACTGAGTGCTTTTACTTGCCATCCACTGCAGTGGACCCTGGGGAAACATCGGTGAATAAAACGGTCCCTACCCACAGTGTTTGTGGCCTAGTGAGGGAGGGCTAGAGAGAAGTAACCAGGCAACTACAATACAGTCTTAAGTACCAGGATACAGAAATACAGGGAGCTATGGGAGCACAGAAGAAGGGCATCTGGCCTATACAGGTAGAGATGGGCATGTCAACTTGAAAGCTAAGACCTAAAGGGTGAGTGAGTAGATGACAGACAGTAGGGGGGAGAACAGCCTAGGCAGACAGGCCATATGTGAAGGCCCTGCATAGGACTCTGCAGGAATTGAGTTTGAATGGACTGGAGGGTGAAGGGGGAGTGGCTAGAGGAACGCTACAGAGGTAAGGTAGTGAGAGAGCCCGCTAGGCCTTTTCTGGCTGATTAAGGACTTTTGCCATTTGGAGAAAGGGAGCTATGAAGCCTTTTCAGCGAGAAGGTTGATGGCATAGGAAAGTGTAGGGTTGAGGAAAGTAGTCATGTGAGCCTTAAAATAATGTAATACAGACCCCAGTTTCCCCATGTTGGGTAATCTAGTAGCTCTGGCCCAAACTCCAAAGGAAGCATGAATGCTGTCTGAGGCACAGTGCTGGGTGTCAGAACTCAGGTGGATGAGAAGTGGAGGCAGTTCCTAGGGCCCTGCTGCACCGAGGTGTTGAGCCCAAATCTGAACCTTGTCTGAGGCAAGAAAGTTTCCTAGCAGCACTTTCATTTAGTCAATCAGGGCCCAGATGCCATCACCTCTGTGCTCCTTAGCCAAGGAGAGTTCCAGCATGTCAACATTCTCCCCTACCTGTGTACAGGGCTGGAGGAAGGGGACAACACAGCAGATTCTCCTAGCACTGAGATCCATGCAGCCTGATTTTGCCCTTTGTCACAGATACTGCAGCTCCTAGGCAGGCTTCCTGGGCTGTGGTCAGCCTGCAGTCATCTAACTTGAGCTTGATTATTAGGTGGGTGGTCCACATACAAGCCCCCACTTTATGGGCCATTGGGGATTTTTCAACATGAAAGGTACTGAATCTCCAAGTGACTGGTCACAGGACCTAAAAGAACTAGAACCCTGGTTATACCACTTCCCAGCTGAGTGAGCCTGGGGAGCCAGGACCCTCCATTTCTTCCGTTGTAAAATACGGCTAATAAAAGAAGATACCTATTGAGATTATGCGTATTAAAGGAGATAATATATGTAAAGTAATTCGTTATGTGTCTGGCACAATATAAGCACTCAGTCTCTGTTAACTGTTATTATAATTTTTATTATTTTCCACTGGGGGTGCTTTTCTACAATGCCATGATTCTAAGAATTGCTCTAGTCTTTGGAGTGTGGAAGGGAGTCGCTGGATGGTCTGAACCATAATTTCCTCGCAAGGGGGCTCCTGAGAGTAGAGCCAGGAACCAAGAGCCGAACCAAGTTCCCCCACCTTCTACTCCTTCAGCCCCTTCCAGAGTTCTGGATATTGCCCTTCCACCTTGGGTTCCTTTGCCACCCAGAGATCCGTGCCGAGGTACAGACGATCCCCGTCTCCCCTGTCCTGCAGAGACCACAGTAGCATATTTCGTAGTAGTTCCCCCCGCCCTCCCCGACCCGAAGGGCACCTCCAGGAGGCAGCCCGGACCGGCTCCCGGAATCCGAAATCCCTGCTGTCCAGCTTGCTTTTTCTTGACCGAGCCTTCATCTCCGTCTCAGAGACCTATTACGCCACCCTTCCCTGGAGCCGTCGGGAGCCAGAGGCAGCTGGCGGGGATCGGGGACCGAGGATCCGGGATCCGGGATCAGGCTCACAGGTTCCCTGGCCCGCACGCTAAGGCAGCTCCTGCGAGAGCCTCAGGGGGGTGGGTGTGGGGAGCGGTACAGCCGGGCCAGGGAGGGCGGGGCCTGCGCAGCGGAGGGCGGAACGGAGGTGGGTCTTCGGTTCTCAAGCCACCTCCTCCCCCGGCTGGTCCTCAGCCCCGCCCCGGCCCCTCCCTCCGGCCTGTGCGGCGGGGTCCGGCGGCGGCGCCGCGCGAGGACAGGCGGAGGCGCTGGACGTGGGGCGGCGCCGCGGGCAGGGCCGGGCGGACGGGCGCTGGCAGCGGGGGCAGCGCCGCGGGCCCCTCGGAGTGGCCGCAGTCCGGGCCGTGGCCCTCCCATCCTGCTCCGCCGCGGTGAGTGCGACGGGCGGCCCCAGGGGTGCGTTTGTATCCCTGTCTTCCCTGGTCCGGGGCCACCGGGTCCGAGCGGCCGTGTGTCTGTCCGAGGGTCTGTCTGTGCGTGGGGGTACAGATGCTTTTCAGAATCTGCGCCTGTCTCTGTCCACGTGAGGCGTGTCCATGTCCGTGAGAGCAGTGGGGGGATTCTTCGGGCTGTGGCTGCTCACGTGAGGTCCATGTTTGAGGGGGGAGACGCGGGTGGATGGGTGATGGTTCCTTAGAGAAGCGCTGGGTTTAGGAGCTTGTGTATGTTAGTGGAGGGTGTCGAACGCTGCGGCCGAGGGTGACGGTGTGTGTGTGGAGGGGGGGCAGGGAGGGCGGGTGGGTTGCTGAGTGGGACTCTGGAATCTTGTGGCCCAGCTTGTCTGAAGGGTTCCTTACTCCCTGGTGCAGACACTTCCACCTCCTGCTCCCTCCTCCATCCTCCTCAGGCACTAAGAGGCCCACTAGCCAGGATGGAGGATACTCTTTCTTCCTCTAGTGCTGCTCCGTGGTCAGAGAACCTCATCCAGAGGCTGTTTCTTGTAGGAAAGGACCCCCCCCCCTTGGTTCCCCTGCAGCTTGGGCCTTGACTGGAGGACCCCAGGCCCCTCCCCTGGTCTGGCCTCCTTCCTTCTGGACTTGGCTACAGATCCTGGGCAGCAAACCTGCAGGGACAGATGGTTGCAGGTTGGCGGGGCAGGCTGCACTCCAGGGAGGTCATTCTGACTGAAAGCAGGCCCTGGGCTTGTTCCTGGTGTGAGGGTCTCTGATGTGGACAGCATGAACCCAGGATTGGCCCCGGTAGGAAGATAAAATCTGGGAGGTTGGAGCAGGTGTAGAGGTCTTTTTTCACAGGTCTCCCTGTGTGTCTGTCGAGCTCTCTAGTGCCCATTCATTCCCTAAGCAGGGCTCTGATTTGCTGCAGAATTGGAATCAGAGCTGCAGGCTTGACAGGTGCCCTGCCTCTCTTGGCTTGCATGCCTCCGGTGACAGAGCACTTATTACCTTATGCTGTGGGAAAGCTTTATGTTAAGTGGAGGTCTTTTTCCTTGGAGCTTTGTTCACTTATCTTGTTATTGCCTTTGCTTTTGCCTGTCTGTCTAGTGAGAGGGAACTGCAGTGATTTAAAAAATGTCTCTCCTGTCACCAACATATACTGAACACCCTCTGTGTGCCAGGTACTGCCTCAGCCACTTAGGGGACAATGGCATTCTTGCTGAGAAAAAATCTTGAGCAAAGGCCCATAGTTGGGATAGTACAGCCTGTGTTCAGAAAAACAGCAAAACTGTACGGCTGAAATAGAGAGTACCCAGAGGGAGCATCACGGGTAACTCAGCACACATTTATTTTAGAAGGGAGGTGGGGGCAACTGCAGCTACCCTCTAACACACCTAGCCTTACCGTGGAAACCAGCAATCAAATCCTCAAGGTAGTACAATTTGAAGTTTAAGCATGGGTACATATTACAATCCATAGGGACCTTTGCCTGGAAAGAGAACCTTAGGAATCTCAGACTTGGGGAACAAAAAGACACCACCCCCAATTTACATAAAGGGGATAAAGTAGGAACTTGCCCAGAGTCTTACCTTGTGTTAGTGAAATCAGTGACAGTCAGAACTAGCTCCTAGATCTCCTGACATTTTTTAACCTAGACACATTTCAGAGGCAGAATCAAGGATAAAGAATCATAGCTTGTATCTAAAAGGTGAAAGAAGAGGAGGAATTGAGAAAATTCCCAGGATTCTAGCTGGTGTGGTTAGATGGATGGTGGTACCTTTTATTGAGATGAGAAACACAGCAGGAAGAGCAGGTTAGGGGGAAAAGAATTCAGTTTTAGACTAGTCTCCATGCATCTTCCTTGTAGACATGTTCAAGATACAGTTGGATATACAGGTCTGGGGTTCAAGTAAGTTTTCTGCATGGGAGATAAGGCTTTGAGGGTCATTAGCAAGCGGATGGTAACTGAAACCCTAGGAGATGATGAGATTTCCCCAGCAGAGTTTGAAAGTGAGAGAAGAGGCCTTAGAACAAAGCCCTGGGAAACTAAACATTTAAGGAATGGGCAGTGAAAGAACAGTCAGGGAGCAAGTGGAGAACTTGCATCCAGTGATTGTGAAAGCATCAAGTACAGCCTCTGTCCTTTTGAGTCTTGTGCTCTTGCTCAACTGGTCCGTTTCTTAATTTTTCACGCTTCTGTTCCTTCAGTCAGTTTTCCCAATGTACCTATCAAACTCCTATTTGTCCCTCAAGAGCCAGCTTATGTATCCCTTCCTCTGGAGGCCTCTTCATTCTCTTCCACCACCTTTTGACTTAGGTACTTCCTCCTCTTTGATACCATAGCAGTTTGAATATGTCAATATCATGACACTTTTCACATTCCATGTCTGTTTCCCACACTAGTCTGAAAGCTTGTGAAGGACAGGGCATGTGTCCCTTTCAGTTTTGCGTCTCTAGTTCCCAGTTGAAGGGTCTGGTCCAGAGTGTGCCCAGGGAAGTTTGATTGATATGTTGATCAGCTGATCAAATGGTTCTTTCACCTACTCAATCTGGCAGTGGTGGGGGAGGTGGTACTGTGAATTTCATCACTTTTCTTCCTTGCCAATCTTATTGAAAGGATTCCTTGGCTTTGAGGACTTTACCTCCTCTTAGGCTTAATCTGTTCCAGAGAAACCCCAAAGACTGTAACCTGCAGTCATTTGTCATTTTGTTGAGGCCTCAAATAATCAAATAGACTTGGAGGCTAGTGAACAGGAGAGAGTCATTTTAGAAAGCAAGTGAGCCTAACTCTCTTGCATCCACTTTTTAACAATTCTTTGGTCATCTACCTCCACTCACAGCTATGTAAATTTGGGACTCTCATGAGGTTGCAGGAGGAAGTCATGGGGGAAATTAGATGCTGGTTGAGAATTTGGAGAAACTGAAAAGCCTTGAAACACATCCTTTGCAGATGTTAAGGATCTAGTGGAGTCAGCACTGGCCGTCGTCATTTGCTCACAATCAACTTCCTCCTCAGCCCCCTGGATCTGGCTTCTTTTCCTCCAGCCCCTGGAAACCACACTCCCTGAACTTGATGACAGCCTCTCCTGGGCTGTAGATCATGGGACCTTTCTGCAGCATTTCACAATGAGATCATTCCCTTGTCCATGAAACTTTCTTCTCCCTGGGCCTTCATAATCTCCCTCTTTCCTGCTTCTCCTGCCTCTCTGGCCACACCTTTTCAATTTCTTTGCAGGCTTTGCTTCCTGGGCCTATCCCTAAAATGTTGAGGTTCCTCGGGGCACAATCACAGGCTCTCCTTTCCCATCTTGGGGTGATGTCATTTACTTCCATGGCTTCAGGCATCATCTCTACACCAAGGACTTCCAAATCCTTATCTCTAGGCCATACCTCTTTCTTAGGCTCTAGCCTATCTTTTCAGCTGCCAGCTCTCCACTTGAACGTCCCATAGGCACCTCAGATTTATCTTATTAAACACTGAATTTATCACCCTCTCATTCGAACTGCTCCTCCTCCAGAATTTCCAAGCCAGAAAACTAGGGATCGGCTCTAATCCTTTCTTCTCCCTTTACTCTTCACATCAAACTAACCAGCCTTCAAGTTCTGTTGATTCCTCTCTATGAAATCTCCTTCTCTCATCCTCCCCTTTGCTACTCCCCTAGTCAAGGCCACCATTATCTCTCCTCTGGAATATCATGGCAGTCTCTTAACTTCCCACCTGTGTCCCCTCTAAGCTATTTTCCACACAGCAGTCAAAAATTTACTATTTTGGCTCTATCACTCATACTTAAGCACTCTCCACCCCACCCCCAAAAGGTTTCCTTTGCTCTTTGGGTAAAACCTTAATCCCCTAGCAGGAAAGTGTAAAATCTAAACTTCTTAATAAGGCCAATAAAGCATTGTGTGATCTAGCTCCTGCCAACCACCCCATCTCGTTTCTCAGCTCTTCCCTGTCCCAGAGTATGATTCAGTCTCCTGATGCAGAAGGAGACTGAATCTCAGTAACTCTCACTCATCCTGGAGCTCTCCGCTTGAATGACACCTTCAGGGGAATTCTCTTGACTTCCAACCTCAGTACCCCTCCCCTCCTCTCCAAATCTAGGTTAGGTGACTTCTGTGCTCCTGGAGCAATCTGTGCTTTCCCATCATAGCCCTCACCATATTGCATTGCAGTAATCTCTTTATTAGGCTGTGGAATCCATGAAGGCTGAGCTGCAACTATTTATCTTTGTATCCCCAAGCCTAGCAGAAATGGTAAATGAATGCTGAATGAGGCACCGAGGTGCCTTTAGAACTGAGCCATATAAGATAGGTCGGATAAGGAATTCAGAGACAACCTGAGGAAAGAGGGTGAAATCTCAGCTCTGAGTTCAAGGTCCTCCTAGTGTCTGCTGTGATAAACGGTCCACTTAAACCATCACCTTTAGAACCTTGGGGACAGATATTTAGGGCACAGTGGGGTAGGAGAGGTGGGAGTAGGAGCCCAGGAGAAGTAGGGAATCTTAGTGATCCAGGTTGGCGTGTGGCCTCAGAGGCTGCATGCCTAGCAAGTCTGGGTGGGGGAACTGAAGCAGGAAGGGGAAGGGAGGGAGGAGCTGTCCGACCTTGGATGTAGCCCAATCTCCGCCCCTGTGTGATAGGCTGGGAGAGCCCCTTGGGCTTGGAGAGAGGCGGAGTCTGACATCAGCTGCCCCAGCAGGGCCCAGTGGGCCACTCCTACTCTTCCTCCCAGCCCTCCCCTTCACCAGACAGAAGCTTCAACTTGGATCCGGCCTCCTGTTTCTTCTGCCAACCCTCAATCTGTCCTCCCTCCAGCTAAGTTGTCCGTGTACTAAGTCTCTAGATTCAAACCCATCACCTCTGGAGAGAGAACCGCAGAATCCCAGTGCTCACATCAGGAGAGGATGCACTCAGGCATGCCCTTTCTAGCCTACACATGCCGCCTCACACATAATTTACATACAGCCCAGCCCCATTCCAGCCCCGCCCCAAACCCGGAGAAGTCTCTGGACTGGTCCCACTGCATGCATGCATTTGTTCATCCATTATCTTTAGAAAAGCCCATGATGCATCTAGCTGGGCACAGATAGTGGTGACTTGCTCCTATCCTAGTCACTGCCTGTTTTGAAGTAGTCCAGCTGCCTTTCTGCCTCCCTTTATGGCTAGATTTCTCTCATGAGTTGTCTACATCAGCTGTGTTAATTTCTTCATCTCCACTCATTCTTCAGTCACTGTACCCTGGCTTCTGCCCCTGCCACTCCACCACAGCCAAATCTGGTGGACATTCTTCAGTCTACCTTACTTCACCACTCCTTCTTTCTTGAATCACTCTCTCCTCTTGATTCCCTTGGTCCCACACTCCCTCGGTTTTCCTCCCATTGTTCTGGGTTCTCCTTTACTCTCCACTCTCTGTCCCTAGGTGGTCTCATCCATTTTTGTTGCTTTAAGTGCCATTAATATGCTAGTGCTTCTAAATCAATAACCAGCCCAAACCTCTCCCTGGAGCTCCTATATTCTGTTCCTTACTTGACATCTCTACCTGGATATCACAAAGGCACCTCAAACTTCGCGTGCTTAAAATAAAGTGCCCCAAACCAGCTTCGGAGCTTTCACGATCTCTGTGCACGGCCCGCCGTTTGCTCAGGGAGAAACCTGGGAGTCATTACTAACATCGCCTTTCGCCTCTCACATCCAGTCCATCATCATGTCCTTTTGATTCAGCCTCATGAGTATTTCTGAAATCAATCCACCTTTTTATCTATAGCTCTGCTAATACCCAACATCATCTTACTGAAGAAAGGGGGTAGGCTCCTAACTGGTCTCCCTGCTTCTATCTCTTCAATTCTCATAGCTGCCAAAGTAGCTTTTTTATTTACTTTTATTTTTTGTAAATTGCATCATTTCCCTCCCAATTTAGGAGAAAATCTAGACTCTTAACATCAAGGTATTTCTTGATCTCATTTCAGTCTACCTTCTCAAACTCACCTCTTGCTTTTATTCACTTTGCTCTAATCACATGGTCCTTTCGGGTTCCCAGTGAGCCCTCTGTGTAAGAACTTGCATTCATGCTATTCCTTTAACCTAGAATGAGTTCCCTCCCTCATTCTCTAATACCCCCACCCTCATCCCTACTGTTTTCTTTCCATCCCTTTGAACTTTGCTTAAAAGTTACCTGCTTGGAGAGGCCTTCCCTGATCACCCAATCAAGAAAACGTTCTTTCTCATGCCATCCTTTTCTTCTTTATGGCACTCCCCTCTCCCGGTTTGTGATTATGTATTGATTTACTTTAAAAATATCTGTCACCATCTCCCCAACACAGGGACAGTGACTGTATCTGTTTTGTTTATCACTGTATCCCCAGTGCCTGTACAAAGTAGGCACCTAATAAATATTTGTTGCATTACTGAATTAATTCAATAAATATAGATTGAGCCTCTGTCAGGCTCTGTGCTAAGTGCTAGAAATAAAAAAATATAATGCCTGCCCTCAAAAACTCTGCATACAGTGGAGGAAGCAGAGAAGCAACAGGAAAGTTGTAGTATAGCATAGCAGGGCTAGGATGGAGGAAATACGGGTGCAGGGAAGGCCTTCTGGAGGAAGTGACATTTCCATGGTGACCTGAAAGATAAGTAGGAGTCAGCCAGGCAAAGGGGGTTTTGGAAGAGGCAGAGAGAACAGAATGTGTGACTGCCCAGAAGCAAACGAGAACAAGAAGTTTTCCAGGAACTAAGGAGAAACCAGTGTGACTGATCATAGAATCGTGAGACATGAGGCTGTAGAGGAAGGTATGGGCAAAGCTAAGCCTTGTTGGCCAGTTTAAGGAGTTTGGACTTTGTCCTCTGGACAGTAGATAACCATTGAAGGAAATTTAAACAGGGAGTTAGTGACAAGATGGAATCTGTGTTTTAGAAGCTTCATTCTAACTGCACGGGGCACGGATGAGAAGCACAAGTGAGGAGAGAAGGATACCCATTAAAAGGCTATTGCTGTTATCATAGGAGAGAGTTGGTGGTGACCTGAATTTGGGGCACTAGCTGTACAGTTGAAGAAAGGGGGATAAGATATTTGGGAGGCAGAATCCACAGAGCTGGATACTGATTGGATGTGGAAAAGAATGCAATCCCAGGCAGTTGTGCGGAGAGGTGGGTCAGGGCATAGGTAGCAGGGCTGTAGGAAGTCAGAGGAGAGACACTCCATCAGGAAGGTCTCCTGGAGGAGGATTTGGGGAGGCAGAGGAGGTGAAGGATGGGTGTGTCGGTGAGAGTGGGCATCCTTGGACCCTGCACTTCACATTCACTGTTGCAAATTCTCAAAACAACCATTTGAGGATTGTTATTCCCATGTAGGGATTGTTATTCCCATAATTGCAGATTAGGACACTGAGGCTCAGAGAGGTTGTATGAATTGTTCAAGGTCACATAGCTGGTAAGAGGCTGAACTGGGTTTGAAACCTAATCGAACCCCGAGTCTGTGCTCTTAACTAGAGCATGCTCAGGGGTCACTCAGCCATCGACTTCAGCCTGCTCCTTCTACATCACTGCCTGTCCTGCCCCTGGCAGGAGGCAGTGGAGCTCGTTCTCTGCAGGGGATTTGAGTGGTGGGGACAGGCAGGGAGAGGGGGTGCTGACTTCCCAGGTGCTGACCATCTCTCCTTACACAGGCTGCTGTGAGTGGCAGGAGCCATCGTGGACACCATGGCGAAGAGGGAGGAGAGCCCTGGCCCCGAGGTCCAGCCTATGGACAAGCAGTTCCTGGTGTGCAGCATCTGCCTGGATCGTTACCGGTGCCCCAAGGTTCTGCCTTGCCTGCATACCTTCTGTGAGAGGTGAGGGATGTGGATACTACGAGGGATGAAGACCTTGTAGGTCCCCTCGAGAGGGGAGTGACAGGTCTAAATCTATAAGAGGTGAGGGAAATCTGTGTATGCACGCAGGGGAGCAGGTGAACCCCAACCTGCAGGAGATAAGGGTTTGATACAAGAACCCATGAGAGGACCAGAAGCTCCTAACGCTAGGCCATGGTCCCTGCCCAGAATAGGACCTTCTCTGCCCCTTCCCAAACCCTAACACAGCCTTCGACAGCACCAGAGAAATCAGACAGAGCTGAGACTCTCAACCAGAAGAGTTTGTGCCCAGTGGAAGGGTATTTGAAGCTAGGTCTGTCCTTCTCTGCCCGTCCTCATTGTTGTCCTGAGGTACTGAGTGAAAGGCAACCTCTCCGGCCTCTAGGCTTCTATCCATTATTCATTCATTGAACAGATATTTATATATCAAGCAACTACTATGTGCCAGCCCTGTCCCAGGCACTGGACATACAGTGATAAGCAAAAAAAGGTATATCTTTGCTCTTTAAGAGCTTACAGTATAGTGAAGAAGAAAGTAATCAAATAATCATACAGCCAGACTGCAGGTAATATAATATCACACCCTTAATAAGTGCTGCTAATGAAGTGCTAAGCTATGAGTGCTTAGCGTATAGGATCTTACAGTTTGGAGAATCAGGGAAGGCTTCCTTGAGGTGTGATCTGGAGGCTGAGTAGGAGTTAACTACGTTAAGGGAGTGGTAAGAGCATTCCAGACAGAAGGGAGAATGTGGGAAAAGGCCATGTGGCCTGAGGGACTGTGTCAGGTCAGGGCCTAGAGGAACCCCAGCAAGGCTGGAGCTGTGCTCGTGTGATTGAGAGTGGCAAGGGATGAAACTGGAGAGGAAGGTTGAGGCCAGACCACGTGGAGCTTTGTGGACCTGTTACCTAGGGAATTTTGCCTTTACCCAGAGAGCCACATGAAACCTTTGCAGGGTTTTAAATATGATCGCATCTGTATTTGGACAATATTCTCTCTGCCCTCATTCCTCATTGCTCTGTCTTGAGTGGTCTGGTCCATGGGTCCTCTAACCATTGTTTCCACTGAAGCCTTCCCTCTGCTTCCTGCCTTCACTGACACCTGGCTCTGCCTTAGGGACACTGCTTACCTTCCGGCCCTGTTCTTTAAGATTCCAGCTCTATTGCTCTTTCCTCTTCATCAACTGGAAACAGTTTCAGCCTTCCTGCCTTTTGTAAGGTCTTCCATCAACCTGGGTGACTTCATTACCCACTTATGCCTCTTGGTTCTTGACTGTTTCTCCGGGGCTATCCTCCGTGTCACCTCAGTCATACACTTTCCAACAATGCTCTGGATCTGGCCATCAGCCAGAATAATACCACTTTCTCTTGGTGGCATTATTTAAACTCCAGTATCCCACTCCTGGCTCCCATTACCCCACTCCCACTACACCAGCTTTGACTGGATCTAGATGTCCAGCCCCCTCGACTACTCCCTTTTCTCCCTGCCACCAGATCCATCCTGACCACCCTTTTTTTCCTACCTATTCTGGGTCCTATGACTGTCCATCTGACTGGCTGCCACAGTCCTTCACATCTTTGTCCTTTTCTAAGCTCAGTGCTAGATTAGTTAGATGTCTCTACACCTTCTGCTATGCTCAGATCACTGAGCACTCCTGGAGAAAATCAGTGCCTGAGAAATTATAATAATAGCTCCCATGTATTGATTGATTATGATTTGCCAGGGACTGGAAAAGTGGTTTACATGTATTGATTTATTGTACTTAATCTTCACAACAGATACTTTATTATCCCCGTTTTAGAGAGGCGGAAACTAGGGTTCAGAGTCATTAAGTAATTAAGAAATGTTTCCACAGCAAGTAAATAGTCAAGGTCTGAATCCAGGTTTGACTGCAGACCCTTCACTTTTTTTTTGTTTATTGATGTGTAATTGACATGTATTATCCTATTAATTTCAGGTGTATATCATCGTGATTCGATATTTATATTGATTACAAAATGATCCCCACTTTAAATATAATTACTGTCACCATACAAAGTTATTACAGTGTTTTACTATACTCCCTATGCTGTATATTACATCCCCATCTCTTACTTATTTTATAATTGAACGTTTGTACCTTTTAATTCCCTTCATCAATTTTACCCACCCACCCCTAACTCCTCCACACTCTGGTAACCACCAGTTTGTTTGCTGTATCTATGAGTGTGTTTCTGTTTTGTTTTGTTTGTTTGTTTTGTTTTGTTTTAGATTCACATATAAGTGAAATCATAAGGTATTTGTCATTCTCTGCCTGACTTATTTCACTTAGCATAATATTCTCTTATGTCCATCCATATTTTCAAAAATGGCAAGATTTAATTCCTTTTTATGGATGAGTAATATTCCATTGTGTGTGTATGTGTGTGGGATTGTGTGTATTATATAAAATATATGTATATGTGTATGTACACACACATACATACACATATGCCCTACATCTTCTTTATCCATTCATCTATCGATGGACACTTAGGTTGCTTCCATATCTTGACTATTTTAAGTAATACTGGAGTGAACATAGGGGTGCATATATCTCTTCAAATTAGTGTTTTCCTTGTCTTCTGGTAAATACACAGAAATGGAATTGCTGGATCGTATGGTAGTTCTTTCTTTAATTTTTTGAGGAACCCCCATACTGTTCTCTATAGTGGCTGCACCAATTTACATTCCCACCAACAGTGTAGGAGGGTTTCCTATTCTCTACACCCTCAACAACACTTGTTTTTTGTCTTTTTGATAATAGCCATTCTTACAATTGTGAAGCAATAACTTGTGGTTTTGATTTGCATTTCCTTGATGATTAGTGATGTTGAGCATCTTTTCATGTGCCTGTTGGCCATCTGTATGTCTTCTCTGGAAAAATGTCTATTCAAGTACTCTGCCCATTTTTGATAGGGTTGTTTGTTTGTTTTTTGATATTAAGATGTGTAAGTTGTTGATATATTTTAGATATTAACCCTGTATCAGATGTATAATTTGCACATATCTTCTTTCTTTCCCTAGATTGCCTTTTTGCTTTGTTGATGGTTAACTTCTCTGTGCAAAACTTTTTAGTTTGATGTAATCCTATTTGTTTATTATTGCATTTGTTATTCTTTCTTGAGATTGGTCCAAAAAATATTGCTAAGACCAGTGTCAAAAAGCTTACTGCCCTTGTTTTCTTCTAGGAGTTTTATAGTTTTTGGTCTTGTATTCGTCTTTAATTCATTTTGAATTTATTTTTGTATATGGTTTAAGATAGTGGTCTAGTTTCATTCTTTTACATGTAGATGTCCAGTTTTCCCAATACCATTTATTGAAGAGATTGTCTCTCCCCTATTGTATATTCTTGCCTTCTTTGTCATAGATTAATTGACCATGTAGGCATGGGTTTATTTCTGGGCTCTATATTCTGTTCCATTGATCTATGGGTTTTCATGCCAGTGTCATACTGTTTTGATTACTATAGCTTTGTAGTATAGTTTGAAATCAGGGAGCTTTGTTCTTTCTCAAGATTGTTTTGGCTATTTTGTGGTTCCATACAAATTTTAGGATTCTTTGTTCTAGTTCTGTGAAAAAATGCCATTAACATTTTGATAGGGATTGCATTGAATCTGTAGATTGCTTTTAGTAGAATGTACATTTCAACAATAGTATTCCAATTCATGATCACAGTATACCTTCTCATTTATTTGTGTTGTCTTCAGTTTCTTTCACCATTGTCTTACAGTTTTCAGAGTACAGTCTTTAACCTCCTTGGTTAAATTTAATCCTAGCTATTTCATTCTTTTTCATGTAATTGCAAGTAGGATTGTTTTCTTAATTTCTCTTTCTGATAGCTTATTATTAGTGTATAGAAACACAACCAATTTCTCTATTTTAATTTTGTATCCTGGTACTTTACTGAATTTATTACTTCTAATAGTTTTCTGGTGGTGTTTAGGGTTTTCTATATGTAATATCATGTCATCTGCAAATAGTGATAGTTTTACTTCTTTCTTTCCAATTTGGATGCCTTTTATTTATTTTTCTTGCCTAATTTCTGTGGCTAGGACTTCCAATACTATGTTGAATAAAAGTGGTGAAAGTGGGCATCCTTGTCTTATTCCTGATCTTAGAGGAAAAGCTTAGCTTTTCACCATTGAGTATGATATTAGTGGTGGACTTATCGTATATGGCCTTTATTATGTTGAGGTACGTTCTGTCTACTCCAACTTTGTTAAGACTTTTTATCATAAATGGATGTTGAATTTTGTCAGATGCTTTTTCTGCATCCATTGAGATGATCAAGTGATTTTTATCCTTCATCTTGTTAATGTGGTGTCTTGCATTGATTGATTTGCAGATGTTAAACTATCCTTGCATCCCTGGAACAAATTTCACTTGATCATGATGTATGATCCTTTCAATGTGTTTTTAAATTTGGGTTGCTAATGTTTTGCTGAGGATTTTCTCATCTGTACTCATCAGGGATATTGGCCTATAATTTTCTATCTTTGTGGGGTCTCTAGTGTGGTTTTGGTATCAGAGTAATGCTGGCCTCATAAAATGAGTTTAGAAGCATTTCTTCCTCTTTAATTTTTTGGAATAATTTGAGAAGGATAGGTATTAACTCTTCTTTAAATCTGTGGTTCTGGACTTTTGTTTTTTGGGAGTTTTTAAATTACTGACTCAATTTCATTACTTGTAATAAGTCTATTCAGATTTTTTATTTCTTCATAATTTAACCTTGGAAGGTCGTGTGTTTTTAGGAATTTATCCATTTCTTCTAGGTTTTCTAATTTGTTGGAGTATGATTGTTTGTATTATAGTATTCTGCAGAGCTCTTAACTACTACTTGTACTCATTTATCTTTTGGTCTCTGCTCTTAAGAACTTCGGTTCTGGTGGGCAGTGCTAGACAGTGAGCAAGAAAATGATCAAACAGGCAAGTAACAGCTTGTGCTAAGTGTTTTGCAGGAAATATACAGGGAGTAAGTTGGGGTGATTGGTTCAGGAACTCTGTTCTACATAGAATCATCAGGGAAGGCTTCCCTGAGGAGGTGATATTTGACCTGACACCTGAGGATGAGAAGGAAACAGACATGTGCAGATTGTTGCAGGCAATGGGAAAATTTTTGCATTGTTCAATGCAAAGACTTTAAAGGAGGAGTAAATGGGCATGTTCAGAGACAAGAAAAGAAGCCAGTGTGGCTGATTGAGGAGGAAAGTAGGATGCAGTGAGGTCCAAAAGAGGACAGTTCATGGGGGAGCTTGGCAGTTTTAGGAAAGTGTTTGGATTTTATTCTAAATGCAGTGGGAAACCATTGGAGGATTTTTTTATTTTTATTTTTTTTAAGCAGGGAAATAATGTGACATATTTAGATTTTTAAAGCTCACTCTGGCTGCTATGTTGAGAATGGAGTGTAGAGAAGCAAGAGTGGAAACAGGAAACCAATTAGGAAGCTAAAGCCAGGTATGCTCAACAAACAGGAAGGAGGTCTTGATGAGTTTGAAGGTATTTTGCAGGGGAAACACCAGAGTCAGTGCACTGGGAAGAGAGCTACAAGGAAACGGAGTGGAATGGTTGAAATGCAGATTTCAGAGCTGATGCAGTGACAGGTGATGGATATGTATGGGTGGTGGTGGGAGCATGGGAGTGGACAGCTGAGATGAAGTGGAGGAAAAGATCACTGGGGGTGAGGAGGTCAAGGAACTAAGAAATCCTGATGGTAGACGGGTCATTTTGTAGATGTCACAGTCACTGGGACTGATGCAAGAAAGAGAGAGAGAGAGAGAGAGAGAGAGAGAGAGAGAGAGAGAGAGAGAGAGAGTTAGTTAGTTTTGCGGGCAGTGGGGATGAGGGGAAGGGTAACAGAAGAAGAGAGTAAGCGAGAAGAAAGGCTTCAGTGAATGGGGAAGCAACCATTAAGTCAGCAGAGATAATAACAAGAAGGGGTGGTGTGGATAGAAGGCATGAACGTCCAAGGAACTGAAGAATCTTTTAGAAATGTTCCAGTTGGGGGCAGGGAGGACTCAACCCCAACTTCTGGCCCTGAGGAATGTGGAGTATGAGACCAAAACCACTCTCTACTTGAGAGGATGACAGGAGAAACTAGGTCACAAATAAGTTAATATTTGTGAAGCACTTAGAATTGTGCCTGGCATGCAGGGTTTGTTAAACAAATAAAAACTGATTAGTTCAGATCAAGAGGTGTGAAAGAACAGTAACAGAAGAGATTGAGGACATGGGAAAGTTTGCACCGTGAACATCTTCCCTCCACAAATCCACTGTCTCCTAGCACGCTGCGGTCAGTCTGTTTCTGGTAAGCGTCTCCTCCTCCTTGGTGACTAATCCCAGCCCTCATGCTCCTCAGCGCCCCCTCCTTCACTCTCAGCAGCTCATCTTTTCTGAGGCAAGTTAGGCATAGTCTCACTTTGCCCCGTGTGCTCAAATACATCCACCTCTCTTTTCCTTCTCCATTCAGAGGATGGGGTCCACGCCTCCTCTTCAGGCCAATCTGACCCATTCCCTCCCACCTCTAGACCTTGTCCCACGTCTTCTAGTCTCTTCCACCTCTACTTCAATAATAGCTCTTCAATTTATAAACATGCTCTAAGGTCCCATTACAAACAGATAATAATTGTCCTTTGTGCCTTTGTCCCCCGTACCTGCCATTCAATCCCTCAACCCTCCTCTTACTCAAACTTCCAACCTCCTGTTCACTCTTCAGCTGGCAACAGTCAAGCTTCCTTCCCCTACTAATCTGCTCTGTTTTCCTTACAGGCAAAAGTACTCTCACATTTGCCAAATTGATGGGCATTTCCCAGTCCTTACGTTTTCTGGCTCCTCAGCTGCTTTTGACACTGATGACTACTCATTCTCTCCTTCTAGAATTGTGCTACTCACTTTGCTACCCTGGCACTGTCTCTCCCCCTACCCTCTCTGCCTGTTTCTCTTTGTTCCCCTCACTCAGTATTTGCTGAGTGCTCTATCCTGCTCTTATCACTGTCTACCCCTTCTTGGCTGATCACATCCTCTGCAATGGGTACAGAGGCCATCGAAATGCTGATGGCATCCTTGTGTCTATCTCTAACCTGCCTTCTCCCCAGCTGGATGTTCCCTGTTACGGAAAACGCAGCCAGATCAAGGCTGAACTTCCCTGTAACCCACTCCTCTTTCTATGTTTCTCATCTTAGTGAGTGTCACCACCATCCACTCAGTGATCTAAGCTAGGAATCTGGGAGTCAACCAAGACTCATCCTTCACTCTCCATATCTAATCAGACAACGCCTCCCACTGGCTGCATTTCTTAAATACTTCTCAAATTTGTTCTACCTTAGTCTACACTGCTACTCTCTGAATCCAGGTCATCTCTTCTCTTGCCTAGACTATTGCAAGAGTATCTTAGTTAAGCACATGCTTTGCCTTGGATTTGGATCCAGGCTCCATTGCTCACTAGCTTTATTGTTTTGGACCACTTACCCTTTTTGAGTCTGTTTGCATAAACACATAAGCGCAAAGCACAGCATCAGACACGTAGTGCTTAATAAATGGTAACTGGATGGTGACGATGATGACAGCTAGCACCCTTGTCTGCTGTCTCATCCGATTCAAATTCACCTTCCACCCAGATGCAGTGAAGGGGAGCTTGGGAGAATGTAAACCTGGCTGTCTCATGCTCCTGTGGCTCTTTTGTTGTCGCAATGACTTTTAAGCTCCTTGGTATGGCCCACGAGGCTCTGCACAGCTGGCCCCTGCCTCTCCCTCCAGACTTCTTACCATTCCTTGTCTTGGACTTGGTCTCCAGCCACATCAAGCTGTTTATAATTCCCTACCCACACTATGCTGTTTCTGTTCACCCTCTGTGTCTGGAACACTCTTCCTCTTTTCCCTGCACCTTTCTTTGATCAGGCTAACATTTATCCATGAAGATTTAGCTTATATCACCCCTTCTGATGCCTTTCCTGGCTACCCTTTCCTCCCACCCTGGGCCAAATGCCCCTTCTGTACATTTCCTTACCAGTGTATCCACTATTCTCCTCATATTACATTGCCTATAATATATAGTGTTCTCTGGGAGTTAGGCATATAAGCCCTTTATATTTTATCCTCCAATACCCTATGAAATCTGTACTGTCTCCATCTTACAGAGGAAGAATCCTTGGCTTATCAAAGTTGAGTAATTTGTCAGGGGTTACAGAGTATAATAGAGAACCGACCTAGGTATTGAACCCAGGCAGCCTCGCTCCAGGACCACACACTTAATCATTACACTGTTTACTTCTATAAACTCTCTATTTCTGACTTCCTGGCGACTGGAAGTATTTTAGAGGTAGGCACTGTGCTTTATCTTTATATCCCCAGAGCTTGGCACAAATTTGGCAAGAGTTGGCAGTCAGTAAATGTTTAATGAGTTAATGAAGGGGGGGTGAGTTGCACATGTTCTATGAGAAGGACTTACAAACACCTATGAAAGGTGAACCTGTGTTTGTGCGCACTGTGAGGAATGTGGATATGTTGGCTCTTCTGAGGAAGGTCAGGGATGTGTTTCTACTCAGTTGTAAGAGATGAAGCCTTTTATACCTGCTGACAGGGTAATATGTGTGTGCCAACGAGGAGGTTTCAAAATGAAGTGTAGCAGCACACCTGTGAGGAGAGGGGCAGCACCCATGAAAGGTGTGAGGAGGGGCGCACTGATGCCTTCCTTTGAGTCCACTCCTTCCTTTGATTCTGCCTCCTCCCTGGCCAGATGCCTCCAGAACTACATCCCTGCCCAGAGCCTGACGCTGTCCTGTCCCGTGTGTCGGCAGACATCCATCCTCCCCGAGCAGGGCGTCTCGGCACTGCAGAATAACTTCTTCATCAGCAGCCTCATGGAGGCAATGCAGCAGGCACCTGATGGGGCCCACGACCCCGAGGACCCCCACCCCCTCAGTGCAGTGGCTGGCCGCCCCCTCTCCTGCCCCAACCATGAAGGCAAGGTGGGCCCAAGCAGGCCCAGTGAGGCCAGGACTTGGGGTGGAGGGGAAGGAGAGGTTGGGGGAGGGGGCCGAGTGGCTGTGGGTGAGAGGGAGTTTCTCTAAGTGGTCCAGGTAGGGGGTGCACCTGGAAGGTGAGGGGCAAAGGGGGCAGGTGGGGGAGGGGAGGGGCAAAAAAGTTTAGTGTCTAGCTGTTTGCCTGACTGAAGTCTTTATGCTGCCAGACGATGGAGTTTTACTGTGAGGCCTGTGAGACGGCCATGTGCGGGGAGTGTCGCGCAGGGGAGCATCGGGAGCATGGCACAGTGCTACTGCGTGATGTGGTGGAGCAGCACAAGGCGGCCCTGCAGCGCCAGCTTGAGGCGGTGCGCGGCCGGTAGGCGCCTGGTGGGAACCTAAGCTGGTGGGGCCATCAGGGATGGTGTCTCAACAGGGGCAGGGGAGGGACCCTGGGGAGATGAAATTCTTAGGGCAGGGAGACCTCAGGTAGGGGATGTCTTGGAGGGTATCTCAAGCCACCCCAGTATGAGATATTTCCCCTCCCCAGATTGCCACAGCTGTCCGCAGCTATTGCCTTAGTGGGGGGCATCAGCCAGCAGCTGCAGGAGCGTAAGGCAGAGGCCCTCGCCCAGATCAGCGCAGCCTTCGAGGACCTGGAGCAAGCGCTACAGCAGCGCAAGCAGGCTCTGGTCAGCGACCTGGAGGCCGTTTGTGGGGCCAAGCAGAAGGTGCGTCCGTTCACCCTTCCCTACCACCGTCCATCATGAGACGGCCTTACTGTCTCCATGTCCCAGCTTTCCACACATGTGCACCCCTTTCCCTCATGTATACTTTCTGCCTCCTGACATGGCGCCATAAGGGCTGCAGGCATCTCTGTCCCTTGTCCACACTCCCCCTTGTAGTATATCTTTCATGCTATAGAACTACAAGTTCATCAGGAATTATAGAGACCCCCTCTGCACCAGTCTGCTCACCCAACCCTCCTCTAACCCCTCCTCAGGTGTTGCAGACCCAGCTAGACACACTGCGCCAGGGTCAGGAGCACATCGGCAGTAGCTGCAGCTTTGCGGAGCAGGCCCTGCGCTTGGGCTCGGCCCCGGAGGTGTTGCTGGTGCGCAAGCACATGCGAGAGAGGCTGGCAGCGTTGGCGGCGCAGGCCTTCCCAGAGCGGCCACACGAGAACGCTCAGCTGGAACTGGTCCTTGAGGTCGATGGGCTGCGGCGATCGGTGCTCAATCTGGGTGCGCTGCTCACTACGAGCGCCACTGCACATGAGACGGTGGCCACCGGCGAGGGCCTGCGTCAGGCGCTGGTGGGCCAGCCCGCCTCACTCACCGTCACTACCAAAGACAAGGATGGGCGGCTGGTGCGCACCGGCAGCGCCGAGCTGCGCGCCGAGCTCACGGGCCCCGACGGCACGCGCCTTCCTGTGCCGGTGGTGG
Source organism: Rhinolophus sinicus (assembly GCF_057876585.1). NCBI lineage: Eukaryota > Metazoa > Chordata > Mammalia > Chiroptera > Rhinolophidae > Rhinolophus > Rhinolophus sinicus. The sequence goes on along the minus strand of NC_142514.1, from coordinate 143,600,245 downwards.
ACCACAAGAACGGCACATACGAGCTGGTGTACACAGCGCGCTCCGAGGGCGAGCTGCTCCTCTCAGTGCTGCTCTACGGCCAGCCCGTGCGCGGCAGCCCCTTCCGTGTGCGTGCTCTGCGTCCTGGGGACCTGCCACCTTCTCCAGACGACGTCAAGCGCCGCGTCAAGTCCCCTGGCGGCCCTGGCAGCCACGTGCGCCAGAAGGCGGTGCGGAGGCCCAGCTCCATGTACAGCACAGGCGGCAAGAGGAAGGACAATCCCATTGAGGATGAGCTTGTCTTCCGTGTCGGTACAGATGGCCGGGGGCGCAGCCAGGCGGGTTGGGGCCCAGGCAGAGAGTATCAGAATGGCGTGCCAGTGAATTCTTTTGTTTCCCCTGTCCTTTTCCCACAGGCAGTCGTGGAAGGGAGAAAGGGGAATTCACCAATTTACAGGGTGTGTCCGCAGCTAGCAGTGGCCGCATAGTGGTAGCAGACAGCAACAACCAATGTATTCAGGTGAGCGCCTGTCTAGCTCTCCCAACACCAAAATAGAGGTCCTCTAGCTGCAGCCTCCTGAAAAAAACTGTATAGGTCACCTCCTCGAAGATGAAACTCTACAGGTAGTGCCACAAATCATAGCACTATCTTTCACTCACCCACTTTCAGTCTCTCCCACTGGCCACAATAGGAACCATGTTCAATTAGGCACCAGGGTTCCCTGTGCTGGCAGCCTCTGCCTCCCAGGCCAGACCCTCTCCTGGACCCCAAAGATCTGGCTCATTATTCCTTCCTCTCTGCCTTGGCTTGAGTCTCCACCTGGCTGGCTTACTTTCTCGCCTTTTCACCACCACGTGATCAGAATGCAGACTCTGCCCTCCCTGCTATCTTTTAACATACCTTCCTGCCTCTAGAATATAGCTTGTCTGCACTGGTCTCTGCAAACATGTGATTGACTAGACGTTCAAATGGGGGTAACTTGTGAAAAGGGGTGTCTTCCAGTGGCTAGACTAGTGAAGCCTCACATGTAGGTGGTCCTGTCCCTGGCCCTCCCAGCACCTCACACACCTAATTAAAGCTTCTGACACACAAATGGACATGGCCTTTGCTACACTTCAAGCTCCTTAAAGGCAGAAAATATGTTTTTTATCTCTCTATTTGTTGTAGTGAACCAGAGCCTAATGGCAGATATCAGTGTGGTAGACACAGCAGAGCAGTTAAAAGTTCAAGCTCTGAAACCAGACACCTGGGCTTGCATCCTAGCTCTGCCACTTACTGACAAGTCATGTGACCTCTCTGAGCTTCAGTTAACTCATGTGTAAAATTAGGAAAAGAATACCTTGTAGGGTTGCTGGGAGCATTAAATGATATCACGTAGTGTGCCCAACACCTAGTGAACCTTCTCATGTTAGTTAAAAATATCATTGTCCAGGTGGAAGCTGTAAATAAAAGCCAGGAGGGGGGAAGTGCTGGAGGAGGTTGTTCATGGAACTGGAAGGATCCCAGAGGGGCTGGAGGTAGATTACTATTAAAAGCCAAGTAGCTGAGGTCACATTGTAAATGTTTTGGAGAGGATGCTGTGGAATTTATCCTGTACAGGATTGTTTCAGACTACCCTGAACTTCAGTTTTGGGGAACATTTTATCAGGTAGCAAAAGTTTCCTGAAGATACTTCCTTCACAACACCTATAAATTTAAATTTCTTCCTGATCTGCCTGACTATCCCTGTCACAGATCCAGCTCTGTCAAAGGTCTGTCACCTCACTATCAGCTCCTCCCTAGCCCCAGCTTTCCACCTAGCGGGCTGAAGTTACCAGGAACTCTTCCATGACTATATTCCCAGTCCTGTCCAGGCCACCTTTATTCCCACCTTATTCCTAGGAGTGGGGGAATGGAGAGGCCCAGGTTAGCACAGGGAGGGATTTGGACCCAGCCTGGATAGCGAGGAGGAGATGGGATGAACACGGAGAGGGAGAGGGGTGGTGGTGAGGCCCTACTCAGTCACTGCCTCTACCTCTAACGTGCTTCCTCCTCCTTATGCCAGGGATGCTTTCTGGCACTAAGTTGAGATTTGGGAAACCTTCCCTGGGGTGCATACACACGGTGCTCACATGCTACTTTGTCTCCCCAATGAGGGGCTGTGCTTGTCCACTGTTTCAGGGTGGGGAATTGAGAGGGAGAGCCTGGTCCAGCCCCCTCTTCTTCCTAATTTCCTGCTAGTCCTACAGCAGTCTTCCTTGCTCTCACTCCCACCTGTACTCAACTTCCTAGCTGCTCGGAGCCTGGCTCTCAGATTCCAAAGCTGAGTTTCTGCTTCTCTTACTCTGGAGGCCTCAGGCCCTAGTATGGGCTGGGCCCCTGCACCCTTCAATTCATGAGGATTGGGGTCCTCATGAACTTCTCCTCCTTTGGATCTGTCTGTGGTGGAGGCTGAATGAAGAATTTGATTTGACAATTTGTGTAATTGTGTTAGTCTAGAAATTTTATCAGCTCTTCTATAAAAACTTGCTCATGTCCTTCAAGCAGAATATTAATCACATTTTCCTTTGGGCTCCCTCAGCCTTTTGCTATAACACTTTTCGTACTTTACTGGAATCTCTTGTTTTGTTTTGTTTTGTTTTGTTTTGTTTTGTTTTGTTTTGTTTTGTTTTGTTTTAGTCTCTCTCCTCCACTAGACTCCGATCCTGAAGTTACTTAGTGCTTCTATGGTGTAGGGGAGAGATGTTAAGCACCAACAGATTCTAGACATGTTAAGGAAGCAAATATGGAAAGTTTTGATGAACCCTTGGATGTCAAGGAAGAGGGAGGGATCAGGAATGGCAGGACTTGGTGCACTGGTAGGTGGTGTTGCCATTCAGGAGCAGGTCTAGGTATAAGTTGATGAATTCACTTTGGCACGTGTTGAGTTTGAGATCATTGTGTGGCATCCAAGTGCAGATGTCCATTTATGGTCTGAGATTGAGCTGAGGAATCCATTCATTCACTGAATGTCTGCTGTGTGCAAGTTGCTGTACCAGTGCTGCAAATGCAGCAATAAACAACAGACACAGCTCCTGCCCCACATAGAACTTACATGTTTAGAAGAGGACAAAGATATTTAGTGGTTGTTTAGTTACAGAAGTGACAGTTATTATGAAGTGAGCTATAAAGCGTCTATTATGGCGGCTTAACAGTATGTATACACATCGATTCAGGGGTGGAGTTGGTCATTAAAGTCTTCTCTGAAGAAGTGACCTGGAAATTCTGAGAATCGAAAGATGAACAGAAGTTGGCCAGATGTAAGGGGTGGGGTAGGATAGGACAGGAAGAGCAAGACATCCCCTCACCCCAAGCCTCATCAGTTTTGAGCTGGAAACTGAGCTGCTCAGACTGGAGGAGGCAGATGCATGACCTCACTGCTGATCTGGTGGTATCTTTTAGTCTGTCTCACATCAACTTTTCAGCCCGTGGTGCCTCCCTTCTCGTGCCGGTAGGTGCTGCCGCACCACAGGAGATCAGGTTAGAATGGGTGATGGCATGGTGGAAGGTCTGCATCAGGAGAGAGTGATGTCTGTTGGTGGAACCAGTTCATACAGACCCCGCAGGCCTAGAAGATGGGGATGGGGTGGGGCAGGAGGCCCAGCTTACTAAGGATGGAGCAGCTCTGGATCAAAGAGCAAAGCAAAGGCCCAGAACTTGAGTTCTCCGAGACTGCTCCTGGCTCTGATTCATTTTGTGTCCCTAGAGCCTATAACAAAGCAGTGTGTGAGACTTATGCCGCGAGTGCTGTCTTGGCTGTGAAGGAGAAGCAAGAAGGCTTAGCTGTAGAGGAAAGGAGCATTAAAGCATATGCTTTCCGGGTGGGGAGATCTGAGCATGTTGGGCGGCTAAGGTGGAGGAAGTAGGAGAAGGTGAGAGGTTGAGAGATTCACTGACCAGGAGGAAGGTTACCTTGTCAGTTCTATAGCCTGGATGTGCTACTCCTTGTCCATTTCCTTCCTTCCCCACCCCTTTCTTGTTTGCTACTAAGCCTCGTTGAGTCCACCTCCGATATGTCCCTTGAGTCCATCGGCTGCCCTCCAGCAAGTGCCCTGGTCCGAGTCTTCATCATTTCTCACCTGGACTGCTGCAGCAGCCTCTGACTGGTCGCCTAGCTTCTAGTCTCGATTCTTCCCTGTAGCCCTAGTGCTCTTTCTTAGAGGCTCTAATGTGTTTTTATCCCAACACCACCATGCAATTCTCCAATTTTCAGTGGACACTGACCAGGTGTCCTACAAATTTAACTCAATTCTGACACTGCCTACCTGGAGATAGCGTCACATCTCACAGGTAAAGAGCTTAGTCCCATAAGACTGCCCCCACTTCTGACGTCGATTGTTCTCACACCACCTCTTTGATTAATTAGCTAGAGTGGCTCGCAGGACTCAGAGAAACATTTACCTATGTTTACCACTTTACAGGATTTGATAAAGGATACAGATGAGCAGCCAGATGAAGAGGTACCTAGGGCGAGGCCTGGAGAGTCCCTAGTGCAGGGGCTTCAGTCCCTGTGGAACTGGGGTGCACCATCCTCCTGGCAGCAGCCCAGAAGCTTGTCAAACCTTCAAGAGTTTTTACAGAGCTTAACCTGTGTGTGTGCGTGCGCGCGCGCGCGCGCGCACACACACACACACACACACACAGAGTTTCCAGAGGTTAGTGGATAGGGCTAAAAGTTCCAGCTCTTTAATCCTTTGGTCTTTCTGATGACCAGCCCCATCCCGAGGCCAGCTAGGGGCCCCACCCGAAGTCACTGCCATAGCCTAAGCTCAGAGGAGGCTCCTTATGAATGACAAAAGACACTCCTATCATCACTCAGACAATTCCAGGGCTTTGAGGAGCTCTGTGCCAGGCACTGAGGACAAAGACCAAATAGATTTCTTACTACACCACAAAAGCAAATCTCAGTTTGTCACGCCCCTGGTCAGAAGTTTTCAGTGAACCTTCATTATACCCAGGATAACACCTGGCTCCTGTTATTCACAAGAGTGCACCCCGCAGTCCAGCCACATTGGACAAGCAGGACCTATACTGAACTCTGTGCCTTTTACATACTCTGCTTACATGCCTTTCTTCTTCCTTCTTGACTGGTCAACTTCCGTTCGTCTCTTGGCATTCTTTTTGGCTATTAGCTCAGATATCCTCTTCTCTTGGAGCCGTTTCTGACCACACCCCCTCACCCTCTTGATTTTCTTACAATCCCATTCACATCTCTGCTACATGTCCCATAAGGTATGCCATGTCTGATTCTTCTCTGTGCCCCTCAGACGGTGTCAGTAAGTGCTTGTTGAACGACGAATGAATGGGGGGTTTCCTCCCTCAGGATCCTGCTCCCTTCCCTCTGTGCCCACAATCTCTCCCCTCCTCCCTCTCCCTCCCTTGATCCGCTGCTCCAGGTTTTCTCCAATGAAGGCCAGTTCAAGTTCCGCTTTGGGGTCCGAGGGCGCTCGCCTGGGCAGTTACAGCGCCCTACAGGTGTGGCAGTGGACACCAATGGAGACATTATCGTGGCAGACTATGACAACCGTTGGGTCAGCATCTTCTCCCCTGAGGGCAAGTTCAAGGTGAGAGCCTTATTGTCACTACACTCTGCAGCCCTGGTGACTAGCTGAGGTAACAATTCTAGTGCCTCCTGGTGGTCAGAGCCTGACTGGTCCATCCCCAGCCCAAGGTTCTGCTTTGGTGCGAGGCTGGGACTACTCTCCCCACCAGGCTGGATAAAGCCCCTAATGGGTATCCCTTTCTCCAGACCAAGATCGGAGCTGGCCGCCTCATGGGCCCCAAGGGGGTGGCCGTAGACCGAAATGGACATATCATTGTGGTTGACAACAAGTCTTGTTGCGTCTTCACCTTCCAACCCAATGGCAAGCTGGTTGGCCGTTTTGGGGGCCGTGGGGCCACTGACCGCCATTTTGCAGGTATTGGAGGACAACTCAGAGATCTATTCTTACACCCCATTCCCAGAGAATCCCCCTGTATACCCCAGCTCTAAAGACCCCTCCTCCTGTATCTTGGCCCTAGAAGACCCCTTCCGTTCACTGTGCCTAGCACCATCATCCCAGAGACCATTTATCTCAGTTCCAGAGACTCTACCCCTCTCCTAACACCCCAGGTTTTTCATCCCAGATGTTCTTCCCCATTCCACTCAGTGTCCCAGCTTGCTTCCCTGAGGACCACTTTGTATTTTCAGGGCCCCATTTTGTGGCTGTGAACAACAAGAATGAGATTGTAGTGACGGATTTCCATAACCATTCAGTGAAGGTCAGTGTCCTCCCTCACCTCTTTTTCTCCCCCTTGAGATCATTCAGTTGAACAGTGAACATTTATGGCACGGCTACTTTGACCCAGGCACTGTACTAGACGCTGGGGATACAGTGATGAATAAAGCAAATACTTTCCCTATCTTCTTAGTTAGAGTCTAGTAGGGAAGAGGTAACAAGCATATTACAATGGGATAAATTCTGTGATAAGGAAGTTCAGGGAACTGTGCGAGGGCGTAGCAGAAGCATTTAACACAAGTGAGACTGAGCATGACCTAAAGCTCCGGGGGAATTAACCAGAAGGTAGAGAAGGAGGAGAGGATTTGAGGCAAAGGGGACTGGAGGAGCGAAGAACTTATGGTGTGTTCAAGAAACCACAAATAATTCAGACTGGATTTGTAAGGATGAGGCTTGTGTGCCCTTTACAGGGCTTGCTGTCTTCCTAAGAGCTATGGGGAGTTGCTGAAGGATTGCAGACAAGGGGGTGATACAGTCCTGTGTGTCTTAGATCACTCTGGCCGAGGCAAGGCTCATAGCAGGAAGACCAGTCTTTTGCAATAATCTAGATAAGGACCATTGCAGTGGCAATATATACCTAGGGTACAGATTTGAGATAGAATCAGTGGTTGTGTTAATTCACTGGCTGCCAAGCAGAGGAGAAGGTGGAGTCATGAGTGACTCATGGACAAATGGGTGTTGCCAGTCACCGAGAAAGAGAACTCAGAACTGCTTTCCCAGGGAAGACGGGCTGTTAGATGTGATAGACCTGAGAGACATCAACTAGAGCTGTCTAGTAGGCAGTCGAGTACGTGAATGTGACACCTGGGAAGAATTGGGCTGTAGCAGCAGATCTGGGGCTTCAACTCATCCTCTTCTGAGGCCTTGCCCTCTGCCTGAGGCCAGGTCCCCAGTTCCCAGCCCTTTGCCCTGTCAGGTGTACAGTGCCGACGGAGAGTTCCTCTTCAAGTTTGGCTCCCACGGCGAGGGCAATGGGCAGTTCAACGCCCCTACCGGAGTAGCTGTGGACTCCAATGGGAACATCATCGTGGCTGACTGGGGAAACAGCCGCATCCAGGTGAGCAAGGCCCAGAGAGTGAGGTTTCCTGCTGTGCCCCAGGCACATCCACCCCCCAAAATGCCTCTCGTCTGCTTGATCTCAACTCTCCCTCATTCTCCACTCATTCCCCAGGTTTTTGACAGCTCTGGCTCCTTCCTGTCCTACATCAACACATCTGCAGAGCCACTGTACGGCCCGCAGGGCCTGGCACTGACTTCGGATGGCCACGTGGTGGTGGCCGATGCTGGCAACCACTGCTTTAAGGCCTATCGCTACCTCCAGTAGCTGCACAGGGGCCCTGCCGGCTCATGGAGGGATGGACATAGGGGTGATTGGACAGAAGGGTCTGGCCTGGCGTTGGGCCAGACCTGGCAGCACTGAATGTGGGCTGTGGGCGTGGGTGCGCCCATGCCCTCCCTCTTCCCGTCTCCCAACCCCACGGTTGCACTTTATTTATTCGGTTCTTGCTTTGGTGACTGGGTGGGCCTGGACTGTGGTCCCAAGGACGTGTGCAGAGCTTCACCCTACCCCCTTACACGTCTCCTTTGTCCCCTCAGTCTGCTCCCCACCCCCCCAGCCTGGGGCCAGAACAGCCTCTTACTCCAGGGCAGAAGTCCCTCTGGTTGTCTCCCTGCTGCCCCATATACAATGACAGAGACAGCAATACCCCACCCCCCATATTAAATAAATGTGTTCGCCATGTGTTTTTGTTGCTTTCTTGTGGGGTGGGGCTGTGAGGAGATGGGATGGTGGAACTAGCTCTGGACTAAAAGATAGGCAAGCAGGGGACCCAGATTCCCAAATGGGTCCTGATGTTTTCAATCTTCAGGAGAGGAGAGCAAGAGAGAGTGAACCCCTGGGACCCTGAGCCACCTGCCAAATCCCCATCCCCAGGTCCTGCATCGTCTGCAGAAATAGTAAGTGCTTTGGTTGTTTGCCCTGAGACTGAGAAGAGTGGGGGGGAAATGACCCTTGCCCTGAATACATCTAAAAGCTGCAGGGAGAACATTTCAGGGTATGACAGCAGTCTTTGAGGCCCAGGCCTAGGTAAGGGACCTGAGGCTAGCCCAGGTGGGATCTGGGTGGGTGAGACTCCATGGCAGTGTTAGAGCTCGGTCCCGAAGCCCTGGAGCCCTGCTTCATCCTCCTCTCCATTCCAAGATTGTATCCCTTTTCCCACAGTGGAATGAGGAGCCTAACACCCGCTCTGAGCTCTAGTCTGCCAGGGTTTGGCTGCCATTTCCAGAGATATTTACAATCAGCACTCTGACTGGGGAGATAGGGATTAGGGTTTTCCCTCTCTACAAAAGTCTGAGGCTCAGGGAAATAGGGCATATTGCTGATGGAGAGCAGAGCCCAGACTTGAATCTATAGATGCTGTACTCCTAACTGGTACATTGTAGCACTTATTTTTATGCCCCTTGCACCTAGCCTGGTGACTGGCGGAGAAGGTACTCAGTGAGATTTGGGGAATGATGGATCTGTGAAGATTGGTTATAGGTGGTCATGGGAAAGCTCAAGGCATTGTCCTGGTATAGCATGACTCCAGGGGCTAGGATAAGAGGGCTTGTCCGTGGACCTGTGGAAGACCATGGGGGCTTCGCAGAGGTCACGGGGGCACCACATGGACCAAACGGAAGTCGCAGTTATGTTCACTTCCCTAGTCCTCTTTGTCCCCACTTGTTGGGACGCGGTAGGCAGGTGGAGGGACACATGACCTCCCTGAAGGTTCTAGGGTAAGTGTTCTTAAAGGGCCTACCTGGGCTTGTGTCTCTGATTATGAATAGGATTGCCTGAGGCCTGGCCAGCAGAGATGGTTGCTCAGTTGTCAGTCACTCAGCACTTGTGGGGTCTTCCCTGAGACCTCTCAGGTGATGGGCTATTCCTCCCCAGCACCCTCATCTTGAGCAAAGCAGCAGCAGTGACACGAGGATGGAGGCTCAAAGCTCCTAGCCCTCAGCGTCTCATGTGCTTATGTTCTGGACACCTAAAGGTAGCAGGGGAATAAAATGACAATAAAGGTGAACTTCCTTGGGTGGCAAGTCCCAGATGGCTCCCCGACCAACCCAAGAACAGGATTAGGGAGCTGATTTCCATAGATACCAGATTAGGTAGATTGCCTAAGCCATGCAGGTGTCTCAAGGTGCCGTCACTCACTTCCCCCTAGACATGATCACAGTGGGCGTTTTCTTCCCAACTCAGGCCAGGGCCCCAGAAGTAGGTGGAGGTGGTTCCTGGCTGTGGAGGCTATGCCTTGACTTAATTGGCATAAGTCTTAAGTGATCTTGAAGGACTTGGTGGTTGCAGCAGGGCCCCTGCTGGGACAGGTCAGAAAGTAATTCTGTGGTCCTGAAAGGGCTGGTGCCTTGCTTGTACAGATAGGGCTGCCTGGTGATCAGAACAGCTCTATGGCCACCTGTGCTCAGAGGTTCATTTATTCATTCAACAAGTACTTCTGAGCACTTACTGTGGGTCAGACAGAGTGATGGGCCCTGGGAATACAGACAGAAACAGTCCCTGCTCTTCTGGAGCCTGCAGTTTACTGGGGGAGGCAGGCAATCAAATAAACACATAGAACTAAACACATAATGACAGTTTGTGTTAAAACTGTAAACAAAATGCAATAAATAAACAAAACAGAACATTTTTTTTTAACTTTTATTGGGAAATATTGGGGGACACGGTGTTTCTCCAGGGCCCATCAGCTCCAAGTCGTCCTTCAATCTAGTTGTGGAGGGTGCAGCTCAGCTCCAAGTCCAGTTGCCATTTTCAGTCTTTAGTTGCAGGGGCCTGTGTGGGAATTGAACCGGCAACCCTGTTGTTGAGAACTCGCGCTCTAAGCAACTGAACCATCCGGCCACCCCTCTGGAAGCTCAGCAGCAGCTCGTTGTCTTCAATCTAGTTGTCTTCAATTTAGTCCTTCAATCTAATTGTGAAGGGCACAGCTCACTGGCCCATGTGGGAATTGAACTGGCAACCCCGTTGTTCAGAGATCGCGCTCTAACCAACTTAGCCATCCGGCCACCCTGAGAATATGGTTTTAAATAGGGTGGGCAAGGAAGGCTTCTGAGCAGTGTCTTACAGGTTGGGGGAGGTTGGGAGAGGGAGCAGCTGTGTTAAGAAGAGGAGGTAGAGATTTCCAGCCAAAAAAAGAGCAGGTACAAAAGTCCTGAGAGGTCAAGATCTTGGTGTGTTGGAGGACCTGAAAGGAGGCCAGAGTGATTGGAGAGGAAGGAGGCTGGAGGGAGAAAGGAAAGAAACAAGTTTGGAGAGTCAGGCCTAAGTTGAATCATTTCACTCAGGTAAAGAGTTTGGATTTGACTTGGAGTAAAACAGTAAATCATGGAAAAGTTTAAGTGAGAAGAATGAAAGGATGCCTTATGGGATGAACTGGCAGCTGGAAAGTGATTCTGTGAAGTGGGAAGAAAATTGAGAATGAAACACAAGAAAATTCAACATCTCTTAACTGCTCCTCTTGAAAACCGTGTCTACCTTAAAGCCATCTATAGTCTTCCAGTCCTAGGAATATTTTCTAAGAAACTAACTAGGCAAAAGCACAAAGAAGTGTGTGCACCAATGTTTATCACCGCTTTATTTATGACAGAAAACAATTCCAGGAAAACCTAAATGCCCATCACCAGGGAATGATTATATATAGTTCTGTTAAACATATAATGAAATTGTATGCACCCTTAAAAAATTCTGATGTCTGAGATACACTGTTAAGAAAAAAAAGTTTTATAAAGTCATATCTTTGTTTTAAAAAGGATGCTGTAAGAATAGAAAAGGGCTGGAACAGATAAAATGTCAATAGTGGTGTTCTCTGGTTAGTAGGATTAGAATTGATTTTTATCTTCAAGAAAAAAAAGACTTTTAAGTGGGAGAATAAGGTTGTCTCAGATATGCTTTTGAAGATGACCATGGTTACTATGAAGAATGTATTGTAGGGGGCAGGAAAAACAAAGAGGGAGAGGCTATTTCAGTGGTTAGGCAAGAAATGATGGTGTTTACACTATGACGGAGGCAGAGAGGCGGACAGATTTTAGGTCTAATTAGGAAGTAGGAACAACAAGATTCAACATTTGTTAAACACATACAGTGTTGCAGGCACTGCTCTGGGTGCTGAACATACAGCAGTGAATGAATCAGAAAAAATCCTTGTCCTGTTCACTAAGGCAGTGTGGTGGTCAGTGGGATGCTGGAGCTGGTTCATACTAGCTCACGAGAGCTCACTGTCAAATTTTCAGGAATTCTGACAGCTGGTTGTTGAAACCTAGCCGCTATTCAAAATTAAATGATGTAGGGGTGGCCAGTTAGCTCAGTTGGTTAGAGTGTGGTGCTAATAGCACCACAGTTGCTGGTTTGATCCCCACATGGGCCACTGTGAGCTGCGTCCTTAAAAAAAATAATTAAATGATGTAAACTTAAAATTAAATACATTTTATTAAATCAAAGATAATAAATACTCAAAACTCATCACTTCCTAATTATTTTACTGCATTTTTCCATGACCTGTGCTCTTGAGCTAATTTATATCTATCATATCTGCATGGTGGAAATACCATATAGTAAGTAGTATGTTACTGTGCATTTCTTCCCACCTCCACGTTTGGTGATGTCTTGTTGGTAGCTTAAAGATGACCATGACAGGTATTTACACCACAGAAATTAACAAATGTTACAAATCAGGGCTTTTATCCTTCTGGAGAGCTGGCTGTTAAATATGTACCAGGACACTCCTTGATAGGGTATGCAGCACATCCCAAGGAGTCAGGCAGCCAGAGCTTAAACGTGGCTCTACCATTTGCTAGCAATGGGATTTGGCTAAGATACTAATATCGGTGTCCTCATTTGTAAAATGGGACTTATAGTGTATATGTGTGTGTGTGTGTGTGTGTGTGTGTGTGTGTGTGTGTATATATATATATATATATATATATATATATATATATATATCTTCGTGAAATAATCCCTATCAAGTGCTTAGCACAGGGCCAGGCACATACACATGCCCACAGATATGAGGAAAATATTATTATAATGATTTATTCAGAGAAACAAGAATGGACCATGCAGGAAAGCCCACTGTGGACAGAACAAGAGAAAATGTGCATGTTGGAGGAGTCAGTTTGGGAGCAGTGAGCACTTTTTGTTGCCTGGAGCTTTACCCCTTAGCCTTCTCAGCCCCGGGAAAGGAGGAATCCAGTCTCTGCTCCCTGAAGCACACAGCCACAGGCAGCAGGCTGAGCACACCAGCCCTCAGTGGCCCAAGAGAAATGACTGAGGTCAGAGAACTCGGATCAGCAGCAGGGCAGGCTGACATGGCTGTTCCAAGGGACAGTGGGTCTGTATCAAGCTTAAATGTGGCCCCTGGCAATGCAGGAGGAAGCTCTGTTCATGCAGACATTTGCAGGCCCACATTCAGACCCCCTGTGGGGGAAGCCAGAAAGCTGCTGGTGAGGTGGACTGAGAAGACTACATTAAAAAGGAGGTTGTTGGATTTTTCAGGGCTTGAATTCCCCAGGAAATCAAGCAAGAGACTGAGGTCCCCAAACCTTGGGCAGCAGAGGGTTGCAGAGGAAGGAGATGTGCCACGGAAGCCTCACAGCCAGGCTGAGAGGAGTGAGGGAGGAAGGCTGTGAGAGCTGGTTTAAGGGTGGGAGTGCACTAATCCCTGTGGCCACCAGGGGGCGCTCAGGTCCAAGTAAGCACAAGCAGGTTCTCCAGCTCATGCCAGAGCTGGGAAGGACTCAGGATGAGAAGAAACGCCACCTCAAGTGAGAAGAGAAGCAAGGCCAGCCCAGCCTTGGATCTTCTGAGAAGAGTTGCCTTGTGCCCTGTGACCAGCACCAGGATGGCCAACATACCCACATGCTAGGTTTCCAAATAGATAGCTCCTGCTCAGAACTTGAGCTTTAACTTGAACTGCCTGCCATGCAGAGACTCTGCTGGCCTACTCCTGGTGTGAAGAGAAAGGCTCCTATAATGGTATCCAAGCCATGTTAGGCTGGACAAGCGAATTAGGAAACAACAGTGACAAGAGGCTATAAAGTCCTCTTCTGGGATTGATAGACTAAGGGGTGCTGTGAGGGAACCAGAACTACATGAGGAAGAAGAGGCCAAGCTGAAAAATCATCATCCAGTATATGTGCTGTCTCCCCTCGGAGAAACGTGCCAGGTCAGAGGGAAAGCTGCAGCCCTGGATCAGCTAGTCTGTGCAAGGCCCTGATAAAATGACTACTGAGGACACTCACTCTGGGTTTTGGGGGTGGGGGGTGTTTATAATTCAGTGTGAAGGCTTCCATCTCCCCAGGCAGACTTAGTGAAATCTTTAGGATTTTCAGACACAGTTCTGGAGCCAGACACAGTTGTTGAGGGCGTTTCTGATGCAAGGTACTCAGGAAGGAGAATCCCAGGAAGGTTCCATAGGATTTTAGAGGCTGAGAGAGAAAGAAGAGGTGAGGGGGAGTCTGGTTCCAGAGCTCAGTGCTCAGCAGCTGGGGAGAAGCAGGTCCAGCCAGGGTTGCCCTGTAGAGGGGAGAAGGTGGGTGTCAGGCATTTGCCATAGAAGCCACGGCATTGCCCATGCTGCTAAGGGTTTGGGGGAGTCCAGTTTTGCCCACTAACTTATGGGGAGGAATGATGCTAATAAGGCACATTTTTATTTGTAAGTCAGGAGAGGGCACTGGCAGAGGCCTGGTGACATGTTGTTCCAGAGGTCCCAGAAATCTTTGTTTTCCTGTTGAGAGGAGCCTTTGCAGAATAGAAAAGGGAGCACAGAGCCATCGGAGAGGGATCAGGGCCCTTTCAGGCTGGGCTGGGGAACAGGGGTCCTGGAACCTCAGCCTGGCCCGTAATTGACTCTGCTTATATTTGTCTTCAGACTCTGGAGGAAGTCTCAGGTAGAAGTGGGGCAGGTTCTGAGAGAGGCCCAGGGAATACTGAAGATAGCAGGTACTAGAGATCGCAGGTGAGGTCCCAGAGCTAGAGAAAGAAGGATGTGGGGCTTGGACACATCCTTTCTCTTTCCTGTGGATATGTGGATATGGCCAACATATCCACAGGAAAGAGAAACAAAACCATAAAATGAAGGGCAGTGACCAGGAAATCTTTGACCACTTGATCACAATACTCGTATACTTCCCATCATAACACCCTAGTCCCTGATATTCCCCTTCCCCCAGGAGTAAGGAAATTGCCAGAAATTTGGCTACAACACTAGTCAGTACTTGAAATTTGTTTTTTCATTCAGCACATATTATTGAGCACCTATTATACACCAGGTACTATTTGTGGTGGAGAGAACATAATAGTAAACAAGATAGGCAAAACTAGATAAAGAAAAAAAGCAACAAATAAGTAGACAGGTGAAATAATTTTAAGTTTTAATAAGTGATGTAAAGGAAACAAGCATGGATCTGAAATGGCTGGATAAAGCGGTCAAGAAAAGCTTCATTGAGAAGATAGCATTTCAGCAAGAATAGGTATAAATATTGTGAAACCCATTACAGTTCTATTTATTCTGTGATGGGTAAATAAAACACTTTCCCCTTAATGTGGAAACTACCGAGAAAGACTAATTACTAGCAGAGCTCTCTGGAAGAGAGACACCCCTTCTTGTCCCATTACTGTCAGCCCTTCCATCTCAGGTGATTTTTGCAAAGTTCTTTGCCAGTGGGGGTGGGGCAGGGGGTGGGACTTGTACATTTGACCACGGTGAAAGCTTATTGACCCATCAAGGGCAAAGCTGAAGAGACCTGGGACTGCCCCAGAAAAGCCCTTGGTGGAACTTGGAAATAGCTGTTCTCTGAATATTTCTAAGTATGTTTGCATATGTGTTTGTGGTTACAAAGTACATAGAAGTATCAGTGTCTTTAGCTGTCTTAGAACAGGGCTTGACACTTAGTACGCAAAAATGTTAGTTTCCTTCTCCTCACTCTTTCCCTATTGTAGAGGTGCATCCAACCACAGAAAGGTGATCCTCCATCAGTCCATCCCCTTCCTTGATCTTATGGGCACCCAGATCCATCACCAAGATGATGAGAGTCACAGCTGGCCATCAATGGCATGGGCTTGTCACTGTTTGACTGTCATTGAAGGGGGATGGGGCCTGTTGCCGGGAAGAGTTAGTCTTGGACGCAGCTTTCTGTCCAGACCCTGACCTTATTTGCACTGATGTAATCAGCCAATATTGGCTTAATCCTGAGAGACAGCTCATTCCCAGTGGGTTTGGAGGAGGGGGTGGCACCACTGCCATCTCTATATAGGGAGTTCAGCCCGGTGCCCAGAGCTGTCCTGTGACCTCTCCAGCTCAGCATGGCTCGGGCACTGGAAGCACCAGTTGGACTGGGGTTGTTGTTGGGCCTGTGCTGGTCTCTGGCAATTGCCCACCCTGTTCCTTCGTGAGTAAAGCTGGCCCTGGGGAAGGAGAACTGGGGCCTGGGCTAGAGTGGGATAGGGCTAATTTTTGGGCCTGGAGCAAGTTCGGGGTCAGGAGCTAAGGAAGAAGGATTGGGCCTAGTGGACCCGGTCATCCCTCTGTCTTCTCTCTAGGACTAGTGCCCCTGGGAATGGAGCTGAAGGTGGGAATGGGATCAAGCAGGACCCAGATGTGCTCGGTGAGTCCCTGACTCCCTGAGAGTATTTATCTGTCCAGCTGTGTCTCTGCATTTTATCATCCAACTGGTCTTTTACTTTGCCATCTCCATACTTCCACCTCAGATTTCTGTTCAGATGGCTGGAGTTTTGATGCGACCACTATGGATGCCAGTGGAGCCATGCTGTTTTTTAAAGGTAGGAGAGGCTGGGGTTGGGGTACTTGGGACTTCAGACTTGGGCCCCTTCACCGAGGGTATATCTATCTGTGAGAGATCTTAGGAAGTATCTGAGGGCATCATCCACAGCTTCTGTAACTATCTCAGAAGGGCAGAAATTTGTTTTGGGTCTCTCAGTGAGTATGCATTTTCCAGGGAAGTATGTGTGGGAGAGTCGCCACTGGGCCCGGGAGCTGATCTCAGACACGTGGAAGGATTTCACCGGCTCCGTGGATGCTGCATTCCGCCATGGTAATGACAGCGTCTTCCTGATCAAGGTACTGCTGGGTCAAGGTCAGGGTTGGGCCAGGAAGTTCTGGAATCAACAGGAGAGACTCTCCTCCAAGTGGCCCTGGCATGGAGTCCTTACCAATAGGTTCCAGGTTTCCTCCCACTGTGCCTTTCTTTCCCATAAGGGAGTATGTGCATGAGGGCCTGGCAGGCACAGCACCCAGGGGCTGTTCTTCAGTCCTAATCTTCATCCAGACCTCTTGCTACTCCTCACGCTGTTGGACATCCTTTCCTTTGTGGCAATTTCTTCTCTTGGCTTCTGCATCATGCCCTCTTCATATGACGGCCAGGTTGTTCACAACACAATGAGTGCTGGCTGAGGGGGTGAGTGGAGGGTGAAATCCAGCCTACTGTGCTCACCAAGTTGTGTGCCCTGCCCAGGCTGTGTCTGCTCAGAGGAAGGGGTGCCTTCTCCTGACTTGCGCAAAGGCACTGTGAGGTTGGGGTGGTCCTCACTGCCAGCTTTGTTTTCCCTCCTGCCTCTTTTCTTGCTCGTTCTCAGGTTTCTCATCCTTAGCCATCCTGGAATGTTCCTTGGGAATCCATCCCAGCCCTTCCTGGTGATCTTCAACATTGCCTTGGCTCTGAGGACTCTCTATGTTATGGATACCAGATCTGGGCTTCTCCCCAGAGCTTAACACATCTTTCCAATTTCCTGGCAGACATCTTCAACTTAGATGGTCCATCGGCACCTCAAATTCAGCATTCCCCAAACTGAACTTAGTATCTTCCTTACAAATCAACCCCTTTTCCTGTGTTTCCTATTTCAGTAAATGTCATCATCACCTGCCCGTTCCTGCAAGCCAGGTGCACATGGGTCTTGAGAATTGGCCCTTGGTTATCTTTTCAAGTTTATCTCCCACCCTGCAACATTCACTGTGTGAGCTGTATGAGAATACACGTGGTTCTCTGAGTATGCTCTGTACACGCTGCTCCCTCTGCTGGTGACACCCGCTCCATACTTGTCCACTTGGAAAATTTCTGCTGTTTTCAATTCTCGGCACAAATGCTTCCTCCTCTGTGAACTTTCCAGGAATTCTCTAGGCAGACTTAGGGACTCCCCTACATTCCCAATGCACTTCACATGCTTCCACCTTGGTGGTTGTGTGGCTAGGATGGTAGGGTCCTTTCTGCATCTGTATAGTAAACTCCTCGAAGGCAGAGACAGTCTTGTCATCTCTTTATCACCAATACTATGTCTGGTGTGTAGTAGTCATTCTTGAATGAAATGAAATGAATGAATGAATGAATGGAGTGAGTGAATGAATGGACAAATTAATGTGTAAATGGATGAATGACTGCAGGATGATTATTTGTGGATTATTTGCCAAGACTAATGGGGTTGCAGATAAGTGTGCCATAGGCGTGCACTGTTGTACATAATCAGATGTGTGCATTGTAGTAATAATGATGGGATTTGCACAAACTGTGCAAGGGGACAGTTCGTTTTTGTCCACAGATGGCCTGAGAGTGTGTGGGGCTGCAGGAGCAGATTGTGTAAGTGCAACACATCAAAGCTGTTGTGCATAAATACAGAATGGCAGGATGTGGAGGTGCACAGGTAAAAACAGAGTGCTTTTGTGTGCAGGGGGACAAAGTCTGGGTGTACCCTCATGAGAATAAAGAGAAAGAAGACCCAAAGTTGCTCCAAGAAGAGTTTCCTGGAATCCCATCCCCACTGGATGCAGCTGTGGAATGTCACCGTGGAGAATGCCAAGATGAGGGCATCCTCTTCTTCCAAGGTCAGTCCAGGCTGGAATGGGAGAGGTTGGAGTAATGGTGAGTTGCTGGTAACAGAGGTAGTGATAGGAATGGTGGTGGTGGTGGAGCCACTTTTTGGCTCCCCAAGGAAGGGATGAAGTAGGCGAGTTATGGTCTAAAGTTCAAGCAGGGAAAGGAAAGAAAGTTATCCTGGGGAAAGTAGGTGTAATTCTGCTCAAAGTTCTTCATTGTTCCCCATGACCCTTAGGACAAATCTACATTCCTTAGTACAAGGTTCTCCATGACCAAGTGCCTATTAACCCTCCAGCCTCAACTCTCACACCTTTACCTTGAATATGAAGCTCCAGAAACTCTATGTTGTTCTCTGTCCACCCAATTTGCTTCATGCCTCAGACTTTCTGCTATTTGGACTTCCTGCCTTGTAGCTCCTACTTCAAATTTAATTTAAGTGTCACCTTCTCTAGGAGGTTTTCCCTGAGTCTCCCCATTGGCCTTGCTGAGCTGATCAGGTGTGCTTTGCTG
The DNA here is from genome assembly GCF_057876585.1 of Rhinolophus sinicus. Classification (NCBI taxonomy): domain Eukaryota; kingdom Metazoa; phylum Chordata; class Mammalia; order Chiroptera; family Rhinolophidae; genus Rhinolophus; species Rhinolophus sinicus. The sequence goes on along the minus strand of NC_142514.1, from coordinate 143,581,582 downwards.
CTGAGTTTTATTGTATGATCACTCTCTTCACCTGTTTCCCTGCTGGGCTGTGAGCTCCATGTGGCCAGGATCATATCTGGCCATCCTGGATCTCAGTGCAAACACAGGGAAGGCATAGGCTGGCCTCACCAAATGCTTGTTGATTGATTGGACAAAGGTGACCACATATGGTTCTGGGACTTGGCTACACGAACCAAAAAGGAGCGTATCTGGCCAGCCGTTGGGAACTGCTCCTCTGCCATTCGGTGGCTCGGCCGCTACTACTGCTTCCAGGGTAACCAATTCCTGCGCTTCAACCCTGTGACGGGAGAGGTGCTTCCTAGGTACCCTCTGGATGTCCGCGACTACTTCATACGCTGCCCTGGCAGAGGTAAGAAAGCCCCAGACCCTGGGACCCCCTGGAATCCATCCACCTTCCCTGAATTTGCAGGCCCCATATACCCCACCTCCCACCTTAACTCTGTGCTATAGCACTTTGGCCCTTGCTCTCGCCCCATGTCCATTCTGGTTCTTACCAGTTGTTCTCATATAGGGGAAGTCCACACCCCACTAACTCTAGCCATCTCTTCAACTTCGGACCTCATTTTGACATCTGGCCTCTGTCTGTGTTCCCCTTGCCTATTTCTTCCCCTAGGCCATGGACACAGGAATGGGACCAGACATGGGAATGGTACCCACCATGGCTATGGGGCTACGCGCTGTGGGCCAGATCTAGTCTTGTCTGCACTGCTGTCTGACAACCATGGTGCCACTTACGCCTTCAGTGGTGAGAGATACCCCTAAGCCCCCATTTCTGCCCTCCATACCGCCCATCTCTTTCATGTGTCTCCCATCTCTGATATATTTCTTTCATTTTCATCAATGATGTCCCTTATTTTGTCCCTCAGCCCCCATCCTTACCTTGCCTTTTTTTAATTTCTCACCTCTGATGCATATTGTTCAACCTGTCTCTCATTGTCCAGGCCTCTAATTTCTGCCTCCCAGTACCTTCTAGTCACAGGTCTGTTTCCTCTCTGGACCTCTCTGGGTCCCTATGACTCTTCATATTACCTTTGCTCTTGCATGTCTTGCCGGATCCTCTGGTTCCCCTTCAGCTTATCCTTAGGAGCTCCATCTTTTTCTAGGTGCCTGGTTCCTATGTCCAGGCCTCTGAGAATAGCATTACCTGGGTGTGACATGTTCCCAGTGCCGAACATCAGCCGGGAAGTATTGGGTCCCTTAGATCTTTAGGAGATAGCTTCACTAGCCTGAGGAGATTTCTCCTATGAGTGGCCAGTGGAGATACCTCTCCCCAGACTTGTAGCATTAATTGGTAAAAGCCATCTATTGATACATCAGGATGTTCTGGGGTTAGTCAAGCGGATAGTGATAAGTGTTGCTCACACTTGCGAACAGCTCCAAGAGAAAGAGTGAACAACCACATTACACTCAGCCTGACATATGTGTGATCAGATACAAATGTAAAATAGAGATGAGAACATAGAGCAGCGAAAATCATTTTAAGCTACTAACTCCTAGACAAATCTGATAAAACGTGACTACCAAGTTATAATGAAAAATACACAGACACAAAGAAAGCATATCCCCACAACAGTAATGCAGGCTATAATGAGAACATACATTTGAGAAACACACACCTGCAGTGAATATGTAGGCCTTATACTGAGAATATATGCCATAGTAAGAACACTTACATATCAGGAGAACATGCAGCTATGAGAGCATGGGGCCATTGGGAGGACACACAGACAAAGGGGCGGGGGGGGGGGGGAGGGGAGAGAGAGAGAGAGAGAGAATAGATAGATAGATAGATAGATAGATAGATAGATAGATAGGTACAGGGAACAGGGTAACAGGGGGCCCATATACAGATGTAGAGAGAACACCCAGACATGGAGAGATCACAGAACCTCAAGCCATGTGACCATGAATAGAAGGCAGCTGGACTCCTAAATCAAAAGTATTAGGCATATTCCATAGCTGTCGAGAGAGCACCCAGACATGGAGCGAACACCATTATGCTAAAAATACAGCTGAGGTGAGAACTCACTATCTTGGTGACAATACCAGTGTGACCCAGCTGCTCAGCTTAGGGCTGGTCCTCTCCTCTCTCTGATAAATCTCTCACTTTTCTCTACTTCGTGGCTTCTTATCCGTTCTTTCTTCTTTTCTACAACTTTGGCTTGCACATGGACCACCATGTTCCCTCTACCTTTTCTCTATTCGTGAGCTTTCAGCCTCAGATCTAGCTGATAACTGCCTCAGTTGCTGTCTTTTTCCAGAGAGGGAATCTAACTGGCCCAGCCCATATTTTTATTCCACCCCATTAAAGTGGTTGCTGGTCAGCCTATGAATTGGCTATTGATGGATCAGGGGCTCATCACTTATTTCCTCTCTACAAAGAGCAGCATAGCTCTGGTTCTCAAAATAAGGGTTATGAGCAGGGTAGTTTCAGTAGGAGGGGAAGGTAGATATGTAGTCACCATGACATGCCCAGTAAATAGCTATAAAGATAACTTGTGGCTGCTGCAAGAACACCAGCTGCTTATTCAACAAATCTTTATCAAGTGTCTGATAGGCACTGGGCATTGTTCTAGGCACTGGGATACCGTAGTCAACACAGCAGACAAGACACCTGCCCTCAGAGAGCCCACTAGAGGGAGAGAGGACAACACGAAAGAGAAAGAGGAAAAGAGAATACTTTCAGGTAGTATTAATAGCTGTGAAGTGTTCTGAGAACATGAGAATGTTTTTTATTCTCAAATACCTTTTGGAGCTAGTATAAATAAATTTTGTAAGTCATTGATGTTTTAAAATTAAATGACTTATAAATTAAAAATTAAAATGTTAAATTAAAAATGTGTCAAAAAAGCTGTGAAGAAAATAAGACAAGATAATGGGATAGAGGTGAGAAGAATGAGGGGCCCGTTCTCTGAAGAGATGATCTTTGAGCTGAGATTTCAGTGATAAGAAGTATTTAGCCACATAAAGCACTGGCAGAAAAGCATTTTAGGGAGGTTGGACAGCAGATATTTTGAGGAATCAGGAAAGGCGGCCAATGTGGCTGGGCTGGAGTATGGTGAAGGAGCTGGTGTGTGGCCTGAAAAGAGGTAGATTATATAGGCCTGGGAAGGATTTTCAATTGTAAAAGGAAGCCAGGAGTGTTCTTGAGCAGGACCGCGATATGTTCTGACTTTTTCTTTTTTTTTTTTTGAAGATCGCCCTGGCTTCTTGTGGAACATACATCATAGAGATACAATTGTGTAAGCAGAGAATCCAGCTAGTAGTTCTTGCAGTTGTCTGTATTAGAGGTAATGACAGCTTGAACTAGGATAATAGCAGCAGAGGTAATAAGGAATCATCATGACGTATTTTGGAAGTCAAGCTGGCAGCATTAACCAATGGATTGGATATTGGTAGGAGTGAGGAAGGGAAAAGAGAGACTTCAAGAATGACTTAGTTCACTAGGCAACTAGGTGACTGGTGGTTCCTTTTTCTAAAATTGGGAAAAACTAGGAAGGAATGTGTGTGTGTGTGTGTGTGTGTGTATGTGTGTGTGTGTTTGGTGGGGGCAGCAATCAGTTTAGACATGTTAGGTTTTTGGTGCCTAGTGGCCTCAAATGGACATTCCAGGTACGCAGTAGACTTTTAGCCTGACACTCAAAGGAGAGGTCCATCAGAGCTTGAAAGTCATCAGCATGTAGATGGTATTTCAAGCCTTCGACAAGGTGAAATCACCATGAGAGCGAGTGTAGTTACAGAAAAGGCCCACACAGGAGGATTCCAATATTAGACATCAGGCTGAAGAGTAGGCAAAAAAAAATAAGAGAAACACTGGAAGAGTCTGGTGTCACAGGAGCCAAGATCCAAAACATGATATTTAAGAAGGGTTTGTGGGCAGTCAAATGGTGCTGAGAGGTAGAGTAAGAGGAAGACAGAGAATGGACCATTTTATTTGGTAAGTTAGAGGATACTGGTGACCTTGAAAAGAACAATGGAAGAGGGAAACAGAAGTAAAAGTACAGTGGGCTGAGGAAGAAAAGGTTAGGAGCTCAGACAATCCCTTGAGTAAGTTGTCATGAAAAGGCGAGAAGAAAATTAGGGTACTGGTCTAGCCACTTCATCACTCTTAGAGAACACTCAGTGGAAGCTTGCTGTGGAGCTTCCCTTTTAACTTCTAGTCACTAGCTCTCATTGTCCTTAGAATCTCTGCACACGGACATGTGAGATGTGTCAGGAGCCCGCACCAAACCGCATGGCACTGGTACTCTGTGCTTGTCCTTCTGTCAGGCCCCTACTGACTCCAGTTCCAATCAGGTCACAACGCCCAACTTTGTCGATCAAGTCCTTCCCTACTCCCTCTCATGAGGCCTCTTCTCTCTTGGCCTCTGGATGCATTTTCTCCTTTCTCTCAGGACTCACCCCTGCATCTGTCACTTGCCTCTTCCCTGCCTGGCCATTTATCATCAGCACTAGAAGTGTCTCTGATACCCCACAGGGTCCCATTACTGGCGTCTGGATACCAGTCGGGATGGGTGGCATAGCTGGCCCATTGTCCATCAGTGGCCCAACGGTCCTTCAATAGTTGATGCTGCCTTTTCCTGGGATAATAAAGTCTATCTGGTCCAGGTAGGTGTTGGGAGAAAGGTTTGAGGTAGAGATTGGGAGAATATCCAGCTCTGTGCTGATTAACGTCTTTTGTCCTCCAGGGCACTCAGGTATATATCTTCCTGACAAAGGGAGGCTATACCCTCGTAGATGGTTATCCAAAGCGGCTGGAGAAGGAATTTGGGAGCCCTCCTGGGATCAAACTTGAGGCTGTGGATGCAGCCTTTATCTGTCCTGGGTCTTCTCAACTCCACGTCATGGCAGGTGAGGTGCATCTGGGTGCTAAGGGGTGGCTTGTCCTGCAACTTCTCCATAGCATAGATCCCCATCAGATCATGGGAAGAGTTAGGTCAGGATCCCATGATGTGGAAGCCATGTTATGTTTGGTACCTTCTTCCCAGGACGGCGGCTGTGGTGGCTGGACCTGAAGTTAAGAGCTCAAGCCGTGTGGACGGAGCTTGCTTGGCCCCATGAGAAGGTTGATGGGGCCCTGTGCATAGAAAAAGCCCTCGGCCCTAACTCATGTTCAGCCAGTGGTCCCAGCTTGTACCTCATCCATGGACCCAATTTGTACTGCTACAGTGATGTGGAAAAACTGACTACAGCCAAGACCCTTCCACAGCCCCAGAAAATGAACAGCCTCCTGGGCTGCAGTCACTGACAGGGCTCCTGATGTGAGTCTGGCCCAGCCCCTCCCCCATGTTCCTTACAATAAAGCTGGAGGGCTTCTTCACTTGAATCAAAGGGCCTTGGTTGTGGAACAATCTCACTTCTTTCTTTGAACTGAGAAGCTAGTAATATCTCTTGTGAGGCTGTCTAGCTCAAATAATGCTGCAGGAGCAAAGGAGAGGAGGGCTGAGGGACAAATCTCACTTCTGCCCAGATGATTCTAAATCCAGATCTTAAATTGGCTTCTTCTGGACTATGTACACATAGAGGGAAATGGAGGATCAAAAGCAGGAAAAGGAGCTGCTGTATTTACATAGCAAGAGGCAGAGCAGGGATTCTCACCCATCCTGCTAATAACTGACCACAGCTTAGCCACAAGGAAAACAGGGCTAGGGGCAGCTATGCATGTGCCAAGTGGATTGACTCAGAGTTACCATTTGAGGACCATGGAAGCCTTCAAGTTGTGGTTCCAGGTGGTTCAGGCAGCACGACACCAGAAGACAAGGCTTTGGTTGCCACGAGTTAGGCATAGCAAGTGGAATGAAGTTGAGGTGGGGAACCAGAGAGACACCAGCTGTGTGTCAGAGGCAAGCTGGGGATAAGATAGCAGGAGTGGTTCAGGGACTTGGCACCATGAAACAAATTCACAGAACACTTCCTCTGGGGGTCCTGCTGGCTACCTCCAATCCCCTGGGGATCTGCACCATCTAGGCCCGTGAGTGTGGGCCTACGTGGTGCAGTGTCTTGGTGGAGGTGGCAGTGGTTCATTCTTTTCTGGTCATAAATGGACCAAGGCTTTTGGCTCCAAACTTACTGACAACTTTTTGCCTGGGGAGTGGGCCTGGACTATAGGCAACCTTTTCCTCCTGTACCTTTTCAACCCAGCAGAGGTTAGAGGTTGGTTTCCTTTGGACTCAAAAAATAGCCTCAGACTCTAGTAGGGGGCCCTCACTTTGAGCTTCCATATCCTAGTCTCAATGACCTCTTCCATAAAATGGGTATAAGTCTACCCACCTCCCAGTGACAATGGATATGGACACAAACCCACCCTTTGGATTCTCTCAGGAAGGGGCCCTGGAAATAGACCCATACTCTGGCCCATGACCTCATCTGGCTTAGGGTAAACCCCTCCGGACCTGGCTGCCCCTTGCTTTGTGGGGCTTTGCACTGGAGGCTGCACCATAGAGTGGCTCCTGAAAGGCACCAGGTTCCTCTGGTTCAGGAGAACTGACTAAGGTTCCTTCCCAAGCCTCGATGGCTGGGGGAGGAACAGGGGCGACAGAGGATGAATCTGGGTCTCTTAGATGAGGTTCTACCCAGGATGTGAGGTTGTCCAGGGCTGGTAACAGAGGTTAGGCACCAGGCACCAGGGATGTGGGGTCCGTTCCCAAGAAGTATCTTGAGATTTCCCCTGATGGTGTCTAGATGGTTCTCCTCGTGGGGTTGGCTGTCCCTCCTTCAGTCTGAGGGGTGAGAACAAGGCCAGAGTCTAAGGTCTGGGACTTATTCAGTTCATGTGCTACATCTGGGGCCATTGCTGCTTCATGTCAGGGAGACTAGAGGTGTCTAAACAGTTACCCAGCAACTCTGGTACTCAAGGTTAACCTCCTCCTCTCAAGGGGAAGTACTAAGTCTCTTCTTTCTCTCTTCTCCCACCTGCTCTATTGCAAGGAAGCCTATAGCTTGTCTTCAAGGAATTACAAGAAAAGGCCCAATTCATGCTCTTTCATCCACTCACTTAGTACCTGCCATATGTAGAGCAGTGTGTCGGGCAATGGAGTGACAGGATGAATTGGATAGTGCCTGCCCTCAAGAATCTGCCATTCCATCAGTCAGGAGGGAAACACAGACAAGGAATCAGATAAATACAATAAAGTGAACTAGACATTAAGATGAAAGACTATATATATAAAGGAGAGTGGAGGCAGCAATACCTTGGATGGAGAGTGGGTTAGGAGAGGCCTCATATATGACATAACACTTGAGCTGAATTTTAAAAGATGAGTAGAATGTATGAGGTCTGACAATTAAGTTTGCGAACTCATCCTAGAAAAAGTGCTACATACCTCATTGCTGAATAGCACTGCAGTCACCTTTGAAAGTACTCCCTTTGGGAAGCTATGCACCAATGTCAGTGCCTAGTTCACCCATCAAAGCAATATTGGAACTCTTTTTCTGGAATGGCCATCAGAGCTCTTGTCCGTCGTATTACTCTTGATGTCCTGAATGTCATCAAATTGTCTTCCTTTCAATATTTCCTTTATCTCTGGGTAAAAAAAGAAGTCATTAGGCACCAGATCAGGTGAGTAGGGAGGGTGTTCCAATACAGTTATTTGTTTACTGGCCAAACACTCCCTCACAGACAGTGTCGTGAGAACTGGTGCATTGTTGTGATGCAAGAGCCATGAATTGTTCGCGAAAAGTTCAGGTTGTCTAACTTTTTCACACAGCCTTTTCAGCACTTCCAAATAGTAAACTTGATTAACTGTTTGTCCAGTTGGAACAAATTCTTAATGAAGAATCCCTCTGACATCAATTAAGGTTAGCAACATTGTCGCAACAAGTTTGTGAACTTAATTGTCAGACCTCGTATGTAATTCCTTTAGCAAATATATATTTACTGCTACTATGCACTACCATGCCAGGGAGAATAACAGGTAGAGGAGGCAATATGAGCAAAGAAAATCCAGGGAAAAGAGACAGTCTGGAGTGGGAACCACAGCTACTCAGCAGGGCTGAGCACAGGGGCTGAGTGATGAGCTGGTGGGAGGTGAGGCAGCTCATTGAGGGAGGGGGGGGTCCATGTCAGGCTAGGAAGCATGGATTTAGTCTATCTTTGGGGAAATGGGGAACTACTGAGGGATTTTAGACAAGGGAGTGAGGTGATGAGATTTACATTCTAGAAAGATTCCTTTACTATTGCAGAGTGGACATTAGGTGAAAAGAGACTGCAGTGGATGTGAGGAGACGACGGAGGAAGTTGGTGCTGTAGTTCAGGTGGTAAACCATGGAAGCCTAGACACTGGGTGGAAATGGAGATGAAAAAAAGTGGGCAGATTAAAAACTATTTAGAAGACATAGTCTGTAGTACTTGCTGATGGATTGGATAGGAGGGTGAGGGAGAGTGAGGAATCTCACCTCCAAACTGCTCCATGGCCTCTTTCCCCTTCATCATTGTGTCTCTTCTTCCCAAACTTTCCATGGTTTCCTCTTGAATTCACACTCCATGGTTAATAAGCTTCTCCATACTCTTTACACACTCCATGGTCAATATGCTTTTCTGTCTCTTTACCTCTAGCTTTAACTGAGACCAGGCTCAGCCCCAGGGCCCCTCTTCCTTTCCCTGTAGCTGTTCCGTCCATGCCAGCATTGGCAGGACTCCACACACATCTGTACCATTTCTCCTCCTCTTTCTATGCAGATTAAATGCAGATCTGGCAGTTCCTCTGACATCATGCAGGTGAGCCATACCATCCTTATGGCCACCACCTACCAACCTTCTGACTCTGTCCTCTCAATGGCTGAAGTCCCCACTTCAGCCACCCAATTACTATGGCCCAACTCTGACTGTAGTCATCATTCACCTGTGAAGCAATTCCTCAAATTCCAACATTTCACTTGTGACCACTTCTTATCCTTCTCCTTCTGCCTCCCTCACAACTTAATTCTCACTCTCCAGCTCTTTGACTTTATAGAGACAGATGATCCCTATATTATCTCCCAGTCCTCCATTCCCTATAAGCCAATGTTTTTCCTACCCACACTGAACATCAAAGTTGATCATCTGAACAACTTTCTTAACAATACTCTTATTTCTCTGTCTTCTTTACCTTCTACTTAATCTAGCCATAGAAAAGAACAAAAACCAACTTCAAGTCAGAGAAAGAGTAAGAATTTTAGAGTTAGACCTGTCCCAGCTAGACCACTTACTAACTGTAGGTTTGAGAAACTTAGCCTCTCTGAGTCTCGTGTGTGGTGTATGTGTGTGTATATGCACACATGTATGCAAAATAGGAATGTGTATTGCATCAATCACATTCCGTTAAGGATACAAAAATCACTCTAGATATTCTAAGTAGAGAAGGATTTAGTAGAAAAAATTTGTTACAACGTCGTTGGGGAGGTCTGAAGAAGCATAAGAGGAAACGCAGGGCTACCTAGAGACCAGGAAACTACCACTAATCTTGGTTTAGAGAAGCAAAATGGAGAAAAGGTGTGCCCCAAAGACCAAGGAGCTGGAATGTACAAATCTGCATTAGCTGCTGATGTGGCTGAAGTTTGTATTGCTGAACTGCTGGAACTACCCCCACTTTGCAAAATCTGAAGCTGATGTTGCCGGGCCGGCCCGGTGGCTCAGGCGGTTGGAGCTCCGTGCTTCTAACTCCGAAGGCTGCCGGTCGATTCCCACATGGGCCAGTGGGCTCTCAACCACAGGTTGCCAGTTCAATTCCTCGAGTCCCGCAAGGGATGGTGGGCTCTGCCCCCTGCAACTAAGATTGAACACGGCACCTTGAGCTGAGCTGCCTCCTGGATGGCTCAGTTGGTTGGAGTGCAGGCTGTCAACCACAAGGTTGCCAGTTCAATTCCTCGAGTCCTGCAAGGGATGGTGGGTTGCGCCCCCTGCAACTAGCAATGACAACTGGACTTGGAGCTGAGCTGCGCCCTCCACAACTAAGACTGAAAGGACAACTTGAAGCTGAACGGCACCCTTCACAACTAAGATTGAAAGGACAACAGCTTGACTTGAAAAAAAAGTCCTGGAAGTACACACTGTTCCCCAATAAAGTCCTGTTCCTCTTCCCCAATAAAAATCTTAAAAAAAAAAAAAAAAAAAAAGCTGATGTTGCCAGATGAACTGCCAAAAGCAGGACTTTTCCCTTCCTCCCATCTTCTTCATGTGAAGGTTCCCATTGGTAGAACCTCGCTGTAATAAAGAAACAAAAAAATCTTGAGAACTGGGTGAGAACTGTAGTTTTCAGATTTCCAGCCCTGTTAGTACAGGGGAGATTATAGAAGAGTGGATGTGGGAATGAATACCAACATACAATATCTGCCACATGTATTCATCATAACTCTTGTTTGCAGGTGATAAGACCCAATTCAAAGTGGTGTAAGCAAAAAGGAAATGTATTGACTTATGTGACTTCAGGCAGAGGTAAATATAAGTGCTAAAGTGATGTTATCGGGCATCCTCCCTTAGCTCTGCTTCATTCTCAGGCAGGCTCATCCTTTTTGGTGGCAAGATATCCACCAGGCTTACATTCTACCAGCAGTTCTTGCCCAACAGTTGCAGGAAAATTCCTGGATCTGATTTTCACTGACCCAGATTTAGTCATGTGCCCATCTCTGAATTGATTACTTTGATCTAATCATGGGTTAGGAGCCCAACACTGAAGTGGGTTGTGGGACTCACTTCAAATGATTTCCATTTGAACCACATAGTGGTGAGGGGACGTGTCTCAAAGAAAACTGATGTGCTGTTGCCGGTAAAATGGGGAATGGATGCTGCGCAGATAACGACAGCAAAGGCAACAATATGTTCATGACAGGATAATACTTATCTTGTAAGGTTTTTCTTCTTTTCCATGCAACCCTCCGTCCCTTCCTCAGCTAAACACTTTGAAAATATAGGCATGCAGTACCTCAACCTCTTGCCTGCTCCCACTTAATTAATTACCTCATCTACACCCGTGTCCTCACCCCTATCCCTTTAGCCTATAGAGTTAAGGTTTCCAGTTCTCCTCGTGAGCCCTTGATCCCACCTCCTCTCATTGCCTCCAGGATCTTGCTCCATCTCTCAGCTGCTTTTTTCTTTACTTTCAAATTCATCTTCTGCACTGGTACCTTTTTGTAGTGTATGCCCATGTTCAAGTCTCTACCACCTTAAAAAGAAAAGACAAATCAGAATCTTTAGCTTCATATAACTTTTCAATTACTATCTATTCTTTCTTCCAAGTTTCTCAAAGAGGCATTCTGCACTTACTCTACTTCCTCATTTTCATTTGCTCAACTCATTGCATTATGGCTTCTGCCTCCCATGATACAGATCACATCATGGGTATCCATGACCTCCATGTTACCAAATTCAAAGGATACTTTTTGCCTTAACCTTATTAGAAATCTTTGCTGCATTTGATGCTGTTGACCACTTCTCTCTCCTTGAAAATCTTTCCTCCCTTGGATTTCTTCCATGACACTACTCTCCCCTGATTCTCCTCTTACTGTCTGTTTCTTCTGTTTTCTTCTTTCTCTCTGCTGGTTCCCCAAATGTTGGCATTCCCAGAGTTCAGTCCTCAGTCCTTTTCTCTTCTCACCCTATATGCTCTCCCTGGGAATGTATTAAAATAGTCCTGCTGAAGAAGGATGTTGAAGAAGTCCTGCCAGGCCCAACATCTGACTTATAAATTCCACTCCATACATTATCTGGGAAGATTTTACTCCTTATAGATTTTCCAAATGATAACAAACACCCAGAAGAAAGAAGGTTTATTGGATCAACTACAAGAAAAATTAAAATACCAAAGCAATACTTACACGCAGTGGTAGAAAAAGCTACCTTTGCTCCACGTAGTGACTTTGCTGCTAATACAGATGAAAGCTCTATTCTTCCATATAGGTGACTTGGGTGCCAAATTCCTGGCAATGCATAAAGCCAGTGCTCTTGATTAAGTGACTCTGAATGGATTTGCTTCTAATTCAAGTTTTTCTTGATAAGTCCAAGGGAATAATACTAAAAGATTCCTGCCTCAGAGGGATCTACATTGGTTAGAACAACACACAGCATCTGAGGTGGTTCATAAGCTATTGTTTGCTCCTAGGCCGTGGACAGCATCAGAAGGGGGAAGAGAAACAGTAGAGAAAGGATGGATGAAGGGCACAGGTTGACACCCCATTGATCAGGAGGCTTTGCAGATCTCCCCCCATTGAGGAGATCAGGGATTCAGGAAGACTGTGTGTGGGTCAAACTGCACTGTGTGTGAACTGCACAGTTTCCTTTTTGCATCTTAGCTAATTAGACTACTCTTTCACACCCTGACCATCCTCTCTGTGTTCCTCTGGTTACCTGAAGAGATTTCCCTGGATATTGCAGCCATCCTGCCCAATGGGATTGGGAAGACAAATATACTGATAATATTTCTGGATTTTTTTATTTGCTCAAGCAGAAATTTGGAAGGCGTCCTTTCCTTCACACTTTCATAGCCAATCAGTCAATTGATCATGAATTTCTATCTCCTGAATATTTACTAAACCTATATAATTTTTTCCATCCCTAGTCCCACCACTATAGTCACCTCTCACCTAGACCATATCAATTGCTTCCTAACTGGTCCCTGCACTGCCAATTTTGCTCTCTTCCCATCTATTCCCCACTTAGCAGCCAGAGGTGATCTTCTAAAATACAAGGGAGGACATGCCACTCCCCTGCCTCAAACCCTTTGATGATTTTCCATTGCCCTTAAAATAAACTTTAAAACCCTTAGCGTAACATACAAGGCCCTTCTTGATTTGGAACCTACCCACCTTTCCAGCTCCACTTCTGCCATGCTTCTCCACTATCACCCACACTGGCCTTCTTGTATTTCTCCTTTGACTTGGAATAATTTTCTCTTCTCATGGCTGACCTCTATTGCCTTCACCCCATTCCCCTCACATAAGTGCCACTTCCTTATTAAAGCCTCCCCAAATCTCCCCAGGCAAAATTTAGTCCACTTACCTAGCATCCTGCACGTCTCATTCAAGATACTCATCACATTTCTAATCACATGTTTAATGTGTCTTTCCCCTGTTACTTAAACTTCAAGAGGGCAGGAACTGAATCTTGTTTCTTCATGTGTGCTTAGCACCAAGGACAGTGTCTCACACATAATAATTATTAGTCCAAATAGAATGAATAATTGAATGAGGACACCTTTCTTCTTCTGGGTAACTCTTACTCATCTTTCAAGGACCAGGATCAGATGTTATATACTCCAGTTTGGATTACAGTCAAATCTGATTCATCTTGGGATCCCTAAACTTAGCTTGGGGCCTGGTACATGGTTCATACATATATCATAGATGTTTGTCAAATCATAATAAACTCTTGGCCAGGAGTTGATAATTGTTGAAACTGAGTGATGGGTATATGAGGGTTCATTACACTGTTCTGTCTCCTTTTGTACGTATTTGAAAATTTCCATAATAAAACATTAAAACATTTATATTCACTTTAAGTCAAGTGAAAGTATAGTCAAAGATGTTCTTGAGGCTTCTAGCTTGGGCAAGCCAGTAGATGGTGGTGTCATTCTCTGGAATGGATGAAGTGGAGCTGCCTCCAGTCTTGTGTGTGTGTGATTTTGTGTGTGTGTGTGTGTACACATGCGCGTGCATGCACATGGAGTGTGTTGGGGGGCGTTCTTTTTCACCCCAGTGAAAATTCTTAGAAGGCCAATAAAGGGGATGAAATAATGAATTTCTATTTGGACACCTTCAAGTGTTAGAAACCTGAGGGCACCTCCAGTCAGTTGCACAGTAGTAGCTATGATAAATGAAAACCTCTGCCTTAAAGGAATGAGCCATGAGAGGGTTTCAGGATGGTAACAGTCCCCCTCATGATCCTTGGTGGCCTCTGGGCCACTGATCTGACCACTGGGAACGATCGCACTATCCAGGCAATCTGCAGTAAATACTGTGCCCCATTATTCCTTCCTTCGACTTTTCACCCATTCTCCCCTTCTTCATTACCTCTTATGTATTTCTACTGGGGAGCGATTTATTGACACCTGCAAGGCCATGGTGTCACAGCTTTATGTTCAGCAGCCGGGGTAGGGTGTCTAGAAACATCTGGTTCCAGTCTGAGTTCACCATCTTGTGACTGCAGGCAAGTCTTCTTACCTTTCTGAATCTCAGCATCTGCCTCTGAAAAATGAGGATAACAACAGCGGCGATTTCACAGGGGTCAGTCTGACGCGAGGTGAATGCATGTAAAGGATTTAACACAGAGCCTGGCACAGTGTAATGGGTCAATAAATACGAGCTATTATTATCGCCAGCGCTGTGTCCTCATCGCCTCTCCACCAGGACGCCTGGAGTGCTGCCGCAAGAGCGGAGCAAGCTGCCTTCTCGGAGCCCTCCCTGCGCAGCTGCGGGCTGGCCCCGCCACAGCACCCAGGCTCCTACCCGGTGGGTGCGTCGCCCCACGGGGGTGCGGGGCGGGGCCCTGCCGACGCGCAGGGTGACTCCGGGCCTCGGGGTGGAGGGCGGTGCCGGGCTGGGCAGGGGTCGGCAGACGCGTGGGTAGCGCTGTGGGACCCGGGAACCCCGCGCAGGCGTAGCTGCTGGCGTGAGGCTTTCGCGGTGGGCTCACAGAGGTCGCAGGGTTGTATTGGGTGGGGCCCTTCGGGACACCGCGTCCAAGTGCAGCCCCGAGGGGCTCGCGCTCGCGCGCCCGCGCTCGGCCCAAGATGGCGCCCCTCCCCCCGCCCGCGCGCGCCCTCGCAGCTCGGGGCGCGGCCCCGCGGCCCGCGCGCTCCTGGGCGGGGGATGTTGTGATGGAGAAGCCGCCGCGGAGCCCGAGCCCCGCAGCCTGAGCCACCTCCGCCACCTCGGCCTGGGGCCTCCCCGCGCAGGTAGGAGCTGCCCCGGCCCGAGCCCAGCCCCGGAGGCCGGATCCCGACCCCCAGCGGCCCGCAGGACTGCGCAGCCCTTTACCCGTGGGGGCCCGGGTACCCCCGGCCAGGCCCCATCTCCGCTGGCAGTCCTCGCGCCGCGAGCATTCCCACCATCTCCTGTTCCCCCACCTCCATTGTAGGCTCCACCTCGGTCCTCAGCACGGTCATTCCGGACCTTTACCTCCTGCCCCTCCGGGATGAATAGGGGGCAAGTATTGGAGACGAGAAGAGAGGGGCAGTGGGGGGTGGGGGATGGGGGATGGGAGGTGAAAGGCTGGGTAGGGGACGTGGGGTGAGGTAAGCAGAGGCCGCACGTTTTCCTGCAGGGTCCCAGGCCTGGAAACTGTCAAGCCGCATTCTGTCGCTCTCAGCGACCGAAAAGTGTGCTCTGGGGCCGGCTGTGTCCCCAGCTCTGCCAGGAGGCCTAGCACTCACAGAAGCACTCATTAGGAGCAGTTTTCCCACCGCCAATTCAGAGGTTGTTCCGAACCTATTTTGAATCTGCCTGTGCATTTCTTGCATTCCAGACCTTCCAGCATAGCCCCAACTTACACCACTCTTCAAAGACAAAACCTTGTCTACACTTACTGTCTTCATTTCCTCACTTCCCATTCATTCTTAAAACCGGTTCACTCTGTTTTCTGTCTCTCATACTCACTGAAACTGCTCAAGCCAAGGTCACCTGAGACCTCTATGTGGCCAAGTCCAATGCACACTTTACTGTTATCCCCTTTACCTTTTCATAGTATTCAGTGGTGTGTGTCAACTCTCCTTGAAGCATTTTCCTGGTTTCTCTCCTGGCATTGTCTGCTCCTTCTCAATCTTATTTGATGCCTCCTTCCTCTTCCTTTAGATGTCAGTGAAGCTCATCGTTCTGTCCTGAGCGATCTTCCTTCATTCTGCACTTTCTCCTGGGTATTTATTCACTCCCAAGCCTTCAAATTTCATCTCTATTTATCTATATCTATCTGTATCTCTGTATCTCTCTATCTCTATCTCTCTATATCTATATCTATACAGATAGATAGAGATAGATATAGAGATATAGATAGGTAGAGATATAGGTATAGATAGATAGAGATAGATAGATACAGATACAGATACAGATACAGATATCTGGCCCAGACCAGATTCAATATCCAACTGCCCTCACAACATCCTCTTGGAAGTCCAGCAGGAATCCAAACCTATAGATCCGAAGCTAAATTATCTTCCCTATGTTCCCTCTCTAGCCTTCTTCCAAATCTGTTCTTCCTTTAACTCTCAGAAATGGCTACTTTCTGATTAGTTACCTAAGCTGTAATCCTGGGCAACATTCCAGATTAACCTCTACTCCCTCACCGTCTACATCTAATGTCACCGAGTCCTGTCTCATCCTGGTACCTAAATATTTTTTAAATGCATTCATTTTACTCCATCCCCACTGCCACCAAACTTAATCTAGGCCACAATCATTTTTTTCCCCTTGACTGGTCTAATAGCATACCCTCTTGCCTACCTTCTTATAACTACTCTCAACACAGTATGATCCTTTAAAAAACGCATCTGTTTGTTCATTTATTCATTCAACAAATATGCTTTGAGCACCTAGTATATACTAAATACTGTGTTAGGCACTGAAGATATAATTATGAACAGAATAGATTGGTTCCTTATCCTCTTGGAGTTGACAATCTGGGGGTGGGGGGATTAAATAAGAATAAAGTTACAAATTGTACTAAATACCATGAAGGAAATGTGGATGGTGCCCTAGGAACACAAAAGAGCACAAGCTTAACTGGTCTGGTGGGTAGGGAGAGAGAATCCAGGAAGGCTTCTCTGAGAACGTGACATTTGCACTGAGGTAAAATATGAGTAAAAGTTAGTTAGGCTGAGAAAGTAGGGGAAGGAGGTTCCAGGCAGAAGGGAAATCACATGCAAACACCATGTGGAAAGAGACAGCATATTATCCTTGAGGAATCAAAGAAGGCCGATGAGGCTGGAGAACAGAATGCCAGAGCTGGAGAGATAGGCAGGGATAACTGAGCAGGACAACTGAGGCCATGTTACAAATTTTGGTCTTAAGGTCTTTGTTCTTGGTGTGGATTGTTGATGGTAGTGGATATGGAGAATAGATCAAATCTAGAAATGTTTCTCAGAGAGAAAATTGTCAGTACCTGGGGATGGATTAAGTATAGGGAGTCAGGGAGAAGGTAGTATCAAGGATGGTACCCCTACCTCTGGTTTGCACAACAGAATCGTTGGTCATATCATTCCACGATCCAGGATCCGGAAAGAGGACCACTTAGGGGTGAGTGAGAGAAACATGAGCGCGCATGTTTGAGAGGCCTTTGAGACATCCAAGTGGAGATGTTGAATAAAAAGTTGATTAACGTGTCTGGAGCGCAGATGAGGGGTCTGAAATGGAGGTGTAAATTTGGAAATCAGTGTATAGATGGTAACTGAAGCTATGGGCATGAGTGAATACCTATAGTGCATAGTGGGTGAGAAAGACATAAGACAAAAGGGCATAAGAACAAGCCGTGAGAAACTCTAGCTGGTAGAGGAAGATGAGCCAGCAAAGAAATCTAAGAAGCCACTATACAGTAACTAGAGTGTAGGAAGGAAACTGGGCGATGTAGCGGGTGGAAGCCATGGGTGAAAGTTGGGTGAGTGGCCCCTAGTGTCAAATGCCAAGGGTACCACCAAGATGAGGACTTCAAGTGTCTGTTGGATTAAATGACAGAGGGGTCATGTTGACTTTCCTAGGAGCTGTTACTGAGTTGTGTTGAGAGTGGAAACAGGATTAGAAAGGATTCAGGAGAGAGTGAAGTGATAAAACGGCTACAGTGAGTAAGACAACTCTTTCAAGAAGTTTACCTGTACAGGGATGACAGGAGAGCAGCAAGTGGCGGTTGAGGAGGGTCAGGTCAAGAAGGATTCTGTATTTAAGTTGGAAGATAGTGGATCCCACTGAGAAGGATAGGTTGATTATATAGAAAAGAAAATGGATAAACAGTGGTGTAAAATTCTTGAAAGGGCGTAAAAGAAAGGATCCAAATGGTAGGTGAAGCAATTGGTTTTAGGAATAAGAAAAAAAGGATAGATGCTAAAGTCAGTAAGTTTTCATGTTTGAAGACATTCCCCCATTGATGGTTTCTATTTCCTCTGTGAATTAGGAGTGAGAGGATATCCTCTGAGAGGGAGAGGTGGTGCAGGGGGTGGTCCAAGGACCATTGTGTTCTTGTCTCACTTAAAAGTCCCTTTCTCAGAAAGGTCTTCAGTGATGTCTAAGCTGAGTAAGCCTCAGGCTCCTGTAGTGCCCTGTTCTTCCCCCATTACAATACTCAATCATTCATTCAACAAATGGGGAGTGCTTATAGATGCCAAGTATTACCGTGTTTCCCCAAAAATAAGACCTAGCCGGACAATCAGCTCTAATGCGTCATTTGGAGCAAAAATTAATATAAGACCTGGTCTTATATTATAGTAAAATAAATCCAGGTCTTATATAATGTAATGTAATACAATATAATATAATATAATATAATGTAATATAATACCGGGTCTTACATTAATTTTTGCTTCAAAAGATGCATTAGAGCTGATTGTCCGGCTAGGTCTTATTTTCGGGGAAACAGGGTATTCTAGATACTGGCATTACATTGTATTGTAACAAGTTGTTCAATGGCCGTTTCACCACTAGACTGTGAGCTCCATTGGGGAGGAACCATTTCTTCATTATTAATCACTCTCCTCCATGCCATGCACAGTGCCTGGCATATAGTAAGCTGTCAGGTTAGAAGACCCTTGACCTTGAACAGGACTCACCCCTTCCATCCCCCCTCCCTGTTGTCTGATAGCTTCTTCAGGCATCATGGCCACTCTTAGTTTCTGTTCTGAATTCCCTGCCCAACTCCCTGCCCTGAGCCAGAATCTTTTCGAGTCTGTCCATCTTTTGAGAGGCTCCAGGTATGGATAACCCCAGTGAGAGGGGAGAGGTTGGGTTATGTTCCTTCTGGAAGATATTGGGTAGCTCAAAAAGTAAGGTGATGGTAACTACACTTCCTTGGGCTAGGTGCTCAGGCCTTAGCACTTACTTACAACAGCCCTTCCCCATTCCTCCCTCAGTACTTCCTGCCCTGATGATCAGAGATGGACAAGGCTGCCCTGAAGTCAGCCTGGCTCTTCACTGTCCCAAACTCACAGTGCTTGTGCTTTTCCCAAATCACACCTCCAAGTGCTAAGGAGGTTGGTCCCATCCTGACCTCTGTGAAGCCTGGCTCCGTACACGACTGCTTTGGAGAAGGGCTCATTATGAGCTTGCCAGAGTCATGGGCTCTTCCACCTCTTGAAAATCATGGTGAACAGTGTAAGGGCCAGGATATCAATTTATGCTAACTCCCTCCCTCTCCTTTTCCCTAGATCTAAGCCTGCACCTGTCCAGGACCCCTGGCCCATCTTATTTCCTTCTCAGGGACTTGTAATCATTCTCCAGCACCCTCCCTAACACTCCCATTGCCCATTCCCAGCCCATGGGGCCACACAAGCCTGTCTAAGTGTCTCTTCCCAACGAGTTCTGAACTTCCTAGTTCCTGTCACCCCATGTCTGTCCCCTCCATCCCTTCCTTCCTTCCACACTGAGGGCCTCCTCTGTGGCAAATGCACAGTGCACTCTCCTTGCTAGTGGGAATCTGAAGTTGAGCAAGATACGGTCTCAGATGTTCTGATAGAATGCAGTCCTGGGTATCGTGAGACACAAAGGAGGGAATGGTCATTTGAGGATGGGGAGGGAGGACTGAACAGGGAAGACTTACTGCTTAGGAGCTGTGACCACTGAACCAAGTTTTGAAACATGAAACAGAGGTTCTCACGAGGGGAGAAAGGATTCCAAGCCAAAGGTAACCAAAGAGCCAGGGCTGCAAGAGTGTGACGTTCTAGAATCTACTGTACCTCATGTGGCTGGAGGCTGGAGGGTAAGGTGTGAAGGAGGCAGGGAGGAGGAGGAGGACTGAGATGTCATCGGGATTGGCTCAAAGGGGCTCTTGATGTCCTGCTAATGAGTGCAGATGTTATCCTAAAGGCAGCGGTGAGCCATCTAATTTTTCGAACTGGGGAATTACACAATCTGGTTTCCATTTTTGGAAGATTACTGTGATTCTGGCTAGAGGCAGAGCCGTTTGTTTTTTTCAGTTGTCAGTGACCACAAATTTTCTCGTTGTCCATGTGGAGCCACACTGAGCAGACCAGCAGTTATACATGAGGCAAACACAGACAGGTGCTTTTTTTCTTTTATTTTACAGATGTGTGCATAGCATTGTGCTAGGGTCTGAGGAGCTAGAAGGGACAGAAAGGCTCCTGCCTCAGAAGCACGCACTGCACCTGAGAGATGCTAGAGCGTTGCTCGGCAGCCTAAAATACCTCACTGCAACCTGTGCTTGGTGCTGAGAGCTAGACTGAGATGGCAGAGAGAACTGAAGCAAAGGGTCGGAATGAAAGAACTTGTTAGTGGGGAACAGGGAGACAGAGCTCTCAGATGAGAAATTGAAGAGAAAGAACTGTACAGTGGAAATCAGAAAGGTGTGCTTTTGGGGGGCAATGAACAGAGTTGTGTGTTAGGGGGAAGGGTCAAGTAGGAAGAGAGAACTGTAAGTGAAGATATCAGGGTTAGTATGGTAGGGGCTCTCTAGAGGGTCAAGACGAGAGGGGAAGTGGTTGGTCAGGGAGCATAAACTGAGGTGGGGGCAGTAAGGGTCAGGGAGCAAGTACTTTATAGTGGGGGTCAGGGAAGGACAGTAGTTCAGTAGTTGAAGGTCAAGGAGAGTGGGAAGGATGGAATGGGGCCTTGAGTGTGGGATCACTGGGATGATGGCACTAGAAGGATAGGTAGGTGGAGAAGGTGATCGGCAAAGGGCTTGTGAGGAGGGAAGAGGGGGCTGGAGGGGACAAGTGGGTTGGCTGTCACTGGAACAGAAGATCCCCCCACCTGAAGGGCAGATGGAGTTTGGTTGGGGCACCATGAGCAATGGTTGAGACACAGCAACATGACCAAAGTGTGTTTTCTGATACTGGCAGAGGGGATGTGAAAATGGGGCCTGGAGGAGATGGGAGGACACATTTATACATTAATTCAACAAATATTTATTGAATTCCTCTTCTGTGCCAGGACTGTGTTAAGTGCTAGGCATACTACATGGAAAAAAAAGGAAATCCTCACCACCATGGCACTGAAATTATAGTCATAAGGAGACAATGATGGTGATGTTTATTATGGCTTGTCAGGTGGTGCTAGGTGCTAGGGACGATTTGGGGATTGCTGAGATGGGGAATTGTGTCCTGCAGTTTTCAAAGGGTATTCGGGAAGGTCTCACTGAAAAGGTGACATTTGGGCAAAGACCTTAAGGGCTGGAGGGTCCAGGTCAAAGTCTCATTCAGTGACCCAGGCATGGGACATTATAGGGGCTGGCAGAGGGACTGGTGCCCAAGGTGTGGTACTTTATAGAAACAGTCACCAAAATGTAGCTTAAATTGGCCAAGGGAGCCATGGATTGGAGCTGAAGGCCCTTTCTTTGTGACCTGCCTTCCCAGGACCATTCCAGTATTGGTCTGCAGCTCTTTCTGTCTTGTCCTCACAGTCCCTACTAGGGGGTGGGCTTGGGGGCTGGTTGAGCCCAGTGATTTATGATGATAGGAACACAGCCTGGGGGGCTCACAGGAGGAAGGGGGCAGTCAGTGTCCAGAGTCCAGAACACATGAGCCAGTCTCATGCCAGCTGTGTTCCTGGCACAATAAGCCCCAGCCAGCTGAGCTGGGGGTGGAGATGCACAGAGAGCCATTGTGTGGAGGCTCTGCTGTTGGGAGTGAGGGCAAAGCAGGGGCTGGCCGTGCTATCCCAGGAAGCTCAGGGCTGGGAATTTGGGGATGGGATGGCTTTCGTGCCTGGGCCTGGCCTGTGATAGGGGTAGTGGGGATGGGGGAGAAGAGTTAAACTCAGTCACGCTTATGGGGAAAAACTCATGGGACACGAAGCAGTGTGTGCTGGCCTGCTGAGTGTAAAGCAGATGAGCAGGTGCAGGGTACAGCCCTGGGTCAGAGGCAGGGGTACTGCTGTCCTGAGCTGGAGGCTCAACATGGTCTCCTCTCCTCCTCCCCCACAGAATCTGCCAAGGCCATGTCTGTTCCATCATCACTGAGCCAGTCGGCCATTAATGCCAACAGCCACGGAGGCCCCGCCCTGAGCCTACCCCTACCCCTGCACGCTGCTCACAACCAGCTGCTCAACGCCAAGCTGCAGGCCACAGCTGTGGGACCCAAGGACCTGCGCAGTGCCATGGGGGAGGGTGGTGGGCCTGAGCCGGGCCCTGCCAATGCCAAGTGGCTAAAGGAGGGCCAGAACCAGCTCCGGCGGGCTGCCACAGCCCACCGTGATCAGAACCGCAATGTGACCTTGACCTTGGCAGAGGAGGCCAGCCAGGAGCCTGAGACGGCACCCCTGGGCCCCAAAGGCCTGATGCACCTGTATTCTGAGCTGGAGCTCTCCACCCACAATGCGGCCAACCGAGGGCTCCAAGGACCTGGCCTGATCATCAGCTCCCAAGATCAGGGGGCAGATGATGGAGAGGAGAAGGCAGCAGGAGAGGCCGAGGAGGATGATGAGGAAGAAGATGAGGAGGAGGAGGAGGACTTGTCTTCTCCTCCAGGGCTGCCTGAGCCCCTGGAGAGTGCAGAGGTGCCCCCCGGACCTCAGGCCCTTGCAGACGGCCCCCGGGAGCACAGCAAGAGTGCCAGCCTCCTGTTTGGCATGCGGAACAGTGCAGCCAGTGATGAGGACTCAAGCTGGGCTACCTTATCCCAGGGCAGCCCCTCCTATGGCTCGCCGGAGGACACAGGTACCTTGTGGAGCTTGACACGGGGAATGTGGGAGGGCAAGAGGGCGGAGGGCAGGCCTCTCCTTAGAGAGGCTAGGGCTAGCCTGGGGGTGAGTCACAAAGCCCATGTCCTTGGTCCTCAGCAGGTCACACCCAGGTTTTCCTGAAGGAAACCTTTCCTATCTCCAGACAGTGCTTGAACAAGTTGATCAGTCCATCTGTCATGCATACCCTGATGGACAATGGACTAGGTGCATTTATGGGGCCCTTACCAGGTACTGGCCCTGTGCTCAGCACTAGCATATTTAATCCTGACAATGCTGAGAGGTAGACACTATTATTATGTCCATATCACAGATGACAAGAAAAAGAGGCCTGGAGAGGTTTAGCAGCCTTCCCCAAATCACAGACAGTCTGAGACCACAGTAGCACTGAGATAAACCAGGCCTGAATCCAGACCTGAGCTCTGGGCCCATGTTAGCCTGCCCCTGATGCTCACAGCACGATGAACAGGCTGCCTTTGGGCCAGATTTTAACGGGCCTGGTTTTAACAGGTCAGGTTTGGAGGGAGCAGCATCACCTCTCCACAGAGGTCTATTTGGAAAGACTTGGGGGTATTGTATGCAGAGCACGCTCTGGGCACTGTAAGGACCCTGTTTTGTATCCTTTGTATCAGGAATAGGTTATTGACTGAAAGTTAGGAAGCAAAGGAATAATAAACATACGCTTCTTTGGGGGGGAAGAAAAGAATAGATATTCGGACTCCAAGGATTGATCATTAAATATGTCCCATTTAAATGAGTCTCCACATTTGCTAATGTCACATAGAGATAGATGCAGACAGAGCTGAGAGCACAGGGCAGAGATAATGGGCTGTAGCCACAATCTGGGAGTTTGATGGATAGAAGTATAAGTAAAGATTAAGAAAGACTCCCCTGCACCAGGCAGCAGGCACCATACCCAGACCCCAAACTGTGGAAACTCAGCAGGGAGTATGCGCTTCAGATGAGCCACAGGCAGCACACCATCCCCGTTCAGAACTCTTATTATGGACATTTTCAAACATATACAAAAATAGATAGAATAGAATAATGAGCCTGATTTACCCATGACCCAGTTTCAACAATTATCAACACCTGGCTGATCTTGCTACATCTGTATACCACCTACTCCTGGGCCCCAGCCCAGCTTATTTTGAAGCAAATATTTTAATCCATAAATATTTATCCATGCATTTCTAAGAGAAAAAACTCTTCTTAAAAATTCACAGTACCATTATCATGTCTACAACAATTTAACAATAATTCCTTAATATAGTCAATGTTTACATTTTCCCAGTTGTCTAATAAATGTCCTCCCCCACCTTTTAAAAAAGTTTTATGGTTTGAATCAATATTCAAATAGGTCCAGACCTTTTGATGATTGATATGTTGTATACGTTATCCCTCCATCTCTCTATATATTTTTGCTTGCACTTTTTTGTTTTTTAATTGAAGCTACTGTGGTGTTTGCTCTGGGTTTTCCATGGAAGGTCAGGATTGCAGACTCTCTCCCTCTTGTGCTAACATGTGCCTCTTTCCCTGGATTTCCTGTAAATTGGTAGTGAGTTCCAGAGCCTTGATCAGATTCAGATTTGAGAGTTTTTTGTGTTTTGCTTTTACAAGAACACTTAATAGGTGATGTTGAGTACTTGTATCAAAGGCGAAGTGTGATTGCCTCTCTTTTTTGTGATGTTAGTGGCCTTCGATGGTCATTGCCTGGACCCCTTTTAAAGAGAACAGCTGCTTCTCCAGTCTAGCTGGTTATTTATAGGGTTAGGTGGGGGAAGCCAGTTTTTGTAACTTTTCAAAGGAAACTGAAAACTGGATATTGATGTGAAGTATCCCAATTTGCAAATGTTAGCAATCAATTCTGTTTTTAAAAAAGTACCATGCAGGCCACACAAAATCAACGGAGGCTTACACCAGTCTGCAGATTGCTGGTTTGCAACCTCCGCCCTAAGGGGCATGAGTCAGAAGCCAAATAATGGAGGGCCTGGTTGCTTAGAGACTCCTGGGATGGCTACTGTGGTGGCTATATCTATGAACCTTTGGGAGTAAGAGGACAGAAGGGAATGGCAGGCACGGGCAGCCCCCTCAGCAAGGGTGTTGGCATGGTAAGAGGATGGTCAAGGTTTGAACTCTGGTGGCGGCTGTGAAATTGAGGGTAGTGGTGTGGGGCCAGCCTAGGAAAGGGCTTACTCTTTGTGATTGTGTTGCTACGACCATAAAGGCCCCAGAGGAAGTCTGGACTCCTTTAGTAATGGGGTATAGAATTGAGCAAAAATTATTTTCTCCTTCTCACCTTAGGATTTCCACAAAGTTGTTGATTGAATTCATAAATGCATGCATGCATGCATGCATGAATGAATGAATGAATGAATGAATGATGAATGAACTTTACTACCTGTCTTCGGTTCATACTCTGTGCCAGGCCTTGTCCTAAATGCTGGAAATACATACTACAGGGGACAGATGTCCCTACCCTCAT
Source organism: Rhinolophus sinicus (assembly GCF_057876585.1). Lineage (NCBI taxonomy): Eukaryota > Metazoa > Chordata > Mammalia > Chiroptera > Rhinolophidae > Rhinolophus > Rhinolophus sinicus. The sequence continues at coordinate 143,556,279 of NC_142514.1, read as the reverse complement.
GGCACTCCTAGTCTAGTGGGGAGACAGAAGTCAACAGGCAGTTAGAATCAGCATGAAGCATTCTGGGATGGGGGGGTGCAGGAGGGACACCCAACCCTGCCTTTGTGCATGGTGGGAGATGGGGGTGGGGGGTGGGGGGTGGGGGGTGGGGTCAATTTCGAGAAGTGACTTTTACACTGATGCCTGAAGGAGGAGGTGGTGACCATAGGTGAAGATCGAGGGGAGGGAGGCTGGGCTCCGAGAGGATGAGGGGCTTGTCCCACGCAGGGAGGGCGGGTGGCGGCCGGCGGCTGGCGTGGACAAAGATAAGGTTGAGAGGCAGATGGATAGGGGCTCCTGACAGCACACAAACCCTGTGGGGGGAATTTGGGTTCTATCCTGAGGGCAAGGAGAAAATAATTAAGAGTATTAAACTGGAGAGTAACGCCCTTAGTTAAGCCTTTCAGAACAATAATTTGGACGACAGTGTGCAGCCCAGACTGGAGGAGACGAGACTAGAGGGAGACCCCTGTGAGGCGGGTGCAATGATCCACGTAGGAAATACTAGTAGTTTGGGCTGTGGTAGTGGAGAAAAGGAGAGAGCACGATGGGAGTCCCTGACTCCGGAGCAAGTGACGACACCTGGCTTAGCCACGAAAGCTTGCATGGATGAATGAGTGAAGGAATGACACCTGAATCTTTGAATTTGTGTGTGGGTGCCTGAGTGAATCGATGCAGGAATGAAGGTGTATGTTCCTGAAGAAATGCATGCATGTGGAAGCAAAGGCCTGGGTGGGGCTGCATTTGGAGGAGACGTGCCAAGCTCCAGAAGGGCCTCCCAGATGGTCAGGGCAGGAGAGCAGCCCCTCCAGGACAGATCGGAAGGAAGAAGCTCTTTGAAGCAGGAAGGTACAGGCTGACAGGGATGGCAGATGGATGGGTGTGTGTGACTCAGTGAGAAGATGGTGAATTGGTCTCTAGATTTGAGAGGTGTGTGACCTTCATGAAGAAGCGTAGGGCTGTCCTGGGTGCTGGTGTTCTTGGAAGATGTGGCAGTAGAGCCTGGGAGGCAATAGAAGGTCTCTGGGGAAGAGAAGGCATTCTAATTCCCTAGGGCCTGAGATGAGGGGAGAAGAGGTGGTAATGGCTGCCTAGAAGGCTGGATGGGCAGGAAGAGCCACTCCTCAGTGGGCCCACCTCATTTGGAAGGTGAGGGTGGTGAGGCACCTGCCCAAATAACTCTCACCTCAGGTGTTCAGCCGCCTTGGTGTAACCACGCCCACTCCCAGCCCCTCTGTGCTTGGTTGCTCAGCAGCCTGGGTCTGGGGACTGCCTGTCCCTCAGTGCTGCCTCTTGGACCAGTCAGGATTCCTGGTTTCCCTGGTAACGGGAAGCACGTCAGCAGTCTGGGCGCTCCCAGCCGGTCCTGGTGCTGCGGTTGCCGAGGAGACGCTGCAGCCTTTCTGGGCCCTGGCAGGTGAGGGGGGTTGGTGCTGGGAGCCCCAAGCTCTGCCTCAAGCGTGCTGGGGCCCATGCTCTCAAGGCCCACTCTCAGGCTCGAACTGCTGGGCAGGTTCCTGGGAGAGGAGGCATCCCTGGGAGCCTGGAAACCACACCCTGTTTGTGCTGAGAGCTCCAGGTTTTGTAGGGCCCCAGGTGGCTGGGGTATCCCCCAGGGGCTCACCCTCCTGTTGTCCCTAAGATTGGGCTTGACTGTGACTCTGAGGTGACCCCTGTGGGGTGAGGTAGAGATTCGGGTTTGGGGGAGGGGAGCCAGGATTAGAAAGAAGAGATGTGAGTAGGAAGGGCTGGGGTCTCATGAGCCGCACCCCCTCCTTACCCCAAGGAGGTCCCCTCCCGTGGTGGTCCTGGCCCCTTCCTGGTGAGCTCCAGGCGGGGGAGGATCTTGCCTGGCAGGCGCTCTGCCCTGGTGAGAAGGGGGCGGGATGAGCTTTTCTCTGCAGCCCAGCACCAGGCTGTGAGCCCAGCTGGCTGGACTGGAGGGGCTGTGAGGAGGGAGGGTAGAGGCAGGAGGGGCTGGGGACGAGCGCCATGTTCTCCCAGGACTTTTTCCTGGCCATCATCCTGCACGACAGCAGCCCAGGTGAGGGGTAGCACGGGGCTGGGCATGACGTGGAGCGGGGCTGGCAGGGAGAGCAGAGGCAGAGGAGGCATGAGCTGGGCTGCAGGGCTGGAGTGGTGTGGTCGGCCAGGGGCGGAGGGATGTATATCACAGGTTCGAGGTACGCATGCATGTGCATGAAATGTTTGCCTGCAGCTGTGTGCCAAGGGTCAGGGTATGAGCATCTGAGGTGTCTCACACACGTGGCAGAGTTTGACGTATGTCGTGTGTCTGAGTGTGCATTCACTGTGGTACCCACACATGTGTTGGGGGTCATTGTGGGTGTGGTCTCTGCACATGTGTGTGGCAGGGACTGGTATATGTAGCTGTGTGTGTGCACACCTCTGTGTCAGGTGTCTGCATTAGTGTATGGCTGGAGTTGGTGTGTCTGTTTGCCAGTTTTCTGTATGTACATACTCTTGTGTTTGTGGTGGCTGCACAGATGTGTAGTAGGGCTTGTATGTGCTGTGTGTCAGTGTGTTCATGTGTGTGCAGGAGCTGGTAAGTATGTGCACCTGAGATATGGATATGTATGATAAGAGGTCAATTGGGGTCACCCAACCTCCCTTCTCTCTGCCTTCCTTCTTCCCTCTATGTGGCCACATTAGCTGGGAGCAGGGCTCAGGAGGAGACCATTTCCATGTCCCCTGCTGGTGGCCCCCCATGTTTTGACTTCATACTGTGGGCTCTAGGAGAAAGCAAGAACCATGTTGTGCTGGAGCCCTTCCCTCACCCCTTCTTCTCCACCATGGGGTCTCAGGGTGGGGACTGGGCATAAGCACTCGCAGTCTGCTTGCTGGGTGGCCCAGATCCTCACCAAGCCCCCAACTTGGCAGATTCTTTCTGGAACCCCAACGCCTTCGAGACGGATTCCGACCTGCCGGCTGGATGGATGAGAGTTCAGGACACCTCAGGGACCTACTACTGGCACATCCCAACGGGAACCACCCAGTGGGAGCCCCCGGGCCGGGCCTCCCCATCACAGGGGAGCAGTCCCCGAGAGGAATCCCAGGTGAGGCTCATGGGCCTGTTATGTTTTAACTGGGGTGCAGGGGTGGTGCTGCTGGAGCAAGCTGAGTTGCCCATTCATCACTCCTGTCCCTCTTCGCAGCTCACCTGGACAGGCTTTGTCCATGGAGAAGGCTTTGAGGATGGAGAATTTTGGAAGGTGAGTCGGGGGGTGGACCTGCTTCACAGTGGGGGAGCTGCAGAAGGGATATGAGTTTGGTCCCGATTCCTCTCTCCCCTTCTCAAGGATGAACCCAGTGAGGAAGCCCCGATGGATCTGGGACTGAAGGGCCCTGAGGAGGGGACATTGCCCTTCCCAGCTCAGAGCCTCAGGTGAGTGGGAAGGCACAATGCCGAGGGGGGGATGGACCTATTTGGAAGGGGCCTCGGGACAGCTCCATGTTTGGGGGCCTGTACCAAGTGTTACCATCTGCCTCTAGCCCAGAGCCATTGCCCCAAGAGGAGGAGAAGCTGCCCCAAAGGAATGCCAACCCAGGGATCAAGGTTTGTTCAAGACCCCCATGCCCATTCCCTGGGCTGGGTCCCCTCTGTGTGCAGGAGAGCCCCTCGTGTCATGTTCTGGGAGGGCATCTCTGGTCTCAGTACAGCTCCCCAGGTCCTGAGTTAGAATCTCTCCCAGGCACTTTAGTTTTTAACTCAACCAGCTCAGTGGCCAGACGGGGCCTTTCCAGGCCTGGCTCAGATACTTCCTTCTACTAGCCAGGAGTCTCTTCTGAAACCATCACCCCTCCCACCAACTATATCCTGTTTTGGGAGCTTCTCGGTCTTACTCAGAACACCCTCCCACCCACCACAATCTGAGTCAGGGACTAACTCTGGTCTCAGCAAAACCCCCTGTGTCCTGTACTGGGGGCTCCTCCAGTTGTAGCTCAGATCCTCTTCCTCCCACCCCCTCTTCTGTGTCTGGCAGTGTTTCGCTGTGCGCTCCCTAGGCTGGGTGGAGATGACTGAGGAAGAGCTGGCTCCTGGACGCAGCAGTGTGGCTGTCAACAATTGCATCCGTCAGCTCTGCTACCACAAAAACAATCTGCATGACCCCATGTCTGGGGGCTGGGGGGAGGTGAGGGCCTGGGCTCACGGGGAGTGGTATGGTGGAGAAGTAAAGAGAATTATGAGAGGTGGGAGAGCAGAGCTGCCCAGGTGGGGGCTGGGGAAGGGAGGTGTTGTCCCACCCCAAATGACAGCCTGTGAGGTAGATGTGTGACCCCAGGTCAGGACCTTGGGCGATGGTTGTCTAACCTCTATGGGGATGATAAAAGGAGTAAGAGATGACAGATGTGACCTCTACTTGAATGCAGCCTGCAGGGTGGGTGATCTGACACCCAAGCAAGTGTCCCAGAGCTGTAACTGACTTGCCTTGAGCTAGAGGTGGTGGAGCTCAGCCACCTTCCCAGCTGGGACACCACTGAGTGCCTGCTTCCTGGGCCTGCAGGGAAAGGATCTGCTGCTACAGCTGGAGGACGAGACGCTAAAGCTGGTGGAGCCGCAGAGTCAGGCCCTGCTGCACGCCCAGCCCATCGTCAGCATTCGAGTGTGGGGCGTCGGGCGGGACAGTGGAAGGTGGGCGCAGGGCCTGGGATCTTCGGGTGGGGGCTCATCCAGCAGCCAGAGTGGGACCCTCCTCCCTAACACTGTTCTTTGCCTCTCTTGTGCTGCCGGACCCAGAGAGAGGTACTATGCCTATTTACCTCCTTCCTCTTCCCACACCTGGACCCAATGCCTTGAAGCACCCAAGTTCTCCTATTTTGTCCTGCCCCTCCCTGCCCGCTATGCTCAGCCGTTGCCCCTCACCTCCCCATGCATGCCTGTCTGCCCTCTAGCCAGAAGGCAGCACCCACAGGACACCATCTGAGGGCAGAAGCCCTGGAGGAGTGCGATGGACAGGGAGGGTATGGGTGGGGTGCGGATGAGGCTCAGCACCGGAAGGCACTGGTAGACACTGAGATGCCCCTCCCCCACAGGGACTTTGCCTACGTAGCTCGAGATAAGCTGACCCAGATGCTCAAGTGCCACGTATTTCGCTGTGAGGCACCCGCCAAGAACATCGCCACCAGCCTGCATGAGATCTGCTCTAAGGCACGGCCCCCTCCACTCCCTGGACTAGCTGCCACCTTCTCCATAAGGGTGTGGGTGGGGTCACTGAGTAGGGGTGGGGGTATCCAGGCTGAGGAAGCCCTAACAGACCCTCCCTCGCTCCTTCCCCCTGGCCCTCCCTTCCTCAGATCATGGCTGAACGGCGCAATGCCCGTTGCTTGGTAAATGGACTCTCCCTGGACCACTCTAAACTTGTGGATGTCCCTTTCCAAGGTCAGTGTCACAACTCCACCAGGTCTGGCTCAGCTTTTTTGGCAAAGGTGGAGTAACCCCAAAAAGAGACATGAGCTACAGGACAGACATGAAAGAAAAATGGGCACGTGGGAACTAAATTCTTTGGACCAAATAAGTGGAGGGATTTCGGTTAAAGGGAGGCAGGGGTAGGGGCTGGAGGTAGGGCCTTGGATGAAATGTCCTGCTTATGCTCTTGTGGTGGGAACTGGGAGTGAGCAAGATCTGCCAGCATGATTGATCCTCCTCTGCTTTCCCACAGTGGAATTCCCAGCGCCTAAGAATGAGCTGGTGCAGAAGTTCCAAGTCTATTACCTGGGAAATATGCCTGTTGCTAAACCTGTTGGTATGTGTGTCCTCCTTCATCCAGGGACCACCACCTTGATTCCAAAGCTCTGCCCCCACCCTCTGCCTCCCAGTGTCTCTTTTACCAGATCTTCATGCTTGATGTCACCTTGCCCTTCAGAATGCATCCCACCTCCTGTACCTCTGTCCCAGCTGCACTCTGTGTCCTGCCCATTGTAGCAGTTGGCATGCCTTCACTGAGTGTGAACCAGTGAACCAGGCACTTCGGGAGACCCACTCTTGAATCCCATGGAAGAGCTTTGATTGGGTTGGAAGGCAGATCTTAGATGACTGGAGACAGCAGGCAGCAGCTGGGAGCTGGGTTTGGTATTACAGCACCAGCTATGGGCTGTGAGCATCTACAGAGGAAGCAGTGAGCATAGTTGTCATGTGCTTTATTGCTTGTAAAGTATTTCCTTATATATTAGGTCATTTAATTCTTGATGACCCCATGAGGCTGTGATTATGATAATCCCTATTTTATAGATAAGGAAACTGATGGTAGAGACTATCAGGTTCACTCATATTTCAGTGCATTCACAGTACCTGTTATGTATTTGCGCATTCACTTAGCAAATACGTACTTATGAAGCCTACCAGGTGCTAGGTCCTGGGAGAACAGTGGCCATAGTCCTGCTTTCATGGAGGTTACAGCAGAAAAAACAAGAATTAATCAAATAATCACAAAAGTAAATGTATAATTACAAATTTAGTCAAACATTGAAAGAAAGAAGTGAGGTGGTATGAAACTATGGGACAGAAAAACCTCATTTACTCCAGGAAGTCAGAAAGACTTCCTTGAGAAAGTGACATTTGAACTGAGATCAAAAAATGAAGAGGTGCTAATGTGGTAAAGCAGGATGGAGGGAGAAGTAAGGTAGGGGAAGATCATTCCAGGAGGAGTGAACGGTGTGTGAGGACCCAGAGTGGAAGGCACTTTATATTGCAAAGGCATTGAGAGAAGGCCAGTGGTGCCAGATGAGCCTGGGAGCTGGGCAGTTGTCAGACCGTGGGGGACTGACCTCACACGCCATGTTAACAATTTGTTCTTCATCCTAAGAGCAACCAGGAGCTATGGAAGTGTTTGCAGGCGAGCACTTGGGATAACCAGACATGAATTTTGTGAAGCTCACATTGGCTGTACCATGTAGAAAGGTGGTCAGTGGGTGGAGGTGGTGTAAGTCAGTTAGGATCTTACAATAGTGGTCGCCAGTAGAGAGAATAGCCTGGACTCTGGTGGAGCTGAAGAGGAGTGTGTAGATTCAAGAGCTATTTAGACAATTAAAATCAACAAGCCTTGGTGATTGATTGAATGTGGGGTGGGTGAGGGACAGAGGCACTGGGAATGACTCCTGTCACCCTAGCTTTTGGAACTGAGTGGAGAGTGGTGCCATTCTCTAAAGGTAGCAGACACTGGAAGAGGTCAGTTTCGGTGTGAAGATTGTGAGTTCAGTTTTAAACATGCAGAGTTTGAGGTGCCTTCGGGAAGCTGAGTAGGAAATTTTAGTAGGCAGCTAGAGTCACAGAGGAGAAGTCTGGACTGGAGATAATGTAGGCATCATTTGGTTATAGAGCTTATTAAGGCCCTGAATGTGGAGAAGACTGACCCCAGGTGAGAAGGGAAATGAAGCTAGGCCTAGCTTTGAGGCCCTCTAACATTTAACGGATGGTGGAGGAGGATGAAACTGCCAAGGATGGTGAGAGCAGAAGGAGAAAGCCTGGAGAAAAAAAAGACTGCTTCAAGAAGTGGTTGGGTGTCATGTCAATACACACCAAGGAATAACTCAACAATGTTTGGTGAATGGATAAACAAACCAACATATGAAACAATGAATGAGATGACATAGCCAGGAGATATTAGACCTAGGACTCAAACCCTGGTCGTCTTTAGTTCTCTGCTCTTCCCCTCAAACCATGCTGACTTTAATGACCAGTGCGTTACATTCAGTGAAGGAACCCTTCTTAGACAGCATGGGGATTGAGCTGGGCTTTGAAGGAAGGCCTGGATTTACGGTGGAGTGGGTATTCCAGTTGGACTCAGTGGCACTGCCACAGACATGGAGCTGGAGGTGAGAATAATATGCTGAGGGAGCAGGAAAGAGGCTTGGCTGACCCCTACCTCTTTGCTCTCATTACCTCCTCCCTCTCACCCTTAATTTCTAAACCCTAGTTACCTCTTCCAGTTATTACCCCTACTCCTGTATCCATCCACCACCCTACACACAGGTCCTCATTACACTTAATCATCTGTCTGCAACCCTTGACTGCCCCTCTGCTGCCCATCAGCTCGGTGAGTCTGCTTGATTAAAGCCACAGCTTTCATACCAGTAGGCTCTAAGCTCACTTCCTGCTTTATCTTATGCTCTTTTTTTAACCTCCAGGAGTTTAACATTGGCCCCTGCTGAAGCTGCAATGTTAATTTGCTAAGCATTCACTGACTCAACAAATGATTACTGACCGCCTGGTTTGTGCCAGGCACTATTTCAGGTTCTTGGTATACATTAATGAACAAAACTGACAAAGATTTTTGCCTTCAAGTATGAGGTATGATCACAAATATGGTGAATGTTTACATAAAAAAGATTTATTACAGCAAAAGACACATTGCCATTAAACCCCCTCGAAATACTCCCCCTCACTTCAAACACACTTATCCCATAGTTCTTGCCACTTTCTGAAGCAATTCTGGAAGTTCTCTTTCGTGAGTGTCTTTAGTTGCGCTGTTATGGCTGCCTAGATGCCCTGAATCGATTCAAAACGTTTACCTTTCATGGTCATTTTGACTTTGGGGAAGAGCCAGAAGTTGCACGATGCCAGATCTGGTGAATAAGGTGGATAAGGACACACCATAATGTTTTTATTTGACAGAAATTGCTGTACCAGAAGCGATGTGTGACACAGAGCCTTTCCATTGTGATCACAAAATACGGTGAATGCTGCTGCTGAGTGCCATCCAACAGAAAGGCAGACATTTTCAATACGGGAAGTGGCATATTGAACCTTACTAGTAACAGTGTGTGACAAGTTTCAACTTGTTCATTGTAGTCAGTTGGGTGTGAGCTACGGTTGAGAGAAGGTGTGTTTTGAAGTGTGCCGTAAATCTTCCTCCATCATGACAACACTCTGTGTCACACATCGCTTCTGGTATAAGGCAATTTCTGTCAGATAAAAACATTACGCTGTGTCCTCATCCATCTTATTCACCAGATCTGGCACCATACGACTTCTGGCTCTTCCCCAAAGTCAAAATGATTCAGGACATTGAGGCAGCCATGACAGCACAACTAAAGACATTCATGAAAAAGGACTGCCAGACTGCTTCAGAAAGTGACAAGAACTATGGGATAAGTGTGTTCGAAGTGAGGGGGCAGTACTTTGAGAGGGATTAATGGCAATGTGTCTTTTGCTGCAATAAATTTTTTTTATTTAAACATTCGCTGTATTATTTGATCACGCCTCATAGCTGACATTCTAGCCAGACAATAAAATAAGTGAATTTTATAGTATGTTGGAAGGCAACAATTGATATGAAAAAAAAAAAAAGTGCACAGCAGGATAAGGGGGATTGGGAGTGCAGGGCTAGGGGTCAGGGTGTAGGTTTCAGTCCTGAGTTATTACCAATTCAGGCTTTGTTCTTCTGCTTTCCACACCTCCATGCTGTTCCTCCCCGCACTCTGAGTCCAGGCTCCACCTCCATCTGCTTCTTAAGCAGTTTGACTTTGATGTCTCATCCACACATGATCTTTGAGACTTCCCATTGATGGTCTCAATGTCATAACTATCACAGCCTTCTGCAATCTGATGAGGCCCACCCACTCCTGCCTGCATTGTCACCCTTCTGAGGACTCCCAGTTTACTTGGTTATACCAGTTTTGGCACATTGGCACATGTTGCCTCAAGGGTGACTTGCTTATGCATCTGGAAATCCTTCAGTTGATAAGCTCTGTGCTGGGATTGGTGACACAGAGATGAATTAAACTTGGTTTTTGTCTTTGAGATGGCCAGCCCAGTGTGGAAAAGGTTTTCTGGCAGTTACAAGATGTTATGCTAAGAGTTGTCCCAGCAACACCCTCTCTGCCCTGCAGCAGGAAAGACTTCCCAGGTGGGGCCTAGGTGAACCCTGAAGGATGAGAATGTGGAGTTTCAAAGACAGTCAAGGGGAAAAGGGCACTCCCGACAGAGGCTTTTCCCTCAGTGATAGTCTGTGTCCCTTGAGGGCATCCGCTTCTCTTACTTTGTATTCCCCACCTGTCCCGAAGGGCATTTGCCAAGATGAGATGTTAATACATGCTGCATAAGTCATTTGAAGCTCAGGGAGCAGTAAAATATGAGGCTTGACAGCTCAGATGAGGCTAATTTTTGGAGGACTTGCGTGCTTGGGAGTTTGGCCTTGATCCAGACAGAGGTAAGATGAGCAAGGCCAATATAAGGGAGAACTTTCGAGGAAGATGTTCGTTCTCTGTCCACAAAGGGACCATGTGGTCTGCTTCTAATAGGAGCCCAGAGGCACTGAAAGAGGCAAGAGGGCCTGGGAGGGACCATACAGGTGTGTGCTTTTTCATTGGTGTTGTTCACTCTAACCTCTTTGCTGCAAGGGTGAAGACACCTAGATCACACTGCCAGCTCCTAAGTGGTGCAGGAACTGGAACCCATGCCTCCACCATGCAATGTGCTATCACCTGGGTTCTCCGCTGAGTGCAAGCAGAAGTGGGATGCACGAGTGGAGGAAACCATTGTGTTACAAGGGAAAGTTGATTGATCTAAAAGCCAGGAACCTTGGGTTCCTTGGCCTGAGCACATTATAGAAATTATAGAATGCAACTAAGAATTGGATAGCCCTCCTAGTTCTGGAAGCTAGCAAAATAGAGAAGAGTCGGGAAAGGCTTGGCTAAGAACCCAGGCGCGGGAAGCAGACTGCCTGTGTTAGGATCCCCTTTCCTCTATGTGACCTAAGGTTTATTACCTAATTTCTATAAGCTTCCTCATCTATCAAATGATGACCAAAGAGTCTGTTGTGAGATTGTTGTAAAGCACTTAATGATTTAACAGTGTGACATAAGAGTAAACATTTCCTCAAATGAGTATTTTAATAAAAAACAAGGTTGGATCTTGGGAGAGGCCTGGCCTGAGGGGCAATTTGGGAGTCATTGTGTGAAGCAATGGAAGGTCTGACTGGATGAGCACTGAAAGCAGGATGTGGGGAGTTCAGAGCTTCAGGAGGTCAATCGTAGGAGGCCAGAGGAAGAGGCAGAGTCAACGAAGAAAACTAGGCTTCAAGATGAAAGAAACCAGAAAAGTGCCAAGTCACTGAAGCCAGGGAGGAAACCGCTAAGGAAGGGATACCTGCGCAGCACTGTTGGGGACTGTAGGCTGGTGAAGTGGGGATGGAGCAACGGCCTGGGCTTGCAAAAGCTAGGGTAGGGCGGGGGTGTCCTCTCTCCACTCCCAGTGGTGCCATATTTGTGTCCATATCTTCTAGGGGTAGATGTGATAAACGGGGCCCTGGAGTCAGTCCTGTCCTCCAGTAGCCGTGAGCAGTGGACCCCAAGTCATGTCAGCGTGGCCCCTGCCACCCTCACCATCTTGCACCAGCAGGTATAGACCTGGTTGGGAGAAGGCATGTCAGTGCTTTGCCATGGAGGGGAGACGGGGGTGAGGGGAAGAGCTGCCAATAAGATGGAAAGCTGCCACTAAAACACAGAGAGTCCAGCTGTGCCTTACTAACTGGGTTCCCTCCCTACAGACAGAGGCAGTGCTGGGGGAGTGTCGGGTGCGCTTCCTCTCCTTCCTGGCAGTGGGCAGAGATGTCCACACGTTTGCGTTCATCATGGCTGCCGGCCCAGCCTCCTTCTGCTGCCACATGTTCTGGTGTGAGCCTAATGCAGCCAGCCTCTCAGAAGCTGTGCAGGCTGCGTGCATGGTAAGAGGGTAGGGTGGTGGAGTGGTGACACTGACCCCAGGTGGGGCAGGCTGGAAAGTGACTGCCCCACCTGCTTCTCTGCAGCTCCGCTACCAGAAGTGTCTCGATGCCCGCTCCCAGGCCTCCACCTCCTGCCTCCCAGCACCCCCTGCTGAGTCCGTTGCCCGGCGTGTAGGGTGGACTGTCCGTAGGGGTGTTCAGTCGCTTTGGGGCTCCCTCAAGCCCAAACGCCTAGGGGCCCATACTCCCTGAAGTCCTCAGTCCTCCCTCCACCTGCTTGCGTTGGGCCCCAGGGAACTCAAGGGTATGGGGCAGGGAAGGGCCCTAAAGGCTATTCTTAGGCCTCAGCCTCCCCCTCCCAAACTGCCCCTCCACAGTAGCTGGGTTCCCTGCCTAGGGGCTGGGGAAGGAGACAGCTAATCCTTTCAAGTGACAATACTGGATTGATGACAAGAGGAACAGGAAGCAAGGCCAGCCCCAGGCTCTCCATCCCCACGTTTCAGGTGGAGCAGGAGGAACTGGTCTAAGCCAGGTCCCATCTACGTAGGGTCCAGCAGGGGCAGAAGGAGGGGACTAGTCCAGACCTGGGTCCCCTCGCCCCTGCTCCATGGCATCTCCGCTGTACTGATATCACTAATAAAGTCTGTCTGCCCTGCTGAGCTGTGTGCCTTCCTGTGCCTGCACCACACCATCACCCCCATTACCCTGATCCCTGTTAGACTCTTGTTCCCAAGGCCCTTGCCCTGCCTGCCTTGAAAGAAGAAATTGGAATAGCCACAGAGAGGGCTGGAGTTCAAGTCTTTCATCTTTATTTTAACAGCCTGGCAGTCAGGCAGCAGCAGCAATAGTGTTCCTGGTTGGCCAGCACGGGCCTGGGGCGACAGCTCCTGTCTGGTCTGACCAGGGCAATGCCAACTGAGACCTCTACTCCATGTCCGTGAAAAGACAGCAGCCCTGGAGTAGGCTAGATGCTGGGTTCAGACAGAGCTGCCAACTCCCCTCCATGTCTTGCCAAACCAGCACCAGGAAAATAAGAAGGTGCTGTTTCTCCTGTGCACTTGGGGCCCAGGATAAGCTCTTCCACCCACGTTCTTCTCACCACAGTGGCCTTCTGGAGTGTTTGCTCCTTTCCTAAGATGCTCTTTCCCAACTCCGGGTGCTAGCAGAATGGTGGCCGCGGCCGCAGGCTCTGGACATCAGAGAGGCTTGGGTCCGGCACCAGGTGGCGACACAGAGCAGGGCTGTCGGAGCGGGCGGAGAGCTGTGCACACAGAGTAGCGAGGCGGCAGGGTGTGCCACAGGGCTCGGAGGGCGGGTGGCCCTTGTGGTAGAGAAACCAGAAGGTCTGGAATAGCTGCGTGTCGCCACGCATGCGGTATACCAGGTCGTGCCAGGCGGCAGGCAGCGCGTTGGGCAGCCCGTAGGTTTCTCGAGCCCTATAGAGGAGATACCAGTGCGGAGTGGCTCCCGGCTCATTCGCCTGCGTCAGGTTCAGAATGTAGGTCTCGTGGTCCAGGACCACATGAGAGCTCCCGGAGTAGTTGCCATCTATTTGGTAGACCCGATAACCTGAAAGGAGGAAGGGCTTGGCTAGAGAGGGAAGGAGCGAAGGCAACTCCAGGGAGGGGCCTCACATCTCGCACCTTGCTGGCCTGGGCTCCGACCCCACCCCCTTCTTTCCACCAACTTCCCCTATTCCAATAACTGCCATCGCCTCACCAGGATTAAGGCTGATGTAGGTGGTGGCACTGGGCGCCAGGAAGGCTACAGATACCGGACGGCTCAGGGTCTCCTCGTCATAAAAGACTTCAAATTCATCCACATGGGTATGGCCAAAGAACTGACCGGCCACGGTGTTCTCATACCTGGCCGGAAGACACAAATCATGTTCTGAAGAGTCTAGGGAGGGGGGGAAATAGGATGCTTTTTTCTCCACCATATTCAAGTAAGTAGCCTCTTCACCCTGATGGGGCAGCAGGGATAGTCAGAGGCTCAGGGGAATTTCAACCTTCAGACTCTTTAAGCCCACACTCCCACCTCCCTCCTACCTGGCTACAATTCGGTAATAATTCCAGCTCCAGCTCTTCAGGCAGTGTCCTGGGGGGATGTGGCCAATTATATGCACCTGCGGGGAGAGGTAACGATGGTTATCAGGCAAGGAGGAGTCCAGGCAGCCCTGGCCAGCATAGTTGGTACTCATCTTTCGTTTTCTGGCTGGCATTCCTGACCAGAAAGAGGGGGAGTGAACGAAAGGACCTCTAAGGGGGATAGTGAGCTGAATCCCCAGAGAACTCTGTTGGGAGCACCAAAAAATCAGGTGCTCCAGCTCCAGATAGGAGTCTGCTGGGAAGAGCCAGCTGCTCCCCCACCCCTAGCACCTACACCACCATGTTCCACCACTCTGCCTCACCTTGTCTCCTCGATCCTCAGCAGCCTGAAGCTCCCCCACCAGCCACTGGAGCTGTCCAGCAGGATCTGTGGAGTTGATCAAGAGCCAGAAGTTCTCACGGGAACAAAAATTCATATTGAGAGAGATGAGACGGAGGCCGGGGCGTGGGGAAAGGGCATAGAACCCCCCAATTCTGAAACAAAGTGAACATAAGGGGTCAACTCTCACTCAAAATCCTGGTCCTGCATGCCCAGTCCTGCGCTAGGCATTTGGGTGGAGGACAGAAGCATACAGCACATCATCCCTACCCTCAAGGAGCTCACATTCTAGCTGAAAACCAAGCAGCACTGATGATAGGGCCCAAGTGACTGAGGAGAGCAGTTCAGAGGGCTAAGGGCTCTAGAAGTTCAGGGCAAAGAGAAAAGTGAGCTAGAATGGGAAGCAAATGCACTTGGGGAAGATGATGTGGGCCTGGGTAAGTTGGGAAAAGGTGGGATGTTAAACAGGAGGGGAAGCCATTCTAAAAAAGGCCAACACGAGGAAAGATACAGACTAGGATGGAGAGGGTACGCTGCCAGCCCTGTGAAGGAGGGTGGCTGGAAGTAAGTGTGGAAAGGGAAGGTGGAATCAGATTAGGGAGGGTCATGAGGAGAGCTGAGGACTCCTGCTATAGCAGTCACAGATAATGCCCAGGTTCCCTGCTCCCTTCACTTTCATCCACCTTTCTTTTCCCTTCCTAGGTTTCCGTGGAGCTCAAATACCTGAGGGTGTGAAGGGCTTCAGCAGGCAGCCAGGGCTCCCACGCCTGGGCCATCGCCTCATAGAGCCAACGGGAAGAGTGGTTGCCCTCTATAAAGGGGGGAGGGAAGCCATTGACAGGTGTGCTCTCGTGATTGCCCACGGCAGGGTACACAGGCACTGGACCCAAGTACTTCTTCACAAGGGCTGTGACAGTGTTCAGGGCTCGCAGCTGGTCCTGACGAGACTGGTGCCACACATTGTGGGCGGGGATGTCTCCAGTCCAGTACACCATATCAAAAGGTCCAGCAGGGCCCAGCCCACTCAACAGGCTCTCCAGGGTCCGCAGGGGCAGGTCACACTTGCTGTACTCGCCCCAGTATCCAGCACCTGGGCGGGAGGGGGGTGGCAGGCCAGAACCCTGGCGGCAACACAGTGGATCCTCACAGTCAGGGTCTGTGCCCTCCAGGTAGTCCCTATCCCAGTGCAAGTCAGTGAGGAAGAGGATGCGGCTGACAGGGGCACCTGGGGCTGGGGGTTTGGGTGGCTGGGGGGACGGCTTCGGCACAGCAGGCAAAGAGATGTTCCAAGATGAGAAAATGTCCCAGTGGCCACAGGTGGAGCCCAGGAGCAGTCCACAGGCCTCAGATGGGCTCAGTACTGAGCGTCTCCACACCTCGACCATGTCATCCTCAAAGAGCTGGACAGCTGACTGGCACACACTGGGCGGAGCTATCTTCAGCAGCTTGCACAGCTTGATGGCCAGAGAGCCCACCCGGGCCACATTGGGCTCCTTCTGTGGTGGGAAGACCCAGTGGTGAGAGGTCAGAGACAGAGCACAGGGACCAGGCCATCCTCTGGCTACCACCCTTTGGGCCTCCATATCCAAACAGGGGCTGGGCTGGACTTAGCACCACCAAGGTGAAGAGACCTCAGTGCACTCCCTGCCTCCCACAGATACTGTCCTCTGAGTCAGGTAGCACCAGGCCAGTACTTTCTCTTCAGTTCCGTGGCTAGTGGCATTTCAGTCCTTGCTTGCCCAGCTGGCTTTCTCAGGTACTGTCTGCAATGTGCCCTGAAATTTGGGTTGGGCATAATGACAGACTGTCCAGGGTTGGGGACACACAGGGGCAGGACCTCATCGGCCTGGGGGGCTCCACAAAGCTCATCTACCAACTAGCACTCATCATAACCCTATCAGGGTCAAGGCAGCCCCATCTAGTCCCACACCCCTGGGTAGTTCTTAATTCAAGTCCCTTTTAAGTAGCTAAGTACCAGGTTCTCAGGGCTGGAGATGCCAAGTGTAAGGCAGAGGGGATTCAGTCAGGCAAGTGGGAGTCCCAGCCTCCCCCTTGCTAGCTGTCTGCCCTTGGACTTCACCTTTCTGGGACTATTTCTTTGTAAAATGGAGGTAACAGCTGTAATGTAACCAGCTCACTGGATTAATTTAGCCTATATAAAATGACTAGCACGGTGCTTAGCATAAAATTTTCAGTCTTTCCTTACTTCACAAGGTCACATTGGAGACAGCGGTGGCATGTAGCCACGGGTGTGCCTAAAGGAGATCAAATTCACTAAAGGCTTGTGGATGCCAGCCTCTCCATCAGGCATGCTCTTTGGGACCCCAGCCCCCACCCTGTAGCTCCCCATTGGTAGCTTCACCTCAGCCCCTTTAGTACTCACCTGCAGTCCAAAGTCAATGGCGGTGAACAGGCCTTTGCAGGCTGGGCAAGAGAGGTTCCAAAACCCAAAGATATTCTGGAGCTGGGGCACTGTGCGACTGAAAATGGCGGGATGTTGTTGGGCAGGAAGAGGGTGGGCCCCAGCGGGGGTCCAGAGAACCAGGGAGTCTGGCAGGGCCAGCGCCAGCGCCATCCACAGGAGCCCCAGGCTGGGGCCCCCCCAGGACCTGTTTGATCCCTGCTCCGGGCCTGACCTGGGGTAGCTCCGGCCTGCAGTTACTCCGTGGCGGGACATTGTCCGGCTTCCTAGACCAGGCTGGTCCGCCTGTCCCGGCCCCGCGGGTCTAGAAGGCGCAGGAGGGCGCTAGGGACACCCGATTAGCCTGGTTGTTGTCGGCTGACAGCTCAGCTGACAGCCGCAAAACAGCTCCACCCCTTCCTCTTCCTCTGTCCCCAGCAGCTGTTTGATGCTGAGGCGGGGAGCCTGGACAACACCGCGGAGGCGGAGTGAGCAGGGCTCCACCTGGACCCCGCCCCGGATCCCGCCTCCAATCCCGCCCCCGATCGGGTCCTGACCCTGACGTACCTTGCGGGCCGAGTGTAGGCGCGGAGCCGCTTGCAGTCTCGGTCGAGCGAGGTCGCTGTGACCACCACGCTCCTAGGTGCCTCCTTTCTGCAAACCTGAGCTCAAATTCCTGGAAGCATGGGGGTGTTAAGTCGCAGAACAGCAATGAAAACGTAAGCTGTTTAACTCCTGGAGTGCTTCTCCAGGATCCACAGCGCTACCAAGGCCTGTGGGTTCTTTCCTTTGAGAATTTCTTCCAAGTAACTCCTTTCCTCATTTCTGTGTGCCTGGTCTCGGATAGACTAATTATGGTATAATAAGAAATATATTTGGTCTTTGTCTCCAGTTCCTGGCACAGAGCTCCTAAAACCCTTTGAATTTCCTGAGTGATAGGAATGTCTTTTGCAAGCCTGTTAAAATCATACCTGAATTTATACCAAGGAGTTGACTTAAGGTGGGGCCTCTAGATAGCCTCAGTATGGGGCTGGTCACTAGAAAGAAAAAGTGATTAGAGGGTGAGAAATTTCAGTCCCACCTCCCAACCTCCATAGAGGGAAGTAGGGCAGAAGATTAAGCTCTCTAAAATCTTTTTGAGAGCTTCCTGTTGGTGAACAGGATGCTGAGAGGACAGTACATCTAAAGAGACCGTGGACATTCCATGACATCCCCCCTCCCTCTATGTCTTGTTCTAGACCATTTGGTTATTCTTGAGTTGTACCCTTTGTAATAAACTGTTAAATATAAGGTGTTTTGTTCCAGCAAAGTAGCAAACCTGAGAAGAGGGTCAGGGAACCCCAGAATTTATAGTTAGTTTGTCAGAAGCACAGGTGGTAACCTGGGACTTGCGACTGGTTTTGGAAATGGGTGAAGGGCAGTCTTGTGGGACTCAACTCTAATTTGTGGGATCTTACAGTAACTCCAGATAGATAGTATCAGAATTTAATTGAATTGTTCTACAACAAGTTGGTTTCAGAGAATTGGAGAATTGGTTGGTGTCAGAGAAAGCATCCCAGAATTGGTGTCAGAAATAGGATTTGCCAGACTGGCTCTGGCTCATGGAAGCATGTGGTTTGGGAAGAGAAAGGATGAAAGGGTAGAGGATGAGGAACCTTTGATTCTTGGGTGGCCACATGGTCACCTATGGTATGGAACAGCAGCTATGCTGCAATTACTAAAGGTTGACAAATAGAGTGAAGAAATAAAATGGAGTCACTATAGTCAAGCTGCTAAATTACTAAAATCAAGTATGTTGAGGCAGGAGGAAACAATTCTATTCTTTTTTAAAAAGATTTTTATTAAAATATAGCTAACATACAATATTATATTAGTTTCAGGTGTACATCATACTTACTCAACAGTACCCACTGAGCACTATACAGAGTTATCACCACATTATTGATTTTATTCCCTATGCTAAAGAAGTGATAACCATAAGTCCAGCAATCATCTGACACTGTACCACACTATCACAATATTATTGATCTTTTCCCCCCCATTTAAAAATTTTCAATTAGAGTTGACATTCAATATTATTTTATATTAGTTTCAAGTGTATAGCATAGTGGGTAGACATTTATATAATTTAGGAAGTGATCCCCCTGGCTAGTACCACCTGACACTATATATAGTTATTACCATATTATTGATTATATTCCCTATACTTTACATCCCCATGACTATTTTGTAACTACCAACTTGTATTTCTTAATCCCTTTACTGTTTTCACCCTGCCCTCAATCCCCCTCCCATCTATCATGCTGATAGATCTAGTACCCATCTGACACCACACATAGTTATTACAATGTTATTGACTATATTCCTTATGCTATACCCTACATCCCTATGAGTACTGTATAACAACCAATTTGTATTTGTGTGTGTTTGTGTGTGTGTGTGTGTGTGTGTGTGTGTATTAAATCAAACGTTTATTTTGTTTGCTTGGTAATTTGTATTTCTTAATCTCTTTCCCTTTACACCCACGCCCAACTTCCCTCCCATCTGGCAACCATCAAAATGTTCTCTGTATCTATGAGTTTGTTTCTGTTTCATTTGTTTGTTTATTTTGTTCTTTAGATTTCACTTATAAGTGAAATCATATGATGTTGGTCTTTCGCTGTCTGACTTATTACACTCAGCAGTGTAGGTCCATCCATGTTGCTGCAGATGGCAAGATTTCCTTCTTTATTAAGGGTGAGTAATATTCCATTGTATATATGTACCACCTCTTCTTTATCCATTCATCCATTCAGGCATTCATATCTTAGCTTATGTAAATAATGCTGCAATAGACATATGGATGAGCATGTTCCCTCAAAGTAGCATTTTGGGTTTGTTTGGATAAATACCCAGAAGTGGGGTTACTAGGCCCTTCTTTGTCTCTTGTTATAGTCTTTGTTTTAAAGTCTGTTTTGTCTGGTATAAGTATTGCTTTCCCAACTTTGTTGTTTGTTTGTTTCCATTTTCATGAAATATCTTTTTCCATCCCTTTACTTTCAGTCCGAAGTGTATCTCTTTTAGACAGCATACGTAAGGGTCTTGTTTTCTTATCCATTCAGCCCCTGTATCTTTTGATTGGAGCATTTAATCCGTTTACATCAAAAGTAATTGTTGATAGATATGTAGTTATTGCCGTTGGATTATTTATATATTTATTATTTTTTTCATCTTAAAGAAGTCCCTCTAAGATTCCTCGTAATACTGGTTTGGTGGTGATGAACTCCTTTAGCTTTTTCTTGTCTAGGAAGTTCTTTATCTCTCCTTTGATTCTAAATGATAGCTTTGCTGGGTAGAATAATCTTGGTTGTAGGTCCTTGCTTTTTATCACTTTGAATATTTCCTGCCAATCCCTTCTGGCCTGCAAAGTTTCTGTTGAAAAAATCAGCTGACAGTCTTATGGGGGCTCCCTTGTAGGTAACTAATTGCTTTTCTCTTGCTGCTTTTAAGATTCTCTCTTTGTCTTTTTAACCTTTGGCATTTTAATTATGATGTATCTTGGTGTGGGCTTTTTGGGTTCATCTTGTTTGGGACTCTGTGCTTCCTGGACTTGTATATCTATTTCCTTCACCAGGTTAGGGAAGTTTACTGTCATTCTTTCTTCAAATAGGTTTTCAGTTCCTTGCTCTCTCTCTTCTTCTTCTGGTACCCCTATAACGTGTGAATGTTGATATGCTTGATGTTGTTCCACAGGCCCCTTAAACGCTCCTCAATTTTTTGGACTTTTTTTTTTTTGCTGTTCCGATTGGGCGTTTTATGCTATCTTATCTTCTACATCGCTGGTTCAGTCCTCTGCTTCATCTAATCTACTATTGATTCCCTGTAATGTAGTTTTCATTTCCATTATTGTATTCTTTATTTCTGACTGGTTTGTTTCCACGTTTTCTATTTCCATTTAATGTTTCCTATCTCTTTGTTGAAATTCTTTCTGAGATCATTGAGCATTCTTGTAACCAGTGTTTGGAACTCTGCGTCTTGTAGATTGCTTGTCTCCATTTTGTTTAGTTCTTTTTCTGGAGCTTTGTTCTTTTCTTTTATTTGGGACTTGTTTGTCTCCCATTTTGGCTGCCTCCATGTGTGTGTTAGGTAGGGCTGCTATGTCTCCCAGTCTTAGTAGAGTGGCCTTATGTAGTAGGTGTCCTGTGGGGCTCAGTGGTGCAGTCTTCCTGGTCACTTCAGCCATGCATTCCAGGTGTGTCCCTTGTGTGGGTTATGTGTACCCTCCTCTTGTAGTTGAGCCTTTGTTGCTATTTGCACATCAATGGGAGGGATTGACTCTCATGCTCATTGGTTGTGAGGACTGGTCTTGACTACAGTGGAGGAGTTGTGGTGCTGGGGCTGACCCTACAGAGCAGGATCTGCTTCAGCAGGGCTGTGGTGCCTGCGCAATCTACCCCTAAGGTGTGTCATTCTTGGAAGCAGCTGGGTGATGCTTCAGCTTGTTTTGAAGCTGGACAGTGGTGTACCAGCCCCAGGACCACCTTGGAGGGGATCTGCTGCAGGTCAAGTTCAGCCACAGCCCCTGTCCTACACAGGGCTACCCGCAGGAGCCACTAAGAAATCCACAGATATCTGCCACCTGTACCATGCCTGAAAGTGCCTTGAGAGGCCAAGATGCGAACCAAGGCTGGCTGCCACTAGTGCCAGGCTTAGGGCTGTTCAGCCAGAGAGAGGTACAGTACATGCTCAAGCCAGGTGCTGCTTGTCTGGATTCCACAAAACTTTGAGAGACCCTAGGAAAGTCTGCAGCATGAGCCAAGGCAGGTGGTTTGTACAAAAAAACCACTGGAAGTGGCTTGGGTGTGCCTGAAAGTTGGGTGGGCTGGAGTCTTGAATCACCAGGGCATATTGAATGAACTGCGTTAGCCAGCTTGATGGAGACTCAGATATGAATTTGGTGACTGCCTGCCTATGCATGCTGGGAAGAGGGAGAGCTCAACAAAGAAACAATGGCTTCCACCAGATCCTCCACCCGGAAGTAAGTTCCCCTCCAGCCCCAGTCCCAAGCCAGATGATTCAGTTCCCCACCCTATGTCCCTGCTGCCTGTCCAGCTGCTGCCCCAGTGCTGGAGCTCAGAGCCAGTGATTTTGTTGGTGAGTAAGTCCTTGCACGGTCCCTTTGAGAGGAGCAGCTGAGACTCCAGCTGCCCTCCGTCTCACTCAGTAATAATCTCCGCTAGTTTTCATAAACAGAAATTATGGGGACTTCTCTCCCAGGAACTGGAACCCTCGGCTGGGGTGATGCTGGGACCTCTCGCTCCTCTGGGGCAGGGGACCTCTACATCCAAGATATCCCTCCGAATTTTTAATGGTCACACTTGGGTGTGGGACCAGTCCGTTCTGTGTCTCTGCCCCTCCTACCAGTCTCTAGATGGCTTCTTCTACGTGTCCTTAGTTGTAGGGCTTCAGTTCAGCAAGATTTTAGGCAATTCTCAATGCTCGTTGTTTTGTATTGTAGTTATAATTTTGATTTGGTTATGAGAGAAAGTAAGCACAATGTTTACCTACTGTGCCATCTTGACCAGAACCTTACAATTCTATTCTTATTTTAGCCTGGGAACTTAAACTTTTGAACTTTCTTGTGTTGTGTCAATGCCTGGATATACACAAAACCTACAAATAACCCTCTGGTTACCCCTTAAAAGACTAAGAAAAGAATTTTTATGTATCCAGATCACCTGGCACCCATTATCCAGACAATCTGACATCCATTATCTAGACCACTGGTCATCTAGAGGATAACCATCTTGGACCAATTCAGAGGCTAAGAACACAGGACTGGTTCTTCTGTACTTTTTACTATAAGAACACTTTGCTTTTCTTTCTTTTCCAGATCACTCTAGGTATTGCCTAGTTGTGTTTCCAGATGCTTAAGGAAATGTAAACTGTGGGGACAGAGTACCAGAGAGCAGTTTCCAGGCTCTTGGCCTCATGTGGAACGGTGCTGGCTCAGTTATTAGATGGCCATCAGCTGTAATCAGATGTCCATTTGCTGTGGCTGGGTGGCCATCAGCTGTTACCGGTTAGCCATTAGCGACTAAATATTACTGCCGTGGCTATGCTAAGGGGTTGGTTGGTTGGCAAAGAAGTGGACGGCGGATTGCAGATCATGGGGATCCTACTTCCTGTGTCTCACCTGGCCGCCAGCTAGACTGAGGTACTGGGGTACTTGTTGGGGTATTGGTGGATGATTGCTTTTGTGTCTCAACCAGTCGCCAGCGAGAATATAGTGGTATGACTCCCCTATCTATGGCTCTGTTGTTGTTCCTTTTCGGCCTCACCATATCCTGCGTTCTTGTGCAGGGAGCAGGAGCTGAGTCCCTGCATGACAGAAACTAATAAGAAAAAAGCAAAATATGTAATCTCTTGTTATTGCTATCTGTAATAACTAAAATGAAAGTAAGAGAGAGTGCTGGGTTGGAACTTGATGCTGGACCAAGTTCCGAATTTGGTCGGTCTAAGCTTTGGCCACTAGTCTCAAAACCACCTCCAAAGGGAAAAATCACGTGGGGACAACCGAGAGTACCTCTAAGACTCTGGTCGTCAAGAAGGTAGTCCGTGTACGGAGAGACAAAACCAAGCAACTACTGAAACTAGAGGGTATAATGTGAAGGAGTTGTTTTATTTTGAAGGTTAGCAGCATCAACTTCCTGCAGAACCTTTACTAAAATAAATTTTGAGGGTGACTAATTTAGGGGCAATATCTTGGCTTTTAAATGCTACAGAACGGAAAAGCATGTTAGGGTTGATACAGGACCCACAGCTCACGTTGGAACAATCACGCTGTCAGATTTTTTTACCATGGACTATACAGCAACCCCTAAAAATGCCAAGTAGAACACTGTAGATGAAGCAGCTGATCTGCTTTGTGTGGAAGCCACATGGGACTGGCTTAATGATGATCTGGATCTTCACCCACTGACTGTACCCATTACCCAGGTCATGGTAAATGTTATGGTTCAGTGGCCCCCTTTTGCATGGGCAACACTTGGGCATCGTTCTCCCAATGTAACTTTACTGCTGCCGAATCAAGCAACAATCACCTATGGTAACCTGTGAAACTGCATATTAAATCCATATTTCCAGTCAGCAGCTGAGAACTGATGGGAAAAGGTCTCCCTCTTGTGGATTTTTAAGGAGTACCAGAAGACTAGGAATTTATGCATTGAAGGGCATAGGTCCTGAAGAAGTGGTGTCTTCTGACAGGCAATTCCAACTCAGTGTATTCAGAACCCTGAATGGCAGGAGCAGAGGCTAAGAGGCTGGGCTTTAGGTTCAGACTCCTGGGTTAGAATTCTGACTCTCTGCCACTTACAAGTTGTGTGACCCTGGACAAAGCACATCACTTTCTGAGCTTCAATTTCTTTCTATGTGACATGGAGATAATAACCATACAGGTTGTTGTGAGGATTCAGTGTGAAAAAGGGTACTTACAGCAGTATATAGTGCAGAAGAAGTCTTAGTATTTGATGCCCCCTCTTTAAGTTGCATCTTCAATCTGTATTGACTATCATTGATTTAATGAGGTCCAGGTCCCAGCTCTCCCTGGCTTCCCATTCCCCATTAACAATGTCCATTGTCAGATGAGAGGAGCTCTGGCTGCGATGAGGTGAAGGCCAAAGGAAAAAACGTGGGAAACTGAAAAATCCTACCCACCCCCCGCCTGCCACTGCCTCCACTTCATGAAGATGTAGGAAGTGTTTATTTGACATATAGACACTTAGTTCCTTCTATTGTCAGGTAATCATACATTCATTCACTCAACACACACACAACTTTCACTGAATTCAACCTCCCTAGAAAAGCCCTATAGTTGTCTATTGTTATTCATGCAGCCTTCAGAGGACCTCACTCTCCCCACCCTAACCTCTTCATCAAACGATTCAGTCAATAAAACTAATTCTTTTCTAAAGAGAGAGGGAGAAATTTTGCATTGAAGAAAAAATATAATTTAGAAATTTCTCTGTATTCTTATACTAGTAACTCAGCAATTCTAACCAATCTGATATGAGCTTCCAGCATCACCTGGAAGTGACAGCCTTAGGGTAGTTTCCCAGGAAGTGATTTGTCTACCCTGAGACCTGAGGAGTGCCTAGAAGCTATAAGACCAATGCCCCCAGCAGAGGGAACTGCTTGCCTGATCCTCTGGCAGAGAAGGGCTGGGTAGGTTCTAGAACTGAGAGACAAGACCCTAGGATTGGAGCCCCAAGAGGAAGTCAGGAGTTGGAGAGTGCTGAGAACTGAGGCTGGTGAGACTAGCATGGCCAGATAAGGAGGATTGCATTAAAGAGTTTAGTCTTAATCCTGAGAGGAATCGTTGCGTTTATTATTAATTTTGTTAATTAATTCATCCAGCCATCCAACCATCCGTTCCCGTGACAAATACTTTTAGAAGTCTACTCTGCATCAAGGGTTTGCCAGGGACCATAATCCACAGAGCTAACTAAGATACCAGCACCTCCCTGAGATCCTCCCTCATGGACCTGTGGGAAGAAACACATATGAAAACACAGACCTATGATAAAGAGCTTTTGATGACATGCTTACTTGGTACTGAAGGGGACGAAGCAAGAAATGATTGATTTCTGGGGAGTATAGGTTAGTGGAGATGAGGAAAAATTTTCCAGAGGGGACCAGTCTTGAAAAATGAGTTAGTATTTGCCTGGAGGACAAGATTAGGAAGAGGTTTCTTCTTATTTCTCAATGCTTGGGATCCACTAATCTTTCAGAACTTATACAACATGCTTCCAGCTTTCTCAAGTTCTTTGCACATGCTGTTCCTCCTACCTAAAAAGATTTTCCCCTTCTTTTCACTTAATTAACTTCTAGTCATTCTTCAGCTCAGTTGTGATTTCTTTGGGGACACTTTCCTTGATCTTGTTAATTCTTTTTTTATTCTTCTTTCCTCTGCCCCTCCTCTCCCTCCTCCTCCTTCTTCCTTCATCATAGTTTTATTTACAGTTATATTTTTACATTTATTTATGTTCATATTTGATTCACGCCTGCCTTGTCCAGTAAACTGTAAGCTTCATGAGGGTAGGGACCATGTCTGGTTTTGCTCCCCATAACATGCCCAGTATTCACTACAATGTCTAGCAATGTCTCAGTAAGAATGGTTCCTTGAATAAATTAGAAATGAGAGCATAAACAAAGGACCAATGAGAGAAGACATTATGCAATAAGGGGAAATACTCAAAAGTTTAGATGAAAGGTACTTTTGAGAGGAGATACGGGAGAGGTGGGTAAGCAGGGACCAGATCTTAAAGAGTTTTGCTATAATCTGGACAACTGAGTCATTACAGGATTTTACTGGGATTTGTCCTGCTAAGCTATGGAGCTTCAGTGAGGATGGCCCAGGAATTTCAGCTGGTAAAATGGTAATATGTGAAGTTAGAGATGATGAATTATGAAAAGTGGGATTGAAGAGGGGCGTTTAGTAGGGGGAATAAATAGAAGAGATATTAAAAAAGAAGCTTCAACAGAACCAGCTCGATCTATGGGGAGAGGTCTCTTGATGTCTGCTAAGTAGCCACCTCATTTCCATAAGTAAACAAGTGAAAAAGTGAATACTTAAATTACAGACACCAGGGTTTTTGGTTTAGTGGATAAACAGATGGAGCACATGTGTAGGTGTTGGATTGAAACAAGAAAGGAGATACAGCTTCCTCTGAGACTGAAAGTAGTATACTTCTGTTGATGTAAGAAACATCCAAACTGTAGAGAATTTTCATGAGTTTATTTGAACCAAAGCTGACGACAATTGCCCAGGAGCAAGATTACAAATGCTCCAGAGAATGACAGTTTTTCAGTTCCTTATAAGCATCTGAAATTAAGGGGGGACCATAAAGAAGATTACATGAAGGTGGGAGAAAGCAAGGTGGAGTTGGCTTACAGGATAGTTAAGATTATGTGCCCTCTTGAGGGTGGTTACCTTTGAGGGTATTACTTCTGGCATTTCAAAGGTGTGTTAACCTCGATGCACAAGAACAACAGGGCTGTCTTAAAAACCTTTCACTAAAG
This sequence comes from Rhinolophus sinicus, assembly GCF_057876585.1. Classification (NCBI taxonomy): domain Eukaryota; kingdom Metazoa; phylum Chordata; class Mammalia; order Chiroptera; family Rhinolophidae; genus Rhinolophus; species Rhinolophus sinicus. The sequence continues at coordinate 143,529,672 of NC_142514.1, read as the reverse complement.
AAATTTGTAGGCCTGGGGCGTGACTACCACCATGAGCTTTCAGTTAGGAATATATGGTTTATTACAGCACCCCTCCTTTGTTCACACTTCAGATTCATGTTTGGATCTGGACGAGGAAGAGGACCGAAGATGTGAGGATTTCAAAGTCCCCATGATCTCTGTCAGGTAGGAATTGAGGTCACGCAGGCCTTAGTCTAGGTTGCCTCCTCCCCCTAATTTCTTGTCATTCAGGTTTCAGTTTAGCCACTTCAAACCACACAGAGGTTTGCTCTGCTCACAGCACACCCATCAGGAGACAATTAATCAAAGTCTTCCCCACTAGACCAATAGTGATGGGGTCAGAGACCTTCAGTTTCACCATTTTATTCTCACTCCCTGGCATGGTGCTTAGGGCATAGTAAAGGCTCACTGTTTATTTGTTCAGAGAGAAAGGAGTGGGGCTGAGGTAGGGGTCTGGGGGAGAACTTTGACAGTATAGAGATGAGGAGAGCTGGGAAGAATGTAAAGAGAAACAACTAATATTATTGACAAGTAAGTCTGGGAGTCTAGATATTAGAAAGAGGAAAACAAATCTCAAACCTGAGAAAAGGTGAAATCATATGCTATTGCACTAATAAACAACCATAATAGACTAAGTGGAAAAGAACTTTGTTGTTTGATCTGATTAACAGCCCCTTTTTGAAAGACAGACTTGAACCCTATCAGCTGACTATTAGACTTGTGGTGATGAGCCTAATTACTTTAAACCAGCCATATTTTTCTTGTATCTAATCTAACAATTTTATCTACATATCTCCTTTTCCCCAGTAAAACCTACTTCCCCCAAAGAAATTTTTTCAACTGGGTTTCTTGGAAGCTTAGCTCCCTTGAGGGGAAGTTTGAAATAAACTTTAACCCTTGCTTGAAATCTTTTTGTCTGATCAGTTGCTTTAAGAAATGCATTGCTTTGCTTTGTGTAATACCACCCACACTTTTTGTTACAGCACTGTAACAACCGCATCTTGGAGATGGGAGGGTGAATAGGAAGGCTTTCAATTTTTTTATGTCCAGTTTTCTTAAAACTGAAAATTAATATATACACATGTTAATATTTTTTTCAAGTACTTTAAAGAATATACTTTAAATAGAGAATGCTTCCTCACTACCCCAAACTTCTGAGCCTTTCTCTAGAGAGAACCATGACTTCTCTTTTGTGTGTTTTCAGAATGTTTCTACCATAGGGTGTGTGTGTGTGTGTGTGTGTAACAGATGGTGAATTACACTTCTGATATCTCATTTTGACAAAAGCTCGAAGCTTTGGTAATACACATAACCAAAAGATTACTTAAAAGTTGGCTGAACAGATCCTTTGACCCTTACCCTAACATGTAATTTCAGTCTATATAAATAAAGTCTTAAAAATTCTATAAAAGTTAAAGCATAGGGAGTAAGTGCTATGGTTTTCTAAGTATGTGTATGTTTGCATATATGTGTGTGTGTAGGAGGACACCAAAAGAACTACTCAGAATGATTGGGAATCTGGTATTTTTCTTGCGAAGAAAGGCTTGGGGAGTTGCAAAAACTTATACACAATGCAATCCCAATTCAGCTACTAGAGCAAAGGGTTGTGAAAGAGTTCTTGAAAGAGCTTGACATGTGATGCAGAGTTTGCTGCCTCCTTTCCACTATATAATTTTCAAGCAGGAGGCTGGCTGGAGCAGCCTTCAATGTTACAGCAAGGAGAGAAAGAAGCAATGGGGTTGTCTGCATGATGATAGCTTGATGTGGCAAAGTCAAGTGGAAGTCACAGAAGAGAACTTAATGTGAAGGAATCTTGTCCAAGGGGATAGTTGGTACTAGCAATAAGAAACTATAGAATGTACTTCAGTGGAGAGGAAATGAGGAGGCAGGGTCTCAGGAGATCAGCAGAAGGGTGCATACCCCTTCCTGCCCATTTCTTTCTCCATCTCCCAGGTCAGAAAACTACAGTACTGAGATCCCTTACTGGGCCTCTGATATCCACAAATGTTCCAGGAGACAGCCAAATCCAGATACCGCTAAACAGAGGTTATCAAGAGCTCAGTTATAATATGCTAGTGCCACACATAGAAACTCACATCCGAAGAGCCAGTCGCAGGAAGTGAAAGGTGGATGAAAAATGAAATAGTTGTCCACATCGTTTTTCATTATTACAAGTTCTCAAACCACAGAACTGGCCTGAGCTGGAAGTGCAAGGCTGGTAGGGTCAATTTTGAATTGGAAATGTTTTGTATTTTGATTTAGGCAGAACTGAATCATTTTATTACATAGAAAGGAGTTTAGTTTTAATTACTAATGTGAGACTGTTTTTCTATCTGAAAATGACCACAGGATCTGCTTGAGACGTCATGGGAGGGGTGGTGTGAAAAGCACACACAATACAGAATGTGTGAAGATTGTGGTTGGAAAGAAAATTGAGGGCCTATTTGTACCGCACTGAATTGAGTTCACTCAATAAATCCGTTACATGTACATTTATAGCCAACAATACAAAATACACAAAGAAAAAAAACAGTGCTTTTTCTTTCTTTATTTTTTTTCACTTAGCCAAGAGTCTTTTTATATCAACTTGCAGAAAGCTAACTTCTCGGTAGTCCCAGGGAGCCAGTTAATGACATGGCTCCTCGCTGGATTCGGCATGGAGGGTAAATGTCCAGAGGCAGATGGGAATCCAGGTACTGTACACCAGCCTCACATAGGTCCTCACTGCTGCCTGGCATTTTTTCTGCTGTTCTCTAGTCAGCTTGCCCTGTCTTTTTCTACAGTAACTGTCTTGTAACTTTGCAAATCTTCTCATATCTCTGATTCCTCTGTCCCCACACCACCCAGTCTCATTTAAGGATTTTGCCTTCCGTTTCATAGATAATTTAGGAGCCACTAGACAGAAACATCCTGTCCTTGTTATAACAAATTAAAAGCCTACTTGTGTCTGTAGCCATCTTCTCCCTTTTCCCTCCTGTTACATCACAATAGCCACAGCAAACACTTATATAGCACCGTACTGTGTGCGTTACTCTTAAACTCTTTTACAGATGAGGAAACTCAAGTGCAGAGAGGTTAAATAATTTGCCTAAGATCACACAGCTAGTAGTTGGTGGAGCCCAGTTCTGACTAGAGTAAGTGTTTCTCCTGCCAAGGGCCAATAGTTTCACATTGCTCTCTATCTCTTCCCACTCATTCTACACAGGGGTCTCACTGTATTAGTTATTCTCCTCTCTTACTTAATATTAAGTTCTGCGGTGAGTGAAAACTGAAAATAACAGCAGCTTTAAACAAGGTCAACACTTACTCCTCCCCTCACATAGACATAGCCCACCAGGACCTGTAAGACAATACTATGATCACCAGGAACCCAGGCCCCTTTTGTTTTGCTCATCATCCTCAAAATGTGGCTTCCACCTTGTGGCCCATGCTTCACCGTAACATCATATTCTGGCCAGCAGAAAGAAGCAATGGGCAGAAGAAGGGCAGCAGGCAGGCCTCTTTCCTTAAGGGCACTTTCTGGAAGTTGCACACATTTTTTTGTCTTTATTTCCATGGCTAGACTTGGGTGTGTTATTTTGATGAGCTGCAAGGTTAAATGGAGAAATTCTATTTTTGTTCCAGGAGGCTGTTTGCTCAGCTAAAATTCATAGATTCAACTACCATAGAATATGGGAGAACGGCTATTCTCAATAATAATATCAGCTATACTTTCCTTCTGTGACACCTTGAGCTTATTCTACTTAATTTGAAAATTGAATTGACACTCCATCTTTAAAAATTAAAGTGAAGCAAACCAACACACAAAAAAGTGCAATCCCCTCTTTACCTAACCTGATCTCCGCTAGCTATCCTCATTTTTCTGCTCTTTGAAACAGGGAATGTCTCAAAAGAGCTGTCTCCACTTCCTCGCCTATTTGTCCTTCAAAACACTCTAATCTCGTCTTGATCCAACCATCTACCAAAACAGTTAAGACACCTATGACCTCCACATTAACAGAGCAAATGGATACTTTTCAGTTTTTCTTTTCTGGATCTGCCAATAGAACTGGACACATTTGATTATTCTCTCTGTCTTCATGTGCTCTCTTCTTTCTGTTTCTCTGACACCTCTGTTTTGGCTTTCCTCATTTTTTTTTTTTTTTTTTTTTTTTTGCTTTTTTTTTTCTTTGGTCTGTTCCTTCTCAGGACCCTTTGCAGTTTCTTCTCCTCTAACTACTCTCCAGATCCCTCACAACTTTGGCTTCCTGTCCAGGAAGCCAGGCTGTGTTGGAGGTGCTGCACACACAAGGTGATACACACTCTTCACCCATTTTCTGATTTTATCTGAGGGGTGGAAGGACCTTGGTTTTTATAAGCTACTTGCAAACCCAGCCTAGCATCAGTGCAGGGTTCAGGGTGGAAGGAAAGTAATCCTGGCTGATAAGCAAAATCATGGTTCTGCTCTCAGCTTCTAATAGCACCCAAAACTCTAAATCTTATTTGTGATACCCAGTGTCCAGTCTTGCACTCCTTTAAGGTGGCCTTCCTGGCTTTATGCTCTTTCCTAGTAGACCACTGACCTGACATAACCAACCTGTAATACAACTTGCATTTTGCCTTGGAGGTGGTGGTGGCTGTAGGTTCCTCTTAACCAAGGCTAATTTCAGCCTTTATCACCTAAAAGTATAAGGAAATCCGCTGTCTAATATAGGGACATATCCCATAACTGGGCCTCTGCCTGCCTGGCTCAGAAGCTTACTTCTTAGTATTTCCCTTAACTTTCTTGTCTTCCTTGAATCTAAGTTAAGAAGAAAATGTATTATTATTATTATTATTATTATTATTATTATTATTACAACAGTTTCCTTTCTCTTAAAAAATCTCTTTCTTTTTTTATTTTATTCCTCCTTTGTGACACTGTCTGAGATGTTACCAGTAGCCCAGAATGGACTTTCTTTTGCTTTTTACCTGCTGCAGAACCCTAGCCAAAAGCAGGCTTTCTGCTCTAACTTCCCTTCTTTAACTTTCATGGGTTAAAGCAGACACTTTTAACACACGAAACACTCAAAGATATTGTAGGCCCTGCCTCACTCCAGGACTGGCTGCTTTCCAAGTTCTGAGCAGCTGTACAGTGTGTATAAGACAGGTGACCTTCCAGAATTTGCCAGGCTTGTCATATCCTTTCTGTTGAAATCTAATTTGTCCCTCTCACTGTTTCTTTGAATGCAAAATGGTCGAGTTCTAATTTTCATTTGCTGTAGTCAGAGATTTAATCCAGACAGTCCGGAGAAGAGTTACAAAATCACATTCTGGAGTTGGACTCCAGTATCAAAGTAGCTAAGAATGGAGGTAGGAGGTCTGGAAGGACCAGAAATTTAATCAAATTATCATAACATGACCCTGAGACAGGTATTATTATTATCCCTAGTTCTCAGGAAAGAGGCTTAGGGAGATTAAATGACTTAACCAAAGTCATACATCCAGTAAGTAGTAGAATCAAGGCTTGGGATTTGCTTCCAGGTTGTCCAAACCCCAGCCAGACTCTCACTGATTCCAATGCCCTGTCCACATTCCCCTGGGAAAATCTTGCCAGTCACATGGGCCTAGAAGATGTTAAGATTTCTTCCAATATAGGAAACAACTGTAGATATCAAGATGCCATGTAAACTTCTCAGATAGTGTGCCTCCCAGACTGGACATTATTGCAAAAGTGGGAAAATTGTGTGACACTGTAATGCCTACCAATAACAGAATGAGGAACTTTACAAACAAACAGAAGGGTCTTTACTCCTCACCTGGGCAACAAGACAGATGGATATACAAAAAATGACGAAGGAAGTGACCTAATTCCTTACCTGAAGGACAGGGCTTTGGTTTTCTGTCCCTGGGTACACTGATCTTCATCACCATATTAGGAAGACATAAATGGAGAGAGTGGATGGGAAGTTGGTGATTTGTAGAAAGTTAGAAAATAGTGCTGTGGACAGTACAAAAGTCAATTGATTAGGGAAAAAGTAGTATTGCTGGCAAATTTTGGATTTACAGGATTATTACTCTATTTCCATACTTGTATATTAGTCAGAATGAGTAACTAGCAGCTTTAAGAAACAATCCTCAAATATTATTGACTTAACAAAGCACAGGTTTATTTTTTGCTTTTGTCACTGTCCAGTGTGGGTCTGTGGTAAAAGAGAAGTGAGGGGGACCCAGATAGACAGAGGTTCTGTTATATTCAACTCCTGATTCCTGAAGTTGCCTAGGATGTTGAAATCCAGATATCAGATAGGGGTTGGGTGTGAGGAGTGAGGGAGGGAGGGAGGAAGAGAGAGAGAGAGAGAGGGAGATAGATGATAGATAGATAGATAGATAGATAGATAGATAGATAGATAGATAGATAGATAGATAGATAGATGATAGAGGAGATCATGCAGATGACCCAGGCTTGGAAGCAGTTTTTATGCAGCAGGCCTGGGAGTAGTATCCACTGCTACTGCTCAGATTCCCTTGGCAGAAAGTGGGACAAGGAGACCTGGGGAAAATAGTTTAGCTGTAGGCCAAGGAAGGAGAGGAGAACAGGATCTATCAGGGAGAGCACTGTAGCCTCTGTCACCGTGTGTAATTCTTTAGTGTCGGCCTAATTAAACTTATCTTGATATTACCTTTCTGAATTCTCCCACATGCACCGTGTCTGGTTCACAGAAGCTCAGAGAATGTGCTGAAATTTTGAATGACTTATGTGCCACTAGAACTTACACAGGATTTAAGCTTTCCAATTTTTACTTTTAGTGTTTCTTTTACCACTTGTATTTACCTGACCCAGACTGTAAAGAAAAGGTCACTGTGTTCAGAGGAGGGAGAGATCATTATGGGCTGAGGTGATCAAGAAAGGCTTCAGGGGAAAGCAGTACCTGAATTGTGCCCTACAGGATGTATAGAATTCAGGTATGCCAAGCAGAGGGCAGCACACTCCAAGCAAGTTTGGAAACATAGATTTGGGCTCAATGAGCATATTTATGTACTTCAATTTATATCCTTTTATTAACTAAAATAATTTTTAAAAAAGGAAACATTCACATGATTCAAAATTCAAAAAGTACAAAATGATATAGAATGAAAAAAAATCTCTGTCCCCTACCAATTCTCCCTGTTCCCATTCCCACCCCCACCCCCACTCCAATTCCCCTTCCCAGAGGCAAACACTATTACCAGCTTCTTTGGTATCTTTCCAGAGATCTTTGCATATAAACATAAATACTTGGGAGTGCCCGTCTCTTAAACATTTCACCATAACAAAGCATTATCTTTGCTAATCTGATAGGATAAAAAATGATATTTTAGAGTTGTTTTAGTTTGCATTTTTTCTTTTGCCTAACTTATTCAGAAAGAGTCTGGAGACTTTGGCTAGAAATAAACGACAAAGATTTATTCAAGGGTTTTAGGGTTTGCAAACTGGAAACACAACTAGGCAATACCCAAAGTGTCCTGAAGGAGAAAGAAAAGCTGAAGGTTCTTATAATAAAAAGCACATTATTGAGAAAAATCAGTCTTGCATTCTTAGCCTCTGCGTTGATCCAACATAGTAATCTTTCGATGTCCCATGGTTTGGACAATGGAACAATTTCTTTTTGAGGTCATTCAGATGGTCCAGGCATTGAAACACTACCTGATGCACATCCAGGTATTGACACAAGACTGGAAAGTTCAGAAGTTTACATTCCCAGACTAGTTAAGGCAAGAATAGAATTATTCTCTTATGCCTCAGACTACTTAATTTTAACAATTCAGCGGCTTGCCCATATTGACTCCATTTTATTTCTTCACTCTATTCCTCACTTTTTATGAGTAAAGTTGAGTGTCTTTTCATATTTAGAGCCACCTGTATATTCTTTTATCTGAATGCTTTCCTTTGCCCATTTTTTTCTGTTGGATTATTATTATTCTGTTTGTATTACTATTATTAATTTCTAGGAGCTTCTTCTATATTAGAGAAATAAGGCCTTTGTCAGAATGTTTTTTCAATTTGATTTTTTTGTTTTTTCTCTCTTGCTTATGGTGGTTTTTACAATACAGAATTTTGATTTTACATTGTTAAAATTTTGATCTACTTTTTATGGGTTATGAATTTTGGGACATACCTAGAAAGATCTTCCATACCCCAAGGTTAGTTTTAGAAAAATCTTGTGCTTTCTTCTTCTTAAGAGAGGCAACAGGGACTGTGGCCCACATGGATTCAGATGCAGACTTGGGGTGACTCACTGGAAGCACTGCTGGCCCCAGCCAGTCCCAGGCACCAGAGGAGACAGAAAAATTTGAGGAAGGTATTCCAAAACAGAGATCCCTTGAGTTGAATGGTTGGGCAAGTGTCTTGCTTGTAGAAGTCTAAGGGCCATACTAGAATGCAGAGATTCACTCCTGATGAAAATTACGATAAGGGGACTCTATCTGTCTACAAAGTGATAAGGAAGATCTGCTACCTATTGTGGGATCTTTTTTTTTTTTTTTGACACGTTAACACAGAACCAGGCATTTCTGCATCCCCTTAAGGCCAGGTGACCTCAGCCATGCCCAAAGCTTCATATACACTTTTTATATGTTGATGAATTCCAGATTTATATTTCCAATCCTGCCTCTGAGATCAGATGTCTCTAACTTAACTATGTCCAAAGTGGAACTTTTGATCTTTTTTCCTGAATTTGGCACTGTTCCAGTCTTCCTGGTTGGGGATGAGGTAGTGCAATTTACATAATTCTTTGTATCAGAAACTTGGAGTCACCTCTGGCATCTCATCTCTGCTTACCCCTAAATTTCATTACCAAGTCATGTCTATTCTTCCTCCAAAATCTACCCTAAAGCCTGCCTCTGGTAACCCCTTCTGTAGCTACTATCTTAGCCGAAGCCACTACTATCATCTCTTGCCTAGATTGCTTAGAATGATCCTCACTGGTGTCCCCACTTTCCCCTTTCCCCCGAACCCCATAGTCTATTTCCCATACTTGCTCTGTCTGAGTCTCTCTTCTCTCTCCCTCCCTGCCCACTCTTCATTTTGTGCTCAGCTGCATTGGTGTGGGTTTCTCTGAGCACTCTGGCCCTCTGTGTATTTGTACATGCAGTTCCTTCTTCAAATACCCTCCTATCCTTTAACCTTCTGGTAAACTCCTACTTCACCGTCAAATCTCAGCCCAAATGTCTCTTCTGTGCTGTTGTCCCCTACATGTGAGCCCCCAAAACTCCCATTCAGGTGATTTTGGGTAAAAGCTCATTTAATATTTGTTTGAATAAGTAGATGAACTTGAGTGGGATGAGGACCGAGGAAGGAAGGGCCTGAATTGTGCTGGGTCTGGAAGAAAGGGAGAATGGGAGAGTCAGCACTAGGGCTAGGGCAGGTCTCAGACCTGGTGGGAAACTGAGTCTGAGGATACTCGGCTTGTGTGTGATAGGACCGTGATGTGATGGAGGCCTTGTCTGTGAGATGACACAGATATGTGTGACTTGGTGTTGGGGGACCAGGTGTTGTGAGCGCTAGGTGGTGGTAGGTGAGCTGCCCTGCTATGGAATCTGTCTTCTCAGGCCAGAATTCCTGGGATGAGATTAGTTGTCCCAGCAGAGCACACTCTTCTAATGCAGCCCAGGCATAGCTGTGTCCATATCTAAAGCAGGGACCCAGGAGCAAAGGCAAAACCAGATGGAAAGCCTTGGTGACTGGAGGCCTCTGTCTTAGCCTCTGTGGAGACAGAGTCCCAGAGAGCAGTTTCCAGGCTCTCGACCCCACAAGGAAAGGTGCTAGCTCAGGTAGTAGATGGCCATCAGCTGTGACTAGCTGGCATCAGCTGTAACCAGTTAGCCATTAGCCACTGATACAACTGCTGCGCTAAGCTAGTAAGCACGGATTGCAGTTAGCAAGAAGTGGGTTTGTTGGCAGAGAAGCAGACGGCAGATTGCGGATCGTGTGGCTCCTACTTCCTGTATCTCCAACCTGGCTGCCAGCGAGACTATAGTGGTATGAACCCCCTACCCATGGTTCCGTTGGTGTTCCTTTTTGGCCTCACCATATCCTACATTTTGGTGTGAGGAGCGGGAGCTGAGACCCTTCATGACAACCTCTCTGGAGATAATGGGATGGGGGAAAGTAGATGAGAGAACCAGATAGGACCCGCCTGGCTCTTGGGGAGCTAAGAGTCCCCCAAAATGCCACTTCATATGCCCACTGGGCTCTGAGTAAGAGTCTCTGTTACTGAGGTGCAGAGGGTCCTAAATGAGGGGGCACTAGGGCACCAAGGGGTCCTGGTTACTGGGGCCTGATCGAGGGGCTCTGGTCTCTGGGAGTCAGGAGCTGATCACTGAGTGGCCTGCGTGCCAGTTTAGGTTACCGAGGGAGCCTGAGTGAGAGGCCCTAGTCACTGTGGGGCTTGAGTGAGGGATTCTGGTCACTGGAGCCCAAGTGAAGGTTTCTGGTCATTACGAAGCCTGAGAAACAGGCCTGGTCACTGGGGATATCACCTACAGTCCCTGGAGCTGAATGAGACATCCTGGTCACTGGGCCTTGTGATTGGGGGCTGAGTGACGGGCCTGATGCCTGAAGAGTCTGACCTGGTGGCCATGGTCACTAAAGGACTAGAGCAGGGCGTTCTGATCACTGAAGTCTGAGTGAGCAGCCCTGGTCACTGGGTACTTAAGGGAGAGGCCACCGTATTAATCTCGAGCTGAAGTACATGGAGAAGGCTTCTCAATACCCCCAATTTGTCCAGTGTGGTTCTGCATGTTCTGAGCCTGACCAGCATGGCTCACAACAGCCATCAGATGGCACTGTGGCCTCACACGTGGCCTGGACTCAGAAAGGGGGCAGCTGGCAGGCAGTCCTTGGGGTGAACAAGGTCCGCAGACAGGCTCAGGTGCGGGAGCTGCAGGGTAGGGAGGTGGGGAGTTAGGTAGACTCTGACCAAATTCCCTGGGGTGATGCAAGGCAGATCTCCTGGAAACAGACAATTTGGTGCTGTGGGTCAGGAGTCCTGGGACTCTTCCATATCCCAGAAGCCAGGACAGGCTTGATCAATAGCTGTGTTGCTCAGGACAAACTCTACTCCAAATCTTGCCTAACACACCCAGATGCACTTTCACCTCTGGGCTGGCTCAGCTGTCCCTGTCCACAGATCCAGGACAAACAGGATCTACCCTGCACATTAGCGCTGTTGTTTCCCAGAGCATTCTGTGTTCTATGACACCCAGAAAAATTAGAGTCTGTACCTTGTCGATAGCCAGAACGTGTCCCAGCTCAGAACTCATTGATGCCTCACATATTCCAGAACCAGGTCACATAGGGCCTTGTCATACCCCAGATATAGTCACAGAATGGGGCTCTGTCATCCCTGGCACAAAGGCACAATCCAGGACCCTGTCACTCTTCATATATAGAACAATCCAGGGCCTGTCCTGTCAGTCTTTATATACTGCACTTCCCAGGGTCCTGTCACAGCCCATGCTTGGCCCTGAGCTGTAACAGTATCAGGGATGTGACAGCTGGGCTGTGACAATATTGGGTACATGGCCAAGCCCTGAAATGTGCCTGGATTTGAGTGATGACAAGGCCCTGGGCTGTGACTTTATCCATGGTGTGCAGTAACTGTTCCCAAAACTTGCATCTGTGAGTTTGGCCATCATCAACAGGTATTCACAATTAGCATCAATAATGATCATGGTGACAAGTGCTGTGGGGGATACAGAGTGTATAAAGCAGTGCTTCTCCAACTATCTGTGGTGAAAGACCAGTTTTATTTCTTAAATTTCACTTTGGATCTATTACAGACTGACACTTTTGTAAAATTAAATTAACTTGCTAGAAAATGAAATTGAAAAAAAGACACACAAAATATAAGCCCATATTTTAAAAAAACATACGTTTTATTTTGGAATAATTTTAGATTTATAGAAAAGATAAAAAGAGAGAGAGTTGCTGTATAGCTTTCACTCAGCTTCCCCTAATGTTAACATCTTAGATAACCAAGGTACATTCGTCCAAACTAACAAATTAACATTGGCATAATACTACTAACTAAATTATGGACTCTCTTCAGATTTCAGCAGTTTTCCTGCAAATGTCCTTTTTTAGTTTCTGGAAGCAACCCAAGATATCACATTGCATTTAGTGCACTCTTTATTATTAGATTAAAATGATGTATAAGTGTTCTGTTGAACTGCTATGAAAGTTTCTAAGCGATTAAATATATGGTGATGGACGGAGAACTGACTCTGGGTGGTGAACACACAATGTGATATATAGATGATGTATTACAGAATGTAATACATTATGTAACTGATGTAACTTTACTAACAGTTGTCACCCCAATAAACTTTAATTTAAAAAAAGTTTCTAAGCACTTACTCTTAATTTTTGAACTTATCATGGAAAGGTAACAGATGATTTGTGGCCTGGTTCTGGTCTGTAGACCACACCTTGAGTAGTGCTGGTATGAAGAATAGTTGCCATATGTACAGTGGTGTGGCAGGGAGTGAGAAGGGTGGGAGACAAACACATGAGCACCGAGAGCACAGGGTACAGAGGAAGGAAAGATGGTAGCCATATGGATGGGCCTTGTGCATGGCCTGTGTGGACCAAAATTATGGGAGTAGGAAGCTTTGGGGAAAAAAATTCTCACAAGATAGCTACCCAGTGAGGCCATGACCCTGCCTTTGTGTACATTGTACTGAACTTTAGTGTAAATATCTGCAACCACCAGCAGGTCCTGATGACTATGGATGAGCTCACTGAGCTATACAAGTGTCTGGGTGGTGAACTGAGGACTTGGAAAGACAACGTTGTTCAGGAGCCCAGAGATTCCAACGTCTGACCCAGGCCTCTGCTGGTCCAAGGATGTTGGGCAGTCTGCCTGGTTTTCCGAAGACTCAGGTCTAGGATTGCACAACAGGAGACGAGGAAGCACGCAGGTCCACGTTGAAACAGTCCCCCCAAGGGAGGAGAAGAAACCAGAGCAAGATGGATGTGCCTGGGCTTTACAGCCTCCTTTTGTCCTGACCATGTTTTGATCTGGGCTCCCAGTAAGTGGGTAATGCAAACACTCTGAGCGTTAGCCTCCCCATCTATGAGTGGGATAAATAATGCCACCTCAGGGAGGATTCTGAGAGTGAAATGAGAATCACGTGGCAGTGCTGTCATGACACCTGGCACAGAGCTGGAGCGCCCCTTTCCTGCTTGGGATAGCCAGCTACAGGCATTGGTTTGCTCATCTTTCCCTCCTTCTTTTCCTCTAGGAGCTGGATTTGAGGTTCTAGTAGGAGTTACCTGGCCCAGGTCCCATCTCATCCTAGATTCTGCCAGCCTCCTCCTCTTTGCAGTTGTGCCCACTTACCCTCAGGTGTCAGGTTGAAGCCTCAGGGGCCTTCTCTAAGCCTTCCCTCCATCACTTTTAAGGTGCACATGTAGCTGCCAGACACATTCCACACTTTATCATCATTGCTTACTCAATTGTGAGTATAGTAATGGCAGAAGTTGTGCCTGTCTTATTTTCTACTCTATTTCCAGCTCCCAGCAATTGTCTGGCCCATAGTCAACATTTAACAGATACTTGTTGAATGAATAATTGGGGAGAAATGTGTAATTTCTTCCTTTAAATAATTCCAAGTGTAGTTAACAGATAGTAATACAGAATGTATAGTCAAGTATCCAAATAACCGTTGCCTGGAACCAAATAGTTGCCTGGAAAAAAGATGGCCCTGATATAGAGGGGTTCACTATACCATACAAGTGGAATCAGAAATTATTGGTAATGGAAGAAATTTATTCTATACATGCTCTTCGAAAACTGGCTAGCATCAAAGAAAAAAATAACCGAGATTTTCCCCCTCACATTGTATACCAAGAACTTTCCAGATAGACTAAGGAGCTTTAAAAACCTTGGAAACAATTAATCAAGCTTCTGGAAAGAAGTAATTTTCCATCTTAGAAACAGTAGAAGCAGTAAGAAAGGGAAAGGTTAATTGACTTGACTAGAGAAGTATTTTAAACTTTTGCATGTGAAAAAAAAAAAGGTAACCCAAATAAAAAGGCAAACAAACCAGGGAAATAGTCATAAGCAGCTGTAGCAAGAACTTCCATAAATTGAGTTTAGAAGAGTACACTGAGGCCCCAAAGAATAAACAGGCAGAGTATATAATCAGATGGTTTCCAAAAGAGGAAAGATGAAATGGTGCGTAATCTTAACAACTAAAGATAACTCCTGGAAGGAGAGGTCCATGGTGGCTGAAGAGTCAGGGAAAATTTCACAGGTGAGGTGGAGTGTGGCTTGTTCTTGAAGGTATTGATTTTACAGAGATGGAGGGAAGAGATGTCACACATTTGAGTGGTGTTTCCTGCTCACTAGCCTCTTCTGTCTTCCCTTTAACTGTGCAGGGTTTTTGAAGCCCAGAGCTGGACATTCTCCTCTGGCTACCATTATCCTTCTGTAATGGGAACAACTTTATTCATGGAAACTTGCTGAGGCCTAGCAGAAGGGTGTTCTGGAAGGAGAATTCTGTGAGGGTGAGGCAGGGAACTGGCCAAGGACCCTGAGTATCCCCCCCCCCACCCCCCACCACCCCTAGCAACCTTGGAGTTTTCTGACTTACACACTGCCTGTCCACCTCTGCTCCCAACTCTTAACTGGGGTTGAGCTGCTGCTTTTTTTTTTTTGTACAACTATCTTAGGAACGTGGACAAAACATCCTTTAATTTCTCTGAGCACAGTTCAAACTGGCATTTTCATTTTAGAGTGTTTTTTATATGATTTTTAATAAATAGCTTTAAAAATTAAAGATACATATTAATACATATCCGTTGGAGAAAGTACAGATAAAACTGGCACTTCTGAAAGTTTTCCTGAAGAACAGAAAGGAAGAGAAAACACAAAATATAAATAGTTCACCAACAGTCAAATTTCCAAGCACAGCATGCAGACCCCATGATAAGGAGACCCTGCCCCGACACTGGGCTTTCTGGAAACCTGGACTTGCTTCCTCTCTTCAAGTTCCAAACCTGCTTAATTATTTCCACATTGGAGAGATCTCCTGACGTCATTGTTGACTCCAGGCCACAGCCCCCACCTCTCACTCCCCATTCATACTTGCAGCTCTCTTCCCCTTGGCCTCACACCCAGCTCTGTTCCTGATCTATGGAACATGACTCATCCTCAGCCGTGTACAGCAGCCATTCTCAATTTTTTCTCCACCCACCATGTGTGATGGATGATATCCATATCCATACACATTCTCAAAGGTTAGACCCAATTTAAACCCAGGAAGGAGTTTTTGCAGGAAATGAAAGCCAATGGCAAAAATAACTATGATGTCTCAAAGCAATACGATGATTTAAAATTGGCTCGATCACTGGTGTGTTAGCAATCTGCCCACTCCTGGCTGCTGCATGCCTAGCACAGGCTTTGGAGAAGCAAATCTGTACTGGCTGTGACACCAACCTTCCTCTCCCAAATTAGTGAGGATGACATTGTCATAGGGATAACCTTAATGGTGGTTATCACTAAGCCTTATGCATCTGTATTTCTATAGCAATTACCATGTTTTGTTCAGTGTGCATTTTCCCAGTTAAACTTTTTTGTTAGTTGCTGTATCTGTCGTGGCCAGTGTGGTGCTTGATCTTGATCAATGGACAGTGATTGAACAAATGAGTGAATGGATCTGTTTTGCTGTGAACCCCGTAAGCCTCTTGCTCTGGTTCTAAGAAATCTCGCCTTTCTTCTACTCCTCTCTGCCTGGCTGCTCCATTTTCTAAACTTAGTTTGCTTTGCTAGCATCTTTTCTTGTTTGGCCTATTGATGCTAGTCTAGCATTTCAGCCCTGACATCTTGGCCCGTTTTCTGGGCTCCTTTGCCCACATGTCTTCCAGCCATCGGGAGCCTTTGAGGTAGTCTCAAGAACTACCAGACTGAGCTTTAGAAAATCCTTCCTTACAATCCTCCAATGGCTTTCTACTGTGTGTAAGACAAAGTCTAAGCACTTCACAGTTGCATACAAAGTTTCTTTAGCATGTGAGATTTCTGCAACCTTCTTCTTCCTCTAGCAGGAGTTCTAAGATGGCTCTCCACCTAGATTTTGACTCTTTGACAGTGTATTTATACTGTATCCACTTCTTTTATAGTCTCCAGAGGATGTAGCCCAGGCATAGATACTTGTTAGGCCCATCTCCTTTGTAGCACGTATCACTCTTTTTATTACGTCAATAACCATGTAGTTTGCCTGACATCTGTGTCTCCCACTTAGAGGTAAATTCTGCAAGGACAGCGATTCTGACTATTTAGCTTACTGCTATATCCCCAACATCTAGCACAGGGCCCAATAAACAGTAGAGCTCAATAAAGATGTGTGGTAAGAATGAATGAAAGCATGCATGCACAAATGAATGAATGAGTGGGCTAAATGATTGACCAATTATGACTTTGATAAATATGGCATGGTTTTGTTTCTCTGAAAAGAAGCCTTATTTGAGAAAGGGAAAAACAGGTCTTCGGGAAGTTGGTGACCAAGAGCAGTAGTTAATGCTTAACGTGACCCCATGGGCAGCCCTGCTTAGACCAAACTAGAGGAAAAAAATGGCTCTGGGAGGACTGAGAATGAGAGTGGGGATGGTGAGTCACAGTTTCCTATATGTGACCCACCAATTTCTCCATACTCATGTTTACTTTGGACCCTGTACTGCTCCCAGAGGATTTGGGTTAAAAATGGAAGTTGGTTTGTTTATCTGTTATGCTGTTCATGTGGATTAGTGTGTGGCAGTAACATTTCAAAGAGAGTTATTGCTAATCACTCCTGATGCATGCAGCCTGGGGCAGGGTGGCCAAAGCTGGCCTTTTGGGGGACAATCCCTGGGATTGCACCAATTAGCCCAGCAGACCCACACCTCCTCATGAGACCTAGGCGCAGCTGTGGCCCCTATGTGGACAAGGGGCCAAGGGATAAAGCAGGAGACAGAAGTCCTGGGGGCAAGAGGCTCTGGCCACTTCTACGGGGACCAGAGGGGAACAGAGGATAGACTAGTGATCTGAAGGGACCCACTGAGCTCTTGTTAAACTCACTAGACCTTAATTAAGGACCTTCAGTCTTGGAGCCCTGAGTGATTGCATCAGGGCCCTGAGGGGATGAGGCTGCAACAAGACCCCTGAAGGTCTAAACCTGTTAAAAATTATGTTTGATCTCCATATGTCATTCAAAGTTAAACAGTTAAACCATAAAATAAGTGCAAAGAATGTCAATACAGTTCAGGGTTTTCCCTATAATGGTCACATTGATGCTTTCCCGCAAATATTGAACTCTTTAAAAAATCTGTTTTTCAGTTTTGCAGTTGGTGACCAAGAGCAGTAGTTAAAATCTTTTTTTAGTGTTTCTGCTTTAGTAATGCCATAAGCTCTTTCTTGGTGGCCTATTAAGGAATCCATCCCTGAAGAAGGATCTTGATGACAAGACCTGAGTGAGAACTGGAGAGATCTGAGTGAGGGTCCCTGGCTGCTAACGGAAGGGAGGGGAGAGCTCTACTAACTGAGACCCTGGTAACTGAGGGGACTTAGAGAGTGTCCCTAATCACTGAGAAGCTGACCTGGGAAGTTGTCACTGAGATGTCTGTGTGACGGTCCCTAGTCACTGATAGTGCTGACGGTGGGCTCTGGCAGTGAGGGGCCTAAACAAGATGGTTTGGTCATTGAGGACCTGAGGAAAGGTCCCTGATCACTGAAGGACTAGAGTCAGGGGTCCTGCTTACTGAATGGCTTGGTAGAGGCATCTGGTTACCAAAGCTGAAGGAATGTCTCCCATCATAAATTCTTGAGTGTGGTCAATGGGTCCTAAGTGAGAGGGTCTACTCCCTGAGAGGACCAAGGAAGGTATTGGAGTCATGGAGTTAGGGGCATTAACTTCTGAGGGGACTGAGGGTGAAGGTCCTGGCTTTGAGAGGTTTGAAGAAAGGGCTCTGACCACTGAGACATGCCTGAGTGTCTTTGGTCAATAGGACATATAAATAAGGGGCTCCTTCCATCAACTCTGAGCTCACATAGGTGGAGAAAATGGCCCAGTGTGGGGTTCAGTAGCTGAGATTCCACGGACAGATTAAACTATAGTGGCCCTTAAATTTCTCCTTCCCTTCCCTTTCGGCCTGATCTACAGGTTTTCTAGTCACCAGTAGATGGCACTGCAACTCCACATGAAGAAGGGGCTCTGGCTTGGTTCCCAAGGTGGGTTCCAGGTGCAAGCAGGTGACACGAGGGAGAGAAAGGAAATTAGTTGCCCCTTGAACAGACTCCCTGGAGGCAGGGTGGAACCAGGCTACGACGGCCGAAACAGGTCCCATAAGCACAGGCCACCTAGAGGCTGAGTCCTGTCATCACCAGACAAACTAGTTCTAAATGCAGTGTGACTTTTTATGTTTGATTCTATGGTACATTCATTTTATTCAGCAACTGTACACCCAATACCTGATAGAATTTGTGCTAGGCATTGAGGACACAAGGATGATTAAACGAGGTCACTGTTGTTGAGACCATAGTCTTGGAGATGAAACATTATTATAAACAAAATAATTACAATAAACATGATAAAGACTGTAATACAGGATATATACATGCCATAGAAGGACAGAAATGGAATGAAGATAAAGTCCGGGAAGGTTGTGAACATGAGAGAAGAAAGAGCTGATGGTGACACAAGTTCTCAAAGTAGAACAGGGATTTTGTTTGTGTGGCACAAATAAAGGAAGGTATCTGCGGTGAAAGCAAACATGTGATTAGAGATGTGGGGTGTGTGAAAGAGCCTGGCATGTTGAGGGATCTTTGTGCAGTCCAAAATGTCTAGGGTATAGGAAAAGGGGGTGGGGTGGACTGGGAAGATGGTGGGGAGTAAGAATGGCAGATATATATGGGAACATATTATTAAGAACCTTCTAACCCATATTTAGGGATTCGGTCATGGTCCTTTAATGGATAAAGAATCAGGAGGGTTTTCAAGGAGGCAGATGAAATATTCATGTTTCTGTTTAATTACTCTGATAGCCAAGGTGTGGGGTGGGATAGAGGAAAAACAGACTGTATGCAGGAAACCCAGGTAGGCAACCAAGTCAGAATTAATGAGTGTTAAGTAAAAAAGAGAGATAGGGAGGAGAAAAGAGATTTGAGGGGTGTTTAAGAGAAGATGAATAGAATTTTGTGCCAAAGTAGATGTGAAAGGTAAGGGAGAATGAAGAATTTAGGAAAGTAATAAATGTTAACATTTACTAGGCATTTAACATTTGTAATACTTTATCTCACTAATCATAACAGCACTCTGTAAGGTAGAAATTATTACCCTCATTTTCAGATGAAGAAATTAGAGCTCAGAGAGGCTACGTGACTTGCTGAAGGCCACACAGCTAGTTGTATCCCCCACCGGATTTTCCTATCTTCAGCCTTATCCCTTTCCAGATCACTCTCCACACCACCACCAGACTGAGCTTTAGAAAATCCTTCCTTACAATCCTCCAATGGCTCTCTACTGTGTGTAAGACAAAGTCTAAGCACTTCACAGTTGCATACAAAGTTCTTGGCTGTCTGGTCCTTGCCCCCCTCAGCCTTTCCCTACCCCATCCTAAGGATTAGGCAGGCAGGGCTGCTGGCAAGTCCTTAGAGGGCTCCCCTTTCTTGCCTGCACTTGTCTGTGTGGTGTGCTGGTGAGGCACACCCCACCCAGAAACCTTATCACATACTGGCCCTTCTGCGTCATAATACCAGTCTCTTCCACTGGATTATAAGCTCCTTGACAGAAGGGACCTACCTAAGGGTAGTCATTGCAGCTCTTTTACAACAACAAACATACATAACACGAAAGAGGATTGGTTAAATAAAATGTGATTAAGCATTCGTTATAATGAAATATTCTGCAGTCATTAAAATGAATGAGAGCTCATGCCACCCTCCCTCAAATTTCACCCAGGACTTGTTGACAAAGGATGAGAGGACTCAGGCCTGATTTGCAGAAAGTTCTGCACAGGACACAGCCACCAGGCCAAAGTGGGTAGGAGGAAGGAGAACCCATCATTCACACAGCCTGGAAGACGGGCGAGTCAGTGCCCATAAATATACTTTAATAATCATTCTCAGAATGTGGGCTTCCTGACACCAAGATTCTTTTACTACCCAAGCCAGGGACATTTGGGGTTTGTAACAAGGATTCCACTAAATTGGACACTGGAAACCGGTCATTTCACATTTCTCATGACACACAGAAGAAAAAGAAAAAAAACAAAAGGTCCTAGTGTTGACTAGGGTAATTTATCTTTAAAGTTTTTTTTCCTAATTATTTAAAAATTTTTAATTACAGCTGACATACATTACATTGGTTTTAGGTGTACAATGCAGTGATTAGACATTTATATACCTTACAAAGTGATCATCCCGATAAATCTAGTAACCAGCTGGCACTATACATATAACAGTTATTACAATATTATTGACTAAATTCCTTATGTTGTGCTTTACATCCCTATGACTGTTTTTTAACTGGCAATTTGTACTTCTTAATCCTGTCACCTTTTTCCCCCATCGCCCTGCTCCCTTCCCATCTGGCAACCATAGGATGATTTATCTTGACTACTACTGAAGAAAGTGCTTCCCCCACCACACTCAATGGTTTATTTTATATGGAGGGAGATCCTCTAGGGCAGGGGTGTCCAAACTTTTTTCAACGTTTTTTACCAAGGGCCGTATGTGGTAAAATACACAAACAGCCGGGCCACTCACTCGAGGTGAAGTACGTATTGCCTCACCTGGTTTATTTAAGTAAACTAAATATATTTTTGGAATTTGCTGCAGACCAATTAAAAATGGATTGCGGGCCGCAGTTTGGACACCCCTGCTCTGGAGGGACACTCTTGGTCTCTCTCCCCAGAAGAGAAGTCAATGACAAATTTGAGAAGAACAAACTGAGCATATTGGCTCAGCTCCTCCATTTCTCTGTTTGGGAGCCAGGCTGACCACAGAAGCATGTATCCTGCAGGATGTTTTAAAGGGGCTTGCCCCACTGGGAGATACCTCAGTTTTCCAGCCTGATCCTTACTAGGTGGTGAGCCTCACTCTATTTCTGGGGTTCACTATTAGAAAATTCATTTATCCAATGATATAAGCCACTGTCTCCAATATTAACTTTATTGACATCTACCTTTTAATTGCTTTTAAACTCAGGAGAGGAAAAGACAGGTTTATTACTGAAGATTCTCAGAATTTTAACATCTGATTAACTGGACCAGGAGCCTTAGGAAATAAACAGGGGATAGAATTTGGGAACCCAACTGACATGTGAAATGGTTTTTGGTTAGGCCAGGGTCCATAGCTTTAGGTTTGGACTTTAGAGGACTTAAATGGAAGAAAAAATAGTATATGTAATGGCATAATGATCCACAAACCCATAACCCACCTTAAATTGACAGTAACTCGAGGTCAATCACGATTCATCTGTATCCCCTGACCCTTCCTCTAGCACCAACATCCTCCCACCCCCATTCTACCTTATTTTAAGTAAATCCTCAACATTACACCATTTTATTTGTAAATAGTTCAGTATATTTCTCTAAGAGATAAAGGCACTAACAATTTGACTAATTTTTGTAACAAGAACTGTTTATTAATGCATATGACTGCCTTATTGTACAGTTAACAAAACTCGAGGCATACGATGCAAAGCCTTAAGAGTTAACATCTGTCTGAAGGCTTTATCAGCCATAAAGTTATAATTTACCTTTCTTGTGTGCCAGAGTATTTTATTAACTTTATCAGTTTCTCTATTGAGATCAGTAGCCAAGAACATTCTGATTCACCTCTACCAGGTTTTGACTACAGTACCTTCAACTGTGTGAGAATTAAAGACACTTTAAAAAACACAACCACAATATCATTATGACAGTCAAAACTTATTTCCTTAATATTATGTAATATCAACCAGCATTCAAATTTCTCAAATTGTCTCAGTAGTTTTTTCAACTTGCTTTTGGACTCAGAATTCAATCATTCACATTAGTTTACAGGTTTCTTAGATCTCTTTTAATTTCTTTTAATCCCTTTCATCGTTTTTTTTTTTTTTCTCTTGGCAACTTATTGGTAGAGGAACCTGGGTCATTTGTCCTGTGGAATGTCCCGTGGTATTCATGAATCCCTTTCACGTCATTGAAGATGTTTCTTTGTCATACATATTGCTGGTGAATTGGTAGTTAGTTCTAGAGACTTGATCAGATTCAGATTTGATTTTTGATTTGGCCCCTCTGGGGCAAAGGAGCCACTTCCCTAGTAAATTTGGGAAGAATAAATTGGGCATGCTCAACACAACTTCTCCGATTCTTTCCCTTTAGCCAGACTCCCCCAAGGCACATGTTTTGCTCTTCTCCTTCATAAAGTAAAATTTAAAGGGTCTTCCTTGGATACAGGCGGGGATCAGGGTGTGGGGAGCAGAGCTATTTCTTTCTTGCATGGTCTGTGAGTGGATGGGTTAGTCTCCCTAATCATGGGGTTCAGTATCAAGAAACCCACTTACTAAATGATATAGCCACATTTTCCCATATCAACTTTATCAGTAGTATTATTATTTTGATCTCTCATTTGCCTTATCTTCTGCATTATTTCCCAGTTGATTCAGAACTTGGGCAGGGACTAGGGGGCACCAACAAAGGACAAATAGATTAGCTACTTTTATTAGACAACCTTCTTTGCCTGCCTTGTCCACAGATCCTGTAAGAGTCGCCACACTTACCACATTCACTTCATTCCCTCACCAATGGGCAACAGCGGATTGAACCTGACCCAACACTATCAGTCAGATACTCACTCTCTTTATCTCTCAAGAAATTCAACTAAGACACAGTGACTGTAACCATTAGGCACTTGAACTGGATTGGGATGGACATTTTCTCACCCATGTGCATTGCTGATAAGTAAGCACAGAGAACCAGCTTCAGGGCAAGTAGCATGGAGCAGGCCCATGGACAGGAATGGAGGTAAGAGATCAGGGAGAAGCCTGGCTCACTGCCTCCTTGTTCTAGTCCCCCAGGCTTTTATTCTTCTTAGATTCTGTGACATGGTTACCTGACTCTAAGTGTATGAGACGGAGGAAATTATACTCACTGGACTTGCTGAAGAGAGAACACTGTAGTTTTTTTTTTTTTAAGAACTTTCATGACAGGCTCATTTGAAGTAGAAGCTGAGGGGCCCGGGGGTCTGAATATGGGCAAAACAACTGTAGGATAAAGGAAAAACATTTGCTGATTATTCTGGAGAGGGAGTAAAAGCAGTAAGCGTGTAGGGGGTATAATTTGTGACAATGATGTGACAGGTCCCATGGCCAGCCCTCCAAAACTTCAGAGTTCTTATTTCTTAAAATAAGAAATTTTCCATTTTCTTAGGGAAAATTGGTGAAGGGGCTTGCTTGACACCAGATTCATGCAGAAGAATCAAGGGAGCAATAGGATGTGCGGGAGGCCTGGGGTGTGTGGTAGGTGTGTTATCAGAACGTGTAGAACTTGGGCTTGAAACTGAGGTTTAGAACTAATTGTAACCAGATGGTATCTGGTGATGTCGAATACCCATCCTCCCTCACTTCCTCTTTCATAAGGCAGTGTCCTCTAATCTATATGGAGACGCAAAAGCTTCAGTCTTCTTGCCCCTCTAATTTGTTATCTCTGCAGTGCTGTCCTGTCATTGTGGTTGTTTTCACTCTGCTCTCAGTTTGGTCTGTCACCACCAGGGGCTCCGTGTTATAACCCACTTAATGTCTCTCTCCAATAAATCAAAGGAGGAGATGGCTGGGCAGATCTTTCTTCCTCTTACAGTTCTCTCCCTCTAGTCTTTTCAAAACTACCAACAGCCTAAGTGGTTGTATGCAGGTTACTTCATTGAGGGTTGAGGCAATTTCAGAAGAGAAATTCAATGTCAGAGGGAAGGATAAAGTCCTCTGAACTTAGACTTTCTCTTTACTTCTCAAAGAGATCAAATCTTCACAAACTCCCTGGCTTTTAGATGTATAGCCTTTCCTTCTCCATGGGCCCTCCTTTTAAAATTTGCTCCATTTGAAACTCTACCAACTTCCACACCTATCACAGGAAGGGATCCCATTTCTTGGCTCTCTCTCCAATATTCACCACTCTTTTCCTACCCCAAAGTCCCAAATCTGAGTGTGCCAATATGAGATGGATCCCCAAGACTTTAGCCAGTAAAAAATGATGCCTATTGTCACCCACGTCTTGCAGAATTGTGTGTATAGGGATGGGGGTGAAAGCAGGAGAGGAAGAAGAGCCTCTGGGTCTTTCTGGCCAGATTTTCTTTTCAATAGTCCTACATGTGTGAGCAGAAATCATCTCAGTTCATTTGATTAATAGAATTGTTATAATAGCTCTTCCACTGCTCCCAGGAACAGACATTAATTTTTTGAGAGTACAATCTAAACCCATATTGAAAAAGGATATATTTCCTCAATTAGAAGGGTGTTTTGCCTTTTCCCCAGTTAGTGGGCCCCATTATTAAGCAGAAAAGAGGTCTGGTTTCTTTCCTGCTCTGCCTGGGAAGCTATTGAAATAATAAATAAGCTATATTATCCTTTAATGGCTCCTCCCTTTTGTTAATTCAGGAAGGGCTCCAGACTCAGTAAATTGTTTCAACACTCTGCTTTAGGGACTGAGGTGGCTGCCAATTTTTTTTTTTTTTTTTTTTTTTTTTTACAATGAACCACCTTCACTTAAATTAACCAAGATAGTTTCTGTTCTTCACAACCAACTTATACTTGTGTAGAAGAGAAATGGATTCCAGCAAGAAGGTTTGCAGCAACAGAGCCTCAAAAGAATGTGGATTCTGTCCCCAGCATTACCACATGGGGCCGAGTGGTCAACATTCTCTCATTCTAGGAGGAGCAATTTGAGTGGACTTTGTTCACTGCAAAAAAGTGATGCCTGAGGAGGATCCACTATAATAGAGGCCTGGAG
Source organism: Rhinolophus sinicus (assembly GCF_057876585.1). Classification (NCBI taxonomy): domain Eukaryota; kingdom Metazoa; phylum Chordata; class Mammalia; order Chiroptera; family Rhinolophidae; genus Rhinolophus; species Rhinolophus sinicus. Next base: position 143,504,711 of record NC_142514.1, on the reverse strand, counting down.
AAATGTGGGTAGAATGTGAGGTACCCTTGGCATGACTTCATATTCTGCTATGTCTGGTGGTAATTGTTAATTAAAACATTAGCACATTTCAAAAAAAACAAAACAAAACAAACAACAGCAAAAAAACATTAGCACATTTCTAGATTAAGTCACCAAGGGTGTAGACTCTTTTGGTATGAAGGTTTGGGTCAGTTCACCTGGCAAAGAAACCCTAACCATTGTAGGTACTGGTTAAGAGCCTGGGCAACATGAGATACGTTATAGAGGACAGACAAAATAGAGACCAGCTTTACTTCTTAGACTCAACCACTGATTTCTTAGCTAATTGTCATATTCAATTCAATTTCAGCTTAATTTTGTTTCAGTTTGTATATATTTAACTCACTGTTTTCTGAGATTTTAAACTTTAGTCTTAATGTAGTTTTCTTTCTCTCTCTCTTCTTTTCTCATAATATTTGACATTTAAAATCTTCGCTGTTTATTTTCCTCTCTCATTGTAATGGTTCCAGATGGTTTAAAGAGCTAGAGAGGGAGTCCCTGATGTGGAGAACACAAGCTTTGGTCAAGGACTAGGTAGCACAGGCTACTTTTTGAGAGATAGACCATGTGAGAGAATCGGGGGTCTTTCTGCACACCCTCTCCCCAAGATCCAGGTCCAGCAAGGTTTGTGTGCTGTGTAGGTAAGCTGCAGGGTTTCCCTGTGGTAACTGCTTTCAGTTTCAAACAAGACACTATGACTTTGGCCTGTTGGAGTGTCTTACAGAGAAAGAGGCTTAAGCCCTGGACCTAGCCTGGGATCATGAGCAGACTTAAATAATTCAGCTGTAGGAAAAGCTTTATTGTTGCCTACCCCTCACTCACTTGTGTAGATAAGCAAATCAAGGACTGTGAGAACCCTAAAGCTGAGGGTTATTTACAGAGGATGAATGAGACACAAAACAAAGCAATGCATTAATTCCTCTCTGTTCTCAACCTTTGTTGTCAGAATATCACCGTGGTCTGAAGACTGTCCTTCAAAGCTGGCATGTCTGCTTTGAAGGCATGGCATGGCATGGCAATGAATGTGATGGTGACTCTTCTTGGACTGGTTGTGCTGGCTTCAGGAAAAGCCAAGGAGCATCAGTTAAACAAGCAGTGTTCAGTACTCCCACCGTAGCCCTGGCCTGTGACGGACTCCATACACTTATTCTGTGTCCCCCACTGCTGTTGTTGATTCTCACGTCTCTCTCCCCACTTGTTAAGCAGAGGCTTAACTCTCATTAACACTTTAACTCCTAAGGCTGTCATTGCAAGCATGATCTACTTCTTACTGGGTCTCTACCAGTAAGCGAACTATTTTTTCTTTTCAATCAACAAATTTGCTTTGGGCCCTTTCATGTTCTAGGCTACTCTTTGCTGGACACTTGTTATTAAAGCTAAGAACTAAAATATCTGTGATAAGCAGTTATAGATAAGTGCAAGGTTACGTTTACTTTTTTAATTCAAAATTGCATGCTCCAAGCTAAACAAACTCATCTTTCTCATAACCCCACATCACTTTTCCAGGCTAAGGCAGGCTTACAATGAACATCCCGATCATTTCCTGTATATAGACAGAAGGGAATCTTGTTATTTTATCAGACACAATTTTTATAATACTTCCTGTCAAAGGATAAAATCAATAACAATAATATTCCCATAATCCGTAAAAGTAAACCATGCTGGAAGGTATATATTTTTGAGAGTGCTGATTGAGGTTCTGAAACATTTCAGACCATTTCAAAAACTGCTTTCCTATATCCTTATCTACCAATTCTAAATGGATCCAAATGCTGATGGGGTAAATAATTTCTTTATTAATTGCTTTGTAATTTCAGCCATATTGGTTATTTCTTGTCAAGACCTGGCTTTCAGGTGAGATGGAAGATTTCTTTGTCTCATCTCTCAGAGAAACCTATGGGATTGTTATTAGTTACATTTGGGGTGGCTTCCCCACCCCATGGAGCAATGATAACTCAGGCTTGCAGTCCAGTATGGTGGCTACTTGCCATATGTGGCTGTTAAGCTCTTGAAATATGGGTTGTGTGACTGAGGCCTGAATTTTAAATTTTTCTTAATTTTAATTAGTTGAAATTTAAATTGAAACAGCCACACGTGGCTAGTGGCTATCATATTGGCATATTGGACAGTGCAAGGCTAGAGAAATCCTTAAATAAATTTAGGAAAATGGTTTTTAGGTCATCCTGTTTATGTATATCAAGCTTTACCAGGGGGCACTCTAATCTGCTTTCCTGCAGACACTTCAACTCCTAACTTAAGGGCAAAGAGCAATTTCCATTCTTCCTCTGAGGATTCACATTTTAATTCTACAAACTTCCTAAGCACTGTATGATCTACATATTACATTTTTTCCCATTCATTCTAGTAGGAGCTATGTAAGTATATGGTCTCCTCAGTATCTTGTACAACATTTCCAGTTGTGGAAGTATAAACAAGCTAATTTCTTTTCTTTCTTTCTCTCTCTCTCTCTCTCTCTACATAAATCTTTAGTCTTTATCAATAGGATGGCTCCAGCCCCCTCCTACATTGCCCCCTCCTGCATTACCGACCTTTGACTGAATCTACTTTGCTGGGACATGCCTCCAAGACTAGCTCCTCTTCCTCCACACTGGTCTCTTGCTTGGTGCAGGCCCTGAGGCAGTCTTCTGCACATTTATGTGGTAGGAGTGCCTTGCTCGTTGCTCTCTGGCCCATCCATTGTATAACTTAGAGGCAACTTGGTGACAGGAAGGATATCTTAAACCCTGTGCCCTGCCTATGTCAGTTAATATTTCATTCATCCAACTCACCACAATAAGGAGGAGTCATGATTAAGCTGCAGCTCCCACAATAGGCAAGCGGACTAGCCGGTGGTAGATAGAACTTGCAGAGTACATTATCTCTAGGGGACTTGTTTGGTTACTGTGATGCCATCATACTTAACAGGATGGGGTTTTGAAACCAAAAAGCTAAGGGACTAGTCTCCAGGACCATTCTACCAGTCTCAGGTATCATTCTTATTGATAAATAAACATCTAAACCTATAGAAAAATTTTATTTTATAAGAGTTATTTGAGCCAAGTTTTTCAAGACATGCCCTGAAGCAAGATATTAAGGATTGAGAAAATGCTCCAAAGAATGGCAGTTTTGCAGTTCCTTTTATGTATTTAGAATCAAAGGAGAAAACATAAGGAGGGTACATGAAATCCATTAGTGGTAGGTTAAGGAGGTAGGAGAAAGCAAAGCTTTCCCTAGAGGGAAACCGCTAGGATTGGATAAAAAGCAAAATGGAGAAACACATATGTTGCCACACAGCAGCCTACCCGTCTGTCTCCTCGTACCTGCCCCTAAAGAAAGGAGAGTCTGTGAGATGGATCCTTTCAGGGACTTTGCTTCACCTTTGTGCTTACACCTTATGTCTCCCTGTTTGGCCCCAAAGAGATGGCTGGTTAGCCAATGACGGGTAAGATTCCCCACGGGGGGAACAACCTAAGCCAGGTGCAGCCGTGTGGGGACCAACAGGAGAACCCACAGGGTTGACAGAGGTGGGCACAGCCCCCCATCATCCCCAGGCTAAGGAGAGCCTCAGCCTCTGTGGCTGCATTCCTTCCCACAACCTGCAAGGGAAGAGATTCAATGATGTGCTCTCCATCTATTCATATGCATAAAGGTTTTGTCCCTTGGGGAAGTACATACATCCTGAGACTTATGGTTCTGCTGCCTGCAAGCAAGGGTGATTGGCTTGAATCAGTTTCCTATTAGGATGTATAAGATTCACAGATCTTGAGATTGACAAGCTTTGTCTACTTTACTTCTTCATCTAACTAATAAAAGCTATGCGTTTGCCCGATTTGGGGCTCAATCCTTGAGGCTGGAGTCCCTTGGCCTCACTTGCACACTATTCTTGGCTACTGTCTTTCTTAACCTTGCGCCGCCCAGTGGGATGCGACACACATACTTCTTTTACATTGGTGGGTATAGGATAGTTGGTAATTAACATATACAGCACATAGAAATGCTATTCAGGGAACAGTATAACAATGAAGGGTTCTGTGGTCTTGTGCTCTGGTGCCTTTGGTTGTGCCTTCAAAGGGGTCTAGAAAAGAAAATTACTCTGGCATTTCAAAGGTATGTTATTCTAAATGCATAAGAACAATGGACAGGGTTCACTTAAGGTAAAGATTGACCTTTACTAAGGAAGCCATAGACCTGGGACATGACTACCCACTATGACCTGCCCAGTTAGGAATTTGTGATCACACCATTCTGTGTGGTTATTTTTGGTCACTAGCTTGTCAGGTTTACTACATAGCCCTTTTTTTCATTCACATTCTCACCCTTGGATTAGATGGGTAAGCTTGCACATCTATTAAAATATTTTCCCCTTTTCAAAGCCTCTCAGCTGCCAAACCTGATTGGCTTAGTGAATGAATTATTATACATACGGTCTGGTTCTGAGAGCTTTCGCTTCTGTTTCTACAATCCATTGAATTCAAATAGGATTAGAAATATTCAATAGGGTACTTTGTGTTGTGCAATATCGCTAAACCGAGCCAGCTGCCTTACAGTGGGATGGGATGGGAGAGCCAATGCTATTCTTTGTCCAGCGTAGACTCATTTCTCCCGCTTCCCCTGTTGAATTAATTAGCTGCTATCTCTTCTTTAGATACCAGACAAATTATAGTTATTTTTCAAACAAAATGTTGTTACTAAACATCAGCCAACTAATGTAGTGCTAAATATTACAAGTCATATTATTTCCTAGTTGTGGTAGATAGTGGGTGGCTCCTAATGACTTCTCCTTCCTTGGGCCCAGCCCCAGATACACAAGGGGATGTTTATACTAACATAAAAGTGGTCGTGCGATTCTAGCTATAAATAATTTCCTGTAAGTTGTACCGGGCTGGCATTGCTGCCCATGGCAACTCAGTCAAGCCCATCTTCGGTGCTCCATTCTATCTCTCAGTCTGCAGGGTTGCCTATGAGAAATAGGACACACCTAATGATCAGCCCTACCCTTTATTAGGTGGGTGGCAAAATATGTTCCTGGACAGAGTCTGTAGTTGAGAAATGCCATATTAGCTTAAGGTAGAGGGCTGCAGTGGCTTTCCTGGTGGCTCCTCAGTGATTTGCGTAAAAATGCAAGCTCAAATTCAGATGAACTCCCTCCCCCATCACAGCCGTTTGAATTCCTTAGATTACAGAAAGAATTCCTTAGATTACAGCCGTTTGAATTCCTTAGATTAGATTAGTTTCAATAGAGTCTATTTAGTAACTGCTTCTGGGCTTTTTGCTTTTTGGAATGTTCCAGGGCATGTTTTTTTTCAGGGAAGCCCAACTCCCACATCCTGACAAGTGGCTTCAGCAACAATTACATACTCCGAAATTCTGGACTCCTGCCAACTTTGTTCTCATCTCAGGTACATGTTGCTCTGATGCTCCCAGTGTGCCTTGGCCAAAACATCCATCCACAGCATATTGAGTGATTTGCTTGGTTGGCAAAATTGTTTTGTTCCTGCCCCTCACTTCCTGTTACCCCAAACTTATAGCTCTTTTAATTGCCAGTGACACAGAGCTCCCTCATTGTGTGGAGTGACCATACTTCTGTAGACAGGATGTCTATGACAAAGGGTGGAAGGTAGTGCCTGTCCACTGAGGCTCATTCCCTGTTAAAAGGTGGTTCTGCTGTGCTATACGTTGTTACTTTCGATTCAAAGGTTAAGTCCCTGGAGGACACCCTAGTTTGTCTGGCAGCTGAAAATAAGGTTCAGGATCATGGATGTTTCTTGTACAATTAACTCACATAGCCATCTCTTATCCTTTCTTAGATTCTTTTTTTTTTTCCATTTAATAATCAAAGGCTGTTAGGCTGCATTGTTATGTGTGAGTCAGGGTTCCAATTTACACAACAACCCAGGAACCTCTGGTGACTCCCTCCCCTGGCATCTGGTAGTAAGCCAGCAATTGTCTTTCAAAAGCAGTATACTTCTCAGCTGCTGGAAGCATTGCCTTAGCCCAACATCCTAAATACTTCTGTTATGTTTTTCCTTTTAGAATCTGTCATCTCTCCCTCTTCCCCCAAATTGTGTTGGTGGGAGAGGCAAAAATCACAAAAACCTCAAGTCTCATCTTTCATTCTGACTTACAGGGCCCAAGGGGTAGAGATGACCAGGCCGTGGCTTGTAACTTGACCAAAGCCAGTCACTGAGGCTCCCCTGAACCCTACTTAAAGTATGTGGCCTTTTGGATAACCCAACATATGCAGTGCATCAGAATTCCAAGGGGGAGCATATGCTGACTCTAAAACCCAAATACCCCAAATCAGTAGCTGTTCTTCGTTGCGGTGGGAGGTGTTACATGTGTTTCACTACCTGTCACAGGCTGGAGAACTGCTTCTCCAGGAAACTCCTGTCTGCTGGATCCCTCATGGCTAGTCCCTAGACCTGAGGGCACATACTCACTCCCTTGGTGATCTTAAGAACTGCAGTGTCTTGGCCACGTCTGTTACAGGGGATCTTTGCAACATTTATAGGGAGGACCTGACCACTGAGAAAAGAAGAAAACAAGAATGCTTTATGATACCATCTCAGGCACTAGAACCTGATCTGTCCCTTTCACAGGTTTCTTTTTCTCTCCTCTCACTTAAAGGGAGCACCCAACTGTTCTTGATGCAGGCAGAGACAGAGGGCCACCCTTGAGCAGATTTTGTTAGGCAGATATAGTGCAGGCAGGGCTAGCCCTGTGAAAGTTGTAGTAAAAAAAAAGATTTTTTTTTTTTTTTTTTTTTTTTTTAATTAAAGCAAACCCTTCCCTATAGTATGCTATGTTTTGGGAAGGGGATGGGTCAGTGTATAAAAGGAACCTTGACAAGCAGAGTGAGAAATACCCTATAGTTTTGAAACTGAAGGTCCTTATGACTTTAAATTTAGCTTTGAATCCTGGATCTAGAAATCATTCTCTCTCTCTCTACACCCCTCATGGACCTAGCCTTTCCCATGATAATCAGCAATCTGCAGCAGAAGAAAATAGCCTGGATCTTACTAATGGTTCCAAGGTCTGGATCTCTGGTAGGCTAAAGATAACATCTTAACCTATTAGGTTGGTGCAAAAGTAATTGAGCAATTACTTTTAACCTTTTGCAATTATTTTTAACCTTTTAAACCGCAATTACTTTTGCAACAAACTAATAATTTATGTTTTGGCTCCTGAGCCATACGGTGGAATGACCCCCTGACTACTTTCCCATGAGACCAGACAGAAGGACGTCAGAGCAGAACTCAGAGCTGTCCTCAAGACCTAAATAAATGACTTATTATCCTTACCTCACTTCTAACCAATCAGCAACTAGCACAACCCTGAATCCCCTAACCCAGTGTCTTGTGATTTCGTCCTATAAAATCTGTAACCTACACATCATTGGGGAGTCGGGAGGTGGGTCTCTTAGGACATTAGCTTCCAGTACTCTGGATTGGCCAATTTAATATTAAACTTTTTCTTTCCATACTGACAGACTCAAATATTGGGGTCCCAGTAACAGTTTTTTATTGCATTTGTTAGCTCAGCCACCATGGCATCCCACTAATTTTTTTTTTTTTAATTTTTATTGGGGAATATTGGGGAACAGTATGTTTCTCCAGGGCCCACAGGTTCCAAGTCGTTGTCCTTCATTCTAGTTGTGGAGGGCACAGCTCAGCTCCAAGTCCAGTTGCTGTTTTCAATCTTTAGTTGCAGGGGGCGTAGCCCACCATCCCATGTGGGAATTGAACCGACAACCTTATTGTTGAGAGCTTGCGCTCTAACCAACTGAGCCATCCAGCCGCTTTGGCATTCCACTAATTTTTGCAAGACCCATTATATTTGGGCAACTGTTAATTTAATTGTCTACGTTCTACAAGGAGTCTTCAGGTCCTACTAACTTTTCCTATAGAGAATTTCAAACTTCCAGAGAATTAACAGGGGAGGCCATCCTGGGTAAGAGGATACTGTAATACTGATGGTGATAAATCAGTGGGTACATTAATGTCTCAGGGTTATCAAAATACATTAGCACAAATGAGGCTTAAAACAACAGAAATTTATTCTCTCACAGCTCAGAGATTAGAAGTTTGAAATCAAGGTGTTGATAGGACTGTGCTCCCTCCAAAGCTTCTACTGGAGAACACTCCTTGCCACTTTCAGCTTCTGGTCACTTCAGGCATTCCCGTGGCTTGTGGTAGCATAACTCCGATCTCTGCCTCCATTATCACATGATACTCTCTTTGTGTCTCTTGTCTTTTTATAAGGACACCAGGCATATTGGATTAAGGGCCTACACTGCTCTAGTATGATCTCATCTTACCTTGATTACCTCTGCAAAGACCCTATTTCTAAATAAAAACATATGCACAGGTATCATAGGACTTGAACATATCTTTTTTGGGGACACAATAAACCCACACCAGTGGACTTCTACTTTTCATACCCACACCAAAGATTTTGAGGGAGTGGGTTCCAACCACACCCCTAATTTAGAGAATAGAAATATTTAAACTAAGATCAGGTTACACTGCCTTAGATGGTACCATTCTGCATACTTGTTTTCTTTTGTCTTTCCTCATCCTTATTGGAAACTATAATATGGTTTTTTTCTTGGATACTCTATGATAAAAGGTCACACTAGTATAATTTCTGTCAATCTGGGCTTTCTTGACTCAGGGTATTCTTCTGGGTTGCCCCAACTTATTTTCACCCACCTTCTATTTCTCAGCATCAGCCAATTCCTATAGCATTTATACTTGAAGTTTTTGGGAATACCAGTAGTACCATCAATGGCTTTATTGCTAAGTTTTAAAGTCCTCCTTGTTCTATATACCCTGAGAGGGATTTAGTAGGCCTTTGAATAATATCTATCCACAGTTCTTGCTTCCAAATGCTCTGGGCTCCCTTAGCACCATTCCTCAAGGCTGGTGATTCTTTTACAGACTTTCTGTAGTAGATACTTTGATTGACTATCTAGTCCTAGCAGTGCTCAGATTTTTAATACGGACACCCACTTTTCATCCCATACCATCCATATGCTCCTGGGGAAGCTGACCCTACGCTGCTCTGTAAGTGAGCCTAATTTGTTAAAAGGTGATCATCAGCTCTCGTCAGTGATGGGTTAAGGAACTCAGGCCTAAGCCCACCAATGCTTGACACTTTCCTAGCTATAGAATTTGTTTCTGGAATGGCCAAGGCAAATGGAAAAATTAGGGGGAGGGTGCTTCTGGGAAATAAATATCCTAAATTTTAAGATGATCTTCTCTTTTCTCTTGACCTTATACAGAGATGTGAGGCCTGGAACTGTTGTAGTTATCTTGCTCTCAGCCTGGGAATGAACCTGACACCTGTAGGGGGGCACAGTTGAGAGAAGTGTAGGGAATCAGATTGGAGCTGTGACTGACCTACATTCAATCATCACTCTACAATGGTCTTTTTAAAAATTATGCTTGGATTGGGTTTCCTGTTTCTAAGAACTGTTTGAATTGGGTTTTCTGTTCCCTCAGTTTGAAAGCATTTTAACTGGCACATCCTGACGGATCTCTCTGAGCAAATACAGATCCACTGGAAGAGATGGTGAGTCCCTTCAGGTTGCCAAGGGAATCCATTTTCTCTTGTGTTAAACAGAGGGGTCATGGGGTGGCTGGATAGCTCAGTTGGTTAGAGCATGGTGCTCTTAACAACAGGGTTGCTGGTTCGATCCCCACATGGGCCACTGTGAGCTGCACCTTCCACAACTAGATTGAACAAACTACTTGATTTGGAGGTGATGGGTCCTGGAAAAACACTTAAATAAATAAAAGTAAAAAAACAACAACAAAAAACAGAGGGGTCAGGCTCCATAACCTTATATTTGTAGAAGTCGGTCATCAATTTGGCATCAACATCTGGCAATAGTTGCCCATCCTCTGCTCTAAGTCAGACCTCAGGACCTTGGAGGCCCATGTAACTATCATGAGTGAAAAGGTTCCTTCAGCAGTTAATAAGCAGCTCTCACAGACTGGGTGAGGAGAGGAAGAGAGAGAGAGATCATCAGGATTGATGGATTGATTGGACTTCTGAGCCTATAATCTGTTTATCAAGCATTGCTAAAGGCAAGGTGTGGGATTTTCCACACTGAGGACAGTACAAATTCATGACCCACATCATTAACTGGATCCTCTATGCTCACTCTCTCCCACTCTACAACAGTAATTTCAAATCTAGTCGGAGCAGATATTCTCATCTATTTCCAGAAGAAAAAAAAGAAAATCAGGCAAGAGCCACAAACTACCTCCATGAAAACAGACATACCAGCACCTACTCTAACCCTTGTAAAGGTTTCAAAGGAAGAGGTGTCCTGCCTGCCCTCCATGCTTGGGGTGCAGGAGCTAGGCACTGCTGAGCTTTACCCATGACACGGAAAGAAAGGCAGGGAAGAGAACTAGAAGAAAGAAAACAGGGTAAATGCTACACGACAGTAAGAACTAAAGGAGCAGGAAATGAGGCCTCCAGCTAAACCATGGTGATGACTAGTAGGAAAATACCAGAGAACGCCTGCCCGCGATTCACATTGCGCAGCCTGCCCAGCCACAAAGTGGCGCCTGGGGCCTGGGCAGTCTTAGTCTGTAGCGGACGAGAGCCTCCCTATTTGCAGCACACAGCTTGGGGCGCAAATACAAACCTCAGAGGCGTTGGAGGCCGCGGGAGGGCTGCTGTGGAGGCCCCTCTGGTTATCCCTTTGCTGCACTAACAAATACTACAGAGTCTCTGCCCACTTGATGTAGACAACAAAAATTTCCAAGGCTCGCCCTTTCTGTATGTTCCAGAAGAGGCACACCAGGGAATTGGGGCCGATGAAGGGAACTCAAAATCTGGATTAGTTTGAGGGATGGGGTGGGTCTGATATTGGGGCAACCTTCTTCCCTGCGGGTCCCCTGGGCGGGGCAACAGAGGGGGGGGAAGCGCTCCCGAAGGACCCCACCGCCGACATCCCGCTCCCCGCCCTCCCTCCCTCCGCCGTGAAGGCCAACTCCGCCTGCCTGAGTCACGGCTGGAGCTGGGGAGGAGCCGGGGAAAGGCGGCCCCAGCCCAGAGCGTAGACGGCGGCCGCAGGGACAGCAAGCGGGGTGTACCGGGATCATGGGGGAGAGCGCGCTGGACCCAGGGCTGGCCCACGGAGCACCCGCGGGGGGCCCTGTGCACGCCGTGACGGTGGTGACCCTGCTGGAGAAGCTGGCTACCATGCTGGAGGCGCTGCGGGAGCGGCAGGGGGGCCTGGCGCAAAGACAGGACGGCCTGGCTGGCTCGGTGCGCCGAATCCAGAGCGGCCTGGGCGCGCTGAGCCGCAGCCACGACACCACGAGCAACACGCTGGCTCAGCTGCTGGCCAAGACGGAGCGCGTGGGCTCGCACGCCGATGCGGCTCAGGAGCGCGCCGTGCGCCGCGCCGCCCAGGTACAGCGGCTGGAAGCCAACCACTGGCTGCTGGTGGCGCGCGGGAAGCTCCATGTCCTGCTCTTCAAGGTCAGTGACCTCAGGTGTCCCCCAATCCGGGGCCTTTTCCCGCCTCTGGGCCACCATCTGGGGGCTCCCCCCTCCCATCCGCCGACCACACCCACATTCCTGACCCTGCCCTGTGGAGCAGACTTGCAGAGCTGTACCGCTCCCCAAACCCAGCCCATCCTTCCCTCCCACGCCACAACCCAGCCTGGCCAATCAAAGCCCGGCTAGGTCTAGTTTAGGCCACTTCCCCAGAATTTTCTCCAAGTTCCAGCCCATCCCGCAATGAAAATAACGGTGGTGGAAGTGCACCCCACGACAGTGCTTCGCTTCCGCCAATTGTTGCTCCTGCGGCCACCATCGTGGTCTCACATCAACTTCTGCAGTTCACTCCGCCCCCTACTTTCCCATACCTGCCTTTTCTTTCCCATTTGGGCCGTCGAGGCCAAGGGTGGGACAGGTTCCTCTACTGTAATTGAGGAGTGGGGCTCAGGCTGGTGCGAGGTAGGGGGCTGCAGGGTCAGTGCTGTATCCGTCACATGCAGGAGGAGGCTGAAATACCAGCCAGAGCCTTCCAGAAGGTGCCGGAGCTCTTAGGGCCAGTGGACCAGTCCGAGCCCAATCCAGAGCAGCCGGAGGCGGAAGTTGGGGAGAGCTCGGACGAGGAGCCAGTGGAGTCCAGGGCGCGGCGGCTGCGGCGCACTGGGTTGGAGAAGGTCCAGAGCCTGCGAAGGGCCCTTTCAGGCCGCAAAGGCCCTGCCCCACCAACGCCCACGCCTATCAAGCCACCCCGCCTTGCGGCTGGCCGGAGCGCTGATGGCCAGCCAGAAGAAGCCAGGCCTGCGCTGGAGTCCAACCTGGAGCCAGAATCTCCTCCAAACACCGAGGAAGATCCCGGGAGACCTGGGGCTGCCGACTTGGCTGTGCTCCAAATAGAGAGTGCGGCCTGACGGCTGGTGCTGCTTCTTTCCCCTGTGCCTATGCCTAGTCCCAAAATAAATCTTCCTCTCAGAATTCAACATTCACGCCCAAATAAGGAGTGAATCCTGCACCCACAGCCCAGCTCTGGCCCTCCCTTCTGGGCTCCTTCAGCATAGCACCCTCTGTCCTAGGAGCAGCCGCTCACACCTGCTTGCACTCACCATCAATAATAAAAGCAATGCCACCTAATCCAGATTCCATGTGAAGGGGTGCGTGGTTGGGGTGGGGGGAAAGGCAGTGCAAGGAATATGACAAATGTTGGAACCAGGAATGTGGCTTCAATTTCAAACAGACCATTGTATGATTTCCCCAGTTTCCATGGAATCCTGGGCTCCACTCCAATGGCGCATAGAAATATCCTGCTGGCTGTTTCCTCTTTATTGCTTTCCTCATGGGGAAGCGTCCAGTACAGTCCCTTGCTGTATGTACTCAACAAGTGTCGACTAGTGGTTTTCCTCTTAGTCTCTCCTTCCTCTACCTTGTAAAAAGTTGGGGTTTCCAGAATTCTGTTCTCAGCCCTCTTCTCATTCTGGATACTCCTGTTAACATTCACTCCCAGGCCTCTCCTACCAGCCACACATATCCCAGACCACTGTCTTGAGCTGCAGTTGAAAAGTACTGCAAACTCAATCTGTCCAAAAGAAGCAGTCTATTTTCTACCTTTTTATTAAGTTCAATTTCAATTCTACAGCTATGTATTGAACACTTACTATGTATCATTCAAAATTCCTCCTCTTGTGTTTTATTTACCCGTGAATGGCATCTTCATCCACTCAGAAACCTGGCAGTTCTTGTTGACTCTTCCCTTTCACACTCCCAGGCCACATGGAAACAGTTATCCTGTTGCTTTGACCTCTGCAGTCTGTCCACTTTTCTCAGTGTTCTGTTTCAGGCCTTATCTTTCACCTGACATTTGTGTTATTTGCAATGCCAATCTGAACCCATAGCGTTCCTGATTCAGGCCCTTCAATGGCTCCCCATCATCTTAGAGTCAAGTCCAAGCTCTTTCATGTTACCTTCAACTTCTTTATATGCCCTTCCATGCCTTTCATGATCTGGTCCCTGCCCATTTTTGTAGCCTCAACCTCTTGCCATTTCCCTTCATTCTATTAATTTGCACTGAGTTATTTATGTGTTCTCTCTCTCATCTCTACTGTCCTGCAAAACTCAGCAAGGTACCCTTGTTTTAGGGCCAGATGCTTCTCTTCCTTGCTCCCTAAGTACCACCTACACACCTCAGTGCTGTCATTATTTGCAGTTACTCCCTGTCCTCACTCCACTAGACTGGCTGCTTTGCAGTAGGGACCATTTTAATTTTTTTTAAATTAAATTTATTGGGGTGACAATTGTTAGTAAAAGTAGGGACCATTTTATTCATTTCTGTATTTCCCACCCAAAATACTATGCCTGGCACACAGTCGGGCCCCGTGAAGCAAGGGTATCACAGAAGTGAGAAGCAGGAAGGGTATGCTAGGGATGGGAGTACAGTCATGCACCCATTCATTCATTGTCATTCAAAAACAGTTTTGAGTATCTAATGTGTTCCAGGCTCTATGCTAGGTCTTGTGAACACCAAGATGACAATCCTTTCTGAGGCCTTCAAGGACCTCGGAGTTTAGGGAAATAAAAACATATAATTTTGATGAATGATATAAGTGTAGTGATAGATGTAGGTTATTTTGAGAGGAAAGAAGGAAGGGACACAGCCTAACCTGAAGGAGGAAAAGTGGGGGATGTTTAAGGAAATGCTCTTGGAAGAGGTAAATAGTGGGATGGGATATAGGAATAGTGAGGGGCTATAGAGCGCAGTGGTTAATAGCTTATGTTTTCAGTTCCCTTATCTATAAAATGGGATATTGATAGTCCTATTGGGCTTATGTGAGGATTAAATGACATAAGTGCCTAGCACAGTGCCTGGAACATAGTTTATTTCAGCTATGTAATTCATTCATCCAATCATTCCACAAATATATGCTGAGCTCTGAGTGTCTGCCAGGCACTATTTTAAGTGCTGGAGATACAGTGGCACATAAAGGCAAGATCCCTGCCTTCATGGAGTGAAAAGTCTTGTGGGGGAGATAGGCAATAAGCAAGTAAACTTATAAGCCAGATAAAAACAAGTAAACATAAACTAGAAGGGCCTTCTGGTTATGAGCTCTGAAGAAAGCAGGAAGGGTACAGATGACTGGGCAGGGGGAGGACTTTAGATGAGAATATTGGGGATTAAAAATGGGGCCAGAGTTCAATGACTTAAACATTTTGTTTTTCATGGATTCAACTTCCCACCTGCCATGATTGGTGGGAAGTGTATTATTAATCACTTTAGCACTCCTCCTTTTAGATTGTGATGTCTCTCACTTTGGATGTCTCTGCTGCTATTGCTTCTTATGACCACACGATGCCACTGTTGGGGCACCAGTGTCTTGGCTGATGCCTCATCTAAGAACCCTGGGGTCTGCCTGTCCAGCTCTGTGCCTGGAACCACAGGTTCTTCCTTAGAGGGCGGCTCTGCAGTAGCTCCATTCCCTCTAGAGAAATTCAGGGCTCTTCCTGCAGGCTTCTAAGCATTACTGTGCAGACTGTAACAGCTTCCCAGCAGCCACTCCATTAAGTTTCTGCCATCACACAAGGCTAGTCTGAGCAGGCTCAGTTCTCTATCCCCAGGGAAAAATAAATTCTTGTTCTTTTTCCAAATGCTTGGAAATTCAGCCAATTACTCCCTTTCAACAAACATTCAAAATTAAGAGCACAAATACACATTTCTCACATAAAATGTCCTGAGAGCTCATTGGGAAGCACATGAAGGCTCAGAGAGTCTGGACCCTGACCTAAGTAAGAATCAAGGTTTGGCTAATTTTGGTGGTATGGCGGGTGTGTGTGGGGGGTGTGTGTGTGTGGGGTTGCTACTTTTTATTCCTTCCTGATACTTCTACAGTAGCAAATAATAAAAATCACTTTAAAACAAAAGTAACTTAATTTCTTAATGGTTCTCTTTGTTATATTTCATTCTCCATTGTCACTGTTATGGTTATTATTATTAATATAAGTATAACTAAAGGGATTGGAGACACTGAACCAGAGTACCAAATTGTCATTCAGCATGTGTGGCATTTAGATGGCTGCTTTAATCAGGAGGGAGGCATACTGGTAGATTACAAGGATACAGAGATTGGTTCTCAGTTCCTCAGACCGGAAGCACAGATTTATTATGCGTTCCAGCATGATTAGGCTGAGAGGGACTGATCTGCAATAGCCAAACTCAGAAAACATGGATTAACTTGAGTGCTGGATTCATTAATTTCCCTGAGAAGTCTAACTGCTAAGTGAACTAGAATAATCTAGTTAGTTAGTCAGAACATTTTTCATACTTCAACATGGGAAACCAAAGCAAGACCTTAAACTGTAGAGCTATAGAATAGTGGAAACAGGATGAAGATAATGGGCAGGAGAATCCAACCTGTATGCCCATTTTCTGCTGTGATAGTCCTACATGGGTAAGAACATACACATTCCTGGTAGGAAATTTATTCCCCTGTTAACTTCTGGATATCTTTGACTTTCCTTTATTGAGAGCTGCATCATATATCCTCAGCACTGAAAGGAACCCAAAAGCCATCGAATTTAGCTGCATTTCCAACACTTAAATGGCTGCTACCATCTGCTGCCTATCCTTAGCTGGCCTATACTTGAAAAAGTCCAGTGACAAGGAACTCATTGCCTCTCAGGCAACTCTAGTTTTGGACACCCTTCACTGATAGGAAACTTTTCTTTATACTGAGATCAAAATCTATCTATGGCTTCCAACATGTGGCAATTGGCCTGCCTTCAGCAACATCTGTACAATGAAATTCCTTTATTTCTATGATGTGTGTATCCTTGGAGTCTAACTGCAGTGGAGCACACAGGACTGGCTTATTTAGGATTTCTCTTGCAATCTCAGGCCAAACATGG
This sequence comes from Rhinolophus sinicus, assembly GCF_057876585.1. Classification (NCBI taxonomy): domain Eukaryota; kingdom Metazoa; phylum Chordata; class Mammalia; order Chiroptera; family Rhinolophidae; genus Rhinolophus; species Rhinolophus sinicus. The sequence goes on along the minus strand of NC_142514.1, from coordinate 143,488,262 downwards.
CTGGTTTATTCTGCCATTCCTTGTGATATATTATCAAATCTTGGCCATTCTTTTGTGAATTGTTCTCATTTACCCATATCCGTTTTAGATATGGAGGTGGCAAGGTGCATGGAAAAAGCATGGCCTTTATAGTCAAAGACATGTGAGCTTCATTTCTGGTGAATGATAATTCTACTTTTTTAGGTCTGTTATGAGGTTTGCATAAGAGTTTTTACTGATTCATTCATTTGCTATTTGTTGTACTATGTGATGGGGATGGATGGCGTATTACACAAACAGGGATGCTGCCCTCATGGAACTTACATTAAACTGGCAATTGTAATAAATTTTAAAATAAGTGCTATGATGACAGAAATATAAGATGCTATAAGAAGACACAACAGGGGCCTCTAACCCAGCAGAAGTGGTAGTAATTACGGAGGAGGTCTCCCAAGGAAAAATGATCTTCCCTCCAACCCTGATTTCCTCTTCTGTTTTTTTTTTTTTTATCTTGTATTATGTCTTTAAGTTTCTCAAGTAACTTTTTAGAATGACTTGATATTATTAAAAAATACAGTCTCTGAGTATCCAGTTGACACACTAAATCCAATATATCCCAAACTGTGTTAATCTTTTCTCGAAAGTCAAATTTCTCCTCTGTATTCACCTTAGAAAGTATTACAAACAAAAACCTGACTCTTCACCCCTACTCCACCCGCATCCCTACATCCAATGAGTCACCAAATCCTACAGATTGTGTTTTAATAACTCTTGTGAATTTTTCTCTCATAAACAACTCGAATGAATTTGGTACCACTTTGAGGACTTGAGAAAAAAACCTCACACACTGGAAGGCAGAGCTGAGAAACAGATAGAAGTAGAGTTTGCACTTTTCTTTCGGGCAAAATGGAGCTAGTCATATTACCAACCTTATAGATTTGCTATTACTTAAATGAGTGGAAACGTATAAAATGCTCAGAATTGTGCCAGGCACCTGAGAGCTTAATGTTCATTGTTGCTTTGTTGTGATCACTTGACCCCCACATTCAGTCAGGCAGGAAACCAGCTCTTACCAGAGATATTTTCATTTATGTGAGCTAATAAGTATGCTTTTTTGCTTAACTCCAGTTTTCATTTTTTAATGATGTGATTTTCCCTTGTAGCTGAAAGATTCTAAGAGGCATGGGCCCACTGGCACTGGAATCCACATGGAAGACAAGGGCAGCATCTTCCTAGCATAGTACCTGGCACAGAGTAGGTGTTCAATGAATATTTAGAGAATAAATGAATTTATTCCAGTGAGGTGCTAGGGACACAAGGATGAACAAATACCTGCCCTAAGGAGCTGGCTCACAGCTGAGACCTTTTTGTTGTTCTTCTTTGGGACTCTATCGATCCTCTCAGTGCCCACAATCCTTTCTGGGCCCACGAAAATGTTTTAATGTTTTTTTAATCAGAAGAAAAAAAAGAAATTTTAGGTAAAAGAAATGTTTTAAAATAAAATATTAATATAATCTTCTTTATACCAACACAATTATAAAATATAATTATTTTTTTTAATTTTTAATTTTTTGTTTTTCATGGAAGACAGAGCCCTTGAGGGCAAAAGTGCCTAGGGCCCACAGACGTCATAATGCAGCCCTGCTTCTTCAGTCTCCCCTTTGTTTTTTTCCCTCTCACATTCATCCTCACACATTTGATCCTTCATTTGATGCTAATTTCCTTTTGGTCTGACAAATTATTTCTATGTTCTTTGGTTATTATTTAGAATTAACCTCAAATACATTTTATTAAAAATGCACTGGGCCTACTTTATATCCTTTCCCCATCCACCTAGCCCTACCTACCCTGCCCTCAGGTCCTTGGCTACTAGCCCTGCTTCCTGGCTCACCAGGCAAAGACCTGAGAGTTGCCACATTTGTCTTATCTAACACTGCCTGTTGTGCTGACCATCTGGCAGCAAGTGCCAGGCTTTGGCTTGAGCTCCATTGCACCAGCCACTGTAGGAGCAACCTGCAGCAGCTCTAGCACTCAGGTCCAACCAAGGAGCTGTCCAAGGGAACTGTTTCCAGATGAAGTGGTTCCATATTGCCCATCAATTAATATTTTCTTCAGAAACTGTAGCCAGCTTGTTTCTAAGTATTAGGTATATCTGTTATATCTCCTAGTCTTGGCTGGTTGGCCTTATGTCATAGGTGTCCTGCGGGGCGCAGTGGCAGAGTCTCCCTGGTCACCTGAGCCAGATGCTCCAGGAGTGTCCCTTTTGTAAGTTGTGTGTTCCCTCCTGTTATAGTTGAACCTTGATTGCTATTGGCATGTCAGTGGGTGGGATTGACCCTCAGCCTGACTGGTTGTGGGGTTTGGACTCATCCACAGTTTATGGGCTGCTGTGTGGGAGGCTTACCCTACTGGGGGAGATTTGCTCCAGCAGGCTCTGGTGCCTGTTAAGCCCACCCTTGGTGTGTGCCACTTGTGGGGCTAATTGGGCAGTGCTCTACTATGGTCTGAAACCAACCTCCAAGTATGTTTGTTTTGGGGTCTCTTGGAGGGGGGCTGTGGTGCAGGCCTCGGTCAGCCACTGCCTAGGTCAGCCAGGGGCAACCTGGTAGGAGCTACAAAGTGATCTATGGTTGTTTGCTGCCTGTGCTAAACCTGGAGGCACGTGGGAAAGGCCACTCTGTGAACCAAGGATGGATGCCATCAGTATCAAGCCTAGGCTAACTCCACAAAAAATTTAGGACACCTGGAGGCCTGCTGCCACCTGCCAGCTCCCTTAAGGTTCAACCATTGTTAAAGCCTTATGTGATATATGAGTTGGGTGAGGCAGGGCCTCAGGGAGTCACTAGAGTGGAAACAGTGTTGTGAACAGGTTAATGTAGACTGTGGTTTGGTGCCAGTGCTGAGACTGGAGAGACTCAACAAGCGTCTCAGAGCACACTGAGAGGCCAGTTGCCACCCACCTGGGGCCTGTGGACTTAGATAGTTTTCCAAGAAAGAGTGCAAGGTGGGAGGGGCTGGCTGCTCATGGAGAAAGTGCCTCTGGCTGTGTGTGAGTTGGATGGGGCTGGGTCCCAGCTGAGTCAGCAGGGCGGAGCAGAGGAGCTAACCAGGCCAATCAGATTAAGATTTGGCCTGTGGGGGTGGGCTCAACATAGGAAAGATGGCGCCCACCTGCTGGCTGCACAGTAAGAGGACTTCCTCACCGGGAAAATGCTGGCTGTTCTCCAGTCCTCCCCCTGCAGCCACACGACTCAGTCTGCACCCCCCATATGTCTCCGAGACCCCTGCGTCACCGTCCCTCCGTTGGAGCTCAAGGTGAGTGCCTTTGAGTGAGTCTGTTAACAGCCTGTTTAAGAGGATATCTGGGTTTCCTGAAGGCTTCCATCCCACCCGAACAGGTTAAAATCCCCACTGTTTCTCACAGCCAGATGAGGGGGCTCCTCTTCCTGGCACCAGTACTCTGGGCTTGGGAGCCTGGTGTGGGGGCTGGGGTCCCTTGCTCCTTCCACAGGAACCTCTGTGGCCAAGATACTCCGCCTGACTCTCAAATGCCACAGGGAAGTTTTGGGCCTGTTCTGTGTCTCTGCCCCTCCTACCAGTCTCAACATGGCTTCTTTATATTTTCAGTCATAAGACTTCTGTTCGGCTAGACTTCAGATGGTTCTCCAGGTTGATTGTTCTATAATTTAGTTGTAATTTTAATGTGTTCATGGAAGGATGCAGGCACAGTGTTTATCTACTCTGCCATCTTCGATCTCTCCCTTGTTTCTTTGATGAATGTTTTTCAGATGCCATTTATTTTTCTAGCTCCTTTCCTCCCTTTTTGCCCCCTTTAAGTTAATATTAAGTTCTGTACAATTTTTAAGTGATTGTATATTTGAAGGAGGTTCACTATGGAGAATGAGCCAGGGCAATGATCCAAGTTAGCAGGAATTCTCCTTATGACGCAGAGTTTTCATGTTTGCTTTAACAATTCACAGTGCAGAGTTTCTCTTCTCTTCCCTGAAATTACTTGCGGCAAGATGGTTGGCTATTTGACTGTTTGATTCCTTGTTCAGCTCTGGGGGCTCTGCTATTATAGGAATCAAACTACTTTTAAGGAAGCTTCTGCCAGCTGCCCATGGACTCTATTCTCATTGCTACAAACTAAATTTCGTTGCTTCTTCACTTCAGGATGTACCTGTTCACCTTGGAGAGGTGTGTTCTCGTGACTCTTTACATGTGTATCTCTGTGATTTGTGGCTGTGATCATCCTCGCTTTGATCTTCACTGCCTCGGCAGCACTTCCTGTTTGTGGTTTGGGCTTTCAGATGTTTTCTAGGTTCATCAGAGATAGGCAGAATTTGCATTTATGTTCCTCTTTCCTACTATAAGATTTTTTCCAAGATGATAAGAAAGATACACTGATATAGCAAATATGGGGCATAGTATAATAAATGTATACAATTTCCCTCCCCCCTGCAGTTTAAAAAACGTAAAATTGATTTATAGAATATGTATCCAAACAGGTGCTAGAATCATTTAAACATAAAACAAATATCTCTGAAAATTAAAGAAAAATATAATGTCATCCAAAGGAACACTGGGGAACATGAAGCCAGAGCACCTATTGTCTTATACAGCATTCCCATACAAATAATAGAGGATAGTAATGAATAGATAATACAAACACTTATCAATGGAGTTTTATTTAAAATTCTCTAGCCCTTACAATTTTGGGGGATTAAAGTGTAGACTTAACTTTTCCTTACAGTCATAACTTAAACCTGCTTACTTTTTCATACACGCACACATACAGATTTTAAAACATTTCAGTATTTACCTTGGTTGAATTCCAGTTTCTCAGAAGACCTTTGGAGACCTTTCCATCTAGTTCTATACATACATACTTGTATATACCCATATTCATATGTATGAATACACACCCACATATATGGACACTTATATATATACATACACAAACACGTATATGTGTTTTCTACCTCAGCACTGTATTTCAAAACAAAAAGTTAAGTTACAACTAAGTTAATGTAACATTAAAACACAGTCAAGTCAATACTAAAAATTATTAGACAAATAAATAAAGATACATTTCTGAAAACTTAAATGAGCAAGTTTGTGTAGAACCATATTTATAAGTCCAATTAATTTCCACAAAATCAGTTTACAAAAGATATTTCAGCTTTTATCTCGTTGTCATTTACATTTAATTCTCCCAAATATCAAACTAGTTATTATAATTTTTTTATAAAAGTAAAGAGAACATTTAGAAAACTTTAGTCATAAGAAATTTTAGCTTTAGTATAAACAATAACTGACTCTTTGAATGGATTAAAATATGCCCTTTCCATATCTCTCAAATGAGTTTTCTGTAATAATTTTTGATTATGACAGATAAAAACCATTTTTCAGTATTAAGTTCATAAATGACTTATTTCATAAATGAACATTTTTCTATTTTAATTAGTAATATAAAATAAAGAAATTCTTAAATTGAGAGATATTACATCTTTTAGTTCTGTTATGTTATTTAGTTTTACCACTATATTTTTGGGTTTAAAACAAAACATTTAGAATAAAAGTTACCAAAGTTGAAGTTGTACAAATTAATTTAAGAAACCTCACATAGGAATTTTACTAAAATAGGAATTGTGATTGATTCCCTCCCATTCTTGATTCTGAAGCAGCTGTCTCAAAGTAGAATTTTTAACTGGCTCAAAAGACTCCCTTCATGCTTGCTTCTCCTTCTAGAATTTACATGTGGGAGAAATTGTCTGGGTATATTTCATTTTAAGTATCTTTATTTTTCCCCCTGATATGTTGCTTGATTCAGCTCATCAAGGTTATACTTACCCTTGAAAGAAAAAAAATCATGGAAAAAACATTCTGAAAAAAAGTTATGACTTAAGACATGATTTAACTCTTGATGGCATTTTACTTTCCTCTGTTGGAATCCATCTTACTTCAGTATACTTGAGAACCATAAATTATTCTGGCATTCACAAACCTGGTAATTTAAAAAAATGTTTTCACAGGCAAATCACACATTTAACTAGAACTGGTAAAATTTACAATTTCTCAACATCTCACACATATAAATGACACATTAATTCTTGTCACAATTCACTCTCAAAAAATAAGTTTTGAAAAGGAGTTTCTCACATTTATGAATGGAAATTTCATGTTCCCAATAAACTATTTTTAAACATTTGCTTAGAAGGAAATGTATTTTGAAAATGTCACATAATTTCAAGGTCAGAATACCCTCTCCTGCCCCCCACTCCTGTAAGACATTCCTTTCTTTCATGCACAGAAAGATTAAACATACACATTTCAAGCATAATAATTCAGAGTTAAAAGCATTAATTTACAATCAGCACAGGCACAAGTACTTAATTTTTCAATGTTTTAGCTTGTTTCTAGTCTTTGCCATTCCTTTAGAGAGGATCAGTGAGTTTGGAGAATATACATACATATATCCACTGTTATTCCCTCTCACAAATAAAACTTTGACTTCTATCCAATATCCTTTGCTAAGTTAAGATTCTTCATTATTTCAGATCCTCTCTATTTTAAAGTTGACACAGGGAGAGACATTTTACCTAAAGTAGGGATTATTATTTCTTTGATTTGCTAGAATTTGCTGTTAAAATTTGCAGAACATTATGTGGATCTCAGGTAGCTGATGTGCTCGAGGGATCCACAAAGGGATCAGAGGATGAAGACATTAGCAAAAGGAAAAAGACGCAAATAGTATCCATTACGGGAAGTCCTTAAGAGATCACGTCACTACCTGCAATCTCATGGAAGGACAAATTTTGGTCCTGGGAACTTAGTGATCCCTAGATGATGATATAGAATCAATGGAAGCCATAGTGAAAACTGTGGCAAACATGAGATACATATGCAGAGAAGCGAAAAACTGTCCCCATCACCAAAGCATCCTCCTGTCAGTTCAGTGAACAGGTGATATATATATATATATATATCTATATATATATATATATAGTGCATACTAATGGAAAGGGCCCTCTACGTGTCTAGACAAGGATGTCCACTATGATTGTTATCATTCAGTATGATTTGGGAGTTCTACCCAATGTAACAAGACAAGAAAAAAAATAATAAAAATATGTGAACTAGTGAATATGTAAATATGTGACACGATGTCATTAATGTTGTTAACTTAGAGAACAAATGTAGAACAATATGAATTGTATAATTCCCTTAAAAAACATACAAGTATATAAAGTGTGTAATATATGTGCCATAGAAAACTATTTCCTTTTCAGTAATGGCATGGGAAAAATACACTTACATATTTTATTTTCTATATTTCAGTTATTTGCACTTATAAAGATGTATTAATTTTGTTTATAAAAATGGGAAAACTCTGCCTAACTCTCTATTTCTTTCTTTTAAATATATATGAATACTTTATATAATCATTATCAAGGCAAAAATGTATATTTCTTAACTAAACTGGAGATACCTCTCAACACAGAAATATAAGCAGAAATCTTGAATAAAAGTTCTGTATTTTTTTCTTTATATCAATTTTGGCTTTTATTTTTTTCCTTTATTTTCTTGTCACTATAGGAATATGCATAGCTCTGGAAATTTTCATTATAAGGAGTTAAGCTATAAGTATATGAGATAATACCACAAAGAAATACAGAACATCCACAATAATGAAATTTCAAGCAGCTTCCAAAAATGATGACAAAATATTTTTAATTATATGAGAAATTCTCAATATATAATGGTTTAAAATATCAGAAAACTGAATCATTTACACAGTATGATCCTGGCTATGTTTTAAAATTAATATGTGCATAAAAGGAAAAAGAATAGCCCAAAATGTTAATAGTGATGAGAGAGCAGGTCATATATTTTCTTCTTTATACTTTTTTTCTGTTTCCAAATCAAATTATTTTTGCAGTGAGTGCATGTTACTTTTGTAAATAGGAAAAATTATAAAAAATGTTAAACAACAATAAATACAAATCCAAGTAAATAGAAGCTGTCAGAAATGAAAATGGAATTTATGAGAGTAAAGTTGAGGAAAGAAGAGTGAGGCAATTCTATGCTGATGTGTAAAACTGAAGAGACTCAACTTAGTACAAATGCCTCATTTGATTTATAGAAAATGGTGTCCTGAGATGTGAATTTATTTTTCCAGCATCCAAATCAGGTACTTTCAGATTGTGCTGAGGAAAAAAAAGTGCCGACCAGCTGGAGCAGGACAGCGGCGCTGTGGCAGCAGCCTTCCCCACCCCTATTCCCAGTCACCTCCCCCGTCCCTGGGGTTGGGATGGGAGGGAGGGTGTCGCAGGGGGAGGGGAAGGCGGCAGAGGAGGTGGCTGGACTAAACAGGTCACCTGCAGGTATTTCATGCATGAGGTTTGTAAGGAAGGAAATAACTGTCGCTACTCGCATGACCTCTTTGACAGTCCATACGGTGTAGTGTGCAAGTATTTTCAGCGAGGGTACTGTATTTACGGAGACCGCTGCTGATATGAACACAGCAATACATTGAAACAGGAAGAAGCAACTGCTACAGCTCTAACTACAAAATCATCCCTTGCTGCTTCCTCAAGTCTCTCATCAGCAGTTGGACCAATTGTTGAAATGTATACAGGCGAGGCTGAGTCAAGAAATTCAAACTTTACAACCGTAGGAGCAGGTTCAGAAGACTGGGTGAATGCCATTGAGTTTGTTCCTGGCCACCCCTGCTGTGGCCAGCCTGCCCCTTCCTGCACTGAAGCACCCCTGCAGGGCTCAGTGACCAAGGAAGAATCAGAGAAAAGTAAAGGGCAGTGGAAACAAAGAAGCAGCTTTGCCCGAATGTATGCCGAATGCAGCAATGGGAGAGTGTCGATGGGGGAGAACTGTGTGTATCTCCATGGAGACGCCTGTGATATGCGTGGGCTGCAAGTCCTCCGCCCAGTGATTGCTGCCCAGAGATCACAGCATATAAAAATCTTGCACTAAGCCCATGAGGAGGACGTGGAGCTGTCATCTGCCGTCCAGCGCAGTAAGGACATGGTGTATGGGATCTGAATGGAAGTGGTCTACAGAAAGCCAACCCCAGTGAGCGCTGCTTTGGAATCCTCTCCACTCCAACTGCAACCACACCTGCATCTCAAGTGTATTTGCAAGTGGAGGAGCGCAAAGCTGTTTAAGAGCAAGATCATAAAGTTCTGCCCAGAATGCCGGATCACATCCAACTTTGTCATTCTGAGTGAATACTGGGTGGAGAAGAAAGAAGAGAAGCAGAAACTCATTCAGAAGTACAAGGAGGCCATGAGCAACAGGGTGTGCAAGCATTTTGATAAAGGATGGGGAGCTGCCCATTTGAAGGGAACTGGTTTTACAACCATGAGTATCCCCAGGGTCGTAGAAAGGAGCCACAGGGACAGAAAGTGGGAACATCAAGCAGATACCGGGCCCAGTGGAGGAGCCACTTCTGGGAGCTCATTGAGGAAACAGAGAACAGCACCCCCTTTGACAATTACAAAAAAAAGGTTGTCACCTTTGAGCTGGGTGAGATGTTGCTTATGCTTTTGGCTGTTGGTGGACAACCCGACAGACTCTGAAGAGGAGTGGGACTTGTTTCATGATGAGCTGGAAGGTGTTTACGACTTGGATCTAGAGCAACTTTGCGTGGTATGTGAACTGGTCTGCTGAGCCTTAGACAGGACCTGTCCCCTCTGGTGTGCAGTGGTGCCCACGTTTCTCTCCTAGGCAGGCCTGTCAACTCCAGGTGCTGTGGGAATAATTTTGACCCAGGGCCTGTCTTCTCAATTCCTCACCTTTCTCCACAGTGTGTTGTTTTCTCTGTTTAAAAAAATTACAAAAATGAACCTTAAATTAAAAAAAATAAAAGTGCCAAAGATGGAGAATCTTTGGTTTGAGTCCCAGCCTCCATAGGCTCTTATTCCTCGCTTGACAAAGCTTTAATACTGGAGTATTCCTACATGCCAGCTGAGCAGGCTCCTCTCTATCTTGTCAGCACATATTGGAAAATAAAACTGCGGGCAGCTGACTTACTTATAAGAAGCTAAAACTAAATAAAGAGGTGACAGGGTGGACATGGGAAGTGATGACACGAATACTAAGCACTGGCTTTCAAGACACAAATACTTGTGCTGCATAGAATATCTACAAACCAGGGATGTGACTGTGAACAGACAGAATCCAAAGAAAGGCTCTCCATTGGGGAAAACTAAGACAAGATGGCCACACCCTATATAATCACCAACCTCTTGTATACTCAGTGTATTGTGTTTAAAGTAGCATTACCATCTTTCACCTCATTTCCTTTTTATCTCTCTTCTGTTAAATTAGTTAAACAAGGAGGCCATTAGAGGTGGCTCTAATGCCTTGGTGGCCTATTTAAGCAAACCAAAATTTAAGCCTGTAAATACCTCAAGGTTACAAAATTGAAACCTAAGGACAACCAATTACAAACAGCCAAATAAGCTTTAAATTATAGCCAATCAATAATTTCCTTACTTTGTTTCCTCATTTTCTCTGTATAAGTCTTTCTCCTGGCCACTATCAGACAAGTGCTCCTAACTACTCATGTTTGACACTGCCTGTTTGGAATGGATAAATGGTCAAATAAACTCTTAAAATTTTAACATGCTTCAGTTTATCTTTTAACACTTCTGTAAACCATTCTTCCATTATCCCAATTCCCAATGCTCAAACATTTTGTCTCCTCCCTCTTAGTCATATCCCACATAAAATTAGTTAACAAACCTTGAAGAGGCTAAATATGCTACATTTCACAAATGTAGTCCCTCATTTCTGTTTCATTGTTACATCCTCTGTTAGAATCTCATACAACACATTCTTAGAAATGGAACCTGGACAACATTTATCAGACATGGTAGGGAAAGTTCTCACTCAACATTATAAAAAGGACAGCCAGATATCAACTGTTACAGAAATGAAATAAGATGGAAAAGTTTACCAAATTATTTAAACTATTATATTTTTCTTAAAGAGACTTTCTCCACTGCCGGAGATTTTGAAGAGCCTCCTGGTCAGTGATCTGGAAGCAATTATTCACATAATTAATGAACTTGGTTTCCATTTTGGGAAAAGAACCACCTTTTTCTATACTTGCTTGTATTTTTGCTTTAATGTCTTCTGCAAAATTAGGCCCTTTTGGTGTTTCAGAAGTTTTTTCCTGTTTTTTGAAGGATTCTTGACCTTTTGATCTTGGTGTTAATGGTTTTGAGTCTTCCATTCTGGTTTGATTTTTGTGCATTTTTGGCTGGAGTATCTCGAACAGATTTCTTTCTTTTTTTTTAAATTTATTGGGGTGACAATCGTTAGTAAAATTACATAGTTTTTAGGTGTACAATTCTGTATTACATCATCTATAAATCCCACTGTGTGTTCACCACCCAGAGTCAGTTCTTCTTCCATCACCATATATATGATCCCCCTTGCCCTCATCTCCCACCGCCCACCTCATCACAGGCCTATCACAAGAAACAAGAAAAATCCCAAATAAATAACCTCATGTTACACCTTAAAGAACTAGAAAAAGAAGAACATTCAAACAGATTTCTTTATAGAAGCTTTTTCTTCAGCTTCCTCGCCATCAAGCTCACCGTCATTATCATCCTCCTCCTCCTCTTCCTCATCATCATCATCTTCATCAGCAGCAAGTTTTACTTTTTTCTGTGGAAACTTGCTACCACTTCCAGGGGCAGAACGCTTTCCAGATATACTTAGGAGTTTCACATCCTCCTCCTCGTCATCTTCTGACTGTACATCTTCCTCCGTAGCTACTAAGTGCTGTCCATTAATATGCACAGGCCCTGAACCACACTTCAACCGTAAGACCACAGGTGGTGTTATTTCAAAGCCCCCAAGGGAAACTGTTGGCTATACAGACATTTTCAAAGTTGCCAGTGTTACTTTAATTGGACTGCCTTCATAATTCATTCCTCTGCTTCCACAACGTGCAATTCATCCTTTGCTCCAGCCCCTACACTGACCTTTCTTAAAAATAATTGGTACCCATTTTCATCATTATCCACTTTAAAGTGATAATCTTCATTGGCCTTTAGTTCACAACCGAAAAGATAGTTCTGGGGCCTCAGGGGACTCATGACCATCCATGTCCATCGAATCTTCCATGGGGTGGTGACATGCACTTAGGTGGGAGAGAAGATGGACGGAGATAAACGACTACTGCTCGGCTGCATAGACATGCAGGACAGAATCGCACCAGGGCCCCACAAAGTGTTTTCTATTAGGCCCAAGTAGATGCAGCTTCTGCACTTTGATAGACACAAGTTCTTCACTGCAGATAATTATGGGGTGACTCCAGTTATACGGTCACCATTACATAGGACGCTCTGCTTTCTTTCCTGGAGGTTCTTTGCTCTGCCACTAGGAATCTCAGTTCCTCAAACTCTTCTACTACTCCATTGCCAGTGCTCCAATATTCTGCTGTAGAGTTGAACACCTCCCTCTCTGCCCTTGCTCTAGCTATGGTTGGGGGTAAGATTTCCTTTCTGAGTCCCTGGAAGCCCAGCTTTTTCAAATATCCTTATTTCAGAAGGAAGGTCCTGTGTAATAGGATTTTGCTTCTGTCTTACCAGAAACTCACTGCAACCTTTCTCTTGAGGGAAGGGCTGGGATCTTGATCTTTTCTCCAGGTCCGTGGGCTGGGAGACTCAAGAGAATGCTTCAAACAGATTCGTAGTTCTTTGACTTTCAAGCATGTTACCTAGCCAGATTGTTAAATATACTAAATCTTATGATAGTGAGGGTTTTATTCTGATAAGCCTTTGTTTATTAGCCACTAATATGGCTCTAGACTTCCAGAGTACATAAGCCAGTTAGCATAGAATATTTGGTTATGATGATTCTGCCCCCCAGTTTGTTCTTCCTGGCAGACAGACACAATAAGACCCACATGTTTGCTTACTATTTTTCAGGTTATACTAATGAGATGCAATTGAATAGGAAAAGTGGAGCTCTGATCTAGATTAAACAAAAATCAACTCAAGACTGATTTGAAGATGGCAGAACACTAAAAGTGTAGGGATAATATAAATACCTGAAAACAGAAAAAAGCCTCCAGACAAGGCAAGAAATCTCGATATCTACAGACAAAAATAAAAAATAAATGTAAATAAAAATAAATATAATAATAAAGAGTTTAACACCATCAACAAGGAGCAAGTCTGCCAAAGTAACCCTATAGGAACTGTCTGCAATGTGGTGAATGCTTAGTGAATTTTCCAGCACCCCTTAAAGGAGCAGCCACATAGATCCAGCTAGAGCTATATTCTAATTTACTGATCCCTGTCCCCTGGTCACAGCTGACTGGCCCAGGACTAAACATTCCATCCAAGATAGGTCAATCGCAGTCCTTCCTCTAGACTAGTGGTCCTCAGCTGAAGGTGATTTTGTCCCTAGGGGACATTTGGCAATGTCTGGGGACATTTTTGACTGTCATGACTGGCATCTACTAGGGGGAGGTCAGGGATGCTGCTAAACATCTTACAAAGCACAGGACAGCCCCACAACAAAGAATTAGCCTGTCCAAAATGTCAACGGTGCTGAGGTTGCTAAACCTCCCAATTGATGGATCCCTGGTGTGAGCCTTACCCAGACTGTTCCTTACTTATCTATGGTTAAGAATTGGGTGAAAAATATTCTCCTGGCATGCAGTGAAAAGGTGAGAATAGGGAGTTTTAAGTTGTAGTTATTCCAGAAGTAAATAAGTCCTGAATATTACATTCAGCTCAGACAGGTTGGAGAGAGGCAAACAAATCATAGTTCTTGTGAGGGGAATGGCAGTTTAGCTGGATGTAGGAACTCATCAGCTCACATTTCAAACATATTAGAGTAACTCAAAGCTTGTTGCAAATGTGTTCTTAAACTTGGCAGGGACTGTTAGGAAGAATAGGGGTGAACAGAAGATGAACAAAACATTTTTCTGGTCAAGTAATGAACATCAAACATCTCCTGTGTGCAGAGTGGGTGGTCAGGTGTGGCTAACATATGGAAAATGTTTGGCATATAAGACAAAACTTTAAACAGCCACTTTACAGACCCTTCAATCTTCCCTGAAGCTGCCAGAAGCCAAGGCGTTTCTGATAAATAAGGGGGCACTGCTCACATCTTTTAACATGGTTCTGAGTCAGTACTATGTATGCCAGCTGTCAACAAGATGGCTCTGAGCAAATGAGGAGAATTAACATAAGTCACTGACCCCTTTCAATGTGTTATGCCGCCATCCATCCTTATGGCTCTATATGAGCATTTTAGCCAAAATAAAACAAAACAAAACAAAAAACCCCAGCTGCCTATGTCACACCTCTTCCTTGCTGTACCTCTTCCGTCCAAAAATTGTGCTATTTGGCCCACAATTAGGGGCTATCTAACATGCTATGCCCCCCAAGAAAGGAAGGGTCTTGTCAGGTATTACTTCCTGGATGGCTTTGCCATGATTAGAGGAACTAGGTTGTCTTTGAGTTCAGTGGTTGTTCTCCCCCCACACTCAGCCCCCATGGCTGTAAGAGACCGCCACCCTGTGAAACAAATCACCTTTGGGCAAAATTACAATGGAATTTGGGTTTGTTCTCATCCTGTGGATGCCTCAGGTTTCCAGTATATTGTTCCTTTGGGCCACACTGTTATAAAACAAACAAATAAGCAAGTGAGCAAACAGAAAACCCAAGAAGGGACAGCTCCTGCTTCAGGTCTTTTTTAGGTGTATCATTTACTTATTGCCTCTGGAACTTCTGGGAAGCTCTTTTGTTGGAGGGTGGTCATAAACATGTGCTTAACCTACAGCTTGTTTCACACTCTGGGAAAAGGAAACACTACCATCATATCTTCACTAGTCTGTATCCGCTTGTGAACAAGACCAAGCGCTACTGTGGTGGGTATTGAAAATCGATTGACAGAGTTGGTGATTTTAAGCAATACTATTTTGGACTGAGGAAAGTATAAGTGTAGCCCCACCCTGGGCTACACTGTTCTGTCTTGTCCTGTTTACTAGGGTGCAGAAAAAGCTGATGTTCACACGCCTCTGCTTGTGTATTGCCCAGCACTGTACAGAAAATGCAACAGTCCTTAGCAGGGGTTTGGGGTCCAGTGGAAATGGAGTGACCAACTCATCCTGTTCTGGCCAGGACTGTCCCTATTTTCACACCAAAAATCTCGTGTTCCAAGAAACCCTTCAGTCTCAGGCAAATCAGGGATGGTTGGTCACCTTAAATAGAACTGAATATGGCTCTGGTTAAAGTGTATGGGACTAGCAAGATAGATGAAGTCTAGTATTTTAGAAAAACTTTCACATAACTTTGGTGAATATGTTCATCTGCAACCTGTGCTATAAAAATGAGGTTTCCAATTTCTAAACCATGAAGTGCTATATAGTGAGGAAGGATTACAAAAATAGGATTTTGAGTTAAATGACTATGAGATTCATTCAACAAATATTGAGTACTTACTCCTTTTCACGAAGATGGAGCTGAAAGCAAAGAAGGAAGCCCCTGCTCCTCCCTAAGTGAAAGCAAAGCCAAAGCCAAAGCAAAGGCTTTGAAGGCAAAGAAAGCAGTACTGAAAGGCATCCACAGCCACAAAAATAAAAAAATATCTGCATGTCACCCACCTTCCAATAAAATAGCCCAAGGCACTTCCGCTCTGAGGCAGCCCAAATATCCTCAAAAGAGCGCCTCCAGGAGAAATAAACTTGACCACTCTGCCATCATCAAATTCCCCTAACTACTGAGTCAGCCATGAAGAACATAGAAGACAACAATACACGTGTGCTCATTGTGGATGCCAAGGCCCAACAAGCACCAGATCAAACAGGCTGTGAAGAGGCTCTATGACATTGACGTGGCCAAGGTCAACACCCTGATCAGGCCTGATGGAGAGAAGAGGGCATATGTTCAACTTGCTCCTGACTATGATGCTTTGGATGTTGCCAGCAAAATTGGGATCACCAAAACTGAGTCCAGCTGGCTAATTCTAAATATGAAAATTTTTCACTGTAAAAACAATGTATTGAGTACTTACTGTAGGCCAAGCACTTTACTATGTATTAGAAATAGAGTAATGAGGAGAATAAAGTCCTTACTTTTCAGAGAACAAATTTTCAGGAGTATAATCAGAGGCAGGCTGGCATGCTTCTTCTGAATGAATTGTGGGATAAGTGCTCACAATGGTCAGCCCTTCCCCATACCATTTTGGTGAGGATATCTGGGAAACCCAATAGCAAGATATTTTCTTGACATATGCTACTATTTTATAATCTTTATTGCAAATGCTATAAGAAAAAAATTACACATGCACGTCTCTGTGTATGTATATATATATATATATATATATATATATATATATATATATATTTACAAATTATATGCATGTCCTATACTGTACTAATATATTAAACACATACACAAAAATAGAAAGGAAGAAAGGCTGCCCTGAGTCACCCCCGAGATGTGTGCATCCAACTTTAGAGATGGCTAATAAATCCTGTGCCAACTCATGGATGATTAAGTGGTCATGGCTCTCTGCAAGCATGCAAAGGATCCACCTGTGCTGCTCAGACCACCTACATCTTCATGTACCAGTTTTACCATACTATGTGCCGTCCTGGGTCTTTATAACTTGCTTGACCATCTGAGGTTCTCCTTGAGGAAAATATGACCCCCTTCTACCTGCATGAAGGTTTATATGGTATTAATTTAAGCAAGCTTATAAAACCCCAAGTCACAGTACTTCAGCAGTATCTCTCTCTTGTCTGTGAGAGTTAGAATATAAGGGTCTTAAATTTGTATTTCTCCCCCGGGGTATACACAGCCTTTTAAGAGGAGCCGAATGACCAAGACAATGCTTGTTAAGAATTTCCAGGCCACCTCAAAGCGTAGAACAGAAAAAAAAAACCACACCAAGTGGCTTCTAAACAGGGCAGCCACCATAAATCTTCTAGAAATTTCCTCCACTAGGTTGCTTGAAAAGTCACCAAACTGGGCTGCCTCAAAAGTCTCTGATAACATTTTTGTCTGAAAGTGGCTGATGCAAAAACTCAAGGCACATGTGATCAGCCATTAAATGGTGGTTTAGTTCCATGTAGGCATTAAAAGATAATTTTCAAAAGCAGGTAAAATCATGACTCTCATACAGATATAATAAGCATATTGAAGAATTTATTTAACTCGTTCGTGATGAAACTAGTGAAGTGTTACAACCAGGTCAAAGGAGACTCCTCAGAACAGACACAGGTACAGGTCAGGGCTATTGAAATGAATGTGCAAATAGAGTCCAAATTGGTTTTTCAGTTGTTTTTCCCCTGGACAGAATTTGTTTGCATGTTTATGGGCAAGAATTATTTAGCAGTGCTGTCAGTTATCTATAGTTTACAGAATCACAATCAGACAACCCAGGTGTGCTTTAGAATGACAACACGTAATTTTCCATTTAAGCACAAATTTTACGCTACAGTTTCCCCACCTTTGATCAAAAAGAATCTCAGAGATTCTTGATCACAAAATGAGTCTGGCCTCACAGATTTGGCTGATTATTTACATAGGTGCAACAAACATATTAATTTACCATAAATGCCATCTTTATGTTTGCTCTGCTGGAAGTTTCCATAACGAATCTCAGATTGGATTACTCTCTGTCCTGAGGCTAAAAAACTCTATCCACCAGATTTCATCTGCAGTAGCTATACATTTTGTGTGACCTCCTCGCTTCTCAAAGTTCTCTAAACATCTCTAGCTCTTGGCCTGCCATGGAAGTGACCTCCCTTACCGGCTCTAAAGCTGGGCCCTGAAAGCCAGGTACCAGTAGGGTTTTCTCAGCACTGTCTCCATTGAGTCAATCTTAATTCCCTAAAAGTGACTGACTGGTCAGGCACCGGAAACAGCTTTTCCAGGTTGGCAGGGAGGTTCCTCCCTCAGCCTTGTGGTCATATCCACCTGGTGGGGCCTGGCAACAAGGCAGCTGCTGGCATGGTCAGCCTGTTCTCAAAGTGGCTGCCTGATGGTGGCAGACACCAAAGACCTTAGACTCGGAGCAGCAGGGGCTCAGACGTATGATCCCCTCTCCCAACTTTCAGAGTGCCCCTCCACCTGTCCCTGCTTATCTGAAAACTTTTCCAAAAAGGACAAAAGGAGCTCAGATCAGTTGTCCGTAGTGCCCCGATTGGAAATTATTAGGTAAGTCCCTCCTGGAAGCTTCTTTAGAAAAGCTTCCAAAAATCATTCAGCAGAAATACGAAGCACGAACAGGGAGGACTTGTGAACCACTGTTTCAGTCGTCAAGACAAGAATTTTGAATTTGAGCCACTTTTGTTCACCAGTATGATTCTTGAATATGGGCAATCATATGATTCACAGTTGCTTTTGTGTCCTGTTTAAGATTTCTTTGTCCACTCCAAGGAAATCTTCCTGCCACATTTGTGGAAGAAGCTTTACCTCATCAACAAGAACATTATTCTTTGAGCTGAGTCTCAAACTTGAGAAATCAAAGCAGTACATTTAAAAAAAAAATTAAGCAAGAAGAAAATATTGCAAATGCAATGGTAATTTGTACCATTGAAATATTTCCCAATTGGAAGTAATACATAGTATGTAGGAAGAAGTTTGGAGAATTGAGGTGCAGTGATTGCCCTCTAGTGTTCATGGTAGTTTGGAGTCTCACTGTGGGACGTGAACTAATACCATTTCTGAACTTTGAATATTCCTCTGCAAAGGAAAGGAAAAGTTTCAGTGAAACACATTCTCTCCAGACATATCATTCTCTGTATGTAGGAGGTGTATCTGTTGACGGTCCAGATGCTAGTCTGGAAAAAAGCTGGATGTGACCTATGCATTTCCATCTCTACATCTTTCACAAGCACCACCCATACCATGACGTTTTACACAGCATCTGGGGAGCATATTCATGTTACATACCTGATATTGGTTATGTCCAAGGATGTCCTTCATTGAGGCAATGCATATTTTCGTTCTGGAAGAGGCAGATGCCTTCATTGCATTTGGAAAGCTCATGAATAAGTCATACCCGTTGGCCTTTTTGTGTGGATCACAGCAAGATGTTGAACTATTTTCGAACATTTGAAGTATTCTTTGAGGACACTCTCTTCAAACTGTTTCTTCACATCAAGTCTTAGGGTCTTGCATCAGACATACAGTTGACAAACGGATCTTCACACAGTGTCACAGATCAGTACTCTACTTGACCCAGCTTGTGCAGTCTGGGATATACTTTGCAGAGATGGGAGAAATTTTTATTTAGAAGTGGGCTAGGAAATCCTCCAAGTATATGAACACATCTTCCTACAGATAGACTTTATTCATACAGCACAGCTTCTAACTGAGTTGGCAGAGGCTGTCACACCAGAAGAGCTGTTCAGCTGTGTGGCAGCCACTCAGAGGCAGAGGAGCAGCAGTAAATGCACTCAGGTCTTTGTGTCTGTAATGAAAGATATTCAGGAAGGAGTTGAGAATCACAGTACCACTTTGAACAGCTAATCTTCGTAATAAACAAATTGAAATGTAAAATGTATTTTTGATAATGGTGTTTTGCTTCCTATGTAAGCAGCAAGGAGTAAAGTCAGAGAAATCCAAAAAAGTCAAGAGATGAAAAACAGCTGATTTTGAAATTTGTATTTGAAATAAAGGAAATGAATAACCTATTGACAATATTATTTTAAAAAGTAATTTATAGGGAGAGCCATTTTCCAAAGGAAAAAGTGTAAATGGCTAGTTCATACTCCATAATTTGGGATGAACAGTTGAATGCAATATCATTTTAAAACAGTTCTGGGGAAAAAAAAAACAGTGGCTGGTTATACTCAATTCAATAAGCATTATTCTCAAATATGACATTCCAGACAAGGCTTTGGTTGCATAAACAATTTTCCCAATTATATCTAGTGAAAAGGTGAGTAAAGTTTTATTGAACCTGTGCAAATAACTGTCTTACCATTTAAAAGTAAGATATTTAATAAGAGGTTCTGAATCGGAGAGGGTGGGTTAGGCAGGGAGAATAGATATCATTTAAGAATTTTTCATTTCAGTGTACAAACCCAGAACCTACTAAATTGTTATGGGTTATGGATAACTTAATAAGAAAGAGAAAGGGCTTTCTTCTATATCCAGGAAGTAGAACATTAAAACAACATCAACAGTATTCCAAACAAATAGCTACAATCATCTTTCATGAGTTCATTCAGTCCTATGCAATCAATTCTTGTTTTGCTTGATCTTGGGTTAATGGTATCATGAACCCATTGGCTTCTTGACTCGAAAGAGTTCTGGAAATCCTGACTGCATCCACTGAAAGCTGTTTAAGTGATATCAGAAGCCTGTACCTAAGATCTGAAGTGTCAATAGTTTGAAGTACCTGGTACAGTCCTTTTCCACAGTCTCTGAGACCATGCTTCTTTGTTGAAGATGTGAACTCTGGCTGGCAGCTGATTGCAGAGCCTTCACAGAGGCTTCTAAGTAATACTAAGACTATCTGTAGATGCCAGAGACTTAAAATGACTGATAATTATTGATCAGGGTTCATAACAAGAATGATGCTACTGACAATGAAATTTGATGATTTCTGTGTCATGAAAAACAAAACTAATCTAAAACAAACACATCTTTAGACACAATGTCTATATGGATAAGAATTAAGGTTATTTTCAAATAAGATGGTGACTATTACATTTGATTTATAATAATGGATGAATATACTTGTTTCAGAGGGAAAATTCTTGAAATGTATAATATTCCTGAGTCATAATGTATACTAAATATACTCAATATACCAAGAATATATCAGGAGTAGATCTTAAACATTTGTGTTTTAATTAAACTCTATAGATAAGTCTGATGTTTATCCCCAAACGAAAACCACCGGCCTAGAAGATGTGAGATTCAAATTAAAATAAGATTCTACCAAAGTAAACATTTTAAACAATAACAAACATTAGTACTGGTAACACCATATTGTTGTTGCCTAACATCAGGCAAAGCACCATCAGAATATTGATAAATAGAAATATTGACAAATCCCCGGGGGCTTTCCCATGAAGCATTCCAGTTTTAAAATATTGATGTTAATAATATTTTACCTATACAAATTTAACTTATGGAAGGCTGAGCATCTTCTGTGGTTTGATGACACTTTTCATAAAACTCATCATTAGTAACATAACAAATAAAACCAGACTATTTCTAACAACTCTCTTTTATAAGGTAAAATAATAAAATTTTGGCTTCTGGGGAGGCAAAAATCAAAAGTTGTCAGGAGATTTGAACACTTAAGATAGGATCATGGTGCCTAAGAAACAATAGTTGGCTCAATTTGAAAGCAACAAGGGAACATCTGAAAATAAGCATACACTGTAACATGATTGTAAAAAACCTTAGTTCTTCATCAACAAGACAAATAGTAACAAATGTTGGAGAGGCTGTGGAGAAAAAGGAACCCTCATACACTGTTGGTGGGAATGCAGACTGGTGCAGCCGTTATGGAAGGCAGTGTGGAGGTTCCTCAAAGAATTACAAATAGAATTTCCATATGACCCAGCAATCCCTCTCCTGGGTATCTACCCAAAAAATCTGAAAACATTTAGAGATAAAGACACGTGTGCTCCAATGTTCATTGCAGCTTTGTTTACTGTGGCCAAGACATGGAAACAACCAAAATGTCCTTCGATAGATGAATGGATAAAGAAGTTGTGGTATATATACACAATGGACTACTATTCGGCAGTAAGAAAAGATGATACAGGAACATTTGTGACAACATGGATGGATCTTGAGAGAGTAATGCTGAGCGAAACAAGTCAGACAGAAAAAGCAGAGAACCATGTGATTTCACTGATATGTGGTATATAAACCAAAAACAACAAAAGAACAAGACAAACAAATGAGAAACAGAAACTCATAGACACAGACAATAGTTTAGTGGTTGCCAGAGGGTAAGGGGGGTGGGGGGTGGGGGGTAGGGGGTGGGAGATGAGGGTAAGGGGGATCGAATATATGGTGATGGAAGGAGAACTGACTCTGGGTGATGAACACACAATGGGATTTATAGATGATGTAATACAGAATTATACACCTGAAATCTATGTAATTTTACTAACAATTGTCACCCCAATAAATTTAATTAAAAAAATAAATAAATTCAAACAAACAAACAAACAAACAAAAAAACCTTAGTTCTTTCATAAGTGAGGAAACTTTGTTTACTTTTTAAAAATGATCAAAAACATAATAAAGTTAATATAAAGCATCGAAAATTATTCTAGTAAGACAGAATCTTTTGCAATCTACACAGATTACACAGAAGAAAGAATTTTCATATTGTAGGTGAAAGCAATAAACAATAAACCAAGGGAACTAGACTATCAAAATTGAGCAAGCTATTCTAAGATTTTAACACTTTTCGTAGTTTTTCAGATTTAGATTTTATAAACCAAGGCAAATAAAATTTATTTCCAGACAGGAAGTAGAATGGTGGCTTGCCAGCATCTGGGGTGGCGGTGGGGGTAGGGGTGGGTAGTTACTGTTTAATGAGTAGGGAGTTTTCAGTTTGAGAAGATGAAAATTTCTGGGATGAATGGTGATTATGGTTGCATAACAATGTGAATATACTTAATGCTACTGAACTGTACACTTAAAGAGGGTTAAAATGTTAAATTGTTTCCAGGGTTTGTCATTCATTATGTTCTTTCATATTCTGGAATAAGCTCATACTTGATTTTAGGAACCATCTCAGGGCATCTGCAATATCAGAACTAATTTCAATTTTATAATATTATTAAGATATTATTAATATATGATGCATTCGTTGTTTCTATCTTCATACAATTCAATAAATATGAATTATAAACATTTCTCAATTCAATTTTCAATATGGTAGATGTTGATAGTTAAACACTCCCCTCCTCCCACCTCCACACCCTCTTTAAGGCCCTCAATATGTTTGGAGAGTGCAAGGGGGGCTTTGGAGACAAAATAAAACAAATATAAAACCCCCGAGAACCATTGCTTCAGGACAAAACTACTCTTTTTTCTTGAAAAACAGAAACATGAACAGTTTTTCTCTATTGCTCCTCAATACAGTATCAACCACTAACATAAATGAGAAGTTTTAACTAAAGTAACTTCTATTTCACAGAGAAAATTGGGGTGGGAGTGAGGAGTGGTTTATTGTGAACTCTATGTCACATACCAGCTTTTCAGATTTTTAACAGACAAGCAGGGCTCATAAATACATATAATACAACTTTCCACAGCCACATACATCCCTTATAATACAACTTATCAAAGTGGTAAAAATGAACACAGTTATTAACAAACCCAAAGATACAGCCTTTCTGTAGCATACGAGGTCAGACAATTAAGTTCGCAAACTCATCCTAGAAAAAGTGCTACATACCTCATTGCTGAATATCACTATAGTCACCTTTGAAATACTCCCATTGGAAAGTTATGCACTGATGCCAGAGTCTAGTCCACCCTTCAAAGCAATTCTGGAACTCTTTTTCTGGAATGGCCATCAGAGCTGTCATCGTGTTACCCTTGATGTCCTGAAATGTCATCAAAATGTCTTCCTTTCAATATTTCCTTTATCTTCAGGTAAAGAAAGAAGTCATTGGGGGCCAGATCAAGTGAGTAGGAGAGTGTTCCAATACAGTTATTTGTTTACTGGCTAAAAAGTCCCTCACAGACAGTGCCGTGTGAGCTGGTGCATGGTCGTGATGCAAGAGCCATGACACTACAGATGTTTTATTAAGTGTAGGCCTAAACATTTTGATTTCTTTGGTGTGATTGAAATAGTATTATGTTTTTATTTCCATATGTTTATTATTAGTATATGGAAATGTGACTGATTTTTATGCATTGATGATTTTTATGCATTGATTTTTATGAATCTGTGACTTTGCTGAATTCACTTATTAGTTTTAGGCATTTTGGTAAATTCCTTTGGATTTTATTTTTTTAATTAAATTTATTGTGGTGACAATGTTTAGTAAAATTACATAGGTTTTAAGTGTACATTTGCCCCCTTATTATGTGATTTATCAGAGTGAGTAGGGAGGGTGTTCCAATACAGTTATTTGTTTACTGGCTAAAAAGTCCCTCACAGACAGTGCCCTGTGAGCTGGTGCATTGTCATGATGCAAGAGCTATGAATCGTTGGTGAAAAGTTCAGGTTGTCTAACTTTTTCACTCAGCCTTTTCAGCACTTCCAAATAGTAAACTTGGTTAACTGTTTGTCTAGTTCGTACAAATTTATAATGAATAATCCCTCTGACATCAAAAGAAAGTTAGCAACATCGTTGCAACAAGTTCGTGAACTTAATTGTTGAAACTTGTATAAATATAAGAAGCAAAAACATATACACTTAAAATTGTGCTTAGTAATCAATGTTTCAGTATTCTACTTACTTGGGAATAATGTTGGTATTCATTGATAATCCATTAATTAATTCCATTTTAATATCAGTTTAAGGTTTTAAGTTACCTAAACCTTCAAGCTGACATATTGCTAAACAAAATTACTGTTGAAATAAAAAATTTTTCAGAATAGTAATTCAAGTTAAACATAAGTTTCCATTTTTCATTATCTTAAACATTAAGAGTAATGTTAACTTATTTGATCAGTAAACCTGTATAAGTTTAGAAAAAACATATCCACATAGAATACTGTTGGGAATTATAGTTAACATGAATAAGTCAGAGAAAATATAGCTGTTTTTATTAAACCCCAAATATTAAACTAGTCTCATTTTCCAAAGATATACTTAAATACACAAACTTGAATTCTAAAATGTTATTGAGTTGGTTTTTTTAAGAATACTTTATTAATGTAGCACATTTAAAGATTTAGAAGTTCAATTTCACTACTTTCTGGGAATTTTAGGAATATTCACTTTATTTATATGCTTATTTATCTTTATCAGCCAATCAGAAAAGAACTCCTTTAACATGAGGCTTTATAATCAAATTTATTAATACCCTCTTGAGGTAGGAAAACACTACACACTCACACAATGAGACATCAAGGCCTTTCTAAAGTACAGACACACAGACACACAGAGACAGATTAAGAGAGTTTATAGCTTCAATTCTAAAATTTCAGTCACAGGTTAAGAGTAAATACAGAAATGCCAAATCTCCCCAGTCCTGGTATGAGAGTTGTTCTCCTTCCCCTTGAGCACAGGATTCTTAACTGATTTGGGCTCAAAATAAACAAACAAAAAAGATTAACAATCCAGATTTTCCATTGTCTCTCATCCAACAGAGACTAGATCTGTATAATCTATCAATCCATTTACAGAGATCACCGAGTGGTCAGACCAAATTCTCAGTCATTGCCACCACTAATGAGTGTTGGTGGTAAATGAACTAAAAACAAAAACAAACACAAAACACAAAATTAGTAGAGAGGAAAATCAAAATTAGAAAAATAGCAAAGATGCCTTGTCACTTTAGATTCACCTCTGGGAGCCAAGCAGCGGTGAGCCAAGAGGAAAGGTGCCCAGGCTTAAGCAGCCCTTGGGAGGTGCACTTGTCTGGTGATGAAGTTAACCAGGCTGTCAGATAAATCCATGGGTATCTTGGTGGGAGACCTCCAAAACGCCAAAAGGCCATTTTCAAAAGAAGAAAAAAGCATAATTCTCATACACATATAAAGATGTATTACAATTTTTATTTAACTCATTAATGCGGGAAGTGGTTAGGTGTTACATCTAGGTCAAAGGAGAATTCAAAGAATGGACAGACATTTGTCGGATAGGATTATTGAAATGCATGTACAAATAGAGCCCAAACTGATTATTTTTTGGGGTGGGGTTGGGATGAGGGAAGGTGTTTTACTTGCTATTATCTACAACTTGGTTTTGTAAAATAGCTCCAATAGATTTAGAATCAAATAATGGAAAGGGTGTACTATAAACAATGCAGGGTGTTATTGAAGCTCCAATTTTTTCCTACCTAAGGTTATCATTAAAGTTGAGATGCTGACGCCACTCCCTATGCTGGAAAGATATGGTCTTACTGGACCTGCCTGTAATTCAGTCACTCTTAGGTCCCAACTAGGGGTGGGGATTACTCTAGGATTATGTTTGCAACACTTCCCCAAGCCCAACCACCTCACACTTTCATTCAATTACGCCAAGCACTCCCGCCTAACACCTAGAAGATCACCAGCCAGGCCACAAACAATGGGGAAAATAATTTCCTCCGATGTTTCTGAAGTCCAGAAAATCTCAAAACTAAAAAAATATTTTTTTTAAACTTGAAATTGTTTAAAACCTCCCTGACTTAAGTTTCAAATGTAAAAAGAAAACACTCATAAATCTAAAAGCATTTTCCTTAAACTGCTTTCAACAAGAAAAACAGCAGGCTTCCCTACTTCTCTATAATAATTCTTTTCAACTCAGAGTTATGATGAATTGCCCAGTCTCATTTCTAAACGGTTAAAAGAGAAAAAAAGGAACTCTCATAAAAATGTACTATGATAAACTATTAATAAGGACAGAAAGGAAAAAAAAGGCAGTCTCATTCATTAAGCCTAAAACAGTGTTCAAAAAAGGTAGGGATTCGTCCTTCTCCCCCTAGGGTTTTAAAATGAAACTTCACGGGTGCATTGTGGAGCTAGAAAGCACAGCATGATGTTAAAATGGGCCCTCTTCGTCATGGATGCAGCTGAGGCCCAGAAGCAAAGGAAAAAACAGTAGGTGGCAAGTCCCCTTTCTTCAAGGTGGGTTGTGAAACCACCTGGGAGGACCAACAAAGGAGCTACTTGGAGATAATTTTGTGACCCTTAGATTAACATTCATGCCTCAACCCTGCAAGGTTTAGGGTTAAAGAATTTGAAAAGAGAGATTTTGGAAAAAATAGTTGATGCACTGTGGCATTTTTCCCTCTCACCTCCTCCCCCTTGAGGTGAGCTCTTCCTCACCTCCTCTCTTGAGAAGGGGCTTTGAAAGATCAGTCAGAAAATGGTGTCCCTTAGAATCGAGAGGGCCAAAGCAACTGGTGTTTGACCCATGCCAGAGAAGATGAAAGGCAAGAGGCTGTGGCGGAGTCACGTGGTAGAACAAAGAGGAGGGCATAAACCCCTGAACACAGAGCAGCAGAGATGGGGGAAGGGAGAAAATGAGGGTCTTTTCAAGGAGCTCCCACAGAGGTGGGCTTCCTGCTACAGGCTGATAGGCAACGGGGTTTGGAATCAAATGCAGAAGCCAGTGGAGCAGAGGAGGTGTTTTCAGTGGCGTCAACTCCAAGAGCCCCACAAAACTGTCCCATAAGAGGAGGAGTCCATAGTCAATGTCCACTAGATCCTGAAACAGCAACAGTTCCCCTAAAGTAAGGCCTTTCCTCCTTTCGCTCCTTCCTCCTCTTACCTCCTTTCCAAGCCCTGCCAGACCCATGTCCTAGAGGGAGTGGGGGAGGAGGAGTGAAAGGATTAGGCGGGAAAACAGAAGCCAGTTGGGCCGTGCTCATCCCTTTAGCCCCCACCTCATTCTCCTCACTTCAGACTTCTAGCCTGAATCAGCCTTAGCTGGGAAAGGAGAAATATTTGCATTAAACAAAGTTCAGAGTCTTAACTATTACACGGGACTGGATATTTCAATGACAGAAATGAGATACTTTATGACTAAAATTGACTGGAGGAACTTTTAATTTTTCTGAGTGTTTAGAAAAGCTACACGGACCTGCCTGAGATTTCACCCAGGGGCAAGAGAGAAGAAACTAGCCCCTGAGCAGAAGGAACATGAAAAAGTGAAGTTCCTTTCTGAGCACACCCTGTCAAATGCCACCCCTTTAACATGATGGCTGTACAAGTTTGCTCCAACGAAGACAGACTCTTTCTCAACTTTTAGTAAGCCAATCACTGTCCTCCTAAAATGGTTCAACAGGACTTCAGAAATTTCCATTCCCAGGATATCCTAGCCAGAAAAAGACCCTGCAGGCTCTGAGAAACTTGTCAATCATAAAGAACTGATAAAGACTAACAGGAACTGTAAGCAAACATAATCAGTCAGGAGGGTTTACAGGAGGAGCTAGAGCTTATGGAAGTTCTTGCACTCTGCACAATCTCAAGAATCCTATAGGGAGAACTCTGACATTTATAATAAAGCTTTATGGTTCTAACTTCCTCTTCCCTTCTATAAATACCCCTCCATCTTGGCATGCAGGCCAGAACATGCACGTGGCTTGCCATGTCTGCATGCATTGGGTTGCAACACTTTTTCTTGAATAAATAAATCCTTTTTGGTGACAAAACACCTAGTCAATATTATTTTTTTAGTTGACAGAACATAGCAGCCAAACAGGAAAATAATAGCAAGATTTCATGTTTTTTTCAGGGTCTTTTAGCATTGCCTTTAGATTTTGAAAACTCCATGGGATTCATCAGACAGAAAGTTTTAGAGCTAAGGGCTTGTTTATCAAAGGAGGAAAAAGAATCAGTGCTGACTCATCCAGCTGATCAAAACCATGGAGAAATCAAACCACACAGAAAATGCAATGAGTTCTGAAAACACACTCACAAGGCAGTTCTCTGTACTTTGTGAGACTTAAGTCCCGGGAAGCACGCCAAAGAACCTTTGGGTGAATTCTAGAGACTCTGCACCGTGGAGTGGCAGGTGGACACTAGCTGAAGCCCTTCCAACCTCTCTGCCGAGAGCAGCAATATCCTCAAACCAATCTTTGATACAAGTTATAAGCTGGGGAAAGAATTATCTTTAAGGACCCTGTGCAGGTATAATTTCAATGTAAGCTGTGCTGTTTATTTCTCAGCACCATGAATGTATGCATCTGCTAACAAAATAGGTGCATTATAATCATTTTCCCATCCATAATTATTCAGATATAAGTGAATATTGAAATATAGTGATGTATCTTGAAATATACCTGAAGGAGAAGGTATTATGAAGTTCCAGGTGCAGATGATTTCCATGTTCCTTCAAAATCTACCATTTATACTGGGTTGGGTTATTTTCTAATAGTTAGGAAGTCTATAATCAACAGATGTGAGGCTGCTTAAATGGAACCCCTGCAGAACTGTGGCAGACACATGGGAGAGCATGCATGATACGTCACTGGCAAGTCCCAGAAATACATTTCTGGTGAGAGGGGCTTAAGGGGCATGGCAAGAGGTAGAGAAGTATATGACCTCCAAAGAACCACATGTGAGCTCCATAATAGCATGGATGGAGGGCATCACGGCAGGCTGTGTCAGCCAGAGGAGCAGTAACCACCTAACGAGACAGGAGTCCAGCATCACTCTATCAAGGAAGGGGCACCTGCCTTTTTGCTTTTCCTTCTTCCCCAGCACTAGAGGGAAGA
Organism: Rhinolophus sinicus; assembly: GCF_057876585.1. Taxonomy (NCBI): domain Eukaryota; kingdom Metazoa; phylum Chordata; class Mammalia; order Chiroptera; family Rhinolophidae; genus Rhinolophus; species Rhinolophus sinicus. The sequence goes on along the minus strand of NC_142514.1, from coordinate 143,458,914 downwards.
TGTGGGAGTATCTGAGAATGAGATTTCTTTCTTTCTTTCTTTCTTTCTTTCTTTCTTTCTTTCTTTCTTTCTTTCTTTCTTTCTTTCTTTCTTTTCTCTCTCTCTCTCTCTCTCTCTCTCTCTCTCTCTCTCTCTCTCTCTCTCTCTCTCTCTCCCCCACTCTCTCTCTTTCTTTCTCTCTGATAATATTTTTCTACAAATTAGCATGTTTATAAACTTTGCCCATTTTCTATTGTATTTTCTTATTGCTTTATAATATCTCTTTTACCGGGGGTGCCAAAAAAATGTATACAAGTGGTCACTTTGGTCAGCATTGCTCAAGCAGTAGTTCGCCGTAATCAGAAGTGTCTGGACACTGATGGTAACCACTTTGAGTACCTCTTGTAATTGCAGAAGTCAAATGTGACTTGTATTCACCTTTGTTATTGGTATATATTGAGTATCACAATTTCAATACAGTTCTCTTTTCTTAAAATGTGTATACATTTTTTTGGCATCCTCTGTATACATTAATACAGTGAGGACTTACTTGTGGGGAAAAAGCCCAATAGCTTGAATTTTCGAGGTAATTAATTATTAGCAAGAATAATAAAGGCAGCTAACCTTTATCAATCACTATTTTCCAGGTATTCTGTTAGATATTTTACATGAATTATTTCGTAATCCACCTCAGAACTCTACAAGGTAGGAACTGTTATTGTCTCAATTTTATAAGAACAGGAAACTCAGATTTAAGAAGTGTAGACAATTTCTCCAGTGAACCACAGCTAGTGAATACTGATATTAGGATTTGACCAGGAACGAGCTCTGGAGGAGAAGACAAGAAAGGCATTAGCGTCTTGAGACTGAGGAGTCTTGGAGAAGGGGGTGTGCCAAGGCCTCAGGTTAGTAGTTACTAAGGTGACAATCCCCTCCTCCCTTCTTCTTTAAAACAAGTGTTAATGGTGGAAGATTGTTTTTGTCTGGGAACCCAGTAGAGTGATGACAGAAACAGGCTGGTGGAGCTTACTGTGTGAAGGGAGAGAGCCACAAACACAAACAAGCATGCAACCTTAAATATTTATATGTGCTATGAAGAAAAAGTCTAATGGGTGTCTAAGAAATAATGAGTGGAGGACAGTTTAGATTAGGGGAGTGAGAAAGGCTTTTCTGAGTAAGAAATATTTAAACAGAGACCTGACAAATGAATGTAACAAATGAAGAGGAGGCCGAAAACATTTTGGGCAGAGGAAATTGCTGATGAAAAAAAGAAAGGGTTCCTGATGCAAGAACAAACAGGAATTTTGAACAAAAGAGAGAGGCTGGGTAGGTAGGCAGGGATCAGAGCAGCTAAGAAAGTGTTTACAGTCTCAGGAGGGGATCTCGGAGTCTCTACCCACTACTGGTAGCTTAGCAGGAGTTTCGACATTTGGGGGCTAAAGTTTCAGGATTTCCCAGTCAGCTGTGGCATCAGAAAGTGATCCCTAAAGGTGTGGGATCAGGGGTCCTGAGGTAGGAACTAATCTCGGGCTTTCCCTCTCTCGGGAGCTCCTATCTCATGGGAGACTTTTCAGGTTTTTGCTCCCTCTTGTTGCCCATTCTGTCCTCTACTCTGGCCTGATCTTCTGCATGGAGTTTTCAAACTGTGCACTCATTTCCACCTGACTCTTCTACCTCCCCCATATTCTTAGCTCAGGTACCTTCCCTGTAAGTATGGAAAGAATGTCTCAGTTTTCTTGCCTGGACCAACTTGGGCATTTCCTATTTTTCTTCTTTTGCTTAGAACAATTTTCCTTTCCTGGAATTCCATTTCCTTTTTCTATGCACCTAAAAAAAAAAAAAAATTCTAGAAGTCTAGAGAGTAGTCTAGTTGAGTGTACTTCCTTCACAGAGCTTTCCCAGGTCCCCACATCAAAATCCCTCCTTTGTCCGTTATTGCCCATCCAATAGGAGCATAGTCTGCTTGCCTTAAAATAGTTAATGTACACCTATGTCTTCCAAAAGTTGGTGAACCTATCCAGACATGGGCCATGTTACAACCACCTTCACAGATCCAGCCTCTTGTTTTGTAGTTTCTTCTCTCCTTTCCTATAATAAGAAATATTGTTCACTCAATCAATCAGTGGCTTGGCCAGTGTTACAATCCTCACCTCCTAGGCATATTCCCACTACTCCATGAAAGTGAGAATCACCTGTGTGCTCGTTAAAAAGTCAGATTCCTGGGTTTTACCCTGAACCTAAAGAATCATGTTGTTCAGGAGAACAGAACCAAAATCTGTAACAACTGCCCAGGTAATTCTTATCATGACAGAAATTCGGAAAATACTGCTGAGTGTAATTTAGGTCAGGGAATTATCGGGTGCACTCTAAGCTAGATGTTTGTTCTCTCAGCTTTTTTTCCTGCCTGTGACCAAACAGGTGTTATTGCAATAGGACTTGTTTTTATGAAGCCTCCAGCACTTTAAAAAGGAAGGAAGGAAATATGTTTTAGATACAGAAGTATTTCAAGATGGATGTTTGGAACTGGGAAGAAAGCCTGAACTGGAGGCCTAGATGAGAGAGTAAATTTGCGTAGAACAGACCAGAAACCCAAATTTGGGAGAGAATCTGCATAGAACAGGAACACATAATATAATATATAATAGGAGCTGTTAGCTCTTATGTATAACTCAATACGAATTTAATCTTGACACTTGTCCTTACAAAGTAGGTTTTGTTATCTATACTTTGCAGACTAGGAGACTGAGTTTCAAAGAAGTCAAGTGACACAAGTCATAGAGCTAGTAAGCAGAAAAGCTCCCAAATACAGTGTGATAGTTTATTCATTCAACAAATATTTATTAAGAGTCTCTCATGTACCATGTACCTTTCTTAAACATAATTTATCCTGTTTTCTAGCAGCTTTTAAGCTATTCTCTTTTTTTTTTTTTGGTGTTTTACAGTTTCTTATATTGACTTTAGGTGTTGATTTCCTTTATATTTGTTGGGATTCATAGGGTTTCTTGAATCTGTGGCTTTAATTTCTTGCTAGAAGCTGCCCTAAGCTCCTTGCCATGTGTCTACTAATAAGACTGAGACTTTTATGAAATAATAATCTTGGGGGTAACATTCTATCACTTCGCCATATTCTTTTGGTTAAAGTCATAGGTTCCTTCAGCTACACTTGGGGTGGGGAAGAGTGGGTACCTTAGAGCCTGTTCACCACAGTCTCCTATTAGATTCCTGACTTTGCCAGCCCCTGGTTTTGATCTCTATACGTTGGACTCACTATTCTCACAAAGCAAACATTCTATTAGGTTGGTGCAAAAGTAATTGCAGTTTAAAAGGTTAAAAATAATTGCAAAAACAGCAATTACTTTTGCACCAACCTAATAATTTGGGGAATACGGAAGTGCTTTCAGAGCTTTCAGAGCAAAAGCGACTCCATGCCTTCTTACCCCTCTTAAGTCTTACCCCTTCACTGTTTGGCATGATAATTCCTTATTGCTTTGTCATCTCTTCATTGACTAAGAAAATGTTTCTTACATTTTGTTGAGTATTTCTCTTTCAAGTTGTTTTCAGCTAGAGGGTTGATCCAAATAACGTAGCACACCATTACTGGGAAAAAGAAGCCCTGACTTAGTGTTTAGAAAATTCAGACCGCTGTTTGAGGAACATCCTGTAAAGATACAAGTGTGGAAGCAGAAAGATAAATTAATTAGTTATTGCAATAATCCAGGTGAAAGACAATGGTGGCTTGGTATAAGGTGGAGACAATACAGAATCTCCAGAGAGAAGGGGTGAATAATTTAAAAACAAGTCCTTTAAAAACAAACATTGAAGAGTTTTATATCATTATTTTCTCTAAAGTGAAATCATACAGGAACTCTCAAGTGCTAGGGTTATACAGAAACTCATTAGGACTGTGAAATCTATTAGGTAGAATTACATTCCAGTATTTTTTACCTTTTAAGAATTTATCCTCCATTGTAAACATACCTACCATCAGACAATCTGTTAAAACCCTATTTGTATATTCTAACTATAAATTTTTAGAGGACAAGCCCCCAGCCAGTGAGTAATAAACTTCCATGTGCTGCCATCAACAACATAAAAGGTCCCCCCCCCCCTTTTAAATAAAGAAGACAGTGCATCTCCATCCTCAGAAGTGTCCACAGAGTTCTCAACAGAATCTTCTAAAAAGGAGTCACTTAAGACAGTCTGCACCTTTGAATTGGGTTTGTGGTCTCAAATATCCTCCCAAACACCCTTCATTTTCTGGGTTTGAGACTTTGGTATGGCTCTTAATAAAGTTCCTTAGGTCACTGGCTCGCTGTGTTACAAACTAGTGGTCTTTGTGCTTCTTCCTGTTCATCCCACGTCATCTCTACCAGCCTTCTTCATTTAGGAGGCTCAGACCGGTTGGCATACATTTTCTTGTCTCACCTCCTCTACTGCTCTGCAATATTGGGGTCTCTAGGGGGACATTCCTACTGTCAGCCCACCTCTGCCCAAATTTCATACCTTAGCCTGCAAGGTTATGTGCTTCAGCTTCCTGGGACCTCTGTTTCCTGAGCTCATGTTTCCTAAGGTCCTTCCTGCTCTACAGCCTTTCCCTCCCTATTCCATCTGCCTGGAAAACACTTCTTTTAGACTTTTCACTACCTGGTTCCTACCCACCAATTCAAAGTCCCTGAATCTCCCTTGGGTTCAGCATCAATAGATTAAATGAACACCTAAGTTATATGGATCAGAAGAAAGGTTAAACACATTCTAAAATAATAAAGAAGGGCTGGCAAGCGAGTCTAAGAGATTAGAGGCTGTGGCTCTGCCTCACTCCTGAAGAACAAAGGATCGATCATTTTACCTGAGCATATTTGACACCATCTTAGCACTGAGTCCTTTACAGCTCTGCTATGGTCTGCATCCTGTGTACCCCAAATTCATACGCTGAAACCTAACCCCCAAGGTGATGGTATTAAGTGGGGCCTTTTGGAGGAGATTAGGTCATGAGGGCAGAGCCCTCATGAATGGGATTAGTACCCTTATAAAAGAGGCCAGAGAAAGCTCCCTTGCCCCTTACAGCAAAAAGATAGCCATCTAGGAAGCAGGTCCTCACCAGACATGGAACCTGCCAGCCCGTTGATCTTGCACTTCCCAGCCTCCAGAACTGTAAGAAATAAGTTTCTGTTGTTTGTAAGCCACCCAATCGATGGTATTCTGTTATATCAGCCTGAACCGACTAAGACAGGCTCCCAATTTCTGAACTGACTGTTACTCTGAGTAAAGGTATGCCTGATAGAGGGCTCCACACTGAGGACTCTCAGAGATGCTCTAATGGGACCTGGAGACCTGAGGATGAGGGTGAGGAGCTTCTGCCTTCCTGAACTTTATGATGAGGAGGGAATGATTTTTGAGTCTGGAGACATTTTCTTGTGGACTCAGCAAGTCATCAGGTCTATGTTACTGAGTCACATCCTGCTATAATTATTTTTATTCCAGACTAGTCCAATAATACTGGCTTCAATAAGATCACAACCAACCTCAGCATTACTTGATTTATGACTCTGGGCAGGTCATTTCACCTGAGTGTTAACTTCTTTGCCTGTAAAATGCAACCACCTAAAGACATCACAGTGTTGTTGCAGGGACCAAATTAGAACAAGGGAAAGTACGTTGAAAGCACTTTAAAAGGGTTATGTGACCAGGAGGTAGGATTATTACAGTTATTTGCATTTTGCCAGATCACAACCGTTACAACCCAACACAATAGTTACTGCAGTGTCTGCCAAGTCTTGCTGAGAGCCTTGCAAGGTTATCAAAACATATTAGAATCAAGGCTTCCCCAGGCAGCTACTTCTGGGCTCCACAGCTCCACGTGTTTTTCCTGCCCCTGGTGAGGAACCCTCCTTGCTAGAGTCAGAAAGCACACTGGCTCCCCTCCTAAGTCCTTTATTTCCCCTAGTTTTCCATCCTCTATTTCATTTTTCTCTTTCTTCTTCTTGCCTATCTGTTCCTTGTTGCTATTCACTAAAACTACCTCTCCCCCTGCCTCTGGTCCTTTGCTCTCATCACCTGCTCCTTATGTCCTATTCTTGTTGCCAGCTTCTCCCCACGGCTCACTCTCCTCCCCCAGCAACTCTTCTTTGCACTTCCTCCTACCCTCTCTCCCGCTGAAAGCCCCTTTCAGCCAGGAACACCACAGTGCTCAGCCTCTTTCCATCTTAGCCACTCAGCCATTCCTGGCCTCAGCCATTTCCGGGTGGTGCTTAGCTCGGGTTCTCACCAGCAGGCATTGGAAATTCAATGCTTTCAGGAGTGCACTGGCTTACGTGCGCCCACGAGTGGGGGTGAGGCGAGGGTGGCGCCACAGCACCTGAGGAACAAAAAGATCCAATTTCCCTGGGGCTCACCTAGGAAAGGGCCTGGCGCTGAACCACCTCCCTTGGGCACACCTCACATCTTTGTGTCTCCTCCTGAGCTGCCCTGGGTCAGTCTCTCCTTCACAGCCTGAACTTGAGATGAATTATGGCAGACAAAGATCAGACAAGTGGGACCCAGAATCCAACCCTTAGGAGCATCTTCCTTGGCCATGCTCTCTATACAAAATAACTGATTTTATAATTGTTAGAATTAAAATGATTATTTGAGGAATGCACTGAATATGCTGTTAGTAAAATTGTACTTCCATAAGCATCAGCAGTATTTGCTCCTTTAAAGTCTCAAATTAACCTCCCAAAGCAGCTCATCTCATGCTGGATAATTCAATAGAAAAACTAAACAGAATAAATACTACACTTTGAACACAGGCATAAAATTTTGCTCTCTTTTTAAACCCCACTAAAGCTACAGTAATCTCCCTTTCCTAATGCAGTGTTTGCAATATGAGTGAAAGTGAGAGGAAGTTAGGGAATAGGATTTTCTCATCTACCCTAGGTAAAGTGTATGATGTGTCCCCATCTCTTGTGCTCTGTAACCCCTCTGGCAGCATGCTGAGGATTGCCCTGATCCTTTAACTGAGCTTAAAGGGATTTTTTTAAAGGCATAAATCCTCAGAGATGATGACAACATTTTGGAAACTGAAAAACAGATGGACAGGTATTGAATGACATCATGGACCCAAGTAAGCAGAAACCTAACACTACAGGATAAGCAAAGAACCACCACTGCTAAATGATAGAACCCTCAAAAGGCCTGGTGGTTCAAGGTATCTCTGGAAGTGAAAAAATAAGAGAAAATTAGTTGAAAGCTATTGAGAAGAAGATAGATTCCTATATCCCTTCCATAACTCCCTACTGCTCTTCTCACCAGGTAGAAATAGTAGATCTGTCTAGAGAGGGTAAAACTGAGGGTCCTTCAGGCATAGTTGAAGGCAGGGATACCATAAAACCACTGAAAGCTTAAGGGCACATATGCTTGCTAAATGCCTAGCCAGCCCAACCCACCCTACCTCATCCGATCCCACATCTTCTCCTCCCACTGGCTCCCCAAATGTTGGAACCCAGGCCTTTATTCTCTATTCAGGAAATTAGAAAATTTTTCTTTAGGAGATCTGACTAGTCCAAGAGGAAAAACTTGAAGGTCCAGACATTGAGTTCCCCAACAATCTAACCAGATCACCCTATAGTGAAGCTCCAAATTGAAAAGCTCCACCCACTGCTCAGAACTTCCAATCGGCTTTTAGTCTTCCATTGCTAAACTTTAAGTCCTGTCCTACTGTGAATAGGACTGACCTGCATACCAACAAAATTCCAAAATTGGCAGCCAAAATAAAGCAAAGGATCAGAAGTCAAATGACTTTGGATTTTATAAGAATAACATTAAAATATTAGTTAAAAAAATTCCCAACTTAGAATTATATACCTGGCCAAACTATGAATTCAATGTGAGAGTTGAATTAGACATATATAGACCCAAAGTTATTAAAAATTTACTTTCCATGCATCCTTTCTTAAGAAGCTATTAGAATATGTTAGGGCTGGGACTAAAGTAAAGTGAGTGAGGTGTTTATATGTTTTGGGTGAAAAATTTAGAGGGGCATCAAAACCTTTAGTGATTAGGATAAAAAGTATTTTAATGCAATATTTAAAAAATAGAATTAATGGAAAAAATCCATTATGAACAAAACATCAACATGTTAAATAAATATAGGACCCAACAGGGCTGGGTTAAGGTGAGGTGAGGCCAAGTCATTCAAGTGCTGGATTGGATCTCATCTTTATTAAACATTTTGATATTGTGTTGGTCATACAGGTCAGCCCTACTTAAAGTGGGACAGGATTACATAGGGACATGAATACAAGGAGGTGAGTATCATTGGGGAATCACCTTGGGGCATGGTTATCACAATAACAAAAATTGTGTTATGATTTTATTGGGTGGAAAGGGGGTATAGGAATGTGTGTGTCTGGTAGGCTATTGGTGAAAATGAGAATTAAACCCTCATCTTCCATGGTCTGTAGTCAATAGATAATACTGCCAAACAGAAGACCCAAGAAGTAATATTAGTATTTTATTAAAAGATACAGGTATAAATACTAAAAGGAAGTAGATACTTAAAAGATTTGAAAGTGATGGGGAAAGGGAAAGGGAGAGGAACAATGCAGGGAGCTGGAGGCTGTTATATGTCTTAATGTTGCAGAACTAGTTAACTCTTTAAGCTATGTGCATATATGACTAATAAAATTAAATTAAGTAAATCAGTGTTTGACATTTCAAATAAAAGACTCTGAAGTACTTATCATGGAGAAAGCAGAAGTTTATTGGACGTGTTACACTATGTTATGATTCTGTACTATTTTTATTTTGGATTATATATGGAGGTGGGTGCTAAATTATTTCAATGATAGGGCTTCTACTAGTCTTCCTGAGCTTGTACATTTTCTGGGGGAGATAGTCTCGTGTAACCCTTACAACTAGTAAGGCATGAAATAGTCCCCAGTGAGGGATATTGACAGATGAGGGAAAGTGAAGCTCAGAAAAGGAAAGTAACTAGGCAGAGCTAGTCACTTCAAAGTTAGTAAGTGGCGTTGAGGTAGACTAGGTACCAGATCCTTCTGTCGATGAGACCATTGTTCATACCAGGAAACTGGTGTTAGCTCCCTAGACTGTGGCTGCATATTGGTCTCCTCTGGCCAGATCCCCAGTTTTGCTGTCTAGATCTGGTTTAACCTGCCTCACCATTCCAAGTTGGTGGCTGCAGCTGTTCCCTGACACATGTGAGGGCCCTCCATCTCTCTGGCTGCAATACCTACAAATTCTGTGCTCAAAGCCAGACTTCCTGCCTCAACCACCCCATTGTTCTTGCTCTTGCTTCTTCTGGGCAGAACTACAAGTCCACACAGCCTGGGGACTGACCTTCAAATATCCTAAAGTGCTGCCCATTACTTCATGGAGGGCCAATATTGCTAAATTTGGAAGAATTGGAGAGTTATCTCTGATTTGAGGCAAGAAAGGAGTTTTTCCCCCTGCTCACAAACTGAGTTCTACCTGGAAGGCTCTGCCCCTGTCCAGGTGGGACCTTAGCACCTGCCTCTCCTAGCCTATGTGTGGTGTTGTAGCTCTGTTTCTTGAAGGACAGAAGGGGTCATGTATCCTGGCTGGGAATATCTTGTGGTTCTGCCTTTTCCACGTTGCTCAAAGCCTACTTGATTCGCCCTGGGAAATTGGACAGCCTTATCACTCAAACCTGCCTTATCATTAAAGTGTACTTTCCTTACGAGCCTTTCCATGTCTAATCTCTCACTCCTTATATGCCCAGTTAGGTCTCTGGAGCCCAAAACTATTTGATTAAGACAAAGTGCTGCTTCAGTGAGCCTAATTGGTTAACTGTTTCCTTCCCTCATGATGTAGCTACATGGATGGGCTAGAATTCTGTTTCCAAAAGACCTGGCCCTACCAAGAGGGAGGTGCTAATCTTTGTGTGTGGTGCTAGTGATGGACCCTTAGTCTGACTGACCAAGTAACCCCTAAGGTTGGGGGATGGTGAATGAAGCTCAGAGAATGGGAAGCAGCCAAAGGACCACAGCTAGACTCTGCAATAAGGGCGGCCATTTCCAGGAGGGCCCTACCTCCAGACATTATATCCCAGCCACAGAGCTTTGACCCTTGGGGCCTGCTTTCTTCCCCACCCTTTCTGCTTGCTTTTCATCCCTCCTACCTGTCCCCTCCCAGAGATAACTCAGAAGAACAAAGTCTTTCAATAAAGCCTCCCTTGCTCCCCACTAGTCATACCTGAGTAACCACAGTGTGTGGTCATTTAACACTCTGGCTACAGTTGTCAGTGAGAGGCACCAGTTTCTGGCCTTAGGTCCACCTCTGTACATGTTTACTGTGACACCTCCTCTTTTCTGGTTTGTCTCCATATCAGCCAGAGTTTCTGAGACTTAGCCAGGAAACCTGCTTTCCTGGAAGATTTGAGGGGTGAGTTTTCCAGGACAGCTGATTCACCTCCTCTTATTTTATGGAGGTGAATCTCCAGGGGCTTCCCTCCAGGGATGGAGATGCTAGAACTGGGTTCGCTGAAGAATCTGGGCCTGCAGAGCTACAGACTTACCTGTTCTTCTTCTTTGAGCCCTGGGAAGAGTGCTGAGTGGTTCCAAATTGCTCCCAACTCTCCAGCCCTGAATGATCCTCCTGGGAGGTCAAAGTCAGGATGTAGATTGAAGAGAGCATGGGCTTTGGAGTCAGGAAAACCTGTCACGACAGAACCAGCTCAAAACGGTCCTATCCTGTTTAACCAGATACTGAGTTGCTTTTCCAAGACAACAGACCAAAACTGCAAGTTATGCAGCCGAAGCATGCACAGAGGAGAGAACTTTGACCTCCAGCTGCACCCAGAACTAAAGTCTACCCCCTGCCCCTGCCCATGAAACCAAAGGACCAAGACGTAACCAGAACTTGAATACCAGAACCCTTTCAGAAGCCAAGGGTCTGTTGTCCAGGAAGAACAGGTGTTCAGGTCCCTTTACCATAAATGGCCAAGTTCAAGTTCCTCCAATTAAAACTTACTCTACCAGCACTTTCACATAATTTCCCCCCTTTAACCCCTTAAAAACCCTTAACCTACTCCAGCAAGCAAGATGGATTTGAATCACCAATAGATCTCCCATCTTTTTAGTTGGCAGCACCTTCTCAATCAATAAACCTTTCCTTACTCCAGACTCTGACATTTTGAGTTTTGACCTTTCTGAAGTATCGGACACACGAACTTTGGTTTTGTATGGGCCTGGGTTCAAATTCTGACTCCACCACTTTTCTAACACCACCTCCTTGCAGGCCCCAAGCTTTCCCTTGGACTCAGAGTTCAGTTAGGGATGATCTTCTGTCTGCAGAGGGCCTTGTTTCCTGGTGTTTTTCCTTTATTTTGGTCTTGAGGCAACCTCAAGTCTAACCCTTCTTATGCTCTGTGCCTGGTACAATGATAAGCACTTTTGAGCTTTGCCTTAATTTTCAAAATGGCAGCATGCAGTTACCGTTCTCACACAAATTACAATGTGTGTGTGTGTGTGTGTTTGTGTGTTTCCATACCACCAAGAAATTTGCTTAGTGTGTCCGAAAATTATTCAACTCAGTTCTGCTACTGTCTACCTGGAGATAGTGTCAGATACCACAGATTAAGGGCTCAGTCCTACAAGACACCCCCCCCCCTTAGATACCAATCACATGTCCAAGTTGTCCTCCATGCTTCTGACTGACTAGCTGTAGATTGGAAGTTCCCACAATCCCCTTCTTGTGTTTGATTACTTTGTTAGAGTGAGTCACAGAACTCAGGGAAACAGTTTACTTACTAGATTACCAGTTTATTATAAAAGGATATAATTTAGGAACAGCCAGATGGAAGAGAGGCATAGGGCAAGGTATGGGGAAAGGGCGCGGAGCTTCCAAGCCCTCTCCAGGCACACCACTCTCCCCCAAATCTCCATGTGCTCACCAACCAATAAGCTCTTCAAACCCAGTTCTTCAGGGTTTTCATGGAGGCTTTGTCATGTAGGCATGATTGATTAAATCATTAGGCATTGTGCTATTGATTCACTCTCCAGCCCCTCTCCCCTCCTTGGGGGTTGTAGAGTGCAGTTGAAAGTTCCAACCCTCTAATCACAAAGTTGCTTCCTTTGGCAACAAGTTTCCATCCTTAAGTGACCTAGGGGCTTTCCAAAAGACACCTCATTAACATAACAAAAACACATTTATGGCTCTCCACACTTAGAGAATTCTAAGGGTTTGGGAGCTCTGTGCTAGGAATGGAACAGGGATGATGACTGAATATATATTTATTATAAAAATCACAATGTCACAGGAGTTAATGTAACTGAGACTCATTGAGATTGAGACTCACTGAGATAACTTGCACAAATCCACAACTTTTAAAAGGCAGGACCACTGGAACCCAGGTCTTCAAGGCTTGAAAGAAGGCAACACAGCATAATGGAAAGAGGAAAAACTTTGGAGGCAGATACCTAAACTTAGTTCTTGCCTTCATTCAAGCTGCAGGACCTAAATTTCTCAGCTTCACTTTCCTCTTCTGTCAAATGAAGAGAAATGCTCTATAGAAGAGTTCTGAGAGTGAAATTAATTTGTGTATATAAAACGCCTGTCATGTAGCACCGAGAAGCATTAGATTTCACCACTACTCCCCTCCATCACTCCTAGGCCCAGGCTCAGTCATCTTCCCACTGCGTCATGTTGTTCCCAGTCCAATGTGGGAAATCAGGCAGGGTCGCCAATAACTACTCGTATCATAGAAGAGAGAAAGCAGTAAGTAATGTACAAGCTCATGAGTTTTGCTAGGAGGGTCAAGCAAGACTTCATGAAGGTGCAAAATAAATCTGGACTTGAAATGTTTCGTCACATTTCAAGAGATGGGAAATAGATGGGAGACTCCCAACATTCCACGTCTAGTAACTAGATAGGCTGTAGCGAGGAATGATGGATGTGTAAGTATTTCGTAGACTAAACGGCTGCCCAGTGTGTGAAATGGGGTTATTCGGGCCATGCCTATGTGCTAGATTCTAAGCCAGTCCCATCCCGATAGTACCTGACCTGACACTCCAAGCTGAGGCTGGACTGAGCCCTCCCTCATTGGGCTCCCCACTGCCATCTGGTGGTCATGAGGAGCCCAGGCCCCAGCTGGAGGGGCTCACCAAGGCTGCATCTCTTCAGAAGGGATGGTAATGACAGTGAAGATGGGCGGCAGGGAGGGCAGTGAAGTCTATGGGCAGCCCTACTTCCACCTTCTGGAAAAGTTGGTATGAGAAAGAAAGGCCCAATATCTTGCCTTCAGCTCCTCAGACCGGCTGGGATTCTATTTTTAACCAGCACTGTCCTGCTTGACAGCTTGGAACGCCTTCTCTCTCCTTTTCTCTTTCCTCCTGCCTCTTGTAGCCCAGAGCACCGTTGGAAGGGTGGATGGGAGCTGCTTCAGCGATGGTGAACAGGAGACCCACTCTCCTTTCTCACTGTCCTTTGCTCCATCAAGTCTTTGTCCAGTGTAGTTAGTGGGTGGATTTTACAGGCATTTTTGCTGTGAAGCTAATGAGGCTTAAATTTCCAGGTTCCTCACTTGTACAGGCCTCTTCCAAGGGCCTAGTCAGTGTGCTAGCAATTTTATATCTGTAATTTTGTATTCCTTTTCTTTAAAAAGGACTTCAAATGTTATAAGCTCCAGGTGCCACAAAACTTGGCTACCCCTCGATGGGTATGGCTACTTTCCCATCTCTAGCTTAGCTACATCAATAGGGTTATTTCTGTCTTGCTCTAATTTACTGTATGATCTTGAGCAGTTTTCTTTCCTGCTCTGGGTCTCAGTTTGCCCCTCTGTTACAGATAACGTCAAAGAAGCCCTCTCCCAACATAACATACCTTTGATTATCCACGTATGTTCCCTTGGTGAGGTCATCTGCTTTTCCCTGTTTGTCATTGTGTGTATGGAGTGATGTTTCTGTCTCTACCTCTCTCTGGGGCTGGATCAGTCTTACAGTCAAAAGGGAGGCTGAGCTGTGGGACTCCTATTCAGGTCCAGCCTCCCCCCCACACACCCGCCACCTCGCCCACACACCCTTTGTCATTGCTGGCCAGTAGGGATGCTTCTATGGGGCAGAAGCTTGACCAGGTTCTGCTACTAGAGAAGAATGCATTGAAAAGGCCCTAGCTTTTAATTAACTTCTGTACCTTCTGTATATCTGTCATGGTCTGATCTCTGATGTTTCAAACACACATTGAATAAACTGAGTCTCATTATACAGTGCTTCTTTTATTTTTTCATTAAAATTTTAATAAGCATCTATTAACATGAGTATAGTACCGTAACAATGGCATCACTTTAGGAAAATGTGCTCAGGACTCATGATGTATTATGGATATCCCACTTCCCACCCTCACCCCTATTCTCAGCTACTATGACACTGGTGTGTAGGTGGGTCTGGGATGACAACCCAGAGAGAATACACACAGCCTCATCTAGCTTCAGATCATGGGCTTTCTGGCAGGAGGTCATACTGTGCATGAACTGACAGGGAAGATCACAAAACCCCATGCCGCCTCACCTGCCCCCCAAAAGTCCAGAAAGGAAGTTTAGGAGGAAGCCAAGCCATTTATTATTTCTTGAAGAGGTCAGGTGAGGGAGGAGGGGGCGGGGGCATAGTATTTAACTGGAAAGAAAGGGACTTTTCAGTGCAAATCAGCCTTTTGGTCAGGGATGTGAGAGATGAGGATGGTATTTCCAGTGCTGATTGGGGAAGGGCACTGTGAGGTCAAACTGGGGGCAGCCTGGAGCATCTCAGGAGTCAGCCCCATGCCAGGCTCCTATAACAATTAGTGCCCTTATTCTGTGTTTGAGAGGCAAGTCACCCATCAGAGCTCCCACTGTGGAGGGATAATCCATTGCTATGGACGCTGTGCCTGGGTATGTCCAAGGGCAGTGCCATTTCGATGTGCCATGTCAAGAATGTGTCTCGTTTCCTGTGTGGGGGTTTGGTTTATTTCCTGTGCATTGGGTTTAATCCACGCTATTGGGTGTCAGTATCTTGTGTCAGTTTTGGTCTGTGTCTCTTGTGTGTCTGGATGGGTCAGTGCTTGTAGGAATTGGTCTGTCCTGCCTCAGTCCCCACCCCTCAGCCAGGCCCCAGTGTGCTGATGGTGGTGTAGCTCAGCCTGGACAGTGAAGCAATGGAGGGGGTGGGAGGGTCCTCGTCTGGAAGAGGCCTGGGGCGAGCTCGTGGCGGCCGGGGACAGCAGCGGGCGCAAGTATCGAGACAGGCCTGGCGAAAGCGACGGTGCATGAAGCAGTAGACCAGGGGGTTCACACAGGCCGAGGCATAACTCAGCAAATGGATAAAAGAGATGGGAGCACCTGAAAGTGCACGGTGGGCACCAGGGCCATCAAAGGCGCGCCAAGTGTTGGCGCTGTACACTGGCAACCAACAGAGGAAAAAAAGCACGACGATCACTAGCAACATGCGCACCACGCGCTTCTTCGCCAACAGCTTGGCTTGGGCAGGCCGGGGGCCGGATGCTGTCCCGGGAGTGGGCGCGGTCAGTGCAGACAGCTCCAGTGCAGGCCGGGAACGCGGAAGCTGCACGTAACAGCCATCGCCATCCTCGCCAGCCATCCGGGTCTCCGGCCGGCAACGCGCGTTTTGATGAGCAGGACCTGAGCGCAGAGGGTGGGCGCTCAGAGCAGATGGCAGTCCTCTCAACCTCCAGCCCAACCCCACACCTGACCCCCATTTCTAGCCTCTCATCTGATTCCTTTTCGCCCCACCCACCTAGGACCTGCCCCTTTCCAAAGCCCCGCCCCTTCTGGATTTCACCCACCTGTTCCCGCCCCACCTGGCAGCCCTCCTGGGCTTCGGACTCGGCTCTGGCTCTCGCTGTCACTGTCACCGTCAAAGCGAAGCCCTAGGTAGAGCTCGCGGGAGATAAGCCCGTAGGCCACTGCCATTACCACACCCGGGATGAAGAACAAGAGCAGGAGCAGCAGTACCGACCTGAAGGCAGAGCACAGACCAACCATGGTCTCTGTCAGCTATAATTACAGGTGGAAGAAGAGCCAAGGATTGATGTTTCTAGGGTTGGTGATCAGGCCCTAGAGGCAGATGTAGGATTTGGACTTGCTGCTGGGAAGGGCTAGAACACTGCAGAGGGTCCCCAAATAGGAATCTTAGGGTGGTGGGTGAGGAAAGGGAATTGGAGTGGTAATTCTTGGAGCAGCTAAAAGAAGATTCTTGGGAATGGTTCTAAGCATGTGATGGAGATGGAGAAGGGAATTTCCAGGTGTAGGTAAGAGGCACCCTCACCAGGTTTGGCGAACCCGCGCACTGGGCCAGCGATGCACGCACTGCAGCACACGGGGCCCCGCTGGCTGCACCACGGTGTACACGGGATAGGGCACCATGAGCAGTCCAGACAGCATCCAGGTGGCTACGATCACACGAGCTGCGTGGGAGCGCGTCTGCCACACTCGAGCCTGCAGTGGTCGGCAGATGGCGCTGTACCGCTCCAGGGCGATGGCCACGAGGCTTAGTGTGGACACACTCACAGACACCCCTAAGCAAGGGAAGGGGAAAGGGTCACCTAGGAAACTTGTACTACACATTCGCTAGTGTCACATTCCCAACCCTTACCAGGAAACACCCTGATTTCTGCCAAGGACTTCAGAAGAGGAGAGGGGCAAGGGGGCAAGGTGGTAGTCTCACCTACCCATGAGGTAGGAAACCGCCTTGCAGACGACTGTGCCAAAGATGAATGTACCCATGAGATTGGGCAGGAGGGTGAAGGGCATGCAGGCCACAGCCAACAGGAGGTCGCTGACGGCCAGAGAGAGCAGGAAGGCGTTGGTGACGGTCCTCAGGCGGCGGCTCAGTCCCAGGACCACAATGATGAGCACATTTCCTCCAACGCTCATCAGAAAGATCACTGCATAAAGGGTGACTCTAATGGCCAGCTCCAATTCTGGGTAGGAAAAGGGAGAGGTGACAATCGGGGGTCTGGCCTCCACTCAGCCAGATCCTCCAATCCCACTTATTCCCAACCCCCACTACCCAGCCAGATGCTCTGCTTGCCAAGAACACCACCCCCCCACACACTCAGTAAATGGTGAACTTGAATTCCTTGCCCTTCTAACCTGTTGGGGCTTAGTTAAATTGGCTTAACTCTACCTTTCCTTAAGACAGCCTGTCTCTAGATATAGAGAACAAACTGATGATTGCTATACAGGAGGGGGGTGAGGGATGGGTGAGAAAGGTGAAGGGATTAGGAAGTACAAACTGGTAGTCACAAAATAGTCCTGGGGATGTCAAATACAGTAGGGGGACTATAATCATGAATGTAAAGACTATATAGGGAGTCAGATGGGTACTGGACTTATGGGGGGATTACTTCATATATTATATAAATGCCTAATCACTGCACTGTACACCTGATACTCATATAAGATAATATTGAATGTCATATATATATATATATATATATATATATATATATATATATATAGTCACAGGATGTAAAGTACAACATAGGGAATATAGTCAATGGTATTATAACAGCTATGTACGATATCAGATGGGTAGTAGACTTGGTGGGGTTATCACTTTGTGAAGGGTGTAAATGTCTAATCATTATGTTGTTTTGTACATTGAAACTGATAAAAAAACAATAGAGAGGTTATCCAACTAGTCTTAACCAAATCATATGAATCCTTAAAAAGCCAACAGTTTTCCCTGGTTGGCAGCAGAAGAAGAACTTCAGGAAATTTGCTTGTCATAAGGCCCCCAGGCATCTCAAGCCAGCAATACACTGTTGCTGGCTTGAGATGGCTGGGGCCATATGACAAGGAATGAGGGTGGCTGTGGCTCACTGAAAGATGGAGCACAGAGCAAGTACCTGAGAATGGCCTCTAGATGAGAGCAGTCTCTGGGTGACATCCAGCAAGAAAATAGGGACTTCAGTCCTACAACCACAAGAAACTGGATTCTGCTAATGACAAGAATGAGCTTGGAAGCAGATTTCCCCCCAGAGCCGAAACTTATGGCCTACAAGTCTGTGAGCTAATAAATGTGTGTTTTAAGACACACACACACACACAGAGAAAAAGAAAAAAGAAAAAAAAAAAGCCTGTTTCTTCTCAAGCTTTACTACAAATCTTTCCTAGTCTTTGCAGCCAAACTTCTTAAAAGGATTATTTGCATCTTTCCATTCACTCCTCAACCCATTACAATCCAGTGCCCCATCTGACCCCCCATCACTGTTAGGACACTTCTTCCCAAGGTCACTGAGCTTTAACTGCTAAATCCAAAGGCCTCTTCTCAGCTTGGGGTGTGGCACCCCCGGGTCTGGTCTCCTGGGATCCGCCCAGGTCACCCCGACACCCCTTCTTCCCTGGGGGACAGGTCAGATCATGTCCTTAATTGTCTAAAAAAAAACCACCTTCACCTACTCTCTACTGTCTAAAACCCATTAGCATGTCATCCAGGTTCTCCAAGAACTGCCCTGTTCCTGCTTCTACCTCCTCCCTGTAATGCACCCACTTAAGCTGCTGGATGACTCAGTTACTTGAAGGCATCATGTGCACTCATGACTTCCTCTCTAGCTCATGTTGGTTTCTCAGTCTGGAATGCTCTTTCACCACCCTCCTCCCCACCCCCCCGCCTCCTATCACAAACTTGTTGTCTGTATCTCGTGCATTCCAATTTACCATCGTCCTTAAGACTCAGATCAAATACCCCCTTTTCTGTAAGGCCTTTCTGGACATCTCATTTGGAGTTAATCTCCCCTTCTTCTGACCCATGCATGTTCCTTACACATTTGTTAGAACCTTTTTTACTTTCTGCCTTGTATTTTAATGATCTCCAAACATTCATTCTCACTCACCAAACATTTACAGAGGATTCCCTTTATGCCAGGCACTGGGGACAGAGAAGAACATGAAAAGAAGGAGGGAAACTCAGATATATAAACAGACAATCGCCACACAGTGTGATAAGGAGTGAGGTTGAGGAATACAGAGTGCTGTGGGAAGTCACAGGAGGGACACTAGGTTTGCTGGTCTAGACAGAGGGCCGACCCCAGATGGGATTTGCATCACCATCTATTGGGAGATTGGTACATCTTTGGGCCTCTATATCACAGCAAAGCAGATCCAGACAAAACTGAATTGAATTAAACTGGCCTAGTTACCCATACCCATGGCCTCAGCATGAGGGAGAGAGGACAGAGCCTTCCAGGTTGCCGGTAGAGAAGGGCCCAGAAGTGCAATTTCCTCTTCCACAGCCCCTATATATTGGCTTATTTTTGCCTTAGCCCCCAAATTAAACTGTCTTCTCATCAAAATAACCAACTAATTCAGAAGCTGTCATAACCATCAAATAAATACTATTTACAAGAGATCCCTGAACTGAACCCAGCAGTGACATAATTTACTCAAAGCACACAACAAGTAAGGGGCAGAATCAGAATAGAAGCCAAATCTCCACGTCTGTAAAATGCTTGCCTGCTACTGCTCCCACACTTGTCTGTCATGCATCATGCTGCCTCCTTTCCCCAATCAAATCTCAATCTCAGTGCCTCTTCCTTCCTCTGTTCTCTATCATGGCATTTCTCACTACATTATGATGACGTTTAATTCTGTCTCCCTCACTAGACTATGAGCTTCTTGAGGACGAGGGCAATGTCCATCTCGTTCTCCAGCATATCCCTAGCACTTGGCATAATGTCCCACACATAGGTGTTAACACATGCTTGTTGATGAATCTGGAATGAATCTCTGTCACTCGGCACACAAATGCACCTGCTTTGTTCTTCCTCATTCATCCTTCATCTCTGTGCCTCTAAAGCTTGAGACTGCCCTCTCCTCTCTGCCTCTGTCTTGTTGGAGACAGAAGTTATATCCAAGTATGTGTGGACAGTATTTAAGTGAGTATGGATGTGGGAAGTTAACGTGTTAAGACGTTAAGTGAGATGTTAACCTGAGTGAAATAACTGAGCACCCAAGTGAATATTTGAATCTTTGGGGGTGGTATCTGAATGTGTGAGAGTAATAACTGGAGAAGGGTTACTTAAGTGAGCATGGGTAATATCAGATTGTGTGTGGATAATAATAAAATGAAAGTGAGTGTGTTTGATGGATGAGTAAATCTAAATGATGTGGGCATTATTAATGTGAGTGTGGGTGACATCTGTTTTTCTGTGGGTAGAATCTGAGTGAACATGGGTAGCACTCAAGTTTGTGTGGATTATACAGACTAGTGTGGGTAACATCCAAATTTCTACTGGTAACACTGGAGTGAGCCTGGGTTACAAGCACCTGTGAGAGTAATATCTGAGTGAGCATGGCTAACAGAGCCTTTGTGGTAACTTCTGACAGCCTGTGTAACATCCCACTGCGTGTAGGTAACAACAGCCAGATAAGAGGCCAATTCTTATACCTGTGCTTTGAATCCCTTACATTCTGCTTTCTTACTGTCCCTTGCTCTATTGACTATCCCTGCTATCTTCTGCATGTTCAACCCTCTTGGATTTTCTTGCGTCTGTCTGGCATTTAAATATTGGTCTTTTTCAGGGTCCTGTCTCAGGACCTCTTTTATTTTCATCCTACACAATCTTTGTATAATTTTATCTATTCCCATAGCTTCCATTAGCTCCTCTAGGCAAAGACCTTTCAAGTCTATATTTCTAGCTCATACCTCACCCTTAGGTTCCAGACCCCTGGGTTTAATAGTTTACTGGCTGACCTCACCAGCATTTAAGCTCAGTGTGTTCCAAATCGAATTTATTATCTCCTCTTTCAAATCTGTTTCTGTTCCTTTGTTATCCTTCTCATTATATAGCACCACCATCTATCCAATTGTTCAAGCCAGAAACCTGGATGTTATCCCTTGACCTCTTCCTCCCTCTCCA
The DNA here is from genome assembly GCF_057876585.1 of Rhinolophus sinicus. Classification (NCBI taxonomy): domain Eukaryota; kingdom Metazoa; phylum Chordata; class Mammalia; order Chiroptera; family Rhinolophidae; genus Rhinolophus; species Rhinolophus sinicus. The sequence goes on along the minus strand of NC_142514.1, from coordinate 143,438,064 downwards.
TTTCTTATAAATAGCTAAATTCTGTTGATTCCAGAAGTGCCTCTCAAACATCCACTTCTCTCCATCCCTACTGCCAGTAACTTAGTCTAAGCCAGTATCATCTTTCCCCAGAGCCAGTGTAATATAATAGCTTTCTAAAGTGTCCACCCACCCCCATCCCCCTTCCTTACATGTCTTGTCCTCCAATCCATCCTCTACACTACAGAATGAATCCTGGCAGTACTACTGAAACTTCCAGTAGTTCCATTGCCCTCAAGATAAAATTGACACTCCTTAGGTCTATAAAGCTCTTTAGGCTCACCTTTATTCTGAGTGTTCATTATTCCTTTCTTATAGTATATGTTTCAGGCATTCAGAAACTATGACACACTGAACAAAAGTGCCATGGTTTTAAACTTTGGGCTTTTACATATACTATTCCTCTGCTTGGAGTGCCTTTTTTTTTTTTTTTTTTTTTTTTTGCCTTTTCTGCCATTCATTTGGCTGGCTTTCTTTCATCCTTTTTATTTTTATTCAGTTCATACTTTGCCTCCCCAGGAGGCTAACTGATTTCCCAACGATAGGCTAGGCTACAGGTGCTCCTCTTCTGTGTTTCCACAGCTCTCTCAAGGCACTTTGTGCTGCAATTCCCTGCTTACTTGTCTGTCTCATTCACTAAACTGTGAGCTCCATGAAATAGGAACTGTGTCAGTTTTGGTGCCTAGCACAATCCCTGATTCAATAAATATTTGTTGAATAAAATAAAAATCTAAGTGAGAGTCTGTAACAACTGGTATGAAAAAGCATGCATTATTTTGTGGGGTAACAAAGTACTTGAATTATAATTTATTCCCATTTTCCCTTTTTGGGATTGGCATAATTTCCTTCTGCTTAACATTATTTCCTCTCCTGGAATCCCACTTCTTCCTTGTCTGCATAATAAACTCCAACTTCAAGACCCAGCTCCCAGGTTCCCTCTGTGAAGTTCTTGAATCCTTTTGGGTGCCCACAATTCAGACCCTTTTGTGGGTCTTCCCATGCTGACTGTGATTTTTCCATTGGTTTTTGTCTCCTCTCTGCACTTGACTATGGACCGATGAGGGTCCAGACTGGGTCTAGTTCATCCCTATGTCCCCATGGACTACAATAGCAGTTGCCCAGGAAACTTTTAGGGAAAGGAAACATACAGGAAGTAGAAAATATATAACTTGAGCTGGGTCATCAAGAAAATGCAGATGTTGGCTGATGGGAAGAGTGAAAATTATTTTGGGGACTGGGTGAATGGAAGTAGTCTGAAGGGGTAGTGGCAGCACAAAGTGATGGGGTGATGCAGGGTCCAGCCAGGCTCTAGGATGGTGAAACCTAAGGAGAGGCAGTCTGGAGGGGAGGCTTGGAAGGGACTTGAAGACGTTACTTGGTGACAGAGAAAGAGAGAGAGTTCAGACCTTGAGAAGAATTCCATGTTGGGAGGCCGGAAGATTTGAGGATGAGTGAAACGGAGACAGGCAGCTCTACTGAGCAGCACCCAGCCTAATTCAAGTTTGACAATCGCTTGGGGAAGATTGGGGGTTGGGGTTGGGGACACAGGAGATTATAACTCTAACTTCCCACTCAGGCCTTCCAGACTGCTCCCTTCCCCAAACAGCCCCTTTCTTTTTCCCAATCTTGCCTTCTGTTCTTTCTTTCCTTCCCCATTGTGGCCCTGTGAACTGGATGTAAAGGCAAAAGATAGACCTAGAAGGATTAACTCCCCACCCTCTGTGTATTGGGGAAGGTACTGTGTTTGGGGTGTGATTAAAAGCTCGGCTGTGACCCGGGAACCAGGGTGTGTAGGGTTTCTCACCAGGCAGTGTGAGATGGGATGAAGTTTTATGAGGTGAAGGGGACAAATGTCCTCCTCAGGGGAGCTGTTTGGGGACTGAGGGAGTGCCCTGAGGGCATGGTGTGGGTGTTTGAGGAGGCAATGTGGAGGCAGTGGGATCCTCTATTCGTGTCGTGGGGTGCAGTGAGAAGGAGCTTGTGGAGGGGGCTTAGGGAGGCACCCACCTCGTGTCCCGGCTCCGCGGATGCGAGGGGGCTCGCAGCTGAGGTTGCCTGTGCCGCTGCTGTTGAGGAGGGGCACCCCCGGGCGGCACAGGGAAGCCCCTGGCCCGGGTCCGGATCCCGGCACGCTCCGGTTCAGCTTGAGCAGCTCCATGGCCCTGGCCCAGCCGCCCCCCTCCCTCAGCTCCTCCGGGCGGGCTCCCGCGGGGGCTCCACCTGCACGCGCTGAGATTCCGCGGAGGCGCCCGCCTCGCCTGGTCCCGCCCCCAACCTTGGCTCCTGCCCTCAGCTTTTCCGCGGTGCGCCCAGCCTGGGCTCGCGTCCCCCCAGCTCGGGTCCTCTGCTGTCCTGCCAGGTGATCTCCGCCCCCCTCCCCGCTCAGGACGTGCCCCCTGCGTGACTGTCCTCCAGGCTTGAGCCCTCCGTACCCTAAAATAAATCTCTCCGTTCTTCTTTTAGAGATTTTCTTCCCGCCCACTCCCCTTCACTACAGTCTCCGCCCCCGGGGAAGGAGAGAGAGAGAGAGAGAGAGAGAGAGAGAGAGAGAGAGAGAGAGAGAGAGAGAGAGAGCGAGAGAGCGAGAGAGCGCTGAGATGGAAGGGTGGGGTGGGGGTTGGGGGTGGATGTAGAGATGGTGGGGAGGTTGCGAGGAGGTAGGTTTCGGGGGAGGAAGGGTAAGAGGGGTGGGGTAGGGCGGGGCTGCTGCCGTGAGGTTTAGCATCTTTTCCTGGAGTGTCGGGGGACGTGGAAGTGGAAACAGACGGTGGCCGCGTGCGAGGTCACTGGCTTCGGCGCAAATGACTTAGCTCACAGCGAGCGCTGCAGTTACGATACTGTGCCGCAGTGGCCGCAGTGGCCGCAGTGACCGCGATGCTATCGTTCCCGTAGTTCCCTGCAGCTCCTCGCCGCATCCTGCCTCAGGCCAACACCCAGCCTTCCACCCAAAGCTCCCAGGGAACCCTCAGCAGCATGCGAGGATGGGGCGGGAGAGGTAGCATTTGATCACGGGGAACCCTGGCGGGGGAAACGGCTGCCGGGAGGAAGAGTCTGACTTGGGTGTTGAGGAGTCTGGGGGTGGGGTGGGGTGGTGAAAACTACCTAGGATAAACGGGGGTGGAGTGGGGTGAGGGTTGGGGTATGGTTCTAAACTAGCCCTGCGTAGGCGTAAGAGGGGAGGAGGCTGCTGGTTTTCTTCGTGGTCTCCAGGCAGCGCCCACCGTCACCCGACACGGACGCTCCCTGTTTGTTCTCCGCGCAGGTGGAGCAGCTTGTGTGGGGCGTCAGGTTCCCACGGGAGGGGCCAGAAGGGGGCTGGGTCACTGGGGTGCAGCGGAAACAAAGCTGTCGAGAGCATGCGCAGGACTGAGTCGGATTCAGCTCCTTGGGCTGGACTTGCCTCCTCTAATATTTTAGCCCAAAGAGCAGATTAGATGGGGGATGAGGTCTGAGTTTGTGGGGAATTCAGAGAGCCCTATCCAGTCTTTTGGAAAGGACCTGGTCCGCCTAGCGCCGAGTTTAAAGGGGCTGGGCGTTTAAGGAGGATTTAAGCCTGAGGTGGGTGGGGATGTCGTCACCTGCTTCTCCACCTCCCCTACCCCCACCACACACACTTTCCTCCTGGCACTGCCTGCCTTTCCCATCAGAGAGTCCTGGACCAGAGGATCCTGATTTGCTGTTTGCTCAACTCCAGCACAGGTGGGGCCTCAGATAACATGCTGGACTTTTCCCACATTGGATGACCGGAGAGTGTGGAGGTTGGGGGAGCAAAGGAAATGTAGGGGAGAGGGGAGTGGAAATAGAAGTCGATGGGCATTCGTTTATTTAGCAAGGTATATGCCAGGTATAAGGCTGTGTACTAGCTGTTCCATGCAGTCTGTGCCTGAGTAGCTTCCACTCTAGTGGGGCAGCGAGGAGGGGAGAGAATGACAGGTGAGCCAATGATTAGAAGGTATGGTCCACCAAGATTACAACATGCAACATCGACCAAAATGCACTAAGCAGAAATTTAGGGACCATCCTGGATGCCTTACTGTCTTATGCTTCTTCATCGCTGTGGTGGAGGCTGTGAGGAAAAGCCCAGACTCCTCTTCAGAAGTGAACAATTTATTCTCCAGTTGCTGAGAAGGCTGTTGGAAGGCAGTGCTCAACTGTCAGCCCTGTCAGGAGTTGCCTGAACGGAAGAAAGTCGACTCATCCAAAGTCATGTTCCCTTTCTGGGGCATCCTGCAACCAATGACTGATGAGTAGAGAGGTATAAAAGTTCAGTCCCCTCACCCCAGCAGAGAGCAACTCTGAAAGCTCTTCACAGCTCCTTCTGGAGTTGACTGAGGCCTTTGTTGAGACTGAACTACTGCTCAGTTTCTCCCTTTGTCCAATCCTCCTTTCACCCTCTCTTTCCCACAGGTGTTGACTTGAAGAGCACTCCTTAGTAAACATCCTCCACAGTAATCTCTGTCTTAGAGTCCACTTCCTGGGAACACGACTGCCTCACTCCCATATTTAATCAATCATGAAGCCCTGTTGGTTTTAGCTACTGAGTGTTCCTTGAATCCGTCTGCTGTGTCTCCACTGACATCACCTCACTGTTTTTTGCACTGCTTTCTAAGCTTCCTGAGTGGTCTACCTCATTTTACTGATGCCTCCTTATATCCAACCTCCATTTTATAGCCAAAAGGATATGATCAAGATACAAATCTGATCATGCCACTCTCTGACCTCTGCTTTTGGGACAGAGAAACATTTTAAGAGAGTTTTTGAAGCCTGCATGGCTTGGCTCCTCCTAACCTCCCTAACCACCTTATTCCAAGTCACTGTGCTTCCTGTTCTCTCTGCTGTAGACACACTGGTCTTCCTATAGTCTTTTTTTTTTTTGATATGTGTCCTCCAGTTACATGTCTTTTGCACATGTTCTCTAGAGGCTTTCCTTCCTTATCTAGTTAATTCTCACTCATCCTTCTGATCTCAGTTCAAGGTCCCAGCATTTCTCAGGGGTGTTTTTCCTGGCTTCCCTCCGATGGTAGGCAGAATTATAAGATGACCCCCAATGACTCTTGTATAATCTTCTATAATCTCACTCTTGTATAATCTTCCCTGAGTGTGGGTGTGAATATGAGGAGATACTGTGAATACGAGGAGATACTACTCCCATGGTTATGTCATATGGCAAAAGGAATTTTGCAGATGTCATTAATGTTACTAATCAGTTGACCTCAAGATAGAGAGGTTATCCACCTAGTCTTAACCAAATCACATGAATCCTTTAAAAGCCAATGGTTTTTCCTGGTTGGAAGCAGAAGAGGAACTTCGAGAAATTTGAAAAATGAGATTCAATACTCTTGCTGGCTTGAAGATGGCTGGGGCCACATGGCAAAGAATAAGGGTGACTGTGGCTTGCTAGACGATGGAGAAGGACACAGAGTAAGTAAGTACCGGAGAATGGTCTCTAGCTGAGACACTCTCTGGCTGACATCCAGCAAGAAAATAGGGACTTCAGTGCTACAACCACAAGAAACTGGATTCTGCTAATGACAAGAATGAGCTGGGAAGCAGATTTTCCCCCAGAGGTTCCAGGAAGGAATTTAGGCTGGCTGACACTTTTACTTCAGTCTGTGATACCCTGAGCAAAGAACCCAGCCATCCTATACCAGATTTCTGAACTACATGTCCGTGAACTAATAAATTTATGCTTTAAGCTACCAAATTCATGATAATTTGTTACAGCAAGAATAGAAAATAACACATTTCTCATTTTAGAAAGTAGCAAATGCACGCCCTTACAAGCCATGCAAGGAAGAAATGGGGGCATTGGAAATTTGTTAAAATTTAGAAAGATTTGGAGAGATTGCAGTGGCAGCTGGTGAGGAGAACAATTTAAGGGGTGGGATCAATTGGGAGTCTATGGTAGTAATCAGGTGAGAGATGACAGTGGCCTGATCTAAAGTCGTGGAGTTAGTAGAGAAGATGAATTCAAGAGCTATTTAGGAGGAAGAGGGACAGAATTTAGAGGCCATTTGCATGTGGAAGGTGGGGGAGCAGATGAAATTAAAATGAGTAAGGTTTCTGGTAACTTAGGATAGGAATGGTTTGATGATCAACTACTATATTCCAAGCATATCCTCACCAATAACTACAAATCTAGGTCCAATAGTATTGATGACTATTTTAGACAGAAAAACAAAACACCCAAAACTGGTTCAGAGAGTTTTAGTAACTTGCCCAAAGCCACAAAGCCACTATGTAAAAGAGCCATAGTTTAAAGCTAGGGATTTTGGAAGTCAGAATTCAGATGCTCATACTGTGCTGCTTCCCAGAATGAGTAAATTTTACTAAAAGTCTCTGATCACTTTCTTTCTCTCATTTTATAAATATTTTTTTCAAATTTTCTTGACTCACAAACTGTCTAATTTCACCACACACACACATACACACACACACACACACACACACACACACACTCCCCACCCTTCACTCACAATAAGTAAGTCAGCCTCCCACTTCATAGAGAAAATAGTAACTATCAAAATAGTTACTATCAAACAGCAACTCCAAGCAGCAAATCTGTTCCATTTTGGACACGTTGAGTTTCAGATGCCTATTAGACATCTAAGTAAGAATGCCAGTAGGAAGCTGAATATATAGGTTGCAGAGGAAGTAATGTAAACCATAGCATTAATGAGAGTGTGCTGAATAAGATAAATGAGGAACCAGCTCAGAAGTCTGGAAAAAAGCATTATTTAAAGGTTGGATATAGAAAGACCAGCCTGCAAAAGAGACCAAGAGGAGCAGACAGAGGGGTGGGAGGAAAACAAGGAGAGCAAGGCATCATAAAAGCAAAAAAGTGCTGAACTGATTCAAATGGACCAAGACAGCAAGAACAGAAATGCTCTCTGAATTCGGTGACCTGGAGACCCTTGGTAACCTTGGAAAAAGTGCCATTGTGGTGAGGTTGTAAGAGAAGTTAATCACTAATGCAAAATTCCTGAGAAGGCAGGGAGGTATGGAACCCAGAGCACATGTGCAGGGTTCTAGATTTTGATAGGAGTGGCGATTCAATTGTAAGAAGAAGTTAATAGAAGAGAATAATTATAGATGAAAATAAATCATGGCCAACTTGGTAACAACTATATCTCCTAGATTATTTTTGCAGCTAAGTGTGACTTTATGACTATGTTCTCGACAGTGATTGTGGGTAGAAGTGATAAATGCAGCTTTCAGGTCAAGCTCTTAGAGAGGAGAAATGGCTTCTGTCTTCCTTATTGCCCTTTCCTACAGGTTGAATGTGGATGTGGCGGTAAGCTACCTTTAGTCACGCAGTGAGGGTAACACACTAAGGATGGCAGAGTGACAAGATGGAAGGAACCTGGGTCTCCAATAGTCTCAATCCATTTTACCACCCTTGGTTCTCCAGTATGAAAAAGAAAGAAACTACAATTTTAAGGCCATACAATTTTTTTCTCTCTCTTGTCATAGCAACTTGATCTGTATCTTAATTAAGAAAGTAGGTGTGTAGATTTGGAGGGGAGAGCTGCTGCTGTCTGATACTTTCTATTTTCTCTATGAAGTTGGATATCTGATTATACTGAGTGGTGTGTGTGTGTGTGTGTGTGTGTGTGTGTGTGTGTGTGTGTGTGAATGGATAGGGTTGACATTTTAGGAGTCAAGATGGTTTGAGAAAATTATGTATAATGGGAAAGGGAAAATGCAGACCAGAGGAATGTTGTAACATAATTAGGAAACCACTGAGGACCCACCGAAGAGTTAATAACCAAGAATATCTAGTGGTGTCAGTTTCTCCAGCAGAGATGGTTGGATGCAAGCATGGAGAATGTTGGTGGCTCAATTCATCCAAAGTTAAGATTTTACCAGGTGGGTGGGATGGAAAACCAAAGGGACAAGGATAAAATAATGGGCCATGAAATCTCAGATGGAACATGGAGAAGGCAGAACTATGAGGTAGGTGACAAAGTCTAAAGTGAGTAGTAAGTAGGTTCTGGAAGGGTAGGATTTGTCAGCAGTGAGAAAGGGAAGAGGGTTGCTCAGTGGACATCTGAATGTCAAGGAGCAGGGGTCTATTGGGAGTGGAGAAGCGGCATCCATAAGTGCAGAGGACCCCAAATCTACATACATGGTTTGTGAGGGGATGAGAAACCACCCCTTTTTGCATCATCCTTCTGGATTGCTGCTTTTAGTTAACACAGGAGTTGGGAAAGTATTTGAAAAAGTTGGGGATATGAGTTTGCTAATGTTGGAAAACGAGTTTTAGACGGCAAACTCCTCTGAAAGCTTTCCTGAACCCCACAGGTGTGGGGTAGGTGCCTCTCCTGTGTACTTCTGTAACACTGTACCTATCACGATGGTAATTCTTACAATTACATGTTTTGTATTTGCCTTTTTACTGTTTATGTTCCAAGGGTCTGCTCCTGTCCATTTCTCCTACAGTCTCTCAAACTGCTCTCCATACTACTCACATTACTTATTTTCTATTTTTTCTTTATGCTCAAGGAAACTTGAGTTGCTTGTGGTTTAATGGTGCATTCCATATTTTCACCACCCTTGTACCTCACTCATAATCTGCCCTCTAAATGCAGGTGGGCGATGGGAGGTGAAGGCCAGGAGATGGTGGAAATATATTATCTCACGAAGATGGTTTGTAAAGAGAAAAAAACCTAAGTAATCACTACAGTGGAAGAGGGGTCCATACCATGAGTAGAGGAGGGGGTGAAAATGCAGGGCTAAGAGTGTTGAAGCTCATTTCCCAAATCAGGAAATTCCATCATGCCTGGGATTAAGTCAGCATTCAGAAAATGGGATTACTCAGGAAATGGCCCTTTAGATCAGAACAAGGAGGCAACTGGAAAGTCAGTATGGGTAGCCAGAGGAAAGAGACCTAGACCCTTGTCCCAGAACAAATCAGACACCTCGGAGGTCAAGGAAGCAAGGTGTCTTGAAGCAGAACCAGGCTCAGTTCTGAAGGAAGCCGCCTTTCTGACTCAAGCTTTGACCTTCCAAGGTTGTCAGTTTTTTTGTTTTTTGTTCTCTCTCTCTCTCTCTCTCGCTCTCTGTCTCTCTCTCCCTCCCTCTCTCTCTCTCTCTTTGTGTTTTGGAGCGGGGTGCTGGCCCACTTACCTTGACTCTTGTAGCTAGAACAATTTATATTCTCTTGGGGAAGTCTCAATCACCCAGCTACTGCCCCTACTGGCCCCAGAGTGGGCAGGTCCTTTTTCAACATTCTATATCACAATGGAGATAAGGGGAATAGTTAAACAATACTTCAGTAAATGTTGAGCAGAAACATCTAAAGTGATGAGAATATAGCTCCTAATGCACAGCCAGATAACCTGCCTTACAAGGTATTGCTTATTCTAGGTAGCTCGCAGGCCCACAAAATATCAGCCCTTTACTCAGGAAACCCAGTAATAACACACACAGAGGGGTGAATGTCAGAATAGGCTTGGCCTTGGGTGCTCCTGGCAGGTGGGATGAAGTGTAGGAGAGAAACCAGTCACAGTTTAGTCCTTGGGGTGTCCACTCCCCCATTGGTTCAGTCCCTCCCTCTGTGGCTGATTAGGCTGCTTTCTCCTGACATCTTTCAAGGCCTTCTTTTCTCTGCATTTCTATGATATGCAGATATGCTTATGTGCTGAGCTCCTGCCCATGTAGGAGGCCCTTCTCTTGGAATAAATAAAGAAGGAGCGGGCTGAGAAGACAGATGGGCTGGAACCAGAGCAGGCAGGAAATGTTGGGCAGAGATAAAAACCAGGTGACAGGACAGGCCTTCCAGAGCCTGGGGCTTGTGCTGGGGAGAGTGAAGGCACACCCCTAGGGGCTGGCTCTTACTGGATGGTTACGCTTGGCTTCAGACATAGGCTCTCACAGGTGACTCAAGGGGGGCCTGGATCTTCCCATCAGGGCTGAGGGCTGAAAAAGTCACAGGAAAACTCTCTCAGGAAGTCACCCAGAGAGAGGGCTTCAGTGAACACATCCATGTCATTAGCCTCTGGGGCATTATGGGACCTGTTGGTCAACTGCAATGCTGAGGGCAACAGGCCAAGGCACTGACATTGGAAAGGCAGTGCCAGACACATAGAGGACCCATGCCTTCTGTGGGAAAAGTGCAAGGATTTTTCAGGCTGTGTGGAGGGCAGTCCTGAATGCTCCCAGCCAGTAGATGGTGCTGCCCCCAACAGGGCTGCCTCAGGCTCTGATTTGGCATGGCTTCCTCTGTAACGTCTCTCAGCACCACCACTGGTGCATTTTAGTCTTTAACAATCTGAACAAGGGTTTTCACAAACCAGTCGAGACCACAATTCTGTCCCTAAGTTTCCATTTTTCCCTGGGTAATTCTCCCAACTTTACAAAGCAATGCAATCCTGAAGCCTGGTACGGAGCAGGAAGGAGGGGAGAAAGAAACTTCTGTGCCCTCTGCTGGCCAGGTCTGGCATTGCCAGCACAGCCCAGAGGCTCAGGGTTAAGCAGGGCCAGACAACCTGTGCCCCAGGGCCCCTCAAAGGCACAACTGCTGCTAGAGGGATAGGAATAATGGTCATAGCTACTATTCATTATTAAGCAGTTGCTATCCGCCAGGCGCTTATAGGCAGTTTATATTCATTATCTTGTTTACATTTAATTCTCCAAGTGTTTGTTTTTCAAAAACCCTGAAAGATTTTGTAGAGGGCTGAGAATCCCCCAGCTAGTGAGTGATGTTACAGAACTAAAAGCTGACGCTAATTGGCTCCAAGCACCTGATTGGCTCTAAGCTCTTTTCCATCTGTTGTGCTTTAAGGTCGGCCTAATACTTGCCCTGACTTAGGCCATGATTCTGATCACAGTTCTAACCACGATTAACCATCCATCACTGATCCAAGCCTCAAGCCAAACCGTAGCTTCAGCCCTAAACTAGAATCCACCCACCCTGCCTTCTGCTCCTGCTCCTAGTGTTTGCACCAGATACCTCCTTTGGTTGAATGGCTCCTCTCCCTATGAATCTGATTTCCTCCAAGCTTGATGCTTTATTTCCATATGTCTTTGGGGGCTGGGAGCCAAATCCTCAGGTAAAAAAAAAAAAAAAAAGGATAAAGTGGGAAGGGCCAAAGAAGCTTCTGTAGGGAGTAGCTAACTGGGAACACTGAGGAGGAGTATATATCCCAATTCTTAGCCAAGCTGAGGCGTCCTGAGGTTAGTGACCCAAGGAGGGAAGTGGATGAGGCTCTAGGTCCTGTGGGAGGGAGAAGAGCTAAGCCAGAAGCAGCTGGGCTCTCAGTAGGAGGGCCCTTGGACAGTTCTTGACACCCCTGTAAGCATCTAGCAGTGACTCCAAAACTCCTGCCCTCCTCCCACAGCTGCTTGTAAGCAGACAGGAGAGCTGGAATTGGCAGTTCTTCTCTAAAGCAGTGGGTAGTCCCTTGTCTTTGGCTGCAGCCCTGAGATCACACTTCAGCACATTAGGCAGGCTTGCTGGTGATTCCCAGTCTTTGTTCTGTATGACTGGCTCCTTCTCCCTGGTTACCACTGTTACTGTCTGCAACAGTCATGCTCAAGAAAGGAAGGCAGCTTGCCTGGCCTCAGCTTAAATTGCGGTAGCCTCTTCCTTTATCTCTCTAAAAGAAACAGTAAGGTTTCATTCCATGTGACTTAGGATTCTTGTGATATTGGGCAAGTTATCTAATCTCCCAAAGGCTTAGTTTCCTTATTTCAAAATGGGGGTAATACTAACCTCTTTTTCATATAGTTGTAAGGATTAATTAAGACAGTACACTTAGTCCAGGATCTAGGATAAAATGCTTTACAATAATATATAGTATCTAATAGTTTTAGTTGCTCTATGGGCTTCAGTTTTCTGACCTGGAAAAATGAGCATAATAACAATTTAAACTTCCTAATATTGTTCTAAGAACTAAATGAGATAATATATGTGTAGCAGTTATTCAATGAATGATTCCATAACAGTGTGTTAAAAATTAGACATTTCCTTGATTCTGTCATTTGTGTTTTGTGGTTTTCTTTCCAGTCTCTTTCCCCCCCAACTTAGTGTCTTGCATAGTCTCTGGGGATTTTATATTGGACACAATATTTGGAGGTGGGGACGGTCCTGGCCTTCAGACCATGCTGGTTATGTTGGTATGCATCTTATTTTAAAAGGCTCTCCCCCTAGGGGGCGCTGTCTGAGGCCCCAGTGCTAACTAGGAGATCTTCCTCCAGTTTCCAAGACTCCATTCTTAATGTTCCCTATTCTGTGATCCCTGTGAAAGTGGGGTCCACGTTGCTTTCCTCCCCAGAAACCTTGTGAAAGGTAGAATTTGGGCTCCCATTACCTTTGCCCTCTGGTGTTGTTCCTGTGGTAACAGCAAAAGGAACTTTGCAGATGTAATTAAGGTTAATAACCAGCTGACCTTAAAAATCAGGAGATTATCCTGGATTATCTGGGTGGACCTAATCACACGAGTCCTAAAAAACAAGACCTTTCTCAGCCTTGTAATAGAAGGAGAAGTAAGAGATTTGGAGAATGAGAAATATTTAACACACTTATGTTGTCTTGAAGATGAAGGGGCCATGTATCAAAGAAATAAAAGACCTCAGTCCTACAACCAAAAGGAATTCAATTCTTCCAACGACTTGACTAATCTTGGAAGCAGATTCTTTGCCAGAGCCTTTAGAAAAGAGCCCAGCCCAGCTGACACTTTGATTTTGGCCTTGGGAGTCTGTGAACAGAGGACTCAGTTGAGCCATACTGTGCCTGGATTTTTGACTCACAGAACTGAGAGATAATAAATGCATGATATTGTAAACTGCTAAATTTGTGCTAGGATGTTACAGCAGCAAAAGAAAACGAATATAATGTTCAAGAATCCCATTCCTTTTCTTAGTCTTGGGAAATCTCTCCTTGGGTTCAGAAGGTCCTGCTTCTTTAACTCTAAGCCCTCACAGATAATCAAGCACAGTTGTTTGTGAAAAGTTAGAAGTCCTGCTTTTCACAAACAAAAGCTAGGGCAGAGTTTCTGAAACTTTCTATTTTTGATGCTGCAATTCAAGAAGCTTTAAGTCCATGGGATACAAAGCTTTAGGTGCTTTCCTATAATGGGAGGAGGGATAAAATGTATCCAAACCAATATCTTAGCAAAGTTTTCTGCCACATGTACTCGTATAAGAATTTAGCTCAGTGCTTGATACACAGTAACTGATATTCTTTGGACTACAACATTATTGTTTTTCTTTTTTTTTTGGCTATGTCAGGAACTTAAAATTTGGATTCCCTTCTTCCCATCCTGACCTAGCTCTACCCAGCTTAATTTTAAATTGTCAAAACATTGTCTTCCACATAGTGATGGAAATCACTCCACAACTAGAGGACCCCAGCATGGAATTACTGATGTTCAAGGTATCATCTGGTGTAGTGGCTCCACCATGAGGAATTTGATATTATCCCAGAAAAGCAGAAGCAAAGCAAAATGTTCACCTGGCCACAGGAAAGTTTTGTTTCTGCATCCAGGATAGGGAAGGTGGCCAGTTATCACACTCTTTGTGCTGTAGACCAGGATTCTATGGGGTGGCAGAGCTATGTGTTCTAAAAAAGCCTTCATTTCACTTGGGACAGGTGTGCACATTGTAGTATGTCAATGAAAAGCTTATTCTCAGCCCTAAATCCATCAGGTACGACCAAAAGGGCCTTCATAAAATACCCACGCATTCTAGCTCAACATGATTTGAGGGCAGAGATGGTAGGGAAATCTCTTGAGAAGTTAACACACATCTTCCTCCGACATCAGGCCTCTGTCTACTTCAACTCTCATCTCTTTGCTTGCCAAATGCTTATTTGGGTACTTACTATGAGCCAGGTACAATTTTGACCCTGAGGGTCCATAGATAAACAAGACAGACCGAGTGTCAGCTCTATGGATCTCATATTTTGTGAGGAAGATATCACAAAATAACCACATATTTAACATAATTTAATGTGCAATGTCCCTCATAGTCTCTTCTGACACCTTGACCTCAGCCACAGCCTCAGCTCCTATGACTATTTGTGAAAGTGTTGTTCCAAGTCCTTCATATCTGAGTGCACCTATGTCACCTGTACCCACCATACCCAAAAGGTTGGTCACCAACAGCTCTGGGGGACTGTGTCCATGACCACACATCAGCACATGCTCCCCACACATGCAGCCCTTCCAGCACTGAGGACTATACTTTACATTCTCTTGTACCACTTGTAATAACCATTCTTGTTATTCTGTAATTGATGATTTGGAATCTTGAAATTATGTGCCAAACTAATGACCAAACATCTCCCTGTGGTCCAGCTTTTACGGGTGCTTAGAAATCATATTATGAACCCTCCCCAAGCTCCGAAATCTGTGTTTCACTTCCTGCCTAGTAGGAGACATCCCCACCTAAAAACTTCCCACCGCTATAGTAATAAAGGCTTTTTACCCATGATTTCCCCTCTGTTTTTCATTTGTTTGTTTTTTGTTTTTATCTTTTAATCCATTCTGGTTCCTCCCCATGTGGTCCTGCATGGTACAGTGTGCCCTCCCCTCTCCTCTTGGGGATTGTAAGTAATAAGTTCTTTCAATGGCATTGACCTCTCTGTGTCATCACTCCATCATATTGATAATTAAATTCCAGGTACATTTAAAAATACCACATGGCACAACTCACACACAAAGCCTGGCTGGGCCCTGGAGGAGGTAAAGCTGTGACTAGGTACCAAGGTGAATCTGATTTAGAGATGACATCAGATTCCTTCCCACAGACCCCACAACACCTTCCCAGCCCCAAAACTGCAGACCTCCTTCCAAGTATGTTAGAATCCCCAAAACACTTATCTCCAGTTGTCCCCAGCCATGATATTCCACTCCACCTAGTCTCTCTCCACCACCCTATATTTTGGAATACTGTATATAAAATGAGGGCTAGATAATATAAGTATCAAGGCCAGCTCCAACAACTGGCATGGGAGTACAGGGCCAGGTGAGTGGTTCTGGGAACTAGTCTCCCCTTGAAATGAGTCCTGAATGCAGGGTAGCCCTGGCCCCAGGTTCCAGGCTAGGCGAGGGGAAGGAAAAAGGAGCAGAGCTATCTACTCTGGCTCACTAAGCTAGATCAAACTTCGCAGAGCTCACAAGGTTGAGGATGTACACACTGCCATGAGATGCAGTGATCAGTGTGTGTACAAGTATGTGAGTATACCTACGAACACATGCACACTCTCACAGCAGTGTGATGCATAAGCTTGCTTGCCTAGTTCAGTACTGGTTCTCAATTCACCAGCTACTTCAGCCCCCTTTGAATCCAACACACCAGCTACTACAGAGACCATGCCCTTTATCGCTATCACTCAGAATTTAGAGAGAAGTCACCCTGGCCCATTGTTAAACCAATAGCCTTTTCCTGTCAGCCCCATAAATGCTTAGTGAGGAGGCAAATATTTTATTGAAGTGCAACTTGCATGGTACACTTGTGACCACATATGGGTGGCATTAAAAGGATATTTCGGAACAAGAGGGCTGTGGGTATGCTTTTATGTGTTCACAAGTGTGTGCACACCTGTGGAGGGTATCTGTGTGTTTATTGGTGTATGACTCTTAGTATGTGTCTGTTTATGAGATTCATGATTGAATGTGTACATATCACGTGGGCATAAGACATATCTATGTGAGAAAGCATGTGCGCTCTGAGAATGGGAACTCCAGAGCACTTTATATGGAATGCAGTCTTGGTGCTGGTGTGTGTATGTGCAACTGTGTGTGTGTGCTGGTAAGTCGGGGATGAACTTGTGCCGTACGTCTACATCGCCAGGTGGGCATCTGCAGACCCATTCACTCCCATCTCTGTAACCTAACAGATACGATGGCAGAGTTTCTGCAGGCAGACTTTCCTACAACCCTGAATTCACTTGGAGGTGGGGGCCTAAGGTTAGGGATGGGGTCACTCTGGGCCTGGGGTTCCTTTTTGGCCAGGCATGTCCTCTCCACCCTTGGAAGTTCCCTCCCCAGGCTCGCCCTCATCATCGGCTTCGGCTGTTTCCTCAGGCATTGGCCACTCTCGAGTCTGCCACTCCAGCCGTTCAATACGATAAGCAATCTTGAGTGCGCTGGACTCCAGCTCAGCCAGGAGGCGAGCAAACTTGGTCTGGAGATCATCCAGTTGCTGGTCCAGGCCTCGCAGCCGGGATTCCGTGGCCTCCTGTAGGGCGATCTCAGCTGCCTCAGCGTTTACGTCCAACTTGTTCATTTTGAGCAGGATCTCACGGCCCTTTTCCTCCATGACAGCCTGGGCCTGTGGATACTCGCTCAGCACTTCCCGCAGGTCCTCCTTGCTCAGGCAAAACAGGTCCGAATAACCAAGACTCTTGATGTTGGCTGTGCGGCGGTTCCCAGACATGTTCCCTGTGGTTCATGGGCCACAGATGGAAGGAGAGTTAATTAGAGTGGGTGTGAGGGAGCATTTCACTCCGAACCAAGACCCCCACCCTCCATATTTGTACTTCTGTACCTCTCTTTCTGCCTCAGTAATGCTTTCATTCTGTAATGTACTGGGGATTACGCCCTGTGCTGGGTGGGTATCAATGACCTGCCTCCAACAAATCACACCCTAGAGGAGACAGACATTTAATCGGATAGTTACATATCAATATAGCTGGTGCAGTGCAGATGTATGCATTTGGTAATGTGGGAAGACAGGCAAAGAGCCCATAACTGTAAGGCAGAGAATTTAGGGAAGCCTGAAAGAAGTGATGCCTGACTGAGTGGGAGGTAACTTGGGGAAGAAGGAAAGGGGGGAGGGCAGCTAGGAAGACGGAGGAGCGTGAGCAGAGGGATGGAGGTAGGAAAGAGGTAGGTGGGTACAGAAAGCAGGAAGCAGTCCAGAGTGGCTGAAATGCAGGGTGTGAGGACAATGGAAAGAGGAGGGGACAGCCAGGTACGCCAGATCTCCTAAGCCATGGTAAGGAGTTCAGACCTTACGCTGAGGGTGGAGGGAAACTAGGGAAATATTCTGAGCAGGTCATACCATTTTTAGGAAAGCATTGGTGGGGGATGGGTGGGTGGGAAGGTAGATTAGGCCAAATTTTGTACAGTCTCAGAGCTAGAAGGACCTTAGAAGGGGCAAGAGAGCTACCGTTTGTTGAAAACATGCTATATGCCAGGCGCTGCTCTGGGTGCCTCACTCACATAGCTCATTTAGACCTCACAAATAACTTTTTGGGTTCTTAATATCATCCTTATTGGAGAGGTAGGGAAACTGAAGTGCAAAAAAAGGAAATGCCTTGTCCAAAGTCAGGTAGACAGCAGCAAACTGCATAGAGGATATGGAACTTGAGGGGGCCGTGGAGGACAGACGTGAGGCCTTTAGGGCAGCTGAAGAGTAGGATCCCCAGGCTGAGAGCGCATCTAGCCTCAGTCAGTGACAGAGGGCTCACCCCCTTTCCAGGCTTTCCCATCTCCCGTGGCCTCAGTGTCTTTACCTGTGATTAGGCATAACAACTCCGACTGCACAGGCGCTAAGAGCAATACATGAGCCTGTACAGTACAGTACCTGGCTCCAACTGGAGTTGATGTTCAGTAAATGGGAATTCCTTCCTTTCCATTTACTGTGAGAAAGTTGTTCCTTGTACTGTCCCCAAGTGTGTGTACTTATTGCCCGTTTGACTTTGGACAAGTTCCTAAACCTCTCTATGCTCTAATTTCCTTACCTTTAACATGCAGATAATAGTACCTACCTTATAGAGCTGCTGAGAGAATTTGAGTTGGTACATGTAAGGCACTTTGAACAGGGCATGTAGTAAGCATACAATAAATACTATTACTATTTCTGCCACTTTGCCCTGGAATGTTGGTGCCTCAGGTCGATACCCATAGAGCAGGTCTATTCTCTCTTCCAAACACTCACCCTGTTCATTGACCTTGGCTCAGCTTCTTCTCAGGGAACAGACCCTCTATGATCTTCTTCTCTCCTGAGCCCTCTTGTGACTCAGGCAAGGGCCAGTGTCCTTACTCTGTAGGCCCTGAAGTACCATCTGGTCTCATCAGTACTGGGTTCTGCTGTCCCCATACCCCTCCCCCAGCCCTGTCCCCAGAACAAATGTTGGGATGCCCACCTTTGATGTTGATGATGCTGATCTCCCCGAAGTAGAGCCCTGCACCAAGCACAGCATACTGTGTGACGCCATCATCTGCCACCACGGCCAGCTGACCCTCGCGAATGATGTACATCTCTCGGCCAATGTCGCCCTTGCGGCAGACATATTCACCTGGTGAGTAAGTCTGAGGTTGCAGCTTCAGCACCAGCTCTTCCAGCAGGCTGGCTTCACAGTTCTGGAAGATCTGCACCCGGCTCAGAGTAGACAGGTGTACAGACACAGCAACTTCTGCCCGCAGCCTCTCGGGCAGGTGCTGTAAGATGGCTACCTCATTGGTCATCTTCTTGTTGATCCGCAGGTGCTGGTACCTGGGGACAAGGACAGCACCAATTCCTCACCAGTGTCCTACATCCCTCCCTCCACTTTCCCCATCAGGGTTCAGTTGAGCCTCAGCCAAGAGCCCAACCACACTGAGATCTCACAGGGGTCATGAGACTACGTGACAATTGGCTGATGAATATCTTCAGTCCACAGTCTCCTTTGCTGGTCACAGATATGCTTTGACTTTTTCTCCCTCACCCAGGGAGGAAGCCTCCATCAGCAGACAATAAATAAGACAACCTTTACCTCCTGTCAGGTTCTACCCTATCCACCAATTAATGATGTCTTGTACCATCCCCCTGATATCCAGTTCAATCACCAAGCCTCATCTTCTCTAGAAGTCTCTGCTATAGTTGGTGACACTTCCTTTTGTTCAGCTCACAGTATAGACTGCCATGACCTAGTAAACCATCTTGTTGTTGGCCATCTCCTGGGGGGTATTGCTCTTCTCCCTTACTCCTTCCAGGGCTTTCTGAGCCCTACCAGGCAGTGGCAGTTCCCATCCGCTAGTCTCCAGGTTATCCTTACTTGTGGTTAAGTTCCTGTCCCTATCAGTCTCTCACCCAACTCTTCCCCTTAAGTACAGATTCAATTAGTGGACAACATCCTTTTCCAAGCCCCACCCACTGAACCCCACAATGAATGCCACTTCCTGATGGCCTTCCTGACCCACAGGCAATAAGAACCTAGCCACCAGCCTCAGATTCCCCCCAGTACAGCTCTCCCTGTCCTGGTCTGGATCCCCAGCATCCTCACCAGTCAATAACTCGCCGCTCCAGCCAGCGGTTGACGTGCTGTAGCTTCATGTACTTCTTCACCAGCGCGTGGTCGGGGTAGAAAGCCGCATCTGCCGTGTTCATGTTGTAGATAACAGAGCTCATGCTACCCATGATGGTGGCGAAACCCATGACAGCCAGCAGGAAGTCGCCCACCATGAAGAGGTACTCCTCCTCCCGCGCTGGCAGCGGCGTGTCGCCTACGGTGGTCAGGATCAGCGTGGAGAAGTAGAAGCTGTAGAGATACTGGCGCCGAAGGCGCTCAAAGCCAGGCTGAGCAGGGTCCGGGTACACCCAGGCGTCACGCCCGAAGCCCAGGTACTGGGACAGGGCAAAGTAGAGGCAACTGTTCCAGTGGATGACCACAAAAATGTAGAGCATCAGCTTGGCGATGCGAAAGGCGTTTGGGTAAGCTGTGCGGGTTTCTGTGCGATCAAAGGCCTCAAAGAGGCGGGGCGCACGCAGAAAGCGGTTCAGCCTCAGCATGGGTGTGTGCACGCCGAGACGCACGTAGGCCACGTCAGTGGGCAGCAGCGAAGCCAGGTCCAAGAGGAAGCTCCAGGTGCGAACGTAGCGACTCGATATCCTGCCCTTGTCCACCACCAGGATGCCCTGTTCCAAGAATCCTGGGAAAGGGAGGGGAGGACTGGTGGGATCAGTCATGGGATGGGGTCAAGTACGGGGCTAATTCAGGGCACCAGTCTGCTCCAGCAATCAGGGTGAGGGTGGGCAGGTCAAGAAAGGACAGGAAGACAGTCACCGGGACAGGGTGGGGGCGGGTATAACGCTGCCCCAGGGTTTCTGGGGTGAGCATAAGGGATGTTGTCAAGAATAGAGGCATGTAAGGTGCGGTCTGGGAGGGGTCACTCTCTTGTTAGTAAGAGGCTCTCTTTACAAAAGGAACTGGGAACAAAGGGCAAGTACTGGGACTCACTGACCCGTGTGGAAGCGGACCATGACGTCCAGTAGGTACAGCAGATCACTCGTATAGTCCAGCACAAACCAGGCCACCAGGTAACCGTGCTGTAAGTCAGGAAAGCAGGCTCTGCGTGGCGGGGACATAAGGGATTGGCTTAAGGGCACCCTCTGTGTGTGAGACGATCTCCCAAGCCACTGAGCACTCCGCCCCGGGTTCTCACTTAGGCCCCGCTCCTCCTCCGGCCCCGCCCCTCTTCTGTGCCTCCCTCTGTAGCTCTTGTCACTGCTAAGGCCCTTCCTTCCCTTAGTGCCCTGCCAAACCTGCACACGATGATGATGAGATTATACATCACTGGGAAGAGCATTGTGTTCAGCCACCAGTAGTAGTAATCCCCAGATGGGTCCAGCACTGGCAGCGACTTCCTGTGGGCAAGAGGGGAAGTCATCTTTCATTTATTCATCATTAATGTTGAAGTTGTGACTGGAGGCACCAAGAAGAATCAGGCTCCATCCAGTGAGGCAGACAGATCTGACATGGGAGACCAGGATCTCTCACCTGGTCTTGGATGGGACAGAGGGGCTGGACTCTGTCGTCTTCACTTTGCTGTCCTGGCTCATGGTTCTGTGGACTGGTGCCTAGGTGTGAGATAACGAGGGCTTCTGCCTGTAGACAGCTTCAGGAGGTGGGGGCTAGTGACTGAAAGCCTCAAAGAGGCTGCCCTTGGTCTCCAGCTGCGACTCCAGTGTTTTTGGCTTCTGAAGCTCTTAGCAACACAGCCAGGGCCAGCACCACTGAAAGGGCGGAGGCAGTGTGGCTCAAGCGCCCTGCACTGTCTCCCAGGGCCTGAGTTTACACCTGCACAGCTAAACATTGCTAATGAGGTCCCTGGAGATGGTGGGGGTGCATACTTCAGCAGTAAGGCTGGGCCTTGTCTCCTCCCGCCAACTCCAAGCTGAACTATATAGGGGTCCTCTACTCAGGAGACCTGGGTGACAGTGTAGGCTCAGACATTCATTCTGTTTTACTTTGTGCAAGTTCCCTGCTTGGGCCTCATTATTTATTCATCTAATAACTATTTACTGAATGGCTCATTTGTGTCAGGTACTGAACTAGTCTCCAGGGACAAACAATACTTGTCAGATAGACGTGAGCTCTGTTTTCGTGATCTGCACCCTGTCTTACAAGCACACCCACCTTACTTTATTTCTGCTGGATCAGTGTGATGGGGGCGGTTCTGTGGTGTTTTTGCCCCAGTTCTTTCTTGTTATCTCTAGTGCCTGATCCCACCAACTATTCCCTGTGTTTTCTGGAAACTTAATCTCTTTCAATTTTCCCTTTCTGTGAACATGGTTAAATCCCTCCCATACCAAAACAAAACCCAAACCTAAAATTTCTCCTTTAAGTTCATGTCCCTTTCACTATTATCATCTTTCTCAGTCAACAAGTCATAATCAGGACAGCTGCCATGTGTCAGGCCAATATTGTACTAAGTATTGGAGATGAAAGATGAATGAAAGACACTCCTTGTCCTCTGGTAGGGGAACAATCTGGTAAGGGAAATAGCTGGGTAGGTAGGTAATTTCACATCAGTCTGATGGGTATTCTATTAGGTGGGTACACAGACGGCTATTACAATACATAGGAAGTGTCCCAACTGAGCCTAGGTTCTGTATAATGAATAGGATTTAGTCAGGTATAGAGAGGGTGGAGGGTGGAGAACACTAGAGGCAAAGTGCATAGAGTGTGCAAAGACATAGACTTCAAAATGCATGGGTAACTGGGGGTGGATGGGTGTCTCATTTGGTTAGAGCACGAGCTATGGGCAACAGTGTTGCCGGTTCGATTCCCACATGGGCCAGCGAGCTGCTCTCTGTACAACTAGAATAAAGACAAAGAGCTGCTGCTGAGCTGCCACTGAGCTCCTGGGCAGCTGGATGACTCAGTTGGTTGGAGCGCATATTCTCAACCACAAGGTTGCCTGTTCTACTCCTGCAAGGGATGGTGGGCTGCGCCCCCTGCAACTAAGATTGAACAACGGCAACTGGACTTGGAGCTGAGCTGCTTCCTCCACAACTAAGAGTGGAAGGACGACAACTTGACTTGCAGCTGATGGGTCCTGGGAAAAAACACATTGTTCCCCAATAAAGTCCTGGAAATACACAGTTTCCCAATAAAATCCTGTTCCTCTTCCCCAATAAAATCTAAAAAAAACCCCAAAAACAAACAAACAAAAAATGCATGGGTAACTGGGTGAACATTAATTGGTTTTTG
The DNA here is from genome assembly GCF_057876585.1 of Rhinolophus sinicus. Lineage (NCBI taxonomy): Eukaryota > Metazoa > Chordata > Mammalia > Chiroptera > Rhinolophidae > Rhinolophus > Rhinolophus sinicus. The sequence goes on along the minus strand of NC_142514.1, from coordinate 143,415,620 downwards.
TTGAGAGCCTAAGGGGCTGGTGGTGAGAGATGAGGCTGAATGGTGGAGAGGATAGCTCAGGGAGCTTTGTCGGCAATGTTATAAAGCTAGGATTTTATCTAAGGGCAATGGAGAACCTGTGAAGTGTTCTGCACAGTTAAGTGATATGGTCCGGTTTGTGGTTTTGGAGTTTCTTGGAAGGAACATATATAGTCCCCAACATTTTTAGTTTTTTTTGAAATCCTCTTTTCCCATGGCTTCTGTGACACCCAACCTCTTGGTTTTCTGTTTATTTCTTCTTAATCTCTTCCATAAACCTTTCTGCCTATCCCTCTGTGTTGGTGTTTTTATAGGACTCTGTCCTAGGCCTTCCCTTTTTCCATCCTCCCGACTCTCTTTGGCCAATCTCAGTCACCCACAGGATATCCTTTGCCATCTAATGATTTCCAATAACTCTTTCTGAGCTGCAGGCCTATCTATACCACTCATTGCTCACTGGATGTCCCTGCCTGGATATCCTACAGTCATTTTCTGCCCATGGGTCTATAACTGAGCTCATTATCTTCCTCCATCTGTTCTTTCTCTTATAATCCCTATCTTTGGCTTTCAGCCAAAACACCTAGTACCAGTATTTGTTATTACTTAACATTATTATTATTGTAAGACACTGTGGCAGTTTTTAAAAACAGTCACAAATTATTTGATACCCTGTGACTGTTTCAACAAAAAGAGTATAGCAGGAGTGATGTGTGTGACTTCTGAGGCTAGATCAGAAAAGTCCATGCAGCTCCCTTCTGGTTCTTTAGGAATGCTCGTTGTCCTGAAGCTCCCTGTCAGGATGACCCCTCTTGGAAGCTAGCTGCCATATTATGAGAAGTCCAAGTCATAAGGAGCAGTCATACGTCTGTACTCTGTTTGACAGTCCCAGCTGAGGTCAGCCTTTGAGTTATCCCAGTCCAGGTATCTGACATATAAATGATTCCAGTCACCAGCCTCAAGTCACCTCCAGGTGTTTGAACTTCCTAGATGAGGCTCCAGATATCATGAAACAGATATACCATTGCTGCTGTGTCTTGTTTGAATTTCCAGCAGAATAAAATGGCCATTGTTTTATACCACTAAGTTTGGGATGGTTTGTTACACAGCATAACCAGAACAAACAACATACAGAAAAGTACATATTTCCTACATATATAGTTTGACGAATTTCACAAGGTGAACATGCTCATGTAACTATCACTCACATCAAGAGCAACACTCTGCCCGTTTCCAGTCAGTGCTCTCTAGTACCTGACCTCTGTCGGTGTGTTCAGCCTCATCTCACATTGTTTCCTCTGCATGTTCCCTAGGATCCAGACAGGCTGTACTGATTCTAATTCCTAGAGCACGCCCGACGTGTTGTCCATTCTCCTTTGCCTTGGTATGTGCTGATCTTTTGAGCTGAAACTTCCATTTCTTTTTCCTTTTCAATACTTTTTATTTTGAACTAATCTTAGGCTTACCAAAAAGTTACAAGAACAGTACAGAAAGTTCTTGTAAACTTCTTACCCATTTTACCCTGTTATCGTCTTATATAACCAGAGTACAATGATCAAAACCAGGAAATTAACATTGATACAATAATTTCAACTAAACTACAGACCTTATCTGAAACTTCCAAAGCACTATCTCAGTTTATCTTACTCTTGCTTGTTTCACAAGACTGCTCAGACATCACCTCCTCTTGGAAGGCTTCCCTAAGCCCCGGCGCCTTTCTTTTCTCTCATCCTCTATACACACAAATCATGCCAAGTGCTGTTTCTCCATGGCACTTATTACACTATGTTGCAATTGTCTGGTTAACGGGCTGAGTCCTGGAGGGGAGAGGCCCGTTCTCATTGATCTGGAATACCCCCTGACATGGAGGCGCTTATTCCGTGTTCCTGAGTGACTGAATAAGATAGTACCCAAGGAATCATGGGGCAGCAGGTGTTGAGAAGCCGAGAGTAGCGGTCATCGTCCAGGTACTATTCAAGCCACGCGTACAGACGGAGCAAAAATGACCTAGATTGTTCGCAGTCAGCCCTCTCTGCAGCTCCGCTTTTCCACAGGCCCCGCCCCCACACTGACTCCACCCCTTCAGACCTACCCTTTCAGCTAGCCCCGCCCCTCCCACGCCCACTCTTCCACTCTAAGCACCTCCCAGGACCCGTGGCCCCGTCCCTTCCCGGCTAGTCTATTTCACTCCCGTCTCTCTCCAACGCCCCCGCCCTCCGGTATTTCCCGGGTTCTTAAACAGTAGTGTCCCTCTATAGGTCCCGCCTTCTGCCCTCTGGTTCGACTTTTCCTCTTCAGGATCCGCCCCTGCCCTGCGGGCCCCCGCCTCCCAAGAGGTCTTCCCCTGTGATACATCGGAGTGGTTCTGAGGGGCGGGGTTTACAGCACGAAGGGGCGGGACCTGGGGAAGAGGCGGTGCTTCTTTCTCTACCGGCCGTCGGCGACCCCGCCCCTACGCTCAGCCGTTGCCAGGATACAGGCATCGACTCTCCTGCTTTGGTTGGGCCCGGCCAATGAGCTGGCACGCCACTGCCCAGTCGTGCGTCGCTGGGTGGTTACGTGTGGTGCGCGGGGGCGCGGGTTGCGTGGGGCGCGGGGCGGGGCGCGGCTGGTGCGCCTGAGAGCGATGGCGGCGGCCTGAGCTCACCTAGTGGCGCCGTGGCGGTCGGGCCTGGTCAGGGTAGGGGTTCCGTGAGTAGCAGTAAGTATGGGCCGGAGAGCCCCGAGAGGCGCGTGAGGGGATGAGGGACGGGGCCACGACGGCCCCAGGTTTGGTGACTACGGGTTATGAGGGGACAGGGTGAGGGGCTAGCATGTGGTGAGGGGTCGGTTTTGAGTGTCTCAGGTGGGAGAGCAGGGTGGGAACCTAAGGGTGAGTGGGCAAACCAGGAGCTGGCTTGTATTGAGGGACTGCGGTGATTTCCGAGGGGCCAAGTGGAAGGGACTTGTGAACACGATTTACCGAGAGCCTGGGGCTCCTGTAGGCAGAAATGAGGGACAGTTCCGGGACCCGAGTGAGGGGGTGAGGCCTGTGCGGGTTGGGGAGAGGAAAGGGCGAAGGCGGGAACATGCAGGCTGGTGGTAAATTGATGAGGGAGTTGAGGGCAGGGCATGGGAGGAAGGACTGAGGGTTGTGAGACTCAGATAAATAAGGGTGAGAGCTTGGTTGGTTCTGAAGCTTCCTTCAGTGGACTGCCCTGCCCAGTGAGAGCGCTAGTTCTAGGTTGAGTAGGACAGCTTGGGTGGAAGTGTTGTGCACTTAGCTCTTCTGCGTCCATGGACTCGACATATATTGGAGGGCAAAAAAAAACAAAAAGTCTTGGGCGATACTATGATAATGAAATAATTTTTGAGGCTTAGTCTTCAACAGAATAGTTACTGGGACCCACGTTCCCTCAGGTTCCTCCTTGGGACAGCAGACTTGAAGATGGTTCCTCTCAGGGCGGTTTTTTGGCTATGACTGCCTGTTTTTGTTTTCTCTCCACCTGCTTCTGGGCAATCTTACTCTCCTGCTGCTCCTCACCTATACTGAGCTGTGGGGCTTTGATGGTTGTTATCTGTATTGGACTAACCACGTTCACTTGCTAATTCTATTTTGGTGGAAATCACATGGTTTGTTACATACAACACTACATTTAGGCTCCCAGACAGGGTGGCTTTGCTCTCATTTTCTTACAGTTAAATTTTCTGAAAAACTACTTAATGGAGGTAAATTTATGTACAGCTCATAAATAAACTGCTCATATTCGAAGTGTATGTGTTTGATGAATTTTGACATATGTTTTCATCTGTGAAATCAATACCACTTTCAAGATACTGAATATTTTTACCACCCCCAAAAGTTTTCTCCTGTCCCTTTGCAATTCATAGCTTCCTCCACCACCTGATATTGGGTTCACTTTGCTAGCATTTTACAGGTCCCTATCTCCCTGCTAACTCACATGCACATGAAAATTTTGAAAGTTCTGGAAAGCTGGATTGGCACTGAGTGACAATGACCACTTTTATACCACTAAATTTTCCTCTTTATTGACAGTGTGCCACAATGCCTAGACAGCTTCCCCAACCTCAAGAAGAGTTAGGCCTTTCCTATCCAGACCATTCTCTGAGAATTAGGGGCAGCCCAAGTTCCCATCCTGTTCCAGAGACTCAGCATCAGAGCCAACTACTTTTCTGTCCCGTGGTATATTTTCATTGCTCCTTTCTGGAGGCCAAACAAGGTTTCATGCTTGTGGAACCCTTGGCAACTTGCCCAGATGGTCAGAATGCTGTGGAACCTTACGTGTATCATGACAGGGTTTAGAGCAGTGATTCCTAAACAGAGGGCCTAGGATGTTGCCAGTCCATGATAAAGTTCATCCATCCAAGGTGGAAGGAGAAAAAGATAACATAAGAAACATGAGTTTTTCATAAGTTTATTCTGTGATTATTATTTCTGTTATTTTGGTGTTTAAATGCTCTCCCACTGATGGAATAATGATGACAGTAGATGATGGGTTTAAAAAATGGTCTTATTTGTTAAAATAAGAAAGAACCCCATTTTTTAATTAAATTATTTCTACTGGCTCATGAAATCCAGAAACTTAGTGATAATGATGTGGCTGTTGTGTTATATTGAGGAAGCATGCATTTATACAATAATTCTATGTAAGTTCTGACATTTGAACAGCATTGTGGTCTACATAGCAATCACAAATTGTACTGGATTTATATAGCTATCTTGTGAAGTAGGCAAGGGCAGGAATTCTTATTTTAAGGATGAGGAATCAAGTTCAGAAGCCAGAGGTCAGATAGTGATAAAGTCTCAAAACAGAACCCAAAATTTGGTCTCCTGAGAGGGAGTGACTTGAGAAAGAAAGTTTGTGAGACAGAGTGAAAGCGATGTGGACTAACACACGCACGTGATGTGTAGGAAGGTTGTGATATCGTGGGGGGCATTATACTGCCAAAAATCATTTTTTATGATTCCTAATCCTTCTGTTTCTAAAAAATTAAAGGTAGTTTGAGGGTGACAGGGATGAGGATTCTGTTTAATATTGTGGCAATGACATAGGAACAGGTACATATATACACGTAATACCTGGATCACATCGTGATAGTGATAGGATGAGTCAAGTCACATGTCAGACTTCTTCGGGACGGTCCAAGTTCTTGGGTATTCTAGAGAAAGCACTGGGTTTGGTAAACTTAACTGTTTGCTGTACTGAACTCTTTGTTGACATAGCAGTGCATTAAGTATCGTGGATTTTGACTTATGGCATATAGCTCAGTGGTATATTTGAGAAGAAACATAGATGAGAGTGATGATGGAGAGATAGAAACACGTTTGGGCCACTGTGTGTAACCATTTAATCCACATCTGCTGTATGCCGGGCAGTCTACCAAGTGCTGGAGGACAGATTCATTCATTCACATATTAATTCATTTATTCATTCAGCAAATACTTCTTCAGCATATAGCCTGCTCTTGTGATGCTCATATTTTATGAGATGAAAAAGACATGGCCTTCTGAGTTCTCAAGGAATTCTCAATCTGGGTGGGAGAGATAGATACGTGAAAAGATAATTTCAGTTTGGAGACTATGAAATATAAAAATCTATCATGATAAGGTAATTACTTCTCTATATCTAGTCTCAATCTCTTCCTATGTTCCATCATATATATTTGGTGATCTACTATATATCTCCACAGGTATCTAAGTATCGCCAAAGTAACATGTCCAAAACAGAACTCATTGTCTTTGCTCTGAAAGCATGCTTTTCCATCTTATGCTGCATCTCAATCCATTCAAGTTTTGAGTGTTATCTTCCATTCTTTCTGTTCCTTCACCTTTTGACTTGAATTAGTCACTAAAATCTTAATACATTTTTTTTGTTATCTCTCTTCATCTCCACTGCTACAGCTTCACTGTTACAGCTTTAGTTTACTTCCTCCTCATCTCTCATCTGGATGTCCCCCCCCCCCCCCCCCCAACAATCTCTTGCCTTCTAACTTGCTCTTTTCTAGTCTGTCCCTAGAATGATCTTTCTAAAAATATAAATCGGATCACGGAACTCCTCTGCTGAAAAACTTTTGGCTCTTTGTATTCTGTAGGACAGCATCCAAATTCTTTAATATGGCATCATTTGGCCTGAACTCACCTCTCCAGCCTCATCTGCTACTCTCTACTCTGTGTTCTAGCTTGAATAAATTGTTCACTGTTTCCTAACAAGCTCAAAATCTTTGTAGTAGCTGCTTCCTCTACGAGGAATGCTTTCTCTTCTCTGCCCAGTGAACTTCCCTCATCTTTAGGATCTAGTTCAGCTTTACCTCCTCTTTGACATTTTCTTTGTCACCCTCATCCAATGGAGTAGAGATAACCACGTGTGACGTGGGGATTCACTGTTGTAAAGGGGAGTCACAGTGTGATTCAGGTTGACATTGTTGAGTTACAAGGGCTCTGCTGGAGTCGGATGAGAGGATTCCCTGTAAGAAACAGGTGGTACTGGGGAGAGGTGAGGGAGTGAGTTGGGACCATTTGTCCCATTTGATAGCCCATTTGTCTATCACATATAGGCTGAGGGACAGACAAGCAGGGAGGAGATGTGTAAGCTAAGCTCCAGGTTGGTAGTCTCCTTTGAGGTGGTTCTTCCCCCACTCCACTTTTTGTATTCCAATGAGGTTTTAATCTGGTCTTTCTATGTTTAGTATGTAGGGTAACAGCCCGTCCGTGCCTCTTGTATCAGTATCAGTCATCTTGTTTCGGGAGAGCTGTTGTAGGGAGAGAAGTGTTAGGACTTTACCAATCTCTTCTTGGAGGTCATTCTGGTCCCTCCCTGTGTGCTGTAAGTGTTGCAGGTGTTTCCCTGCCCCCAGCTCCCTCCCTCGTTTTGCCTCTCCCAGGGCAAAGGTTCAGAAGTGAGGCTGAGCCACTTCCTGCCCTGTGCTTGCTGTTCTGAGGTTGGTGAACACGCTTGCCAAATGTGCCTGGAACGCTATATTTTGGGCCCTAAGATGAATGTCTGACCTTGGCTGTTTGTGGGTCCGAAAGATCATCTTCTTTTTCCCTGTGACTGAACGTGAAGGTAAATCTCAGAAGAGGGGGTATACTTTTTTTCTAGACTTTGCTGTGGAGGAAGGAGCATAGTAATAGGGTGGTGATTCCAGAGTCTTCTTTGTCTCATTCTGAACTTTGCAGGGTTAACAGGGAGTCTAACTAGGTGATAAGGGACACTAAGATATGGTCTTCTCTGATGTATCTGCATTATGCGAACAGGGCCCATTAAGTGCTGGCTTCTGGGTTATGAGGCACTAATTCCAGCATGCCTCTTGTCCTTGAGGTCTTTGAAAAGAGATGGGGTGGGGACAAGGAAAGGCACTAGAGGCCATTCCCCCTTGGGTCCTGAGCAGTGTCCTTTGTTGGTCCAGCAGTGGAGCAGAAGTGGGCATCCCAGGTATATTTGCATGGTAGGTTTGTTAATCTTTGGAATTGTGTTCTAGAAGCTGGAGGCAGTTTGGACATGTTAAGGCCTTAACTTTCTTGAGACTGGATGCTTGGCCTTTCTTGTCTAACCAGGATATGAGTGTGAGGTGGTGAGGATGGACGTGTCAGAGCAAGTTAGATCTTTTTTCTCAGTCAGAGATGAGGGCTCCTTGGTCAAACAGGACCAGGAGAGGGAAGTGGGGAAAGGTAAACGTCATTTATAGAGCACGTGCTTTATGCCTGGAGTGCTACGTAGATTATCTTATTTAATTCTTAAAATAGTAACCACTATTTCATCAAATTTATAGATGAAGAAACTGAGGCTCCAATGTGTGAAGTGATTTATTTAAGGTCACACAGCTGGCAAATGGTGGACTGAGATTCAAGCCTTTGTTTGAGGGACTCTGGAGCTCATGTTTTACCTACTTCGTGTTTCTCTTGATTGACCTTAGGGCCTCTGTTTGTTTTCAGTACTCAAGTGCCATGCGATTGAGACAGTGTTCTGTAAACAATAATACTCTTGTCTCAGTCCGGGTCTTTGCAGGTAGACGATGGCACAAATTGGGTTTGGGAAAAATTTAATAAAGGGATGATATTTACACATAGATGGGCAGAATTTAAGCAATCCAGCAAGGGGTGATGCCGTATCCCAGGGCTAATAACAATGAGAGGGGTAGTAACAGGAGACTTCTTACCAGAATTCTCAGTTGTTCGCTTTGCCTTCTCCAGCCCAGGTCTACCTGGGACCATAAGTATTTGGGCAGATGGATGAGTACCTTTTCCAGTGCATCCCTGCTGCTGATAGCTAGTAGTCTGTGTGACTGTGTTTGATGGTTTGTAGGGAACCATGTGTGAAAGAATGAGCATTCTGTGGCTCTACCACCTTCTCACCCCTTCTTTTCTCCCTGAACCCCACTTTCTTAGGTGAGTGAGGGAGGGAAGGTTGAGGGGGATGATAGTGGTAGATATTAGCTTCCCTCTTTCACATTTCAGATTTACCTGAAGTGGCACCCATCCTTTATTTATTATTGTTGTCCTCCTTTCTTAAAGTGGTATACCTCATTTTTCTGTCAGTTATCCCCATCTTATTTACCCATGATCTGTTGCTTTCTTCAGATTTCTTTTCCTCACTTGGTAAGCACCTTTGAGGCTCTTCCATCCTAAAACAAAACAAAACAAAACAAAACAAAACAAAACAAAACAAAACAAAACAATAAAAACTCTTTTATCTTGACTCCCCACCACTCCTCTCAGCTTCTTTAAACTATTGCCCTATTTTCATCCTTCCCTATATTACGGAATTTCCTGAAATTTCATCTTACTTGTCTTTGGCTCCTAGTCATTCTTTAGCCAATGACTTTCCTAAGTTTATCTAAAACGTGATTGCTAAAACCGACCATTTTCAGTGTTTATTCTACTTAATCTCAGTGTAGACTATACACTATGGGCAAGCTCCAGTTTTTTGAAACGTTTTTTTCCTTGATTTCTAGATTACCACTATATCTTAGATTTCTGCTTCCATTTCTGGCCACCTTTACAGTTTGTTTTTAAGACTCCTCCTCCTTTGCTTTCCTAAATCCTGGTTTTCCCCAGGATGTCACTGTTAGCGCCTTTCATGATCTGCTGATCTCTTTGGATGATTCCATCCACTTCTATTGCTTCATCTACCACTTATGAGCTGGTGACTCCTGGATTTGTATCTGTAGTCTTGATTTCAGTCTTGACCTCATTATAATATTTTTACTTGCTTTCTGGAGTCGTGGTTATCCTACAGGTGTCTCAAAACTTAACGTATCCAAAACTGCACTCATTTTTTTCTTCTGAAACACATTTCCCTTTGTTACATGTTCCTAGTCTGTTAATAGCATTACTTTTTACTGAGTCTCCTGTACTTCATATTAGGGTCTTCTCCTCCGTTCATTTGCCAGGTCTTATTGCTTCTACTTCATGAATAAGTTAAATCTGGAGGCAGATTTTCTGCATTTGCATCCCAGTCTTGGCACTTACTAGCTGCCCAGCTGTGATCATTTATTTAACCTTTCTAGGTTTTGATTTCCTCATATGTAAAATGGAGATAATAGTACATCTGGGGTTTTTATGAGATTTAAATGAGCTACTACATGTAGTGCTTAGGCTAGAGCCTGGCACACAGTAATGTTAGCTGTTATAATTACTTTTAATTCATCATTCAGTTTCACAAGAATTTTTGAATGCCAGGCACTGTTTTGCCAGAGCTTCAAAGAATGAATGATATGGTCACTTTTGTCAAGGAGCTTGCTATTAATGGCAGAAATATTACAAGTGTAAATAATTTCATTATCACATGGGACATGCTAAGATAGAGGTGAATCTCAGATTTATCTTTTCTAATCCTGCTCTTACCACCTTAGTTCATGCCATCCTTTTTTGCGTCCTTTAAAACAGACTATTGAAACAGGTTCTTATAAATTGTCCACTGTCATGTCTGTCTGTCCCCCTTATATTGCTATCTAACTTATTTTTTAAAGGCAAATTTGATCTTGTCATTATCTTGTTTAAAAACCTCTTTTGTCTCCAGGGTGTCAATAGATAAAACCCAAATTCCTTAGCATGATATCCAGTGATATTTATAACCATCAACCATATTTACGCTTCAACTCAATATTGTATCTGTAGTCTGCAAGCCACACTAAACTTGAAACTGTTCTTCAAATTTGTCATAGTGCCATATTTTTGTACGTAGTGTTTTTAACATAGTGTTTCCCTCTGCTTCCCTTTGTACATAGTATTTTGTACATAGTGTTTCCCTCTGCTTTCTTTGTGGCCAGTATCTCATTGTTAAGATTTAAGACAGATACCACTTCCTTCCTGAAATCCTCTTACAGCATCCCAGGCAGAATTAGTTGCTTTCATTCATACCCCCTGCCCCCTGTGACACTTTTGTAAATACCTCTGTTTTTAGTATTTATTGGAGTTTCTGTTTATGCTCCTCCCAGCTGTTTTTATCCATCTTGGTATTTCTAGTGTTTTCGTAGCACAGTGCCGAGTATTTTCATCGGTGGGGATGTACATTGAGTTAATCAGTGCGTGAGTCCAGTCTGCTGTTTAGGACTGACCCCACCCCTTGTAAGACTGTCTCCTCTTCTGTAGAAGGTCTGCTTAAGCGTAGTTGCTATATTCCTTTAGCTGTGAGCTGATGATGGCGAGAGGGTATCTGGGTGGAAGGAGATGCTGGTTACTATAACCCAAGAACAAAGTGTGGGGCTGTTGCCAGGTCTCTGGGTTTCTTCAGCCCTTGTTGAGTATAAAGAGGAAGGACAACTGAACCACACCTTTCCTCTGCAGTTTTGACATTCTTTAGAGACAATACTGCCGAGGGGGTGGTGGGTGTTATGGAGAAGGAACTGTGAGCCAACAACTATTTTGGTGTTTCTTCCGTTTCTTTAGTGAGGGTGTCATGCCACGTCCCCAGGAGTGAGTGTTGCTGTATCTGACAGGAGTGGGGTATATGTGTATGTGGGAATGTGTCCTTGGGAGAATGAAAATTGTTCTGCTCTTTTGGTGGGCTCTGGATTTCTATCTCTTAAGAGTATTCAGGCAGTTAAGGGTCTATTTGTTCATTTCCTGCTGGGTGGATTTCTAGGGAGGGATCTTTGATAGGCAGAACAAAATTTTTTCCTTAACAGTCCCAGTGGGCTGGAGTCAGATCAAGACTGGGTTTCTTGATTATTTGTTCGTTTGTTCATTCATTCATTCACTTAAGCATTCACACCTTCAACAAATATATATTGAGTCTTTAGGCACTGTTCTGGGTACTGGGGATACAACAGTAAATAAAGCAGACAAACCCTGCCCTCAATGAGCTTACATTCTAGTGGGGAAGATAGACACGTAATTTCAGGTAGTAAAAACTGCTAAGAAGAAAGTAGGATTAGAAAGCTAGAAAGTGAAGGTGGGAAGATGTACTATTTAGATAGAATTGTTGAGTAAGGCCTCTCTGAGGAGATGGCATTTGAAAAGCACTGAGTTATACGAGCAGTGTGAAGATCAGAAGAAGAGAATTCCAGGCAGAGGGAATGGGAAGTATTCACACAGGCCTGTATGAGAAAAGTATGAATGAGGAGGAGGATGGTCGGTTACATGGATTAGATTATCTAGGCCAAGGCAGGGATTTGGATTATTACTAGTGTGATAAGAAATAATTGGAGGGTATTCAGCAGAAGACAGATGTAATATAATTTATGTTTTAAAAATATCACTCTGGTTGCTGTGTGGAGAATAGACTCTCAGGGAGGAGAAGACTGGAAGCCTGGCGACCACATTGGAAGCTATTGCAATAGTGAGACATGTTTTGAGGGTATAGATGATAAGAGTTTGCTGATGAACTGGATATTGGAAGTAAGGAAAAGAAGAAATGAGGGTGATACCCAGCTTTTTGGCCTGAGCATGTAGGTAAATGTTGATGTTTATTGAGATGGAGAAGGCTGGGGAGTAATAAGCTTGGTGGTAGAAATGAGTTGTTTTAGACATGGTAAGTTTAAGATGCTGACTCCATTTGTGCACGTGTATGTGGAGTTGGCAGTGGAGTGGTGGTTCTGAGTTCTTCCTGCTGGGGAGTGCAGAGAGGCAAACTTCTGTTGACCTCTTCCATTCTCTCTTTTTGAATTAGATTTGTAAGTCTGGACTGGTCAGTAACCTCTGGGCTTGCCACTCCAGCCTGGTGTGTTTTCTGGCTTCATGGCCAGCTACTGGCTCCTACAGACCGGATGAAGCAGACTGGAAACACAAGTGGAGAAAGCCTCCAGCTGGCAAATTCTCAGAGTGTAGTGCTCTGGCCGCTGGCCCTGTCCAGCCTGCCTAATGGAGAGGATGAACTGGCTGAGCAGACTGGCCTCCCGGGGCGCTGGGCACCGTGTACCTCAAGGGGCCAGTCTGCAGACCCCTGTCATGGCTGACCCTGAGACTTGCCTCATGGTCTTCAAGAATCACTGGTCCCAGGTAGGAGACTATATGCCAAAGGGCCTAGTTTATTGGCTTCTGCAGTCCTCCTAACCAGTCCTCCTAACCTTCTGTGTTCTCTTAGCATCCCATTTAGTTACCTCATCATCTTAGATTCTTTCTGTCTTCTGTCCTGTGTCCCTAGGTGGTGCGAATCCTGGAGCGGCAAGGCCCTCGGGCAGCTCCTGGGGGTGCAGACGATCTCAGTGCTGTGCGCAACCATACTTACCAGATGTTGACACTGCTGGTAGAGGATCGTGCCGTCCCTTTGTCCCCCGCTGCCCCTGGCCCCCTTCTGGAGTTTGCTCTGCGTGAGGATCTGCTAAGCCGTGTGTTGGCATGGCAGCTTCAATGGGATGAGCTTGGGGATGGGGTTGAAGAACGGCGGGCTGAGCAACTGAAACTGTTTGAGATGCTGGTGAGCGAAGCTCGTCAGCCACTGTTGCGGCATGGTCCCGTTCGTGAGGCTCTGCTGACCTTGCTGGATGCCTGCGGCCGCCCTGTGCCCAGTAGCCCAGCACTGGATGAAGGCCTGGTGCTACTTCTCAGCCAGCTGTGTGTGTGTCTGGCCCGGGAGCCTTCATTGCTTGAGTTCTTCCTGCAGCCACCTCCTGAGCCTGGAGCTGCCCCCCGTCTCCTCCTCTTTTCTCGCCTTGTTCCCTTCGTTCATCGAGAGGGCACCCTGGGCCAGCAGGCCCGTGACGCCCTACTCCTGCTTATGGCTCTGTCAGCTGGGAGCCCCACTGTGGGCCGCTACATCGCAGATCACTCTTACTTCTGCCCGGTCAGCACCTCCTGGGATGGGGGATAGGGTCTGGTGTGTGGGTGTGGGCACTGGACAAGAGATGTGGAGGGCTGTGTCCCAGGGCTCTCTCCTCAGGAAGTAGCCCCTGGGGTCTGAAAGCCTGCCTGGAGTTGGGGTGGGGATGAAACATGGGCTTAGGTAGATAGGGCAGGCACTAAGCCTCTTCGTGGGCCAGTGTTCCCAGGGGATGGCCTGGCACCTTGGGTAACTAAATACCTGCTCTGGTAGTAGCTCTTGCCCCTACTCCAATTAAAACTCTGGGTTACTAGCTCCCCTGTTCCCCTTTTTCATAATGTCTGAGCTGTGGGTAACCTATCCTTGGGGACGGCCCCCAGGTGCTGGCTACAGGGCTGAGTGCCCTGTACTCTTCACTGCCTCGAAAGATTGAAGTCCCAGGGGACGACTGGCACTGCCTGCGACGGGAGGACTGGCTGGGGGTGCCAGCCCTTGCACTGTTCATGAGTTCCCTAGAGTTCTGTAATGCAGTCATTCAGGTGGGACTGGGGTTCCTTGGACATTCTGGGGAGATGGGGTGGGAGGTGGTGCATTCCCTGAAGTTCTGCTATTTTGTCATCTTGGGGGTAGGGTACCTGCTTGTTTTGTACCATCTACTCCCTTCCAGACAGTGGTCCTCCTCACAGCCCTCCTCCTCTTTCTCGCACTCCTACAGGTGGCTCACCCTCTGGTGCAGAAGCAGCTGGTTGACTATATCCATAATGGGTTCTTGGTCCCTGTCATGGGCCCTGCCCTGCACAAGGTGAGAGTCGTGGGTGGCAAGGTAGGCTAGGGCATTAGGCTGATGGGTGGTAACTCAGCGCCAAGACCAGTGTGGGAGGCAGTGGGCTACAGCACAGGAAACTCCTCCCTTTTCCCTGTCTGCTCCTTGTTCCGCCTTAGGACCCAGGGAAAATGACTCAGTATATGTGCAGGGAAGCCCTAAGTCTCCAAACTTCCCTTTCCCTTCATCCAGACCTCTGTGGAAGAGATGATCGCCAGCACCGCCTATCTGGAACTTTTCCTACGGAGTATCTCAGAGCCTGCCTTGCTCCGTACCTTCCTGCGATTCCTGCTGTTACACCGGCATGACACCCACACCATCCTTGACACCCTCGTTGCCCGTATTGGCAGCAACTCCCGGGTATGGCCCCTACCTCTGTCCCAGCTTACCTGGGTGAGCCATCTCCTCTCTCTGACCTTTGTTCTGGGAGGGTGGTACTGCCCTTCTTTGGCCTTTGTCTCCAGCAATCACTTCAAAGTTAGGTGGCATTTACTTTCTAGTATTTAATTTTTAACCATTTTGGTACAGATTTTAAACTATTCCCTTGCTTTTATAATATATGACTCTAGTACACTGAGTCATATGTTTCCTTTTCTGGATGACTTTGGCTGCTTATGGCTGTAGGTTTTGCCATTGTGCTATACTTGTAATGTAGCATTGGCCTGAGGAGGTTCTTTTCAGCTACAGTATGTAACGCTCTGTGGCCTGTTGGGGGTAACTCAAGATTACTGTTTCAATTTTTGCGTCTGCTTTGATAGATGATCCAGCTGCCACTGGTATGCTTACTTTTTCTCCCCTTTGGATTTGCTGCATTTGAACTGCTATAACTTGGAGCACCCATCCATCCACCTACCTACTTACATTCCTTCCTTTTACACATTTGTGTTGAATGTTCACTATGTGCCATGCAGTTCTCTGGTACTGAGGATATAATAGTAAACAAGGTAGATACGGTTGCTGATGTCATGCACCTTCCTTTCTAGAGGAGGTAGACAAGCAAACACATTACTGAAATAATAGAAAATTGTGGATGTTATGAAAAAATCAAATAGGGTGCTTATAAAATAATACAGTGACATAATAATGTGTGTCGCTCTCTGAGGCGGTGACATTGAGCTGAGACTTAAAGGTCATGAAGGAGTTAGCCTCTTGACAAGCAAGTGGAAGAGCAGTCTAGACAGAGGCAGCAACATGCAAAGGACAACAAATGGAGAAGAGCTTAATGTGTTTGAGGAAATGAATGACCAGTGTGATCGGAGGTGTAGTGAGCAAGGGGGAGAAGCATATGAGATGAAAGTAGAGAGGTAGGTAGGAGTGAGATTGTGCAGGGCCTTGTAGACCATGGTAAGAAGTTTGGGTTTTAACCAATAAAAATGTATATAATAGGAGTAAATAATTTCCAAGTAATAAAAACCTGAAGTCTTTCTGGGGGAATAAAACATTAATTTAGCTGTGGACTTTATGGCATTTATTCCGGCTCTGGAACCATTTTTGTTTCCTTTTATTACAAATAATTTTAAGTTCCCTGGGTCCTTGTGTTTAAAACAGAAGTTCTTGGATCACTAAGGGTTCTAGAAAACTGTTCTAGATAATTGAGGCACCTGGTAGTAGGATTCTAGGCAGGTGAGTTTCTCAGATAGCTATGTTTTGTATACGTTTGTAGGTGAGGGTTTTGAATAGCTAAGTTAGGGTATATATGAGATAATCAAGACTCACTTTGGTTAGACCAGAGTTTCTGAACCAAGCGTACGCTTCAGAATTTGAAAATGACTACAACAACAGGTTCTAAACTCTGCTTTAGATCTCTTGAATTATACTCTTTGGGAGTAGGCCCATGGCTTGTGTATTTTTAAAAAATCTTCCAAAAAGTAATCATGATACATGCCTTGGGTTAGGAATTACTGGTATAAACCAATAGAGAATAGATGTCAAAGCTTTAAGTTTACAAAGATATCAAAATATTTCTCATTATGCTGAAGTTACAGTGTGGTTTTTCATCTGTTTGACCTCAGGGAATGTCCTGCTCATGTTTCAGGACAGTTGATTTCCTTCTTGGGGTCGATTGTTTATTGTTTATTTTTTTTGTTTCCTGTGTTGGCCTCTATCCATCTTGCTTGTCTTACTGTTATCCCAACTTCTTTGACACTCCCTCGTTGTCTTTAATCTTTAGCATATATTTCTATTAGTCTCACATTTGGTCCTCTGGTCTCAGGAGCCTTTTATGTTGTTGGGGTATTCTTGGTTCCTGGTTCTTTGAAGAACTGGATCTCGTCTGATTTCAGGATGCCTGTGTTAAATGTGCAGATGCTTTCCTTTCCACTGTTTAGTCCCTTTAAGCTTGATTCTGCTGGCCTGACCTTGTAACTTCTGTAGCTTGTCTTTTGTGGCTTAAAGTGAATCATGTTGGCTAGTCAGTCTCTGTGTGCATGACTACCGGTATTAGTTTCCTCTTGCTGTCATAACAAACTACCACAAGCTACCACATACTGACTTAAAGTAACATAAATTTATTATTTTCCAGTTCTGTAGTTCATATGTCTGACACGATCTCACCAGGCTAAAATTAAAGTGGTGGTGAGGCTGCGTTCCTTTCTGGAGGTTCTAGGAGAAGATCCATTTCCTTTCTCATTTGGGTTGTTGGTAGAATTTATTTCATTGCAGTTATAGGACTGAGATTCCAATTTTCTTGCTGGCTGTCAGCTGAGGACCATTCCCAGCTTCTGGTTGCCAACCACATCCTTGCCTTGTGCCTCTTTCTTCCATCCAAAGTCAGTGGTGGATTGAGTCCCTCTGATGTTTCAAATCTCTCTTCCGTCTTTTTTGTTGACCCAGCTGGGAAAGAGTCTCTGCTTGTGTGATTTGATTGGACCCACCTTGATACTTGATAATCCAGGATTATCTTCCCACGTCAAACTCTGTAACCTTAATCATATCTGCAGAGTCCCTTCTGCTATGTAAGGTAAAATATTTACAGATTCTGGAGATTCGGACCTGGACATCTTGGCAGGGCGGTGGTGGGTAGGGTGGGTAGTGGGTATTTTTCTCCCTATCACATAACCTTTCGGTGAGTCTGAATGTTTTCACTGCAAGTTAAAATGATCATTTTGGGTAAACCTAAACATTCATACTATCCAAAATGTGAACTGCTGTGTCATCTGTTTCCCGCCGTGGCTGGCTTTGAATTCTCCCACAGTCATTTAGTAAATGATGAGCACCTAGATTGTGCAGGTCGTGCCCTAGACTAAGCGCCATAATTGTCTTTAGGGAGCTCAAGGTATCTGACATACTTGCAAGTGCAGAGAAAGGGCTGTGGGGATTCAGAAGAGCGGAGGAGAGCTTACATGTTGGTGTCTGTTCTCTTTGTCTCGCTGGAGACAGACCACCCTTCTTCCTTTTCTAAAACAAAGTTTCCCCTGTTCTGGACCCACCTGTTTTTTCCTTTTTCTGTCAGCTGCCCTTGAGCTTTTCTTTATCCTACCTTCTGAGAGAGACACTGGTGTTGGAAAGGTGACTCAGACTCTTGTTCAGAGCCCCGCCCTCTTCCCAGCTGGGATTTTTCCAGGTTCCTTCAGTTTTCTCCTTGGTAGCATTCAGTTACTGTGTTGCTCCAGTCTCTACTGGCAGGCATTCATCTAGTTATCATGTTGCTGTTGTCTCCTGCTAGTCCATTCTTTCTGTCCTAGTACTTCCTAGGGTCTCTTTTCATGGGTATTCATTCCATCTCAGTGCTGCTGGAATCTCTGCTGACCGGTGAATATAGCCAGAGAGCCTGCTAACGTGTGTATGGTCTATAGGAATACACTGAATGTGACACATGGTTCATTCCTAACTGTGAGTAATGAAGTCTTGCTCACAAAGATCATGTGATCATTTATTTAATACTTAAATGTTACGGGCCAGGCCCTGTGCGCGTTGTTCCTCTAGGAGCGGTTGGTTGGACCTGGGGCTGAGGGGGGCTTCCCATTTGGTAAACATCTTGGAGGGTAGAGAGCTCTTATGGTGACTCCCTCCCTCCTCCCCCACCCCCCAGCTCTGCATGGTCTCTCTGAGTCTCTTCAGGACCCTACTGAACCTCAGCTGTGAGGATGTCCTGCTGCAGCTGGTTCTCAGGTACCTGTGGGGGCAGGGCTGAGGGATGGCTGATCCTGGACCCTCAGGGCCGTCAGCGCCTTGTGCATTACTGGGGCGATGGGTTGTCCTGGGTTGCTCACGTGTTTCCTCTTGGAGCCTGGCTTAGCCATATAGTTCCATTGGCCTGATGTTCTCCCAAGCCCTGTCCTTCCTTCCTGATCTGTCCTGTGTCCCTTTTCTGCTGTCTTTCCCAGGTATCTTGTTCCGTGTAACCATGTGATGCTGAGCCAGAAGCCAGCTGTGCGTGACGTGGACCTCTACGGACGAGCAGCGGACAAGTTTCTCTCCCTAATCCCACGCTGTTGTCGGCACCATGCCCCCAGCCCACCCCGTCCAGAGCATGCCTCGTGGGCACGAGGTGGGCCTAGCAGAGAGGCAGGGAGAAGGGAGGACACCACGGGTATGGCCTGGATTCTGGGGGAGCCTAATAAGAAGGGGTGAGGGGAGGGAGGTGGCCGTGAATGGCATTCCATCTTTGGGGAAGTCAATGAGGGGTCTTGCAGGGTGGATCCTTAACGCTACCAAAGAAATTTAGCTTCTAAGCAACGCTGTTCCTCTGCAGTCCTGTCCTCTTCCTATCTCCATGGTTTCTTTGATGGTGGTGGTGAGACAGGGTGGTGGATGAGGAAAAGCTTCATTTAGAGGGTGGAGAGTCAGCTGTATGAATTGGTCCCGTGTTTCTGCTGCCTCCTTGCTTGCTTTCTCAGTCTCCCTAGGTGTCCTATCCCTCCTCCTGGACCTTGACTCTTTAATCCCTTTTATGGTTTTTCCCCCTCTGCAGGCCCTGGAAGCCCAAGTGTTGACTCCTCTTCTGTGGTGACAGTACCCCGGCCCTCTACGCCTTCTCGTCTGGCCCTTTTCCTGCGACAGCAGAGCTTGGGTGGCTCTGAGTCTCCAGCCCCAGCCCCTCGCTCACCAGGGCTTGCTGCATCCCCGGCCTCCAGTCCTGGCCGACGGCCCAGCCCTGCCGAGGAGCCTGGTGAGCTGGAAGACAATTACCTGGAGTATCTGCGTGAGGCGCGCCGTGGTGTGGACCGCTGTGTCCGAGCCTGCCGTACCTGGTCTGCCCCCTATGATGGCGAGCGGCCCCCTCCTGAGCCCAGTCCTGTTGGCTCCCGGACTAAGAAACGCAGCCTCCTGCCTGAGGAAGACAGGGACAATGTGGGGGAAGGGGAAGAGGAGGAGCTGGGGAGTGGGGGACTGGCTGGGGGCGCGGGGGAAGGCCCCAGCCACCTGCCTCCTCCCCAGCTCAATGGGATGCCAGGACCATGGCCTGACGGGGCCAAGAAAGTTCGTCGGGTGCCACAGGAGGAAGCTGCGGAACTGCTAGAGGGCACCTCCGAGGGCATGGCAGGACTAGAGGGCTTTGGGCAGGAGCTCCGGGAACTGGAGGTGGCACTGAGCAATGGGGGGGCTGGCTCAGAGCCCCCACTAGAGCCTCCACTACCTCTTGAGGAGGAGGAGGCCTACGAGAGCTTCACCTGTCCGCCTGAGCCCCCTGGCCCCTTCCTCAGCAGCCCTTTGCGGACTCTCAACCAGCTGCCAAGCCAGCCCTTCACTGGTAAGCTACTTACCCTCGGCCTTCTCCTTTGTGTGCTCTTTGCATGTTTTCAACATGTTTGTTCTGGTCTCGGAGACTTCTTGGCCATGTCATTTCTGTGTACTTGCCTAGCTCCTCATCCATTTTGCTTGGGTTCCTTCCAGATACATATCATGTAATACTTGTGTCTCTTGTGTCTGTGTGTACATCTTCCATGCTTGTGCTGGTTTTAGTATTGACTTGTGTCTGAGCTTTGTATGTCTGTCCTATGTGCATGTTCCTCCTCTTCCCAAGTCTGGCCATTTACTGGGATTTGTGATTAGGATATTGTGCTTAGTGTTTCCTGGTGAATCACAGCAATATACCTGAACCACGTGGAAGACACACCTGCTGTCCTGTGTGAGGCACCTGTAAACCACGCTGTGATACTGTTCCCACCAGTATATCCATCTGGGGCTTAGGCCTCCGGTCAGCTTTTCTGTGGCCCAGGATGAGCTCTTCTGGTGTTCTTCCCCTCCCCAGTCCTTGCCTCCTTTCTGTCAGCCTCTTTGCAGAAAGAGTTAATTTCACGTGTCTCCTGTTCCCTGTCCTCGTATCTTGTTGGCTGCCATGACTGTCCTGTAAGACTTTCTTAAGGATTTATGGTTTATAGTAAGGACTGAAACAGAAAGAGTGAAATACCTCTTTTGGGCAAATGACCAAGTGTGGCTCTGAGTGCCTCACCTGAGTTCTTTCGTCTCTCCAGGACGCCCTTGGAGCTGGACCTGACCTGAGTATCTGGGCTAACTCTCCTTTGTTTTTGTTTGAGAGCCAGTTCTACCCAGCCCAGCCCTCATCTGGTTCTTATCCTTACTCCACACCCTAGTTGGGGGGAAAATAAAACAAAAAACCCCCTCTGGGAAGCAGTGTAGTGCTTTGGACTAGACATAACCTTGAGTAGTGTTCCATTTATGTCACTGATGCATGTAAATCACTTACTGTGATGCTGGTACATTGTGAGAACTAGGCACGTGGCAGCTTTTTATTAGGATTATCATATCTTGGGTGCATGGCAGATATAAGTTGACCAAGGCAACCACCCATCTTTTGGTTGGCTGAGGTCAAGTTGTCATGCCTTGATCAGTACATGTCCTAACTGGGCCTGGGATATGCTGCCTTCTTATTTGCATAGCATCAGGCCTTCTGCTCTGGAGTCATGATGACTCTGTCTTGCAGACTACAGAAAATACATAGTTCCATTTATTTATTCAGCCTTTGCTTTGCTCCTTGCTGCTCAGTACCACTAGAAGGTGGTGTGCAGGTTTTACCACATTCTTGAAGCATTACTTGAAGCTCTGTCCTTTTACTTCTTTGTAAACTCATCTGAGTGTGATGTCAGAGGGGTAGTAGGTTGGGGGAGGAGGGGTTATCACTTTGTGAGGGGTATAAATGTCTAACTATTACATTGTTTTGTACACCCGAAACTTAAAAAAAAAAAAAGTTATGCAAAAACAAACAAAAAAGCTTCTCTGACCTTTTTGAATTTTCTCTTGCAAGAAAGTGCCAGGAAATGAGAGGAACAGAAGGACAAGGTTACGGGGTGTCTTAGGACCCTCTTAAACTAGAGCTGCCTTGGAGTTAAGGCTGGTCATGTGCATCTGGAGTGGAGACCATCCTGGGATCTTTTCCAGGATTCACTGCCTCTTGTCCTTCATTGTTCTTCTGTCTCAATTCACAGTGCAGTTCTTGGGTACAGTCCCTTTGCCCCACAGATTCCTGATTGACAAACTGATGGTTCTGGAGTCCTAGTGCTGGGGATCTGGCTCCGTTGAGGCCGGTTCTCCTCCCTTCTGTTTTCTTCTCCCCCATCAAAGAGCCTGCCCTGAATCGGTTTTCTCTAGCTCTGAAGTAAGCTCTTTCTTCCTATAGCTTCTTATCCACCTTCTTATTTCCAGCTCCTAAACAGAGCTGATTTCTTTGGTCCTCCAAAGATTTCTCCCCCAACGTTCAGTCAGCCCATATAGTCACCTTCTTTGCCTTCATTACACTTTCTTCTTTCTTTCTGACCTGTCTAGAGTTAGCCTCTGTTTTGTGTGCAACCCGAGTCTTCTTTTGGTCCTAATCACTTTCTCTCTTGTTCTTAGTTCTGTGCCTCTTGGATGAAGCTTTTAAAAAAAACTGAGAAATATGTAGTTTATAGCTATTATCGAATACTTATAATTTGCTAGATCTTAGGTTAAATGCTCTATGTCAGTCTCTCTTTGACCTTCTTATTAATAATAACCTTATAAGGTGGGTATATTTTCTTATTTTACCAAGTAGGAAACTAAGCTTGGAGAGTTTTGATTCATCCAATAGCCAGTAAAGGGTAAAACTGAAGTTTGAAACCAGGTCTGTCTGACTCCAGAGCCTACGATCTGGCTCTTCAGCTCAAGTGTGTGTAAAGCTAAAGCTGGCGTCTGAGTTCTTCTGGGTCCATGTGGTGCCTGCCATTCTATCTCCTTCAGAATAGGTGGTCACGGGATATTTAAACATACCTAGAGACTGACATACAAATAATTTTCATCTTGTGGGGGGGTGTCTCTTGTTTTTTTGGGGAGGAATGCGTGCGATGAGCATTGTGTTCAGGCCTGGTATCCTTGTGCCCACCCGCCAGGCCCCTTCATGGCTGTGCTCTTTGCCAAACTCGAGAATATGCTGCAGAACTCCGTCTATGTCAACTTCCTGCTGACGGGGCTGGTGGCCCAGCTGGCCTGTCACCCCCAGCCCCTGCTCCGCTCTTTCCTGCTCAACACCAACATGGTCTTCCAGCCCAGTGTCAAGTCCCTGCTGCAGGTGTGCGATGCATGCATGCATGGGTGCGTCCAGGCTCCATGGTGGGCCAGGCCCGCAGCTGGAGTGGTCCTAGGGCGGGGGGGTGGAGGGAGAGGCTGGGAACAGGCCCCGTGGGACTAGAAAGGACTGTCCGTCTAGAGCCACCCAGAAGTACCATGAAGTTGTGCTTGTAGGTGCTGGGCTCCGTGAAGAATAAGATTGAGAGCTTTGCGGCCTCCCAGGAAGACTTCCCAGCACTGCTCTCCAAAGCCAAGAAGTACCTCATTGCCCGTGGCAAGTTGGACTGGGCCGAGGGCCCTGCAGCAGGACCTGCTCCCCGCCGCTCTGATCCCCTAGGTGAGGCCTACCCCCAGCCCATTCCCTACCCTCTCCAGACAGCTAATTAGCCTAGGTTAATTGGAGTCTTACTGAGGGTGAAGCGTTGTGCTGGGAACTGGGAAGTTGCAGAAAATTGAGTCTCGGTGTTCATCCTCAGGCTTCTGGTCAGAGGATAAACATACTTCTGTCCACTAAGAGCGAAATCAACAGTACCAGCAAAAACTGCTCTAGTAGTTGGGGACAGAGAAGGGGACATAGTCTCTTCTAGGTTGAAGTATTGTTACATCGTGGCAAAGGACATGGCATTTCACATGGGCCTTGAGAGATGGGACTTGGGTAGAAAAAGGAGTTGAAGCAGGGGATTTGGAAGGTGGTAGAATAGTTGGTAGTAAAGCTGGAAAGAATTGAGCGGAGCAGAAGGTTCTCAGAGTAGAAGTTGGGTTGGGTAGAAGTTGTGATCTTTTAGGCAATGAGAAGCCATTAGAGGTTCTTAGATCTGGGAGTGGTGAGATAAGTATTATATATTAATATTAGTTCATGTGCTAGGTAAATTGGAGCTAGGGGAAAATGTAGTCAGAAAGAGCAGGCAGGAAGATTCTGCGGTAATGCAGATGTGACCTGTAAGGCTTGAATTAGAATAGTGGACATAGAAAGGAAGAATTTGAAAAAGTAGAAATAGGATGGGCGTATTGGCAGAATTTGGTGAGTGGTTGTGGGGGTATAAGGAAGAAGGATTAGTTAAATATGACCATGAAGTTTTAAATCCTCATCTTTTATCAACAAATATCTGAGCACTTGCCATATGAGCTAGGCATTGTCTTTGGTCCCGGGAACTCATGGAGGTACAAGATGAGATCTCTGCCTTCAAAGAGCTGATGGTCTAGAGAGAGACTAGAGGAATGTCATAATCGAGGAGCAAGGTTCCAGAGTGATGGGAGTAGTGTGAGCCAGAGCACTGGGGAGGGATTAACTTTGGACAGGAAAAGGTGGTTTTTTCCCCCCCCTTTGAGGCCAATGAGGAGAGATCAAAGGAAATGTACTAAAGAAGTTGTGAGGTGTGGAAGGGAAGGTTAGGGAACTGAAGCCATCCTTTAGTTAATCAAAGTAGGAGGCAAAATAGCTTGAGAGCAGGAGAGCGGGGGGTAAGATGGGGGCTTAAAGAGAAAATGCATGGGTTGGGAAGAGCGTACCAGAAGGGTATCCAGCTGTGAAGACCCAGCGAAGTTCCTTAGCATGAGTTCCTGACAGTCCAGTACTGTGAACTTTCTTGCTTCCACAGTTCTGGTTCTGTGTTCTTTGTGGAGGGCCCAGGGATACAAAGGTAAATGAGACAGAGGCCCAGTCCTTTAGCTCACAGATTAGTGTGTGAGGTAGGTGACATGTAAACAGGGTATTAAAATACAATGTGGTAAGGGCAGGAAAATGGGAAGTCAGTGGAGGGCAAATCAGAAAGTTTCCCAGAGAGGTGGGGATTGTGAAAGTAAGTCAAGGATGAAAACAGTAGGGAGAGCAAAGTTAAGGCAGAGGGGGCTATAGAAGCATTGTAAGAGCCTGGAGGGTTCCGGGAAGAGCAGAAAGGTGTGGATACAAAGGCAGGGTGGGGAGTAGAAAGTTTTGAGAAGAGGTTGGAGAGGGAGGGTGAGCCTGGTTGTGAAGGGTTCTGAATGCCAAATTTAATAGATCTGTGCAGTGTCAGTGCAGCCAGTAATAGAGGTAGAGAATGGGGACTGTATCATGATCTAGAGACTAGATCCCTAGAGTTTAGGCCTTAGGTATTAGACGTAGATCCAGAACCAGGAATCTAGACAGAGAATTAGAGGAGAGAGGGCAGTATTCTAAATGGCTCATCTGACATGAAGTTGTCTGCCCACAACCAGTGGGAGGGTGGTTTGGGTGAATATAAGAGAGAGACTGGTAGGAAGAAGCACAGTGGCACAGGAGAGCAGATCTTGGAGGGATAGTGGAGTATGACAGAAATGATACGTCACTGAACTATGACTGCGTATACAGCCTCTGTGATACTGAAGGAGCAGAGGCTGTGTGGGTCACGTGTTACAGAGGCAATGGGGAGGTGGAAGAGGTTGACTCTAGTTCAGGAGGGTGATAGGAAGCATGAAGTAAGGGCATGTTCTGGACTAGGGAGAAATAGGTTGGTGATGGTAGAATAGTGATCGGAAAGAGGAGTTGTAAGAGAATCCCCCAGGGTGAAGGTGCATGGAGAAGAAAGGGATCTGGCTGGGAATGAAGTGGCCGAAGTGTTGACTGGCTAGGAAGGCTGAGGATGATGGTTTGCTGGGTGGGGAGGCTGGATAGAGAAGAAGGCTGGGCAGGTAGCATTTTGGTGTTCGAGTCCTCATTGAGAAGTCCATGTACCTGGGGAATGGGGTGGGGAAATCTCTCCCAGACGCAGTGAGCTTACCTGACCCCAGCACCTCATGAGCCCCGTTTGTTTGCAGTGAAGAGCCGGAGGCCATCCTTGGGAGAGTTGCTCCTGCGGCATGCACACAGTCCTACCAGGGCCCGGCAGGCGGCACAGGTGGTTCATCAGCCTGCGAGAGATGGCGCAGGACTTGGCCTAGGTGGCGGCTCCCCTGGGACTTCACCTCCTGTTCTGACCCCCCGGGGCGGGGTCCCCGAGCGCCAAGGCGAGGCTCTGCGAGTCAAGAATGCTGTCTACTGTGCAGTCATTTTCCCCGAGTTTCTCAAGGAGTTGGCTGCCATCTCCCAGGCCCATGCTGTCACCTCGCCTTTCTTGTTGGATACTTCAGAAGAGGGATGTGCCCTTCCGGTCTCAGGCTTCGTGCCCCTCAATCCTTAACTTTCCTTCCATGGACAATCAGGGCCTTGAGTGGCCTGGGTTGGGGCCAGGGTACAGGCTCCTTTTTACGTTTGGAGGCAGTGTGGCAAGAGGACTTTTTAATTTATTTCAGATGAATGTTTTATGGAGAACTTGTTGCAATATGTATAAAAGGGAAATCTCTATTCTGTGCTCATTCTTCTTTCCCACCCTTTTTCTATGGTGTTGGGCCCCCAAGAAGGTTGTACATAGATGGGGAGGTGGTCAGAGATATTTTCTCTCTGGTAGGAACATTGACGCCAAAGTTTCAAGGTGCTCCTTCTTCCCTTAAAGAGTGAGGGGACATGACACCTAGGGAAAAAAGTAGGGACTCTACCCCTTCTTCAGAGCCCTGAAGGAAGAAGCAGCAGGACCACATGGTGGTTTGGGGGAGCAGCAGCTGATGTTTATTGGGGACCAATATCCCTATGCCAGATCTTAGAGGCCTTGCCCCCTGCACCTCTTGCCTCAGCTTCAGTCGTCGCTGTCGAACTCCGAGGACAGACCCTGCAGCAGGGGCAGGGACATGGAGTGCCGGTCGGGGTCCCCGGGGCCCCCACCCTGGGCTCCTGGTGGGGGGCTGCGGGGGCTGAAGAGCCAGTTCTCTGCCAGGGTTGGGGATAGTCACAGCTTGACTCATGCCCTGCTCTTTCAGTCTCCCTGGTCCCTCCCTCTGGTCCTCTGTACTGTACCCACCCCGTCATCAAGATCATGCTTCCATCTCACCCTCCCTGGCTCCCTTCCTCCATCCCCCTCACCACAGTTATGGGTGTCCCACATTCCTGGGCTGTTCCCTCCATGCCCTCTCCCTCCACCTTGTCCCGTCCCCCTCAGAATTTTTCCCCCCAGTAGTACCTGACAGTGTGTGTGGCCCCCTTCGGAAAGGGTTTCGGCCCTTATAGGAGAATCTGGTGAATCTGCCCTCTAGCCCTTCCTGGGGAGGTGGTGTAGGTGGGGCTGGGACAGGTAGGGGTACATCAGCAGCTTCGGGGATGTTGTCAGGGGCCGATATGGGGGCCAGAGGTGGCATGATATTGAGGTTGGGTCTGACCCAGTGGGCTCCATGGAGTAGTGGGTCTTTGCTCAGGGGCTTCTGTGGTCCCAGCACTCCCTTGGGCTGCAGTGAAAACTTGAGGCATGAGAAGGCAATAGGCAGTGACCGTTGTAACCGGAGCAGCTGGGCCTCACGGCCTGTAGGCAACAGCCCCAGCTGCAGCCAGGCACAGGAGAAGACCTGGTAGATGACATAGATGCTGTGGGTGCTTCGGAGCCAAGGGAGAGTCTTCTGTAAGCCCACCTGCCCTGGTGGCAGCTGCAGGAAGGCCACCTTCTTGCGCAGACCACCCATATGTAGGTGGATCCGGCAGGGCTGCCCATCCAAGAGTCGCATTTCTTCATAGGCTATCTCTGCTCGGCCGTTTGGTGAGTATTCCCGAGTGCAGTGGGCAAAGGCACCCTCGGACCCTGCCTGCTCCAGGAGGTTCGGTAGTGGTCCCACTGGTTGCAGTGCCCGCCTTCCCTGCCGACCCGGCAAAGCCAGGCGGGTGTGGGCTGGGCGGGACTGCTTCACTAGCACACCCAGGAGGTCATAGCAGGCTGCATCCGACAGGAAAGGTACTGCCACTCCATTGGGCCCAAAGCGCTCTTCGATAACCTGTAAGTGGCCAGTTCATGGGTCAGGAGTTGGTAGCCTGCTCTAGACCGACCCTCCCTCTGTCACTGTCCAATTACATCTCCACAATGTACTCAGACGGTCATGCCTTCTGCTTATCTCCCAGTTCTTTCCTGTAGCAAAACCTTGAATGTATACTGTGTGCCAAACTGCTAGATACGGGGAATACATAAAAGAAGGAGACTTTGTCCTTGTCCTAATATAGCTCAGTCTAAAGGAGGAGACAAAAATTTAAACAAACAGTCACAGCTAAGGAAAATAATAGCAAGCTGTGGAAGAGATGAAAGGAGATTTAACAGCCTTGTCTGCGGTTAGTTTTCTAGGTGGTAATACTTGAGCTTTGAAGGGATGAACCAGGCGGAATGGTTAGTCCAGGCAGAAGGAGTGGCCAGTGAGAAAACCTGAGCTTGCAAATAAGAGGGGCACATCAGGAACATGTCATTTCATATAGCATAAATGTAGGGTATGAGGAGGAACAAGCACACAGGAAGTTGACTAGGAAAAGCCTGTGTTCACCCTAAGTGATGGGAAATTTATCCTGAGGTCCATGGGAAGCTACTTGAAAGGCTCTGGTTAGGAGGGTCGGGATCAGATAGGCATTTTAGAAAGCGAATTTTGAATAGAGAGGCAGAAAGAAACTAAGGAGAGAGAGAAAAGTCAAGATAATTGAGAGTATTGTAATACTTCAGGCAAGACGGGGAGCCCCTCAACTAAAATAATGAGGGAAGAGCTGCAGGTTATAGAATTAGTAGTGCTTGGTCACTAATGGGGTGTGGGAAAGGAATCCTCAAGGATTATTGTTAGGTGATTATTCCTAAATGGGTAATGTCATTAACCAAGAAAGGGTGTACCAAAATAGGTTTGGAATATCCATTCTTACACTCAGTCTATCACCCCTTAGGAGACACCTGCCCTAGCTGAGGGTTCTTTTAAGGATCTGAGACCTCTTCTTTGTAATGCTAATTCCAATATGCTTTTAGGGATTCCACTTCCTCTTGGTTTTCTCCTACTTGTCTTGGCCTTTTTGAGTTTGGTAACCCAGTTCTGGAAAGCTTAACTTCATGAGCAACTGCAAAACACTGTAAGGTCCTCTGCAGTAATTGTACTTAGGTATGATAACTCATCCAGGATATTGTTGGCTGAGACTTCTGGCTCTGTGTTCTGCTAGGAGAATACAAAATTCCAAAATTTCTTTGGGTCCCTTTCATGTTAGAGCCCTGTTCTTCAAATGCTGTGTACTTTGCTCCCCTCCCCGAGCCCCCACATCTCACATGTCTGTGCCTCTTCTGATGGTATTGCCCACTTGGCTGGCCTTCTGGTAGAATTCACTAGTGGTCCCTTAAGGCTGATCTGCTTCTTGCTACATAAAGCTATTTTGGAAGTGCTGCCCTTGAACATAAAAGAAGGATAGCTAATTGATGGAGTTGTGTCTGCATTTCCCGCAAGCTCCGGTAGCTTGAAGACTACTGTCTTTTGTCACCTAGCCGAGAAAATAACTGGTGCTCATACTTGATCTGCATGGAAGAATTTCCCATCATTCCTTCTCGCTTGCTTCACTGAGACATGGAACCCTTATTTTTGGGTGGGGGTATCAGGCTGAAGAAAAGGGCTCTGAGAAAGGCCAGTTGGGTTTCCAGGGCTGGGAGCAGAGCACTGGTTGGGTTGGTATTTATGTACAGAATGCTCTGTCCCATGACAATCAAACCATAGTCACCAAGCATAACTTCAGAATCCTACCCCAGCTCCTCCATTGGTGCCTAGGATCCTAAAGAAATATGACAAATGGGAGTGTCTCCAGAAGAGGTCCCTCTAACAGAAGTGTGACACAACACTTGGTTCTTATGGTCCAGGTTTCTGCTAAAAGGTGAACCTCTGGGTTAGCTGGAGACTGTCAGAACATAGACATGAATATACCATGGAGGTTTATTAGGTCTTCTTTCTTACCCCTGAGGGCCCCAGTGTTATCCTCAAATAGGAACAGTAAGGCACTCAGTTCTATGCTAGGGTGACTGTATTCTTGATAGAATCACCGTTTGAGACTAGTCCCTGTTTCCACTGTACTTTTACTTCCGGGTAGAAGTTCTGTGGAATTTATAGGACTGCAAATTTAGATCTCCCAGGGGCAGCCCAGGAAAGTGATGGTGGAAGATTATCTTTTTGAATGTACCTTGGCTGGTTTGTATTCTGAATGGGGACCTCTTAAGCCACATTCTGTTTAACCAAATGTTCTACAAAGTGCCCAATAAACTGTCAGCAGTTCCTGAGAGGAAAGCAGGTCACTCAGAGGTGTTCTGCTTGAATTTGCCACATACCGCTAGTGATTTATCCTGCATATCTCTACCCCAACTTTCCTGACAATTTTCTATTTAAATAGGATAGGGGTGTTTTCTGGTGCTCAGAGATGGTATAGCTTTCTAATGGTTGAAGGCTGCATTTATTTTCACGCTAATTCTGATTGATCTAGTCCAGGGCCAACCTTTTCCAGTGCTGAAACCAGTTACTTTAAAACTTGGGAGGATTTGGCTCTCATGTTTCTGCTTCCCTGGGAAGCTGACTTTTGTGGTGAGCAGCTACTCCATGTCAAATGGGAGCTACATGCCATTAAGGCTGCTTTGAGTATGGTAGGCACTTTTAAGATGGTTGTTTTATTAAACTTGGTGGGCTGCCTTCTACGAATGCTTTAAATTCACTCTCCTTCGGGTCGTATAACCAGAACATGATCCCTAAATTCTCACCTCAGAAGTTTTTAACCATCTAGATTTTGTGGGATTTGTTGGATACCTACAACTCAGGCCAAGATCTACCTGCTCCTTGAAATCTACATATATGGCTGAAAACCCAAATTTCTCTTTCTGTGGAAGTTAAGGTGGAGGGAGTGTCTGTGAAGAAGTCGAAGGTAAAGTTAAGGTTCTTCAGAAAACTTAAACGGCCTTTCCTGATCAGCCCCTGTACATCTTTGACCTTGTTTTTACCACGATTCCTTTGAACTCTGCTCTAGAGGACTATTTGTAGCTCACGAATCCACATTTCTCTTTTTCCTCTCCTGGCTTTTACATATGCTCTACCTTTAATTGGTACACTGATCACTTACCTCCACGCTGGTCATGAACTCCTTCATGTGAGTTCATATGAATAAACACATTCAAGTGTTTATTAAGCAATGATTCTATGTGAGTAGTCGTCTTCCTTCTATGCGTGAATAACTCCTACTTACCCAGCTAGGATGTCACTCTCTTCAGGAAGCCTTCCTGACCTCCCAAGTCCTACCCCTGACTTAACAGTTTTCCTGTCTGCTCTCATAGCTCCCTATACATTCAAGGAAAATTTCTTACTGCTTTCGCAATTGTGATTCAATTGGACAGTTTGTGCAAAGCAGTTAGTGCAGTGCCTGGACCATAATAAACAAGCACTGAGTAAATGTTAGTTATTATTGTCTTCAGGCTTCCTGCTGCTTCCTGTTCATAAGCTTCTCAGACCCAACTAGGTGACACTTTGTTACTTCGCCTTTAGCCTCGTGCTTTACCTACCTTATCCTTGATGAGGGTCCAGGCGGCATCAGCTTCATCCAGTGTTAGCAGGTGGGGGGCACCAACCAACATGGTGAGGTATGGGAAGGGTTAGGCAGGGCAGTGGCTGCTGCAGGAGCCCCAAGCCGCCTAGGAAGGTGAGGCCCAGGCCTTAGGCTCTGACCTACTACAGCATGAGGTCATAGAGGGCCTGGTAGGTGACGGAGCCTTGGGTGAGGAGAGGGCAGTCACTCTCCTAGCCTCACTATTTTCATAGCCGGAGTCCATACTCGAGTCACCTATCCATTCTCGGACTTTAGGGGAGGAAAATGCAGATAGCTGTTAGGATGTCTGTATATGTTTGCGTGTGTGTGTGTGTGTGTGTGTGTGTGTGTGTGTGTGTGTGTAGTTCTCGGTCTGAGTTCTTTAAGGAAAAAGGACCAGGTCCCACTTCCTGTCAGCAGCCTCCATGAAACAATTTACTATGGACCTTGTCACCTGCAGATGACTTTGTGAGGTTGCCTTGGGGTCCTGAAAGTCCTGAGAGAAGTACAGATCAGGACTTAAACAGAATCAAGCCCTGGTTCTCAGCCTTGGCCTTACTTTGGAATTACCTGGGAGCTTTAAAAATTACTGCTGCCTGGATTCTACCCCCAGAAATTCTGATTTTGGTCTGGAATGTGCCCGGGCATCAGGATTTCTAAAAGCTCCTCAGGCAGTTTTAATGTGTAGCCTGGGTTGAAACCCATTATTAACAAGTGGGTTAAACTGCAATGAAAACCAGGTGTGTGTAGGAGGGAGCCATGCTGCACAGTGACAATGTGGAGGATAAGAATCTAATTGGGATACGGTTGCCTTAGTAACGAGAGAGAACTCTCAGGAAGCCAGAATTACCCAGGTACATCTGTGGACATTTTTCTTCATGCTCTACTCCCTGTCCTAGGCTCTTCTGTGTCTCGTAGGTACTCCTACTGCAGCCCTAACCTATGTGTGATTTCCCCTTGTGTCTCTGTCCAGCGATCTCAACCTGCTGTTTTGCTGGAAAAGAAGAGTGGTTTTTCCGCAGAGAAGAACCACTCTAGGGAGCCTTTCTAGTCTCCTCTCCACTCTGCCCCTCACCAGTCCAGAGTGCTCTCCCAAGTCCTCCTGCAGAACCTCCTGTGGGCCCAGGAAGACCTGCCATGCGTGGGGAGCGTCCTCCCCTATCCCAGCTCAGTGTGTAGAGCTAGCCCACAAAGTTGGCCCTTGTCTGAGCTGGCCGAGGTGGTGTGAGTTTGGGGAATAGACAAGGTTCTACAGTGGTAGGAGAGTGTTGCCAAGAAAAGTTTCCTGAAAGAGATGTAAGTGGCCTTAGGGGAGGGTCTCCCTAGACAGAGCTAAGGATGTGATGCCAGGCCTTTGAGCAAAGGTTTGACAGTGGTGTGGGCCCATGCTCCAGGAGAGGAATTAATACCAAATATTTGTTGAATTCTTAAGTGTTAGGGGCTGTGCCAAACATTTTGAGTCCATTATCTTAGTTAAACCTTTTAGTAATCTCTTGAAGTAGGTTCCTATCATTTCCCCATTTTACAAGTGAATGAACAGGCTCAGAGAGGTTAAATAAGTGCAAGTCTGCCTGATTCCAGCTTTTATCATTAAACAGTAGTTCCTTTTGGTGAAGGGAGAAACCAACATATTCCTTCTACTTACCTGAGTGTGTGGTGGAAGGGTTGCCTGCTAGATGGAAGTGCAAAGTGGTGGCATGAAGAGGAAATGGGCAGGGTGAGAGGAGAGCTGCAACAGAACAAATTGAAACCCCAAGTTTCCCCTTGAGACAAGTGAAGCCAAGTCCTTCCAACGCCCATTAGCACATTTTTTATCACAGTTGACCAGGAGAGTTCACCTGGGGGAGTATGGTTGGCACTCCTGTTCCTTGCAGAAAGGAATCCTGAGTGAGGTAGACAGAGGGAGAGCGAGAGAGAGATACACGAGGACAAGAGACAGACGTGGGGCAAAACCGACAGTGGAAGGAGACAGAGATGCAGAGGTACAGAGACCATGAGAGTCACTGATAAACGGGCAGAGAAGGAAGCACATCCATAGCTGAGGGGGTTCCAGAATGAGAAGGGCATGGATGAGGTAGGGGCAGGGTTGATGGGCTGTTGGTGAAATCGGATGAGGTCTCTCAGATTTTTGTTCATCGAGGGGGCTGAGCAGGGAGATTGGGTACTGATGAACTCCGCACCAAGAAGCCCATACCTCTGTCTTCTCTCTTTTGCTGTCGTTTATCACGATTTTCTAGGCTCCCTGAGCTCCACACTACCCTCCCCTGATATGAAGAAAACCTGTCTTTCTTTTTGGCTCATAGAGTTGGAGACAGAAACTTGCTGAAGGCAAACATGACACCTGAGTTCTGGGTGGAGCCGATGAGCCCAAGGGCTGGGCTGTGCGGGCCACACCCTGCTCATGGGGTTTGCCTCCCATGTGGCACGTTCTGGGGCTTCCCTGGGAAAAAGACACAGATCATCTGCAGCACGTCTGAGGGGTGAGCAGAGTGGAGAGCGTGAGGACAACAAACTGGTGGGGGCTGATCTTCCAGAGAATACAAGGTTCTCTGCAGGGACCTTTAGGGCAGGATAGAATAGCACAGATAGCAAAGACTTCAGTGTGATAACGGCCCTATTTAGTTGCTTCACTTCTCTCAGGCTAAGGGGTAATCACAGAAGTTTCTAATCCCTTATTTGAAAACTTTCCAGGACAGATGTGTTTTGCAATTTAGAATTCTTCAGATTTTAGAAAGGGGCTATAGTGCCCTTATATAAGAGAGACATGGGCAAAACTGACCAACAGTGTGAGGAGGAGACAGAGATGCAGGGGTACCCCAGTGAGATTCAGTGTCCTATAAATGGACATACAGTATTTCTGCAGCTAAATATATAAATAGTCACACTAAAATAAATATAAATAGAATTGTGACGGTTTAGGTCAGGTTTTGGACCAAAAACTATTGTTCAGAGATTCTTTTTTTAATATTTGGAATTGTAGATAAGGGGTTATGGGCTTCAGTGCTTCTCAGGTTGTCATGATGAGTAAAAGAGTGCTGGTAAAGCCTTCTAAACATATCACATGGTAGAGATATACGCAATCTCAATCCAAAACAAAATACAAATATCCAAGGGAGTGACTTTTGGGGTTGAAGAAAGCAAGTTCTTACAATGAATAATGCACAGCTTTGGAATCAGCTGCCTTGGGGAGTTGTGCACAACCGGGGGAGAAAGTGCCTTAGAAGAGAGGCTGCTTGTTCTGGGAGGGTGACAGAATTCACTGCTTATGAACACTGGCTGCATATGATTTCCCTTTTCACGTACCAGAGGGGAAAGGCGAAAAATGGTGTGCATGTGTGTATGTGTGACGGCCACACATACATTTCTTTATAATGTTGTAACAAATTATCTTAGTGCATACATCTTTGTTCACGTCTAACTATTTTGTCAGGATAGATTTATTGAAGAGGAACCCCTAAGAGAAGGATATGGACAATTTAAAGACCTGTATACCAGTAGGATTAGAATTCTGTCACAGTAATCCACAAAATCATTGCCTAGAGGGCTTTTTAACTCATAACTTCATGAGAGAATGACTGAGCTCACACTTGGGTTGTGGACAAGTGTAGATTTTTTTCTCATCCCTTTGGTTTCAGGGTGACAACACCTCTGAACATGTCACAGAACTTCTGGGCTATTTCTTCAGTTCCTTGTTAATGAGCACCTGGTGAGACCCCATGTGGCCCTAGAGATGTCATCAGCTGCTTTTTCAGACCTGTGACCCCCTGTGTGGTATCCCACAGTGCGTGGTCCAGCTGTCTGTGCTCAGTGGTCAGCGTTGCACCTGGCTTCAGGTCTTCATGACTAACTCCAATACCTGTGGGTATGAGTTTTCCTGGAGAGCTTGGGTCTGCTTGTGCAGCCTGCAGCTTTCTCTGACCTTGTAGTAGTGACTTCCTGCCTTACGTCTGAGATTACACTCATTCTGCACTCCATGCTGGTGTGAAAGCTCGCTTATGTAATGCCCCTTCCAGTGAGGAGTGGAAAGTGAATCCCCTGTTGGGCAACACCATGACACTTCCTGTTAATATTTCTATTCTCTGGCATCCGCAGCTGTGTACTCCTATTTCATCATATTACACCAGTATCATGTGCTTCTGGTGATGTTGGCCAGGGCAAATTGAATTGCTGATGAGGATTTTATTTAGGAATTTGGCACTCTTGGCCGAAGATGCCCAAAAGGGCAGGTTGGTAAGAGACCGTAGTGACTCTGGATCTCAGGCAAGCAGGTGACACGGCTACAATGATTTTCTGGGATATCAAAATGTGTATCAGGTGGATGCCTGACTCCTGAAGCTGGAAGCCCAGAGAGAGAACGTCTAGCCATTTATTCTTAAGACTTTGGCAGAGGAACGAGGGGTAGGGGAGATAGTGATTACACATGAGACCAAGAGGATTCTCTGAACTGGGAATGTCTTAAAGATCAGTGTCCTGGCCAAATTGGGACCACAGGACACATTGTCCAGATTCTTAGAAGGTAGGGGATAAGCTTATATGATTCCTTATCCAAGGACTGGCTGAAATGGAATCTGGCTCCAGGAATAGACAGGGCTGTGATCCCAGACAAGTACCTTAAAACTTGTTACTCTTCTTAGACCCCCAGGTTCAGGATCTATAGAGGAGCTTTTGTGAGGGAACATGGGCAGATTTAGGTTTGAATGATGGTGAGAGGCGAGGAGGGAGCTTTAAGTTAAATGTTGTGTACTGTGATCATGGTAACACATAGCCCCTGCCTCTTGCCTCCTCCCAAGGATATGTGGCTAGGCAGGGGCTTCACAGGAAAAATTTGCTGAGTGATTATCACAGTCACATCCAGATAATGGGACAAAGATGACATAATCCACATAATCCAGACCCCAGATTCTCCTCTGAATGTCCCCCATCTTCACCCCCAGGCTCCATTGTTTTCAGTGCCCTTAGAACTGGCCTTTTCTGAACGTGAAGATTCCCAGTCGGTCCCTGATCTCCTTGATGCAGGCCCCGTAGATAGGGTTGGGGGCAGGTGGCAGCAGCAAATAGATGTTAGAGAAGAGGATGTGCACGAGCTTTGGGACAGTGTGACGACTGAAGCGGTGTGTGAGGTAGAAGAGACCAGGCACATAGAAGGCCAGAATGACACAGATGTGGGACCTACATGTCCCAAAGGCCTTAGCGTGGGCCTCCCTGGTAGGCAGGCGCAGCACAGTGTGGGCAATGCGCCCATAAGAGCCCGTGATATCTACCCAGAATATCTACACCTGACATGGCCAGTAAAAGCGCCAGCCCATACAGGTTGTTGGCCCATGTGTGGCCCACCACCAGCGCCACCACTGCCATGTGTGCACAGTAGGCATGGTCTATGGTCTTGGCTAGAAAGTGCTCAAATCGTGCCACCAGCAGAGGGAAAGGCTCAACAATAGCCACAGCTTTCAGTGTGGTGCCAGGGCTGCATAGCCCACGCGGGCTTTGGTGACTAGGCTAGGGTAGTGCAGTGGACGCCCTACTGCCACAGCACAATCACAGGCCATGGCCAACAGTATACCAGATTCTAGGGCAGTCAGCATGTGAGCAAAGAACATCTGGACCAGGCAGGCAACGTATGGCATAGGACGGGGCCCAAGCCACAGCACAGCTAGCAGCCCCGAGGCTATCGATGTGGCTAAGCCCAGGTCTGTGGCTGCCAGTGTGGCCAGGAGCAAAAACATGGGCTCGTGCAGTGTGGAATCTACCTGTACCACTGCCAGCAGTGCTCCACTGCCCAGCAGGGCCAGCAGATACATGGGCCCAAAGACCAGTGTGAGCCAGACCTGGGCACCCCCTCGCCCTGGAATGCCAGTCAGTATGAAGAAGGCTGGGCATGGGAAGGTAGAGTTTGGCTGTGGAGCTTCTGCCATCCTGTGGGAGGTGGGGGTAAAGCTTTGGGGCTCATGGGATCATGACTCTTGATAGGGGAAGGACAAAGGGAAGGATTTTGGCGTGTCACAGTGGCACAGACCCATCCATGGAGTATGTGTAGGGGTAAGTAGTGCATGGCTGGGAGGATCACAGGGTTATAACCTTTGGTTGGAGTTTTGGATGGGTAATCAAGGTCACAACCCTAGCTGAAAT
Source organism: Rhinolophus sinicus (assembly GCF_057876585.1). Lineage (NCBI taxonomy): Eukaryota > Metazoa > Chordata > Mammalia > Chiroptera > Rhinolophidae > Rhinolophus > Rhinolophus sinicus. Next base: position 143,378,596 of record NC_142514.1, on the reverse strand, counting down.
GGGAAAATCCTTTGTGCCTGAAAACCCATGAGCATAGTAGGGGAAGAAATGGGGGACAGTGGTAGTGAGGAGGGGGAAAGGGTCACTGCTTCAGTGACTGGTACGATCAGAGCCCTCCATTTGGAGGTCAGCTGAAGATGGAGTGGAGTGAAAGTTTTTCTTCCTCAGGGTCCAAGTAGAGTCAGTCTCAGTCTCGAGATGGGGAGACAGCCAGTGCTGGGTGGGGATCAGTCCTCAGGCTGGTCCTGTCCCTGACTGTGTACCCTTAGGCAGAAGTCCTGGGCCTCAGCTTCCTTAGCTCTATAATGGGAGCAGGCTTAAATGTGCCCAGCTTTCACATTCTGAGCACCAAGTCTCCATGAAGAAAGGAAAGTAGAGAGAACGAGAGAAACAGCAGGCGGCGGCAGATGGGACCTGGGGTGAAGCTGGAAGCCCTATGTGACAGGAGAAAACTTGGTAGGTTTTTGGTGTGTGGGGTGCTTACGTTGTCTTTAACTTGATGCTGAAATAGTGAACTTGAACACCGGCTGGAGAGCTGAAGTTGGGCCTAGGAAGCAACAGAGAAAGAGATGGCAGCAAAAAAGGCACTTCTCTATTCCATCTTCACAATCCAGAAGGGAGTTCCACTGGAGTTTCATTCCTGGTGTGCCAGAGGGTGTGGAGGTGACAGAGAGGAAGGAAATGACACTCAACCCAGAGTAGCAGTGATAGAAGGAAGAAGAAGCATCTCTGATGTTGGAGGAGGCAGGGCAAGTAGAACCGATTTCTCCCAGAATGTAGCCCATGGCAGAAGCTTAGCAAATGTGCAATGGGTAAGTGAAGGAGGAAGAAAGCACCAGCAGAAGATCTGACTGGGGAAAGATCCTGAGCACCACGTGGTGGCAGCTTCTCTGTCTTGACCAGTGCCCGTGGCCTTTATGTGCCCAATAGCCTTTACGTGGCTATTCTACCTGTTTCCCTCAGGGCCCTTACCCCTCCCACCTGTGCCACATTAACTCTTCCCTGTTCTGTCTTTTGCTCAGTGCTGATTGGCCTGGTAACTCAGGAAGTAGAGTAAGGAGGCAGAAATGGGGCAACAAGGAAAGAGACTGACTTATAGGAGGGCAAAGATCTGGGAAAGAGGAACAACTTCCTCTGAGACGTCTTTGCTGACTCCCTGAAGTCTGGAGAGAGAAGACCTTGCTTTATTCTGTAATAGCATCAGTCCCCCTCTATTGTAATTCTCTCTCTCTCTCCCCCCCACACACACTAGGCTGACACAGTCACAGGCAGTGCTTCTCATTAGCCACAGTAGCTCCACTGCTCATCACGATGCCTGGGATGTAGTTGTCTATGAATAAACAAATACTTATTGCTTTTAATTGTGGGACAGAAGTGCTGGCCAAAACTGCTGACTAACAGGGCCTCCTACAGTTTCAGGAGCCTTAAGTATCCATAGAGATGAGAAAGAAAGAATTAGTCGCCATCAACCATAAGTCCACTGAGTATGCTTCTTTCTGCTATAACAAGGCATATGCTAAAAATCACTACACTATGCAAGACAATGCAATAAAAAATTCAGGGCTTATAGGAAAAATGGGAATGGGGCACAACATTTAAAACCTGCATCAGTGACACATTTTAAAAAGGATAGGAACCTAATAAAAACGGTAGCTCATGTTACTTGGTTAGAAAGTACATAAACACACCAGTAAATATGGTACTTCACCATGAAAAGACCTGGAGTTTTCCTTGTGGAAATGAGTGTTGGAAGCAGCTTGTGAATTATTGTGAAAAGGTAGAAAGAGAGCTAATCTGAAATCAGGTGAAATATTGTAATACCAGAGGTGGGTGGATGTGGCTCGTAACACAAGCAGTGACCTGAGGCAGCGGGTAGATGTTTGCGTGTGTGCACGTGTGCATGTTCAGTTTTCCTACGCGGCTCAGTTCAGCTGGCCGAGTTTTCCGCATTCGTTTAGTTTCTTGCAGATGGAATCACACATAAGCAAATACAAAATTCACATTATGCTCATTTCCCTAATATATCAATTGAATGGATCAAATTTTCATTTCAAAACTAGCTTTATAGCAGAACTGATTGAATCTCTTTTGTGCCTGGCCCCATGCCACGTGATGAGAATACAATGGCAGTAACAAGACCCTGCTCCCCTCCAGGAGCTCACAGTCCAGTGGACACAGGGAGTGGACACATAAAGTAACTGCATTAACCCAGGTCAGTACCAGGTATGGTGGGAGCACAGAGAAAGGAGCCTCTCCCCTCTCCTGGGGGAGTCAGGGAAGTCTTCTCTGAATGACAGTAATGGCGACAGTCCTCTGGAGTTTCTTTTGTGCAGGCCCTGCTCTAAGCCCTATCCTCACAACAAGCACCTGCAGTAGGTACAATTCCTTCTCCCATCTTTGTACAGACAAAGAACTAAGGCACGAAGAGATGAAGTAACTTGCCTAAGGTCACACAGCCAATAAATAGCAGTCAGGATATTAGCTAAGTCTTGCTCTAGCATCCTTGCTCTTAGCCACTACTTGGAATAGTCCCACTGAGATTTAGCACATGAGTAGTTTTCTAGGATATTTGGGGCAAAAGGCATCTTTTCCTGGGAGGAAGAGTTCAGGAGCCTGAGATTGGCAGGTGGGCCTAGGATTGCTGAACGGGGAGATGTATAAAGAGCTTCAATTAGTTGGCAGTAGATGGTGAGCTCTCATCTTTTGGGGGTGGGGGTGGGGCAGAAGCAGTTGGGAGGTGGGAGCAGTGGATTGAGAGCCAGGAAGGAGAGGGTTGGGAAAAAATGCCCTTGAATGCCATCGTATCCAAATGGCTTTGAGAGAACACTAATAGGACTTTTGACTGGCATATGCCTATTCTGGACACTGTTTGTACAAAGATTGTTCATAAGATAAATCACATACACTTTAAGCCCAACAGAACTGAACTCATTAAGTTCCTGCAAATGTGATATATTCTGCGTTTCCCACTCTCCAGTAATCCAGGATGTATTAGGGGATACCATCAACTTTATTTCTAGAAACGTTTCTTTGTCTCCCAGGTCCCAGCCCAACATTATAGGAGGTTCCTGAACTGTATTGATTACCTGGCTGGTCTTTTCTCTGTGATACTGGCCATTGGAGTAGGGGATCTGACAATATACCTGTGACCTTGGGGAGCTATATGCCAGAGTCTGCTCCTCAGAGGGGGTGCCAGAGTGGGAGGAGGAGGGAAGGCTCACAGGACCTCTCATTTGCTTCTGGACTGGCATGGGAAATCAGATAAGAGAGGGCTCTGTTTGGGAACTGACCCTGATTTTCTGACTTCTTTGACTAATACAGCTACCATCAACACTTGCTATAGAATAGGGTCCCGAATCATCAGCCTGTGTCCGTGTGGGTCTACGGTTTTCTGCTTACAATGACCAATGAGCAAAACATGTAAGAGTAGATTATCCATTTACAGAATAGATTACAGATCAGAAAATCTTGGGTCCTAGTGGTACCACTGAACACTGAATCCTCTTTTAGAAACCTCCTAAGGCAAATTCTCAATTGTCAAGTCTCAATTCTCAGGTCAGCATGAGACCACTCTGTGACAAGTAGCACCACAGTAGCCCAGGCTTCACCTTCCCTCAGTTTCGGGAGGGCCAGAGGGACCCTATTACCCTAAGGTGGCACTATCCTGTGGTGATGTGGAAGTAAGTGGAACCCACCACTCCATCTGTCTTCTAGGTCTTCTAGCTTCTCTTGCCCTTCCATCTGAGGCTCACCAGTCCTTTCATAAGAATGTCCTTAATATTCCAAAAAGCTCTGGGGACTCTGGGAGTTCCCAATCCCTAGGATAGTGGATGGTCTGGCACTGAGGTTGTAGAGTTAAGAGAGAAACCGTTCTCCCTCTATATTATAATAGGAGCTAGTGGAAATCACGTACTAGTAAGGGTATGGAGTAGGTCGGACCTAGTTTTTATCAATTCTCCTATATTGTCTTCTCTTCTCCATTTCCCCTTCCTCTGCATCTGGGTCAGTCCTTTGGACTGATTCCATCTTTGACCATATATGGCAGTGACTCTAGTGTTCTCCTGAATAGTGAGGTCACAATTTCTATCCTTGTCTCCTAGACAACTCTGTAAGACAATAAGATTAGATTAGGACCCTGAGACCCCTTAATTTATCCAATCATTCTTTTCCTTCAATGTGAAGCATGGGAGAGGAATTTTTTGGACTAAGCCTTTCTGACCAGTATTGGCTAAAGAGATCAGTGCTGAGATGGTCTTCCAAAGGCTTTCCTGCAGAAGATGAGTAGATTCCTCTAAAGGTTCTCTAGCATATAAAAGGATCTTCTGCATTGACTACCTATGTTGGGGCCATCTTTCAAGAAATTAATTCCCTAAAGTTCTTTTCTGAAATATAATAGGTAGCACCTTTATCTTTTCCCATCATAACCTCCCTTCCTCTATGCTCACATTACATGCGTGACTCTTATAATCAGAAAAAGTACTAACATCATCCACAGAATTCAACAAACACTAAGAACTCATTACATGCCAAGCACAGTATTATGAATGGGAAAACAGCCTCCCTCCCTTATCATGAAATTCAAACAACCAACGATACCCATCTTAAGACCTCATGTATTTCTTCTCTCTGTACCTGCTAGAGAATGTCCTATTTTACATCCCACAAGCTTAAAATATTGCAGTACCCTCATACTGATACCTTTGTCTCTGATATACTTCTTCGTATTTTTTTTATACTTTTATTTGGGAATTGGCTAATATATATGTATATAAAAGTACAAAGAATAAAAACAAATGCACATGTATCAACACATCCAGAATTGACAATTATTAACACTTTGTCCCACTTGTTTTTAGTCCTTTGTAAATAAACGCAGTAAAAATTACAGATAAAATTAAAGTCTCTTTTATCTCCTATATTGCTATATTGTTCCATTTTCACCTCAGAGATAGTAGTTATCATGAATTTAGTCTTATCATTCTAATTCAGGTTTTAATGCTTTTGCTAATTAGTGCTTTAAAATATTTACTAACCTCCTACTGTACACAGAGAATTATGTTTTAGTTCTATTTATGCAGAAATACAGATCTTTTTCATTCCTTTAAATTGCCACATAGTTTTACAGCATATGATTATGCCAAATTATATTTATTTATCTATTGATATACTTACAATTATGTGGGGTTTTTTTGCTATGGATACCACTGTTAACATCTTTATGCATGCTTCCATTTTCATATATATGAAAGCTTCTCTAGAGTATACATCTAGAAGTGGAATTGCTGGGTCATAAATATGCACATTTTCACCGTTAGCAGATATTGTCAAATTGCTCTTTAAAATAGTTAGTCCAGTTTGTATTCCCACTAGTAGTTTATGAGAGATACTGTTTTTTAAATTCCTTGACAACGCTTTATATTATTAGACTTACATTTTTGTGAACCTGGTTAATAAGAAATATTAGCTCATTATTTTAATTTACATCTTTCATATAATTACTGATAATTTAGGTTTCCTCTTCTTTAAGTTGTCTGATCATTTCCTTTGTCCATTTTTTATTCAGTTGCCTTTTTTCCTCCTGTATTTTTGTAGCCCTTCTCTATACATTCTGGATGTTAATGCTTTATGTTGGAAATATAACCTTCCAGTCTACTAATTATCTTTTAATTTTGTTTATGATGTCATTTGCCTTACAGAAAATTTTGATTTTAATAAAAAGCACATCTAGGCCATGGAGTTTTGTGTATTATTTACTAAGTCCTTTCCTATCTTGAGATTGTAAAAATCACTATATGAGTTTTGACAATTAGGTTTGTGAACATATCCTAGAAAAATTGCTATATATATAATTGCTGAATATCACTATGGTCACCTTCATAGCACTCCCCTTGGCAAGCTATGCATCAATGCCAGAGCCTAGCCCACCCTTCAAAGCAATTGTGGAACACTTTTTCTGAAATGGCCATCAGAGCTGTCATTGCATTACCCTTGATGTCCTGAATGTCATCAAAATGTCTTCCTTTCAATATTTGCTTTATCTTTGGGTAAAGAAAGAAGTCATTGGGGGCCTGATCAGGTAAGTAGGGAAGTTGTTTCAGTACAGTTATTTGTTTACTGGCTAAAAAGTCCCTCACAGAGAGTGCCGTGTGAGCTGGTGCATTGTTGAGATGCAAGAGCCATGAATTGTTGGCAAAAAGTTCAGGTCGTTTTTGTCTAACTTTTTCATGCAGCCTTTTCAGCACTTGCAAATAATAAACTTGGTTAACTGTTTGTCCAGTTGGTACAAATTCAGAATGAATAATATTCCTATATCAAAAAAGTTTAGCAACATCATTTTGACTCTTGATTTGGATTGACAGACCTTTTTTGGTCCTGGAGAATTGGCTGACTTCCATTGTGCACTTTGATGCTTTGGTACATCCATGTTTTATCACCTTTGATAACATGGCCCAAAACATCATCTTGCCTCTCCGAAAGTTTTTGTCAAACTTTGACTCTTTGTTCTTGTTCATCGGTGAGCTCCTTTGGGATCATTTTCTTTTTATTTATTTTTTATTATTAGTTTCAGGTGTACAAACAATGTAATAGGCATTTCACCCCTCACAAAGTGATAACCCCTCTCCCCCAATCTATTGCCCCTCTGACATCATATATATCTATTACAATTCCATTGACTCTATTCCTTATGCTGTACTCTGTATCCTGTGACTATATATACATATATACATACATATACATATATGTATATGTGTGTGTGTATATATATATATATATATATATATATATATATATATATATATATATATTTTAATTATAGTTGATATACAATATTATTCAGCTTCAGCTTCAGGTGTACAGTGCATTTGTCAAGCATCTACACTGTCTAAGAAGTAGTCTCCCTAATAAGACATGTGCCCGTCTGACACCCTACAAAATCTTTACAACATTATTGATTATATTCCCCAAACTGTCTTTCATATCCCTGCAGCAATATTGTAGTTACCAATTTATGCTGTCTAATCCCTTCCCCTTCTCTCTCATCCCCATCCCCCTCCCATCTGGCTACCATCAGTTTTTCCTCTATATCTGTGAGACTATTTCTGTTTACTTTGCTTGTTTATTCAGTTCTTTAAATTCCATATATAAGTGAGATCATATGGTATTTGTCTTTCTCTGACACACGTATTTCACTTAGCATAATGTTCTCTAGGTCCATCTATATTGTTACAAATGGTAAGATTTCATTCTTCTTTATAGCCGAGTAATACTCCATTGTATAAATGTACCACAATTGCTTAATCCAGTCGTCTACCCGATGGGTATTTCGGTTGTTTCCAAGTCTTGGCTATTGTAAATAATGCTGCAATAAACATAGGGGTGCATATATTCTTTTGAATTAGTGTCTTGGATTTCTCTGGCTAGATACCTAAGAGTGGAATTATTGGGTCATAAGGTAGTTCCATTTCCAGTTTTTTGAGATAGCTCCATACTGATTTCCATAGTGGCTGCACCAATCTGCAATCCCATCAACAGTGCACCAGGGTTCCCTTTTCTCCACAACCTCGCCAGCACTTGTTGTTTGTTGGTTTATTGACGATAGCCATTCTGACCGGAGTGAGGTGGTATCTCATTGTGGTTTTCATTTGCATCTCTCTAATGATCAGTGAGGTTGAGCATTTTTTCATATGTCTGTTTGCCATCTGTATGTCCTCTTTAGAGAAATGACTCTTCATATACCCTGCCCGTTTTTTAATTAGGTTGTTTATTTTTTTGGTGTTGAGTTGAATGACTGTTTTATACATTTTGGATATTAACCCTTTATCAGATGTGTCATTGACAAATATCTTCTCTCATTCAGTAGGCTGCCTTTTTTTTTTAATGATGGTTTCCTTTGCTGTGAAAAATCTTTCAAGTTTTTTTTTTTTTTTTTTTAACAGGACTTTATTGGGGAACAGTGTGTACTTCCAAGACTTTTTTCCAAGTTGTTGTCCTTTCAATCTTAGTTGTGGAGGATGATGTTCAGCTTCAAGTTGTTGTCCTTTTGGTCTTAGCTGTGGAGGGCGCAGCTCAGCTCCAGGTCCGGTTGCTGTTGTTAGTTGCAGGGGGCACAGCTCATCATCCCTTGCGGGAGTCCAACCGACAACCTTGTGGTTGAGAGGATGCGCTCCAACCAACTGAGCTATCCCGGAACTCAGCGGCACCTCAGGTCAAGGTGCCGTGTTCAATCTTAGTTGCAGGGGGCACTGCCCACCATCCCTTGCGGGACTCAAGGAATTGAACTGGCAACCTTGTGGTTGAGAGCCCACTGGCCCATGTGGAAATCAAACCAGCAGCCTTCGGAGTTTGGAGCACGGAGCTCCAACTGCCTGAGCCACCTGGCCAGCCCCAAAAAACTTTTAAGTTTGATGTAATCCCATATGTTTATTTTTTCTTTTACTTCCCTTGGCTGAGGGGATATATCAGTAAAAATATTACTCAGGGTAATGTCTGCAAATTCACTCCCTATATTTTCTTCTAGGAGTTTTATGGTTTTGGGTTTTACATTTAAGTCTTTAATCCATTTTGAACTTGTTCTTGTATATGGTGTAAGGAGGTGGTCCAGTTTCATTTTTTTGCATGTGTCAGTCTTCAGGACCATTTTAGCACATACCTTTCTCATGCCAAGATTTTCAGTTAAGATTTTCCTGTTTTTCTATTGATGTTTACTTGGTCTGCTATGCTTCTCACAGTCAGCCAATGAATTGGACGCAGAATTCAATGAATTTTTGCAATGTTCTCATCAGTTCTGCTTGTTACTGGTCGCTCTGACCTTTCTTCATCAGTAATATGTTCTCTCCCCTCAGAAAAAATGTTTAATCCATTTGTGCACTGTTGGTTCCTCATGGCCTTATCTCCATAAACTTGGACTAACATGTCCCTGATTTCACTTCCACACTTGCCAAGTTTAACAAGAAATTTAATGTTTGTTCGTTACTCTAATTTAAGTGCAGACATTCTTGTGACGGCACACAAAAACACACAACAACAATATTGAAGACTACTCGGCAAGACACCGCCACACATTGACATGAACACAGCTGTGAGACACTGATATAACAAGATTATGAAACCTTACCGAGCTATTTGTGCAGTGCTACCAATGTAAGCTCATGGTAGCAAGTTCTTGAATTTAATTGTCAGAACTCGTACATTTTCTTTTCATAGTGTATAGACATTTTTACATTTCATTTTTTTAATCCATTTGCGTGTATGACATGAGAAGATGGATGTCTCAGCTCAAACAGAGAGAACAAATTTGTATTTCCTCTGCCTATTTGTTCTATTCAGGCTTTTAACTGGATTGGATGATGCCCACCTGCATTGCCCACTCAGTCTTTTTTATTCAGTTTACTGATTCAAATTTTAATCTCTTTTAAAGGTACCCTCATAGACACACCCAGAAATTTTTTACCAGTCTGGGCATTCCCTAGCCAAGTCACACTGACAAATAAAATTAAACATCACATTTTAAAGGAATTGTTGAGATTATCTTAGAAATGTGTATTTTAATTTTTTAGGGAATGCTTAGAAATATAGAAAAATTAAATAAGATGAAAAAGAACCACCATAATCCCAACAAAAGAAGTCACGACCATTACTAACTTAGAGTGTTTTATCTCTCCCACTTTTTCCTATGTAAATCAATAAATTCCAATGATGTAAACATGTTTCTTCTAGGCATTCAAGCATGATAATGTTGCTCTTACCTGGTGCTTGATTAAAATAAAATATTAATGGCATTACAACAAGTTCCATTTTCCTTAAAAAAAAATAGAGTCCTCCAAAAAGTAGTATGTTTTTAAACTTTTATCTTTAATAATTTTTATGTTTGTGTCTCAGGGAACATTTTCTAGTTTCTACAATAAATAACAATATTAAGTGGGAAAAATGCCCATTTCAATAGCATTGTATTATAAAGTATTGAAAGTAACTCAATTACCAGAGGGTAAGGGGGCTGGGGGTGGAAGATGAGGGTAAGGGGGAACAAATATATGGTGATGGAAGGAGAACTGACTCTGGGTGGTGAACACACAATGGGATTTATAGATGATGTGATACAGAGTTGTACACCTGAAATCTATGTAATTTTACTAACAATTGTCACCCCAATAAATTTAAAAAATAAATTAAAAAAAAAGAGAACAGAACGTAACTCAAATAATGTGAATAAGTCAGTAGTTAAAATAACTATGTCGTCATACTTCCTTTGACTTAACAAATGGGTTACCACACACATTAAAGAGAACTTGAAAAAATAGACTGGATTAATAATAAAGTTCAGTTGAATACACTTGTGATCCTAAAACATAAACTTCAAGATTTTTGTAATACAACTCATGTACTCTTTTAGAAAAAATTAGAATGTAGAAATAAACAAATGAAAAAATAAATGGTATTCCCGATATCACCTCTTAGAAAGCCTACTCATTGTTAATATTTTGGTATGCATATTTCTGTTTCTCCTATATCAGCTACATAGAAAAAAGACCAAATTGTACACTTGGTTTTTTCAAGCATTTGTTAAAATTATGTATGTATAATTGTATATGTACCTAAAATGACATATATTAGACTTCTGCCTTAAAAATTTTTTTGCTGAGGTTTGTTTTATGGTCCAGAATAAGGTCTATCTTGGTAAATGTCCATTGGTGCTTGAAAAAACTGTATATTCTGCTGTTGTTGGGTGGAGTCTTCTATACGTTAACCAGATCCTGTTGATTGATGGTGTTGATTAGTGCTTCCAAATCCAAATCCTTGTGGATATTCTGTCTAGTAGTTCTATCAGTTGCTGAGTTAGAACTTTAACACTGAGGCAGCTGTTGAAGTTTTAAATTATAATTGTGATTTGTCTATTTTTCCTTTCAGTTCTTTCAGTTTTTGCTTCACGTGTTTTGAGGCTCTGTTGTTTGGTATGTACATACTCAGGATCATTATATCTTCCTGGTGAATTCATCCGTTCATCATTATGTAATGTATCTCTTTGTTACTAGTAATTTTCTTTGCTTTGAAGTCTACTTTATATGATATTAATATATCAACTTCTGCTTTTTTTGATGAATGTTTCCAGAATATATATATGTGTGTATATATATACACACATATATACATACACACATATATATATACACACACACATATATATATATATATATATATATATATATATATATATACATATATATATGTATATATATATATATTCATCCTTTTATTTTCAACCTATTTATGTCATTGAAGTTGAAGTGCGTTTCTTGTAAACAGCATATAGTTGGGTTATTTTTTAAAAAATTGTATTTGAAAATATAGCTAACATACAATATTACATTAGTTTTAGTTGTACACCATAGTTATTCAACATTTATATACCTAAAGAAGTTATCACCATTATAAGTCTAGCAACTATCTAACACTGTTTTATGCTATTACAATATTATCGACTATATTCCCTATGCTTTACATTACATCCCCATGTCTTATTTGTTTTATACTTGGAAATTAGGACTTCATTCCCTTTCCACTCTACCCCCCTTTTAAGTTTTTCATTCACAGTTGACATTCAATATTATTTTATATTAATTTCAGGTGTATAGCATAGTGGTTAAACATTTACATAATTTAAGAAATGATCCCCTGACTAGTCTAGTACCCACGTAGCACTATACATAGTTATTACCATATCATTGGCTATATTCCCTGTGCTTTACTTTACATCCCCATGACTGTCGCGTCCAGCGTGATGAGAGTTGTGGGGAGCGAGCAGGGTGGCACAGGGTTAAGAAAAGACAGTAGTCATGAATAGGGTTTAAGCAGACCAAGGGACCCCCAATCTCAAGGACTGGAAGCCCCGAATCGAGCCTTGCACCAGCTTTTATTAGTTCGGTGGGGAAGTAAAGAAGATAAAGCTTGTCAATCTCAAGATTTGTGAATCTTATACATCATAATAGGAAACTGATTTAAGTCAATCACCCTTGCCTGCAGAGAGCTGGACCATAAGTTTCAACTTGCCCAAAAGACAAAACCTATATGCATATGAATAGATGGAGAGTACCTCATTGAATCACTTCCCTTGCAGGTTTTGGGAAGGAATGCAGCCACAGAGGCTGAGGCTTTCCTTAGCCTGAGGAAGGTGGGGGGCTGTGCCCACCTCCATGAACCCTGTGGGTTCTCCTGTTGGTCCCCACACGACTGCGTCTGGCTTGAGTTGTTCCTTAAGTGAGGAATCTTACTCATCATTGACTGTCCAGTCATCTTTCTGGGACCAAACAGGGAGGTACAAAATGCAAACACAAAGGTTTAGCAAAGTCCCTGAAAGGATCCGTCTTACAGACTCTCCTTTCTTTGGGGGCAGGTAGAAACGGTTAAGCTGTTGCGTGGCGCCACATGACTATTTTGTAATTACCAATATGTACTTTTTAATCCCTTCACTGTTTTCACCCTGCCCTCAACCCCCTCCCATTTATCACCCCAACAAATCTAGTACCCATCTGACACCATACATAGTTATTACAGTATTATTGACTATATTCCTTATGCTATACCCTACATCCCCATGATTACTTTGTAACAACCAATTTGTATTTCTTAATCCGTTTCCCTGTTTTCACCTACATCCCCAGCCACCCTCCCATCTGGCAACCATCTAAGTGTTCTCTGAATTTATGAGTTTGTTTCTGTTTTGTTTGTTAGTTTTGTTGTTAGATTTCACATATAAACAAAATCACGTTGCATCTGTCTTTCTCTGTCTGACATACTCCACTCAGCCCAACATCCTCCAGGTCCGTCCATGCTGCTGCAGATGGCAAGAACCCATTCTCTTCCATGGCCAAGCCATATTCCATTGTATATACGCACCACCTACTGTAATCATTCATCCTTCAACAGACACTGAGACTGCCTCCATATTTTAGCCATTGTAAACAATGCTGCAATGAACATATAGATGCACACATCCCCTCGAAGTAATGCTTTGGGTTTCTTCTAATAAATACCCTGAAGTGGGATTACTGGGTACTTCATGGTCTCTTCTTATAGCCTTTGTTTTAAAGTCTATTTTGTCTGGTGTAAGTATTGCTACCCCAGATTTTTGTTGTAGTTGTTGTTTCCATTTTCATGTAATGTTTTTTTCCATTGCTTTACGTTTTGTCTGTGTGTGTCATTTAATCTGAAATTAGTCTCTTGTAGGCAGCATGTATAAGGGTTTTATTTTCTTATCCATTCAGCCCTCCTATGTCTTTTGATTGGAGCATTTAATTCATTTACATTGAAAGTAATTGTTGATAGATATGCAGCCATTGCCATTTTATTATTCATAATTTTGATTTTTTTTTTCCATCTTAAAGAAGTCTAAAGTTCCTTGTAATACTGTTTTGGTGGTGATTAACTCCTTTAGCTTTTTCTTGTCTGGGATGCTCTTTATCTATCCTTCAATTTTAAATGATAACCTTGCTGGAGTGAGTAGTCTTGGTTGTATGTCCTTGCTTTTCATCACTTCGAATATTTTTTGCCAATCCCTTATGGCCTGCAAAGTTTCTGTTGAGAAATCAGCTGACAGTCTTATGGGAGCTCCCTTATAAGTTACTAGTTATCTTTCTCTAGCTGCTTTTAGGATTCTCTCTTTGTCTCCAACTTTCACCATTTTAATTATAATGTGTCTAAGTGTGGGCCTATTGGGGTTCATCCTGTTTGGGACTCTCTGCACTTCCTGGATTTGTATGTCTATTTTCTTCTCCAGGTTAGGAAAGTTTTCAGTCATTATTTCTTTAAATATGTTCTCAATCTCTTGCTTTCTCTCTCCTCCTTCTGGTACCCCTATGATGCAAATGTTGTTACACTTGATGTTGTCCAGATGTCTCTTAAACTAGCCTTATTTTTTAAATTCTTGTTTCTTTTTGCTGTTTTGATTGGATGTTTTCTTCTACCTTATCTTCCAAATCATTGATTCTATCCTCTGCTTTATCTAGTCTGCTGGTGATTCCTTCTAGTACATTTTTCGTTTCAGTTATTATAGTCTTCACTTCTGACTGGTTCTTTATGGTTTTTATGTCCTTTTCTTTTCTTTTTTTTAAATTTATTGGGGAATATTGGGGAATAGTGTGTTTCTCCAGGGCCCACCAGCTTCAAGTCGTTGTCCTTCAATCTAGTTGTGGAGGGTGCAGCTCAGCTCCAAGTCCAGTCTCTGTTTTCAGTCTAGTTGCAGGGGGTGCAGCCCACCATCCCATGAGGGAATTGAACCTGCAACCTCGTTGTTGAGAGTGCATGCTCTAACCAACTGAGCCATCCGTCCGCCCCCTTATGTCCTTTTCTAAGGCTTGCTATCTCTTTGTTGAAGTTCTCACTAAGTTCCTTGAGCATCCTTATAACCATTGTTTTGAACTCTGTCACTTGTAGGTTGCTTGTCTTTATTTCGTTTAGTTCTTTTTTTTCCTGGAGTTTTCTCCTGTTCTTTCATTTGGGATGCATTTCCTTGTTTCCTCACTTTGACTGCCTCTCTGTGTTTGTTTCTATGCATTAGGTAGATCCACTATGTCTCCCAGTCTTGGCCGGGTGACCTTGTGTAGTAGGTGTCCTATGGGGCTCAGTGGCACAGTCTCCCTGGTCCCTGAGCTGGGTGCTCTATGAAGGTCCTTTGTGCGGGTTGTGTATGCCTTCCTATAGTTGAGCATTCATTGCTCTTGGCACATCATTGGGTGGGACTCACCTTTAAACTGACTGACTGTGGTGTTTGGCAATGTCCACAGCTTACGGACTGTTGTGTGGGAGGCTTTTCCCACTGAATGGGATTTGCCCTAATGGGCTCTGGTGTCTGTTGAGACCACCCTTTGTGTGTGCCACTTGTGGGACTAATTGGGTGGTGCTCTGCTGTGGTCTGAAGCCAACTTCCAAGTATGTTGGTTTTGGGGCCTCTTGGGAGGGGTTCTGGTGCAGGCCCAGGTCAGCCACTGCCTATGACTTGTCGGGGACTGCCTGGTAGAAGCTACAAAGTGATCTGCAATTGTTTGCTGCCTGTGCTGGACCTGGAGGTGCGTGGGAGGCTGGCTGCCACCACTATCGGGTCTGGGTTAGCTCTGCAAAAAGCCACAACACCCCAAGGCCTACTGCCACCTGCCAGCTTGCTTTAAGCTGAGCCACTGATAATGTCTGGTGAGCTATTCAAGTGGAGTGAGGCAGGGCTTCAAGAAGTCACTTGAGTGGGAAGAATCCTGGTCACCAGGTTAATGTAAATTTTGTTTGGTGCCAGTGTTGAGCCTGGAGTGATTCAGCAAAAGTCTCAGAGAACACCGAGACCAGTTGCCGCCTGCCTGGGGCCTGCCGGACTCTGACAGTTTTCCAAGAAAGAGTGCAATGTCAGCAGGACTGGCTGCTAGCTCAGAAAGTGCCTCCGGCAGTGCACAAGTTGGGTGGGATGGGATCCTAGTGAGTCAGCAGGGTGTAGCAGCAGAGCTCTCCAGGCCAATCAGATTCAGACTTGGCCTGTGGGGGCGGGCTCAACACAGGAAAGATGGCGCCCGCCTGCTGGCTGCATAGAAGGTGGCCCCTCACTGGGAACATGCTGACTGTCCTCCAATCCTCCCCGCAAAGTTACACACCTCAGTCTGCACCCCCGTATGTCTCCAAGACTCCTGAGTCACCATCTCTCTGCTGGATCTTTAGGTGAGTGCCTGTGAGTGAGTGAGTCTGTGCACAGGCGTTTTAAGAGGAAGTCTGGGTTTCCTGCAACCTTCCGGCGCCCTCGAACTGTTGGAATCCCCACTGTTTTTTACAGCCAGATGTTTTTAGGGCTCCTCTTCTTGGTACCAGTACTCTGGGCTGGGAGCCAGGTGTGGGGGGCTGGGGTCCCTCACTCCTCTGGGGGGAACCAAAGTGGCTGAGATAACCCTCCCTATTCTCAACCACCACACGCAGGTGTGGGGCCTGTTCCATGTCTCCTCCCCTACTACCAATCTCAATGTAGTTTCTTTTTTATATTTTTAGTTATAGGACTTCTGTTTGACTAGACTTCAGATGGTTTTCCAGGTTGATTGTTCTATAATTTAGTTGTAATTTTAATGTATTCAGGGAAGAATGGAGGCACAGTGTTTATATATTCCACCATCTTGGATCTCTCCTCTATAGTTGGGTTATTATTTTGCAAATGCCATCTCTGTTTTTTAAATTGGTGTATTTAGATCATTTATATTAAGGTAATTATTAATATGTTAGGACTTAAGCCTTCCACTTTATTATTTGTTTCCTGTGTCTCATTCCTCTGTTTTTGTTTTCTAGCTTTTCTGTTGGTTATTTGAACATTTTTAGGATTCCTTATTGATTTATTTATAGGGATTTTGAGTGTATGGTTTGTGTAGTTTTGTTTGTGGTTGCTCTATTAAAACATGTGACTCACAGTCCACTGGTATCAACATTTTACCACTTTACGTTAAATAAGGAAATCTTAGTTTCATTTAATTTCCTTTACTCTTCTTACTTTCAAATATCATTATCTTGAGTATCAGATGGTGTAATAATTTTTATTTTAATCATTGCATGTGATATAAAAACGCATTAGAAAAAGAATTTACCTATACTTCCACTCTTTTTATTCCTTCCTGATGCTCCTAAAAAAATCTTTCTTTTGACAAATGCAGACACCTATGTAACTCACACTCCTCTCAATTTATAAAATATTTCCATCAAAGGATTACTCCAGAGGTAATCACTATTCTGGATTTTTGTCACCACAGACTAGTTTTTGTCTGTTGTAAAACCTCATATAAATAGAATCATACAGTAGGTAGACTTTTGTATCTGTTTTTTTTTTTTTTATACACATAATAATGAACTTAATCTGTATTGTTACATGCTTTTTAAAATTTTTATTAAATTTATCGGGGTGACATTGGTTAGTAAAATTGTTGGATGTTTTAGTAGTTTTTAAAATTTTTAATTGCTGAATACTATTCCGTTGTATGAGTATATAACAATTTGTTTATCCATTCTTCTTTTGACTGGACATTTGAGTTTTGTCCAGTTTTTGGCTACTATGAATTAAGCTGCTGTAAACATTTGTGTACAAGGCTTTTGTGGACTTATGTTTTTATTTCTCTTGGGTAAATACCTAAGAGTGGGATTGCTAGGTTGATGTCTTTTTTTTTTTCTTTCCTTATTGGGTTTCTAGAAACTTCTTTGCTCTAGATATTATGAGTTGGGAACAATTACTCGCCTCCCAACAATGTTAGAATACTTTAATTAAGTGTTCACACAATGTAATGTTTGTTTTTAATGGTGTGAAAATTTTAATCAATCTTTCATTTATTCTGTACCTTTTTTCCCCTTGAACTTGAGTGATTGAGCTTTCAGGGTTGTTTTAAAATGATCCCTTAATCAGTGTTTCTGAACTGAATCTGAACTCTTTGACATGTTCACCTGAGGGATTTTGTCTTCTCCCCTTATCAACTACTTAGTCTCTATAAGCTTCTATTTTCTCATCTGCCAAATGAAAATAGTAATAGTGCCATATCTCATTAGGTTGTTCTGAGAATTAAATGAGACAATTTATGATAAACCCTAACACAGTGACAGGAATATAGTAAGGGCTCAATAAATGTTGCCATTATTAAGTTATTATTTTATTGCTGGGATTTCTGTCACTGCTATTATGCTGTGTTTTCAAATGCTTTATGTGCATTTTCTCTGGAGCTGCTAATTACTCTTAGAGTTAGTGTTCCCTCTTGGCATTAGAGTTTTCATTTCTTCTTGGCATTAGGGTTTTCATTTCTCCTTTTGTTCATTGACCCCATGCTCAGTGATGCCAGAAGTGACTCTGGCACTGCCCCCAGAAGAAGGAAGCATATGGCTTCTCTGTCTCTAGACAGACGCACCAAAGATGGGGCAGGAATAGTGATACCCCTCATACCAACATGATCAGTCTAGTTTTCTCTTTTCTTCTTATTCCTCTTCTCTGAGAACAAGCAAAGTTTTTAGCTCTTCTCTACCATTTTCTCAATCCTTCAGCTGATACTGTGATGTAGTAGGTGAGTTTAAGAGCATTGATGACGGCAAGGAGGGGAATTGGCAGGTGTGTGTGTGTGTGTGTGTGTGTGTGTGTGTGTGTGTGTGTGTAGAAGTATATGTAAAGGACAGATAAATAGATCATACAACTAGGCAGAAAAGTAACTCGACTGAATATAGTTATCTAACAATTATATCTGATGTGGGTTGTGGATGTACTTTAATATGTTGTCATGGTATTAGGAGAGGCTTCCAAAATTAAGATTGCATAAAGACATTAAAGGCTTTCCCCTAAATAGGGAATGGCCATAACCAAAAATAGGGTTGGATGGGACTCACAGGAAGAAAAGACACTAGGAAGAAAAGGAGAAAGCAGAGAATAGAAGAGTGATTCCATTTCTCCTTAGTCTGGATCAACTCTTCCCTATGATTCCCAGCTCTCCTTGGTTCTATAGCTGAAGCTATCACTCTCATCATTCTACCATTTCCCTGGGGATTCTATAAATGATGGAGACATTCTGTTTCTGCTGAGACACATGGATGTTTTCAAAGCATTTGAGAGAAACCTGTCAAGTAACTCTGACCCAAGCTAAATTCAATACTGGTGGACCTGCCTGGTGCACCACTCAAAGCCCTCAGGCCTTGGTTCTGAGACACCAGGTCCATCTGAGAGATCTGTTCTCAAGGTATTTTTCTCTTCCTTGGCACTTCTCTCATCCCTTTCCCTCTTGTTCCCAGGAAAGGGATTCCCTTTGGTTATATTTGGATAAAAATAAAACATTAATATTGCTGAATATTCATTAAGATGTTTTGAATATTGGAAAAATACAATAGGATGATGGCCAAACAGGTTTATAAATAATAATAACAGCAATAATGGTAGCCTACTCTTCTAAAAATAGGACTTATATGAATTGACTCTCATTTAATCCTCCCAGTTACCTCATGGAGTTTATTGTTCTCCTCATCTTATAAATTAAAAGACAGGGGCATGCAGAAGTAAAGTAACTTGTCCAATACCAATCAGCGAGTCAGGGAAGAACTGGAAAATTAGCCCAGGAAGTCTGGCTCCAGAACTGTGTCCTTATCCACTGCATGTGTTCTCTCCCACTCAGCATGACCCTTCTCTGCTGTTCTGCTCTTTTCTCTTGCTCATCTGGATATTCTACTAGGGCTGTGGGAGGTACTTTCCATAAGACTTTGGATATGCCTCTTTGTGCTTGTGACTTTCCTCTCTTCTCACCCCCGACCCTTTCCTGTACTAGCCTAGAACTCTCCTGCTGAGAACCTCAGCAGGACTGAGATGGAACCCTCAGAAGCCATTGAATGAAATGAAAGTCCTTTTTCACACAGAGAGTAACCTCCTTTCCAGAACCATGCTATCTTTTGTGAACTCTGCACATACTGAGGGGTGCTGCTTTCTGTTCCTATCACTTTCAGCAGATTCGTTTCTAAGTCATCATAGAGAGGACCCTAAAGTTCATCATGACTCACACCAACCTTACCATCCTCCCCCCTGCAGTTTTTGTCCTTCTTGGCATCCCTGGGTTGGAGGTGTATCATACGTGGCTGTCCATACCCCTCTGCCTCATGTATATCCCTGCAGTCCTAGGGAGCAGTATCCTGATAATGGTCATCACAGGATGTAGCCTTCATGAGCCCATGTAATATTTCCTCTCTATGCTGGCCATCACAGACATCCTGCTGTCTGCCACTACTGTACCCAAGACCCTAGCCATCTTTTGGCTCCATGCCCATGATATTGCCTTTGATGCCTGTGTCACCCAAGTTTTCTTTGTCCATGTGCTGTTTGTGGGGGAGTTAGCCATCCTATTAGCTATGGCCTTTGACCGCTTTGTGGTTATCTGTGCCCCTCTGCATTATACAACAGTGCTAACATGACCTGTTGTGGGAAGCATTACTGTGGCCATTGCCACCTGAAGCTTCTGCATCATCTTCCCAGTGATCTTCTTGCTGAAGCGGCTGCTCTTCTGCCAGACCAACATTGTCCCCCATTCCTACTGTGAGCATACTGGGGCGGCCCGCTTAGCTTGTGCTGACATCACTGCTAACATCTGGTTGGCTTCTCAGGGCCCATTGTCAGAGTCATCTTGGATGTGACCCTCATCACTGTGTCTTGCTCACTGATCCTCCAAGCAGTGTTTCATATGCCCTCCCAGGACACCCGGCACAAGGCTCTTGGCACTTTTGTCTCCCTCCTCTGTGTCATCTCATATTATATGTTCCATCTGTCTTTACCATGTTGACCCACCGCTTTGAATGTAACATTCCTCAACATGTCTATATCCTGCTGGCCAACCGTTATGTGGTGGTGCCATCAGTGCTCAAACCCATGGTCTATGGTGTGAAGACTAAGCAGATCCGTGAGGGTGTAGCCCGCCGGTTCCTTGAAATCAAGTCTTGATACTGTGCTTACCCTCTGGGCTGATGGCTCCCCATGCATCACCACTCCTAGCTTTATCAAGGAAATTAGGTGTGAAATACAGAGATTTCCTGAACTGAGAGGGCTTTTCTTCTTGTCCTCTTTCTCTTCCTTCTTCATCTACCTACTCCTCCAACTCTTCTTTTCTCTCTCTCTCTCTCTCTCTCTCTCTCTCTCTCTCTCTCTCTCTCTGGCTCTTTCTTTTTGCCTCCGCCTGTTTTTGTTTTCTCTATCTTATGCTCATGTCCCTCCCACACAGCCCCAAAATGATAACTAAGTGTACATGCCTCTGTTATGAACATTTGGTATCTCCAGTAAACCAGATGTACTCCAGAAACATAGGGAGTTGACATAAAGGGAGTTATGAATCAATGGATAAAAATAATTTTATGTTTAACATCAGAAAAGGTTGCAGTATTTTATCCCAAAATGTGTATTGATTCTTTGTACAGAATCAAGTAGCTCTCCATGCACTTTTACAGTGGCAGGTGTTTTGAAAAACAGCCATGCTTGCCATTCAGTCATCTGGAAAACAGGAGTTCATTCTTCAAATTTCAGTTCAAGAACAGTCTTTCTTGAGAAGTCTTTCCTGATTTTTCAATCCAAGGGTATTATCTTTGCATGTCTATTGCATCTTGTACAAATTTCTAAATGTATGTAATGAATTATAATGGGTTGTTTATTTATTTGTACCCCCAATTAACTGTAAACTCCTTGAAATGAGAAGAGTGTGTCATTCATATTTGTAGTCTTAGTGCATTACAAAGTGCCTGGTATGTAATAAATGTTTATGATATGAATGACAGTACAATTACCTCCCTGAAGTTAGAACACGCGTCTTTATCATGCACTGAAATGATCAGTTAAATTAGTCCACTAACCTAGTGGTTAGTAAACAAGTTACTCACAAAGACAATTTGGTATCATGGAGGCAAATAAGCTGCTGATTACAGTACTTTTTACTCCAGGCAATAGACAAGAGTAGGAGGAAACAGGGTACTCTTGATTGTCTCTTCTACCTGGCTTCTGAACATCTCCATATTAGGAATTATAGCACATTGTTCTTGGCCAGGTTAGCAAAATTGGAATAGTTTCTTGACTCTCATTCTTTCATGCTTTTCCAGAAAAGGTCATGCACACTCATTTCCTCAATCATCACTTATACTAATGAGTCCCACATCTCTCTTTCCATCCGAGAACTCTTTTGAGTTTTAAATGCATAAACCCGCCTAACAATTGGATATCTCCTCCAGAGTATAGAACTCTCACTCATGCCAGCTTTTCTTCTTGTTCCTGTTCTTGGGAACTAGATCATGATGATCCCATCAACTTCACTGAGCTGGAAACCCTAGTGAGTTTCTCAACTTCTTCCTTTCTAACCTGCTCCTCAAGAAATTACTTGTTACTCATATTGATTGTACCACTAAATAGTTACCTGGATAGTATTTGGAGTCACATCAGGATTCAAGTCCTATCCCCATTGCTTTCTAGCTGTGTGAACTTGTGAAATTTCTTTAACAATTTTAGTCCCCAGTTTTTTCATCTGTAAAGTGGGGGTAGTGATACTACCGCCTAGGTTTGTTGAGAAGATTAATAGAAATAAACTATATATATATATATATATATATATATATATATATATATATATCACTTAACATAACCGTTAGTTCATAGTGGGTATCTGAAAAATAATGGTAAGTTGTTAGTATTGTTAATTTTCTTCTTAACATTGCCTCTACCAATTACTTATGTCCCTTATCATCTTTCACCTCAGATATCGCACTAGTTTCTTAATTGATTTCAATGTTTCCAATCTTTTACATTGTAACTTAAACTATAAATTTATTTGATGTTAAGCATTGTAACAGACAGAGGGGATTATACTACTTTCTGTTAAATACTTTTGAGCATTCTTCATTACTTACAGAAGTGTTTTCCACAAAACATTGTGTAGAAAAAAATATCAGATATTGTAATGAATGTTTTATTAAAAAGTTCCATGGTCAAAAATGCTGACTTTCTGTGAGTCACACACATGGCTGTCTAAGAGAAGGCTAGAGTTTGCAATGTTTCCCATACTTATTTGACTATAGGTATTTGTATCCATATCCATATAATTATTTTTATAGCACATCAATTTACATCTCTAAAATAACCTGATGTTCCATTAGCCACAGTTTAGAAATCACAGGACTACAGAGTAATTTCTAAACTGAGCATTAATAATCTGGTCCTAACTTAGTTTTCCATCACGATTTCCAAACACACCACCATATTGTAACACATAATATATACCATAATAATATTAATGATAATAATAATTACAACAATGGCCAATGTTTATGAAGAGATTACTCTATGCTAGGAACCACGTTAAGTGCCCTGCCATTAGTTTATTTAATCCTCATACAACCTCATAGATTGTACCTTTGCTATCTCTGTTTTATACACAGGGGCACCCAAGGCTCATAGAGGATAAATAACCAAGGCCACACAGCTGGCAAATGTAGAGTACTGATGTCAACTCCTCTTTGAAGCCTTCGCCAAGCCCCTAAGTTGGAGGTGATCAGCTTGTTTCCGGGTCTCCACAGCAATGACATTTATAGTTTCAACTGAATATTAATTATTATTTGAAACCATCAGAACTTGAACTCTGTGAGGGCAATAAATATGTCTCATTCATTATTATGGTTCCAGCATCTAGCATAGGGTTCAATATATATACTTGTGGATTGATTAATTTGAAATGTTGATGAGGTGGTTGATCTCTGGACCCTTCACTGTTAAATATTATCTAATTTTATGACTGAAAATCATTTGGACATACACACACATACACACACCCCACACCCCACACTTAACTCCTTCCGACCTACTATTTCTTCTATATCTCCAGGCTTCTATGTACTTTGAGGTCTAGCAGGTAATAGCAGGGGTTTAATATTCTACATATTGACTAACAGCAACCCAAATCCACTCTGTGTCCATATGTTGGTGAAGTATGTATATGGAGTCATTAACAGATGCAGTACATATGGACTGCTGAAGGCAGGATGTAGTTAGAGTACCCACCCTCTCTTGTTCCTGAGCCAGTGGTCTCTGGAGATGGGTTGTACTAGTGTCTACTCCTGTCTAATCAAACGAATGTTCCCTAAAGACCTAGTGGGGTAGAAACTCTCTCCTCACCCAAAAGGTTCCTGCAGATAAGGACAAATACTATCCTAATTTATTCCAGAATCTGCATTTGGCAGCTTCTTTCACATACTGGGGAAGCTCTTTCTCTTGAGTTGGGGTAAGTTTCTGGGAAGAGAATAAATGTTTGGTTCCTGGGATTTTTAGATTATTTCTTGGAATAAACCCACTGAACTGTGATTCAGATGAGATATTCTTGAGTTTTCTGGAAGATGTAGCGTAAGTACCCACTATCCAGTGTGTATATCTTGACATCTTGAAGTGCTGCAGACATTTTTGCTATGCAGGACTGGGACTAAGGTTAATTTTTTCCCCCAGATCATTAAAGTAGCTTAAAAAATAACATTGAAAAATAGGTATATTAAAACTCCTCACATTAAAACTCACATTAGTTTAAGTTTAAATATATTATGTATATGAAAATTAGAATTTAGTGTAATTTTGCTGGATTTAATGAAAGAAACTCATAAATAACATTTTCAAAATAAAATTATGGAAAAATTTGACGATTAAAAACACATAAAATCATATATAGGCTTCCATTTTTTCTTTTGCCTCAGGCTACCATATGGCTCAGTGAAGCACTGTCAATCCTAGTTTTACTTAAAATTTTGATATTTTTTCATTATAGGTATTTTGCATTAAGTTTGATTTTAAAAATTTTATTAAAATATTATTTATCTTTACTGAGTTTTTTGATACCCACTTAAATTTTGCACCTGAAGTAAGAGCCTTACTCTTTTAACTTTAGTTCTGGCCACAGGAGAGTCAACACCTGGAGGGCGGGCCTGAGAGTCACAAAGAAATGGAACCCCTAATGATGTCTTGAATCTTTAGATAAACCTGATACTAGAAACATAATTTTCAGTTTCTCGAGCAAAGAAATTTCCCTTTGTGTGAAAGCCAAAATGGGATTGGATTTTCTGTTACTTATAATGTAAACTGTCCTGATAAAAAGAGAAAAAGAAAAAAAACTATATTATGCATTTTAATCTTCAGTTTGCTTTTTCACATAATTATATTGCCATGGTTAAGACTCCTTTTTAAAAACATGGAAACAAAACATTTCATTTTAATATATGTACCATAATTTATTTATTGCTCTATTGATAGATATGGAAATTGTAATAATTTCTTTTATTATTGCAACAATATAGCAATGACTACCCCTATAGATTTATTTATATGTTCTCATGCTGTGTCCTGAACTCTGAGGGCTAATTGTTTTTCCTATGTTTTTTCAATTTGATAAGAAAACTATAATATTTCCAAATGACACTGGTTTTCATTTCTTTAAATTTTGAGCATCTATTCATACGAATATTGACCATGAATTGCCTATTTTGATTTTTTGCACATTTTCTAATTTTTCCTCATTCATTCATACCAACTTTTAGTATTTAGGGAAAATAACATTTTGCCTATTACATGTTTTGTAATGTTTTTCTCCTAGGATTTTCATTTATTCTTATCTACATTTTTACATAATTAAATCATTCAATTATTACTGACTATGAAATATGGTTTTCTTATATTACTCAGGAAGATCTTTCCAATCCCCCCTAAATTTTCCTGTGTTTTCTCTTAAG
The DNA here is from genome assembly GCF_057876585.1 of Rhinolophus sinicus. Lineage (NCBI taxonomy): Eukaryota > Metazoa > Chordata > Mammalia > Chiroptera > Rhinolophidae > Rhinolophus > Rhinolophus sinicus. The sequence goes on along the minus strand of NC_142514.1, from coordinate 143,353,348 downwards.
ACCTTCATTTAAATTTTTAATATTTGTGTGGTTTTATTTTTAAAAATATGCACCTTTAATTTGTCTAGAATTTCTATTTCTTTACTAAATGAGGAGGGAACTAATTTTATTCTTTTACAAAAACAACATTGTCCAATATCCTAATGTCATTAATTGAATAGGCCTTCCTTTCCCCACTAAATTGAAATGCCATTTTATCACACTTTAAATTCCAAATATACTTATATTAGTTTTTGTGTTCTCTATTAAGTTGTATTGATCCACTGAATAGTAATAAGTAGCATTTATTTAGTGTTTTTATACAAGGCACTATACTAGGCAGTTTAAAAAAAATATTTAATGTATACTTTGCAAGATGAGTAGCAATAGTTTTCACAGATTGGCTTAATTTCTGAGATGTGAAAAACTTGCCTTCTGTTAATAATCAGAAAATTGGAAGCCCAGAATTTGAATCTGGGGAAGGGTTCCCAGATAACTATTTAAGCTGTGAGTTTGAAGATCAGTAGGTTTAACTAACACCAAAGGTATAAAAGTATGTTCCAGATTAAGAGAAAAGCTTGAGAAAAGTCATGAAGGTTTAAAAATTGTGTGGAGAATGGATTATAGTTTAATTTAGCTTTGTCAGAGTTCCTAAAGGTGATCAAAACTAGAGAAGAGAGTAACTGGGATTGAGAAGTCTTTGCATGCTTGAGAAGTTGGGCTTTATCTTATATTCAATAAATCATACAAAAGTTGTAAGAGAAAACACAATTAGATTTTTGTTTTGGGCACACCATCCAGGTTGCAAAATAGCTGATGGACATGGAGGGGTTGAGGATGGGAAGCTGGGAGGTGGGGAGACCAGATTAGTTAGGATGCTATTGCAGTAGAAAAGGTGAAGGATGACCAAAGCCTGAGTAGGAGCATGTAAGCGAAAATGGTGAGGCATGAATGGATTCTAGACATTGCTGAGGTATGATCGGGAACTTTTGTTTCTATTTATGTTTGTAATGATAATGTAGGAAGTGAAAGCATAATATTATATACTCTAAGTCATGGCATTAGTGATTGATTCCATTATCTAATATTCAACTTTTAGTGAAATCTATAGCTGTTTCTGCCCACTGACTCTCACTTTCTGCAGTCTTCATAGAGACATTCCAGAAGCAGGCATGTTTGGTGCTAACCTCATTATACCCCACCCCACTGTGTTCATTCTACTTGGCATCCCAGGACTGGAGAATTACTACACCTGGCTTTCCATCCCCTTCTGCTCATGCACATCACTGCAATCTTGGGAAATGGAGCCCTCATCTTTGTTGTCTTCAATGAGCGCACCCTCCATGAACCCATGTATGTCTTCCTATCCATGCTGGCTGGCACTGACATCTTGTTGTCCACCACCACTGTAACCAAAGCCCTGGCTATCTTCTGGTTCCATGCTGGGGAGATTGCCTTTGATGCCTGCATCACTCAGATGGTTTTCACCCATGTTGCCTTTGTGGTTGAATTAGGAATCCTGCTGGCCATGCATTTGACCTCCATGTGGCCATTTGCACTCCTTTGAGATAAACAGCCATCTTAATTCCTATGGCAATTGGAAAAATGACCCTGGCAATCTGGGGACGGAGTATTGGGATAATTTTTCCTATCATATTCCTGCTGAAGAGGCTGCCATACTGTCGGACCAATATCATCCCCCACTCATACTGTGAACACATTGGGGTGGCCTGATTGGCCCATGCTGACATCACTGTCAATATCTTGTATGGCTTCTTAGTGCCAATGGCATCAGTTTTAGTAGATGTTGCACTCATTAGTATTTCCTACACTTTGATCCTCCAAGCTGTGTTTAGACTTCCTTCCCAGGATGCCGGACACAAATCTCAATACCTGTGCTTCCCAGATTGGAGTCATTCTCCTCTTTTATATCCCATCCTTATTTACTTTTCTGACTCATTGCTTTGGCAAGAATATCCCCCACCATATCCACATCCTTTTGGAAAATCTGTATGTATTAATTTCTCCCACGCTTAATCCCATCATCTATGGAGTAAAGATCAAGCAAATCAGGGACAGTATGTCTCACATGTTATCTATTGTGGGGAAGTCTTGAGAAAGCTCACAGTTCCTTCATAGTTTTCTTTTACCAGCAGGAGAAAAGAGAACGTAGGCACTATAGTGTGTTGCAGCAGAAAGAACATGGACGTTGGAATAAAATGCATCTGGATTCAAATCCTGGCCCTCTTGCTTTCTGAGTTTTGACCATGGGTAGGTTCTCACCTTTTGGAAATTTAGTCCTAACCTATAAAATGAAACCACTTGTATCTGGGCTCTAAGGTTTATGTAAAAGTTAAATTAAATATGTAAACTACTTGTTACATTGCTCAGCATTTCGTGGGCTCTCACTGTTAGCTATGATTCTAACTTGAAGTTTGTACCTGAGGAAGATGTTTTAGATTTGATGTATATGAGATTTCCAGTATTTTCAGAGGCTCCTCTGCCTTTTCCTGCTTCCCTTGTAAGACTATATGATGACTATCACCACCTCCAACACCACTGCCATCATAACAAGTTTATTGTAAAAATTAAATTAGATAATGAATAGAAAAGAGTGTTTTTAAAAAATTAAGCTGTTGAAAAAGACTAACATTGATATTGATTACATTTTATATGTAAGGAACTATCACCATTATTATATTAAAAAATCTCTTATACAGGAAATGGGTTGAGTGACCCAGACACAGGCATTGCCCTTAGAAAGCTGGACACATGAACAAAAACAATTTATGGGGGCACATTGATAATAGAAAATATGATATGTTATATAAACATTCAGCTTTAAAAAGATGAAGCAAGCCAATACTCTATGATTATATGTTCTCTATTGGTAATTTTTTCCTAATTAGAGATAGTTGTAAGGCTTTAAAATCTCATTTCTAAATTAGGATGACTTCCTAGACTTTTCCCTTGAGATCACATATTCATGTATTCAATTGTTTCTTGACATCTCCAATTGTATGTCTATGTGGTACCTCAAAATAAAATGTCTGTATTAGGATAGCTTAAGTTATGCTTAATATCAGTGAATTATCAAAACAAAGTTCATTCCTCTTTCATTTAAAGTGTAGTGTATGTGAACAGAATCTATTCTCTATTTAGTTACCCAGGAATCCTAGATCTTCCCATTTCATGAAGTTGTCGTATCAACATGCATTTTTCAGAGTTGCCAAGTAAGGAAAGAGAGGGAAAGGTGAGGTACTCCAATTATTAATTGCCTTTGTCTTGAAGTGAATTATCACTTTTGTTCACATTTTCATTGGTGAGCGTGTTGCCCTAACATGGCCCCAACTCAACTTCCAGGGAAAGTGGGAAATGTAGGAGTGTTCATGGATTTGCAATGAGTGCTAATTTCTCTGCCGCCATCTGTGCTTTTGGTCACTTAATATTTCTTTGTTCCCTTCTTCCCACGTATAGGAAACAGTCAAATCCTCTCCGTAGGAGAGACCCCAAAGTCCCATCTAGGCACTTTACTCAGCTCAAAGAGTAAGATCTTCAGGTGATATACAAGAACTTCTCTATCAGATTTGGCGGGGGCTTTTCTTGGTCTAGAGACCTATGATTTAAAAGAAAATTTATTTACTTACTTCTCACCTTCTTATTAAATATATACTAATGTAACAGGGACATTTAACAATAATAACTTCCCCCATTTGGAAAGATGAAGAGTATAAGACACACAATAGTCATTAATTCATAATACAAAAAAAGTACCTATATGTACATAATTTTTAAAACCCCAGAACATTGGGAAGGTTCTGTGCCTTGGGTTTGGGAGAAGTGTCTTGATTAGACTAGCAGGAACTCTCTTGTTCATTCCTCTCTGTGGCTCATGGGAGCTTCTCTCTGGGAGCGTATTTCTTTTCCATTATCTTTTTAGGCTGTATCTAAAATTGGCATTGGTGAATATGTCCTTCTTGGGGACAGCACAGCTTTCTCAGTCTACTTCCTGGTGCTGAACGGTTGGGTTCCAAGAATTATGTTAACTCTCATAGTCAAAGGCTTTCTTAGCTGAATTCTTTTGTTTTTTTTTTAATATATGTTTATTAAAAACCTGTATACTTCTCGGGGTGGCCAGTTGGCTCAGTTGGTTAGAGTGCAGTGCTCATAACACCAGTGACGTCAGTTTGATTCTCACATAGGCCAGGGAGCTGCGCCCTCCACAACTAGAGTGAAAACAATGACTTGACCTGGAGCTGATGGGTCCTGGAAAAACACACTGTTCCCCAATAAAAATAAAAATAAAATAAACCTTATATACTTCTCATGTATTTGGTTTCACTTATGTGCCAATAAACACACCCCAAAATCTTATAAATATCTAATTCTCAAATGTTTTCTAGTTTCTATTTATCACTTCCATATACATCTCTGAACTAAATGAAGGCTAATTTGGGACTATGATGCTTTAGTGGAAGGTACCATCTTTAATCTGATCTTTGCACTCAGTTGCTTTATTTATTTGAGATGTTTACTTGTCAGCACCCTCATAACATGATCTTTATCTTTAGGTACTTTAATTAACTGAGACATTTTATAGGGAGGTTTTGCTTGAAGCTTTTAAAAACCATTTTTTACTGTTTGGAGTTTAGAAACAATTCTTTTTTCTCTGCAAAGCTCTGAGTTTTTTCTGTTTAACCTTCTGTGGTAGGCAGAATAATGGCCCCCAAAGATATCTACGTCTTAATCCCTAGAAATTGTGAGTATGTTAGGATACATGGCAAAGGAAAATTAAGGTTGCAGATAAATAATATGGTGATAAGTTTACAAGGTGACAGATGAATACTAGAATTAGTAGGGTGATCACATTGTAAATTATGAAAATGTCGAATCACTATATCGTACACCTGAAACTAATATGACCAATAAAAGATTGTATACCAACTATACTTAAATAAAAAATAAATTTTAAAAATGATTGCTAATCAGCAGATATTATTCTGGATTATGTGTGTGAGGCCAATGTAGTCACAAGCATTCTTATAAGTGAAAAAAGGAGGCAAAAGAGTGAAGTGTTAGAGTGAAATAAGTCAGACAGAGAAAGACAAATGCTGTATGATATCACTTACACCTGGAATCTGAAAAAGCCAAACTCATAGAAACAGAGAGTAGAATGGTTTACCAGGGGCTGAGGGTGGGGGAAATGGAGAGATTGGTCAAAGTGTACAAACATCCAGTTATAAGACAAATAAGTTTTGGAGATCTAATGTATAGTACAGCGATTATAGCTAATACTAATGTATTAGATACTTGAAAGTTGCTAAAAGAGTATATATTAAATGTTCTCACCACAGAAAAGAAGTGATATTATGTGACATGATGGAGCTAATATTGTGGTGGTAATCATATTGCAATATATATATGTATATAAAATCAACACATTGTACACCTTAAACTGACATTATATGTCAATTCTATTTTAATAAAGCTGGGGAAGTAAGCACTTGGAGGAGAGCCATCAATAGAATCATTCAACCTGCAACACCATCATTTTGTCTTTTCTTTTTCTGTTTTTAAACTTTTATTTATTTCAGTGTGTTTTTCCAGGACCCATCAACTCCAAGTCAAGTAGTTCTTTCAATAGTTGTGGAGGGCGTAGCTCACACTGGCCCATGTGGGGATTGAACCGGCAACCCTGGCATTACAAACATCGTCCTTTAACCAACTGAGCTAACCAGCTGCCCCATTGCATCTTATGTTTTATTGGGTTAAATAACTGAAGCTTTGAAGTCGTATTCTTAGTAATACAGTCAGTCTCTGAATTAGTTTGATTTTCAGAATTTTTGAATGTCAAGAAGCATATTTAACTAACAGGATTTTATGAGGATTAAATGAGATTTGCTTGGGACAATTTTTAAGCTGCCAAGTACCTCTATAGGGTATTACTTAAGTGGTTGCCTATCAGATTGTATACTTTCTATTGATTTATTTTCAAGTTCACTGATTCTTTCTTCTGCCATTTCAGACCTGCTGTTGAGCCCCTCTGGTGAGTTTTTTTTTAGTTATTGTACTTTTCAATCCCAGAAATTCCATTTGATTCTTTCGTATAATTTCTTTAAAATTTTTTTATTGAAGTATATTTGGCATACGAAGTTATATTAGTTTCGGGTGTACAACATAGTGATTTGACATTTATATACCTTACAATGTGATCCCCACACTAAGTTTAATAACCTTCTGTCACCATGCAAAGTTATCACGATATTATTGACTATATTCTCCTTCACCCTTTTCACCCATCCCTCCACCTTCCTCCCCTCTGACAACCATCAGTTCTCTGTTTCTTTCTTTCTTTTCTTTTTTTTAAATTAAAGTTTATTGGGGTGAAAAACCACAATGAGATATCACCTCACCCCAGTCAGAATGGCTATCATCAACAAGACAAATAGTAACAAGTGCTGTAGAGGCTGTGGAGAAAAAGGAACCCTCATACACTGTTGGTGGGAATGCAGACTGGTGCAGCCATTATGGAAGGCGGTGTGGAGGTTCCTCAAAGAATTACGAATAGAATTGCCATATGACCCAGCAATCCCTCTCCTGGGTATCTACCCAAAAAATCTGAAAACATTTAGAGATAAAGACACGTGTGCTCCAATGTTCATTGCAGCTTTGTTTACGGTGGCCGAGACATGGAAACAACCAAAATGTCCTTCGATAGATGAATGGATGAAGAAGTTGTGGTATATATACACAATGGAATACTATTCGGCAGTAAGAAAAGATGATATAGGAACATTTGTGACAACATGGATGGATCTTGAGAGTGTAATGCTGAGCGAAATAAGTCAGACAGAAAAAGCAGAGAACCATGTGATTTCACTGATATGTGGTATATAAACCAAAAGCAACAAAAGAACAAGACAAACAAATGAGAAACAGAAACTCATAGACACAGACAATGGTTTGGTGGTTGCCAGAGGGTAAGGGGGTGGGGGGTGGGGGGTGGGAGATGAGGGTAAGGGGGATCGAATATATGGTGATGGAAGGAGAACTGACTCTGGGTGATGAACACACAATGGGATTTATAGATGATGTAATACAGAGTTGTACACCTGAAATCTATGTAATTTTACTAACAATTGTCACCTCAATAAATTTAAAAAAAAAAAGAAAATGGTTAGTAAAGTTACATAGGTTTCAATGTTCTCTGTTTCTATGAGTCTGTTTTTGTTTTCTTTGTTCATTTTTTAAAATAGATTCCACATATAAGAGTTATCATACAGTATTTGTCTTTTTCTGTCTTACTTATTTCACTTAGCATGATACCCTCTAGGTCCATCTATGTTGTTGCAAATGGCAAGATTTCATTCTTTTTTATTGTTGAGTAGTATTCCATTGTGTATATATACCACCTGTTATTTATTTATTTTTTAAAGTTTTTCTTAAAAATATAGCTAACATACATTATATCAGTTTCAGATGTACACCATAGTTATTCAACATTTATATACCTAAAGAAGTGATCACCATGATTAAGTCCAGTAACCATTTGACACTGTATGATGCTATCACAGTATTATTGACTATATTCCCTATGCTGCACATTACATCCCCATGACTTATTTGTTTTATACCTGGAAATTTGGGCCTCTTATTGCCTTTCACCTTTTCCCCTTTTTTCACTTTTTCAATTACAGTTGACATTCAGTATTATTTTATATTGATTTCAGGTGTGCAGCATAGTAGTTAGATATTTGTACAATTTAAGAAGTGACCCCTCCCCACTAGTCTAGCACTCACCTGGCACTATACACAGTTATTACCATATTATTGGCTATTCCCTATGCTTTACATCCCTGTGACTATTTTACAACTACCAATTTGTACTTCTTAATTCCTTCACTTTTTTTCACCCTGTCCCCCACCTCCCCTCCCATCTATGACCCAAATAAATATAGTACCCATCTGACACCATACATAGTTATTACACTATTGACTATATTCCTTGTGCTATACCCTATACGCCCAGCCCATGACTACTTTGTAACAACCAATTTGTACTTCTTAATCCCTTCCCCTTTTCACTCACTCTCTTAATCCCCCTTCCACCTGGCAACCATCAAAATATTCTATGTATCTATGAGTTTATTTCTGTTTTGTTTGTTTGTTTGTTTATTTTGTTCTTTAGATTCCATAAGCAAAACCACATTGCATCTGTCTTTCTCTGTCTGATGTACTCCACAATACCCTCTAGGTCCATCCATGCCACCCCAGATGATAAGAACCCATTCCCTTCCATGGCTGAGCAATATTCCATTGTATATATGTATATATGTACCACCTCCTCTTTATCCATTCTTCCATTGACAGACACCCAGGCTGCCTCCACATCTTGGCCATTGTAAACAATGCTCCAACAAACATATAGATACACATGTGCCCTCAAAGTAGCATTTTGGATTTCTTCAGATAAATACCCAGAAGTGGGATTACTGGGTCCTTATCTGTTTTTTGTTATAGCCTTTATTTTAAAGTCTATTTTGTCTGGTATAATATTGCTACCCCAGTTTTTTATTTTTTATTGTTTTCATTGTCATGATATATTGTTTTCTATCCTTTAATTTCAGCCTGTGTGTACCTTTTGATCTGGAGCGAGTCTTTTATAGGCAGCATATATAAGGGTCTTGTTTTCTTATCCATTCAGCCACCTTATCTTTTGAATAGAGCATTTAGTCCATTTACATTGAAAGTATTGCTAATAGATATATAGTTATTGTCATTTTACTATTCATATTTTTAATTAATTATTATTATTATTTTTGGTCTTAAAGAAGTCCCTCTAAGATTCTGGCTTGGTGGTGATGCACTTCTTTAGCTTTTTCTTGTGTGGTAAGCTCTTTATCGCTCCTTCAATTCTAAATGATAGCTTTGATAGGTAGAGTAATCTTGGTTGTAGGTCCTTGTTTTTCATCACGTTGAATATTTGTGCCAATCCCTTCTGGCCTGCAAAGTTTCTGTTGAGAAATCAGCTGACAGTGTTATTGGAGCTCCCTTGTAGATAACTAACTACCATATTTTGCTGTTTATAATGAGCTCCCATGTATAATGCACACCCACGTTTTTGGCCCAAACTTTAAGGGAAAAAATCTTTCATTTTAATTTTTTAATTCAAATTTTTATTTGTTTACATTTAGGTACTTTTTTGTATTATAAAGGAATTTTAGCATTTATTTTTTAATATATTATGGTTTAAGAAATTTTATGTAGCAAATAACTACAAAACACAAGAACAGATACAAGGAAAAGAAATTTTCTGTACCAGTCACAAATTTACAATATTTACACATCATGGAAAGCCAAGAACTCTTCGTCATTTCAAGTTTGTTGTAAGTTCCAGGGTACAATTACTGTATTCAGGGTATTATTTTGCATATGGATATCATTATTGATTTCTAGAGTTACACTTTTAACTCATAAGCATAAATAAAATAATTAAAACATTTATATAGATATGGAATTAGTAGTACCCGTGTATAATGTGTATCCTTATGTTTCCCTCACAAATTTGGGCAAAAAAGTGTGCATTATACATGGCAAAATATGGTACTTTTTTCTTGCTGCTGTTAAGATTCTTTGTCTTTAACCTTTGGCATTTAAATTATGATGTGTCTTGGTGTGGGCCTCTTTAGGTTCATCTTGTTTGGGACTCTGCACTTCCTGGACTTGTATGTCTATTTCCTTCCCCGTGTTAGGAAAGTTTTCTGTCATTTCTTCAAATAGGTTTTCAATTTCTTGCACTCTCTCTTCTCCTTCTTGTACCCCTATGATACAAATGTTGGTATGCTTGATGTTGTCCCAGAGGGTCTCTTAAACTATCCTCATTTTTAAAATCCTTTTTTCTTTTTGCTGTTTCGATTGTGTTTTCTGCTACCTTGTCTTCCAAATCTCTGATTCAATCCTCTGCTTTATCTAGTTTTCTGATTATTCCTTCTAGTGCATTCTTCATTTCAGTTATTGTACTCTTCACTTCTGACTGGTCTTTTTTTATGGTTTTTATGTTTCTGTGCGTATGTATGTGCACGTGCACGCATGTTTGCTATCTCTTTGTTGAAGTTCTCACTAAGTTCCTTGAGTATCCTTTTACCAGTGTTTTGAACTCTGTCTCTGGTAGGTTACTTGCCTCCATTTTCTTTTAGTTCTTTTTTTCTGGAGTTTTCTGCTGTTCTTTCATTTGGGATGCATTTCTTTGTTTCCTCATTTTGGCTGCCTCTTTGTGCTTGTTTCTATGTATTAGGTAGATCTGCTGCATCTCCCAGTCTTGCTGGGTGGCCTTATGTAGTAGGTGTCCCGTGGGGCCCAGTGGCACAGTCTCCCTGGTCACCTGGGCCAGCTACTCCAGGCTTGTCCCTTGTGTGGGTTTTGTGTGCCTTCTTGTTGTAGTTGAGCCTTGATTGCTGTTAACATATCAGTGGGTAGGATTGACTGTCAGGCTGACTGGCTGTGGGGTTAGGCCAGGTCCACAGCTTCTGTGCTTCTGTGCAGGGGGCTTACCCCATGGAGTAGGATTCATCCCAGTGAGCTCTGGTGGCTATTGAGATTGCCCTTTGGGTGTGTCACTCGTGGGCTAATTGGGTGGTGCTTTGCTGTAGTGTGAAGCCAACATCCAAGTATGTTGGTTCTGGGGTCTTTTGGGAGGAGCTCTGATGCAGTCCAAGGTTAGCAGCTACCTGTGACTGGGTGTGGACTACGTGGTAGGAGCTACAAAATTATCCACAGTTAGATGCTGCCTGTGCTGGACCCGGAGGCACATGGGAGAGGCCATGCTGTGAGCTGAGAATGGCTATCACCAGTACCAGGTCTGGGGTATCTCTGCAAAAAGCCAGGACACTCCAAAGCCTGCTGCCAGATGCTGGCTCCCATAGCATTCAGCCACTGATAAAGCCTCCTGTGGTATAGAGTTAGGTGTGGCAGGGTCTCAGTGAGTCACCAGGGTGTTGTGAGCAGAGCTCACCAGACCAATTCAGATTCAGACTTGGCCGTGTATGTGTGGGGGTGGGGTGGGGGGTGGTGGGCTCAACACAGAAAAGATGGCTCCCACTTTTGGGCTGCATGGGAGAAAGACACCACACAGGGAAAATGGCAACTGTCCCTCTAGTTCTTGCTCAGAAGCCACACAACTCAGTCTTTTCCCACATGTACCTGACACCCCCAGAATCACTGTCCCTCTGCCAGAGTCCAGGGTGAGTGCCTGTGAGCAAATGAGTCTGTGCGTGGTCCCTTTAAGAGGACGTCTGGTTTTCCTGCAGCTCTCCATCCTGCCCAAATGGTCAGAATCCCCACTATTTTTCACAGCCAGATGTTGTGGGGGCTCCTCCTCCCAGAACCAGTCCTCTGGGTTAGGCCACCTGGTGTAGGGGAGGGGTCCCTTGCTCCTCTGTGGGGAAACCTCTGTGGCAGAGATATACCTCCCAAGTTTCAACATGGGGAGGTTTGCAGCAGGACAGTTTCATGTCTCCGCCCCTCCTACCAGTCTTGATGTGGCTTCTTCTTTATATCCTTAATAGTAAAACTTCTGTTCAGCTAGATTTCAGATACTTATTCAGGTTGATTGTTTTATATTTTAATTGTAACTTTAACATGTTCACTCATTGAGTCAAGCATGGGGTGATCTACTGTGCCATCTTTGATCTCCCTCCTCATCTTTATTCATTCATCTATTGATGGACACCTAGGTTGCTTCCATATCTTAGCTATTGTAAATAATACTGCAGTAAACATGGGGGTGCATATATCTTTTTGAGTTATTTTTTTTTCCTTTGGATAAATACTCAAATGGAATTTCTGGGTCATATGGTAGTTCTATTTTCAGTTTTATGAGGATTCTCCATATTGTTTTCCATAGTAGTCACACCAACTTACAATCCCACCACAGTGAATGAGGATTCCCTTTTCTTCATATCCTCACCAACCCTTGTTATTTGTTGACTTTTTGAGCATTGCCTTTCTGACAGGTGTGTGGTGTTATCTCGTCGTGGTTTTGATTTTAATTTCCCTGATGATTATTGATGTTGAGCATATTTTCATATGTCTGTTGGCCATCTGTATGTCTTCTTTGGAAAAAACTGTCTATTGATGTTCTTTGCACATTTTTGATCAGTTTTGTGTTGTGGTTGTTGTTATTGCATTGTATGAGTTCCTTATATATTTTGGATATTAACACCTTATGAGATGTATCATTTGCAAATATCTTCTCCCATTCAGTAAGTTATCTTTTTGTTTTGTTGATGGTTTCCTTCACTGTGTGGAAGATTTTTAGTTTGTTGTAGCCCCATTGTTTATTTTTTCTTTTGTTTCCTTTGCCTAAGGAAACATATCCAAAAAGATACTGCTAAGACAGAGGTCAAAGAGTTTATTACCTATTTTTCTTCTAGGAGTTTTATGGTTTCAAGTCTTATATTTAAGTCTTTAATCCATTTTGAGGATTTTTTGTATATGGTACACGAGAGTAATCCAGTTTCATTTTTTTGCATGTATCTGTTCAGTTTTCATTTGTATAGTTTCTATTTTTTTTTTTTTGGTTGAGATTCTCTGTATTTTCCTTTAATTCTTTATATGCTTCTTTTTAATTCTTTGAACATATTTACAATAGCTGCCCTGAAGTTTGTGTTTGATAAACCCAACATCTAGGTCCACTGAGTGACAGTTTTGATGACTCCTTCCCCCTACCATAAGTCATAATTTCCTGTTCCTTTTCATGTCTCAACTTAATTTTTTTAAAGAGTAGACATTTTAAAAAACTTTTTTTCCTGACTTTTTTCCTGAGGTGTTGTTGCTGTTTTGTTTTTTTTTAGTAATGTTTCCTGGAATCTGTAGAATCTGTCTCTTTCACAATGCTCACCAGACATTGCTGCTCATATATTTTTTAAACTTTTATTTTTAAGCTTGAATTTTTATGGGTTGCCCTGTGTCTGCATAGCTTAATGGACTACCAATGATTTATCAGATGTTGTATCCAAACACCTTGAGCCAATATTACTTCTGTCCTCTACTAATAGGTCTGTATATGGCTTGGGAAGCATATTCAAAGTTCAGGCAGTTTTCAAGTCTGCCCTAGCTTTTATTTTTCTTCCAGACTCCTTGAATCTCTTCTGCATATATACTCAGTTTCCTGTGCTCAGTTTCCTCAGCTTTGGGGGTGGAGAAAAGTTTGGGCTCTTTTCTCCCTTGAATGTATGTATAGCCTTTCAGTCAATCAGGTACATGCTTATTAAACCCCCTATGCTTGTTTCATTCGTAATCTCTCCCTGAAAACCTCTGGTCAGTCTTCCAGTCTGCTGTGTGCACCAACCAGGACAACAGCCTTTGGTTAGAATGGGCTACAGGAGTTTTCCATTTGGCACTGGGTATGGGTTTTCCACTCCTCCTTCCAAATCAAGTCAGCCTCCTCTTCCCCTCTGGCATTGAAGCTACTTATTTTATACCCAGTCTTTCCCTGGTAAAACTATCACACAGACCAAGTTGGGCTGGAGGAGGTTGGATGAGGGGCAGACCTAGATAAGAACAACAGAGTCCTATGCCTCCTACTTGAAGTTTAGCAGCTATTCATGAATAAATGTCTCCCAATTTGTGGTTTTCCACTGCTCTGTGCGCTCTGTGTTTCCAGAGCCATGAAATGAGTATTTCTGATAATTTTTTCTAATTTTACAGTTGTTTCCTAGGGTGAGGGTTCATGACTTCTTCACACTGCCATACTGCTATATCATATTGCCTAAAAAAATTTTTGGAGGTAAGATGAATGCATTTCCTTAATATTATGTTTGGCCAAGCATGCTTCATACTTGGCCTACCAAGTTTATAGCTCTTTAGCTTGAATTTATATGCTTACTCTTCCCAAAATATTCCCATAGAGTCAGAAGGAATTTCATCCTCAGCTGCATGGTGACCTGGAAGCAATCTATTCCCTGTAGGTTTTCCAGATAAAATATAGGACACCAAGTTAAGTTGGAATTTCATATAAATAATGAATACTTTTTCAGTATGAGTGGATACCAAATATCACAGGTAAGATGTGTACATTTCCTCAACATAATATTTGGCTAAGAATGTTTCATGCTTGAACTCCCAAGTTTACTGCGTGGCACATCATTTTACTAAAAAAATTACTTGCCATTTATGTGAAATTAAAGTTTAACTAACAGCTTGTATTTTTATTTTCTAAATCTGGCAACCCTCACTTGTTCTTCTTTGCCATTAAGCCAGGACATCAGTTTTACTTCCTCCCAACACAAACACATGTGCACATGCATGCATGCAAGCACACACACATGCGCACACACACACACACACACACACACACACGCTTCACTTACAGTGCGATTTTCCCTTAAGGGATCTTCTATGATCTTTGATGCAGTTAAATCTAGACTGTTGGGATCATCTTCATCTGCTTATCAGGGAAGGTAATATTATATTAAACTCTAAAATGAAGATATTATGGGGCAGGTGATTTCATTACCTTTCTTCCAGAAAGCTTCTTGGCTCCAATACAAATTAGCTCCATATATAGTGAGAGAGGTCAGGCCTTTTTCAAGCCACAAAATAATGTATGTTGCATTCTTGCCATACACAATTAATTTTTACTATGCTAATTCTTCTAGAAGAAAGAAAAACCTGCTGCCTTCACTGTTAGTCAGCGTCTGGCAACATTTTAAAAAATATCAACTTAGTTCTCCTACTATAAATTTACCCTTTTAAAGTGTACAATTCAATGGTTTTTAGTATATTCATAGCTTTGTGTAACTATTACCATTATGTAATTCCAGAACATTTTCATTACCATGAAAAGAAATCTGTTACCCATTAGCAGTCATCACCATTCCCCCATGCCCGGCAGTCACAGACCCTGACAAACACAGATCTACTTTCTGTCTCTATGGATTTCTCTATTATGTGTATTTCATGTAAATGGAATCATACAACATATGGCCCTTATTTTGGTCTGGATTTTTCAATTAGCATAGTGTTTTTGAGGTTTATCCATGTTATAGCATGTGTCAGTACTTCATTCCATTTTATTGCTGAATAATATTTCAATATATGGATCTACTGATTTTGTTCATCCATTTATCACCTGATGGACATTTCAGTTATTTCCTTGCTTGAAACTTTTAAATGTATATTGTTACCATTAAAAACAATGTATATATTTCCACAAGGCAGGAACCACCTCTCATATTCATTGTCATTTACAATATTTTTATGTCTAGAGTGTGTGCATTTTTGTTCATGTGTTAGCTAAGAATTTATATTTCCTAATGAAGAAGAGAAATCAAATCCCAACCAAGGTCTGTTGAGTGTTAAAACCTGTGCTCTTTTGCAGTACCACATATCCCATTCTTTAAGTTTGTTTTCTTGGATAAATACCTAGAAATGAAATTGCTGAATCATATGATCATATGGTAGTTCTATTTTTAATTTCTTGAGAAGCCTCCGTACTGTTTTCCATAGCGGCTGCACCAATGTACATTCCCAGCAACAGTGCACAAAAGGTCCCTTTTTCTACATCCTTGACAACTCTTGTTATTTCTCAAATTAAAAAATTTGAGAAGTGATTACTTACAAAGGGACTATTTATAAGGATGTAGTCAGTAGGAGATCCTAAGTGATAGTGCAGTTACCTAGGGCTAATAATAGCACTAGTCACAACCTCTAGACCTGAAAGGATGAGTGACGAATCCTGAAGTGGAGTTGGCATAGAGAAGGTTACCTTGAGAGGAGGTTTTTTTTCTTTTTTGGTTGATGTTGAATTTATTCTATCTCTTCAGGTGTGAGTTGTGCTTATTAATTTTAATGCAATTTTTCATGTTGGTTTGCCAAAATAGATGGTTGCATTTGGTGTTAAAGAAAAAAATTGTACTAGACAGGATGAGCAAATGGAAGTTGATTTTATTCTGATACTATCGTGAGCAATGGGGAAGAGAGCACAGACCAAGTCTGGATACCCAGTTCTTCTTAAAGAAAAGGTAAGACTGGGTGGGTTGTAAGGTGTCTTGTGAAATGGGTTTAAGCCTTGGGGTGAGCTAGTGGAAAAGTACTGAAGGTCTTTAGAGGGAGATTGATCAATGGGATGTGTCAAGCACATTGAGTTATTCCTGAGATTGCAAATGTTTTTGCTTGTGATCAGGCCATCTGTGTTTGCTAATTGGCGCCTTTGGAAGTTAGGCTTCTACTCTCCACAGAGACTGAGAGATGGGGTGCTATCTCCTTCAATGTTTAAATTTCAAGAGATAGTTCCCAGGTCCTTGAGAAAGACATTTCCTGGGTTATATAACTGATAAGAGGTTAGGATATGATTTATATACACTACAAAGGGGCAGAGAAAGAATTTACAAGTACAAGTTTTCTGAAGCAAATGCTATAAGAAAAGGGAGGTCAGGGGACTGTAGTCAGAAAGAAACCTGTCTAAAGTTTAGATCAAGCCATCTTTGTCATTGGTTAGTTGTTTACCTTTCTAGTAGGCAATCTCAGGATGCTGTTGTATTTGTTTGATGCAACCTGCTGTAGAGACGTGAGGTGTGCTAGTAGCTTGATTTATGGTGGAGCTTGTTCCCCATACCTCATGAGGCATGGTTGTTCATAGCCTCATGGGTCACTGCTGCCCTGTGTTCAGACCCAATCTCTGATATTCTGGAAACATCCACAGCTGTTGCTTGACTTTTAGCCCACTTTTTGGTCCAAAAGTGTATGTGCAGAAGGATAGGCATGCATGGCTACTCCTACTGTGCTACCTATTAGTCACCAGGTTGGTTTCCTCATGGCCCTATGCTTCTCTCAGTATCAGATATTTCTCAGTCTGAATCTACATTATTTTCATAACAATCCTTTCCTGTACACCTTTTGGGCTTCTAGTCTTTCATAATTCCATCACAGTTGCCTTTCATCTTTGGTGTTTACTCAATTTTTTCTGTATTGTCAATGGCTCCCCATTTGTTATTAGTTGATTTATTATTGACTATGTTGTTAGTGATTACTAGGTTTCACAGTGGGAGGAGGAAGCTGCAGTGAGTGCTGAATTTGTTATGTTGATTCAGAGATCTTTGGAACTTATCTACTCTGGAATTTTAAGAGTTTTTTTATGACCAATATTTTATCAATTTCTGAAAATGTTTCATGAAAAGAATGTGATGTGTATGTATTGTCTGTCTTTACTGGGAGTTTGTTCATTCAGCACTCATTTAAGCCCACCTTTCCAAAACTTTCCACTATCATAGAGTCTGGGAAACTAAAAGGCTTAACATTTGAGTCTTCCTTGTAACCAGAGATGAACATCAGACACATTTCTGACCAAAGAGATGTGAGTAAAAGTCTGTTGAGACTTCCTTTTAAATTTCTTCCTTTTTCTTGTCTGAATGTGGAAATGTGGAGTATGGTAGCTGCAGTTCAGAATGGCAGAGCAGTAAAAAGAGCTTGGTCCCTTGATGGCACAATAGAATTGCCTTAACAATTCTGAACTGCCTGATTTCCTCCCTCTCCCTCTCCCTCTCCCTCCCCCTCCCCCTCCCCCTCTCCCTCCCCCTCCTCCTCCCCCTCTCCCTCCCCTCCACTCCTCCTCCCCCTCCCCTCCCCCTCCCCTCCCCCTCCCCTCCCCTCCCCCTCCCCTCCCCTCCCCCTCCCCCCTCCCCTCCCCCTCCCCCCTCCCCTCCCCTCCCCTCCCTCTCTCCCTCCTTCCCTCCCCCCCCATTGTATGCGTGGCGTGAGATAAACTCCAATTTGACTAACCACTATAATCTATTGTCTCATATATAGCTAAACAAAATCCTAATTAATAGTTTGTTTACTAATGTGAAGAAGGTGCATTTTTCCCCTTGATTTTTTTTTGCTATGTGGTGGTCAGTCCATTGTTATAATACTCTTGGCTTTTGTTCATTCTTAACTCACTATCCAGAGTAGGAATATATATATATATATATATATATATATATATATATATATATATATATATTTCTAATTTTATTAAATATATATATTTATATTTAAATATGTATATAAATTTTATATAAATATATATATATTCCTAATTTTATTAAATTTATTGGGGTGACATTTGTTAATAAAATTATATAGGTTTCAAGTGTACAATTCTATAATAAATAAATCATCTTTATATTGATTTGTGCATTCACCACTCAGAATCAAATCATCTGTCACCATATAGTTAACCCTCTTTACCCTTTTTTCCCCGCCCCCACCATCTTTTCCCTCTGATAACCACCATACTGTTGTCTGTGTCTATGAGTTTTTGTTTGTTTTTGTTTGTTTGTTGCTTTCAGTTTTGTATCTCACATATGAGTGAAATCATATAGTTCTTGACTTTTTCTATTTGACTTATTTTGTTTAGCATGATATTCTCCTGATCCACTCATGTCGTCCCACATGGCAGTATTTCATCTTATGGCGGAGTGGTAGTCCATTGTGTATATGTACCACATCTTCTTATCCAATCATTTATCAAAGAACACTTCAGTTGTTTCCATTTCTTGGTCACAGTGAATAATGCTGACACTAAAATAGAGACATATATATATTGTTATGAATAAATGTTTTCAAAATTTTGGGGTTGGTACCCAGAAGAGGGATTGCTGGGTCATATGATAACTCTATCCTTAATTTTTTGAGGAATCTTCATATTGTTTTCCATAGTGTCTGTACCGATTTATATTCCTACTAGCAGTGTATGAGGTTCCTTTTTCTCCACAACCTCCCCAATACTTGTTATTACTTGTCTTGTTGATAATAGCCAGTCTATCAGGTGTGAGATGGTATCTCACTGTAGTTTTGATTTGCATTTCCCTTATAGCTGGTGAAGTTGAGTATCTTTTCATATATCTGTTGGCCATTTGTGTGTCTTCTTCGGAGACGTGTCTGTCAGGCCCATTTTTGAATTGGATTGTTTGGGGCTCTTTTTGTTGTTGTTGAGTTGTATGAGTTCTTTATATATTTTATGTATTAATTCCTTATTGGAGGTGTTGATTGGAACTATCTTCTCCCATTTAGTTGGTTGCTTTTTTGCTTTGTTGATGGTTTCTTTTGCTGTGCAGAAGCTTTTTAGTTTGATATAGTCCGTTCATTTATTTTTGCTTTTACTTCCCTTGCCTTTGAGGTCAAATTCATAAAATCCTCTCTAAGACCAAGGTCTACAAGTTTAGTACATATGTTTTATCCTATGTATTTTATTGTTTCAGGTCTTATATTTAGGTCTTTGATCCATTTTGAGTTAACTTTTGTGTATGATGACAAATGGCAGTCTAGTTCTATTCTTTTGCATGTGGCTTTCCAATGTTCCCAGCACCATTTATTGAAGAGGCTTTCTTCTCTCCATTGTATGTTTTTGGCTTCTTTGTTGAAAATTCTTTGACCATGTATATGTGTTATTTCTGGGCTCTCAATTCAGAGTAGGAGTATCTTTTTTTTAAGGAGTATCTTAATCTGAGCAGTATATATATATAAAAGCCTAGAAAATTCAGTCCCTTTCTCTTTTCTTGTCTCTGGATCATGTGTCTCTGTGGTTCCCAGCCATGTGGTAACTCCAGTTGTAAAATCCATGTCTATAGAGGAATCTGCAGTTTTGGAGAGTCAGTTGGATTTAAGAAATTATTAACATTTGGTTAATTGACAGGGCATACTGAGGAAGAAGGTATAATAATACATAATTTCAAATACATATTTTGGTGTTAGTTTGCTTTTTCTTTTTTTTCTTTTCCTACTTGTAGACAAGGTAGGCTTTTAGAAAGAAGTTACTGTGCACTTAGGAAATGAGGAATTATGCTTCACCTTCTTGAGGGTGGTGTATCTACATAAATTATTTGGAATTTTTCTCCATGGGATGTTTGTCTATTGTCCCCTATGTATCTATTTATTGGAACACTCGTTTATGTTAGTCTGGACTCATACATATTTGTTTCATACTTTAAGTATAATCCAGTCCTAGAACGTTTGACATGTAAAGAACTTTAAATCATTGCTCCTGTTCTTAAAACAAAAAACTGACAAAAAGAAAATTAAATGACTTTTCTTGGATTCATCAGAAAATTGATATTGCAGGGCAACCACAACCACAAATTTGGAAAAACTGGTGAATACAGAGAATATGGCTAATTGGAGCAGAAGCTGCTGGAGCCACAAGCTAGTAGGAAGTTTTCAAAGATAATTCTGATAAATCCTGGAGGATGAGTGTGGACTAGCATGGGAATGAGAAGTACTTTAAACTGTAGTCTTACGGAGGCCCCACACTTATGTTCAGCAATCCCAGCAGATTCTTATAGTAAAGATCCAAGCATGGTCTGCTGGCTCTGGAAGAGGAGGGGGAAGAGTTAACATTGTGAAATACACCCAGAGCATTCCCCATAATAGAAAACTCCTCTTCAGGGAAAAGACATTATTAGGCCCATATCTCACCTAGAGGAAGGGTATTTCTCTGACTCCTGGATGTTAGCTAGGCCTCAGTTTTCTGATGGGTGGAAGAAAAGTGGTTGATTTTCAGTTTTCCCAGCTTTTCCTTGATGTAAGGATAAGAGTGACAACTTCTAAGCTCTCTTTACCTGTTGGAGCTGAAATAAAGTCTCTCTGAGTTTTCTTTTACCCTCAGATTTTAGCCACATGAGTTTTTGCTACTTTGTTGCTTTTCCAATCTCTTTATACCCAATTAAAGATGTTCTCCCATCATTTCTACTTGTTTTCACTTGGTGGCTTTGTCTGAGTTACCCTATCAGCCATTAGTAGAAGTGGAAATCTAACCTCTTCCATGGCCAGGTTAGAAGAAATTCAGTATCTTTCTTTTGGGACTTGTTTTTACTCCTTGAAATGCCAAAGAATTTCAGGAACTTAGTCTAAACACTGTATGGAAAGAGAAACAGGCAATTTGACCCATCCATTAGCTCACTTCTGTTTATCAGCTGTCAGTGCTTCTTTTCTTGGTATGTGGGATCACTGTTAAAACAGGTGAAAGTACATATCCAATTCTGCCTTATTGATAGCTGTAATAAAGCCCTTGCTATCTAACTTTGTCAAAGGAAAGATGATTCAATTCCTTGAATTTTAATGGCCTAAGGTTCTCACTGTTGGGCTTCCAAGTTTACTGGCACAGTTGGGCCTTTCTTCTCAGTCTGCCCTAACGCCATGTGATTGTGTCAGGAGGTCCCAAACTTATCCACATGTCATCCTGGAGCCAACATTTCACCTTTGCTGATCTGGCATTGAAACAAACAAACAAACAAACAAACAATCAACTTCTCTTCCTGTTCACAAATTTTCATCATTTCTCTTCCAGGGAAAGTCCCACTTCAGATAATTTTTGTGTCCTTTATACTGCCAATGAACCATAGGATCTCACTGGGATTTTCTTAAGTCATTAGAGAAGTTGAAGTAATGTTAAATGTTAAAAAAAGAAGGGTTGAAATATTCTTCTTAGTGTTTAGTGCAAATTAGCTCATAAGTTGGCAAAGAGTTTGTAAAGTAACAAAATGATTCCTGTGACATTCTTGACTTATATATGGAGGGGTGTAAATGTCTAGTACATTGTTTTGTACACTTGAAACTAATAAAACAAAACAAAACAATCTGTAGGCTGTATAATACATCATTTGTATAAATTTTAACATTTGAAATATTGTACTTTGTTTATGAATACATAAGTACAAAAAAATAAACTGAAAAGGCATCATGAAAAAAAAATCTTGACTTACATAACTAAGAGGATCCTCTACATCAGGGGTGTCCAAACTTTTTTCAACGTTTTTCACTAAGGGCCATATGCGGTAAAATACACAAACAGCCAGGCCACTCACTTGAGGTGAAATACGTATTGCCTCACCTGGTTTATTTAAGTAAACTAAATATATTTTTGGAATTTGCTGCGGGCCAATTAACAATGGATCATGGGCCACAGTTGGCCCGTGGGGCACAGTTTGGACACCCCTGAATTAGAGCAACAAACAAACATTAAGTTTCTTGTTAAACTTGGCAAGAGTGGAAGTGAAATCAGGGACACATTAGTCCAAGTTTATGGGGATAATACCAAGAAAACCGCAGTGTACAAATGGATTAAACATTTTTCCGAGGGGAGAGAATGCGTCACTGATGAAGAGAGGTCAGGGTGGCCAGTAATGAGCAGAACCGATGAAACCATTGCAAAAATTCATCGAATTGTGCTTAAAAATCATCATCTGACTGTGAGAAACATAGCAGACCAAGTAAACATCGATAGAAAAACAATTAGGAAAATCTTAACTGAAAATCTTGGCATGAGAAAGGTGTATACAAAAATGGTCCCAAAGGAGCTCACTGATGAACAAAAGCAAAGGAGAGTCAAAGTTCGCCAAGATCCTTTGGAGAGGCAAGACAATGTTTTGGGCCATGTTATCACTGGTGATGAAACATGGGTGTACCAATATGACCCTGAAACAAAGTGTCAAAGCACACAATGGAAGTCAGCCAATTCTCCACAACCAAAAAAGTTCCATCAGCCCAAATCAAGAGTCAAAACGATGTTGCTAACCTTTTTTCATATCGGAGGGATTATTCATTATGAATTTGTACCAACTGGACAAACAGTTAACCAAGTTTACTACTTTCAAGTGCTGAAAATGCTGAATGAAACAGTTAGACAACCTAAAATTTTGCCAGCAATTCATGGCTCTTGCATCACGACAATGCACCAGCTCACACAGCACCGCCTGTGAGGGATTTTCCAGCCAGTAAACAAATAACTGTATTGGAACACCCTCCCTACTCACCTGATCTGGCCCCCAATGACTTCTTTCTTTACTCAAAGATAAAGGAAATATTGAAAGGAAGACATTTTGATGACATTCAGGACATCAAGGGTAATGCGATGACAGCTCTGATGGCTATTCCAGAAAAAGAGTTCCATAATTGCTTTGAAGGGTGGACTAGGCTCTGGCATTGGTGCATAGCTTCCCAAGGGGAGTACTTCATAGGTGACCATAGTGATATTCAGCAATGACGTATGTAGCACTTTTTCTAGGATGTGTTCACAAACCTAATTGTCATAACTCATATAATAATTTTTACAATCTCAGTATAGGAAAGGACTTAGTAAATAATACACAAAACCCCATGGCTGAAATGTGCTTTTTATTAAAATTAAAAATTTCTGTAAGGTGAATGACATCATAAACAAAATTAAAAGATAATTAGTAGACTGGAAGGTTGTATTTCCAACATAAAGCATTAACATCCAGAATGTATAGAGAAGGGCTACAAAAATACAGGAGTGAAAAAGGCAACTGAATAAAAAAATGGACAAAAGAAATGATCAGACAACTTATAGAAGAGAAAACCTAAATTATCAGTAATTATATGAAAAATGTAAATTAAAAATAATGAGCTAATATTTCTTATTAATCAGATTCACAACAATGTAAGTCTAATAATATAAAGCATTGTCAAGGAATTTAAAAAACAGTATCTCTCATAAACTACTAGTGGGAATACAAACTGGACTAACTATTTTAAAGAGCAATTTGACAATATCTGCTAACGGTGAAAATGTGAATATTTATGACCCAGCAATTCCACTTCTAGGTGTATACTCTAGAGAAGCTTTCATATATATGAAAATGGAAGCATGCATAAAGATGTTAACAGTGGTGTGCATAACAAAAAAACCCCACATAATTGTAAGTATATCAATAGATAAATAAATATAATTTGGCATAATCATATGCTGTAAAACTATGTGGCGATTTAAAGGAATGAAAAAGATCTGTATTTCTGCATAAATAGAACTAAAACATAATTCTCTGTATGGTCACACCAGTGACCATAGTGATATTCAGCAATGAGGTATGTAGCACTTTTTCCTAGGATGAGTTCGTGAACTTAATTGTCAGACCTCACATGGAGTAATTAATCCCGATTACCAAGGAGAAATTAGGTTGCTTCTATACAGTGGAGACAAGTAGACTATTTTGGGAACCCAGGGTACTTATTCTCTGAGGGACCTCTTAGTACTTCCATGTCCGATAGTAAAGGTTAATAGAAAAGTATTCCAACAAAAAAGGATGCTGAATCCTTAGCAGGATATTAAATCTTTAGCAGGATGACTGAGAATTCAGACCCTTTAGAATGAAGGTTCTGGTTACTCTACCAAGTTTTGACAGAGTTGGGGGGAATGTGGTAGATATCACTTATGACCTTGTGAACAATTATAGAAATTAGAACTGTAGTAGCTTCGAATATTTTCCATTTGCTTTTTATATGAAGCATTTATTCCTATATGCTAACCATTTTCTTTTCTATATATGCATACAAGTATTGGAAGTTAATGTTACAGTTTAGTCTTTAGGTCATAGAATATTCAGTGGGACTGACTGAATTTGAGAAATTGGTAATATATCCAGCAATGTGTACAATGACTCTTGGGACTGTACATCTTGTTATTTTGGAGGAAAAGGTAGAATTCCTTCCTTTGTATGAAGAAATGCTGTATCTTTTAAAATAGATGTGTTGACTTGTTTGATTATTTTATGGGAGTTCAAATGTGTGTAAAAAAGTGCATGTGGAAGCTAAGTAGTCAAAGGTGTGAACTATGCTGGTAATAAACTTATTGTGACTAAATTACAAATTCATATTTTTTGGTCTACTCTGTGAATGTGGGTCTGGGCCCTTTAAATAATATGACTTTGTCGGCTGGAATGATGCTGAACTTTGTCAGTAGAGAGCAGTGGAAAGACAATATAAGAGGAAAGTTTTTTTAAATTGATTAATTAATTAATTCACATAACATTCAGCACTTTAACCATTTGAAAGTGTTTAATTCAGTTCCATTACATTTATAATGTTGTGCAGCTATCACTTCTAATTACAGAAATTTTCATCACCCTTAAAAGAAACCCTGTACCCATTAAACAGTTGTTCCCCATATTCCCTTTCCCTTGGCTCTTGGTAATCACTAATCTGCTTCCTGTGCTTATGGATTTGCCTATTTTGGACATTTCATATAAATGGAATCATATAATATGTGTCTTTTTCTGTCTGGCTTCTTTTAGTCAGCATAATATTTTCAAGGTTCATCCATGATGTAGAATGTATCAGTACTTCTTTACTTCTTCTGGCTGGATAATATTTCATTGTATTGATATATCACATTTTGTTTATCCATTCATCAGTTGATGCACATTTGGATTGTTTTCATTTTTGGGCTATTATGACGTTGCTATGAATGTTCATGTACAAATTTTTGTGTGGACGTATGTTTTCAATTATATTGGGTATGTATCTAAGAGTAGAATTGCTGGATCATATGGTAACTCTTGTTCAATCACTTAAGAGGTTGCCAGACTGTTTTGTAAAACAGCTGCACCAGTTTACATTCCCACCAGCAGTGTATAAGCTCACGGTTTCTGACCTTGCTTTGGTCCCAGTGCTGCTTCTAAGAGGTTGTTCTCCAAGGTGAAATCATATGCAAACTTCCTGAGGTCATTCTTCAGACCATGGTCCAGGATATTTTCTTTGATACATAGGATTCAGCAGATCATGTTATGCCTGTCTCCTGACTGATTGTATCATGAATAAAGTATTTGTTAAGCATCTATTGTGCACAGAGTTGTGTATTAGGCTCAGAGAAGTACAAAATGAACACAGGTCAGGGTTCTTGTACACAAAAGTGTGCATTTTTGTTAGATGTGCAAATGGTAAAAGTTCATTTAGATTTAATTTAATTTATTGTTTTCTTGGAACTGCTTTTCTAGGGCATTTTCTAGGACCATATTCTTCTTTTCCTAGGAAGAAAAATTTCCCACACAATTAGATGAATTTTACCACATGTACATCATATCTCAAAGCATGGTAGTGGTGTATCTCTGGGTGGTCAAGAACATTTCATTTTTCTACGCTTACTTATTTCTAGTAATAGGAAATCTCATTGTAACTTTGTTTCAGTTAGTGAGGCTGACAGTTTTCATGATGTTATTGGCCATTTTTTCCCTAGTGAGAGATAAAGGCAGATTACAATCCAGGTCTATTCAGAGCTAAAACCTCTTCCTTTCCTAATACCTTGATGGCCTTCTAAAGCTGTAGTTAATTAATAGACACATCTTCACCCAGCCGAAGCAACCTCTAGAAGCCCAGTCTGAACTCGTGCATCCTGAGAGCATAGACCATGGGGTTGAGAGCGGGGGAGCTGACATTGTGCAGCACATTAAGGAGCACAGGCATAAGGGGAATCTTTTTCTCTGCAAGGTATGTGACAGCAAAATGATACCTGTGTTGCAGAACAGAATGAGGATGAGGTGGGAGGAGCTACAGGTACTCAGAGCCTTGGTCATTGTTTCTGCTGAGTTCAGCCTCAGCAGTGTGAAGGATTAGAGCACTGGGAGAAAAACATCAGAGCCGTATCACTCCTAACCAGGATCCGTGCTAAGATCAGTTGGTAAAATTTGTTTACAGTGATGTCATTACAAGCCAAGCTGATAACCCCCAAGTTAGAGCACCGGCAGTGATCAATTTCATTCTTGAAGCAATAGTGGCACTGGATGATCAACAGGTCATTTCTGAGCACCATGAATCCTGTGACTTTGACCATAAAAGCTTCACTAACTATGGAGGGGTGTCGAAGGGGTGGCAGATGGCTATGTATCTGTTCACTGCCATGCAGAGGAAGATACCAGGCTCCATACACAAGAAGCAGTGGATGGCATAGATCTGAGCAAAACTCTCAGGGAGGCTGATGGCCTTGGAATCAAACCAGAAGACAGCCAGAATCTTGGGCATGATGGTGGTGGCCAGGCCAATGTCCATGACTGCCAATATGCCAAAGAAATGGTTACGTGGGCTCATGCAATTGTGGACTCATGTTGGATGGTGATCAAGATGAGGAGATTGGCACAAAGAGCTAAGAGGTAGAGCAGAGCCAGGAGCAGGGACAGCCAGTGCTGCCACTCATATATGCATGGGAGCCCCAAGAGGATGAACTGGGAAATCCGAAGACTGGAACTGTTGGTAATACTGGTGGAGATATCCATGGCACAGGTGTCTCATTCTCAGTGTCTGTCCATAAAACTGAAATAGGAAGGAGGTTGCATGTATAAGTTCAGCTGAGGGTCCTGATTAGAGAGAGACTCTCACCACCAACCTAATTTCTTTTATTCATGAATGACCCTCAACATTTCTTTTTTTTTTTGCTCTTGGAAATATTCCACAGAGGAGCAATA
This sequence comes from Rhinolophus sinicus, assembly GCF_057876585.1. Classification (NCBI taxonomy): domain Eukaryota; kingdom Metazoa; phylum Chordata; class Mammalia; order Chiroptera; family Rhinolophidae; genus Rhinolophus; species Rhinolophus sinicus. The sequence goes on along the minus strand of NC_142514.1, from coordinate 143,326,139 downwards.
AAGAAAGCCAAAATTAGCTCTAAATAGGTAGTTTAGAGCAGCGATTTGTCATTACCACTTGTATGTTTAATAAGCATGTCCAAATATGTTAACATATTTCCTTCCAACAGATAACAAATGTTAATATTTGGTTTTCTTCCACTTTTCTGTTTTCTGTTTAAGCAGTTTACATCATACAGAGGTAATTTTGTATCTTGCCTTTGTCTTTTAGCATTATGTTCTAAGACATAAAATAGGCTCTCAGTGAAAATATATTGCATGATTAAATACATGAACCACAGTTTTCCAGTATTATTAAAAACAGTATGTTATCTTAATTCAAATGACTGCTTTATATTCCTATATTTGGCTATTTCATAAATTACTCACCAATATTTTACTTTTCAGATAATTTTCTTTGATTAAAATTTCAAAAATGATACAAAAGCAATACATACAAAGGGCATAGCCACCTTAAATTTTACTTTTAACAATATTTTGATATTATTTTACATGTCATACATGCACATGGTAAAAAAAAACAAATCAAATAAAAAATATAAACAATGAAAAGTAACACTCCTGTGCTTGGGCTTCCCAAATCCCTTCCTTTCACCATAGGTAGCCATTAATACCAATTTCTTGGGAATCCTTCCGAGATAGTTTTTGCATGGACAAGAATATAGGTATATATATTTCCCATAAAAGGCAAAAATAAATGGTAGCATACTAATCATACCTTTTTTAATCCTTTGTTTCCTTTCCTTTTCTTTTCCAGCTTAGTTATCTTGGAGACTGTTCCTTATCACCATACAGATAGGTCTCATTGTTGTTAAGTTGCATGATTTTCTACCACATGGATGTCCAGTATTTTTATGAGCACTTTTGATGAATTCAATTTGCTTCCAGTATTTTGCTACTGTAAAAAATAATTAAAAATGTAGATTGTTCATGTATCTTTAAGCATATATGTAAGTTTTCCACAGAATAATTTCCAAGAAGTAAATTGTTGGGTGAAATGGGAAAAAAAATGATTTTGATTGACATTGCCAAATTGTCTTTTCAAGAAGTTTTTCTGGTCCTACATGACAACAGTGCTCTTGTCATACACTGAAATGTTGCTTCATAGATACACTGTAGTACTTTACACACCCAGAATTAGTTATGAGTGTGCATTTCATCGCATCCATGCCATAACTGGATATTTTGATTTAAAAATTTTTATTAATAAAATAAGTAAAAATTGATATTTAAATTCTGGTTTACCTTTCACTTCATTATTTAGTGAACTTTGGCTTTTTCAAAGGTTTCTCCCCTCATTTATATGTTTAGTCCATTTTCACTTTTAGCTTTATGTTTAACTTGTCTTGTAGTATTAAATGAAATGTTTTTCAAGTGCTTAGCATGGAGTCTGGAAGCACGACCTTATGAATTTGTATGAGTTTCACTATAGTTTAAAAATATATCCTCTATCTGCTGAATTTTCCAGAAATATTTCCTCATTCCTTTTCCATTAAATTTTATTTATCCTTTTTAAAAACAAATTAAACATGTTCATACATATAAACTTTTATGTATTCATTACAATCGTACTTTTAAAATTAGTTATTTCATGATTTTAAGCTTTAAATAATGTAAAGTCACATATTTTAATAAGTATTTGCTGTATTTCAATTACAAAATTTATTTTAAGATTAATTTTGTAACTTATTTGAAATTGGACATGGAGTAAGAAAGTCTCTAAATTAATTTTACCCACAAATAGCTAACCCATTGTTCCTGCACCATTCAGTAAATAAACCTTCCGCTCCTCATTAATTTGCAATGTGTTTTTTTGTCAAATATTAAGTTCGAACATACATTCAAGGATAATTGCCTAACTGGACAGTCTTCTCTGTTTTTAGTGCCAGTACCAACTGAATTAGTATATTTAGTATATGGTAGAGAAGAGTCTTACTAATAATTTCAAATAATTTTTTTAAGTTAAAGAAAGACTGATTGAGTCTCCAAATGTCTATATTCTATTAATGATAAAACTAAAAGTGCAGTTTCATTCTTTTGCACGTGGCTATCAAATCTCCCAGCACCATTTATTGAAGAGGCTGTCTTTGCTCCATTGTATGTTTTTAGCTTCTTTGTCAAAAATTGTCTGTCCATATTTATGTGGTTTTATTTCTGGGTTCTCAATTCTATTCCATTGGTCTATGTGTCTGTTTGTCTGCCAATACCATGCTGTTTTGATTATTGTGGCCCTGTAGTACAAGCCAAAGTCAGGAAGTGTGATACCTCCATTATTGTTCTTTTTTCTTAAGATTGCTTTGGCTATTCGGGGTCTTTTGTGGTTCCAAACAAATCTGATGATTTTTTGTTCTATTTCTTTAAAATATGCCATTGGGATTTTGATGGGGATTGCATTGAATCTGTATATTGCTTTGGGTAATATGGCCATTTTAACTATGTTGATTCTTCCAATCCATGAGCACGGAATGTCTTTCCATTTCTTTGTGTCTTCTTCAATTTCTTTCAAAAAAGTCTTATAGTTTTCAGCATATAGGTCTTTCACATCCTTGGTTAAGTTTATTCCTAGGTATTTTATTCTTTTTGTTGCAATTGCAAAAGGAATTGTTTTTTGTATTTCTTTTTCTGAGATTTCATTGTTAGTATATAGGAAGGCAATGGACTTTTGTGCGTTGATTTTGTAGCCAGCAACTTTACTGTATTCGTTGATTGTTTCTAATAGCTTTTTGGTGGAGTCTTTAGAGTTTTCTATATATAGCATCATGTCATCTGCAAAGAGTGATAATTTAACTTCTTCATTCCCAATTTGGATGCCTTTTATTTCTTTCTCTTGCCTGATTGCTCTGGCAAGTACTTCCAACACGATGTTGAAAAGCAGAGGTGACAGGGGACATCCCTGTCGTGTTCCTGAATGTAGAGCAAAGGGCTTCAGTTTTTCTCCATTAATTATGAGATTAGCAGAGGGCTTGTCATATATGGCCTTTATTATGTTAAGGTATTTTCCTTCTATACCTATTTTATTAAGTGTTTTAATCATAAATGGATGTTGTATCTTGTCAAATGCTTTTTCTGCATCAATTGATATAATCATATGATTTTTGTCCTTTATTTTGTTTATGTGATGTATCACATTGATGGATTTGCGTATGTTGAACCATCCTTGTGCCCCGGGGATGAACCCCACTTGGTCGTGATGAATAATCTTTTTAATGCATTGTTGTATTCGATTTGCTAGAATTTTATTTAGGATTTTTGCATCGGTATTCATCAGAGATATTGGTCTGTAGTTTTCTTTTTTTGTGCTGTCCTTACCAGGTTTTGGTATCAGGGTAATGTTGGCCTCATAAAATGAGTTAGGGAGTACTGTCTCTTCTTCAATTTTTTGGAAGAGTTTGAGCAGGATTGGTATTAGATCCTCTTTGAAGGTTTGGTAGAATTCACTAGTGAAGCCATCTGGTCCCGGACTTTTGCTTTTGGGAAGGTTTTGGATGACTGATTAGATTTTGTTACTGGTGATCGGTCTATTTAGATTGTCTAGTTCTTTGGGATTCACTGAACACTACTTAGAATGGCTATCATCAATACAAATAATAACAAGTGTTGGAGAGGCTGTGGGGGGAAAAGGAACCCTCATACAGTGTTGGTGGGAATGCAGATTGGTGTAGCTCCTATGGAAGGCAGTATGAAGGTTCCTCAAACAATTAAGAATAGAATTACCATATGACCCAGCAATCCCTCTCCTGGGTATATACCCCCAAAATCTGAAAACATTTATCCGTAAAGATATATGTACTCCGATGTTCATTGCAGCTTTATTTATAGTGGCCAAGACATGGAAACAACCAAAGTATCCTTCAATAGATGATTGGATAAAGAAGATGTGAGATATATATATATATATATATATATATATATATATATATATATATATATATATATATATTATTCCATTGTATATATGTAGACATATACAATGGAATTATACTCTTAGTATAATACTAATACTAAGAAAAGATGAACTAGTATCATTTGCAACAACATGGATTGATCCTGAGATTATCATGCTAAGCTAAATAAGTCAGATAGAAAAATTAGAAACCATATGATTTTAGTGATATGTGGTATATAAAACTGAAAACAAAGGGACAAACAAATAAAGAAACAAAAACTCATAGACACAGACAATAGTTTAGTGGTTACCACAGGGTAAGGGTAAACGAGGTCAAATATATGGTGATGGAAGGAGAACTGACTCTGGGTGGTAAACATACAATGTGATATATGGATGATGTATTACAGAATTGCACACCTGAAACCTATGTAACTTTACTAACCTTTGTCACCCCAATAAACTTTAATTAAAAAAAATAAAAACAAACCTGTCCCTATTCTTGCTTCTTAATAAAGTTAAAGATAATCTACCATTGTCCTTCTATCCTCTTTTCCCCTCATACCAATGAATTTTCCATGGAAGCAGAAAACACATATAAACCCTAGCCTGGGGGATGAAGGGATCTCTTCCACTAGCAATTAGAGACCGCCACTCTATCTTTGGGGTGGCCTTTGTTTTCTTATGTACTCTGCTAAACAAACGTATTTTTACTTTAAATTCTGTATTGGCTCACATTTAAATTCTTTCCTATGTGAAGCCAAGAACCCTCTTTTCCTGTAACAAAACAAGGTGGTCCCTTTCCCCATAGCAGGAAGCCTCTCCTTGCTTCTGCTTGCAGGGCTTTGGCCCTCTCTTGACATGGCACCCTGGAGTATGCTGTTCAAAATATTCCCTGCTGGAGTTGTTCCCTGAGGCCCCAATAAGAGGAAAAGACCTTGTTAAACCTTTGTTTGAAGAGGAGGCAGAAGTACTAATTGGTATATCGATGGTGGGAGCTTTGCTTTGGATTCCTGAAAGCAATGCCTGAAAAGGTGCCCATTATATACCCTGTTCTTGGGACATGACTGGTAGCTTAACTTCTCATCCCTCTGTAGGTGCAGCTCTTTGGTGAGTAATGGCTAAGGGTAGGCCCAAGGAAGAGAGATATATACAGGCTCCATCACAAATTAGCTTTCCCTCAAGCTTTCCAGATCTGGATAATCTGACAGGTTGTTTGGGATGGAAATGCATGGTCTCGATATCACTAGGGATAACTGGAAATACCGCCAATACTCTGTACATCGTCAGAGGTCTATCTGGATCTTCCAGGTTATGTGGACACAGGCAAGGGAGGGATTAGGTGTGTGCAAATTTCTTCCTCCAAAAGCAGGCAAATATTCTAGTCCCAGCTCATCAGTCAGCTATTTGTAAATCTGCTCCTGTTTGAAGCCCACAGGGTGAGTCACATTAATGGAGGCACCTAAATCTGTGTACCAGATTTTTCTTGTTCCAGGACCCCTTACCTCCCTTTACCTACCTCCCTGATGGAGGTAGAGGAGCTGAGCATACTGGGGCAGACTTTTCCTTAAGGCACAATCTTATAATGAGGGACATTTGCTAGTCCTGAGGGGATAGTTGGGACATCAGATGCAATTATTTCTTACATTGTTCTAAAGACACTGTTACATTCCACAAGGTGGGCTGAGGCTTAGGGTTGGTCAGCTTTGAAGATAGTTTGAAGCAGATGCTCAGGTGATGAGAACCACATTTCCTCATGCGCTCTACATTTCCACCCATTACCACACTCTGGAGGTGCTGAAGGGAACAAGGGGTGATTGGGAGGGAGGAAGGGAGCAGTGTCAGGGAGGATATAGTATTTTTTGACTGGGTTGCTCCAGATTACTCCTATACAACATCTGCCCATGGGATGAATCTATCATGTTTTGTTAAATCAAATGCATTGTCTTTGAATCTCTAAAATTTCTGTTGTTCTTAAACAGATCCCTCCTAATGCATCATTTATTTCTTAAAATTTAGTAAAAATAATAAAATTACTGTTTTTAGCATTTGACAAATAATTTTCATATTTATATATCATTGGATTCTCACAATGTTCCTGGGAGGTAGGCTTTGATAGACTCATTTCACATATGAGGAAATTAAGGCTTGAAAATAGTTAGATGCTTTGCTTAAAGTCACACAGCTGACATATGGCAGAAATAGTACCCTAAACCAGGATCTTGACTCCTGGTCCAGAGTTTGTTTCATGACACCAGAACTATTGGTCCACTCAGTTCTCCCATCTTCCCAGCTCTCATATCTCTGCTGTCATCATATAGTCTTCTTAGCATCTGTGGTTGAAAATATGGGAAATAATCACACGGTTTCTCTTGGGGAGAAAAACAAAAGGTTCTTGGCTATTTTAACGCTGTGATGCTTCTTATTTCTTGAATAATGCTCCTGGACCAACTTCTGCTTCTTTCCCTCATGGTTAGAGACTCTTTTTGCTGTCACTGAAACTGAGATCAATATGGCTGCAGCTTTTCTGCCTGGAATGTGAATCAATTATGTTATGATCCAAAGCCCTCTCAGACCCTAGCCCAGGTCTCTGTGTGTCCTTGTGTTTTTCTTTCATGTGAGAGGATTGTGGTACTGGAGGTATTGGGGGGTAATGGGGAGACATATAATTCCTAAATCACTCTTTAGCTTTTTGATTCCTCTATTGCCAACCTTTGGCCACAGACACTGGATGTTGTTTCTTGGTTCTGCAGCAATCACTGCTAACATGGAGACAGGATGATAACTTCCTAGTTCAGGGATCAGTGGATATAAGTTCTTATCTGATTCTGTCAGTAAATATATCTGGGACCCTGGGCCATTGACTTCTTTCTAGACCTCAGTTTTCTGGTTTGGGCATAGGACATGTTGGGCACAGGACATGTTGGGGATCTGAATAATTTTGTACACTTTGTGTGATTACATGAAAAATGGAACTATCCGCCCTTTTTCTCTCTTGTTCTCAGTAATGTGGCTCTGACACAGAATTCTTTGGCTTTCACTTGGTTATTATTACCAAGAACTTCTGTTTATTCCAGGTCACCACAGCTCTGAACTTTGTGTCTATCCCTGTACAACCGTACCTTGAAGGAGAGGGAGATACAGGAGATGGTGAAATCAGGTAGCCATTGAGATATTGGGGACAGAAACAAGATGTGTATTTGTGAAATGACTGGGGAATAAGCCAAAGAAGAACCTGATCACTTAGATTCATCAGGGACTATGTGTTCTTAACCTGTCAGTCAAATGAAATTTAGAGGAGTGGGATGTCTCCAAATTAAGGGATTTTTCAGATGTTAGGATTTTAGGCATTTTCAGTTGAAGGCTAGTAGTATAAGACTATGGGACCATATGAGACCAGTGTTAATTAAATTTAGCACCAGCATTCAGAACTTGGGAATATGAGCAGGATGTGAAGGATTTTGATTTAACACCAGTTCCTGAACATTTACTTAAATCTGGTTATGTGAATTGCTCCAGGTCACAGATATATTAGGGTATTTAATTCTGGAAGCTGGAACCTAGTTTCTGAACTTCTTGTCCAATGCATTTCCCATTGGACCAAACTGACGTGACTCTTCTGTGTTTGAAGATCTTGCAGAAATATTGACTAAACTGAAAATTATTCTTCACTGTTTTTGGAAACTGTGGGGGCAAGAGTGATAGTGATGGTTGTTTTACTGAGAGACCATATATCTTGAGCTCCCAACCCCCATGTTATTGAATTTAACCCACTTTTTTTTTTTTTTTTTCCCAGTGGCATTTTGCTCTTCTAAATGAGATGCTCACCACAGTTCTCGCCAATAATTCTCATCTCTTCCCACATACTTTCTTCCTGGCTGGCATCCCAGGACTGACTGCTGCCCACATTTGGATCTCACTTCCCTTTTGCTTCATGTTCTTTCTGGCAGTGACTGGGAATAGTGTCATGCTTTTTCTCATCTGGACAGAACGCAGCCTTCACCAACCCATGTTTTTCTTTCTTGCCATGCTCTCCTTTGTCGACCTGATTCTCTCCCTCTCTACTCTGCCCAAGATGCTGGCCATTTTCTGGTTTGGTGCTACAGCCATCAGCTCCCACTCCTGTCTTTCCCAGATGTTCTTTATCCATGCATTCTCTGCCATGGAATCAGGAGTGCTTGTGGCCATGGCCCTGGACCGCTTTGTGGCCATCTGTAACCCACTGCGTTATGCAACTATTCTTACCCCGGTTGTCGTCGCCAAGATTGGAGGCCTGGTGGTGCTGCGAGGTGTGGTATTAACCATCTCTTTTCCAAGCCTGGCCCATCGGCTGCCCTACTGTGGCTCCCACACGATTGCCTATACCTACTGTGAGCATATGGCAGTGGTGAAGCTGGCCTGTGGGGCCACCACAGTGGATAACCTCTATGCTTTTGCTGTGGCAATCTTTCTTGGTGTGGGAGATGTGGCCTTTATTGCCTACTCCTATGGGCAGATTGTGAGGACTATAATTCATTTTTCTTCACCTGAGACACGTGCTAAAGCAGGCAGCACATGTACAGCTCATGTCTGTGTCATCCTCTTCTTCTATGTACCAGGCTTTCTATCTGTGATCATGCAGCGTTTTGGCCCACCCACAGCCTCTGCTGCCAAGGTCATCCTTGCCAATCTCTACCTGCTCTTTCCCCCGGCACTGGATCCCATTGTCTATGGGATCAAGACCAAGCAGATCCGGGAGCAGCTGTTTAAAATAATAAACCCCAAGAGGATTGATCCCACCTGAGTACAGTTCTCATCAGCTAGACTTCACGGGCCAGGGTGACCATCCCCTGAGGGGTGGGAACCCCACAGCCCAGGTCATTTACCTGGAGGGGACAGTGAAGAGAAAGCAAATAAAGCTATCCTGGGTGTTTGGAAGTTGGTAAATCTCTCCTGAGGCCTATGGTGTTTAGATATTGGGATGGAAAACTGAGAAGGCTGGGGGTATCTCAACTGATCAATTAGCAAATAATTTTTTTGATACCTTTTTTTTCTAAAAGTTTATGACTAACTTGTGTTGACAAGATAAATGCATCATGTAATTAAGAAACAGTTAGGACTTTGACAGACCTGGATCAAGTGACTTAAGAGCTTAGGAAGAGATGAATTAGGTGCCTATTTCAAACATACGAAAACATGGGTCACTTCCCATCATCATGACACTGACGCATAACCAGTATGTGGGAGCAGATAGGCTCTCTCTATCAGAAAAAATTGGCATCACAGAAATGGGTTGCAAACTATCGAGATACTTTAGAGTTTTCAGTTTATGAGAGAAACTCTTTAAAAATTCATGTTCCATATTACTCCAGAATTGCAGATAAAGCTTGATTTCTTTATTCCATGTACTTTTCCAGCCTGTTTTTGAGATGGATGACTGTCTATGACTCTTGTAGTATTATGTAGTTTTATCCTCTGAGAGTAATAATAATTCTTTTATTTCTTCATTTTTTAGCCTACGTGTAGAGACTTGAGTTAGAGTTTATTGTATACAATAATTATTGTTCTAATTCTTGATTGTTTATTTTCTGTCTTCATTTCTAACTCCCTTGCAAATCATCTTCTTGTTCTTACCACTAGCACTCACTTTAATGTGTTTGTTGTATGTTCTTAAGTACTTACATATGCTTGCAATACATGTAGTGTTGATTGAGCATCATGTATTTCTAACATCACTTTTCTTAGTTATGTTTCTTTCTCACGTGTCCATGCTTCCTCCAGCCATGGGTAATCTGGGCTCTTCCTAATGGGAATACATATCCGTGTCCTTATCCTCACCATTCCTTCTCATTTTGAACTTCAGTTCAAATCTTACCTCCTCAAAGAAGATTTTAATAACTAGATGGGGTCACTTGTTTTCTGAACTCAGAGTTCTGTGTATATTTATTTCATTATCCATCATAATTTATAATTATATAATGATTGGTTGAATGATCTCTGTCTCCATTCTTGCTAAATGATGAGTTGTATTATATTTTTAGCATAGTAATTGACACATGATGAGCTCTCAATATGTGTTTGTTCAATAAATAAAACTCATTATTTTAATGGACTGTGTCATTACTAATATATTTCCTCATCAATCACATTGACACGTGTGTTTTTGAATACATGAATACATAAACCTGCAAAGTGTAGCACAATATGTATTCAATAAATTTATATTGAAGAAATAAGTTGTCACAAAATTACCATTGCAATCATGATCACTATTAACACCGTTGTCTTTATTGCCACCTTCATGAGTAACACAAACTTAACTAAGTCTTTTCAAATGTAATTTCAACTGCTGGTGTTTTGGACACTGTGCAGACAACACTAGAGGACATGATTACTCTTATAATGCAGACTCATTGCTGTGTGTAAGCACAGAACAAACAGAAAACCTGCATTTGTCTTCCTTTTTAAATTCATGTGCTCTCCTTTTCTTCATTATTTTCTTTCTCATCCTGATTATTTACCAGGCTCTGAGTGTGATTAAAAATAAAATTGAAAATATAGAAATTATGATAAAATGTGATAGTGCTGTATTAGAGATTGGTTCCAATTCATAGAGCACTAAATCTCTACGGGAGGTAATGGGCAGGAATGGGACATGGGTTTGGTCAGGTTGAACCAATACAATGAATAACCAGGGCTTAGAAGACAATGGACCTGGCTTGTTGGATAGGTAGGAGGAAGGTCAGGGCTAAACTTATTTCCCTAGGGGGAGACTGTCTCCATCTTTCCCTGAGCAGCTTCTGCTCTGTGCCATACTCTAAAATCCCATTTCTCCTGTTAAATATTAATCTTCAATATTATTAACAAGAGGCTAGCTCTTCAAAGATAGGGCAAATAGTGGAGACCCTCCCCCAACTTTTGTCCATGCTCCATGGCTGCGAGTGGAAGAAAGATCTGCAGGACAGTGGGAACAGCCACAGGATTGGAAAGGAAGATCCCTCAGTGGGTGGAGGATGAGTGATGGTTATGGCCAATGGGCTTAGAGGTCTCTAAGTGCTTTTGGCCAAACTAGTTTTGAATGGTCTTAGTTTGAATATATCTATTAGCATGAAATCTTGATAATATGAGCAGCTCCTGTTGTTCAACTCTTACTGCATGGTACCTTGAGCCCTGGAAAAGAAAACTTTGCACATAAACTCTCTCATTTAATGCCCGCAAAATGGATATGAAGCTGATGTTCTCATTATTTCCATTTTTTTTTCTGATTAAAATGTTACACTTTCTACTAAGTGGGGACCATTCATTTTCTCACACCTCTTCTACCTCTGTTTTTTCTATCTTATGTATTTCATCCTCTACCACTCCCAGTTATGGATATATCTCCTGGTTGCTTTCCTTCATTAAATGATGACTTGATCAATATACTCTCTAATTTTTTGGCTACCCATAATCCTGGTGGGGACTTCAGTATTTATGTAAATGACCCATTGAACCCTCTGGATTTTTATAGTCTTGATTTCTTTTCCCCCAAAGACTAACCTCATAACCGATTTCCATGGCATATCCTTGGACCTCTTGAGAGGTCACTGTATTTGTTTCTAACACGTCTCCCAGAATCTGTGCTTCATTCCTTCCTGTTCATCCATACTCCCAGCATGATACTTGATAATGAGATTCTGATCATGTCTCAATCTTTTGTTTAAAAATTTCATAACTTTCCACTGCTCTTTAACATGACCTAAAATGTTCATGCTAAACTTTCTGCTTACACACTAGGCTTAGTTCGCGAGTACTACATTTCCAAATTTCATGATTCTTTCAGGTTTGGCGATATCATGCCCCCTTCCTTCCTGCCTCAGGGATTTTGTATCCTTAGCATATTCCCGCATCTCTCTTCACTTTTAACCCATTCATCTAGTGAAGGCTCTCATATTATATGCTTTAACACACTGTAATTTTAATTTATAACACTTATAACTATTATTAGGTATCTGTGATCATATATGTAACATATATCATCCCATGAGCTATGATGACAAGAACCATTTATCATATTCATTGTTTGTTTTTTCCAACTCTAGCAGAGTACATCGATTTGGTAGATATTTAATATCTACCAACCAAATGGAATGAATGAATGAGAAATGAGGCTTCCCACGATCTCTGAATGAAATACTTGTTGAGTAGATGAATGAATAGACCATGCAATTGAAGCATTATTCTAAAGGAGAATGTGGACACTGGGGAGAACTGGTAGCTGCTTTATCAGAGATGGGACCAAAGGAAAGATTTGTCTGGTGTTGGGAAGATATGATAGAGGAGGTCTTAGCTCATCTCTTTGGGATGTATAGTCCGAGACTCTATATTAATTCCATATTTACCATGGTACTGGACTTGATGTCCATGGACCTGTCACAGTCCTCCAGAAGAGAAGCAGAGCACTCAATTAGCCTGAGACAAGTGGCATTTGTCTTAGGTTGGATTCTCCAGAAACAGACTCTAAGGCAGAGGCTTGCATGCAGGAACCTTATTGTGAAGCAGATTAGGAAATAACACCTGTCAAAAGTGAGGGAAGCAGGATGGAGCAGAGAAAGAAGTTAAACTATGATTTAATTTCCCCAGATGCCTGAGCTAATGCCAAGGGAGGCTCTTGAGAGGAATGGCCCTTCAGTGTTGTTTTGTATTGAAGAAAGAGGATAAGTCTTTGTGTTGCTATATAGACCAGTTATTGAGTAACAGGGGCTCTCAGATAAGAATATTAATCTTGGGTAAGTAGCTGTCTTTGCTCATGTGAAAGTGACTCAATTATGAGCTTTTTAGCAGCCAACACTCATAGCAGATGGAGGAGTGAACACATTTAACAACAGAATCCGCTAAAGAAATTATTGGGTCTGAGTTTGACCTGTGAGAATGAGAAGTATGAGCTTATAGTGCTCATATGTGAGGTTTCCTAGCTCACTGAGCATGAGGTTTCCTATCACAGCCACCAGGATGTACAGCCTTAGGGGCGATGACAAACACTGGAGAGATGTGGGACACTTGGCCACGTGCAGGTGGCACTCTGCTCTGCCTATCTGCCCAGCCAGCTATCCCTGGAGCAGGAGACTTTGCTCTGGGTGCCTCCAGACAATCTTAAGGCTAACTGTAACCCAGGTGTGTCCTCTGAGACCTGTCAATTGGTAATAACATCTCACCTGCCCAGTGCTTTATTCATAGTCACCAGCCCTGCCTTGACGAAGTATCAAGAATAGACTTGCCTTTCAGCATGAAGATGACAGAATCAGCTAAACATTCATTACAGGATTTCAGGTGTGGAAAATGAGGCCAGGTTTGGGGCTTATGGATTTGGGGAAGATTATTGACAGCTCACTACTTCTGCCTTTCCTGTAGCTCTTGTAATAGGAGTTATTGCTTGGTTGACTGTTATGGCTCTGAGTCTTCCAACACCTCTGGTCTGATACCTCATAGTAGTCTTAAATTTATGTGCCCTTGTCTCAGAGTAGCTGTTCTCCCCAGGTCTGACTCCTCAAAACTAACCCTCTCTGTTCCAGTCCCCTTAGCTTCTGCCCTTCAGATTACACATTGCTGCAAGCTAACTTGTGTATCCCTGCATCTCCCTATTACCACTATTATAAAGTCCATGACGCTGTTAAAAAGGAGATTCAGGAGAAAGGGACAGGCCATATCCCACAGAGGAGCCTCTCTGCCTGCAGAAACAGGTACAGTGACAGACGAGACCAGTAGTGACCCCAGGAGTCCCTCATTTCTGACACACTCCCAGGATTCTGTCATCACTTCTATGGCAGTGAGATCGGGTTCCTTCTGCCGTGGAGCACCCAGAATATCACTTCAGGTGAGGAGCATTGAGGAATTAGTCCATTCATGGACACCCCACTATCTGCTACATCATTCTCATCCTGTAAGTTCAGTGTGTCTTGTCAAGTTTCCATGATTCCTGGTTGTTTTATATACTAATCTACTTATTTTTAAAATTTAATCATATAGATATTTATTTTATTTATCCAGCAAACATTACCGAGTACCAGTTGGATTCCAGCACTTCTAGAACTTGTCCTGAGATTGCTGCCATAAACAAAGCACAATCCCTACTCTTCAAGGAAGGACACACTGACAGGTTTCAATGCAAAGTAATCAGGGCAATGACAGGGCAGGTCAAGTGATTTCACAGGAAAGAAAAGGACACATGCCATACTGCATTACCGAATTTGGGGACAGCTTTACAGTAGAATTTACATGAATAAGTAGGAAAGCACAACATTAGTTCTTTGCTAATTGTCCTCTGCTTCCTGATCAGAGAGCTAAATATATCTTAACTTTTAGGTTGCTGGGAATAAAATCCCTTCTGCTTCTCTTCTAAAAATCACTGAGGGACCTCTTATTTACTTTAGTAATTAATGCTTAATAAGCAGCCCTAGTCTTTTCCTCTAGACTCACAAACCATGCAGCACAAAGAGGCAGGTTGTTTTCAGGCCCATGCATTTATCTCTGCTTCTCTCCTTCACCCATTGTAGCTTGGCTTCATTCTTCTCTGCTCCACTGACACCACTTCTGTCAAAGTGACCGGTGGCCTTCTCCAAGTGCTCAGCTGTCTTCTGACTCCTCAGCTAAACAATGGGCTGAAAGTTGCAGCAGAAGGAGAGTAGTTAAGAAAGAGAATTAACTTTCTCATTGTGTAGAATGTTAAGCACTGAAATGTGAATTTTTGTAAGATTATGAGATTCTTCTGGTGGGGGTCTCAATAAAAATATGTCACTGTAACTTGAAGTTAACAGTGGATCTGAATCTGGAAGGGAAAAAAAAAATGCTGGAAGATATATGCCCACCTGGCATTTCAGATTTTGTAGCTGCCATGTTCAGAGTTTTTGGGCAATATTGTAGTCATCATTGATCTATAAAAAGACTCTTGGAGTGATCTATAGAAGGATGCATAATTCACAGGAACTCAGCTATCCCTGACTCTTTTTACGTAAACATATACATGTGCACTCCTACTTACATAAAAATTGTAATTATTTCAGACTGTTTTTGGCTTTTAAGACAAGCATACAGACACAAACATATCCAGTTTCAAATTTTTTGTTTTAATGGCCAGGAGGTGACTCATATGTAGAAGGTTAAACAGAGCACTTATTTAATTGGTACTTCTTGTTAACGTAGGGGTGTCAGAAACAGTGAATCATCATTACATCATGATGAGAGACAGACAGTAAAAGTTTGAAACAGAGAAGCAGACTCATGGAAACAAAGAGAAAAAGAAAGAGGCCAGTGATCCCATACTCAGTGATCTTTTATTATTAATGTTAGTAATGATAACGATATTGACATAAGATAATTTATATAAGATAACCTTTGAAAACCTTGTATGCCGGTCTTAAATGCATAATATTTTTCCATGGAGTAAATTTGAAAATATTTTAACCTTAAAGGTGACATGACAACATCTACATTTCAGGAAAAACTCTCGACTTCAGGGTGGAGAGTGATTGGGAAGGGTATGATAGCAAAGGCAGAGAGATCTTAGGAAACAATCCAGGTGAGAAAAATTGGGAGTGTGAACTAGATGGCAATGATGTTAGGGGTTGACAAAAAAGAATTAAAAATAAAGTCAACAGGAACTGGTGACTAGGTAAAAGGGATGAGAGATAAGAATGAATAAGGATAGTATTACATTTCTACATTGGGTTGGATAGGTAGAAAGTGATGTAATTCACATAAACATAGACAAAATGGAGGTAGAAAAGATTTGGGAAGAACAGGTGAATTAATTTGGTCTTAAATATATTGAATGTATGGTATAGCTATTTTTGAATGTGTGGTATAACTAAGAAGCAAATGAAAAAATAGACTTGTGTTTCAGAAAGCTATTTGACTTAGAAACATAGATTTTAAAGTATTAAAGTATATAAGTAGTTAAAACCATGCAATAAGACATAATGGAGAGAATGGGAACAGAGGAGATGACAGAAATCAACAGCATACAATGGATAGACAGAAGATCGTGGTACTGGGGATATAGGAGAAACAACTGTAGAGAACTATGTTATGGAAACTGAGGGAGACTAAAGAATAACAGATTGGTTTACATTGTTCAGTAATACCAAGAGGTAATAAGAGTATCCTTTCAAGTAGACAATTGCAAATTAGAAGTAATTGAATGGTAGACTTTAAACATGTCTCTAAAAACATCATATGCTGACTCTTATCTCTAAATGAAACTAGACCTATCCTAATTCAGACATGTGGATGTCTCAGCTAAAAAAAACATATTATCTCAAGAAAAGGAGATTTTCTTCCTTGTATATTTATTCCTTTTATCCCTTTGTGTTTCAGTTAAAGCCTTCTTCTTCTCATGAAGATGGTAGCAATATCTGGACATTGCGATAACCTATCAGGAATGGAGAAATCATGATTTTGGCTTCTTTTCTCTCTTCCCTCTCTGAGCTATTCATGATAACCCTTAGTAATTCTAGCTGGAGGCTACTCCAGCCTTCTTTTTTCCTGATTGGCATCCCAGGTTTAGAGGACAGCCAGCACTGGATAGCATTGCCACTGTGTGTGCTTTACCTCCTTGCTCTAGTGGGCAATGTCACCATCCTTTTTATCATCTGGATTGACCCATCCTTGCACCAGCCTATGTACCTCTTTCTGGCCATGTTATCTGGCATTGACCTGGTCCTGGCCTCCTCCACGGCACCCAAAGTCCTTGCAGTGCTCCTGGGTCATGCCCATGAGATTGGGTACACTGGCTGTCTGATCCAGATGTTCATCATCCATGCATTCTCTTCCATGGAATCAGGTGTACTCGTGGCCATGGCCCTGGATCGCTATGTAGCCATATGTCACCCTCTGCACCATTCCACCATCCTGCATCCAGGAACCATTGGGCAAATTGGAACAGCAGTGCTGGTGCGGGGATTCCTCCTCCTCCTCCCCTTCCCCATCCTGTTGTGGAGACTTGTATTCTGCCGGGCCACTGTCATAGGTCATGCATATTGTGAACATATGGCTGTGGTGAAACTTGCTTGCTCAGATACCACAGTGAACCGAGCTTATGGGTTGGCTGTGGCACTGCTTGTGGTTGGACTAGATGTCCTGGCCATTGGTATTTCCTATGTCCTCATCCTCCAGGCAGTACTGAAGTTTCCAGGGCGTGAGGCGCGATTTAAGGCCTTTAGCACATGTGGGTCTCATATTTGTGTTATCCTGGTCTTCTATATTCCTGGCATGTTTTCCTTCCTCACTCACCGTTTTGGCAACCACGTACCCCATCACATCCATGTTCTTCTGGCCACTCTCTACCTCCTTGTGCCCCCTGCACTCAACCCTCTTGTCTATGGGGTGAAGACTCAGCAGATCCGTGAGCGAGTACTCAGGGTGTTCTACAGAAAAGGATAAATATAAACACGTCTTGATAATTTTCTTCGGAGGTTCCTGCCAAAGATACTGCCAGGTGCCCATGCCTGGTCTAGGCTATATGAACAGAAACCATCCCACACTGAAAAGTTGTTGTAGTCCTATGAATCTCACGGCAGAGTACTTATGGCCATTTTGTTCCCTTGCTGGTTGGGATGTACCTGAATTGTTGGATTTGTGAATATTTTCTGTATTCATTTTTTTTTCTCCCGATCCCAACATTTCCCTACTCCTTGTGATGGAGAAACTTGGGGATAGGATAAACTGATGGATATGCCATTTTTTTCTGCTTTTAACCAATGACTGCATAACATCCTCTGGAATGGGAATGGGAAGTCCCAATCTTTGCTTGGTTTTTAGTTTTAGAGTGTCCTCAAACCCTCTAAGTGCTGTGAAGTCAAGGTCACTGGGCTCCGATGTAGCAAAAATGTCTCTTTCCAAAGCATGTGAGATGTCCACAATGTGGAAAACATCTTTCGTTGCAATATAGCAGTTACTCATTTATTTAAAAAGAACTCAAGTTGTGCAGGTACTACAGTAGGTTCTAGGAATAATATGTTACAATCCCTATTTTCAAAAAAGAAACATTATATGTACAGTGGATTTCTTTTTAAAAGAAAGTCTGTATTTTTAATTTATTGTATTTTAATTAATTTATATTTTTTCTTAGAATAAATACTTAGAATAAGACCAAGTATTGAATATATGTGTGTTTTATAAGTACTAATTTAACAAAAAAAGGAGCCATGTAATTACTATTATCTAATAACTATAAAATGTGCTGGAGTATAGTGTTGGCAAACATACCTTTACTAATAAATGTGGAAGTAGTTATGCCACTTGAATTCTTATTTTACTCTCATTTAAATTTACAATCGGAAGATATTTGTAACATTTTCTTATTGTTTTATTTCATACTGTGCCTGCGGTATTTCCCCTATTTCATTATATTTGTATTTATTTGTGCCTTGTCTGTTTGTTTGATCACCCATGTTAAACATTTATCAATATTATACAAATATTTAAATATTCAACTAAATATGGCTCTTTGGGTTAACCTTTTCTTGTCTTTTCTGCTGATTTAGATTTCTTTACTTTTCTACCACCTCAAAGATGCATGGAAAGGTCATTTAAAAATATTACGTATTTTATAAATGTCTTTTTCCCTATATACATTCTTCTCTCTAGAAATAATAAAAATCCTAGAAGAAAACATAGGAGATAAAATTGTTGGTCTTGGCAATGCTTTTTTGGATTTGACAACAAAAGCCAAGGCAATAAAGGCCAAAATAAACAAGTGGAACTACGTTAGACTAAAAAGCTCTGCAAAGCAAAGGAAAGCATCAATAAGATGAAAGTCAACCTATGGAATCAGATAAAATATTTGCAAATAACATATCAGGTAAGGGGTTAATATCTAAATTATATAAAGAACTCATACAACACAATTGCAAAAACAAACAAAAAACAAAACCAACCAATCACAATGGATTGAAAGATGGACAGAGGATCTGAATAGACATTTTTCCAAAGAAGACATGCAAATGATCAACATGTACATGAAAAGATGCCCAACATCACTAATTATCAGGGAAATGCAAATTGAAACCACAATGAGATATTATCCCACACCTGTTGGAATGTCTGTTATCAAGAAGACAAAAGATAAGTGTTGGTTAGGATGTGGAGAAAAGGGAATCTTTGGGCACTGTTAGGGAAAATGTGAATTGGTTTAGCCACTATGGAAAACAGTATGGATAGATGTTCCTCAAAACATTAAAAATAAAACTACTGTGATCCAGCAATTCTTTTAAGTATATAAACAAAAGAAACAAAATCATTGTCTAGAGGAGATAGCTGTACTCCTATGTGCAGCATGATTTACAATAGCCATGACATAGAAACTACCTACAAGTTGAGCAACAGATGAATGGATAAAGAAAATATTATATATATATATTATTCAGCAATACTGAAAAGAAGAAAATCCTTCCATTTGTGACAACATGGATGGACTGTAAGGTTATTTTGCTAAGTGAAATAAGTCAGACAGAGAAAGACAAACAGTGCATGTTATCACTTATACGTGTAATGTTAAAAAACTGAACTCATAAAAGCCAAGAACAAATTGGTGGTTGCTAGAATGGGATCTGGGGGGTGGGGGGAATGTGGTGGTCAAAAGGTACAAACTTCCAGTTATAAGATAAATAAGTTCTAGAGATGTTAGAAAAAATGGTAACTTTGAGAAAGGAGGAAGTAAATCATGTTATCTGTCTAACAGCTTGAATCAGAATTACTGCAATTTATGAGCATTACTTACATTGTATATATCTTCCATGCTAGATTGTAGGCTCCAGGAAAGCAATAATCTTCTGTTTCATTTACTTCTTGATACTGAATGTCTGACTTACTCTCCAACAGAACAAACACCCTCAATAATTATTTGAGATACTGAATTCAATTATTGCACAAAATTTATATCTCTGCAATGAGTGTTCCCTTTTATTACTTTTTAGTGTGATTTTCTGTTTTGAATTAGGAGGACAGATCTTCGATCTTAGAATTAGATGCTCTTCACATGACAGAGACAGGGCATCTCTTTGAGAGAAAGAAGCTCAGGCATGCGGTTGGAGATTAAAAGTGCAGATTTCTCAGTTTTTATCCATTCTGCATTCATAGCAGTAGAGAATGTCCACAAGGCATTAAAGAGAGATCAAGGTAATAGTGGTTAAAAAATTAATATATTTCATATGCATGGCTCTCTGACAAGTCACAATTGGAAAATATAGGTGGGATCAAAGGACAAAAAGGAAGCCTTCAATTTCATTCCCTAAATTTCAGGTCTCAGGATCCCTTTCTACCCCTTACCCTTACCCAGATATTGTGAGATTTGATTTGAAAATTTGCTCCAAGTAAAAATACCCAGTCATGAAAAAGGGTTGCAATATCCCCGTAAATGGAGCCCTAGCAGAATGTAAAATGCAAGAGACAATGGCAGTTTCCAGGTTTCTCTCCGGGAAAGAGATTATGGACAGGTGAGTTTATGATGTTTGAAAATGAAGCCAAAGAAAGTCCTCTGGTGTCCCTACACATCTTCCAGGCAGGCAGTGAAACAGACAGGTTGGGATATTTTTCCTACTCTTGATATGGAATAACCCCAACCACTGTTTCCAATAACCTCTGTGAATTGTACTAGTGATCCCTCTTCCCATATGATAAAGCGAGGAAGGGGGGAGGAGAGGGGGGAAAGAGCAGAAGTTTCACCGCTGTTATTTCCCCCTTGTGGTGAGAGGGGAAAAAAAGCCTTCCTCTACGGAAGCGAAAGTGGAAGAAATCAGATGCTTCTTTAATAAGCGGCATTTATACTCCTTTCACATCCTTTGGTAATGTTACATGGGGGTTGGAAAATGTAGGGAGGGGCAGAATGCTTTTTTTTGTGCTGGGTCATAAATTATGTTTCAATAAATTTCAAAAAACAACGTGGTATAGAATATAGTCTCTTACCAACACATAATTAAATTGGAAAACAATAACAATAAGATGTCATGATAAGCCCCAAACACTTGGAAATTAAACAACACATATGTAAACAATCCATGGGTCAAATAAGAAGTCACAGAAAATGTTAGAAAATATTTCAAACTAATTGATAATGACATACAGTAAAAGTTGAGGGATATAGCTACAGAGAAATTAGAGGGAAAATTATACTTTTACATGCCAATTTTAGAAAAGAGTAAAGATTTAAAATAAATTATCTAAGTTGATAACTTAAGAATTTAGAAAAAGAAGAATAAATTAAGCCCAAGGTAAACAAGAGTAAGGAGTTACTAAAGATAAAAGTGGAATCAATAAAATAAAAAATAGAAACAATGGAGAAAATCAACAAATTTGAAACTTGATTATTTGGAAATATCAATAAAA
The DNA here is from genome assembly GCF_057876585.1 of Rhinolophus sinicus. Taxonomy (NCBI): domain Eukaryota; kingdom Metazoa; phylum Chordata; class Mammalia; order Chiroptera; family Rhinolophidae; genus Rhinolophus; species Rhinolophus sinicus. Next base: position 143,304,916 of record NC_142514.1, on the reverse strand, counting down.
TCTATAAAGCCCTAATACAACTTATCAAGGAAGAAAAGAGAGGGAGGTGATGTCGTTAAAATGGCAATACAGATTGTCTGACTTCAGTCCTCCTCACAAGAAGACCAATTAGCAACTATCCATAGACAAGACACCATTGTGAATATCCCAGAACCCGGGGGTGAGGCTGTCGCATCCCTCTGGACTGCACAGACCAAGAAAGACTGCGTTAGAAACGTAAGAGGAGCAGTTTCAGTTTGACTGCATCATCCCTCTTCCAGGTTGGCACAGCCCTGTGCTGAGAGGGCCCACCTGGACCTCCTGTTTCTCCAGTGGGAAAGGAGACCCAATGTAGACGTCCAGCAATGCCAACATTCTGAATGCTTTCTGGGAGGCCAACTCAGGTCTCATTTCACAGGGATCACGAGGTAATCTGCAAGGCTTGACCACCAGGGGGCAGATAGAGGTGAAGAAGGGGGGTGGGTGGGTCTCATAATAACCTGCACTCAGATCTTGGAGGGCTGCATTCCTGCTGCAGTGGAGCCTGAGCAGAAATCTCAGGCAGCAGTTCTGCCCATTTGCAGACCTGAGCTCATGGCCCTGTCTGGCCAGGCAGCTCAGCTGGCAGTTCTACCTGATTTGGGTCCCCAATCAATGAGCCCTACCAACAGTAGAGTCCATTCTATGCCCCACCCAGGTAGGGAAGCAAATTCGTAGACACCCTCACCCTTTGCCAATTGCTGAGCATACTCTCCAGTTTTGCTTGACCAGGAAACCCTGTACTGCTCAGGCAGGTTGCCAAGCCAGCAGCCCTGCCCAACTACTGAGCGTTTCCTCAGGTCCCTCAAAACCAGGTTGCCAACAGTGACCTTGACAGCCTGGGAGCCCAGCCTACAATCCCCCCCAACCTGTGGCCTTGCCCAGGCAGGAAGTCCAGCCAGTGACCCTGCCCAGTTGAGGAGCCTGTGGCCCCATACAACCAGAAAGCCTGGGCAGCAGCAATGCTGGACCATAGAGAAGTCTCAAGCTTCATCCAGCTAGGTGATAAGCTGGAAGCCTCACCGGATCGGAGAGCTTGGCCATTGAACTTGCCCAATAGCGGAGCACAGCCAGTGTCCTACGTGATTGTGAAGCCCAACCTGTGGTCTCACCCATATTCAGGGCACAGACTGTGGCCCCATCTGATTGCAGAGCACAGCTTGAGGCCCTGTCTGACTATGAAGTCTTGCCTGTGGTCTTCCCTGAACACAGCAACACCATCCAATTGAAGAGCATGCCAGAGGCCCCATTTGACCAGGAGCAATTACGGAGTCCAGCCTGCAGCCTGCCCCAATTGCAGAGTCCAACCTGTGGCATTGCCCTATCAGGAAACACAGCTGGGAATCTTGCCCAACTGGAGATGATTGCAGAACCTAACGAGATGGCTCACAGTCAGCACCTCCACCTGACCAGGGAGCCCACTCAGCAGCCCCGTTTGAATGCAGCGCCCAAATAGCAGGATGACCCAACTGCAAAACCCAGTCAGCATGACATCCGTCTTCCTAGAACCTCAGAGCATAGGTAGTGGCCTTGCCCAACTAGAGACCACGATAGCAAGCCCCACCTGGCCCTGGATGCTGCCAGCTGACCCACCCAGTACCCGAGGAAGAGCTGACTGGTGGAGGATTTTTCCCTGCCAACGCAAACCTGTAAAGTATGGAAGAGGAGACTGCTTACCCCAGTGGGTAAGTGCAAATATCAGTGCAAGGATACGAGGATCCTGAAGAATCATGTAAACACAACACCACCAAAAAAATCTAATAAAACACCAATAACTAATACCTAAAAAAAGATTATCTATGAATTGTCTGACAAAGAATTCAGAATAATCCTTTTAAAGAAGTTTAGTGAATTATAAGACCACACAGACAACCAAACAAAATGAAGTTAACAATGCATGAACAAAACAAGAATTTTAACAAAGTGATAGAAATGACCAAAAAACCCCACAAAAAACAAAAACAAAAACAAAAAAATGTATGCAAATCTTCATTTCCCTTCCCTTCCCTTCCCTTCCCTTCCCTTCCCTTCCCTTCCCTTCCCTTCCCTTCCCTTCCCTTCCCTTCCCTTCCCTTCCCTTCTTTTCCTTTCCTTTTCCTTCCCTTCCTTTCCTTTCCTTTCCCTTCCCTTCCCTTCCCTTCCCTTCCCTTCCCTTCCCTTCCCTTCCCTTCCCTTCCCTTCCCTTCCCTTCCCTTTCCTTCCCTTCCCTTCCTTTCCCTTCTCTTCACCTTCCATTTTTCTTCTTCTGTTTGGTAAAGGAGAATAAAACCCACAATGAATCTGACTGGTTTTATTTTAACTTCATCATCACAATCCCCAACGAGACATTCAACAAATATCTGTGACTGGAATAATCACTCATGCAGAAAAGTGGTTCTAAATACACTAGAAAGGTAGAAAGAAGTAAGATTATTGGTAAGACCTTGAATTAATTAATTAGGTAAAAAAATGTGTTGATCCCACTACATTCTAAACACTCTGAGGTACCACATTAATGAGAAACAAGATCAATACAGATCTAATGCTCATGAAGCTGAGTCCGGTTCATGTGTAGTCTTGAATAGTCCATATAAAGAAAGTTAGTTTTATTTGATGAACAATGGTAAGCTACTGATACAATAATGTAATGTAATTACTATTTAGGGATCTCAACAAGGGCAGGAGCCTTAATTACTTTATTCATCTTTTTATTCCTGTGACTATCCTTGTGCTATACATACGATTGATAATAAAACGTATTCATTGCATTATTGAGGTTTAGATAGGGTTAATCAGCTGCCCAAATTTGTGCACATATCAAACAGCTGTGTTGAATTCAGGATAATATAAAAAGCAGGAAACAGTACAGCTTTGTTAAGAAATTCTGGAAAGGTTCAATATACCATTTCAGGATGTTGAAAGTGGTATCATGTTTAATAGGATGGTCTGTGGAGTCAAGCAGATAAATGCAGATTTGAATTTTAAGTCAGTTTCAAATCTTGTTCCCCACTTCTCAACTACTAGCACCCAGTAGCTGTAAGAAGGTAAGAAGACGGTTCTCATGAGATCCAGCTCCTCAGCTAATGGGACCCAGTATCCCAAACTACAACTGCTCCTAGCTGGCTTGGAGAAGGGGGGTGTGTGTGTGTGTGTGAAGAATTGACTGTAGATCAATTTACAGTCAATTGACCTCTAGATTTTTTCATCGGAGTCAAGGAAATAGTTTAAGTTCTGGTTTCTGGAAGCAGCAGTTGACTCCTTGGGAAGGACCCAATCTGTCACGTCCTTGGTGAGTTCCAGGGTTAAGGGACGAAAGCAATGTAGCAGCTGGGTTGGTAGGGCACTAAGAGCAGGAGACCTCCCCCCATTCTTATTTTGGCTCCCACGATAAAGAAAGGAAAAGACTGTGAGTGTTGGTATCAGACGCATGAACATTCAGAAATTCTAGGTTCCTCCTGGAAGAAAATGCACTTCTATAGTCTCAGCATTCCCATATGTTTGACTACAAGAGGTCCCATGTTTTCCACGGCTGGGAACTTCAGCAAGTACAAGCCTGAAATCCATATGGCCTGTCTGGAAAAGCTGTCTAGGGATTCTAGAGGAATAAAGGATGGTTCCGGGACAGGGACAGTGTTTGGAGTTTAATAAAACACTGGGCACCAAGGACCACAAGGCTCGGAGAGAGCTGATGAGGAAATGTGGTTATTGCCTTCCCCCAGGATGTTTCAGCAGAGTAGTGTTAACAAGAGAGAAAGTCTCTTCTGATTATTATACAGGACTCATAGTCAACAGAAACAGATTTCTCTGTGATTTTTCTCTTAGTGGTTATAGTTTTTATCTCTTCCTCTTGAAAGTTAACCATCCATGTGGAAGACATCACTTAGGTAAAATTTCTTCACTTTCCTAAATTGTTTTTCATTATGAGTTTTAAGGCCCTCTTTATTCTGATCATCTTCTTCTATGAGATACAGTTTCAAAAATGTTCCTTAAATTAAAGTGCACTGAACTGAACACAATACTCTAAGTGTGCTTGAATCTGTAAAAGCAGAATAGAAGAGTCACCACTTTCTCTCTAATCATGGTTACATCTTTTAGTAGATCGTAAGTTTCTTAGTAGTTCTTATTAATTTATTAGTAGTTCTTAGTAGTTCTTATTCAACTCATTCATGTCTGTACTTCCACCTGACATTATATCCAGGCATCTGACTCCTTTTTTCTCCACCTATTTCTTTTTACCCCCTCCTTTGTCATCCTATATTACGTACACCTTCCTTAGTGAAATCCAGGTAACAGAAGGATGAGCTTAATTAGAATAGCTCTCTGCAATGCAAGGAAAGAATGAAAACAGGGATGTGGATGGATCAGAGACTTGCATTTGGGAAGTATGATCAAGGATAGGCGCCACTTAAGGGACAGGAAGAAAACCAAAGTGCTAAGGAAGGATCTTTCAGGAATGGCAGGATAAGACCAAACATAAACAACCAGGAGAATGAGTAAATGGTGAGAAATAAGAATAGCTATGGTTTGAACTACACCCTATGTGATGATAGTTTCCAATTCTCTACCTATTAACTCCATACTTTCAAGTGAATTCCAACTCTTTTCTCCAACAATTCATACTTATGTTTATTTTGATATCTTACAGATGCTATAAACTCAACATATCAAAATTGGATCCGTCATCTCTGCCTCTACAGCATATACCAAGTTTTTTCAAAGCCTGTTGTCTGTCTTGTGAAATTAATTTAGTTGTTTAATCCAGAAGAGACAATACAAGTTTAAAATTTCTACCCTTTCTTCCTATATACAAGTACTTAGTCTAATCTTTATCTATGACAATATATTTATATCTCTAAAAGGTGACCCTTTCTACACCCTCAGAGCCATTCCATAGCCATGTGTTTACACATTGATCAATTTTCACCTGGAGTATTGAAGCTAACAGTTGCTTGGCTCCTTTTAGGTGTCTCTTTCCTATTCTGGTTCCTGAAGTTTCAGTGTAGAAAAAAAAGGAAGAAGAGATAGAGATGTGGTGTCTTTGTTCAAAACTGAAATCATGGTCTTTACACCAAATATGGATGTGGGATAGATGTAGAAACGTATTAAGATCTGAGAGCCTTGAGCATTTTGCATGTCCATAGGAAGGATCTAGGAAGGGAGAGCTTGAAAACACAGAAAATTGACTGGATAATTAATAGGTTAAAGTTCCTGAGGAGATCAGGGCGAATAGACTCCAAATCAGAGGTGAAGGGATTGAAAGAAGGAGGAGGAGTAGATCCTTGAGTCAAACGCAAAGAGGAAAGTAAGGGTATAGGTACCTATGAGTTTATGAGTCTATCATGGGAAATTGAGGCACTTGCATCTGATGGTCTCTGCTCTCTTTGTGGAGCAGAGGAGAGGATTTAGCATTTGAAAAAAAATTAGGAAAAAAGAAAAATTGCTTGCAGTGAGTGAAGAAGTGAACTAACCAGGGGTTGTTATGCTGAACATGCCTAATAAGTGCTCATTTGAGGTTGGTGGCCAAAATGTTAATGAAAACAGCCTGCCTTTGAGCACAACTGTCAACAGGAACATTGAATTGCACTTGTGCAGGCTTGAGTTACTAAGTGTGTCTAGAATGGTTTGTGCTAAAGGTACAATAAGTTAGAATGATAGATGAATTTGGGGAACTTCTTTATATTTAATCAATGTTTACTTTTCTTTTGTCATAGGATTGGGAGTATCATTCACATCATAAATTTTTCATCTCAATTTACTTTGGTGTGTGATAAAAAGTGAGGAAAAACGAAGTTTTTACCACTATCTAACAAATTATGTTAGCAATACTTACTGAAAAGACCTGCAGTTAAATATGATTTTATGACACCTTTATTAATTCTGAATTATTCTGTAAACTAATGAACATTTCTGGCTACCTATGGGAACTATAATTAGTCAATTTGCTTTGTCAGTATCGCATAGAAAAATTTTGTAGATTTGCAGTTTGTTTTACGAGGTAATTCTTCTAATTATTTTCCTTCTAAACCTGTGGCTAGTCTATTATTTTTATGTTTCCAAATTAACTTTAGAAATGTTTTGCCAAGTTCTCCCCCTATTCATATTTATCTTCACTGAACTTGGCTTTTATTTGGGTTTGCTGTTCTACATCTCATCAGTTTTCTGGATGAGTGTTAGCAAATATTTCAATAACTTCATTTTCTATTGACCTAATTTGTGTGTCTTACCATACACAAACCCAGGTGAAATGTCCTCATATTAGGATTTATCTCATGACATCTCCCAGCATGTACTCATCTGCTTCCCTAACTACCAGAGTTGGCAGCACTGGTTGTCACTGTCCCTCATCTTCCTCTTCCTCCTGGCCATGGGGGCCAATGGTATTCTTCTGATCACCATCCGGCTGGAGGCCTCTCTGCACCAGCCCATGTACTACCTTCTCAGCCTCCTCTCTCTGCTGGACATGGTGCTCTGCCTCACCGTCATCCCCAAGGTCCTGGCCATCTTCTGGTTTGACCTCAGGTCCATCAGCTTCTCGGCCTGCTTCCTCCAGATGTTCATCATGAACAGTTTACTCTCCATGGAGTCCTTCACATTCATGGTCATGGCCTATGACCGCTATGTGGTCACCTGCCACCCAACGATACTCATCCTTCATCACTGACAAATTTGTGGCCAAGGCTAGTGTTTTCATCATGGCTTGGGATGTTTTGCTTCTCTCACCACTCCCCATTCTCTCTGCCTGGTTTCATTGTTGTGGAAAAAGTCGTTGAGAACTGCATCTGTGCCAAGCTCCTGTTTCACCCTTAATGGAATCTACCAGTTTGTGGCTCCTATTTCATCCTTATCCTCTTCTTCAGCACCATTCTACTGGTTGCGGTGTTGACAAATGTGTCCAGGAAGAGGGTCCCCATGGACATCCTGATCTTGCTCAATGTCCTTCATCACCTCATCTTGCTTTGAACCCTATTGTATATGGGTTTCAGACCAAAGAATTAAAGCAGGGGTTTCAGAAGTTGCTACAGAAGAAGCTTTAAATATACAGAAGGGATTCTTTATAGAAACACTTATTACTGTTTCCTCTGTTTCTATTCCAGCATTTGTGATTCCCCAAAGTATAATAATGCTTGGATAGTGAATATTTCCTACCTAATCTCTATTCCTCCCATATCAGGAATTACTGTAGGTCTCTTAGTACCTGACAAAGGTTCATTTACATAGTTCAGGTAACTAACATTCTTAGATACTTAACTTTGTGTCTAGACATTTATAAATTTAAATCATCTTACCTTTATAACACTTCTGCAGGGCAAGAATTATTCTACTTTATACATAAGAAAACAAAAGTTTGTGGAGAAACGTTGACAAAGGTTCCATCTGGTGAGTGCTGGACATCAATTCAAGTGTAGGTTGATCTGACTGCAGAGAGTTTCTGAGACACGACACTCCTTCCTCAGGTACAATTGAAGCTCTAGCTCTGCTCTTCAGGCATGACCTCGGTGTCATTTTCTGAACCTGTTGATGCCAATAAGCATCTTATCTCTAGACCCTCCCATTCAGAGTAAGGAAGAACTAAGCAGAGGCACAGAACTCACAGAGATCACCATCTTTCTCCAATCATGACTGTTCAACCTTCAGTTACAAAGGATAATATTCATACAAGTACCAATCTATTTCCAGCAGAAGCCATATGCATTCAGAGTCTTTATATAAAGATGAGGACACTGAGGACCCTAGTGGAGGTGGAGGTGGGGAATGAGACCAGTAATGTGGGAAGTGGTAAAACTGACTGTGATGGTATAGGGGACATTCTGTTTACTCCAAATCACGTTTCACACAGTCTGGAGTTGCACTTAAGAGCCTCAAATGAGGGGATGGTAAGTATGGCATATGGTAAAACTTTTGGATATCATAACCTGATGAATATGAGTGAGAAAACATAATATATTATTATAGTTTGCAGGCAGTGATGTCATTTCATTATTTGTATGGCTATGTCGACGAAAGAATGTCCAAACCTATAAAAAAAACTTTATGAGTTTATTTGAGCCAAAATTTTGAGGACATGCCCAGAAGCAAGACGTCAAGGGATTGAGAAAATGCTCTGGAGAATGGTAGTTTGAGGTTTATTTTATGCATTTAGAATCAAAGGAGAGAACATAAGGAAGGTACAGGAGATCCATTGGTGGTAGCTTAAGGAGGCAGTAGAAAACAAAGCAGTGGGGAGAAATCTCTAGGGTTGGATAAAAAGTAAAACGGAGACACACATACTTCTTTTACATTGGTGGGTACAGGGTAGTTAACATTTAACAATTACAGTTAATGGAGATGGTATGTGAGCAACAAGAAAACAATATGAAATTTCAGAGTCATTGTGTTCCACTGGGTGATTTACCAGATGATTATGTCTCCCAGGGGTTTGGAAAAGATTACTCTAACATTTCAAAGGCATATTATCCTAGATACGAGAACAATGGACAGTGTTCACTTAAGGTAAAGACTGACCTTTGCTAAGGAATCTATAGGCCTGGGATGTCACTACCCACCATGACCTGCCCAGTTAGGAATTTGTGACCAGACCATCCTGTGTTGTTACTTTTGGTCATTGTGTTTGTCAGGCTTGCCATGCAGCCCCTGAAGCTTGTCAAGTTTATTACATAGCCCACTTTTTTTGGTTCACAGGTAGTTGGGAACTTAGGACTCAGGTTCATCTAATAACCTAACCCAAAGGTTAGACATAATTTTTATTTGCAACATCCCATAGGGTAAAAGCAAGGGCCACTCTCTTAGGAGGTCCTTAGACTCTAGTTCTCGTGAGTAGATTTTAAGATTCTTAAAGGCATTTGAAATGTAATCCTTTGTCACAACAAATATGATCTTGTTTTTGAAATGTCTCTTGACTGGTAAATTGCAAATATTAGATGAAAAAGTATATATTTTATGCATTAGAGTATAACAAAAACTTGGTGAAAAGTGAGCTGGGGAGCTGCTTAACTCCTTTAACTGCAAAGGGCTCGAGAAAAAGTGATTAGAAAGTATTTTAAAGCAGTTTCTTTAAAGAATGAGTAGAACTTCATTATCATTTGAATACGTGAGAGGGAGAGAAAGATGACTATATTTTCATGCTGACGCTTCTGTGGGTTTTGTCCTCTCCAGTCTTTGATTATTCAAGAAATTTTGGCATAAATTTCTCTTCTTATGGGTGAAGCCAGAGATTGGGGTGCCTAGAGCCTAACATAATTAACCTGGAGGCCTGGTCATACAGCTGTCCTTACTTAACCTTGTGAAAAAAATTCAAAGTTTACATAGTCTTCCCTAAGACACTCATATTAATTCTGAGTACACATCCTAAGGTTTCTATACACAGGGAAGAAAATTTTGGTAGACTATTCACTTAAAAATAAACCTAAGTACTATTCTTAATCTTGAAGGTCCCAAACTAGTCATATCTCACTTGATTTTTTCCTATTTCTGTACACCACTGCCCTTCCTCCAGTCCTACGACTTTCTTCAAATTTCTTAGGTATATTTTGGAGTCCCCAAATCATTCTGACTTCAGGTTTCCCCCGGAGGTATATTCCCTTTTGTTATGGTGCATAGTCCTGCTAAGATACTAAGGTTTCAGCTGTAAAACAGTGTAGGAGGCTTGTGCAGTCACAAATCCAACTCTGAGCCCAGGGAACAGTCAGAAGTCAGATGGTGCTTTCTTCTGCTTGTCCAGCATGATTTTCTATACTCAGGAAGACTTCAGATTGTCAAGATGGAGCAATAGGACTAGATTTATCCTCTCACTTGAAACAAAAACAACAAAAACCGGACAAAGTATGTGAAACAACGGTTCTGAAGACATTGGGCATTAGGCAATGAGGCAATGGAGGATGATCCCTGAGAAAAAAGAAAAATGAGGTGAGCCCTGTTTAGTGGAGAAAGATTGGTGCAGCTTACTGGAGAGAAATTCCAGGCCATGCCAAAGGGAGGGCAAACCTGGGCGTGCCTGACAAACTTCCTGTGTTGAGGAGAAGAATGTGGGAATCAGGGGAGGCCAAGGCAACTAGAGTTCAGAGTGTAGAGTACTGATGAAGATAGAACAGCATAGAAAGAGAATTTCAAAAATCTACAGTGGGATCTCCTTCAGTATTCAGCACAGTATTGATTGGTTCATGCATGTGTGATTCTATCCAAAAATATTTGAGGAAACAACAAGAACCCACATAATTGCATAGGAAGCTCTGGTTAGCCTTTCAGAGTCACCAAAATTGGGGCATGTGGGCCAAGCCTTTGATCTCCCTCATCAACTAGTCATTGGATTGGGGTTGCCCCAGGGAGGGAGCATAACTTTGGAGAAGGCAGCCTCCTTGTGCTGAGGGCACTTCACCAAGGGGAAAGCAGTTGAATGCCCTTATTATTGTAACTGTTCAACCTGAAAGAGGAAGTCCTGACCAACACACTAAGTCAAGGAAGAAAGAAGAGTTTTAAGGATCAGAATAAAAATGGTTCAACTATCATCATTCTCATATGATATAATCATTAAAAATAATAAACAGATTTTTAGAATTATATGTTCAGTAAGATGTTCACATATAAGATGAACTTAAAAAACCAATAGTTTTCTTTATACCAGCAAAAATCATCTAAGATATTAGAAGTTAACATACCATTTACAGTAGGAAAAAAACCTTAATGTGTAGAAATTGGCATCATTACAAGCAACAAGACGTTTAAAGATACTATTTTAAAATGACACTTAAAGTACTTAAGTGAAGATCTGGTTAAATGTAGAGATAAACCATGTACATGGAAAGGACACATGAACATTTTAAAGATGTCAGTTCTCCCCAAATGAATTGATGAATTCAATGTAATTTCAAGAAACAGTCCAGCAAGATTTTCAGAGGAATGTTTGTTACAGTTATTCTAAAATTTATATATGGAAGGTGACAGTTTCACCAAATGGAAGAGAGGTTTTAAAAAGATTCAAATCACACCTTGCCAGGAAATAAAACATACTACAAACTCATAGTATATAAAATAGTTGTGCCTAATATAAAAGCTTGGAATATAATAAAGAATTTATAACAGACAGATGTATTCAAGTTAAATTGATATGAGATAATACTATTTACATATATATGTATGTATATATATATATATATATATATATACATAAAATCTTGATATATGTATAGAAAAACATAGATGAAAAATACACAACAGGTTGTTTATACTTGTTATTTCTGATGGGTAATATTTTGCTGGACTTCAAATGACAAGCAATATCATATACAAGTCATTTGAATGTTAACATGTCAATGTATTATTATGTAATTTGAGGAAAAATTAAAAACTACTATTGATTGGGCTGCATTGTTCAGAATGAGAATTTAAAGGATGAGTATTGGGCTGGTGAGAAAAACATATCAGTGTTTATGAGTAGAAAATAAATGTAAGAAGTCAGTGAATTCAGGGACACATTTAAAGGTCACCAGTTAGAATCTCACGGAGAAACAAAAAGTAAGGATGGGAGGAGTGGGAACTACAAAGTAGTCCTTTCACTTTTTATTGGCTTAATTGTAGCATCCCTTTTGAAATTTCAGTTTTGCCTATCAACCTGTTCCGGGGCTATCTTTGCACAGCACTGTTTCTTTCCAAGTGCATTACTCCCAGCACAAATGAATAGAGCTGTGTTACTAAGTTCCCAGCAGAAAGGTCCCTGCCTTGCTTCCTCACTGAGTTGTTATCTCTTAGTTCTCCTCGTTGTATCTATTACGGATGGGCCCAATCCTCCTGTGCAATATAAAGGGACAGGAAGCTCCATTCAAGCAGCAGACGGCTACAATTACACCAATCCCAAACACATTTATAAAAGGGCACCAGGAGAATAAGTTTCTGCTCATTTTCTGATGTAAGGGAGCTTCCAGACAATGATGTCTGCAGGTGATCAGATGAGACAATGAGGAAATTAAATAAGTTATTTATTACCTAACTAAATTATTTGTCTAAAATCAGTGGGAGATACTACAGGATAAAAAGTTGTATCTCAAATTATTTCTCTGTTGAAAATATTGTCTAAACCTCGTCCAAATTCCTCTCAGATTTACTTTTTTTGTTTTTTCCTCATTCATACTACATACTTAAAGAAAGCAATTTGTTAACCTAAGGTTGCTATTTTTTTTTTAAGGTTGCTATTTTTTTACAACAGGTACAGACATAATTAATTTGTTATTTGCTAGAAAATAAATCTAGAAATGGTGGTCATTCTTCAATCTTCATTTTAACTGGGTGTTTCATAGTCTTTTTTGTTTTTTATTAGTTTCAGGTGTACAAAACAATGTAATAGTTAGACATTTCATCTCTCACAAAGTGATAACCCCTCCCCCAATCTATTGCCCCTCTGACATCGTACATAGCTGTTACAATTCCACTGACTCTATTCCCTATGCTGTACTCCACATCCCATGACTATATATATATTAAATTATAGTTGACATACAATATTATTCAGCTTCAGCTTCAGGTATATAGTGCACTGGTCAAGCACCTACACCGTCCATGAAGTGGTCTCCCTAATAAGACATGTGCCTATCTGGCACCCTACAAAATCTTTACAACATTATTGATTATATTCCCCAAACTGTCTTTCATATCCCTGTGGCAATATTGTAGTTACCAATTTGTTGTCTAATCCCTTCCCCTTCTCCCTCATCCCCACCCCCCTCCCATCTAGCAACCATCAGTTTTGCCTCTATCTCTGAGACTATTTCTGTTTACTTCGCTCATTTATTCAGTTCTTTAGATTCCACATATAAGTGAGATCATATGGTATTTGTCTTTGACTTATTTCACTTAGCGTAATGCAGATTTATTCTTGATTTAAGTAATTATACTATATGTATCTCCTCCAATAATTATTAATTACTTCATTTATATGTATTTTTTTTATTAGAATGTCATTTGCATGCAATGGGAGTCCCATTGCTGGGAAAACTGGAAATGGCTGCATTTCCAGCTTGTACTCAAAACTTAACCTGTCTTGTTTAAACTCGCAATTTTTGACCTACCTCATTTTTATGGTTAATCCACCACTAACATTTAGATTTGAAGCATCCAACTTTCTGAGTAACTTTGGGCTCAAATTTTCAACTCTATTCAGTACAGTCACACTTGTTGAGCATCAAGACTACCAAGCCATTACAGGATCCCTTCCATACTATTCATCTCTCTCGTCCTGACTTTATTCCTTGTCTAGCTTAGATTCTATAACACACCATTTAATCAGTTTCTTGGAAACAATTTTACCTCCTTTGTTCTCTCCCTCCAATGTAGTTTTTTGAAAAAAACCTAAACTCTGATTAAATCGAAATACCTGTCTCCTCTAAAACTTGCTAGGAAAGAAATCCCATACATAAATGTATTGATTTCACATTAAATTTATTTTCACAAACTTCAAATATAAACTCAACAATAGCCAGCAATCTTACTGTGTGATGGCATTATAGTAAATAGTCACATATACACCAAGTTGTCCAAGACTGAATCCTAAAAGTCATATTTGATTCCTACATTGAATACCTCATTTCTAATTCATCAATGTATCTACTAGATTGTTCTTCCAAAATTTGTCCACTCAAACTCATTTCCTCTGCCACCAATCTGGTTTAGGCCACAACCATCTCTTGCCTGGACCATAAGTCTTCTCACTGGCTTCTGTCCCTCTACTTTTATTTTCTCTTTTATTTATAACTCTCATCATTAACGCCTTTTTGATTTCCTTATCTAAAGTAATGCTCCCATGGTGAAGCTCTATGCTAGCACATGACAGGATTCTGTATATTTTCTTTTACATTATTACCAAAGCTGTATTTATTTGTTCTATATTTTTATCTCCATGATCAGAAGAATAAAATTTCAAAATATTTAATAAAATAGATAAGACATGCATATGGTTCAAAATTTTAAAAGTTAAAAAAGGCATTCAGTAAAAGTAATTTTCTCTATCAGTATTATTTCTCATTGCATATAATAGAAAATCCAAATAATGATGGCTTAAACAAACTATAAATATTTTTCCTTTTACATAAAAGAGTTTCAGAGGTGGACATCTAAAGCTAAAAGTGGAGCTTCACCAGTTTCTTTCTTTCTTTCTGCTTTATTAGAATCTAACTTTCATCCTCAAAGTTGCTGATAGTTTAAGGTGGTTGCTAGAAATTCTGGCATCAATCCTGTGCCTGTCTCATGAGGAAGGAGTGAGGGCAAAGGACCATCATGTCTCAGCTGTGTTAGTTCACATTAAACAGTCTTCTTGGAAACTCCACCAAATGACATCTACTAACATTTGCTATCTGAGAGGTATAGCATTTTGGCAGTATACCTGGGTACTCAAATAAAATCATGGTTTTGTTAGTAAGGAAGAATGGGTAACATTGGGTAAACAACTAGCAATCTGTAACATACCATCCTATTCTTGTCTGCCAAGTACACATTTGTATTTCCCAGAAGCAACTTCTCTTACAGGTTTCTTGTGCATCCTTCCAGAGGTAATTTATTGTGTAATATATATATATATATATATATATATATATATATATATATATATATATGTACATATTTATAAATATATACTTGTAACATTTATATATATTTATATATGTTTATGTATTAATAAATATACATATTTATAACATCACAAAAATTTTTTGTGTAGCCTTTTATGCACTGTTTTTGCCACTTGTTTCTTTGCTAACCAATATATCTTAGAAATTACTCTAATAAGTACATTTAGAGAGGCTTATTTTCTTAATAACCATATACTTAGAACTGTTGGTGAGGGCAGGGACCATGTTAGCGTCATTTACCAGTGTATATAGTGTCTAGCACAGTTTGTGGAGCATAGTAAGTAGTTAGTAAACATTTATTTAATAGATGGGTCACACAAATAGCAAATGCTAGAGCTAGGATTCAAACCTGCTTGTGATTTTAATGATTGTATTTCCACAATCTTACCCACAACCTTGATACGTTGTTAGGTTGATAGATTTCCTTATATTGAACTCTCCGCATTCTTTAGGAGATAAATATAGTTGGTTACAAAAAAAATGTTACCAGCTTGCTGAACTTGGTTTGCTAGGATGTTTTTTAGGATAGCAATACCTATAGTCACATTCATTGGTCTAGAGAAGACAGTAGTGAAGACACTGGAATCAGATTGATGTGGCTACTAAGGCGGCTAACTGTGTGACTTTGGCCAAGGCTTCATTTCTCTCTCTGTCCCCTATGCAGTGGGGATAATAGCTTCTACTCCAAAGAGTTGCTTGTTCATATCTAAAGGAGAGGTGATTTGATGAGAAAAAATATATAAACAACTTAAATAGTTTAAGTTTAGGTCACTCAGAAAGCACTCAAACATTGGAGTTACTCTCATAATAAAGGTGGTTGCTTTTTAGTCTCTTTTCCTACGTTTTCATCTATGTTTTTGTGTCAGGCTTATGCACCAGATCGCTGACTTCTGGATTCTAGGCAAGTTGTAATCTCAGTTTCAAATCACTCCATCCATTATATTCCAACTCCCTACCTGCAGAAGCACCGTGAGACAGAGTTCCCAAAGGACTCTGCTTCTCATCCCCCTGGTCTCTGCTTCCCAAGCCACTTTTCCCCAGCTGGGTCTAAGAAGTGGGGGCAGGAGAGGAATAAGGAGTTCATAAAACTCTCAAGATTCATTCATCAGAATACCAGGATGGTTACCACTACAGCTGACACATCATCAAGGACTCACACTTTTACGTCTTCTGTAAGTTCCAGGGCAAAAGGAGGGTAGCACAGGCTGTACTGGGTCTATATAGGAAGAGTGATAAGGCAGGCAGGGGTCTTTTTCTAAGAGGCAACCTCCAATAAACAGGGAGAAAAAAGGCAATGGGGAGGTGGGAGGTGTGGTGATTCTGGATGCATTACTGTATTTCCCCGAAAATAAGACCTAGCTGGACAATCAGCTCTAATGCATCTTTTGGAGCAAAAATTAATATAAGACCCAGTATTATATTACATTATATTATATTATATTATATTATATTATATTATACCCAGTCTAATATAAGACCAGGTCTTATATTAAGTTTTGCTCCAAAAGACACATTAGAGCTGATTGTCCAGCTAGGTCTTATTTTTGGGGAAATACGGTAGCAACCAGAAATCCTGAGCACATCTGTAAGGAGCCTCCTAGTTTCTTTTTCTTTCCTCTGCCTTCTTATAAGAGGGTTCCATTTCCTTGTCTGGTTAGGAGACAGTGCAAGTAGAGAATTGGGCTTCATTGTGCCTGACCAGGAAAGAAAGGAGGTCTATGAATCCTACAGTGATATAAAGGGTGTAAGGATGCTGAGTTTAGTGTTTCACCGGACACCTAGCACATGGATTCAGAAAAAATACTGATGAAGAAATTTCTCTCTAATTCTGTCCCAGTTTAAACTGGAGAGAGGAAAATTTTCTTTAGACTGAAGGAAAGCTCTCTTTCGTATTTAATCAAACTCAGCTTCTCTGTAATTTCTCTCTGATGGTCCCAGTTTTGCCCTTTACCCCAAGATAACCATTCATATATTTTGAAGTTATCACTGATATCCTTGTTTTATGCAGGCCACGCATCTATAATTGACCCTTCCCTCAAAAGGACCAATGCCTTTTATCATCCTGTAACTCACATGACCATGTTTCCCTTTGACAAGGAATTTCTTAAGGCACAGTGTCCTGAATTGGATAGGGCAGTCCAGAACAGAATTAGAAAGATTCTCAACTACTTTGCTCTTGATATTGTACTTTTATGAAATAAATTAATACATAAAATGTGTGGTACCTCCTTGGTATATATCAGCTAATATTTTCAACCCTGTTTTAGAATCTCTATGTTAATTTTCACTCTGTATACCACATTATTAATTTATGTTCATGTATGAGGTCAGAAAATTAAGTTCGAGAACTCATCCTAGAAAAAATACTACATACCTCATTGCTGACTATCACTGGTGACCTTCGAAGTATTCCCCTTGGGAAGCTATGCACCGAAGCCAGTGCCTAGTCCACTCTTCAAAGCAATTTTGGAACTCTTTCTCTGGAATGGCCATCAGAGCTGTCATTGTATTACCCTTGATGTCCTGAATGTCATCAAAATGTCTTCCTTTCAACATTTTCTTTATCTTTGGGTAAAGAAAGAAGTCATTGAGGGCCAGATCAGGTGAATAGGGAGGGTGTTTCAATACAGTTGTTTGTTTATTAGCTAAAAACCCCCTCACAGAGAGTGCTGTATGAGCTGGTGCATTGTTGTGATGTAAGAGCCATGAATTGTTGGTGAAAAGTTCCAGTCCTTTAACTTTTTCACTCAGCCTTTTCAGCACTTCCAAATAGTAAACTTGGTTAACTCTTTGTCCAGCTGGTACAAATTCATAATGAATAATTGCTCTGATAGCAAAGAAGTTTAGCAACATCATTGCAAGAAGTTCACGAACTTAATTGGCAGACCTCGTATGCACTTCCACCTGTCAGAACATCTAGTAATCTGTTCCCTTTACCTTCTCCCCTGTTTCAGATTTTCTTACTCCCTAACCCCCTTCTCTCCATTCTCCAATGTTAAATGGTGAAGAAATGGACTTTAATAAACTTGGAGCTTAAGTGATAACACTGGCAAGTGTCCTGGGCTTGATGAGTTTCAGGCAATAAACATTTGGTCTTTCCACAAGTAAATGGCCAATATGTGATGAACACAAGCAGATAAACAGGAGAGTTGATTAGCAAATGGCCTTTGAGGAGGCACTTAAGCAGGTTTGGAGATGATGGCAAACAACGCTAGAAAAGGACGAAGTGCTAAGAAAGGCATTCATTAGGGATGAGAAAATAGGATATGGAGAGGATAAGGGTCAAGGAGGAGACGGAAGACTAGTGCAGGGAGATGAGATTTTTCTGTGGATAAGTTAGTAATGATTTGGACTGGAGGAAATTCAAGAAAATGCTTGCCAACATACTGGGAACAATAGAGTTGTTTTGTGTTTGTATTAGGGCAAGTGCAAAAGACTTATAAGTCAGAGACATAACCCAGAGTTTTACCATTGACCAAGGCCAGGCTCTTGAGGAGCATCTGTACTCAGTGGCATGAGTAAACCCCGAAGCTTTAACATGCATTTTGTGCCATGCCCTGCCTCCCTGAAGCCCACCACACAAATCTTCAGTGACCACCATTCATAGTATTGATTAGAACTGCTCTTCTTTCCCACCTCAGTGTCCTCTTTAGCACACTGAAACTCTGATTAAGTCTCCCCTCTTACGTTCTCTCCTTGAAAATTTCCGTCAATATAAAATACCAAGGTCCACTAATTCAAAAATCTTTTTCAATGAAATTTTATTAAAAATCTATGAGGTCCTAGAGAATGTTGGGTTGTGCACTTTCCTCACAGAGTAGGGTGGAGGGAGACAGAGCGGTACAAAAGCTAAGCATTAAGGATTACATAGAAAATTATAATAACAACAGTAGTTGCTTTCTCAGTGAACTAATGACTCCAATTATCTCACTTTCCTTCTGAATTTTTATCTTTTCCTTAAACAAATAACATGCTGTAGTATGGTGTGTTTTTTTCTTCTTTGTCTTGCTTTTTTGTTCACTTACAAGTTTGAAATGAGGCTCTTTAGCTCTAGTCAACCCTTCCCATTTACACTTCCTCAACTCCCTTCATTCTGATTTCTATTGCCACCAGTCCAGTGACAGTTGTCCAGGTCACTGATGACAACCTTTTTATAAAATTTAATGGAAATTCATCTTCTCATGTTACTGAACTTCTTATCTGACAAGTTTGACCACACACTACTTGAAAATTTCCCCTCCATTTTCTAAGGGCACAATATTCTTCTAATTTTCTTCATATCTTTCCAGACCCCCCACTCCCCATTTAAATCTCTTTTTTTCTTCTTCACACTTTCAGTGTTGCTCTTTTCCAGGGTTTCAATCTCAGTTTGTAGTTTATACTATTCCAATTACATCAGCTGGTGCTCTTTGAATTTTTATCTTAAACTACATGCTATTAATTTGTTCAAACCCCTCATTTCCAACAGCCTAAGATAAATCTTTATGTGAAGATTATATAAACACCTCAGCTTTGACATATACCCATATACATTAAACATACTCAATTGCCTGTGTTTCATATCTTAGTGATTCTATTTATTTACTTAAATCAGAAAACAGGGTGCCATTCTGGACTTCTCACCTACTGTGTCTTTCATAACTAATTTGTCACTAAATTCTGTCTATCTTACCATTGGAATATGCCCCTTCTTTCCATTCTCGGTCCTTTAGTCTTTGTTCAGCTACTCACCGTTTCTCATCCTGACTATTGCATCATCTATTCTTCTGCTTCTGCTCTCTCTCCTTTCTCAAATCCATCCATAACATTGCATCCAGAGTGATCTTCCTGTCACCCATACCTAGGCATGTCTCTTTCCTAATAGAAATACTTCTTTGTTGTCTCTTTATCTACAAGATTAACTGTAAAATATTTAGCATAGCAAAGGTCCTTCATAATCTGGCTTTCTGTTTTTATCAACTCAATTTCCTATTCTTTCCTTCAACTCCCCATCCTCTTGACTCCAGCCAGATTAAATATTTCATAGAGTTTCCCTCCAAAGTTTTTCTCTATCTCATTGTCATGCTTTTACATAATCCATTTCATATACCTGAAATATAACACCCACAGTTATAAATCTTCCACATCCATCAAAACTCATCTAAGGTGTTAGCAACTTAATAAGGGCTTCCATTTTCTTCTCAGGCTGATTTAGGAAATGTCTAATTGAACTTGGGAGAAAGGAATATTTAACTAAACCATCACATAAATATATAGCTACAAACTGGGAGGATGGGGAAAGTACTAGGAGATCATAAAATAGGAGACCTTAATCTTATCTGGAGAGGGTTAGAGAAAACTTCCCAGAAAAGACACTATTTCAATTGAGATGTAAAGGATGAATAGTAAGTAAGAGGATGTATGTGTGGGAGCATATAATGCATAGTTTTTCAAGAGAATTAGGAGCAGATATGCATGTTGTATTTGAAGATCTGATAGGACAGTGTAGCTGGAGCTCAGGAAGCCGGAGAGCGAAGGCTATCAAATGAGATGGGAAAATTAAGTAGGATGCAAATGACATTTTTGTCATTCATGCATGTACTTATTTATTAAATAATTTATTCAATGAATCAGGAGCCCTCATAAAAGAATCTTTCTATACACTGTACATATAGTGATGAAAAAAAACCCAACAGGCATGGTTTCTTCTCTCATGAACTTGTGAACTAATGAAGTGCAAGTTAAGGCTTCTGTTTTTAGTTTATTAACAATGAGAAACCAATGGTATATTTTAAGCCTACAAGTGACAAGATCAGGTTTATATTTTTAAATTTCTCTGATTTTAAAGTAATGGATGGTTTTATAATAAAACCTAGAATGCATTAGGAGGTAATTTCATTATTTCATTCTAAAGATAATGGTACGTTAGTCTTGGATGGTGACAGTGGAGATGGAGAAGTAGATGGACTCAAGAACTAATTAAAAGGAAAACCTGACAGATCTTGATGGTGGGTTTGTAATGGGTGGTACAGGTAAAGAATGTGTTCAAGATGGTTTTAAGTCTTTGTCTTGTGGAACTGTCCAGATATATATGCCATTAACTGAGATAGGAGATGCTAGAAAAAGACCAGTTTTCGTAGAAAAATCTTAAGTAAATTTTGGACTTGGTGAGTTTCGGATATCTTTGAGAGACCTAAGTTGATATGTCAATAGGCTTCTAAAGTGTTCTAAGTTAAGAGATATAATTTAGTAATCATCAACATAGAGATGGTAATTGAAGATGTGGAAAAGAGAAAAGAAGTGGGAAAGAGCAGAACAGAGTAGCAGAAGGAGGGGAAGAAAATCAAAGAGCATCCAGGGTTGAATCTGGAAACTGATGCCAAGGTAGTAGATGAAAAACATGTTAGAGAAAATGAGGGTACCAGGAGGTATGAGATAAACCAGGAGACTGTGATACAAATTAAACCAAAGAGAATGTTTTAAGGAAGAGGATTCGACCAATTGTTTTAGCAAGATTCAACAATCTATTTTTTTTTGTTCAACGATCTATTTTTTTTTTTGTATGTTTGTTTTTGAGAACTGTATTGTGGAAACTAATAAAGAAGGAAGCCACATTGCAGGGAGTTATAGATTGGATATGAGGTGAGGAAATGGAGACAAAAAGTATAACAGTGTTTGTGAGAAGTTTGGGTGTAAAGGGAAGGCCAAAGAAAAATAGCTGAAAGGAAGAAAAGAGGCTTTTAAATTATTTTTAAAGATGAAAGATACTGGAGAATCTTTGAAAGACAGTGCTGGTCCAGTAAAGAAGGAACTATGACTCAAAATTAGGGAAGTAGAATGCACAATTAATACAAATACAAGCTGGGAGTGCTAGGATTCAATGCCGAAGTGGAAGGTTTGACATTTTGAGGATGGACAGGTTATAATGGGAGGAAACAAGGAAAAGATGGGAGAATGTGCAAGCACATTTATAAGTTTTATCTTAGAAAGTTGAAGAAAATCTGACTGGATGCATTCTCTTTTCTCTGTGAGGTAGTAGTCGATGTCACCTTTCAACAAAAGAAGAGATCAAGGATTGAAAAGAATGAAGGTTTGAAAAGGCAAGAGTGAACAGTTGATCAAGAATGCTTTGTAAGATGGACAGACAATGCTGAGGGCCCATTTAAAACTGGTAACTATAAGTTTATAGTAAAAGCAGCCTTTCCTGTTGTTTCAGGCTTATTCCAAGGGTGCTGGAATGGTCAAGTGCAGGCTTTGGAAAATGAATGGTTATATTCAAAGAGGATTAGGGTTTTAACCAAGGACTGATGTAATCAATTTTACATTCTATTTTCTTCTAGTATACCATGAGTTTGGAAAAGGGATACAATGAAATTAGCCATCCCCACTTATATTGGTATATGGTAGTAGGTGAGGACCTAATTATAGGTTTCCCTCAACAATGTCAACAATTATCTCAAAAACACCTATTATTAAAGAAACTTCTTATCCACCATAGGTTTGATGCCTCCTTCATCATATAATAGATTATTGTAAAAACTAGGTGTTTTTGGCCTATCTCCTTTATGTTATTAAGAGTTTGCTTTTCTTACAGTCCTACCATACTGATCTAAATTGTTACACACTTTTAATGTTGTGAGGTTACTCCCTATTATTCTCTTTTCAAAACTAGTTTTCTCATTAACTCATTTTTCTTCATAGACCATAGCATTATTTGTTGTCTCACCAATCTACATTTAAAATATTGACTGGAATTTGCTTTATTGAGGAAGAGTCTCCTATATATAATTAGCTTCCTAAACAATAAGTGAGAGGGATACTTTTGAAGTCAACTTAAAAAATCACCACTTGTATCTGCCCATAAGAATAGTCAAGAGAAGCCTTGTCAGCTTGAGGTTCATTCAATGGCACTGCCCAGCAACTACTCCACTGCTCCAGTCTCCGAATTCCTCCTCATCTGCTTCCCTAACTACCAGAGTTGGCAGCACTGGCTGTCCCTGCCCCTCATCTTCCTCTTCCTCCTGGCCATGGGGGCCAATGGTATTCTTCTGATCACCATCCGGCTGGAGGACTCTCTGCACCAGCCCATGTACTACCTTCTCAGCCTCCTCTCTCTGCTGGACATGGTGCTCTGCCTCACCGTCATCCCCAAGGTCCTGGCCATCTTCTGGTTTGACCTCAGGTCCATCAGCTTCTCGGCCTGCTTTCTCCAGATGTTCATCATGAACAGTTTACTCCCCATGGAGTCCTGCACATTCATGATCATGGCCTATGACCGCTACGTGGCCATCTGCCACCCACTACGATACTCATCCATCATCACTGACAAATTTGTGGCCAAGGCTAGTGTTTTCATTGTCATACGAAATGCCCTTGTTGCTGCACCCATTCCTATTCTCGCTTCCCGGCTTCGTTATTGTGGAAAAAAAGTCATTGAGAACTGCATCTGTGCCAACCTTTCAGTGTCCAGGCTCTCCTGTGACAATTTCACTCTTAACAGAATCTACCAGTTTGTGGCTGGTTGGACCTTACTGGGCTCAGATTTCATCCTCATCGTCCTCTCCTACACCTTCATTCTAAGAGCTGTGCTTAAACTCAAGGCTGAGGGGGCTGCAGTCAAAGCCCTGAGCACGTGTGGCTCCCATTTCATCCTTATTCTCTTCTTTAGCACCATCCTGCTGGTTGTGGTATTGACAAATGTGTCCAGGAAGAGGGTCCCCATGGACATTCTGATCTTGCTCAATGTCCTTCATCACCTCATACCTCCTGCTTTGAACCCTGTTGTATATGGGATTCGGACCAAAGAAATAAAACAAGGAATTCAGAAATTGCTGCATAGAGGGATATGAACATGTAGAAAAGACTTCTAATTCCTTCTCCCCTTCCTTCTCAATGATTTTGCCTCGGCAGCAAGGTAGAGAAATGCCTGTGAGTAAGTATCTATTACATACACCGAGACTCACTTCTTAACTGACCCAGATAACCTCCTTTATTCTTCTCCCCTGGTTCAGGTGGAGGTAAGCAAGAGGGAGCAAACTCATATTTCTTGAGTAAATGCTTTGAGCATAGGCAATTATATTTAAGTCATTTAATCTTCACAACATTCCTGCAGGTATCACTACTTCCATTTTACACAGCAAAAAAATAAATAAAAGATGCCTTTAAGAGAGGTAAATGCCAAAGATCATATACCTGGGAAGTGATAGAGTAGAGATTGAAATCCAGGCCATAGAGTTTAGGCTCTTTCGATAGAAATGCTCCTTTAAGTACAATTGAAGCTGAAGATCAGGCTTCCACCCTACTCTGCTTTGGCCTGAGTTTTGTACTTTAGGCTGTCCTTGGGTGTATCCTGCCTGTACCTACATCCTTGAGAGTCAGGGTGTTTTCAGAGAAGGCAGAGTTCTGCCCCACGAAGCATCTGCAGCATCGCAGGAAAAGACTGCTCATAATAATATAAAGCAATGCCAGCTTTCTATTCTATCATAACCTCATTACCTTCAGGGAGTCTTGAAAATGAGAATGCAGGTTGAGAGAGGAGATACCATTGGGGCAGGAAACGGAGAAACTGATAAGAACAGTGGGTTGGCCACTTCCCCTATAGGTATGTTTGAGCTATACATGCAGTGAATTGAAATTCAAGTCTTATTTGATCTGTTGACTCTGCCCAAGGTCTCTAGTTGAAGGTGGCAAGACTAGGCATAGTGTCGGGTTTCTGGGTTAACAGTGGGGCAAATCAGGACAAAAGATATTGCACCCATTACTTTTAGAAAATGTAATGTAAGTAATTGATTAAATGGGTATTCGAGACATGAAACCAAAAAAGGGGATGAAGTAACACAGAGATAGTACCCGAAGGAAGAACCTTACACTTAGGAAGAGGTTGGGTTAAAACACAGAATGTCGGCGGTAGGCTCATTCATTAAACTGAGTCTCAGAAATCTGAGGATGGGTTCTGACTCTGGTTCTAATGTCACAGAAGCCCAGAGGAGGTGCCCTTATAGCTGGGGCTAAGACCTCTGAGGATGGAACTTTATCCTACTGGTGATATCTCTGAGGGAGTTCAGTGAGGCTGATTTAATCCTGGGAGTTCTAAAACTCAAATCCAAACCCAAACCCCAAATCCATTCAACTAACCATCCATCCAACCAACCAACCAATCTTGGAGACTAGGATCAACTCCACTGCCTGCATGACAAGTCATTGCTATGAGATACTGACAAAAGAGGAACAGACAGGAAGAAGCAAGTATTCCCTCCCCTGCTTCAACCTTCCAGTCTTTTTCTGTTATTCTCTGTGGGTGCAAACTAAGAAGGAGCCAGCTGACAAATAAAAGTCCCAGAGTCTGAACCCCAGCATCACAAAGCAGAGTTTGGATGGGAGAGTTTGGAGCAGGGCGACAAGAGTTAATGACTGCACAGATCCTTTTGATTCTGAGTATGAAACTTATGATAACATGAGGGACAGCTGTAATAGCACTTTGCAGTGCACAATGCCTCCCAGGGAACTAGAGACAGAATCAAGTCCTCTGGTGCAGGGTAGGTAAAGAGACATGACATAATGTCATAGGGGCAGCTTTCATAGCTATAAAAAAAATTGGTATTATTGACAGCAGAAATAGAGTCAGCAGGAATTGACTGCCCCACACGGGCAATTAGATAGAGTAACTGCCACTCACTGCTGGTGTGGGCTACAGGTTCTCCAAAGCCACACTCAATAACAGTGGGAAAGAAAATGGCACCCATTTACCTACAAGAAGGGGCTCTTAACACTCTTATGTTCTCAGCCTTGGCTTTTATTTCCTCAAGCCAGAGCCACAGGTGTGACACTCAGTAGTTTGGGCCTCTCTCCATCTCACGGCTGCCAGAAGAGTTTTATCCATCTTCCTACTGTCCCTCAGAGGACAGAATGGCTGACTTCAACACTGAATGCCTAAAATAATTATAATTTCAGTGTCTTTATATACTGATAATAATGATAATAATAATGAAATGAAAAGCTCAAATCTTTTGAGCTCTTGCAAAATATCAGTGTGCATGATAATCTTTAATTTTCATAAAAGCCTTCTGTGGATGATTATAGTATAAATTTCTTAAAAATCTAGCAGAAAGAATATAATTCATAGAACTATGATACATATGGACAGGTGATATTTTCAAACATCTTGTCCACTCTGCTCTCTCTAGGAGTGCTTTCTCTACCTCAGCTATGCTTTTACCCAGCGGCAAACCCAGAAGGGACTCAAAGAGCAGTCTTTTAGCTGGTCAAAATTTAGATCTTAATTCCTGAATGAGGACTTCTCTAGATTAAAGCAAACGGCCAACATAATTATGAGAAGCTTGGCTCAAAATGGATGTACACAGGAATAGAAACTACCAACTTGTAGGAATTTCTAAAGAATGTAGGAACCAACACACCAGTTGTCATTCCTCAAACTAACCTGCATAATTTTGGCACATCGAGGGGCTCAGTAAACGTTCTCTTATTTATGATGCTGAAGTAGCTAAGTGAAGAGTTGACAAATAGTGTCTACCATGGATCTCTAGTTTCATAGCAGTAGAGTTCTGAGTATAAGGAATGGACAGGCACATACTTAAGATTGGCTCTGCTCTGATTCTGATGAGAGAGGTTAAGAGGGCCACAGTTTCTCACAGGTTTGTCAAGCCCGGTGCAGGTGGTTCAAGAAATTGAACACAATGGTCCTATGACCAGTTTTAGGGTGATTCCACATCCAGGTAAAGGTAATGAGGGAGCAGGATTATCTTAAGAGCCAGATCTTTTTTTTTTTTTTTTAAGATTTTATTGGGAAAGGGGAACAGGACTTTATTGGGGGAACAGTGTGTTTTTCCAGGACTTTATTGGGAAACAGTGTGTTTTTCCCAGGACCCATCAGCTCCAAGTCAAGTTGTTGTTCTTTCAATCTTAGTTGTGGAGGGCGCAGCTCAGCTCCACATCCAGTCACCTTTGTTTTATCTTAGTTGCAGGGGGCGCAGCCCACCATCCCTTGTGGGAGTCGAACAGGCAACCTTGTGGTTGAGAGCACGTGCTCCAACCAACTGAGTCTTCCAGCCACCCGGGAGCTCAGTGGCAGCTCGTTGTCTTTCATTCCAGTTGTGGAGGGCGTAGCTTGCTGGCCAATGTGGGAATCGAACTGGCAACCCTGTTGCCCAGAGCCCATGCTCTAACCAACTGAGCCACCCATCCACCCTTCAAGAGCCAGATCTTGAAGGGCAAACACAGCTCTGCTATACAATTCCCATAGCATTAAAAAAATGAGCTTAGTAGCAACCTTTGAACACTGTGTTGAGTGGATGGAATGGACTATCATAAACTAAAGGCATTTAAAATTGGTGGGATATAAAAGGTACAAACTTCCAATTTTAAGATAAATAAGTATTGGAGACGTAATGTACAACATACGACTATAGTTAACAGTGCTGTATGGTATGTTTAAAAGTTGAATGAATCTTAAAGGAACAAAGCATTTTTTTCATTTTTTTCCTTTTTATCTATATGTGGTGTTGGATATTGACTAAACTAATTGTGGTAATCATTTCAGAATAATTGTAAGTCAAGTCATTATGGTGTACACCTTAAACTTATACAGTGCTGTACATCAATTATATCTCAATAAAACTAAAAGACAATTATTAATTGATGAGGTACAGATGTTTTGTCAGCTTAACTAAGAAACTCTGTGAAGAGTCACTTTGCTAATATAAGGTGACTATAGTCCAATTGTCTGAAGGGCGGAGGGAGTGGCTTACCAATAGGCACTCACCTCATTCGGTGGTTTGCAGGTTAGTTACATTTGCATGAGTAATTTGTAATGAACACAGAATCTTTTGAGAAAGAATATCTGAAGCCATTGTACACTGCTATTCAGGAACAGAGCAGATTTAAATCAAGACCCAGTGGCAAGAAAGAGCAACAAGTCCCCTGGAATTAAGTATCTGGAGGACAAAGGGAGTCAGTCTATGCTGGTGACTAGTGCTCAAAACAAAGACCTAAGTATTGTTGAGCGAACAAAACTGTTTTCCACATGTAAAATAGAATCTGGGAGCCTCTTAGTACGTAGTCATCCTCAAACTCTATTGTGCTTTGGGATATATTCTAAGCATACAGGTATTATAAGCTGTGACCTCGGAGGCTCAGTGTGGCATCAGGCGGGGCAGCCATGGAGTCTAAACAACATGATTTTACTGCCAAGAGTAAACAAAAGCTACATTACTGGAACGTCAACAGTGCCTCCTTGTGGCTATCAATGGGAATAGCAATACTGGAGTGACTTCTCAACCTCTGCTTGGTGTTTGAAAGGGGACTGACAACTGTATCAGAAAACTCCTGGGATCTCCAACACTTAGGGGAGGGGCAGCTTCAAGAAGAAGTTATTGTACTTCCTTCTCATAGGCGCATTGGGATTTGAAAGATTGAAAAAATAAAAGGTTTATAACAATTTATACTCTGTTTTTTTTCCCTTCGGTGACATTTCAGGGTCAATACCATCAATGAGTCCAGTATTCATAAGGGTAAGATGTATGTATCTCAGTATCTAATAAGATGTTGCATTAGCAGTGTTTGGCTAAGGACCATATGTAATAATATTTATTCATTTCTTCATCTACTCAACCAAAAATTATTTATTGAGTGCTTTATGTGTGATGAACACAGTACTGATTAGCCTAGTTACCAAGAGGCAAACTACTCTCAGAGAGACTATTATCAGCATAGCCCATGAGTTATCATTACTCCCAGTTTTTCAGATTAGTCAACTAAGAAAAAAGGTGAATTACTAATGGTCATTCACCTAATAGAGACTAAAGTGAGGAGTGAGACATTAGGGATGTTTTCTATCTAAATCCACTTTTCATATTACATTGTTTAGGGACTGAGCTACATTTTCAACTGGAGAGCTTTGTAGTTTTCTGAAGTTTTTCATGCTCCAGATTATAGATAGCAAAGGCAATGCACATCAAAAGCCATCATGTATTGAACTAGTCAATGCAAATAAAGTTACTATAATGCAACAAAGCCATCCCAGTAAGTTCACACAATAAAAGTTTATTTCTCATCCATATTCCATTCCAATGTGTGGGGGCTTTGCTTCATGTCATCCTTTAGGGATCCATGTTTTTTCCATACATGGATCCTCCACGTTCTAGGTACTTAGGGATCTCCACTTGTACTCCTGTATCCGGTTGTCATACAAGTGAAAGGAGAGAATGTGTAGGAGGTTTTAGGGGCTCAACCTGGGAGAGATTTACATCATTTTCTCTATCATTCAATTGACCAGACTCCTCATGTAGATCCAGCTGCCTACAGGAGAGGCTGGGTCACTGAATATTCATTTCTTAAAAGAAATTATCCAAGAGACTGTTGTGTGTGGAATATATATTACTGCTTCCCAAATCAGTCTATCCAAATTCTCAACTAATCCCTGTATGTAGCACAAAGCCCAAGATCTCCAGGAGTGTGTGGTCTTCTCCATGAGGTCCAGAGGTGATTCCTCTTGGACCAGTCATTTCCTCCTCCCACCACATATTTAATGGTGGAGCAGAAACTGGGGACCAGCCATAAAGATTTCCAGTTGGAAGTGAAGCATGGAATTCAATTTCTCATTGGTAATGCTGGAATACTTTGGGGCAGGCATTGCAACATATTTTACCTCCTGATAGCCAGTTAAGTTCCCTGACTTGACACTGGTTATGTTCTTTGGGTGGAACTCTCGCCCTTGTTCTGCCTTTGGGGGGTTTGTACCTTCTTCAGTCTCCCCAGTTGACATTAAGTGAAGCAGGCATTGGACCCGTGACTTCTTTTGCAGACACTACATTTGGAGCCCGCTTCTTGTTGTAAAATATTAGGATCAGCAATTGTTTTAATTCTTAATGAAAAACCTTCTCTAAAATCCAAGCTCATGTTTCTTTGGTAATGAACCCCCACAAAAGCCTAACAGGTTTCTGCTCTGTTTGTGTTAGGTCAGTTCCTTGTGCTAGTAATCACTCTGTAGTGGAAGTGCTTGACAATTAGCTTTTGTGATTATAATGTGAGTGCCTGACATTAAGCGTTTGATTACTGAGGCATCCACTTCAAAGACAAAAGACATCCATCTCAAATAAACACACTGCCAGCTACACAACTAGATAAAGAGGCTACATGGCTTATAAAGTTTGCCGTTTTAGAAACTCTGGTTAACCTAGTTGACTGACCTTTGGAGTGATCCGGTTTATCCCTTCGGGCACTTACTTCTTGAGAACTGCATTTTAAATTCACCAATAAAGAGTGAACCGGTGAAACCCCACTCGCTTCATCCTCGACCTCAATAAAGGCAGCACCCCAGGTTTCTTCTCTCTCTCTTTCTCTCTCTCTGTACCCCTGACCTTGCTGTGTGGCCCCAGCCATACTCCATATCCTGTAAGACTTGTGAGTAGCAAACCTTATGTCTTCAAAGTTTCCTGATGATTGTCGCGGAGTGCACCTTCCAATCATGACAAAAGCTGCCAAAAGACTGGTGTAGCCTCAATAGTGGCTCCAGTTAGGGAAATAAATGTCTGTGGCTTTCTATCCAGGTGAATGCCTCTTGGCATTTCTAGCCAATAACATCACTATCCATAGGCTGAGACCCACACAAAACACACTCAAAGATTTTTCTCAGGCGTAGTTAAAAAAAAATAAAAATTGTCTTTTTCCTCATGCTACTCTTTTCTTACTTAATGTTTTTGTTCCAAGGCTGTCAGATTTGAGTAGAACAGCTAAACACAAAATCTGGTTTCTTCTCAGGGCTGGTTTCTATGAGTCTTTGTTACTCAAAAGCATTCTAAATCATTCTCTTAATCTTTGGTCTACCAAGCAGTGGGACAATTCTTCAAGACTCCATTCTTGTGGACTCTATTATTAATTTCTCCTGGAAAACCAGCCAAATTTCTACTAAGCTCATCTATTAGTCAAGTGGAATCAATAATTGCAAGCACACACAATTATTTTGAATTGTTCCAACTATATCTCCTAGAGTTACCATTTAGTAGGCATGTCAGCTTTCCTTGTTATGAGATCTTTCTAGTACTGGATGCCAGTTTTCTCACTGTCTGCAGCCTTAGTCTGGATAACTTGCCAGCTGTTGAAAAAACAATTCCAATTTATCTGTCATTTAACAATGCCCAATTTTATTTTTTGATGACATCCAGTCCAATGCATGTGGAAGGGGAAGCTACCCTCCATGCAATCATTCAGGGACCTAGCCTCCTCCATTGTGTGGTTCCATCGTTTTCTAGGGCTTCATGTCTTCCAGTGGATTATCTGCAATTGGCCAAAAGTGGGGAGAGGGAGAGAGTATACAGGACATGAAAGAGGTTGTTAAGACCATAAGCCTGGAAGAGGTGAATGCCATTTCCTTGGCCAGACTTAGTCTTTTAGCCTCACCTAATTGCAAGTGAGCCTGGAAAATGTAAATTTATCTGTGTCTAAGAGGAAGAAAAACTCTGTTTGGTAAACTTAGCCTTGTCTCTGTCGCTCATATACACTGATTGTCGACTGAAATCCAAGTTGTAGAATGGGAAGGGTGAAAAGTGGAAGGAGAGCTATGAAAGATTTTGTGGCCCTCCTGGTCTAAGACTGTCAGCCCTGGAGCCTGATCTGCTTCTTGTTTGCCTCCTCCAGATGCCTTATTAAGTAGCTCATCAGGTTTTATTTTAGACTCACGAGAGAGAGGCAGAGGGGCCTTTTTAGATTCCTTCCATCTTTTCCAGTTAGTGGAAGTCCAATGGATGCAGTACAGGGATTTGAGTCCCTCCCCAGAGCCAGTCTCAGCTCAGGACTGTCCAAACATATTCCTGAAACCTACCTTGACATTCTATCAAGGTGACGTCTTGAGTCCAATATTTGACTAAAACAAGCAATGATTTTCTGCTCAGCCTTTCTTTGAGTTTATGCAGTTTGTGGTCTGTCAAGAGATGCTGTTCTTAGGACCTAGTTGGGGAGGGGGACTAGATGAGTCAATATTCTAGGGAAGAACAGACCTTGGTGGATTTTCTGGACAAAAATCACTGAATTTATTGCATTTACTTCAATGTTTATAATAAAATTAAGAACTGTGTTCTGTTTGAGAAAGTGGCTGAGAGTTTCCTTGGATTTATGCTTGCTTACTCCTATAAAAGTAGATATTGATTTGTTTGTAGATTGAGCCAAATGAGGGATATTTATGGATTCATGAGTTTTGCCTCCTCACAGCTGAGGTGAGACCAGTTTCCTTGACTTCCCAGGTGAGCTGCTGACTTGAAGGAAATCTGAGGAACTCTATACTACATTTATCCAGCCAATTAATGTCAGCTAGAACTTATTTCTGAGAGTATAAGATTTACTTTCTCTTCATTTCTTTTTTTTGTTGTGTGGGAAACACTGCTTTGCTTAGTATCATCAGCTTCACTTTCATTTTGCACCATAATCTTTTTCTCTTAGCCAAGTAGATTGCGTTGTTCACCAAAATAATAAACATGTCATAATAACCACTATGCCTCACTGTTCCTAGTCTCATAGAATGACAGATTGACCAATAAGCCTAAATGCTCTTGAGAAAGAGCCTTCTGACACCGACTTTTGGCATAAAGAATCTTGGATTTTAAGTTTGGAAGTCAGATTTTACATCCTGGCTTTGCTGTTGTCAGCTGTATGAATTGGGAAGAGAATTTAAACTCTCCATATTTCAGTTTAATTGCCTCACAAAAAAGGATGAGAGCAATTATTTCAGTTTGATTTTTTATTCAGTTATATACATAATAACATCAACTACAATCGCTCAATAGCTTTGTTATTTTTACTTCCTTATCCATTGTCTTCCCCCTTTTCTTTCACCCTTCCTTTTTTCTTCCTTCCTTCCTTCCTTTTACCTCTGCTCTTTTATTCTCTGTCCCACCTATGTCATTCTTCCTCCATTCTCTTCTTCTATTCTTTTGACAAGAAAGTCAACTAAGTTATTCTGCTCTAGACTGTGACACTAGGACTTCGTCTTTTTATAATCTTCAAAGTGGGTCACCATTATCTCTTACTTTCAGGATTAATTAATTGCTTTGCATAATCTCAATACACGTATCAGTAGATAAAGTAGAGGCAACCAGCTTAATTACTTGTCCAGCTGCATCCAGAGGAAGAGAGAATAATTATGTGAACAGAGCTGACAGGGTTTTAGAGCACAAACATTTGTTATTTAGGGGCATTTTCTCATGTTTCACACTGAAAGAGTATTCCATACCATTACATGCGTAAATGAATCCTGTCCTCCCTGTAAAGAACAGTTCTGACTTTCATTTCATGGTAGACCCTAACATGAAAAATCCTCCTGCTGTTAAACATCAAAGTAAAGCATAATAAACCTCCTCTCAAATGCATATGTTTAAAAAAGAAGTAAGGAAATTTGCTAGTGGTCAAAAGGAATGGGAGATGAAAATAACACTGAAGAATACACATTGAATCTTTGGCTATAATAGGAACATTTATCAGTTTCTACAATAAAAGGGTTTGCATTTTAAATGATCATACAGATAGAGAACACAAAAACTTTGATACTCACAAAGGGGAGAAGTAGAGTTAAGAAACACAGGTCATCATAGTGCCATCGATGTTTGCTCCTGAGCAAAGCATTAAACAAGAAATATACACACAAATGCATACACACGTGCACATGTGCACACACACACACGTTTCATCTTGAACTAGACTTTAGAGCGAATAAAACAAGTTTGCCTCAGGTAGGTTTGATTTGAAATTTATACTATGTGGCCTGGGATATCCCAAGTGGAAAAATTAATATAAAGTGTCCTTAGAATGATCTTAAAGGATTTCACAGAGATAGCTCTGTTGCTCATGTGCTCACAATCCAAAATGACAGAAGATGAGCAAGAATCAGCAGAATTCGATATAAGAACTTTGACAATGGAATTACCAGACATTGCTTACAACAACTGCGTTTAAAATGGTTAAAGAAACAAAAAATGGAGTCCAAACATATGAGAAAGGAGCATTAACCTATCAGAAAACCAGGTATATTTGAGAAAAATTTATAATACCTTCTGAAAAATACAAGTTTAGTAATTGATAAATAAAATGAATAACATATTACAAAAGATTGACACAGTTGAGTTAAGAATTGGTAAAATTAAGCTAAAGTTGAAGAGCTTAATCTGAAAGCAGTATAATTTTAAAGAGAAAAGCATGTGAAATAGAGGTGAACAGGTAAAGAGAATTGAATAAGAAGGCTTAATATACCCCAAGCTGAATATAAACAAAAGAATATAGAAAATAAGGGGAAGGAGAAATATTCAAAGGGATATGACTGAATTATCTTCAGACTCAAGAAGCTTAATTAATCATGAACAGAATAATTAAAAATATATTTACATATTTGTTAACATTCTAAAACCCCAAAGACAAAAAGTTCTAATAGAGACAGAAAGGTAATACGTTACCTACAAAGGAACAAGTTGACTGAGAGTACATTCTCAAGAGAAACAATAGCTGTCAGAAAGCTGTAGAACTACATATATAGGACATAAAATTACGTAACATATATATTACATGTATTATATTACTCAATTTATATATGTATAAAAATACTTGTCAGTATTCAAACATTTACTTAGCTAAATTGTCACTAAAAAAGCTACTTGAATTAATAAAATAGAAACATACTTTTAAAATCACTGAAGAGTAAAGAATGAAAAGTCAAAACTAGGAGAAGATAAAAACTGAGAACAAACCCAGGATTTAAAGCTACTTCTACTTTGAGGACGTTTGCCAATCCTGAAAAAATGAGTATGAAATGCAGCAAAAATCTGTCAATTTCCATGCATGAGGAGACAAAAATCAAAGTCCAGGACCCACCAAGAATAGAGTCTGATAATCATCCTCTCACACACACACATTTTAAACTGGAAACTTGGAATATATAATTAGTGTGGATGAAATAAAGTTCATCAATCTTTTTGTTAACTGGTAGCTCCTAACTTGGTGACATCCACAAAGACCCTATTACTAAATAAGGTCACATTCATAGGTACCTGGGACTTAGGACTTCAATACATCTTTTTGAGGGACACATTTCAACCATAACATGTATCTTTTTTTTTTTTTTGGATTCCTAATCAAGAATTGTTAAGTATAGTTGTTGACTATAACATGTATGTCATTAGTTTGTTATGAAAATTAAATAAAATATCATGTAGTAATTGGAATAATATAACTCATTAAGAACTCAGTGAAAATCTACTATTATTATTCAGATGGTGTAATCCTTCGTGTGACTTTATGTTAAGTTTTGAATTCCTTCTCTAAGGAAGCAGAAATCATTCTTTTATGAACTGCATTTCTAACATGTGGTATTGAGCTTTGTACAAAACAGTCTACATTTTTGTTCAATAAAAAAGTAAAAGCGATTTTGTCCTTCCAACAACCCTTTGTCAGAAGGTTCAATACCCCCATATTTCAGATGAGAAAACTGTGGTCCGAGAGCTTATGAAGTTGTCCAGGAGAAGCAGCCAGGAAGTGCTACAACAAGGGCTCAAACTTAAGCCTCCAGTTGCCCCTTTACCACACTCACATGATCTGAGAATGGAGAAGGGTTACTCGTTTATTAGAAACTTTGCCCAATGTATACTGCATGTTCTAGCAACATAGTTTCATTAAATGATGATGATTCACTCATGGAATAGTTTTCTTCATTGAGCATGTCTACCAACTGTATCTGATGCTGCCAGGACGTTGGTACTTCATCCAGGACCTCCAGGTAGCAAGGCAGAGGGAGGGCCAGGAGAGGAGTTAGTGCATGGAGGGAATGGGATCACGTTCCATCTACATTTCTGCCCTGCAGTTGTGGGTAGGAACGTGTAAGATCTAGGATCAGACTCCACTTTCTCTCCTCACTCCAAGATTCCTGTGCCCAAAGCCCAAAATATCCTAGATTTATGCCAAGTATCCTCATCCTAAGCAGCATCTAGAGACCTTCACAGAAGAGGACATTTTCCAGGTCCTATTGCTCAGCAGTGCAGAGTGGTGGCTGTACTGGTGACAATCCCACTGTTTTCCCAAGGAATCAATGCCAAGTGTTGCTCTGGGGAAGGTGAGTATTGTTAACAGTTGCATTTTCCACAACCATACTAGGGAAACAGTTTAGACAAAGTACAACCATGAAGGTGAAACTTAGACAAAACAGGGCCACTCTCAGGGATTTGCTTGGGACCAGAGCACGGACCCTCCCACTGCATGAGAAGGGCTTGCAGACAAAGTGCTCCCTGCTCCCCTCAGTTGCCCATGTTCCATGCTCTTCTGAGGTCCATGCTCTTCTGAGGTCCGTGCTCTTTTGATGGCCGAGGCTGTTTCTCTGTCACTTTCCTCCACAGAGTTATAGTGCTGAGGACAGTTATTCAGTTCTTCCCCATGGGTGTAGCCATAGAAATGTTTCCTGAGAAGATTCTCATCCCTCAGTTTCCTTACCATCCTTTTCCCAGAGTTTCTTTTTCTTTATTTAGACTCCCTGCAGCCTTTGATCTCTCCACCCTCACTTTATTCACAATGCTGAAATAAGCCTTTTACTATATACTCTCCTGGGAAATAGACCAGAGAGCCTCAGACCTCACGTGCTTAACCTGGGCACCAACTCCTGTGAGCAATGGGGAGGTTATAGTGGAGCTAGGGCCTATAAAATCAGGCTCTAGAGGCCTTGGTTTAGGTGCTTGTTTTCAACAGCCAGAAACAGGAGCAGTGCAACCTGCTGAAGATGGTGGTGCGTCTCCAATAAGGGCCAGGAAAGTCACAAGGAAGAAGATAATGAGGAGGGTAGAGGAGAGGATTCTGAGATGCTGGTATGTACAGATGGAACTCTTTCCATAGGTTCTGGTATAGAAGCCAAAGCTGCCATGATGCTTAGATCCTGGTACAGAGTGACTGACACAGACCCACCTAAGGTTGGTATTTCATTCAGAGCTACAGGCTAAGTCACTCTTTGGCCATACCAGGTTTGTGGATTCAGATCTTCTGTCGACTCAGAGACTCCTACCCATATCCTGGCTAGAATGCCCAGGCTCTGTGCCTGGCTGGGTCAGAATCTTCCTTTCTACAGTAGTCTCAATTCTTCTCTGAGCCAAGATCACTCTTTTTCTAGGCAACCATAGCTCGGCTTGAATCTTCTGTTTTTCTGTTGTAATTTTGGTTAACTTGAGACTTGTCTGACCTTTTCAGACTGTCAATATCTTATTGTCAGGGACTGTGTTTTGTTCTTTCGCGCTTAGAACAAGGAACCACTACAACAACTCTTTTGTGAATATCAGTCTGTGAATGAAAACTGATAGAATTGGAGTGTTGAAGATCAAAGCAATGCCCCAGATGGCCAACAATCCCTCCGTTTTCAGGTCAGGAGGCCTCAGTTTCACTAAAGCGATTACAGAGAGAAGAAAAGTGGTCCCTGCTATTGAGGAATTTAAAGGGGACTGTGAAAGAGAGCTGACAATGTACTACTACCTGGGAGACTATATCAATGCTAGAGGAGGTCTGAAAAGGACGTTTCTTCCCTATGTCAGTTCAAAGATTCTCAGTGACATTCATGAGTGCAGTTTCCCTCTCTCCCCTCAGCCTTCTTACACTAAAATTGTCCTCTGATCCGTCGAACACATCCATTCTTCTCCACTCCCATCGGCTTTGTTCAGATTGTAATCACGTCTCCTTCGGACTATTCAGGACTCTCAAAAAGAGTCCTTGCCTTCTGTGTGATTCCCTTTTGTCCCACCTATAGCATATCACTTCCCTGTTTCAGCTCTTCTGTGGTTCCTTACAGTGTGCGTGATAACACCTGTTTTCTGGTGGACATCACATGCGTACCTTTACACGCTGTCTCCAGAATTGCTGCTCTCCTACCTCCTTCCCTCAAAGAACTTATGCTCTACCAGCCCCTAACACTAGTCATACCAAACAGGCTTTTCTTCTCTTACCACTGCCTACAGGGATAGTCCCTCTTCTCCCACAGCTGAATGTTACCTCTTTTTTCATATTCTTCTCTGACGCTCTCAGCTTGCTGTATCTCCCAGCCTAACAGGAACTCAGGAAATGATAGCCCCTTTTCCTACCCACAGGAATACCTGTTAATAAATGAAGTTACATATCATTTATCTACTTCATTAATGAGAAAGCGAGATGCCATAGAGTTTAAATAGAGGTAAGGGTCATTGAAAGAGTATAAGAGCCAGTCTTGGAATTTACCTATCTGAGATCATCTTTTCAACCATAGTACATGATTCATTTGTGTGTACTTCTGTCCCTATCCCACTGTTTGAAAGATTATCTTTATTAGAGCTATAACTATACTGTATTATAAGTGCTTACTCCCACCCCAGTTTTCCTCTATTTTTATGTTCACAGAAGTTGTTTTGATAAATCCATGCTATACATTAGTATGCCTAACATTAAGACCGGTACAGAGAGCTGACTATTTTCTCACTTGTTCAAACAGATCGAGTCACTCTGAGTATTTGGAACTTGAGGTTATTGGAAAGGAGAAGCCTTTTCAGAAAAGGTAGATATTTTTCCTATCCTTAGTTTTCTGATTCACACTAAGGGTCATTTTTATAATCACATATGAAACTACAGGAAAAAGCTGATTCATAATTGTCCCTACCCCAGTTTTAACCCCTGAATCCTTGGTTCCTTAAAGCCCTACAATAGATAGAAAGTTTGTGTGTGTATGTTTGTTTATTTGTTCTGTATTTGGAAAATCTGAGATATTCAAAGTGAAAGTCCCTGGATGTTATCTTCTCTAGCAGCTAGTCCAATACCTTCTCATACACATTTCACCCTCCTAGAAGTGACTATCAGATGGCACAGGTGAGCAGGATCAGTAACCCCAAATATACTGGTTATATGCCTCCTGGGCTCCATCATATATCCCGCCATGACTCCCTGGCTTTTCCCCTCTTCTTTGATGTGATAGCCATTACTGTGACATTTCTTAGTACTTGGCTACTCTGTGCTTTTAGTAGCGAGGGAAATAAGACAGCACCCAACTAGAGAAATAACTGGAATCAAAGCAGATGAATTCACAACATAGATTCTGTATTCTAGGAAAACTGGATCCTGACCACAGGGAATCATAGACAACTTAGCTTACCAGGTAAAAGGATTCTTATATAGGTTTATATGCCTAACTCTCACTCACTAGCTAGCTTTTATTCTGCTTTTGGTGAACCTCTGGTGTATCTCTCAGTATTGACTCAGTATTGACACCAGAATAGGAAATTCACAGTCCATTCTAAAGTACCCAAAACAAAGAAGGTATCTCCTGAAACTTTACAGAGAAGGAACAGCAAATACTCCAGTAAGAGAATGATAAACACTATCTGTTTAAAGGAAATACTTCTTTGGGGTTGAAAGAAATCATGTCTTTGGGTGGGGCAAGAACTGTTCTACCTCTAATCCAATCATTTCCTGAAGAGTGAAAATAAAGAATTCTGAAGTTAAGTCCTGTCCAATTGTATGGAGTAGCGGGCTGGGCTTTTCTGGGACTCTCATGGAGTCACTAAACAGAGCTCTCCATTTAGCTTTCCCTTCTAAACTGAAGGAAGAAGGGGATTAGTTAAGTCATTGTGCTGGTTGAGACTAAATATTGTGTGGTGGCTGGAAGCATGGACGCTAGAGTCAGATTCCCTGATTCTCAGTCCTGGCTTCTCCACTTACTGGCTGTCTCACTTTGATCAAACTATGCTGCTCACCTTTACATGTATCCTTTCATTATCTGTGAAATTAGGATAACAGTATTAATTATTCTTAAGTGTTTTTCTAAAAGGACAAAGTGAGATTGTGAATATAAACACTTAGCATCATGCCTAGTACAGTTAATGTTACCAATAATTGATGATGATAATGATTTAAAAACTTCATTGGGACAAGTTAAGAGCCCCAGTGAAAAACCTGAATTCTACTACATCTAGAAGAAATATACTTTTGATGGTAATATATTCTGTTCTACATATTAAGCGATTATAATTTCTAGCTTATACAGGATACTTTACATGGCCACACCCAGCAACTACTCCACTGCTCCAGTCTCCGAATTCCTCCTCACCTGCTTCCCTAACTACCAGAGTTGGCAGCACTGGTTGTCACTGCCCCTCAGCTTCCTCTTCCTCCTGGCCATGGGGGCCAATGGTATTCTTCTGATCACCATTGGGCTGGAGGCCTCTCTGCACCAGCCCATGTACTACCTTCTCAGCCTCCTCTCTCTGCTGGACATGGTGCTCTGCCTCACCGTCATCCCCAAGGTCCTGGCCATCTTCTGGTTTGACCTCAGGTCTATCAGCTTCTCGGCCTGCTTCCTCCAGATGTTCATTATGAATTGCTTCCTTGCCATGGAGTCCTGCACATTCATGGTCATGGCCTATGACCGCTATGTGGCCATCTGTCATCCATTACGATACTCATCTATCATCACTGACCAATTTGTGGCTAGGGCTACCGTATTTATTGTGTTCCGGAATGGCCTCTTTTTAATTCCTGTTCCAATCCTTTCTGCCAGACTCAGATACTGTGCAGAGACCATCATCAAGAACTGCATCTGCACTAACCTGTCTGTGTCCAAACTCTCCTGTGATGACATCACCTTCAACCGGCTCTACCAGTTTGTGGCAGGTTGGACCCTACTGGGCTCTGACCTCATCCTTATTGTGCTCTCCTACTCCTTTATCCTGAAAGCTGTGCTGAGGATCAAGGCTGAGGGTGCTGCGGCCAAGGCCCTGAGCACATGTGGTTCCCACTTCATCCTCATCCTCTTCTTCAGCACAGTCCTGCTGGTTCTGGTCATCACTAACCTGGCCAGAAAGAGAATTCCCCCGGATGTCCCCATCCTGCTTAACATCCTGCACCACCTCATCCCTCCAGCTCTGAACCCCATTG
Source organism: Rhinolophus sinicus (assembly GCF_057876585.1). NCBI lineage: Eukaryota > Metazoa > Chordata > Mammalia > Chiroptera > Rhinolophidae > Rhinolophus > Rhinolophus sinicus. The sequence goes on along the minus strand of NC_142514.1, from coordinate 143,264,414 downwards.
TGTATGGTGTGAGAACCAAGGAGATCAAGCAGGGAATGCAGAAACTGCTGAGGAGGTTGTAAGAGGTAAAAAGGATCAGATCGACCTTTGAAATTGTTAATAAAAATCAGAAATCGTTTTTGAGCTGGAAAAGAAATTTCACTTTTCATCGTGGAATGAGTTCCGATTCTCGTTTTTCTTAGTATCTCAGAGAACAATGGAAACATTTCTCTGTAAGTCTTTGTTCCCTGTGTCTTCTACTCCTTCTCCTGGATTCTGTGGTTACTTGGGAATTTTAGCTGATTGAATTCTTAACCAAGGTCTTGCCAAGCCTTAGCCAAATGGAGCTGGATTAGAGTTGGAGTTTTTGCCCACTAAAGAAAAAAACTTTACACAATGTCTTTAAAAAGGATCTGCCTGTCTCCTGATTCGCAAAGGACATAGATACTTGTCCTGTCTCCTTTGTCAGCCTGACAGAGTCCTACATGACTTCTGTTGTAAAGGGTTGATTGGTCAAAATAATGAAGTTTACCTCAGAACTTTGGCTGTTGGGATTGTGTGCTTTATCCTGAACATTGCTGACTCTCTTCTTTGTTATGTGTGGACAGACATGCCATCCTCTGGCGCCTCAGATCCTTCCAGAACTTGTTAAGATTTTTCATTTATACAACCTCTCCTTATTACCCCCCAGCCCTTTCATCCTTGAGGCTATCCGACTTCTAGTGTCACTTTTCCTGTAAAAGTATCTCCACCTTCCCATCTCGTATAATCGAGGCTAGAAAGACAGGCTCTGCCATACCAATCATGAAACAGCAATCTGCTTTTTACCACACCACAGTTTCTGCAGCTGTTTTAGTAAGATATCTAATTGATTTATGGCCACATAGTGTACAGATATTTAACTTCTTTGCAAACCCTGCCCATGTCAGTAGAAAGGAATATTACTCCCAGTTTACCTGTAAAATAATTGCAGAAATATATAGAGCCCACAATGCTGTAATACATATTTTCTTCAGATCCCATGGAGTCATTGCTCTAGTCCAATTTTCCTTCTTCGGGCAGAAGAGCTCCTGCAACTTCTATCAGAACCAGCTCTGACTTGGCACTTCATCTGAGAAAAGTTGCTAAGCTATTATTCTCTGCTTTTGAAGTGCTCTCAGTCACATAGAGTGATGGTATCATTCATTGGTGTCATCACCTTTGTCTACCTGTGTCCTGTCCATCAAAATTTTCCCTTTCTTTGATTAATTTTTCTTCCTATTGTGGGGGAGGGGGAAGAACCTTTCCTCTACCTTCAAGATTCTTCTGGCTGGTCTAATAATCAAATAGACATGAAACAGATTAGTAAGAGAAAATAACCAAGTTTAATACATACATATGTTTGAGAACCCCACATACATGAGTCAGAGACCCCACATAGATGAGAGGTTCAAAAATAGAAAGGGAACATTGGTATATAAGACATCCTGAGCTAGGGATGAAGTAATGCACCTCTGGGACTTCCAAGTGTCATTGTATGGTGATAAGAAGAACAGACATTTAGTAAATAGAAATTTGCCCTGCCCTATAGGTTGAAAGAAGCTATCTCATAATCTCTTATTATGGGCAATGCCCCTCATTCAAGTTCCTCCAGGTAGTCAAGGGAAGGGCAGAAGTTTCTCTTGACTCTGATGCTAAAGTTGCTTGTAGCTCAAAACAATCCACATACCACAGATGGACATCTTGGGGTGTCTCATTCTGATCCCTCAGACTAATTTAGACTTGCTGAGTGAGGGCCTCTGGTTCTGGTGCACTGACAGTACATAAACCAGGCAGTAGCAGCAGGTACTTTGAATCTCCCCTTTCCTTCATGAAGAAGTGGCAGCGTTGGAAGAATAAAGTATAACAGAATTATCTCTATCCCTAAGTATTACTTATGTCAGTACTAGGTTGGCCAGATGGGATGAAGCTGATAGTCAACCCAAGGTTCTCTTCAGAAGACATAGAGACGTTCAAAGCAACAGAAGTGTATCTTGCCCAGCTCTATCCCATCATCTGAAACACAACTGCAGTCCTAATCCTGTAACTCAGACCTGGTGAGGTGGCAAAGATGGAGGACTGTGTCTCAGCATCCTCTTTAGTTCCCTCACTCCTATCTCTGGTACCTGGAAGCGTTCTAAGGCATTTCTCCTTTACTACCACACATAGGCAGATGGCACCTTTACTTACCCAGTGAGTGAGTCAAAGTTTCACACTCTTATTATGCCCTATCATTAATAATACATTTTTCACAAAACGAACTGTTACAGAGAAAAACCACAAACCCAAAATGGCATCATTTATACTAAAGCCCATGACCCCAAACTTAGATTTAATACCTAACCTAATTGGTAGTTCAGTCTCTCCCAGAAACATAATCTTAATCAGCTAGTCTGGAATTTTCTGGTCAACACCAATGAGGCAATCTGTCACATGGACCCTCTTCATCCCCCATAGAAAGAAGAGGCAGTCTGCATGATAAAAAAACACTTGCTGTTCCCTTTCTCCCAAAAGAATAAATCTTGGTCTAAAAATAATCCTTTCTTTTCTTTTGTTAATAGCTCCCTTGTTCCACGCTTCTTCCTATAAAAACCTCCCATTTTGTACGGACCCTCAGAGCCCTTCTATTAGGTTGGTGCAAAAATAATTGCGGTTTTTGCAATTATTTTTAACTTTTGAACCACAATTACTTTTGCACCAACCTGAGAGTTGCTGGATGGGATGCTGCCTGATTAATTAATTGCTTAATAAAGCCAATTAGGTAATCACATTTACTTGGTTTAAATTTATTCTTTAACAAAACAAACAAAACAAAACAAAGGCAAACTCATAGATGCAGAAAACAGATCGGTAGTTACCACCAGGGAAAGGGATTAAGGGGAGGGTGAAATGGTTAAAGGGGATCATTTGTATGGTGATGAATGATAATTAGACTTATGGTGGTGAACATTCTGTAGTGTATACAAATATTGAATTATAATGTTGTATACCTGAAATATATATATTCTTGTGTACCAATTTTACCACAATAAAAAAATAAAAGTTTCACTTGTCCATTTCTATTTCCAATTAAGCCACTGCACTGTGGGTAATAAGGGAAAATAATATGTCCATAACATATTATACTTCATAACCCATTTTTTTGTACACTGGCCATAATGAAATAACTCCAGTTTTAGGATAATATTAAATCCTCACTTAAACATAAATTTTCTAATTGCACATCTAATGTCTGAAATAAATTTCTTTCTGTCCTAAGCTTAGAAATATTTGTTTTCAAACATATATGCTCTTTATGTGACCCTTACCCCCCATGTCTTCCTGGTTTCCTCTGTTCACCACTACTGTTCCTGGTTTCTCCCTGTTCACCACTACTCCTATATTGAATTTTATCTTCTGTGTTTTCTCCCCTGCCTCTCCCCACACACAATGGGCCTTATGCTTTAGGTTCAGATGCCTAAAGTGATCTTAGCCCCTGTGGGATGTGGGGAGGGAAGGGACAGAAAGGAGCTTAGGGCCATGAAAATTTAGCCTCTGGAGCCTATGAGGGGCTGGTCCAGATGGTGCAGTAAGCAGTCATAAGTAGCAGTACAGTACAGCTTCCTCAAGCTGGTAGGTCTGGATTGGAGCCAGGAAAGTCCTGACAATGGGAATGATGAGGCATGTATCCAAGGCAAGCTGGAAGAAGAAATTCTGGTTGTAGGACTATGACATATGTGGTACTTCAGAATCAGAGTCTTCTAATTTCCCCAAATCTGGTGGGTCACTGTTTTCATACGGGAACAAAGTTTTTCTAGAGTAAGCTGTATACTACCTATTTAGAAAAACTAAGATTTTCAGGGTGAGTGTTCTTGAATGAAATCTATACCTTCATTGTTGACTATGGCAATAAGAGACCAGGAGTTTATATTGTTAACTACAATTCTTAACTGAAAAAATTTAGCCCCACCTAAAGAAGACTGCCCTAGATGTAGTGCCAGATGATATAGGACCTTAATCCCAGCTGCCTTGATTACTTACTTACTTCCCTCCTGGCCTTTCCTCTCTTCCTACCTTGTCTCCTACCTTTGCTCCCTTCTGCTTTTCTGGCTGGGACAGAATAGCTTTACTATTGCTCAAGCCACCATGCTCCCCAGAAGACTCCAGACTGTGTGTGGAGTCAATTCTTTATTTCTGGTTCATTGATCCAGAAAAAAGAACACCATAACCAATTAGAAACAAAGAAGATGAATTCATAGAAATAGATTTATTTCTTTAAGGTAACTGGGATCTGGCCACAGGTTAAGTTTGTATGGTCGGACTAACGGGATAGGTTTTATCTGGATTTATGTCAGAAACTATAATTGTTTTCTGATTCTGATTCTACCTCTGTTTTTGTTTGTTTGTTTGTTTGTTTTTTTACCATTTAAAGTGTTTTATTCCATTACATTCACAATGTTGTGCAACTATCACTTCTAATTATAGACATTTTCATCACCCTCAAAAGAAACCCTGTACCCATTTGAACCTCAGATCTTTTGCCACCCTTTGTTAACATCACCTAGTTCCACTTGCCAAATGTATCTTATGTGAAAGAATAGTGTTCCTCTGACCACATTTGAAGATATCTGGACATTTTGGCACTCTTTACTAATTAGTGACATTGATTCTAAAACAAATAAATAACTTCACTGGCTAAAGGTAAGAGTGGGGAGAAGAGTGGTATCTAGCATGAGTCAAGGAGGTTGGGGTTGCTGGAAAGTCTGAGGCTCTGGTAGAGGCATCTGTGTTACCTAAACTGGGGACTCTGGAAGTGTTGATTATCTCTGTCCTTAATGAGGTATTCCCACCCTGAATTTGAAAGATACCTTTACTAAGAAATCTCTAAAGAAAACTTGATGGAGAGTATTGAAAAAGAAAATACAAACTGTAATTTTGAGCTGACCCAGAAATAGAACTAAATGAAAGGAGTTCCTCATTATAACCCAAGAGTCGTAGATGCCATGTGGCTAACACCAAGAGCAAACTCATATGTTAAGCAAAATAAAAAGAGACATGTTTAGTTTTCCCAAACTAGACCTGTGCTGTCCGATATAGCAGCCAGTAGCTACATTTGGCTAGTCAGAATTGAGATGTGTTGTGATTGTAAAATACACACTTGATTCTGAAGACTCAGGTACAAAAACAAAAACAAAATATGCAAAATTGCTCTTTAACAGTATTTTACATTGACTACATGTTAAAGTTATAATATTTTGGATATGTTGAGTAAAACAGCATATATTACTGTTTTGCATGTTTAAAATTAATTAAACATGCAATTAAAATTAATTTGGCATGTTTCCTATTAATTTTTAGGGTGGCTACTAAAAATTAAAAATTTCATATCTGGCTTTCATTGTATTTCTATTGGAAGTGCTACTATAGGTTACATGGAAAGTGACAATTATATTAGGCAAAACAGAAGGGCAAATTTGTTTCTTCCAACTTCCAAATCCACCTTTAAATATTCCCACTTACTTCTTGCCTTTGAGGAACAGGCATTTGCTCTCTCAGAAAAGAAAGGGAAGCTGACGCTAGGAGGGTCCAACAATCTTCAGGACCTCTACCATTGTTGACAAAAACTGGCGGAGGTTGGACTTCCTCCGAGCATTGAAAACAAATAGTGTCACTGTGGTAGATCAATTAATGTTATGAGATAGGCTTTAGCACGGCAACCATATAAAAGGTTATCTCATAAGTGTCTTGAATTTGTTTGTAACTACTTATAGTGTACCAAGCCAGGAACCCATGAGAAGCTGTTTAGTCTGTGTTTGGGACTGATGGAGAATCCACATGGAATCAGATGACGACAACAGGTGCTCATATCACTCACTCTTGGAATAGTACAGTTGCATCAAATCCACTGACTCCTGAAATTTGTTGTTCTCAACTGCTTGCCTAAGACATTAGGAAACCTTTTCATAGCTTCTCTAAGGTGCTATTTCCTGCACAAATGATACTCATAACTCTAATGAAGTCTTCAGATATTTTCTGGTGGTGTACTTATGTCTAATTTCTCCTTTGCCTGTGATGTTCTCTCCTGGAGGAAGGAAGGGGCAGGCATTTGTTTGAAGCCTATGGCTGATCTGCTGTAGTAGCATAGCCTGCATAAGTGTTTTTGTTTATAGAGATAGAAAAGGTAGTAAGAGCTGTAATTCTGACTTTATAGTTGCACATCATGGCATCACTACTGTGATTTTAGTAAAATGATTTTACTTACATTTGCCTTTGTTTCCTCACATGTAAAAGTGGAATAACAATGGTAATATCTCATAAAAGGGATGATCATGTAATTCATCAACCAAGTTGGGAAACTTATATTAAGAGTGAAAAGGGGCATTAATGGGAATTATGCCAGGCAAATAAGAAATATGGTCATCTTACTGTCTTCTACTTTTAGGATTTTTAACAGAATGGATGGGTTTATATTTATCAAGTACTTAGAATAGTACCAGGCACTTAACTACTATTATTTATCAATGGTTCTTTGGAAAATGAGTTAATTCTCCATGGGTATTTATTATGTCTGGATGGATTTATTTTTGTCTTACAATTTATTTTGTCTTACTATTCAGAAAACATTCCAGGATTTCTGAAGTGTCAGTTGTGATCAGAATACTTTACATGGCATTGCCAAACAACTACTCCACTGCTCCAGTCTCTGAATTCCTCCTCACCTGCTTCCCTAACTACCAGAGTTGGCAGCACTGGTTGTCACTGCCCCTCAGCTTCCTTTTCCTCCTGGCCATGGGAGCCAACGCCACCATCCTGATCACCATCTGGCTGGAGGCCTCTCTGCACCAGCCCATGTACTACCTTCTCAGCCTCCTCTCTCTGCTGGACATGGTGCTCTGCCTCACCGTCATCCCCAAGGTCCTGGCCATCTTCTGGTTTGACAATAAATCCATCAGTTTTTCTGGCTGCTTCCTCCAAATGTTCATCATGAACAGTTTCCTGACCATGGAATCCTGCACATTCATGGTCATGGCCTATGACCGCTATGTGGCCATCTGTCACCCATTACGCTACTCATCCATCATCACTGACCAATTTGTGGCTAGGGCTGCCCTCTTTGTTGTGGCCCGAAATGCCCTCTTTTCTCTTCCTGTTCCAATCCTTTCTGCCAGACTCAGATACTGTGCAGAGACCATCATCAAGAACTGCATCTGCACTAACCTGTCTGTGTCCAAACTCTCCTGTGATGATATCACCTTCAACCGGCTCTACCAGTTTGTGGCAGGTTGGACCCTACTGGGCTCTGACCTCATCCTTATTGTGCTCTCCTACTCCTTTATCCTGAAAGCTGTGCTGAGGATCAAGGCTGAGGGTGCTGCGGCCAAGGCCCTGAGCACATGTGGTTCCCACTTCATCCTCATCCTCTTCTTCAGCACAGTCCTGCTGGTTCTGGTCATCACTAACCTGGCCAGAAAGAGAATTCCCCCAGATGTCCCCATCCTGCTTAACATCCTGCACCACCTCATCCCTCCAGCTCTGAACCCCATTGTGTATGGTGTGAGAACCAAGGAGATCAAGCAGGGAATGCAGAAACTGCTGAGGAGGTTGAAAGAGGTAAAATAAGTGAGATCTGACCTAGGGAACAAAAATTGATAATGGGGAATGATTTTCATGATGCATAGAAAATTTAAATAGTTACTGCAGAAATAGGTTTGGATTTTTCTTTCTTCATTGTTTCAGTTGATTATGGAGATATTCACGTCTTGTTCCTGTTTTTTTACTGAGTAGACAGGAACCTTAGTTTTTTGTATTCTGGAGTCACCTGGAAGTTTCTCCTGACCTCATCTATGTGAAAGGATTTATCAAACCATAATTATATTAGCTTAATTATAGTGAGATTGATTTTCAAATAAAGAACCACTTTCAATGTCTCTTAATTTTCTCAATTGCTTAATACTTAGATATGTATAATAGGTCTTTTGGTTCTACCTGTTACAGCTGAAACTTGTTTTGTGACATGAATGGGTCTCTTGTGGAGATACAGAAGTTGGCTTCAGAACTTTGATTCTTATAGTTGAGTGAATGACATGTGCCATCTTCTGCCTCCTCTAGACCTGTGAGATCTTGTTAATGTATTTATCTAATGCCACTTCTCTATAGTATGAATTTCCTGTAGTTCTTTCCTTTTTTTAAATGAATTTTTAAAGACTTTAAGGCAACTCAATTGTGTGTTTGTCTGATTTGTTTTAGGTGTGTGTGTGTGTGTGTGTGTGTGTGTGTGTGTGTGTGTGTGTTTCAGATGTGCTTTACCAACTTCTGACTTATCTGATCCTACCTGACTTTTCCATCAGATTTCAGGCACTATCTGCATCCCCACTCTCTCCTGCTTATCTTAGATATACTAAAATTGGCTTTCTCATCTTACTTTCATTCCTGCTGTGTCAATTCTTATATCCTGTGCAGGTGCCAACATAGCTTCCTATAGGATCCAGGCTTTTGCATTATTGGGTTATTGAACAAGGATAAGTGTGTTTTACTCTTTGCATTTCCCTGCCTAACGATGCTCTGAAAATGGTGGGCACTCACTCAGATATTAGCCAATATTTCCTGGGATTGATTTACTTTGGTAACTAGGCCCCTTTTTTGGATACTGAGAGCTTCTTTTCTAAGAGTCATTTGAGAATGTCTTCTAATATAGCTCTATATCTTCTAATATAGATCTATGATGAAGCCAGCCAGTCTTGGGGGACTTATAAAATAGCTTATCATTTGTATAGTATTGTCTTTTATCAAAATAACAGCTCTTCTCTATTCTTTCTCCTATGTTTTACAACTCCAAAGACTGATCCTAACCAAAATACAAAGTTCTCAAACACTCTTCTATTCACCCATCATTCCAGTTGCTTCTAGTTCATTATTTTCAGATTATGTCTTCCAATATATTTTCATAAAGTCAATGCTCAAATATCTTCTTCCACATAGAAAACCAATGCCATTATCTTCATTTGACAAACTATTTCCATTCTAGAAGTTTAAATTTAAACTCTACCTACTCCACAATGAACCCAATGGATTAACTACCATGTGTATATCTCCCTCTGATACTAGATTATAAATTCCTCTGAGTCTGGTGCAGAGTTTTATTTGTCTTCTTAACTTTATATATTTTAGAGCTGCTAATATAATTCTTTACATATGGTAGTTTTCTTTTTTGCTGTTGAATAAAAGTGAATAACTCATATGTGCACATCTTGTTTCTTATTTCCCCTGAAATCTTAGGGAAAGGCTCATGTATCTGCAGGGAGCCCATGGGAATAGGATCCCCAAACTGACTCCCCATGTTTCAGCCACAGGGGAATGGCTTTTATAGGGACAACGTCATCATAAAATCGTCCAGGGGCTAAAGCCACAAGTAGAAGGCCAGTGAGAAGTTGAGGAATCACATATTTGCAGCTGAATGGTCCAACTGCTGTCTGGAGCCAACTTTCTATGTTTTTTTGGGAACAGTTCATTACCCAGAGTCAGTTCTTCCATCACCATATATTTGGCCCCTTTTCCCTCTTCTACCACTCCCCCCTTATACAATGCAATATATAGATGATGTATTCTAGAAATGTACATTTGAAACCTATATAATTTTACTAACCAATGTCACACCAATAAATTTAATATAAAAAAGCCAAACGTAAGTGACACTGAGTTTGGCCTTGACTTGATTCTTTGTTTATTTTAGAGAACGCTATTGTACCCTCAGATGTTAGTTTGTGAAGACCATGAAGATCACTGATGTCAGAAGAGCATGAGCCCATCAGAGTGTGGGTCAGCTGAGCTCATGGAAGTTCAGCTCAGGTCTATCTCTGGCAGGAAGGCTGTCCAGAGTATTCCTTCTTTGATTAATAGAGGCATATTGTAACTGTCTGAATTTGTGCCAATTGCCATAAAGAAAAATAAAGGATACCTTGTCCTTGACTTTGGTCCTCCAAGGAGAGATGGTTAAGAGCTATAGATCCAAGCAGAGTAATAAAACCATGAAAAAAGAACCTACATAATTCTCAGAGAGTCCATGGGAGGAAGATAACTTTCAAATTGGGAGACCAGAGATTGGCCAGAATTGTGCTTAAATAACTACAGATTATGGGAGAAGCAACCAATTTGATGTGTGAAGCTGAGCAGAGCTGTGGCTAGGGCTGGCTGAACTGAGGCAACAGTCTTGGATTAGGGTTAGTCTGAATCAGTGGTTAGGTGAATTATCATAGTTGGGTGCAGCTCTCTCAGTCTCTAAGTATTGTTCCTGGAAAAGCAACATTAGCATTATCTGTGAATCTGTTAAAAAGGCAAATTCTTGGGCATCCCCCTAGACTTACAAAATTAGTAACTAAGGGTTGGGTTCATGTTTCAGCAAGAGTTCTACGTGATTTGACACATACTCCTATTTGAGACCCACTGGTCTACATAAAAGAAAATCCTAATAAGCAGCCCATACTATATATTCTAGAAAAAACACATTAAACCTTGATTGGGAGATTTTTTGTGCCCAAGGATGGCCCAACATCATGTCCAAAAATCCATCTGCCGGAGATGATCATTCCTCTGCTTCAGAGGAGAGCATAGCAGGAACTGGCAACTTCTTCACAAGCAAGAACCTGGACAATTGAGAAGATACTCAAAGAGAACTGATACTCTGGTCCATGTAGCATCATATCCTGGGCATGTATAAATATTTCCTCAATTATTCTTAGAAGTCTTATCTTAAAACACTCATTTCCATTTCCTCCCTCCTTTTCCAGGGAAATGCAGAGTGGCTTTCTTTATCTTTTTTAAAGCAGTTACTTACCAACTACATATGCAAATAAGATGCAGCACAGCTATCTTTTGTGTTTATTGTTCTAATCACTAGATTGCTTTTTTTTTTTCTTACCAGTAAATTATTTTTTAATCTGATGCTGCTTTGTTCAGCTTTTTACTGAGTGCTAAGCAAGAATGCTGGTTTATAGTAGAGCAAGATATGGAGATGCTAAATTAAATTACTTAAGGGCATCATGATACTTTCAACAATATGTCAGTTTTGTTTTTTTTATGGGACCACCATCATATATGAGGTCTGTCATTGACCCAAATGTACGTATGTGGTACATAACTGTAGTTTATTTCACTGAGGTGAGAAAAGGGATGGGAAAGTAAAATTTTGTCTACTTTACTTATGTTAATTTTTATATACGTCACCTATTTGGGATGATCTGTAAGCAAACCTGGGCAAATTCCTTTCTTCTCTCCCCATCTCATTTTCATCCTGACTCAGAAGTATGACAATTCCCTCCGAAATGGTAGTTAGTATACATGGAGCTACAATCCCCTACTGAAATCTTCATTTTACTTCTTTAGAATTTGTTGACAAACCATATGAAATGATTACTGTTCTGTGGTATTTCACCTATTTGAACTTTTGATATTTGAAATTCTCTAGGAGTAGAGTTTCATATACATTTCAATAACACTGAATTTACTGGACAAATGCTTGCCCAGGAATTAGAAAACCAGACTACTAGTCTTTTTTTTTTTCATTAAAGTTTATTGGGGTGACGATTATTAGTAAAGTTACATAGGTTTCAGGTGTACAATTTTGCAATATATCATCTATATGTATCGCATTGTGTGTTCACCACCCAGAGTCAATTCTCCTTCCATCACCATATATTTGATCCCCTTTACCCTCATCTACCACTCCCTTTGCCCTTATCCTCTGGTAACCACTAAACTATTGTCCGTGTCTATGAGTTTTTGTTTCTTCATTTGTTTGTCTTATTCTTTTGCTGTTTTCAGTTTTATATACCACATATCAGTGAAATAATATGGTTCTCAATTTTTTCTGTCTGACTTATTTTACTCAGCATTATAATCTCAAGATCCATTCATGTTGTCACAAATGGTACTATTCCATCTTTTCTTATGGCAGAATAATATTCTATTGTGTATATATACACCAGATCTTCTTTATCCAATCATCTATTGAAGGACACTTTGGTTGTTTCCGTGTCTTGGCCACCATAAATAATGCTGCAATGAACATTGGAGCACACGTGTCTTTACGTATAAATGTTTTCAGATTTTTTGGGTAGATATCCAGGAGAGGGATTCCTGGGGTCACATGGTAATTCTATTCATAATTTTTTGAGGAACCTCCACACTGCCTTCCATAGCAGCTGCACCAGTCTGCATTCCCACCAACAGTGTATGAGGGTTCCTTTTTCTCCACAGCCTCTACAGCACTTGTTACTATTTGTCTTGTTGATGATAGCTATTCTAATCGGGGTGAGGTAATAGCTCATTTCTCTGATGATTAGTGATGTTGAGCATTTTTTCATATGTCTATTTGCCATTTGTATGTCCTCTTTGCAGAAATGTCTCTTCAGGTCCTCTGCCCATTTTTCAATTGGGTTGTTTGTTTTTTTGTTGTTGAGTTGCATGAGTTCCTTGTATATTCTGGATATTAGCCCCTTACCGGAGGCACTGTTTGCAAAAATCTCCCATTCAGTTGATTGCCTCTTTATTTTGTCGATGGTTTCTTTTGCTGTGCAGAAGCTTTTAAGTTTCATATAATCCCATTCGTTTATTTTACCTTTTACTTCCATTGCCTTTGGAGTCAAGTTCATAAAATGCTCTTTGAACCCAAGGTCCATAAGTTTAGTACCTATGTTTTCTTCTATGTAGTTTATTGTTTCAGGTCTTATGCTTAAGTCTTTGATCCATTTTGAATTAATTTTGGTACATGGTGACAGATAGCGGTCCAGTTTCATTCTTTTGCATGTGGCTATCCAATTTTCCCAGCACCATTTATTGAAGAGGATGTCTTTCCTCCATTGTATGTTTTTAGCTTCTTTGTCAAAAATTGTCTGTCCATGTTTATGTGGTTTTATTTCTGGGTTCTCAATTCTATTCCATTGGTCTATGTGTCTGTTTTTCTGCCAATACCATGCTGTTTTGATTATTGTAGCCCTGTAGTACAAGCTAAAGTCAGTGAAAGTGATATCTCTAGTATTGTTCTTTTTTCTTAAGATTGCTTTGGCTATTCGGGGTCTTTTGTGGTTCCAAACAAATCTGATGATTTTTTGTTCTATTTCTTTAAAAAATGCCATTGGGATTTTGATGGGGATTACATTAAATCTGTATATTGCTTTGGGTAATATGGCCATTTGAACAACGTTGATTCTTCCAATCTATGAACATGGAATGTCTTACCATTTCTTTGTGTCTTCTTTAATTTCTTTTAAAAATGTCTTATAGTTTTCAGTATGTAAATCTTTCACATCTTTGGTTAAGTTTATTCCTAGGTATTTTATTCTTTTTGTTGCAATTGCAAAAGGAATTGTTTTCTTTATTTCTTTTTCTGAGATTTCATTGTTATTATATAAGAATGCAGTGGACTTTTGTACATTGATTTTGTGACTGGCAACTTTACTGTATTTGTTTATTGTTTCTAATAGTTTTTTGGTGGAGTCTTTAGGGTTTGCTATATATAGCATCATGACAATTTGACTTCTTCATTTCCAATTTGGATGCCTTTTATTTCTTTCTCTTGCCTGATTGGTCTGGCTAGGACTTCCAATAATATGTTGAAAAGCAGAGGTGATAGGGGACAGCCATGTAGTGTTCCTGAACATTGAGAAAAGGGCTTCTGTTTTTTAACACTAATTATGATGGTAGCTGAGGATTTGTCATGAATGACCTTTATTATGTTGAGGTATTTTCCTTCTGTACCCATTTTATTAAGTGTTTTAGTCATAAGTGGATGTTGTAGCTTGTCAAATGTTCTTTCTGCATCTATTGATATATAATCATATGATTTCTGTCCTTTATTTTGTTTATGTGATGTATCACATCAATGATTTGCATATGTTGAACCAACCTTGTGCCCCTGGGATGATCCCCACTTGGTTGTGATGTGTAACCTTTTTAACGCATTGTTGCATTCGATTTGCTAGAATTTTGTTTAGGATTTTTACATCTGTATTCATCAGATATACTCGTGTGTAATTTTCTTTTTTGTGTGTTATCCTTACCAGGTTTGGTAGCAGGGTAATGTTGGCCTCATAATACGAGTTAGAGAGTGTTGTCTCTTCTTCAATTTTTTGGAAGAGTTTGAGTAGGACAGGTATTGGATCCTTTTTGAATATTTGATCGAATTCACTAGGGAAGCCATCTGGTCCCGGACTTTTGCTTTTAGGAAGGTTTCAGATGACTGATTCATTTTCCTTACTGTTGATCGGTATATTTAGATTTTATAATTATTCATGATTCAGCCTAGGAAGGCTATATGTTTCTAAGAACTTGTCCATTTCTTCTAGATTATTGAATTTGGTATAGTATTCTCGGATAATCCTTTGTGTTTCTGTGGCATCTCTGTCAGTCTTATGTATCCAAGCTGTACATAGACAGTGCCTATTATGTCACTAGGTGCACTGTGTTTTTCTCTCTGCTATAATAAAAAGATAAGATTCTATTGCTTGCAGATGGAGTACAGATTTTTTAAAAACAAATTGGAAACAATCAATGAATATAGAAAAGTTTTGTTAGCACTGTAATAGCTGCATGATCAGGATATTTAAGGATCGTAGAGAAACAGTGAAAAGAAGAGGCATCTATGTATGTAAAAAGAGTAACAAGAGAAAAATGTCTAAGAAGGGTAATTCTTGGTACAGGTAGAATGGGACAAGAAGTTAGTTAACAGTGGGCAAGAAAGTTGGTTTTATAAGAAGGCGATGACACATGTGAAAACATACGAAGCACAGCATGTTCTATAGGTGGCTGTGTCTATGTGTGTGGAGTTGGAACATATTCATGTGAAGGGAGTTACTACTTAGTATTTATAAAGTTATGAAGGCTAAAGAAATTATTTTAACAAGTAGTATTGTGGTCTAATTTAATTTTTAGACAGATTTTATGCCAACAGAATTGTAGAGAAACTTCATAGCCTAGAATGGAGGCAGGTAGATTGGGTAGGAACTTATTCATGAAAGAGTCAAACTGTAAATTCATGTCTCTTTTCTTTCAGCCAGTTCCAGACACACCAGTCAGTCAGTCATGGAATTATCTTTCTTTTTCCTTTTTCTTTTTTTGTTTTGTTTTTAAATTAAAGTTTATTGGGGTGACAATGGTTAGGAAAGTTACATAGGTTTCAAGTGTACAATTCTGTAATACATCATCTATATATATCACATTGTATGTTCACCACCCAGAGTCAGTTCTTCTTTCATCACCATATATTTGATCCTGTTTACCCCCATCTGCAACCCCTTCCTCTCCTTACCCTCTGGTAACCACTAAACTATTGTCTGTGTGCAAAAGAATGAAACTAGACTGCTATCTGTCACCGTGTACAAAAATTAACTCAAAATGGATCAAAGACCTAAATATAAGAACTGAAACAATAAACTGCATAGAAGAAAACATAGGTACTAACTTTATGGACCTTGGATTCAAAGAGGATTTTATGAATTTGACCTCAAAGGCAAGGGAAGTAAAAGCTAAAATAAATCAATGGGACTATATCAAACTAAAAATCTTCCGCACAGCAAAAGAAACCATTGACAAAATAAAGAAGCAACCAAATGAATGGGAGAAGATATTTGCAGACAACGCCTCAGGTAAGGGGCTAATGTCCAAAATATATAAGGAACTCATACGAAAAACTCAACATATAAGGAAGAAACTCAATATATAAGGAACTAAACAACAAACAAACAAGCAACCCAATTAAAAAATGGGCAGAGACCTGAGTAGACGTTTCTCCAAAGAGGACGTACAGATGGCCAATAGACACATGAAAAAATGTTCAACGTCACTAATCATCAGAGAAATGCAAATGAAAACCACAATGAGATATCACCTCACATCAGTTAGAATGGCTATCATCAACAAGAATAGAAAATTAAGAATAGAATTGCCATATGACTCAGCAATCCCTCTCCTGGATATTTACCCTAAAAATCTGAAAACATTTATCCATAAAGATATATGTGCTCCGATGTTCATTGCATCTTTATTTATGGTGGCCAAGACATGGAAACAACCAAAGTGTCCTTCAATAGATGATTGGATAAAGAAGATGTGGTATATATACCCAATGGAATACTAGTCTGCCATAAGAAAAAATGAAATAATGCCATTTGTGACAACATGGATGGGTCATGAGATTATTATGCTAAGTGAAATAAGTCAGACAGAAAAAGTCGAAAACCGTATTATTTCACTTGTATGTGGGCTATAAAACTGAAATCAACAAAGGAACAAGACAAATAAATAAACAAAAACTCATAGACACAGATAATAGTTTAGTGCTTACCAGAGGGTAAGTGGGGAGGAGGGTGGTAGAAGAGGATAAACGGGGTCAAATACATGGTGATAGAAGGAAAACTGACTCTGGGTGGTGAACACACAATGTGATATGTAGACAATGTATTACAGATTTGTACACTTGAAACCTATGACATTTTACTAACCATTGTTACTCTAAAAATTTTTAATTAAAAAAAAAAATCTCCTGCTGTTCTTCTTTTTGTTCCTCTGCATGCAATGTATCTTTTCTCCTGATTTTTAAATGATTTTTCTCTGTGTCATTAGTTCTGAGTAATCTGATGATCATGTGTCTTGGTATAGTTTCTTTGTTCTTTTGTGTACAAAAAAATGTGTAGTGATGTCACTACCCATATCATTCCCATCCTCCATATCCCTCCTTTGATCCAGAGTTTTGGTGTTTTTCCTTGAGATGAATATCATTACATGGAAATTATGGTTGTGTTTCCACTTAGAACACGCCCCAGCAGTTAAGTTACCTGTCAAATTCAGTCCCAAAATGTCACCTAAATGAGAAGACACAACAGTTTGCCACAACAGTGTCAAACATTTTGGAGTGCTTTTCCTGCTCTCCTGCTGCCATAGATGGGAATTTGTTTCTCACTAGTTTATTTCTCCCAATGTTTATATCAGAAGCAGAAGTTTACTTCTCATTGACATACATACTCCTAAAATCAATTTACTTCAGAGGAGACCTAATTCTTTTTTCCCCCTCTTTTTTAAATTAAATTTATTGGGGTAACAATGGTTAGTAAAATTACATAGGTTTCAAGTTTATATATCTATAATACATCATCTATATATCACATTGTGTGCTCACCACCCAGAGTCAGTTCTTCTTCCGTCACCACATATATGACCCCCTTTACCCTCTTATACCACCCAACTCTCCTCCCTTACCCTCTGGTAACCATTAAACTGTTGTCTGTGTCTATGAGTTTTTATTTGTCTCTTTGTCTTGTTCACTTGCTGCTTTCAGTTTTATATCCCACATGTGAGTGAAGTCTTATGGTTCTCAACTTTTTCTGTCTGACTTATTTTGCTTAGCATAATAATCTCAAGATCCATCTATGTTGTCACAAATGGCAGTATTTCATCTGATTCTTATGGATTTAAATGCTTTATTTTGTATGTTAAAGTAAAATTGAATCACACTGAGATTTAAAACATTTAGATGATCGTTAATGATTGTCCAAGACGAATCTGTTCATTGCACTTCCTTTTTTCAGTGTTTATTTGCTATCTAAAAATAGTGATATTTACTCTTATTTTCTCACTTTCAGTATGAAAGATGCCTATAATTAACTTTAAGAAATCTCTTTTATAGGTGCTACTCTTTCTCAAGTACAAGATCTGAAAAGAGGAAATGATGTTGCCATCTGAATAACAATTATTTAGTGAATGCTATGATTAGAACAGAAGTATCTAAAGACATCTAAAAGAGATATAACAACCCTCAGGGAAATAGGATTGAAGTGTTAATTATGCCTAGCTACAAAAATAACAAAAGAAAGTTACACAAATGGGGAAGGGTTGTTTAATCGCAGAGAGTAACAGATCATGCATTAGTCCATACCTGGGTGTGAGCGTATGCTAAATACTGCCAAAGAAGCACTCCATTTAATTCAGGTGTGCTGATGTGGATTCTACTTGTTTAGCTAGTTCTAAGATGAAATTGTTGAGAATCCTATTCTTGTAGAAATGCTTATTGAGCATCAGAGTTGGCCCTGATGAAAATATTCACTAGCAAAAATGGTGACTATGTGGAGATCCAGCTTTCAGTGGCCCAGAATTTTGAGATGATAGCCAAGTTGAGTTCTTTTAGTTTGGCTTGAAGCATGCTAATGCTTCACAGACACAGATCTCAACCACGCTGACTGAAATCCAATACTTAACACAGCATTTGGCACAGAGTGACAGAACTATTCGTTCTGATCCTTACAGTGTCAATGACTTTGTACAAATCCATTTTGTAAAAAGTTCTAGAGATTGATGATATCCCTAAGCAATTTTGCCTTCCTGGGAAGTCTGTCAGCACACCCTGCTGTTTCCAAGCGAGTCTCTAATGTATAGCCCCTGGAAATGCAGTTGGTGACCAGTTGGGCTTTTCTCTTATGTATTTTCTTCTATGCTACTTAGAAATTAGCCTTACTGACCTCACTCTTTCACTCATTTCCATTTATATTACTCACTTACTGGGCTAAGAGACATTTAGCAAAGCCTTAGAAATGAAAATCACTAGTGCAGCAGAAAAGCTCTCTAATAGTAGAAGTTGTTGATGGGTTGATGCTAAGATTGAGTCTTCTGGAGGTTAAATACATTTGAAAATGGTAGAGTGAACAAAATTGAAAAGATTTTTTTCCTATAGGTCTTATTATATCCCTTAAATATACATGTATAAATATTCAGACTGTAAGAAATAAGATTTTATAATTAAAATATTAAATAATAAAATAATTATAATTAATATTAACATCATTAAAATGAGTTTACAGCATATCCTTAAGTTACAATAAATAACAAGAAATTCATTTAATTAAACAGCTAAAATTAGTTCTTAGCAGAACATAATGTTATTCTAATGGGAAGACTAAATGTCTTGGGTCCTCTAAGTCTTTCTGAGACATAAATATTTCAAGTGTTTATTTATTTAATATTTATTATTTACTTTGTAGCTGGTGTTGTTAGATGTGGGAATAACTATGGTACATTTTGGTGATAAAGAAACAGTCTTTTCAAATAATCCAATTAAAAAATAGGGCAGAGGAACAGAAACTTCTCCCAAGAAGACATACAAATGACCAACAGATATATGAAAAAATGCTCAACTTCACTAGCTAGCTATTAGGGAAATGCAAATCAAAACCACAATGAGATATCACCTCACACCTGTTAGAATGGCTATCATCAACAAGACAAATAATAACAAATACTGGAGAAGCTCTGGAGGGAAAGGAACCCTCATACACTGTTGGTGGGAATGTAAATTGCTACAGCTGCTATGGAAAACAGTACAGAGGTTCCTCAAAAAATTAAGAATAGAATTATCATATGACCCAGCAATATCTCTCCTGGATATCTACCCCAAAAATCTGAAAACATTTATCTGTAAAGATATATGTACACTGATGGTCATCATACACAATGGAATACCACTCTGCAATAAGAAAATATGAAATACTGCCATTTGCAACAATATGGCTGGATATTGAGATTATTATGCTAAGTGAAATAAGTCAGACAGAAAAAGTTGTGAACCATATGACTTCACTCATATGTGGGATATAAAAATGAAAGAAACAAAGGAACAAGACATACAAATAAAGAAACAAAAACTCTTAGACACAGACAACAGTTTAGTGGTTACCAGAGGGTAACGGGGGAGAGTTGAATGGTATAAGAGGGTAAAGGGGGTCAAATATATGGTGATGGAAGGAGAACTGACTCTGGGTGGTGAATCCACAATGTGATATATAGATGATATATTACAGAATAGTACATGTGAAATCTATGTAACTTTACTAACAATTGTCACTCCAATAAACTTTAATTTAAAAAAAATTCTTAGCTTACACATGGCAAAGGAAACCATTAACAAAGTAAAAAGTCAACCTATGGAACATGAGAAAATAGTTGCAAATTGTATGTATCTGAAAAGAGGTTAATATCTCAAATATATAAAAACATTCTACAACACAATAGCAAAAAAAAAGAATCCAATTTAAAAATGAACGGAGGAGTTGAATATACATTTGCAAAGAAGATACACAAATGGCCAATAGGAGCATGAAAAGACGTACAACATCATTAATCATCAGGGAAAAGCAAATCATACTCCGGATGGATAAAGGTGATCAAAAGGTACAAACTCCCAATTATAAGATAAATAAGTTCTGGAGATGTAATGTACAGCATGGTGACTATAGTTAACAATACAGTATTGTGTATTTGAAGGTTGCTAGGAGAGTATATCTTAAAAGTTGTCATCACAAGAAAAAAATTATAACTGTATGAGGTGAGAGGTAGTAACTAAACTTACTGTGGTAATCATTTCACAATATACATATATCTAATCATTATGTTGTACACTTGTGATCAGAAAAATTACTTTCAGTGCAAGTCAGAGAAATAAGAATTGAAAATATAGCCACTTTTTCTGAAAACATACCCTCCTTTCCAATAACCTTAAGTTCTGGATCCTCAGAGTTGTTTCTCTAATAATGATAGTCTTAGAAACAGTGGGAAAGACACAAAAGTCCAGAAGAATTAAGCACGTGCTTTGGTCGAAAACTTGGCCTCTGACAGATAACTTTTGAGTCTAGCTCTTATACTCATTCTGTGACACTGACATCTATTTAGCTCTATGGCAGCTAGTTGCCTCATTTATGAAGTAGATAATAATATATGATTTCAGGTATTGTTGTGCGGAAGGAATGGGTATCATTTCCTGAGTTCCTGTTAGGCCGGGAGATACAGCAAGCTGAGAGCGTCAGAGAAAAATATGAAAAAAGAGGTAACATTCAGCTGTGGGAGAAGAGGGACTATCCCTGTAGGCAGTGGTAAGAGAAGAAAAGCCTGTTTGGTATGACTAGTGTTAGGGGCTGGTAGAGCATAAGTTCTTTGAGGGAAGGAGGTAGGAGAGCAGCAATTCTGGAGACAATGTGTAAAGGTACGCAGTGGAACAAGCAGCTATGTGATGTCCACCAGATAACAGGTTTTACCACACACACTGTAAGGAACCACGGAAGATCTGAAACAGGGAAGTGATGTGCTATAGGTGGGACAAAAGGGAATCACACAAGGCAAGGACTCTTTTTGAGAGTCCTGAATAGTCTGAAGGAGACGTGATTACTATCTGAACAAAGGCGATGGGAGTGGAGAAGAATGGATGTGTTCAACGGATCAGAGGACAATTTTTGTGCAAGAAAGGCTGAGGGGAGAGAGGGAAACTGCACTCATGAATGTCACTGAGGATCTTTGAACTGACATAGGGAAGAAACGTCCTTTTCAGACCTCCTCTAGCATTGATATAGTCTCCCAGGTAGTAATACATTGTCAGCTCTCTTTCACAGTCCCCTTTAAATTCCTCAATAGCAGGGACCACTTTTCTTCTCTCTGTAATGCTTTAGTGAAACTGAGGCCTCCTGACCTGAAAACGGAGGGATTGTTGGCCATCTGGGGCATTGCTTTGATCTTCAACGCTCCAATTCTATCAGTTTGCATTCAGATAAAGTTGGTAGACATGCTCAATGAAGAAAACTATTCCATGAGTGAATCATCTTCATTTAATGAAAGTATGTTGCTAGAACATGCAGTATACATTGGGCAAAATATCCTGGTCCTGACTTTCTAATGAATGAGTAACCCTTCTCCATTCTCAGATCATGTGCGTGGGGTAAAAGGGCAACTGGAGGCTTAAGTTTGAACCCTTGTTGTAGCACTTCCTGGCTGCTTCTCCTGGACAACTTCATAAGCTCTCGGACCACAGTTTTCTCATCTGAAATATGAGGATATTGAACCTTCTAACAGAGGGCTGTTGAAAGGATAAAATTGCTTTCACTTTTGCATTACACAAATGTTATGACCCTGCTTTGTACAAAGCACTATACCACATGTTAGAAATACTGTATTTCAGAAAATGACTTCTGCCTCCTTAGAGAAGGAGACCACAATTTAAAGTCGCACCAAGGATTACACTAGTAATAATAATAATAAATTTTCATTGGGTTCTTAATGTGTCATACTATTTCAATTGCTACCCTATGTTCATTTAGTTCTCTTAACAAACTAATGAGATATCTATTATCACAGTCAACAATTATCACAGTTAACAATTGCTGATGAAGAATCTAAAGTATACATATTATGGGTTAAAATGTGTCCCCCAAAAGATATGCTGAAGTCCTAACCCCCAGACACCTGAAAATGTGACCTTAGTTACAAATAACGTCTTTGTGGATATAATCAACTTAGCAGTTACCAGTTAACAAAAAGACTGATGAACTTAATTTCAACTACATTCTGATTGTATATTCCAAGGTTCCAGTTTAAAATGTGAGTGTGGGAAGATGATTATCAGATTATACTTGCTGGGTCCTGGACTTTGATTTTTTTTCCTCATGCTGGGACATTGACAATTTCTTGTTGTATTTTATACTGATTTCTTTATGTTTGGCAAAAGCCCTCAGAGCCAAAGTAGCTTTAAATCCTGGGTTTATATCTCAGATTTTACTTTCCCCTAGATTTTGATTGTTCCTTCTTAACTCTTTAGTGTATTTAAAAATGTGTTTCTATATTATTAATTCCAGCAGCTTTTTTAGTGATAATTTAGCAGGTAAAAATTTGAATATTGACAAGATTTTACATGCATATTAATTGAATATATAATAACAAAAAATACAGTAAGTCCTCACTTAACGTCATTGACAGTTTCTTGAAAACTGCAACTTTAAGTGAAATGACATATAACAAAACTAATTTTACCACAGGCTAACTGAAATAAGCAAGATTTAAATTCCTATGGTGTATTTCTGATCACAAAAACATCACCAAACTTCTAAATAAAGACCCAAAACACTTTTTATGTTAAACATTGAAAGAAATGTGAGCTATATACATACATTTAATAAAGATTAATAGAAATAGTAAAATAATTATTTTCTAACCTTCTTATCCCAGTTCAGGGGTGAGGGGTGGCCGGAGCCTCTGTCTGCAGTTTAGGGTTCAGGCAGGGAATCCACACTGGACAGGATGTCCTTACATAGAGTGTGCACACACACTCACACACACACACCAGCACTCACTCAGCCCAGGGCAATTTAGACGTACCAATTTACCTGACATGCACATCTCTGTAATTACTCCATATAGGCAGAGTATGATATAGGTATAGAACTTGGAATGTAAAATTAGAGAGGCACTAAGTAGCTACACTATATTAAGTGAAAAACACATCATTTTGAAGTCAGTTTTCACTTACGTAAACTGACATTAATACTAGTATCTCTCTTTTAGTATTATCTTGAAAAGTAAATGAGGTAATGGAAATAAAGCACTGGGCACCCTTCTCATCATATACATTATTTTGTTTTTAAAATATATAACCAAGTTGGTTTGGCAAATTTATTTATAATTTTGTATTTGCATTTGTATGTGTGGTTGACCTGTATTTTTCTTTTTTCTTGTTTTTTTTTCTTCCGTATTTTTTTCCTCCATTTTCTGATTTTGCACCAGAATAATGTTAACTTTTCTAAAAGGATTTTAAAGCTTTGCAAATTTTTTAGTATTGTGAAATAGTTAACAAGGCATAAGAAACATGAAAAGCTATCATGGCCTGGCATCCTACTTGAAAGAAAAACTGCAGACTTCTGTCATCTTCATTCATCCTTTTAATGTGCTTAGTTTTTCTAAATCTTGTTGGTGTCGATATTGTAATTTCTATTTATAAAATAGTCACTCAATCAGTTTTTCTTTATATATTTATACAAAGCACTATTTCTTCACTTCATTTGCTCTCAGTTTATATTGCAATCACCTTAGCCCTATTCTCTGCATTTTCCTTGCTCATCCTACCTTGAGTTCCAGCCAGGGCCCCATTTCCAATTTCTTATTTTTGTAGCTCCTAGAATACCCTCCAAATCAGTTGTCTTATCTAGCTTCCATACTTTAATCAGAATGACTTTATATTTTGGCAGCAGACACTGTATTACAGTCTGCCTGAAAGCTCGCCCTAATAACTGTGGAGGATGTGCTTTCAGTGAGTCCTCAAGCCCAGGTAGAGCCCTCTTCACTCTGTAGGCTTAGAGTGTCCTGACTGAAAGACCGTCTCACCAAAGTAAGGGCTGAGAGTCACTAAAGAGAACCAAATGCTTGGTGGAGTTGGAGACCTTGCTTCATATCCATAACTGTACGCTAGCATTGGATTCGGTAAACAAAATCTACATACACTAGAAGTAACAACCATACTAGAAATGAATTAGTTTATTTCCAAATCTTTTAATGTGTTACAAACTGTAAAGATTTTACAACATTTATTTTTGAATTCACAGTGCCAAATTAATATTGCTTTATAGCTTTTTATGGGCAAGGATAGTGAAGCTGAAAGAATTCTAAGTGTAATTCTCAGGTAAATCTTCCAGTCAAGGCCAGCGCCTGAATTTAAACCCGGATCATAGGACTCCGTTTTCAAAGAATGCCACATCATTTTTAAAGCATGAACTTCAGCTTCTGACATGTGAATGAAGAGAATCTCTGTATAGAAGGAGATTTTTCACATCAGTTATTCAAGGCACAACTTTTTGCAAACCTTTTTCTCCCTTTAGGAATTTTGTAGGATTGGTGGGGTTCAAATGTGAGATATTTTTTGTACTTCTCTTGTGGCACAGTAGAGAGATTGTTTTGGAATCTTTGAGCTATTGCTTTCTAGTGGGCTGTACAAATTATGAGGAATGGGAGGAAATGTATTATGACTGTCTTGTGTGGGAATGCCAGAGGAGTTTAGCAAAAATATTTCCAGTGTTTACTTCTGTTTTGATCTTATTATTGTTCCAGTGAATTATCATGAAATTCTTTTGGGACTAAATGTCAACAGCTTTTAGGATTAAGCATCCTTAGTACACGCTCTCTTATCTGTTTTGTTCTGACCCCATAAATAACAGGGTTAAGAGCAGGGGGAACAACCACATACAGGTTGGCCAGAAGTATGTGGATGTAATGAGGGATGTTGTGGCCAAAGCGATGTGTCATGAAGGAGAAGAAGGCAGGCAGGTAGAAAGCTAACATGACGCAGACATGGGAGCCGCATGTGCTGAGAGCTTTGAGTCGGGCATCCCAGGATGGGAGGTGGAAGACTGCTCGGAGGATTTGGACGTAGGAAAATCCAATCACAGAAAGGTCAATGTATCCCACTGAGAAAGCAATCAAACCATAGATAACGTTGACCCTAATATTGGCACAAGCCAACTTTGCCAAGCCCATGTGTTCACAATAGGTGTGGGGGATAATCCGCACACCACAGAAAGGCAGTCTCAGGATGAGAAAGATGAATGGAGTCACAAACACCAAAGTCCTGACTATGATGACTATGCCCAGAATGGCCACCACCTTATTGGTGAGGATCATGCTGTATCTCAGAGGATTGCAGATGGCAATGTAGCGATCTATGGCCATGACTGTGAGCACCACAGACTCCAGGCCCGTGCATATGTGGATAGTGTACATTTGTGTGATGCAAGCACCAAACACTATGTCTCTGAGATTCAACCAGAAAATGCCCAGCATCTTGGGGATAGTGGCTGTGGACAGGCCAAGGTCAGTGCAGGCCAACATGGCCAGGAAGTAAAACATGGGTTGGTGGAGGCTGCGTTCAGTCTGGATCACAAAGAGGATAGTGACGTTCCCCAGGAGGGCTATTAGGTACACTGCAAAGAAGGGAAAGCCAATCCAGATGTGCACATCTTCCAGCCCTGGAATGCCCATCAGAAGGAAGGAAGGAGGGTGGAACAGAGTATTGTTGGGATACAGCATATCGGTGAGAATTGGTTATAGACACATTTCTTGCAGGAGATTCCTTGTGTCCCTCTAACCTCCTTCATAGCATGTTGCCTATTTTCTGTAGAAACATAAAATCCATTCTTTAATTCCATAGTACAGCAGAGGAGACCTAGAGAAGGAATAGGAGGCACAGTTAAAAAGGTACTCTCCAATATATTTGCCTCCCCTACATAGAAAACCATGCAGAAAATTTCCAAATACAACAATTCTGCACTTCTCATGTCTTTCTTCCCTTCTGTCTCTAAAGAAGAGCCTGCATATAGCATTAAATTAGCAAATATTTGTTGTTAATTATATCTGTTAATCAGGATGTAAAGCATAAAAAATGTGTGTGTGTGTGTGTGTGTGTGTGTGTGTGTGTGTGTATAATATCATAGGACTGGGATTGAGGTAGAGCTCATGACTCAGCTTGTCTGATGGTTCAGGGGAATGATACATTCTTGCAAAGTAGACCTGAAATATTAAAAAAAAGATTCTATATGGGAAAGAACTGGTAGAGGTGAAGGATTGGGTAGCTGGTGTTTAGATGTGAGCTAAGTAATGGAATTAAGAAATTTAGACAAGTTGGGAGACTATTCTACAATTCCTACAAAACAGTGGTCCCTCCTAAAACTACAAAGTCTTATGTTATATGTTCATGGGGAATGCTTTTCAGAGGAAGTGTTAACTAGATTAATAACTGAAGGACGAGAATCCACCTATAAGTGGAAGAGGGAATTGAACAGAAAAAATATTTCTAGTTAATAGAAACAGGGGGTGCAAAAATTGAGTGATGGGATCATGTTGGCCCTTGTGATTAATTTTAAGAGGTTTTTTTCTTCATCCTAGAAACAATGGGAAGAAAGTGCAGGATTTTAAGCTGTAGTGTAGCCTGATCAAATTTACATTTCAAAAATATCACTTGGTTGCACTGTCAAAAATGTATTAAAAGCAGCAAGTGCATTATAGTCGGATTTCTTAGAAGGTTATCACAGATGTCAGATTAAAGACAATGTTTCCTCGTACCATGCTGTTAGTGACTGATGGGAGAAGGTCACCTGTGGGTTTGATAATATTAGAGTTCAGAAATAGTTATCAAATCTGTTTTTCCTTCTCTTCACAACTACTGAGTTAAATAACACATGTAAAATCTTTTAACTTTTCCTACAATTCATCCTTCTTCAAGCAATGGCCCTCAATATTCTTCCTTTTGAAAACATATGACTGATCAGTATAGTCCCATCAAAAAATGTGATTGAGAAGCAGTTATTCACACCCTAAGAGAAGGGGCCAGTGGGCTCTGTGTAGGACTACGGGAGAGGGATTGAGGACTTACACATAGTTTGAGAAGTCCTATGTTCACTCTTCATGGTGGAACTTACGGTGGGCAGGGGTGGAAGTTATTAAGCTGGTGGAATTTGTTACATTGTTCTTGCAATAAAAGATTATTGCAAAGTCCTAAAATCACATAGACTTTTACATGTGCTAATAACTGCTCCCAATGACTTCTGTTCTCCTCCCTTCTATATTTAGGATCATGTGCAAACTTATCACCACTGCCATTCTCTGCCCTCACGTGTTATTTTATAGAAGTTTCCATTATTAATCTTTAATTCATTTAACAAGTATTTGTAGACTGCTTACAATCTGCCAAGTATTGCTCCAAATTCAGGCAAGACGCACAGATTGAGTCAAGGTCCCCCAAATCATGGACCTAAAGTCTAATCATGTCGGTATTTTGCTTCTTAGCCTCACACTCTGGTAGTAATTCTTTCACTTTTTAACAGTCTTTATAGGGAAACTTTCCAGAAGGTGCTTTGGTATTCTAAATATATTATAAATTCAGAATGCTCGGTCAATAAGCGTATTGGCAAAAATCATTGTCTATCTAGGTCACTGCCTCTGCTGAAACCACTATCATTACTATGACCACCACTGATGTCATCTTCTCATTTTGTCTGCTTAATCATTTTTTCTGTTTAATAAGCATTTTCATGTATATTTTATAAGTTTATCTTCACCATAACTCTCTGCAACTCTCTTCCTCTCTCTTTCTGAACCTCTCTTTTCCATTTTAGACACTCAGTTCCCAGGGTAAATTGTGGAGAGTTCTCCCAGGGACTGGCTTCCATCCTTTGCAGCAGAATTAGATAACCTCTTTGCCTAGGTTCCCAATCTCCCCATCTCTCAACCCCTCTGTGTCCCATTTTCAGATATGCTGTAACTTTTTTGTGCTAGAGTGACTGTACCCAGTGTAAGAAGTCCTCCTCTGAGGTGACAAAATAGAAGGATGTAGGGAAGAAAAGACATCATTTATGGTATTTTCCTCATTTTTGCATATAACATTCTTTGTTCATATGTTTGTATCTACATATATGTTCCTGGGTTTGTTGCTCTCAGTTGTTATTTAGCACAGTGAGTTGTGCTGTACGCTGTTGCGTTAGTGACTGATATGCTGCTATGAATCCAGGTTATTCTCAACACAACTCTTATCTCTCTATCTTGCTATATTGCTTGGAGATGGTCCTATCTACAGAGACTCTGGCTGAGTCACTGGAGCGCCATCATCCTATGAACCACATAAGTTACTATCATTGAGAACCTTCTTCCAGTATAACCAGGAGCTGACCCACATACCTTGTCCAGAATCTGAGAAATTGTTGTGAAAACTGGATGCCACAGACTGCAACCTGCATGCGACTGTGTTCTCAATAGCCAGGACCAAGGAGTTATATGAGAACTCTAGTCCCATGGGAAGGGCCACCGCACAGTGAGTTGTGTCTCGGGACCTGGAGTAATGGGATAGAACATTTCAATATCCCTGAGGATAAAGCTCAATGCTTTCTGTTCAGATATACCTTTGGGTGATAGATGATGTGCAATTTGCTTCCTCCAGCAAGTATCCTCTCTGATAAGATGAGGAGTCTAGTCAGTCAGAGGCATACTGACCTCCTACCAACACTTTAAATCTCACTATGGTACCAGCTGAACAGATGCTTTTGACAGACAGGTAGGGAAGGCAGGGAAAGAGCACTGTAGGGATAAAACCCAACCCAGCATTTCCTGAAAGTCAGCTCAGAAATATATGCAACATTTAGTAAATGACAGCCAGAATTCCAATATAAGTTTCCAAACCCTGAGCCATATCTGTTTTAAGAATTACAGTAGATAATTTTTTGTGTGAAAATATACTGCTTCCAACACTCTGTATGAAATTAATTAATAAAAACATAAAAATATATGTTTATAGAAAGGAAAGCAGCTTATCATACATATGAAGAACATGACCTTTTTATCTACCTGTTTCTTCTGTGACTTTAGCCAATTTAATTTGCCATTCTAAGCCTTGTTTCTCACAGGCAAAATGAGAAAAAATTACATTCTCTTGTAGGATTGTTTTAATGGTGGAATAGGGTAACGCCTAGAAAGTGCTCAGCAACTGTTTATTAGCAATTAATTAATATAAACACTGGTTATTATAATTATTGTATGGCATTATCTCTGAAGTCAACATTTTGGGGTCAGACAGCTTAAATAACTTTTCTTTAATTCAATAGCTGAGAGATGTTGAGCACATTTCTTAACCCCTCTGAGCTTCATGTTACCCCTATGGATTCATATGGGTAGTGGAAATGACAATTCACACTTCACATGTTTGGTTTTTTCCTCCAAATTAAGTGAGATAATGCATTTAACTAAAATAACAGCGTTTAACAATAGACTTATGTTATTTTTAAAATGGATAATATCTTTACTGCTTATTTGAAATAATTTTGTTTTGGTGTTGAGTTTGAATAGAAAACAAAACTGTAGCTACTTTATTTATTTTATTAAATTTATTGCGGTGACATTGGTTAATAAAAGTATATAAGTTTCAAGTGTACACCATCTATATATTGTGTGTTCACCACTCAAAGTCAAATCTTTTTCTGTCACCATATATTTGGTCCCCTTTACCTTCTATCTCTCCCACATCCCTTACCCTCTGGTAACCACTAAACTGTTGTCTGTGTCTATGAGTTTTTGCTTGTTTGTTTGTCTTGTTTGTTTGTTGCTTTCAGTTTTATATCCCACATGAGTGCAGTTACTTTGTAGTTCACTATGTTGAGCATACGAACTCTTATTTGTTCAAGAAATGTGGTTAGTTTGACCACTAGATGGCAGTAATGCTCATATGACAAATATTTATTTAGCCTACATTTACTAAGCTCTTGCTATGAGTTTGACCACACACCAATTAGGTGCTCAATATATATAAGCTAAATCAATAAAAGCTTGCTTGTTAGTTTAGCATTTTATATATGTAATGTCAAATCAACTATATTTCTTGAACAAATAAAAGATCTCGTGCGTTATCAGGCTAGGTAACTGCAATTTTTAAAGATATTTCACAGATATATCTTTACTTGTATAGCTCCAAAGTTAAGAGCAATTTTTTTTTTCAGGGAGGTTTGGTTTATTTTATGATAAATGAGCATAAAGTATAAAAAGTTAGTTTCTCTTCTTGATTATTTATAATATTCTCTACAAAATTTGATATATCTGGCTATACATTTTTATGTCAATGTTTTTGAATTTCAATATTAGTTAAAGCTTTAGAAAGCTCAGTGTTTTCCTCTTTTATATTATAAAACATATAAAAGAATATTCTGTGCATATTAGTATTTTACTTCATCCCACTTTGGGCCTTAAAGAGAGAATACTCTGAAATTATGTGAGAATACCTAGGGATTCAAACATAGAACATGGGTGGCAATTACATGATTATTCCATTCCGTTTAAAAAAAATTTCATCCTCAAGGTAAACATACTAGATTTGATTTCAAAGTGTATTTGTCCACAGGATTTTTAAAAATCAGTGTTATTATGGATAACTCTTCGGTATCTAAAAGGATAAAAAGAAATTCAAATATCTTCTGAAGAAATTTTGAGAACAAAAAGAGAGGCAGTATCTAATATCACAGATCTAATCCTGACAAATTAGTATAGAATAGTAATGGAAAGGAGAATATATAAAAATGCTGGCCTTCAAGGCTTTGTTCAGAATTTTCCTCCAGCTCTTAATTTATGTGAGCCAGTGTGCTGGTATTTCCTCTATGCCTCTCCAGGACCACTCCACACTGTGTCCTAGAGGACTCACAGGTGTGTGCTACGTGGAAGTCACCCTTGCCCTTTGGCACTGTGTGGGTTCAGAAAATGGGAAGTACCGGTATCAGCAGGAGGGTAAGAGGGGAGTAAAGTCAGAATGTTTATTCTGGTTTCCACCTGCTTTCTCCTCGCAGGTGAACTGCAAGTCACCATGGGCTGGATGAGCCTCTCAAAATAAATCCTAACTCCTGCATGTAGATATCTTCACATTGCCCTCTGAGTCTGTAGATTCCAGGAACCTCTTCTCTTCAGGCCAAGGAATTGTAAACATCCATCAAATTTACTGTTCCTATTACTAGGGATAGTCTCTGGTTACTTCATCATGGTATATATCTTCCGCATTGTATCACTTTTTACCTTCCCCAATCAAGTCTGACTCTATCTAATCTTTTCTTAAAATCCCTTCCTACGACCTCCATTTCTCCATTGTATACTACAGGCTTTATATGATACAGTACTAACATCATTGTTGTCAAAGACTTTCAGTTAATACCAAATCAACCTTTTACATTTTAATTCTACTTCATCACTCTCCAAAACATTACACTGTCTTTGGTCATCAAACGTTCTCCTTATGTAATAAGTACTGCTCATTTAAACTTTCCTTCAACTCTCCCTCAATTACCATGTCCTCCATGATGGTCTTCTGTATTAACCATCTAGATAAGATATCAATCTCTCCATATCAGTGTGCTCTGCTATTATAACATGCAAATTTTCCCCTGATTTAGTGTTTCTACCTTTCCCATTTTTCGCAATTTCTTATTGTTGTAGAATACACATAACATACAATTTACTATCTGAACCATTTTTCAGTGTACAGTTCAGTAGTACTAAGTACATTCATGTTGTCGAACAACCATAACCACCATCGATCTCCAGAACTTTTTTATTTTGCAAAAAACTGAAACTGTTCACCCATTAAACTCCCTATGACCCCTGTTTCTCATCCCCTGGCAGCTACCATTCTACTTTATATATATATTTGTATATCCCCTTCCCTTCCCCATGTTGTAGCTTCTGGTAACCACTGCTCTAGTCTTTGTTTTTAGGAGTTTGGCTTTTTTTTTTAAGATTCCACATAAAACTGAGATCATGTAATATATTTTTTTAATTAAAAATTACAGTTGACATTCAATATTATATTGTTTCAGATGTGCAATATAGTGGTTGGACATTTTTATCACTTGTAAAGTGATCCCCTGATAAGTCTAGTACCTACCTGGCACCATACATACCGATTATAATGTTATTGGTTACATTCCTTATACTGTAATTTATATCCTCATGACTGTTTTGTAACTGCCAATTTGTACTTTATAATCCCTTCACCTTTTCCACCCAGCCACCCACGACCCCTCCCATCTGGCAACCATCAATTTATTTTCTGTGAGAGGTCATGCAATATTTGTCTTTATGTGACTGGCTTATTTCACTTAGCATGATGTCCTCAGGTTTATTCATGTTATTGCAATGGCAGAATTTCCTTCTTTTTTAATGTTGAATAATATTCCATTGCATATGACCACCTTTTCTTTATCTCTACTGAAATTTTCAGTTCAGTTATTATATTTTTAAGTTCCAGTATTTCTGTTTGGTTCATTTTTATAATAACTATTCCTTTGTTAGACTTCTCATTTTAGTCATGTAGTTTTCCTGATTGTATTTAGTTGTCTGTTTTCTCTTGTAGTACATTGAGCTTTTTTAAGATGATTATTTTGAATTCTTTGTCAAACAGCTAGTTCATGGGTCACCATTTGTTGAGGATCAGCTATTGGAACTTTATTAGTTACCTTTGTTGGTTTCATATTTGTCTGATTCTTTGTGATCCATGTAGCTTTGAGTTGCTATGAGGTAAGATAATTAAATTTGTGAACTTATCCTAGAAAAAGTGTTACATACCTCATTGCTGACTATCACTATGGTCATCCCCTTGGGAAGCTATGTACTAATGCTAGAGCCTAGTCCACCCTTCAAAGCAATTTTGGAACTCTTTCTCTGAAATGGCTTTCAGAGCTGTTGTCCTATCACCCTTGATGTCCTGAATGTCATTAAAAAGCCTTCCTTTGAGTATTTCCTTTATCTTCGGGTAAAGAAAGAAGTCATTAGGGGGCCAGATCAGCTGAGTAGGGAGGGTGTTCCAATACAGTTATTTGTTTACTGGCTAAAAACTTCCTCACAGACAGTGCCGTGTGAGCTGGTGCATTATTGTGATGGCAATTCAGCCATGAATTGTTGCCAAGAGCCATGAATTGTTGGCGAAAAATTCAGGTTATCTAACTTTCTCACGCAGCCCTTTCAGACCTTCCAAATAGTAAACTTGGTTAACTGTTTGTCTAGTTGGTACAAATTCATAATGAATAATCCCTTTGATATCAAAGAAGGTTAGCAACATTGTCGCAATAAGTTCGCAAATTTAATTGTCAGACCTCGTATGTGCATTTGAATGAACAGACACCTCTTCCAATTTTTTGAGTGGTTTGGCAGATAAAGTCCTTCCCTTGAGGGGTCCCTGGACTGATGGAACTACCTCTGAGATCATGGTTGAGTAGAGCTGGAACCAAATCTTATGGCTATCACTGGATTCCTGACTGTGCTCCAATTGGGTCACTGGGCTGGTCTCTATTTGGGCAGAACTGCCTCTGGTCTGTTGTACAGTGGGACTGGAATCAGGTCATGGGACTGCTTTAGGGATCACAGTCAGGTCTGACATTGGTGTGCCTGTTATAGGGTGCACAGACTACACGGCACCTTCTGGGTCCTTTGGCAGAAGCAGTTGGTGGCAGGACCACATACAGGTGGGATTGGAGCTGAGTTCATAGGGGACAGCGATGCTTCCAGTGTGCAGGCAGGACCACAGTCAGCAGGTCTGCATTGGTGTGTGGGCTTGCCTTCTCAAAGAAGCCGTCGGCTCTACTTGGGTTTTACACCATCCTACCTGGATCCCAAAGCTCCCACAAAAGCATTTTTGTCCATTGATGGCTGACAAATATTTGTTTCTGTGGGGGGGATATGGGATGGAGAAACATTAAGCACTATCATGTTCACAAGTTTTATAATCATCAATTTGATTTCACATATAATTTTCATTTGTTTCACAAGCGTTTTTAAACTCTAAGAAAAAAGGGCCATCACAGATGACATAGTATTAAATTTACCAGTTCAAGAATGAAAGTGTGTGATATCAGGATTAGGCTTATAAAGCACTTCATAGAATCAGAAACTTAGATCATAGAAAGGAAAAAAAAACACCAAAAAAGAAAAAAAACTAGTCTAATTCCCATATTTTGCTTATTTTTAGGAAGCACTTTATTATCTATAGAAACTTTTTTTCACTTAATTCTTGTCATTGGCCATGTGATCTGTAGTTAAACATCTCTATGAAAGAAATCTTGTTACTACCTAAAAGAGAGCTAGATCCCATACACTTTTAACAGTGAATTAAAGTTCTTGAAATTTACTCTTATATAGCTTATTTTATGCCAGGGGTCAATAGAGAATATAATTGCAACTACACATACAGACACACACAAACACACATGCCTCCAACAGTTATAGTCACTATTATATACATATGTATATATAACATATATACATATATATACATGTTTATACATACATACATACATGAGTATATACATATACCGGGGCTGCCAAAAAATGTATACAAGTGGACACTTTGGTCAACGTTGCTCAAGCAGTAGTTTTGCTGTAATGAGGTCGCTGGATGCTGACGGTAACCACTTTGAGCACATCTTGTAATTGCAAAAGTCAAATGTGGTTTGTAGTCATCTTTTGTTATCTGTATATGTTGAGTATTACAATTTTAATAGATTTTTGCTTTCTTAAAATGTGCATACATTTTTTGGCACCCTCCTATATATGTATATACAAAGATATGCATATATATGCCTCCAACAGTTACAATCAATATTATATACTGGGGGGTGCCAAAAAATGTATACACATGACTTGTTCATCTTTTGTTATCAGTATATATTGAGTATTACAATTTTAGTACAGTTTTTTCTTTTCTTAAAATGTGTATACAATTTTTAGCACTCTATCTCTCTCTGTATATATATATATATATATATATATATATATATATATACACATACATATGTATATATTTACATATATACATATATATGTATATACATATATGTACATATAAATATTCACAATTAATTTTGGTGAACTAAATTCCTTTATTAACTTTATCACAAATCTCAGCCTTCTCAGATTATATCTTCATTACTGGAATGCATTACATCTCATTCAATCTTTTTTTAACAAAATGACTCTGTACCCGCTCCTGGATCTGCTTGGTCCTGATCCGATAAATGACTGGGTTGAGGGCAGGGAGGATGATTACATAGAGATTAGCTAGAAGGATATGGATATACTGGGGGATGCCATGACCAAAGCGATGAGTGAGAAAGGAGAAGAGAGCTGGACCAAAGAAGGCTAAAATAACACAGATATGGGAGCTACAGGTATATAGAGCCTTCAAGCGGGGGTCTTGCGAAGGGAGGTGGAAGACAGTATATAAGATCCTAGCATAGGAGATAATGATAAGAAGCACATCCAGAAACAAAATAGAAATATTCCCAAGACCATAGTAGACATTGGCGCTAATGCTGGCACAAGCCAGTCATGCCACTCCCATGTGCCCACAGTAGGTATGAGGGATGACTCTATGTCCACAGTAAGGAGGAGAAAAACTATAGGAACAATCATACATAAGCTTCTTAGAACTACTATCACAGCAATGACATCAGTGACTCTGTTGGTGAAAATCATGCTCTATCTGAGGGGGTTACAAACAGCCACGCAGCGATCAAAGTCCATGACAAGAGTACAATGCTCTCCATAACTATAAAAAACGTGGATAAAAAAGACTTGAGTAATGCAGCACCCAAAGCACATCTCCTGAAGGCTGAACCAGAAGATACCCAGCATTTTGGGGATGGTAGCAGTAGAGAGACTCAGGTCAGTCACTGACAGCATGGCTGGGAAATAGAACATAGACTGGTGAAGGCTATGGTCAGTCCAGACAACACACAGAATGATGACATTTCCAACAAGAGCAATGAGATACACTACACAGAAGGGAAAGCCAAGCCAGATTTGTGCAACTTCCAGCCCTGGAATCCCCAGCAACAGGAATGAAGAAGGGCGAGACTTGGTGACATTGGGAGAAGACATTCTTATGCAGGCTAATAGTGGCCTGGTTTTTAAAAGTTGTTGCTGGTTCCCGTTGGAGAATTCATACACCGTTAACTGGGATCTATAAAAATTAAAAATGAAACTGTCCCCAAACAAAGGGTTGATATTAAGAATAAGATTCTCTAAAGACCTTTAATTCTTTTCCTCTTTTCAGCTCTCCGTATATAATCTCAGTATCATTCTTTACCTGTACAATAGAAACTAACAAGTGAATACATTAACTTGCTCTTCCTCGAGAAATAAATGCTATTAAATGCTTCCTCGAGATAATAAAATTGATAGTAATAATAACCACCACAATAATGATAGCTATCATTAATTGGGTACCTACTGTTTTTCGGACATTATTCTTATCATTATTTGTATATATTATCTCATTTAGTTCTCTCCACAATTCTATGTGAAAGTAGGCTTTGTGACACTGATCTGAACCAGTCTTTGCAAACTTGTTAGTGGAAGTAGTGAATGGAGGGAGAAAGAAAAATAAAGGATGGGGAAGAATAAAAGGACCTAGAACAGCCAAAACTACCTAGAAGCCAAGAGCAAAGGCCAAGACCTCAGTATGGGCAGTGCCAAGTTCTTTAATACACATCTACTCATTTAGTTCCAAAGATATTTTTCACTCTTGCAGTAGCTATGGTTTTCACCTCATGCCTCATCTTGGGCCATGGCATCAACCATAAATTTAGGTGTCCCAGTAATCAATTTTGAGTTCAGATTAATCCCTCTGAAGTATGAAGCATGGATAGAGACCAACAGCTGATCACCATATTCTATCTATCTGTCTGTCTGTCTGTCTGTCTACCTGTCTGTCTACCTATCTATCTGTCTGTCTGTCTGTCTGTCTGTCTGTCTATCTACCTGTCTGTCTATCTATCTATCTATCTATCTATCTATCTATCTATCTATCTATCTATCTATCTATCTATCTATCTATCTATCATCTATCTATCTATATCTACCTACCTATCTATCTATATAACAGTGTATATGTGCAGTCAGTCTAAGTAAAAGGGAATTCAAGCTTATTATCCTATCCTATTTGCCAACTGTGGCTCTTTTTTTATGTGTCTCACTCACTATCAAGCAGTATGTGTAGGAAAAAGAATTAATAATATACAGTATTTTATATTACTTGCATTGTGGCTTGGAATGGAGTTCTGATTTTGTTCTTAATGGCCCTATGACTGTACATCATGTTCTGTGTTTCAGTTTTATCTAGAAATAAGCATAGTACAGTCTACCTTGTGTTGTTATTGGGTGGGATAAATGAGGCTATATGTGTGAAATACTGTAGATGCCCAGTAGATACTTTCTTTCCAACTTCTTTCCATCATTGTCCTCCTGCTACCTCCCCCGGACCACTGATTTGTGCCATTTTATTTCCTACCCCAATACTCTAGGTCTTAACTCAATTTCTGTGAATCCAAATTCTAATCTTAAGTGCACATTGCGCAGACTCACTGATCACAAGTACTTACCTTGTGTTCAGTCTTAGGGTGTTATGTAGCAACCGTGAATTCAGTTATTGAAATTTTACATATATATATATATATATATATATATATATATATATATATATATATATATGGTTTAGAACAGAGCCTCAATATACCCCGAGAGGCGTTAACAAAATATCTTTGTGTGTATGTATTTGGGGAGAATTTGAAATGAAGTTTCCAGGTGCCAGAGAATCTAAGACATTGAAATTAAATGAATAGAAATCCCCTTTGGTCATCCCACCAAAGCAGCCGTAGGGAAATCTCAGTGAACCTTGCTGACTGCTACTTGGTCAATTTTCAGTTCTTCTTATTTCACATAATATTATGACAGGTCACATTTTGTCTTTTTCTCTCCTTCCTTCTTCCTTATCTTTCTCGTTGTTAGTCTATGAATTGCTTGGACTAATTCTTTGGGCACTGTTGGGCATTTATATAACCAGCAACTTATTCCTATTGTTGTAAGATATACATGATCATAAAATTTACCATTTTAACTATTTTTTAAAACAGGAGAAAATCAAAATTTTAATACATGCACATGGGGAATTCACATAGCATGATAATTCCAAAGACATTGAGACAACATAAAGTTTAAAATTCAGTGGCCCTTAGTACATTCACAATATTGTTCAACTATCACCAGTATCTAGTTCCATCTTTATCACTCCAAAAGGAAACCCTGTACCCACTAAGCAATCACTCCTTATTCTTCCCAGCCTCTGGGAACCACTAATCTGATTTCTGCCTCTATGAATTTTTTATATAAATTTATTCTAGATATATCATATAATTGGAATCATATGTATATGTCCTTTTGTGCCTAGCTTCTTTCACTTAGAATAATGTTTTTAAGTTGTATCCTTATTGTAGTACATATAAGTACTTCTTTTTATGGCTAAACAATATTGTATTGTATAGATATACCATTTTTGTTTATATGTCAGTTGGTGGATACTTGGGTTATTATATACTTTGGCTATTGTCAATCGTTCTGCCGTGAACCTTCTTATACAAGATTTGTTTGAACACTTGTTTCTAATTCTTTTAGGTATATACACCAAGAAGTGGAATTTTGGGGGTCATATGATAATACTACACTTAACTTTTTGAGGAAGTTTTCCACAGCGGCTGCCTCAATTTACATTTCCACCACCAATATATGAGGACTCCCATTTCTCCACATCCTCTCTAATACTTGTTATTTTCCATTATTGTCAATTGGAGCCTACTGGGTGCCAAGTGGTGTCTAACTAACTTTTTGATTTACATTTCCCTAATAACTAACGATGTTAAGCATTTTTTTTCATGGACACCTTCACCTTTTGTACATCTTTTTAAATTAAATGCATTGAGATGACATTAGTTATATAAGTTGCAAGTGTACAATATTATGATATATCATCTATATATTGCACTGTGTGCTCATCACTCAAAGTTTTTTCTCCTCCTTTACCCTTTTCAACCTCTCCCCAGCCTCCTTCCTTTTTAGAAACCACCATACTGCTATTTGTCAATGAGATTGTTGGCTCATTCATTGTTGCTTTCTGTTTTATATCCCACAAAGGAGTGAAATCATATGATTCTTCTCCTTTTGTACATCTTTTAAGTAATGTCTGTTCAAGTTCTGTGCCCATTTTTTGGTTGAGTTACTTGTCTATACATTGTCAAGTTGTAAGTTTTCTTTATCTATTCTGGAAACTAGACCCTTATCAGATGTATGATTTTCAAATTACCTTCCATAATATGTCTTAACACTCTCTTGATAGTGTCATTTGATTCACAAAAGTTTTTAATTCTGATGAAGTTCAATTTACGTGTTTTACTTTTATTGTTTTGCTTTTATTGACCAATTTAAGAAATCATTGCCAAATTTGAGGTCATGAAGATTGTTGAAAGTAAACTGACATCTTAAGATACTTAACCATAGAGCTGAGAGGACTATGGGTGGAGCTGGGCCCATTGTTAACGCCCTAGCCTTGACTTCCTGTTGAACTGTATGGTAACCTCCAGGGAGGAGGGATGGAAATAAAAGGGGAAGCCATGTTGTGTAGGCCCTTTTTTGGCCACGGGGGACTGCCCTCCAGGCATGAGCTTGTTTGTACTCCTTGGTGGTTCTGTTTCTTTTCCTTTTCCCGAATAAACCATTTTCTTTTGGTGGATTATCTGGAGAATTGTTTGGCCAGATGACAAGATTTACCCTTATATTTTATTCTAAGAGTTTTATTTATTTTTGGTTACTATATTTAGGTATTGAATACATTTTGAGTTTTTTTTTTGTATATGGTGTGAATTAAGGATCCAACTTTACTTATTTTATGTGGAAATCCAGTTGTCCCAGTGTCGTGCAGGGTGTCATGTGAGGCCTCTGGTCCTGCTCCCCACATAAGAACGCAGAACATGGCAAGGCCAAAAAGGAATACCCACGGAGCCATAGATAGGGGAGTCATACCACCATGTTCTCTCTGTCTGCCGGGCGAGGCACACACAATAGTAGCCACACTATCTGCAGTCCGCCATTCACTTCTCTGCCTGCCAACCAACCAATAAACCAATCAATGCAGTCCCACAGTTACAGCTGATGGCCAATTGGCTAACCAGTTACAGCTGATGGCCAACCAATCACAGTTGATGGTCATTCGCTACCTGAGCCAGCACCTCCCCAACACCCCTCAGTGAGGCCGAGAGCCTGGAAACTGCTCTCTGAGACTCTGTCTTCACACCCTGTACCATTTTGAGGATGCTATTCTTTCATGGCACCCTTGTAAAAAATCAATTGACTATAAGCATATGTGATTATCTCTCAACTCACAATCTTATTTAATTCATCTGTACGTTTATTTTTATGCCACCACACTGTTTTGAACACTGTATCTTTGTAATACATTTTGAAATAAGGAAGTTCTAGTCCTCCAACTTTGTTTTCCATTTTCAAGATTGTTTTGCTAATTCAGGACCCTTTTTATTTCATATGAATTTTAGAATCAGCTTTCACTTTTCTATATAAAAGGACATTGGGATTTTGATAGGGATTGCATTGAGTGTATAGATCACTAGAGAGAATTGCTATCTTAACTTCATTAAGTCTTCTAATTCATGAATACAGAATGACTTTCCATTTCTTAGGCTTTTAAAATTTCCCTTCAGCAGTGTTTTGCAGCCTGTAGTGTATACACCTTGCACTTACTTGGTTAAATGTATTCCTAAATATTTTATTATTTTTGATGCTATTGTAAATGAGATAGTTTTCTCAATTTCCTTTTCAGATTGATTATTGTTGAGAATACAACTGATTTCTGTATTTTGATCTTGTATTGTGTGACTTCGCTAAATTTATTAGATCTAATAGATTTTTTGTGGATTCTTTACCATTTTCTCTATATAAGATTGTGTGACCTACAGATAGAAATAACTTATATCTTCCTTTCTGATTTGAATGACTTTTTCTTGCCTGATTGCTCTGGCTAAAACTTCCAATACAATGTTAAATAGCAGTGGTGAAAGCAGACATCCTTGTCTTTTCAGTGATCTTAGGGAGAAAGTTTTCAGACATTAACCATTGGGTATGATATGAATTGTATTTTCCCCCATAAATGCCCTTATCATGTTGAGGAAGAGAATATAGTTTTCTTATATTCCAAGTTTGTTGAGTATTTTTATCATTAAAGAGTGCTAAATTTTGTCAAATGTTCTTTTTGTATCAATTGAAAGTATCACGTTTTTTTCCCTTCAGTTTATTAATGTTGTATAATGCATTGGTTGATTCCCTTATATTTAATCAACCTTGCGTTCCTGGGACTAATCACACTTGGTCATGGTGTATAATTCTTTTTAATATGCTGTTGCATTTTCTTTACTAGTATTTTGTTGAGAATTTTAAATCTATATTCATAGGGATATTTATCTGTAGTTTTCTTATTAAAAATATGTACAGTCTGCAACATAACAAAACCCCACTATGTGTGTGTGTGTGTGTGTGTGTGTGTGTGTGAGAGAGAGAGAGAGAGAGAGAGAGAGAGAGAGAGAGAGAGAGAGAGAGAGAGAGAGAGAGAGAAATGACTTCTTGAATTCACCAGATGAGCCACATTCTATATTTTAATATTATTGCCTCAAGGTGAGACAGAAGTGGCAGATTAGGGATTTATCAGGTCTTTACTGTATGGTCAATTCATTTTCCAATTTTTTCTTTTAAGTTCTTTGGCAAGTCTCTTATTAGCTCCAACTGTTTTTCCTGCTTCAGGAAGGTGCAGTGTGAAATAATTTCTTTTTTTTATTAAATTTATTGGGGTGACAATTGTTAGTAAAATTACATAGATTTCAGGTGTACAATTCTGTATTACATCATCTATAAATCCCATTGTGTGTTCATCACCCAGAGTCAGTTCTCCTTCCATCACCATATATTCGATCCCCCTTACCCTCATCTCCCACCCCCACCCCCCGCCCCCCTTATCCTCTGGCAACGACTAAACTATTGTCTGTGTCTATGAGTTTCTGTTTCTCATTTGTTTGTCTTGTTCTTTTGTTGTTTTTGGTTTATATACCACATATCAGTGAAATCACATGGTTCTCTGCTTTTTCTGTCTGACTTATTTCGCTCAGCATTACACTCTCAAGATCCATCCATGTTGTCACAAATGTTCCT
This sequence comes from Rhinolophus sinicus, assembly GCF_057876585.1. Taxonomy (NCBI): domain Eukaryota; kingdom Metazoa; phylum Chordata; class Mammalia; order Chiroptera; family Rhinolophidae; genus Rhinolophus; species Rhinolophus sinicus. The sequence continues at coordinate 143,222,036 of NC_142514.1, read as the reverse complement.
ATATCATCTTTTCTTACTGCCGAATAGTATTCCATTGTGTATATATACCACAACTTCTTTATCCATTCATCTATCGAAGGACATTTTGGTTGTTTCCATGTCTTGGCCACTGTAAACAAAGCTGCAATGAACATTGGAGCACACATGTCTTTATCTCTAAATGTTTTCAGATTTTTTGGGTAGATACCCAGGAGAGGGATTGCTGGGTCATATGGCAATTCTATTCGTAATTATTTGAGGAACCTCCACACTGCCTTCCATAATGGCTGCACCAGTCTGCATTCCCACCAACAGTGTATGAGGGTTCCTTTTTCTCCACAGCCTCTCCAACATTTGTTACTATTTGTCTTGTTGATGATAGCCATTCTGCCTGGGGTGAGGTGATATATCATTGTGGTTTTGATTTGCATTTCTCTGATGATTAGTGATGTTGAGCATTTTTTCATATGTCTATTTGCCATTTGTATGTCCTCTTTGGAGAAATGTCTCTTCAATTCCCCTGCCCATTTTTCAATTGGGTTGTTTGTTTTTTTGTTGTTGAGTTGCATGAGTTCCTTGTATATTCTGGATACTAGCCCCTTATCGGAGGCACTGTTTGCAAAAATCTTCTCCCTTTCAGTTGGTGGCCTCTTTATTTTGTCAATGGTTTCTTTTGCTGTGCAGAAGCTTTTAAGTTTCATATAATCCCAGTCGTTTATTTTAGCTTTTACTTCCATTGCCTTTGGAGTCAAGTTCATAAAATGCTCTTTGAACCCAAGGTCCATAAGTTTAGTACCTATGTTTTCTTCTATGCGGTTTATTGTGTCAGGTCTTATACTTAAGTCTTTGATCCATTTTGAATTAACTTTGGTACATGGTGACAAATAGCAGTCCAGTTTCATTCTTTTGCATGTGGCTATCCAATTCTCCCAGCACCATTTATTGAAGAGGCTGTCTTTGCTCCATTGTATGTTTTTAGCTTCTTTGTCAAAAATTATCTGTCCATATTTATGTGGTTTTATTTCTGGGTTCTCAATTCGATTCCATTGGTCTATGTGTCTGTTTTTCTGCCAATACCATGCTGTTTTGATTATTGTGGCCCTATAGTACAAGCCAAAGTCAGGAAGTGTGATACCTCCATTATTGTTCTTTTTTCTTAAGATTGCTTTGGCTATTCGGGGTCTTTTGTGGTTCCAAACAAATCTGATGATTTTTTGTTCTATTTCTTTAAAATATGCCATTGGGATTTTGATGGGGATTGCATTGAATCTGTATATTGCTTTGGGTAATATGGCCATTTTAACTATGTTGATTCTTCCCATCCATGAGCATGGAATGTCTTTCCATTTCTTTGTGTCTTCTTCAATTTCTTTCAAAAATGTCTTATAGTTTTCAGCATGTAGGTCTTTCACATCCTTGGTTAAGTTTATTCCTAGGTATTTTATTCTTTTTGCTGCAATTGCAAAAGGAATTGTTTTTTGTATTTCTTTTTCTGAGATTTCATTGTTAGTATATAGGAAGGCAATGGACTTTTGTGCGTTGATTTTGTAGCCGGCAACTTTACTGTATTCGTTGATTGTTTCTAATAGCTTTTTGGTGGAGTCTTTAGGGTTTTCTATATATAGCATCATGTCATCTGCAAAGAGTGATAATTTAACTTCTTCATTCCCAATTTGGATGCCTTTTATTTCTTTCTCTTGCCTGATTGCTCTGGCAAGGACTTCTAACACTATGTTGAAAAGCAGAGGTGATAGGGGACATCCCTGTCGTGTTCCTGAACGTAGAGCAAAGGGCTTCTGTTTTTCTCCATTAATTATGAGATTTGCAGAGGGCTTGTCATATATGGCCTTTATTATGTTAAGGTGTTTTCCTTCTATACCCATTTTATTAAGTGTTTTAATCATAAATGGATGTTGTATCTTGTCAAATGCTTTTTCTGCATCAATTGATATAATCATATGATTTTTGTCCTTTATTTTGTTTATGTGATGTATCACATTGATGGATTTGCGTATGTTGAACCATCCTTGTGCCCCGGGGATGAACCCCACTTGGTCGTGATGAATAATCTTTTTAATGCATTGTTGTATTCGATTTGCTAGAATTTTATTTAGGATTTTTGCATCGGTATTCATCAGAGATATTGGTCTGTAATTTTCTTTTTTTGTGCTGTCCTTACCAGGTTTTGGTATCAGGGTAATGTTGGCCTCATAGAATGAGTTAGGGAGTACTGTCTCTTCAATTTTTTGGAAGAGTTTGTGCAGAATTGGTATTAGATCCTCTTTGAAGGTTTGGTAGAATTCACTAGTGAAGCCATCTGGTCCCGGACTTTTGCTTTTGGGAAGGTTTTGGATGACTGATTCAATTTCGTTACTGGTGATCGGTCTGTTTAGATTTTCCAGTTCTTCATGGTTCAGCCTTGGAAGGCTATATGTTTCTAAGAACTTGTCCATTTCTTCTAGGTTGTTGAATTTGGTGGCATATAGTCCTTCATAGTATTCTTGGATGATCCTTTGTATTTCTGTGGTGTCCGTGATAACTTCCCCTTTTACGTTTCTGATTTTGTTAATCAGTGTCTTCTCTCTTTTTATCTTAGTAAGTCTACCCAAGGGTTTGTCAATTTTGTTAATCTTTTCAAAGAACCAGCTCTTTGTCACATTAATTTTTTTCTATTGTCTTTTTGTCCTCTATTACATTTAGTTCTGCTCTAATTTTTGTTATTTCCTTTCTTCTGCTGACCTTGGGTTTTACTTGTTCTTCTTTTTCTAGTTCTTTAAAGTGTAACATGAGGTTATTTATTTGGGAGTTTTCTTGTTTCTTGAGATAGGCCTGTAATGAGATAAATTTTCCTCTTAAAACTGCTTTCGCTGCATCCCAAAAATTTTGGTAGGATGTATTTTCATTGTCATTTGTTTCTATGTATCTTTTGATCTGTCCTCTAACTTCTTTGACCCAGTCCTTCTTTAAAAGTATGTTGTTTAATCTCCATGTATTTGTGTTTTTCCCCGCTTTCTTTTTACAGTTGATATCCAATTTCAAAGCCTTGTGATCAGAGAATATGCATGGTATGATTTCAATCTTCTTAAATTTGTTGAGACTGATTTTATGTCCCAATATATGGTCTATCCTTGAGAATGTTCCATGTACACTAGAAAAGAATGTGTAGTCTGATATTTTAGGATGAAGTGCTCTATATATGTCAATTATGTCCATTTCATCTAATGTGTCATTTAGGGCTACTATTTCGTTATTTATTTTCTGTTTGGATGATCTATCCATAGCTGTCAATGATGTATTTAAGTCCCCTAGTATAATTGTGTTTTGGTCAATTTCTCCCTTTAGTTCTGTTAGTAGTTGCTTGGTGTATTTCAGAGCTCCCTGATTGGGGGCATAAATATTGATGACTGTTATGTCTTCTTGTTGTACAGTCCCCTTCACCATTATGAAATGTCCATCTTTGTCTCTTGTTATCTTTTTCACCCTGAAGTCTGTTTCATCTGATATCATTATGGCTACACCTGATTTTCTCTGGGTACCATTTGCTTGGAGTGTCAATTTCCACCCTTTCACTTTGAGTCTATGCTTGTCCTTGTAGCTGAGATGTGTCTCTTGGAGACAGCATATGGTTGGGTTTAGTTTTTTGATCCAATCTGCTACTCTGTGCCTTTTTATTGGTGAGTTCAGTCCATTTACATTTAGGGAGATTATTGATATGTGAGGATTTCCTGTCATTCTATCTTTACTTTTCTGGTAAGGCTGTGTCTCCATTGTTTCTTTGCCTTTTTGTTGTTGTCTATTATTTCTGTGTGTGGTATTCTATGATGTTTCCCTCTGTTTCTTCTTTTATTTCAGTATATATTTCAGTTCTGGATTTTTTTTGAGTGGTTACCCTTAAGTTTATGTAAAAGAAAGTTTGATAATTAGAGTATTCCATTTTCTTCAGCACGCTTACTTTCTCCATTCCCATATTCCAGTTCAGGCCTTTACTCTCCCCGTTTTTGAGTTTTGGTTGCCACAAATTGTCCCTGTTGATGGTGGTCAAATAGCCTCCTTTAGTATTTCTTGTAGCGCAGGTCATGTATTAGAAAATTCCCTCAGCTTCTGTATGTCTGGAAAGGTCTTTATTCCTCCTTCATATCTAAAGGATATCTTTACTGGATATATTATTCTTGGCTCATGATTTCTCTCTTTCAATAGTTTGAATATTTGGTTCCACTCCCTCCTGGCTTGTAGAGTTTCTGCTGAAAAATCTGATGATAATCTAATGGGCTTTCCTTTGTAGGTTACCGTCTTCTTTTCCCTGGCTGCCTTGAGGATTCTTTCTTTGTCGTTGATTTTAGACAGCTTCAATACAATGTGCCTTGGAAAAGGCCTGTTGGGATTGAGGTAACTAGGTGTTCTATTTGCTTCTTGGATTCGAGGGTCCAGTTCTGTCCACAAATTTGGGAAGTTCTCATCGACAATTTGTTTGAATATATTCTCTGTTCCCTTTTCTCTTTCTTCTCCTTCTGGTATGCCCATTATTCTTATATTGCTCTTTCTGATGGAGTCAGAAAGTTCTTGTAGAGTTCTTTCATTTCTTTTAAGTCTCAAGTCTCTTTCTTCTTCTATCTGTGTCATTTCCAGGTTTTTATCTTCGATGTCACTGATTCTTTCCTCCATCTGGTCAACTCTACTACCTAAGCTGGTTATTTCATTCTTAATTTCTTCTATTGAGTTCTTAATCTCCAGAAATTCTATTTGGTTCTTTTTAAAAATTTCAATCTCTTTCGTAAAATGCTCATGCTGTTCTTTGATTGAGTTTCTGAGTTCATTTAACTGCCTATCTGTGTTTTCTTGTATCTCGTTGAGTTTTTTCAGAACTGCAATCTTGAATTCTCTGTCACTTAAGTCACATATTTCTGTATCTTTAAGTGCCTTCTCTGGAGATTTTTCACTTTCTTTCTGAGCTATCTTGTTGCCTTGGTTATTCATGGCGATTACTGGTTTACTATTTCTCTTCCTAGACATCTACAGGAGTGACTTCTGCAACAGGTTGATAGAAAGCGGTCTTTCTTTTGTTTGTCAGTACTTGTTGGTAGAATGTTTTATTATTTCTCCAACTGCAACTTATTTTTCTTCTCTCACACGGTAGTGCTATGTTTTCTCTGCACTATTCCAACTTCTCACACAATGGGGGGATTCCCTGGGAGACGGGCTTCTCCTCTGTTAATAGTTCATCTAGGTCACAGGGCACAGTGTCCCGGTGGGTATGCGGAGAGCTTTTGATGTTCCAAAGCTCTTCCAGCTCCCGATTCAGAGCCCGTATATTTCAGCAGTTCTGTTTACTCCTGCAGGGATCCGCCCAGTTCGGTGGGGTCAGGGGCGGGGTGAGTTGTGAGAGGTGGCCCAGAGCAATGGCCACGACCACCACCACAGCTGGTCCTGCTTCCACAGCTCTCTCCCCTTTGCCGGAACTAGTTGGGCTGTGAATTTGTGTCTGCGGTCCACAGTTCTCAAAATAGCAAATTTTCTGTTGTTTTGATCTGACACTGCTACTGTTTCGCTTCTAGCACCGGGCAGGTGGGGGCGGGGCGAGCTCTGGGAGGGGTGGGAGGGGGCGGCTAGTCTCATTGCCTAAGGCTCCGGTCTCTGCTCGGCAGTGCGGGCTTCAACCACCGTTTTCAGCCTTTTTCCCTCAGTCTTTTCTCCGAGGTCTCTGCCATGAGCGTTGGGTTCAGCCATGTTATATGCTGTCCCCTCAGCCCTGTGGAGCCCTGGCGGAGCGCTAGCAGTCCGAGTTCTTCCCTCACTCGCAGCTGCGGTAGTTTCGGGATGCAGCGAGCTCGGAGCACTGAGCGAGGTCTGCGTCCTGCGCCCGCGCGGCTCCGTCTCCACATGCTTCTCCCTTTCCTCCTCCCTCCACTCACGCGAATCTCCCACCTGTAGGTGATTTCAGTCGGTAGTGGGCCTCTTCGTCTTGCCTGTCTGCTGTGCAGGGAGTCCTTTGTGGAGTTTTTGTTGTTCGATTCTTTGTAAATTCCAGGGGAGTTTTACAGAGGCTCACCTCACTCCGCCATTTTTCCGGAAGTCCAAATAATTTCTATTGATTGTTTTGACTAATAGCCCAAGGAAAAAGCTTTTCGCAGTGAGTGAGTTTTGAGTCAGGTCAAATAAAGATGTATCCTGTGAGAGAGAACTTCCTGGGTGCTTCCAGATATGTTCAAATAATGATAGTTCTCTGGGAAGGTGTCTTTTTTAATATTAGTTTCAGGTGTACAAAACAGCATAATAGTTAGACATTTACACCCCTCACAAAGTGATAACCCCTCCCCCAAACTACTACCCCTTTGACATCTTATACTTGTTACAATACTATTGAGTATCTTTCTTATGCTATACTCCACCTCCTGTGATGCAATATATACACTCATAGTTGACATACAGTATTATTCTACTTCAGCTTCAGTTGTACAGTGCATTGGTCATGCATCTACACAGTCTATGAAGTGATCCCCTTGATAAGTCCCATCTGGCACCTTACATAATCTTTACAATTGTGTAAGGTGCCAGATGGGAATGTGTCTTTGAAACACTATTAGTCCTTATCCCAGGGGAAGTGGGGTTGTAAGAAAAGTATAAATACCTTCTATTCAGCATAACAAATGGCATGCCTCAAGAAGAAGCCAAGGAAGTTTCTTAGAGATTTAGAGACCAAGGTAAGTCGTTTAATGGTTAAGTTGTGAAAAATAGCAAAAGGGATGGAGAAAGTGCTTATACAAAGATAGTATGGAGAGATGGAGGAAAAGTGAAAGTAAGGAAAACAAGATGAAGACAGAATGTATGCTCATACTCATAACCTCCTGAAGCTACACTTTTACTTACATGTAATTGTACCTATGACCATGCAAAACTCACAGGCAAAACTAAACGGTGAAAGCTGATGTGGAAGGAGAGGCACCAATGTATCCTGTATCAATTTAGCTATTACATCTGACCTTTATTACAGGTGCACTAATGTGAATAACAAAAGGGTAAGTAGTAGCTTTCTCGATTTTCTAGAATTGTGTCAGGTATAGTAAAGGTGATCGATAAATGTTTTTGATTTAATACATTCATGAACAATTGACTGATAAAGTATGGCCCTGAGGGGTAGATTTTTGTAAAAATAAGACCTAGGGCTAGGGTGATGCAGCATCTGAGAAAGGTATGGCAGGATGGCCAGGAGACTGCAAGATTAAGCAAGGATGAGAAAGAAAGTGAATATTATAGCTTCTCCTTTACGTTCATCAGTTCTAGGAAATGAGAATGTGGGTATTTGGCACATGTGGAGGTTGGTGGAATAGGGTCAAGTAAGAAGATGCCACACTGAGGAAATGACTGCTGGATAGCTGGATATAATCCCATGTAGCACTTAATTAAGAGTTAGGAGGTCAAATGAGAAGCTGGGATCCAGTCTTATTTCTCAATGCAGCAGAGATTGGAAGATATATGAATATGTGTTGAAGTAATAGGTCAGTGTATATTATAGAATGATTAGTGATTGATTGCTTTGATAAGTATTTACAGACTAGAAATTATATTTTCTCAAAGAGGAAGAAAGCACCAGTTTCAAGCCCTCCTAGAAAATCTATAGAAATAAATAGCATAAGTTGATTTTCTTGGGATGTAACCATATATTTTTTAAACTTTTGTTAAATTCATTGGGGTGACATTTGTTAGTAAAATTATATAGGTTTCAAATGTACAATTCTGTAATATATCATGTATATATTGTATTGTATGTTCACCATCCAGAGTCAGTCTCCTTCCAACACCATATATTAGACCCCCTTTTCCATCTTCTACCATCCCCTTCCCCCCTTCCCCTCTGGTAATCACCAAACTGTTGTCTGTGTCTATGAATTTTTGTTTGTTTGTTGCTTTCAGTTGTGTATCCCACATATGAGTAATCGTATGGTTCTCAACTTTTTCTGTCTGACTTATTTTGCTTAGCATGATAATCTCAAGATTTTATTTTATAAGTTTCTGCTGTATGGAGCTCCAAGAGTGGCAGAGACACCAGACAATTAAGAGTGGCTATCAATCTACTGAATTTGTGGATAAGTTCATTGAGAGGATGACAGATTTCTTTTTTATATCCTGACTGGTCACTGTGCTTTTATTTTCACTTTGTCATTGCTCTTTACTCCATCTAGAATAAAATTTATTTACTTTTTTGACTGAAGAATTATTCTATGAGTCTTAACATAAGGCTAACCTCTTCCACGGAATTTTTTCTTGACTCACCTCTATACCTACAATATTCTGTGCACACTTCGTAACATAGCACTTGCAAAACAATTTTTAAATTTCATCTTGAGAATTTTATCTCCCTTACTACTCAATGGTTTTTCTGAGGGTCTGTGATGAGTTTTATTCAAAATTGTATTCAAATTGCCAAATCAATGCAGGTATGTAGAGGAATCACATCTCCATTTACCTTGTACAAGATTCTCCACTAATGAAAAACAGAAAACTATCTGTGATAGTTTCACATTACAAAATTGAGAACTTAAGCTGTCTCCTACTCAACCCTAGCAGTCCAAGTTTATACACACACTCTCTCACACACACACAGGCATATACATCACACACACACACATATGAGTTCAGACAATTAGGTTCACAAACTCATCCTAGAAAAAGTGCTACATACCTCATTGCTGAATATCACTATAGTCACCTTCAAAGTACTCCCCTTGGGAAGCTATGCACCGATGCCAGCACCTAGTCCACCCTTCAAAAATTTTGGAACTCTTTTACTGGAATGGCCATCAGAGCTGTCGTCGTATTACCCTTGATGTCCTGAATGTCATCAAAATGTCTTCCTTTCAATATTTCTTTTATCTTTGGGTAAAGAAAGAAGTCATTGGGGGCCAGATCAGGTGAGTAGGGAAGGTGTTCCAATACAGTTATTTGCTTCTAGCTAAAAACTCCCTCACAGACAGTGCCGTGTGAGCTGGTGCATTGTCATGATGCAAGAGCCGTGAATTGTTGGCGAAAAGTTCAGGTCATCTAACTTTTTCATGCAGCCTCTTCAGCACTTTCAAATAGTGAGCTTAGTTAACTGTTTGTCCAGTTGGTACAGATTCATAATGAATAATCCCTCTATCAAAAAATCAAAAAAGGTTAGCAATATCGTTACAACAAGTTCGTAAACTTATTTGTCAGACCTCGTGTGTGTGTGTGTGTGTGTGTGTGTGTGTGTGTGTATTTCCTGAGAGAATTTCCCAAGTTATAAAATTATCTCTTCTTTTTGCTACTCTTCATAGGTTTTAAATGGGCCCAGTAAGCAAGGCATTTGCCTTGACATGGGTTTAAATTATGATGTACTTACCTTCATATGCATTTATCTCAGATGGATGCCTCTCATCTCTGACTTTCTCCAACACCCATGCATTCCTAAATTTGAATCTAAGCTTTCTGCACAATTTCAGACATCACATTCAATCACTTACACATTTTCTGTATGACTAATTTTCCCCAAATAAATTGTACAGTGGTGAACTTCTCTTTTGTTTGCTTCAAAATTGTTTTACTATAAGTAAGTTCAGAATACTCACATATTCTAGATGAGTGCTGTAATACAAAATCACTTGATAATTCCCCTTTCAGTGTTACTCTAAGGCATCCATAAAGACATGAGAGCTAGGACAGAATCTTGGTAGGAATTAAATTTTAAGATATTCTAAATGCTTCTTCTCTCTCCCCATGGATACAAGGCAGAGATATATTTGAAAGTTGCCGAGCCCAGAATATTAATCTCTCCTCCCCCGGATGACTATACCTGGACAGATTCTTTACACAATGTGTTTACTTATGCACTCTCCAAATGATAGGCTTTTGTGCATTAAAATAATCTCTCAATTCGTGTTTCATCATAACTGCAAAATACTTTTTGTCAAGTATCTCTTTTTGTCATTATCCATTTTCTAAATGTGATGAGTAATTTTTTTCAGAAACAAATTATGACATGAACTAAGTTGTTTATTTTCTAAAATACGACATTGAAATTGCTTACTGTCCTGTCTCTTCTTAATCAATTCATCTATTTGTAAACTTTAAAATTAAGAACTTTGATGTGGCAGAATTTTTTTCATGCATATGGATAAGCAAAGATAAAGTGTTTCTAAGAACCAGGCCATCTGGTATTCACAGACATACAAAAAAATTCATAAATATACAACACGGACACGCACATACACATGCACATATGCACTGAGGAATATGCACTCCACATTTTTGGATTTTCTAGATTCCTTAATAGAGAAATAGTTCAGATTACAAACACCAAAGAAATATTTTTACACATTACGCAAAATATATGGAACACTCAGATACACATTTGGAATTTATTTTTTCCATTTGTTTCTGGCTACACTCCAGAATTTGAATTTCCATTATGCAGAGGATACTCTTCTGCCTTATCTTCTTTTTAAAACATATTTTAATTAAAAAATATAGTTAACATACATTATATCAGTTTCAGGTGTACATCATAGTAGTTCAATATTTATATACCTAAAGAAGTGATCATCATAACTGCAGGAACCCTCTGACACCATACTATACTATCATAATATTATTGACTCTATTCCCTATGCAGTACATTACATCCCCAGGACTTATTTGTTTTATGCCTGGAAATTTGAACCTCTTATTTCCCTTCAACTTTCCTCCCTTTATAATTTTTCAATTATTGAAAAACTGTAATTATTGAAAAATTCATAATGTTATTTTATGTCAATTTCAGGTGTACAGCATAGTGGTTAGAAATTTGTATAATTTAAGAAGTGATCCCCCTGACTAGTCTAGTACTCACCTGGCACTATATATATCTATTACCTTATTATTGATTATATTCCCTATGTTTTACTTTACATCCCCACGACTATTTTTTAACTACCTGTTTGTACTACTTAATGCCTTCACCTCTTTTTGCCCTATCCTCCAACCTCTCTCCCATCAATCACCCAGATAAATCAAGTACCCATCTGAAACCATACATAGTTATTACAATATTATTGACTATTTTCCTTATGCTATACACTACATCCTCATCAATACTTTGTAAAAACCAATTTGTACTACTTAATCCCTTCCCGTTTTTCACCCACTCCCAACCCCCTCCCATCTGGCAACCATCAAAATCTTCTCTCTATGAGTGTGTTTCTGTTTTGTTTGTTTGTTTATTTTGTTCTTTAGATTCTACATGTAAGTGAAGTCACATTGCATATGTCTTTCTCTGTCTGACATACTCCATTCAGCACAATACCCTCCAGGTCCATTCATGCTGCTGCAGATGGCAAGAACCTATTCCCTTCCACGGCCAAGGAATATTCCATTGTAAATATATACCACTTCCTCTTTATCCTTTCATCCATTAATGGACACCCAGGGTTCTTCAACAATAGCCTTGGCCATTGTAAATAATGCTTCAATGAACATATGGATGAACACGTAACCTCGTAGCATTTTGAGTTTCTTCAGATAAATACCCAGAAGTGGGATTACTGGGTCCTTCTTTGTCTCTTGTTATAGCCTTTGTTTTAAAGTCTATTTTGTCTGGTACAAGTATTGCTACCGCAGCATTTTTTTTTCCATTTTCATGAAATAATTTTTTCCATATTTTTACTGTCTGTGTGTATTTTTCAATCTGAAGTGAGTCTTTTGTAGGCAGCATATGTAAGTTTTTTGTTTTCTTATCCATTTGGCCACCCTATGTTTTTGATTGGAGCATTTATTCCATTTACATTTAAAGTAATATTGTTGACAGATATGTAGTTATTGCCATTTCATTATTCATATTTTTTATCTTTTTGTCTTAAAGGAGTCCCTCTAACATTCCTTGTAATACTGATTTTGTGGTGATGAACTCCTTCAGCTTTTTTTTTTTTTTTTCAATCTAGGAGGTTCTTTATCTGTCCGTTGATTCTAAATGATAGCCTTGCTGGGTAGAGTAGTCTTGGTTGTAGATCCTTGCTTTTCATCACTTTGAATATTTCCTGCCAATCCTTTCTCGCCTGCAAAGTTTTTGTTGAGAAATCAACTGACAATGCTATGGAAGCTATCTTATAAGTTACTAGTTGCCTTTCTCTTGCTGCTTTTAGGATTTTCTCTTTGTCTTTAACCTTTGCCATTTTAAATATAATGTGTTTTGGTGTGGGCTTGTTTGGGTTCATTTTGTTTGGGACTTTCTGCACTTCCTGGGCTTGTATGTCTATTTCCTTCATCAGGTTAGGGAAGTTTTCTGTCACTAGTTCTTCAAATAGTTTCTCAATTCCTTGTTTTCTCTCGTCTTCTTCTGGTACCCCTATGATACGAATGTTGTTATACTTGATGTTGTCTGAGAGGTCTCTTAAACAATCCTCATTTTTAAAATTCTTCTTTCATTTTGCTGTTTTGATTGGGTATTTTCTGCTATCTTTTCTTCCAAATTGTTGATTTGATCCTCTGTTTCATCTAATCTATTATTGATTCTCTTTAATGTATTCTTCATTTCAGTTATTGTATTCTTCATTTCTGACTAGTCTTGTTAAATTTTCTATCTCCCTTTTTATGTTTCCTATTTCTTTGTTGAAGTTCTCCCTTCAATCAGTTCATTGAGCAACTTTATAACCAGTGTTTTGAACTCTGCATCGGGTAAGTTGCTTGTCTCTATTTTGTTTAGTTCTTTTTCTGGAGCTTTGTTCTTTTCTTTTATTTGGAACATGTTTCTTTGTCTCCCCATTTTGGCTGCCTCCCTGTGTTTGTTTCTATGTATTAGGTAGATCTGCTACTTCTCCTACTCTTGCCAGGTGACCTTATGTAGTAGGTGCCCTGTGGAACCCAGTGGCACAGTCTCCCTGGTCATCTGTACTGGGTGCTCCAGGAGTGTCCTTTGTGTGTGTTGTGTGCACCCTCCTGTTACATTTGAACCTTGGTTGCCATTGGCACATCAGTAGGTGGGATTGACCCTCAGGCTGACTGACTGTGGGGTTTGGCCATGTTTACAGTTTATGGCTGCTGTGCAGTGGGCTTACCACTTGAAGCAGGATTTGTCCCAGCAGGCTCTGGTGCCTGTTGAGACTGCCTTTTGGGTGTGTCACTTGTGGGGCTAGTTGGGTGGTGATCTGCTATGGTCTGAAGCCAACCTCCAACTATGTTGGTTCTGGGACCTCTTGGGGGGGATCTTCTGCAGGCCCAGGTCAGCCACTGCCTGTAACTGGGCGGGGAGTACCTGGTAGGTGCTACAAAGGAATCCACAGTTGGTCGCTGCATGTGCTGGACATGGAGGCATGTGGGAGAGTCCATGCTGTGAACTGAGAATAGCTACCACCAATACTGGCTCTGGGGTCGTTTTGAAAAGAGTCAGGACACTGAGGCCTTCTGCCAACTGCTGGCTCCTGTAAGGTTTGGTCACTGATAAAGCTCCTGCAGTATGGATTTGGTGTGGCAGGGTCTCAGAGAGTCACCAGGATGGAGTGAACAGAGCTTGCCAGACAAATTCAGATTCAGATTTGGCCATGGGTGTGTCTGTGGGGGTGGGCTCAACACAGGAAAGATGGCACCTGCCTGCAGACCACGTGGGAGAAGGACCCCACACAGGGAAAATGGTGACTATCTTCCAGCCCTTGCCCCAAAGCAACACACCTCAGTCTGCCCTCTGTATGTTCCTGACATCCCCCAAGTCACTGTCCCTCTACTGGAGCACAGGATGAGTGTCTGTGAGTGAGTCTGTGTAGGACGTTTAAGAGAACCTCTGGGTTTCCCACATTCTTTTGTCCCACCACAGACTTTTGAATCCCTACTGTTTTTCACAGCCAGATGCTACGGGAGCTCCTCTTCCTGGTACCAGTACTGCAGGCTGGAGAGTGTGATATGGGGCTTTGTTCCCTTGCTTCTCTGTGGGGAACCTCTGTGGCTGAGATATCCCTCCCAATTTTTGTCTGCCACATGGAGGTTTGGGCTGACCTGTTTCATATCTCCACCCATCCTACCAGCCTCAACGTGGCTTCTTCTTATATCCTTAGCTATAAAACTTCTGTTCAGCTAGACTTCTGTTCAGCTAGTTCCCCATGTTGATTTTTCTATAATTTAGCTGTGATTTTGATGTGTTCATGGGATTAGGCAAGCACAGAATTTATCTAATCTACTATCTTGGACCTGTCCCTGCCTTCTCTTCTTTGTATCAGTCTTTTCATTAGGGTAAATGACAGCAGGGTAAGGCTGGTTTTATTCCTGGTGCCATATGACACTCAGGAGACGCTAGAAGAACAAGAGTATATCTAATGTCTTTTCCTTTTTTTTTTTTTTTAAGAATTGAGATATATTTGATATTATAATTGAGATATAATATAACATTGTGTAAGTTCAAGGTGTACATGATTACCACCATAACTTTAGCTATCATTTCTATCACACATATAATTACCACTTCTTTTTGGAGATAAGAACATGTAAGATTTAGTCTCATAGCAATTTTGAAGGATATAACAGTATTTAATGAAAATCATTATTTAATCTCCCCTCTGGTCTGAATAGGACCAAAGTACGATTAAAATGTTCTCTTGTGTTTCTTCAGAAATCAGGACTAAGGGATAAGAAGAACAAGAATCACTAAGAGAAGTCAACATTGTCTCTGATATGCAGAACAGCTAATTGTGGCAGAAATAATGTCTATGTCTAATGACACCCAGTTCCGTCCTTCTTCATTCCTTTTGCTGGGCATCCCAGGGCTAGAAGGTGTGCATGTCTCAATTGGAGTCCCCTTTTTCTTTCTGTATCTTGTTGCACTCTTGGGGAATGCTACTGTGATGTTTGTGATCCAGACTGAGCACAGTCTCCATGAGCCCATGTACTACTTCTTGGCCATGTTGGATTCTATCGACCTGGGCTTGTCCACAGCCACCATCCCCAAAATGCTGGGCATCTTCTGGTTTAGCCTCAGGGACACATCTTTTGAATGCTGCCTTTCCCAAATGTTCTTCATCCACTTTTTCACTGCTATGGAGAGCATTGTGTTGGTGGCCATGGCCTTTGACCGCTACATTGCCATTTGTAAACCCCTTCGGTACACGATGATCCTCACCAGCAAAATCATCGGCATTATTGCAGGCATTGCTATTCTGCGGAGCCTGTATATGGTGGTCCCGTTGGTGTTTCTTCTTCTGAGGCTTCCCTTCTGTGGGCATCATATCATCCCTCACACCTACTGTGAACACATGGGCATTGCCCGTCTGGCTTGTGCCAGCATCAAAGTGAATATTATGTTTGGTCTTGGCAACATTTCTCTCTTATTATTGGATGTGCTCCTTATTATTGTCTCCTATATCAGGATCCTCTATGCAGTCTTTCTCCTGCCTTCCTGGGAGGCTCGACTCAAAGCCCTCAATACGTGTGGCTCCCACATTGGTGTTATCTTAGCCTTTTTCATACCTGCCTTTTTCTCTTTCTTGACACACCGCTTTGGCCACAATATTCCCCAATATGTTCACATTTTCTTGGCCAATTTATATGTGGTTGTTCCACCAGCCCTCAATCCTGTAATCTATGGGGTCAGGACAAAACAGATTAGGGAGCGAGTTCTGAGGGTTTTCCTCAGAACAGATAGAGAGCTAACTAGTCAGAGATCACGGAAGATTAAAAATTAGAGTTGTCTTATATCTAATGTAGTAAATAGTAGAGAGACAAAGAGGAATATTGCGACCAATAACATTATTTATCTTTCAGTTTCACACTATATATTTAAAGTTAATAATACGTGCATTAAGTATGATATGGGATAGGGATAATTTAATATCCCCATGCAAAAAGATGAATTTAGACACTTCCTTTACACTATAGAGAAAATTGATCAGGGACCTAAAAACAATAGTTTGGTGGTTACCAGTGGGTAAGGGGGGAAAGAAGTGGTAGATGAGGGTAAAGGGGATCAAATATATGGTGATGGAAGGAGAACTGACTCTGGGTGGTAAACACACAATGGGATTTATAGATGATGTAATACAGAATTGTACAGCTGAAATCTATGTAACTTTACTAACAATTATCACCCCAATAAGTTTGATTAAAAATAAACCTTTTATGATTGTCTTTCTTTCCATGTCTTAAGCCCCCAAATCACTCGCCTGGACCACTGAAATATTACTAACTCCAAATTGCCGTCATATGCTGTTTTGTTCCCTAGATTGGTCAGTATTCAACAATTATTTGTTAAAATTGAACAAATCAAAACTATTTAGCCTAGCATAAAATCTCCTTAAATATTGAGCTGATTTTTAACTCTGAACGGCTATTGCATTTGATTAATTTTTGTCATTACTTTTTTCTTTTCCTGCCCCCACCCCCACCCCCACCCCCGAGTTCAAAAGCGGAAAGCTATCTCTTGGATGACACCCAAATTCGCAGCCTCTCTTTTTTTCCCAGTAAGAGTTCCAGGGTTGGAAGCAATGTACATTTGGATTTGCTTCCCTTTTGGTTCTATGTTGATGATCTTGATGGAGAATATCCTTACCCTGTTTGTGATCCAGGTTGAGAGAAACGGCGTCCACCAGCATGTGTTCTATTCCTGGTTATGGTAGACACTATTGACTTTTCTTGTCCATATCTACTATCTTCAGGAAGCTGGGAATATTCTAGTTCAATTTGAGGGATATCAGTTTTGAGGGTTGCCGCATAAATGGTCTTCATCAATACACTCACTGGCATAGAACTTTTTGAATTGGTCATTATATCTCTTGATCATTATGTTGTGATATGCGTACAGTCTTCTTTAGCAGAGCCAGAGCCACACAGAATCATAAATTTCATTAGGATATATCCTGAGGGTGAAATTATTGAGTCATAAGATATGTTTATCTTTAACTTCACTTGATAATTTCAAAATATTTTCCCAAGCGGATACCAATTTATATTCTCAACTTCAAGGTATGGAAGTTTCCATTGTTCTTTCTCCTCACTAACTGTCCATATTGAAAGATTTTTACATTTAGCACATTTATAAGTAAGTCATGATACGACACTGTGATTTTAATTTGCATTTCCCTTTATTAATGAAATTTAAAATTTTTTATTTCTTTCTTTGTCATTTAAATTTTTGCTTTCAATAAATGTCTGTTAGCCAGTGAAGCCTGTTGCAGACTTACTTTGGCAATCACCAGGGAAATTTCAGACTTTAAGTGACACATGATAGCCATGAATCAAAACCATACATTCAGTATCTCCAGAGATAAATATGCAACTTTTCCAGTCTTGTCATAAGTTAACTTCATATTTCAAAATCTTCATTGTGTGAAAGCAACACAATTCCCCTTGATGATCAGGATTAACCATTTTAGCTAAGAAAATGGCATGAGGTATCCATAGTGATTAGGGGGAAATCTTAGATTTTAATTAAATGGAATCATGGTTATGTTTTCTAGTAGAAGTATACCTCTCTTGGGAACTAGGACCTCCAGCCTGCCAAATCTAAAGTGATGGAGATAAGAAAAAGTATTCTGGTAGTTAGTTATGTTGGGGAAAAAAAGTTTCTCTTCCTCCCTTCTAGGTTATTTGGCTGGCCTAATAATTAAATGGATTTAAGACAGAATAACAAAGAAAAGCAAGTTTAATTTTGTATGTATGGGGGGGAGTCCCACAAAGTCATGAGAAATTCCCTGGCAGTCATGTAATTGAAGCTTATATACCATCCTGAGCTAAGGGGAAAGGGAGAGGAGATAAGAGGCCAGGGGTCTCAAAGGGGAGGAAGCCAATTCACAGGAAGCCGAGAAGAGCAGGTGTTAGGTAAACAAATGTTTGTCATGCCATGCAGCTAAGTCTTTCAGATATAAAAAGTTATTTTTGGTGATAGTTCTCTTTCTGGTACAAGTCCCCTATCTAAAGTCTGTTAGGAAGTTAAAGGAAAGGTTAAAAGTTCTTCCTGAGTCTGCTGAGCCTTGATTGTCTCCAGCTATAAATAATCCATATCCCAAAGTGGCACATTCTGGGATGGTCTGCCCTGAAGCCCCA
Source organism: Rhinolophus sinicus (assembly GCF_057876585.1). NCBI lineage: Eukaryota > Metazoa > Chordata > Mammalia > Chiroptera > Rhinolophidae > Rhinolophus > Rhinolophus sinicus. Next base: position 143,204,048 of record NC_142514.1, on the reverse strand, counting down.
CAGTTATGACTTGTAATAGTGAGAAAGTTTATTCCTATCCCCATCTCTTAGTAGGACTAAAAAATCTGGCTGGAAAGGAGATGGCACCATAAATTGTCCATATGGAAACATACACAATATGCTGTAGGATAGCACTTTGAGCTTGCAAGTTTCCTTCCAGCTGACAGTGTTACTTATCTTGCATAATCTACCCCATTATTCTCCCAGACCATTTGCTTTGGGATGATGGAGTACATAGTAAATTCCATGAGTTCCATGGGTATGATTACAACTCTTTATTTGAAAAATGAATTATTTGTTCTCAGCATAATGTTATGTGGACCACCAAAGTGATGAATAAGCCATTCTGTAAGCCACAGGTAGTGATTCTATAAGTGGTATTGCATACAGTAAAGACAAATTTGTGTTTGACAATTATGTCTACTCACATAAAGAAATGCCACTCCTACTACTACTCCCATCATGGAATCTACTAACAATTGGCTCACCACTTTCCCCAAGTAAAGGGTCTCATATCAGAAGTTCAAACATTGGTCTCTGCTTTTGAGTGGTTGGACACGCAGTAGTGACTAGCCATATCAACCTGGATCAGGAGAATTACATGCACGTGAGCATGAAGAAACATGTGCAAAATTAATACTCACAATGACACAAACCTAGAAGAAACCTAAATGCCCATTAATGATAGAAAGGATTAAAAAATAAAAGTATGATATTCATATAATGGATTGCTATGCAGCAATAAACATGATTGAACCATAGATACGTGCAGCAGCATGAATTACTCTTTTGTTGAGCAACAAAAGCCAGGCACAAAAGAATATATACCAATTATTCCACTTATGTAAGAATAGATAATAGAGTATATAAAGCTAAATTATAACATTTAAGGATGCGTAAGTATACAGAGCAAAGCAAGGATGTACCAGCGAAAAAAGTTAAGATAGTGATTACTATGGGAGGGGTGGTGGAAAGGGTAGTAAGTAGAATAGCCAATGACAGTGGCTTCTGGGGGCTGGCAATGTTCTACTTCTTGACTTATGTTGGGTTACATGAATGTTGAAAATTTATTGAGTTGCATAAATTCAATAAACAGTGAGTTGCACTGTTTTGCACATGTATTATATTTCACTTATTTAAAAAAATGAATATTAAAATGAAAGAAACAACATAGAAGAAAATATGGGAGAATATTTTTATTCTAATCATCTCAGATGAGCAAAAATCATCATAATCTTGAGAGAAAATTTTGTAGCCATTAAAGGAAAGATTGATACATTTAATTCTTTAAAAAATTCCTTATGACAAAAATAGCCACAAACAATGTCAAGAGAGACACTGGAGGGCATGGAGGGGTATGACTCATTTCATGAGCAAAGGAATAAATGCCTAAATAAGTAAAGAGCTTTAACAAATCATTGTTAAATGTCTAATAAAACATCAGTCAAAAATATAAATCCGTGGTGCACAGAAAACTGAATCAATTATAAGCGTATAGCGGTATAGTCAATGTAATTCAAAATCAGAAAACATGTAAATTATAAAGATCTATTGTTTTTACCTCTTCAAATGGTAAAATATTTGAAAATGCATTAAAACATTATTTTATAGATACAGGAGAAATGTTGATCTTGTACTTTACTCATTGGGGTATAAATTGGTAATACCACCTCTCTGAATAAAGGAACAATGCTCTGTGACTCAGCAATTCCTCTTAGAAATAGTTTTAAGCTTCCAAATGGAAGCTTAAACGAGGTTTGTAAAGCTATGCACCCCAACATTGCTTAGATACACTACAAATGTAAAAGAGGAAAATTATTACACAAAGAGGAAAAAAGTTCTATATGTAGAGATATGGGACATAGGAATAACAAGATATATTGTTTAATGGAAAAGAGTTCAGTGTTGAGTATGCTGCCATTTAGATTTTAAAAGCCTATAATCATGGAAGAATCTGGAAGAACATGTAAGACTTGACCATGATGGTTGTCTCCACGGAGGAGCACTGGGCTGTGGGACATTTTATCACTATACAGAGTTTGGTAATTTAGAATATGGACTTCTGTGCATATATAACCGATATAAATGAAACTGAAGGAAACCAGCATATGTCACCCTGAAATATGACTCTGACTTAGAAACTATTTGAGCTGAGCAATTAAGAAGCAATAAGTACAGAGAAAGCTCCCCCTTTTTTGTTTGCCTGTAGGCAGGAAATAAATTCTCCTTTTACTGAACACAAACTCTTGTCAGCCCAGCAATGGCACCAAAAGAATTTGTAAACAAAAACTTGTTAAACTGTTATCTTCATAGTTACTTCTTCACCATTAATTTCCCCAGGCCCAGACTTCTTTGTCAGTTCTTCACAAATTTATTGTTTCTTTGTCTAACAAGCATAAAAGCTTCCTGATATAGTCACTTTCTTCAGGCTTTCATTCTGGTGTGAAGGCTCCCATGTACATGTAAAAATTCAATAAAATTTGTATTCTTTCCTCCTGTTAATCTGTTTTTGTCAATTTAATTTTCAGATCCAGCCACTATGTATGAGGGATCAGGAAAATTCTTCTTCCCCTACAAAATATGTGATCACTATCTAAAACAAATATTGTAAGTTGAGAGTATACTTATTGACATGAAAAATATTGATAGTATGTGCTACCTCCAAAAAATCTAAAGCTGTAAAACAAATTAAAAATTTATTTGGGCTCTTAAGGATTTGAATCCAAGAGATATAAATTGAGGTAGCAACTCAAACTGTACTTCGGAAAGAACAAGGCAAGGCAGGATTTATAAAGGCAAAAACTACAAAATGAAATTCTTTAATGCAAATGAAGGATTACTGGCTAAATTATCAGGGATCAGTCAGTTCCAATATACAAATGAGGGAGGTGAAAAGTACAAGGAAGGAAGTAAAATCCATGTATGCTCATGAAGCAGTTATTTCAGGATGTTAATGGCCCCAGGATGTTTATGATTTGGCCTTGAGCTGAGGTTAGCAACAGGTTTAACAATTTAATAGCAGTTCTGAGAACTGATGTACAAGATGGGCACAGGCCCCACTTCCCTAAATAGCCTCACTATTTTAGATGACTCTCTTAACAATGCTTATTCCATTTTTTTTTTTTTTGCTCCCTGCATACTACATCCATTTTTATCATCTCTCCTTTTTCTTTCACTTATGTTTCTTTTTATATATCCCTGGCCGCAGATTCTTAGCACCCTGAGGCCGGGGACTGTACCATATTCAACTCTGCCTCTCTCCCTCGTTAAACCCAAGGTCTGACCAATGATAGGACCTAAATAAATATCTAAAACTAATGAATAAGTGAATGAATTATAACACATACTAATAATTTAATCAATGCTTTTGCCTCCTTGACTGGTAATGATAAGGTAGGTAGATAAATAGAAATGAGCAGGAGAAGGAGAAATTTAGCCCCATTTAGAAAGCCTCTTGCTGCAGCTCCTACTTAGGTCAAGTCCCCTACACATACTCCTAAGGGATGTGTTTACACATGCCCCTAAATCAAGGGGATGTGTTTACATATGTTCCCAAAACCTAGGGGATGTGTTTACACATGCCCCTAAATCAAAGAAATGCATTGCTAAATGCCAGAGAAGGGAGGCCTAGGCACCTCAGGGGAGAAAGAGAGATAACAGAAAGGAGAGGGGGAGGCAATTCTGCCCACAGAAATAAACGCACTGTAAAGCAAGGCTGCTTCTCTCTCTTGGGTCAGCCCCTTCTATGTCTTGGAGTATACTTTCTTTTACTAATAAACTTCTGCTGTTCATGCTGCACAAAAATTCTGTCTCTTGATTGAAGTCTTTGCTTTAAGAAGACAAGAACTTAGGTTCAGCGTCATTTCCTAGTAACAGTAACATCACAATGATATATTTTAGGGGCATTTTAAATAGAGGCCCCAAACTGATGAAATGGGAAAAATATAACTCTTAGACATGTCTTGAATGAAACATATTTAAAAAATAATAATAATAAATAAATAAATAAATAAATAAATAAATAAATAAATAAAAAACATTTAGCCAATAACTAAAATTGGGAGATTTCACAGACTAAGTCTAGCTTGTCTTAGAAGATATTAGAAAATTTTTGCAACACTGGGCCCATGGCAACAGTGTGCTTGAGTGCTTGAATTGAGTAGAATTTGTCCTTTATGGAGAGGGTATGCTTGAGTCACATCACCATAGCCCTCTCTTCTTATACACAATGCATACTTACATTGAAACCAGGCCTGCAACCCTCATTTTGTTACTTGTCCATTTTCACTAAACATATGAGTCCATAAACCCTTATGTAAAACAAAATCTATGAGGAATAGATATGCTACTTCTTTATTCTATATTCTCTTCTTTGGCATATTTTTACACACAGAAAAACCCATTTCATAATATATACTTGAAAATGCTTCAGAAAAATCTATACATTAGAGGACTCATGTTTTTAATACCATTTTACTTACATGTTTTACAAATTTCTCCTCCACTTTTTTTTATGCCCAACTCCCCAGCAATATATCTGTCTATTTTAGGATTTGTCTTGAGTAAAGACAGTCTTGTCTCCAAGTAAAAATCTGATCACACCTTCCCTAATCTGTTTGGTCTTTACTCCATAAACAATTGGGTTCATTGTGGGGGGCAGTACTAGGTAAAGGTTAGCCACAATGATATGTATGTGGTGAGGGATACTGTGTCCTCCAAAACGATGGGTGAAAAAAGTGAAAAAAGCCGGGACATAGGTGATCACAATCGCGCAGATATGAGATGTACAGGTGCTAAAGGCTTTGTAACGAGCATCTGAGGATGACAGGCTCATAACAGCTCGCAATATCATAGTGTAAGACATGGAAATACAGCAGATGTCAAACATACCAATAAGGAGAGCAACCATCAGACCATAAATTGCATTGATCTTGAAATTGCCGCAGGACACCTTGGCCACAGACATGTGGTCACAGTAGGTATGGGGAATGAAGTTGCCCCGACAATAGGGCAGGCGCTTGGTGAGGAAAGTGAATGGGATAACGAGTATCACACCCCTCAGGAAGGTGACAAGACCAGCCTTGGCGATGACAGGGTTGGAGAGAATGGTGGAATAACGTAAAGGGTAGCAGATGGCCGCATAACGGTCCAGGGCCATAAGCATGAGCACCCCTGACTCCATCCCAGTCAGCATGTGGACAAAAAACATCTGGGCCAGGCAGGCATTAAAGTCAATCTCCTTGAGGTTCAACCAGAATATACACAGCATATTGGGTACAGTGGTTGTGCACAGGGTGACATCTGTGAAGGAGAGCAGGGCCAGGAAGTAGTACATGGGTCGATGCAGGGCCTCCTCATGGCTGATGAGGTAGATGAGCCCACAGTTCCCCACAACAGCAACGATGTACATGAAGCAGAATGGCAGAGAGATCCAGACATGTGCAGACTCCAGCCCAGGAACACCATTCAAGATAAAGAATCCCGGGGTCAGGCTGGAGCTGTTAGCTCCAGACATAGTGGCTGAAAGGAGGTGAGCATTTTATTTTCTTTATCAGCAATTTCTTTCTGCAGAGAGAGAGAGAGAGAGAGAGAGAGAGAGAGAGAGAGAGAGAGAGAGAGAGAGAGAGAGAGAGAGTTAGAGATCAGATAAGAGGGAGTGGTTTGGACAGTAATACCCGCAAATGCATGAACATTCACCCTGTAATGATAAGTAGGATATGTTTGGTTTTTTTCTCCAGTTCTAGCAAGAAAGGCTTTGAACTATGGTATTTAAAAATAATTAAACAGTACAGCCTTACCCTAATCCCACTGCATACTTTTGTCTCAGTAACTATCCTCACTTTCTACACCTGTCTTAGCACAATTTTTTCAGTCCACATTCTGATAAAAAGCTCTGGACTGTGCTATTCTTGTCTCCTTCTTTCCAATAAGCCATTTCTAGAATCCTCTCAGATTCTTTCTATGCTAATTGTACTTGAGTCTTGTTACTAAATCATGGTTATATTTAGAGGATCACCCTCATCTGACTAGTTCTTATCAAGATTTTTGTCCTGCCTTGAAGATTATAAAGAAAGTTAATAATTTATGTAAAAATTTCCACTAATGGTCCATATATCTTGCTAAGATAATACATTTTAGATACCCAGCAGAATACATGTGAATAAATGAATGTTTGAATTAGTAAAGATTTGGTATGTTTGGTACTCAAACTCTGTTTGATGTCAGTATGCTTTCCCACACTGTCAAATTTCAAAGAAACTTCTTAAGAAAAAAAATGTATTTATACTTCTAAATTATTAGCAAGTTTTATAAATTTTAGTAAAAATCTTATTAAAGGTTTGAATCCAATCAGACATAACATCCTTTCCTTTGGCTTCTCTGTCTTGCCATGTTTTTGTTGTTGTTGTTTTTGTTTTAGTTCTCATTCCATTTTCAATAGATTTACACTCGGGAAGCTCTTGAAGTTCTAAGGGTTACCAGTTGTCTATCCTGCTTTAATTTAAGTAACAGTTCTTTTGTTATAATTGGACAGGTGATCAGTATAAAAGATAATACCATATCTTTGGATTACTATTTCTTGTAGAGGCAGTAGAAAGAATTGAATGAAATTTGAAGGAATTCACAGATTCAAAGATGTTTGAGGAAAGTGGAAGTTCCCAAATGGTTAAAATATCTCTTTTAATTGAAAAAATAAAGTGGTCTTTAAGTTCTGGAGAAGACCTGAGAGTCCCCACACAGCAAAGTCAAACACCCGCACCATCCAGCAGAACTAAGTAGGTAAATTGCAGTGTGATGATATGTTTTATATGGCTGTGAAGCCACAAGGCATAGATCCTGTCACCTAAAAAATTTGGAAATCACTGTTGTGTCCACTTCTACTGGACAGAGTACATGGAAGCCACCATGGAAAGAAGATACAAAGGAATACAAGTTTCAGAGGCTCAGGGTTTCTGGTTCCTAAGCTGACTGCATCTCATGTAAAAGATCTGTTCCTATGAGAGAGTTCTCCCAAACCCCTTCAGAAATGTTACCACATGAAGAAATCATCATTTCACAGTACTAGAGCGGAGAAACTTAAAGATTAAAGTCTCCAGTTTCCATTTTTTGTGTGTGTGTACACCATGATGAAACGAGTGAGATGAGTGCAAAATGAGACAAAGTCTAGTAGAAACCTCCCAGAAAGACAAAGAGCCATGATCTCTTGAGAAGTGAAAGGGAAAGAGAAATACATTGCTTCTTGCTAATACTGCCTTTTGTTAACTGTCCCCATATCCCATGCCATTGTATTCTTAACCAGCAATGTCTTTATTTTTGTTAAAATAGATACTTTTGAGAATTGCCCAAACTCACCTCTGTGATAGGCACAATCAAATTTCTACTCATGGCTGAGAATCTTTAGGAGTTCTTCAAAATCCGGATGGCATCTTCTTACATAGGATTTTCAGTTTCCCTGGAGAATCTCCAGCAAGATGTCCCAGTCTGATTGAGTCTCCACAATTAGATGTCTCAGAGGAATTCTCCTTGAAAGAGAATGAACTTTGGGCCTGGTAGTAATAGATGTGTATCTAGAAGCTTTTGAGTAGAAAAAGGAACAACATGACAACAACAACAAAACCCTCAAAAAACACATTAAAGTTTAATGCCTTTTCCAAGTGAGAAATGTGACCAAATAAGCCTGGAAATGAACATCATTAAATGTTTTTTTCTCTAATTACAAAAGAAATGCATCCTCAATGTAGAAAATCTGAAAACTATAGAAATGTATATAAAAAGTTGCCAAATCACTTGTAATTCAGTTCCAAAAATGTCCTGTACTTTGTTCGACTCCCGTAAGGGATGGTGGGCTGTAGCCCCTGCAACTAGAAAAAAACGGCAACTGGACCTGGAGCTGCGCCCTCCACAACCAAGACTGAAAGGACAACAATTTGAAGCTGAACGACACCCTCCACAACTAAGATTGAAAGGACAACAACTTGACTTGGAAAAAAAAAAAGGCCTGGAAGTACACACTGTTCCCCAATAAAGTACTGTTCCCCTTCCCCAATAAAATCTTTAAAAAAAAGTTATTTACAAACAGGCTTCCGATATTATACACCTCAAAGAACTTTCTTACGTATCATTTATCAAAAATATAAGTTTAAATATATGTAGCACAATTAATTACAATATTGGGAAGATAAACCTGAGAGGAAATGTTTTAAAACATCTGATACTTATGTACTCACTGTTATTCTCATTTAAAAAACATACATTTAGTCTGTAAACTCTTGCCTATTATGTTTACCTACTTGCCTCTCTCTGGAGCTCCCTGTTTCTATAAATATTTACCTACTTGTCCAGCTATGTGTTTAATTTAAGCCAATCTTGACAATTCTGGACAATGCTTAATTCTAAGTCTTAATATTTCCCCTATAATACCTACTATAAAATAATCTTCTGTATGTTCTTTTTCATAAGGATAATGCTAATCTTTTAGAAATGGCTTTATTACAATAAGTTTCAGGTCCTGTACAGATTCAATACATTTGCCTAAGGCCAAGCTAGTGGTACCAGCTTAAACTAAAGTGACAGTATTAATAACAAATTTAATCTGTTTTTTTTTTTTTTTAAACAAGTTTAAATATTTTTCAACTGTCTAATTAATTAAATATCTCTTGCCAGAGAAATGTACGACATTCTGTTGTGGGTATATAGGCAGCGTTTCTGGACGTTGTTACGTCTGTCTCACCATTCATAAAGCACAACTTTAATACCACCTATTGTTAATCCTTGTTTCCAAAGTTTATAGGCAGAGATCTTTTTCCCCCTGTTGTGCGTTGGTCTCAGCTTATCAATAATCAGTGTTGAGGCTGGACTGGCCCTGTGGTTCTTATGATTGCAAGATACGCTCAGCAATTACCATCAGGAAACTTCGAAAGAGACAAGGTTTGTTCATTACAGATCCTAGAAATCATATGCACACCTGGACCACATGTGAGGCTCTGAACAGAGAGAGAGAGAGAGAGAGAGAGAGAGAGAGAGAGAGAGAGAGAGAGAGAATGAGAATGAGCACATGCTCAGGGTTCTGCCTTTATTGGGGTCACAGATGGGTACCTACCGGTAGGGTTTCATGGGCTTACTTGGTGAATTTTAAACAGAAAAGTGGGAGTTTAAAGAAGAGAGAAAAAGCAAGAGGCCTAAATGGTCAATTATCAAAATCAACCAAGATCTCTAAAACAAAGGAACGTGGGGGGTGGAGAGCAGGGCATGGTGGGGAAGGTGGCCTGGCTCTTTATCTAGTAATGGATGGCAATGTGTTTATTCATGATAGCCCTCTTTGAAGTAGATTCCTCTTTGAAGTGGATGCCTCAGTAATCAAAGCCAACAATCATGACTTCACTACATCCCCCCAGTAGAACATTCTCATTTCTTAAGACATGAAAATAGGTTCTTCCTGGTAGATATTGCTAAAAATATATATTGGCGTAAAATATATTTTGGCTTAAGTAAGAATTTCCAGACAGATCATAACTCAAGTGAAATCAGACACTCATAAGGAAAATAAGAAGGCAGGTATGCAACAAGAGAAATTTGAACATGATTCTCTTGACCTAGAGCTTTTCTTTCTACATTACCATTATTCCCTCCCTGACATGGCAGTGGTCCATTCCTGACACTCACCACTCCCAAAATAAGCATTCCTATATAGTTAGAAGAATTGTATATATAGATGCAGGGTCATTATGATCATCTAAATTAATTTTTAACACCAAAGTGGGGAATAAATATTTCCACCAGCCCTTGTACCATCACCTTAGGTCACCTTAGGCTAGAACCTAGATCAATGGAATAAAACATTTATATCTGTGGGAAGGGGCGGGAGGAAAGCAGTTAGTCTCCATCTTAAATTCTTTTTTCTCTTTACCTCTATAGTTAAAATGAAATTCCCCTGTCACTGACCTCTACATTGTTATATTTAAGAACCTTAGTTTTGAAGGGCGTAACAAGAAAGTAAATTATATCTAGTCCAATTTTCCAGGAGTTTGGTTGTCTAAACAGTCTCTGGGCAAGTTTTAAACTGTGGATTTCCTTGATATGAAGACTATTGATGTGAGCTTAAAGGAATATGAATGTTATAATAATATACTGCAAATATCCCAAAGAACATTTCAAACATCAGAGACACACTGCTGGTATTGGAATTAAGCTAACCGCCAGGGTGCCCAAATGGTGACTGATGAATAGCTAAGCATGTACATGCATGTATGTATGCATGCATGAATGGATGAATTTGTGTGCATGTAAATATTGACATATAAATATTGTGTATAGATAAATAGCTGGATATAGATTAGAAAAGAAATATTTTAATACAAACTAATGATTTCACTACTGCAGTGCTTTATTCCTTTTCCTATGAAGTTTTACAAAGATCCTGGAAGAATCAATTTGAATACATTTAAATTATATCAATGATTATTCACACAATCATGTATTAAGTTACTCTTTTAAAATATATTTATTTGTCCCCCCAGTGAAGTAATATTTATCAGTGTATCTTTTAAATGTATTAATATGAACATATGCCCAGGTAGATGCTTTAATAGAAATGGAATAATATTACTTCATTACACATATATTGCTGTTTTTTTTTTCAATAAAGAGTGTACAACTAACACATTAAATGTTCTTCCAAAGGAGGATTTTTTAAAATTAGTTTCAGGTGCACAAGACAAAGTAATACTTAGACATTTATCATTTATATCCCTCACACTGTGTGAACCCCCTCCCTCCATCCACTATCCCTCTGACATTGCACAGAGCCATTACATTTCCACTGTCTCTATTCCTAATGCTGTACTCCGCTTCTTGTAAGTACACACACACACACACACACACACACACACACACACACACACATATATAATTATAGTTGGCATTCATTATTGTTCAGCTACAGCTTCAGGTGTACAATGCCGTGATCAGGCATCTACCTCATCCCTGAGGTGGTCTCCCAAATGGGCCAAGTGCCCATCGAATACCCTACAAAATCTTTACAACATTGTTGATTACAGTCCCCAAATTAATTTTCAAACCCTGTGACCATCTTGTGGTTACTGACTGTTTTCTAATCTCCTCACCTTCCCCCTTATCCCGACCCCCTCCCATCTAGCAACCGTCAGTTTTTCCTCTATATCTCCAAAACTGTTTCTGATTAGTTCATTCACTTATTCTTTTCTTTAGATTCCACATATAAGTGAGGTCATATGGTATTTGTCTTTCTCTGTCTGACTTATTTCGCTTAACATAATGTTCTCTAGGTCCATCCATGTTGTTGCAAATGGTAAGATTTCTTTCTTCTTTATGGCTGCGTAATACTCTATTGTATAAATGTACCACAGTTTCTTAATCCAGTCGTCTACCGATGGGCATTTCGGTTGTTTCCATGACTTGGCTGTTGTGTATGCTGCTGCAATAAACATAGGAGTGCATAAAGATTTTTGAATTAGAGTTTTGCATTTCTCCGAATAGATACCTAGGAGTGGAATTGATGGATCATAAGGTAGTTCCATTTTCAGATTTTTGGGATACCTCCACACTGTTTTCAAAGGAGGATTTTTAAAACTGCATAAAGTTTTATTAAACAGATTAATAGAATTTATTTAAATGTTTCTATTTTTTGACATCCAGCATTTCTTTTATTTAATAAAATGCTACAATAAATGTATTTGCTCATGAATCATATATGGGACTCTGGTCTTATTATTTATTTAAAACAAATTCCTAATAGTGTCCAGGAATTTCCATTCTATCATACTAAAAACAAATTTTTCTTTAGAAAGTGTATACCAATTTTATTGGGGAAACTGATATTGTAATGATATTTAAATTTACAGTGTCTTAATAATTAAAGATATTGACTTTTTAATTTTTATATTTCTAGCTTTATTGTACTCAGGTTTGAAATGTTATTATTATTTCTTCCTTATGGACCTCAGTTGAGATTTTCTTTTTGATCTAATGTAATTTCTTGGAGAATTACAAGGAAAACATTGTAGACATAAAAGAAATGTTAGGTTTATGTGGTATCACAGAAGTGGCAGTTAATAGATTTTTAGAGAAGTAGATATGGCCAATAATACAACATGTAAGGTAGTCCAATAAGAAAAGTTTACTGGTGGCTTTGATGAGAGATGTTTTACTTGAAACTTCAACTTGTGGTTGAACCCAGATTGCTAACCCAGATTGTTGTAGGAAGGGATAGGAGTCAAGAAAGCAGAAATAATTAGTTCCAAGAACATTCTCCAGAAACTTGCATAAAAAAGAATGGTCACTACGGTCAAGAAAAATTTTGCCATTGGATAAAAAAGTCAATAAATTCAAACAGGTTGTAAACAGAAGTGAGTGAGAATCTGAGTTCCCAAGGCATATTTTGAGAACCTTGTGTGATCAGAAAAAGAAATCAGTAATAAATGAATACAGTAACAAAGGAAGAAATAATGGTTGTAGGTGTCAAAAGTTCATGTGAGGGTTAGAATTTGAGATAATTTATCTCCAACCATTTCATTTCTCTTTATAGAATTTGGCAACCATGAGGAGTAAGAGGTGTATAGAAGGATTGAGTATAGCAAAAAACTTATTATTGCAAACCATGCAGCAGGTAAAAGCATAGCCATGTAGCAATGACATCCCCATTAAAATCTGAAATTATAAACAAATAGTGCTTGCGACCCGCCTGTCTACCTACTGCTTTCTGCAGACGTGCTCCACATTCTGAGTGTAGGAATGAATATATGACACAGAGTACAGAATTGTTCCAGAGTTGGGGTTGTAGGGTTTGTACTCAGGTTTGAAATGTGCTAGCAAGATGAACAATTTGAAGCATAAATTAAAAATTCAGTTGATGAACTATGGTGTTCAAATTATATAAAATTATTAAAAATTTGTTAAGAATATCTCCATTTGAGGATTAGAATACAAAATTAATTAAAACCAGTATCAACTCATACACTAGCAATCTTCTTAAGGAACAGTTTAATAATCATCTTTCCTTTGAAAAACAGATAGTGTTCAGCATATTTTATTTACTTATAATATTTGGAAACTGTTTATCCCCACCTATGTGAAATATCACAATCTAAATTTTCATATTCCTGAGAATGGAAGCTTTAAAAATCTGATCCTTAGTTTTCTGCCCTCAGGACTAACATCTCCAACTGTGGGAGGGTCTGTGAATTTCCAGCAGAAGATTTGTAGCTACTCCACCTAACAGCATTGGATGACACACTGAAAGGATGACAAGCACACAATGTGTACCAGTAAATTAAAAATTAAAAATGCTCATTTGTTAATGAAATGTGTTAAGTCAATTGTCTAAAGCTATTCTTTTTGGGAAAGAGAAGTCTCAGTATTTATAATACCTGCTTTCAATGCCAGTTTCACAGATACAATTAAGAACTTTCTACTACATGAGATTAGTTAGACTGAGACATCAAGATCTATTTGGCCCTTTTTTCCTTGTAAGTAAATGGAAGAAGGAATGGCAAAGATGTCCTTCTCTTATTGGTTTGGGTTAGTGACTGTCCTTTATAGGTTTGGGAAATAGGAGTCAATGACTTCTGGAAGGCTCACCCAATTGTATGAATATGCAAAAATATTTGGAAATTGCTTGTCAGGGAGCGATATCCAGGTCACTTGAACTGAGGTTGGCTCCTGAAATGATAGAGACAGAAATATATCTATGGGATGAATATTCCAAGTTTAGAAATGAAGAGTTATTTCTGACTTCTCCTGTGGCCTCATCCATAGAAGTCTTATTGTTCTCTACCAAAGTATTCTAGTTTTCAAGCCCTTGCTCTGCCACTAGGTAATATTATGGGTATTGCTGAATCCTTCCTCTTCTTGGCTTCAGGCTCTGATGGAGAAATACAGGAATTGTGCAAAAGCCTATGTCTCTTGCAGCTGTAATTTCTTTTACTGTGGCTGTATGGTCCTATCTTCTGATCCTTACTGATGGTAAGGTAGCAGCTATAGCCTAAAGTATGAGGTCAGAAATCAATGCCTGCTATGTCGGGAGACGGCCAGGAAGTGAGCAAAATTCCTTTGACCATGCAGAGGCTCTTTCAACCTAGGCTGGAAGGATCTTCTAATATCACACTTCCTTAGATGGAAGTTAAGAATGCTAAACCAACTTGATGGCCTCTGTGATTTAATAATCTTGGAAATGGTCTAGAAGCTACTGTGGAGGACATCATCACATTATTAAAACCTCTTTCCAATCTGAAATTCTGAGGATTATTTAATCTTGAAAATCTTTTCTTTTGGGTTACGTCCATTCTATACTCCTGGATCACTCAGATGCCTTGACCCCAGTTCCCTGCCCCTTTTGAAATACCCTGACAACCCTTTCTCGAATCTCTTTGGTTTTAACTCCATATACCACAGGGTTAAGAGCAGGTGGGAAGAGCAGATAGACATTAGCTAAAAGAATGTGAATATGGAGTGGAACGTGGTGGCCAAAACGATGGGTAAAAAAGGAGAAGAGGGCTGGTGTATAAGAGATTAGGATGACACAGACATGGGAACCACAGGTCCCTATGGCCTTAGACCGAGCTTCATGAGATGAAAGGCGGAAGACAGCTCGTGCAATAAAGACATAGGAGAGACCAATGCAGAATAAATCAACTCCAATGACCAATAGTGCTGCTGTCAGTCCATACACGCGGTTAGGCCTAGTATCTCCACAGGCCAGCTTCACTACAGCCATGTGCTCACAGTATGTGTGTGGGATAACATGGCTGTGGCAGAAGCTTAAACGCCCAATGAGGAAGGGACACGGGAGCATCAGCATGGAGCCCCGGACCATAGCTACCACTCCAATGCGGACAATGATGGTGTCAGTGAGGATAGTGGCGTAGCGGAGTGGGTGGCAAATGGCCACATAGCGATCAAAGGCCATGGCCAGCAGCACGGTGGACTCCATCATGCAGAAGGCATGAATGAAGAACATCTGTGCCAGGCAGGCAGAAGCAGAGATGTGTCCGGCTCCACACCAGAGGATGGCCAGTAGCTTGGGAACTGTGGAGAAGGAGGCAGCCAAGTCAATGGTCGAGAGCATACACAGGAACAGGTACACAGGCTTGTGTAGGACTGGTTCAGTGGCAACAACAACCAGAATGGTTATGTTGCCCACAATTGTGGCTGTGCCCAGGCAACACACAGGGAGTGAGAGCCACAGGTGGAACTGTTCCAGACCTGGGATGCCCAGGAGGAAGAAAACAGAAGGGTCCAAGTTAGTGTGATTAGGAGACTCCATGGTTTGGCCAAGAGTTCCGAGCATCTTCTTTGGTCAGAAACTCTCACACTGTAGCATATTACCTGAAGAGACAACACAGAATGGGGATATAAATGAGACTAGAGTAACATTTACTAGCTATACACTGTTGGGCAAGCTTTGTCATCTATAAAATGGGGATAATAATAGTACCATCCTCTAAAGTTGTTAAGAGAATTTTGTCAGTTAATATTTGTAAAGAGCTTTGAGTAGGGCCTGGCACACCATATTTGTTAAATAAAATTAATGAATGTGAGCAAGGGCTCAAATAATCATTAAAAAAATTATAGTTGTTCTGTAGCTAAGGCCTATTGTCCTCAAAGAAAGGTATAGACTCCATTTATCCTTCTTAGGAATCTCTCTCTCTCAACTTCTTTTCTGGAGTATGAGAAGAGATTAAGGGGGAGCCTCAGTCCAGCACACAAACCCAACACAATTCACTGGAGGAATCTGGATATTATTTTTCTAGTTTTTCAACTTAGAATGGGTGCTGGTTTGGGACCTAGTGCTTGGTAATTATTTATGATCTTAATATCACCATAGTTGTTCCCACTCCTTTCACTGACAAAGAGGTATTTCCCCATATTCCTAATCAACCTTCACTTGAAATTCCATAAGATGCTTTATCTGACTCTGGGTGGTGAACACACAATATGATATATAGATGGTGTATTACAGAATTGTACACTTGAAACCTATGTAACTTTATTAACAATTGTCACCCCAATAAGCTTTAATTTTTTTTTTTTTTCAAAGATGCTTTATCTATCCTCACATGTCCAGTTTCCATTTCCCAAGACGTTGAAATTAACCTTTTTTGGATTTAATTCTATTTCTGAAACAGAAACTTCCACCCTTTTACAATCCACTCCCATGTTAATCCTTCATTCACATTCTATCTGTGGTTTTTATTGATTTCAAAGAAAAGATGTAGCCATATCCCTCTTAGCCTCACCCTTTCACAATGCCAGGAAATGATTTTATAATTCTACCTTGACTCATCTCTCCTTGTGGAAAAATCTTGTACTACTCTCATTTATCCCACCTTTCCGAAACTTCCACTCCCTAGGAGTACACAGTCCCAAAAAAGGAGTATTTAAACTAAACGGAATTACATAGTACATATGAAATCATTATGGTAATGGATAGAAACAAAGATCCAACCTTTAAGACAAAAACTGAGACATCACTTTAACTGGAAGTTTCCAAAATGGGAATGAGAATTTTACTGCCCAGAAATTCATATCCATTTATTCAGCCACAAATATTTAGTGAGAACCTCCTATATAACTAGCCTTATTCTTGAAGCTGGATAATCAGTAGAAAAAAGCCATAGATTCTAGGAAATTTGAAGAGTAAGAAAATAGTTATCAAAGGGGATTGAACTCTGCCTCAGCTCTTTCTTACTCCAGATGTGTATAGGTGAGATGAGAAGAAAGGTGAACTATCCTGTTCCTTAATAGACCAGATACTGTATGTATATAGTCACAGGGGGGAAAAAAACACAGAGAAATAGCTTCTCTATTTTTGGATGGCACAGATATTTTCTTACTATTTAGGGGGGTTTAAGAGACAAAGCACCAGATAGCCCAAACATGTTGGAAAACAATATCAAATACTTTTTTTCCCCTAACAGACATAGGGACTAACAGAAGGAGAGAAAGTCAGTGACAAGTGCTATTCTAATTGCAGCTCACGGCCAATAAACCACATGAACGCCACAGAAGAGAGATAAATGTGGCTTGTACCAGGAAGCATGCATGAAGTCTTGTTGGACACACTACTTCATGAGTGCATGGCTGGGAGGACAGGGGCAGCTAAGAGCTAAGGTTCTGATCAATTTGACCTAGAGTTTTATCTTCCCTAAGGAGAAACACATTAAGGTGAGAGTTTGGTCTTGTCCAAAAATGTGACAGTAACTGATGTGATTTGAGCTCTCCAGACCTTCACCTAATATTCAGACAAGATCTGCTCCAGATTTCATACTTGCCTTCACATATTCTTTGAAGAAGAAAATATCGGAGGCATCAGATGTTGGAGTTTTTAAAGCAGAAATGTGTGGTGGTAAAAAAAAAAAAAAAAAAAAAAGATTGTAGGCTCTGGAATCCATAAAACTAGGAATAGATCTTCGTATTTACCTCTTAGAGGCAGTGTTGCCTGCCTTGGACAGGTCGATTTTCCTGTAAGATGCTACAGTTTTTGATCTGTACTATGGTAATAATAATACTTAGTAAGGTTCTTGAAATTTAAAGACAAATACCTAGTTTGTGGCCATAAAAGGTGCTCAAAAGATGTCATTTACTATTATCATTGCCTTCACTTTAAAAGGAAAGTGGTCTTACATCCAGTACAGAATCCTCATGCAATTTCCTTAACCAACTAGAATCTAGTCTTAGCTTCAACATTTATATAATGACACCTGTACCATTGTTGGACAAACATGCTAAAAAGAAAAAGTTCTTTATAATTTTTTCTGTATGCCCTCTAGGGTCACATGACAATCATTAAGAGATTGGAAAATACTTTCTTTGGCTGCTCTCAGCCAAATTAGATGCATTCAGCTCTGGTTTTTATGACACAGGTTTACTTGCTGAGCTAATGAGGATCTCTGCTCAGCTGGGTAGCTCAACATAGATAATGGACCTAGAGTCAAAAGAAGAAGCAGAAAAGCCCTGCTCATTATACCAACTCAACTTCTTAGTTTATGCCAGACATTCCTGTAGTTTTTAATCATCTCACTAATTCACTCACCCAAAGCCAGAAGGCTTAACTTGATGAATCTTTATTGAGGTTGCTTCCTGCTCCCTAGGTCTCTGACTCTATGCTTTATGACTTTTTTCTTGTGGAAATTAGACAGAGCATAGATTACCACATATCACTGGATGAAATTGGCTCCTAATTTGATTGGTGTAAGTGAACATTACATGCAGTTCTTGTCGTTTCTTTCTAAGGAATCCCAACCTTTACGCACACCAACTTCTTCATAGGGCTAGGTACTCTTACTATCTCACTCCATCCCATCACCACCCAATCCAGCTCACAAAAATGAGTCTGTAGTCTCACACCACCGTTTCTTTTTATTAAAATTTATTGGGGTGACAATTGTTAGTAAAGTTACATAGATTTCAGGTGTACAATTCTGTATTACATCATCTATAAATCCCATTGTGCGTTCACCACCCAGAGTCAGTTCTCCTTCCATCACCATATATTTGATCGCCTTTAGCCTCATCTATCACCCTCCACTAAACTGTTGTCTCATACCATCTCCTGTATAAAATATTTTATAATATTGATAAAGATTTGTGACCATTCTTACTCAGTTTGAACCTGCCCCTCTGACTCAATCTCTATGCCAATTCTTATTGTGACATTAAAGCCAAAGCCCTCAGTAAGATAAAAGTTCCAATATCACAATTTGGGGAAAAGACTAGGGATGGAGAAGACATTCCATGCCTGAAACTAAACCATAAACCACAGGTTGTTGTTCTGTCTGCACAAGAGCACAGCTAAACTTGAGCTACCTCTGCCCATTGAAAGAACACTGGAGCGTAACAAAATTCAAGGTAATCATTAAGGGTCTGCTGATTCACCTCGCCCAGTCTCTTTCTGGTGATCCCTGCAGTGTCTATCTATCTTACTAGGCACACACATTTCTCTTAAATGCTTAGTGAGTGATTATGTCTTTTTAGTAATTTCAGGAATATCATAGTAAATGTCTTGAACTTTCTGAACAATGCCTCTATTTCCCTAGTCTGGCTAACACAGTACTTGCTTCTCTATTTGCTGGCAGCTCCCCACTATGATCCCCTTTCCAATACTGAGCCTAATACCAAACTAAAACTCCTCTTTTAGGAAGCCTGTTAAATAAAATGCCAAATTAGACTGCATGAAAGTGTTATTCAGCAAAATCCACTTTCCTGGCCTCTAAATTTCATTCTCCCTGCTTTGATGTAACCTTCTTATCACCAGTTGCACAGAGAGACTTCTCAAACAAATGTCTTCGGCAGAGTCTTTCCCTAACCCACACTCACATGTCTCCACGACAGCAGAAATGAGAAGGCGCAGCATTGTGGAAGTATCCTCAGAAGACTGAAAGAACATTACTAGTGTCCTACCCTCAACTATCTGAATACTGGGCCAAGAGGTTGTTATACTGATGAAACCTATCTCACAGCCCCCCTTGGGAATTTGGTGTGTAGCACTGGGTTTATGGCTAAACGCATCTAGGGAATGTCTGTGTTCCCTAGCAAATTGAGCATTCAAGCTTTTCTCTTCTAGTCGACCAGATCAGAATAGAGAGGTGAAGGTAGAGTCTTTTGTTAAAGATCAGGGAAGGAGTATTTGTAGACTACTCTCTTGAAACTCTTTCCTTATTTTTGTTTTGTTTGTATTTTAATTCTCCACATCTCAGATACACCCCACCACACACACACACACACACACACACACACACACACACACACATCTCCTATTGGTTATGTTTTGCTGATTGAAACTTGAATGATACAGAAACCAATGTGTTTTCTTAATTTATTTCATTGTGTCATTCATGTATGTCTACCATGAATTTGGAGTGCTTGGCAAAAGAAAAAGGACAAAGAATATGAGTACTAAAAATGGAAAACAGGACTGAACTCAGACATAGCAACTCTGAAAATATTACATGATGTTACTACAAAAACCTAATGAAAATAGATATGAAATCTCAGACCAACTATATAGTTTTCAAGAAAATATAATGGGAAGCAAGTTATATTAGATATTGGAAAGTAACAAGTTTAGAAATGTGTACTAAATTGTGAAAATTTGGAAGCATTTTCTAAATAAATACTTCTAAAGAAAAAAACAAACAAAAACAAGGGAATCCACTATCACCCCCACTCCTTCCATACTGAGCATTGTATTGAAGGTCACAGACAAGCAATAAGAAAAAAATAATAAAAGAAAGAAGTGTGAATGATATTAGTATTTTTAAAGAAAATATGAGAACCTACAGAGAATTTGTGAGACTCTTAAAAGAGTTTAATAATATTGACAGATACAACATTCTCAAGGATAGACCCTATATTGGGACATAAAACTAGCCTCAGCAAATTTAAGATTGAAATCATACCAAGCGTATTCCCTGATCACAGGTCTTTGAAATTGGATAGCAACTGCAAAAAGAAAGCAGGAAAAACACAAATATGTGGAAATTAAACAACATACTTTTAAAGAAAAACTGGGTCAAAGAAGAAATAAGAAGAGAGATCAAAAGACACATAGCAACAAATGAGAATGAAATTACATCCTACCAAAAATTTGGGGATGCAGCAAAAGCAGTTTTAAGAGGGAAATTTATATCATTACAGGCCTATCTCAAGAAACAAGAAAAATCACAGATAAATAACCTCATGTTATACCTTAAAGAACTAGAAAAAGAAGAACAAATGAAACCCAAAGTCAGCAGAAGGAAGAAAATAATAAAAATCAGAGCAAAACTAAATGAAATAAAGAACAAAACGACAATAGAAAAAATTAATGTGACAAATAGCTTGTTCTTTGAAAAGATTAATAAAATTGACAAACCCTTGGGTAGACTCACTAAGATAAAAAGAGAAAGACACTAATAAACAAAATCAGAAATGAAAGAGCAGAAGTTATCACAGATGCCACAGAAGTACAAAGGATCATACAAGAATACTGTGAAGGACTATATGCCACCAAATTCAATAACCTGGAAGAAATGGACAATTTCTTTGAAACATATAGACTTCTGAGCCTGAATCACGAAGAATTGGAAAATCTAAATAGCCCGATCACCAGTAAGGAAATTCAATCAGTCATCTGAAACCTTCCAAAAAGCAAAAGTCCAGGACCAGATGGCTTCACTAGTGAATTCTACCAAACTTCAAAGAGGATCTAATACCTGTCATACTCAAACTCTTCCAAAAAAATTGAAGAAGAGACAATACTCCCTAACTCATTTTATGAGACCAACATTACCCTGATACCAAAACCTGGTAAGGATAACACACAAAAAGAAAATTACAGACCAATATCTCTGATAAATATAGGTGCAAAAATCATAAATAAAATTCTAGCAAATCTAATGCAACATCACGACCAAGTGTGGTTCATCCCAGGGGCACAAGGATGCTTCAACATATGCAAATTCATCAATATGATACATCACATAAACAAAATAAAGGACTAAAATCATATGATTATATCAATAGATGCAGAAAAAGCATTTGACAAGATACAGCATACATTTATGATCAAAATAGGTATAGAAGGAAAATACCTCAACATAATAAAGGCCATATATGACAAATTCTGGGCTAATATCATAATTAATAATGAAAAACTGAAGGCTTTTGCTCTACGTTCAGGAACGTGACAGTGCTGTCCCTTATCACCTCTGCTTTTCAACATAGTATTATAAGTCCTAGCCAGAGCAATCAGGCAAGAGAAAGAAATAAAAGGCATCCAAATTAGGAATGAAGATATTAAACTGTCACTTTTTGCAGATGACATGATGCTATATATAGCAAACCCTGAAGATTACACCAAAAAGCTATTAGAAACAATCAACGAACACAGTAAAGTTGTCAGCTACAAAATCAGTGTACAAAACTGAGATTTCAGAAAAATAAATTAAAAAAACAATTCCTTTTGCAGTTGCAGCAAAAAGAATAAAATACCTAGGAATAAATTTAACCAAGGATGTGAAAGACCTATATACTGAAAACTATGAGACATTTTTAAAAGAAATTGAAGAAGACACAAAGAAATGGAAAGACATCCTATGTTCATGGATTGGAAGAATCAATATAGTTAAAAATGGCCATTTTACCCAAAGCAATATACAGATTGAATGCAATCCCCATCAAAATCCCAATGGCATTTTTTAAAGAAATAGAACAAAAAATCATCAGATTTGTATGGAACAACAAAAGATCCCAAATACCAAAGCAATACTAAGAAAAAAGAACAATGTTGGAGGTATCACACTCACTGACTTCAGTTTCTACAACAGGGCAACAATAATCAAAACAGTATGGTATTGGCAGAAAAGCAGACACACAGATCAATGGAATAGAATTGAGAGCCCAGAAAGAAACTCACATAAATATGGACAGATAATTTTTGAGAAAGAAGCCAGAAACATACAATGGAGAAAAGACAACCTCTTCAATAAGTGGTGCTCGGGGAATTAGAAAGCCACATGCAAAAGAATGAAACTAGAGTTCTATCTGTCACCTTGTACCAAAGTTAATTCAAAATGGATCAAAGACTTAAACATAAGACCTGAAACAATAAACTGCGTAGAAGAAAACATAGGTACTAATCTTACAGACCTTGGGTTCAAATACCAATTTATGAATTTGAAAGGCAAGGGAAGTAAAAGCTAAAGTAAATGAATGGGACTATATCAAACTAAAAAGTTTCAGCACAGCAAAAGACACCATCGACAAAACAAAGAGGCAACCAACTGAATGGGAGAAGATTTTTGCAAACAATGCCTCCGATAAGGGGTTAATATCAAAAATATATAAGGAACTCATACAACTGAACAACAAAAAACCAAACAATCCAATTTAAACATGGGGAGAGGACCTAGAGAGACATTTCTCCAAAGAGGACATACAAATGGCCAATAGACATATGAAAAAATGCTCAACATCACTAATCATCAGAGAAATGCAAATAAAAACCACAATGAGATATCACCTCACCCCAGTTAGAATGGCTATCATCAACAATACAAATAGTAACTAGTGTTGGAGAGGCTGTGGAGAAAAAGGAACCTTCATACACTGTTGGTGGGAATGCAGATTGGTGCAGCCGCTAAGGAACCACTGTGGAGGTTCCTCAAAAAATTAAGGATTTTTGAGGAATTAAGAATTACAATATGACCCAGCAATCCCTCTCATGGGTATCTACCAAAAAAAATCTGAAAACATTTATCCATAAAGACCACATGCTCCAATGTTCATTGCAGCTTTATTTATAGTGGCCAAAACATGGAAACAACCAAAGTGTCGTCTATCCATTTGATAGATGAATTGATAAAGAAGTTGTGGTATATTCACACAATGGAATGCTATTCAGGCATAAGAAAAGATGAAATAGTACCATTTGAGACAACATGGGTGGATCTTGAGATTATAATGCTAAGCAAAATAAGTCAGACAGAAAAAGCAGAGAACCATATGATTTCACTGATATATGGTATATAAACCAAAAACAACAAAAGAACAAGACAAACAAACGAGAAATGAAGACTAGTAGACACAGACAATAGTTTAGTGGTTACCAGAGGGTAAGGGGATAAGGAGGTGGTAGATGAGGGTAAAGGGGATCCAATATGTGGTGATGGAAAGCGAACTGACTCTGGGTGGTGAACACACAATGTGATTTATAGATGATGTAATACAGAACTGTACACCTGAAATCTATGTAACTTTGCTAACAATTGTCACCCCAATAAACTTTAATTAAAAAAAAGAGTACTACTACTAATAAAACATATAAAAGAAGAAAAATTTCAGAAAAAAAGTTTGACATGCAAAATCAACATAAATAGATAGGTAAAATTTAGGAAAAATTATGGAGCAATTTAAGAGATTTTATGAATATAAAATATGTGATTAAAGAGAACACCACACCATGATCTGAGATGAAAAACTCAATATACCTATGATATATAATCTGCTTATATGAATCTATAATTTAGATGTAAGCCCAATTAAACTCCCAAAAACAATTCTGTAGAACCTGTGAAACAATAACATACATATGAAAAATAAATTTCTAAGAAAAGCCTAGTTTGTAAGAGCAAGGTGGGGAGACTTGCCCTACTAGATTTTAAGAAGTATTAGAAGATATAGAAGTTTATGTCAAACTTTTATAGAATAACACCTGCTATAAAGTAATGAAAAGCCCAGAAACACACAATTGCTTGACATATGTGCCATTAATATTCAGAAAGGATAGAGTGTACTAATCAGTAGTTGGAATTATCTATTAATATATTTTAAAACATAATGAATATAATCATTTCATGACCCATAGACAACAAAAAATCTAAGTGGATTAAAGACAAATTCTTAAAATATCACATTCATTTATCTGATGACACTGAACAAATAAGGAAAATAAGACCAAGATGTACAAATCATAAATAAAGCAATTGATACAGTTCTCTTTTTCATAATTTATGTTAGTATGACATGGAGTAATAACATTCAAAGTAAATAGATTAGGAGAAAATTATTGAAACACATGTAAGTGAAAATGTATTTTCAAGCATAAAATAAAAATAACTCCAAATCAATTTTTTAACTAACAACCAGCTAAGGAAACTAGGCAAAATATGTAGAAGTAAATTTCACTTGGTTACATAAAAATACATAATAATGAGATTCCATTTCATATGCATCAGATTAGCAAAAATAAACTATATCAAGTGCTATCAAGAATATGGGGAAATGGAAACTCGCATTGATGTGTGTGGATGTGTAAAATGTCAGAAATATTTTGAGAGAAATGTAACAATATGTATTAAAGGTGAAAGTATGGATAACCCTGAGTAAAGCAAATTTGTTTCTTGGTTTATATTTTATTATAGGATATTTCAACATTGTAATATCATGAAACTTCAAAGAACAGAAAAATTATGGCATTTTGGTATAAAGGAATGAGACTCCTCATAATTGGAGGCAGCCCAGCCTCCATGACAGTGCTCCACCTTGACACGCACCCTTACACCCACCCCACCCAAAGCTGCCATGAGGACTGAGGAGATTGATAGTTTGGCACACTTGTTTTATTTATTTATAAATTTATTTATTCATTATCACAAAAGGCACATCATAGCAGACCAATTAAGATCTCTAATGCAGAAAACCTCTTTGTATAAGGAGACATAAAAAGCATGTTCTCTACTTGTTATAACAAAAACTAGAAGGTTCACATAATTTTTTTTAATGCATTAAATTCGAAGGATGGAGTATTATGTTACAGATAAAATAAAGAACTAAGTTATACAAAATGTTACATGAAAAAGGTTACAGAGTAAACCTTCTATAATTAAACACAGAAACACAAAGCAAGATAATATATTTTAATAACCAAATACATAATTATTTTAAAAACAAAATATGTGAGAAGAATATATGCTAAATTTACGTCATTAATTGACTCTCAGTTAAGAAAGAGGAATGCCCTTCTGACATATAACGGGCAGAAGGCAAAGATGATAAAATTCTACATAGTGAGAATTCATTGAGAGATATTCACATATGTGGAAATTCTCTTGACCATCATCTATGCCAAAACTGTAATAAATACAAAGTACATTAGTTTTAGATGCCTTTTGTCATGATAATGTTGCATAACAAAACAATCCAAAACTCAATGGTTTATAAGATAGGCAGAATAATGTCCCCCACTCCCCTCAAAAACATCCAATCTTAAACCCTTAAAATCTGTTTGGTTATATGGTAAAGAGCAATTAAAGTTGAAGATGGAATTAAAGTTCGTCAACTGCTGACCTTGAGATGGGGAGATCACCCTGGATTATCTAGGTGGACCCAATGTAATCAAAGGGGTCTTTATACGTGACAGAGATTGGCAAAAGAAAGAGAATGAGAAAGGGTGTTCAGTGTCATCAGATAAATGGCAGGGTGAGAAGGACCGAAGCTCTTGCTGGCTGTGAAGATGAGGGAAGAGGGTAAAAAGCCAAGAAATGAGAGTGCCCTCTGTAATCTGGAAAAATAAAAAAAATAGATCCTCGCCTAGATTCTCCAGAAGGAACATAGCCCTGCTGACATCTTGATTTTCACCCAGTGAGACCCATGTTTGACTTTTGACCTCCAGAAATGTAAGATAACTAATTTGTATTTTTTTAAGCATACATGTTTGTTACAGTAACAATAGGAAACTAATAGTTTGTAATAACACATGTTTTGTTTCAGTTCTACTTTAGTTTGGCTAATTTTAGGCTGGACTCAGCTGGATAGCTATGCACATGAGGCAGGTTTTCTGAGCTTGATTTCAGGATTTGAATTGAATTCATGTCAGCTCCAAGTATTTTCACCCTAGGACCCAGAGGCCACCTGGGACATGCTCTTCTCAGAATAAGTCCCTGGCACACAAAGAGCCAAGTACAACCGTACAAATACATTTAGGGCCTCTGTTTTGTCACGTCTGCCAACCTCCCAATGCTCAAAACAAGCCACAGTCAAGTCCCACTATGATGGAATGGCAAAGTACCTTCCACGCAGAGGGGAAGGTGAGTCATATCTGCTAGATAATAACTCACACTATCATGCATATTTTCTCACACTATCATGCATGTTTTTAATAGTGACTGAATTTCCCTAATAAAGAGTTGAAGACTGGTTCTACCTTAGTTTATTTAGAACTTTACCAAGAAATATTAATTCCCTGATGGCAATGAAGCATGTTGTATTCAAAACTTCTAACTTCACTAGATTTCTGTTTCTTATAATGATAAGAAAGGCCTGAACATTGCATATTGAAAGACATTTTATTTATTTTCATTATATATATGTATTATACATACATGTTGTGGGGACAGAGCCCCAGAGAGCAGTTTCCAGGCTCTTGGCTTCACATAGAAAGGTGCTGGCTCAGGTAGTAGATGGTCATCAGCTGTGACTAGTTGGCCATCAGCTGTTACTGGTTAGCCATTAGCCACTGATATAACTGCTGTGGCTACGCTAGCAAAGTAGTGCAGTGGGGTAGTGGTGTGGCGTGCTGGTGTGGCGTGGCATGGCATGGCGGAGTGTGGATTACAGATTGCAGAGAGGCGGATTGCAGCTAGCAAGTGAGGTTGGTTGGCAGAGACAAGTGGACGGCGGGTTGCGGATCATGTGGCTCTGGTCTCCTGTGTCTCCAACCCAGCCCCCAGTGAGACTACAGTGGTATGACTCGCCTATCTATGGCTCCGTGGGTGTTCCTTTTTGGCCTCACCATATCCTGCGTTCTTATGTGGGGAGCGGGACCAGAGACCCTGGATGACACATGTGTATATTGTACATATACTTGTGACATATATGTATGTATCATAAATATATTATGCATATAATTATCACATAGATTGCCAATTATTTTTTATTTCTTCTCTATTACAATTAAGACATTATATAGATTTTATATCTATAAAGTAGATGATACATGTAATTTCATAATTAAGAATTACTTAAAGGTAATTTGGGTTTGAGAGGGAGAGAACCACTGCCCTAGAGTAAAGCATACATTAACACAATAGAGCAAAATTTTCTCAATACCATCCAGATTTCCACAAAAAATTACAAACTGCTGCTACCATCTCAAAATGAAGAAAAATATTACTTAGTATTTTTATCAAAGAAAAAGTGTGAATAATTACAAAATTTAGAATTTTCTTAAGAATCTCTGGCTTTATCGGGTAAAGGTATTACCCAAAAGGTGTTTGTATTTTGACAGAAGTGGAAAGAAAAGCAACTACACAAACTTGCATCCTTTAAATGTGGAATCTTTAGAGCTTGCATCAGCATCTCTGTTCAGCTGCAACTAAACATGAATGAGTTATTAAATATAACTTAAAAATAGTCCCCACTTGTAGGTGCTCAGAACACAACTGGCTATATATTAAGCCGGTGCTTCTCAATGTGGGATTCTCAGAACAGCAGTGTCATCACCTGAGGACTTGTTAGACATGCAGTATATTAGGTCCCACCCCAGATCTGCTGAGTCAGAAATACTAGGCAATCTGTGTTTTTAAATAAGTCCTAAAGTTTGAGGACAACTGCTGTATTCTTTTCTTTTCTTTTTTCTTTTTTTTTTTTTTTTTTTTTTTTAAGATTTTGTTGGGGAAGGGGAACAGGACTTTATTGGGGAACAGTGTGCACTTTCAGGACTTTTCTCCAAGTCAAGTTGTTGTCCTTTCAATCTTAGTTGTGGAGGTTCTGTTCAGCTTCAAGTTGTTGTTCTTTCAGTCTTAGTTGTGGAGGGCACAGCTCAGCTCCAGGTCCAGTTGCCGTTGCTAGTTGCAGGGGGCACAGCCCACCATCCCTTGTGGGAGTCGAACCGGCAACCTTGTGGTTGAGAGGACGCGCTCCAACCAACTGAGCCATCTGGGAGCTCAGCGGCAGCTCAGCTCAAGGTGCCGTGTTCAATCTTAGTTGCAGGGGGCGCTGCCCACCATCCCTTGCGGGAGTCGAAGAATTGAACTGGCAACCTTGTGGTTGAGAGCCCACACTCCAACCAACAACTGAGCCATCTGGGAGGCAGCTCAGCTTAAGGTACCGTGTTCAATCTTAGTTGCAGGGGGCAGAGCCCACCATCCCTTGCGGGACTCGAGGAATTGAACTGGCAACCTGTGGTTGAGAGCCCACTGGCCCATGTGGGAATCGAACCGGCAGCCTTCGGAGTTAGGAGCACGGAGCTCTAACCGCCTGAGCCACCAGGCCGGCCCTGCTGTATTCTTTTCAACAGTGGTTACGCAGAGAAATTCATTATGGAGGAATTTGGATGCAAAATTTTCTGTTTCTTTCAAAATTTGTGTCCATTTAAAGAATGTAGTCTCATCTGATAGGACGTTACCATTTGTTGATTCAGTCCTTTGTGCTCCTCATATAATGACACAGAGGTACCTAAGTTTTCTCACGAGCAGCTCTGAAGCATGACCTTATTCGTAAGTCTCTATTAAAGCCATAGCTACAGGCATCCACCAAATATAGGGAAGTCATATAATACCATCATTATATAAAAACGGAAAGGTCAAAATTATCCCTTTTCCTCTGAGAGCTACTTTTCAAGTCATGTTGCTCTTTGAATTAAAGGTCCCAGTGGGATTCCCTAACAACTGTTTCTTTCACCCTCGCTCTTTCCTTGACCTCTGGAGAGTCATGGCTGTGCCCAGAGTTCTTGGATGATGAAATCATAGAGTTTAAATTTTCCCTCACATAGTGTGAGAACCATGGTCCACTGTAAGAAGAAAGCTTATATGTTGTGTCTGAAGTAAAAACAAAGGAGGAAAGCTGGGAGCTGGAGTGGGCAGGGAGTCCCTTCCCAGGGGCTAAGATCAGCTCAACAGCAACTGCAAAACTAGTGTCACATGAAACAAGAGATAGGCAGATTCAAGCTGTGACTTCCAAATAACAAGGCTCTTAGCAGAAAAGAGGCTGGTAGGAAGAATATAGTAGAATTTTCTAGGTAAGTTTTGATATAAATCATTGAAACTATCCATGCCTCTCCTTCTTTCAATCAGATTGTTCTTTCTAAGTGCCTTCTGTCTGTAGCCCCCACTGATTCTATTTAACTGGCATTTATTTGATAGCCACCAGCAAACTCTACCCCAGATACCTAAAAGTATTGCCAGACTTCTGAAATTTGAGTGAGTTTACAGAGGATATAGGGGTGAGGGAGTAAAAGATTTCAAGAATCAGATGGTTTACAAATAATGCAGCAACATTGTCAGATATGAAAAAGTGGAGTTGATTTACAAATCCTCGCTCATAGTGAGTACTTAATAAATGCTAAATGAGATAAATGCATAAAGAAAGGAAACGTCGCTTAAGTATTATACAATAGAGCATAGATATGGGCAGAGCCATGATATGGCATGAGCAGAGAAATGAGGGTAAAATTGAGTTTTAAGAATAATTCTTAATTTGTCAAGAAAAGAAAAATGGAATGCGGAAAGCATTTTAAGCAAAAGTTGCTGTCAGTCATGGGTCCACTTCTGACTTTGTCTCCAGAACTCCTTATATCTGACAGCAACGTCACACTGAATTTCTCAGTATTCCTTAAATATACTTAAGTTTTCTAAGTATCAAGAGGTTTTAAACTTCTCAGATGTTTCTAATATGCAGCCAAGATTGTGAACCACTTTTTCACTCTACGAAGTATCAAGATGTCAATGGGGGGAGAAGAGGGGTGACTTTCTGACCATATATCAGAAAATGATATATGGTTTAGTGTGATAAAAATAGAAGCTTAAAAAGCAATAACATTTTCACAGACATCATAAAAGTAGGGAGTGAGTGATATGAAAGTGTATGGGGAGATGGAACAGTAAGAATAAATACCCTGAGGCAGAAACAAACTTTTATCATGCTTAAAGAAAAGCAAAACAGGCAAGAATGAAGTGAGCAAGCAGGGGAGAATGGCCGAAGATGAAGTTAAAGAGGTGAGCTAAAGCTAGATGATACTTTGTATATCATGAGTATTTATGATCAGAGTACATCAAGGTGCCTTGTGCATCATGGAAGACTTTTGATTTTATTCCTTATATAATAGAAAGTTATTAAGAAGTATAATATCATGCTATATTTTTTAAGATAATAGGGTCACTCTATGGGCAGTAAGCAGTGTGTAGGCAAAAGACAAGCAGAAAGACCAGTGAAGAGGTTATTTCAGTAGTCCAAGTGAAAACCGAAGGTGCCTTGGCTAGAATGGTGGTGGTGTAAATGAGAATAGTGGGAAGTCTCACTAGAAAAGGGAAAGGCAGTTAGGAGAGAGTGGTATAATTACAGGAACAAGTTTTTATGTGAGGGAAAGGAAATGCAATTCAGTTCAGAAGCAGATAAGTAAACTTTAAATTGAAATGACACAGGCCATCCTTTCTAATAGGAAAGCACAATAAATGGGTAACATTGTGGTAGGTGCTATTTTGGCGGTGAGGAAATGAGAAAAGTATCTTCTGGTTTCATCCGTTTTTTTTGTTTTTGTTTTGTTTGTTTTTTTTAATGGAAAAGATAGAAAGATCACCTTCTGAATTCGAGGAGGGAGATGGGCCTGTTGAGATTAAGAAGAAAGAGATTCTTCTTAATCTGGAAACTCACCTAAAGACTGTGGTAAAACTAGAATCAATGATCATGTTGTGTATTTTTTTGGAAGTCATGTTCAGCTGCTCTTGTATAAATGTAAAGTAGATAGATTTGGGTTTAACAAGAATTAGTCCTTTACTATATTAGTACAGTTAAGGGAAAGAGGAACAAGAAGGTAGAATATAAATATAAGAAAGTGATTGTAGTGATGGAACATGTTTTCTATCTCCGTGAGGAGATAAGATGGCAATGAACAGGAAAAGATTGTAATAGTAAATATATTACTGGAGAGGGGAATTCTGCTTAATGCATGATAAAAATTGAAGAATACATCAGTACTTTTTGGTAGCCCAGTGGACTAAATTGAGGTAAACACCTCACAACTAACAACTAAATGGAATTCAATCTACACATGAGGGCCAGTTCTAGTGAGAGAAAGGTCCATCTGTCATGTAAAAAAACAAACAAACAAAAAAAAACCTCAAAGTGCATAAACACTTACCTTGCACCTAATGGTGTCCTTATTTGGACAATATGAGGTCTGCCAATTAAGTTCGCGAACTTGTTGCAATGATGTTGCTAAACTTTTTTGATATCAGAGGGATTATTCATTGTGAATTTGTACCAACCGTACAAATAGTTAACCAAGTTTACTATCTGGAAGTGCTGAAAAGGCTGAGTGAAAAAGTTAGATGACCTGAACTTTTTCCCAACAATTCACGGCTCTTGCATCACGACGATGCAGCAGCTCACACAGCACTGTCTGTGAGGGAGATTTTCGCCAGTAAACAAATAACTGTATTGGAACACCCTCCCTACTCACCTGATCTGACCCCCATGATTTCTTTCTTTACCAGAAGATAAAGGAAATACTGAAAGGAAGACATTTTGATGACATTCAGGACATCAAGGGTAATATGATGACAGTTCTGATGGCCATTCCAGAAAAAGACTTCCACAATTGCTTTGAAGGGTGGACTAGGTGCTGGCATTGGTGCATAGTTTCCAACAGAAGTATTTCGAAGGTGACTCTAGTGATATTCAGCAATGAGGTATGTAGCACTTTTTCTAGGATGAGTTCACAAACTTAATTGTCTGACCTCGTAGATCTCTTATACTTTGTCTAAAACGTAGAAAGTCGCAGGGGCAAAAACAGGATCATGACTAGATAATGGATCCCTGAAAGAGGGACAACACATAAAAGTGAAGAAATTCAAAGATTTTCCCTAAAAGTTCAGCACTCCTGCAACAAGGGGTGAAGAAGCATATATCCTCTCTATCTAGGTGGACTTTCCCAGTGAGAAAGTCCTGGTTTTTCTATCAGGTTCTTATATCCTTTAATCGAGGATAAAAGCATTTTCACTCCTCATACTCAGAACTCTGGGGGGGGGGGGAATTAAGTATAGAATTGCTGAACTGGGAGGGGAGAAGATAAACATCCCTTATACAGAAAACAAATCTGAACCTCATTTAAAAAAATATTTGTGAAAATAATATAGGTGCTTCAAGATAAACCTAAAGCTAAGTCGCAAACTTCATGGTCCCAAAGAGGTATTCTTCCATCTTTCTCTGAGCCCCACTCAAATCATTAAAAACCAAACTGATACAAACAACTCACTACCCATGTCTCATTGGCAGGTGTCTAAATTTTCTTTAACAACCACCAACAGTTTCTGCTATGCTAATCTTCAACCATTCCAGCTTCCTGACCTTTACTTTGATGGGCATACCTGGCTTAGAGTCACAGCACTTGTGGCTATCTCTCCCTTTCTTCTCTATGTTTTTGGTTATCCTCATTGGTAATGGCGCTATCCTCTTCCTGGTGGCCACAGAACGCACACTTCACACACCAGTGTACCTGCTCCTGGCCCTGCTGATGGTGGCTGACCTCATATCCACTCTGGCTCTGTTGCCCAAGCTCCTCTGCATCTTCTGGTTCAATTATCGGGACATAGCTTCCAACGCTTGTTTCATCCAGATGTTTTTCATCCATGGAGCATCCGTGGTACGATCAGCCATACTTGTGGTAATGGCCTTTGACCGCTTCGTGGCTGTGTGTAAGCCATTACACTACAACATAATTCTGAGCCATTCCTTTGTTGGACGCCTGGGACTGATGGCTCTCGCCAAGGGTGTGATTCTTATCCTGCCCATGCCTCTTCTACTTCAAAGGTTGACTTTCTGCCATGTGGTCATTCCTCATACCTACTGTGACCACATGGCTGTGGTGAAAATGGCATGTGACCACACCAGACCTAACCTTATCTATGGGCTCTTTGTGATTCTGCTTGTGGTGGGACTTGACTTGCTGCTCATTGGCTTCTCTTATGGTTTCATCCTGCAGGCTGTGGTACGCCTTAACTCTCAAGATGCCACCTGCAAAGCTCTCAACACCTGCTCAGCTCACCTCTTTGTCATCCTTGTCACTTATGTGCCTGCACTCTTTTCCTCTCTCACCCACCGCTTTGGTGTCAATATCCCACCACAAGCCCACATTCTCCTTGCTAATCTCTACCTTCTTCTACCCTCAATGCTCAACCCCATCATCTATGGTATAAAGATGAAAGAAATACAAGACAAGGTGGCCAAATGCCTGTCCAGAGGACCTGCATAGGCTCCCAGACTAAACCTGGGAGTAAATGAAAAGTAAGGACAACAAAAATGCCTTTGCCCAACCATCCAAGACCCAGTTGTATCTCCAAATGAGCTATGGAAAAAATAGACCACGAAAGTGTGTGTGTGTGTGTGTGTGTGTGTGTGTGTGTGTGTGTCGGCTTACATAAAGAACCAATATGTTTGTGCTTTCATTGAGCTACGAACTGAAGAAGGGAAAACCTAAGATAGCTCTTTCTTTTAATAGTAGCACTCTTATAATATGGGTCTCTGATGACTTTCATATCTGTATTCACGTTCATCAAGCAAACACAAAATTTCTTTCTAAATGATCCAAGTTCGTGTTTCCTTGTGTTGATGAAAAGTTTATATTTGCTTCAGTTTTCTATTGTCTGTTTCTCTAAGTGTCTGTGTCTATTTCTAAGTAGTATCTTATTGCTAAAAGGAATCTGACCTACTCATTTCTTTGGATACCACTTTAACATGTAATAACTCTTTAGGAAATTGATCTTTTCATCAATTTTTTTTAATGTGATGACAATGCAGCATGCTCAGTACCAATCATGTGATTGTGTTGATGTGGATGCATGTGACAAAAATGAAAGAACTTGAAGATTACATATATAGACTCAGGACTCAGGGACTGTTGAGATATATATTACAGAAGGTTTTATTGCAAGGAAAAACACATGTCCAGATGAGTAACTCAAGAGATTCTCATGACCAGAAACTCCATCTTAAAAAAAGGATATGTTAGCAGGAAGCTACCTCTTCCTGAAGTGATACTCCAGGCTGACTCAGATCATGCCCAAACACTAGGTTATATGATGAAGTATTACCATGTTGAAATGTTTGAATCATTACGGTAAATGAAATTTGTATCTAATCATTTTAATACATAGTTAGCATAGGATCAACTGTGCAATGTAATAAGGCAAATACAAGATTGGCTAGTTAGGCAAAAATGACCCCGTTTCTAATAAAAAGTAAACAAAATAAAACCGTGGAGTGTAAGAATTATTGAAAAATAGGATAATCACGGTTGTAGCACAACTTAAACAATTATGATTATTGACTTTAAAGTCAGGAAAAAGAATCCTAAATGTCTAAATCTTCCTTAAATCTCTATCACTGTGTCTGAATTCTTAAAAGGATAATGACACTGAAGGTAGGAGTAGTGTATGTATGCTTTATACCTAGCCAGGACTTTTAGCTAATCGGGGCCTCTTTTCTACTCTGGTGAGCTAAACAATCTATAAACCTTAAGAACATCTTTAATTCATGTGACCTAGAGCAGAGACCCTCCTGTATAGAGCATATAAAATATATTATACATGTGGGTTGAGGTTTGCAAAACAAGTTGTTTACTAGTAGAGACAGGACTATGGCTGCACATGTGTGAGACTGATAAGAGTGAAGCAAAAAACATGTTTTTGTGTGAAACTGAGCATAACAAAATTGAGTGATAAACACGTTCACCAAAACAACTCCTGGTTATCACCTAAGAGGTAAACAACTCCTGGCAAACAACTTCCAGTTATCACTTAAGAGTAAACAAGTCCAAGGAAAAGAGGATAAAAGCAGAACTCCAGAGCAATGCCATGAGTAGTCCTACTGGGCACTCTGGCTAAGACCCTCTGCAAGGTTCTGAGCGAGACACTTGGGAACGATCTTCTGGGACGTTGGTCTGGGCAATCCGACAGAGTCCTCTGCGAGGTACAAGCTGCAATGCTCCTGGAATCTCCGAAGTTCTTCCTTGCAAGACCAGCTTGCCTCAGACTCGCCGTGGGCCCAGTCATCTCTCCCAGACCAGGGATCTTCTCCACCTCGATTGACTCTGGGACTTGGTTCATTATTAAATTATTCTATTCTGTATAACCTTCTGTGCTTACCAGAGCATTGGCCTCTGGAGGTACATTGGTTCCCAAATAAAGCTGTGTTACTCTATCTGAACCTGTGTGTCAGGACTTTGTTCCCCACTTGCGTCACGAATACCACGTAGGGACGTAGGACCCTGACAAGGGGTTAATGTCCCCTTGACTTTCAGGAAGAGACTGAAATGTGGTGACTGCCCTTCCAGGCGCTTGCGACAGACTCCTTACTAAATACTCCTTTCCCTTGAGTTTCACTTAGTTCTGCCTAGACTTTAGAGTAGGAAGATGCCTACAAAATAGAAACATAAATCATATTATCCATATTAGAGAAGAAAGAACCCACTTTCTTCAGCCTGTTGTGCTGCTAATCCCTCTTAGTAAAATAGCGTCCTACTTCATTCTTAACTATGAAAATGTTTTTATGGAGGGTGTGTTTGGGGAATGTTGACCTGGGGGAAGGAAAATGGATAGAGTCAGATAATTAAGCTATGGCGGCTTCTCTGTGCCTTTTTGTACTTCATAAGCCAGATTTCCCATTGCAAGTGAGAGCATGGGGAGAGAATTTATGCCTAACACTGACTTTCAGCCACCATCAAGGTCAGCATGTCGGAGTTTAGAGAGAAACTGAGAATACAAAGTACTGAATATGCTACTGTTATCAAAATATAATCTCAATGATGGTGAAGACATAGCATTCAAAACTTGGATAAGCAGATGAGGATACTGGATAATAAAAACCATAAGAAACGTTCAGGGCAATAACTAAGGTTGGAGTATCTATGTCTTAGGAAAGGAGTGAATGGAAGAGTCCTGTCTTATGCTCTTCATATTCTATTAAGTCCAGAAGAAATACCATCTGTTGTGATGTCTCTGTGTTTGTTTTTCTAGGTATTTTTACATATAATAGACCATGGAATCATTTCAATGTTAACTCAAGTTATGTAATAATATCCATTTTGCACATAAAGTTACAGAAGCTCACTTTGTTTATAGCTTTCCCATAGTCACACAGGTAGTAAGTGCTTAGGCCTAATTTCAGATCATAATCTTTCTGGTCATAAACCATCTTCCTACTCCATTATGCCCATGTTGGCTCTCTAAAGACAACCATGAATGAAGAAGTAAGTTGTACAGCACAACTAAGTGGAACACTCAGTTAGAATGGATTTAATCATAAAAACATGGCAACTATTGTGTGCCTACCTCATTCCTGATACTGATCATTAATTAAAGGTGTATCTAGGTTGTAATATAAACAGTTATCACTATTTGGAGAACTGAAAATATTTTCCTTTTCTAGTTATTCTGTTTTTAATGCCCCACCCCACCCCCATGCAGTCTCTACTTTTCTGAGACGTCTATTGTGCCCCCCAGGAGTTGGCTTTGAAAGAATGCATCACCCAGTCTCCATTGACATCTACATTCTTATGTGGTTTGTCCAATAGAGCCATGAGTCAAATCCTATTCCTGAGAAAGTAAATTAATTCTTGCTTATCTAGCCTTATATTCCAACACCTTTGATCAAGCACCCTCAAAAGTGAATCCAGAGAGTGTCCCTGGCTCCCACCAATACATGCCAGCAAGGTCTTTTAATTGTTTAGGGTTATGATCTTTTTCATCTTGTATGAGTTCTAGAATGTACCCTGCTGTATTACATAGGTACTGATTTAGTCCTATGTATCAGCCTGGCGTCCAGGAGAGGAGGAGGTATGTCATGGGGCGGGGGGTACCTACTATTATTTGGGGCAGAAGCTTCTGCAGCCTCTTCTAGCACAGAAGTAGTCCTGGACTTTTGCAGGGACTGCATGTCTAGAAGGTGCAAAGGAGATTAGTGAGTCATCTTATTCAGGAACATCCAGTTTTAAAGATTCCATGTTTTCTCTACCAGGACCCTGATCTACACATAACAGACCTGCCTTAGCTGAATGTTAAAACATCCCTGGAGCCCTGAGACTCTCACAAGTAGTTCTCCAGCCTGTGATCCAATTGTGTTTGCCCTTCCACTATTAAGTGATGAGGATTTCTTTATATACTATCACCACTGAAGCTCTCTGGTTCTCTCTTTTAGCTACTAAATGCTTGTTAATGGCTCTCTGTTTGTCATCCTGCTGCAGGGCATCAAAACAAATTCACAATAACCAGTAAATTCCTATCTTTAGATGCACTGTTTCTCCTACCTTTTTCAAATGCCTGCATAACTGCATTTGGCACAAAATTTCCCACCTCTGGTAAAATCTTTAGCAATTGACCCACCACCTCTTTCCAGGTACTATCCTGTCCCACCTACCAATCAGAAGAGCATTCTCTTCCTACCAGACAGAAAGTATCCCTAACCCAATTTCCTATCTTACCAGTCAAACCACTGTCAGTATCACTTGTATTACTCTGAGTCCTCTGCAAATCATATGCCAATGATTTCACACGTAAGAATGTTATTGAAGAAATATCTGTGTGAAAGAAAAGAAAGAGGAGAATCAGTATATATTGGGAGAATAGTCAGACCACAATATAAATATAACCCCAAGTTAAGGAGAGAGAAAAGGCTAACTGGAACTATCTTCGGTTGCCATATAATGACGAAGTCATCTAACAAGGACCCTACCAAAATGTTCCTTGTCCCCAGGAATAAGTCTTCCTTAGCATCCTTGTCACACTCAGTCTTTGGTGCATAGAATCCAATGGGAGACATCACATTGGTGTAAATGCAATGATGGATTTCAAATTGCACAAGTTAGGTCCTTCAGTCAATTGGCTCCCTACCGTGTTTCCCTGAAAATAGAACCTAGCTGGACAATCAGCACTAATGTGTCTTTTGGAGCAAAAATTAATATAAGACCCAGTCTTATTTTACTATAAGACCAGGTCTATATAATATAATATAATATAATATAATATAATATAATATAATATAATATAATATAATATAATATAATATATAATAAATATAATACCAGGTTGTATAATAATTTTTGCTCCAAAAGACGCATTACAGCTGATTGTCTGGGTAGGTCTTATTTTGGGGGGAACACGGTATTGTAGGACGTTTGTGAGGCACATTCATGTGGTCATTATAGGACACTGAATAGAATTTGGATGGCAAGAAAAAAATGAAATTCCAAGTAATAATTTCCCAACTCTCAGACTGTCTCTTTGACTCTTGGTTTTCTCTGAGGCAAGGGTCAGAAAACTTTTTCTGTAAAGTTTCAGATAGTAAACATTTTTTGCTTTGTGGGTAAAATGGTCCCACACAACTAATCAACACTACCACTGCAGTACAAAAGCAGCCATAGATGATACATAAATAAATAGGTCTGGGTGTGTTTCAATAAAACTTTATTTACAAAAACATGCAGCAGCCAAATTTAGCCCATGGGCCATAGTTTTCTAATCTCTGCTCTAAGGCCACAAAATTTTTTCATAAAAATGAATATTGGAATCAATCCAAATATCTACCAATACAGGATTGGTTAAAACATACTATGAAACAGTTAAAAAAAAAAGTGAGATAAATCTATATTTAGTATCATGGGTTGCTGTCAATAATATTACAATAAATCGCAAAACAATATTATAAACATGATTTCATTTTGTAGCAATACTTGTAGAATTTATTTACATGAGAAATAGGTCTGATTAGGTAGATTCATGTCCAGACTTCCGAATGTGATCTTATTTGGAAATAGGGACTTTACAGTTGTAATAGAGTTAATATAAGGTTTTACTGGATTAGCGTGGGACCTAATCCAGGGCCTGGGATCTTTATAAAAAGGAAATTTGGACACCAATAGGCACAGGGAAGTTGATGTGAAGGGACACACAAGCAAAATACCATGTAATGATAGAGGCAGAGGTTGAAGTGATGTGTCTTCAAGTTAAGGAATACTAAGAATGCCAGCAACCATCAGAAGCTGGGAGAGAAGCAAAGAAAGTCTCTCCCCTAGAACCTTCAGAGGGAGCACGGCCCTGCTGACAACTTGACTTTGGACTTCTAATCTCTAGACTGTAAGAGAAAAAAAATAGTTCTTTTAAGCTACCTAGTTTGTGGTAATTTATTATAGCAGCATAAGAAACTAATACAATGTCAACTATTACTCCTCATTAGCTGAGTGGAATTTTATATTATATATTTTAATGTTTACATTCCAGTAGTATATTTTGATGATCAGGCAAAAAGAGCTACAATAAGAAAGTAAAAAGTAAATAAACCCTTTACTCCAATAATTCCATATCTACATATTTAGACTTCAGTAACACTTGCCCTATGCTGAAAAAAATGTCAATATAACAAAATGCTCATATGACCTTTTTAAGTAACAAAAGCCATCAATAAGAGACTGCTGAAACAAACTTGACAAATATACAGAGGAATACTAAGGAGTTGTGAAAAACAATAAAAAAGGTCTATTTGTGCTAATATGGAACAGTTGTTAAGAAATATTATTAAATAAATAAATTAATTAAAACTGTATAATGTGTTCTCATTTGTATAACTTGTAAATTATAATTCAATTTTTCCCACAGAAGTTTCTTGTTTAATTTTCACTATATATCTTTTTCCAAAGAAGACATATAAAGACACCTATTTTATCTTAAGGATGCATTTTCTTAAGGTCACTTAGTAATTAGCTAAAAATTAGAATCCTCTACCACCAGATTTATAGTGGGCCCCAAGCTGTAGCATCCATCCAGATAGCAATGCTCCAATCCTAGTTATCAGGATTCCAGGTTATCTAAATAACAAAGTCTGGTTATAGTAGAGTAGGCAAGACTTTCATGATGTTTTGTGTTATTTAAAAAAAATAACCATTCTAGAACACCTAAATGTAAAGTTAATTTGTTCTGTCTTTATATTATATTTAAGCAAATAACAAACCATTCAAATAAAATGGGATGGGAGGAGATGACACAAATTAGAACTGTTTTTATTTTTCACCTATCAACCATTGGTTAAATTTTCTCTGATCAAACTCTACATATGTAGTTCAGGAATTCCAAGTGGACCCTGAAATCAGACCACTTCTGAGATAGGTCTGCTACCTTGTGACTGATATCAACAGCCCACGGTTCATATCAAAATCTACTAAACTCTGATGGAGTTTCCTTCCATTACATGACCTATTTGACTATACTTCCCATTCTTGTTTATTAACTATTTGAATTAATATTTAAATACTCAATTTCTGTCCTCTGTCCTTGCTCATATTTTACAAAGAATGAAATTTGTAGCTTCTTCTTTAGAATTATAATATATAAATTCTGAGATCTTTTAATAATCCCCAGAATGATAACAGGATATCTTTCCCTGCATTGAGTTTTATAAGCTTAAACAAATAAATAAAGAAACAAAGAAAAATAAAGCTATATCTGTCAAAAGTTGAAGTAATGACCACCTGGACAATAGGCTTTCAGTTGGTTGTACATATTCAAAGTATCCTTCTCTGAGATTTAGGTTTAAATATACAGGTCTATCTGCAGACTTCATTGCCACAGAATCGAGTATTGAAATGTTTTGATACAGTTGTTGGCATGTAAGACTCCAAGACCCAAGAACATGATACAGTATTCCAAAAATAATAAGATAAATGCAACTAGAGATACTTAGCTAGATAAATATCTTTTCTTTTCTAACACGGACTAAAGTAAAACTGAGAAGTTGTAAATCTGTATGCTGTTATGTTTTCAGGTGTTTTGGTCTACTAAAATAGTGACAGTGATTAAAGTTTAAGAAAAGGATTTTAAAGCAGGAGTTTCTTTAAGTGAAGGTAGAAAAAAATCTAAAAATCCATTTGAAACTGATTATAGATATGTTTGAGAATAACATTTTCAATCTCAAATATGAAAGTTTTAAATTACACAAGCAGAAGTAAACTATTACTTAACAATTCAAACTAAAGAAAATAAACTCACATAGCTGCATCTGACACAACAGGACACAAAGAAGAGAATACTGTCAAGAATTCTCCTGTACAAACATGGAAGACTCTCAGGAGAGAGCTGTGCAGTGGTGCTTTTATTTCTATCAAAACAGAGCATGAACTCAAATGGGGTAGAGTTCACAAAGAAAGGCAAATGCAGGAAGCACTTTAGGAAAAGGGTCCTGCTGTGGGAGAGGAAACATTGTCTTTCTCAATACTAGAAGACAGTAAATGGGGACATGATGCTCCAAAGGGAAAGGGCACTACCAGCTTCATTTGTCTTTATTGTTCACTTCACTTGGGTCTGTTTTTGCCTCATTTGTGGTGGAAGAGAATTCATTGTGGACAGGGAAGTGTTACTTACCCAAGGATCAGAGTAGAAATGTCCGTGACAGAATGAATCAAAGAAAAACAAAGAAAAAAATACCCCTTGTCCATGTCAAGGGGCAGGAAGAGGGAATTCACAATGGATTACAAAGAGGGAAAGGGAAATTTAAAACAAAACCTGCTCAAAGTTGAAGGTCAAAGCTAAATAAATGTCTAAGAATGTGAATGGTATGGACATATTTGTGAAGAAAAGAACTATCTAGATGCTTCTATATACGTATTTATATTTTAAATATATAAGGTAATTATGAGAGTATACATAAAACCTGTTTAAAGGGTTTATTTCTAGAGACTAGGATCATGTAGAAGCAGAAGCTAGACTTTCACGTTCCACTGTGTATTTTACCACATTTGATTGCTTTTACCAAAAATATATATATTACATATAATATATATATAATATGTATATATAATTTTAACAAGAACAACAATAAAATGGATTGCAAATAAATAAATAACATTCATATTTAGATCTGTGTAAAAAAGAATACTCAGAAGAATTGAGAACTATGCACACCTATAGAAGTTCTTTTCCTTCTAGGAGCTCTTTTAAATATTTTTAAAAGCATATTTTCTAAGGTCATCTGAGTTACCTGTAATTGTGGAGATTGAATTACCTTAATAATCAGAGATGACTTTGTTGTTAAAGTTGGAAAATTTAAGTAATAATTCTGTGGGATGGGCTCAAGGTGTGAGGCCCTATTAATTTCAAAGAAAGTCCATAGCCTACTGTGGGGCTAAGGTCATGTAGATTGTTATTACATTGGATAATCCTTGCACACCACTTCACAATCCCCTTGGTCATACCCTTATTCTGCCATTGTGACTGTAACCAGTTCCATGCAGGTGTAATCAGATAGTCAACCTGGGTTATGTCTAGAACCTAGAACTTCTTGCCACAGTGCTGTCCTAACTCCATGGCACAGGATACCCCCCAGCAACCAGCTCTGCTGTCATGCATGTACAACCTGAAAGTACAGAGAAGCTAACACCTGTTGGGCAGTCCATGAACCCCATATGAGTTACTGTGGATGATCCTTTCCTCCCCTGGGGAAGATAGAAATATTTTATAAGGCTCCTCAGATGGTCCAGGCAGGATTGGACACCAGTCTCCATCAGCAGTGTGAAACTGGGTAAAAAATACTTGTATTGGCTTTTCCACCTTCCCTGTTTCACTTCACCTGTTTTGCACTCCTACTCCTTGTGATCACATTTCTAAATAAACTGACAATACACAAGCTTTATCTTAGACCCTGTTTTTTGAGAAACCCAGGTTTCAAGTCTGTAATGCTGTAAAACCTTCTGTCCCAATACCCTAGACTCTAGTCAGAGGTGTCGCCTCCCTGACCATTTATTAGAAGATATTTATATAACTGCTATTATATAATTATTTATAACTTATTTGGGAGCTTGGGACCATTTCAGATTCTCCAAATATAAAGGAGATAGTGAAAGTAAAGTGGACGCTACATTAATTCAACTTTCAAATACCTAACAAAGAAATACAAAGTGATTGAACTTGATCAAAA
Source organism: Rhinolophus sinicus (assembly GCF_057876585.1). Classification (NCBI taxonomy): domain Eukaryota; kingdom Metazoa; phylum Chordata; class Mammalia; order Chiroptera; family Rhinolophidae; genus Rhinolophus; species Rhinolophus sinicus. The sequence continues at coordinate 143,160,587 of NC_142514.1, read as the reverse complement.
TACGAAACACATGAACATTTTTCTAGCTTTTGCACATCTAGCAGCAACTCTATAGACATGAAAAGAAAAATAGTTAGTGAATATTAGTGTCATCTGTCACATTTCCAGCAAGCCCACAGGCAAGGAATCAAGTTCATCCAGCAGGAGAAATTATCAACCACAGATTAATAACACTTTTAAAGGAGAAAAGCCCAAGAGAGAAAGGACAGGCACCATCACGCTTCCTTCTTGTTTTTCTCTGATTTTCTTTAATTCCCTCAGTTTTCCCAGAATCCATTGCTGCTTCCAGTTTTCCTGGCACAATTTCCACAAATGCATTGTGTTTAGGTGTTAATCAATCTTTTGCCCATAACTTCAGTAACAACAGACGTCTCATTTTCACAAACTATCTCACCAAAAAGAAAAAGGGAAATAATTTTTTTTTCTTTTAGATGGAGAGGTCAATAATATTTTATAGCATGTGGACTCTCTGCTTCTGTACCTCAACCCTGTTCGAATCAGATGAAAAAAAAATCACTCTCAGACCTCAGCACAAAGTAAGTTTTGCATAACTACAACTTGCCAGGCTAATGTTGCCTCAGGCTCTTTCACAATCTTATACTTATTTGTCAATTAAATGATTAATCATAAAACATTTTGCTGAGTGAATTTTTTGTTATATGCTTGTGGTGGATTACATAACTGCTCTTGGTATTCATTTCAGACAGGCAGTACTCTGTTCCTCAATCATTATTGCTCCTGCAAGATTTCCTTCACCTCTGGTCCTCCATTTATAGAAAAGTCACTTCTTATGCAATCCTGGGTTTTTCTTTTCCTGAAGGTTGTGCCCATTATTTTAACCTCTGAAATATCCCAGCTTTCTTAGCCCTTGTTATTAAATTGCTCAGTGTACTTGAAGCCTTTATTATTATTTATCATGTCAGGTACCACACTCTGAAGAAGTTTCATTTATTTCATTGTAGTTTAAATATTTTAAGAGTTTCCTTTAAATACTGGTCATATGGCCTTAAGGGTAGGTATCTTTGTCACCGAATTCTGCTTTCATAAATTAGTTCTACATTATGATGAAAAAACCTAGAATCTTTCTGTTTTCAGACTTCATGCATCTTAATATATTGGCCACTATGTCCTTAATTAGTGTCCAGAAATGATAAACAATATCCTCTGAATTTAATGAATTCCCATATCTGGGCACAAGATTTGAGCTCCCCAAACTGTCCTAAGTATTTACTCATGACTTCTTCCTGGGCTCATTGAGAAATTACCTTGCAGAGGTCTGTAGCCAAAGATTTCCAGTATAAAACCGACTTTTATAACTACAACCACTAACAAAACATTCTCAGAATTGTCTCTGTAAGAGATTCTTCTCAGACAATGGAATTAGTTGAGACAAGCAGGATAACTGGCTTAGGAGTTTTTATAAGTATGAAATTAGTTAAAATGCATATCAACATTTTAAGCTTAAGAGCTTCCAATTTTTCCTTTTCCTCTGAAATTTCTCGAGGAATTGGAGATTATATTCCCTGGTTCATAAGGAAGCAACAGTCTTATTGCCCAAATGTAAGGCTCCTACAGCAAGGATAATAAAATAGCGAGTTTAAATACATTTTGTACTTTTCATATCTCTTCTCACTCCCCACAAGTAATCTCCACTTCCCACCTCCCCTTAAACACACAAACACAGAAACACACCCACACCAACACACACCTGGACTTGCCTTGGCAAAGTGGTGGGCAAGTTATTGTTTGCGCTTTTGTTCGGTCCATAAAAAACATTCCACCCCATTTTACATGCGTTCAGTGTATGTTATTGTTTAAAGTGCTTTTACATACATTACCATATATAATTTTCCCAACTACCATATCAGGTATGGAGAGCAGATGTCATTGTTTTTATTTCATAGGGGATAATTGCCTTACTTTGGAATTAGTGAGAGGAAGTAGGTTTCTTGTGTCTTAACATCTATTCAAAATATTTGAGCAGCTAATCTGCCAATATGACATATTTTTACCACTAGCCAGTTCCCCCTGAAACTGCATCTATTTAACATTTTTTTCTCATACCTTCCACTGCTGGCTGATCAGACAGGATTCTGACCTTGGACAATTGTTATGGGCACCTTCCTCCAGCACACATATTTGGTCACTTTGTCCCGAAACTCTTTTGTTTTCACTCCATAAATAATAGGGTTGAGCATTGGCGGTACAAGGAAGTAGAGGTTGCCAAGAATGGTGTGGACATGGGGTGGAATCCCCCGACCAAAGCGGTGAGTGAGAAAAGAGAAAAGCGAGGGAGTGTAAGAGATGAGCATGACACAGATGTGTGTGGTGCAGGTATTGACTGCTTTGTGGTGGGCTTCCTTAGAAGAGAGATGCATTACAGCCCGGATGATTAGCACGTAAGATGAGGCAATAGCTGAGATGTCTAGCCCAACAACCAACAAGGCCACCACCAGACCATATATCCTGTTGACTGTGGTGTCCACACATACCATCTTTACTACAGCCATGTGCTCACAGTAGGTGGTGGGGATGACATGATTGGCATGAAAGGGCATCTGCTGGAGGAGGATGGGCATGGGAAGAATGAACAGGATGGCTCTCACTAAACTTGCTAAGCCAATGAGCCCAATGCGACTGTTGGAAAGGATGATGGCATAGCGCAGGGGGTCACAGATAGCCACATAGCGGTCAAAGGCCATGGTCATTAGGATGGCAGACTGCAAGGCAGAGATGGAGTGGATGAAGAACAGCTGGGCCAGGCAACCCTCATAGCTGATCTTACTCTGGCCAAACCAGAAGATGCACAGCGCCTTGGGAATGGTGGTTGTGGACATGCCCAGGTCTGTGAGGGCCAACATGCAGAGGAGCAGGAACATGGGCTTGTGCAGAGAGCGCTCTGTGGAGATGGTGAAGAGGATGGTGCAGTTCCCAAGGATGGTGAGGAAGTACATGGAAGAGAAAGGGATAGATATCCATCTGTGTTTGTCCTCCATCCCAGGAATACCTTGGAGAATGAAGAAAGAAGGATGGCCCTGGGAGGCATTGCAAGCAGTCATGGTGGCACCCTGGTGAAGTACCTGAGAGGAATAATGAACAAACTTCATCAGCATCAATTTAAATAAAAATCAAGATCTTCAAAGTGGAAAACAAAAGTTGCAATGTTACCATACATAAAAATGATTCTGAAATCATGACAGCATTATATTGCAGTATTATAGTAGTAAAATGTGATATAACAATATTAATATGTGACAGAATGCATTTTGATAACATTTATTAAGGACAAACCGATTCATTATTCATTAACAAAATAAACATCACGTATATAAGAATATATTGATAAATGAATGCCTATCCTCCTAAAGAACATAACTTTAAGTGTGTAAAACAAAAAATGCATAAGAATACAAAGAGAAATTGACAAAATATTACACATGTTTCTCGGGAGTGAAAAGATCAGAAAGATCAACTAAAGAGTTTTTATAAAAGATAACCTAAAGCTTATAATAGAATCATTAATCCAAAAATTAAAGAATACACATTTTCAGCAGATATGGAACTTGTGGGGACTTTTTGATGTGAACTTTGCAGTGATGACTCAAAGGAAGCAGGTGACAGGTGTCTGGGCACCTGAAGCTCAGAGAATAGGCTACCAAAATGTGAATATAAAACCCATCTTCTTCTAGAACCATTTACCTGAATGTGAAGTGATGTGAGAGAGGCAAGCTTGTCTCAGACACCTTCAAATGTGTGTACGTGGGTGTGTCCACATGTATGTAGGTATATCTTAGCAGATATTCATAAGGCTCTTGGAGAGCACACTCATGACCCTGCATCTCTCCTCTCCTCACTTTTGGGCACTCAGAATCCATGTCGTGACCCTTTAAGTAACCTAAGTAAGGGCCTCCAGGGTGGCAGAAGTAGCTCTTTGCTACTCTCTCCTTCTGCAAACACACACACACACACACACACACACACACACACACACACGGCACCACTGCTATTATGTGTAATATTGACCCTAGAGGTTTCCCCGAGTTCCCAAGAGATAAGACAGATTAACTTTAGGGATTCTGAGAATGTTCCAGTCATTGCCAATCCTGGAGGAGCCTGAGGAGAGTGAGGGTGAAGACATAGCTGAGTGTGGAACTTGTTTAGGGCCTCTCAGTTTGAATATTCCAGAGGCCCGCATTCTCAAGCATGTGTAGGAGTGAAAGCGAGGAAGGCACTAACGCCATGGCTGGAGTAGTGATACTCATGAAGTCATCAGAGGCACAGCCCCTGTTGTTAGCAGCCTCAAGTTCTGTCTATCCCTAGCTTCTTTCTGATTTTCAGGCTCTAGTATTTTCCTCAAGTCAATGGCTTTGCCCCAGACATTCTCCAGGTCATTTCTGCAACCCCACCTCTCCCTCCAGCTCCCACGACCTCTCATACCACAGCATTCCCTCAACTTCTGGGTCCAGATATGTTGCCATTTTTTTCTTTCTCATTATTTCAGAGGAAGTGGGTTATTAAAGTTTTTCAAAAAGTATTTTGCTAAATCCATTCCAGATGCATAAGACAGAACAAAACAGTCACAAAATCAGGCAAAGACTAAACAGAAGCAGGACTTAGGCAGTCAGATTCTAAATCCTGATATAGTGCAAGTTCTGCTAGCTAGGCCCTGTAGGGAGACTTCCTTCAGAGTTAGGTGTCAGTTAGAGGGAAGCAGTGGCAGAGGAAAGTGAGTAGCAGGAAAAATGGCTTGGGGCAATCAAAACATCAATAGAAAGGGCCATAAAGAGGCAAGCACAGACACACCTGCTCATATGAGGTCAGACAATTAAGTTTACAAACTCATCCTAGAAAAAATGCTACATACCTCATTGCTGAATATCACTACAGTCACCTTCAAAGTACTCCCCTTGGGAAGCTATGTACTGACACCAGCACCTTTCAAAGCAATTTTGGAACTCTTTCTGGAATGGCCATCAGAGCTGTCATCATACTACCCTTGATGTCCTAAATATCATCAAAATGTCTTCCTTTCAATATTTCCTTTATCTTTGGGTAAAGAAAGAAGTTATTGGGGCCAGATCAGGTAAGTAGGGAGGGTGTTCCAATACAGTTATTTGTTTACTGGCTAAAAACTCCCTCACAGACAGTGCTGTGTGAGCTGGTGCATTGTCATGAAGCAAGAGCCATGAATTGTTGGCGAAAAATTCAGGTCATCTAACTTTTTCACACAGCCTTTTAAGCACTTCCAAATAGTAAACTTGGTGGACTGTTTGTCCGGTTGGTACAAATTCATAATGAATAATCCCTCTGATATCAAAAAAAGGTTAGCAACATCGTTGCAACAAATTTGCAAACCTAATTGTCAGACCTCATAGAGCAACTACAGAGCTTCCCCCTGCAGAAGTAGTAACATGCTCTAATAACACGCAGAAAACCTGGCTCCGTCATCTATTTTCTCTCTGTCCCAAGGTGGTCCTGAAGTGTGATAATGACAGGTAGCAACCAAAAAGAATCATTTCTTCATAGGCCAGCTCTTTTTATTTCCACTGTCCTATCAAATCCCCGAGCACAACTTCTAAAGGAACTTTTCTTGCAGAAGATCCCCCAAAGTTCTGTCAAATGCCTTCTACTATCACCCAAAGACCTCTCATCTTTCAGTCACAACTTTTAACCCTTCCCTTTGATAATCACACTACTCTGGGGTAATAGACCCGGGCAGATTTTTCCCCAAATCCTGTATCCCTGTCACTAACATGTTTGACACATATGGGCATATAATAAGCATCAAATACATGAACAAAGAAACAAAGAAACAAGTAGATAAATTCATTTAAATATGAACTAAACATGCATCCTAGTCCATGAAATCTTACATTTTTGTTTTCTTGTATCTATAAAACCCCAAATAGAACTATGTTTGAAGGCTATACCTTGTCCTTAAATGAATTTATAAAGTCAGAGCAATCCAAACAAATTTCAATGATTTGTTTTGCTTAGAATCTTGACAAAATGGTTGTGAAATTCAACTGGAAGAACCAACATCTGAAGATAATAATGATGTAACAGAGGGGTGTGGTTTACCCTACCAGAAATTAAAATGTATTATAAAACTGTTGCACTTTAAACAATAAGACTATGGAGTAGAAGTAGACAGGTTTTTCTAGCAGAATACCATCAATATAAATACCCAACTATATATGCACTATATTATATAAGAAAGACAACATCTCAAAACTGTGGAGAAAAAATAGATTATAAATAATATAATTACATAGAAACAATTAAATAACTCTGCATTTCTCACATAACCTATGATGTTTTCATGTCTACTAATGCCAAATCTACATTTCTCTTATTTTAATCTATTTTGGACATGCAAAGGTTATGAAGAGGGGCTGGCCCGGTGGCTCAGGCAGTTAGAGCTCCATGTTCCTAACTCCGAAGGCTGCCGGTTGGATTCCCACATGGGCCAGTGGGCTCTCAACCACAAGGTTGCCAGTTCAATTCCTTGACTCCCGCAAGGGATGGTGGGCTGTGCCCCCTGCAACTAGCAACGGCAACTGGACCTGGAGCTGAGCTGCGCCCTCCACAACTAAGACTGAAAGGACAACTTGAAGCTGAACGGTACCCTCCACAACTAAGATTGAAAGGACAACAACTTGACTTGGAAAAAAGTCCTGGAAGTACACACTGTTCCCCAATAAAGTCCTGTTCCCCTTCCCCAATAAAATCTTAAAAAAAAAAAAAGGTTATAAAGAATAATATAACATATATCCATACATACACAATGTAGGTTAAGAAACAAAATGTTACAAAAACAATAGGACTTTCCTTTGCAGCTTATTCATCTGGCATTTGTTTTCCTGTCCTTCAGAAATAAATTGTATCATTATCATTCCCATATCATTTTATACTTTGTATACTTTTATTACATAAATATTAAAACTAAATTTATTACTGTATAATATTATAATTCATATTTTTAAGCTTTATCTAAAAGGTGTTATACCATGCCATTTTTCTGCATCTTGATATTTGTTCAGCATTATATTTGTGAGATACATTCATGCTGATTCATGTAGGTCTGGTAAACAATTTATTACTTCTATAAAGTGTATTTATTACTACTATTTTGAGGTCCTAGATGGTGCTACTATAGTCTATTGAATGAAGATACTACAGTTAATTCATTTGTTTATGTTGTTTATGACACTACGTTTATTTCATTCATTCTCCTTTGATGAGCATTTAGATGGTTTACAATTATTTATAATTATAATGTTATTATTAATATTCTTATATAAGGCTACCTTGTTCACTTGTGCAGTATGCCTGAAGGGCTTTCATTTAGGAATGAAATTTCTGGGTTGTAGGATATGCATATCTCTAACTTTGCTAAATATTAATAAATTGATCTTGAAAGTAGTCAGTTCACATTTAGTATCCTACTAGTAGTGAATAAGTATTTCTATATCTCTATAGACTCACTGATTGTTAGTATTATCTGAATATTTGTTTTAATTTTGCCAGTCTAAAGGGTCTAAAAGTGGTTTTTATTGTATTTTCCTTATTGCTGAAATGGCTGAAGATTGTTTCATAAAATTATTAGTTATTTATGTTTCTTCTTCTGATAATTTCATGTCCTTATCTTTCATTTTTTCTCTTTTTCCTTTTTCTGTCAGTCTTCATACTCACAAACTGTGTAGTATGCGTACATATCTCCATTTATTTAGATCCTCTAAAAATAGCTTTCTATTTCTTTCTTATTTGTTTTAACACGGATGTCAGACACATTTTTGTTAGATTTAATAAGTTACCTTAGATTTTGCTGCTATTGTCAATTACAACTTATAAAATATCTACTTCTAATCGTGAATTTGTATAATAATATAATTAATTAGTTTGGGTTTTGTTTATTTACTTTAAATTCTGCAAATTTGTTGAACTACCGTTAGTTCTTTAGAGTCTTATGGGTTTTCTCTATAGAAAAATATCACTTATTAATATTTTCTTTTCATCTTTTATGACTCTTAAACATCTATTCCTTTTTATTGTCCTATTATGCCAATTTGGAATTTTAGTATATTATTGAATAGAAGTGGTTAGAGAAGTCATACTTATTTATATCTTATATCTTAAAGGAAGTTATTTTTTTCACTCTTAACAAAAAAAATGTATTAAAAATATAACAATTCAAACAAACAAAAAATTCCATAAGACTAATGGGATAGTGAAAAAATAACTTTAAGCAAAGAGAGGTCTGGCCTTTGGTCTCAACCCCTAAGCCCCTGGAATGTCCTGGAATGACAGGAGTGGCTTTGGCCAATGGGTAGTCTCTCGATATAATTTACAATGGGAGCTTTGCATCATATCATATCAGTTCTACCCTCAAGAGGAGCTGGAAACTACAGATATTAGCTTGACCTGGAGGGGCTAAAGCCTAAAGGTCGCCATGTGATCGAGTTACAACAACTCTAAACACCAAAGTCTCAACAAGCATCCCTAGTTGGCAGTACTCTGTGTATAGGCACATGGACCCAGAGGAGAGAGCACCCACCCATGACTCCATAGAGAGAGTGAGACCAGAAGCTTCACATTTGGGTCCTTAGTAGACTCAGCTCTATGAATCTCCTACTTGTTCTGTTTTAATCTCTGTCTTTTTGTTATAACTCCTTAGTAATAAATATAACATTTGCCTGAATTTAGTGTTTTCCTAGCAAATTAATTAACATTATATTGTGATGCTCCCCAAATTTTTGGCTAGCTGGTCTGAAGTGAGGGTGCTTTGGGGTACCCCTTAGCTTCTACATGGTATCTGAAGTGAGAGTAGCCTTGGGGGAACTATTCCCTCAGAATTTGAATTTAGCTAACTCTCGGTAACTGTATACATTGTGTAGAGAAATGTTTTCTTAGACTATTATTAATCATACAGAAAATTATTTGTTATGAGAGAGAAGAAGAAGAAGAAGAAGAAGAAGAAGAAGAAGAAGAAGAAGAAGAAGAAGAAGAAGAAGAAGAAAGATGAGGAGAAGGAGGAGGAGGAGGAGGAAGAGGAGGAGGAGGAGGAGGACAAAGGGAAGGGAGGCAGAGGGAGAGGAGGAGAGAAACCAGTCTGTATTTCCTTCCATAACCTGGTTTTAGAAGTCAGTCATACCTTGTCACTTCTAACACATTCTTTTCACTAGAATTGAGTAACTGAGGCCAGCACATATTTAAGTGAGGGAACATAACTGGTACATCTCAGTGGAGTGTCAAGATCTCTTTGTAAGGAGAACATGCAGGATGGGGTATATTGATGTAATCACATTTTTATCATCTGCCACAGACATCTAAATTAAAAATTTTTTCTAAGGCAAATTAGATACATAGTGATGAGTATATAGATCTAGATATATACAGTTTCCAACACTCCCAATCCAGAATCACCTGTCTTTACCTTATTCTTTTTAAAAATAATCTAACACAAGCACAACTACAAACTAGATAAGAATTTGTGATGGCTACAGAAATAAATCCACGCCTATGTGGTCAGTTAATCTATGACAAAGGAGGCAAGATTATACAACAGAGTAAAAACAGTCATTTTAATAAATGGTGTTGGGAAAACTAAACAGATACATGCAAAAAGAAATGAGAGTAGAACATATAGAATGGTCTATTCTTAAACTATTTGTAAGGGTAAGGGGGAAGGACGGAATAGAAGAGAGTAAAGGGAGTCAAATATATGATGATGGAAGGAGAACTGACTCTGGGTGGTGAACACACAATGTAATACATAGATGATGTAATACAGAATTGTACACTTGAAACCTATGTAATTTTACTAACTATTGTACTCCAATAAATTTTAATTAAAAGAATAAACTCATAATGGATTAAAGACTTAAATGTAAGAACAAAAATGGTGAAACTCCTAGAGGAAAACATGGGCAGTAAACTCTTTGACACTGCTCTTAGTAATATTTTCTTGGAATATACAATGTGATCAAACAATATGGTGAATGTTTAAATAAAAAAATTATTACAGTAAAAGACACATTTCCATTAATCCCACACAAAATATTCCCCCTCATTTTGAACACACTTATCCTATTGTTCTTGACACTTTCTGGAGCAGTTCTAGAAGTCCTCTTTTGTGTGTGTCTAGTTGTGCTGTCATGTCTGCTTTGATGGCTGGAATAACTTTGACTTTGGGGAAGAGCCAGAAGTCGCACGGTGCCAGATCCAGTGAATAAGGTGGATGAGGACAAAACATAATGTTTCTATTTGACAGAAATTGCCATATGCCAGAAGCAATGTGTGACACGGAGCATTGTCATGATGAAGGGTGATTTATCGCACACTTTAAAACACATCTTCTCTCAACCGTAGCTCACACCCGACTGACTGCACCAAACAAGTTCAAACTTGTCACACACTGTTACTAAGTTTCGATGCACCACTTCCGTATTGAAGATCCCTGCCTTTCCCTTGAATGGCATTCAGCAGCAGCGTTCACCATATTTTCTGATTGCAATGGAAAGGCTTCCTGTCACACATCATTTCTGGTATGGCAATTTCTGTCAAATGAAAACATTATGGTGTGTCCTCATCCACCTTATTCACTGGATCTGGCACTGTTCGACTTCTGACTCTTCTGTTGAGGCAGCCATGACAGAGCAACTAAAGACACTCATGAAAGAAGTCTTCCAGAACTGCTTCAGAAAGTTGCAAGAACAATGGGATAGTGTGTTTGAAGTGAGGAGGAGTATTTTGAGGGGATTTAATGGCAATGTGTTTTATACTATGACAATTTTTTTATTTAAACATTCACTGTATATTTTGATCACACCTCATATCTCCTCGAGCAAGGGAAACAAAAGAAAAAAATAAATAAATGGGACTATATCAAACTAAAAATTGTTTGCACAGTGAAGGAAACCATCAACAAAACAAAAAGACAACCTACTGAGTGGGACAATATAGTTGCCAATGATACACCTAATAAGGGGTCAATATTCAAAATACATATATAACTCATACAACTTAACACCAAAAAAGAATCCAATTGAAAAATAGGCAGAGGATCTGAATAGACGTTTCTCCAAAGAGGACATACACATGGCCAATAGACATATGAAAAGATACTCAATGTCAGTAATCATCATAGAAATGCAAATTAACACCACAGTGAGCTATCACCTCACACCTGTCAGAATGGCCATCAGCAATAAATCAAGAAGCAAGTGTTGGTGAGGATTTGGAGAAAAGGGAAGCCTCATGTACCGTTTGTGGGATTGCAAATTCCTGCAGCCACTATGGAAAACATTATGGAGGTTCATCAAAAAATTAAAAATAGAACTGTTTTATGACCCAGCAATTCCACTTCTGAGTATTTATCTGCAGAAATCCAAAACAATGCATGCCAGGCCAGTCTGCAACAAAGTCTGGAAGACGTAGAGAAGAAGGTCAACCCAGAATTAAATCTTCTGATAACCTGAGTAAACTGCTGTTTCTTTACCAATGTGACCTCTCGCTCCCATTTGTCCTCATATTCCTAGATTTTTAAAAAAGTATTACGATACAATCACCAAATTACCCACATTTCTTGACCACATCTAACCTAGAATTTCCCCCCAACTTCCTAAAAATCATCAAGCACAAGCTCACATTCTATAAAATCCCTTTCTATCTCTCACATTATGAGTTTCACAACAGTTCTTGGGTGCTTTCTCACTTTCTGCAGCACAATAAAGAAACCTAATTATTTCACTATATGTTCTGGTGGTTCTTAGGTTAGTGAATTTGAATAATTTCCAGCAGAGGAGAATAGTAGTCATGGTTTTTCTGTTTGTTTATTGTCTTTTCCCCTATATATAGGAAACATCTTATTACAATCAATTTTTGATAGGATTTTTCCATAGAAATAACTTAGTTATCCAAAATGGAAACCATGAGAAGACCAAAAATATACTCTCAAGTTAGGAACAGGTTGCACCTTTTTGCCTCAGCTCATGAAAAGAGGGCCTAGAATCAAGACGGATTATACAATAAAGATTACTTCACTGTAAGAAAAAAATAGAAGTAACATGAACATATTTTCACCTTTGCTCTAACAATATCTTTTACTCCTTTTCACTGCAAATGCCATATTCTTTTGTAATTAATTACCTCACTTCCACTCTTCCTAGAATGTGAGTTTCCTGATTGGTCACTGTGCCTTACTCACCTGTGAAATTCAATGTTTAACATACCTGGCACACAGTTGATCCTCCATAAGTACTTTTAAATGAATGCTCAACTACCTGTATGATAAATAAATGAATAGTGTTTCTAACGTTGTTGCAAAAGGCTTGTAGTCTTTAGGCAGTAGAGGAGGGATGGGGAGTTACTGCTTAATGGTTACAAAGTTGCTATTTGTGGGGATTAAAGTTTTGTAAATGGATAGTCATGATGATTGCTTAGTGTAATGGGTTGGAATGCTAATCTATGTTACATATATTTTACAATAGCACAATAAAAAATTCTAGACTGTGTTTGTATGACCCTTATTGTTCAAACACCACATTACAAACTAAGTCAACTCTGTGTAGGCTGAATGTTAGACCTTAGAAAAGGAAAAAGATATGGATCCTGAAGTTGAAAAGTGGAATGAATGTCTTAGAAGATTTAGAGTTCCTGGTAATAAAAACATATGATGAAGTATTGACTCTGAAGAAGATTAATGTATTCTGTAGAAGGGTAGACTGGTTATTTGCTGTCATTTCTTCCAAGGCATCAAAAAACAAACAAGTGAACAAATAAAAATAAAAATAAATAAAAATAAAACAAAACAAAACAAAAACTGCAGCTACTGTAAAAGGTAGACTGTGCTAAAGCCTGAAGGCCAGTTGTTTAGAGAAAGATAATTTGTCAACTCTGAATATTCTAGAATACCCTGGATAACACTAGCAGGAAACTCTGTCTTGGAAATTCTTATGTACCCAAAGGGCTATTAACTAAATGAGGTAAACAAAAGATCAGACTGAGTCTACAGTGGACCAAAAATAATTTTCATGTAATGTGCATCATTCTTAGAACATCAGAAAAACTGCAAAGGTCATCAGTCATGAGGTAAATATATTAGCTACAAAGTGTCACTTTTTGAAGTCATTCCTTGAGAAAGTTGTACTATGGCTTTCCATTGATATATGGACTTCCAAACTTCTCACAATAAGTCACCCAGTAGTCATCTTCAACTATTTCAACCAAATCCCAGATCCAAAGGGTCATGGGCTCTCACAGCCATCTCTGGTGTAGGGCTGATGCTCTCACTGCAAACACCCTTGGTATAAGAAAGTGCTAGCAATCAATCTAATCAGTGTGTGTGTGTGTGTGTGTGTGTGTGTGTGTGTGTGTGTGTTCTCAATTTCTTGAAGTTATAAATAAGTAGTTCTTTTATGACCATTTTTCCTTTACTTCTAGCACATGGGATTTCTGTACAATGAGAGAATAAATGTTTGTTCATACTTTCAAATATACTACATCACTTCCTTACCTTTCCCTAGGAAGATTCAAGACCTACAGGCCCATTAACAGGGCATATGCTAGTTTACAAGAAGATGACATTCTGTTGATTGAGGAGGTATAGATAAGTTGTTCTAAATACTTCAAAAACTCAGATAACACATGATACTGGCTGGCTAGGATTAGCAGAATCAGCAACCTCTCGTTCAAGGTAAAGAGATGCTGGAGGAAGTGTGAGATTAATTATAACTTTTTCCCTTGGCATTTGGGGTACACAGAGAGTATAGCTACCTCCTCCGCATAAAAAAGCTAACTATTCTCAGGCGTATCTGTTTGGTATTAATGCCATAGACCAAGGGGTTGAGAACAGGGGGTACGAGGAGGTAGAGATTCGCAAGTATAATGTGAACACGAGGAAGTACTTGATGGCCAAAGCGGTGGACGAAAAAGGAAAAAAAGGCAGGAATATAAAAGACAAGAATCACACAGATGTGGGCTCCACAAGTGCTAAATGCTCGGAATTGGGCATCCTTTGATGGCAGACGCAGCACAGCCCTCAGGATCAAGCCGTATGAGGTGGCGATGAGGACTACATCCATGCCAGTGACTGAGAGTGCCACAGTGAGACCATAAATGGTGTTGGGCTTGATACTGGCACATGCCAGCTTGGCAATGCCCATGTGCTCACAGTAGGTGTGGGGGATGATGTGATGTCCACAGAAGGGTAAGCGCTCGATGAGGATGACAAAAGGAAAAACAAAAATAAGGCCACGGACTACACATGCCAGACCAATCTTCCCAATCATCATGGCGTTGAGGATGGATGTATAATGAAGTGGACGGCAGACAGCCACATAGCGGTCAAAAGCCATGGCCAGTAGAACAGCTGACTCTGTGCTAAAGACGGCGTGAACAAAAAACATCTGGGTGAGGCAGCCATGGTAGGAAATTATGTGGGACCTAAGCCAGAAGATTGTTAGCATCTTGGGCAATGTGGTTGAACAGAGTACCAGGTCAGTGATGGAAAGTAGACACAGAAAGAGGTACATTGGCTCGTGTAGAGCTCTATCCGTCATGATGATGTAGAGAATGGCACCATTGCCAACCAGAGCAAGGATATACATGGAGCAAAAGGGAATGGCAACCCAAACGTGCTGGTCTTGCATCCCAGGGATTCCAAGTAGAATAAATGTGGAAGGATGGAAGGCAGTGCCATTGGGAACAGATGCAGAGAGCATAATGATACAGAGAACAGAAGGCTTTCTCTTCCTAAAAGTGGTTAGAAAATGAAAGAAAGTCACTGTTGATGCCATTTACTCTTCCTACATACCCATTCAATTTCTTGCCTTTCTGTCCCAACAATTCTACTACAATTCATGTCTTCCTCATTTTTTTTTGCCTGGGTTGTTGAAATAGCTTTTAACTAATATGCCCACTTTCAGGATTTCCATCTTCCACTAAAGCCTCTACATTGCTGCCTAAATATTCTAACACCGTGATTCCCTGAAAGTAAGACCTACCCTGAAAATAAGCCCCAGTTAAAATTGTCAGCCAAATGGATGCATTCAGTACATTATGACAATGTTCTAGAAGAGGATGACATGACTGTATTTGAATAAATGTAGATTGTTGTACAAGACATCCCCTGAAAATAAGCCCTAATGTGTCTTTTGGAGCAAAAATTAATATAAGACCCGGTCTTATTTTTGGGGAAACAGCATGTGAATCTAGTTGGCTAAAATACAAATATAACTTTTCTTAGGGTATGCTTGCAATATATCTTGCATTAACCTCTCCTAGTCTACTCTCCACCACTTTCCATCATGTTCTAGGCCCTGCAACACTGAATTACCCCAACAGACTCTCCTACCCTCTCACTCCTGGATGGATTTGGCAAAGGAAACATCGACAGGAGATTGGAAGGAGGTCAGAGATTTATTCCTTCATCTCCCTTCCAGCAGAATTGTTGCAAGATGACTGCATTTCTCTGGAAACAGCTTTCTCTGGCTCTGGGTCCACTGGAAACCATATCCTCCACTTTACCCTTGAATCCAAGTTTTGTAACATTGTCTGCTATCACTAGCCCAGAGGCTTCGCAAGTACTTGTGATTTTCCTATGCTGACTCACATCTTTGATAATGGTTTCTGTATTACACTGTACTCAAATTACCTAATTTGAGCATGCAATCTATTTCCTGCTAATATTTTCTTTTTTTTAGTTTCATGTGTACAAAGCAATGTAATAGACATTTACACCCTTCACAAAGTGATAACACCCTCCCCCCCTGCCCCAATCTACTACACTTCTAACAATGTATATGGTTGTTACAGTACCATTGATTATCTTCACGATGCTGTACTCCACAACCAAGTTTACTATTTGGAAGTGCTGAAAAGGCTGCACGAAAAAGAGACAACCTAAACTTTTTGCCAACAATTCGTGGTTCTTGCATCACGACAATGCACTAGCTCACACAGCATGGTCTGTGAGGGAGTTTTTAGCCAGTAACAAATAACTGTATTGAAACACCCTCCCCACTCACCTGATCTGGCCCCCAATGACTTCTTTCTTTACCTGAAGATAAAGGAAATATTGAAAGGAAGACATTTTGATGACATTCAGGATATCAAGAGTAATATGACGACAGCTCTGATGGCCATTCCAGAAAAAGAGTTCCAAAATTGCTTTGAAGGGTGGACTAGGCGCTGGCATCAGTGCATAGCTTCTCAGGGGGAGTACTTTGAAGGTGACTATAGTGATATTCAGCAATGAGGTATGTAGCACTTTTTCTAGGATGAGTTCGTGAACTTAATTTTTCACAAACTTCGTGTGTGTGTGTGTGTGTGTGTGTGTGTGTGTGTATTTAATTATAGTTGACATTCAATATTATTCTACTTCAGTTTCAGATGTATAGCATATTAGTCAGGCATCTACGCAGTCTATGAAGTGATCCCCCTTGTAAGTCCAGTGCCCATCGGATACCCTACATAATCTTTACATTATTGATTATATTCCCCAAACTGTATTTCATATCCCCTTGACTATATTATGACTACTAATTTGTACTTTCTAATCCTTTCACCTTCTCCCCCATCCCCAACCCCCTCCCACCTAGCAACCACCAGTTTTTCCTCTGTATCTCTAAGTCTGCTTCTGTTTAGTTTGCTCATTTATTCTGTTCTTTAGATTCCACATGTAAGTGAGATCATATGGGAATTGTCTTTCTCAGTCTGACTTATTTCACTTAGCATAATATTCTCTAGGTCCATCCCTGTTGTTGAAAATGGTAAGAATTCATTCTGTTTTATGGACAAGTAATAGTCCATTGTATAAATGTACCACAGTTTCTTTATCCAATCATCTATCAATGGGCATTTCAGTTGTTTCCATATCTTGGCTATTGTGACTAATGCTGCAATAAACATAGGGGTGCATATATTTTTTTCAAATTAGTGTTTTGGATTTCTTTGAATAGATATCCATGAATGGAATTGCTGGGTCATAAGGAGCTCCATTTTCAATATTTTGAAGTATATCCATACTGTTTCCATAGTGGCTGCACCAACCCACTAAGATCTTGAGACAATGGCATACAAAGGTCTTCTTGTTCACCTATCTAGCATTAGTTACTACCACATTCTACCACATGCTTACTGTTCCATCCATAGCTAAGTCATATCTAATTTTGGAAATATCCTAAAACATGTTTTATCACACTTGCACACAATTTCATATGGTGCTTTTTCTTTCTTTCTTTTTTTTTGCTATTCCCATTTGGTCACTGGCCAAGCTGCTAACAGTTATTCAAAACCTAAGTGGATACATCCTTCTCTATGAAGCCTATCTATTAATATGATCCTTCTACTGTGATGCAGGAACCGTACATCTTCACCATACCCTCCTTAGGAAATATAAACTTGTTTGATAATTATGTATATGAATGCCTCTTGACCATTACACTATGAAATTTTTGCATCTCATTTTTTTCTTTCTGTTCATCATCAATGCCTTGTATAACTTAGGGTAACAAACAATATTTAACAGGAAAATGGATAAAGGATTGAATACTGTAATTAAAAGTATTTTTTTAACAAATTTGGGTAAGTGGCCATGGTAGAAAAGTGTTTCTTCTTGGGAGCCCTCCTTATGGATCAAACAAGATATTCTCTCACTAGATCTACAATGTCCACCATGTTCTTTTCACTCTATCTACTCCAAGAGGTGCTCCTTATAAACTCTTTAATGCATTTCTCATCTAATCTAATCCAATCCAATCTATCTATATAATACATTTCTGTCTTTTTTCTTGATTGGCCACATGCATTAGTTTGATTATAAAACATACCTGCCTTGGTCTGTGTTGTCTACTTTAAAGCATGAGCCTTGATATGACCAGTCAGTCCAGGAGACACACAGGTGTGTACTCCAGGGAAACTTCAAGATGAAGCATGCTATGGGAATAGAAGAAGGAAGGAAGAGATGTAGGGGCTTAGTGATGAGTTAAATCTGAGTAGGTTTCTTGGAGTGATTGGCCTTTGGATTTAAAATTATGCCACTAGGAAATTAAAAACAAAGAGAAAGAACCAGTTTTCTTCGGAGCCATCTTACCTTGAGCGATCCCTGTAGATGAAGTCAGAATCATCATTCTTATCTTATTGAAGTTCAGTCTTTGGGACTCAGACACCCTCATGTTTAGAAAGGACAGCAACATTAAATTCATCCAATCATTCTCACCTAAAACAAATCTTAGAATGTGGAAACACCTAAGATAGGATCTAAAAAGTTCTGTAAAAGCCTCTTCAGACAACCAAGATGGCGCAGTAGGTAAACGCTGTGTTTAGCTTCTCTCACAACCACACCAAAATTACAACTATTCTACAAAACAACCATTATTGAGACTCACTTAAAATCAAGCTGAACTGAAGCCTTTCAACTAAGGACTTGCAGAAGACGCCACCTCCAGACTGGTAGAAAGGGCAGAGATGCAGAAAGGGCTGGGCCCACACCTGCGTATGATCATTAAAGATCAGGAGGATTATTACAGCTGTGGAGGTCCCTCCCATCCCCCAGAGGAGTGTGAGATCCCAGCCCCACCCCAGTCCAGGGTTCCAGTGCTGGAGAGAGAAGTCCCCATAATTTCTGGTTGTGAAAACCAGCAGAGATTGTGACTGAGTGAGACTGAGGGTGGCTGCACTCTCAGGTGCTCCTCTTAAAGGGACTGTGCAGGGACTTAGCCACCAACGGAATCACTTGCTCTGAGCTCCAACACTAGGGCAGTAGCTGGAGAGGTGGCAAGCACATACAGTGGGGAACTGAGTTGTCTGGCTTCTGATGCGGCCTGCAGAGGCAGTTTTCTCCTGGATGGAGATGCTGGCAGAGGCCATTGTTTCTTTGCTGAGCTCTCCCCCTTCCCTGTGTGTGGACACAAGTGGCCACCATATCTGAGTCTCCACTGTTTGTTTGCCACACCATGGAATTTCAAGACCGCACCCCACCCAAATTTTGGGCATAACCAGGCTGCTTCCAGTGGCTTTTTTGTGCAGACCTCCTGTCTTGGCTCAAGCTGCAGACTTTCCTAGGGTCTCTCAAAACTTCATGGAACCCAGACAAGCAGCATTTGGCTTGAGGGTTTCCTGTACCTCTGGCTGAGCAGCCCTAAGCACGGCACTAGCAGCAGCCAGCCTTGGTTCAAGGCTTAGCCTCTCAGGGTACTTCCAAGCACAGCATGGGTGGCAGCCATCTCTGGATTTCTTTGTGGCTCCTGTCAGGTGGCCCTGGGTGGGACACAGGCTGTGGTAGAACTTGACCTACAACAGATCCTCCAAGGTGATCCTGAGGCTGGCACCCTCAGGGCCACCTTCAAAATGAGCTGGAGCATTACCCAGCAACCTCCAAGTACAACACACCCAAGGGGTGAACTGGTCAAGCACCAGAGTCCTGCTGAGGCAGACCCTGCTCTGTAGGATCAGCCCCTGCATAGCAACTCTTCCACTGTAGTCAAGGCCAGTCCTCACAACCAGGGAGCCTGAGTCAGTCCCTTCCATTGATATACAATTATTAACCAAGGCTCAATGACAAGAGGAGGGCACACACAACCCAAAGAAGGGACATACCTGGAGTGCATGGCTCAGGTGACCAGAAAGACTGCACCACTGAACCCCACAGCACACCTACTACGTAAGTCCACTCTACTAAGACAAGAAGACATCCATCCCTACCTAATACATAGAAACAAACACTGGGAGGCAGCCAAAATGGGAAGACAAAGAAACATGTCCCAAATAAAAGAATAGAACAAAGCTCCAGAAAAAGAACTAAGCAAAATGGAGATAAGCAATCTATCAGATGCAGAGTTCCAAACACTGGTAATAAGAATTCTCAATGATGTCAGAGAAAATTTCAACAAAGAGATAGGAAGCGTAAAAATGGAGATGGAAACCATGAAAAAGAACCAGTTAGAAATAAAAGACACAATAATGGAAATGAATAATATATTACAGGGAATCAACAGTAGATTAGATGAAGCAAAAGATCCAACCAGCAATGTAGAAAATAAGATAGCAGAAAACACTCAACCAGAATAGCAAAAAGAAAAAAGAATCCAAAAAACTGAGGAGAGTTGAAGGGGTCTCTGGGACAATATCAAGCATACCAACATTCGCATTATAAGGGTAACAGAAGGAGAAGAGAGAGAGCAAGGAATTGAAAACCTATTTGAAGAAATAATAGAAAACTTCCCTAACCTAGCAAAGGAAATAGACATACAAGTCCAGAAAGTGGAGAGAGTCCTAAACAAGATGAACCCAACGAGGCCCACACCAAGACACACCATAATTAAAATGCCAGAGGTTAAAGACAAAGAAAGAATCTTAAAAGCAGCAAGAGAAAAGTAGTTAGTTACCTACAAGGGAGCCTCCATAAGACTGGCAGCTAAGTTCTCAATAGAAACTCTGAAGGCAAGAAAGGAGTGGAATGAAATATTCCAAGTGTTGAAAAACAATGACATCCAACCAAGATTACTCTACCCAGCAAAGCTGTCATTTAA
The DNA here is from genome assembly GCF_057876585.1 of Rhinolophus sinicus. Lineage (NCBI taxonomy): Eukaryota > Metazoa > Chordata > Mammalia > Chiroptera > Rhinolophidae > Rhinolophus > Rhinolophus sinicus. Next base: position 143,140,056 of record NC_142514.1, on the reverse strand, counting down.
AATTGAAGGACAGATAATGATCTTCCCAGACAAGAAAAAGCTGAAAGAGTTCATCACCACCAAACCAGTATTACAAGGAATCTTAGCGGGAGTTCTTTAAGATGGGAGCGGGGTTAAGGATGGGTGTAAAGGGGAGGGATTAAGAAGTACAAATTAATTGTTACACAGTAGTCATGGGGATGTAGGGTATAGCATAAGGAATATAGTCAATAATATTATTAAGAAATACAAATTGTTAGTTAACACAGTATCGGGAATATAATCAACAGTTGTAAAGACCATGTAAGGTGCCAGATGGCCACTGGACTTATCAGGGGGATCACTTCATAGATTGTATCCAATGCACTATACACTTGAAGCTTAAGTAGAATAAAATTGAATGTCAACTATGTATAACTAAATATATAAGTATATATGGTCACAGGATGTAGAGTACAACATAGGGAAGATAGTCAATGGTATTGTACCAGGTATATACAATGTCAGAGGAGTAGTAGCTTGGGGGGGGGGGGTTATCACTTTATGAGGGGTTTAAATGTCTAACTATTACATTGTTTTGTACATCTGAAACTAATAAAATAAAAAATCCTCTTCAATAAATGGTGCTGGGAAAACTGGAAAGCTACATGCAAAAGAATGAAACCAGACTGTTATCTGTCACCATGTACCAACATTAGTTTAAAAATGGATAAAACCTAAATATAAAACCTGAAAAAATAAATTGCATAGAAGAAAGCATAGGTACTAAACTTATGGACCATGGGTTTAAAGAGGATTTTATGAATTTAACCTCAAAGGCTAGGGAAGTAAAAGCAAAAATAAATGAATGGCACTATATTAAAGTAAAAAGCTTCTACACAGCAAAAGAAATCACCAACAGAACAAAGAGTTAACCAACCAAATGAGAGAAGATATTTGAAAACATCATCCCTGATAAGTAGCTAATATCTAAAATATATAAAGAACTCATATAACTCAACACCAAAAAAACAAACAATCCAATTTAAAAATGGTCAGAAGACCTGAACAGACATTTAAATGGCCAAGGAGATATATATATATATATATATATATATATATATATATATATATATATATATATATATATATATATTTGAGCATATATATATATATATATATGTGCTCAAATTCACTAGTTATTAGAGAAATGCACATGAAAAAATGTTCAACTTCACTAATCATCAGAGAAATGCAAATAAAAACCACAATGAGATATCACTTCACACCTGTTACAATGGCTATTATCAATAAGACAAGAAATAACAAGTGTTGGGGAGGTTGTGGGGAAAATGGAACACACATACACTGCTGGTGGGAATGTAAATTATTAGTACAGCCACTATGGAAAACACTATGGCGGTTCCTCAAAAAATTAAGATTAGAATTACCATACAATCCAGTAATCCCTCTTCTGGGTATGTACTCAAAAAATATCTGAAAACGTTTACCCATAAAGATATAGGTACCCCTATGTTCATTGCAGTATTACTGATAGTATTCAAGACATGGAAACAACCAAAATTTCCCTCAATAGATGATTGGATAAAAAAAATATGGTACATAAACACAATAGAATATTACTCGGCCATAAGAAAAGATGAAATACTGCCATTTGTGAAAACATGGATGGATCTTGATATTATTCTAAGTGAAATAAGACAGAAAAAGTCGAGAACCATATGATTTCACTCATATGTGGGATATAAAACTGAAAACAACATGTGAAAAAGACAAACAAATAAAAACTCATAGACACAGACAACAGTTTAGTGGTTACCAGAGAGTAAGGGGAAAGTGAGGTCGTAGAAGAAAGTAACGGGGGAAAATATATGGTGATGGAAGGAGAACTGACTCTGGGTGGTGAACACACAATACAATATATAGATGATGTATTACAGAATTACAGAATTGTATACATAAAACCTATATAATTTTACTAACCAACATCACCCCAATAAATTTAATAAAAAATTTTAAAAGTTCTATAAGAATTAAAGGCAATATACTTCCTTCAATCCCCTATTCATCTGCAACTAAATTATTAAAAGATCAACTTTTCTTTTTATTGATTACCATACTGTATGCATTTCGCATGCACTACTGCAAGTTTGCTGCTATATGTTAACAGTTACTATAGCTATAAATTATACAGGCAGTAATGTTATTATAAGTTGTAGTTGCTAATGAAATTATTATTTTGTTTGAATTTTAAAGCCAAATAATAGAATTTACTGCCAATTCTGTAATTTTGCATATACTTAAAAACTCAAAAATTAAGTTATAACAGAAGAAAAGAGTGATTATAAACATTTCGGTATCCATCTTGGAAAAGTGTAAATATTTTTACTTCTAGCCTGGAAAGGCCAGAGATTTTAAAATAATAGATAAATCAGTGGAATATAATCTTTTAATCTAGTTGGGAAATACATCACAAAACATGTATATAGTTCAATAATTATATAGTGCTTGTCTCCTAAATGTGATACCTTGAAAAGTGGTCAAGTGGCAGTTGTTTATACAAATCTAGTGGCAAAAATATGTGCATTTTTGAGGCAGCCATTCTCAACTTTAGACCCTCTGATTCTGAGAATGTTTTCTTTTCATTAAGTCAATGTCTGTAAACAGAATCCACATCAAGGAGGCAGGATTCCTCATCAGTATCTTAGGCTTTTATTTTATGAACACTAATATCCTTTCTAAGGCTTCTCTTTTATTTACTTTGTTAAAAAAAATTTATTGAGCGTCTACTATGTGCCAGGCATTCTTCTAGATATTTGACATATACTAAAGAATAAGAACAGGCATGTTCTGTGATATATTAAGGTTTTCTAATGAAAAGACAATTAATTAAATAATCTTCAATATATGTGTAAAAATGTTACACTGATATATGCTATGAAGAAAAGTTACACAAGTCAGTACCTACTCAGAGATGGATTGACTTCATAAAAAAAGCCATAGGCATGAGTCTACAGGAGCCGAGTAGGGTTGTTGAGGACAGGATATCATGGACATCACTCATTCATGCAGTCACCAGGCATCAGAGTCTACTCAACAGCATATAACAGAGAATCAGAAAAATCCTCCCGAGGAAATGAAATTCAGCTTCAAAATATGAGTCTTCCTGAAATGCCTCAAACATCTCTTGTACAACTCAGCTCCCAGAATCATCACCTCCTTATGTGATCCAGTCTGTAAAATATGAGATCAGAGAGCCAAGATTCAGGTTCCTGGGTTCAAAATTTTATCTGACTGCAGTTACTTGTTAACTGTATTAACCTTAAGCAATTGTTTTTTTTTCCCCTCTGTCCTGAGTTTTCTAATATAAAGTAGAGATAATAATACTTCATAGGGATTTTCAGAGATTAAGAAAAATCATATAAAGTGCATACTACATTCTCTTTGATTTAATAAACATTCGTTATGATCCTCAGCGCTATTTTTCATGATTTTGCATATCTCTCAGTCCATTGGTTTTACCATGTACTCCCTCACCATGTACCTCTCAAATGAGGAAACATCGTTTAGTTCCTCAAACTGAAAATCATGCTGGCCTTTCTTGAGTCTGTAATCCCATGGTGAGGGCACTGAGGGTTTCACCCTCTTTTAAATCAAAAACTATTTTCAGGGATATTTAAGACCGGTCCTCAGTTAGCTGGGTTAGATGGAATCTCACAAGACATGAGATGGAATGTTTCCTCAATTACCTCAATCCCATCAATATACCAATGTCATTGAGGCTCCCTAATCATTTTTGGGACCAAGAAACAATTGTGATATTTGGCTTCTTCAATACAAAAGGAATGAGCATATTCTGTACTGCCACTAAGAAAGAGTAAGAATTAAAAAATGTGTATCTTATTTCTATTAAAGGAAAAAACTTCTATTAGACTGTTCAATTAGTCAGTCACCTGATTTTGCCCTAGAAAAGAACCTGGGGATGCTGAAAAGAACCTAGGGATTCCAAACTTCGTGGGCTTCCAAGTTTTCTGCATGTGAAATTACAGGAGAGAATTAGGGAATTATATTTGGAGGGTACGAGCTCTACTCAGACACTGGGGCAACTGGAAATCAAATGAGTTTTCTGATCCTCTAGTCTCTCTAATGACATTGTGAAGGTCCTAGGTTCTCAAGAACAAGGTTAGCATCTAGCAAATATATATAGCTTTACATTTGTCTGGCTGGCATCACGATATAAGCGAGAATGAGATGCAGTTGTTGTCAATAAATTCTGACACCATTACTTTAAGAAAGGCTGTTGCTAGAGATCTATCTGACTGGCTTGTCTTGAAACCATAAGGAAAATAGCAAGAGAATAAAATCTCTAACTGCAGTAGAAAGCAGAAAATAAGGACTCACTGATGAAAAATTTTGTATGCAATAAGGTTACCCAAATACCTGAGGGATTCAAGGAACTGTATCTCCTATAATAGAATTCAGGGGATAATCTGAGATGAGATCTATAATAGTCAAGGACATTAATATCTTATTTAGTTTTTATTTTTAAAATTATTTTATTTTAATTTTTTAATGACCGTTGACATTCAATATTATATTAGTTTCAGGTGTATGGCAGCCAGCAACGTTTACTGGCATAATACCCTGAACATGTCTGATCTCAATATCTTTATATGATTGCCATCTCTTTCTATCTTCCCCTACCTTTGTTCCTGGCTTTCAATACCTGTCCTTAGTCTTAATTCTGTCCATTGCATTCATTCAACACTCACCCCAGCCTCGGTGGTCAACAGCACTAGAAAAATCTTGATCCAGCCCAAGTAGAATAGTTCCTAGATCTGAGATTTGGTCCCACTTATCTCCACCCTCTCAAGAATTTTTGGCCCAGAGAGGCTGTGGATGGCCTCAGCTGCTAAAAGTAGAGGTGAATTTGCAAATGAGATCTCTGGGGAGAAAAATCATTCATGTCAGAGTCTTCTCTTAAAGTTTGGCCATTTCTTAAGGGAGGAGAAGGGGTCACAATTGTGAATAGGGCTTTAAGGCAAGAGTCAAAACTTGAGAGAAAAGGTCCACACTGGAGATACACATTTGTTAATCAGCATCATAAGGATATTTAAAGCTATGATGTTAAATGAGATTTTTAAAAAGGTGAATTATTTAAAGAGCACCAAAAAACTAATCCCTAATAAAGACTATATCATGAAGAAGTACTAGTGAAAGACACAAGTAAGGAGTACTTTTGAGATAGAAGGAAAACCACTGACTCCAAGTGAAGGAAGTGATTCAAACAGGAGGAAATGGTCAACTATATAAAGTATTGGTGATAAGTCAAGAATAAGAGGACTGAGACCACTAGTTTTAGCAACTGCAGTCATTATTGACCTTGACAAGGACAGCATTGTGCAGTGGTAATGTGAAAGTCAAATAGGAGTGAGTTAAAGTCAAAATGGGTGAGAAGTATTAGAATTAGTAAACATAGACAAGTCTCACAAGGTGTTGTGCTGCAAAGGGAAATAGAGAATTGGGGTAATAACTGGAAGGGAACTGTAGTCAAGAAAGAATTTTAAGGTTAGAGAAATACCATCAAGTTTCTATACTGATGGAGAAAGATCCAATATAGAACGAAATTTGATAATTTAAGAATGAGAGAACTGTTGAGATGATTGCTTTAAGCAGGCTTACACAATGAAACTTAGTGCACAAGTGGAGAGTTTGACCTTGGCATCCATAGCAACCAGAGTGAAAATACAAATAAAAGTGTGGATGTAGATAGGTGAGTAGGTATACTGTCTTTCCCCGAGAATAAAACCTACCCCCAAAATAAGCCCCAGTTAAGATCTGAGCCAGACAGACACATTTAGTATGTTATGACGATGTTCCAGAAGAAGATGACAAGACTGTATTTGAATAAATATAGATTGTTGTACATGAAAAAATAAGACATCCCCTGAAAATAAGCCCTAATGGAGCAAAAATTAATATAAGACCGTTTCAGGGAAACACGGTAGTTGTGGATGTCTGTAGAGATTTTCTTCTTTTTGCCTCTGTTTCCAGTCAGGTAAAAGCAAGGTCATCTATAACAGAGAATGATGATAGCAAAGAAAATATTGGAGGTTTGAGGAGATAAAAGAAGATACAAAATAATCATTTAAAGAGTGTGAGAGAAAATGGAAAGAGAAATGTAATATAATTGTTATGAAACACAAAAGGTAGGTGGCCATATATCCCAATATGCTCAGGAAAGTACCAATTTATATCTGTTGTCTAAGTGACATTACTAGTAGTTTCCCCTTTTATTCTCAAATTGTATGTCGTCTAACTAAAAATATTCTTGAGTTTAGCAGTCCTAAGTTTAAAATAAGGTGTCAGCACATTTACAACTTTTATCCCATGGCTGCAAACAGAAAGTGAGTGGAGAGTTGAATTTAGAGAGTGCTGCTGAAAAATAACAATCAAGTGTGTGTGTGTGTGTGTGTGTGTGTGTGTGTGTGTGCGTGTGCACATGTGTATATACACATAGTGTATGTGGGTTTGTATTAGGAAGAGAGGGAGGGAGAGAGAAAGAGAGAATTTTTATTAAACAGTAATTCTAAGAATGAACCATAAATTAATGTTAGTAAGGAGAAATAAGAAATGAGAAAAATGAAGAAATGTGAAAAGATAATAAGGTAATAAGATCAACTTATTATTGATACAAATTCTAAGGTATTTCCAAGGAATTAAGAAGATTAGGTAAGATGATCAAGATCTTTGAAGAAAAAACATAGAGTATAGAAAATCAAATTGTTCCAGTTATTGCATAACAAAACTACCCCAAAACATAGTGGTTTAAAACAATTTGTTATTATCTCTTATGATCATGCAGATTTACTGGGATCAGTGGGGCAGTTGTCATTTGGGGTCTCTCATGTGGCTGCAACAGATTTTGAATGGAGCTGTAGTCATCTCTAAGCTTAACTGAAATTGATGCAATTGATTCTGGCTATTAACTAGGAGGCTGGCCAGGATGTCAAACACACAAACTCTCCATTTGGCCTGGAAAACTCACGGTAAAGCAGATGTGTTCTAGAGACAGCATCAAAAAAATCAAACATCCCTCCAATGTTCATTGCAGCTTTGTTTACGGTGGCCAAGACATGGAAACAACCAAAATATCCTTTGATAGATGAATGGATAAAGAAGTTGTGGTATATATACACAATGGAATACTATTCAGTGGTAAGAAAAGATGATATAAGAATATTTGTGACAACATGGATGGATCTTGAGAGTATAATGCTGAGCGAAATAAGTCAGACAGAAAAAGCAGAGAACCATGTGATTTCACTGATATGTGGTATATAAACCAAAAACAACAAAAGAACAAGACAAATGAGAAACGAAGACTAGTAGATACAGACAATAGTTTAGTGGTTACCAGAGGGTAAGGGGGGTGGGGAGGTGGGAGATGAGGGTAAGGGGGATCAAATATATGGTGATGGAAGGAGAACTGACTCTGGGTGGTGAACACACAACGGGATTTATAGATGATGTAATACAGAATTGTACACCTGAAATCTATGTAATTTTACTAACAATTGTCACCCCAATAAATTAAATATATATATATATATATATATATATATATATATATATATATATATATATATATATATATTTAAATTGCAGTTCCTTGCTTGAGCATATAAGTTATTTTAGATAAATAAAACAACTGACATTTGTACAGGGGGAAAAAATCAAACGTCCAAAGACACCAATGAGGAATATGTAAGCATTTTATAATCTAGCCTTGAATATGCTTAAATGTCACATCTATTGTATTCTTTTCTCAAGAAGTTGCTAAGGCTATCCCAGATAAAAGGGAAGTGGAATCAGACTGCACTTTCTGTAGGAGTGGCAAGATCATATTGCAGAAAAATATGTGGGATGCAAGATATTTTTTTGGCCATCTTTTGGGGAAAAAAACCCTGTAACAGTCCACCTTGTGACCACCTTGTGACCAGTAATGTATACATTCACCTACATGCAAAGTAAATTCATCTTTTCCCTAAGATCCCAAAGTCTCATTCCCATCATGGAATTAGTTCAAAGTCCAGGATCACAACCTCTAAATCAAGACAAAGTATCAGTAGGGCTCCTTGTATTCAATTCCTTGAATACAACTCCTTGAATGTGGTTCCTCTCAATTTGAAGATCCGTGTAGTAAATAAATGAGAAAGAAATCAGCTGCCTATATAACCAATATATAATGGTGATACAGAGATAGAATAACTACAATTGATACTCATATGTAAAATATGGAGAGAGCCATATTATAGTCACTAACTGGTCCATTGAAGATTATAAAAATCCAGCCAGAGATATATCACCAGTTTTTTGATAAGGAACCATTCCTGCTCCCTGGGAATGATTCTCCATGGCCCTTAACTACAACAACTCTGGGCAATTGGCTCTATATTCTATGTCATATTTGCTTTTCAATGAGAAATCATCTCTATTTACATCTTAATACCTTTCTCAGCCTGCTTCCTGCCTAACAAAGTTGAAGATCCAAAGCCCTCTGTTCATTTTGTACTAACTGTTCCATTTAGTCCAAGCTGATGGTGCTTGCATCGTACATTTCTCTTAAAAACTGTGAGTTCTATATGAATCTTTTAGGTTTTACACTGTCAGACAAAAGGCACATCCACAGATATCTTCCAGATTGCCTTATGTATGATTTTGGCTGGGAGTTATGGTTATCTGGAAAAATATCCTTAAGATTCTTGAAGCTCCTTTTTCTAATTGAAAAGATTTATTAAGCAAATGCTTAGATAGTTTTCTATTCTTATCAAAGGGTCTTACAGCCTCATCATAGAAATTATATTGTATCTTGAGCCCAGGTTTTTCTTTCTTTTGAGAGTCTCTTGTCATTTGGAGAGGCTGAGGTGGGGTGGAAGTCAATTTTTTTATTTCAACCCATATAACCATGACTCCTTTGTATTTACTCTAAATTCTTTTTGAACAATAAATAATTTCACTTTTAGCTCATATCTCTTTATCTGTACCTTATCATATGTGGCATAAAAATAATGTTGGTACTTTCAACACTGCTTCAAAATCTCCTTGTCCAAATGCATCAGTTAATTAGGTATATTTTCTGTTTTCCATATTACTGTAAGCTGTGGTATTGCCAAACTTTCTGCAACTCATACCTTTTTCTCCAGCCTTCAATGATAATTTCCTTACTGTCTTTCAAGCCTTCATCAACAGCCTCCTCAAGGCCCTTTTAGCTTCTGCCTGCTGCCTTATTCCAAAGATAATACTACATGTTTTAGGTTTCAGTTATACTAATACCCCACTTCCTATTACCAATTTCTGCATTATTTAGCTATCACTATAACTAACCATCCCCAAATTTATTGGCTTTAAACAGCAAGTTATTATTACTTTTCATGGTTCTATGGCTTGATTTACATCTGTTGGGAAGTTCTCGCTTTGAGTCTTATGCATTGCAGTGAAATGTCAGTTGAAGCTACAGATATCTAAAGTTTCAACTGAACTGGATGTTCAAGATGTATTACTGACATAACTGGCAGTTGTTGCTGACTGTTGGCTGGGATCTCAATTGGGGCCATTAACCAGAATAATTACACATGGCTTCTCCGTGGGATTCTCATAGTATAGTAGCTGGGTGCCAATAGGGAGCATACCAAGATCAAGCATTTCAACAAACCTAGGTGGAATCTGCGAAGATTTTTATGTCACTTCCACTGAACTCTTTGTCAAAGAATTCCTAAGACCAGCCCAGATTAGAAGTAGAATTAGTCTCCAACTGTTGTTGTGGGAATAGCAAATTCATACTGCAGAAAAGCATGAAAGATGGAATATATTCTTGTGGCCATCTTTGAAAATACAGTCTACCACACCAAGTTTACAGGGCCCAGTCTCCCAGCAACATTGTGCTATGGCATTCTGGACCCTGTCTAATCTAGACCATGACTCGCTCTTGTGAGATTTCATTGAAACAGTTGAGCATTTCTTCCAAAACTCTTCTATTCTCTGACATGAGACATAAATCTTTCCCTCCAACTTCAATAGTCACTCATTTTCTTTCTACCTGTTCTTGATTGTTGGAATTCTGTAATGCTCTATCCATGTCTACTGCTTTCTAGGTTGACAAACTCATCATGAGTAATATCCCTAAATGCCATGACTTTAACTGTGATTACTGTGCTGAAGATTCTGAAATTTATAATTTTGAAAATATTCTTCTCTCCTCAACCTTGCAACTAGTTATCCTACGGCTGCCATCTTTAATTAGAAGTCCCACAGGTGCATCCAACTCCCTCCCTCCAAATGGTGCCTACAGTAGACAATTTAATCAAATAAACTTTTTTATTTCTAAAGAGCAAATAATTCATGTAGGATACAATTGATTTCTGAACATACAAGAAAACTGAACATTTTCTAAGTTTATTGTAAGGCTGTTATAACTATTTTGTTAAACCTAAATACACTCACTCATTTAAACAATATTTTGTAAGTCTCTATATGTGCCCAGATGGGATGGGAACTTGTCCTGTAAACAAGCAACAGAGTATGATAATTATTCTAGTGAGGTAGATAATGGCAGTCTGAAATTAACGTAACAGAAAAGATTAATAAATTCACTTCAGAGATATAAGAAGACAGAATTGGTAGGACTTGTCAATTGATAGAGGGGTGATGGAAAAGAAATAGTAAAAGATGTTGAAACATCAGCAAACTCTTCCTTCTCCATGGGCTTTCAGTCAAGTTTGTTCTGTTCTGTTTTGTTTTCTTGGCTTCTATTTTGTCCCCTGTTTTTAGAGAATAATTTTAAAGATTATTCAAAATATGCCCATTTATTTACTAAAGTAAGCAAGTGGATGTTAACTTGAAGACGCATTACCTGGTTGTATGAATGGTATCCACATCTATAGCTCTCTTGCTGGCACAGTTCATAACTGAAGAGTTTGCATACAACTCCTGGTTGTCTATTTAATCAGACCCCATTGCATTATTGTCATCTAGTTTTTAGATGGCACTTTAAAGACCTTTAATGATTTCCTTTGTCCAGTCTTAAAGAAGTATTATATTAACTAACACCAGACCCCAGAAGAGAATATCAAAGTGGAAGAGGCCATACATCCCTCTTCCCTGTAAAAAGGAAGATAACTTTAGTTCACTAAATGTGTCACCCCTGTTTGACTTTCAGCTTCTGGAAATTCTCTTGTCTAAATTCTTGTCCACCTACATTTGATCTTAGATGTTTCTTCAGCTTAGTCCATTCTCTCTCTTCCTCTAGCTAACTTCCCTTCATGTCTAGTACACACTAAGCTTTCCTAAACAATATCCAAATTAGGTAATGTTTCCAGGTACACTCATGACACTCCATATTATCCAATCAGAGTATTTATTACACTATTTTCATTTTAATTTACTTAGCTTTCTCACTTTTGAAATGGTAAACTATGAGAGAGGACAGATATCATGTCTGCTTATTTCATTGTTCTACCCCTAGAACAATGTCTGCTGCAGAGTGTTCAACAAATACTTGTTGAATAAGTGAGTGACAGAGGATCCATTGGACTTCACACTGATTAACTTGATTATGCAAATAGTGTTATGAATACAGTTTACTCACTTTTCTTATCCTACCATTCAACTACTTCTCGTTCAATTTTGCACCCTCACAGCCTACCATAATCACACAAAATAGGTCCCTCACTTCAACTCTGGAAAATTTAAATATGTGTCCCATATTTAAATATTTTCTAATTAGATGAAGACTCCCACCAAACAAACCTAGGGAAGCCATAGGCACTACACACTGGTGAAAGATGGTCTGGAAGGAAGGACACAGCTATATGTGAGAAAATGAATAGCACTTTCCTCACGCACCTTCAAAGTTGTAGATAGAATAAAAAGGTTCATGGCTTTACATTTCCATTCTTTGTTGAAACTTCCCAGTTGTCACTAAGTATATATTCTCTTTCATCTTCTAATACTGTCTATCTTTGATCACAAAATCCTGAATAGAATTTTGTCTTTAGCAAGCATTCTATTCCCATCTTAGTTACTGGCCTCTGATTGATTACTAAGCATTTTTCTCCTCGCACCTAAGACTAGGAATATTGTAATGACATGTCCTATATCTCTACATGCTCCATTTCCCCCAGCTCTAAACGAAACATAGGACAGGTTTTTCAGTAATATCTTGATCATGAAGTATTATAATCCATACCTTGTACTTATTTCATTTTTTATGCCAAGTGTGTCTATGTGAAGTTCTCCCCTTTGCCCATTTTATGGAAAGGAATATCCATGGTTTGTTCATGGGTCACAGAAGGACTGTTGTAAGACCCAATCCAAAAGGCAACTGTTCAAATCCATTATGTATTTCTGCCCCCATGGCGTATAGGGTGAGTGGGTATCTTAGTACTTGCCCCCAGCATCCCAAAAGAACAATAGGACACTCATTCATAAATGCACTCACATATACAAACCAATGTTTACACATACAAAATAACTGAAAAGGCTCTGAGGTGGCATATCAAAATTTGATATCCAGATTTCTGGCCTCAGACTGGTATGGATACTCCTAAATCTATCATGACCACTTTAATTTTTTTATATTCTTAGCATTATAAATCTTGACCTTCAGAAAAGTCTCAAATTATTTTGAGGAGTAGTGAAAGGGACTCAAAATTAAGCTCTTAATAAACATAGCCTTTCACATCATTTTATTACCACGAATGTCAGCTCTAGATTCTATATTCAGAGTTTTAATCTTGGCCTTTCCAATTTCCTAGAGCCCACTCTTTTCCCACCTTTCTCTCTCCACTCCACCAATCCCATTTCTTATCAGCTTTGCTCCCTATTGACTTTACCCCCTAATAATTGTACACTGCTCACCACAGGCTTTTAACTTGGAGGTCCTAGTCCTGGAAATCTTTTGCAAAAGCTGGGTTATGACCAGAAAATGCAGAAACACAGCAGACAAAAAACAAACCGAAGGACAAAAGAAGCAGTCCTGGGATTAGTAAGGACAGACACAGGAACCAAAGGGACAGACATAGGCTCATGCTCAGAGTAGGGAAGAACAAACACAAAGCCTGGAGGAATGGAGTAGAAGTGCAGTGCCCTTGTCTTCTCCAAGGATTAGAGACAAGTTAGAACAGAACAGAGAGACTCTGAACCAGGGAGACATGTGGTCTTCATATCCTGTGGCCCCATGACCCCATCAGTTTAGGACATGAAACAGTATTTAACAAAATTAACACTTTTCCAGTTTAGAAATTTACAACTCTGCTCATTAGTGGTGGCTTGGGAATTGTGGAATCAAGGGTGGTAGCATATATGAGTCTCAGCCGGGTCTTGTTCTAGCTTGATCAGTCATTTGATTAACAAACAAACAAACAAACAAACAAACAAACAAACAAACAAACACCTCTGTCAAGCAAGAGTCAGCTCTGCCATGTCTCCAGGCCCAGCCTAGAACTCTTAAAACTTACTCTACAGGAACTGTTTCATTATGTCCCTGAATCCTTGGCAGAGCTTATTTCATAGTGGATAATCAATAAATGTCTGTTGAAATAAAGGAATCAGCTTCTAGTCTTAGTTAACAAAACCCTAGAGACATTTCTCTCCGTGACTGCCATCCCCCCAGATGTGAAGAGGCCTTTCTTTTCAGATACTTACCTCAATGTTCAGTCTTCCTGGCAGTTCTCTCCATCTTCCCTCAGTCATGAATCATCATTAACTTTGTGTTCAGTCCACTATTTAGAGTACAGCGTAGTACTCTATTTGTGTGGGGCAAATTAACACAAATATATGCAGGTCTAAAATCATAGGTAGCCATCCTGAGTACAGTCTCATCCTTCCAACAGGAAAACCGTCTGTGCAACCTCTCACTGGTCCAACGAGGAGGTCTATCTTCAATGTTTAGTGGCCCAAAATCTGGGATTTATCCCTTATTCCACTCATTCCCTTCCTTTGTGCTCTAACAAAATACTTAACTGCTCTGGAAATCAGTTTTTTCATCTATGAAAGGGAATCATAACTTGGAAATTTTTTTTATTATTATTGTATGACTGTAATAATTTTATTTATTCCCATATTCAACATACTTTTTTTAATGTGGGAGATGAGGGTAAGGAGGATCAAATATATGGTGATGGAAGGAGAACTGACTCTGGGTGGTGAACACACAATGGGATTTATAGATGATGTATTACAGAATTGTACACCTGAAATCTATGTAATTTTACTAACAATTGTCACCCCAATAAATTTAAAAAATAAATTAAAAAAAAAACTTGGAAATTTTTAATTTAAAGAAGAACTCTGAAGAATTAGTGGGGAAACAACTATTATCCTAATGTAGACAAAATAAGTCTCTATGACTCTCCATAATTTTCTCTCTGGTTAGATTGAGTTACAAATCCAGCCGGCTTCCTACCATGCAAAATAGAGATTTTATTTATTAATTAAACTCATTTGTTTCAACCCTTGTCTTCAGAAAATATTTATTGAATGCCCATTATGAACTAGATGATAGAAATGCAATGGTAAGCAAGGCAGACGCTAGCCTGGTCCTCGACAACATAAGGGAGGGCATAGACATTAAACCACTAAGTACACAAGCAGTCACCTTATTAAGGTTGAGATAAGTTTGAAAACAAAAAGTACATTTGAAATAAAAAGTGCAATAAGAATATGTATGAGATACTAATCTTAATGTACAAGATTAAATAAGAAATATCTGAGGAAGGATTTTTTTTTTGAAGCTAAACAGGAATTGCCAAGCAAAAAATAAAGAGAAGGCATAAGTGGAAGAGAAAAAAGAAATTTTATGTATTTGGGAAGCAAAACTCAGTGAGTATGGTGAGGTACTTTCTTAATTTATTAACAGCAGTATCAGTCAGCCTCTTGGGGTCATTTTCTCAAACTCCCCCAAAATACAGGGCTACCTTCATTAAGATTCTTGAATTTTTTTTCAATTGAGTATGTAGAAGAGACAGTTGAGTTTAGGATAAATAAGACATGACTAAAATAATATACTATGGAGTCTTTAGCTGGATAGAGAAGGAAGAAAGGAAAAGTTAGGGATGATATGGAAGAAGGGACTTATGATGAAGTTTGAATATGCATGAAACCTTTATTGAGAACACGTGGTGTGTCAGGTAAGACAGGGTATGCGAAGATGCCTAGGACTAAGTTTCTGCTGTCAAGGCGCTCATATTGTAGGTGTGGATAGATAAATACATGAGCAAATAAGTATGACAGTTTAGAATAGTGGCATGAGTAAAGCAGCACCTGCATGTGCCTTTTCCGAACTGCTTAAAGGACACTACAGACATCAAAGAAAATAACACACACACACACACACACACACACAGGATCTTATCTTGTTATGCCAGTTTTATTCCTTACTTCTTATTGTTACCTGGTGTCCAGTCAGCTCCAACTCCTGGCAACTCTATGAACGAGCAAACAGTCTCATCAGAGGGTTTTCATGGTAAGAAAGATGAAAAAGAGATTGAGAAAAGAAAATGCAGCAGTGGTTTACGATTGCCTTCTGCTGCATAGTGTGTGCGTTCAACCCACATATGCTTGGGTGTAGCAAATCACCAAATGCCTACAAAATGTAAGCACCCTGCTGAGCTTTACTTCTTACTCCCAAGTAATGTAATATGTTCATCTTGGTTAAATGTATGACTTCTTTACCAGTGGAGATTTTAGGAAATAGATGTTTTTATCCTGGGGCAGTTTATTAAGAGGAGCAGGGCTGGCTCCCATCCAACTCTGCTCAATACATACTCTACCCACCCCAAGTTTGATTTTTTTAATAAAATAACAGGACACTGAAGACTATCCCTCCTGCAATTGCTTGCTCAAAGAGTCAGGGAAGTGCAAATGAAGTGAAAATAAATATAAATGAAGTGTAAGTAAATATAAATTGAGTCCTAGGCGCTGAGTATCATGGAAGATTGCTCTTTTCTTTAAAGTTTTCCATTCCCTGCAGTGATTCTAAGGACAGTACTTATGTATGATCTTGAAGACAATGGAATTACTGAAGAGTTTCAAGGCACAAAGGAACACAATTATGTAAATTACAAAATGATTATGCTGGTTTTTATAGAGTGGAACAGGGTTGGAACTCCTTTAAAAAGATGACTTTCAAATACTCTCCAAGAGCCAGATAATAGATAAGGGCCCAGGCCAGCTTGATGGCCAATATAAAGGTGAAAATGTGATGTATTTATCTACTGGAATGACTTATTAGAACCTCAAAGTCAAATATTCAACTCAAACATTGAGTTATTCAGTTAATTTTGTTGGAGGGTGACTTAGGATAAGTCAGGACAGCCACAGGTTTCTGGCTTTGGAATTAATGTTTGTGGTGGTGTCATTTACCTTAAAGGAAGGCAGAAAAGGAAAAGCGCTGTTTCCTTTTCCTTTCCATAGAGGAAATTAGTGAGCTTCCAGGTCAGTTTTGGAGAAATAAAGTTTGAGAAGTTTGCAAGTCAGGAAGCAATTGAATAAAGAATTCAGAACAAGACAAGCCTAGGTTTGGATCCTAAAACTACTAATTGTTTTTCTGTAATCTTTATAAGTCTCAGTTTCCTTGTCTGTGAAATGAATGAACTAATTTTACTTTCTCATAATTGTTTTTTATTTAAATATATTAATACTTGTAAAATATGGACCAAGGGTAGTGAAACTTTCTTGGAGCATACAACTAAAAATAGACACAAAAGATAATCAAATCTATGTAATCTGAGATAAGTAGGGGAAAAGTAAAGCAAATAAAGGACACAGGATGAGGGATTAAGAATGTGCAGCATCAAGACTGAAGTGTGAAGCAGTAAGTTTGATAGTTGTAGTAAAGAGAATTGATAGCTGCTTAAAGAGAGAAAGCAGGAAGCTTTTCCTTTAATTCAGAAACTGAGAAACACAGGGATGAGTTGCATGGTGGGAAATATCTAACCTTGAACTATCTCAAATTCGCAATAGGAAAGATGTAAACTTTAGTCTTAGTGCTCTTCTATACCCATCATTAACTTCTTCATACAAGTGGTGAGAAAACTAAAGCAAGAAAGCCATTGATTTTCTATAAGTGTTGAAGATTTTCTTTCTCCTCTCTCACTCCAGCCTAGACTTTACATATGGGTAGAACTCTAAAATTAATAGGAGTTACAGCTTTATTTTTACGTCTTCCTGTGTTATATAAAACTTCACCTAACCAATTTTACCTAAATTTCTTCCTCAGTGGCGCTCCCCACTCATTGTGTCTTCTTCAAAGAGAAAAGGAGGATAAATCTGTCCTGGATCTGCTTGGTTTTCACTCCGTAAACAATGGGATTTAGAGCAGGAGGAATGGTCACATAGAGATTGGCAAATAGAATGAGCACATTTCGAGGGACACTGTGCCCAAAGCGATGAGCCAGGATGGAGAAGAAGGCAGGTGTGTAAAACATGAGAATAACACAGACATGAGAGCCGCAGGTGCTGAGGGCCTTTTGGCGGGCACCCTGGGACGAGAGTTGAAAGACAGCATGTAGGATGAAGGTGTAGGAAACAGCAATAAAGATCACATCTGAGATGACAGTCATGAGAGGCACAGCAAATCCATACCAGATGTTGATGGAGATGTCAGCAGAGGAAAGGCGAGCAACCCCTATATGCTCACAGTATGTGTGTGGGATGATACGTGTCCCGCAGAAAGGTAACCGTTTGAGCAGAAAAACATCTGGCAGGATGACAGAGAAGCTCCTTACAACAATGCTTGCAACAAGCTTGATGATCACCTGTGGAGTCAGGATGGTGGTGTATCTCAAAGGGAGGCAGATGGCCACATAGCGATCAAATGCCATGGCCAATAGAACGGCTGAGTCCACTACAAAGCTGAAGTGAAGGAAGAACATCTGGGTGAGACAACCAGAGAAGGTTATTTCCTGGGAGCCATGCCACAGGTTACTGAGCAGTTTAGGCACTGTGGCAGTCGACAGGATGAGGTCTGTGGTAGCCAGCATAGAGAGGAAGAAAAACATGGGTTCATGGAGGCTGCGCTCAACTGCAATGAGGTAGAGAAGGATGCAGTTGCCCACAATAGCCACAACATAGATGACACAAAAGGGAATCCCAATCCAGATGTGGAACTTCTCCAGGCCAGGTATTCCAACAAGGATAAAGGAACTGGGGTTGTAACAGCTCAAGTTATACATGTCTCTTCAGTCTGGGATCCACTGGTTTTTTAAGCCCTGAGGACAAATCAGCTGTCAGAACAGGCTATGAAAGACAACAATTCTATGCTGGTGCTGCACGTGGTTGAGGACTGCAATTGTCACATTCAGTGTTCCTACAGGAGGAGCACCTCCTGTCCCCTGGATGAGCTGGCACCTATAGAATTGACTTGTTATTGCCCCTTTTCTTGGCCATTAGCCCTTCATTTCTTTATATGTTATATATTTCTTAATGAATCATAGGAAATGGTTATTTTGTGGGTAAGCAATTCCATATGATTAAGCTTAGACAACTGTGTCCCTTTCTTAATGCAGACTATGTAGAATAGGCCCAGGTTCAAACGGGAATACACACGCACACACACACACATGCATGCACACACACACACACATTGCCAAAAATGTATACACATTTTAAGAGATGTTATCTTAATTCACCATAATCAGAAATGTCTGGATGCTGATGGTAACCAGTCTGAGTACCCCTTGTAATTGCAGAAGTGAAATATGACTATATATTGAGTATTACACTTTTAATACAGTTTTTTTCTTTCTTAAAATGTGTATACATTTTTTGGCAATGTGTGTGTGTGTGTGTGTGTGTGTGTAGTGTATATGTATGAAGAGACGGAAGAAGGTGTGTGTGTGTGTGTGTGTGTGTGTGTGTGTGTGTGTGTGTGTGTGTGGACAGAGAGAGAGAGAGATTAAAAATATTAAATGGGAGAGTAACTGACCTTTTAGAGCATATACTATGTTTCAGACAATGGATTTGATAAAATAAGCTGAAGAGTTTCAATAATACAGTAGACAAAAATAATGCAAGGGGGAAGACAAAGAAAGGACATTCCAATGCTGTGGGTAATATGGTAGCTTTTGTTACATGAGGATTAAAATAGAATTTAGTTTAGGATGGATGCCTAATGGGATGTGAATATATGAGAATCATTTACCAGAAAATGCACAGGATCAAGAGAGCAGCATTCCTTTGATTCAAGCAGAGAGCACTAAGTTCAGAGGATGATTTATATCTTCAGGGCAATGCCTTAAACCTTGGAGAATCTCTTGTTTCCTAACATTAGTAGGGGACACAGCTCTACCCATCAGTCAGTCTGGTAATGTCTCCATAACAGATGTCAGCTGCTGTGATTGGGGTAAAGCAAAGTCAAGCAGAGCAGATTCTCATCTCCTAGAGATGAAATAAAAAATAATAAAGAAGTTTTGCCTCGGTGTTTTCATTTGTGATCTGCAATACTTGGAACTAATCTTTGGGAATCTCTAGCTTTGAACTATTTTAAATAGAGCCTGCCTTTGGAGGTGCTTTTTTGCCCTGAAAACATCCTTTGAGATTTAACTCCATTGTGTGATCTATTGTATAAAGTATTTTTGGAAAGAGAATCAGTAACAGTGCTACAAGGGAGTGCAGCAATGGAGAGGCCCAGCACAACTTGAGCCATCCTCAGACCAGTTTTGTAGAGATTTAGTTCTTACCTTCCCCAACAAATTTACAAATCATCCAAAAAGCTTTTAAGGAACAGAAGTAGATTGTGTGGGTAAGTCATAACAGCTCTATATTTTTGCATTTGGCAGGAATCTGTAGTTTTGTGCACAAGGAGGGAAGAATAAATTTAGATGTAAGAGTTTCTGTGATATCTTTGCCAGAACCCCAGGCAAAGTTTTAAATAGTGAGCTTTTCTCATTTAGGGGATGGTTTTGTCATTGCCAGAGTCCTTAATTAGCCAAAGTGAACAAAACATCTACCTAAGAGGAATGTAACTAGCTCCCATTGTCTAAAGGCAGTCTCTGTCCCACACCTATAAGAATATGACATCTCCAAGTTTGATGCAGACTAAACCACAGGCACTGAGCTTATTAGAATAACCATAATGACAGAATTCATTAAATCCTCCCTAAAAGGATGGTGTCATCATCTCCTGTGACATGAAAAGCAGGTAGACTGAGAAAGCCCCAAATGTCTCTATAATTTAGGCTAGAGTGCAGCTCAGTCTCTTGGAGCGCAGACTCACTGCTGCCTGACGAGAAGCACATTTCCTCAGAGTCACAGGAAATAAATTTAAGTGGGGGATCAGGGGAAATAAACCACTAATCATTAAAACTACAAAGGGAGAGTCAAAAGAAAACATCCAAATCAAGGTCTGCTGCTTCAGTCAAAACCTATTCTGACTTCAGTTCTTTTACTCAAATTGCTCTCCTTTCCTGTTGAATACCCTGCTGTATTACTGGCCACTTTAGTTGGTCTACAGTTGAAATCAATAGTTTTCTGCCGGGATCTGTCAACTTATGGAATCATTGCTGTCAGAAGAACCTGTAGGGTTTTCCTCTTCTTTGATTGACTGTAGTTTTCAACTCACCAAACTCTGTCTTCTGTCTCTTGCTTTGCAGGAGTAGTAGGAAGTATCTATTTAGAAGGAAACAAAATTTAAACTGCGAGAAGTTCTGTAAGAGGTGAAATGAAAACATTTATGTATTTTCTTGTATTCCCAGGAGATAGAACACAGATCATATGGTGCTCTCCATTTTCCATTCCCAGACAAGGGATGAAATCAACCATATTATCTCTTTTCCCTTGAGAATGGCTACAGCTTCGTAGTTTTAGTAGGCTGCGGAGATTAAGTCCCAAGGAGAATCAAGCTAGACAATTCAGAAACACCCATTTGAGACAAATTCTCAGAGGTCTAAATATGTTCCTATATATGAGATAGTCTTTAATTAAACTATTTGAATAAACTTGTACGGATACTGTAAAATACAATTAAAAATTTCTAGTCTTGATATTGGAAGATAAGACCTCCAACTTTTTCTTCAAAAATTTCTTAACCATTCATTGCACTTTGCATTACCATGAAAGTTTTATAAGCACTTTCTCAACTTTCACACACACACACACACACACACACACACACACACACACACAGAGTTTTTATTTTGATTGCATTGTATCTATATATTAATATGGAAATACTTGATATGTTTATAATATTATATAGTTATATTATAAATATGATATAAGCCTCCATTAATGTAGCCTTCTTTTAATTTCCTCAATAATTGGTTGAGACACTAACTTGAAAAGATGTATGTCCTCCATGTTTATTGTAGCATTATTTACAATAGCAAAGATATGGAAACAACCTAAGTGTTTATACATGGATGAGTGGATAAAGAAAATGTGTTATATATGTACAATAGAATATTATTCAGCCATAAAAAATGAAATCTTGTCATTTGTGACAACATAGATGGACCTTGAGTATATTATGCTAAGTGAAACAAGTCAGACAGAGAAAGACAAATA
Source organism: Rhinolophus sinicus (assembly GCF_057876585.1). NCBI lineage: Eukaryota > Metazoa > Chordata > Mammalia > Chiroptera > Rhinolophidae > Rhinolophus > Rhinolophus sinicus. The sequence goes on along the minus strand of NC_142514.1, from coordinate 143,118,513 downwards.
CTGTACAATCATACTTATATGTGGAATCTAAAAACAAACAAAAAAACTAAACTCATAGAAATGGGAAACAAATTGGTGTTTGCCAGAGGCAGGGGTTGGGAGGGAAGTGGGCAAAATGGGTAAAGTTAGTCGAAAGGTACAAGCTTTCAGTTATGAAATAAATAAAGTCCTGGGACTGTAATGTAGAGCATGGTGCCTATAGTTAATACTGTATTGCATATTTCCTAAGAAAGTTGCTAAGAGCAGATCTTAAAAGTTCTCATCACAAGAAAAAATTTTCTGTGTATTTAACAGATGTTAACCAGACTTACTGTGTACTTTTTTCAATGTATACAAATATTGAATCATTATGATGTATACCTGAAACTAACATAATGCTGTATGTCAATAATAATTCAATAAAAAATAAAAATATCCTTTTTGTTAAATGCAGAATACTGGCTTTCTATAGCTATTATAACAAATTGCCACAAACTCCGTGGCTTAAAACACCACAATTTATTATCTTACAGTTTTGTAGTTCAGAAGTCTAACATAGGTCTCACTGAGCTAAAATCAAGGTGTTGAAAGGGCTGCTTTCCATTCTGGAAGCTTGAGAACAGCTTTTTCTAGTATCTAGAAGCCCCCTTCCTCCATCTTCACAGTCAGCAATGTTACTTGTAACCTTCTCCCATACTCACATTTTCCTCTGACTCCTCTTCTGCCTTCCTCTCCCACTTTTAAGAGTTCCTGTGGTTACATTTGAGCCACCGGGTAATCCAAGATAATCTCCCTATTTTCAGGCCTACTGATTATATAATAGTGATCTGGAACTTAATTTAATTTGCCATGTAAACTAACATAATCACAGGGGTATAAGATAAGAACAGCATTTGGGCAGCCATTATTCTCCTTAGCACACCAAGTTTCATAATTGGTAAATTATATTTGTGAAACTCACTATTCTTGATTCATTTTAATCTCTACATACTTGTATGTTAGTAATAGTAGGTATATTCAAAAGTCCCATTTTGTTTTATTAATGTCTCCTTCATTCTTAGTTAATATTTTACACATTATAATATTTTACATATCGAGGTTATATAGAAACCTGGAAATTGCACAGATGGAAGAAGAAAGAGACTTGAGACTTAAAAGAAATGAAAGAACTCTACAAGAACTCTCTGACTCCATCAGAAAGAGCAATATAAGAATAATGGGCATACCAGAAGGAGAAGAAAGAGAGAAGGGAACAGAGAATATATTCAAACAGTTGATGAGAACTTCCCAACCTTGTGGACAGAACTGGACCCTGGAATCCAAGAAGCAAATAGAACACCTAATTACCTCAATCCCAACAGGCCTTCTCCAAGGCACATTGTATTGAAGCTGTCTAAAATCAACAACAAAGAAAGAAGCCTCAAGGCAGCCAGGGAAAAGAAGACGTAATCTAACAAAGGAAAGCCCATTAGATTATCATCAGATTTTTCAGCAGAAACTCTACAAGCCAGGAGGGAGTGGAACCAAATATTCAAACTATTGAAAGAGAGAAATCATGAGCCAAGAATAATATATCCAGCAAAGATATCCTTTAGATATCAAGGAGGAATAAAGACCTTTCCAGACATACAGAAGCTGAGGGAATTTTCTAATACATGACCTGCACTACAAGAAATACTAAAGGAGGCTATTTGACCACCATCAACAGGGACAATTTGTGGCAACCAAAACATAAAAAAGGGGAGAGTAAACGCCTGAACCGGAATACGGGAATGGAGAAAGTAAGCGTGCTGAAGAAAATGGAATACTCTAATTATCAAACTTTCTTTTACATAAACTTAAGGGTAACCACTCAAAAAAAAATCCAGAACTGAAATATATACTGTAATAAAAGAAGAAACAGAGGGAAACATCATAGAATACCACCACACAGAAATAATAGACAACAACAAAAAGGCAAATAAACAATGGAGACACAGCCTTACCAGAAAACTAAAGATAGAATGACAGGTAATCCTCACATATCAATAATCACCCTAAATGTAAATGGACTGAACTCACCAATAAAAAGGCACAGAGTAGCAGATTGGATCAAAAAACTAAACCGAACCATATGCTGTCTCCAGGAGACACATCTCAGCTACAAGGTCAAGTGTAGACTCAAAGTGAAAGGGTGGAAATTGACACTCCAAGCAAATGGTACCCAGAGAAAATCAGGTGTAGCCATAATGATATCAGATGAAACAGACTTCATGGTGAAAAAGATAACAAGAGACAAAGATGGACATTTCATTATGGTAAAGGGGACTATACAACAAGAAGACATAACAGTCATCAATATTTATGCCCCCAATCAGGGAGCACCAAAATATACCACGCAAATACTACAGAACTAAAGGGAGAAATTGACCAAAACACAATTATACTAGGGGACTTAAATACATCGTTGACAGCTATGGATAAATCATCCAAACAGAAAATAAACAATGAAATAGCAGCCCTAAATGACACATTAGATGAAATGGACATAATTGACATATATAGAGCACTTCATCCTAAAACATCAGACTATACATTCTTTTCTAGTGTACATGGAACATTCTCAAGGATAGACCATATATTGGGACATAAAATCAGCCTCAGCAAATTTAAGAAGACTGAAATCATACCAAGCATATTCTCTGATCACAAGGCTTTGAAATTGGATATCAACTGCAAAAAGAAAGCAGGAAAAAACACAAATACATGGAGATTAAACAACATACTTTTAAAGAACGACTGGGTTACAGAAGAAATTAGAGGAGACATCAAAAGATACATAGAAACAAATGTAAATGAAAATACATCCTACCAAACATTTTTGGATGCAGCGGAAGCAGTTTTAAGAGGGAAATTTATATCATTACAGGCCTATCTCAAGAAACAAGAAAAATCCCAAATAAATAACCTCATGTTACACCTTAAAGAACTAGAAAAAGAAGAACAAGTAAAACCCAAGGTCAGCAGAAGAAAGGAAATAACAAAAATTAGAGCAGAACTAAATGAAATAGAGAACAAAAAGATAATAGAAAAAATTAATGCGACAAAGAGCTGGTTCTTTGAAAAGATTAACAAAATTGACAAACCTTTGGCTAGACTCACTAAGATAAAAAGACAGAAGACACTAATTAACAAAATCAGAAACGAAAAAGGGGAAGTTATCACGGACACCACAGAAATAAAAAGGATCGTCCAAGAATACTATGAAGGACTATATGCCACCAAATTCAATAACCTAGAAGAAATGGACAAGTTCTTAGAAACATATGGACTTTCAAGACTGAACCACGAAGAACTGGAAAATCTAAACAGACCGATCACCAGTAACGAAATTGAATCAGTCATCCAAAACCTTCCCAAAAGCAAAAGTCCGGGACCAGATGGCTTCACTAGGAAATTCTACCAAACCTTCAAAGAGGATCTAATACCAATCCTGCTCAAACTCTTCCAAAAAATTGAAGAAGAGACAGTACTCCCTAACTCATTTTATGAGGCCAACATTACCCTGATACCAAAACCTGGTAAGGACAACCCAAAAAAAGAAAACTATAGACCATTATCTCTGATGAATACAGACGCAAAAATCCTAAACAAAATTCTAGCAAATCGAATACAACAATGCATTAAAAAGATTATTCATCACGACCAAGTGGGGTTCATCCCTGGGGCACAAGGATGGTTCAACATCCACAAATCCATCAATGTGATATATCACATAAACAAAATAAAGGACAAAAATCATATGATTATATCAATTGATGAGGAAAAAGCATTTGACAAGATACAACATCCAGTTGTATCTTGTATCCAGATACAATATTGTATCCAGATACAATATTAAGTGTGATTAAAACACTTAATAAAATAGGTATAGAAGGAAAATACTTTAACCTAATAAAGGCCATATATGATAAACCCTCAGCTAATCTCATAATTAATAGTGAAAAACTGAAGCCCTTTGCTCTACGTTCAGGAACACGACAGGGCTGTCCCCTATCACCTCTGCTTTTCAACATAGTGTTAGAAGTCCTTGCCAGAGCAATCATGCAGGAGAAAGAAATAAAATGCATCCAAATTAGGAATGAAGAAGTTAAATTATCACTCTTTGCAGATGACATGATGCTATATGTAGAAAACCCTAAAGACTCCACCAAAAAGCTATTAGAAACAATCAACGAATACAGTAAAGTAGCCGGCTACAAAATCAATGTACAAAAGTCCATTGCTTTCCTATATACTAACAATGAAATCTCAGAAAAAGAAATACAAAAAACAATTCCTTTTGCAATTGCAGCAAAAAGAATAAAATATCTAGGAATAAACTTAACCAAGGTTGTGAAGTACCTATATGCTGAAAACTGTAAGACATTTTTGAAAGAAATTGAAGAAGACACAAAGAAATGGAAAGACATTCCATGCTCACGGATTAGAAAATCAACATAGTTAAAATGGCCATATTACCCAAAGCAGTAAACAGATTTAGTGCACTCCCCATCAAAATCCCAATGGCATTTTTTAAAGAAATAGAACAAAAAGTCATCAGAGTTGTTTGGAACCACAAAAGACCCCGAATAGCCAAAGCAATCTTAAGAAAAAAAAACAATACTAGAGATATCACTTTCACTGACTTTAGCTTGTACTACAGGGCTACAATAATCAAAACAGCATGGTATTGGCAGAAAAACAGACACATAGACCAATGGAATAGAATTGAGAACCTAGAAATAAAACCACATAAATATGAACAGATAATTTTTGACAAAGAAGCTAAAAACATACAATGGGGGAAAGACATCCTCTTCAATAAATGGTGCTGGGAGAATTGGATAGCCACATGCAAAAGAATGAAACTGGACTGCTGTCTGTTACCATGTACCAAAATTAATTCAAAATGGATCAAAACTTAAGCATAAGACCTGACACAATAAACTGCAAAGAAGAAAACATAGGACCTAAACTTATGGACCTTGGGTTCAAAGAGCATTTTATGAATTTGACTCCAAAGGCAATGGAAGTAAAAGCTAAAATAAACGAATGAGACTACATGAAACTTAAAAGCTTCTGCACAGCAAAAGAAACCATCGACAAAATAAAGAGGCAACCAACTGAATGGGAGAAGATTTTTGCAAACAGTGCCTCCGGTAAGGGGCTAATATCCAAAATATTCAAGGAACTCATGCAACTCAACAACAAAAAAGCAAACAACCCAATTGAAAAATGGGCAGAGGACCTGAAGAGACATTTCTCCAAAGAGGACATAGAAATGGCAAACAGACATATGAAAAAATGCTCAATATCACTAGTCATCAGAGAAATGCAAATCAAAACCACAATGAGATATCACCTCACCCCAGGCAGAATGGCTATCATCAACAAGACAAATAGTAACAAGTGTTGGAGAGGCTGTGGAGAAAAAGGAACCCTCATACACTGTTGGTTGGAACGCAGATTGGTGCAGCTGCTATGGAAGGCAGTGTGGAGGTTCCTCAAAAATTTACGAATAGAATTACCATATGACCCAGCAATCCCTCTCCTGGGTATCTACCCAAAAAATCTGAAAACATTTATCCATAAAGACACGTGTGCTCCAATGTTCATTGCAGCTTTGTTTACAGTGGCCAAGACATGGAAACAACCAAAATGTCCTTCGATAGATGAATGGATAAAGAAGTCGTGATAGATATACACAATGGAATACTATTCGGCGGTAAGAAAAGATGATATAGGAACATTTGTGACAACATGGATGGATCTTGAGAGTATAATGCTAAGCAAAATAAGTCAGATAGAAAAAGCAGAGAACCCTATGATTTCACAGATATGTGGTATATAAACAAAAAACAACAAAAGAACAAGACAAACAAATGGGAAACAGAAACTCATAGACACAGACAATAGTTTAGTGGTTGCCAGAGGGTAAGGGGGGCGGGGGGTGGGGGGTGGGAGATGAGGGTAAAGGGGATCAAATATATGGTGATGGAAGGAGAACTGACTCTGGGTGGTGAACACACAATGTGATTTATACATGATGTACTATAGAATTGTACACCTGAAATCTATGTAATTTTACTAACAATTGTCACCCCAATAAATTTTTAAAAAATTACATCAACAACAAAAAAAAAGAACAGAGTCTCATGACTTGCAGGACAAAATAAAAGTTATAACATACATTTAACTGGAATTTCACAAAGAGAAGGAAAGGAAAATAATATATATATATTAGCCAAAAAAAGTCTGTTTTTATAAAAGACATAATCTTAACTAGAATAATACAAAGAAAATCATACTCAAGCATACCATAGTGAGAGTTCTGAGAAAAATTTGACAGCATCCAAAGGAAACCACACAATAAATACAAGTGATGCTTATTGACCTCTAATTAGAGACCACAGCATCCAGAAGGAAGTAGAATAACATATTAAATAAAAAAAAAACTAAAGGAAATATATATATAAATATATAAATATGTATATATGTACATATATATGTGTATATATATATATATATATATCAGTTCACATCAATTAAAATATTTTATAAGAGCAAAATAGAGACTTTTTCAGGTAAATAAAAAAATAACAATTATAGTCAAAAGGTTAGGAAAAAATAATGGAAATGTTCTCTTTAAAAAGTTCTTATACTGTATATGAAGTAGAATACTATTATCTGAAGATAGACAGGGATAAGCAGACTACGATATTTCTGTACTCAGCTGTGCAAAATGACATGAAATTCTTAATAAACAGGAAGACCTGAGGCCTCTGAGAACATCTGTGAGAGCACAGATACCAATTGCAATGTATCATCAGTTCATTCTAGCTTTCCTAAACTATATTAAACACCAAAAACGTATACATGTTCCACTTTAAATATAAATATTATAAAACTGCCTGAGTTTGTTAAAGATGACCTCCCAGCATTGCAGCATGTTTAGCAGAAAGATAATTAACATTCACTTATCTGCTGTGAGGGCTTTTACCCTGTACCTTGAAGACAATGTGTGTCATTAATTTTGAATAGTCTCAAAAACTGAAAATACTTAAGAGTCTAGAAATGTACCTGTAGAGTCTCAGTGGCAACGCACCACTCAGGAGAAAAAGAATGCTATAGTTCAGTTCCCACCCAAGGAGACTAGATGAGAGTCACCTTAGCTGAGTTCAAGAGGAACGGAGCGGGAGGGGCTGAGGGCTGCCACAAAGGTCAGTTTCCATTTTGTTTGTCTGTGATATCAGTGTATCAGCCTGAGGAATGTGGATGACATTTGTGTTGGTGTGGAAAGTGCAGGAACCAATTCCTCCCCTTCCATCTCACAGTCAGAGCTGTGAGATTGTGGACTCAGCGGTCAGGCTGAATGCAAGGGCTCACAGCAGCTTGGAAAGGCAGCGCTGAAGGGTTAATTCAGGAGGGGAAGCTTTCAGGGGCAGTTCTGAAAGACCTGAGAGATCATGAATATTTCCACACCCTGATCCTCCCCAGATACCACGGTGTTAGCTTTCTTTTCTGTTGTTGTTATCAATATGCCCCATGTAATAGTGAATTTTACATGTTTAATCCCTATTCTCATCCAGAATTTTTGGTCCAGATTATATGCAAGATAGACAAAAGAAGTTACACAGAAAAACATTCTTAGACAACTTAATCATAAAGACACATCATGTTTAAGCGTTCGTTAGCACAAAAATGAATCTCCCACCCCTGTTGTTTAATATCCACTCTGACCCCTTATCTAATTGAAACTTTAGAAAGGGGTTGAAAGGGATAGAAAGCCCTTGTACATTCCCCCACAAAGACCAAGATGTCTGAATTGTAAAAGAAGGGTATAAAATTGAAGGAAGGAGGCAGAAAGCCTGATCACACCTGGGAGCAAATGACAAGTGTCCTTTTGGGGAATTGCTGCCTTGAGACCACAGATTGCTCACCTGAGACATGTAGTCCAGGCTGAGGTTGTCTTGTCTTCTCCCATCAGCTGCATAAGCCTCTCCTTTAATTATCCATTAAAATGCTCACTTCCCCCTGCGGTTTGCGTGTGATTTGAAGCGTGTGGGTCATTCATATGTCCCCTGATTGGGCCCACTGATGTGTAGCTTGGGCTGCAAATCCAGGGCTATTATCCAATGCAATATGCTCAGGATACCTGAACAAGAAAGATGTAACATTGTAGGGTCTGAATAATGTGGCTTGTGTAAGTGGGATGCACAGGATGGCTAGGCCAAATGCCAAGTGTCACCTGCAGTCAGGTACAGTGAAATGTCTGATGGGACAAGAGACTCCATGGGAGGCAGGAACATTCCCACCCTTTGGCTTGGGGAATCGGCCCCTGGGCAGTGATTTTAGCAATGGCCAGAAAATGACAGGTGGGACAGCCTTTTCATGCCATTTCAGCATCTTCTTACCGTCGTCGTGGCAGTCCATGTGTGTAGGCCTAATCTAAGATAGTATCCAGATGTTCAAGGGCCATCCTGTCACGAATTCAGGAGGCGATTGGTCTCACGTCTGTTTGCCCTGGGGCAGAAGACACGTTAGTCTTTATGTTCAGTTGACAAGATGGTCTGTTCACTGACTATGTGTCCTTGGCCGAGCACAGGGGCCTCTCTGGTGAGCAGCTACAAGGGAAACAAGGCAGAACTGACTTTTATCCCAATGTGCCCTCTCCACAGGGGTTGTTTCAGATGTCAGTCCCAGGTTTTCCAGAGGCCCAATCAAACAGCCAGACCCGTAGATATAGCCCAGGGATCCACATGCTCCATGACGATGTCTCTGTTGGCAGCAGTTCCCATTGTGGCAGGAGGGTGAAGATTACAAAAGCTACATGGACAATTTATCCATACCGGTAATATATTCAGCGGTGGGGGCCATCACAATAGGGCTTTGTAGGGTCACAAAGATACCCACCCACAGCCATGCTTGGGAAAGGGCCTGGGTGGTGACAGAGATTCTCTCCTTGACCAAACTCTAGTCAGGCTTCTCTGAACTTCTCACTGGACCATGACATTTAGACTTCTGGTGTTCATCTCTGCATTGTCCAGTTTTAGCCAAAATCTTGTTGACTCAGTTTAGTGAAAATTCCCCACCCCCAGTCTGACATCTTATCACCCAGGCCTGCCTTCAGCAAAAATTATATTAGGTCAGTTTAGCAAAGAATTACCTTACCTCTTAGTGGTTTTCCATTCACTAACCTCTGACCTTGTTCCTTGGCTACAAATCTCCAATTTACTTTATTATATTCAGAGTTCAGCCTAATCTCCTTCCTCTATTATCAACTCCCCTTGTAATAGCCCACCCAGAATAAGGTCTTCCTGACCTTATGTTTTTAACAAGTATCCTGAACAGTTCTTTCTCTAACAGTGGTGGTGACTGCAGAACCCAAATCAGAGAGCATTCATTATCTTCATTATCTGTTTTCCCCTTATCTCAATACCAGGGATTAGGGGTGGGGGTGCGCAGAAGTCACGGTCACCTGTGCACCAATACCTAAAATGCCCAAGAAATACAATTTTCTTTTATCTCCCTACTGAACTCTAACCTTGGCTAAGAGCTTCTGGTCCCTCCTAGAGACAGAGGCATATCCACTTAACTCCTAGTCTTGTTAATTTCTGAAAGCTGAGATGTCTGGGCAAAAGCATCAGGGCCCTGCCATCCACCCCTAGGCCCATAGGGATGGGCAGGGGGAACAGCCCCTCAGGATTTGGACACAGTTTTCTGGGACAGAGGGAGAGACCAGAGAGCCTGTGGGGCAGTGCAGGGCAGACCAGTGTGAGCTGAGCCCAGGCTTCCCCTAGGCTGTCCTGGCAGTGCCCAGAAGGGTGTGGCTGTGCTGCTATTGCTGCTTGTCTCTATGTCTAAATTTCCTCTTTTTATAAGGACAATTGTCATATTGGAGTGGGCCCACTCTAATGACGTCATTTTAGCACCTATGTTTCTTAAATGGGGACAGGGGAGGGGAGCAGTGTGAGGCTATCAGCTGGTGAATGAGGGGACACCTGTCCATTCCCCTTAGATAAGATCACATCTTTAGCAGGGGTATCTATCTCTCCTTTTTGGACCTACCTCCTGTCTTTTGTCTTCCTCTAGAAACAGCATCTACTTCCCTATTTTGCTCTGATACTATGATAATTCCATACCATTTCTGTGGCTCTCCTCACCATTAAACAATCATAGTGCCTTTTCAGATCAGCTCTTCCCTTGGTCTCCAGCCTGCCAACCTACCCTACTGATTTTGGACTTGTCACACCCCATAGTTGTCTGAGTTAATTCTTTAATATCTGTCTATCTATCTGTCTATCTATCTATCTATCTATCTATCTATCTATCTATCTATCTATCTATCTATCATCATCTATCATTATTTATCCATCAATGAATCTACACATACATCTTATTGATTCTCTTTCTCTGGAATACCCTGACTAGTACAGAATCTAGGAATGGACTTGTACAGTCTTAATAGCAAAGCAACACTGAGAATAATTGCCCCACATTGAACTCAGGGAGACAGATGAGAGTTACCTGAGCTAAGAATGTACATAACAGAGGGAAGCCTCTGGGTGCTAAGATGAAGAAGAGACCTAGGTTTGGACAGTATGAAGAGATTAGTAGTCAAGATGAAGACTACACAGTATCATCATTAACCAAATGAAAGGACACTGGCATCCCATATTGATGAGTACAGGTCATGTGTTTATTCCAATGAAGATTTCATGTCCCCAAGTAAAGAAACTTATAATCACCATTGGGTGATGGCCCTAGATACCTGCTTGGATGATCCTATAGGTTAAAGGTTCCTTATGCCCTAAGAGTCCCCTGAATCCACCCAAGCATGCCCCTATGGATTCACATCTGTTTCATTGATGGCCTGGCACAGTCCTGGAGCACCAGAAATATGAGATGGCATGATTACTACACAACGGTTCAGAGGTTATATGAATGAGAAAGGCCTAGAATTGATTTGCAGAGAGCAAATCTACAGTTGGTACCCATCAGACTTTTTGAGTCCAGAAAACCTTCTCCGGTAGTTTGCTGATAAGACAGTGTGTAACTGGGAGCAACTGAAAAGTTTAATATTCTTTTCAGCAGAGGTTTTCATTTCTGGAGTAAGGAGCCTGTTAAAAAGTAGCTGGCCCTCAGTGTACTGATCTTTTTGTTGTACAAAAAATGCAGGTCTTTTTTTCCTTTAACTACGTACTTCATCTTGAACTGGAGAACTGGCATTCCAGTAACTGAAAAGACACGAACGTCCCTTTACAGTCATTTAGCAATAATCCAACAGTGCAAATGTTTTGGAGTTTCCCCGCTGAAGGAGCAAGGGGTCCCAGTGCCATATCAGGCTTCCCAGCCCCAGATTCCAGTAGTGCCAGGGAGAGAAGTCCCCATAATTTCTGGTTGTGAAAACCAGCAGAGATTGTAGCTGAGACAAGAGGGTGGCTGGAGTACCAGGTGTGCCTCTTAAAGGAACCAAGCATGAACTTACTCACTGATGGAATCACTGGATCTGAGCTCCAGTGCTGGGACAGCAGTTGGAGAAGCGACAGGGACATATGGGGGTGGAAGGTGGGGGTGGGGAACTGAGTTGTCTGGCTTTAGGACAAGACCTGGAAGGACAGCTTTCTCCCACATGGAGGACCTGGTGGAAGCCATTGTTTCTTTGTTTTGCCCTCCCCCTTCCCAGTGTACAGACGCACGGGGCCACCATACTTGAGTCTCCATCAAGCTGGCTGACATGATTCTTTGCTATATCCTGGTGATTCTGACACCCTGCCCTGCCCAAATTTTGGGCACACTCAAGCCACTTCCAGTGGCTTTTTCATACAAACCCCTTGCCTTGGCTCATGCTGCAGATTTTCCTAGGGTGTCTCAAATGTTCACAGGACCCAGACAAGCAGAACCTGACTTTAGCGTGTCCCATACCTCTAGCTAAGTAGCCCTGAGCCCGGCACTAGTGGTAGTTGGCCTTCATTCTGACTTGGGCTCTCAAGGCACTTCCAAGCACAGTGCAGGCAGCAACTATCTGTGGATTGCTTTGTAGCTCATGCCAGGTGGCCTAAGGTGGGGCAAGGACTGCAGCTAAACTTGACCCACAGCGGGTTCCCTACCAGTTGGCAGTGGGGTTGGAACAACCAGTGGCGAGCTTTGGACCAGCTAGAGCATCATCCAGCTGCCACCTAGGACAACACACTCAAAAAGCAGATTAGGCAGGCACCAGTGGCCTGCTGAGGCAGATCCTGCTCTATAGGGGCCCCTGCACCACAGCTCCTCCACTGTAGTCACAGCCAGTCCTCACAACCAGTGAGCCAGGGGTCAATACCTCCTATGACATGCAAACAGCAACCAAAGCTCAACTACAACAGGAGGGCACACACAACACACACACAGGACACACCTGGAGTGCACAGCTCAGGTGACCAGGAAGATTGTGCCACTGAGCCCAACAGCACACCTACTACATAAGGCCACTGTACTAAGACTGGGAGGCATAGTAGTTTGTTTCTAATACATAGAAACAAACACAGGGAGGCAGCCAAAATGGGGAGACAAATAAACATGTCCCAAATAAAAGAACAGAACAAAGCTCCAGAGAAAGAACTAAATAAAGGGTGGTCAGTTAGCTCAGTTGGTTAAGCGTGGTGCTAATAACACCAAGATTGTTGGTTCAATCCCCATATGGGCCACTGTGAGCTGCACCCTCCTTAAAAAAAAAAAAAACAAAACAAAAAACTAAACAAAATGGAGACAAGCAATCCACCACATGCAGAGTTCCAACTGGTTATAAGAATGCCCAATGATCTCAGGGAGAACAAAGAGATAGGAAACATAAAAATGGAGATAGAAAGCATAAAAAAGAACTGCAAATAAAGAGTACAATAACATAAATGAAGAATACATTAGAGGGAATCAACAGTAGATTAGTTGAAGCAGAGGATCGAATCAACAATTTGGAAGATAAGGTAGCAGAAAACACCCTATCAATACAGAAAAAGAAAAAGAATCCAAGAACAAGGATAGTTTAAGAGGCCTCTGGGACAACATCAAATGTACCAACATTCACATCATAGGGGTACCAGAAGTAGAAAAGAGAGAGCAAGGAATTGAAAACCTACTTGAAGAAATAATGACTGAAAACTTCCCTAACCTGGTGAAGGAAATAGACATACAAATCCAGGGAGCACAGAGAGTCTCAAATAAGATGAACCCAAATAGGCCCACACCAAGACACATCATAATTAAAATGTCAAAGGCTAACGTCAAAAAGAGAATCTTAAAATCAGCAAGAAAAAAAGCAATTAGTTATCTAGGGAGCTCCCATAAGACTACCAACTAATTTTTCAACAGAAACTTTGCAGGCCAGAAGGGATTGGTAGGAAATATTCAAAACAATGAAAAGCAAGGAACTTCAACCAAAATTACTATACCCAGCAAAGCTATCATTCACAATCGAAGGACAAATAGTTTTCCAGACAAGAAAAAGCTAAAAGAGTTCATCACACCAAACCAGAATTACAAGGAATGTTAGAGGGACTTCTTTAAGTAAAAAAAAAAAAAAAAAAAAAAAAAAAAAGTAAAAAATATGAAAAATAAAATGACAATAGCTACATATCTATCAATAATTACTTTAAGTGTAAATGGATTAAATGCTCCAAAACAGGATCGTTGAATGGACAAGAAAACAAGACCCATACATATGCTGCCTATAAGAAACTCACTTCAGATCAAAAGACACACACAGACTGAAAGAAATTAAAGGGATGGGGAAAAGATATTTCACGAAAATGGAAATGAAAATACAAAGCTGTGGTAGCAATACTTATACTAGACAAAACAAACTTTAAAACAAAGACTATAACAAGTGACAAAGAGGGACCCAGTAATCCCACTTCTGGGTAATTATCTTAAGAAACTCAAAATGCTACTTCAAGGGGATGTGTGCATCCATATGTTAATTACAGCATTGTTTACAATGGCCAATATGTGGAGGCAGCCTTGGTGTCCATCGATGGATGAATGGATAAAAAGGAGGTGGTACATATATACAATAGAATATTGCTGTGACGGAATGGATGGACCTGGAAAGAACTGTGCTGAGTGAAGTATGTCAGACAGCAAAAAACAGATACAATGTCATTTCACTTATATGTGGAATCTAAAGAACAAAACAAACAAAACAGAAACAAACTCATAGCTACAGAGAACATTTTGATAGCTGCCAGATGGGAGGGGGGTTGAGAATGGGTGAAAAGGGGGAAGGAATTAAGAAGTATGAATTGTTTGCTACACAGTAGTCATGGGGATGTCAGGTATAGCGTAAGGAATAAAGTCAATTATATTGTAATAACTAGGTATATTGTCAGGTGGGTACTAGATTTATTGAGGTAATAGATGGGAGGGGGTTTGGGGGACAGGGTGAAAAGGGTGATGGTATTAAGAAGTACAAATTGGTAGTTACAAAATAGTCACAGGTATGTAAAGTAAAGCATAGGGAATATAGTCAATAATATGGTAATAACCATGTATAGTGCCAGCTGGGTACTAGACTAGTCAGAGGGATTACTTCTTAAGTTATATAAATGTCTAACCACTATGCTCTACACCTGAAATTAATATAAAATAATATTGACTGTCAACTGTAATTTTTCAATTACAGTTGGAATAAGAGGTTCAAATTTCAATGTATAAAACAAGTAAGTCATGGGGATGTAATATACACCATGAGGAATATAATCAATAATATTGTGATTATTATCAGATGGTTGCTGGACTTATGGTGATCACTTCTTTAAGTATATAAATGTTGAATAACTATTGTGTATACCTGAAACTAATATAATATTTTATGTTAGCTGTATTTTAGTTCAAGTCTTTTTTAAAAAGTGAATTCAAGGGGCCGGCCCGGTGGCTCAGGCTGTTGGAGCTCCATGCTCCTAACTCTGAAGGCTGCAGGTTCAATTCCCACATGGGCCAGTGGGCTCTCAACCACAAGGTTGCTGGTTCAAATCCTCGAGTCCCGCAAGGGATGGATGGTGGGCTCCGCCCCCTGCAACTAAGATTGAACACGGCACCTTGAGCTGAGCTGCCGCTGAGTTCCCGAATGGCTCAGTTGGTTGGAATGCATCCTCTCAACCACAAGGTTGCTGGTTCAACTCCCGCAAGCGATGGTGGGCTGTGCCCCCTGCAACTATATAAACGGCAACTGGACCTGGAGCTGAGCTGTGTCCTCCACAACTAAGACTGAAAGGACAACAACTTGAAGCTGAATGGCACCCTCCACAACTAAGATTGAAAGGACAACTTGTCTTGGAAAAAAAAAAAAAAAGGCCTGGAAGTATACACTGTTCCCCAATAAAGTCCTGTTCCCCTTCCCCAATAAAATCTTAAAAAAAAAAAAAAAAGTGAATTCAAAAGCAAAAGAAATAATGCATCAACATTTAATCTAGACATCCCAATGAGTACAGCTTTTCTGCACATAAATGGATTTGAGATGTTTTTTAAACAAATCATTGCTACTTAGAGGAAAACTAAGGGTAAATTTGGCACAAATGGAGCAGCTCTGTGTCAGGTTAACTTGACATACAAAGGCTTGGAAATGAATGACTTCGCATATCAACTTTTCAAACTGAACTTTGGAACAACAGCACCAAAATCACCTTTCATATGCCAAATACAGACTTTTGTATATCAGCCAATGAGCAATTGCAAGCTTTCACTTGGGAAAGCTGCTTACCTCCAGTGGTTTCATTCTGTAGCACTATATCTTTGTATTTGCTGCACTGTTTATTTGGGCAAATATTTCTAGATTTTTCACGTGAATAAAATAATTATGCAAAAATTATGCAAAAGAATTATGCAACAATTACCAGAAAAAATAAAAGTGCATGGTATGTACCTTGGTATACACTCTAATGTTTTACTATAAGGAAAAGGTCTGACCGCCAAGGAGCTGTCCCTAATAATGGCTGTCCCCAGCATGGCTCCCTCTGCTGGACAGACTATGGAAACTCATACTTTTGAAGTTTCCTGATCCATTCCCAATAAACAGTCCCAGCCTCGGTATAAAACGTTCTATACACAAGATTGAAAGTGGAGTGGTCTTGATAACAGAGTTAAGGAAGTTGAAAAATGAGACTTCAGCAGAATCATTTACTGTTCCTCTCAAGGGCACGAATCTGTTGTATAGGACACTGACACAGCTTATCCTTATCGGTAGTCATAAGAGCAAATATTTATTATATTGTGCAGGACACTTAAGTAGGTACTTTACATTGAGTGACAGTTGTAGACAATGATCTTAAGAGTTAGGTACAGTTTTCAATCTCAATTTCTATTTTGGGAAAAAGAAACTCAGAATTTATTCATCATTACACAGCTTATGAAGGACAAGATAGGATTTGAACTTAAACATTTTGAACACAGCATTTTCACTCTGGGTACATATGTTATTTTTGTTTTTCTTTCCTTGACTCTCCAATGAACATGCTATACCCTGGGCAACAAACAGACATACACTTAAGACTCCTTAGTTGTTGGTGGTGGATAGGGGTTATTATGAACTATCCTAGGACTGTGGATGGTGGCAGACAGGTTTTGCCATGTCTCATCAAGCCAGTGATAAAGAAAAATATGGATAAATGAAAGTGCAAAGCTCTTATACCAATACAGCTCTATCTTTGACTCTGATGACTCTGATGTCTTTCTTTGAGAAAACAAAAATGGGTAAATAAGCCCCCCTCCTAATTCAAACCAGAAACAGTGTGCATCCCAAGGATGTGTGAAAGTTCTAAAGGGAGACAGCAATGAAGAGATGGTATAAATGGTACAGATGAGCTCAGATTCAGGAGATGACACTTAGCATAAGAGGCACTGCAAGTGGGTGAGGGAATGAGAAGGTTCAGGAGTTTGGCTGGCACAGAGTCATGGGAGCTGGACAGTTCCCAGGATTGAAATACGGATAAGCAGTCTGAGAAAAGCGACATTTAGAGAACTTGTAGATGAGTGACCCGTGGTTTGTGACATTAAAAAATGAGACAGTGCCTGCTTCATAGTCTAGGAAAACCCCAACACGACAGGGAGGAACAGCCATGGAAAGAGTTAAGACTTTGGGTTCAGAGGTGGAAGAGTCCTCAAAGGCATTGTACTCAGATTCATTCAATCCTACAACCCAGTAGCCATTTCCAGGTCTGAATCTGGAGTAAACTGTTTGATGATTTACAGGTGGGTTAAAAACAAACCCAGAGCTCTTTTTTTTATTGAGGTCACTTGTGTTACTGTATACCCCCAGGATCCAGGCTAACTTCCGAGACACATCTACTTCCCAATAATATTTCCCTGAGGAGAAATTTTGGCAACCCAAGACATCAAAAGCAGAAAATTTGCTTGGATATACATTCCTAAACATAAAACAGGTCTTAGCCGTCACTTGTCTGTGATCTTCAGAAATGACAACATCCGAAAGAGGGATGACTGGATTCAGTCTGAAGTCCACTGTAGGAAAATTTACAGTCAGGTGAATTATATACGACATGTATGTTTTGTGACATTATAAGGAGGATATTGGGAATTGACTGGGAAGAACTGACTGGGAATTGATTGAGTTAATGGGTCAGAGATGAGTAGAACACTTAGGAACTCTTGTATGTATGCATGTTTGGGAGGGACACATAAAACTAAGATCATGGGACGTAATAGTAACCACACTTCTGAAAAGGGATAAGAACATGGTGATTTGAAGACCCTGTAAATTCTTCTTACCCCAGTAGCTTTGGACTTCTGTCAGCTCTGAAATGACAAACGTTTCACTGATGTTAGAAGAAAAGGAGGAAACACTGATACCTATCTTTTCCCTCTAGTGGGGAGAAAGGAGGGGAGCCCTGTGAGGCTATCAACTGGTGAATGAGAGGACACCTGGCCATTCCCCCTTAGGTATGATCACATCTTCAGCATAGGGTATGTATCTCTCCTTATCAGGCCTACCTCCTGTCTTTTGTCCTCACTTAGAAACAACATCCACTGCCTCATTTTGCTCTGATACTATAAGAACCCTATGCTCACACCCTCCCCTGGCTCTCCTCACCTTTAAACTCTTGTAGTATCCTGGTCAGATCTGGAGCTCGGAATGCACTCTTCAGTTTCTTGGAAACAATTTTTGGCTTCTTCCAGGTCCAGCTCTCACTCCTAGAAAAGACAACAATTGACCACCCACACTTCTGACCTTGTGTCTCTACAAGACCACTGTCTCCCTCACCTTTCACTTCATTGATGCACTTGAATGCTTTTCATTGAAGAGCCTGAGGAAGGGAGAGGTGAGAGCGCTGAAAGTGCAAACAGAAGAAATGTCCTCATGCTAACTTTCTATTTACCCTCTGTGTGACCTTGGGAAGGTCTTCTCCTCAAAAAAGCTTATGTTCTTCCTTCTAAAATGGAAAAATAAACCCCATGCTCTCAAGCTCTTAAAAATAGTACAATATTAGATAAAATAATGTACCTATAAAAGGTGTTTGATGCTTCTAAAAAAAGTATTTGATACATGGAGAAATCACTACCATCTCAGTGGTTCGTCCAGGGACAGGACAGAGACATGGGTTCCCAGACAGATTGTCAGTCAGTGGAGAGGCTCTAAAACCTGGCTACTGAGAGTTTTAGGTTATCAAGTGTGGGGCTCCTGTACTGAAGTCTGAACAGTCTCCAAAGCCTTTCACCCCAGTACAGATGCTGAGAATAACATATGAGGTCACATTCCCTGGGGAAACATTACAAAATGTGGGAAAAGAGGTCCAAATTAATAGTGGTCTGAATATCACGTGCTTGGGAAATTCAGTGGGTAGGTAACTTTACCCAAGTGGGTAGGCAACTTTACCCAAAGAAAGGCATTTTTCCTACAAGATGCTAAAGTATGTAAGCAAAAAGAGATTAATTATTGGCACCAGGATGAAACCCACTATTCCCCAGACTTCAGCCTATTATTATTTATTTATTTAGAAATCCAAAGAACACCACCTAGAAAGACTTTGTTTCTTCCATCCTCAGGGAGGGAAGAAAATGTAAAGGAGATCCCGTCCTGGAATATTTGGGGGCCTGGCAGATAAAGAGAACAAGATCCTTCCTGTGACAAGACAGACACCTATAAAGTATTATAGAAATAAATGCTGAGGTAGAGACTAAGGTTTGACTAGAATGATTGAAGTCATGGAGGTCTGATACTGCAACCCCTAATTTTTAATGTTTCTATTGACTCTAACTCTGTGACCTCCCACCACCCAAATTTCCTACCATTAAAAAGTTTCATCTGTGATAAGCAATTGGAAACAGTGTAATGTTCAGATTTCCCATGTCTGTCAATTTTTAAAAGCCCAGATTGATTCCAAGATTACTCTTGTGGCTATCATTCTGTCTTCACACACACAAAAAGGACCGTACCTGGTCTCGCATACATACCTTTTTATGACGTTAATCACATCCTGGGGAGAAAAGAGAAAACATGAGTCAAGTAGAAGGTTGCCAGATTGAGAAAATAAAATTGGCAGGTTAAAATTTAATTTTGAATCAATAACAATATGTTTTAGAATTAGCATGACCACTACAATATTTGAGATACTCTACTACTGAAAAATAATGTGTCATTTATCTGAAATTCAAATTTAACTACATATCCATGTTTGGTCTGGCAATCCTCGAAAGGGTGATAATCCCTCCTACCTTACAAAGTTTTATCACCTTCCTCCTCACACCCCTACTATCTCTTGATAGGATGTGAATAAATAGATGGTCAGAGTACGGCAGACAAAATGTAGAGGTAAGACCCAGACCCACCATCCTAGAAGACTCGTGTGAGGATGTGACAAAAATGCTCCAAGGATCTAGAGATGGAACATATTTAAAAGAAGAGAAGAGACCTACTATTTCTTTAATATATATTCATGAGAAGACCTCCTTAACTTGTATGCTTTTATTTATTCTAGAGACAATAAAGTTGAAATCTTCCATTTGTCAGACATCATTCCAGGCACTGGGGAATCAAAGATGAATAATTAATAATTATGGTCCTCAAGAAATATACTTTCTTTTGCTGCAGGAACAAGCAAGCTAGCACTTGAAGCAAACATTTCTCTGACCTCCCTCTACTCACTCTATACTCCTCCTACACACTACTCATAGAGGACCGCATCAATTTTGAAGTATGAAATAAGTCACAGGAACCAGCAGCAGAGAAGGCCTAAAATACAATGTACTGTTTCCCAACTATTCACATTCCATTGCCCAGAATGGTATCAATATCCACTCTGTCACTGTCTCAAAACTGTATCTTACCCTGAATTCAAATATTATATTAATATAGTCCAATCTATATCCTCAACTTCTTTTGACTATCTTCTTTTCCCCATCATAACAGTATTTGCTTTATTTTTTTAACAGAAATGTACCAATATATTTTGTTCCCCCTCTCTATTCTAATCCCTTTATACCAACAAAGACTTGGACACTAGTTAGATGACCACCATATCCTCACACTTTTTACCAAATTATTTCCAAAAAATGCTTTAATATAATACAATAGTTACCATAATATTATAATGGGTGATTTCCATCATATGTAAATTATAACAAAATATATTAAAGATCTGAATTCAGATATAAACTATAAAACTTTTAGAAGACACCACAGGGAAAAAGCTTCATAATATGGGATTTGGTAATGATTTCATGGGTAGGACACAGAAAGCACAGACAACAAATGAAAAATTAATAAATTAGACCTCACTAAAATTAAAACTGTGCACCAAAGGACACCATAAAGAGACTGAACAGACAATACACAGAAAGGGAGAAAATATTTGCAAATTACATATCTGATAAGGTATTAATATCCAGAACATACAATAACAAAACTTCTGAAACTCAACAACAAAAAATAAACAACTGAATTCAAAACATGGGGAAGGATTTGAATAGCCATTTCTCCAAAGAAGATGTACAAAATGGCCAATAAACACATGAAGAGATGCTCAACATTATTGGTCATTATTAAAATGCAAATCAAAACCACAATGAGATACCAAACTATATCACTTAGGATGGCAAAAAGAAAAAAGAAAAACCCTCATGGAAAATAACAAGTAGGGGTGAGGAGGATATGGAAAAACTAGAACCCTAACACTTTGCTTGTATGAATATAAAACGAAACTAAGGAAAAGTTTGGTGGATCCTCAGAAAGCTAAACAGTTACCATTGTAATCCAGCAATTCCACTCTGAGGTATGTATCCAAAAGAATTGACAGCAGTGACTCAAACAGATATTTTTATGCCAGTGTTCATTGCAGCATTATTCACAAGAGCCGAAAGGTGGAAACAAGCTGTATCCATCAACAGATGACTAGTGAATCATAATGTGGTATATACATACGATGGAATGTTATTCAGCCATAAAAAGGAATGAAGTTCTGATACATGCTACAACATGAATGAACCTTGAAAACATTATGCTAAGTAAAATAGGCCAGACACAAAAGGACCAACATGGTATGATTCCACTTATATTACAGAGGTACCTAGAATTAGGCAAATTCATATAGACAGAAAGTAGATTAGCAATTACTAGAAAATGAGATCAGGGGGAATGCGAATTGAGAGTTACTGTTTAAAGGTTACAGAGTTTCTGTTGGGGTGATGAAAAAATAGAAATAGGCAGTAGTGATTTTTGCACAACATTGTGGATATAGTTAACGCCCCTAAAGTATACACTTAAAATTGGTTAAAATGATAAATTTTGTTATACGTTCTACCACAATTGTTTAAAATTTTAATAATGTAACATAACAAGTACCATGGAATTTTATACATTACACAAATAAATTATAGGAGATGTGAATTATATCTCTGTAAAAGAGCTAAAATAAACGGACGAGAACTCTTTCCAAGGGTGGAAGATCTAAACTCTCATCTAATATTCAAAACTACTTTCAAATTCAACATTTTTATCATTTTCATTCTTATCAGTTCAAAAGTAGCACTGCATGGATTGCCCAGCAACCAACAGATATATGATAAAATGGTCCATTCCAAATGACACCAAAAATTGGTCCTAGTAACAGGGAAACTGTCATCTGAATTCCCAGTTGGCAAAATTGTGGAGGGTAAAGACCAGAAGCCCATCACATATATCATAACAAGTTACAACAATTTGAAGAAGAATAACATAAACTCAAAGTGTTTGTTGATTGGCCCACATGGCTGCCCCAGATCTATTTTTGTCAGTAGTGGTCCATGACCCTACTACCTAAGAGGAAAACTGTAGGTATCGTCAATTACATAACTCTACCTTTCTTTCCAATAGGTACACTTTTCCAGGTTGCATATAAAGTGTATATATTGATTCATGATGGAACAACCACAAGCCATCTTTTCCCAGGATTGTGATTTATCTTTCCCAAGTACTTCCTTAAAATGTTGTGATTTTGGGGTTGGTCAGGTGATTCAGGCAGTTGGAGCTCCATGCTCCTAACTCCAAAGGCTGCTGGTTCGATTTCCACATGGGCCAGTCAGCTCTCAACCACAAGGTTGCCAGTTCGATTCCTCGAGACCCACAAGGGATGGTGGGCTGCGACCCCTGCAACTAGTAATGGCAGCTGGACCTGGAGCTGAGCTGCACACTCCACAACTAAGACTGAAAGGAGAACAAGTTGACTTGGAAAAAAGTCCTGGAAGTACACACTGTTCCCCAATAAAGTCCTGTTCCCCATCCCCAATAAAATCTTAAAAAAAAAAAAAAAGTTGTGATTTTGCTTTCTTATTGCCAATATATGAAAGTCACCAAAACTAGAGGTCTCTCCCAGTCCTACAGATTTTGAATCTCAAGTTTGTATCCAAGAGTTTAGTTTATTTGTTAACATTTGGACATTATCACAGAGTTAATTCAAAATGGGCAATTGGCCCCTATTCCTAACCTGCATTCCAATGAATAGACATCTAAAGTGTTGTTTTGTACTATATCCAGGTAGGAAGTTTACCCTTCGACCTTTCTATGTCTGATTCCTCAGTCTCTGGCTCTTCCTCAGTCCCAATCATAAGTCATACTTTGCTTTCATCCTCTGTCTTTGCTGGCACTATGTTTAGCTTGGAGTAGAAAACCTGGATTTCATAGCAAAATGGAGGGAGTCTCTCCTTAGCAACTGTAGTTGAAATTTCACAGTCCTATAGCTCATTACTAAAAGCTAAACAAACAACAATATGCAAAATCATCAAGAATTCAAGCTTGAAATTAAAAAGTCTGAATCTCAGCATAGACTAAATGATTGTGTAAGAACTGCCTGAGTAATTTACAAATTACTCAGTTTTGTGTTTATTTTCAATGACCAAATACAAAATCAAAAAGGCTTGGTAGAAAAGATGGGCTGGACTGTGCCCAACAGAATAAATAAAATATTCAGTAATTTATCTGGCGCCAGGAATAACTGGTCTGTTGAACTCAAATGACCACCTTAGTGTGCTGTTTCTGAGCTTATACTTCTCCTGAGTTAGTGTCATTCTCAGGTTTCACTTGGTTATCCCTGAATGACCAAGCATTATTTCTACCTGCCTAGTTTTGAATGGCAAAAATGTCACATTCATAAACATGAAATAGAGAAAGATGAAGAGAAAAAATAAGAATTGGTTAGATCACATGAGGATAACTTGAAAAAGAAACGTAAGAAAAAAAAAAGGAGGGGGAAATGAAAGACATTTAAATGTCCAGATTGGAAAATAAGTACAGTTGTATTTATTTACAGATGGCATGATCCATTATGCGGAAAATCTCAAGGAATACACACACACACACACACACACACACACACACACAACTGAAAACTAAGAAGAGTTTAGGAAAATGTGGGATACTAAATCAATATAAAAATCTATTGTGTTTTTATATTAGTAATGTAAAATCCAATACAAAATAGAAATTTATTTATAATAGAATCAAAAAGAATCAACTGAAATACTTAGAAATAAACTTAAGAAAATCAGTAAAGGACTTCTGAGCTAGAAACTACAAAATATTGCTGTTAGAATTTAGACCACCTAAACAAATTAAGAGAGTTTATATTGTTAAGATAGCAGTACTCCTCAAATTATTGTTTAATTCCATATTATTATGCCTATCAAAATCCCAGCAAGTCTTTAATAAAAGTTAACAAGATATCCAAAAATTTTCGTAGAAAATACAATGGACTGAGGACAGCGTTTCTCAGCTGTGGCACTACTGGCATACTGGCCCAGATAATTCTTTGTCGTGGAGACGGTCCTGTGCATTGCAGCAGCATCTTTTGCTACTAACCACTAGATGGCAGTAGAATTCGCCAAATCTTCCCTGAGGGGAGGTGGGTAAATGGTCTCCATAGAGACCAACTAACTTGGAATAGAATTGTTTTGAAACAGAATTGTTTCAATTTTTTTTTTCCAACAAGTTAGAAAAAGATAACAGATGTGGAAGATCACCTTAACCGATTTCAAAAATTTTTATGAAGGCACAGTAATCAAATGTTTAGAGTATCAATGTAAGAACAAATGTAGAAGTTCATGTAACAGCTTGATAATCCAGAAATACATCCTACACTTAGAGCAAATTGACTTTTGACAAAGGTTCCAAAACAATTCGGTGGAGGAAGGGAGAGTCTTTTCAACGAACATTGAACTTAATTTGTTAGTGGCTTAACAACTCAATATATTTACTAAAAATCTTTGAAATGTATACATATAATGGGTAGATTTTATATGTAACTTATACCTCAAGAAAATTGTTGTTTTAAGGCAGAAGTGAAGATCTAGCACAGGGGTGTCCAAACTGCGGACCTCGGGCCAACTGCGGCTCGCAGTCCATTGTTAATTGGCCCGCAGCAAATTCCAAAAATATATTTAGTTTACTTAAATAAACCAGGTGAGGCAATACGTACTTCACCTCGAGGGAGTGGCCCGGCTGTTTGTGTATTTTACCGCATATGGCCCTTGGTGAAAACCGTTGAAAAAAGTTTGGAGACCCCTGGTAGCAGATAGAAATTGGTTATTTCAGTATTGGAACCCAAGTTAACAAATTCTTGTTTAGTTAGTAAAGGAGAATGGCAAGAAGTCAAGCAGAGAAATTCTGAAATTTCCTGAATTTCCCATAGCTTAAGATCACAATTAATGCAGTTAATTCCATGAAAAACATTTTTTCTTTTAACATTCAGATTAGGTACAATCCCTCCATTAAGTCTATACAGGTATTTTCCCACATCCTTCTCTAGCCGACACAAACATACCCACATACACACAAACACAGAAGCACATATACATACTCATATATGCTCATCCCTCACCTCGGTATTACACAGTCTAGCACTACATTAGCCTCCCCTCAACAAAACAGCAACAAATATCAAAATCAAACATAAACAGAGACTAGAGTGGTTTGTCTAAGCATAGTGAAGGGATGGATGCCCTACAAGTGCCAGATCACAGAGAATTCCGGGAGTCTGTAAAGAATCTTCTCTCCAAATTTTTCAACAGCTTTTTATAGAATAAAAATAACGGGAATTCTCCTTGAAATTTGTACACTGAATTATTCCTATGATCCTTGAACTGAATGGTAGAGAAGGGGTACTTGAGGGGGTCAAAGAACCTGTTAATGAGGAAAAAAGTGCAGGGATCCAAAGGAAAGAAAACTTTGTCTCTGTGTTTTCCCCAGAATCTCAAACATAGTTGCTTCTCAAAGGCCTTACCTGCAGCGTGTCTAGTGACGATCCCCATATCTGACGCTGGAGATCCAAGATGAGCTCGCTCATGTACTGCCTCTGCTGGGCCACCTGGTCTTTAGCCGCTGCCAGGTTATCTAGCACATTCACTTCATCTTCCTCCAGCTTTTGCAGCTCCTTCCGTTCCTCCCTGTCCAAGACGCCTCTCATTTCCTCAAACCCTTTCAGAATCTTCTGTCTCTCAGTTTGCATACAATGCTTTGGGGATGAGAAGAATAAGATACAGTCAGTCTGTCTAGCTGAGGGCCTGCTTTTAATGGGTCTGGAAGCCAAACAAACCTATTTTCCTCTGGCAGTTCTCAGAGGGACGGGAGTTGAAAGCAAGTAAGCAGTTCCTGAGAAAACCATTTTCCCTACTATTTTCCCTTTAGCTCCTCCCAAAGCAATTCATTCAAGTCTACATCAAGGCCAACCAGGAGACACAATGTGATTTCCTGATGAAGTCTGAATTGCAGACACTTGTCCTGGATAGTCATGCCACACTGCATATGAAACTCTTCCACCTGTAACTCCTAAACAGGGAATCCTGGGCCTTCCTCAGTGTGTGTTCTGAAAGTATCCGAGCCTGAAACTTAGTGACGGAAATGGAACATGGGATTCGTTAGTCATTTTTACATTGCTTCCCTCTAAGCCTTTGCCTCCAAATAGTTGGTTTCACTTGGTGTACTCTCCAGCTCCCAGCCCTCAACAGGAGAGGGATGGAATGAGGACTAATCAAATGTCCTCTGGACTCACGAATTCTGAGGTAACAAGGAGGAAGGGGCCTTTTTGTGATTGGACCAAGGTGCTGCCCAATTTCCTATCTCAGAACTTCCTCAGGAACAATCTCTTCCTACCTTCCAGGCAGCTCTCTCTTCACTGATGTTAGCTTCTAACTTCTCAGCTTCCTGCTCCTCGTCTGTCAGCTTCTTCAGAGCTTCCTGTAGCTTCTCCTGTGAGAAAGGAATCACCAAAGTCAAACTATGAGCTTTCTCTGCACCTGATTAGAGGATAAATAGGGAAGAAATCAGGCTCATCTCAGGAGAGACTAGAGTTCACAGAAATGATACTGGCAATTAGAACCGAGAACGTAGACAAAAATCTTTATCCCTGGGTGAT
Source organism: Rhinolophus sinicus (assembly GCF_057876585.1). Taxonomy (NCBI): domain Eukaryota; kingdom Metazoa; phylum Chordata; class Mammalia; order Chiroptera; family Rhinolophidae; genus Rhinolophus; species Rhinolophus sinicus. Next base: position 143,091,646 of record NC_142514.1, on the reverse strand, counting down.
GGAAGTTTCCATCCCTTTACGAAGAGTAGCCTGCACTTCTCTTCCTAGAGGAAGACCTGCTCCTGCAGCAAGAAAAGTCCTTTCCTTTCCCACATCTAACCAACTGTGTTCTGCAATCAGAACTCATCTTGGGAAGCAACTCTCACTCAAACAACTTCTGTTTGCTGAAATTTTGTAGTCTAAGTTCATTCTTGAAGAAAATGAAAGAATGCACAGAAATGTCCCTCAGCTCTCAGAAGTGTAGCCAAGGGTATGAAAAGAGAATGCAGGGCTCAGTTCTATGATAACAAGCTGAATAAATACGATTTAAAAAGTGAAGATTTCACTTCAGGTACCATTCTGCCCAATGGTCCTCCACTCTGGGACCTACCTGACATTCCTTGACCACTTCTTCAATGGGGAATGTTTGGTGACCTTGGTGCTCCAGAGACAGCACACAAAGCTTGCAAATGGCCTTCCCATCCTCCTTACAGAAGATAAGGCGACTTTCCCCATGGTGCTCACAGATATTTTCCCCCTGCCACTGGTGTGAACTTGTGTTGACCTCCCTGTATTTCTTCACTATATTGGCCAGCTGCAGATTAGGCCGGAGGTTGTAAGGCTGGTATCTGCTCTGGCACACAGGGCAGTGGTGTTCCCATCCTAGGGTGAACAAATGCTCCTTGTTGTTTGCAGTGATGCAAGCTTGGCAGAAGCTGTGGCCACAGCCCAGGCTCATGGGTTCTGTCAGAAGATCCCGGCAGAGGGGGCAGGTCAGCTCCTCCTGTATGTTCATCTGTGCTGAAAACTCCATTGCCTTGCTCCCCTGACTTCTTCCTGTTCTGATGTTCAAGGCTCCTCTTGCTCACAAACTCCTGCAGGGCTGCGGATAATGAACGGGGCAGGATAAGAAAGGGAGAAATAGGAAGGATACTGATTGTGCAGAGAATTAGAACTGGAGAGAACATTAATATTCAATAAAGAAAGGAAAAGAGAGAAGAAGAGTAGGTCAGTATAGAATGAAAAGGGCTCTTTGTAATAATTTCAAATACTTTTCTCTTGATTTGTCACATAAGAAATTTCACCCTGTCCAGGCAATGATTGCTATTTTCTCTCCTTCTACTGGAGAGAAAGACAAATTGAGGCCCTTCCTACCAAGAGCTTTGTGCAACCCATCGTTAGTCTTGCCTTTTCTTCCCCACCTCAAAACATATCCTCCATGTTAAATGTGCTAACCCCTCTGTGGCCCCAGGCTTTTGCACTTGCTCTTCTCTCTGCATAGAATGATCCTATGACTGCCATTTGCTTGATTTACCTTTATTTAACAGTTTCATGAGTTATATTTACATCCCATGTATTAATTTTAAGAGTACAATAATTTCTAGTAAATTTATGGAATGGTATACCTAACACCAAAATCCAATTTGAGAACATTTTTATTTCTTGAAAACAAACCTAATGCCATTAACAGTCACCCTCCCCCCTTCCCGTCTGACGCTGAGCCTCAGGCATCGATTAATCCCCTTGTGTTTTTAGTGGTTTGCTTTTTCTGATTAATTCATAAAAGTGAAATCACAATATATGGTTTTTTGAGTCTGAATTCTTTCACTTTGCTGTCATTGAGGTTCGTCTCTCTTGCCTTTCTTTCCCATGCAAAAAATATATTCTTGTTATTAAAAGGACAAAGACCACTGCTGCCTCAGAAACTTTGCAGTGGCGTATCTCTCTGCATGGACTGATCAGCTCCCTGACGTCAGCATGACTCACTCTTACATTTTACTTAGTGTCCCCTTGACCTATTTTTTTTATCAGAAGGACTTGCTCTTACTTATCTGTAGGAAAAGTGCTGATACTATTGCTTTCTATACATTTGCTATCTTTCTTGTTTTTACTACGTAATATATAACATGTTTCTTTAACTGTCTTCTTCTTCTTTGTGAAAAGTAAGGCATGCATAGATCAGGCACTGTTTTGTTCACTGATGTATCATCAGTACCTAGAACATTGTATCACACACAGGAACACACTGTTTGATGAATATATAAAACTAGAACTTCCTCCTCTCTCCATGGATGACTACTTTTCTTTTGAGTTTTTCATGCTTTTTTCCTCAATTAACAGTTCTCCATGACTCTAGGTGGTGAACACATAATGCAGTATATAGATGATGTATTATAGAAATGTACATTTGAAACCTATACAATTTTACTAACCAATGTCACCCCGATAAGTTTAATAAATATCTCTATATATATTTTAAAAAATAAGAGTTCTCCAATAGCTGAGACGTGTTTACCTCCTAACACACTTGTCCCACACAGAGCCTTTTCATGCCCTCAAACTCATTCCCCAGAGACACCTACACACAGCAAGGACCACAATGAGGAAGTCATTTTATCACTAACAATTTTATAACCAGTTATAATTTAGAGATCACCTTGACCTATTTATTATTCATATTAAATTTTTTGACAAATATAAGTACTCCCTTCATCAAATGTGTCAATAGAATAGATGACTTACAGAGATCATTCTTTTGTCATAGGTAGAATTGGGGTGAACATGTCATCCTCGGGACCCTCATTCAAAGTTCTCTCCACTACTGCACTGATTTAACCAATGACAATCAGAGGTAGATGATGCAAGAACTAAATTGATACCCAATGCTATGCCGGTGTAGAAATGGAGAGATCAAGACCAGGTGGGAGGTTCTGGGGAGTCTTGAGCCTTTCCCTTGACCTGGACATAAGGCAAGATGTCAATAGGCACTTGAATATTTCTGTTTTTAGGGAGGAAGGGAGGGGTTCATATACTGAGGATCACACACATGGCACAGATGTAAGGAACATAAATTCCAGGGAGGCATCTCTCAGTCATAGGAGAGCAGTTTCAACATAGAGGTTTCAACATATAGTGGAAAGAGAAAGTTTGTCCCGTTTCAAACACGTTGAGTGCTGTCATGTGATGAATTGCATCCTGTGAAAAGTTGTTGAAGTCCTACTCCCAGGATGCGTGAAGGAAACTTTATTTGGAAATAGGGTCTTTGCAGATGAGCGTGAAGTCATTAGGGTGGGACATAATCCAACATGACTCTGTCTTATGAAAAGGGGAAATTTGTACACAGATAGACATGAACTCATAGAGAATACCATATGAAGAGATCACGGTCATGAAACTATACACCAAGGAACTCAGTGATTGCCAGCACCATCAGAACGGAGCAGAGAGGCAAGGAACAAATCCTTCCCTTACAGTCCTGACAGGAACCAACCCTGCCAACACCACTCATGTTGTATTTCTGGGCTCCAGGACTGTACGAATACAAATTTCAGTTAAGCCACTAGTTTGATGTGGAGAGCAGGAAGTAAGCTGACAAGGTCCTTGCAGCCTGCGAGGTCATTCCAAGGGACGCCTCGCCTCAGCATCTTCCCCCAGAAAGAACAAGATAGCATAATCACAGTCACAGACATACAAGCTTGCAAATATACATAACAGAAAATTCTACTAATACTTGCTTAAATAGACAATTGTTCTAGACAGTATAAAAACCGTGTGAAAAATAAAAACTGTGCCACTGCTCTGCCATCCGTGGACAGTGGATTCCTGATCCCAACTTTCCTGTCTCTGTGTTTTTCTTAATCTCCCACCCTTCCCCCTCAGGTCTAGCCCTCTTGTCTGTGCTGGACACGGCATTTGCGGTACGTTTTTCATGGCAGACTTAGAAAACTAATACAAGTTCTTATTTTTGCTTTATCCATTCATTTTAGTCTATAATCGAAGGAGCATTACTGTCGGGCGGGAGACCCTGCTCGCTGCGCCATTTGTCGTGCGGGGCGGCCTGCGGGGTCTCTGGTCCCGCTCCCCACACAAGAACGCAGGATATGGTGAGGCCAACAAGGAACACCCACGGAGCCATAGGTAGGGGAGCCATACCACCACGGTCTCACTGGAGGCTGGGCCCACTGGACGCCGACCTGCCGTCCGCTTTTCCGCCAACCGACGGACCGACGACTCTTCTCCACTCTCTCCTCTGTTCCTCTCTCTCGGCTCTCCTCTTCCGCTCTCCTCAGCCCTCCTCTTCCGCTCTCTTCGGCTCTGCTTGGCTCTGCTCGGCTCCTCGGCAATCCTCCATAGTCGCAGCAGTTATACCAGCGGCCAATTGGCTAACCGGCCACAGCCGTCGGCCAATCAGCCACAGCCGACGGCCATTCACCACCCGAGCCAGCACCCCTTCACGTGAGGCCGAGAGCCTGTAAACTACTCTCTGGGGCTCTGTCCCCACAATTACAAAATTGAAACCCTACCCATTTAAGAACAACAGACATACAGATAGAGGTACACCTATGCTACCTTTTGGAGATGGTAGTGTAGGAGTTTTTACAGAGTAAGGTAAAGGTCAACTCAGTCCTGAGTTTCCCTTCTCACTATACGCTGGTCGTCTGCACAGAAGCTTTCTGTATCTGTACAGTTCAGACAAGAAAAATGAAAATGTCTCCACAATGGGGAGAAAATTCTATGAGGGTTTCAGTCAACATCCTTGAAACTTCCCTTTTTCCCTGGGTCAGAAACTGCCAATGGGATGATGAAACTTTTTGGCATCCAGACCTGGGGAACTCAGAAACATTGCAACTTCTCCCCATTCCTCTATGTTCAGAGCGCCCTCTTCTACTATCCCTGAGACTCCAGGGTTTAATCTGCATCACATTAATGAACGAGCCCCAAGAGCTCCAGCTCTCAAGTCAATTTGTTTCAAAGAAGTCGTTTTGTAACAGAAGCAGTCTTCATAAAGCTACCCCTAGTTTCAGCCCTTATCTCACAGTCAGTTCATCAGGAAATCCTATAGCACTCCCTTCACTTAGGTCCAATCCAACTAGGTGCTTTACTTGGATCCAGGAATAGTTTCCCCATTAGTCCTCTTGAAACTGTTAGTGGTCTCATATAGTCTGCTGTCATCATTTCTCACACCATTGGCCACAGTGATTTTTTAAAGTATATATCAATCATGTTACTCCTCTCTTCAAATGCATGTTATCAGTGAGTCGATCTTTAGCATGGTCTAGTTAAATCTACATTACACATCCCCTCCTACTGCCTCACCCTCTGAGCCCAACTTCACCCCAACCCACACTGGCCACCTTAATTGCTCAGGACAAAAATCCGTCATTTCATTGAAGTATCTGTTCAAAATCACCTTCCCACACTGAGATGCAATCTGAAATCTATTTAAAATGGGAAAGCCCTTTACCAGGGAACTATAGATATCTTGCTCTATTATTGACCTATTGGTTTATTATCGTTGCTGCGTCTTTGTTTTACATTTCTACCATAGTAATCTTCATCTTGCTTCATACTGTCTTACTCTTTTACTATTTGTTTACTTTCTTTCCCCTGACCTGGAATATGTTTGGTAGGTGCTTAATATTTATTGTGTGTTCAATAGATGTTAATACAGATTTTACCACAGCTGTATGGTTTTCTTACGAATTTAACAACAAATATTCAAAAATTTTAAATTCCATCTTCTCCAGTTTTTTTGGGCACTATATTAGCTCCTGAGTAGACAGTGAATATTCATTAGATATGAATTTTGTCCAGGCATACAGCACAGACTCATGACCACTGAAAAGGGGGGGAAAAGGTAAGTATACATCAAAATATATGTAATAGAGATCACGGTACACAGTGCTCAAAGGTGAGCTTAAGATGGAGTTCGTTCTGAGAAATTCCCAACTTCTTTCCTTAGATCTGTGCATGGGAAAATTGAGTAAGGGGTTGCGTAATAAACAACGGAAGGGTCTGTCTGATGATAAAAAACAACTTCTAAATCATGAGAGGATACCAGAGGGGCATGCGGTTACCTGAAGTAAGAGTAAGCTGTGGCACTCAGGGGGGAACAAATTCCCTGTGCCTGGACCTCCAGAAGACAAGTGACCACAGGGGAGCTACACACATGGGTAACAACGTGATCCTTCAGGCCAGCCAAAGAGCTGGTCATTTATCGGGAAGGTTGTGCACAGCTTCCTGGAAGTTACTGGGACTAGAATAACAGGATCAGCTTCAAAAGGATCTGATCCCTTGCAGAGCCCCTAACATCCTTCCCTCCCACATGTGCCCAGGTAAGGGCTCTCATCTCTGCTAGCCCTCAGCAGGAGCTTCGGCTTTATGAAGAGGAAAACAGGGCTCCATCTCACAAGCTTCCCTGGATAAAAGGAGGAAGGGATTTTCTGCCTGTGCAAAAAAGAGTATTCTGGCTGAACTGGCAAGGCAGAAAGTCAAAACTAAGTAATAGGAAGAAGATGAGGGTGACTCAGCCTCAAGAAAAAATGGTCCCTCTAAGAAACAAACAAGACTCTTTGCTTTTTTAAATGTCCCTTCTTTAAAGGTCACTCTTCCTCCAGATTCAATGCTCCCCTTTTCTGCCACTTTAGCAGAGCAGCTTCAGAACCACTATTTAACTCTCCCAAACACATTCAATCTGTTACCCCAAAGCCTCCTCCCCTTTGCCCTCAGAAACTGCTCACACATACCTTCAGGCTAAGTGCAGGAGATCAGGAGTAGGTCAGGTCAAGGTTCACTCACCAAGACAGAGACCAGCTCTGCAGAGGAATGGCCCCACAGGAGGTGAATGAGAAATGAAAGTTAAGTTGTTGGGAGTGGAACTGAAACCTTTTTAAAGCAGAACCGAAAGTTAAACAACAACAATGAGTCACTGCAGGACACTGGGGGAGGGTAATGCTTTTCAGTATGTTCTAGGGCATGCACCATGGAGGTACACACTTTTTTCTTTTCCCATCTCAATTTCCTCCAGCAAGAATATTTGAGTGAGAACAATGTGAATTCTAATGATACATTCGACAGCTTGCCTGAATACTCAGAATTTTAATTCAATCCTATAATTATTACTTCAGCTTATCTTACATTCAGGTCCCTAAACAAGTTACTAGGGATAAAATAAGCATCCAAAAAATCTGGGTACCTACTCTTTGTAAAGCAGATTGTGTCGGGGAAGATAATCAGTGATAAAGGCCAGTGAATTTAAGCTGATACTGCTACTGCCAGTGTTAGCAGTTGTCCTCATGAATGGTCCTAACAATAAAACAGGGGGGTGGGGGTAGGGGGTTTTCAGTGTGAGCTTATTGACAAAAGTTCTCCACATCATTGAATCTTAGAGTTCCACCAGGTAATTACCAGTTTCTGTTCCTTGTCTAGGCAGGCCAGAAGGGGAAGTCTTCCAGAGTTCATGGTGGTACAACTATTTCAGTGCCGTGTTACCAGCAACTAAGAGCAGGAAGAGCATGGAGGTGAACAGATGGTGGTGTTCAAGTGTAGTCTCTCTCTGAGTAACACTCACACCTCCATAACTGTTCACTTTTCCTCACTTTCTTTGGGAATGTTTGGTCCTTTTTACACCATCAATCAAAAGCAGAACTGAAACACTTTCTATTCCTATAAATACTCTCCTGTCCTGTTATCTATCTTGTTCTTCCTTTGACTACCTTGTTTTGACGCTGCAGCTGCAAGGTAGTGGAAGCTCCAGAACAAGGGTCCCTGACTGACAAGATGGCGGAGCTTGGCGATTTTCACACATTAACTGATATGAGACATGTAGGGCGACTGAGAAGTCAATGTTTTTTGGATTAAAGCACAGATATTGGTCTTGTTGTAACCCCCAGATACTAAGCTAATCTTGGCTTAAACTCTTTAATTCACTTATATCTATGAGGCAGGAATGGAAAATTATATAGGAATAATTGCTGAGCCTTATTAGGTTAATGTTATTGGGTATGAATGAAGTTAGTTCTAACAATGAATAAATTCCTGATCCTCTTCAAGGGCAATGATAATCATGCAAATTTCACCCAAATTGCATCCTGAGAGCTGGCATTTTTTCCATTAGCTTCTCAGTTATCACATTAACACTAACAAGGAGTATCCTTCTCCATCCAGCCCTGCATCCAATAATAGTAAGCTTTACGAACATCTTTGTTCCTCTGACTGCTGTTATCAAATAGCAAAGAATATGTGGACTCATCATATGAATTGCATTAAGATACTGTGGGTGGTAAAGAAGAGATTGACAATGTTATCAAGCCTTTTGGGGTCATTAAAAAAGGAGCCATGTTTGCTGCCGAAGAGACTAGAGGGGAGAACTCACAGTTTTTATCTATGGTCTCTTTTAACCATGTAAGGTCTTCCATGGCTGCATCCCAATTCTGCATTAAAATTTCAGAGGCCAGTTTTCCCCAGAGTGAACTCAAAAACATTTCTACCCATTGCTGGAACCAACACTCTACAGAAGCAGCTATTCTGCTGCTCCAGAGTAATTCCCACATTCATATTGGAATGCTACATATCTGTATTGTCTCTAACCATTCTTGCCTAAAACCATGCTTGTCCGCCAGTTAGTCAAAGAGCATCCGACCATCCATGGATGACTACATTTGCCTCGTGGTTTCTGGATCTTCAAACATCTTCACAATTGGTTCTGCTTCCACCTGAAGCTGTTTGAGCTGTGCAACAACGGATGTTCTTTTTTCTCTCAAAGAATAAATGTTTATGTGTACATCCATAGCATGTCTACCATAAGAAGACCCAATTTCCCTTGTAATAATTCTTTTTCATTATAGGTATATCTTGTTCACAGAGAGAAGAAACTCAAGCAGCGAAAAGAGTAAATGCAGACCCAAAAAGTGTGTGATGAGAGTAGTCAACTCATACTCTGCCACCTTTCAAGGAAAAGACCCAATGAATTTTTTTATAATTTCTTCCCAGACAAGCTAAAAACATCAGGTCCTCTTTGCAGCCACAATTATCAAATTGTAGATTGGTCTAAGGATTTACAGCCCAAAGCTGCCCCACCTCATCCTACTCAGAAATGCATAATGTATACTGCAGTTGGAGTTTTGTAAGAATGCAATTTGGGGGGCGGGGTGGCTAAAGAGAGGGATCCTGAGAAAGAGCCAGCTTTTACATGCCTTGTTGCCAAAAGAATCTCTTTCTTCACATTCCAAAAGCACTGCACCTCATACAAACATCTCATACAGAGTCTAGAGGGAACCCATTAGTTCTCTGGGGCCCAGGATGTGGGTCCAGATAGGAGACTCAAAGGAAGGCAAGAGTAAAAGGATGAATATGGGATTTGTCGGAGGCACAAATCCTAGCCCGCCCCTGTGTACTCCATCCACCTAAACACACAAACACCGAACCCTCCAATCCCCTCCAATTGTCAACAAGATTCATGGATCAAAAACAGAGTGTACCAAATTCACTCTACTGTGCATCTCTGCGTTAACCCCGACACTCTAAATCATCCTCTTCTTGTTTCTCAAAGGTGAGAATGAAGAATGGGACAAACATTTGAAAAACATCTGGTTGTTTATTATGTCATATAATACATTGACTCTAAAAACAAGTAACTCTTCTTATAGTCTTTACAGAAGGGCAATGATCTGTCTGTAGTTCTAGAGGAATGGACATGGGATCTCCCCAAGCTCTGCACGAATAACCATTTCAGAAGCAACTCTCCTCCCTCGCATTGGGAGAGGACACGCTGGTCCTCATGCCTGAGGTGACAATAGTCTATCAGCCCAGTGGGGAGAGTGAGGTGAACAAGGAGATTATAACTGAAAACAAATATATATATGAGGGAGAGAGACAGAGATAAAAGCAGAGCCAGAATGGTCTTGACAGTGGTATCAAGGACCATAAAAATGTGTATTCAGGTCTTTTTTTCCTTGTAACTACATGCTTCATCTTGAACTGGAGGACGGGCATTCCAGTAACTGAAAAGATATGAATGTCCCCTAACAGTTATTTGACAGTAACAGTGCTGATTATTCCTAGTGAGTCAGAGCCCTGGTCATCGTAGCAATGGGCTAACAAGAAGGCGGAGTTCAAAGGGAAAATATAGAAGACGAATTTCCCCCAGTTCCATGGATGGGAGCTAAGATATAAACGTGTACATACACACAGAGAGAGACACTGGAAATATCCACCTTGGAATCCCTTGTCTCATCAAAGTTCTTCCAAATGTGAGGAAGATGAGAATTCTTGGAGACAAGCAGAGATGAGGGAAGATAATACTTGAGTAAAGAGCACACTTTTCCCCCTTAGCTCTGAACTTGATTGGGGAAGAGTTAGGAATAAAAATGCAAAAAGACACGGGGATGCCATGAAGCCCTGAATGAACATCCCTTGTATTACAGAAATGTCCCTCTTATCTCGTTGGAGAATAGGCTTTAGTCTTTGTTCCTGAGTACTGTAAACTTGTGACATTGAAAAATGAGATACTGCTGGCCTTATAGTCTAGGAAAACCCCAACATTACAGGGAGGAACAGTCATGGAGAGGGTTACTACCATGGATGAGAGGGAAATAATCCTTAACAGCATAATATAAAAATTGATTACAGGTGTGGGGCCGGTTAGCTCAGTTGGTTAGAGCGCAGTGCTTTTAACAACAAGGTTGCAGGTTCAAGCCCCTCATGGGCCACTGTGAGCTGCACCCTCCACAACTAGATTGAAACAAATACTTGACTTGGAGCTGTTGGGTCCTGGAAAACACACTTAAAATAAATAAAAGTTAAAAAAAAAATTACATAACCCTATAACCCAGTGGTCATATTTAGGTTGACACCTAGTAAAACCATGTTGACAACTGTTACCTTGTCTAACAAAACCTGTCATATCGAAGTAAGAGCATTTTTCACCATATACCCCCAGGATCCTGTCAAGTGACTTTGACACACCTACCTCCCAGTAATGTTTCCCTGATGTGATAATGAGTGATCCCAGGACACCATAGTCATGATAATCACTTTTCTGATATGTATAATTTATATTCCAACCTAACACATATCAAACTTGTCGCTAATCCACAGAAAAGGCAACATCTGGTTTATTCTCTGGAGGATCCAAGATCATGTAAACTGTAGAAAAATTACAGGGTTGAGTGAGGGGTATGATGTAACTTTATTTGTGACATTGTAGAGGGATCCTGAGAATAACATGAGTGGGAAATGGGAACAACTTAGTTTTGTTTTTGGGGAGAGAAATAACACTGCAGAAACATAATATGTATGTGTGGGCTGGGAGGAAAAACATGGGTCTTAAGACATGAGACCTCATAAAAAATGAAAAATTCTGAAAGAAGATGAGAACAGGGTGGCTTCATGATACTGTGATTTCTCCTTACCAGGGTAGCGTCAATCATCTTTCAGCTCTGAAATGATATAAATTCATAATATTAAATATAAGCAAAGGAGTCAGCACTAAAATCGATTTCCTTTTGAGAGCAGGAGAATGATTGGGACTATGGGCAGTAGTAGACAGAGGAATGACAGGTAAACCAGACTCCTGGCCACTGCCCCTTAAATATGACCATGTTATCAGCGCATGATAGCCATCCTTCTTTGTCTCCTGTATCCACATGTAGAAACTATACCTCCTCCCAATTAAACCCCACCATCATAAGAATCCAATAGCCACCTACTTGCTCTAGCATTCCTCACCATTTAACACTTTCAGAATCCTGCTCAGATCAGGTTTCAACACTCTTCTACGTCTTTCATGGGAAGGGGTGTATGGCTCCTTCACAGTCAAGGTATTACTCCTAGGGATGACAAAGATTGACCCACACAACTGACATTTTGTCCGTTCAAAACCACTGACTTCCTATTTATTCAACCTCATTAAAGCACTTGAACCCACTTCCCTGGAGTCTCTGAGAATCGAGAGAATGGACTCCGGGCCTTGGAGCCAAAAGAAACATGATCATGTCCACCTTCACAGTTACTCTCTGTGTGACCTTGGGAGGATCTACACTTCTCAGAAGCATAGTTTATTTCTTCCAAAATGAAAAAGCTAACCTCTCTCTCTACCTCCTCAAAATCACATGAAATTATATGAAATGAATTTTTTTAAAAATGAAAACTTTGGTTCCTCACAATAAACAAATATGAGAAAAAGTCACTGCACGGATGTGGATTCCCAGTGATATGACATGAAAGTAAGGTTGCAGAACCTGGCTCCTGGTTGTTTGAGACATCAATTGTGGGAATACTGTCCACACAGGACCAATCCCTTAAAGTCTGCTCCCCAGTAGGGAGGCCCTCAGAGGAACATCTGAGATTTCAGATTCTCTAGGAAAAATTATAACACTAAGAAAAATAGATATTAGGAATAGCATACTAATAGTAATCTGATGTTCATGTTTTTAAAGTGTTTCATGCAGACAAGTAGGTGTACTACTTTAGATACAAAGATGCTGCCCTTCCATTCTGGCTTCAAAAGTACATGACCAACGCGGATAAGTTGTTTATAGCAGGTCCATAATATTACTTGAGATTCAAGTCTGGTTTTGGCAAATGAAGAGAACAATATAGAAGGCCCTGGTCTCCTCCATTCCCAGGTAGAAACTTAAATATAAAGGAGCAGTCTCCAATTCTGAATGCTTGGCAGGTAAAGAAGACAAACCTAGCCACGATACATAAAGGAGCTTTGAAATACGAGAACCTGAGTTTGATACAGGCACGTTGGGTAAATAAAATTTATGAAGGTACAGGAGTCTGATACGGCAACATGTTATCCCTACCTTCTACTGACCCACACTCCGCAACTTTCTCCCACCCAAATACCTACCACAGAATTTGTTCATTCATAATAGTTATAGAACAGTCAAACGATGATGTATGAACAGAAATTTAAGATAAAACTACACCCAAATTGTACTACCCTGAGTGACTATTTATTCTAATTCACCACCAGACTCTAATGGCTTCAAACCTCTTTTCACAGCACTGGTATTCCACACATACCTTTCCATGATGCCATTCACATCCTAGGGAGAAATGAAAAACACGAATCAAGAAGTAATAGGCACTCCCCACTTACAAGGCTTCATCATATCCCCACCACCCCCTGATGTGGTTGGAATAGAGCTGGTCCTAAGGTCAGAGCCAAAAAGTAAAGAAAAGTCATAGACCAATCATTCCAGAAGATGCATGTGAGGTTGTTAGGTTTCCTAAAATGTAGAAAGAGTTTTGACCCTTGTGAAAGCATGAGGCTTCTAGTACCTGGAGGTGGGACATATTTATGAGGAAAATATGAGGGCCATAATATTTTCCCCAAGTTTATGACTCGTCATGAGATGATTTGAATAATTAAGCGTCTGTTTGTTTATTCAACAAAAATGTCAAGTGATGACTATTACGTGTCAAGCATTATGCCAAAATTTGGAGAATCAAAGATGAGCAAATTGATACAATATACCTCAAGAAGTTTACATGACTTCTGCTAAGGGCACAGGCAAAATGTATTAATGTAGGCGTATCTGAAGTCTCGCCTCATTTAGTGCACTGTCTATAAGTGACCTCATCCACTCTCTTAAATTCAACTCACACATATATGTGCAATGGACTTCCAAGTTTTTATTTTTACAAAATTTTGTCTCTTAAATGCAGGTTAATATATTCCTCACTAAGGAAGCAATAGGAACCAGTAACTTACGATGTCCATATGTACCGTACTCTTCACCAACCAAACTGTCTCTTCCCTCATAGCCCTTTGTCCATGTTACCAATATCCACTTGGTCACTGTCCTAAAAACTACAATATTTACCTGTACTTCAGTCTCTACCAAGCCAGTGTAGTGCACATTGTTAACAGTTTTTAGCCATCAGATCTTAATCATCACAGATTTATTTGTTTTCACAGATAGTATATAGTCTCCTTTACCTCAGACTTACTTCCTCCATGACACCAAAAACTAGGCAAACTGCTGGGTCTATACAGGCAAAAAAAAAATATATTGTTTTTCTCTCTGTGTGAGGACTATTTTGTTGTATATTACAAAAAACAATTAAAATAGATTAGATTGAGAAAAAGAATTTGGGGACATTTGTAACTTAATCAAAGCTTAATTTTGAGGATCAGATAGTGTCATCAGGAGCTGGTCTGTGTCATTCTCCAAATTGTGTTTATTCCCTCTACATTGACTTTATCCTCAGTTCATGCAGGAAACATATATCTCCTCATATAAACGCCAGAAGAAAAGAGAACTCTTCCCAGTTATGTGAAAAAATTCTGAGGCCTGCATGTCAGTGGCCTGCATTGGATCAGTTGCCCATGTTAAAAGTATCACTGTGTTTTTGTTGTTGTTAGAATGTACAGCAATGCTGGAGGTTAGTTTTCATATTTTACTAGACTTAAGTTAGTATTAATCTGAAATAGATCATGATAGGATAAGATTCATATTGTAATCAAAAGAGCAACCACTACAAATAATTTTTTAAAAAATGGAAGAAAATAGAAAAACTAAATTTCATACTACAAATTATCTGTTTAACTCAAAAGAAGCTAGACAATGAGAAAGAGAACAATGAAAATTGCAGGTGACATAGAAGCAAGTAACAATAATAAAAAATTTAAAAGAGTGACATCAATACTTACATTAAACGTTACTATCTTGATGTACCAATTAAAAGGCAGACATTGTTAGATTAGATTAAAAGCAAAATTCAATTCTTGCCATGTATAAGAGATATATTTTGGATTCAAAAACACAAAAGGCAAAAGTAAAATGATAAACTTCTGGTCAAGATGGCAGTGTACATAAATGCTGTACTCTTCTCCTCACATGACCACATCAAAACTACCACTAAATTATAGAACAATCACGCTGGAGAACCACCTGAAGATGAGCTGAACAGAACTCCTATAACTAAGGATATAAACAATAAGCAACATCGAAACTATTGGGAGGAGTGGAGACATGAAATGCATACTCCCATACCTACATGTGGCAGTTATTAACCAGAAGGGATATCTCAGCTGCAGAGGTACTCCCTGAGGAGCGAGAGGTACCAGCCCCACACTGGACTCCCCAACCGGGACCATTAGTGCCATGAAGAGAAGTCCCACACCAGCTGGATGTGAAAATCAGCAGGGACTCAGTGCAGGTGAGATGGAGGGCTGCGGTAGATCCCATCATCTTCTTAAAGGGCCCTAGCAGAGACTCATTGCTCACAAACATTTGTCCTAAGATCCAGAGTAGCTCGTAAAGTGCCAGGGACATATGGGGAGAAACTGAATTGTCTGGCTTCATGGCAAGGACAAAGGGGCAACTGTCCTTTGGACTAAATGCCAGGGGTGCCATTGTTCCTTTGTTGAGCCATGTCCCTATGCAGCCTGCCAGCAAAGGAGGGCATCAAATCTGAGTCTCCATTAATCTGGACAACACCGCTCTCACCTTGCCCTGTTGATTCTCTGAGATCTGACCTCACCCAATACAAGTCCTGGCCTGAACCTCTTTAAGAGGCTAATCCACAAAAGCAAGCAGCCTGAGCCCATGCTGCAGATTTCAACAAAATCTCTCAAAGGTCTGCAAACAAGTAGCAGCTGACCTCCGTGTGCCCTGTATCTTTTACTAAGTGGTTCCACCTCTGGCAATAGTGGCAGCTGGCCTCACTTCACAGCATAGCCTCTCCCCGGCACCACCAAACAAGAACAGGCAGCTACCAACTGCTGATCATTCTCTAGCTCCTACCTGGTCTAGACACAGGCAGTGGCTGACCCTGGCCTGCTCCAGAGCCCCTCTCAGGATGCCCCAGAAGCAACACACCATTGGCCTGCTTCAGAGCACACCGGCACACCAACCAATTAGTGCCACAGATGACACAACCAAAGCATGGACCAGACAGATCCCAGAGCCCTGCTAAAGTGAATCCTGCTCTGAGGAGTCAGTCTGCGCACAACAGCTTGATCATGGCAGTCATGGCAAGTCTTCACAGCCAGTCAGCCTGAGTGTCAATCCCACCACTGACATGTCAACAGTAATCAAGACTCAACTACAATAGGAGAGCACACACAACCCACACAAGGGACACCCCTGGAGCACTTGGCTCAAGTGAGACTGCACCACTGGGCCCCAGAGGATACCTGCTACATAAGGACACACTGCCAACTCTGGGAAATGAAGAGCTTCTACCTAATACCTAGAAACAAACACAGGGAAGCAGTCGACACGCAGGTCCCAAATGAAAGAACAGAACTAAACTTCAAAAATTACGAAACAAAATGGAAACAAGCAATCTACCAGATGCAGAGTTCAAAACACTGGTTATAAGGACGCTCAGGTATCTCAGTGGGAACTTTAACAAAGACGTACGAAACATAAACAAGTAGATAGAAAACATGAAAAAGAACTAGTCAGTAATGAAAAATACAATAACTGAAATAAAGAATACATTAGATGGAATCAATAACCCATTACATGAAGTAGAAGACTGAATTAGTGATTTGGAAGACAAGGTAGCAGAAAACACTCACTAGGAACAGTAAAAAGAAAAAAGAATTTAAAATATGAGGATAGTTTAAGGGACCTCTGGGACAACATGAAGCGTAACAACATTCACATCATAGGGGTACCATAAGAAAATAGAGTGCAAAGGATTGAAAACCTGTATGAAGAAAAAAGTTACAGAAAACTTCCTTAACCTGGCAAAGGCAATAGACATAGAAGTCCAGGCAGTGCAGAGAGTCCCAAATACGATGAACCAAAAGAGGCCTACACCAAGACACATTTCAAATAAAAGGCCAAAAGTTAAAGCCAAACAGAGACTCTTAAAAGCATCAGGAGAAAAGCTGTTAGTTACCTATAAGAGAACTCCCTTAAGACAGTCAGCTGGTTTCTTAACAGATAACTTGCAGGCCAGAAGTGATTGTCATGAAATATTCAAGGAGATGAAAAGCAAGTTACTGCAAACACGATTACTCTACCCAGCAAGGCTATCATTTAGAACCAAAGACGACATAAAGAGCTTACAAGATAAGAAAAAGCTGAAGGAGTTCCTCACTTCAAAACAGGTATTACAAGAAACATTAAAGGGACTTCATTCAGAAGACCGGAAAAAAAAAAAAAAAGACAGAAAATATCACAGAGACAATCATTTTCACTGACAAAGGCTAATACATAAAAAAAGTTGTGGATCAACCAAACCTAAAGCCAGAACAAAGGATAAAAGGCAAAAGTAGTTAAATCATGTGCAATTCCAACAGTAAATTAAAGGGACACATACACACACACACAAACACAAAATAAGACTAATGACAAAAACATGAACGTGGAGAGAATAAAAAAAAAGGAAGTGAGTGATTCTAGAATATGTTCAAATTTAAGCGACCATCAATTTAAAATAGACTGTTCTAAACATAGCTTGAATCACATGGCTACCACCAACCAAAAACAAGAGTTATACAAGAAATAAAGAGAAAGGAATTCAAATACAGCACTGTAGAAAGTCATCAACATTCAAGAGAAGAGAGCGAACGAGTAAGAAAGGAACACAGAAGAACTACAGAAACTATCAGAAAACTATGAACAAAATGGCAGTAACTACATACCCATCAATAATTGCACTGAATGTAAATGTCAACTGTAATGGAAAAATTTAAACAACTTTTTTGAGATATAAAATGTGTGCCATGCTGGGCCGGCCCGGTGGCTCAGGCGGTTAGAGCTCCCTAACTCCGAAGGCTGCTGGTTCGATTCCCACATGGGCCAGTGGGCTCTCAACCACAAGGTTGCCAGTTCAATTCCTCGAGTCCTGCAAGGGATGGTGGGCTGCGCCCCCTGCAACTAGCAACAGCAACTGGACCTGGAACTGAGCTGCGCCCTCCACAACTAAGACTGAAAGGACAACAACTTGAAGCTGAATGGCACCCTCCACAACTAAGATTGAAAGGACAACAACTTGACTTGGAAAAAAGTCCTGGAAGTACACACTGTTCCCCAATAAAGTCCTGTTCCCCTTCCCCAATTAAAGAAAAAAAAGTGTGCCGTGCAGTCAAGAATCACAAGAGAGCACGTGTGCACATCAATTTTACACAAAATAACTTTAAGACCATAAATATTATAAGAATGAGGGAAATTTCATAATGATAAAGATTTGGTACCTCAAGAAGATGTAACAATTATAAATGGATGTTCACCTAATAGCACAGCTTCAAAATACACAGAGTGAAATAGAAAGTAGTAAAAGAATTAAGAGAATTCAATAACAATACTTAAGAGATTTCAATAATTCACTCTCAATAATTGCAGAACAGCCTGTATGAAAATTATCAAGGATGCAATGGACATTACCAATACTATTAACGAACTGACCTAAATGACATCAATAGTCCATTTCACCCAGTCAATGCGCAATACGCATTCTTTTCAAATTCATATAAAAATGTTAGGACATACAATATTTTAGGGTACAAAGCTATAGTGCCAATACATTTAAAATATTGAAATATTAAAATATATGTTAAATGATTATAAAATAATTAAATTTAAAATACACAGTGGAAGAAAAAGCAGAAAAATCACCAAGAGTTTTTAAATTAAATAACACACTTTAAAATATCCCAAGGGTTAACAAAAAACTCACAGAGCAAATTAGGAAATAACTTGAATTGAACGAAAATAACCACTAAATAATCCAAACATATGGACCACAGCTAAAGCAATGCAGTTACATCATTAAAAACTATAACAGAAAAGATTGTGTCAAATCAGTGGTCTAAGTTCCTACTTTAAGTAACAGGGAAAAAGACCAAATTAAATCCAGTACACACACACACACACACACACACACACACACACACACACGTCTGCATGTGCATATACACATACACACACTAAGTAAACAGAAATCAATAATATAGAAAGGTTAAAAATAGATAAAATCAAGTTCATTCTTGAAAAAAATCAATAAACTTGACCAAACATAAGTAACTTGATTTTTTAAAAATCACCAAAATGAGGAATAAAAGAAGGGACATTATTGCGAGTACTGTAGAAATTGAAGGGATTCTAAGGAATTATTATGATGAAACTCATATTTACAAATCAGACAACTTAAAATCAACAAATTTCTATACAGATGTACATTTCCAAAACCTGATTCAAGAGATGTTAAAATTTTAAATAAACCTAACACAAGTAAAAAAAAACACAAAAACTATTTTAAACTTTTCCAAAAAGAAAAGTCCTCAGTGAGACAGTATCGCTGGTGAATTTATTGAATAATTAAAGAATACATAACACCAGTTCTTCACAATTGTTTATTCAGAAAATAGAGAAGTGGAGAAAAATCTAAACTTATTTTATGAGGAAAAAGAAAACTCTTGGGTCATAAAGCATTACCTGGTAAATGCCTAACACTAGGTAACACCTAACAGGAGTCTATGGAATATCACTGAACACAATGTATCTTCTTTCCACAGTCAAATTTTTGCACTGCTCTTTAAAATTAATAAAAATGACATTTTTTCCCTCTTGTTATTCATGCATTCCATTTTCCCTATAACCTCTGGAATAGATACAGGGGAAGGGTACTGCAAGATCAAAAAAATCAGTGTCACCACCAGAGAGAACACAGCAGCAGAGCAGAGAAGGAAACTTAGTCTTCATTTTTCTCAAATCTCACACGCTGGGGCTTCTTCCCAAGTCCTACCTGCACCATCCCTATGGCGGACCCCTGCAACCGATGCTCCAGAGCTGACATGAGATCGCTCACAAGTTTGCTCTGCTGGACCAGCTCCTCCTCAGACTCTGCCAGGGTACGGAGAACATTTTCCTCGGTCTTCTTCAGTTTTTGCAGCTCCTTCTGCTCCTCAATGTCCAGGATATCCTTCAGCCGTTTAATGCAATTCTGGAAACTTTGTATCTCATTTTGTATTTGAGTCTTTAGGAATGAGCAAGAGAGAGAGGGACTCAGGCAGAGACTGGGAGTCAGAACAAGAAGTATTTTTGATTTGGAAGTTCTCGCAGGGAAGGAAGATGGACACGGGGGAGTGACTCTTAGGGAAGCTGACTTTTCCTAGTCTTTTCTCTTCATCACATTCTAAAATAATAGCCTCAAGTCCATAATCGAGGCCAACTCTGAGCCAAAATGAGACAGCTGGGTGTGGCTCAGCTTTTACACAGCTGTCCAGGACAGTCCTGCCTTCCTGAGTTACTCCTGACCGCTGCCCTGACCCTCTGCCTAACATTAAACACTACGGACAGAACCATGAGCCACTGGTTTCCCCTGGAAGAGTTAAAGACTGAAAATCGTAACAGGAATGGAACACAGAATTCACAAGCTATCCACAGAGTGTCTCTATGAGAATACTTCTACGCAAATATGTATGTTCATTTGTGACATGTTTAAAATACAGCCCCTCCCCTATCAGAAGAGGACCAATTAAATAACATTTGGACACATCAACTGTCTGGAACAAAAAGAAGAGGAGCCCCTTCTGACCAGCACCCCAGCTCCTGCCCAGATTGCTCTCGATCTCCCTCAAGAAACGTCTCCTCCTACCTTCCAGGAAGCTCCCTCTTTTCTGATGTAATTTTTATACATCTCAGTTTTCTTCTGCTCCCTCTTCAGCCTCTCCAGAGCTGCCCCGAGCTTCTTCTGTGAGAGAGGAATCACACCGGAGTCAAGCCATGGGCTTTCTCAGCATAGGAACAGAGATTGATGGGGAAGAAATCAGGCTGAGCCTTGAAGAGACTAGTTTACAGACACTGAGATAAAAAATTGTAAGAAATCCTGAGGTGGTGAGTGTGTTCTTTAAGACTCAGGTAACAGAACCATCTCCTCTTCAGGAGAAGTCGGATTCTCTTTTGTCCTACCAGAAACCTGATCCTGTAGCAAGGAAATCCACCCCACTCCCCAGTTACCCCTGTTCACAGGGGAAATGACAGCGCTGCTTGGGCACCAAACCTCCACTTACTAACATAAGGTACAAAAACATCAACTTCTGGTTAAGTCTGTTCTATAGGCTTTTCCTTTTTGAGTGGGTAGAATGCACAGAAATGGTCCTCAGGCCTCGAAGGTGAGCATAGGGAGAAAAGTGATCACGGAACTCAAGTCTATGGGTGACAAGATATTTGGGATCAAATATAAAGTGGAGATTTCCCAGCCTGTCCTATCTTTCCTCCATGTAATTCTCTTACTTGGTACTCCTGGGCAACCTCCTCCATGAGGAGCGTGTGGTGACCACGGTGCTCCTGAGACCGCTCGCAAAGCCAGCAAATGACCTTCCCATCTTCCTTACAGAAGAGCTGGAGTTTCTCTCCATGGCGCACACAGAGATCTCTCTTCTGCCCCTCCTCTGGGCTCACCTTGACCTCCCTAAGCCTCTCCACTATGTTGGCTACAGTCCGATTAGGTCGCAGGTCACCAGGGTGGTAGGAGAACCTGCACACTGGGCAGAGGCGCTCTTCTTTTTGGGCGATCACAGGCTCCTTGTTGTCTGCAGTGATGCAAGCTTTGCAGAAGCTGTGGCCACACTCCAGGCTCAGGGGTTCTGTCAGGAGCCCCAGGCAGATGGGGCAGGTGAGCTCCTCCTGTATGTGCAGCACGATTCCTGAAGCCATCACAGCTGCTCCCCTGCTCCTACCTGTCCCGATTCTGAGGCTCCTCTGCTCAGATCCCTGTCTGATAGGAAAGGTTAAAAGGGGAAGAATAAGAAAGGAAGGAATAAAATGATATTAACTGTAGAAATGAAGGATGGGCCAAGAACAAATTCTTTTTTTTTCCAGACTTAATACAAATTTTACATTCATTTATTCATTCATCTATTCACTTATTCAACAAATAATATTGAGTGTCTACACTGTGCCATCCAGTAGGGTAGCCACTACACACAATAGGCTACTTTAAAGTAATTAAAATGGAATAAAACAAAGAATTCCTCACGTGCCTTAGTCACATTTTAAGGGCTCTCGGGCCATACGTAAGCTAGTACACACATTCCTTACGAGTTTCGGTTCTGCCAAGAACAAATTCTGAAGGACAAAAAAGAAAAGGTAGAGAAAAACAAAAGGAAAGGACTTTTCACAAAAATCTTAAATACTTTACTTTTAGCTCATATGACATGACAAATTTCATTTTTGTCTCTGCAATGGTTATTTCCCTTTACTTTTACTGAACAAAAGGATGACCTGAGGCCTTTTCTGCTAAGATCTGTGTTTTACCCACCATCGCTCCTGCTTTTTCTTTCCCATGCCCAAAACACACCTTCAATGTTAAAAGCACCTATGTATCTGGGCTTTTATACCTACTCTTCTCTCAGCATGCAATTCTTCCTCTGTTCTCAGTAGGATTCACTCTTATACTTTAGGAAATTCTCTCCTTAAATGTTGTCTTACCAGAAAGACCTCTTGTGACATACTTATTTAGAGTGTAACCATTGCCATTCCTTGCTGTACGTTTGAAATGATTTCCCTTATTATCATGACATACTATATGACAATGTGTTTGTGTACATGTCAAGGGCAAACCCTTTATCAGATGTGAACATAGAAATAGTGAGTGACTTACACAGGTAACATATCTTCAATAGACACAGTTGGGATGAACATAATATATTCTATTCAGGGTCCACCTTCACAGGTCTGTACCTACCCCACTGAGTTAACAACAAAAAGAGACATGACTTCATGGATCCTATTAACATCCAGAGCAATGAGGGATGTAAAAGCGAGGCGCTCCAGGCCAGCTAGGAGGTTCTGGGGATTCTTGTGTTTATAGATGGTGAAATTCACCTCCGCCAAGGCTGTTGGTAGGAGCTTGAATGCATGTATGTATGTCTGTGGGTTGGGGAGGGAGACAGTATAAATATATTCACAGGACCAACAAGTCACAAATCTGAAAAATTGAAACACACATGAAATGATTATTAGTCTTGGGAAAGAAGTCTCAAAAATATTAAGCAAGACTATTGAACTAATTTTTTAATGACAATGAATTATATGCTAGCTAGTGAACTGTATAAACAGATACATAAACACAAAGATGAGCTTAAAGAGGGTTGAAACCACTATGACCCTGACATTGACCTGGAAAGTAATAGTAAATTACTAATCAGACATTTGTATACGACAGAGCAGATGTGAAAAACACTGCTAGAGAGACATACATGCTGTTGAGAAATCCAATCATTGGGGGGAGACAAAGTGTTGTCCAATAATTCCATTTGAAAACATAAGGATTGAATTGAAAATTGAAAAAGATGAAGGGAATATGGCATAACGGAGAGCAACAAATATATTAGGTAAAGGAAATGATCTGTTCCTAGAAGATGTATAACCTTGTATGAGTTTATAAATGCCGGTGTCTCTGGTACGCAGTACACTGCTGGGCCTTTAGTATCACAGGCGCGTGCAGTGACCATGATATATGGTGCTTCCCAAATTAAGTAACATCGGGGACTCTTTCCCAAATTATTCATCAGTTCCCCTCAGGGAGAGGAAGAGGACATACCTAGCTCTGCCCTTGGGTTGTGAAATGTTACGTGGATCTGGTGTGGAATTGGAAACATCAGTAGGGTGCATGCACAGTTGCCCAGGGGAGAGATGATGAGAGCTTTCAGAAAAGGTGTGAAGGAAATGGAGCGCCAGAGATAAGAGTGAGATAAGAAGATGTAAAAAGAAAAGCTTGGCAGTTCGATTAGATACCTGGGAACGAGCGATCAACATCAGGCCTGAGTTCTTTCTTCCTATAAAGTTAACACTGGCTTCCTCTTCCAGTAAATTGGTTTTTTGTTTTTGTGTTCTGGGAAACATACTGAGTTATAATAAAATGGAAGGTCAGCTGCCTTGCAAGGCCACATTACTGATTGCAAAAATGGCCTCATGTAAAGTGCACGTGCTCTAGGAAGACTTTATATAGACCTCAAACACCAGCTAGTAAGCAGAAGCCTCATTTTTCACACAGGGATTGTGACTCTTATAACCAACAGTGTCTCTTTTAAGCCCCTGGAAGTTGTACCTAGGGGCTTTCACCAGGCAATCAGCCCTCTGTAGATCTAGGTTTCCATAAGGTATGATAGTTTCACACATCCACCTAGTCTGGCTTCTTAAAAAGCTGAGATAACAAGGATACAGTACTACCTATAACACTGTGAAGACCATCACTGAATGCTCCCCTGAGGCAGCCATGTTGACATACTGTCCTGTGTCCTTACCTAAGCTAAGAGACCCTGGCAGTTTGTCTTAAGGGGTTTGCGTGGATGGGAATGACCAGCCAAATGGGAAATGATCCTGCTGTCAGTCAGAGGGGATATCACAGAGCGGTAGCACAGTGATGCTCATTCTCCCACCTGAACTCAATATGGCCATGTGGCCATAGTCTAGGCTCCGGAGTTCTATCAGGAATACTAGGTAAATGGGACTACGAGGCAAACAAAGACAAGAAAGATTTCAGTAGATATTAATGTCCTGATGGTTGTCAAAGTTTGATGGTAAAAGAAAGATCTCCAGTGTGAGACAATAAGTTTTCCCTTTGTTCTGTGCTAGGGAGGGAAAGCTATAAAGGTTGTGCATGGAGATTAATTCAGACCTACTGACAATGTCCACTGGTGCCATATTCATCACACTTGAAGGGGAACCTGATAAGGAATGAGGCAGAAGGAGAACTGGAAATGTAATCCAGCTAATGGTCCAGTTCTGAAAAGAGCCCAGAGGCCATATGCAGTTAGCCCCTGGCTGCAGAGACTATGGCCCAGATCAGGCTCTGATGAACAGCAAGATCAGAGGTAGACATTTTATCAGGGGTATATAATAAATGATGTCTACCCCTGTTTATTCCTCAGGCTGTAATCCAAACATGGGGCTGGGGCCTCCAATTATTTCTTATCCCATTTAGGATCCAACTAATGCTGAGATGTTTTAGGAGACTGTAGAGGGAGGAGCACAGCATGCATCCTGCCTTGGGGCTGCGGAATTTATTTTCACAGTGGAGCTATAAACAGTTAGGGTCAAAGTTGCTGCCACAGGACACAGGAGAGGAAAGTGTAGAGAGCCTGAGTCACACTGGGAGGATGTCCCCACTCCTACCTAAGCTGCCCAGAACCTTAGGGTTATAGGAAATGGAGGCTCCACTCTTAGAGGGCTCATACACAGGACTTAAAGGACATCAAGAACCCCGTGCAAAAGCAGAAGTTTGAGAAGTGCCTACACCACTTATGAAGGAGACCCATCTTCTGCAGGAGTGGAAGGAAGCATGTTGGACTTGCACTGGAAACAGATGGGGACGATGAAGGGGCCACATGTTAAACCTGACAAGCTCAGGAGACTGAAAATAACCACAAAGGATGGCGTGAACAAAAAATTCCTAACTAAGGTGGGCTATGCCAGGAATTCACATCCCTGGCCCGTAGCTTTTTGACAAATGTCAATCTTTACCTTAAGTGAGCCTGTATGTTGTCTTTTTGC
The DNA here is from genome assembly GCF_057876585.1 of Rhinolophus sinicus. Taxonomy (NCBI): domain Eukaryota; kingdom Metazoa; phylum Chordata; class Mammalia; order Chiroptera; family Rhinolophidae; genus Rhinolophus; species Rhinolophus sinicus. The sequence continues at coordinate 143,066,414 of NC_142514.1, read as the reverse complement.
ATCTAAAATAACATGCCCTTGGAATGTCAGAGTAATGCCTTTATTGGACCCCCCAAGGGGCAGAAACCACCACAGGAGCAGGAAGCTACAAAATCTCTCATTGTTATTTTGTTCCCCAAATACCATCTCTATGTGCTGTAAAATGCTATTAACTATCCTGTACCCTGCAATGTAAAAGAAGTGTGTCTCTCCATTTGGTTTTTTATCCAAACCCAGAGATTCCCTGCTTTGCTTTCTCCCAGGCCTTTAACCTACAACCAATGGATCTCATGCATCCTTCCTCTTTTGATTCTAATGTATAAAGTAAGTTGCAAAATGGCCATTTTCCGGAGCATTTTCTCAATCCGTTGAGACTTTGCTTCCCAGCAATTGTCGTCAGTTTGGCTCAAATAAACTCTTATAAGCTTTCTCTTAGGCTGGATATTTTTTCGTTGACAGACAGAGGGGGCTCCGTGGTTGTTTCATCCCCTACCTTGTCCGCTCCAGGCTGCCTGGCTCCATTGTGGCATCTGCTCTAACCTGCCAGCGCCGATAAGGGCGCACCATTCCTGAGCTCCAGCTGTGCCTCCAGAGCTGACAGGGCAGTGCCCGCGCTCCCAGGGCCAGCACACGTGCGCCACCATCGCGGCTCTACCGGAGCCACTCCTGCCACCAGCGTCCCACCACAGCCTTTGGGCCAGGGCAGCCCTCACAGCGGACTCCACTTAGCGCCTGGCCCTAGAGCCTGGGGTGAGGGATGGTACACTTCCAGGCCACGCTCTCAAACAACGGAAGACACAGTCTTGCCAGGCTATCACACCCCAGGCACTGCCCAGGGAGCACCGGGAAACTCACCTCCAATCTGCCAAGGAACAAGCCCTATATACTGTCCTGCAGCTCCAGCCTGAGGTGCAGACTGGGTCAGGATTCACTCCCCGAGCCAGGAACCTGCTTATCTCCACGGAGGAACCAGAGCAGCAGAGTGAAAACGAAAGCTAAATTCTTGGGGGAGGGGCAGGAAAGTAGAAACACTATGGACCAATGGGAGGCCTTCAAATAGGCGCCCAGGGAAATTTCAAGGCTTTTGTGCCTGTGACAGCAGAGCCAGTGACTCCATTCTTAATCCTATCTCAGTTCTGCTCTTGGAAGCTGTTCTCAGGGCTCTTCAATGTACACATGGTTTGGAGAACTAGGCTTACTCAAGCAGTGTAATTTCACACACATCCACTTGGTCTTGTTGTCTTAAAATGAGATGTCTTGAGGAGGGACTAATACCCCAGTGGGGACCTACACCCTAGGTTCACCTGAGGCAGCAATACTGGTAGATGTCTTCTTGCTGTATCCACCAGCTAAGGTACATTAGGTCATGTGAGAGGGGATGGCTACTCAAATCTGAAATTACCTCAGGTAGTGAGTCAAAGGCGCTTGTGTTTGCTAACTCAAGTACTTTTTGCGTAACGTGTTTCACATTCTGAATTGGAGACTTGAAATTCCAGGGAACAAAAACCCATGGACATCCTTGGAGAGTACCTGTTGTATAATACCATAGAATACAGGTTTTTCTTAATGACGTATGGCCTCAGCCATCACAGCAATAGGGTGACAGAAAAGCAGAAATCAAAGGGAACATGGATAAGAATCAGGTTCCCCCAGTATCTGAGAGAGGAGTGTGTGTGTGTGTGTGTGTGTGTGTGTGTGTGTGTGTGAGAGAGAGAGAGAGAGAGAGAGAGAGAGAGAGAGAGAGAGAGAGAGAGGATGTATGTATCTTAGAATCCCTCTCCCACCACAGGCCACCCAGAAATGGAGAACTGAAGAATTTCTTGCGAAGACAAGAATCCCGAGAAGACACTGTTTGGTCAAGTAGACAAATATTTCTTTTTCTGTCAGCTTCTCAGCTCATCAATAGTTTGGGAAAGAGTTGGAAATGAAAATGCCAGAAGGCATGGAGACAACACCATGTGCTGCAGGAACACTCATTGCTGCAGCATTCGCCCTGCTGCCTCCCTGGAGGAAAACAGGCTTTACTCACTCCTGAGGACAACTGCAGCCTTCCAGCTCCCTGGAAAGAGAGAGGCTGACCAGGAAAAGGAAACACTGACTTATGCCAAACCTGAGGGAGCTCATGCAGAACTCCTGACCCTGCCTCTATCACTGTAAGTCATAATGTGAACCAGCACCTGAAAAATGGAGATTTGTCTGGGCAAACAGAGGACAGGCTCTCGAATGAAAGAGAATTACTGTGGAAATAGACAAGAACATCAAATCCACTTTCATCTAGTATATTCACTTCAAGAGGCTATTCATTCCAGTACTTAAAATAAAAGACTAGGTAGCTATGAAGAAGATAAGACTTTCTTTTATAATAAAGAAATATTTATTATGTGCATAATAACAATATAGTTAACTATAGGCAGAATGCTGTCCAGTATATCTATAGAACTTATTCATCTTGTATGCCTGAAAGTTTACACCTGTTGAACTGCAACACCTTCAATATTTACAAGGTTGGATCTCATGGTCAGTGTTTTTACCACAATCAAAAAGGACAATTTAATTGATAGTAGACTATTAAATAACAAATTCAAAAAGAATGTTTAGAGAAATAAATAACCACCTAGAATTGCATACTCAGAAAATGATTTACCTATAAGATAAAATATATTTGAAGATTAAAAAAGCAACTATTTATTTTACAAAAAGATGAAATTTAAAAATCATCGGTGATTACTTAATCAACTTATTCTATTTCAACCCTAACAAAGGTATTAATATTTGAAGTACAAATATTCATTATTAACATTCATTATTAAAATCACAGTGAAAATTATTTAACACCAATCTGGATCAGTATTTAAGTGGTAGGAAATGAGGAAGTTATTGCAAACATTCTATTATTTAATTCCCCCGTATCCCTATCAGGTAAGTTCTAGTATGTTTATTTCTGATGAGAAAGTTAATCCAACTACATTTTATTTAATAAGGTCCAGTGAATAGCAACATCATGATAATGATATTCTATCTCATTTCATAGTTCAGGCTCTTAACCGTCCCCAATATTCACCTGTGCGACACCTGCAAGAGCTCCTTGATCACGAAGAAGCTCAACATGGTTCCAGCCAATACCATGAGCTGCTCCTATATCACTAATGGCTACATGGATTGAACACATCAGTCTATACCTTTTGACACCTAATATTTTCCCATGATGCTCCTGGCTCCTTCTGCAGATTACATCTCCTGGATTCTCCCTCCTAACCCACATCCTGGGGTATCTGGCTCTTACTTTTTTGGGAGGAGTGCACTGCAGAAAGGGCACCTGTGCTAGAGAAACACAGACCCAGTTCTAATCCTGCCTCCTCCATTCATTAGCTGTGGGATATTGGGAACACCTCATAAGTTTATATATACGTTTAACTATCTGATAGGAATTGTTTCTTCTTATATTTTTCAAGATTAACTGGGATAAATATACTCTCTCTACATATATTTATACACATAATTTATGTGTGTAACTATGAATGTCTATGTGTGTATCTGCCTAACTTTCCCAGGCCAAGTACTTTCTTTCTCATTCCCGAGATCAGTTATGACCCCTCGATATCTCGATATGGGCTCTATGCATTGATTGGCCCTAATTTATAATGTATGCTTGTCTAAGAAAAGTTTGTCCCTTGGCTATTCTGAGTAAGTCTATTCCTCATCATAATTTGAAAATGATTAAAAAAGAAAGTGTGTGAAATGGTGTGTGTATTATGGTGGTATATATACTCAAGGTAAAGTCCTGAACACCAAAAGGCTGCTCTTCGTAAGACATGGCTCCCTCTGCTGGTCAGATTTTGGAAACTCATACTGTTGCAGTTTTCTAACCCATTCCCGAAACAAGGGCCTGAAAACAGTTCCAGCCTCAGTTTTAAAAGTTCTATAAAACAAAGCTGAAACTGGAGTGGTCTTGACAACAGCGCCTGGGAACTCAAAAAATGAGACTTTAGTAAAATCATTTACTGTTCCTCTCAAGGGCACGAATCTGCTGTATAGGACACTGACACAGCTTATACTTTTCAGGAATCAATACAGCAAATATTTATTATATTGTGCAAGACACTTGAGTAAGTACTTTATATTGAGTGACAGTTGCAGACATTGATCTTAAGAGCTAGGCACACAGACAGAAAAAGCAGAGAACCATATGATTTCACTGATATGTGGTATATAAAAGAAAAAACAACAAAAGAAGAAGACAAACAAATGAGAAACAGAAATTCATAGACACAGACAATAGTTTAGTGGTTACCAGAGGGTAAGGAGGGTGGGGGGTGGGAGATGAGGATAAGAGGGATCAAATATATGGTGATGGAAGGAGAACTGACTCTGGATGGTGAACACACAATGGGATTTGCAGATGATGTAATACAGAATTGTACACCTGAAATCTATGTAATTTTACTAACAATTGTCACCCCAATAAATTTTAAAAATAAATAGAAAAAAAAAAAGAGTTGGGCACAGTTTTAAAGCTCAATTTCTATTTTGGGAAAAAGAAACCCAGAATGCATTCATCATTACATAGCTTATAAAAGAGGATTTGAACTCAAACACTTGAACACAGAATTTTCACTCTGGGTACATATATTATTTTTGTTTTTCTTTTCTTGACTCTCTAATGAACATGCTATATCTTAGGCAAAAGCAGACGTACACTCAAAGACTCCTTAGTGTTGGTGGTGGATAGGGATTATTATGAACTGTCTTAGGATCATGGATGGTGGAAGACAGGTTTTGCCATGTCTCATCAGGTCAGTGATAAAGGAAAATACGGATAAATGGAAGTGCACAGATGCTACTATACCAATACAGCTCTGTCTTTAGGAGGGACTCTGATGTCTTTCTTTGAGAAAACAAAAATGGGTAAATAAGGTCCTCTCCTAACTCAAACCAGAAAGAGTGTGCATCCCAAGGATGCGTGAAAGTTCTAAAGGGAGACAGCAAGAAAGAGATGTTATGAATGGTACAGATGAGCTCAGATGCAGGAGATGACACTTAGGACAAGGGGCACTACAAGTGGGTGAGGGAATGAGAAGGTTCAGGAGTTTGGCTGGCACAGAGTCATGGGAGCTGGACAGTTCCAAGGATTGAAATACGGATAAGCAGTCTGAGAAAAGCGACATTTAGAGAATTTGTAGATGAGTGACCCATGGTTTGTGACATTAAAAAATGAGACAGTGCCTGCTTCATAGTCTAGGAAAACCCCAACACGACAGGGAGGCACAGCCATGGAAAGAGTCAAGACCTTGGGATCAGAGGTGGAAGAGTCCTCAAAGGCATTGTACTCAGATTCATTCTGTAATCCTACAACCCAGTAGCCATTTTCAGGTCTGAATCTGTAGTAAACATTTTGATAATTTACGTGTGGGTTAAAAAGAAACCCAGAGCTCCTTTTTCTATTGAGGTTACTTATATTACTGTATACCCCCAGGATCCAGGCTATCTTCTGAGACACATCTACTTCCCAGTAATATTTCCCTGAGGAGAAATTTTGGCAACCCAAGACATCAAAAGCAGAAAAGTTGCATGGATATACATTTCTAAACATAAAACTGTTCCCGACTGTCACTTGTCTGTGATCTGCAGAAACGACAACACCCGAAAGAGCGTTCACTGGATTCAGCATGAAGTCCACTGCAGGAAAAATTACACAGTTACGTAAATTATACAGGACAAAACAATTTTGTATGTTTTGTGACACTGTGAGGAGGATATTGGGAATTGACTGGGAGGAGCTCGAGTTAAAGGGTCAGAGATGAGTAGAACACTTAGGAACTCTTAAATGTATGCGTGTTTGGGCGGGACACATGAAACTAAGATCATGGGACACTTCTGAAAAGGGTGATTTTGAAAACGCCATGTTTGAAAACATGGTGATTTGAAGACGCTGTAACTTCTTCTTACCCCAGTAGTTTTGGACTTCTGTCAGGCCTGAAATGACAAAAATTTCAATGATGTTGTTAGAAGAAAGGAGGAAACACTGACACTTATCTTTTCTCTCTAGTGGGGAGAAAGGAGGGGAGCCCTGTGAGGCTATCAACTGGTGAATGAGAGGACACCTGGCCATTCCCCCTTAGGTATGATCACATCTTCAGCATAGGGTATGTATCTCTCCTTATCAGGCCTACCTCCTGTCTTCTGTCCTCACTTAGAAACAACATCCACTGCCTCATTTTGCTCTGATACTATAAGAACCCTATGTTCACACCCTCCCCTGGCTCTCCTCACCTTTAAACTCTTGTAGTATCCTGCTCAGATCTGGAGCTTGGAATGCACTCTTCAGTTTCTTGGGAACAATTTTTGGCTTCTTCCAGGTCCAGGTCTCACTCCTAGAAAGACAAAAATTGACCATCCACACTCTGACCTTGTGTCTCTACAAGACCACTGTCTCCCTCACCTTTCATTTTATTGACGCACTCGAATCCTCTTCACTGAAGAGCCTGAGGAAGGGAGAGGCGAGAGCCCTGAACGTGCAACCAGAAGAAATGTCCTCATGTTTAACTTTCTATTTACCCTCTGTGTGACCTTGGGAAGATCTTCTCTTCAAAGAAGCTCGGGCTCTTCCTTTTAAAATGGAAAAATAAACCCCATGCTCTCAAGCTCTTAAAAATAATACAATATTAGATGAAGTAATGGTACCTATGAAAGGTGTTTGATGCCTCTAGAGAAGTCACTGCCATCTCAGTGGTTTTCCAGGGATGGGACAGAGATGTGGGTTCCCAGACAGATTGGCATTCAGTGGAGAGTCTCTAGAACATGGCTACTGAGAGTTTTAGGTTATCAAGTGTGGGGCTCCTGTACTGAAGTCTCAACAGTCTCCAAAGCCTTTCACGCCAGTACAGATGCTGAGACTAACATGAGGGCACATTACCTGGGGAAACATTACAAAAATGGGAAAGGCTATCCAAATTAATAGTGGTCTGAATTTCATGTGCTTGGGAAGACTGTGTGGGTAGGCAACGTTACCCAGAGAAAGGCATTTTCCCTACAAGCTGTAAGTATGTAAGCAAAAAGAGATTAATTATTGGCACCAGGACCAAAGCCACTATTTGCCAAGACATCAGTTTATTTTATTTTATTTATTTATTTATTTATTTATTTATTTATTTATTTATCTATTTATTTAATTTACTTAGAAATCCAAAGAACACCACCTGGAAAGACCTTGTTTCTTCCATCCGCAGGGAGGGAAAAAAATGTAAAGGAGATGCCCTCCGGGAAAATTTGGGGGCCTGGCAGATAAAGAGAACAAGATCCTTCCTGTGACAAGACAGACATCTATAAAGTATTATAGAAATAAAAGCTGAGGTAGAGACTAAGGTTTGACTAGAATGATTGAAGTCATGGAGGTCTGATACTGCAACCCCTAATTTTTAATGCTTCTATTGACTCTAACTCTGTGACCTCCCACCACCCAAATTTCCTACCATTAAACAGTTTCATCTGTGATAAGCAATTGGAAACAGTGGGGTAATGCTCAAATTTCCCATGTCTGTCAATTTTTAAAAGCCCAGATTCATTCCAAGATAACTCTTATGGCTATCATTCTGTCTTCACACACACAAAAAGGACCGTACCTGGTCTCGCATACATACCTTCTTATGACGTTAATCACATCCTGGGGAGAAAAGAGAAAACATGAGTCAAGTAGAAGGTTGCCAGATTGAGAAAATAAAATTGGCAGGTTAAAATTTAATTTTGAATCAATAACAAATATGTTTTAGAATTAGCGTGACCACTACAATATTTGAGATACTCTACTACTGAAAAATAATGTGTCATTTATCTGAAATTCAAATTTAACTACATATCCATGTTTGGTCTGGCAATCCTCGAAAGGGTGATAATCCCTCCTACCTTACGAAGTTTTATCACCTTCCTCCTCACACCCCTACTATCTCTTGATAGGATGTGAATAAATAGATGGTCAGAGTACGGCAGACAAAATGTAGAGGTAAGACCCAGACCCACCATCCTAGAAGACTCATGTGAGGATGTGACAAAAATGCTCCAAGGATCTAGAGATGGAACATATTTAAAAGAAGAGAAGAGACCTACTATTTCTTTAATATACATTCATGAGAAGACCTCCTTAACTTGTATGCTTTTATTTATTCTAGAGACAAATAAAGTTGAAATCTTCCATTTGTCAGACATCATTCCAGGCACTGGGGAATCAAAGATGAATAATTAATAATTATGGTCCTCAAGAAATATACTTTCTTTTGCTGCAGGAACAAGCAAACTAGCACTTGAAGCAAACATTTCTCTGACCTCCCTCTACTCACTTTATACTCCTACACACTACTCATAGAGGACCTCATCAATTTTGAAGTATGAAATAAGTCACAGGAACCAGCAGCAGAGAAGGCCTAAAATGCAACGTACTGTTTCCCAACTATTCACATTCCATTGCCCAGAATGGTATCAATATCCACTCTGTCACTGACTCAAAACTTTATCTTACCCTGAATTCCAGTATCGTATTAAGACAGTCTAATCCATACCTTCAACTTCTTTTAGCTACCTTCTTTTCCCCATCATAGCAGTATTTGCCTTATTTTTTTTTAACAGAGTTTAGTTTATTTGTTAACATTTGGACATTATCACAGAGTTAATTCAAAATGGGCAATTGGCCCCTATTCCTAATCTGCATTCCAATGAATAGACATCTAAAGTGTTGTTTTGTACTATATCCAGGTAGGAAGTTTGCCCTTCGACCTTTCTATGTCTGATTCCTCAGTCTCTAGCTCTTTCTCATCCCAATCATAAGTCATACTTTGCTTTCATCCTCTGTCTTTGCTGGCACTATGTTTAGCTTGGAGTAGAAAACCTGGATTTCATAGCAAAATGGAGGGAGTTTCTCCTTAGCAACTGTAGTTGAAATTTCACTGTCCTATAGCTCATTACTAAAAGCTAAACAAACAACAATATGCAAAGTCATCAAGAATTCAAGCTTGAAATTAAAAACAAACTCTGAATCTCGGCGTAGACTAAATGATTGTGTAAGAACTGCCTCACTCACACCTTTCATTTGTAGCCCAACAAATACAGGGAATACTTTACAAATTACTCAGTTTTGTGTTTATTTCCAATGACCAAATACAAAATAAAAAAGGCTTGGTAGAAAAGATGGGCTGGACTGTGCCCAACAGAATAAATAAAATATTCAGTAATTTATCTGGCGCCAGGAATAACCGGTCTGTTGAACTCAAATGACGACCTTAGTGTGCTGTTTCTGAGCTTGTACTTCTCCTGAGTTAGTGTCATTCTCAGGTTTCACTTGGTTATCCCTGAATGACCAAGCATTATTTCTACCTGCCTAGTTTTGAATGACAAAAATGTCATATTCATAAACATAAAATAGAGAAAGATGAAGAGAGCAAAATAAGAATTGGTTAGATCATATGAGGAATACTTGAAAAAGAAAAGTAAGGAAAAGAAAAAAGAGGGGAAAATGAAAGATTTAAATGTCTAGATTGGAAAATAAGTACAGTTGTATTTATTTACAGATAGCATGATTCGTTATGTAGAAAATCTCAAGGAATAAACACACACACACACACACACACACACACACAACTAAAACCTAACAAAGGTGTATGTGGTATACTAGATCAATTAACATTTATTGCATTTTTTATTATTACTAATGCAAAATCCAATATGAAATTGATATTTATTTATAATAGAATAAAAAAGAATCAACTGAAATACTTAGAAAATCAGTAAAGGACTTTTGAGCTAGAAACTACAAAATATTGCTGTTAGAATTTAGACTACCTAAACAAATTAAGAGATTTTATATTAAGATAGCAGTACTCCTCAAATTATTGTTTAATTCTATATTATTATGCCTATCAAAATTTCAACAAGTCTTTAAAAAAAAACTAAGAAGATATCCAAAATTTTTCATACAAAATTCGATGGACCTAGGAGAGTGTTCCTCAGCTCTGGCACTACTGGCATACTGGCTCAGATAATTTTTTGTCCTAGAGTCTGCCTTGTGCGTTGTAGCAGCACCTATGCCTACATACCACTAGATGGCAGTAGAATTCGCCAAATCTTCCTTGAGGGGCGGTGGTTAAAATGGTCTCCATAGAGAACAACAGGCTTAGAATAGAATTGTTATGAAATAAAACTGTTTCAATTTAGAAAACGAACACAAATGTGGAAGATCACACTGCCCAATTTCAAAATTTTCTATGAAGGCACAGTAATCAAAAGCTTGAGTATCGGGCAGATGGGTGACTTGTTTAGAGCGCGAGCTCTGGCCAACCTAGGCCAGCGAGAGGTACCTTCTGCAACTAGAATGAAGTCAAAGAGCTGCCGCTCAGCTCCCAGGTGGCAAGATGGCTCAGTTGGTTGGAGCACCGGCTCTCAACCACAAGGTTGCCAGTTCAACTCCTCGACTCCCACAATGGATGGTGGGCTGCGACCCCTGCAACTAACAACGGCAACTGGATCTGGAGCTGAGATACACCCTCCACAACTGAGACTGAAAGGACAACAACTTGACTTGGAAAAGTCCTGGAAGTACACACTGTTCCCCATAAGGTCCTGTTCCCCTTCCCCAATAAAAAAAAGAAAAAAAGGCTTAGAGTATTAGAGCAAGAATAAACGTACAAGGTAATGTAACAGATTGATAATCCAGAAATATATCCTACATTTAGAGAAAATTGATGTTTGACAAAGGTTCCAAAATAATTCAGTGGAGAGAGGGAGAGTCTTTTCAAAGAATGTTGAACTGAATTTGTTCATGGTTTAACAACTCAATAAATTTACTAAAAATCTTTGAAATGTGTACTTACAATGGGTAGATTTTATATGTAACTTACACCTCAAGAAATACGGGGTTTTTTTAAAGGCAGAAGTTAAGATCTAGCAGGTAGAAAATGGTTATTTCAGTATTGGAACCAAAGTTAAGAAATTTTTGTTTAGCTAGCAAAGGAGAATGGCAAGAACTCAAGCGGAGAAATTCTGAAATTTCCTGAATTTCCTAACATATTTTATAGCTTAAGATCACAGTCATGCAATTAATTCCTAGAAAAAATAATTTAACATTCATACTAGGTACAATCCCTCCATCAAGTCTCTGCAGGTTTCTTCCCACATCCTTCTCTAGCGGTCACAAACACACACACACACAAACACAGAAGCACACACTCATAATCATACATGCTCATCCCTCACCTCGGTATTACACAGTCTAACATTACATTTGCCACCCCTCATAAAACACAAACAAAATCAAACATAAACAGAGCTTTGAGTTGTTTCTTTAAGCTTAGTGAAGAGATCCCTTACAAGTGCCAGATCACAGAGAATGGGAGCCTATAAAGAATCTTCTCTCCAAATATTTCAACAGCTTTTCATAGAATAATAATAATAGAAATTCTCCTTGCCATTTGTACATTGAATTATTCCTATGATCCCTGATATGAATGACAGAGAAGGGGTACTTGAGAGGCAAAGGAAATTTTCAATGAGGAATAAAGTGCAGGGATCCAGAAGGACAGGAAACTTTGTCTCTGTGTTTTCCCCAGATCTCAAATGTAGGCGCTTCTCAAAGGCCTTACCTGCAGCGTGTCTAGTGACGATCCCCATATCTGACGCTGGAGATACAAGATGAGCTCGCTCACGTACTGCCTCTGCTGGGCTACCTGGTCTTCAGCCGCTGCCAAGTTTTCCCGCACATGCACTTCATCTTCCTCCAGCTTTTGCAGCTCCATCCACTCCTCCCTGTCCAAGATGCCTCTCATTTCATCAAACCCTTCCAAAATCCTCTGTCTCTCAATCTCCATATGATTCTTTGGGGATGAGAAGAGAAAGACACAGTCAGTCTGTCTAGCTTTCATGAGCCAAAACCTATTTTCCTCAGGCAGTTCTCAGAGGGACGGGAGTTGAAAGCAAGTCAGCAGTTCCTGGGAAAACCATTTTTCCTACTATTTTCCCTTTAGCTCCTCCCAAAGCAATTCATTCAAGTCTACTTCGTCAAGGCCAACCAGTAGACACAATGTGATTTCCTGATGAAGTCTGAATTGCAGACACTTGTCCTGGATAGTCATGCCACACTGTATATGAAACTCTTCCACCTGTAACTCCTAAACGGGGAATCCTGGGCCTTCCTCAGTGTGTGTTCTGAAAGTATCTGAGCCTGAAACTTAGTGACGGAAATGGGACATGGGATTCATTAGTCATTTTCACATTGCTTCCCTCTAAGCCTTTGCCTCCAAATAGTTGGTTTCACTTGGTGTACTCTCCAGCTCCCAGCCCTCAACAGGAGAGGGATGGAATGAGGACTAATCAAATGTCCTCTGGACTCACGAATTCTGAGGTAACAAGGAGGAAGGGGCCTTTTTGTGATTGGACCAAGGTGCTGCCCAATTTCCTATCTCAGAACTTCCTCAGGAACAATCTCTTCCTACCTTCCAGGCAGCTCTCTCTTCACTGATGTTAGCTTCTAACTTCTCAGCTTCCTGCTCCTCGTCTGTCAGCTTCTTCAGAGCTTCCTGTAGCTTCTCCTGTGAGAAAGGAATCACCAAAGTCAAACTATGAGCTTTCTCTGCACCTGATTAGAGGATAAATAGGGAAGAAATTAGGCTCATCTCAGGAGAGACTAGAGTTCACAGAAATGATACTGGCAATTAGAACCGAGAACGTAGACAAAAATCTTTATCCCTGGGTGATGGAAGTTTCCATCCCTTTACGAAGAGTAGCCTGCACTTCTCTTCCTAGAGGAAGACCTGCTCCTGCAGCAAGAAAAGTCCTTTCCTTTCCCACATCTAACCAACCGTGTTCTGCAATCAGAACTCATCTTGGGAAGCAACTCTCACTCAAACAACTTCTGTTTGCTGAAATTTTGTAGTCTAAGTTTATTCTTGAAGAAAATGAAAGAATGCACAGAAATGTCCCTCAGCTCTCAGAAGTGTAGCCAAGGGTATGAAAAGAGAATGCAGGGCTCAGTTCTATGATAACAAGCTGAATAAATACGATTTAAAAAGTGAAGATTTCACTTCAGATACCATTCTGCCCAATGGTCCTCCACTCTGGGACCTACCTGACATTCCTTGACCACTTCTTCAATGGGGAATGTTTGGTGACCTTGGTGCTCCAGAGACAGCACACAAAGCTTGCAAATGGACTTCCCATCCTCCTTACAGAAGATAAGGCGACTTTCCCCATGGTGCTCACAGATATTTTCCCCCTGCCACTGGTGTGAACTTGCGTTGACCTCATTGAGTTTATTCCGTATGTTGGCCAGTTTCCAATTAGGCTGGAGGTTGTAAGGCTGGTATCTGCTCTGGCACACAGGGCAGTGGTGTTCCCCTCCTAGGGCGAACAAAGGCTCCTTGTAGTTTGCAGTGATGCAAGCTTGGCAGAAGCTGTGGCCACAGCCCAGGCTCATGGGTTCTGTCAGAAGATCCCGGCAGAGGGGGCAGGTCAGCTCCTCTTGTATGTTCATCTGTGCTGAAAACTCCATTGCCTTGCTCCCCTGACTTCTTCCTGTTCTGATGCCCAAGGCTCCTTTTGCTCACAAACTCCTGCAGGGCTGCGGATAATGAACGGGGCAGGATAAGAAAGGGAGAAATAGGAAGGATACTGATTGTGCAGAGAATTAGAACTGGTGAGAACATTAATATTCAATAAAGAAAGGAAAAGAGAGAAGAAGAGTAGGTCAGTATAGAATGAAAAGGGCTCTTTGTAATAATTTCAAATACTTTTCTCTTGATTTGTCACATAAGAAATTTCACCCTGTCCAGGCAATGATTGCTATTTTCTCTCCTTCTACTGGAGAGAAAGACAAATTGAGGCCCTTCCTACCAAGAGCTTTGTGCAACCCATCGTTAGTCTTGCCTTTTCTTCCCCACCTCAAAACATATCCTCCATGTTAAATGTGCTAACCCCTCTGTGGCCCCAGGCTTTTGCACTTGCTCTTCTCTCTGCATAGAATGATCCTACGCTGCCATTTGCTTGATTTCCCTTTATTTAACAGTTTCATGAGTTATATTTACATCCCATGTATTCATTTTAAGAGTACAATAATTTCTAGTAAATTTATGGAATGGTATACCTAACACCAAAATCCAATTTGAGAACATTTTTATTTCTTGAAAACAAACCTAATGCCGTTAACAGTCACCCCCCGTCTGACGCTGAGCCTCAGGCATCGATTAATCCCCTTGTGTTTTTAGTGGTTTGCTTTTTCTGATTAATTCATAAAAGTGAAATCACAATATATGGTTTTTTGAGTCTGAATTCTTTCACTTTGCTGTCATTGAGGTTTGTCTCTCTTGCCTTTCTTTCCCATGCAAAAAAATATATTCTTGTTATTAAAAGGACAAAAACCACTGCTGCCTCAGAAACTTTGCAGTGGCGTATCTCTCTGCATGGACTGATCAGCTCCCTGACGTCAGCATGACTCACTCTTACATTTTACTCAGTCTCCCCTATACATGTCTTTTTACCGGAAAGACTTGCTCTTATTTATCTGTAGCAAAACTGCAAATACTATTACTTCCTATATATTTGCTATCTTTTTCTTGTTTTTACTACATAATATATAATATGTTTCTTTAACTGTCTCCCTCTTCTTTCTGAAAAGTAATGCATGCATAGATCAGGCAATGTTTTGTTCACTGATGTATCGTCAGTACCTAGAACATTGTATCACACACAGGAACACACTGTTTGATGAATATATAAAACTAGAACTTCCTCCTCTCTCCATGGATGACTACTTTTCTTATCAGTTTTTCATGTTTTTTTCTATCAATTAACCGTTCTCCATGACTCTGGGTGGTGAACACATAATGCAATATATAGATGGTGTATTATAGAAATTTACACTTGAAACATATACAATTTTACTAACCAGTGTCACCCCAATAAGTTTAATAAATATCTATCTATATTTTTTAAAAAATGAGTTCTCAAATAGCTGAGACGTGTTTACCTCCTAACACACCTGTCCCACACAGAGACTTTTCATGCCCTCAAACTCATTCCCCCGAGACACCTACACACAGCAAGGACCACAATGTGAAAGTCATTTTATCACTAACAATTTTATAAGCTGTTATGATTTAGAGATCACCTTGACCTATTTATTTCTCATGTTAAATTTTTTGACAAATAAGAGTACTCCCTTTACCAGATATGTCAATAGAATAGATTACTTACAGAGATCATTCTTTTGTCATAGGTAGAATTGGGGTGAACGTGTCATCCTCAGGACCCCCATTCAAAGTTCGCTCCACTAATACACTGATTTAACCAACGACAATCAGAGGTAGATGATGCAAGAACTAAATTGATACCCAGTGCAATGGGGCTCTAGAAATGGAGACATCAAGACCAATTTTGAGGTTCTGCGGAGTCTTGTGTTTAATAGATGTTGGGCCTTTCCTTTGACCTGGACATAAGGCAAGATGTCAATAGGCACCTGAATATTTCTGTTTTTAGGGAGGAAGAGAGGGGTTCATATACTTAGGATCACACACATGACACAGACCTGAGCAACTTAAGTTCCAGGGAGGCATCTGTCAGTCGTGGAAGACAAGTTTCAACATAGAGGTTTCAACACATAGTGGAGAGAGAAAGTCTGTCCCATTTCAAACACGTTGAGTGCTGTCATGTGATGAATTGCATCCTGTGAAAAGTTGTTGAAGTCCTACTCCCAGGATGCGTGAAGGTAACTTTATTGGAAATAGGGTCTTTGCAGATGAGCGTGTTAAAATGAAGTCATTAGGGTGGGACATAATCCAACATGACTCTGTGTTATGAAAAGGGGAAATTTGTACACAGATAGACATGAACACATACAGAATACCATATGAAGATAAAAGCAGAGATCACGGTCATGAAACTATACACCAAGGAACTCCAGTGATTGCCAGCACCATCAGAACACAACAGAGAGGCAAGGAACAAATCCTTCCCTTACAGTCCTGACAGGAACCAACCCTGCCAACACCACTCATGTTATATTTCTGGCCTTCAGGACTGTGTGAATACAAATTTCAGTTAAGCCACTAGTTTGCGGTACGTTATTCATGGCAGCCCCAGAAAACTAACACAAGTGCTTATTTTTGCTTTGTCCATTCATTTTAGTCTATTATTGAAGGAGCATTACACAATTGAAACCCTACCCACTTAAGATAAACAGACATACAGGTAGAGGTACACCTATGCTACCTTTTGGAGATGGTAGTGTAGGTGTTTTTACAGAGTAAGGTAAAGGTCAACTCAGTCCTGAGTTTCCTTTCTCACTATACGCTGGTCGTCTGCACAGAAGCTTTCTGTATCTGTACAGTTCAGACAAGAAAAATGAAAATGTCTCCACAATGGGGAGAAAATTCTATGAGGGTTTCAGTCAACATCCTTGAAACTTCCCTTTTTCCCTGGGTCAGAAACTGCCAATGGGATGATGAAACTTTTTGGCATCCAGACCTGGGGAACTCAGAAACATTGCAACTTCTCCCCATTCCTCTATGTTCAGCGCTCCCTCTTCTACTACCCCTGAGACTCCA
This sequence comes from Rhinolophus sinicus, assembly GCF_057876585.1. Lineage (NCBI taxonomy): Eukaryota > Metazoa > Chordata > Mammalia > Chiroptera > Rhinolophidae > Rhinolophus > Rhinolophus sinicus. Next base: position 143,049,861 of record NC_142514.1, on the reverse strand, counting down.
GGGTTTAATCTGCATCACATTAATGAACGAGCCCCAAGAGCTCCAGCTCTCAAGTCAATTTGTTTCAAAGAAGTCGTTTTGTAACAGAAGCAGTCTTCATAAAGCTACCCCTAGTCTCAGCCCTTCTCTCACAGTCAGTTCATCAGAAAATCCTATAGCACTCCCTTCACTTAGGTCCAATCCAACTAGGTGCTTTACTTGGATCCAGGAATAGTTTCCCCATTAGTCCTCTTGAAACTGTTAGTGGTCTCATATAGTCTGCTGTCATCATTTCTCACACCATTGGCCACAGTGATTTTTTAAAAGTATAGATCAATTATGTCACTCCTCTCTTCAAATGTATGTTATCAGTGAGTCGATCTTTAGCATGGTCTAGTTAAATCTACATTACACATCCCCTCCTACTGCCTCACCTCTGAGCCCAACTTCACCCCAACCCACACTGGCCACCTTAATTGCTCAGGACAAAAATCCGTCATTTCATTGAAGACTCTGTTCAAAATCACCTTCCCACACTGAGATGCAATCTGAAATCTATTTAAAATGGGAAAGCCCTTTACCAGGGAACTATAGATATCTTGCTCTATTATTGACCTATTGGTTTATTATCGTTTCTACGTCTTTATTTACATTTCTTCATCTTGCTTCAGACTATCTTACTCTTTTACTGTTTGTTTACTTTCTTTCTCCTGACTCGGAATATGTTTGGTAGGTACTTAATATTTATTGTGTGTTCAATAGATGTTAATACAGATTTTACCACAGCTGTATGGTTTTCTTACGAATTTAATAATAAGTGTTCAAAAAATTTTTAATTCCATCTTCTCCAGTTTTTTGGGCTGTGTATTAGCTCCTGAGTAGACAGTGAATATATGCCACATATGAACCTAGTCCTATACGGCACAGACTCATGACCCCTGAAAAGGGGTAGAAAAGGTAAGTATACATCAAAATATATGTAACAGAGATCACGGTACACAGTGCTCAAAGGTGAGCTTAAGATGGAGTTCGTTCTGAGAAATTCCCAACTCCTTTCCTTAGATCTGTGCATGGGAAAATTGAGTAAGGGGTTGCGTAATAAACAACGGAAGGGTCTGTCTGATGATAAAAAAACAAAACAACTTCTAAATCATGAGAGGATACCAGAGGGGCATGGGGTTACCTGAAGTAAGAGTAAGCTGTGGCACTCAGAGGGGAACAAATTGGACCTCCAGAAGACAAGTGACCACAGGGGAGCTACACACATGGGCAACAACGTGATCATCCAGCCGCTCCCTTCAGGCCAGCCAAAGAGCTGGTCATTTATTGGGAAGGTTGTGCACAGCTTCCTGGAAGTTACTGGGACAAGAATAACAGGATCAGCTTCAAAAGGATCTGATCCCTTGCAGAGCCCCTAACATCCCATCCCTCCCACATGTGCCCAGGTAAGGGCTCTCATCTCTGCTAGCCCTCAGCAGGAGCTTCGGCTTTATGAAGAGGAAAACAGGGCTCCATCTCACAGGCTTCCCTGGATAAAAGGAGGAAGGGATTTTCTGCCTGTGCAAAAAAGAGTATTCTGGCTGAACTGGCAAGGCAGAAAGTCAAAACTAAGGAATAGGAAGAAGATGAGGGTGACTCAGCCTCAAGAAAAACTGGTCTCTCTAAGAAATAAACAAGACTCTTTGCTTTTTTAAACGTCCCTTCTTTAAAGGTCACTCTTCCTTGAGTCTCAATGCTCCCCTCTTCTGCCACTTTAGCAGAGCAGCTTCAGAACCACAATTTAACTCTCCCAAACACATTCAATCTGTTACCCCAAAGCCTCAGAAACTGCCCCCACACACCTTCAGGGGAAGTGTAGATCAGGTGGTCAGGTCAAGATTCACTCACCAAGCCAGAGACCAGCTCTCTGCAGAGGAGTAGCCCCACAGGAAGTGAATGAGAAATGAAAGTTAAGTTGTTGGGAGTGGAAATGAAACCTTTTTAAAGCACAACAGAAAGTTAAACAACGAGTCACTGCAGGACACTGGGGGAGGGTAATGCTTCAGTGTGTTCTAGACCAAGTACCAAGGAGGTACTCAATTGCTTTTTTTCTTTTTCCCATCTCAATTTCCTCCAGCAAGAATATTTGAATGAGAACAATGTGAATTCCAATGATACATTGGACAGCTTGCCTGAATACTCAGAATTTTAATTCAATCCTATAATTATTACTTCAGCTTATCTTACATTCAGGTCCCTAAACAAGTTACTAGGGATAAAATAAGGATCCAAAAAATCTGGGTACCTACTCTTTGTAAAGCAGATTGTGCCAGGGAAGATAATCAGTGATAAAGGCCAGTGAATTTAAGCTGATACTGCTACTGCGAGTGTTAGCAGTTGTCCTCATGAATGGTCCTAACAATAAAAATAAAGGGGGGGGGGGGCGGGGGGTTTTCAGTGTGAGCTTATTGACAAAGTTTTCCACATCATTGAATCTTAGAGTTCCACCAGGTAATTACCAGTTTCTGTTCCTTGTCTAGGCAGGCCAGAAGGGGAAGTCTTCCAGAGTTCATGGTGGTACAACTATTTCAGTGCCGTGTTACCAGCAACTAAGAGCAGGAAGAGCATGGAGGTGAACAGACGGTGGTGTTCAAGTGTAGTCTCTCTCTGAGTAACACTCACACCTCCATAATTGTTCACTTTTCCTCACTTTCTTTGGGAATGTTTGGTCCTTTTTACACTATCAATCAAAAGCAGAACTGAAACACTTTCTGTTCCTATAAATACTCTCCTGTCCTGTTATCTATCTTGTTCTTTCTTTGACTATTTTGACGCTGCAGCTGCAAGGTAGTGGAAGCTCCAGAACAAGGGTCCCTGACTGACAAGATGGCAGAGCTTGGCGATTTTCACACATTAACTGATATGAGACATGTAGGGCGACTGAGAAGTCAATGTTTTTTGGATTAAAGCACAGATATTGGTCTTGTTGTAACCCCCAGACACTAAGCTAATCTTGGGTTAAACTCTTTAATTCACTTATATCTATGAGGCAGGAATGGAAAATTATATAGGAATAATTGCTGAGCCTTATTAGGTTAATGTTATTGGCTATGAATGAAGTTAGTTCTAACAATGAATAAAGTCCTGATCCTCTTCAAGTGCAATGATAATCATGCAAATTTCGCACAAATTGCATCCTGAGAGCTGGCATTTTTTCCATTAGCGTCTCAGTTATCATGTTAACACTAACAAGGAGCATCCTTCTCCATCCAGCCCTGCATCCAATAACAGTAAGTTTTACGAAGGCAGGAGGGGACCCTTTCTCTGTTGTTCCTTATTGTCTCAGATCGACTACAAAGTGTTGTGGGCAGGAGTGATATTTAAATAGAAAACCATGCAGTTATACAGCTATAGATACAATGTTCATTACTTTGAATATACTGATGATAATCATAATTCTGTTCTATTGATGTTGCAATCAACGTAATTGCTGTGGTCATAATAAAATTCCAGTATTAACATTTATATAAACTCCTTTGACAAATTTTAACCATTTTTCATTTATTCTTTTTTTCCTAAGATTTACTCACTTACTTTAATGCTTGTTGTTTATCTGTACCACCATACTCTAATCGCATTACTTCCTGTGCCATGTGTTCTTTTCCAGACCAGATACAGTTAAAAATCATAGGCCCAAAGTGGGAGATCTTTCATTAGATTCCTCTCCAACAGTAGATGGAGGGACTAATGTGAACACAGAGCCCTAAGGAGAACGTGTTACTCCCTGGCCTTCAAAACACAATATACAGGAATGTGAACCTTAGCCTTGTGGTTAGTTCTGGAGATGGACTTTGGGTGATGGGAGGAGACGGTTCATTTGGGCTTCCTATTGCCCACACTTTCTTATACCCTGACAAGGTCTGATTTCCTCACTGCTTTCTCTCCACCGTAAATCTATTATCTCAGAGGAGGTTCCCACCCCTCTGTGTCCCAAACCCCTTTTGGGTTTCGCATTCCCTATTACAAATGAATTTTCCAAATGAATTTTCTTTCACGAGATAGTGAAACACAGCCATTTTTATTCAAATTCTCCAAAATTTATACTCAATTGTTGTTTCTAAAATGTATGTCACCCTTCATATAATAGTTTTATTATTTCATCTTTCTTTTATTGGCTTTTTAAAAATATTTTTATAGTCCTTCAGTAGAAACTGATGAAACAAGTAAAGAGTTAACAGGAACGGGCTGGTGAACAGGCAGGATGGAACAGGAAAGAGTTAACAGGAACAAGCTTGTAGGCTAACTGGAATGAGCTAAACATTAACCGCTTGGCTCTGACTCCCCTGGCTAGCACTGGTACCTATAAGCTGATAAGCACCTTACATCCATCATAGGCGAGAACAGAACACTTCCCAATCACAACAGCAACCACCTGGAAGCTGACATCCATCACAGATGAGAAAAGGACAAGTCACTGAAGAAAACAATTGTAATGGCAGGCCCCCTGCAAGTTAACAAGCGCCTTACATCATGCATAAAAAGTCTGTAAAGTCCCAGCACTCCTTGTCATCAGGGCAGCTGTCCCCCATGAGACCCTGGCACAACTTCATTTGCCAGTATCTCTCTTAACCCTCTTTCTCCACAGCTCTCCCTCTCAGACTGCCCTGGCAAAACTTCTGCCAGTTCCAAACAGGACTCTCTCTCTCCCTTTTTAACTTTCAATAAATCTCTTCTCTGGATACTGTTGTAGGTTCTTGTAAATTCTTTTACATTCTGCGAACAACCAGGGGTTAATTCTACACCAAGACATAAACCAGAGTCTTGAGTTGCCCAGGTAGGAGCCTCTGACCTACTATTCTGATGAAATATCTTCTCAATATTGATAGCCAACATCTGGCTTGTAAATGAAAGGCTTTTGGTCTTTTCAATCACTTGTCCATAGGATGCGACTGCATTGTTACCTATAACGACATGACCTAATTAAGAATCAGTCTTGGCATCCAATTGTGAATTTCTAATCAAAATTACCATCCACATTTCAGCTTTTCCTGGAGTCATGTTCACTTAATCTGCCAACATGTTAATGCTGATACATTGGTGGATGCAACAAAAAGTCTCAAATATGAAGAGATGGGCAATTTGAATGAAATCCTCAAGGCACACCAACACGAACAAGTCATTCAAAGCCCAGATTCACATTCCCACTGCTTTGTCTGAGTCACATCGAAGTCAAAGTTTACATATAAGCATTCAACAAACTCTGTAATTGGGTCTTCATGTCTATGACTCCTGTGGAACTTTGATAACATCTTTTAGCACCTGCTGGTGTTTTCAAACATCTTTGTTCCTATGACTGCTGTCGTCAAATACCAAAGAATATGTGGACTCATCATATGAATTGCATTAAGATACTGTGGGCGGTAAAGAAGAGATCGACAATGTTATCAAGCCTTTTGGGGTCATTAAAGAAGGAGCCATGTTTGCTGCCGAAGAGACTAGAGTAGAGAACTCAGTTATTATCTATGATCTCTTTTAACCAGGTAAGGTCTTCCATGGCTGCATCCCAATTCTGCATTAAAATATCAGAGGCCAGTTTTCCCCAGAGTGAACTCAAAAACATTTCTATCCATTGCTGGAACCAACTCTACAGAACCCACATTCATATTGGAATGCTACATCTGTATTGTCTCTAACCATTGCCTAAAACCATGCTATTCCACCAGGTAGTCAAAGAGCATCCGACCATCCATGGATGACTACATTTGCCTTGTGGTTTCTGGATCTTCAAACAACTTCACAATTGGTTCTGCTTCCACCTGAAGCTGTTTGAGCTGTGCAACAACGGATGTTCTTTTTTCTCTCAAAGAATAAATGTTTATGTGTACATCCATAGCATGTCTACCATAAAAAAGACCCAATTTCCCTTGTAATAATTCTTTTTCATTATAGGTATATCTTGTTCACAGAGAGAAGAAACTCAAGCAGCGAAAAGAGTAAATGCAGACCCAAAAAGTGGTGATGAGAGTAGTCAACTCATACTCTGCCACCTTTCAAGGAAAAGGCCCAATGAATTTTTTTTATAATTTCTTCCCAGACAAGCTAAAAACATCAGGTCCTCTTTGCAGCCACAATTATCAAATTGTAGATTGGTCTAAGGATTTACAGCCCAAAGCTGCCCTACCTCATCCTATTCAGAAATGCATAATGTATACTGCAGTTGGAATTTTGTAAGAATGCAATTTGGGGGGCGGGGTGGCTAAAGAGAGGGATCCTGAGAAAGAGCCAGCTTTTACATGCCTTGTTGCCAAAAGAATCTCTTTCTTCACATTCCAAAAGCACTGCACCTCATACAAACATCTCATACAGAGTCTAGAGGGAACCCATTAGTTCTCTGGGGCCCAGGATGTGGGTCCAGATAGGAGACTCAAAGGAAGGCAAGAGTAAAAGGATGAATATGGGATTTGTCGGAGGCACAAATCCTAGCCCGCCCCTGTGTACTCCACCTAAACACACAAACACCGAACCCTCAAATCCCCTCCAATTGTCAACAAGATTCATGGATCAAAAACAGAGTGTACCAAAAGTCACTCTACTGTGCATCTCTGCGTTAACCCCGACACTCTAAATCATCCTCTTCTCGTTTCTCAAAGGTGAGAATGAAGAATGGGACAAACATTTGAAAAACATCTGGTTGTTTATTATGACATATAATACATTGACTCTAAAAACGAGTAACTCTTCTTATAGTCTTTACTGAAGGGCAATGATCTGTCTGTAGTTCTAGAGGAATGGACATGGGATCTCCCCAAGCTCTGCACGAATAACCATTTCAGAAGCAACTCTCCTCCCTCGCATTGGGAGAGGACACGCTGGTCCTCATGCCTGAGGTGACAATAGTCTATCAGCCCAGTGGGGAGAGTGAGGTGAACAAGGAGATTATAACTGAAAACAAACATATATGAGGGAGAGAGACAGAGATAAAAGCAGAGCCAGAATGGTCTTGACAGTGGTATCAAGGACCTTAAAAATGTGTATTCAGGTCTTTTTTTCCTTGTAACTACATGCTTCATCTTGAACTGGAGGACGGGCATTCCAGTAACTGAAAAGATATGAATGTCCTCTAACAGTCATTTGACAGTAACAGTGCTGATTATTCCTAGTGAGTCAGAGCCCAGGGCATCGTAGCAATGGGCTAACAAGAAGGCGGAGTTCAAAGGGAAAATGTAGAAGACGAATTTCTCCCAGTTCCATGCATGGGAGCTAAGATATAAACGTGTGCATACACACAAAGAGAGACACTGGAAATATCCACCTTGGAATCCCTTGTCTCATCAAAGTTCTTCCAAATGTGAGGAAGATGAGAATTCTTGGAGACAAGCAGAGATGAGGGAACATAATACTTGAGTAAAGAGCACACTTTTCCCCCTTAGCTCTGAACTTGATTGGGGAAGAGTTAGGAATAAAAATGCAAAAAGACACGGGGATGCCATGAAGCACTGAATGAACATCCCTTGTATTACAGAAATGTCCCTCTTATCTCGTTGGAGAATAGGCTTTAGTCTTTGTTCCTGAGAACTGTAAATTTGTGACATTGAAAAATGAGATACTGCTGGCCTTATAGTCTAGGAAAACCCCAACATTACAGGGAGGAACAGTCATGGAGAGGGTTACTACCATGGATGAGAGGAGGAAGAATCCTCAAAGCATAATATAAAAATTGATTACAGGCGTGGGGCCGGTTAGCTCAGTTGGTTAGAGCGCAGTGCTTTTAACAACAAGGTTGCGGGTTCAAGCCCCTCATGGACCACTGTGAGCTGCAACCTCCACAACTCGATTGAAACAACATATGAAAAAAGTAGAAGATAATGACCCTATTCAGGGGAGAGAGCAGTCAATGGAGACCAACTCTGAAATAATCCAGATGTTGTATTTAATATACAGGGGCTTCATAGCAGCTATTATATCTAAGGTAAAAGAGGCAAAAGAAAATATGCTTATAGTCATGACCAAATAGGAAATGTCAGAAGATAAATAAAAACAGTTTTTCTTTTCAATTGAAATACTGAAACTAAAACGTACAATCACTCAAAAACAAATCCAGGGTTTGCTTTAGACAATTTCAGGATCACAAAGGACTAAGTGAAATGAAAAGTAGATTCATAAAAAATTAGTCAATATGAAAATAATAAACAGGCCCTCAATCATCTGTAAAAAATATTAAGGAAATAGCATAAGCTTATACCACAGAAAAACTACTACAAATACAACAATAAAACAACTACAAAGGAGCTGATTTAAATAAGAAACCAAAGGGTAAGAATCGCATGTTTTTTTCAGTACATGCAGAAAAGCATTATAAAAAATATAGTACCTGTTCGTGACAATAAAAAATTAGGAATATCAATCTCATAAAAAGGAAATAAGGAAGAACCTAGAGCTAACATCATACTTAGTGAATAATTAGATCATTAAATTTAAACATTCTTTTAAAATAAAGTAAAAACAAACTACCCTGACGAGATCAACAATGTCTCACTTTCCATCCCTGCGTGAATAGATGAGTCACCAGGACTGGGAGGGTTTGTAGCACTGGGAGGTATGGTGCAGTTGCTGTGTGTGTGGTACAAAAAATTAACCTAAGATTGGACAATATGACGAAATTAGGAATCAGGATTAATAAATCCACCATCATAAATCTTGGGCAAAATGGATGATCACTGCAATCTGATATCCTTAAGTGCAGATCATGTGTCTCTATCCCAACTGGGATCTAATATCCCCAAGATTTAGAACTTCCGGTCACCATTAGTGAGAGCTCTAAGTACCACTGTCTGCGCAATTTCCATGGATCAACCTACAGAATGTAGCCTGTTTATTCCCTCAAATTCGGCTGAACCTCTCCCCTCAAATTTCTATCGTGGACACCCATCTGACAAATTAATGGCTCAGCACTATCCTAAAGGTCCCAGACATATAGGACGGGGTATTTGCCACTATGAGGTTCAGAGGTGATGCAAGAGAGGGCAAAACTTGCATCATGAGAAAACCCACACTTGATGTTCAGTGAACTTTTACTAGGAGTCCAGAATCCCTTCTGAGGAGTAGCAATGCAAGAGGAAGCTTACAGGCTTCATACTCTTGTGAAGAGAGGGCTTTATTTGGGGACAGAGGCTGCTGTATTTTGTTTAAAGATGTCTCAGTGTGAACTTTCTCCTTTGTGTTTGCTAACTCAAGTACTTTTTGTGTAACGTGTTTCACATTCTGAATTGGAGACTTGAAATTCCAGGGAACAAAAACCCATGGACATCCTTGGAGAGTACCTGTTGTATAACACCATAGAATACAGGTTTTTCTTAATGACGTATGGCCTCAGCCATCAGAGCAATAGGGTGACAGAAAAGCAGAAATCAAAGGGAACATGGATAAGAATCAGGTTCCCCCAGTATCTGAGAGAGGAGTGTGTGTGTGTGTGTGTGTGGGAGAGAGAGAGAGAGAGAGAGAGAGAGAGAGAGAGAGAGAGCCAGAGAGAGAGAGAGACAGAGAGAGAGAGACAGAGAGAGAGAGAATGTATCTATCTTAGAATCCCTCTCCCACCACAGGCCACCCAGAAATGGAGAACTGAAGAATTTCTTGCGAAGACAAGAATCCCGAGAAGACACTGTTTGGTCAAGTAGACAAATATTTCTTTTTCTGTCAGCTTCTCAGCTTATCAATAGTTTGGGAAAGACTTGGAAATAAAAATGCCAGAAGGCATGGGGACAACACCATGTGCTGCAGGAACACTCATTGCTGCAGCATTCGCCCTGCTGCCTCCCTGGAGGAAAACAGGCTTTACTCACTCCTGAGGACAACCGTAGCCTTCCAGCTCCCTGGAAAGAGAGAGGCTGACCAGGAAAAGGAAACACTGACTTACGCCAAACCTGAGGGAGCTCATGCAGAACTCCTGACCCTGCCTCTATCACTGTAAGTCATAATGTGAACCAGCACCTGAAAAATGGAGATTTGTCTGGGCAAACAGAGGACAGGCTCTTGAATGAAAGAGAATTACTGTGGAAATAGACAAGAACATCAAATCCACTTTCATCTAGTATATTCACTTCAAGAGGCTATTCATTCCAGTACTTAAAATAAAAGACTAGGTAGCTATGAAGAAGATAAGACTTTCTTTTATAATAAAGAAATATTTATTATGTGCATAATAACAATATAGTTAACTATAGGCAGAATGCTGTACAGTATATCTATAGAACTTATTCATCTTGTATGCCTGAAAGTTTACACCTGTTGAACTGCAACACCTTCAATATTTACAAGGTTGGATCTCATGGTCAGTGTTTTTACCACAATCAAAAAGGACAATTTAATTGATAGTAGACTATTAAATAACAAATTCAAAAAGAATGTTTAGAGAAATAAATAACCACCTAGAATTGCATACTCAGAAAATGATTTACCTATAAGATAAAATATATTTGATGGTTAAAAAAGCAACTATTTATTTTACAAAAAGATGAAATTTAAAAATCATCGGTGATTACTTAATCAACTTATTCTATTTCAAACCATAACAAAGGTATTAATATTTGAAGCACAAATATTCATTATTAACATTCATTATTAAAATCACAGTGAAAATTAATTAACACCAATCTAGATCAGTATTTAAGTTCTAGGAAATGAGGAAGTTATTGCAGATATTGTTATTTAATTCCCCCGTATCACTATCAGGTTAGTTCTAGTATGTTTATTTCTGATGAGAAACTTAATCCAACTACATTTTATTTAATAAGGTCCAGTGAATAGCAACATCATGATAATGATATTCTATCTCATTTCATAGTTCAGGCTCTTAACTGTCCCCAATATTCACCTGTGCGACACCTGCAAGAGCTCCCTGATCATGAAAAAGCTCATGTTTCAAACCAATACCATGAGCTGTTCCTATATCACTAATGGATACATGTATTGAACACATCAGTCTATATCTATTGACACCTAAGATTTTCCCATGATGCTCCTGGCTCCTTCTGTAGATTATATCTCCTGGCTTCTCCTTCCTAACCCACATCCTGGGGTATCTGGCTCTTACCTTTTTAGGAGGAATACACTACAGAAAGGGCACCTGTGCTAGAGAAACAGACCCAGTTCTAATCCTACCTCCTCCATTCATTAGCTGTGGGATATTGGGAACACCTCATAAGTTTATATATACGTTTAACTACCCTGTAGGAATTTTTTCTTCTTACGGTATTTTTCAAGATTGGGATAAACATTCTCTCTACATATTTATGCACATAATTTATATATTATACATATATATACATATATACATTTGGTGTGTAAGTATGAGGTTTATATGTGCATGTGCATATCTTTCCCAGGCCAAGTACTTTCCTTCTCATTTCCCTGAGATAAGTTACTACCCCTCGATATCTTAGTATATGTGCTGCCGAAGTGAGCACACCCCTCGATACCTTGATATGGGCTCTATGCAGTGATTGGCCCTAATGTATAATGTATGCTTCTCTAAGAAAAGTTTGTTCCTTTGCTATCCTGAGTAAGTCAATTCCTTATCATAATTTCAAACTGGTTAGAAAACAAACAACTGTGAGATGGTGTGTGTACACGGTGGCATACTCAAGGTAAAGGCCTGAACACCAAAAGGCTGTTCTTTTTAAGACATGGCTCCCTCTGCTGGACAGATTTTGAAATTCATTATGTTGCAGTTTTCTAACCCCTTTCCCCCCAAAAGGGCCTTGAAAACAGTCCCAGCATCAGTTTAAAAAGTTCTATAAACAAGAATGAAACTGGAGTGGTCTTGACAGCAGCGCCTGGGAACTCAAAAAATGAGACATCAGCAGAATCATTTACTGTTCCTCTCAAGGGCACGAATCTATTGTATAGGATACTGACACAGCTTATACTTTTCAGTAATCACGAGAGCAAATATTTATTATATTGTGCAGGACACTTAAGTAGATACTTCACGTTGAATGACAGTTGTAGACAATGATTTTAAGAGTTAGGTACAGTTTTAAAGCTCAATTTCTATTTTGGGAAAAAGAAACTCAGAATTTATGCATCATTACATAGCTTATAAGAGAGGATTTGAACTCAAAACACTCTGAACACAGAATTTTCACTCTGGGTACATATATTATTTATGTTTTTCTTTTCTTGACTCTCTAATGAACATTCTATATCTTGGGCAAAAACAGACGTACACTCAAAGACTCCTTAGTTGTTGATGGTGGATAGGGATTATTAGAAACTGTCTTAGGGTGATGGATGGTGGAAGACAGGTTTTACCATGTCTCATCACGTCAGTGATAAAGGAAAATACAGATAAATGGAAGGGCATAGATGCTGCTATACCAATACAGCTCTGTCTTTAGGAGGGACTCTGATGTCTTTCTTTGAGAAAACAAAAATAGGTAAATAAGATCCTCTCCTAAGTCAAACCAGAAACTGTACGTCCCAAGGATGTGTGAAAGTTCTAAAGGGAGACAGCAAGGAAGAGATGGTATAAATGGTACAGATGAGCTCAGATTCAGGAGATGACACTTAGCATAAGAGGCACTACAAGTGGGTGAGGGAATGAGAAGGTTCAGGAGTTTGGCTGGCACAGAGTCATGGGAGCTGGACAGTTCCAAGGATTGAAATATGGATAAACAGCCTGAGAAAAGCGACATTTAGAGAACTTGTAGATGAGTGACCCGTGGTTTGTGACATTAAAAAATGTGACAGTGCCTGCTTCATAGTCTAGGAAAACCCCAACACGACAGGGAGGAACAGCCATGGAAAGAGTCAAGACCTTGGGATCAGAGGTGGAAGAGTCCTCAAAGGCATTGTACTCAGATTCATTCTGTAATCCTACAACCCAGTAGCCATTTTCAGGTCTGAATCTGGAGTAAACTGTTTGATGATTTATGCCTCGTCTAACACCAATCTTTGTATTACGGGAACGTCTTCTGCAGTATACCCCCAGGATCCAGGCAGTCTTCTTGGACACATCTATTTCCCAATAGTGTTTCCCTGAGGAGAAATATTCAGAGCCCAAGGTACCATAATTATAATACTTTACAGGCCAAATTGGCATAGACGCCAACTGTCTCTGATCCTCTGAAAGGACAAGATTCAGATTTAGGTTGAATGGATTCAATGTGATGTCCACTGCAGAGAAAAGAAAATATATTAGGTGACAGGTATGGTGTAGGTTTATCTGGTGACATGAAAACAAATCTTGGAAAGTTACTAGGCAGAACTTGTATTGACGGAATGGGGAAGTGGTGTGAAACACTGGAGAAATACATTGTACATATGCATTGGGAGGTGAGGAGAACGCATGGGGCTAAGACCATGAGATCTCACAGAAACCACAAATTTCTGAAAAGGGATCAGAACATAATGATTTGATGACAAAGTCACTTCTTACCCCAGTAGCACTGGACATGTGTTAGCTCTGAAATGATAAAAAGATTCAATAATGTTGATTAGAAGCAAATGATTAAACACTGATAGCTATCTCTTCTCTAGAGTAGGGACAGGGGAGAAGATTGCTGTGAGGCTAATAACTGGTGAATAGGAGGATAAACCAGATACCTAGCCATTTTCCCTTATATATAACCATCGTTAGCAATATCCCTTATTCTCTGAACACCCTCCCTTCTATCCTCACTTTGAAACTATACCAGCTCCCCAGTTTAGTCTCTGACACGAAAAAAACTGACATCCACCCTCCTGCCCTGGCTTTCCTCACGTTTAAACATGTGCAGCATTCCACTCAGATCTGGAGCACGGAATCCACTCTTCAGTTTTGTGGAAACAATTTTTGGCTTCTTCAGTGTCCAGGTGTCACTCCTAGGGATGGCAAAAAATGTTGACCTCACATCTCTTATCTTGTGTCCCTCCAATACCACTGTCTTCCTCTCCTTCCATGCCATTAATACACTTGACCTTTTCTTCCCTGAGAAGCCTGAGGAGGGGAGAAGGGAGGTCTTGACACAGGAGCCAGAAGAGATGTGCTCATGTCTACCTTCCCAGTTACCCAGTGTGTGACCTTGGGAAGGTCTTCACCTCAAAGAAATAGTGTCTTCTTCTTCTAAAAATAAATAATTAACCCTTCCCTTAATACATCACGGAAATAATATGAAATAATGTATAAGAAAAGCCTTTGCTACCTCTAAGAAAGGTATGTAATATTTGGAAAAGTCATCATAGAGAGTCTTCCCGAAAAGGGCCATAGATGTGTATTCCCAGGCATGTCAGTAGTGAGGCTACAGATCTTGGCTGAGATGTGGGTTTTTTTTTTTTTTGGAGAGCCTGTGAGCCTGTACCCTAGTCCAAAGTCTGAAATCCAGTGGTATAGAAATCTCAAATAACATTTGTGATTTCAGGTGTTCTGGGAAAAGTTAAGAGAACTTGGCAAAGGAGAAGTTGTCTACTGAACTGAAAAAGATTAGAATTTCATGTGTTTGTAAAGAATTTGAAGCTGGCAGATGGACTGGCAATTTTAGACATAATGGCTATACTATCCCATGTAAACTTCTAAAGTGTGTGAACAGGGGGGATTAATTATTGGCACAAGGGTCAAAGCCACTAACCGCAAGACTTGTGTTTGTTTTTGGAAATCTAAAGAGAACCTTGTAGAATGGCCTGGTCTCCTCTATTCCTGCTTAAGCAAAGTAAATATAAAGGTGTTGCCCCATAACCTATTTTAGGGCTTGATGAGGCCCTCCATGTGATAAAGTCAAGCATATATGAAATACAGGAACCAGAGAAAAGAAAGAGGGTGAATTAAAGGAGTGAAGTCACGAGACTGATGGTGAAGTCCCTTATCCCTATTATCCTTACTGGCTCTAACTCTGTGAATTCCAACCACTGAATTCACTACCATAGAATCTGGTTCATTCTCAATAGATATGGAACACTTAAATTCTCATCTATGACCAGCAATTTAAAATAATACTTCATCTAACTTTCCTTACTTTGGGAGATTTTTTTCATTCTGATTGACGACCAAATAACTCTCATGACTACAAACCTTTCTTCAGAACACAAATGCACCACTCCTGGTCACCCATATTTACCATTTCATGATTCCACTCATATCCTAGGAAGAAGAAAGAAAATATGAGTCAAGGAATATAAATATTAGAGCAGGATTAATAAAAGAAAAAAATAGAAAAACAATGAAGCATACCAGAGAAATCAAAAGTGAATTATTTGAAAATATCAACAAAATTGACAAAACTTTAGCTAGATGTTCCAAGGGAAAAAAAAAAGAGGAGATAAATTACTAAAATAAGGAAGGAAAGAGGAGCCCTTACTAGTGACCACAGAAATTAAAAGATTATAAAGGCTAGGGAATATATTGTATGCCAATAAATTAGATAACCTAGATTACATGGACAAATTCCTAGCAACACAGAAACTACCAAGACTGATTCAAGAAGAAATAGAAAATCTGAACAGACCCAAAACATGTGGAGTTTGCACTGAAAATCAAAGAAAAGTCCAGCACCAGATGGCTTTACTGGGGAATTCTACTAAAAGTCCAGCCCCAGATGGCTTTACTGGGGAATTCTACTAAAAGTTTAAAGAAGAAATAATACAAATAATTCAAAAGTTCTTCCAAAAAAAAATAGAAGAGGTGACAACACTTCTCAACTCATTCTAATATGAGGCCAGTACTGTTCTGATATTAAAACCAGACAAAGACACCACAAGGAAAGCAAACTACAGGCCAATGTCCCTTATGAATATAGACACACATTTTTTCAACAAAAGAGTAGAAGACTGAATCCAGCAAAATATAAAAGATTGTATACCATAGTCAAGTCGTTTTTATTCCAGACATGCAAGGTTGGTTTAACAAGAAAAGCAATCAATATAAATCACCATATTAATAGAAAACAAGATTTAAAAACTACAGGATGATTTTAATAGGCAGAAAAAAAAGCTATTTGAAAAATCCAACATCTTTTCATGATAAAAACAAAAGAGTAATAATTATAACAAACTAGGAATAGAAGGGAACTTCCTTGGCCTGATAAATGTATCTATAGAAAACTCACAGTGAACATCACACTTAATAGTGAAAAATTGAATGCTTTTCCCCTAACATCAGGAATAACATAAGAATGTCTGCTGCCACTACTTGTAATCAATATGGTACTAGAGGTTCTAGACAAGGCAATTAGGCAAGTAAAAGAAATAAAAAGCATCTATATTGGAA
Source organism: Rhinolophus sinicus (assembly GCF_057876585.1). Classification (NCBI taxonomy): domain Eukaryota; kingdom Metazoa; phylum Chordata; class Mammalia; order Chiroptera; family Rhinolophidae; genus Rhinolophus; species Rhinolophus sinicus. Next base: position 143,033,666 of record NC_142514.1, on the reverse strand, counting down.
AAGAAGTGAAACTATGTCTATTTGCAGATTATGTTATATACGAAAAACCTCTTCTACTTTTTAAATTTTAGCTCACATGCAGATGCTGTTGATTCCAAATTTTACATATCTAATCATTGTCTACTGTTTTTAATCATCTATCCAGGATAACACATTCCATAATGAAGAAAAAACATAGCAGCTACTGGGAATATCTAAAATATAACCTACTATTCACCAACCATATTGTTTTTTCTATTATGCCCATTTGTCAAAAATAGTACCAGTATTCACTCAGTCCCTATACAAAACACTAAAACATCCTACCAACACCTATTCCATATCTTTAACTTCTTTTGGTCGTCTGCATTGCCACATCACCACCACTATGGGTTTATTCATTTTGAACAATATGTACGAAAATATTTGGCCTTACTCTTAAATGCCACCAGCTGAGTTTACAACCAAAGGAGTGTTTTTGCTCTCTGGATTAGTATAATTAATTTTACATGACAAAGAAGCCAACCAAAATTGATTTAATAAAAAAAAAAAAGAAAAAAGGATTGTGATCAGGGAGATCACAGATGGATCTGGAAGCTCAAATCCTGTCCTCTATGTGTCTCGCAAATCTCTCTCCTTTGCTATCTTTTGCCTTTATTCTCAGACTCCCTACAAGGCCAAAGGAACCTCTTACCAGACTAAGAACTTAAGGACACCGAAGAGAAGGCAACTTAGACTGTGTTTTAAGAATCTCAGATTGGATGACCCTTTTTACCTGCAGCAGATCCATTGTTGACCATTCACTGCGACGCTCCAGATCTGAGATGAGCTCTTTTAGCAACTGGCTCTGCTGGAGCAGTTCATCCTCAGCCTCAGCCAAGTCCTCCAATGTCTTCTTTTCCTCTTCCTCCAATTTCTCCAGTTCTCTTTGCTCCTCATTGTCCAAGATTCTTCTAAGCTTATTAAATTCTGTTTGTATCCTTTGTCTCTCAGTCTGTATCTGATACTGCAAAGTTGAACAAGTGAGAAAAGTAATGAATCAGCCTGACAGCCTACTCTGCAAGGAATTAAGAGCCAGGAAAGAAATATTTTTTCAGGGAGTTCTAACCAGGAGGGGTGTAGAAGCAGGAGAGTAACTTTTGGGAAAGCTGGTGTTCCCCCCCCCCCCCCCCCCTAGTATTTTCCCTTCAGTACAAATAAAAAATGCCTCAGATTGTCTTACCTAGGATAACCTTGGAACAAATGCAAAACCTGAGTAAGATTTAGGTTGTAGACAGCTGTCCTGGACATTCATGGTTTCCTACATTACTACACTCCCAATTTGAATCTTGAGGAAAATCTTGGTCCTTTTCTCAGTGTCTTTCACTGAAGGTGTCAGAGCCTCACTGGAAAATGGAATTCTCCAGCCTTTCTCACCATAAAGTCTGTCTTTGCTTTCAGTTTCAAATGTCTGTGTGTACTTGTAACATATGTACTTGTAACATGTGTACTTAAAATATCCATTCTCCTGCCCCCACCCCCAAGAGACGGGACAAGGAAGAGAACTAATTGAATGCTTCTGGACTCAATCAACATCAGTAAACAAAGAGGAAGGGGTGCCCTTGCGATTGGGATGGAAGGTCCTGCCAAGATTCATATCTCAGAAATCCCTCAGGAAGTGTCTCCTCCTACCTTCCAGGAAGTTCTCTCTTCTCTAACTTCAGCTCCCAACTTCTCAGCTTCCTGTTGCTCTCTCCTCAGTCTCTCTAGAGATGCCTGGAGCTTCTCCTGAGAGAGAGGAATCACACCAGAGTCAAGCCATGAGCTTTCTTAGCATCTGGATAGAGAATAAATGGGGAATAAATCAGGCTGATCTCAGAAGAGACCAGTTCAAAGAAACTGTGATTAGAATCTGGTGATTCGAATCTATGACATGAGAGAAAATCTGAGGAGGTGAATTAATCTTCATTCCTGGTTGATGGCTGTCACCATCCCTCCACCAAGAGTAGCCTGATTTTCTCTTCTCTTAGATTAAGTATTGACTCTGCTATGGCAAGGAAAATCCTGTCCTCTTTAATGAAAGTCTTCCCACATCCAATCCACAATGTTCAACAACCATCATGCCAAGAGGAGCAGTGAGAGGTAAACTTGTGAAAGAAATTCCTCATCCACACAACAAAAGTGAAAAAAGGAAACCTTTACTCCTGGCCATGAGTCTGTACTCTAGGCTCATCCTTTATGTATATGGAAGGAATACATAGAAATATCCTTCAGGCATGGGAAGCTGAGCGTAGGGTAAGAGAAATACATGAAAGGAGATTATAGGGCTCAGTACTATGGTGCCGTAGTGTGTAAAGAAGGGTAGAAAGGTGAGCTTTCCCCACCAAGTACTATCTTCTGCTCTGTCTCCCTCCATCCTGGTCTCTTACCTGAGACTCCTGGACAACCTCCTCCATGAGGAATATGTGGTGACCACGGTGCTCCTGAGACCGCTCACAAAGCCGACAAATGGCCTTCCGATCCTCCTTACAGAAGAGCAGGAGTTTCTCTCCATGGCACACACAGAGATCATCTCTCTTCTGCCCCTCCTCTGGGCTCAACTTGACCTCCCTGACCCCTTCCACTATGTTGGCCAGATGCTGATTAAGCCATAGATTTCTAAGGGAATACCTGATACCACACACAGGACATTTGTTTTCCCCTCCTGGGCCAATCTCTGACTCCTTGTTGTCAGTGATGCAGGTTTGGCAGAAGCTGTGGCCACAGTCTAGACTCAGGGGTTCTGTCAAAAGCTCCAGACAGATGGGACAAGTCATATTTTCTTGTATATTCACCAGGAATTTTAAAACCACAGGAGCTGCTCCCCTGGCTTCTTCCTGTCCTGACTCTTGAGGCTCTTCTTGCTTAAAGATTCCTGGATGCATGGGCAGATTGAAAGGGAATGGTGTAAGAATGGCACAAACAGAAATGATACTAATTGTGCAGACATCAGGGATTGGCCAAGACTGACATATTGAAGGACAAAAAAGAAGAGGGAAAATAAAACAGAAATGAAATTCAGTGGCATGGGTAAGCCACTAATGCCTCAGAGCTTTTGCTTTTCTTTCAGCCTGGAATGATCCTCCTTTTGATATTTGCATGACTTCCTTTTATACTTCACTCAGCTCTGTTCTTACATGTCCTCTCATCAGAAGGGCCTAATATGAATAACTTAGCTATAGCACAACCACCAAAACATCACTCGGTGTACATTTGCCATCTGTTTCTTATTATTACTATCATATATATATATATATATATATATATATATATATATATATATATATGTATATATATATATATATATATATCACACAGTGCCAAAAAAATGTATACACATTTTAAGAAAGGAAAACTGTATTAAAATTGTCATAATCAATATATACTGATAACAAAAGATGAATACAAGTCACATTTGACTTCTGCAATTACAAGAGGTGCTCAAAGTGGTTACCATCAGTGTCCAGACACTTCTGATTATGGCAAACTGCTGCTTGAACAACGTTGACCAAAGTGTCCATTGTATGTATTTTTTGGCAACCCCGTTATATCTATATTTATCTATATCTATATCTATATCTATATCTATACATATATCCCTGAAAATAAGACCTAGCCAGACAATCAGCTCTAATATGTCTTTTGGAGCAAAAATTGATATAAGACGTGATATTATATTATATTATATTATATTATATTATATTATGTTATGTTATACTATATTAGACCCAGTCTTACATTATAGTAAAATAAGACTGGGTCTTCTATTAACTTTTGCTCCAAAAGACACATTAGAGATGATTGTCTGGCTAGGTCTTATTTTTGGGGAAACATGGTATATATATATATATATATATATATATCCCACTCCTAAATATATATATCTTTAAATATCCCACTCCTAAAATGTAATCCACATATAGATCAGGCACTTTGTTTTTATTCACTGCTGTATCTCTAGAGCCAAGAATACACAGGAGTTTTCCATAGGTGATTAGACTTTTCTTGTTTTTTTTAACAGCATTTTGTCTTTTCGTTCCATGAATTAGCTATTCTCCCACAGGTGAGCTTTTGGACCACAGAAATGGTTTCCAGTGATGAAGTACTTACTTTCTGATATACCTGTCCCTCACAGAGTGCTCCCATACCCTCATATTCACTCCCCAGACACCCACAAAAACAGCAAGGACCACAATACGGAAGTAATCTTATCACTAACAATTGTATAACCTGTTGCAATTTATAAATCACTTTGAACTATTCATTCCTCATATAAAAATCCTTGAGAAATAAGAGTACTCCCTTTATTCAATGTGTACATAGAATTAAGTGACTTACATAGATTATTCAATAAATTAAATTGGGTTAATGTCCTCAGGGTCCTCCTTTGGAGGTCTGGTAGGTGTCATAAACACTACCACACAGAGGTACACATTTTTGGCAAGTCAAATAATTTGCCAAATAAGAGAATATCAAAGATATCCTCCTTGAATAAGTAAGGATTGAACTGAAAGCTGAATGATGAGAAGGGAAAACGGAATGAGAAAGAGGAAAAATATTTCAGGGAGAAGGAACCACATATATAAATGCCTGACTGATGGAGGACATAGCATCTTCCACAAGTATTAGAATGCTGGTGTGCAGAGAGCTCCTAGGTCTTTTGTATTACATGAGCCTAAAGAGACTAGAAATGTGACACTTCCTAAATGATATGAAAGTGACAGACTCTTGTTTGTTTACAAATGACCTGTCATGAGGGGGATAAAGTACCTCCTATATCATTGTATGGACCTTTATTGAGAGCTCACCTGAGGCAGTCGCATCAACATGCTGTGTCTCTCATCCTATATGCCTCTGCCAGGCTAAGTGTACCTGGCTGGTTTATGTCCTGGTGTCACATAAGTAGGACTGGCAAACCAAACTTGAAACTATTGCTCGTGATCAGTCAGAGGGCATATCAGAGGGGCAGCATGGTGATGCTGACTCTTAGAACCTGGCCTCAATATGGACAAGGAACTGTGAGGGGGGGAAAAAAAGGAAGATCTCAGTAGATATAAATGTGTCGATATTTGTTCTAATGGACTGAAATTGTGTCCCCCACACAGATATATTTACTTGTGTGAATGTGACATTATAAGGTCTTTGCAGAGCTAATCAAGTTAAGGTGAGGTCATTCTAGAATAGGATGGGCTCTAAATCCAATGACCAGTGTCCTTATATGAGGAGAGGGCACACAGACACATAGGGAAGAAGGCCACATGACAATGGTGGCAGAGATTTGAATAATGTAGCAACAAGGCAAGGGATGCCCAGGATAGCTGGAAACCACCAGAAACTAGGGGACATGGCACAGATTCTCCCTTCGGCCTGCAGGGGGAACCAACTGTACTACCACTTTAATTTCAGATTTTTGGCCTCCTAAACTTGAAAGAATAAATTTCTGCCGTTTTAAGTCACCTAGTCTGTGGTAATTTGTTACAGGCCTAGGTTACTAATATAGTTGAAAAGGTTTGATAGTGAAAGATATGAAGTATGTAACAAACCATAAATCTTCCCCTTGCTCTAAAAAGAAAGGGTGGGAGTATGATGAATGCTGTATGGAGATACATTTAGGCCTAGAAATCTGCCCACTTCTCCAGTGATCCATGAAGTGAACCTGCTGAAAAATAAGGGCTCCATAAATGTGCTTGGAAGGTACAATCCAGCCAATTGTACAGATACTAAAAAATGTCTTAAGTCCATATACTGTTAGCCCTTGGTTGCAGTAACAATTGGTTAGATCAGGCTCTGATGACTGGCTAGACCAGGAATTTACATAATATGATAATGTCCACCTTTGCTTACAAATGAAGCTATAAAGCCTACCATGGGTGTAAAGTTCTCTGTTATCTTTCATTCTATTCAGTATCCAACCAATGCTGAGAAACACCAAGAGCCTACAGAGGAAAGAGGAGTAGAACACACTTTCTACCATGGGATTGTAGACCTCATGTTCAGAGTAGGGCTGCAAGGAGCTGATGTCAAAGCAGCTGCCACCATAATGACCACAGAAAGAGGAGTGTATTGGAGGCAGAACCCCACACATGGGCAATGAACCCATGAATGCCCAAGTTCTTGACACTGGGGAGACAATCAACATGTGGGCAGTAATAGACCCTCTCCAGGAGTAAGGCATAGACTCCCAGGAAGGCAGCAACAATGATTTCTGAAAAGTGGGAGTATAGGACAGAATGGGCAGGTGTTGGAATGTATGTGACATATCAATCAGTGTGCAAATTGCTCATAAATGAGCTTAGGACGTGACATGTCAACTCATGGAGCAAACTTCTTAGCCAAGACCATTGAGTCTTTGGGCTCCTTCTGAGCAATAATCAACCTCTATTAATTAGCTCTGAACACAGAAAAACAGCAAACAATCGAGGTAACAATCAATGCAAAGGTGTGTCTAAGAGCTCTAAGGCAACTGAGGACAATGGGCAGCTGAAGAGTAAGCAGGTTTATTCAGAGAAGTGAAAATAGATTCCCGAGGACACAGGCAGCCTCAGAGGCAGCAGTCAGATCATCTAGCTTGCTGTCTTCAGGCAGGCCAACAGCTGAGGGTCTGTCGGTAAGGGCACAGACAGCCCCCCCCCCCCCCCCCCCCCCCGCTTGCCAGGAGGGGAGTGAACGAATCAGCTTCAATATTACCGCTGGCCACGCCCCCAAGGCTTCATTCTACCTGATGCCCCATACTGGGTGCTTGGGCTTTCACTCATTCGGATAACAGGGACCTCTTTTACTAGCTTTTCTTCTGAGGGAGTGGAGTTGGGCAGAGAAGAGACTTTCTGATTATCTCTTGAGAGAGAGAGAGAGAGAGAGAGAGAGAGAGAGAGAGAGAGAGAGAGAGAAAGAGAAAGAGAAAGAATTCCAGTTCCCCTCAGCAACGTAAACAATCAAAGCTACAGAATAGGAAGAGGATGGGGGTGAACTTAGCCAGGAAAAATAAGGGCCCCTTCAGGAAACAAACAAGGTCCTCCGCCTCTTCAACACTCTTTTCTTTCAAGCCTTCCCTCTCCAGACTCAAGGCTGCCATCTGTCTGCACTCAGAGCAGGAAGCCTGTAGGCAGGAAGCCTCAGCGCATGTCTGAGTCACAAACGAAACTCACCTAACTTCACCTAGTACTTTCCTTCCGGAGTCTTCCACCCTCTGTCCTCCCCTTCACCCCCCCAGTAAACCTCCTCACACACCTTCAGACCTCATTGGAGATGTCTTGACTCCTGGCTTAAGTGGTGAGGAAAAGCCGGGGCAGGCGTACTCAGGCTTCACTCTCCAGCGGGCTCAGTCTCTACGAAGTACGTAGTTCCTGCAGAGCAGCTGGCTGAGAAGTGAAACTGAAATTCTTGGGGCTGGCAGGAAAAAGGGGAAGGAGCTTCAGGGCCAAATGGGCGGCGGTCCTTTAGGGACACTGCAGAGACGGAAATGCTTCAAACCAGTGGTTCTAGAAAGGTGGGGTGGGGAGGGAAGATTTGCCCCAGGGGACATTTGGCAAAGTCTGACAATTTTGTCATAACTAGGGGGATGCTACTGCCATCTAGTGGGCAGAGGCCAGGCATACGGCTAACCATTTTATAATATTAGGTTGGTGCAAAAGTTGCGGGTTTTGCAGTTTTTAACCTTTTAAACCGCAGTTCCTTTTGCACCAACCTAATACAATGCACAGGATAGTTATCACAACAGTTATCCAGTCCAACCATCTACCAAAATGTAATATGTTCAAAGTAGAAAAAAAAAAGTAACAATTGTCACGCCAATAAATAAAAAAAAAATTCTTAGAATAAGAAAAAAAAAGAAAAAAAATGGCCACTTTTGGAAAGTCAAGTTAGGGTATCAAGATTTCCTGCAGAGCATCACTCTCAGCTGAGCTGTGCTTCTTGGAAGCAGTAATGGCTTAGACAGCAGAATAAATAAGTTTGGTGTATTCAGGAATCTACGAACGATTCCATGGGATTGTACTGGGAGCTCTAGGGAAACAGGAGAGGCCACAAGAGGTGGGCAAGGGTCACATCATTGATACTCATTTATGCAGGCAGAGAGAACTGGGAATTATCTGGAGGAACATGACGACCACTATATAGATACCAGGCCAAGAGTAAAGTGGAAGCTTTTCCAGTTGCCTCTGGCTTTGTTCCCATTATCTCCCCATAGCCCCCACACCCTCCCAGAGCAGGGCCCCGTGGGGCTCTCTTCTCAGTGAGCCTCTTACAGAAATGACTCGGAAGCCTGGGTCTCTGCAAGTATCAGTATGTGTAAGTCCCTAAGGTAATGGAAGACAATTTTGTACATCTTTTAATTTTTATTGTATTATGAAGATTTTCTGGTTGTTTTTTGAATATTATTTTTTATTTTCAGAACTACTTTACACATTCTAAAGCTTATTAGCATAGAACTGTGCAATATTTTTTTTAACATTTTAATTATTTGTAATGAACTACTTTTCATTGTTTTTGTAGTTGTTTACGCTACCTTTTGCCTTGTTTGCATAAAATGACCACTTTCTCCTCTGCTGCAATTTATTTTGGTATATTGTATATGCTATTGAAATAGGGCTATTTTTCTGTGAGTCCCCAGAATGATGTAAATGATGTTAGATCTGCCGACAGTTTCTGGGTGTGGGTCAGGATCGTGTCTCGTGAAGCCGAAGAATGGACACACGGAGCAGGGAGAGGCAAAAAGTTGTAAAGGAAGATAGTTTATTAGAGGCAGGAGAAGAGGTTGTAGCCCCGGAGCAGGAGAGGGTACCTGAAACTGGGAAGCCCAGTGACTGAAGCAAAAGCTCTTACTTTTATACCTTCCCTTGCCTGTTTGGGAAGGGTGCTGGCGCCTTCTAATTGAATTCATCTATCAGGTTTGTCCTGTTTGCCCATCCTGAAGGGATTAACGAAATAACCCATTCCTATCTATCAGATCTGCTCCTTTGTCCGGCCAAAAGGGATTTGAGATAATTCATTAACCTCAGGCACAGTCTCATATCTTTGTCCTGGAGAGATGTTCCAGGACCTGGAGTTTCAGAATATGGCTGCTTTTTGTTTATCCTACCAGTGACCCCCCTGTCTACCTAGCAACATACTAACTGACCTCTCTATTATATTCTTTTCGAAAAACAAGTTTCCGTGTATGAGGGAAGACAGCAATCAGGAGGCAGAAAGGAGCTGGGAAAATTCCCCCAAACTGAAATCCTTGGTCCAGCTTTAGAAAAGACCAGATGCTGCTGCAGTGGCCTCCTCCTGGTGACCCAAGCCAATGGTAGTTTGAGAGTGAATGACTTGGAAGGGCCAGGCAGGCTGAGAGCAGGAGCACGCTGAAAGGGCCAGAGAGCACAGCACAGTGTGAACTTTCAGAGCTCAAGCTTCCTGGATGCAGCCAGGGGAAGGAGACCTTCTGAACGTTTTGCACTCAGCAGTGCCAAGTGGCACATTTACTGAATGAAGAGTAAAATCTGAGGCCTCCAAGAACACGAGGGCCACAAATGCCAGCCGTAAAGCATCCACTGTTTACTTCAGCTTTCCCCAAAGACATTCAGCAACAAAAATGTACTCCTATCCCACATTGAATATAAATATTCTAGAATTGTATAAGTTTGTTAAACATGACCACTTGGAATAACTGCGTGTTTGGTAGAATAATTAATATTTATTTATCAACTATGAGATGTTACCCCCCATAAGTTGAAGATAATATTGGCTTTGTTATTGTCTCCAGTATTCTCAAAAAACTTAAAACACTCAGGATTCAGAACTGTACCTGTAGGGTCTCAATGGCAAAGCAATGTTGAGAAAAAAAAAACTCCCCTCTTCCCACTCTAGGGAGACTAGATGAGAATCATGTGAATGAGGATGGTGCATAGCTTAGGACAGACACTGTGAAGGAAGAGTGTAGGGTACTGAGATGAAAATAAGAAAAAGCAGATGTGGGGTTGGAGTCAGTATCAATCGTCCTCAGGCAAATGGAAGATCACAAGAATCTCATACAAATGAGTGCGGATCCTTGATTATTCTAATGAGGATCTGATTCCCAGGGCTGAGAAACTCCTGGTCACCATTGGGTGATGGCTGCCTGCTCATTGTCTATGGACAATCTAGCAGATTGAAGGCTCTTGTGCCCTGTGATTCTCCTGCGCCCACCCAAACTTTCCACTAAATATGACCCAGCACAGTCCTGACGCCCCAGAAATACAAGATGGCACAATTGCCACATACACTTTTAGAGACGACAAGAAGGGAATGCCCTAGAACTACTTCCTGGATAGTGAGAACACACACCTGGTCCTGGATTTATTTTGAATTGTGACTCTTTCTCTGGTCTTTAAAAGTTGGATGCAACTGACAGGTTTCATGGTCTTGTTAGTAAAGGACACCATTTCTGGGACCAACAGGCTGTTAAAGAGATGATGACTCTTCAAGTCTTTTTTTTCTCTGTAATCACTTCCCATCTTCAACTGGGGGCTGAAAAGTTCAGAGAATGAGAGGCCTAATATGGAGAGTTACCTGTCAATAATTCAAGAGCACGCAGTACACTCCTAGTGTTAAAGAAAAAAAAACCCCACAGGTTTAAAATAGTGACACTAGTGCTAAAAGCCCATGATATCGAACCTAGATTTAATAGGTGATCTAACTGCAGTTTCAACCTCTCCCAGAAACATAATCTTAATCAACCAGTATGGAATTTTCTGGTCAAGCACCACTAAAGTAATCTGTCATGTGGGCCCTCTCCATCCCCCATAGAAATTAGAGGCAATCTGCATTGATAAAAAACAAAACAGAACAAACAAAAATATCTTTGTTCTCTTCCCCCAAATAAAAGGTGTCTAGGCCCAAAAATAATCCTTTCTTTTCTTTAGTTAGTAGCTCCCTTGCCCCACCTTCCTTTCTATAAAAACTTTCCATTTTTACAACACGTTGGAGTGCCCTTCTAGTAGATAGGTAGGATGCTGCCCAATTCATGAATTGCTTAATAAAACCAATCAGATCTTCAAATTTACGTGGTCGAATTTTGCTTTTTAACATTAGTGAGCCAGAGCCTCATTGTAGCAATGGGGTGAACTAGTATCCATGAGTCAAAGGGAAATTGTTAGACATTGATTTAATTTCCATCGATCAGTGCTGGAGACGGGGGAGGTGTGTCAACATATAGAGAGACTAGATGTGTCTGATTTGAAATCCCTCCCCCCCATCATAGGTCACCTGGAGATGGGGGAATAAAAAATTCATGGCAAAGGGACCAGAGCAGAAACTGCTTCATCAAGCAGTTCATTAATTCTATTTATCTTAATTCAGAAGTAGGTAAGTGATAGTTGGCAATAAAAATGCCAAAAGAGCTGGGGATATCACCAAGTATTGCAGCACTGTTTGACTTTCTAGCTCACTGAAGACACAGAACAGGCCTTAGTTTGTTCCTGACTGGGAAGAGTGGGGCTGACCTGCACTATTGCTGAGGGAGCCCCTCCCAGTACTGCTCAGTCTTTCTCTATCATTGTATCCTAAGTTGTCGGACAAGCAACGAGATTGGAAACTGGAGACTTAGCTAGGCAAATAGAGAGAAGTGTTTCCGGTAAAAGAGAATTTCTGCAGAAGTAAAAAAAGAATATCAGAGAATTCCAGTTTTAGTTTCAACATGTAAAGAACCTGAAAATCATTACTTCCTTACAAGAAAAAAGCTGAACAAACTAAACATTGTCAGCACTGGGGAAATATTGCCCTTACCCCCTTAGTTCTTCTGGCTGGCCAAAAAATTCAAAAGACATACAGCAGATGAACAGGAGAAAATAAAATGTTAATATGTGTGCAGGGAGAATTCATATAAGCATGAAAATTCCAAAGACAGTGAGGCAAAATTATATATATACATAATTTTAGAATTAGGAGGGGGAAGTAGGCAATTCACAGGTGGATGAGAAAGAGCAAACATTTGGCAAACAAATTCTTGCAGACCACCCACAAACAATTGGACATAAAGAGGAATCTAGGGAACAGATTTTTGCTTGGATCCTCTGCCTCTGCCACACTTAATTCATTGTCCTAAAATGAATATGCTAAGGTTCCCTTCCTGAAGCAGGTTTTTCGATCTGAATCTCTTTAGGTAGGCAAAGGGGAGGTAAAAAAAAAACACCTCTTCCTGAGTTTGTTGAACTTCAATTTTTTTCAGCTCCAAATAAACTGCATGCCAGGGTGGCCCATTCTGGGGAGATTTGCTTTGGACCCCCCCCACAACATCAATGACTTTTCTTGGATCCATCAGAGTTAAGGGCACAGGACAAACGTCTACCCTAAAATCTGATCGATGAGTAAATACAGAGAATAACAACCTACATCTACTTACCTGGAGAAAAAGTTGCAGGAGCCATAAACAGGTAGGAACATTAAAAATGGTAATTTTGACGAATTGCTGGAGGCTAAGCATGGACTAACTTTAGAGTGAGAAATTCCTGGGAGAAGCAGCCTTAAGGGACTACCACATACTCTTGGAATTTCCTTCTGAAACCCAAATCAGTTTCCCTTCCTGAGGAGCCAAGAAAATAAACTCCTTTTTTCCTCTGGCAGATGGAGGGTAAAAGACACATTTTGAAATATGCCCAGAGCATTCCCCATAACAAACGCCTCCTCTCCATTGGAAAAGACTTTTCCAGAGCCTTAGTTCAACTAGGGAGAAGGACTTTTACTCAACTCCAACAACCTCTAGCCTTTTTAACTCATCTAAGGGGAGGTGAGCTAAGAAACACTTGTGAAAGCCACAACCCAGGGACAAAGTAATTGATAAAACAAGTAGACAGAAAATCAACAAGGATATAGAAGATTTGAACAATATCATCAACCAACATGATATTTGTTGATCACTGCAACCCAGAACAACAGAATACACATTGTTTTCAAGTGTACATGAAACATTTACCAATATAGACCATATGGTGAACCACAAAACTAGTCTCAATAATCTTAACAAAGATTCAAGGTATATAAAGTATCTACTGGAATCATAACAAAATTAAATTAGAAATTAATAACATATACAGATAGTCCCCAAATCATCTAATGGTCAAAGAAGAAATCAAAGGGGGAATTAGAAAGTATCTTGAAATGAATGAAAATGAAAACATATCAAATGTGTGAGATAGAGTTAAAGCAGTACAATGAAATGTATAGCTCTGGTGTTAGAAGACCTTCTTTTCTGGTATTAGAAAAGAAGACCTGAAATCAATGACCTCATCTTCCATCATATAGAAAAAGAAATTACAAGATGAGCAAGTGAAGTACAAAGTAAGCGGAGAAAATAAAATAATAACGAGCAGACAGTGAAATAGCAACAAAAACAATTGAGAATATCAATAAAACCAGATTAATTACAAGATGAGCAAGTGAAGTACAAAGCGGAGAAAATAAAATAATAAAGAGCAGACAGTGAAATAGCAACAAAAACAATTGAGAATATCAATAAAACCAAAAGCAGATTCTTTAAGAGGATCATTACTTAAATTAATAAACCTCTAGCCAGACTAACAAAAAAAGAGAAAACGTACAAATTACCAATATCAAGAATGAGAAAGATGACATCATTACAAATCCTACAGATACTAAAAGAGTAATAAACATTATAAATAATGTTATGCTAATAAATTAGATAATTTAGATCAGGGTTTGGCAAATTATGCCATGTATGCCCAATCTGGCTTGTCACTTATTTTTGTAAATCAGATTTTACTGAAACAAACTCACACTCGTGTTTCCTTTTTGTCTATGATTGCTTTCACAAACACAATGGCTAGTTGCAATAGAAAGACTATGTGGCCCACAAAGCCTAAAATATTTACTACCTGGTCCTTTACAGAAAAAGTTTGCTGACATCTGACTTACATGAAATAGAAAAATTTGTTCAAAAAGTACAAGCTACCAAAATCAAAAATAGGTAACTTGAAGAGCCTGATATCTATTAAAGAAATTGAATTAGTAGTTAAAAACCTTCGCACAATAAAACGTCAAGTCCAGATGGCTTCATTGGGGAATTCTGCCGAACTCTCAGGAGGAAATAATGCCAAATCGATGTAAATGCTTCCATAAAATTGAAGAGGCGAGAATACTGAACAGCTCATTCTACAAGACCAGCATTATTCTGACACCAAAATCAAAGACATTATAAACAAACAAACAGAAAACAACTAAACTATTTCTCATGAACACAGATGCAAAAATAGTTAAGAAAACTTTAGCAATGAAATTCAATATATAGAAAGAATAATGCATTATGACTAAGTGGCACTTATCCCATGGATGCAAGATTGGTTTAAAATTTGAAAATCAGATACTATAATACATCTTATTAACAGACAACAAAAGAAAAATATGATCATCTCAGTGGATACAGGTGACATAATCATCTTTGTAGAAAATCCTATGAAAGCTCTAAAAATAACTAAAACTAATAAATGAGTTTAGCATGATTTTAGGATATAAGATCAATAAACAAATTTAAGTGTTTTTATAAAATTGCAATGAATAACTGGAAATTGACAAAATGATTTACAATAGCATCAACATATGAAGCAGGGACAAATATGACAAAAATGTACAAGAGTTTTAGATAAAACATCAAAAGCACAACCCATAGAAGGAAAACTTGCTAAATTGGATGTCATCAAAATTAAGAACATCTGCTCTTTGAAAAACTGTGAAGGGAATGAAAAGGCAAGCTACATCCTGGGAGAAGATATTTGCAAATCTAATGAGGGACTTGTATCAAAAATGTATAAAAAATACTTAAAACTCAGTAACAAGAAAATAAGCTATCCAGTTAAAAAGAAAATGAGCAAACAATTTGAAGAGACCCTTCACCATAGATATGTAGATCTCAAACACACACACAAAGATGCTCAGTATCCTTAGGAGTTAGAGAAATGCAAATTACAGCCACAATGAGATACCTCAGTACATCTATTAGAATGTTTAAAATTAAAGACAAACAGAGCCACACTACAGCAAGGATGTAGAGCAACTGAAGTCAGGTGTAAAATGGTACCACTTTAGAAAATAGTTTGGCATCTTCAAAAAAATTACCCATATATCTTATATAGCCCAGCTATTTTACTGCTAGGTATTTATCCAAGAAATGAAATTACGTTTATTGGAAGAGCTTTACAAAAAAATATTCATTAACAGACATATTCCCAGTTTTTGTGGTAGCCCAAAACTGGAAACAATCCAAATTTGCATCAATAGGTGAATGGATAAGTTATTACATACAATACAATTCTATTGCTATAATGAATGATCCACTGATACAATGGAATACTATCTGGCAATAAAAAAGTAGGCTCTTGATAAACAACAATCCAAAGAATGAAAGAAACCAGACAATAATATTGAATGATTCCATTTATATAAAACTCAAGAAAATGCAAATGATAAAGAGAAAAAGAACGGTAGTTGTGAGGTGATGGGGGTGAAGTGGGCAGAGACAAAAGGAGGGATTACCAAGGGGCAGGAGGAAACTTTTGAAGAGGATGGATATCTTGTCTTGATGATGATGGTTTCACAAGTTAAAATTGATCAAATTGTACATTTAAGTATATAAAACTTACTGTATTACATCACAGTAAAGATATTTAAAAAGCCCTCCTCTCCAAAAAATTTCCTTTAAATTAGGATCAAATGCAAATGCCAGGTCTAGAAAGCACAGACTGCTGAGAAATGTTAGGATAACTATACCACTTGCCTAAAACTCTGGGAACAGCATTACCCTTCCCATCTTTTCCTTATAAACTTCAGGCTACAGGATGGAATAAATATAGCCCCAGAAAAAAACCCAAGATTCTGGGTCTTTTATTTTATCCATTATGTTTTTGGTTTTTCCTAGCAATTTAGCCTACTGATCACACCAAAAATGTCAAGGCCAGTAGGCCTCTCCCAGACCCCCTGGAAAAAGCCAAGGCTGCAAACCCATTCCATGCATCCCAATAATTCTCCCCACATCTCATCTACAGAATCCCAGCAAGCACTTTGATTTCCCTATTACCCAAGGTCATTCACTGGATACCTCCATATGGAGAGGACAGCTGGGCTTACTCCTTTAGCCTAGACCTTCCTACATGGAAAAGTAAGTGGAAAAGGGGCAATTAAATTACTCATATATTCTTCTAGCATCATCTCTCATTCTCCAACTTCTACCAGCTTTTTGCTTTATCTCCTTCCATATTTCTTCCATTTGAAGTCCAGATCAGAATGAAGAAGGTACATTTGGCCTCCTACAAATTTGACCTTCCAAATGAGACCCTACCCTAGAGCAAACCAGGACTGGTCTTTTACTGTAACCTGTACATCTCACCACAGGTCTTACAGCTGAGCCCTGATGATAAACTAGTATTTCCTCAAACCATGAAGGAACTTCAAATGTCCAATAGACTGAGGGCTAACGATGGACCAGAAGAGGTAGAGTCATAGTCTCTGGCCAGGACCCCTTTCTATGATCTTCCAAATTATAAATTTCTGGATATACTCAGATCCTCTTCTCACCGCCATTACCTTCTACAAAAATTACTCAGAGGGGTCGGGGGTCCATGTAGAGATGAACGTATCTGTCTTATACTAGGGCCCCCTTAGGGATAGAAATTGCATTACAGGAAGAGCTGTTCAACAGAAATGTAATGTGAGCCACATATGTAAATTTAAATTTTCTAGTATCTACATCAAAAATTAAAATGAAACAGGTCAAGTTAATGTTATCTTATTTAATGCAATATGTCCAAAATATTATCATTGCACTTTATAATATAAAAGTTATTAATAAGATAGTTAACATTGGTTTTTGTACTAAGTCTTCAAACTTTGGTATGTATTTTGTATTTACAGCACATCTCAATTCAGACTAGTAACATTTGAATTGCTCAGTAGCCCCCTGGTGGCTCTTGGCTACGATTTTAGACAGCCAGCTCTAGTCAACTGCTTGATATTTGTTTCCCCCCTCATATCCACTTCATAATTTCTTTTATGGTTGGCTCAAAAAGCATACAGCACTTCTCTACCAAAGCCACAGCTGCTCACTCACTAGCTGTTCATGTTTGACCATAAAGGAAAGGGGATGTGGAGAAACTAAAACAAATCATTCTCTTCCTAAAAGAAATCTGTTTTGGGTCGATAACTTCCCTCTCTCCCCCATTTTAACTTCAATGCATTTGGAAGATGTTTTAATTTTTCCATTACTATACTTAAATTTTTAAGATCCATGAAGGTTGTAGTGAAAACTGAAGTTAGAATCTCTTTCTTTAATTTGACTTTAAAGCCACCCAAATTAACATCATAATGGTTTTTAGCACTCAATCCTATATATACTTCCACAAAAATACAGCAATTTCTTTGCTTATTTATTGCATTTTATAAAACCTGATAATGTGACAAAAATGTGAAATTACAGATCAATTTCTTTTATAAACAGATAAAAACAAAACCTAAACCAATCCAGTATTGTATATGAGGAATAATAGTGACTTATTTCAGGAAATTTGTTAGATTTAAAAGTTAAAACAAATCAATGTACTCTAATAACAGAAAAATTACACATGATTATTTCAGTAATTACAGAGACATCTGTTGAAATTCAACTTTCCATTCAGTACAAAAACTTATAGCAAATTAGGAGAAGAGAACTTCCTCAATATGATCTCATGCATTGACAAAAAAACAAAAACAAATCTCCATTAAATACCATACTTGATGGTAAAATGTTGAAAGACACCCACCACCCGTCATGAGATCTGAAATTACTTTATCAAGGATGTTCACTGTCACCACTGGATGATTCTAGCACTGAGTAAATGTTCAAAAGAAAAGGAGTGAGAAGCAGAAAATAGGTCAGGAAGGAGACTGAGGTGCAGATGAGCCTCAAAGGGTACTGCTCAGATGTGGGTGGGGACAGCAGAATGTTTAAGCGCTTGGGCGACGCAAGGTCATCGGGACTACACAGTTGCAGGGATTAAAATATGGACAAAGAGTGGTAGGAAAGTAGTATTTAGTGAAGGTGTAGATGGGAAAGCCATGGTTTGTGACATTGAAAAAGGAAACAGTGCCAGCCTCATAGTCTAAGAAAACCCCAACACGGCGAGGAGGCACTGTCATGGAGAGGAGCAGGGAACTGGAAGAGTCCTCATAGGCTCTATATTCATGTTTATGATGTAACCCTATCACCCAGTACCCACTTTGAGGTTGATATCTGGAGTAAACATTCCGAGTGTTTGGACACTGGTTGAAAGAGAAAGGAGGTCCCACTGCATTACTGCACACCCCCAGGATCCAGTCAGTCTTCTTGGCCACATCTACCTCCCAGTAATGTTTTCCTGAGGAGAAGTGCTGAGAGCCCAGGATACCACAGTCATAATGCTCTTCCAGATGAGACCCAGACAGCTTGGAGCCTACAAATCTCACCTGTCTCCGGTTTTTAGACAGGACAAGATTTAAATTAGCTGTTTGTGGATTCAGAGTCACGTCCACTGTGGGAAAAGGTACAACATCAGCAGATGAGGATGGGTGCATGGATCTTATGACACTGAGAAGAGGAAACACAGGAAGTGGGAGGGAGGAATTGGAACTATGTGATGGGGAGATGGGTAGAATTATCACATCTTACCTGAGAGTGTGTGGGGGTCTGTTGAGGGTGGGGAGGGGGAAGCATGTGAAAAAGGATCAGAACACATTAGCTTAAAAGGCCATGGTTTCTACTTACCCCAGTAGTTTTGGACATCCGTCAGTCCTGTAATGATAAAGAGTCAATCTTACTGTAGAGAATCAACAGTCTCAGGTCTGATGTTTTTCCCATTACCCGACTGAGGGAGTGTGGCAGGGAATTCTGAGGATGTATGTATGCTGGCCATTTCACTCCCCCTTAAATATGAACTGCATCTTCTTCACACATTATGTCCCTCCCTCTCTGACCTTTTCTTCACCACTATTCTCAAATACCAACTCTACCCTCTATTCTATTTATTTCTTACTACTACAATAACCTCACATCCAAAATCTGTTCCTTCAGTCTCCTCACCTCTGAATACTCGCAGCATCTTTTTCAGATCTGGAGCTCGAAACACACTCTTCAGCTTGGTAGGGAGAGATTGTGGCCTCTTTAGGGTCCAGAACTCACTCCTAGAGAACAGACATTATGAATCTCTTACACTGCTGACCTTGGGTTCCTCCAACACTGCTGTCTTACATCTCCCAGATTCATGGGTGAACTTCAACACTCTTCCCTGAAGAAAATCGGCACCATTCTGCGAAGAGCCCCAACACTGAAGCCAGAAGACCTAACCAGAAACTAGCTTCTCACCATCTGTGTAAACTTTGATCAACGATTTAACCCCTCAAAGCCTCATTTTTTGTTATTTTGTCTGTAAAATGTAGTAATTTTCTCTTCTCTACATATATCTTAGAGGTTGTATAGAATGAAATAAAATAATGGCTGGGAAATACTTTGTTGCCTCAAAAAACAATACAAAACAAAACAAAAAACCCAAAACTATTTAAAATGTCAGTGCCACCTTAGAGGGCGTACAAGGGGCTGGAGATGTCTGTGCTGACAGGCAGAACGCCGAGAACCTGTTGGTGGGACTTTGAGAGCATCAAGCGAAGGCCTCCTCTCTCAAGAGTCTTTGAGTTTAGGCCTTAGAGTCTCCCAGAGGCCTAAAGAGAAAAGTCTTCAGAGCAACATCTTAGGATTCAGTGTTGGGACTATTATACCAGTTGGAGAAAGGAGATGTCCTCACCTCCAAACTGACAGTGCAGACTTCAGAAGGGACAATAGGCTCCATATTTCATGTGTCTGTGAGGAGCTCTAAGGTATCTGGTGTGGGGGCAACATTAGATGTCACCTTCATGGTAAGATTCTAGAGTATGTGATAGAGAGGAGACCCTGTTTTGATCCAGAGCCAAAACCACTCTTCTCAAGACCTCAGGTCTATATTTTTATTGGAACTGAGAAAAATGGAAATGTGAGGAGAACTAGGTAGCAAGGCATGGACTGTTCCAAAGCCAAGGTAGAAAAGGAAATTTACAGCAGATGTCTCAAGAGCTGATTCCAGGACCTTGGGAAACAAGGCAGATGGGAAATTTCCCTCTGATCAAATACGTGTGCAAAGAAAAGCCCTGCCTGTTTTGAAGCAGCTAAAAACTACCGGTCTCAGGGCTGAAAGTAGGTAAAGAGGATAAGCAGTTCTATCAGAGGGTCCTGGGGGAGTCAATGATACTGCAACCCTTTATTCTTAAGGACACTACTGTCTCCAGTTTGTGACCTCCCATCACCCAAATTCTCCTATCATAGAAACCAGGCCATTCCCTTTACTTTTGGAAACCCCAAAATTCTTATGACGAGCAACTTAAGACACCACAGTCCTAAATCTTCCCTACCCTGTGATTTTTTCCCCCTCTCCCACTGACCACAATATAACTCTATTACATTTTGTCAGTCCAAAGGAACCATCTCATGTTCTCCTGCACATACCTTTCTGTGACATCACTCACATCCTAGGGAGGAAAGAAACAGGTTAAATCAAGGAGTAATAGACTGCGCCCTCTAATACAGTCTCATCCATGTTCCTCATCCCATCCCTACAACCCAGTGACATGACGGGAATAAAGATGGTCCCAATATGGAGTCCACATAATAGAGATAAGAACTCAGAGCAGACAGTTCCTAGTCCCCATGTAGGGATGTTAGGAAATGATTCAATTCATTCATTAGAACCTTTATCTTTATAACTCTTTGTGTGTGTGTATAACGTTATATATGTACATCATCTATTATTTACTAGGCATTGTGCCTGGATCTAGAGAATCTCACATGATTAAGTCATAATTTCTGTCCTCGAAATACTTGCATTCTGGTTGTTGAGGACACAGCGGTCTTAAATGTGACCGTTTCCCAAACCTCACCTCCCCTAATCCTCTACTCTCCCTTTTGTTGAGTTCATCTGTTTTTCTTGATTTCACACACACACGCTAAAGATTCTCAAATCTGTACTTCTGCTCTGATCTCTTTTATATACCTCAGCAAATGAGCCACGCGCGCCACAAGCTCAAGATGTTTACAAGAAAACTTACTTTGCCTGCAATCATTAGGTCTGTTATCTTCCATCTTCCTCAGTGATACCAGCATCCACACAGTCAGCAAATTAAGACAAAGTACTGTCCTAAAAACTACCTGATATTCACACTGATGTCCCACTTCACACCCTTAACTTCTTTTACCCACGTGTTCTTTACCACCATCCCTGCCACTGCCTGCTCCACTTGAAGAGAATTGCCTCATGGTCTATTTGGTCTCTCTAACTTCTGCTCTATACTCCCCAATGCATGAAGAAAAGGCTGATGGTTTGATCCATATAACATAGAATAACTATTTTTTTCTGTATTGGGGATATTTGTGGTTCAGAAACACTCAAACTGGCTCAAATATGAAAGCGATAGAGCAGGTGGATGTGTCAACTTACAACAAGTATTTGGGATTATATCAATTTTAAGGCATGGTTGTACTGAGGAACTCAAATGACCCAATAAGCGTGCCACCGCATGGCTATTTCTCCTATGTTAGCTTTATTCTCAGGGTTCACGTTTTGCAACTTCAAAGATGCAGGTTTATATCCAGTTATTAAATCTCAATGGGCAACAATGTCAAACAGGTATGGAAAAGAGAAGGAAAATTCACTGAGATAACATTCAAGTTAAAAATGTCCATTGGGCAGAGACATACTAACGGGTGTGAGAGTCAAGACAGGTGTCTAGACTATTAATATAAATAGATGATCCCTTTGCACTTATGGAATAATGGTTAGTTTGAGGAGTCGGTGGAGGGGCTAGAACAAGGGGAGGGGGGAAGCATGAAGAGTAACCCAACATCAAAGAAGACAAAAAAGGTCAAGAAGAATAAAATGACGATGTGAAACCAGAAGCAGTAAATGAGGAAAAGCTCCAACCGGTATGAGGTAACGGCCCCTAGGCCCCAATACTAGGGCCCAAGAGTAAGCAAAGAAATGATTATTCCAGCAGCAAAGGGAGAGCAAGAGGAAAGCAAGAAGGCAAAGAAAAAAATACAGAAAAGCCTGAAAGTTCCAGAATATCACAAGGTACCTTCTGTCTAAAGTTGATAGTTATAGTATTCACTGTATGTAAAAAACAGCTTCACAGATTTCAACTTCTACCATCAAAGTTTAAGCTCCTCCATCAAATCCCTCCAGATTTGACACCTTGCTTTCCTGTCCAGCACGAGGGTTGTGGGGAGCGAGGAGGGCAGCGCAGGGTTAAGAAAAGACAGTAGCAATGAATAAAGTTTAAGTGCCAGGGCCAAGGGACTGGCAGCCTCAAGGTCTGGGCTGTGGTGCCTAATCGGCCTAGGCATAAATTTTTATTAGTTAGGTGGGGAACCAAAGGGGTTAAAGCTTGTCAATCTCAAGATCTGTGAATTCCATACACTATAGTAGAAAACTGATTCAAGCCAATCAATCACCCTTGCTACAGGCAGCAGAACCTTAAGTCTCAGGATGTTTGTACTTCCCCAAGGGACAAAACCTATATACATATGAATAGATGGAGAGCACATCACTGAATCTCTTCCCCTGCAGGTTTTGGGAAGGAATGCAGCCACAGAGGCAGAGGCTTTTTTTAGCCTGGGGAAGGTGGGGGGCTGTGCCCACCTCTATGAATCCCGTGGGTTCTCCAGTTGGTCACCACTTGACTGCGCCTGACTTGAGTTGTCCCCCCCATGGGGAACAACTTATCATTCGCTGACCAGCCATCTTTTTGGGGCCAAACAGGGAGAGGTAAGGTGCAAACACAAAGGTGTAGCCAAGTCCCTGAAAGGATCTGTCTCACAGACTCTCCTTTCTTTGGGGGCAAATACAAGGAAACGGACAGTTAGGCTGCTGCGTGGCCACACCTTGCACTCTCCCAACTTATACACTCACACACAGACTGAAGCCTAGGCTTCTTTTTGTCTTAAAAGACCAGTTCAAACTTCTGTTACATGTTAAATGATTCTGCCCTAGAAAAGACAGTGAAAGCAAAGAAGGGCTGGTGATTACAGAATCTCTAAGTACTTGAGCTTGGTATATGTTTGCCCATGACTAAGCTGGGTGTAAGTACCTGACAAATCCCAACACAGCATCAAGACAAGTGCCTAATGGCAGGGCAGCCAGGTGGCTCAGTTGGTTAGAGCGCGAGCTCTCAACAACAAGGTTGCCAGTTCAATTCCCCTATGGGATGGTGGGCTGCGCCCCCTGCAACTAAAGATTGAAAATGGTGACTGGACTTGGAGCTGAGCTGCGCCCTCCACAACTAGATTGAAGGACAACGACTTGGAGCTGATGGATCCTGGAGAAACACACTGTTCCCCAATATTTCCCAATAGAATTTATAAAAAATAAAGTAAAACAAAACAAACAAACAAACAAAAAAACAAGTGCCTAATGACCAGTGATTCTCAACAGTGAGGAGGTGGGAGATGTTGCTCCCCAAGGGACATGTGGCAATGTCTGGAGAGATTTTTGGCTGTCACAGCTGGGGGTGGGTGCTACTGGCATCCAGTGGGTACAGGTCAGGGATGCTGCTAAACATCCTACAATGTGCAGGGTAGCCCCTCACAGCACAGAATTTTCTAGCCCACAAGGTTAATAATGCCAAAATTGATTAATGCCGTTATACGACATCACTGGATACAACAGATCTTCTCCGCAGTATCAAATGAACTTGTGGACCACTGTTTAATAAAAGTGAGACATCCCCTAGCATTTGTATTTTTAATTACCTATGCTTTATCCATGACTTCTGCACAGCTCAATAGGGAAGAGCACTATAGGGTCCAAGGAATTTTGTTCTTGACACTACAGGATATAGTTTCATGTCAGGGGGGTAAGAAAGCTAGCATCTTTTTGGCCTGACTCCCAGATTGGGGGCTCCTTCGTGAGTCTTACCTGCAGCAGTTCCATTGTGGACCCCTGACACCGACGCTCCAGATCTAAGATGAGCTCGCTCAGTGCCTGGCTCTGGTGGACCAGCTCATCCTCAGCCTCTTCTATAATACTCAGCCCCTTCCTCTGTTCTTCCTCCAACTTTTTCAGTTGCCGCTGCTCCTCTTTGTCTAGGATGCTTCTCAACTGATTAAACTCTGTCTGGATCCTGTGTCTCTCAGGTTCCATTTGACTCTTCAGGGACATGGGGAGAAAAAGAGGCTACTAGTCTACTGATCTGAGGGCCTCCTCTCTAAGAGATGGTGAGTCAGGCTCAGCACTGCTTCTACAGAACCTGCTCTTCCTTCTACTCTCCCTCCCACTCTTCTCAGAACATTAGCCCCAGGCAGCCTTATCTAGGCCTCCTAGATACAGACTTGGATTCCTGGGTGAGGTTTAGATTTCAAGCAGCCTCCCCATCCAATTTTGAGTATTGAGATAGGAATGATTGGCCTATGCCTAATCTGCCTTTCCAAGTTTCAGAGCTTGAAACTGTAGAACAAAGTCCAGAATCAAGAATTAGGTGATGCCAATGGCCATGGTTCCTCTCCTATGTGATTGTCTTAAAAAACCTGGGTTCTCTTTTGATATGTTCATTTGCTAACTCTCCTTCTCTCCTCCCACTGCACCAAGAACAATACCCTTGTTTGGAAGGGCTGCAGTGAAGGAAGAGGCAAAGGCAAGCTCTTCTAGCCAAACTGGGAACAGACAGGACCAGGTCTCCTTGCCCTTGACTCTCATGCCCAGATTCCTGTCCCAGGACACCTTTAGGAATAATCTCTTTTACCTTCCAGTATGTCCTCTTCTCTGTGATAACAGCTTTTAGTTTTTCAGCTTCCTGCTGCTCTTGCCTCAGCCTCTTCAGAGACTCTTGGAACTTCTCCTGGAAGAAACACATCAAGTCAACCAGGGTCCACTGTTAAGTTGTTTCAGTGCCTAGACATGGAATGAATGGGATAGAGATTATGCTGACATCAGAAGACTGTGCTGCCCTGGGATGAAAAATAGAGAAGGCCAAAGTACCATTTATAACCAGAGGATGGAAAGGATGGAAACCAATGGGAACAGGCTGATTCTCTTTCCTCCTGGGGAAAGAACCTGACCATGAAATACTTTAAGTCCTTTTCTCTCATTGCCAACATTTCCCCCACACTCAATCCATCAAGACCCCTATTTGCCCCCAGCAGCATCCTCTGCTCAAGAGCTGAACTTGAGCAATAAGAAAGAGGCAATGTTTCTACTTTTGGCCAAGGTGGCATTTTCTAGGTTCATTCCTTTAGTTACATGGGAGGACTACAAAGAAATTAGATTAGATGATGAAGTTAAAATCTCCTGCAAAGAACTCTGTTCCTCCCTGCTTTCCTTCCGTGTGGGCTCCCACCTGGTATTCCTGGGCAACCTCCTCCATGAGAAACGTGTGGTGACCACGGTGCTCCTGAGACCGCTCACAAAGCCAGCAAATGAGCTTCCCATCCTCCTTACAGAAGAGCTGCAGCTTCTCTCTATGGTGCGCACAAAGAATCACCGTTAGCTGTTTCTCTGAGCCCAACACCACCTCCCTGAGCCTCTCCGCTATGTTGGCCAGGTGCCGATTAGGCCGTAGGTTCCTGAGCTGGTAGCTGGTCTGGCACACAGGACAGCTGCTTTCCCCTTCTTGGCCGATCACTGATTCCTGGCTATTGTCCGTAATGCAGGCTTGGCAAAAGCTGTGGCCACAGTCTATGCTCAGGGGTTCTGTCAGGAGTTCCAGGCAGATGGGGCAGGTGACCTCATCCTGTATGTCCACCAGTAATGTTGAAGTCATTGCAGCCATTCTCCTTGCTGCTGCCTGCCCAGGTCTGGCTTCTAAGGTGCTTCCTGCTTACAGGATCCTGGGTAGATGGGCAAACAAAAAAGGGTCAGAGTAAGAAAATGAGGGAGGGGGAAAATGGATGCTGACTATCCTGGACAAAGAGGTCAGACCCCTAGGGTAACAAGAGCTTCTCATTCTACCTTCAAACGTATTCATTACCCCAGCTCATATTAGATATCAATTTGCACTCGCATTAGAGCAAAGATTATGATTTCCTTTCACTCCTACTGGATGGAGAGACAACTTGAGGACTTGGAGAGGAGTGGCCTTGTGTGAGCCACCATCTACATGACCTCTTCTCAGCCCACCAAAACACCCCCTCAACATTAAAAGCATCAAAACATATTGTTGCCTCAGGATTTTTGCACTTGCTGTTACTGCTGCAAGGAAGACCCTTCACCGTAATAGCTGCATGACTCTGATTTCATTCAACATATTTCCTTATCAGAAGATTCTTCTTACATGTTCCCTTATCAGAAGAGTCTGCTTGTTGAGCCTAGCTAAGGCTCAGCCACCCATACAATCACTCTCTATATACTTACCTGCTGGATTTTTCTTCTTATCACCACCTACTATGTACCTTTAATTGTCCTCCCATCAGAATATAAGCTCCACGGGTTCAGAGACTTTGTTTTTGTTCATTGCCATATCTTCAGACCTATAACAGTACCCGCCCCACAGGTCCACAACTTTTGATGAATAAAAACTTAGAACCTCCTCATCGTTCCATAGATAATTAGACCTTTCTCATGAGCTTTTCCACCTCTCTTTGCCATCACTCAGGCATTGCTCTCCATTAGCTAATCTCCAAGATTAGATGTCATTTATTGTGAGGACACTTCTACTTTCTAAAGGCTCTGTTTCACACAGAACTCTTACATTCCTCATGGTCACAGAAAAACCCCAAAAAACAACCATGACCACAATAATGTGAGGTAATGTTTTTACAGCTAACACAATTGTGATTTAGAAATAGATTCCACTGCTTTCTTTATCCCTCAGAGGAAAACTCTGAATAAATAAGAGTATTTTTGGCTCTTTGATAAAGAAATAGAGAAATTAAGTGACTTTATAAAAATCACACATCTTCTAAGTTGTAGAGTTGGCATAACCTAACATGCCCCGAGTTGTGATTCAAAGCCCTGCTTTGTTTGACCTCATAACTTTAACCAGTCAAGTGGTAAAGGTGGTAAAAGTCAGGCACAGATGCATGCTTTAGGATTGTGGAAATGGGAAAGTTCCCATTTGATGAAGAAATTTCACGACAACCTGTCATAAACTTTAACAGGACCTTTAGGGGGGCTCATGTGTGAGGGAGAAAGAGGGTAGGTGGGGAAGCCGAGGCCCCACAGGTTCTGGTGATAGGATAGTCCACAGAGACCTGAGGAAGAGGTATGCAGTTTGGGTGGCTGGGACAAAGATGTCTTATAGCATTTGTAGGAAGTATTTTGGAATCACTGATGGGAGAAAAGAGTAAAAATAGAGGGAAGAGAGGCATAAAGTATCAATATATGCCACAATGTGGATGAACTTTGAAAACATTAGGCTAAGTGAATGAGGCCAGACACAAAAGCCCACATAATATATGATTCAATTTACATGAAATATCTGGAATAGGCAAATCTATACACATAGAAAGGATTAGTGGTTGTTGGGGGCTGGTGGGAAAGCGAATGGGAAGTGATTGCTAATGGGCTGGGGTTTCTTTAGGGGTGATGAAAATATTCTGGAATTAGATAGTGATACTGGTTGAAGAGCTTTGTGATTATATCAAAAAAATTGAATTGTATATACCTTTAAAGGGTGAATTTTATGGTATTTGAATTATAGCTCAATAAAAAAAAAATGTATGAGAGGAAAAAAAGAAGAGGGGAGGCTATCTTGTGACTTCTAGTTCAGAGTCCTCCCAACCCCACAACTTTTACACCAGGCATGCTATGGGTAAGGATCTAAGAGTCAGTCAAGCATAGGGCTATTCTTGGCGTGGAGAGATAATGATGAATGAAACAAATACTCTATGAGGAGATAAGCCATTTAGAGTCCTTGCAGG
This sequence comes from Rhinolophus sinicus, assembly GCF_057876585.1. Classification (NCBI taxonomy): domain Eukaryota; kingdom Metazoa; phylum Chordata; class Mammalia; order Chiroptera; family Rhinolophidae; genus Rhinolophus; species Rhinolophus sinicus. Next base: position 143,005,762 of record NC_142514.1, on the reverse strand, counting down.
GGACAAATCCATTTTTGAAGACATAGACAAAGACTCATTATTAATGCAGATAAGTATGTGTGCATGAGGGTATTCGTTTTAAAGAATAGTGGGAGGCAGAAAAATAATCATAGATACCATTTTCTGATTACCTTTTATGTGCTAGGCAATGGCTGAACTCTTCATAGGCATTATATAATCTAGTCCCACAATAATTCTATCAGGGAAGTTTAAGAACACCTATTTTATGAATTTGAAAGTGAATTTCTTAAGAAGATATTTAATTACCAAAAGTTTCAAAGTGACGAAGTGAAGATTATAATCCAGTTTTATGCAACTCCAAGTCTCAAGTTGTTAACCAGCCTAACACAGTGGCTAGTCTGGTCCTTAAAGGGAGAGGATGTGTTCTTCATGCCACCTGTACCACTAGCAATGGCACTCAGCCATAAATTGGCTCTGCTTGTTTCTATCCATATCCTAACTTGTGCTTGCCTCATTTTTTGACTGTACTGATTCTGCATGATTTTTCTCTTTCTCTTGGCATTAAAAGGCATCCTACAGTTCTTCCAGAGTTATCTGTAGGTTCCTTCTCTGTTTTATTCCTGGCGTCACATCCCAGGGACTCAGGCTGCTTCCTTTTACCTGCAGTGTGGGGCAGAAGAGAAGGCACTAGTGCTGGAGTCACATAGACCTGGGTCTGAATCCTGAATTTTTCTCTCTAGCTTTGGAACACTGTTAATTCCTGATCTGAGATGTGGTTTAACATTTTGTATATTGCTGAAACTAATTCCTCCTTTATAACATATTTGTAATAATTATCTGAGCTAATGTGTAGAATACTCTCATTAAAAACTAGTTATCACTACACTTATGCTGTCACAGCTCTTTGATCCTTCCTTACCTGTTACCATGAGGAAAAGAACCTCTTCAGTATTTTTACTGGGCATAGGAATAGCAAAATCGATATAAATATTTGTTATAAGAATAAATGATTCACTTTCTCACCCCCTTTCATATCTTCTTACTTCTTTTGGATCTAGGAGAAAAACCCACTCTCTCAATTCATAACAAGATTTAATAAGATGACATTTAAGCACAAATATGAGGTGTCTGAGTGCCTGGCACAAGGGTCAGTTAAGAACGCTAGACACTTCATTAACTAGACAACCAGAGATGATGCAACTTACTCTAACTTTATTTTTTGTATGTGCTGAATTAAGATAGATGCAAAACGTCTTTTTTCTTATTCTTGGGAGTTTTCAGTTGTTAAATTAGATTACAGTTGTTTTAAATCACACAGAATCTTTTCTAGCCTTCCTTCCGTCCTTCCCTCCCTCCCTCCCTTTCTCCTTTCTTGCTTTAGTTTTACTGTTCCAGGAAATCACTTTCATTGAAAGCTGTTTTCTCTGCTTGCCTAGCTGATGTCTCGTTTGGGCCACTGAAGGAAAGCAAGCACACAAATGCACTGTGTAGTTAAAGCCACATTAGCCCTGGGCCCAATTGTGACCCTCATGTACAAGCTAGGCCACAGGGCAGCTGAAAGCAGGTGTAATTCCAAACTTTTTCTTTATTTGGGCCCCCAGCAAAGGCAGATGTACACTGATGACAACATAGTATGGGTATAATTTGAGGACACAAGGTCCTGTAATTTGTACTAATTTTCCTGGTGGATCAAAAACATCAAATTGCCCATCACTAACAATAGATCCTACAGAAGGGCCTGAGAAAGTGTCCCAGACTAAGAGAAAACATTCTGTGAGACATAGCATACATAGCTGAGCCGGGCGAGTACAGGGCATTGCCAGGGCTGTAAATAAACTGAAAACAGGACCTCAGTGCTGTTCCCGAGTGGTCTCTGGTGCTCTTGCAGGTCCTGGACCTGTTCAGCTTTGCCTCGTTTAGTAATAGTAATGCTAAAGGCAAGTATTTATTGAAAGACTGTTAGGTACTGGGCAATAATCTAATTATTATGCATGTAACAATAATTCCTTATAACAACAATGAGTGTCCCTGCAACCCCACTTCACAGTTGTATAAACTGAGGCCCAGGGAGGTTAAGAAGCAAGTCCAAGTGGTTGATCAGGGATTGGAAGGCAGACACGAAGGCTACAGAGCCAGAGTTCTTACTCCTCCTCTCTATTCCACTTCTCCATAAGGGCGCAGAATAAAATTATTAACAATTAATGAAGGCCAAGCAACTAATCAGTATTACAGAAGTATTTACCTATCATCTAAGATACTGATGTTTAACCAAATTAACCAACTAACTGGGCACTTAGTTGGTTTAGCATTTCCTTACATCCCTACATAACCTCACTTAGAACACTAGCCTTTGTTAAATCAGGATTATGAAGGCAGAGGCCCAATTTCTCTTGATCATATGTGTGTGGCCTATATGTGTGTGGCACGGTACCTAACACAAGAGATGAGCAATTAACTTTATAATGGGAATAAAACTATAAGTTACTGCTAAGCTTATAGGTAAACTTGATGTTGGCACTGGGGCATCACAACAGAAACAAATGTGCTATTTGATGAAATTGTTATGTTAAAAAGAATTGTCTTTGAACAGATCAATAAAATACATAAGCCTCCAGCCGGGCTAAGAAAAAAAGAGAGAAGACACAAATTACTTATATCAGAAATGAAAGAAGGGCCATCACTCATCACTACAAATCCTATGAACATTAAAAATATAGGAAAGGACTACTATGAGCAACTCGATAGCCACAAATTTGATAACCTAGATGAAAAGGACTAACTCTTTGAAAGACACAAATTGCCAAAACTCACACAAAGAGAAATGGACAATCTGATGGGCCTATTTCTAGAAATTCAATCAATAATTAATAACCTTTCAAAACAGAAAGCAACAGGCTCAGATGCGTTAACCTGTGAATTCTATGAAAGATTTAAGGAAGAAATAATACCAATTCTCTACAATCTCTCTCAGAGGATAGAAGTAGAGGAAATACTTCCCAACTCAGTCATTCTATGAAGCCAGCACCACCCTAATGCCAAAACCAGAAAACACAGAGCAAGAAAAAAACAAAACAAAACAAAACAAAACAAAACAAAACAAAACAAAACAATACTGTACTACCACTTTGGAAGACAGTTTCTTATAAAACTAAACACAGTCTTACCATATGATTCAGCAATCATGCTCCTTGGTATTTACCCAAAGGAGATGAAAACTTATATCCACACAAAAAGCTGCACACAGATATTTTTAGTAGCTTTATCTATAATTGTCAAAACTTGGAAGCAACCAAGATGTCCTTCATAGGTGAATGGATAAATTGTGGTCCAGCCAGACAATGAATATTATTCAGTGCTAAAAAGAAATGGGCTATGAAACTATGAGACGACGTGGAAGAACCTTAAATGCATATTATTACTAAGTGAAAAAAGTCAATCTGAAATTGCTACGTACTGCAAGATTCCAACTATATGATATTCTGGAAAAGGCAAAATTAGAAAGACAATAAAATGATCAGTGGTTGCCAGGAGTTGGGGTGGGGGCATGAATAGGTAGAGCACAGAGGATTTGTAGGGCATGGAAAATACTCTGAGACTATGATGGATATATGTCATTATGCATTTGTCCAAACCCACAGAAGGTACAACACCAAGACTCAACCACGGACTTTAGGTGATTATGGTATGTTCATGTAGGTGCATCAATCGTAAGAAATATGCTGTTCTGGTGAGGGATGCTGGTAATGGGGGAGGCTATGCCCGTGTGGGGGCAGAGTGTATATGGGAAATCTCTGTAACTTCCCCTCAATTTTGCTGGGAACATAAAACTTCTCTTTAAAAAGTATCTTAAATTTTTTTTGGTGATACTAGACTTACTATTTTAGCTGAAGGTCCACTACATCTCCCCCAACATAAACATACACACATACATTTATTTCAGGCAAAAGTATACTTGGTACACATGATTCTCTTAGGGAAGAGTTTCTGCCTCATAAATGCAATGCAATAATCACCAAAAAGTGGAAATAATCCATAAAACCATAACTGGTAAATAAACAAACAAATTGTGGTATATCCAAACAACGGCATAGAACTACTGATACATACAAGATAAATCTCAAAAGCATTATCCAAAGCAAACAAAGCTAGACAGCAAATATAAGTTACTGTATGATTCCATTTAGATGAAATCCTAGAAAAGACAAAACTATACTATTTTAAAGCAGATTAGTGTATTCCAGGGCTCAAAGCTGTGAAAAGGGGATGAACTGCAAAAGGACACAAGAAAAGTGGTGTGTGTGATAGAAATGCCCTTTATATATTATGACTATGTTGGTAACCACTCAGAATTAGAAGCTTAAAATCGATAACTTACTAAATGTAAATCATAGCTCAATAGAGCTAAGAAAAACAAAATAAGAAATGCAATGAGAAAAATTGAAGGCTTGGCTTTCTGATCTAAGCATAAATTAGAACTGTGTTGTCAAATAGTGTAGCCACCTGTGGTTACTGAGCACTTGAAATGTGGCAAGTTGGAAATGAAATATTGCAAATATAAAATACATACTGGATTGCAAAGATTTAGTAAGAGAAAATAACCTAAAATATCTCATTAATAGTTTGATATTGATTTCATGCCCTAATATTTTGGATACATTCAGTTAATATATTAAAATCCATTTTACCTATTTTTCTTGTTTTTAATGAGGAAATTTTAAATTGTATTTCCATTTTTCTTTTCCATCTAATACAGTACTTTGGACATTCAAGACAGAAGACTGTTGAAGAAAAAAGATGATGTAAGAGTTGCTGTCTCTTGTCAAAGGGTATAAAGTTGAGGCTGGGAGGAAAAGAAATTGTGAAGGAGTTAGCTAATGTATAATTAGCAAGGGTTTGAGTAACCCTTGCCCACATACCAAGAGGCCCTAGACCACCAGCTGCAGCTGAGAGCGGTCCAAAAGTTAGACACAGAAGGCTAGCTGGGTCTCAGACTGAGGCCATGTCTCAAGAGCAGTGTGGATTGGCTGAGAAATGAGAGATCTGCAGATACCAAAGCCTGAGGATCAAATTAGCAAATGAAACAGGCCAAATTCACAACCAGATAGGAACAGTTAAATCAGAAGCAGATGGCAGAATAAGCTCAAGTGACCTGCTAACCAGCAGCACTGGTATCCTAGTGGAGCTTCTTATACAGACTCTCTAGGCATAACCCCAACCAATTCAGTACCTGCACTTTAAGATCTTTAGGTGACTCGTACACACATTAAGGCTTCAGAGGCAATGCCTCAAGTAAGGCAGCACAGCGGCGCGTCCTTTTTAGGTAGATGCAATTTAGTGTGCAAAATAGCTAGAAACAAGGCGGGGTGGGGGTAAGGATGGGGATGGATGGAGAGCCAGAGAGTGGACTGATATTTAGATCTGAACCATCTATTAGAATAGAAGGTTATAATTCGACATCAAAATGGCTTTCAGAATAAAAGTAACTGACTGGTCAGGAAATATTAAAGGGTTGGAACCGCTCAGAATGAAAATTTAAAATAACAGGGACAGGACTGCTCCCCAGCTAGGAGCTCTAGTGAAAGCGAAGTAAACACCTGAACAGGTAGCAACTACATTTACAAAGCTGTGCTTCTTTACTTAGGGAATAACATTATTTTTATCTTTGTATAGAATTACATTCCACTTTAACCTATTTTCTGGACTGGATTATCTAAGGTGGTACTCCATAAATATTTGAATTGGAACATAATCAGTGTCAAATATTTTTTTTAAAAAACTTCAAAAGAACCACTACCCCATGCATTTAAAAAACTTACTTATTAACTTTGCAAATTCTTAAAATATTGCACAGGTTTTCTTCTCCCTGATAATCCATTAACTGAGTTTTTTAGGATAAATTATAAAATTTCTATGTTTGCTTATTTCTGCTTCTGTGAAATTCCACTTGTTATTCCTGTTATATTTTAACTTGTTTAGAAGTCAGTAGTCATATTTTCTTTTATCATAGTGCATTTCAACATATTTTATTCCCTACATTATGCTTTCAAAAATTGTGGACTTTTTAAAGGTAAGCACTGAGTTCGTCGATAATACCTTAATAATTAATAATTTGAGTAACAGCAAACCTATTTGGCGTAACTTCCTATGTTTAAACCTGTACCTTACTTAATCTTCACCAAAACTCTAGGATATAAATATCACTCTGTCCTTTTTTCTTTTTTTTTCCCTCTGTCCATTTTATAGATGGAAGAAACTGAAGCTCAGAGAGGTCAAGTAACAGGTTGGGGTGGGGGTGGGGGCACAGAGCCAGCGTCCAGGGGTCAGAGCCGGAATTGGGACATAGGGGGTCTGGCTGCATCACCCAAGCTCGTAACCATATATTTGTCTTGATTGATTTATTTATTAAATGTTGTTCCTAAGCTCATTTGCAGTGAGGATGAAAAAGATAATATTATCTGTATCATGAGCCCTGTAAGGGAAGGGACCTCATCTTTTTCACTGCCCTGTCACCTGTGCCAGAAGTGACAATAAGTGGCTCAGTCACAAGTCGGCCGGCAGACATCTTCCTGTGACTGGCACATTAAGGGAAGCTCCAGATGTCAGCAGCACCAGTGGTCAAGGCTCTTCAGAGCAAACCAAGGGGTTTGAAAAGTAGATTCTGAGGAATAGAGGGCGCTCACCAGTGTTTTTTCTGTTGTTTTTCTTTTTGTATTCAACTAGCGCTAGGCCCTGCCCCTTTCGGAGATAGGCAGGGCTCCCCCCCCAGCCCGCAGGTACGGCTGAAGGCGGATGGCTCCACTCCTTGCCTCCAGGGTGGAGGATAAACGGTGCTCACTTCCAGGAGCAGAAAGGCAGGAGATGGGGGAGGGGTTGCTGACCTCTGAATCTACGCCAGTCTCTGGTTTGCTGTCATTCCCTCCCAAAACTTCTGGAGTTGCCTCCCCTACATGCTTTAGTTTCCAGAATAAGAGTTTATCTATCACTCCTCTTTACACAGACTACTCCTACGTAGCTCCCAAGGTACCTCTTCTGTGCTCCCTTCCCAAACTTGAGACATCTCAAAACTGCAGAGGTCTCCCTCACTCTTCCTCCACCCGCGAACCCCGAACGCAACATGTAAGTCAAACTCTCAGGACTTGTGGGGACAGAGGTGGCTGGCAAGAAATTGGATTTGCTCACTAACCTGGAACCCGTAGCTTGGATCAGGGCCGCAGATTTGCAGTTGCAGCCACGTCCACCACAGCCGATGACTCTGGGGGAGAGAGGCGGGACGAGGGGAGGAGAAGATGCTGCCGCTGATAGGGCGGATTTGCCCAACATAGCCTAAGGTCCTGCACTCCTGGGGTGTGGTCGCCAGTGTCCCATCCGGCTTAAGGAAGGTAGCTAGCTGTTTGCTTACTGAATTGCAAATTCTGAGGCCTTGAACGCTTGAAGGCCAGAGCGGATACTTTAAAGTGTCTTCACTTTATTTTAGCTTTCTGACATGGTGTCAGTGTTCAATAACACAGATAAGACACCTGCACTCCATATCAATATATTAAAATATCTAAATAAATAAAAATATCTAAAGTTATTCGAATGAGTAAAGATAACCACCTGGCATCAAAATGGCATGATTTGCAAAAAGATAATTAAAATTTATCACTTTAAAGTTAGATTATATTTAAACTTATATCTGTAATTTTATTGTATACAACATTGAGACCATAATTGCTTGTTTTTAAGTCCTTATGAATAAATGCAAAGCTTATAAAGCCTAGAAACTGTGACTGTAGGGTTTCAATGACATAGCAACTCTTAGAAGAAAAAAGAGGCCAAACTTCCTGCCACAAGGACACTGAGATGGTGACCCTCACTTGGTCTTGAAAAGTGGGTTGGGGGAGGGGGACTTAGAGAGGGAGGGTGTCCAGATAAATCAGGACGGACAAGATTGGGCAATGTAGATTCTTTCACTTAGCATAATATTTTCAGGTTTCACCCGTTTTGTATCGTGTATGAGTACTTTTTTCTTTTGGCTGAATATTACTGTATATGAATATTCCACATTTACATATCTATTATTCATCTTTTTGTAGACATTTGGATTGTTTCTACTGTTTGGCTATAATGAATAATGTGGCTATGAATTTTCTTGTACAACTTTTTTTTTTAAACATAGCCTTTTTATTTCTCTTGTGTATATACCTAAGAATAACATTGCTGGATCATGTATTTAAATCTCTTTTGAAGATCTTCCAGACTGTTTTCCAAAGTGACTGTACCATTTTACATTCCCACCAGCAGAATAAGAGGGTTCTAATTTTTCCACATCTATGCCAATACTGGTTAATATATGTCATCTATTACAGTCATCTTAATTGGTGTGAAGCAGTATCTCATTGGCATTTAAATGTGCATTTCCCTAAGGACTAAAGGTGTGAAACATCTTTTTATAAGCTTTATTTACTATGACTATTCAGATCCTTTGCCAATTTTTTAATTGGGTTATTTGTATTTTCATTGTTAAGAGTTCTTTATATATTCTAGATACAAGTCCTTCGTGAGTTCTATGACTTGTAAATATTTTTTTCCTTTCTAGGAGTTATCTTTTCATTTTCTTGACTGCATTCTTTAAAGAACAAGTTTTTATTTTTGATGAAATTCAAATATTTTTGGTTACTTGTAGTTTTGGTGTTGTATTTATGAATGCTTTGCCTAATTCAAGGTCATGAAGATTTGCTCCTACATTTTTTTCTAAAAGTTGTATAATTTAGCTCTTATACTTAGGCCTATGATATATTTTGGGTTAATTTTTAGAGGTTCAGTTTTATTCTTTTTCATGTGGCTATCCAGTTGTCCTAGGACCATATTCTTTTCCCATTGGTTTGTCTTGATACTTTTGGCAAACCACTAAAAAGTTAAAAGTTTTAATAAGGTGTGTGTGTGTGTGTGTGTGTGTGTGTGTGTGTGTGTGTGTGTGATGGTAGGGAGGTAGGTGGGGACTGACATGTTCTGAAAGGTTAAATGTTATGTGAGAAAAGATCACCTGGCAGTAGTGAGCAGATTCAAGAAACCTGGAGGTAACAAAAATGCCTAAATCCAGGGAGAATAAATGTCCAGCTATTGCTTTAGTATGGAGGAAAAAGTGCTAACTAGATGCTATTGAGTATAGATAGAAGAGAATGGATTTATAAAATAATTGGTTTTCTCTCCATGCCATTTGGTGACAACATGTAGGTGGTATTAGGAATAATAACTCTAGATGTACATCCAGATTTCTTACTCTCACTTCGTAATGAAGGACATTAAGGAGAATAGGTAAGGGAGTTAAGAGATGAATAATGCAAGTAACAAGAAGAGAAATGTGTTGTGGTATTTAAGGGAGTGAGGGGGAGCTGAATTTGCCACCCCAAAAAATGCCTCTTTGAGATATTGATTATTTTAAACTGGTTATTTTTAAGGAAAAAAAAAAAAAACTGTGGAAAAACCTTTGACTTTACCCCTAACTGTCTAAAAGCATTTAGAGGACCTGCTCCAGGAAGGGAACTATCATCGTAGATAACTATAGTTTAGTATGAACTAAGTCTGATAGACAGGGAGGAACCTAGCAAGGTCCCTTTGATCAAAGTTCAATCTGTGTTCCATTGTTAAAGATGGCCTAATAAACATTTATTTACTAAACATTTGATTTTCCATCTCCATTCCATGTGAATTGACTTCCTCCCCTTTGAAGTCCCAAAACACTAACCCCTCTCCCTTTTCCCCTCAAGATGGCACTTAAGCCTTAACTACCAGATCTGCCCTGGGGCCCCATATTCTCATGGAATCCCTGTAGGTACATACATACCATATAATAATTAATATGGACATAGATAGGCAAATAAGATTTTTAAAAAGCCTTCTCATTAATAAAACTAGCATAAATAATGAAAGTGACCATCAGTAGGCTGTGACACTGGAATCTCAAAAAAGTTTTTCATCTGGTCTTGATGTTTGTTCTAGGGCTGAAGTTTAAAGTAATAAGGGGATTGAGGACTATGAGGCTTTGAAAAATGCAGGTTCGATGGAGAAGAAACTGCTTCAGCTTTTTCTTTCATTGTTCTTTCAATTTCAATTCTTTTAAAATATGTCAAATTGAAATATTAAAGACATTTGGACATTCTCGGGAATAGCTGAGAATAACTCTTTAGATAATGTTAGGAGAGGGCTGAGTTGGAAGACTTGGAAGAGTGGTAAGGACTCAATGAGAAGAAATATCTCAAAACCCTAGATATTTTTCTCTATAAACGATGTTATACCTTCTGGAGCACACCTTCCTTATTCAGTCTCCATCTCAGATTCTCAGCCCTCAATCTACAAGGTATTGTTTCTTACATGAAGGTATTTCTTAACATGGAAAAGAGCAGATTCCCCCTTTGATTCTGGACAAGAACATGTTACTTTTGTGGCAATAACATCAGAGAAACTTTGCTTTCTATTTTAAAAGTTTAATTCTTTACTAATAGCATTGTTATTTTGTAATTACAAATAAAATAAAAATATATATTAGGTTGGTGCAAGAGTAATTGCGGTTTAAAAGGTTAAAAATAATTGCAAAAACTGCAATAACTTTTGCACCAACCTAATAATAGAATTTTTTTGTCTTGAAATAAAAATATAATGATTTATCAAAATTTAATATGCATAATCTGTGATTTAAATGTTTCATGTTCAGGCATTTAACCTATAAAAATACAGTTCTCCCAAAGGCACAAACAAATATACCAAAAAAGAAGTATATTCCAGCTATTTTATAATAGTGAAAAATTTGATAGCAACAGTGTCCATTAATACATCAGTTATTACTTTTTTGTAATAGCTAGATAATCTCAATAATTGAAACAACTCTGAAATGGTATTATTACCTTTTTTTTTTACAGAGCAGGAAATTAAACCTTACAGAGATTAAGTATATTTCCCAGTGACAAACAGCTAGTCTGTACTGAATATGGTAACTATAACTTTAACTCAAATCTGTGTGACTCAACCTTTGTGTAAACTTGGAAACAGTTATACTCCTAGTAAGCAAGCATAAGGGTGTGGATTTGAAATCCAGGAATTCAGCCTCTAAGTTACTTCAAATATTTTAGTTATAAAAACTTTGCCATAATGACTAACTTTATGCATATATTGTACTTGTGAAGGTATATCTGAAAGGGAATTTCTTGTAAGTGTGATTTCTGGATCAAAGGATAAATGCATATGAATTTTGTTAAGATATTTCCAAATTCCACAAAAATTCTTTTACATTGTATATTCATGAGCAATGTTTGAGAGAGCCTGTTTTCTCACATCATTGCCAACACTGAGTTAATCCTTTTAATTTTTGCCAATCTGACAGGTGAGAAATGGTATTTTTGTGTAGTCCTAATTGTATTTTCTCTTTAAAAAGTTAAAAGTTAAGCATATTCTAATTAAGTATGTCTTTGTCCTCTTTTTCATCAGACTTGTGATTGTTTTTTCCCTACATTTTAAGGGCCCATTATATAGTAGGAAAAATTTGCCTTTGATCTGTAATATAACTTGAAAACATTTCTCCCCAGTTGGATATTGCATATCTGCTATGATCAGGGTCTTATGCTTTGGGACAACAGAGATTAAAAATACTTTCAGAATAACTCCTTTCTTTAAGGAATGCATTCTAGACAGGGAGTAGAGGCACAAACATGAAAAGATCTCTGATAAAATATGAACACATGGTGGTTCCTAGTACCCAACAAAATAGTGACTTAGATAAAAAGAGGTGAAGAATCTCAAAAGATGTATGTTTCATTGTGGGCTGAGTATTGGAGTGGACAGAGTTGAAATATGAACTAGATTTTCCAGGATGAGTTGATCTTGGACTAAAATTCAGGCTGAGTTGTTTTCAATCTCAGAGAACGTCAAGTTAGACTAATCTCTGGTGTGACTAATTAATGATTAGTGAGCAAGTTACTACATTACATATAGATGTTTAAATTTCTTTAACAATTCATTAAAGAATACATGACTCTATATCTATTAGATATAAGTTGGTATTTTGACTTCTTATTTCAACAATGAATATAATTTTTAAATGCAAAGCATTTTGGGATGGAAAAGAGTACACTCTCCCTATACAATTACCTACATTTTGATAGATGGATGTGTCTACCTACATATGTCGCTGTGTGTTAGCATCTCTGAACTTGTGTATACATACATATGTGATTACGGACATGTGTAGCTGGTAATAAAAAGAAGTGTCATCCCATGGGACTATGAATTTTTAGACATGACAGTTCTCATTGTCAGAAAGATGTTGAACTGGCAAATCTAAATGTCAAAATTATATGTAAGGGATCAGGTAATTTAGTAGGGAGAAAATTCAAGTAAATGCTGAGAAAAGTCTTATTTGGATGGTAGATTTCAGGTAAGCTATCACATTTCCCCTAGTTAGTTTTTCTTGAGATGATGGGGAATCATTAGGTATTTGAATGATAAGTGGAAGAATAGGTGGCTATTATAGATTTCTAAGAAAAGAAATCAAGTGGATTTTAGCAGAATGTTTATTTTTATTTTTTTGTATTCACTCCTTTGTATGCTGTACTCCACCAGAGACATTTTATCAAACCAATAAAACTCTTTATAAACATTATTTTTAATGGCTGACTAATATCTGACAGTAAGCATTTATTTATTTAATAATTGTCATCAGTGCAGGATATTAAAGACATTTCCCTTTTTGGCTTATTTGCTATTGTAAATAATTCTGGAATTTATTACTTTTTGCATAAATCTTTGTGCTCATTTCTAATTATTTCCTTGAGTGACATTCCAGAAAGAAGAATCAGTAGGTCAAAGAGAATGAACATTTTCAAGGTATTTGACTCATATTGCTGAATTCCAAATGATTCTACAGACTTATACGTTGATTATAAGTATGCGGTATGTCTGAGAAACCACCTTGAGAGAAAGATTACTAAGCTTGTCGTCTTTGTTAATTGTAGATTTTCTAGACTATCATTACGTCACTCATAGTGAATAAAGAGTATCAAAAATGGCAGCTAATTCCTATTTTAATTTGGTAAGGGCCATATAAAAGTGGACATTATTTTATATCAGTAAATAATAATGAAAATGAAACAGCTAGTTAGGATGAGGGCTAGTAGGTTTTAAATGCTTTCCTCAAGTGCAGTCATAAGAAGCTCTCCAATGGAAGCTGTCTAGTCTGAGTCCCACCGCCTGAGCTGAATGACTTCCATAATTTATTTTTAATTTATTTTTCACTTAGAGTTGACATACAATATTATGTCAGTTTTGGGTATACAACATAGTGATTAGACATTTATATAACTTATGAAATGATCACCCTGATCAGTCAGTCCAGTACCCATTACGCAGTTATTATGTTATTGACTATATTCCCTATGCTGTACTTTACATTCCTGTGACAATTTCCATAACTGGCAATTTGCACTTCTTAATCCCTTTCACCTTTTTCACCATCCCCCACCCCCGCAACCCCATCTGGCAACCACCAATTTAAGTAGAACATTTACTTAAATAAATTGGGACACAGATGACAATGACATAAGAATAACTAGAAGATGTAGAGATAAGGATAGGGCAAATATAGGACAGTGAATAGGTATAGAAAGGGATTAAGGTGAGCTCAAGTTGGGAGCATTTATTTAGGTTCTTTAGCAAGACTTGAAAACATTTCTTTAGCCCCTTCCAAAATCTGTTTGGTCCTCACTCCATAAATAATGGGATTGAGCATAGGTGGAATGACCACATAGAGGTTTGCCAGAAGGATGTGGACATAGCGTGGGATGCGTCTCCCGCCAAACCTGTAGGCAAAAACAGAAAAGAGGGCAGGGACATAGAAAAGTAGGATGACACAGACATGAGAGCCACAAGTGCTCAGCGCCTTGGACTGGGCATCTTGAGAAGGGAGGCGGAAAACAGCTAGGAGGATGTGAATGTAGGAAACAGTGATAAGGATGATGTCCAGGCCAGTGGAGAGTAGAGCAGCTGCCAGCCCATACCAGACATTGATGGAAATATCAGAACAGGACAGACGGGCTATGCCCATGTGCTCACAAAATGTGTGTTCAATGATGTTGATCCGGCAATAGTGCAGGCGTTTCAGGAGAAAGATGGATGGAAACATGATGATGAAGCTGCGGGTCAGTGTGGCAGCAGCGATCTTCCCAATGACAGTGCTTGTGAGGATGGTGGCATATCGCAGAGGGGAACAGATGGCCACGTAACGGTCAAAGGCCATGGCCAGCAGGACTGCAGAGTCGGCCACAAAGAGGAAGTGGATGAAGAACATCTGGGTGAGGCAGCCATTGAAGGAAATGTGGCTAGAACCTAGCCAGAAGTTGGCCAGTGTTTTGGGCATCGTGGAAGTGGAGAGCAAGACATCAGTGCTGGCCAACATGGACAGGAATATGTACATGGGCTCATGCAGGCTTGGCTGGGAGAGAATGACGCAAATTAAAATGCCATTGCCTATGAGAGCGGCTACATACATGGTACAGAGGGGGACGGAGAGCCAGATGTGTAGGTGCTCCAGCCCAGGAATGCCAGTGAGGAGGCAGCCTGCCATGCGAGTGTCAGAGCTGTTCACAGCAGCTGTGCTGTTGGCAAATGAGAGAGCCATGATTTTCTGCAGAGCCCTCACCTGTGTCATGGGGGAAAATAGCTTCAGACTTTGTATACATTAGCATAATACACATAAAGATTTGCAAACAGCCACTAGGTGTGTACACACAGTTCCTACAACCATTATGAGCTCTGCACACAGGTATATTCCCTACAGACAATCACACACAAGCTCTGCACAAAGTGCACAGTTACAGGCCCTGCCCACAGACATGCTCTGTGTCCTTATTCAGAGACTCTCCATACAGCTCTAAGGTTTTCAGGCATCACAAGGCTTGAAAACATTGCCAGACTCAGTGCACTGCCATGGGTTCTGAAGAAAGCAGGAATAGCTAGAAAAATAAAAAAACAATCTCTATAATCTCTATGGGCATATGAACTGTAATGAACTCTGAAAAAGCCTCAGGCTATGCACAGAGGGGTCCTGCACCAGAGAAGAGTTGCCTCTGCTTAACAGACTATGTGGAAGCAGAGGGTTGGGGGCAGTGGGCACTGCACACCACACATCTCTTTTCCCTCAGTTACAGATGCTTTGACAAGTAAGGAGGCAGTGAAGGCAACTATGTCATGTAGGAAGAACACTGCACAAGGTGTGAAAAACCTGGGTCAGAGATCTGCTCTGTCAGACTGTGATTTTGGATAAGTCATTCTTTTCTGAGTAACAATTTTCTGATCTTTGAAATGAGCATAATTGGTGTCCTGCTGGTGTACTAAATTAAATTTGTCTGTGGAAGCCTTATTAAAATATGCGGTCGGTGCTTCCTGAGTCACCCCTGTGCCTCTGAAGTGTGGGATTATCACCCAGAACATGAAGGAAGTTATGGAATAATGCTTCTGAAAATATGGTCCCCAGGCCAGCATCATCAGGGAACTCACAAAATCTTGGACACTACCACACACCTAATGAATTATGATCTCTGGGGTTGAAGGAAGAATTTTTGTTTTTTCAAGGCCACCAGATGATTCTGATTCATGCTCAAGTTCGTGAATCTCTGATGTAAGAACTTTTTATACTTTCTTCCGAATCTAGTCTACATGTCCATCTCTTCTGCCAGGACCAAGAATGTCTCAGTCCTAATTGCTTTATGCAGCATTCTCCATGAAAATGCTTCAGCTTCAGCTAACTCTAACCAGTGTTTTCCTCAGCTCACTCAGTCAGGATGTGAAGAAAATGATACAGCCATACAAATAGTCTTTAGTACACACCAGGCCAGCTGACTTCTCATCAGTCCTATTCAATTATTCTCACAATGGTATAGAACTTTTACCACCACCCAAATTCCTCTTCCACCCTTTCAACAGAACTTCTCTCCTACCACATATCTAAGACTCCAGGACTATCAGGAGACAACTTATATTATTAATCCAGTCTTGTAAACTTATCTTATCTCCACATCATCCTTCTCTCATTTCCTCCACTCTCAGAGAAAGTAGAGTTAATGTCCCTTCTGCGTTTCGATGTCTCCACTGTTATAGCTATATTTTACTTCATCTGGGCACAAGAAAGTTCCTTTAAGTTTTTTGTTTATAGATCTATCTATTTATTTATTTAGAGAGTACAAAGACAATATGAATCAATCCTATTTTTTATAGTAGCAGCAAAAAACCTGTACAATTAAATTTGTAAAGGTTTGATTAAAATATAAACATACAAGCATACAAAATGTATGTTAAAAACATAACATACTTAAAAATAAATTTAACCAAACTTGCAAAGCCTCTACACTGAGAATTACAAACTATTGCTGGAAGAGATTTTTTTAAAAATGTAAATAAATGGAGATATATACCATGTATACAAATTGGAAGACCAAATTGATTGTTAAAATATCAGTTCCCTCAAAGTAAATCTGTAGTTTGTTTTTTTAATTTAATTTAAAATTTTCAGCTTTACTGAGGCATAATTGATAGTGATAATTTAATACATAAAATATTTTGAAATGATTACCACTATCAAGTTAATTAACACATCCATTACTTCACATAGTTACCATTATTTTTGTGTCCTTATTTTAAATTATTTTAAAACAAGCTAGGTACACACACAAAACACACACACAAACACACAAATACAACACACATGCACACACACACACACACACACACACACACACACATATATATATATATATATATATATATATATATATACTTGTATTCGTATGTGTATATATGCATGCATAAGGGTATAAGCATATATGTATGTGTATATGTATTTATGTATGTCTATCTTCAAGAATAATTTCCCCACCTATTTGAATCCCTTTTTTTTGTACCTCCTCAGGGACTTTGTTCTGTCAATTATCCCCTCTCTTCTTTATCTTCAGTTTCTCCTAATTTCCTAGATCTTTATTCTTGATGAACAGTCAAATATTTTTAACCTTGAAAGCAAACAAAAAATTAACAGCTATAATAAAAATATCTTATTCTGCCAGCCTGCCTCACTGCCTCCTGTTCTGCCTCTCTTCTTTCTTTTAAGCTCACGCCTTTCATGAAATACTTGTTTTGACTTTGATTTCTCTGCCCTCCACTGGTTCTTCTCTAGTCCTTGGCCTCCCTTTTCAGTCCTCATTAATTGGTTCCTTTGTCCCTGCTGGATGGTTTACTGTTGGTACTTCCTGTTGGTCTATCTCTAGTCTATCCTCACTCTTCACTCTCCCTGGCCAACCTTGTCACTTGCTGTGGCTTCATTTAGCCCACCTCCCAAATCTGTATTTGCCATTTATATTGTTTTTCAGGCTCCAAATCCACTATCCAAAGATCTCCCAACCGACCTCCTAGCCTGCAGTCTTTCCAATCTCTTAACCAGCCTCCCTATATAAATTATGTTTCCAAAAGATGATTTTGAGCATGCTACTTATAAATAATAATTTCCCATTGCCTGATAGAGTCACGTACACAGTACTCTGCTTTCTCTACCAATACTGGACAAAATGCCTGTCTCTGAATCTGCTCTTCTTACTCTGTGTTCTTTTATACAATCCACTCCATCCTCCCTTTTAATGTAGCCAGTTTATATTTTTCATTCAGGACAACTTTCCTCATTTCTCAAAGCTGGGTTATGCGCTTCCCCTGTTCTCCAATGTTCCCCTGTAGTTATCTATTTCACTCTCTAGTATTTATCACACTGAAATATTTTCAGCCTCAATATATTAATAATATGAGCTCCCTAAGGATCAGCACTGGTGTCTGGGATAGAGTTGATATGTAATAGTGAATGTTAAACTAAAAAATGATTGAACAGGTAAGTTCCCACTCACTCAGCCACATAAGTTCACACTGTCAAGGACACACACTCATCATAAAAATCCCAGGTTTAAGATCATAGATCTGTCCTCACATTCTCTTCTTGTCTGTAGTCCGTGCCATTTGTTGTGCTCATTCTTTCCACAGCATCACTCATCATGCACACCCTCCACTACATGTTCCCACCTTTGTCAGTCACGTCAGCACCTGCATAATTTTTCTTCTTCAATTTCAGTTCTGCGCTTCAATAATCAACCTCCAAGGCAACTTTTGTTCACAGTACGTCCTTATCATTTATCCATATGACTTCTGGTTTCACTCCTATTCAGGCACCCATTGATGTTGCCACCCCCCCAAACGCATGAGCAACCCCAAAGAGCACTTAAAATTGACTCTCTGGCTCCCCCCCCCCCCCATTTTCAGACCTTTTACTCTTTATATGCTCATTCCCTTGCCTGCTGGTTCATGCTTCTGTCATCTTTGGAAAAATGCCTAGTCTCTCAATTCAACAGGGTAGAAAAACTGTGCCTTCTATTCCAGTGAATTTATTTTTCCATCTGCTTTTGAATCCTTCACCTGACTGCATCATCCAGGAACTTTGCCCTTTATAAGTTGTCCCCCAAATGTGGTAGAATACCTTTTTTTCCTGTTATTCCTCAATGTCTGAGGATAGAACTTGTGTATCACTTATGATTCTTGCATCCTGCTTAAAAGCCAAGGATCACTTACTCAGCAAGCTCTCCATTCTCACCTGGAAAGTGACCCTCTAAACTGCCCTTCTTCCATCCCACTCCCCAGGAAAACACAGTTCATGCCAGTCACCCTAGACAATTCTTCCCTTCAGCCCTCCACACCTTCTTGAACATTGCTATAGAATTATCCATGCATCTGGTACCCATTCCCCATCCATTCCTCCATATTTATAACCTCTCCATCCTGAAAATATCTGACCCAGACTTACCTCCTCAATGCCACTTCCTCAGACTCACAGTTTCTCAGTTTAATATTTCATACACAGCTTAGACTTCCTTAATATGGAATTGAATCTCAGGCCCTGCCCCATATGGTGTTAATTCCCTCCTCTCCTTCGGGAGCAGAGATTCTCCTCCCTTTGTGTATCCTTCCCTTCCTTAGCTCCAAATTTCTCCATCACTTAGGCAACTATGTCTCTGTTCAACACAAAAATCTAAGGCACACAGGGATATGCTTTGGCATAGAGCCAGATAAGATAGATCCATTGATAGATACCCTGAGCATCTAAGGATGAGGGGTAGTCAGCACTAACACAGAGGCTCCTAGCCTGAAAGTTTTCATCTTTTCAAGAGAGCAATCTGGCAGCCTGAAACAAAGAGAAGTGCTTTCAAGGTGTTGAAAGCACTAAAATTCTTACTCTATGGCTTCAATTAGTGATTAAGATGACTTAAGTAGATGAAGAAGTGAAGAAGAAATGGAGTTGGCAGATCAAACAAGGATTTCCAAAAATGATCATAAGAGCTGGCAGATGAGATATAAGGACTGAAGGAGGACAAAGAGTCACAGTCAACTCTCAGATCACTATGTTCCAGCAGTGGGAGAATGCTGTGATGGCGAAGGGGGGAAGCGGATCAGGAAGTTGGCAGGTGGAAGAAGATAATGAGTCTTGGAGAATTGTTCAGGAGAATTGACAGAAGAATGTTTAGATAGAGACTTTCTTCCATATATTGAAGAGGTGGGGGTAAATTCTGGGATGTAGTAAATTGGTTCACTGGAGTCCTAATGATACACTGGCATTAAAAAATGCAGGTTTTCTAATTCACACATGGCCCCCATTATTTCTTTAAATAGATACCTTAGTAAGACTCACATCAGGTAGGATATTCAATACTTACATCCTTGAGAAATCTTAAACTGAGTTACTGGTGAGGCCAAGAGAATCTTGGAATTTTATTATAGTTGACAATAAAGGACCAATATCCTCCAAGGTCATAGATCTGTTGGGATATTTTTCCAATATAGTAACAATATAGTTATGGTAATGTCTATAGATGGGGAATTATTGGTTTAATTGAGGTCTCTTGGCAGCTTTTGGTAAATGCTTTAGAGGTTGTGACAGGAGGTAGATTGCATTTTTTTCTAGTGTGTGTTAGGTGATAGAAAGGGAGGGATCCTTGTTGTGGAAAAGACTTAAAGGGAATTTATGGACAGTCAGTCCCAGGAATCAAATGGGATATTTTTGTCCTCAGGAAATGACAATCAAGATGATGGCGACGTTGAAATTGACAAACTTCAATCCAGACTCCTTCATTTTGGTGAGGATCCCAGAACTGGAGTAGTTTCACATCTGGATTGAAATTTCTTTCTGTACGATCTACCTTGGGCCCTTTCAGACAGTGGTATCCTTCTCTACCTCATCACTATGGATCACAGACTCCATGTACCCATGTTCTTCTTTCTCTCAATGCTGGCTTCTGCAGACTTCATATTATGCATCACATGTGTCCCCAAAACGCTTGGCGTACTGTGGTTGAAAGCTCAGATAATCATATTCCTGGCTGCCTCATCTGGTTGTTTTTTCCTCCACTTCAGGTTTTACAGGACTCAGCCATCATGTTGGGCATGACATTTGATCATTATATGGTCATTTGTTCCCCTTTGAGATATACACTAGTGTCTTGACACCTGGAATGATTTCAAGATCATAGTGGGCATTTTTGGTCAGAGCTTTAGTACCATTTTGCTTATTGTTTTCCTGGTAATGTGTCTGCCCTTCTGCAGGACACTTATCATCTCACACACATATTGTGAGCAAATAGGGCTTCTGCTGACATCTCCATCAATATCTGGTATGGCTTTGCTGTGCCCATAATGACTATTATCTTGGACCTGATCCTCATTGGTATTTCCTACACTCTCATTCTTTGTGCTGTTTTCTACCTTCCACCCAGAGGTGCCCACCAGAAAGCCTTCAGCACCCATAGTTCTCACGTTAGTGTCATTCTCATATGCTACACACCAGCCGTGTTCTCCGTCCTTACTCATTGCTTTGGCCACAACATCTCTCATACGTTGCATATCACATTTGCGATCCTCTATGTGGCAAGCCCTCCTGCACACAATCCCTCCTGCACACAACCCCATTATTTATGGTATAAAAACAAAACGGATTAGGGACAAGATCATCCCTCTAATTCTTTCCTAAAGGGATGCAGTGACCTGGGGATGAGAACATGGAGAAAAAGATTATGGGAAGTCAATAATCATATTGATTTAATAGAATTTCTTATGTAAATCAATAGCAGGAAATCCTACAATAACGGATCCAATTCTTATGGATTTCAAGACCTCAGTTGTGTTGGAGAAAATTATTTATAGAATTAGAGGGAGAGAGGTCAGGATTTTTCAAATCCTAAGAAAATGATAGGCATCAGATGGAAGTATATATGATTTTCTACCATCAAAAACATAAATGCACAAAATTTTTACTCTTCCTTTAGTCCTTTTATCCTATTTCAATTTCTTCTTTTCAGAATAAAAGAAAAAATAGCACTTAATTCTTAGGTTTACTGTGGGGTTAAATTTGTTTAACACACGGTAAGCTCATAAATTCAATAACAATCTGTATACTGGTGGTTATTGAAGTCTAAAGCCCTACTCCCAGTTGTTTTTCTGTCCCACCTAGTCAACTCCCTACCTGTTATCTCCTCTTGGATATCTCACTGAAACTTCAAAATCAACATGTTCAAAAATATTATCATCTTCTCTTTCTTTCCTCACAATCAACACATTCTCTTGAATACGCTATTTTACTGAATGGTATGGAATTCAACTAATTTCCCATGTCAAAGCTTGTTTACCTTATCTTATTTATTTTCTCTAATTATTTAAAAATTAATTTACTATTGGTTATGTCTTCTGAATATCATTCTATTTATTCACATG
This sequence comes from Rhinolophus sinicus, assembly GCF_057876585.1. Classification (NCBI taxonomy): domain Eukaryota; kingdom Metazoa; phylum Chordata; class Mammalia; order Chiroptera; family Rhinolophidae; genus Rhinolophus; species Rhinolophus sinicus. The sequence goes on along the minus strand of NC_142514.1, from coordinate 142,983,988 downwards.
TTTCACATTAAAATATGATCATCACACTCTCTTTATCCTGGATTTTTTTAGCAGCCTCATTTAGGAATTTGCTGCCTCTAAACTTTTTTCTCTCCCATCCATTTTTTAAAATCAGAAACTAGAGTTGTCTCATAAAACTCCAACCTAGATCATGTTAGTCCTCTATTTAAATCATTTAATAGTTACCCATTTTGTTTGGAATAAACCCCAAACATCCTAACATATCTTTAAAGCCTTTTATGGCCCGATTTGTGTTAACTACTTATTGCTTGGTGTCCACTGACTCCACTCTCCCCTTCCCTCTCACTCTCTCCCTCATACACTTTTTATGTTAACAAAAATTAACAACCACCCTGTACTTCTTTTGGCTATTCAAATAAACTATGTTCTCTTTTCCTTCTGGACCTTCATATACGCTATTTCCTCTGGAATCCGAAGCTTAGTTTAAACTTGCGTAGGAATGAAAATGATGGGAAATGATTTTTCAATCCCTTTTTATTATATCTCATATCCACTAAATGACTATAATTTTTTAAAAAGTAAAATAGTGAGGATATAGAGAAATTGGAAACTTAATACATTGTTAGTGGAAATGTACAATGGTGCAGCCTTTGTAAAAAACAGTTGGTTGGTTCCTCAAAAAGTTAAATACAGAATTACCATAAGACCCAACAATCCTTCTTCTAGGTATATAACAAAAAACATTGAAAACAGATGTCCAAACAAACACTTGGAAATGAATGTTTATAGTAGCGTTGTTTGTAATAGCCAAAAAAGTGGAAACAACTTATATCAAACATGTGTCAACTAATGATTCATCAGTTATATCCAAACAATGGAATATCATTCATCCATAAAAGGGAATGAAGTTCTGATGTATAACACAACATGGTGAATCTTATAATGCTAAGTGAAAGAAACCAGACACAAAAAGCCACGTGCTGCATGATCCCAGTTATGTCAAAGTCCAGAATAGGCTAATCCTTAGAAACAGAAAGTAGATTAGTAGTTGCTGGTGTTTGGAGGAGGTTGAAATGGGAGGGATTGCTTAGTGAATATGAGGTTTCTTTTTGAGATGATGAAAATCTTCTGGAATTAGATAATGGTGACTGTTGCACAACATTATAAATGTACTAAAACCCACTAAATTGTACACCTTAAATGGATAAAATGGTCTATTTTATATTATGTGAGTCTTACCTTAATAAAAAAGTTAAATATGCTCTATATCATACAAATAATAAATGAAGTGCATACAGATAATAAGTCTGTTTGATTTTACTTACTGTCTTACCTCTCAGTGAGGAAGAAATACTCTAGCACAGAGATCTCTTTTTCTTGCATACTTTCTGGGTTAAACCAAAACCGCAATATTAGAGCTCATTCTAGTCCCAGTGTGCCAGGCCTACCAAAAGCTACAACAAATGGTGAGCTGGAGACTGTTCAAACTAGCTCGTGAAAGCCAAGTGTGAAATTTTCAGAAGTGTTATGAACAGGTCAATATCATATTAGTAGCTTGAAATTAGCCACAGAGGGAATATCTATATCTTAGAAATCAGCAAATCTACAAATAACCCCCCGCCCAAAACCAGTAGTTAAACATTCACTAGCACACCACTGGCTACAATCCTTTTTTTTTAAATAAAAATTTATTTATGTATTTATTTTTTTATTTACTCATGTTTTTTTGTTTTGTTTTGTTTTTTAAATTAAAGTTTATTGGGGTGACAATAGTAAAGTTATATAGGTCTCAGATGTACAATTCTGTAATACAGCATCTATATATCACATTGTGTGTTTACCACCCAGAGTCAGTTCTCCTTCCATCACCATATATTTGACCCCCGTTTACCCTCATCTATCACCACCCTGCCCCCTTACCCTCCAGCAACCATCAAACCTCTTGAAGCCCGACTCATAGGCCTGAGTGTGGCGCAGGCCATGACCTCATACATTATATGGCTACACTTGAGCTTCAGCCACTCTGTCGGCTCTAATTCTTCTGGACTCTGATTCAAGTCTCTTTGGTCATCTTTTTCTCTACTGATCCTTTGTATTCCTAAGCTTGGTAGTATTATTGTTGGTGGTGGGGGTGTAACACATTACTTTATTACGTATTGTGATTTATATAGGCCCTTTTAGGTATATGGATTTGTGTGACTACAGAGAATAGAATGGGAAGGAGAGACAGCAATAAGCATAGGGCCAGGAATTACCCAAGACTTATAGGGTTGAGTTTTATGGAAGCAGAAGAGCATTTATACTGGAAGTGTGTACTGAGTTTGTGTTGGGTTTTAAATATTCGTGTCATCAATTTTATCCTGAATGTGCACACCAAGTTCTGGATGAGGAACATATTCACATTATTCACTTAAAAAGCAAATAATAATCACGTGATTCCCTAAACTCAATTCTTATCTGTAGGGTTATATAATGAAGGCCAGGTCAAATGTCCTATGGATGTGAAATCTGTTTTTCTGTCAAGGAACAAATAAAAATGTGTTTCCTCTCCTTAGAAAAGCTAAAGAGACTACTCCTCTCCTTACCTTCCAGTTTCTGAGAAAATTTCCTTGGAGAATAATGGGAAATCAATCTCTGTAGGGGAAAGATAAGAACATTGTCTCCAGGTTTAAAACCCAACCATGTTGTCATTCTTCTGGAGTTAGGTAAATGTCTCTGGAGTTCTCTCACTATCTATAGTTATCTCACTAACTATAGTTGTAAATTAACTTCCCAAAACTCAGTCTTAGTCCAGGATCCCAAGATTTTGGCAAAATTTATTCAGAAAGTGCAACTCAGGAAAAACACAAAAATATTTTCTTTATACTCCACAAAATGCCAGAAATCTGAGCAGACAGCTGGCAAGAACAAGTTCCATGGTTATGGAATACAGTAAAATTCCCACAGGGCTTTCTGAGGGATGTGAAGTGCAAGACTGGCTCAGGCTGCCGGGATTCTGGGCAGTGCAGATGGAGCACTCGCACCTGAATAGTGTCTGTTTGTTGTTATCTTCTATCTAAAGTAGGTGCACATCTCATAGGGAAAAGCTGTGGGAGGTGACTTCACAGTAGTTAGATGAGCCCTGGTAGGAAAAGAAAGGAGGAGGGAGCTAGAAGGACTTTGCCATAGACAAAGGTCAGGGTTTTTGCTTTAGTTTTGTTCTTAACTTTTCACCTTAAGGAGGATGAAAGCTCATACCAGGGAACATAATGACATTAACGATAGAGACACAACACATTTGTACAGAATTTTGTAATTTCTAACGTGGTTTAGCATCGGCTTTCTCAGTGAGTCCTCATATAACAACCCTGTGAGATAGATGTTAAGGAGTTTCAAAAGAAGGTCGCTCAACTGCAAATTAGGAGGGTTGCATAGGCCACCTAGCATCCCAGGCAGTTTATATATACACACACACAAACACTTTAATTAGCTAGTCCTTTTTTTTTTGGCAAAAATTGTGTTTATTAACTGCCAGCGACTGACACAGAGCATCAGAATAGGGTATTGTGCCATGGAGCAGCTGCCAAACAAGGAACAGAAGGAGGGGTGCATGTCCATTACACGCTAAATTTAGGTCGGATATGTTCAAAGTTGTACCGTCTGTGAGTGTCTGTCTTTGCTTTATGTTTGTTTTTGTGGGATGTGTGGTGTGTGTGTGTGTGTGTGTGCGTGTGCGTGTGCGTGTGCGTGTGTGTGAGAGAGAGAGAGAGAGAGAGAGAGAGAGAGAGAGAGAGAGAGAGAAGAGAGAGAAAGAGAGAGAGAGAAGTGAGCCTGTAAGTGCAGAGAAAAAAACGTCTGGAATCAGTCTCCCACAACTGCCCTGGGGAGTCACATGTGGGGAGATGGAAAGCAGTGCTCTTCTGTGCAGAGACACCTGAAAATAATTGTTTCCTGAGGTAAGTGCCTGGACACACAGGCAGAAATAGGCCTTAGGGATATGTGTTGGTCATCAACGAAACAAGAACACCTGACAGAATATTAGACGCACAGTGAGAAACATCGTGCTTTAGCGTTTCACGGCGGTGAACTTTTCTTTCACTTGCTGGAGGCCTGATGGCCAGAGGTTCACAGCTTTGCATATGTTCATGAAAGGCCACCAGGTTCTTGGATTTAGTCATCTTCCTCGGGGTCACTAATCTCTTCATATACAACTCGGTTCTTTCTTTCCTGCAGCCTGTGGGCCCAGACACTAAACTTCACTTTGCTGGGTCCTGACATCTTCTCATTCTCCTGACCAGAGGAACTCACTTCTCCTGGGGTACACAGCTTTTTCGGAGCCGGCTCCGAGGCAGGCGTTACTGGTAGTGGCATCATATCATTTTTTTCCCCTGCCGGCTCCATGGGCATCTCCTTCTCGTCTTTTATCCATTGCACAGAGGAAGCTTCTTGCGGATTTTCATCCTGATTCCTGGGGCTCTGATATTCATCAGAATCACTCTCAGGAGCATTTGTTGACTGATTCGGAGAACACATGAAATATGGGCAGTTGGTATTGAGACCTAGAAGAGTCATGTAGTCATAGTTTCTCTTCATGTACACATAGGTTATTTGCTGTAAGTCTCCCAGCTTTGCCCATTCTTTCTTAGAAAAGTATTTCGAAATATCATTGAAGGCCTCATATTTCTCCTGTGATTTCTGAACATCCTCCCTGTGGCTCTTTGCCAAGGAGCTGCCTCTGTCCATGGCGCTGGGAATGGTGCGATGTCCCAGGGACACAGCCCGAGTCTCTCCAGAACCAAGGCCAAGGATCCTCAGAAGTGAGGCGTCTGTGAGGGGTCGATCCCCGCAGAGATGAATACCCGCAATTCAGTTACCCAGGGACCTTCGACCACTCAGAATAGTTAGTGAAGTGGATTTGGCCCACTGCAAGTCAGGGTAATACAGAGGAAATTGAGGCAGGAGTGGGGTCTGTCCTACCACCCAGGCTCCAGAGCCAGGAATATCTTCTCCAAGTGGCTAGCTAGTCCTTTTTAAAAATCCTTCCAAATCATGTACTTACAGCAAAAAATTTCATTTGTGTAGATGGTGCTACCTAGTATCATCAGGTATTCCCATTTGTATTACAAGATTGTTTTGGTCTTTTGTGAATAAGATGAGCTAGAAGGAGAGCTTCTATGTTCCCCTATTTGTATACCAATTTGATGTTCACTCTTTCTAATTTGTATTCATCATAGCTGTTGGGGAATACACATAGAGATCTAAAATTTAAATAGTGGTTGAAGGAGAGGCGTTTTATAAGTTATTTTTTGTTTGATAGAAATAGAGATATTATCATTAAATACTGAAAAACTTGTGTACATTTAAAATACTAGTTTGTATGTCTGTGAGTACACTTTTTTAATTAAAGTTTATTGCGGTGACAATGGTTAGCAAAATTACATAGGTTTCAAGTGCACAATTCTGTAATACATCATGTATATATTACATTGTGTGTTCACCACCCAGAGTCAGTTCTCCTTCCATCACCATATATTTGACCCTGTTTCCACTCTTCTACCACCCCCATGCCTGCTTACCTTCTAGTAACCACTAAACACTGAAACAGCCAAAGTGTCCTTCGATAAATGATTGGATAAAAAAGATGTAGTTTATGAGGCCTGACAATTAAATTTGTGAACTCATCCTAGAAATAGTGTTACATATCTCATTACTGAATATCACTATGGTCACCATTGAAGTACTCCTCTTAGGAAGCTATGCACGGACACCAGAGCCTAGTCCACCCTTCAAAGCAATTTTGGAACTCTTTTTCTGGAATGGTCATCAGAGCTGTCATCACATTACCCTTGATGTCCTGAATGTCATCAAAACGTCTTCCTTTCAATATTTCCTTTCTCTTCAGAGAAAAAAAGAAGTCATTGGGGGCCAGATCAGGTGAGTAGGGAGAGTGTTCCAACGCAGTTATATGTTTACAGCTGAAAACTCCCTCCCAGATAGTGTTGTGTGAGCTGGTGCATTGTCGTGATGCAAGAGCCATGAATTGTTGCCAAAAAGTTCAGGACATTTAACTTTATCACGCAGCCTTTTCAGCCCTTCCAAATAGTAAACATGGTTAATTGTCCAGTTGGTACAAATTCATAATGAATAATCCCTCTGATATCAAAAAAAGTTAGCAACTCGTTGCAATAAGTTCACAAACTTAATTGACAGACCTCATATATACACAATAGAATATACTCTGCCATAAGAAAAGATGAAATAGTGCCATTTGCAACAACAACATGGATAGATCTTGAGATTATTATGCTAAGCAAAATAAGACATAAAAAGTCAAGAACCATATGACTTCACTGACATATGGGATATAAAACTGAAAGCAACAAAGGAACAAGACAAACAAACAAAGAAACAAAAACTCATAGACACAGAATACACATATTTTTAAGAAACTATTTACCTTTGAAATAAAGGACTTATACAATTTGGATCATCCATATCTAATGAAAAAAGACGAATTTCATAGCAAATAGAGCCTGTCCTAAATGGCAGCTATGTTTTTTCTTTCCTAATAGGACCCTTCTTTCTTGCCTGTAAGAAACCACCATGAGATCCAGGCAACCTCAACAACACTTCCCTTTTGAAGAAAACACAAGGGCCACTCGCTCACGAATCTGTTTCGTCTTTACTCCATAGATAATTGGGTTCATCATGGGAGGAACAAGAACATAGAGATTGGCCAGCAGGATGTGGACATGCTTGGGGATTTTTTGGCCAAAGCGCTGAGCAATGACAGTGAAAACCCCTGGAAGGTAAAACATGAGGATGACACAGACATGGGAACCACAGGTGCTGAGTGCTTTCAGCCTAGCATCCTGGGATGGCAGCCTGAACACTGCCTGCAGAATAAGCATGTAGGAGATGACTATTGTCACCATATCCAGCATAACACTGAGTAATGGCACAGAGATTCCATACCAAATATTGATGGTGATATCAGCACAAGCCAGCTTTGCCAGCCCCATGTGTTCACAGAAAGTGTGGGCAATGATGTTTGTACGACAGAAGGGTAGGTGTTTCACAAGAAAGACAATGGGGAAAACAGTTGCAAAACCCCTGAGCACTATAATGCCCCCTATTTTGCCAATGACACCAAGGCTAAGAATGGTGGTGTACCTCAGTGGGTAGCAGATGGCTACATAGCGGTCAAAAGCCATGGCCAAGAGAATGCCTGACTCCACTACAAAGGCAAAATGCATAAAGAAGAGTTGGGTTACACAACCACCAAAAGAGATGTTGACGTCATCAAACCAGAAGATGCTCAGGGCTTTGGGTACTGTGGATGTAGATAGAATTAGATCCCAAAAAGCCAGCAAGGAGAGGAAGAGGTACATGGGTTTATGAAGACTGCGCTCCACTGCCACCACACAGATCAGGATGCCATTTCCTGACACAGCCACCAGGTACATCAGGCAGAAGGGGATGGAGATCCACATGTGTAGCTCCTTCAGGCCAGGGATGCCAGTGAGAACAAACATATCATAATTGACAGTGGAATAGTTGGGAGCTGACATGCCTGAAATTATGGTATAAAACTTTTATCACTTATCTGTAAGGAGGAAGAAAGTTAGAGAGCTAGCCTGTCACAATCAACTAGCATTTATTTATTTAACTCGCAATGGGATTAGATCTGCTATGTCAAATTCCAGTTAATGAGTTCCTACCTATTCAGAGGTGTTAAGTGTGGACCCAGATGTGTGCAGTAATCTACTTTGGAGAGAAGGATTCCGAAGATTCAAAGTGGGATCAAAGGATTTTTTTTTTGAGGGCGCAGCTCACAGTGGCCCATGTGGGGATCAAACCGGCAACCTTGGTGCTATCAGCACCATGTTCCAACCAACTGAGCTAACCGGTCACTCGGGATCAAAGAATTTTAAAAAGATGCTTCCAAGGAAAATCCTGAGGCTGGTACTATTTTCTCACACAATTAACATAAACTTAAAATGATGGTCTTACAAAATATTAAAACCTGTAATAATCTATTGTATTCTCTGACTAAACATTTTAAGACAAGGAAGAAAATTATAAATTTTTATAAAGAATATAAAAAATGAATAGAAACAAAAAGTGTGTTGTTGAACTAAGCAACAATTCTGCTATCTAGCACACACATTTATCTAATCAACTATTGGTTTATTGATTACCCAAGCATCTATTGATTACCTATCATATGTACAGAGATATGAACATGTGCATAAAAGGGAAAAAGGAGTTCATTTTAAATAGACTAAAAATTAATAAATAATCTTTATCAAAAAAGAAATTAATTTTCTCATTAACAAACAAAACATCCTTTTTATTCTATATCAGGAAAGATCAACATACACAAAGAGCATAATTACTTTGATTTAACAAATAAATGCTATTTAAAATTTACCATTTATTATTAAATTAAAAAGAGATTGCAAAAATGTTTGTGCTTAGTGTCATTGTGGAACAATAACAATTATTTATAAATATGTATTTGCATAGATAAGATGTCTGGTAGAGAAAACATCGAGATATACCTATTGTTATATCTGGATAGTGAACTAATGATACATTTAATTTTATCTGATAATTTTAAGTTTTTTACCATATGGAAAAATTGTGATATTATTTTATTACTGTCAAACATACGACAATATGATGTTCATTTTTTTATTAAATTGAGGGCTAAAAATGAATACTTTCATTAGAAGTTATTTAATTCACTATCTTCAACCCTTCAATGAATTTAGCCAATATCCCTTCTAATCCATAGTAATCTAATTTTCTCCAGATTCATGAAGCATCTGGAGTTATCCTGACTTTTAAAACTATACTGAGAAGTCTGGTCTTGATTATGAGCACGTCAAGTCTTCTTTGGTGCCAGCAGCTGACATGGCAAAGAATAGGAGGTTACGTTTACCAAAGAATAGAGGCGTGTATGGAAAAATATATAGTTGTTCTTTACTTCATATTAAGACATACTCCTAATGTTATTTAAAGTTAAAAACTAGAGCATTTTGCATACTTACAAAGATTAACTTGCTGAGCAAAATAATATTTCTGATGTGGTGTCTCAAGCTTTTAAACTGGAAGAAGTTGTATGTGTGAGCCCAGACTTCATGGGCAACTAGGAAATTAAAGTCAGGATTTAGCCACCCCAAGAGAATAAGATTTGAGAAGAACCCGTAGAATCCCTAACTTCCTTAACCTATCAAGAGCTCCCTTTCCCCGGACCACCCACTCAGGCACATCTCAGATCTGGATTCCTACCATGACTTAAAATGACTTAAAAGATTAGAGCACTCTCCTGAAATAGACCCTATTACAAGTCCCCAAACTGCTGGAGTTCTCACCATACATGTTTACCTGAATAGGAAACCAGAATGGGATCATCACAGCTGCAAAGTGTCCCTGGGGGAGGCTCAGGGAGCAAGGTACAGGAGTGGGCATTATTCCTGGGAAAGAGCACAAGAAGGCTGAGCCTACAGGGCTGGAAAAATTGCTGCCAGGGGATCAGGAGAGAAATGTAGATCCAGAGAATGAGAAGCATGGGGTAGGGTACTCAAAAAAGTATACTCTGAAAAAGTTACTCACTTTGCCTCCTGACCATGTGGCTAGTCCATAGACAAAGGAATGGCTCCTTGCAGTTTATACCATTAACGTAACTGCTACGTGTCTGTGTGTCTAAGTTCCCCAAAACTGTTCCGCCTGCTACCTGTGTAGCCTAGTTCACACACCACCGTCCATTCCCTCAACCTCAGCAGGGGGACTCTCCCCACTGCACAGAAGGCAGAATGAGCCTGGGATCATTTATTGCTCTTGGAAAGTCCCAAGGGGGTGACCTCTGGGACTTGGTGCCTGGTCCTGCCTCCAGCTAAACTGCTGATAGAAACAAATTAAGAAAATACTTAATTCCTTTTCTGTTGAATGGCTAGTAACACCTTGATTGTTTGTGTACTGACCAGTGAACCCCATAAAGGTGCCTAGAGCACTTAAGACCCTGAGACTCAATGCTTCATTAATTTTGCATCCTGGGCATCTCACTAGCCTTTCCCTTGTCCCAGTTCTGGAAGGAGCATTATTTAATTCATTCATGCATCCTTTCTGCATACCTAGTTCCACATCATCTCTGCCTGGACTACAGTGAAAGTTCTCAAAATAATTTTGCTGTCTCTAAAGCATCACTCCAGGTACATCTCACTGCATTCCAATAGCAAGTCCACATGACAACCATATTGAACTTTACCATATGTCAGTTTCATTTTGTCACATTCCCGAGTGAAACCTTCCATCAGCCCCTTCATCCTTTAGCCTTTAGAATAAGATCCAAGTTCCAAAGCACAAGGTACAGTGCCTGCTTACCTCCCCAAACTCTTCTGATATCCCCCTTTCCCTCTTCGCAGCCTCATCTACATCCAGTTTCCAGTCTGCACATCAAGGTGCAGACAGTTTGCCAATTCTCACTATGTTCTCATTACCTTCTTCATGTTTGAAATAATATTCTCTCTGCCTTGAAAACTCCTATTTTTCCTTTAAAACACAGCTTTCTTGGCCATCCTATTGCTCTTTCCTAATTATATCAGCATCCTCCTTCCTGTCCTTACAGCTCCCTGTGTTTTTTAGATCATATTTCTTGTCACTCTGTACTGAAATTGCCTGCTTCTGTGTGTGTTTTCCCCACAAATCTGTGATCTCCTTGAGGACAGTAAAAATTGCCTTAGCCATATCTGCATCCAGAGCACCTGTTACACAGTAATTATAATAAAATAAAATTAAAAAGATTGACTGTCATGTAATGTCCCAAACAATGTGCAAAGTGCCTTACATACAACATCACAATCCATCCTCATGCCTTATGAGATAGGTAAGACCTCCATGTACACAGGAGGCCTGGTGCAGTTGGTAATTGCAGCCAGTAGTCCGTGTCTGGCCTCAAGCCATTTCCCCTTCTCCTCTTCTGTGCTTTCCTGCAAACTGCTTCCACACATGGTGCTTGGATGTACGCATAAAGGAATGAATGGCAAACTGGGGCAGAGAATGTGCTGTTAAGCGCTATGTCATCTTTCAAAATAGTTCCTTAAGACTATCTATTTACATACTAAAAAAGGCTATTTATGTACTAACAGGAGTTTCCATTATCCATAACTTTTTATACCTCTTTTTTTTTTTTAAGTATGAGTCACAAGTGAAAAACAAAATACCTGCTTCTAAGATGCTTACATTCATATCTTCCTCCATCTTGCCTAAGGCCCTTTGCACATACTTTTCTCTGTGTCTGGAATGTTCTCCCCTTTCCGTAGCCTATTGGAGATAATATAGTATAAAGTGATATAGAAATAGGGTTCAGGAGTCAGACTACCTACGGTAGTTAGAAAATTCTCCACTTAATAGCTGAACAATTTAGATAAACTTTTTATGTATCATTTTTCTCACCTGTAATATGAAAACAATAAGGGGATCTATTGCATTGGCAGGGAATAAGAACTAAATTTGATAATGTTTTTAAAGGATTTGGCCCTCTAATTGACACATTTAAGAGCCCAATAAACATTATTGATTTTATTAGCTTTTAGTTAAAATTAACTTTGTCTGTCAAATATCTTTTTTTTTTTTTTTTTTTAATATTTTATTGGGGAAGGGGAACAGGACTTTATTGGGGAACAGTGTGTACTTGCAGGACTTTTTCCCAAGTCAAGTCATTGTCCTTTCAGTCTTAGTTGTGGAAGGCGCAGCTCAGCTCCAGGTTCAGTTGCTGTTGTTAGTTGCAGGGGGCGCAGTGCACCATCCCTTGTGGGAGATGAGGAGTTGAACGGGCAACCTTGCTGTTGAGAGTTGTACTCCAACCAAGTGAGCCATCTGGTCACCGGGAGCTGAGCAGCAGCTCATTGACTTCATTCTAGTTGTGGAGGGCACAGTTCACTGGCTCATGTGGGAATCGAACCTGCAGCCCCGTTGCCCAGAGCTCATGCTCTAACCAACTGAGCCACCCGTCCACCCCCTCAAATATCTTTTGAAATAATCTTTTTTCTATCTCCCCCAGGCCTGATCAGATACCTATGTTATTTACTTTCTTGACACATTAAATTTACAAAACAGTTATAAAGGTAGTGATTATTTTTACCCATATGATCTATTGATTATTTCACTAATGTATGTCTTCCTCAATGAATTGAATACTGCATGGGCCCAAAAGCAGAAGTGTCAAGGAAATAAAGATGACGACTAAAGGAGGAAAGTGGTTCTAAAGATAGTTTGCAGTCTGAATCTATAGGACTGGCAAGTGTATCTGTAAGGAGTTTTATATGAAAGTTCAAGTATTTGATCAATATGACCTATTTGTGATAACCAGGGCATTCCCTTTTCAGGCTTGATTCAGAAAGTAGAAAATGTGCCCCTCCTTCCATAGATCCATTTGTATTTTCACACTAGAGTAGCCATTGTATGTATTTACAAAAATGATTGAATATTTATAACATAAACCGAATAACCCACAGAGACACGAAGACATGCAAGTCCTCTCTCTCACCCAAATAAACACACAGAGATGTCACTGTAGATGGCTTTAGCAGCAGTGGAGAGAAGTTTTCCATTTCAAAAGCCCTGGAGAACTCTGCTTGCTAAAGATACTGCCTGTCCTAGAAGACCTGATATTGCAGGGATTCAGTCCACCCCAACCTTTGGGACCTCAAAACCTCAAGAGCTAGAGCCCTGGGATGTGCCTCACTGTGCAGTCCACAGCTCACTGATTGGATCTGTGGCTATGGTTTCTCAGGGCCACCACAAGTTTGAGTGCCCTCTCCGTAGTCCAGGAAGATGAATAAGAGGATTGGCCACTTGAGGGTGCTGTTTCTGTTCATCCCTTGGCCCTCACCAAGGGCTGGACTTTGGAGATTAGATGTTGGGCAAGGCTGGCAAGGCTGCAAGGCTGGAAGCCAAGGGCAGAACTCAGGCCCAGATCCTGGCGGAGGCTAACTGAAAGACAAACAGAGGACCTACGAGGAGCCACAAGGTGAGGTTAATAAAAGATGGGATGGACTTAATCCAGCTTTCCCCATGAAATAGAATCTGTAGGCCTGGGGGTCAGATTTTAAAGTCTTAGGGGTTGGAATTAAGATGAATAAATGGGGCAGAAGGGAACAAGTAGAAGTGAGCTGTCTCGAGGACACAATTCAACAGCCAAATCCAAATGGTCTGAGAGCTTGGATCCAGAAGAGCAGGGTTGGACTCTCTGGTTTCCTTGTGATTAAAACCTTCTGTCATTTCTGGTTTTCTGCCATCTCTGTGTATTTGCATATGTTTATAATAATAGTGATATTACAAATAGCTGCTATGTATTGAGAGTTTAACATTTCCAGTCACTGAATTGAGGACTTTTCTCATGTAATCCCCACAAAAATTCTATGATGAAACAGGTATTTTAGAGAGATCAAATAATTTGTTTGGTAAAATGAAAAAAGAGGCACAGATCAACTACAAATCCAAGACACTTGACTCTAAAAATCCAGGTTTTTCAGCAGTAACAATGATGTGACTTTCTGTAGACTTTGCCTATGATTCCACACATCTGGGTATATGTGTGAGTGTGCTGTGTATGTGTGGCTGTGTTTTAATTTATTCATTTATTATTTTAGCCATTCAATCATAAACTGCACTTTAATGGAACATAGAGTAAACAGAAGAATGAATGGAAGTGAAGTGGGGAGAAGTGTGGTGGAAAAAGTACAAAGGTCCCATATCAAATAGAAGTTTGTATGCAATGATTTATGCATTATTTATTTATTCAATAAAACTTAAGTGTTTTATAGAAACTGAGCTAGAATTAAGAGATAAAACTATTAATATGAAAATTAATAGTTTACACTCAAGAATAGAAGATAGGCAGAAAGTGCAATAAATTATGATAAGTGCTTCCCTAAGTACATAGTTCTGTGGGTGTGAATAAAAGGAAATATTTTGGGGGTTAAGAAAATGTTTTGTGGAAGAATTTTCACCTAAGCTGAGACAAAAGTGTTGGGCAAAAATAAGCAGTCCTATTTCTCTGGATAGAACCTCTTGAGCAATATTAATACTCATGATATTTTTTTATTGTTAATGGAAATGCCTTTAGCATCATTATTTGGATTATTATTGGCTGCCAGTTTGCAAAAGTTTATTTTCCTTTACTTATACAGTAAAGGAAATAATATTTAATGATTTCAAATATATTTTCAGAGACAATGAAAATATTATTTTTGTCTTGACTTATTAGTGATATTCAATTCCAGAAATATTTTTTGAGCACCTGTTAAGTACCATTATTGTGTGGACTTTGAAAGTATTATGGAAACAACAATAAAAAGACAAAACTAATAAAATTGACATGATCTTTGCCTTTGTACAGATTACAGTCTGGCAGAGAAAATAAATATTAAACAAGCATTATAGTTGCAAGCATGCTGAATTTCAAAAAATAGGAAACACAATTGGGAAATAGAATTTCCTAACAGAGAGAGATCAGGAGGACTATTCCCAAGGAAGTCATATTTAAGCTGAATGAAAAGGAGATTAGTTGAGACTTGAATGATGAATAGAACTTGACCTTGTTTGGAGACAGGAGTAGGGATGAGAATAGTTGTCCTAAAGTCAAGGGAGGAAGTATGTGCATTGTCTCGTAGTCAGGAGACTTTGACACTGAAGAAACACGTTACCTTACCTTTATGTAGAATAGCACACATTATCTGTTTAGACTTTTATTTCTCTATAACAACCATTGTTCAGAGAAGTGCAATAATGATGCATGACAACTCATTGCATGGGACAACTCTGAACACTTGGCAGTATGATAGCTCAACCTTGGGACTGGGTGGTGTCATTCTTCATCACCTGGGCTTCCACTATCTCTGGCTTCATTTCAGTTTATCTTCAGAGAAAAAAATATGAATCTCAGTAGATACTAGGTCAAAATTTAAGAAAAAAATAACTAAATGTTATAGTTGGAACCCTGGAAATGAAGTGGTAGAAGAATTTACCATGATCTTTTTTTATATGGTAACTGCTCTTAACATAAACATTTTTAGAAAATTGGGGATTTTTTTTTTTTTTTTTGGTCTGGCCAACATTCCTGGAGTGTAAAAAGAAGGCTGAAAAGGTAGCCAGACCAGATTGTGGAGATCTTGTTACCTATATTAAGGACTTTTTTCTGTTTTGATTAAAAAAAAGATTGGATCAGTGTAATTGATTGCACATGGGGGGTTATAAAGAGGAAGTTATAAATGATCAATTTCAAATTTCTGCTTTGGATCTTTCAGTGGGTGGTATTGATAGTCTCTGAAATATTAGACATAGTAAAGAACATCAGGTTTGTGAAGAAATATAATGGGTTTTAATTATAATTTTTTTAAAAATTAAATTTGAGGTGCCTATGAACTATCCAAAAGACGATATCCAGGGTGCAGTTTGATATGTGTGTTTTGAAAGATCTAAATAAGAGGTAAAGAATTGGGAGATGTCAAAGTATGGCTATTAATTGGAGTCTTAGGAATTGATGATATAGATCAGGAAAAGTATGGAGAGAAGAAAAGGAGACTTCCGCTAGAGCCTTGAGGAATATCAGGATTTAAGAGACATAGAATAGAAAGAACCAGCAGCCTTTGGAGTTAGGAGCATGGAGCTCTAACCGCCTGAGCCACCGGGCCCGGCCCTGGAAAATAATTTTAAAAGGAGGAAAAGTAGGTAAATAAGCAGATTGTTGTTGTTAAGGAACATTATTTAAAATAAGGGTGCTAAGAAGGAATATCTGTAGGCAATATGACTTGACACGGTCATTAACGAGTGTTCCTTTTAATAGTATAAAGCACTTTTGCTTCATTTAATTTTTTTAATTTAGTTTTTCTTTTTCTGATTTTTACTTTGCTAGACTTGCTTCCTTTGTATTTAAATCTGTCTGAAGTACACTTGTCTATCCTTTTTGTTTTATCCTTTTTGGGTCATTTTGTTTTAGGTCTTTCTCATGTGAGCAAAATTTTTTTTTTTTAAAGAGTTCATTGATACCTATGCTTTTAAATAGAGGCGCTCAAACAATGTATGTTTATGATCTTAAGTGATATTCTTGATTTTATGCTACTAATTTGATTTACGCTTTCAGTTTTCCGTGTTTTCTTTATGTGACTTAATTTTATATCACTTGCTATCCAGATAGCATGTATATGCGCATACGATGTGTCAGTGTCAGATACTATATAGAGAATTTTGGTTATGTGCATAGGAGTGTAAGAAAAGACTTCTTGGGTTTAATCCCCAGCTCTACCATTTCCTCATTGTGTGGCCTTTGGCAACTTACTTAACTTCTCTCTGCTTCAGTTTCTACATTTTTAAAATATGGATAATATTCTTACGTATCTCACAGGGTTAAGAGTATTATAGTAGTGGTTTCATGTAAAAAGCTTTAGATTTGTGGAGTACATTAAAGGTTCTCAAAAATGATTAATTTTTGTTATAGAGGTTGCCTATTTGCTTTTATCTTGACCCACAATTTAGAATATATAAGTTTTATATTTCTTCCACTAGAGGTCACCTCTGTAATTATCAAAAACACACTCAAACTAACTTCCTCATTAAATCCTAAGTGTGGGCTAGAGGCTGAGCTGCATATCCTGTCTCATATTGTCCTTCATGGTGAGGGATCACACTTCACAGTCTCAGAGAACATCCTGGTCTGCAAATACCAAGGCTCTATAGTGTCAAGTTTATCAGGAAAATCATTGTAATGGGTTTGTGTGCTGGACAAATTATAGTTCCAGTGTTATAGTTTTCCTTATACCCTTCTCTATATCCCCTGCCTCTTCTCAATCCATGGCATGTCACAGTAAGCTGAGGCAGTCATCTGGGGTGGGACAGTAGCATCTGAGTATTGGCCATGGAATCTAATGATCTTGGCTTTGCCAGTTACTAAAGATGAGATCCTAGGTAAGATTATCTCTCAGAGTTTCAGTTTCTGTAAAAAAAAATGAGTCAGATAAAAATACATATCTTACAAGATTGTTCTAAATAATATAATACTTTATAGGAGTCTAGCACATAGTAGACATCTGGAATTATTAGTTATCTCCTTATTTTCCCAATTGGGTCCCATTTTTCTTATTTCTTTCTATCTCTGCATGTGGTTAGGCTGTTTTTCTCTATGCTCACATCCATACAGCAACAACTTACATTGACCAAGGGAAAACTCAATCATTAAAATGGGAACAGCATTTTATGCAGTTTGAAGAAGATTCCAGAGTGACTCAGTGATTAGTACCAGGAGTATCGGGTCTGGGGAATCTTTCTTAAGGAGATGAGCAAGGTGAGCATCTTGCTCATCTTAATAGCAATGGGAGGGTCTTTCTTGGCCGACAGGAAAGAGGAGGAGAGCTGGCCCTAAAGAGAGGGTGGAGGAAGAATTACCAAGCATTTTTCTCATGTTCTCTATACACAATTTGTTTTTAGGATACAGAAGCTATTCATCAGACCTCAATGGCCATTTATAACCTGAGTGACTCCAACACAGATGCCTTCACACTTTTGGGCATCCCTGGACTTGAGCAGTACCACATCTGGATCAGCATCCCCTTCTGCTTCATCTACCTTGTGGCCATTGTCGGTAATAGTATGCTTCTCTACCTTATTGTAGTGGAGCACAGTCTTCATGCACCCATGTTCGTTTTCCTTTCCATGCTGGCCATGACTGACCTCATATTATCTACCACATGTGTCCCTAAAACCCTTACTATCCTCTGGTTTGGTCCCCAGAAAATCAGTTTTCCTGGCTGCCTCACCCAATTATTCTTTTTACACTACAGCTTTGTCCTGGATTCAGCTATACTGCTGGCCATGGCATTTGATCGCTACGTGGCCATCTGCTTACCCTTGAGATACACCACTATTCTGACCCCCAGGACCATTGTCAAAACTGCTGTGGGAATTTCCTTCAGAAGTTTCTGTGTTATTGTTCCATGTGTTTTCCTTGTAAATCGTCTACCCTTTTGCAGGACACATATCATCCCTCATACATACTGTGAGCATATAGGTGTTGCTCGGCTTGCCTGTGCTGATATCGCCATCAATATATGGTATGGGTTTTGTGTTCCCATCATGACAGTCATTATAGATGTGATCCTAATTGCTGTCTCCTACACCCTCATCCTCTGTGCTATCTTTCACCTCCCCTCCCGAGATGCCCGAAAGAAGGCCCTTCGCACCTGTGGTTCCCATGTCTGTGTCATCCTCATGTTCTATATACCAGCATTCTTCTCCATTCTTGCACATCGCTTTGGGCAAAATGTCCCTCATACCTTTCACATTATGTTTGCCAACCTCTATGTAATCATCCCACCAGCACTCAACCCTATTGTCTATGGAGTAAAGACCAAGCAGATTCAGGAGAAAGTCATTCTTCTGCTCTTTCCGAAGGGGTCCCAGTAATTTATGCTTGAAGTCTGGGAGACAGGGGCAAATTCTTAGTAAATGGTAAAGACTGACCCTGTAGCCAATGGCGCCAGAGAAAAGAGAGATGAAAAAATTCCTTATTAATTAGACCCATGCTTTTGCTTTCTTTGACATTTTAGGCTGAAGTCTACTCAGTGATTACTGTTGCAAAAAATATAAATTATGAATCTAGGAAATAATTTTTGAAAGTTTCTGGAAACTAAAATTTTGCAATTTGTATGATTACTCTAAGATACTTACAAAATTTTTACTGAAAAACAATAAAATGATCAGCATCTCTTTTTCATTATAAAGATGTTTCTAAGGAATAAGAATTTTTTTTCAGATTTATACATCATAGTAGTTTATATGTTATAGCAGAGCAAGGAATTTCTACTGTTATGACTCTGTGATGTTCTGGATTTTTAGTTTGGTTACTCCAATTCATTTCTAGACAGTATCAAGTATAGGTCCTGGCATGTACTAGGTGCATAAGCAATGTTTATAAAATGAATGAATGACAAATAATCATGAAATTGTCAAATTAAGGGTGCAGGTTTTTATCTTGGACAAAGGAGGAGGACAAAGATGAAACCCAAAACTCATTTTTCAATCAATCTTGAGAAAGCCAAATGAGACATGGGTGGGTAGATTCCCCTAGGAAGGAATAAACAGAGGAAGATAAATTTCTATGGTCAATAAAATGGAAAGGCAGGTACAGACTAAGATGTAAGTTTGAAACTTGACCAGTTGGAAACATTGGTGTTCCAAACTCTCTTCTTCATTCTTGTATTTCAACAGAGATATAGTTTCATTCCAAAAAGTGTATCTCTATTTATATAATTCATGACTTTTTTCAAATCCAGTATGTCTAACTTGGTCATAATGAGTCATTCGGTCACTAAATCAGTCAAAGAATGACTATTTTTTTCTGTTTGCCAGGTACTGATGACAATTGATGTCTGATTTCCTCCCATATTTAGTATTTTCTTAAAGCCTGTTGCTTCTTTCTAAACAACCTTTGGATTTACCAGTCCTTAACACAACTGTCCACACACTCATCACTTTTCATCTGAATCAAAACACCAGAGTTCCACATGGTCTCTCTACTTCTAGATTGCTTTTCCACCCCCATGCTATCACCCCATTCACATGTCACTAGATAACTCACAACATAGGAATCCCTTATATGTTCTTTGGACTCAAAAACTCATGTACGAGTATATATTCTTTTATTGTGTGATAACAGCAATGCAGGCTGTTTCCATAATTATTGGATATATTTTGAACACCTTAAATAAAAATACTATGAAGTATAAGTAGGAGAGAAAGTAGAGGTAAAAAGAAAAACAGATAAAAGATTAAAAAAAAAATCAGACAAAGCTAATATGCTTTCCACCTACCGTGAATTCTTATTCTTTTATTACACATGGGTTAAGAATTCAGCTCTAGTCTATGTGAGATTTAAGCATGATTTATTTACATAATTCACAGGACCTATAAATTAGAAGCCAGTCAGTTCTTCAGAGAAGTAATATAATTCCTGATACGAAGAACAGAGATATCTTCAGAGAGCTCTTAGAGAAAATGTGCCATTAATGCAATTAATCACATTCTTATAGCATCTATAATTTCATGGGACTCTTCAGTCCCTTATTCCAGTATAGAACAGTAGAATACTCTAAATTTCAATTCAATAAAAGTTAAAAATTCTGTGAGGAGCCAATATAATGCTAATCTCAAGTCTGGTTTAGTCAAGATTCTAGAGCATTCAGAGTACTGAGTGGACTCTAGGCAATCAGATTGTGATATATATACACAGTGGAATATTATTAAGCCATGAAAAATAACAAAATCCGGCCATTTGTGATAACATGGATGAAGGGCATCAGACTAAGTGAAAAAAGCCAGACAGAGAGAGACAAATACTATGAGGTATCACTTATATGTGGAATCTGAAGGGAAAAAAACCGCAAACATAGAAACAAAGAGTAGAATAGTTGTTGCCAGGGGCTGGACTGAGGTGGGGGTGCATAGGGAAATGTTGGTCAAAGGGTACAAACTTTTTTTTAAGTTATACCATGAATAAGATCTAATGTACAGCATGATGACTATAGTTAATAATACTATATTGTATACTTGAAATTTCCTAAGAGAATAGACTTTAAGTGTTCTCACCACCAAAACAAAGTAACTATGTGATGTGCTAGATGTGCTAATTAGCTTGATTGTCATAATGTGTATCTATATCAAATCATCATGTTGTACAATTTAAATATATACAATTTTATTTGTCAATTATGCCTCAATAAAGTCGGAAAAAGGAAAAGTAAACACTTACGGATGAATAAATTCCAGTGTATTTATTTGAAAAAAAAAAATAAAAGGAAAAAAAGGAAAAGAAAAGTAGAGGGGCTAGCACATGTAAAGACACAGAGCCGAAAAAACGCTTGGTGCATTAAAGGAACTGAAAACTGATGGGGTGGGGTGGTTCTAGATAGAAGGAATGACAAAGGTGAGAATGCAGAAGATGGAAAAATATGGATCATTTTAAGGAATTTGTTTAATATTCTGAGAACAATGGGAAACCATAAGAATTTTAAGCAAGATGTCAACAAAGTCCAAATTCTATTTATATTCATAAATGTATTGTTTTTGTTATGGGGTTTATAATAGATTTGGGGCGGTGGGGGCAAAGTCACTAGAATCAGTAGGCATTCTATATTGCCCATTCACATATACTTCAATCCTCAGTAGGTGGGCAGCCTCTTTGACCAAGGAAAACCCAACCTTTTCAACTGCCTGAAGGAAAGGCAAAGTCAACTCCAATTAGAAACAAATCAATAAAATACATTTTCATGAGCTAAAGAGTCCTGATTCCAGGCTGTGGGAAATCTCTAAACGGGAGTTCAAATAATTGATAGGGACCAAAATGAACATGTATGAAATATTAAAACAAGCATAAGGACATTTCCACCTTGATCATTTAAAAAAAGAATAACATGATTTCTAGTTAAACACATTGTTACATAGTGGTAGTAGTTCAATTGTGGGGACTTCCATTTTGAAATAGTTGACTTGTACTTCTGTATGACAATACTTGACAGCAGGGCCAGCTGCCTGTTAAGGCATCAATTCTAGATCACGCTAATACAACCGTAATATTTGCACATAAAACAATAGTTGGTTTGTTGCTATTGTTTAAGTGGGGGTGAAAGGTGAGGAGTGTAGTTCAATTTTTAGGGTATGAATTATAAATACAGAGGGCAGGGGCACCAGAGTATGTTCCTATTTTAGTCTAGTGGAAATCATTAACAGATTCACCAGAATAGTATTTTTATTAGCCCAGGTTATGGCAACATTAAGCTTTAAGTTCTATATCACCTATGTATGAACTACATGTTCATATAAAACTCATTCAAGTTGCCTATAGCAAGTTCTTTTCTGTACAATTAATAGTCAAAGAACGACAGATGTCTCTATAAGGGGACAGAGTACACCAAAGGTAAGAATTGGAAATTTCCATGACTTAAACATATCTACTCTTCCTATAAAAGTACTGGCCCAAGAAAACTCGACTTAAAGTACACCAAACAAAACACTGGCATGCATTTGACTGACATTTTCAATAGTCTTGCAATGTGAGATGTAAAAAGATAGCCATTGAAAATGGAATTACCTGTTTTTTTGGGTCCAACAGGAAGGGAACATATTTATGGATGAGAGAGAAACAAACAAATTAGCCAAGAGAGACTGGATTTGCCATACTCAGGTAAATTGACCTGGCTGTTAGAGTAGTGGGTTAAGAGCCTCTTAGATATAACTGGAGATCTGGGCTTCCAGAACTCCTCACAATACCAAAAGGCAGATCTAACAGTCTTCCCATAGTAATGTATTTTATCAATTGATATATATATATATACACATATATATATCTTCTAATAAAGTTATATAATATGTATAATAAACTTATAAATAAAAAACTTACAATAATGTTTCAATGTATTGAGTCCCAAATAATAAAAGTGTGACAACCATACAACGATCTAGATAAAGATAAATAAAAGTGGGGGACATAGCAAGTGCCAAGGCTCTGAGATGAGAACAAAATGAGATTTTAGCGAAGGAATGACATAATCAGAAGTACACTTTAGAAAAAGCAGTGTCTATGGGGTGGAAAATGCACTGAGGGGGACAAAAATGGAAATAAGATGACCTTTTAAATGCCATTGGAATGATTTAGGTAAGAGATGCTGGGAGCTGGGCAATGGAGACAGAGAAGAGAATGGGCTCAGGACATATTTAAGGAGAGCAGCAATGCCATTTGGTGAAAATGACAACAAAAAATCCATGTGCACATTGAGATGACAATTGTTAGGCTTAGGGGCATAAAAAGAGCTTGTGTGAGGGGATCGTGGATGTAGTTTGGGACATGATGGTTTTAGAGTGAACACTTAGCCAAAAATGTTCCAGAGGGACAGACATTCAATCCCAACAGGAACACCCTCATGTGGATCTTCAAAGAAAATAACATGCAGGGTTTTGTTCCATGTCTGCCCCAATAGAGACTGTCCCAACCAACTTTCCTGCATTCCAGATTTTATGCTCATACCCACATACCTACTGGTCTTCCAGGGAAAAATAAATAGCACAAAGTCCACTGTAGAGCTTATGAATGTAGATCTTGGGGCCCCACTCTGGAAGACAGTATTAGAATATCTTGAAGTGGGGCAGATAATTATTTTAACAGGTACACTGTGAGTTTATTCACTGTGTTAACCATTTTCACATGCACTGTCCTATTTAATTTATCAATCCTTATACAACCGTGAGAGATAGAAACTAACTACTATATATTACCACTTTGTAGAAAAATTGTCCCAAGTCTTTTACTGGTAAGTGAGAGCATGAGCTTGAAACCTAGGTGATGTGGTAGATGCATGTACACAGCTGGCCACACACCCACGGGCACAGTAGCTCTCACATGCAAATGCAAAAACAAAAATGCACCCTGAGGTGGTGTTAACTTGGGCATGGGCCGGGTTAATATAAGTTTTTTTATAGTCTGCCCCCGAGAGGGAGAAGAGGGTAGCAGGGTCCCTCAGGCCCTAATTATCGACCTCTTCCCCACGTTAAGCAGTGGCCAGAAAAAAATAAATAAGCAGGGAATTGACCTATCAGTCCTTTCGACTTATTTTTTGTTTGGTGCATGTGACCCTTTTGCAGATTTTCTGTGTGTTTGTCTGTACAATCTTTCTTCTCTCTATTTGGCTCTATTGGAAGACTAGGTGAGTCCCAGCTGTTTGAAGGGTTGTGGTTGGCATTCAGATTTGGAGAGAAAGAGGGAATGAGTGAAAAATTCTGGGCTCCATTTTCTAGGAGCCATGGACTGAGCACTATAACTTTATTTCCTGAGAAACTCCCAACTATAAGCCAAGATCATGGTCTCTATGACTTGTCTATATGATCCATCAAATAAACCCCAAAAGATTGGAATAGATGGAAAATAGAATAGATTATACAACTGAATTAACAATGCCATTGTAAGTGGTGTTCAGGCAATTTATGTGTCAGATAGGTGACAAGGACCCATAACCCTAACCTAAAGAGTAGAATTAAGTGTGAGGGTATGTGTGTTAGTTTTTATGCATCTGTCTCTTTCTGTTCTCTTTTTCATTCTGTGGTCTCACTGCTAGTAATAATACTGATGATATAAAATATAATCTAATAAAAAGAAGTAAAATTTATTACATGCTTATTATGTGCCAGGTACTACACTAAGGTGAGATTTTGAGGAATGTCTTTCTTTGTCTTAATAATTGCAACAATTAGAGATATTAGGCCTTTTTCACAAATGAGGAACCCAAGGATTATGTGTTTTGAGTAAGCTTGCCCAAGTTCACAGCCAGTAAATTATGGAATCGAGATTGAAGTGCCTAGTTTTCTGGCTCCAGAGCACACACTCTGTGCCAATGTTTTATTAAGTTGCTGTGGGCATGTGTATGCATGTACGTGTGTGTGTGTCTGTGTGTGTGTGTGTGTATCTTCCATAACATCATAATCACATTTAATAAAATTAATACTGATTACTTTATATCATCTAAACCTAGGTAATATTTAAATTTCCCAATTATATATTAATTATCTTCTGTACCTGGTTTGTTTAAACAGAATCCAGTCAAAAATTGCATTTAGTTGTTCATTCTGGTAAATTTATTTTAATGTAGAAAGGCATTTTACTTATCTAAGCCTCCTCCCCTTTTTTAATGTCATTGACTTATTGAAAAGACCAGTCTGTTTTGTAGCTTGCCCCACGTTGTGAATTTGTCTGATTGTAGAATGACAAGCCTCAGAGTTAACTTTGTGCCCATGTGTAAATGCTTGTAAACGCTTTTGGATAACTGCGTGAACATCTGTTGTGTTTGAGCATATGAAAATTTAATAGCTAGAAAAGACCTTTCCTCACATGTGTATGAATAAAGGATGACCTCAGTCAAGCTAGAAGAGCTGTGATTCAGAGTACATGGTCTCAGGGTGCTGATGCCATGTATTATTGGAGTATGTGAGCAGTACAGAAAAGGGGTCTCAACATGAAGTCTGAATAACCCAATCAGATCTGTGCTGTAGGTGAGTTCTAGGCCCCCAGTGGTTAAGAGAGCAGAGACAAAAGGACTAACTTGGAAAGCACAGCTACTCAGCAAATGGGGCTGGACTGTGGTCCACTCTCTGAACTTTGAACTCTGGACTGTATTTCCAAAACCTAGAACATATGAATTATGGAGACATTGTAGAGGAGGGTTTGAGTTGCTATAAGAAAAGTGCTTTTACTTATAGATAAGGGAAGGTGAGAAAGAAAAGAAGGGAGCATCCTGTTTTTCATTTGGCAAAATCAGACTGGAGAAAATAAGCACTGGTCTGGAAGATGAAAGGTATGGTGAGCTGGGCCTAAGAATGAGATAAAAAGTGGGTGTAGAGATAAGGTTGAATGTGAGTTATGGCCCTGTCAGGTTTGAAATCAGCAGTGTATGGCCATCACAAACTTCCTCTTAGTTCTGATCTTGGGAGTCCCTGGCCTTGCTGTATGGTTGGTTATCTGTAGATTAAAAAAAGCTTTCTATGTAAACACATTACTGGAGAAGGAAGAAGTATGGGGACCTACCTAGTCTTTAAAAAAGCAATTCCCAGAGTAAAGCTTTTGGGAATTTACAGAGCAAATAGCAGTACCAAAATACAACATCCAATCATAGAACATTTTGTTTATGTTTTCCTTGGTGTGTGTTCATATGTGTGTATATGTGCATGTGTGTGTGTGTGTGTGTGTGTGTGTGTGAGAGAGAGAGAGAGAGAGAGAGAGAGAGAGAGAGAGAGAGAGAGAGAGAGGAAGAGGGAGTTTGTGTAAGATTATATGAGGGTAAATACATTATGGTAAAATGTATGAGAGGATGTACATATAGATAAGAGAGAATATGTTTGAGATTATAAGTTTAAGTGGGTGTTTCTGAGAGAGTATGCGCCCTGGGGGTCTATGGTCTATTTAATAGAATATATGTTCACTAGGAAAAAATCCTTTTTTTGGACGAAATCTTGACTAATAGTGACATTAAAGTCCAAAGTATTAGGATATTATACAGCTGTATAGTGATAGAGTTCAGGAAAATGATTTTTTTGGAGGAGCAAGGGCTCCTGAGCCTCAGCTATAGGGAAATTTTCTAACTTAAAATTCGGTTAACATGTTATCCAGCATAGTGTAGGAATTCAGCTAGTGTTTGTTAAGTGACTTAGGTTTTTGGATGGCAAATAAAGGGTTGTTGACCTCATGAATCTAAGAGCCACAGTCACCAGGTAGATTCGAAAGGAACGTGTAATTGCCCTGGGGCAGAGATTGATATTCCACAATGCCATAACTAGCAGATCTTAACCAATAATGCCCATAAAGTCATATAAATTATAATACACCAACCCATGGAAAAATATATTCTGTAATTTGTTAACTTATCTTAGAGGTATCCTGCATAATGAAAAGAGTGATTGTATCCAGTCTGGAAGGCTTCCTGAGAAAAGTTGTTTAAATCAGCAGAAGTGAGCAGAAGAAAGAAAATATTCTCTTTATGTAGAATGACTGCACATCCCAATATATGCATCTGAGACAATCCTGGTTTATGCATGGTACTTGCCATTCTTGTAATATCAACCTTTTTTCACTTCAAAATTTCCTACTTTGGATGATAAATTATGTGGTCATCTTATCTTTAGGAGTCAATAATAATGAGTGGTTGGAAGTGAGTGACTCAAGTGAACCTAACTCTCCTTTATCACCCTCTGTCCTCAGGACCTGAGACTTGTGGCATCCTGGTCTGCCATGGTCATTTTCAACCTGAGCGCTTACAACCCAGAACCCTTCACTCTAGTGGGAATCCCAGGCCTGGAGAAATTCCATGTGTGGATTGGGATTCCCTTTTTTATCATCTATATTGTGGCTGTGGTGGGAAACTGCATCCTTCTCTACCTTATCATAGTGGAGCATAGCCTTCATGAACCCATGTTCTTCTTTCTCTCCATGCTGGCCACAACTGACCTCATCCTGTCCACAGCCGGTGTTCCTAAAACACTCAGTATCTTTTGGCTTGGGGCTCGAGAAATCACATTTCCAGGGTGCCTTACCCAAATGTTCTTCCTCCACTATAGCTTTGTCCTGGATTCGGCCATCCTGCTGGCCATGGCATTTGATCGCTATGTGGCCATCTGTTCTCCGTTGAGATACACTACTATTTTGACCCCCAAGACCATCATCAAGATTGTTGTTGGCATCTCCTTTAGAAGCTTCTGCATTATTCTGCCAGATGTATTTTTGCTCACACGCCTGCCTTTCTGCAGGACACGCATCATACCCCACACATACTGTGAACATATAGGTGTTGCCCGGCTCGCCTGTGCTGACATCTCCATCAACATCTGGTATGGCTTTTGTGTTCCCATCATGACGGTCATCTCAGATGTGATTCTCATTGCAGTGTCTTACACTCTCATTCTCTGTACTGTTTTCCACCTCCCCTCCCGAGATGCCCGCCAGAAGGCGCTTGGCACCTGTGGTTCCCATGTCTGTGTCATCCTCATGTTCTATACACCTGCCTTTTTCTCCATCCTTGCCCATCGCTTTGGACACAATGTCTCCCGCACTTTCCACATCATGTTTGCCAACCTCTATATAGTTATCCCACCTGCACTCAACCCCGTTGTCTATGGAGTGAAGACCAAGCAGATCAGAGATAAGGTCATACTTTTGTTTTCTACCAAGGGTACAGAATGATGTTCCACTGTGCAATGGGAAAGCTAGGATAAGTTTATAGTGTATATTAATGTAGCAAAACTGAAAAAAAGCAAATGCTATTTAAAGAAAGAACTGCCTCCAGGTGCTTTTGTGTACCAGGAAAATGGCATGATCTATCTGAAAGAGATGGTTCTATGTAAAAAAAGTTCCTTGATGACCTGTTTGCTTGTGGAATATAAAGTTCTACAGGATATGATCAGGAAAAAGGAGGTGAAACAGAGAGCTGAGTTCCTCTAAATGGGAAAAGCAATAACAATTTAGAAATTAAGAATTACAGCTATAGAGAAAGTAAAAGGTGTTAAGTGAGACAGACACTGCATAAGAGAGAATAAAAGTGAAAATATCAATAAGAAATTTATCATTTTGTAGATGGATTTAGGACATTATAATAATATTTGATTGTAATTATTGTCCACGTTATGCTTCATTATAATTCCCTTTAAATGTCCACCCCCCCACACACAAAACACTTTCAGTGCAA
This sequence comes from Rhinolophus sinicus, assembly GCF_057876585.1. NCBI lineage: Eukaryota > Metazoa > Chordata > Mammalia > Chiroptera > Rhinolophidae > Rhinolophus > Rhinolophus sinicus. The sequence goes on along the minus strand of NC_142514.1, from coordinate 142,955,771 downwards.
GTCTGTTATAAGCAACAGATTCTATCAGCAGTGCTGTAATAGGAATGAGAGCAGTTGTATATTTATCAGTGCCAGGGGTGTTGGTACCTGTGCTGAAAGAGGAGTAGCTTCTAGGCTCTAAGACACACTGAGGAGGTGAGCTGCATTGATAGAACCCAGGAGGACATCACCTCTGAAAATAGTTGGAGATATAGAAAAAGGGCTGGACTTCTCATCATACATAGACGAAACTTTAATTTAGTTAATTTGGAGACTTAAGTTAAAAATTTACCCCATTGTCCAGAGGACTAGTGGAGCTCTTATCTACAGAGTGTATTTCCTTGATTGTAAGAGAGAATCAATTGGAAGACACATTCCTGCAGTGAGGAGGGCGATACAGTGAGAAGGGGGATAAAATCACACATCCATGGTAATATACATCCAAATATCACAAGCATTAGAATTGAGAAAATATTATATGTTCTGATCAAAGAAACATCTAAAGTTCTTTCAATACATTTTTTTGAAAATTATCCATTCATTTTGAAATTATTTTTTAGTATATGTTATGTTCCAAATATCTATCCTAAGTATTCAGGAAATGAAGATTAATAATATGAAAGAGGCTCTACCCTGCTTCTATGGAGTTTATATTCTAGGGAGAGTGACAAATAAGAAGCAAGAGCACAAATACATTTAATGCTTTCAAATTGTAATATAACCAATAGAAAAATGAAGCTGAATAAAGTGATGGACTAAAACTGGAAAAGGACAATGACAGAGAGGCTAGGGAACACAAAAATCCTGGGTTGGAAACAGCGTGGCATGAACTGAGAACAGAAAGAGGCTTGTGTGGCTGGAGCAGAGTGAGGGTGGCGGAGGAGAGGGGCAGATCCTGTGGGACAGGAATCATCCAACCCTCATTCTTGTAAGGGGAAACAAGCCCTCAGAGTGACAATGACTTTTCCAAAGCACACAGCAAGGAAGTCATCAATGTGGAGCTCCAATAGAATCTGCTAAGCCCCAGGTCAGTGATATTCCTTCCCACTGACTACAACCTCTCTCTTGTGAAAACAGACACCAGAAGAAGGGAACAAATATCTAGGAATAACAGAACCTGTTTTTATTGTTTTTGTGAACTCTAGTTGCCTTAAATTAAACCACATTCGACTAAATGAAGATTCTTCTTTCTGTGCCAGCTTGCTAAAAATGCTCAAAAGTATCGGAAGGGATTATCTCTTATTCTCTTCTGGTTATTTCCATCTCGCTGAGAACAGGGATTGGCCAAGAGCTGATATTTTTTAAAGTTTACTGAAGGAATAATAAATAGAGTCTGAGCCAAGATAATTTCACACTACAAACATCTTTCATCTTGGTAGGAACTCAAACCCATGGTTATTCACTGACATGCATGAATGGCTCCCATGAAAGCTTAATGACCAAGAAAAACAACAAAGGAAGGCATTGGTCTCCATTTCCCCCTCCCACCCTCTTTCTTGGACCCAGTTATCTGTTATTATTTTTCTGCCCTTCCCAGGAGAGTTCATTTATTTTTATGGCTTTATGGCCTCTTTGCTGGTAACTTTATATCTTGGTTTTTATATGTGATCTTACTTATAAACTTTGGTGTCTGCTTTCCTAACTCATGGGATTGGTAGTAGGATTAAAAGAAAATTGCAGATGAATGTGCTTTGCAGATTTGAAAAATAGTATTCTAATATTAGCTGTTAAGTAACTATTTTTACTAATTACAATTGCCATTCTCATCTTGGACCCATCATGTTTAAGACCGAGCACATTATTATTGTTTAAAATCCTCCTACCTCTTTACTCTCTATGGGAAGAGAAAACAGGTTAGGTCCAGCTTTGATCTACTGCCCTAGCAGCTAATGGCTCTTTCTGAGGAGACTGGCTGCAAATGTTCTGTCCCATTGTAAGACCATGAATGAAGTTACATGTTCTGGTTTGGATTAAAAAATCAGCAGGTGGGGCTGGCCCGGTGGCTCAGGCGGTTAGAGCTCCATGCTCCTAACTCCGAAGGCTGCTGGTTTGATTCTCACATGGGCCAGTGGGCTCTCAACCACAAGGTTGCTAGTTCAATTCCTCGAGTCCCGCAAGGGATGGTGGGCAGTGCCCCCTGCAACTAAAATTGAACACGGCACCTTGAGCTGAGCTGCCGCTGAGTTCCCGGATGGCTCAGTTGGTTGAAACGCGTCCTCTCAACCACAAGGTTGCCGGTTCAACTCCCACAAGGGATGGTGGGCTGTGCCCCCTGCAACTAGCAACGGCAACTGGACCTGGAGCTGAGCTGCGCCCTCCACAACTAAGACTGAAAGGAGAACAACTTGACTTGGAAAAAAAAGTCCTGGAAGTACACACTGTTCCCCAATAAAGTCCTGTACCCCTTCCCCAATAAAATCTTTTAAAAACATCAGATTATGAAGTTCCTGGAGGGAATACCTTGTCCCTTAAGTCCCTTAGGCAGGACGTTTTGTGAGCCACTCTGAGTAGAATGGTTCTGAGGAGCCAGAGGCCCTCTGAGAAAGATCAACAGGAAAGGAAGAGGTAGGCGATGAGCTCTGGCTTGGAACCCCAAGAGGAGGTAGCAGATGGTGGGAGACAAGTCTCAGACTACAGCTGGTTCATGCCAGTCTGTGTACCACCAGTGGTCCCAAAGACTCATGCCAGGAAGAAGGAGTGCATGTGTGGGTGGAGACAGAATGAGGGCTCCCTCAGAGTGAGAATGGAAACCCCGGGGCAAGTAGAGCTGCAGAAACTGTGAGTGAGTAGCTAAGACGGCTTCTCCTACCAAGAAGAAAATTGTAGTCAATTGAACAAGGCAAAAATTCCAGGAGAGGAAACAGTCCCGGACTGGGATCCAGGAGGTCTTGTTCCTGGTCCAGCTCTATGTGACCTTATCCTTTCTGTACATTGGTTTCCTGAGCATAAAAAGGGGCACAAGAGAGTGTGATACCTTTGCAGGACATCACCACCAAGGAGAAACTCCAGGACTCCAAGCCACAGCTCAGGCAGTTCTGTACCTGGGAGCTCAGGGAGAGTAGAAATTCTACCGTACGTCTCCCTCAATGTGTCCCTTGTTGAACTCCTGACCTACAGAGGAAGCTGAGCTGTGTTGGGCCTGGAGATGAGGTGACAGACTGGGCAGACAAGGAGATCAGAGCAGGCAAGTAGAAGATGAGAAAGGTGCAGCTATGCTGGCAGAGAACCAAAGGGTGCAGCTATGCTGGCAGAGTAGGCTGGAGGGTGGGAAGTGGGTCCCTGGCTTCCTTCTCCTCCCTGTCACTTAGCCTATGGGAGGAAATGGAAGGAGCAGAAATGTGGGCTGGGGACATGGGGGAAATAGGGGAGTTGTCCCTGGAATTTTGCCAAGAGGAAATGTGCTAATACTGCCCGCACCCTGAGTACAGGACTTTCTAATGGGGCCCCTGCCTGGGTACGGGTTGTGCTTACCCTGTGGTTTGGGGAGAGATGTTCTCAGGCTCGGATTTGACGTCTTCCTTCTTTTGTAAAGGCTAGACCTACCCTGCTGGTCCTGGCAGGAAGTCCCAGTGTTCATAGGAGCCCACAGGGCCCCCATTGTGGGAGAGGCAGGACTCGGTGAAGCCTTATCCTTCAGGAGGAAGCTCTAGTTTCTAAACCAACAAGACTTCCATGTAGGAAAGTCTACCCTGGTTTATCCCTGACTCTACTCTGCATGACTCAAAATGTGTGAATGTGAGAGAAGGCCCAGGAAGCCGTGCTGCCAAAAAGGCTAGAGCAGACACAGACTGTGGGAAGATTGATAGCTTCATCCCGGGCCAGACTCACTATTCTCTGCTCACCTGCCCCAGGTTTCTCAGCTCCCAGGACCAGGTTAAAATACCAGATGCTCTATCTCATGAAGTTCAAGGTCATAACTATGGTCTTTAGGTGGAGCATGGAAAGCCTTCTTCTAGGCTGTATTTTACCCACTTAGACCCAGGTAAGTAAAATTGTCCTGCCTCTACCATTTTAACCTGACCACCATTTGGCACTGTTACTAGGGAATCTGACCCCCATCCTTTCCACTGGAGCCCAACCTGGATACTCTGCTGTGTCCTCAATGGGATGAGAACTTTCCCAGACTGAGTTCTGTACACCCTAAAGGGTAGCCCCGTGGACAAAACACACAGGAAAGAAGAGCCACAAAGCTGAGTTAGGGGATAAATGTCTACACTTGTCAAAGAAGAAATTAAGTTCCATGTCCCAGGTCCATAGACCTATGGTGCATCAGAGCCAGAGGTTGGGATGTCAAAGGCCATGGGCAGCTGGGAAAAAAGTACTGGACATTCTGGGAGGAATGTGATGTTTAAGAAAGTGGGTCTGAGCTAATAAAGTGACTTCTGGAAAAGGATCTTGGAAGAGGAATTTTGAGCATCTGTCAGTGAATGGAGTGGAAAATAGCCACTGGATATTTCCTTCCTCTGACTTAACCTCTCCCCAAGGGTGCAGGGAGCATAAAGGCTGTACTGTAGTTGGAGGAATTAAGCTTAGACAACATGACTGATATCCTCTGGGACAGGTGATCTGGAAAAGCACACTCTAATGTCTCCATGTGCCTGGGCTGGTGAGGAGACATTCCATCCAGAGAAGACTGTCAGAAGAGCATGGTCTTTAGTCAGATGAGGGTTGATACAAATCCTAGTTCTATAACCCAGATGGGTGACCTTGAGTAAGTCTGTTAACCTCTCAGAAACTAAATTCCTTGATCCATCCTATGGAAATATTAACAAACCATAAATGGTTAGGAAATCCACAGGTCAGCCTATGCCAAAATCTCAGAACACTGCCTGACAGAAAGATGTCTCTCAGTAAATGCTGCTGTGTCCTAAGCCCCAACCCCCACCATTACCCCTCCAAAATCTCTGTAGAACTGTTGATTGTCTCTCACAGGCTCCACTTATACTCCGCAGGGACCGAGCCAGGTGGGACCATGAGAGATAGCTGGATTCTATATGGCCTACTCTCAACCAGACTGCGCTCCTCTCTGGGCCTGGGCCTTTTGTCCTGCTGGGCTTACCGGGATAGGAGGCCTTGCATGCCTGGATTTCTGTGCCTATGTGCTTGCTTGCTGTACATGGCAGCTTTGGCAGGGAATGCCCTTCTACTGGGGCTGGTGGCAGCTGACAAGACACTCCAGGCACCCATGTACCAGATGCTAGGACTTCTGGCAGCTACTAACTTGGTTCTGGCCATATCCACAGTGCACAAAGAAAGTCTTGGCTGTGCTCCAGGGTGTGTCAGGTGAGGTCCCCTTTGGGGCTTACCTAACTCAGCTCTTTGTTGCCCATATATCCTTCACTGCTGTGTCCTCAGTGTTGCTGGCCATGGCTGTGGACTGCTATGTGGCCATCTGCCAGCCTCCGCAGTATGGGGCATTGCTGGCCCAGTGCGCAGTAGGTATAGTGGCCATAGCCATCGTAACCCATTGTGCCTGTGTCATGGTATCCCTTGTGGTCCTGCTGCAGAGACTGCCTTACTGTTGGCAGAGGGCACTGCCCCACACCTACTATGAACACATGGGTGCAGCTCTCCTGGCATGTGGTGACATGCACCTCGACGCCTGGTAGGGACTAGCCACCATGCTGTTCTCTCCTTCCCTGGACCTAGGGCTCATAGGTGCTTCCTGTGACCTCATTCTTCATGCTGACTGTTGGCTGCCATCCCATGGTGCCCACCAGAAGACCCTGGGTACCTGTGGGGCCCATGCAAGGGTCATTACTCTCTTCTACAAAGCTGCCCTCTTCTCCTTCCTGGTTAACTGTTTTGGCCACCACACAGTGCCCAGCCATACCCACATCCTCCTGGCTAATCTTTACGTGGTGGTGCCCTTGCTCTTAATCCTGTGGTCTATGGAGTGAGGACCCAGCAGATTGCTCGGAGGCTCACACACTTGCTTCAGCTCTTCTGGGCAGGGCCAGTTAAGGATGTGGGCCTTGAGAGGCCTCCCATGGCAATGAATGAGGACCCTATTTTCTCCAGTGTGTGCTCTCAGATGGCCAAGTAGTGCTGCAGGACCCATCTGGACTGAGCTCTAACCAAGACATCTCCATAATCTGCCAATAGGTGGCACTATGCTCACCCCAGTCTTATTCCCATCATGGGGGCAGAATGCACATTGAACTGACCCTGGTCTACCATGCCTGGACTATTCCTGCTCTTTCTAATTCTGTACTGATCTCCAGAGATGCATCATACATATATAGAAGACGGGCCTGGACCATGACAGACAGGAAGGCCCAGGATGCAGCCTGTGGATAAGGATGTTATCTTTCTCTAACACTCTGCCCAGCCAGAACCAGATTAGTGACAGGCAGCTCTGAATGGGGCCTTTTGTACAGTGTGTGATACTAAGCAGGAACTCCCTGTTTCCTGAAGGGATGAAGCCAGAAGAGGCGAGGGAAATAGCACACTGTGAATAAAACAGAAAACAGTTCACACAACTGACATGGTTTCTGACCTGGGTGATTAATACCTAAATTTTGGGAGACGTGTTGGCTCTGAGAATAAGTACCTCCCTTAGCTATTTCCTCACTTAGCTCAGATGCTGAGCCTTCTCCTGCTTTTCCAACTAGTACCACTCACTGGTTTCAGCTGGTAAATAATAGGAAGATGACCCCGGCACTAGTTGTCATGCTTCATGCTCTATCTGTTCTTTCACCCTTCCTTCTCCTGTACCCCTCTTCCTAAATTTCTAGTAACACCCACTTGGACACTGATTCTGGATAGGTTTCCTGCTCCATACAGCTTAGTTTTTCCAACTCATTTCTTTCTTACCTCCCTAACTTCTGTGGTTCTTCTGGATCCCATGTTTATAGCAAGGCCAGGCCAGAGGAGTTAGATAACACAATTGACAATGGATTCCTGGCCTTAGGCAGGGAGTCAGAGGGTGAAAATCTGTAAAGCAAGATAAAGGTATGATCTCTCATCAAGGATTGCCTAACAGAGCTCAGGGCATGTCTCTTTGGAGTCATACATTCACCTAAGCTCTCGGACCCTTTCCCTAGGAGGAGAAGTGGAGGTTTCAAATGCCTTTCTTTTTTTTTTTAAATTTATTGGGGTGACAATTGTTAGTAAAATTACATAGATTTCAGGTGTACAATTCTGTATTACATCATCTATAAATCCCATTGTGTGTTCACCACCCAGACTCAATTCTCCTTCCATCACCATATATTTGATCCCCTTTACCCTCATCTCCCACCCCCCACCGCCCTTACCCTCTGGTAACCACTAAACTATTGTCTGTGTCTATGAGTTTCTGTTTCTCATTTGTTTGTCTTGTTCTTTTGTTGTTTTTGGTTTATATACCACATATCAGTGAAATCACATGGTTCTCTGCTTTTTCTGTCTGACTTATTTCGCTCAGCATTACACTCTCAAGATCCATCCATGTTGTCACAAATGTTCCTATATCATCTTTTCTTACCGCCGAATAGTATTCCATTGTGTATACATACCACAACTTCTTTATCCATTCATCTATCGAAGGACATTTTGGTTGTTTCCATGTCTTGGCCACTGTAAACAAAGCTGCAGTGAACACTGGAGCACACGTGTCTTTATGTATAAATGTTTTCAGATTTTTTGGGTAGATACCCAGGAGAGGGATTGCTGGGTCATATGGCAATTCTATTCGTAATTTTTTGAGGAACCTCCACACTGCCTTCCATAACGGCTGCACCATTCTGCATTCCCACCAACAGTGTATGAGGGTTCCTTTTTCTCTACAGCCTCTCCAACACTTGTTACTATTTGTCTTGTTGATGATAGCCATTCTGACTGGGGTGAGGTGATATCTCATTGTGGTTTTTATTTGCATTTCTCTGATGATTAGTGATGTTGAACATTTTTTCATATGTCTATTTGCCATTTGTATGTCCTCTTTGGAGAAATATCTCTTCAGGTCCTCTGCCCATTTTTCAATTGGGTTGTTTGTATTTTTGTTGTTGAGTTGCATGAGTTCCTTGTATATTCTGGATATTAGCCCCTTATCGGAGGCACTGTTTGCAAAAATCTTCTCCCATTCAGCTGTTGGCCTCTTTATTTTGTCGATGGTTTCTTTTACTGTGCAGAAGCTTTTAAGTTTCATACAGTCCCTTTCGTTTATTTTAGCTTTTACTTCCATTGCCTTTGGAGTCAAATTCATAAAATGCTCTTTGAACCCAAGGTCCATAAGTTTAGTACCTATGTTTTCTTCTATGCAGTTTATTGTGTCAGGTCTTATGCTTAAGTCTTTGATCCATCAAATGCCTTTCTATACTAGGTATTAGGTTGGTGCAAAAGTAATTCTGGTTTAAAAGGTTAATAATTGCAAAAACTGCAATTACTTTTGCACCAACCTAATATTATGTGCTAGGCAAAGGACTCTATAGGATGTGATGAGTAAGCAGAGGGTCTTATGCTAAGTGCCCATAATAGCTGAAGTGGGGGACACAGTGAGAAGTAGGGAAGTAATAAAGGATACAGATCTCAGAGCTACAGACACCAAATTCCTCTGTGGGAAAATGGGGTGGGGGGGCAACACACGCTTCCCAGGAGATTTGACATTTTCCTTGGGTGGGTGTGAGACTCGCCACTGCCTGAGACGTACTCAAGAGACATAGCAGAAAAGGACAGAGTAATTTAGTGTGGCTAACACTAGGGACACTGAGCTATGACTCCTTGTCCAAGACTCAGGACCCGGACTCTTCCTTTTCTGTAGGGATACCCCATTCAAAAGCCCAGAGCACTGGAGGTTCAACAGGCTCCTATGGCTGGTTAGAAGATATTGCGAGGGAGCTTTCCTGAAGGACCGACAGTGGAGGCTACTAGCATCAAAAGCTTGAATTGGGGTCTACATTAGAGTAATGGGTGGGTTGGAAATGTTTAGAGAACCCAGAACAGTGGAGGAAACACATTTCTAGGGGTGAGGCAGGGCACATAACAAAGTAGGCCAGTAGAGTTGCTGAAGCAACCCTCCCCACCCCCAGATATACACCTTGGCCCTTATCCAAAGGTGAGTGGTTAAGTTAATGGCTTCTGTCCTTCAGATGGAGCAGGTAGGGTTGAATTTCCTTCCCTCCCTCAAAGCTGAGAGTAAGAGCATAATCCCTCCTGAAAGGGACCCATTCCAAGGCCCCCACAGGATGTCTCAGGTTTGCCTTAATCTGTTTGGACAGGGGGGCCCAGCAGGACAAGGGTTAGACCTCAGCTTGGGGATGGACAAGAAAGACCCTGTTTGTAGTGAGAAACTTACTGCCAACCCATCTCTGGAGGCACCAGTCTGTCGCAACCCTTCTCTCCTAACCTCTACTCCCATACTCTCCCCACACCCTCTCAGACATTTCAGATGTCGAAATCTGTGCCCCTCCTGCCCCTCCTTCACTTGGACCAGAGATAAAAACATGAGGGAACTCAGAGGTTTTAGTCCATCCTACAGCTGATGCAAGATGCAACCCATCCCAACCCTCCTGACCACTCTACTGCTGCTGCCTCTTGTACTTCCAGGACAGCCTCAGGTACAGGCGGAGGGTGGAGGGGTCACAAGCAGGGAGGGAGATGGTTCTGTACTTTTGGCTGGCTTCCCTCACTGCTCTGATCCTTTTCAAGAACCCCCAGGCTCTGGGAGAGAGTGAAGGTGGAGAGGGACACATGGAAGGAGGGTGGGGTACTCTGCCTGCTCTGATGACCTCTGCTTCATTATCCCCCGCAGCTAAACTATTGGGCTGGAGTTGCAGGCTGAAGACACAGCCAGATTAACTACCAGGGCCACAGAAGCTATGTGTGGGGCTATTCAGAGAAGGGCAGGGCCACATCTAACTTCTTGAAGATTCTGTAAAGAAACTCCAGCTGGTGCCGCAGTCCTAATCAACAACTTGGGAAGTAGTCTTGGATTCAGTACTGGCTCATCCAGCTCCAAGTGGGAGTGGAGAGATGGACATAGGGGATCATAATAACTAATGGGTTGATGAGAGTCTCAATAACCAATGATAATAACCATAAGCTAGTAAGAGTCTCTACATATATGTATAATTCTTAAAATAAAACACAAGTATCCTCATTTACACACAAGGACACTGGGACAGAGAGATTAAGTAATTTGCCTATTTTCACTGAGTCAGAAGTAGAACTCAGCCATTCTGGCTCTAGAATCAGTGGGTTTATAAGTAAGATGATAAGTAAAGGGGAGAAAACCCCAAATTATGCATCTTTTACCCTTAGAACCTTTCTCCCCTTATTCTATTTAGCTGAGCAAGGCAGCTGCCTCCCACTTTCACTCTGGTGGCCTGCATTGCATATCCACCCCAACATAACTCGGAGCTCTGCTGCTCCCTTAGGAATAAAAGCAAAAGATCTAGTACAAACATGAGACCTGCAGGCAGCTTGCAGCTTGCTCACTTATTAATCATGTGACCTAGTGAAATATTTTTTTAAATTCTCAGAAACTCTGTTTTTTTCAATTATAAGATGTGGATTACAAGTCCTACCTTGTCACATTCTTGTGAATGCCGTATATCAGTCCAGAACGGTGCCCCATGGTGCAGTTCATATTAATTTTCTTTCTTTGACGATTTGAAACTCTCCGTTCCTGCTGTCTTCAAGACAAAGTGGGAATATATTAAATCTCTGTGGTGGGGGTACTGCAGAGAACCACAGCCCCTGAGCTGGTCCTTTGTACTTCTCTTAGCACCTTTCCTCTCTCCCCCAGAGCATCAAGGAAAAGTCTGCTTCCAGCTATATGAATGGCAGCCAGATCGAGCCAATACATGAGGTAGGGTGAGGGTGGTCCTACCAGTAAGAGCGGGAAGGGGACTGTGGCTTCAATTCTGGGAAGTCAAGGAAAAGGTCTCTCAAACCCATGGCAGAAGGAAGCCCAGGCAGTCATGAACAACCTCCTGTGCAGACAGCTGTTCTCGGGCACACCAGAGCAGGGTCAGACTCTTCTCCAGCCTCATGTTGCTAAACAGCACTTTGTGCCCCAACATATATGCTTAATGTGCCTGTAACCATGCTTTTGCAGCTTATAAGAGGTGTGCCAGGCTCCATGGATAAAGATGGCACATGCCATTGTGTGGTTTACCTGCCCAACAACGCCATCTACCTACAGCAGCTGGAACAGCTACAGAGTACAGCCCTGGAGCTTATGGACAAGTATGAGCAGGAGCTGTCCAGGGTGAGTGCTGGAGTTGGCGGCTGGGGCTGGGGCTGGGGCTGGGGCGGGAGGAGCACAGGTACAGCCTCTCCCAGACCCAGCTCGGGAATGAGCCCTGGTAGTAGAGAAGAAGCTGAAGGAAGTCTAGCCCTCTTCTTTGAGGTGATTCTTTAGTATGAAGGGAAAATTAGGTACTGTTTTGGGATCTCCAGAGATAGTAACAATACAGAGATGCTTATGTAGGCAATACTTCCTACATTAATGGGTGAATTAATTTTTATTTTATTTTATTGGGGAATATTGGGGAACAGTGCATTTCTCCAGGGCCCATCAGCTCCAAATCGTTGTCCTTCAATCTAATTGTGGAGAGCACAGCTCAGCTCCAAGTCCAGTCACCATTTTCAACATTTAGTGGCAGGGGGTGCAGCCCACTGTCCCATGCAGGAATTGAACAGGCAACCTTGCTGTTCAGAGGTCACACTCTAACCAATTGAGCCATCTGGCCACCCCTAATGGGTGAATGAATAAATGAATATGGATCCACTGGGAAATGGGAAGAGGATATAGAACATGAAAAGGCTTGGAAGTGGGATGACCGGTGCAAAGCAGGCAGGAAAGAGTTTGAGGAAGAGTTAAAATGGAGGCAATATATGGAGAGATTTGTAGGCCAAGCTGGTGAGCTCGGAATTGATGTTGTAAGTAAGGATGAGTGAATAGAAATGTTGCATCAGCAGTGTGATGTGGGCACTTGCTTTTTGTAATGGTTACTAGTGGAGCTCCTGGGGAAGGTTGATGGGATGGTGCCAGACTGGAAGCTGGAAGTCTGTCCATTTACATACTCACTAAACTAGTTTGGAGAGTGTGTGGCTTTAACCAGAAAAGGAAAGATAGAATCTGGATGATGCAGGGGAAAGAGTTATTATTTTTCATGCAGTGAAAAGGGTACTAGTGTCCTCCACTTTGAAATAGGGATAACACTAATGCTCCCCTCAAGAGCTGTTCATGGAAGCAAGTAAGGTGGCAGATATGAGAGAATTTTGCAGGCTATGTGGCACTGTTGGGGGATGTGAATGCATGGGAAGAGCCATAGGTGTTGTGGTTTGGGGAAACTGTCTGACCATACCCCCATGCCCAGGTCAGTGAGTATGCAAGCGCCATTGAAGATCAGGAGAACCAGATCCTGGAAATGAACAGTGCCCTGAAGTCCAGAAATCCTACTTTCCTGGCTTCCTCCTATGAGTTCCCAGCTTTCGACCTGCTGCGCCTGGAGCTGGAGGGAGCACAGGAGTTGGTGGCCCAGCTTAAGACTAAGGGAAGACTTAGTGGGGTCAGGGACCTCCTCCATGAACTCCAGAGCCAGGTATGTGGATGGATTAAAGAATCTCTCTTCCCTTCATATCCTCCTGTCTTATCTAATTCAAATTTGACAGTTTCCAAAATCACTTCTTTCTGAGGAAGAAGATCCTGTGCTGAGAAACATGGGAGCTTGAGTTTGGTTCTTAACAACAGTCAGTGAACTACATTCCTGGTCTCTCATTTCTACAGGTGGCTAATGCTAGCCTCACACTCAAGCTTCTGGCTGACTCTGACCAGCGCAGCTTCCGTGCTCTCCGCCAGGAGGTAGATGTCCTGGAAAGCCGGCTACATGAGTGTGAGAGGGAGAAGGAGCAAGAAGAGACCTCCATACATCCTGACCCACCCCTGTCCCCAGGTGAGGTCTCAGATGAGATCTTCCCAAGATATCATCTCCCTAAGGACAGGGTTGGACATGCAGGGCTACCTGTGATATACTGAGGGGTGGGCAGTTGAAATCTTGATGTAGAATAAATCTTCCATTTCCTTGTTTCGTTATCAGTAAGGGATGCAGACCAAGATTGACACATTCTCACACATGGGCATATCCACATACACACACATGTAAATACACCCATAATCAGACATAAACACTAACCTTTATTCATACACAATTATACCTCCTTATACATTTATATATGCACCCAGGTGCATGAACATACACTCAAATGCACACATGGTTATTATACTTTCATATTCTCCTCCCGGAGGGTCATGTGCTTCACGCCTAGCTGATACCTTGCCTGCTCTCTTCTCTAGGTTCTTGTGCCCATGGAGGCCTCCAGAAAGTCAGCAGACCTCTCGTGGTGCAGCTTAATTGGAGAGGCTTCTCTTACAAGGCGGGTGCCTGGGGCCGAGACTCGGCCCCCAGTCCAGCCTCTTCCCTCTACTGGGTGGCCCCTCTGCGTGCAGATGGCAGGTGAGTACAGGAGGATTTCTCTTCTGGAATGAACCAGGTTCATTCCAAATGTTTCCTACCCTGCCCTAATAGGTTTCTTTGTGGCCCCATCCCTGCTTCTTCTATTTCAGGTGTGCTCCTGGGCAAACTTAGCCTAGGCCTGACAGATTACCTCCTGGTGCTCCTCTCATGGGTTAAAGATGGACCAGACTGCCCTGAGCTCTCTTCACAAATTCACTGTCTGAAATTTCTAATCCCCTTGTAATCCAGAGCTGGTTCTATTCCTAACCTGATTTTATCTCAAGAACAAACTCTTATACATCTGGGCCTCAGAATCCTATCTTCTGCTTAGAAGAAGTTCAGAGGATGAACTTGACAAAGCTTGAGTCTTGGAGTCAAACAGCCCTGTGTATGAATCTCAGTACTGCCACTTAAGCTAAGTGACCTTGGAGAAATGAATTAACATCTCAGATGTATTCTTAGCTAGATATAAAATGAGAGTAATTAAATATATGAGACTATCATGTAAGATTACATAGTAGGTGCAGATAAATATTTGTTAGAGGAAAGAACAGCTAAATGAGTCAATGAGTAGGTGAGTTAGCCCTTCAATAAACTGGCAGTCTGGCTAGGAAGGCAGGGAGTTTGAAGTCAGTACATAGAGAAGTGTGATACAGAACCAACTGAGTAGTAGGTCATGGGAGAGAAGGATAAATGTGGGTTGAACCAGTCATTGAAGAACCCCAGTTGAAGCTCATCTTAGAAAGATGAGCTTTTTACTGATAATAATGCTCCCCAATTCTTATAGACATTTTGTAGCACGCGAAACATGTTTACATGCTTCTGTTTTTTAAATCCTCTCAAAATCTCTGTGGGTAAGGCAGGGCATACTACCCAATATTAACAGATGGAAATACTCTTAAGTCAGGAATGATTTAAGGGACTTTCCAAAGTGAACTTCTGAGCATAAATCTCCCTGAATCCAGCTTCATAACTATGTCCTGCTACAGGGTACCTCTGTCTCAAGGTCAGGTGCAAGGCAGTGAAGTCTAGGCACAGAAGATTATCCATAAAGAAGAAGAAAAAAATAATAGCTACCATTTGCTGATTGCTTACTTTGAGATGACTACTCTAGGAATTATTTTATTTGCATTATCTTGGTCAGTCCGGACAATCAAGGAGGTAGATTCTTTTGTTTTTCCTTTTAGGAATTTACTTATGAGCCGATTGACCTTTCGCCAATTACTTAACTGTTCTGTGACCCAGTCTCCTAATCTGTGGGGATAAAGCCTATCTGACAGTGCTTTTATTATAATTAAATGAGACAGTGCATGCACAATGCCTATTAGGCATTGTGGCAGTTGATGTTATTACTATTGTTACTTTTTTAAAAAACAATTATTTATTCTATCATAGGCTATTGTAAGTAAAAAAAAAACAAAACAATTAAAAATCCATTCTGTTTGATTCCAAAGCCCCCGCTATGAAATAGAACACGAGCGTGTCCATTTTTAATAGCAATTTTGTTACCCTCCTTCTTGCTTCTTGCTGATAATTCGGTGTGGGACTTGGCCTAGGTACTTTGACTACTACCGGCTGCACAAATCCTATGAAGACCTGGTACTGCTGAAGAACTACGAGCAGTGGAAGATAGGCTATGGTGATGGCAGTGGCAATACTGTGTACAAGAACTTCATGTACTTTAACTACTACGGCACAGGTGAAATGGCCAAGGTGGACCTCTCCTCCAACAGCCTGGTTCTGCGGCGCCCATTGCCTGGTGCCACCTACAACAACCGCTTCTCCTATGCTGGTGTGCCCTGGAAAGACTTAGACTTTGCCGGTGATGAGAAGGGGCTGTGGGTTCTCTATGCCACTGAAGAGAGCAAGGGAAACCTGGTTGTGAGTCTCCTCAATGCCAGCACCTTAGAAGTGGAGAAAACCTGGCGCACCAGCCAGTACAAGCCAGCTCTGTCAGGGGCGTTCATGGCCTGTGGGGTGCTGTACGCCTTACGCTCACTGAGCACCCGCCAAGAGGAGATCTTCTATGCCTTTGATACCACCACTGGGCAGGAGTTCCAGCTGAGCATCCTGCTGGATAAGATGCTGGAAACACTACAGGGCATCAACTACTGCCCCTTAGATCACAAGCTGTATGTCTACAATGATGGCTACCTGGTCAATTATGACCTCAGCTTCGTGACACTGAAGAGCAGGCCACCAGCCAAAAGACCCTCAGGCACTCCGGCTCCACCAAAAGCTGTCAAACGCAACAAGGCCTCTAGGACCTGAGACTCCAGGGCAGAGCACTGGTAGAAGCATGTTCTCCTCTTCACCCCCAAGTGGACCACTCCCCCAATGGCCATCAGCCCTAATGATTAGTGGCATTGATTATATATCTAGTTAGTTCTTTATACGCTATCTCAATCAGCACATTAAAGTTCTCTTTAAGAATGGTCTAGGTGGATTTGATTGGGAAACAAAATATGAGATGGAAAATGTTCCTCTTTCTTTACCAGATTCCAAATTGTAGGAGCCGGATGTATCATTTTAAGAACAGATCTCATATTCTGTGTTTTGAGGACTCTGTGAGCTAGCTTTGGAATTGTTTAAGTCTCAGGTTGAGAGCCTCTGGTTCTGGTGCAGAAGACCCAGGGGAGTTGTTATTAGAGTGGGATGTGCAAGTTCCCTTTTTTATCCCCAACCTCCTGTGTGGTAACGGGAAAAAAGAGGCAGTGTCTTGGTGTGAAAGTCAATGTTTCATTGTCCTGAATTAATCTCAATTTTGAATGCAATTGAGAGAGGGGCTTAGGTCTGAGTCCTACTCTAAGAAGTGAGCAACTGATGGCTGAGCTTGATGTGGTCTGATGTGGATTGGGCTGGAGGTCCAGACATTCTCAATACAGAATCCTTTGGTGTAATAGCAAGAAGTCTCCTAGCCAGCTATCTGTAATTTCTTTGCTCATCTTCAACACACTTAGAACATATAGGCCTGGACTCTCTGCTTGACCCTTACCTTTCTGCGTGGTA
Organism: Rhinolophus sinicus; assembly: GCF_057876585.1. Taxonomy (NCBI): domain Eukaryota; kingdom Metazoa; phylum Chordata; class Mammalia; order Chiroptera; family Rhinolophidae; genus Rhinolophus; species Rhinolophus sinicus. The sequence goes on along the minus strand of NC_142514.1, from coordinate 142,939,338 downwards.
CACCTCCCCTCCAGGCAGGTAGAACATTCAAAGTTTCAGACCCTGAAGTCTTCACAGTCACACAGAAACCAGAATGCTTCACACACACTGTCTCATGTCTACACTTTCACATATGCATTCACAAATATATATCCAATCAGACGTATGCCTTCTCATTCTTACATATACAATATTTCCATCCACACCCAAACATCAACATAGATATAAATATCATTTAAGCCTATTCACTAACAGAAAATTAATCTGCTACCCAGATAAAAATCAAGTACCATCCTCCAAATCGTGTTACATGGAACTGGAAGTCACTAAAACTAATAAGCTCCTTCCTATGGGAGAGATTCCATTCTTACCCACAGGTATGTGGTTTTATCTATGACTTCAATAGACCTAACTTTTCATACAGCAAGCTTAACATTCCTATAAGGAGCCCAAACTTATCACCAGAGAAATACACATCCCACACAAACAATCTGGTTTTTTTTTCTTTTTTTAATAGTTCCATTTTAAGAACGTTGTCCTCAGTTTTTTCGAAAATTATCTTATTTTATTTCATTCATGGAGATCTGGACAAATATGGTTTCCTTTTCCAGCTAGTCCTGGCAGGGACTGTGAGGCCAGATTAACATCACAATATCCCTTTTCTGAAGAGGTTATGTTCCTGATGGGTGGGGCAGGGGGAGGGGCAGCCCTGGGAGGAGTCATTTCCACTTAGCTCACCTTGCATCAACTGTGAATCAGTAGCTACGACAGGCTTCAGCTGGCCACATCTGGAGAACTGGGGTGGGGGTAGAACATTGCAAAATACCTGGCCCCAGCCTGGTCACTCATCCTTTTTTGGGCAAAAAGGAAGCTAGCCTGTGGCCTGAGAATATAACACCTGAGACAGGGCCCAGTGGAACAATCTGTCTGCCCTCATCCTTCCTGGCCCCGCTTTTATCTGCTCCCCATCTGCCTACCCACTAAGGTCCATGCCACATATCTTCTCTCAAACACCCAGAATGGCTCCGGCTGGGCGTCCTTCAGGTCTGCCTGCAGACAAGAACATCTCTCTGAGTGTCATTCGAGTGATAGTGAAGACACCAGGCAAGCAGAAAGACTTTATGATAACTGAAGATACCTCGGTAAGGCAGTTTAAGGAGAAGCTATCGGCTCACTTTAAATGCCAAATGGACCAATTAGTACTGGTTTTCATGGGCCGTCTTCTCAAAGACCATGACATACTGAGTCAGTGGGGCATCCTAGATGGCCACACCATCCACTTGGTCATCAAATCTAAACAAGGATCCAGATCCCTGGCCCATTCCTCCCAGAAACTTGTGACCAATGAGCCCTGCTACCAGGACAGAAACACCAGAGGAAACAGCAGTGGGGTATACCAACCTGCTAGTGTGAGTCACACCCCAGTGGAATCAGCTCTGTCTGTAGAGCCTGACGCATCTCAGGTGCATACCCAGCACCTCGAAGTGGGAAGTCCAGAGCATGCAGCACAGGAGGTGGAGAATCCTAGCATCCAGCAGCTTCTGTCCAACACAGATCTCATGATACAGCTCATCTCAGAGCACCCAGACATGCAGCAATTGATGCAGCAGAACCCAGAAGTCTCACACATCCTTAACAATTCTGAGACCCTACGGCAGATGCTGGAGCTGGCCAGGAACCTTGCCTTGATTCAAGAGATCATGCAGATCCAGCAATCTGCACAGAATCTTGAGCATTCACTGAACACACCATCACAGCTGGACGGAGAGACAATGCCAGGTGGGTCCAATGCCTTGGGTCAGAGCCATGCTGATTCCAATGACCAAATGCTGAACAGCTCCCAAGATTCCTTTAGGGACAACATTTTCACAGCTCTCCTGAGAGGACAAGTACTGGAACATGTCCAGTCCTCACCCCCATCTCCACCCTCACCCCAGGAAAAGTGGGACCAGCTCCTTAAAACTCAAGTCATCTGTATTAGTTCTTGTGGTTTATCTTCAATGACCTCAGACAGTGCAACTCCCAACAAGGTGTATCATACTTCTAGGGCCAATACTGCTGCTAATTCCAGCAAGGGCCAGAGTCATACCTGTACCATTCAGCAGCCAGCTGGGGTACCTGCCTTACCTAACATAGAGATCACCCAGCAGCCCCAGGAAGAAGGCAAAGATGCCACCTTCTCTCTAGATAGCTCTGACCAGAGGTTAGAGGATGAGCAGACCAGCTCTCAGATCACAGGAAGCATGATGCAATTGCTTTTGAACAACTCCTGCCTGGCAGCCCAGATGATGTCGTTCATGAGTATATCCCAGCTGAGTGAACAGTGGAGGCAGCAGCTGCCCACCTTCCTGCAGCAGACACAGCTTTCTGACATGCTTATAGCCCTAGCCAACCCTAAGGCCTTGCAAGTAATGCTGAAGATTGAGGAGGGTGTGCAGCAGCTGGCCACTGAGGCTCCCGTTCTTCTGCCTTGGGTTGCACCTTACCTCTGGGGCCTGGGCTGGCTTCCTGCCCCCAGCTGCAGCAACCCTGACACAGAGCCCTGGGAATGGGATGTGCCAGATGTGGCTGAGACCAAAGGGCCCGTGTGCAGCCACAAATCTGGAGCACTTCTGCAGAAGCTACAATCCCTAGCTAGAGATCCTTCCCACATTCCGCAAGCCCCTGAGAGTCGTTTCAGCAAGCAAATGGAGACTCTTCAGGCCATGGGATTTGAAAACCATCACGCCAATCTGCAGGCGCTCATTGCCACTGCGGGGGACACCAGCGCTGCTATTCGCAAGCTCAAGAGATTCCAGGGGTTCTAACAACCATGCCTGCCTATTTGCTTGTTACCTGCATGCTGACCCACTTGACCACCTCTTCTGCTTTTTCCTCCTCTTCTGATGCTTCCAGCCAGGAGAAGTCTTGGAGCAGGAGAAACCAACCAATGCTTTCTCTACTGAATAATAGACCACTGTCTGAGGCTGGAAGACCTGTCAATAAAATGGCTACACCCACTTGCTCCCATCTGAGGTTTGGCTTTGTTTCTTTTGCGAAAAGAGGCAACTATCTGTGTGTGATATCCCTGTCTCATCTACCTACATACATGAGCAGGTACACACACACACACACACACATCACATGCATATGTTAATACAGAGAGTCATCATTGCACACATAGACCACAAGCACAGACATCATGCCACACTCACATACCAAAGAACATGCATATGTATATACACATACACAAGTTCACACAGCTGAAGATTCCCATATATAGGCACATAAAGTCAATAAACAGGACAGATATACACACCCCTGTGTATACACATATATACGCACACACATAGGGTACATAAACAGACCCACATGTAAGGAAGACAAAGCATTCAAAAGGGAAAAATCCTACACATAGACTCAGATACTTAGTCATAAAGACTTCTTTGATTTCTCAAATCCAAATTGTTCCAAGTTTGAAACTGGAAGAAGAAAAACCTGGTGGGCCAGAGTAGGAAAAAATCCACATTTAAGTCAGGTCTTGATATATGTCCTCATAGGAGTCTTCTACTAATTGCCATGTTTACAATCATAGGGCTTTGCTGGACTGTTACTATTCTCTCCTAGCACAGAGAAATACAGTTGCTGCCACCCTCATCCATATTCCATGCACAAAAAAACCAGGCATCTGTGGGGCACATCTTTCAACAATATCATTCTTCAGCATAGCTAATGTGTATAGCTTATGTTTTCTACAGTTAGCCAATGTCACCTTCCTCCTCTTCCTGCCTCACCAAGAGTATTTCAGCCGATTGGTATGAAAATTTAAATTGTGGTTCAATTACTCAATTATTAAATAATTTAATAAGCTCTTGCCATAATTTAAGAAGTCAAATATTTAGACATTGAATAAATAGTAGTGATAAAACAAAGACTATTTCTGTAGTTTACTTTTTTTGTGTGGGGATACAAACAGTATTTAACTTATAGACATGTTAGGTGCTGATACGCGCTATGAAGAAAAATGAAGCAGGTTAAGCTGTTCTAAATAGGGAATAGTCAGAAAAGGCCTCTCTGAAAAGGTGGCAGTTGAGCAGAAATTAGAAGGAATTAGGAGAGGTGAACATGCAATTCCTTGGGAGAATTATGTTCCAGGCAGAGAGGGCTGAATAAAAAAAGTAAAAGCCCTGAGGTAGGAGTATTTTTGTAACTGAAGTATAGCAAGGAGATGATGTAGCTGGAGTTGAGTGAACAAAAAAATGGGGGCAAAAGAGGACATCAGAGGAATCATGCAGAAACTTTGTAGGTCTTTTAAGTACTTTGGATTTTACTATGAAAATCACTGCTAGATTTTGAGCAAAGGAATGGAGTGATTCAATTTATCAGTCTGGCTTCTGAGCGGGGAATTCTGTGGTAAAGGAAAATGTTGGAAGCAGTAATACTAATTGGTGTTTTTGTGATAGAGCAGGTAGGAGATGGTAGTGTCTGAGAGTAGGGTGGCAGCAGAGGAGGTGGTGAGAAGTGTTCAGATTCTGGACTGCAAAGGGGATCCACAGAGTAGTGCGTGCCCCTCACAGACCACCCATCCTCCAGCCTTGACAAAACCTTCACTCTTGGCAAGAGCAAAGGACAGATCCATAGAACTCTGACTGTGTCTCGCAAACATACTGCCAAAGACGCCCACTTCACCACGACAATCTACCAAAAAGGTACATCACAAGAAAGAAATTACAGCTAAAACTGATTTTTTCCCTCCCCAGTAAGACATATCTATTAATCCAATTAAGCCTTAGATCTTGATTGCCTCAGTTTACATAAAAAGCCCAAGCTCTCCAGGTTACCTTTCTAATTCTTATCCCAATATGCTTGAAAATCTCTCATCTGACTCAGTGTTCCACTCATCATCAATTCTCCAAACCTTTCCACTGTACCATTTAGAACTCACGGTTTAGCAACAGCAAAACCCTTATATCCACAGCTTTCAAAATGTGCCCTCACCTTTCTTCTATAACTGAAATCTGGCTGTCCACTGAGGATACTGCTTCTCCAGCTATGCTGGCTGCTTCTTTCATTCCCTGTGGACTTAGAAGTGGGGTTGGTGTTCTCCTTGAAACTTCTTTTGCTTCCTGACCACTATTCTCTAGTTTCAACACTATGATCTATGATCTATCAGTATAATCATTCTGGCATAATACCTAGCAAACTCACCATGGCATATCCAACTCTGCCCAGTCTCTGAGTAAGCAGAGAAAAGCAGAGAACTGTGCTGACTAGTCCTGCCTAAATTAATTACCAACGGCCTTAACTGGTCTGGTAGTAATCTTACTACATTTCCCTACTCCAATAATTCTCACCGGAATCTGCATCAGAATCACCTGGAGAGTGTCTCTCATGTGGGGTCTCCGCTCCCGCTCTCCAAACAAAAACGCAGGATATGATGAAGCCAAAAAGGAACACCAACGGAGCCATAGATAGGGAAGTCATACCACTATATTTTCGCTTTTGGCTGGGTTGGAGACACAGAAAGCAGGAGCCGCAATCCAACATCCGCTTCTCTGCCAACCAACCAACCCCCTAGTGTAGCCATGGTAGTTATATTAGTGGCTAATGACTAACTGGTTACAGCTGATGGCCATCTACTACCAGAGCCAACACCTTTCCATGTGAGGCCGAGAGCCTGGATACTGCTCTCTGGGACTCTGTCCCCATAGTGTCACAACTCAGATTTCTGAGCTCTATTCCAAGAGTTTCTCACTCAGTAGGTCTAGATTGGATCCCCAGAGTTTGTATTTGTAAGTTTCCAGGTGATGCTGATACTGTTGGTCTGGGGACCACACTTGGAGATCCAGTGCCCTAGATAATTCACTACCTTATTCGTTGAGATCATTTGATACCCTTTCTGCTCTTCTCAAACCTTTACCATCTCCTTTTCTTTTTTTAATTAAAGTTTATTGGAGTGACAACTGTTAGCAAAGTTACATAGATTTCAGGTGTACAATTCTGTATTACATCATCTATAAATCCTATTGTGTGTTCACCACCCAGAGTCAGTTCTCCTTCCATCACCATATATTTGATCCCCTTTACCCTCATCTACCACCTCACTCCCCCTTTACCCTCTGGTCACCATCTCCTTTTCTATTCTCAACCACAGCTGATGTTTTGCTTATTCCAACAAGAAGACAAAAGTGATCAAAAGTGACTTACACTAGTGTCCACCACTAAATCCACCGACTAACTTGCATCTGTACCTGTACACTCTGTCTTCCAACCTATTGTATCGAATAAACTGGCCATACTCCTAAATAAGCTCTCCACTAATCTATCTACTCAGTAATTTACTCTTACAATTATTTCATCTTTCTCCTATATCAATTTTTTCCTATTGAATTGTTCCCATCAGAATAAAATACGATTTAATATTCTCATCTTAAGAAAAAAACAAAACAAAAATATTTTATCCTCACATTCTCATACAGCTACTATCCTTCTTTTCTCATTTAAAATACTCTTGTTGGATTCACTTTTTTCCCAATTCATTTGCTTTTAAACCCATTCCATTCAGGTTTTCTGTCCCTTCCATTCTTCCAAATCTGGTCCCATCATGGTTCCAATTCTCTCTTGTCAAATCCAGTATCAATTCTCAGTCTTTATCCTACTTACTTACCAGCATCATTTGACATATTTTGTAATCTCTCCTTTTGAAACACTTCATCTGCTCTTCTCATTCTCTATGCTTTTTTGACTTTATTCTTTTAAATATCCTTTGCTGAATTCATCTAATCTTCCAGACTTCTAAATATTGTAGTGCCCCTGACTCAGTCTTTTTACCTCTATCCTTTTCCTGTACTCACTAATCTCATGATTCTAAATACGTTGTCAATGTGAATGAACTCTAGACTCATGACACTGAATTACCTTTTTACATTTCCGTTTGGATATAAAATAGACATCTCAGATATATGTAAAACTGAACTCTTAATGTTCTGTTTAACAACTATATTTCCTGTTTTTTGTTTTATCTCAATACATGGCCAATCCATTCTTTGAGCTCTTCTGGGGATAATAATGATTTTTTTAAAAAGTAAAATAAAAATTTCATGTCATCTTTGACCCCTTTCTCATACTTTAGTAGTTAATCTCTTGCCCATCAGAAATTCAATACTTTGAAAATATATAAAGAATTCATGGCTAATGTTGAATCAGAGAAAAGACAGGAATATAAGATGCCAGGGAGAAGAGGGTTGACTGGAGAGTAGCTGAATTTGTCTTAATGGGGACACAAAAGATTAAGGAGTCTTTCTTAATTGTCTAATCCAAGTGCATCTCCACATAGCACATAGCAGGGTATGTGGAAGGAGGACTCTTGGTCTAAGAAGAAGGGTCATCCCAGGTCCCTCATTATGAGAAATGCAATTGAGATAATGGAAGTAGGAAAGTTAAAGGTTGGGAGAGACGATGTTCCCAGGGACCCAGAGCACCTTGTAGAAATCTCAAGAATCCATTGTATGAGACGGTGATGTCAGCGCTGAGGTCACAGAGGTGAACTGATGGAGAGGGTTCCAGCTCAGAAAGCTTCAGGGGTGGCTGTTCAGCAAGATGAGGGTGGTTTGGAGCCCTGTATAAGAGGAAAAACGGGGTCACAGCTGATTGGTATGTATTCCCTAAACTGGGCCCTTCTTCCTGCCATTGTCCCTTCACTCATCAACAGTAGACCTCTTTCCCAGGGCCACGGGTGTCCCTTTCCTGACCCCAACATCTCTCAAATCCTTCATCCTTCTAAAGCATCCTGTCCCAGGAACCTCACAGCTCTTTCCATGTGGCCCTCCAGTTCCCCCACCTTGAGATTCCAGGCCCTCTTTCTGTTCACATTTCCTACTTTTACCATTGCCCAAAAGAATGATCTTGGTCTCCCATTCCCATTTCCCAGCTGTGTCCCCACAGACCCGGGCCTCCTGCTGCCCACCATGGCCAAAAGTGGAGAGGCCCTGCCACAGGGCAGCCCAGCATTAGTCCAGGATCCCCACCTCATCAAGGTGACAGTGAAGACGCCCAAAGACAAAGAGGATTTCTCAGTTACAGACACTTGCACCATCCAGCAGCTGAAGGAAGAGGTAGCTCAGCGCTTCAAGGCTCACCCTGATCAGTTGGTCCTAATCTTTGCTGGCAAAATCCTCAAAGACCCTGACTCATTGGCACAGTGTGGAGTACGAGATGGCCTCACTGTTCACCTGGTCATCAAGATGCAGCGCCGTACCATGGGCACTGAGTGCCCAGCTGCTTCAATCCCAACCCGAGACCCAAGCCCTGGAGTTCTCCCTCAGCCAAGCTCCATTAATCCAGCAGATGGGCCACCCACCTTTAACTTAGGTGTCCTCACAGGCCTCAGTGGGTTGGGCCTGACCTCTGGTAGTTTCTCTGACCAGCCAAGCTCACTGATGTGGCAGCATGCATCTGTGCCTGAGTTTTTGGCTCAGATCATTGATGACCCCTTCATCCAAAGTCTGCTGTCCAACACAGGCCTAGTGCGCCGGCTGGTTCTTGACAACCCCCATATACAGCAGCTGATCCAGCACAACCCTGAGATTGGACATATTCTCAACAACCCTGAAATCATGAGGCAGACACTGGAGTTTCTACGCAACCCTGCCATGATGCAGGAGATGATGCGTAGCCAGGACAGGGCACTCAGTAACTTGGAGAGCATCCCAGGTGGCTACAATGTGCTTCGGACCATGTACACAGATATTATGGACCCAATGCTTAATGCAGTTCAGGAGCAGTTTGGTGGCAATCCCTTTGCTGCTACCACTACTGCTAATGCTACCACCAACAGCAGCCAACCTTCAAGGACAGAGAATTGTGACCCTCTTCCCAACCCCTGGGCTTCCACATGTGGAGGTTCGGGTGGCAGGCGAGGCAGGCAGCCTGGGGAGCAAGATGTATCTGAAATTAGAAATAGGGTTCCCAACATTCTGGGTAATATAGGGCTCTATGACTATCTCCAATTACATGAGACCCCTCAGTCCCTGAGAACCTACTTGCAGGGGACTGCATCCACCGCCCTCAGCCCAAGTCAAGAAGCACAGCCACCAGGAAACCAGGTTCCTCCACCTTCACCCTCATCCCAGAAACCTGAGTCAGGCCAGCTGCTCCCCAAGGAATCAGTAGCAATCAAAGGAACACCCTGCTGCCCAGGGTTGCTGAAATACCCCACAGAGAATAGTACTAGACAAAATGGAGGCCAAGACAGTATGACAGGGAATGGCTCTACTTGTCACAGCACCAGCATGCCTGATCTTGTCTTGGGGCTGGGAAGTGCTACCAGGACCCCATTTGTTTCTTCACCACCAGCCCCGATGGTGGCTACCCCTGGAATCTCTGAGCATGCCTGGCTGCCACCACTAGCTTACCCAAGACCTCTGAGGCCAGCCAGCATGAATCAGGTCCCACAGTTGCATGCTGAGATGCACCGGCAGCTGCCAGTGCTGCTGCACCTTCAGGCAGCCATGGCAAACCCTCGTGCCATGCGTGCTCTACTGCAGATTGAGCAGGGTCTGCAGGTCCTAGCTACTGAAGCACCCCATCTCCTACTCTGGTTCATGCCTTGCTTAGCAGGGTTTGGAAATATGGCAGGAGGTACAGAGCCTAGAGAGGGCACCCTTATGCCTGAAGATCTCCCCCCAGCCCCAGCTCCTGAGGTTTCTCCAGCACAGGGCTCTGTGGAGTCCGGCCTCCATTCCACACCCTTCCTCCAGATACTGCAAGCCCTAGCTACTGCCAATTCCCAGCAGCCCGAGACACACTTCCGGGTGCAGCTAGAACGACTGCGGGCCATGGGCTTTCTGAACCCTGAAGCCAATCTCCAGGCCCTCATTGCCACAGGGGGTGATGTGGATGCTGCAGCAGAGAGGCTGAGGCAGTCATAGGTGGCCCAAGTTGTTCAGACCATATCTTTTCCTCTGTGTTCTTTCCCCGATATCCCATTGCCCAGCTCCCCTATTCTTGAATGCAGCCGCACTACGAACCAAATTTACTATTATGCCCTTTACTGTGGAGACAATGTTGTTCCAGAGTCAATGAGGAAGAATGAGAGACAGAAACAGGGTGGGGGTGCTGTGAGTGACCCAACTACTCCTGCCACTGTACCAACGTGGGACACCAGTCTGAGCTCTGCACATACCTGTCTTGAGATGCAATTACATCCAATCTCCAGTATCAGTTGCTTCTTGAGTCTGATTCTTTGTTGGCTGTGAGAAAAGGGAGCATATGGGAAAAGAGGTGGTGGTGATAAGAGCGACTGTGCATGAATGGGAGGGCTTGAGAGGAAAGTGAAAGGTCTGAAGTTAGAAGATTAAGAGGCATGGAAAACAGAGGAAGGAGAGCTGAGGCAGCTTGTATGTGCCTCCAGAGGTCCCCAGGTTCTCTGTCCTGTAGGAGCTGCCACCATGTACTCTGTTCAGCAGCCTGGCTAAAAAGTGAGAGTGGGCACAGTTTCTTCTTTTTATTACCCCTGAAGACTATCCCACAGGTGGCTCTCATTTTCTGGATTTGATGCTTATCCCTGAGTAGATAGTCAAAGAGCAGGATTCAGGCTGAATTCTAAGATTCCCTAATCTCACCGTTTACAAAGTTACTGTCTCTAGTAGCCAGATTCAGAGTTGCTTTCATTGCCACAAACTGCTTGTCCTGCATTTTGTCTTTCTTGCAACTCCTAGCTCAGAAATTGAGTACCTACCCTGTGCTCAGCATTCAGCATTAGGCGTTCAATGTGAGTAAAAGAGACATGATCCTGCAGCCTCATGAGATTATGATCTGGTAGCAGGAGCCATTGAGACTGTGAGTAAAGAGTGCTTGTATGTAATTACAAACTGATAAATGCTATGAAGATAAAGGAAGAGCATATGAAATAGCATAACAAGGGTTTGATCGAGTCTGGGGAGACATGGAAGGCTGCCTTGGATATTCATTCCAAGCTACAATATTACAAGTAAGAATGAAGTAAATAAAGATTTGAGAGGGGGAGGGAAGAGTACCCTAGTGAAAGAGTCATTATGTACAAAGGCACTGAGTGAGGTTGATGTATGCCAAACACAGGAAGTGCTCTTGGCATCTCAGATTAAATTCTAGTTTGCACTCAAGGGTGCTTCCCATTGCCCACGTACTTCTAGGGTAAAAGTATTACAATTCATAAATCAAGCAAGTGAACCATGACTTCCAGTCCACATACACGTAAATGTGCCCGTGGGCTCACACAGGTATGTATATTATGGAGAAATATACCAATATGCAATGCATAGTCACAGGTAAATATACCTTCTCATGAGCACACCCTATGTCCACATGTGTAAGCATACGCATTCAACACAGTCTGCTATAATTTTACCACACAATGGAGTGTAAAGATAAAAAAAACATTAATACTATATTCCTGTCAGGAAAAAAAAGTGTCTTTGATAGAGGATACCACTACGGTAAAAGTGGCCATGGTTTGTGTTTAAACATCCTAGACTCAGTATTGGGGGTCCTTTCATGAACTGGGGGAAACAGAATTTCTCCCTGGAACCCAGGATACTTGGACCAACCTGTCTTTACCTTTTAGATACCAGTAAGTGGCTTAGAGATAAAACAGCTTTTGGGGACAACTTTCTCCCACTGTTTGAGGTTTCAACCTCTAGGAGAAGCATGAGATTTCACACTCCCTTCTCATCTCCACCTCCCCATTCCTCTAGCTTTGTTCCCCATCAGTGGGATAGTTCTTGTCCAGATCAAAGGAATTGTTGTTTATGGTGCTGCTATGCTAGGGGAAACAAAGAGATACTCTTGTCTTTTTTGCTTCCTGTAACTAGCAAAGCAAGAATTCTGGAGCTCCCTCTGACTGGGGAAGATGTACGGGTAGAATACAATCTCTAATTTCCATCCTGGAAAGACCAGGTAGGTCTGAGAAGAAAAAAAAAAAGGAAAAAATGTTGCTGCTTTTGTCTTTCATATGGGCAAGGGAAGAATGAAGGCTCATATGAAGGAAAGTCAGCTCACCAAGGCAGACAGCAGGTGGGCCTAAAAGTCCTGGCTAGGGAGGGGAGTGTTCATTTAAAGGACTCTCTTCTGTCCATATCCTCTTGAGAGACCCCTACAGTTGATGGGGCATTTAGGATCCTTGCTATAGCCTCATCAGTGACTGAACTCATCCCTGTGCCCAGCTCCATGATGAAGCAGGTGAACTTCCAGGAGAAAGAGGTTCCTGGGTCAGGGACAGTCACTGTCCTCCACCTAGCAGCTAACATAGGGCCTAGCACATGGAAAGCACTCAGTAAATGATTGAATCACTGTCAAATGAGGAGTGAGGAAATGAATGACTAAAGGAGAAAATGGTTGAGGAGACTAGGTAGATATGAATCAAATAGGGGATACAGCTCTACCAGAGCTTGTGCTTGGGGAAATAAAGACTGTTGGGGTTTGGGGAAGAGGAGATTCCTGCAGGCTTGATGTTACTGAAAGGGCAGGCCTCCCAAGACGGCCCATTTGTGGTCCCAGCTCTGATTCTCACACTGTCAGTGCTCCAAGACAAATAATTTGGGCCTTGGAAGAACCCCATACTAGAGGGTTGTGTGGGTGGACTATAGAAGTTAACACTTTTTGAGGTTTTCCTCTATGCCAGGCTCTGTTCCAAGCTCTTTACACCTAAATGCACACAATAGTTCTTTAATGCAAGTCATATTATTATCCCTATTTTCCAGATGAGGAAAACCGAAGCTAAGGAGAGGAGAAGTACACTGCTTACACTTACACAGCTTCTGCATAATACAGCCAAGATTTGAAATTAGACAATCTATTTCCAGAGCCTACACTCTTAGCTACTATGCTAAATCAAGTTAATGCTTTAATTCTCACCCATTTGAAAGGGGCAGAATTTGTGGTATTTAATTGTAATTTTTGCACCCCTGACTCTTGAAAATATCTTCACTGGATTGAAATACATTCTTTATCATATTCTACATATGAGTGTATATATATATATATATGTGTGTGTGTGTGTGTGTGTGTGTGTGTGTGTGTATACACTAACACCATACTTCTTTAATTATTTTAACTTTGAAATATTTAATGACAAAAAGATCAATGCTTTACTCATTATGCCTTTGCAAAATCCCATTGTCTAATTTTGTTTATTTTTCTGAATACCCTTTATATTAGATGTAAAATTTCAGAAAAGGACAAATGTCATTTTGATTGGCTTCCCATTATATTTATAAATTAGAGGAAAATTGAGAAATGTATGAGATGGTCTTTTCTTTTAGAATAAGGAATGCTTCCATTCAAGTTTCATTTGTTTATAAAGAACTGTAGTTTCTTTATATAACTTTTACACATTTAGCTTTAGTTAAACATTAGATATTTTTTGGTTATTTTGAATGAATTTTTTTCCATTATATTTCCAGAATGGATATTGCTGTGGTGAAACTGTGCTGTCACTAGTTACATTACAAATTCTTATTTCAGAGAGAATTTTCATTGTTTCTCATACAGCAAACATATGCCTCCTTGATAGTCACAAAGCCTCCACTCTTCTAACATTTAAACCTCTTTTCTAAAAGCATAATTTGACTTGTTTTCTCAGTTTCAAAGTTTTAATATTTTAAAAACTATCTAGTTAAGGTTGATAAGTAAAATAAGAATACAAAAACACCCAGCAATAATCCCATTACCCAGATAGTACTACTAATACCATGATGGTGTCCTTTCACACATTTTACAAAACTGTGGCCATATTGTACATAGTGTTTTATAGCTTGGCTTTTTAACTTGATGATACGGCATGAAGCTTTCCCGCAACTTATTAAATTAGCCTTTTGTAACTCATTAGTTCAGTAAATATTTCTTGATCACTTACTATGTGTCAGAAACTGTGCTTCGTGCTAGGAATACAATGGTAAACAAGATAGATATGGTTCCTACCCTAAGGAGCTTATAGTATAGTGGACATAACAGACCTCAAACAAACAAATAGAATAGGTAACACAGAGCGCTCACCAAAAATTAGGCACCGTTCTATAAGCTTATGCGTACTAACTCATTTAGTACTTAAAACAACCCTATAAGGTAGGTACTGTTTTTAAAACCATTTTACAAATGAGTAAACTAATGAAGTAGGAATATTTTTCTGTGAGTCCCCAAATGATGTAAATGATGTTGGATCTGCAGGCAGTTTCTGGGTGTGGGCCAGGATGGTGTCTCATGAAGCCGAAGAATGGACACACGAACCAGGGAGAGGCAAAGAGTTGTAAAGGAAGATAGTTTATTAGAAGCAGGAGAAGAGGTTGCAGCTCCTGAGCAGGAGGGAGTCCCGAATGGGGGGTGCCCAGTGTCTCAGTCGAGACAAAAGCTCTTACTTTTATACCTTCCTTTGCCTGTTTGGGGGAGGGGGCTGGTGCCTTCTAATGGAATTCATCTATCAGGTTTGTCCTGTTTGACCATCCTGAAGGGATTAACAACTAACCCATTCCTATCTATCAGATCTGCTCCTTTGTCCGGCCAAAATGGATTTGATATAATTTATTAACCTTAAGGAACATTCTTGTGTCTTTGCCCTGGAGTGAAAGAGACATTCCAGAACCTGGAGTTTCAGGATATGGCTATTTTTTTGTTTATTCCACCAAGGACCGCCCTGTCTACCTAGGAACATACTAACTAACCCGTCTCACTAAGGCATAGGAATGTTAAGTGTCTAAGGCAATTCCTCTGGTATAGTAGCTCCAACTCCATTTTATAATGGCAAAAGCAGTTAGTAAATGGTGGAATGAGAACTGGAATTTGAACCAGGATTTCTAGAGGTCACACTCAATCTCTATTCGCTATTACTTTCTATTACATTAAAAATTTTGAGTTATGGGGCTGCAGCCGGTTGGCTCAGTTGATTAGAGCGCAATGCTCATACCACCAAGGTCGCTGGTTCAATTCCCACATGGGCCAGTGAGCTGTACCCTCCACAACTAGGTTGAAAACAACGACTTGACTTAGAGCTGATGGGTCCTGCATAAACACATTTTTCCCCAATAAAATAAAATAAAATATTGAATTAAAATACATTTCATACAGGAAATAAGGTAATTTGCTAGTGTATATAAGGGGAGCAAGGACAGATTTGTAGAGGGGTGGTCAGAGTGTATTTCACTGGAGGGAGTATTTATGCCAAAACTCAAAGAGTAAGAGGAAGCCAAACACTCAAAGAGCTAGGAGAAAAACATTTTAAACAGATGGGGAAGTATAAAAAAGGACGTCAAGTTTGGACAGAATTTGATACATTGGAAGAAAAAGAGAAAAAGGAAAGAAGGCTAGTGTGTTGTGGGGGAGGAAAAATAATTTCTCTCCTATCCTTCTGAATTCTTCTGGCTGGACTAATAAATTAACACGAGGCAGATTAACAGGAGAAAATGACCAAATTTATTACATATGCATGTACGAGGGGACCCAAGGACATATTGGGCAGTTGGGGCTTACATGTCATTCTGGACTGCTTAGAGGGAGGCAGGGGTCTGGGATTTCAAAGAGAAAGGAGGCAATTCACAGGTAGATGAGATGAGAAACAGCAAACACACGGTAAACAAATTCTTGCTGGGCCACCCAAACAATGGGACACAAAGGGGAGTTTGTCAGACTTTGCTTGATTCCTCTCTATCTGCTTCCCATAGTTTATATTATGCTAAGTTGACAGGTACCTTTCTTTAAGCAAGTTTTTTTCTGCCTTAATTCCTTTAGGTAGTTCAAGTTTCTTTCTGAATCTTTTGTTTCTTAAAAGTAACCAGCTTAAAACAATCAATATACTAAAAAAGCATATTTTGGGGTAGCAAACTCTGTTTCTCCTTAGTGTCCAGAGAGCAGAGAGAATGACAGGAAGAATACTTCAAGATGAAGTGGGAAATATAGGTGAGTGCAAGATTGGGGCCCTCAATGGATTTGACTCTCATTTTATGTGGAGCATGAATGAGAGGGTGACAAGGGTGGAAGCCAAGTCCAGTAAGAAGACATCTGCAGTCATTCTAGTGAAACATGGTGTTGCCCTTAAACTAGAGTTCTCCACAGGGCATATGGCATGAAGTGGACAACCAAAAATATATTTTGGAGATAGAATTTGTAATCCTTTCTGGTAAGCTTGGATGTGCAAGGTTAAGGGGAGGGAGACTTGAGGACTCATTTATTTATTCAGCTAATATTAATTGAACTCCCTCAGAGGCCAGATCCTGTGCTAGGTGCTGGCGATAGGAGGTGTTCTAGTCACAAAGCTCTCCCTTCACAGAATCAACAGAGAGGAGGGACAGGCACCAAGTAGTACAATTTCAAGCAAAGGGAGAAGCTGAGAAGAAAGTAAGGAGGATAAGGAGACCGAGATCCACAGCTGGACTCTTTTTGTGTGGTAATCAGAACGAACATCACTGAAGAGAGCATTTAAGCAGAGGTGATGAGTAGAAGAAGTTCACTAAGTGAACATCAGAAGCAAGAGTTCCCAGACATAAGGGGCATCAGTGAAAAAGCTGGCCGGAGCTTGGTGTGATCCAGGAACACAGGAAATCTGCTGTGACTGGAGCAGAAACTCAGGAGACGGAGTCAGTGAGGCAACCAGGGGCCAAACTATTAGGGCATTTTGGTCTTGGTAGGCATTTAGATTTAATTCAAGTACAATAGGAAGATTTTTGGTGGTTTTAGGTGAAGAGGTGCGGTTAATTGATTACATTTTTAAAAGATCTCATTCACTACTTGTAGTATGTGCCTTGACAGATGTTTTTCTTTATTTGTAATGCAAGTGGCTGACTTAAGCACTTAAGTTTTGATTTCCCAGACATCCACTTCAAAGACTGCTATCTCCAAAAAAATTAAGAACAAACAAAACAAAACAAACCACTACATAGCCAGCCACAGGACTAGATAAAGAGCTAGGATGTCCCCCTCCCCTCTGATTTTTCCCTTGTTTTAGAGATCAGGGATCATTTTCATAACTGACCATTTGGTTAGCTTGTTTTTTCTCTTCCTGAAATGTAAATTCCTGCTCTTGTGTTTTAAATCCACCAATTAAGAGTGACCCCATGAAATGCTAGGCCCCCACCATTGACCCCCTAAAAAGCAGAACGCCAAGTCTGCGATCTCTCTCTCTCCCTCTCTGTCTCTCTCTCTCCCTCACCCCCCCACTCCCCCGTAACTTCACTGTGTGGCCCCAAATGAGCTGTGTAACTTCCAGAAGTTGTAAGTAATACGCCCTGTCTTTTTCAAAGTTTCCTGATGGTTATTGCTGAGGTTGTCTTGCAATCATGAAAACCACATGGCCAGTCCAGCTGCGAACCATATGTTGGTTATCAATGAGCTGAGATCGGCACAAAACTGTAGGGTATAGCAACTCTAATGGGCGAAAAAGGAAGCAGGAAAATCAGTTAGCAGGCTATTGCGTTATCGAAAGTATTGAGGTGATCAGATTCATGATATATTTTGAAGAAAAAGTCCATAATGCTTGCTGATAAATTAGAATTGTAAAGAGAGGATTCAAGAGTGATTCCTGTATTTGGGGCCTGAACAACTGGTTGAATGATAATCTTATTAGAAGGGAGAAAGGGACGGGAGGGAATGGCAAGTTTGAGATTCTATTCTGACATAGTCTTGGGGGTAAACATAGCTGGGCTCCAGAAAACTATTGGAGAAACAGGTTTGTGAAGAGTTGACTTCATTTACTGTTATGTATTATTCTATTTATCATGACAGCAAAGGATTCTAATAGACGCTTACTCCATATTCATGAATAAAGTAACCGAAAAATAAAAGGCCAACGTGAGGGGCAACAAGCATTTCTTTGACATCAGAAAGTATTGAGATTCTGGGAAGCACTGATTCAGGCAGAAATCCAAACAGTGTTCCCATTAGGAGGTGAAGACAAGGGGTAGTTATGAGAAAGGAAAGGGGAATAATTACATGAATAGAGGGATTTCTATTGGTGGTAATAAAGAAGGAATGTATTTCTACTGGTGCAACTAAGCAAGTTACTCTTTAGCTATGCACCATGGTGTTAGTTCTAAAGAATGTCTTTCGTTTTCAGTTCTGTATTCAGCATGTCTGCTTTCCTATTAGCTTTGCAAACAGTTGTTTGGAATATAATGTTGCTTTGGCTCAGTCCAAAAGTTATTTTGCCCAGTTTAAACATTCCAAAGATTTGAGGAGTAAATTTTGCAAGGCAATTCCTCTGGGATGGCAGCTCTGATTCCTTTTTATAATTGCAAAAGCCTAAAACAGGGTGATCCTCAGAGTAAAAAAAAATAAATAAATAACTGCTGCAGGGATTAGAGGCTTTACCCTAGGGCCTTGAGTGGTCAAAACAATGTGTGGAGTGGTGCCTACCTGAGAGATTCCCTGTTTTCAGTTTTTACAGTTGAAATATGTCCCCTTCTAGGTGACAAAACTCCTCTTCGAATATACCTTAAATTTATTCATTGTTAAATCATAAAGACCTAAAGTCAAACTGTTACTTTCTTATAATTCCTCTTGTCTCAGCTCTAATCCTCTGAGAATTGAAATTATAGTTTATCTCTCTGAGAGCAACTTCGTTTACAAGTTTTTGGGAAACATGATGCTGTCTTTCTTAGAACCATGTAGATGGGTTACTCAGCCTGGTGGGCCTCAGAGATACAAGCTGCCTACAAGACCCCAGTGAGGCTGGATAAATGAATTATACACATCATCATTCTGTTCATGCAGAAATGGAACCTGTGGTCTGACTAGGCCATGGTTAGTAGACAGTAATTTAGTGGAAGACAGATAACTAGAATCAACCCTTGGAATTGCAAGATAGTTCTACGGCTGCCTTTTCTACTCAACTATAGTCATTGATCCAACTCAGGTGGTCTGGTTTTTAACAGTGAAATAGGCTGATGCAAAACATGTTTCTAGATAGGAATATTAAACTTTTTTTCTATTGCTATTTAACTCAAATCATAAAGAGAGCCAACCTCAAGCAGGTGGTGGAGACCTCTGCCCTCCCCCCATTCAGATCTCTACTGTGACCTCATCACTGACATCATATCCCTAAGGCTGACCCTGGAAAACAGCAGCTGTCACCCCTGTGGGAGCCCGGTGGCTGCAGGGCTACACTGGGAGGTGGCGTCCGTGGTATGTGGATGAGAGGACATCACTGGACACTTACCTGTCCCTGGCCTCAGGTGTGCTCAGTGCTACATCTAGGCTTCTATAGGTCCTCAGGTGACCCTGCATCCGCTCTTGAGGAAATATGGCACAGGCTAGGGAAGAAGCAGGGGACAGCCACCTGGTGTCTGGTTGTGAGCCATCATCCCATGTCATCAGAGTGTCTGTCAAGACTGCACAAGACTGCCAGGAATTTACGCTGGCAGAAAATAGCAGCATCCGCCACTTTAAGAAACAGATCTCCAAACGCTTTCACTGTGACATTGACCGACTAGTGCTCATCTTCACCGGAAAGATCCTCCGGGATCAAGACATACTGAACCAACGAGGCATCCTTGATGGAACTACGGTCCACTTGGTGGTGAGGACCCCTTTGAAAGGAACTCTGCCCAGTCCCAGAAGCCTGCCAGACCCCACAGGCCACTGTACCCATCGTTCTGAACCCTCCATCTCAGAGAGTGCTGGGATACTAGCCAGGCTAGGCCGGCTTGCCCGGAGCTCACCTGATCTGCCTGACTTCCTTAGCCAACTGGCTAAACTCCTGACGGCTGCGCCCCAGCCTGTGGTGCAGTTCTTGGAAGAACCTCTGGTTCAAGGCCTGGCAAATGAGAAACCAGCCAATACCAGTCATGTTCCTGAATTCTCAAGGCCAGTAAAAAAACTCGAGCCAGCCTTTAAGGCTCTGGAAAACTTGCAGAACCCAGCCCAGCAACAGGAGCCCCTGCAAGCAGACAAGCGGGGGCTAGAGGCTTTGAAGGCAGTGCCAGGTGGTGATAATGCTATGCGTCCGGTCTGCTCTGATATCCAGCAGCTCATGTTCTTCACTCTGGCCCCACTGGTTGCTTCCAAAGGCAATAACCCAGGTTTAGAGCTTTGCAGAGGTGAGGCCAATGCTCACAGCAGTACTGACACCACTGCTGCCATCCCCAAAGTCTCTGCCCCTGCCAGGCCATTGGCACAGGAGGTCAGGGCAGGAGTAGTTACCCAGGCCAGGGGCATGGCGTCAGACAAGGCCAATTCAGAGTGCAGGACCAGTATGCTGGACATTTCCTCCCAGGATGGCCAGCAGGCCATAGGGAAAGCTACTCTAATCAGTCAGCTGAGACCCTCACCCTCTACCTTACGTAGATCCTTGCACGTCCTCCAACAAAATCCAGCTCTGTTACACCAGCTGGCCACTGGCAGCCCCCTGCGACATCATATACCACTACTTCCCATCCTCACCAACCCACGAGCACTGCAGGCATTGATACAGATAGAAAAGGGCCTGCAGGTACTGTCCAGGGAAGTGCCTGGACTGGGGCCTTGTCTGTGGGGCCCAGGTAGACCACACAGGGCTACAGGAGTCCCTGAAACTAGGGGTGGAGGACATGGTCACAGAGCAGACCTTGAGCAACCCACGTTGGCCGTTCTTCAGCTCCTCCATGCACTGGCCTGCTCCCAGTCTACCCAATGCTCACTGTCCTCACCCCCCCTCACTGAAGGCCACTACCAGCAGGAACTGGAGCATCTGAAGGCCATGGGCTTCGCTAATCATGACGCTAACCTGCAGGCCCTGATAGCCACAGGTGGAGACATCCACGCTGCCACTGAGATACTACTGGGGGAACCGGAGGCCTAGGTCCCTCCAGCTGATGCCTTCAATGCACCACCCCATGCAGAGGGAGGAAAAGGAAGGGGAAGGGGAACAGCAGGCGTAGTACCTTATTTTGGGAATTCCTCCTCCTCAGATCATGTGCACAATGGAATAGCCCTCCCCCAATACCCAAGCCTGCTCTACATTAAAAAGATTGCTTGTATCTCGTGTAATGTCGATTTGCGGGTAGGTGGGCAAAGAGAATGTTTTATGGGAGGAGAGATTGATCATGTTAAATGGTCTTGGATTTGGGTTTCATCTCATATCCTCAATCTCAAAGTGTTTTCCAAATTTGAACATGAGGTAGAAAATCCTGAGTATTTTTACTCCTGCTTAATTGGCAACCCAGTTCCCCACCAACATTACCATCATCACCATGAGCCACCTCTATTCCAACTCCAGAGTGACTCTGAAGGAATCCTGACTTTTCTCCCCCAGGAAGCCATGACTTTCTTTATGGCCTCTGGACACCACCCACTCTGACCATGTTTCTCTGTCTTTTGATCCAGTCTCTTGTTATTGCAGAAAAGATGCTTAACTTTCCTCTCAGCTAGGGTTCTTTCTTTGATAATGGCCTGTGCTAAGATCCTGCTCTTATGAGGTCCACCTCCACTACTGAAGCTCCAGCCTCTCCTCCTACACAGGCTTCTTCCCTTTTGCTGCAAAATGCTTGAGTCTGCTGCCCTATCGATTACGGAACTTTCTCTCTCTCTTTTATATCTGAATTTCTTGAAAGTGTCTGCCCTTCCAGTGATATGTTTCACCATCATCTGCAGAGACTTATCCCCAATACAGTGCAGAAGCTTTCTCTAAACTGTTTCTCACTCCTCATTTTCCCAAATTTTTCTACGGAAATTCATATACTGACTTTTCTTTAAGCTGCTTCATTTAGCCTACTTTTTAAAATCCATTGTCTTATAGAGTGGGGCTTCCTGAGAGTATATTACTCCAATTTTTTCTTTCTTTAACCTTCAAAGAGTTTGGCTCTTTCCTTTGTTCTGCTCTTACTTCTATGTACCTGGTTTCAAAATCTGAGTCTACTTGTACTTTCCACAGCTTAGTAGCCTTCCCTTTGGGTCCCGGAGGAACTTCTGGCTCAGCATGCCCCAACATAGCTTAGTATCTTTCCCCTGACCCCATTTCTACTCTAAGTTCTGTGTTCCCTTTGTCTTAGTGAAAGTCATCAATACTTTCCCAATCTACCCATTCTCTTCTGTAAACCTCTGCTCTATCAGTGAGGTGACTCATAGTGTAGGCATATGGAGCATTCCTCTTCTGGTTCGTAACTTTCCCAAGGTCACACAGTTTGTGAGTGACAGAGATGAAGAAACCTCAGCTCTGATTCCCAAGTTTGTGCTTTTAGCTTTACACAGCCACACAGCCAGAATCAATCAGTTCCCATGAAATTGTTACCAAACAAAGGGTATGAGGTGAAGCCCATCACACACAGAAGCCAAAGGAGGAGGCAACAGGTTTTCACAGATTTATTCCTCAGGCAGCCAAAGGAGGAGACCCAAGATAAGGCTCAGATCAGTCTGCCCTGGACAAAGGCTTGGAGAAAATTTAACGGATGATGTTTGGAAGGGCTATACATATTTATTAATTCTAATTCAATAGCTGGGATTGGATAGTCTTGGAACTAAGTTATCTAAGGTAAGGAATGTGGAAAGCGCAAGAGAGAACAAAAAAAATTCCAGTCTGGTGGAATTTGATTAATCAGGTCTTTGTCCAAATTTGGTCCCTGCACTGGATCTTCCATACTGATGAACCCCTCGCTTCTTAATGGTCTCCTGTTGGTAAAAGCAGCATCTCTGCTAGTTGAGTTCTGTGACTCTTGGTTCCACTGTGCTCTTGAGGTCAGCTCAGGGTCATTTAGCTGCTCACTGCACCTGCCTAAGCCTCTGGAACCAGTCTCATCTGGGTTAGTCTGGTGGTCTCCAGATCGCTGTGAGGAGGCCTATTGTTATCTTCTGAAAAACACTAAAAATACTAGAGGAAAGAAAGAAAAAATAAAGTAATAATACTTTTAAAAATGGCTATCAGGGTCTGGTTTCAGTGCCAGAGCCCAATTTTAAAGTCAGTGAGTAAAAAGTATGTCCTGTGCTGCCCTGACACAGAGACAGGACAAATACATTTTCCAACCTTTTAGGAGTTTAGAATCTCGTTTAGAGAGGAACAGCTCAGAGAATAATCTAAGTCACCATGAGGAAATGACCTATGCCTACTTATCGTAGGCACAAATCGAATATCTTCCTGCTTATTGCTCGTGTTGTTAGCAATGAAAATCAAAATGGCAGTCAGTAGGAGACAGAGAGGGGTGGTAGGGAGAGTTTCCTCAGGGTTCGGAGGGAAGAATTTGTTTTTTGTTTAAATCCTACATATACAAGAAAGTGTGTGTGTGTGTGTGTGTGTGTGTGTGTGTGTGTGTGTGTGTGTTCTTTATAAGAGAAATAGACTTGGAAGTAGTAAGATGGGACAATTCTAGGTCTCTGATAGTCTATGAAGATGGACTATGATATTGGGGAAAACTTGGCAGGATGGATCCTCAGGGCCTCACCAGTGCTGAATCACTTAAAATTCAGATCAAAGGGTCTCAGCACAAATTAAAAGCTAGACTCAGGGCAAAAAGAAACAAGGATATCCAATAGGGCAAGATTCAATGGTTAGCCTCATTGTAAATGCTTCTCTGAAATTTGTCAATCGCACTGATTCATATGCCAAAGTGTGGGGAGCCATGGTTTTTTGTAACCCTGAACCTTGCAGACTGGCTCGGTTTTTGTCCCCATAACATTGTCTCTGCCTTATCTGAGAAGCGCCTAACGGCTGCTGAGGAATGTGGTGAAAACGGCCAGTTCCCAGACACAGAAAACTAAGGGCTTTCTGGACAATTGGTAGGTTCTGTCTCCTTGAGATATTTACTTTTGTGAGTTTCAGTGACCTTGTATCTTCTATGTCAAAGTAAGGTTGAGGCTGGAAAGATTTACTTTCACTGAGATAATGCATATCTTCTTCGTTTAACTGCACGTACTCAAACTGTATATATTGGTTAGAGATAATAAACTCAGGGCTTCAGCATGACTGAAGACCGGCCGCATTAGCATTTGTGTGTGTCTTTTATTTCATTCCCACTCCCCCATTCAGGTACTGATCGACTCGTGGCGGCTGGCCCGTCACACCAAAGCGTGAGTCACCTCAAATTCTTCTATGAGAAGGGTTGCTAAGGGCTCTAGCAGGGCCAGGCTCACAGAGCAGGCTGCGTCATCTGTACATACTTGATGGTTTGTGACTTCTGTGTATCCTGAAAAGTTGAACTCCTTTTTTGTGTGCACTTAAGAATGGATGATACTGAACACTGTTGTGATCAGGGAATTATCACCTTGGGAAATCTTGCTTTCTTCCATTAACCACTAACTTCACTTTACTTCAGCCTTGAGTTAAAACTGAAGATTCTTAACACACACATGGACACAAAGACCCTTTCAGAGGTGGTGGATATGTGTAATACCTTGACTGTGGTGATGGCATCACAGGAGTACGCATATGTTCAAACTCATCACATTGTATACACTGAACATGTACAGTGTTTGTATATCAATTTTACACCAATAAAGATGTTAAAAAAACTGATTGAGATTGATCCATCACTGTTTCAATACAAATTACTTCATAAAACTTTTGAGGGCTGCACATATATTTTGACCCTGGTCTGGCTTTTGAGGCCTCTAGGAATTGAATCAGACATGACTGGCTCTGGCCCATGACAGCTCCCTGAATGTGAACTTGCCTCTACAGCTAGACTTGGAGTTCTCCGTGGCCAGAACGGACACTTCTCCTTTTGTCTCACCCATGGACTGGGTGATACTCCTTCCTCTAATTGTATTCCTCAGTAAGAAAAGCTCCCTTCCCTCCATCCTTGTCCTTGTGAATATGCCTTCGTCTGATCAGCCCAATGTAATATAAACAAAAATCAAATTATTAAGTACCTACTGTGTGCCAGACATTATGCTTGACACTTAATACACATTGTCATTACTCATCACAACAGCACAATGAAGATATCATTCATTAATTTATTAATTAAAAAAAAAATATGACATATACCTACATGGTCCATAGCATTTTTCCATAATATTTAATAAATGCTTATTAACTATATGTAGGAAAGAAATGAGACTCCTGCAGTGATGAAGTTTTAGAATGCTAATGAATAAATTGATCAAGAAGTAAATACATAAATAATACAGATTATTTTCAGTCAGGAAAATGTAATAAAACATTGCATACTTTTATAAATTTAAGGATTGTTAACCAAATACTATCAACTACACCAATTTTTATTGAGTGCTTGATTTACATCCTGCACAATAATAAACACTTTACTAAAATTGGGGTTCATTAAGTGGCATGACCTAATTTATACAACTACTTGTAGATAAGGAAGTCAAGATTTAAGCTTAATGTTATTTGGATCCAGATATCACATTTCTTTCCATTATAAAATACCAGGTAATATATGAGATATTGTCCATATAAATGCATAACCTTAGACTATTAGCCTCTCTGAATCACAGGCTCTTAATTGAAAATAAATAAATAAATAAAAAAAGAAAAGAAAATGCAGATAATAACAACCATATTTTTGAATAATTGGAAGGCGTGTTTGTGGACTTATTTGTGTATTTTATTTTATTTCAACTTTTTCATTTTTCAGTTACAGCTGACAATATTATATGAGTTTCAGGTATACAGGATAGTGGTTAGACATTTATATAACTTACGAAGTGATCCCCTCAGTTAGTCTAGCACCTACCTGGCTCTATACATAGTTATTACAATATTATTGACTATGTTCCCTATGTTATACTTTATATCCCCATGACAATTTTGTTTATTTGTGTATTTTAGAACTGAAGTTATTAAGACAATGAAAGATGATTTTAAAAGGCACTTGGACAATGAGCAGGCTTCCCTGAATCCTTAATAAGGAATTACTTTATGGCTAAAAAGAAAGATTTCAACATGGAAGGCAAAAGAGGTAGAGAAAATAAAGTTTTAATGAGCATTATTTATATTCCAAGCACTGTCTAAATATTTTAGAGTTGTTATATAACATAGTTACCATGATAACCCTATGAAATGATATAATACAAAACAGCTCTAAAGAGATTATAACTTGGCTAATTATATTTAGACAGCTTACATAGCTTTCTCATATTTATTTGTTGAGCATGTTACATGTTAGGTGCTGTCTTAAATATTTTATAGTCATTAATTTATTTATTCCTCATCACAACATTAAGAGATAGATATCATTATCCTCCCTTTAACAGTTTGCCAAACTGAGGCATAGAAAGATTTATCGACATGCTCAATGCCACAAAACTAGTAAGCAGAGGAACCAGGATTCAAATCCAGACACTCTGGCTTTAGAACTTGTTTGCTTAATCACTACTCAAAGTATTAGAACTCAGATTCAATTTAATTAAATTGTTTTTTCTCTTTTCTACTTAGACTCACAGTAGAATATCCCCACCATGAAACCAAACTCCTTTCAACAACAAGAACTGACTTACTCTTTGGTAATTTTGAGACAAAATTAGAAATATTATCACCTGTCTGGGCTATTCAGAGTTGCTCAAGAGCCTCAGGAATAAGATATTTCAATGTAATTATTGATATCTCCAATTTATCTGGACTTTCCTTTTCTTTCCAGAGCTTTATCCCATGTAAACACATTCCTCTTTTGTCAGAGGTCTCCGACCATGTACATGTATCTAGACAGCTACCATATACATGTATTCTCATAATTCTGCTCAGCATTCAGATTGAAATCTTTCTCAAATGAAGCAGTCTTAGAAGTCGAGCCCGAATCTCCTTGGTCCTAGCCCCATAGATGATTGGGTTGAGCACAGGAGGCACCAGCACATAGAGATTAGCCAGAAAGATGTGCACATGCTTGGGGACTTGGTGTTGGCCAAAACGGTGGGTGAGGAAAGAGAAGAAGGCAGGAATGTAGAAGACCAGGATGACTGTAAGGTGGGAGCCACAGGTACTCAGAGCTTTGTGTTGGGCATCGCGAGATGGAAGACGAAAGACAGCATGGAGGATAAAGCCATAGGAGATAGCAATGAGAATAGAGTCCAGACCCATGGCCAACAGGGCCACAGTTAGCCCATAGACAATATTGACAGTGATGTTGGCACAGGCCAGTCGAGCAATGCCCATATGCTCACAGTATGTGTGTGCCATGACGTGGTGCTGACAGTAGGGCAGTCGCCTCAACAAGAAGATGAAGGGGGAGACAATGGCCATACTACGGAATATCCCAACAATGCCAATTCTGCCTATGATAGTATGGTTGAGGATGACTGTGTATCTCAGTGGCTTACAGATAGCCACGTATCGATCAAAGGCCATGGCAAGAAGAACCGAGGACTCCAGAGCATAGATGGAATGGACACAAAACATCTGGGCCAGGCATCCACTGAAGGAAATCTCACCAGCATGGAGCCACAAAATGGCCAGCATTTTGGGCACAGTGGTGGAGCTGAGAGCCAGGTCAGTGAGTGAGAGCAGGCAAAGGAAGAGGTACATGGGTGCATGAAGTGCATTGTCCATGGCAATGACCAGGATGAGGGCAGCATTCCCAGCCAGTGCTACCACATACATGGTACAAAAGGGGATGGCAATCCAGATGTGGGCCCACTCCAGCCCTGGGATCCCTGTCAGGAAGAGAGTGACTGGGAGACCGTCATCACTAATGTTGGAAGCTGACATTCTTCCTGGCAAATAAAGGGCTCTATCCAAAGGGTGATGGTATGTCTGTCCTGTAACATCAGGTATTTTGTTCATTCACATAAAATGATTACCTATCTGTGAATCATCTATTTTAGACTGAGACAAAATATTTATCACTCTTAACTTGTTCAAGAATCTTAAGAAATACTATTATATTTAATCTATTTTTATCATCTGCCATTTTCTATATTCAAAATTCATGTTTTGACTTCTATGTTCCAAGCACCAAGGTAAGAATTTAAGCATTCATCCTGTCTATCCCTTCCAGACTTATCACCCACCACATCCTGCCCGTCATTCATCCTCTTTTGTACTCATAGGTCTAGAAAAATTGCTTGCCTCTTTTTTTTAGTTTATGCTATTCCATTTGCTCAAGGTGCCTTCCTTCCTTCTTTCCTTCCTTCCTTCCTTCCTTCCTTCCTTCCTTCCTTCCTTCCTTCCTCCCTCCCTCCCTCCCTCCCTCCCTCCCTCCCCCTCCCTCCCTCCCTCCCTCCCTCCCGCCCTCCCTCCCCCTCCCTCCCTCCCTCCCTCCTTCTCTCCCTCCCTCCCTTCCTTCTTTCTTTCACCTCCCTAGTTTCTAAATATTGGGCAAGTGCCTCAGACTCCCAGAAACCTTTCATCTCTCTCATCTAGTCCTTAGTCATCTTTATGTTTTTTTATTGACCCACTACTTTGCAAACTCCTACTGAACTGGGAACTATGTCTCTATACAATTGGAGCCACCACACAACATGTCTGTGTCTATATCTAGAAATTTTTGTCACTATTCACAAAAAGAATCAATTTTGAGTAACTCTTAATAACACAGCATTCTTGCCTTAATGCCATAATGTGTATTTACTTACTCTGTGTTTGTAACATATCTACTCAGGTATACATCAAATGACTTATTTTTATATCTCACCCAAAGTGCCTTTAAAGAGTCTAGGCAACCTGAACCCACTCAAATGACTCATGACCGATTAGCTGCAGTATTTTGAGCACACACGTGGGTACAATGGAAGAAAGCAAGAATGCATCAGACATGCTAGAAGACAGCACTGCTAACTATGACAAAGCCAGCTTAAAGTACTGTATGCCCACCAATGTAATGGTTGGATTAATGGCCAGTTCAGAATGTCAAGTGCTGATAGAGGCAGATTGAGGGAGGGAGTGGAATATCCTGGACTTCACCAACAGTAGACATTCTGGAAGAGTGATTTTTGTTGTTGTTGTAGAGAGCTAGTACTAGGTATATCCTCCCTCAGTAACATTGTACACCTAAGAGAATCCTTTGTAGGATACCTGGAATCCTGAATTTTTGTCCTGATTCTATCACAAGAGTGTTATATGACCTTGAAAAAATTCTTTCCCTTCTCTGGGAAGTCTAGATTTATAAACAACTCTGGTATCCTAGACTCAGCTTTTCTACCTAGTTACTATTTGGCATTGGATAAGTCCCATGATATTTTTCAAGACTTAATTTTCTCATTTATAAATTGGAAATGACACTACTTGGCTTTCTTATCTCACACGGTTTTTGCGGTTGAGAAAGAGTAAAGTATATGGAATTAAAAAGTTTGGACACCAAAAAGAATGTCATCCCCATTTTTATAAGCTCTTTGTCCCATAGCCTCATATGGTAGCAATATAAAGGATAATATCATTCTCACCTCTGTCTTACCAAGTAGAAGTCCAGGTTTAGAGAAGTGAACTGATGTAATCCAGATCGCAAAGCATGTTACTGTCAGAACTAAAAT
Source organism: Rhinolophus sinicus (assembly GCF_057876585.1). NCBI lineage: Eukaryota > Metazoa > Chordata > Mammalia > Chiroptera > Rhinolophidae > Rhinolophus > Rhinolophus sinicus. The sequence continues at coordinate 142,910,031 of NC_142514.1, read as the reverse complement.
TAGGTCTCACGTCTCCTGATTCAACATTTGGTTTTTTTTCATTTCATTTAACTTTCCATTGATATGACCAATACTTGAATTCCAATCTTTTTCTTGCCAGGCACTATAATATCAGTATCTAATGCTGCAATCACTTTACTCATCTGGATTCCAAAAGCACATATAAAAGTGGAGAGCCCCTCTGACTTTCCGGTAGACTTTTACTGATGGCCCCAGGCACTAGAGGAAAGAAGCTTGGGTGGTGATGAGTGGGGAGCTGGAGTCACTATCATCTTCTCTTCACATTTTCCCCCAGACTATCCTGCAAAGGAAGATTTCAAATACACATCATAGTTGTTATGAGGAAACTTCTACTTTGAGCACTCTGAGCACCTGTGGATGTGAGTACCAGAAAGATTAGGTATAAGCAAGGTTTTTTTCCAGGGAAATGAATAGGGAAAAGACAGTGAGCTGAAGCATTACTCTGGGTGAAATGGGGCATCCTCCCTAATTTGTCCCACTCAGCCTTGTCTCTGGGTAAGTATGATGGTTAAGTTTTTCAGCTCTCCCTCTGAGACCTAGACTTCAATAAGTGAACTCTAAGTTCTTTCAACACAGATTTTTGGGGAATTTGATTTCAAGAACATACCTGTATGAATGACGTGTGTTCACAAGTTGAGCACGCAGGTTGGAGCTCTGTGATGGGTGTCATACATGAGTGTGAGGCTGTGTGGGACAGTGCGTGGCGGAGTAATAGCTTGTGCAGGTGATATATACCTGAATACAATGGTTTGGTTAGGGATATGAAAGCTGTGTTTTTGTGCAGGTTGTGTAGGTGTGATTTGGGGGATAATGAGGTGTTGAAATGTCTGGGTTGAAGTGGGGTCTGAGTTGAAATGTGTAATCTGTCCTCAGTTTTGTGAGCTCAATGAGTGTCTTCAGTGTAGATCTGGGTTCCAGCCTCGTCTGGTCAAGGGGATTAGTAAGTGAGATTATTTATTGACTCTCTGTGGCACTCTGGTAGGAAGACCCAAGGGGTTTGCTCTAGGGATTTGAGCCATGGTGCTTATTCTTTTTTTCTTTTTTTAAATTTTATTTTATTAAATTTATTGGGGTGACAATTGTTAGTAAAATTACATAGATTTCAGGTGTACAATTCTGTATTACATCATCTATAAATCCCATTGTGTGTTCATCACCCAGAGTCAGTTCTCCTTCCATCACCATATATTCGATCCCCCTTACCCTCATCTCTCTCCCACCCCCCACCCCCACCCCCCTTACCCTCTGGCAACCACCAAACCATTGCCTGTGTCTATGAGTTTCTGTTTCTCATTTGTTTGTCTTGTTCTTTTGTTGCTTTTGGTTTATATACCACATATCAGTGAAATCACATGGTTCTCTGCTTTTTCTGTCTGACTTATTTCGCTCAGCATTACACTCTCAAGATCCATCCATGTTGTCACAAATGTTCCTATATCATCTTTTCTTACCGCCGAATAGTATTCCATTGTGTATATATACCACAACTTCTTTATCCATTCATCTATCGAAGGACATTTTGGTTGTTTCCATGCAACAATGCATTAAAAAGATTATTCATCACGACCAAGTGGGGTTCATCCCCGGGGCACAAGGATGGTTCAACATACGCAAATCCATCAATGTGATACATCATATAAACAAAATAAAGGACAAAAATCATATGATTATATCAGTTGATGCAGAAAAAGCATTTGACAAGATACAACATCCATTTATGATTAAAACACTTAATAAAATAGGTATAGAAGGAAAATACCTTTACATAATAAAGGCCACATATGATAAGCCCTCAGCTAATCTCATAATTAATGGAGAAAAACTGAAGCCCTTTGCTCTACATTCAGGAACACGACAGGGATGTCCCCTATCACTTCTGCTTATTCTTAAGGAGAGAATAAGAAGGGATTGAAAATGGGAGGAGGAAATGAGGAAGGAAAATTTTCCATGGGGAATTTCAAGAAAAGTGGAAATTGTATTTGGTAATTTTTATGTCTATTTTCCCTTCTGTTATCTTACTTTCTCTTTATCTCTCTCCTTTCCTCCTTAATACTGTGCATCTCACTGAATTTACACATATCATGGGTTCGTGGTATTTTGTGTGTACAGTGCGTCTATACACTACATGCAAACAGAGTGCAAGAAATGGCTGTGGATATTCTTCTGCTCCATTGTCCCATTAGCCTTCATTTCACAAAACACAGGTTCAAAAATAAAGTATTAAGAACGTCAAGAACATGTCAACAGAACGTTGAATCTCTGAGCATGGGCCTCATGCTACTTCCCTGTTTCATGCCCACAAAGCTAGACCTGAGAGTGAATATTTGTCTTTTAGTCAGATCCCCTCACATCCTTTGACATTAGCCATACATCCAGTCTTTGCACCAAGGATTCCTTCAAACAAAGCCTTCAAAGTGTCACATTCTTTTCCCTTTTACATGCAGTAGTCCTCCTTATTCATGGGGGATATGTTTCAGGACCCTCCCTTCCACCATGGATGCCTGAAATCATGGATAGTACCAAACCCTATATACACTATACTTTTTCCTATACATTCCCACCTGTGATAAAGCTTAAGCTACCCTTGAGCTTTGGAGCCATTATTAAGTAGAATAATGGTTACTTGAATACAAGAACAATGTGATAGTGCTACAGTTGATCTGATAACCCACATGGCCACTAAGTGACCAATGGGCAAGTAGTGAATACATCGTGAATGTGCTGGACAAAGGGATAATTCAGATCCCCAGTGGAACAGAGTAGGATGATGCAAGATTTCACCACGCTATTCAGAACGGTGTGCAATTTTAAACTTATGAATTGTTTATTTAAGGAACTTTCCATTCAAGATTTTTCAGACCGCAGTTGGCTGCAGGTAACAAACTGCAGAAAGTAAAACTGTGGATAAGGGGGCTACTGTACCTATCTCCTCTCATATTAATTCACACCAGTGGTCTTCAACATTTTTGCCTGGGTACTTTCTAAAATAATTTTGCAATAGTATATGTCCCCTCAAAAACATTAAGTTGACATCTAAAAATTGTCATTTAATATCTAAATAGTAGAAAAGTATATAACGTTTAGCATATTGCAAATATTGATATTTTAAAATAAAACTCTGCCACCTAAGTCTTTTAATTGTATTCTATGGAGCTTTTCTTTTTTTTTTTTTAGAATGATGAAAATGTTCTGAAATTAGATATTGGTGATGATTGCACAATGTTACAAATACACTAAAAACCCCAGAATTGTACACTTAACTGAATTTTATGGTATATGAATTATATATATATATATATATATATACATATATATTTTTTTTTTGGGGGGGGGGATTAATCTGCAGGTCTTCACTGAGTACAATGATGTGTAGAGTTCAGTGCTAAGTGCAGGGCTGAAGACAAAACAAGGAGCCACAAACGCTGGGGCCTTCCCTGGAAGAACTTAGTCATGCAGAGGAGAAAACAGCAGGTCTCACAGAAGGCTGTGGGAACAACTCCAGCAGGATGTGCTTCATTATCATAGCCAGGGGGCCAGGGCTGCTAAAGGGGTCCGGGGGATGATTGCCAAGCTAGTGTGGGAAGGCCCTTATACATCTTTATATCTCACCCTCATTTTTCAGGTGAAGCTTCAAGCTCAGAGAGGGACAGAGAATTGTCCAGGTCACACAGTGAATCAGTGGCAAATCAAGGACTAGACCCCAGGCCCCTGGCTTTCTACACAGTGTTCCCACTGCTTCCCATATGGCTCGAGTTCAGGCTGGCATCAGGGAAGACTTCCAGAAACAGGGACTGCCAGGCACTCTGACCCTGGGCAGTCCTTTGGCAGGTGGCACAAGAGGATGCCCCAGGAAAGGACCTACCTAATTTGTAACCTGGGGTGAGTCTGTCTGGTTGGGCTCAGCAGACTGCCATGGAAATTTGGGGAGGAAGGGACCACCTGATAAAGGCTATCTCATGTAATCCTCCCAATCCTCTGATGTAGGAATCAAGCCATTTTACAGGTAAGCAAATGAAGGCTTAGGGAAATGAAGTGACTTGCCCAAAGTCTCTAGGCAGTGACAACCCAGTCAAGCAATGCCCCGTGCTGTTTCCATGAGACCATTCTGCCTGTACTCGGAAGTCCACAGCACTCCTGTCAAAGCATACAAATGTTTCCTCCTGACATTCCTGCCAAGGTGACTAAAACCCCACCATGAGCTCCCTTTCTTTCTTTTTATTTATTTATAGAAGCTTTATTCATAATTAGAAACAAACAGGTTGTCCTTCAGTAGGTGAATGGATTTATAACTGTGGTACATCCATACAATGGAATATTATTCAGCACTAAAAATAAATGAGATATCAAGCCATGGAAAGACATAGAGGAAATTTAAATGCATATTATTAAGTAAAAGAAGCCAATATGAATAGGATACATATTGTATGATTCCAACTACATTATATTCAGGAAAAGGCAAAACTATAGAGACACTAAAAAGATCAGAGGTTGCCAGAAGTTAGGGGTAGTGAGGGGAGGGAAAAATGGGCGGATCACAGAGGATTTTTAGAGCAGTGAAAATATTCTGTACAATACTATAATCATGTACATATGTCACATATTTGTCCAAACCCATAGACTATAAAACACCAACAGTGAATCCCAATGTAAACTGTGAAATTTGGGTGATTAAAATCGATCAATGTAGGTTTATCAATTGTAACACATTACCACTCTGGTAGGTGATGTTGATAACAGGGGAGTTTACGCATGTGGGGGCAGGAGGTATATGGGAACTCTGTACTTTACTCTCGATTTTTCTGTGAACCTAAAACTGCTCTAAACATTCTTTAAACAAAATAAAAAAAATAAAAGAGGAAGAGAATCTCATCACTGGTTAAATTTATGGGATAAGGGGGAAGATCTAATTTTTCTTCCATATGGTTAGCTGGATGTTCTTAACACACTTTAATGAAGTATTCTGCCCTTCCCCACTAATTTGAAATGCCACCTTTAAATTCTTAGATAAGCTTGTATCTGTTTCTGGATTTTATACCCTGTTACTCTGACTTGTGTACACATTTCTATGCCAGTAATACATTGGTTTAATTTTTGTATCTTTCCCATATTATTTAATGTACATAAAGATCTACACAAAATTAACTCTAATTTTTTTCATCTAATTTATGAACAATTTATGGACTACATGAAATACTGCAAGTTGCTGACTGAGGTTCTCCCATTCTTGTATTTTTCACCGTAATTTTTATTAATGCTTTTAATTAAGATACCCTATTTACTTAATATGAATATTTTAGACGTAAAATGAAAAATTACATATAACAAGCACAACAACCCTCTTGACCAGGAAAACATTTAAGATGTAGAATATGGGATATCATAGAATACATAGATAAATACCATAGAAAAATTCACAGTTAAGGGAAGAGAATATTTTGCAAACTTAAAAAGAATGAGTGGATGGCCATTTGTAGAAGAAGGTCATATTTGACACTAATTTTAGTAATATTTTATATTTGGAATTGTTATGAAACATTTACTGAAAATTCACAATTTACTAAATAGTAGTTATACAGAGCTAATACAGCAATGTGAGACAAAATTTATTAGGACCTTAATGGAGTTATAGGAATTCAAAATTATACAGTAAGGACTGTCACCAAAAGGGTGTCACCAAAAGACAACGTGGATCGGCTGCTGCAGGATCATCTCACAGGTGTTATTTGCTTTGTGAGTTCACCGTGATCCTGGCCATGGCCTTCAATCTTAGACGCCTACCGTCTGATCTTGATCATGTCCCGGGATTCATCCAAATCAGGATATGGCGTTACGCTATGTCACAAAACTTAAAAATCACAACTTCCCAGCGCAGGACAACAGAAAAAGCAGGGTAGAATTGTCAATAATCTTCATTGTCTTCACTGGATATAAACTATTTTACAAATGCACGAAGGAAAAGGAGTCATACTGGAATCCTTCAAAGACTGGTTTAGGGTGGGAGAAGTATATTTTACTACTTCTCCGGAGGAGGAGGGTGCGACGTTAGGCCGTTAGGCCGGGTGTTGCAGGAGGAGGTGCCGAGGGGAGCGAAGTACTACCTCCATTCGGGGTTCCTTCCGGATAATCCCACCATGGAGCTAGGAGGCAGCGCTTTTTTCGAAGCTTGGTTTCCCGCGTGTTTCCAGGTGGGAACGTGGATCTCCCGGAGGTACAAGGTTGGTCCTCCATAAGGATTATAGGACCTGGCATCAGCTCTCTCTGCTGGACCCTGGCGAGGCCAAGAGACCTGAGATGGCGGCGGGTCCCCTCCAAGCACCACGAGCTCCCTTTCTTATAGTTACCACAAACATCCCCTTAAAGAGCAGGCAACACCTGAAGGCATTATCAGCCACTTATACTTGAGTGTAAATTAGTTATCAGACCCTGAGACTGGATCTGAATACAGGGCGCCGCTCAAAATGACACACGACAGATGGGATGGGAGAGGTCCCTGGGCAGGGCTGCGCCCTGGGAGTGGCTGAGGAGAGCTTCCTCTGATCACCTGGGCCCTGTGTCCAGGTGGCAGTTTTACAGGTAGGTATCCAAGGGGGAGGCACAGGGTGAAGTGGAAAGAGCATGGACTTTGCTCGCATTCCAACCCAAGCTCTACCACTTCCTACCTGCATGGCCTTAGCCGAGCCACTCACCTCCCTGAAACTTACAACCTCACCTAGGCCATGGGGCTTCTACTACTGTACCTGCCTTGCAGATGGGGTGCTTGAGAAAATGCTCCCTCCACGGAGGGAGTATTAAAATTCCCTGTAGGGCTCCTTAAAACCTTAAGGCCCCACCCCAGAATTTCTACTTTAGTTAGCCTGAGAGGGGACTAAGTGTTCTGACATGTTCCTAGGTGGTTCTGATGCTGCTTCTGCTGGGACCACTTCTCTATACAAATCAGGGGAGTCTATAAAAGCTGAGAGATCTGAGGGGAGCAGTGCAGAGCCTATAGAAAATGCCAAATACAAACCTGATATTTTGCAGTGATTTTCCTCCCCTGTCACCAGGGTTGGACAGAAGGTGCCCAGAAGGAAGGGAAGAGGTGGCATACAGGGCCACGGGTCAGGGGTCAGGGCTCTGAGCTCTCCCCAGTAACCACTCCCATGAGTGCGGAAGCCTCCCACTAACTGCATGATGGCAAGGCTTCCTTATGTGCCACGCACTCGCTTAGGGCTTCACACGAACCGTCTCCCATGATCTTCCCCCAAGCCTACAAGGCAGGTTATCAATACCCCCATTTCATGGGTAAGGAACCTGTGGCAGAAAGGATAACGGCCCCCAAAGGTGTGTCCCTGTTCCAATCCCCAGAATCTATGGACGTTACCTCACCTGGCAAAAAGGTGAGGTATGATCTTGAGAAGGATCTCGAGATGGGGAGGCTGTCGTGGGTTATCCAGGTGGTCCTGATGGAATCAGAAAGGTCCCTCTGCAAGTCAGCTGGTCTCTATCAGGGGAGCTTGGCACACTCTTGAGTTAACGGATGAATGAAATTGTTCTTTTAAAATGAGTTGAATGAATGATTGATTGAAGGTTGAATTGCTTGGGGGGTGCGGGTCATGATGCAAAAGCTTGCCGCTTTAATAGTCATCCAACAGGGGTGGCGGGTTGGCTCAGTTGGTTGGGGCGTGGTGCTGATAACACCAAGGTTGCTGGTTCAATCCCCACATGGGCCACTGTGAACTGCGCCCTCCTTGCACGTTGGCGCAGGCAGTTAACTTTTTTAAAAGTTGAGTTCAATGCCAGGCATTTAGCAGGCACCGGGTGGGCTGGGACTTCCGGGAGGGAAGCTGATTTTCCACCCCACCCATTCCCTTTCGGGAATCCCAGCGCTCCTCCCCTCCTCATTGTCTGGCCCAACATCCCTGTCTGCTCGCGCCGCGGGTCCAGAGCTCACGGGCAGAGGGATGGGACGGGGCGCAGGTGCGCGAGACCCGGCCTGGGTAGTGGTCTGGGGTCGTGCGCCCTGAACCAAGCCGACGCCCAAGTAGCCCTCGGGGATGGTGGGGGAGCGTGGCGCTTCCGGGTAGGAAGGTGAATTATATATTAATAAATTTTTAAAAAATCATAGAAACATGTAATCATTGAAACTTAAAAGTACAACTGCCGGGAACCCACGTGTCTATGAGATGCTACAAATAAAGTAGATGGAAGCCCTGAACCTGGGTGGGGGTACACAGGAAGGGGTCAGGTTTGTTTCCCAGATCTTAGCTGGTGGCCTTACGGGAAAGTCAGAAGTTTAGAATTACCAGAATGTGAAAGATTGATTTTAGCTTTTTTTTTTCTTTTTTCCATTTTCTCTGTTTTTGAGGGAGGTTGCAGAGAGAGAGAGAGGCAAAGGCAGAGAGACAGTCCATTAAATAGGAAGAAAAGGATAAACACAAAAACAAAAAAGATAGAGTTGATAATGATTAACAGGTAGATGAAGCATGTTTCAGGGTTTTAGCTGGATAAAAATTATTAGGTTTTTGAAAATGATAAGCGAATAAGTGAATGGTCTATGTTTGAATGCAGCTCTGCCACTCAGTAGTTTTATGACTTTGTACCTAATTTGACCTTCTGGGGACTCCTTTTTCTTATCTGTAAAATGGGTAGAGAGTATTTCCCTCTAAATTTGGTTGTTAGGATTTCAAGAGACGATGTCCACAAAATTCTTGATGGAGTTGTGGGAACATTATAAACACTGAGTATCATTGATGATTATTATGTTTCTATCACCTTCATCTCTAGCCAAGCCTATATTCTGGCTTCTGAAAGTATCTTAAGAGGACCTGGAGTGGTGACTTGGTTTGAGGAAAAAAAACCCTAGAGCTGAAGGTAAAGAAGAATGAATTATATTCCTGGCTTACCATTTACTAGCATTGGGCCCCTTGGCACTCACACGCCTCATCTGCCAGAAGGTCCTTAGGACCCATCCTTGAGCGGAACTCAAGGAGCCAGAGGACATGGTGTGGGGGCAGGTAAGCCCTGCTCAGCTGGGAAGAGAGGAGAGGAGGTGTTGCCTTGGCCTTTGCAGGCATACCTGAATCACCATGGGGAGAGATAGCCAGAGGTGTCCACTGGGAACCCATTGTTAGGAACCTATGCCTGGCAGGTTTTGGCAGGAGGGTATTATAGCTTACCATAGGAGGAGGGCAGACTTGTGGGATTGAGCCCATACCTGCGGGACCTGATACCATCTCTGGGTAGATAATGTTAGAATTTATTTGAACCGTAGGACACCAAGATGGTGTCTGAGAATTGCTTGGATATGTGAGGAAACTCACCTTCTCAACCCGCCAACACCACCCCCACCCCCACACACATGGAAATTGGTACCAGACCGTTAGGGTGCTTTGCACATTCTATGGCATAGGAAAGTTTCTCTACAAACAATTGGAAAAGGAGAGAAAAAAAGTATGCGTAGAAATGAAAAACATGGTATCCAATTAAATAAAGTCTTCCTAAAATAAAATGTGAAGGAGAAAGTCCCTCAGCAGATAAATATGGAAGATGAAAAACAAGAAAAAGACATGATCAAGAAATAGAATACCAACCCACACAAGCAGTAGGACAAATTCCTTAACGCCAGATGCTTAAGAGCTGAGAAGCACCTGATCCAGACAGAAGCAAGAGAACAGAGGGCTTCAGGAACGAGTTACCAAGAAAATTAAAAAGCATTTAATAAAATGCATTCACTGAGCTATAGTGTGTCCTTAGGAGTCTCCCAAACAAGAATATTAATTGTTATACTTATTCATCTACACATTCCAATGACTAATGGGAATGAATGACTTGATTTATAGTTTACTTTTATTAACGTATAGCTGACACCATAAACAGGGCAGGGACTGTGACCTTGTCATACACAAAAAGACAATCATTTTTTCATATGGGAAAATTTAAAGAGCTCAACTTATGACCAAGGAAAAAGAACATAAAATTCAGATAAATCCATGTGTATTGGTCAGTGCTTGGGTGATTTCCTAACTTTTCCCATGACAGTCAGTGTGACTGAGAAGAACTAGATGTATATTAGGTAATGAACTGAATCCTTTGGGCCGACTTGTGTATGAGTGGAATTGCTAAAAAGCTACTGCATTTTCAGCTTGGTTAGTCTCAGACAAACATTAGGGATCTGAGAAGTTCTTTCTAAACCCAACCTCTTTTACTATCCTCCCAATCTGTTCAAGTATGTTTCCTGTTACTAATCACGATTCCTTCCTGCTATATCTGCTAGTGTTTTCTTAGAAATGAATTGTGCTAACTTGTCAAGAAGTTATTCTTATTGTGTTGTACACTTAGGTCATTATCCATTCCCAATTGTTTTACTTTCAGGACCCAATATTTGGGATTTAAACATAATCATTACCGTTTATTAAGTGTTATATGGCAGCCAATAGGCTAAATTCCTTTCTATGCCTTGGATTGTTTAACCCATCCCAATCATTCTATGATGTAAGTATGACCATAACCCATTTTACAGGTGATAAAATGAGACTGTGTATTGGTTAGAAAATTTCTTCAGGCAAGTGGTGAATCTCAGACTCAAGCTCAGGTTCATCTAGCTCAAAACATTATCAGTTAATCCTTATTACTTATGTTGTCTCCCTAGCAGGTGTTCAATGCACCTATGTGAAGAAAGTAGCATAGTGCAGTGCTCTCAACACCTTCTTAACGAGGACAAATGCTTTCTATAGTTTGTCTTAGAATTACACTGTGTGTATGGTCCGTCACAGTGTACCAGTGCTTCTTAAACATACTTGGGGTGAATTTCATGGATGATCCAGGTGAGAATTTCACATGTTCTAATACATTCAAATGTTGAAATTAATTTATATGTGACTTAAGCACTGTTTATAGGATTCAGCATTGCTTGTGGATATTGGCCATACACGTATAATAGAAAAGCCATAAGCTAAACTGGAAGACATAGATTTAAATATTCTGCCACTAACAAGCTGTATAAATTTGAGGTGTCTATTTTTCTTTCTAGGCTCTAATGACCTCTTCTATAAAATGAGGGGCTAGATAGGATATTCTCACAGGTCCTTTCCAGTTCCGATCATTCCTACTCCTGTAGGAATGAGGGATGAAATACTAAATCAGACAGGAGTGGAGCATTGTAGATGCTTGATATTCCCAGCGGTCTGTGAGCTGCTGAGCTGATATAAACTCAAGGGACTTCCTGGATGCAGCCTTATATTGCTCAGACCAGGCAGTTGGCAGAAGTAACTGGGGACTGAGGGCAGGGCATGCAGGACCCCCATTACTGCTCTTTCTTCCTCTGCACCTTCCATGCATAGGGTTCTCCCAGGTAGGTAAGTTGGAGTGTCAGACACTCCAGAATCAGGTCCTACGGCAGTGTGCCTCTAGTTTAGAAATCCTGAGTGTTATAATATGACAATATGAAGGAGAAAATGCTGTCCTTAATCTGAGTTAGATTTTTGTCCCCCTGCATGTTTTCACCTTTATCACTTTCCCAGTTCTACACTTTCTATCTGTTGCTCTTGTTCTCTGAAATCTAGCCATGCTTTCTGCTTCAGAGATTATTTTCCCAGCAGGGACACCCCATCAATTTAGATGCCTTGGTGTGAATAAGTACCCCACACTTTTCTCAGAATAATGTGGTATGAGTGGGGTAATATAAAAAGACACTGGCTGCTTTGGGAGCCACTTGGCAGGACCTTACTTCGTGTTAACAGACTCCAAATCAAGGGCATCTGCATACTGCATACAGAGGCTAACAAAAATGTTTATGAAGTGTTTTCAGGTAAGAAAAACAAAGGGTTCTAAGAATATTGAATGGAGAAAAAATGCATTCTGAGAAGAAAGGACAGAGGAGTCCTGAGGCAGATAGAGGAGCAAAGGCAGATGAAAGTCGAGGTGAGGGTGGTGGGCAGGCTTTAGAACTCAGAGTTGCAAAGTCTTTGGGCCTAAGAGCTTTCACAACTGTCTACTTTGGGATCTTCACAACCTCTTTAGCCAAGTTTCTTAACATATCCAACTTACAACAAAGACAGGCAAAACCCAGAAGGGATCAGTAGCTTATTGAGCACATCTCCTGTTTAAGATCTTGCACTAAGCACGGCAGGGACTGAAACAACAAATGAGTCAGTACTGAGTTTTAGGAGCTGGTGAGTCAGAAGGAAAGATCGGACTCACACAGCTATAATGCAGGGCAGGCAGAGAAACAGGTACAGAAGGAGATGCAAACCTATGGCTGTGAGAATGGTTGGGGAGAGGTTACCTCTGCTGGCGGTGACCAGCCAAATTTCCATGGAGGAGGGCATCATTGATCCTGGGGTCTGGCAGGTGGATTGAATGGGCATGGTCACACATTCTGGGCAAACTCCAGGAGCTGGGGAGTGGTTGTTCATGTTTAGATGACAGAAAATAGATCTACCTGGATATCATGAGGTACAAAGAAGGAAAGTTTGAGATTTGAGACCAGAAATATTGATTTAGTATTGACCACAGAGCACTTTTAATCTAGGCTAGTGAGTTTGGATTTGATCCTTTGGTAATGAGGGAGCATTCAAGGTTTCTAATCAAAAAATGCCACTTTAGAATTTGCCTTTAGAAAATATTAGTCCTACTCCAAATTAGAAAATGAAATAGAAAGAAGCATGAGAATTGTTTCTTGGGTCTGAAGTGTGAGACACAGGTGAAAGAAAATGGAGAAAGGTGCTGACAGAGGCACTTTGGGGTCAGTGTTTTCATTGATTCCTACCTGGTTTAGTGTAATACATAAAGGAAAGAAAGTAAAAGTGATGTTTGAATCTCAATCTTAGGCATAATAATGGTATTATTCACAGAGATGGAGAACACAGATGAGAAGCAATTTTATGTTATAGAGAAATGATTATTAATCCAGTGACTTTCAGGAGTGAGGTGCTGTTCAGTTCTGAAGAAATGTTTAAGAAATGACTTTCAGTAAATTAAATTATACAGGGAAAAAAGTGATGCCATAAACTAAATGGTTAGAATGAAAAGATGAGTAGAAATATGGGAATCAAGTGCATTTTGATGAACGTCTGGAAGGTTATTTCTATGTATGGATATCTTTTTCTCCATCTATCTTCTGTCTGAATGAATGTATGGAATAACTGAGAGACTACAAAAGCTGAGAAGTCAGCATGAGAAATTGAAAAGTTTATGGTTTGGTGAATAAGTGGAATGTTTAGAAGGAGGACAGGATAGTCAAGAAAGCAGTGATCAGGAGAGTTTTGTCTTAAGTCTTTAACCAAATGATGCCCATAGATTGATAAAGAAAAGAGTTCAAAGCTTTAAACATGAGAAGAAGCATGCTGGCAATAGACAACATAACCAGTTCAGGCAGCTGGATAAACTAAGAAAAGTCAGACAAATCCAGAAATCTTGGTGACAGTGAGAGGCAAGGATGAGTGATTTGCTGAATAAAATCGAGTAATGCCATTAAGTGAAGGGCTGGATGGTGTATAAGAGCCTTAAAATATTAGGTCTAGGCCATGGATAAAACTATGTTTTGTCTTCTTTACAGGAGAGTGGTCTTACAATATAAACATTCATCCCAGCATGGGAGATAACCCCCACAACAGCTCAGAGTTGCCTTCTTTCATCTTGACAGGGCTCCCAGGGCTGCAGACTTCCAAACACTGGGTGTTTCTGCTCCTTGGTACCTTCTACATTGTCTCCATTGTGGGCAATGCCCTTATCCTTTTCATTATCAAGGAGGAGCAGAGCTTGCATCAACCTATGTACTATTTCCTGTCCCTGCTTTCACTTAATGACTTAGGTGTGTCTTTTTCCACGCTGCCCACGGTGCTGGCCACATTTTGCTTTTACTTACAGAAGATCAGCTTTGATTCTTGCATGGCTCAAATGTTCTTTATTCATCTCTTTTCCTTCACGGAGTCTGGGATCCTACTAGTTATGAGCTTTGACCGTTATGTGGCCATCTGTAACCCGTTGCGCTATGCCACAGTGCTCACTGATGCCCATGTGGCATGCATGGGCGTGTTTGTTATCATCCGCAGTTTCTGCATGGTTTTCCCACTGCCTTTCCTTCTGAAGAGGTTGCCTTTCTGCAAGGCCAATGTACTCTCCCATGCCTACTGCCTGCATCCAGATCTGATCCGCCTGCCCTGTGGCGACATCACTATCAATAATATTTTCGGTCTGTTCATTGTCATCTCTACCTTTGGCCTGGATTCTCTACTTATTCTCCTCTCCTATGTGCTCATACTACGCTCTGTAATTGCCATTGCATCTCGGGAGGAACGGTTCAAGACACTCAACACGTGTGTGTCACATATGTCTGCTGTGCTCATCTTCTATGTGCCGATGGTTGGTGTGTCCATGGCAGCTCGCTACGGGAGGCATGCCCCCCTGTATGTGCACACACTCATGTCCCTCATTTATCTTTTTGTTCCTCCAACACTCAACCCTGTCATCTATTCCATCAAAACCAAAGAGATTCGTCGGAGGCTTTGCAAAATACTACTGAGAACCAAGTTTTAAGCAGTAATTGTGTTGAACAGCCAAGAGTCAGAGGACATTTACTGTTAATCCACAAATTTGAGTTTTTAAGTCATTTTGACCAGGCTTTTTAAATTCCCTTTGGGGCACTAACTTACTTTTAGGATTTCTGCCACCAGATGTTTAATGACATCCTGGAACTACTTAGGACTCCAGCCAAGAGGTTTTGGCGAGGTAAATAAACTGGGTCATAATTTAGCAAAAAATGTTTGCTCAATTTTTCTCTTTTTTAATCAGAAAAATGTACATTCTCATAATCAGTCCCTAAAATTTTCACAATATGTTTCTATTATCCTTGTTTAAAGTGAATCATCACAAAGGAATTTATTACCATGAAAACAGTACCACCATGGGTAAAGGGTTCTTTTCCCCAATATTATGGCAAAGTCAGTTGTATTTTCAATTCTTTGAGGAACTCCCATACTAGTCTCCATAGTGGATGAACTATTTTACATTCCCATCAACATTGTGCAGAGTCCAGATTCCTCCACATCCTCACCAACACTTGTTATCGTTTTGTTTTCTTGATAATAGCCATCTTAACTGGTTTGAAGTGAAATTTTTGTGATTTCAATATGCAGTTTCTTGCTAATAGAGACATTCAGCATTTTTTCATAGATCTGTTGGCCAGTTGTATGTCTTCTTTGAAGAAATGGCTATTTAACTCCTTAGCCCATTTTAAAATCAGCTTTTTATTCTTTTGCTGTTGAATTATAAAAGTTTCTTATATATTTTGGAGACTGACCCTGTATCAGATATATGGCTTGCAAATATTTTCTTCCATTTCATGAATTGCCTTAATACTCTGTTGATTGTTTTATTTGTTATGAAGAAGGTTTTCAGTTTCATATAGTCCCATTTGTTTATTTTTGTTTTTGTTGCCTGTGCTTTTGATGTCCATATTCCGTGTTTCCCCAAAAATAAGACCTAGTCGGACAATCAGCTCTAATGCATCTTTTGGAGCAAAAATTAACGTAAGACCCAGTCTTATTTTACTATAATACAAAACTGGGTCTTTAATATAATATAATATAATATAATGTAATGTAATGTAATGCAATGTATGTAGTGTAGTGTAATGCAATGTAATGTAATATAATGTAATATGATATAATATATAATACGGGATCTTATATTAATTTTTGCTCCAAAAGATGCATTAGAGCTGATTATACCGCTAGGCCTTATTTTCGGGGAAGCAGGGTCACATGATCCAGTAATCTCACTTTTGGGTATTTATCCAAAAGAACTGAAATCAGTATCTCAGAGAAATATTAGCACTCCCATGTTCATTGCAGCACTATTCACAATAGCCAAGATGAGGAAACAACCTAAATGTCCATCAGTCAATATATGGATAAAGAAAATGTAGCATGTATATACAATAGAATACTATTCAGCCTTGAAAAAGAAGAAAATTCTGCAATATGCAACAACATGGATGGATCTTGAGGACATTATGCTAAGTGAAATAAGCCAGTCACAGGAAGACAAACACTGGATGGTTTCGCTTATATGAGGTACAGAAAATGGTCAAATTCATAGAATCAAAAAGTGAAATGATGATTGCCAAGGGCTTGGCAGAAGGTGAAATGAGTAGTTACTAATCAATGGGCATGAAGTTTCAGTTAAGCAAGGTGGATAAGCTGTTGAGGTCTGCTGTACAACATTGTACCCATAGTAAACAATAATGTATAATTCACTTACAAATTTGTTAAGAGAGTAGCTCTCATGTCATGTTCTTAGCACAACAAAAAAATAAAATAAAATAATTATGTTAAAAGAATATTAGTTAAAATTACACACACACACACACTCACCCCAGGGTGACAAAAAATGTATATAAGTGAACACTTTGGTCACCATTGCTCAAGCAGTAGTTTGCTGTAATCAGAAGTGTCTGGATGCTGATGGTAACCACTTTGAGCACCTCTTGTAATTGCAGAAATCAAGCATGACTTGTATTCAGCTTTTGTTATCGGTATATATTGAGTATTACAATTTTAATAGTTTATTTCCTTTCTTAAAGTGTGTATACATTTTTTTGGCACTCTGTGTGTGTGTGTATTTATATATATAATATATATATGATACAATAAGTATAGTTGTGCATGTCAATATTTATTTCAAGTTAGAACACTGTTCACCCCACTTTTAGTATGAGATAAATATAATTGCATAGATATTTTATTAAATAATCTAACTTTCAGCAATAATAACATTTGGTAAATTTGGGTAATATTTTTATGAAAAACAAACAAGAGAAAGTTAAGAAATTAAGTATTCAATTTAGGACACTATGAAAGAATAAAATACTATGTAAAGTAATTGAAAATAGTTAAAATAAAATATGCGAATGGATGTGAATAGGAAAGAGTGAAAATAATCCAATAACTAATCCTTTGACAAGCTAACCGAACAGACCAACCTTTGGAAAATCTAATCAAATGGAAAATAAAACTTAAAAATCATACATAATAATAGATTAGAGTTATTTTTAAAATGACAGTAGAATGTTCTACAAGTAATTTGAAATCTTGAATAAACTGCTATTTTGGGAAAATTATAAAGTGTAAATAAAAGAATTCACTGATAATTGAGCAAGAAATTGAAAGTTAACAGTTATACTCCCACCATCTCCAACATATCTTTTTACTTGCTGCCCCACAAATTTCAAGAAATAGGTCATTCATCTTATATGCAGAGGGTGCCTTAGGAAAGGAAAAAACTGTATTAAAATTGCAATACTCAATATATACGGATAACAAAAGACAAATACAAGTCACACGTGACTTATGCAGTTACAAGAGCTGCTCAAAGTGGTTACCATCAGTGTAATTTTAATACAGTTTTTTCCTTTCTTAAAATGTGTATACATTTTTTTGGCACCCTCTATATTTTAAACCATAAATAAAATTGGAAAGCTATGTAAAAGGTTAAATATAATCCATATAAGCAATACAGAAAAATATGTATCAGCAAAAATTCTATAGATTAAATACAGTAATGGAAATATATGAAAAGACAGTGGAAAGTTTGTGAACTTAATTGTCCGACCTCCATATGAGTAATTATTAAAAGTTGCTAATATAGTTAAGCAATACAGACAAAGAATAATTGACATATATCCTAGGATTTTTCAAAGCTGTTTTTTCAGAAATTTTTCAATCTACTTCATCATATTAATAAGCAAAATAACGAAAACATATGTGTAAGCAATAGTAGAGACCAGAGAAGATATCTAATGAAAAAAAAAATCCATCCTATATAAAAAGAAATTTAAAAAGTTTCTGTATATTTTCTTAATGTGTTAGATCATATACTTTCTGGTTAAAATAAGGGAAAATAATTTTGTCATTTTGGCTATTATTATTTACCATTTTTTAGAGGAACCTTTGAGTAATGCAACAAAATGTGAGACAGAAAGGAGCTATTTTACCTTATCCTTTTACCTGTAATTGAATATTAAATCCTGACAACTCTAATTAGACTTTGGCTTATCCAATCGTTGCCTCTACCTCACCAGTGCTGCCTTCTTTTTGCCCTTCATTATCACCCCTCACCTTGGCAATATCTCCAAAATGATCTGATTGTTCCCCATTTTTGTCTTTCAGTCTTCCATGCTGTAGCCAGAATGATCTTCCTAAAGAATCTACCTGGTTATAAAACACCCATAGTCTTGAATGACTCCTACTGCTTAAGGATAAAGTCCAAAACCCTTAACATGTCTCGTAATAATATTACCATTGAATCCATCTCTTACATCTACAATCCCAGGCCCCTGCCCCACCCCCACCCCCCCAAAAAAAAATTGTTCCAGCCATATAGAACTGCATGTAATTCCTGAACAAACAGGCTGCTTTATGCTTCTATATTTTTGTTCTGATAGCTTTTGTTTTGAATATCCATTTTTATCTGCCTGGAAACTGCATATCATTCTAATTATTCATCTAAAACTATTATTTAGACAGATACCATGAGCCAGACACTGGCTCAGCATTTTTAGCACTTCCTTTACTACCTGCCTTCCATCTACCTGGTCCCCTCAGCTCCAACAGTGGTATAATAGATGTTTTATTATTTTCAGGTACTTGTACTGTATTTGTGTAGAATTATACCATAGCACCTAGATACCATTCTGCCCTTCTCTGTATATGAGCTCCCTATTTTATTCATAAGCTTCTTGAATGAATGGATGTTTGTTAATAGAAAGAGGGTAAACTTCGTGCAACGTAGATTTTAGCTTTGGAAAAATCCCAGTCTCTCTGAGCCTCAACTTATATATAAAATTGCTACAAAACTAACCAGATTGTTGTGTTTTAATAAAGTTTAGAGATAATGTATGTAAGATAATAATATATGTAAGGTGGTTGGTACATTGCTTGGCATATAATAAGTACTTAATAAGGAAAATTTTTACTTTTGTGGTCACCAAATTGTTGTCAGGACTTAACAATATTCAAATTACATAATAGATGTCAATAAATACTTATGGATTGGATAAATGAATGAATGCAACCATATTTGCAAGTGGTGTAATTTGTGGATCAAGAAAACTTAAAAGGAGTTTAAAGGGAAGGGTTACCAAAAATTGAGAAAATTTGCCAAATGTAACATAATAATACAAAACTAGTACTTTCAAAAATAAGGCAAATATTTTAATTACTAAATAGTTAAATTATAAAACTTAAACAATTAATGCATCTCAGTAATATTTTAATGAGACATTTTATGGAATAAAACTTCAAGTATTATTGATAGGTTAGAAATAAACTTGAATGAATGGTTACAAATGCATGTGCCTTGGTGGAAGATTAAACAAATAGTGAAGGTGTCATTTTTTCCAAATTCGGTTTACTTAATTCTGAATATTTTTCAGAATACAACAACATGATTTTAAAGTTAATTTAGAATTACTGTACAATTGAGTTACCCTCCCTCAAAAGTACTAAGAAGGTGAGAAATGGGGCAGGAATAGAGTAGCCCTCTCATACGCTAAAACATAAAGAACCCCCCTCCCCGCGCAAAGTTATACTAATTAAAATAGAGGCTATGGCTACAACAGCAGATTTCTAGCATAAGATAGCTTAGAAGAATGTATAAACCACTGTAAAGTTGTATTGCAAACAAAACATTTTCCAACGAATATTTCTAGCATGCTGACAATTATTTTCTTGGTAAACACACTAACATGTAATATGGTTTTTAAATATTCATACATTTGCACAGAAAAAGTATTTGGAAGCATTAGCAGAAATTTCACTAGTAGTTGTCTAATTAGTGAGAATTAGGAAGATTCCTTTTCTGTTTATTTGTATTTTCTACTTTTCTATAAAACATACACATCATGTTTTAAATAAAATGGGGTGGGGTGGGGAGAGAGATGCAAGCAAATGAATAATCTGAGCAGTCCTAGAAGGTGAGCCTCGCAGGGGAGCGGTTTGAGTGTTGCTACTCCAGCTGGCTCCCCATAGAGGTGCTTTCCAAGTGTTCAACTCAAGGAATAAGCATTTCCTTTTCTTAAGGGAGCCATTCTTTTCCCGATGTGGCTAAGAGCTGTGGAGGACCAATATCACTATTCTGGCTCCCAAGAGACTCCTCCCACCTAGTGCATATCAGGGACATATCAAACTTTCACTCCCCACATCCCACTTCACCAGAAGCCTGTGCCAACCAGAATGTTTGTCTTGTGATCAAAGGATAATATCAGATAATTAGTTTAAAGCAAAATAACAGGATATTTATCTATGGCAGACCTGATGCCAGGACTAGTCCCACTTGATCTATTCATTCAACTGGGCTGCACCAGTCATTTAAGATCAATAATGCTAGTTTTACCAGTTGCAAAGTAATATGAATAACATGTCTTGATGGCTTAATAAGTGACAGTCAAAGTTCAAAGTTTATTTTATCCTTAAAAACATCATTAGCTCCTATCAGTAGGCCAATGATGTAGGCAAAATTATTATTATTTTTTTTTACAGGTGAAGACCCTGAGGCACAAAGAGAGCAAGTTGAGGAGCAGGACGTGAACCCAGTCTCTCTCTGAAGTTCATGACTAGCGTGATTTTGAGCTGGTGACATGACTTTGAAAACTTTTGCAATTCTTGTCTTTTCTCTTAATGTCTTCTACAGATAAACATATTTAACAATGATGGCCTTAATTTGGGCTTCAGATCTGCAAGATACCAAATCATGAAGGAAGCTCATCCGTTCATTCAGTAGCTATTTATTGAGTACCCATGATGTGCCAGGCCCCATGTTAGATACTGAAAGTATTTATGGAGCATAAGGCAGAGAGGTACCTACCCTCTTAACTCACAATGTTGCCATACAGCACGATGGTTAAGAGTACCGAGATTCAAATGCTAGTTCTACCACTTACATTTTTTGTGACTTTGGAAAAGTTATTTAACTCACTGTGCTTCAGTTTCTTATATACAAAACATAGATAATAGGGGTACCTATTTCATAAGGCTGTTGTAAAGTTTAAATGAATTAGTGAGGTTGACCAATACATAAAATGCTCAATACATGAATGTTATTAATGAGGGGAAACAGTTATAATCCAGTGAGAGAAGATGCCATGATTACTACCTGTGGTAGCCCAGAGAAGGGCTAACACAGCCTATAGGGCCAAAAATGTCTCTAGTGAACATTGGCTTACATTAATTAAGGTAGAAAAGTGAATCAGATACTTTACAAAGATTCTGTCTTGTTAGAAATGAAAACATGGCTTAGATTAGGAAAAACATTGTAAAAAAACAATTTTAAGTAAACACCTAAGTGTGGGCCATTCTGTACTATGGGGCTGGTAGGTAACTAGACACACTGACAAAATAGCTTAGGTTGAATAGGTGTGCTCATGTCATCTGCACCTTGACATGTGATTCACCAAATGCCGTGGAAAACCATTTTGCAGGCACTTATGGAAAGAATGCTGATGCTGTTATGTTGATGGGGTTAGTTATGATAAAAAAATTAGTTACATACTTGCTATTTGCTAAACATTGTACTAAATGAATTGAACATATTAAAGAATAAGAAAGACATAGACTCATCTTTCTTGGAACTTATGTAGTAATTGTAGTAGAAGAGAGGCATGGAATAAATAATTTACTGTTTATATTAGGTCACTTAATCACAACCCTGTAAGTTACTAGAAAAGAACAATGGAGAATGTTAAATAAGCATTTATTAGGCTAGACGGTTATGGGAATTGTCCATAAGGCAGTTAAGCTAAGAGCTAATGGATAAGAATCTAGTCAGAAAAAGGGAAGGTGAATGGGGAAAAGCTTCTACGACATGGGAAATGGCATTTGTGAAAGCCACATTTGTGAAAGCCACGAGGAAGGAGTAAACCTTACATATTAAAGGAACTAAAAGAGCATTACAGTTGCAATAGAAAGAACAAAAGGGAAATGGCTCAAGATAAAGTTCGAATGGAAATCAGTGTCATAACACAGGGTCCTCTGGTCCACATACAAATTTGGACTTTACCGTAATAGTAATGGAAATAATATGATGTAATTATACTTAAAATATTTTTGTAATTTGGAAAGTGAATTGGAAGAGTTGTGATATGACAGCTGCCTTCCTTTCAAACTTGCTGTGAGAGTCAGAGGGTCTGGGATTTAATCCAGCTCTGTTTTTAACTTACTGATAGATTATTTCTGGGCTTCATGTCCTCTTCTATAAAATGAAGGACAATCCAGTTCTAACACAATGTCTTTGAAACTTCTTAGGGAGAAAACTGCCAGGACACAGAAGAGCCATACATCCAAGATTTTTTACATTTCCTGATACCCCAGCCACTTCTGAGCCCTGAGGCTTATTGGACCCAGGGGACTCTTAAGAGGCAGTTTTACAGCTCAGGGCATGGAGGGGTGGAGGCTGGCAGGGAGGTTTTGTGCAGAGTGTGCGGAGTTCTTGGTGTTTCTTCCCTAGTAGACACTTCATCTGTAGCTCCTGCATGGTCTTCCCACTGCTTTTCCTCTGAAGAGGCTGCCCTTTTGTAAGGCCAACATACTGATCTATTCCTACTGCTTGCACCAGATCTGATCTGCCTGCCCTGTGGAGATACCACCATCAACAGCATGTACGGCCTGTTCATTGTCATCTGCCTTTCGTGTAGACTCAGTGCTCACCCTTCTCTCCTAGTGCTCATACTGCATTATGTGTTGTCCATTGCCTCCCGGGAGGAAAGACTTAAGACACTCAACATGTGTGTGTCACATATCTGTGCTGTGCTCATCTTTTATGTGCCCATGGTTGGTGTGTCCATGGCTCATCAGTTTGGGAAGCATTCCCCTGAGTATGTGCACAAGTTCATGTTCCTCGTTTATCTCTTTGTTCCGCTGATGCTCAACCCGATTATTTAAGACTAAGGAAATTCGTAAGAAGCTGCACAAGATGTTATTGGCACACAATTTGTGACTGGGGAGATACCTTCTGGAAAGCCAGGTACCCTAGGAGTTAGTTGTTATTGCTGATTTTTTGGTGTACTAAGCTAGGCATTTGCAGGATTTCAATCTCGTTATATGTTTAGGCCTATGATTGGGTACCTGCCATTAGTTTTATGGTATAACCTGGCCATAACCCATAACTCAAAACATCAAGCCACCTTACATTGTAATTAAATATGTCACAGGTTGCCACAAATAATTTCTCTCAGACCTAACAAGGAAGTGGGTCTCCAATTCGACCCTTTTATTTGTCCCAATATACTAGCAACATCTATGCTTTCAAGTAAATCTCAAAAACAGACAAAAACTAAGGCATATGTATAAACCACATTATGGCTGGGGATTATGTTTTTTGAGATCATAGGTATCACCAATACTTTTTAAAGGAGTAATAGTTTTGACTGTCTTTAAACTTAGAGAATTAAAGATACACAATAGCTGTGACTAACTTTACATTTTTGAAATAAGTAAGAGCATTCTGAGTTGTATAAAATAGGACATATGTGCTTGCTATATTGACTCTGTACTATACACATGTAACACCTGAAATTCCAAAGTTTGAAACCAGAAGAAAAGTTTTATGAAAAGATAAAGCATATGTTGCCATCCCTCACACATGATTCAGGAGAATGAACTTTCTTCTAGGGAGCTAGTGAGCACTCTAACTCTAAGGCTAATAGATAATAGTGATTGATGGTGGGCTGAGTCTGCTTTAGAGGCACTGGGAGTTTGACCCGTAATTTGCTGGAATATGCATTGTCATGGCCTGTAGTAAGCACAGGCCTGGAGACTCCAAGACTGCAGTCCTCAACATATGTTAGAGCAGAGGAGAGGTGGTTGAAGGATATCAGAAAATTCACAGAGCATAATCCCTGGAGAGTACCAGCCATGAACAGAAAGGAATCTTCTGCAAATTTATGTGAAGCACACAAAACACAGACCATGCAGCCTTGCAGACACTTGGCAGCGATAAGTACAATGGTGTGGGGGAATTTCACTGGGCAGTGGACAGGCCGTGGCATAATTCAACACCGTTGGATAATTGGAAAAAGCAGACACTGGGGCAAAAAATTTACCATTTTTTTAAAAAAGAAACATCCCTTTCCATGTTTTTTTCTCATAGGATCATGAAATAACTTTCCTTAAAAAGAAAGCCATAGGGACTGAGTGACATGATCATGTCCTAAACATAGCAACGATGTAGATATAAATCTCCTGTGAACACCACCTGAGTGCCAAATTAACCAACCATTACAAAAAACAAAACAGAATAGAAGCCTAGAGATAACATCTTCAACAAAATAAGGTGACAGGGGAATCTCGAGTATCCTAGAAGAAGGTAGGTTTAGCCAAACCAAGGTAGGTTTAGCCAAACAAGATTAGAAATTGTGTGGTACGAAACAGTGTAGTGAAAGGAATAACAAAATTTACTCCAATAAGAAGTTTCAACTAAAAAACAAACAAACAAACAAAAAAAACACACACACACAAAACACACCACCACCACCACCAAAAATCGCAAACATCACCCCCTAATAGTTGAAGACTATACCCTACGCAGAAACCTGGGCAGATGGCTTTGAGATGGACTGGTGAAATAGGGAACATTCCTTACAAGGCCCAAGTCCTCGCACACTTGAGTGGATTGATCAATGCAACTGTGGTCCTAAGCATTTGAGAAACTCAGAAATGTTCAGCAATAAGTTTTTTGAAAAATTTCAGCCTGAAGTAAAACAGATAAAGATTACTTGAGGAAGAGAGAATGTTCTGATATAAGTGGAAAGGCTATAGCAGATACATGGAAGTGCTGTTGCAGCTACATAAACTTCTCCAGCCTCAAGTACCACTTATAAGGAAGACCTGTAGAGCTCTAGAGCTGGAACAGAATGAGGGAGCCAAACATCCTCTAGAAACAGATTTCTTCGCTCTGAGACACTGAAGTGGCCTCAGAGAGGCACTACTTTGAGGTATTCGCACAACGGCAGAAGGCGCCCTAGAGCCACGAAGCTGGAAAAAGCTACCCTACCATCCATCCTCTCCCAGGGCAGAGAATCCTCCCAGTCACCCTGGAAAACCATCCATTCCTATATAAGGGAACAGAAATTGGATGTAAGCTAACTCTGTACACAGTTATGAGCAAAAATAAAAGGAAAAAAAGTCAAGGACAAAGATTACCTTATAGCTCTTAGAATCATGCTTACAAAGGAAATCTTCCTTTTTTTGCTTTTTATATCCTAATACTTCTGAATATCTATAACTGAATTTTGAAAGCCATTTTGCTGACTTCAGTATTTTTTAGGCTTCTTTTAAAAAAATATGTATCTTTTAACCTCAACTACAGAATTGAGAAGTCACAGAAAAAGTATGAAGAGGGAAAGAGTGAGTACTACCATAACAATGAAGTATTTCTATCATTGTTTTGTGCAGTGATCCCTTATTTATTCATTTAGCAAACACATACTGAATGAATAGTATGGGCCTACCTCCGTGCTGAGCACCCAGGGTATGGAGATGGATTGAGTCTGGTTCCGGATAACACAGAGCATGTGACATTTCCTTGTGTGTGTCTCACCCGTTGAATACAGATGTGCTGAGGTAAGCTCTGGATAAGTAAGGGATCACTGCATAAAATGGTGATAGAAATTTATTTTATTGTTACAGAAGTACATCCTCCTGTTCTTAGTTGGATAAAGACCACTGGGCAATGTGCATGTACACGCACGAGCATGTATATACACACACACACATAAAATAATCTGTTTATGTTTAACATATATTATAGACAAATATGTTGAGAGGACAGAAAATTAAAAGCTTTTATTTTCTTAATATGAATAAATAATCCATTACATACGAGTATATATATATTCTTTATTGCTTTATTGCTTTATTGCTGCTTAATAAATATTAACCAATTCTCTAATTAGCAGATCTGCAATAAAGGCTTTTTCTTTCTGAGATAAATTGCATTTGTTCAAATTGGTAAAATTAGTATTCAAGCAGTGTACTGACATCTAAGTAAATGGTAAATTATTAACCTGTTTATATTAATAGTGTTTTTGTGTGGACTGGATGCTAAGAGGGTCCTTTAAGAAAATACAATGAAAATAAATTAGGATTGGTTTAGACATAGTTCTCAATTGTCCAATTTATACCTGAATTGTGTCTTTTCCCCTAATAACTCCCTTTTCCCCTAATAACCATAAACTTGTTTTTCTATATTATTTGTAAAAATGTTCTTGTAGATATTTGGGTTCTAAATGTTGAATGGGATTTCCTGGTGAATATAACCATAAATCTCCATATCTTGTTGAATAGTTGACGTGGGAAATATTTTCAGTCTAGTGTCTATGACACAGTTATATAAGATTCTGAATATATCTGTTTAGCAGAAATTTCTTTGTTTGGATTTTGGATTTATTTTAGTTGCCTCTACTACATTTAGTCAACCATTTGTTTATTAAATTGCTGGCTCTCAGATTTTTTTTTGTGTGTTAAAATTATACAGTAGATTTTTTTCACAATGTCATGTTAAATAGTGAAAAAGCCACTTAGCACTCTATCAGTTATACGCTGTTTAACATTTACAGAGTAATTTGTCCCAGTTAGAGACATTGGACTTGACCATTGAAACTACTAATTAAAGTTGACTCTAATCCTTTGTTGTTTATAGTCTGTCTTTCACTGTAAAAATATGGATTGCTATGTAGGAAGTTTATTTCTCACAGCCTGTAGTATGGGATATTTGCCTTAAATACATAGCCTGGAGACAGTTCACATGAACAATTACTACGTTTCCACCAGTAACACTTCTCCATCATACCACACCTATTGAAAACATGGTATAGCTTTGTAAAGGGTACTTAAAAAGAAATATGTAGTTAGTAAACACATCTCAGGAGACTTTGACATACCCCATCCACCTCCCCTCAGGTAGGTTTCTCTCACAAACCCTAATGACTAAATTCCATAATCACAGAGCTCTCAAGCCTAATACTGTACTTGTAAGAAAAATAATTTTCTATCAGAATTATATCCACTCCCCCCCAAAAAAAAGCTACATTTTTTTAGACCTGAAGTTGAGTAAAGGACAATGACTAAATAGCTCTGCTAGGAGGAATGAAGGTTAAGAAACACTCTAGGGAGAAATTTTCCTGAGTAACATGACTGGCAGTAAATGAAGTAAGATCAAGATCATCCAATAACTAATTCTTCTTTTTGTATTTCTATTAATTGAGATCTGCTTGTTATCTAAAATTTAGTGAAGACTTCCACACACCAGTGCTTTGGGTAAGTGATACAGGACTCCAGAAATTTATAGCAAATATTGGCTGAGGATTATTTTTTCCATTTGAAGAGTATTGGAGGCTTATGAAAATTTAGGTGAAATATTAAATGGTTAGTGGTGTCAGCTGACCTGAGTTACACATGAACAAAGCAAAATAATTAAATTAAATAATCATTTAACGGATCATTTATGTCCTGTATTTATTTTCTTAAATACATTTGATAAAGTTTTCCATGGATAATAGAAGAAAAGAAAAAGAAAAAAACAAGTTATCTTATAAATATGAACACAAATCACATCCACCTACCCCTAGTCTGACAAATTCATGATAACCTTAACTCAGAAGATAGACTCTCTGTGTCCTGCTTCCATTTATTCTTTTGTAGAACAGTTTCTGAGTGACAAGCACTTCTTTTCCAATTGAATTGTACCTGAAACAGCAAAGTAGTCTTGTTGGAGCAGAGCTGATCAGGTCTGGAGATGACTTCCTGAGATAGGGCTGGACCTTTGTGTGGTACTCAGAAAGCGCAGCTCATGGTCAGCCATGCCCCATGGCCTGCCTGTTCATTACCATCTTGTACCATGCTCTTGTTTTGGAAAGTTCTTCCATTTCCTGGGCTCACACAGAAATTAATTTCATACAAGTCCACACAATAGGGATTTGTTTTTTTCAATTTTGCATTACATTCTGGTTATATTAATTTTCCTATGAGTCTTAATATGAGCCTCAGAGATTAAGAATCCTATCCTACCATAACTGTGGTTCTAGTTTCTTCTCTCCCTCTCTCTCCATCTTTCAGCTGGCACAAGTCGAGAGGATGAGCTATGCTCCTAATACAAGGCAAGACAAAATAATGACCTTTATTTTTCAGAGAGGTTTTTTTTCCATGAACTTCCAAATATTTCCCTTGTAAATTTAGCGGATCCATGTTCAAGGTGTAATTTCCTTAGGTTAGAGACAAGCTTAAGGGGCTCAAAATAAAAGAAGCATAAGAATTTCTTTTCTCCTTTTTACTAGGCCAAAATCTAAGTATTTTACCCTCAATAGGGAAAAAATTTCTAAATCTATTTTTAGTGCTCTTAGAATAAGTTTGGGCTTACTTCTAGACTAAAATAAAGTAGATGCCCTATTGAGTGTAACCTAACTCATTAGGGAAACTGGGCTGGAGACCTCCAGTTGATGTAAAATGCTTGAGTTCAAAGAAGAGCTTGTTAAATAAAAAGAGTTAAAAGAATCATTCTACTTAAGTTAAAAAAAAAAAAAAAAAAAAAAAAAAAAGCTTATCCAAGGCCTTCTTAGGGTGGAAACTGCAGGAGTGGCCCTAAGTTTTCATTATGGTACCTGCCTCATAAGAGAAAAAACCTAAAATTGTTTCTTCCCTAACCCCTACAAACAGGTAGGATTTCTAATTGATGATGGAGGGAAAAAGAAAGGAAGTAAAGTGGAGAGACACCAGAGTTCTTTTTAGGAGACTCGTATTCCCCTGCCCCTAGTCCTTTCTCCTGTTACACTACTGGTTTTCAAAGTTAGGCGTGTGGTCAGAAGGATGTCTGCCTCTCCCTCCCTGGGGTGGGAATCAGTATTTTCCTCACTTTCATATAACAACTTTCTTAAGTGTTGCCTTTGCATCTATATATTCATTTATAACTAAACCTTCAAAGCATTACCGATTATTATTATTATTGGTAGTAGTAGTAGTCATCGTAGTAGTAGTATTTGATGTTGCAATAAAGAGCTTCTTGCATAAATCAGAAAGATCATTAGTTAAATTTACTAAGACTATATTGTGACTCTAGAACTCTAATACCCCAATTATTTTCCATATAAAGTCGAGCTGAGCTTTATTATTCAATCATAACCCTAAAATCATTTATTTAGAGGACAAGGCTACATATATTCTGAGTCCCTTATTGTGCTTATGGACACTTTTGGAAACCTGGATTTCAAATACTTACATTATCTCCATTCAGAAATAGTTCCCTCCCTTGGGCACATGACACTTTTCCTTGATATTTCTCCAATACAGTGTTGTATAGAGATTTAAAAAAAATCTAAATAAGTATATGCTATGCTAGAATGAGGTTTCCAGCCCAGTTTCTCTAAGGAGTTAGATAAGACTTGATAGGTCATCTCCTTTATTTCAGTTGAGAAGTAAGCCCAAACTTATTCGGAGAGCACTAAAATTCGGCTAAGAAATTTTTTTGTTGCATCCTACTTAACTGGTATGAAGGAAAGATTATGCAAGGAAAGTCAATCTAAGAGAAGGTCTGAAAGAATTATTTCCTAATGTCTAAATCATAAATGCTGTACTCTGCTTATCTCAAGCCTTTTTAAAAAGTAGCTGGAAACCCTAGAAGGACATAATTTCTGACACCACTTATTATGTCATTGTGTGGAAAAGAATTAAAATCCCGAGAAGAGAAGAGAAAGAGGAGTCATGCATCTAGTACAATGTCAAAAAAAAAGTTTGTGATTCCAATATTGAACATTGCTTTTCTTGGGAGAGCATTGAGTGGTAGGCAGACAAAGGAAGCAGAGGGGAACCTGGAGTTTCTTCCAGATGTCAACATTTATCAGTTTTCCTGGGTCATATTTTTCATACATCTGATGGCAAGTTCTGAAAGCACCTAAAACTTCACCATGTGAAGTTAAAAAACAACAACTGATGAATGTTTGGGAATGAAAATGCTGTGAAAGGAAGGAGAGCAATGGTAATTTCTAATAGTGACGCCATTAGGCAAAGAGGCAGTATTCATAGTAGCTTGGTACAAATACTGGAGCCAGATTACTATTGAATCTCATCTGGATCCTGTACTATCTGTGTTACCCTGAACAATTTACTTAATTCTCTGTACCTCATAGAATTCTTATGAAGATTAAGTGAATTAATACACATGGATAATTTAAATCAGAATCTGGCACTTTTAAAGACTCAAGGTATAATTATTATTATATTAGTAATATATATTATTATATAAAATGAGTCTTAGCTTAGATTAACCTTTATCTGTAAAGCTTTGTCTAATCACTCAATTGCCTTCAATATTTATCTTTCTAATAATGCCACTGATATTTGCTGAATGTACTACTGATTTGTTTTGTATTATAAATTTCACCACTCCATTTCCTAATATTTTATTGTTTCCCCAGTACCTCATCTTATTCTTGATGGTGAGATGATGATGATGATGATGACAATGATCATGATGACGCCGTTGAGGACAGCCTATGTCTACAATAAACATCAGATTTAAAGCCAAATGTGAAAGTCACATTTTAACCCGGCGAAACATGCGGACAATGGCTCGGCGGATCTCCTTCGTCTTGGCGCTGTAAATGAGAGGGTTGAGCACAGGTGGGACAAAAAGGTAGATGTTGGACATGAGGACATGTACATAGCGTGGGGTATGCTTCCCAAAGCGGTGCACTGTGGAGACCCCAATCATTGGTATGTAAAATGCAAGTACAGCCAGGATATGTGACACACATGTGTTGAGGGCTTTGAGGCGTTCCTCATGCGAAGCAATGGCCATCACGGAGCGCAGAATGAGCACGTAGGAGAGGAAGATAAAACACAGATCCATGCCGAAGGTGGATATAAGAACAAAGAGTCCATAGATGCTGTTGATATTGATATCAGCACAGGCCAGCTTCATCATGTCTGGGTGCAGGCAGTAGGAGTGGGAAAGAACATTGGATCTGCAGATAGGCAGCCTCTTGATGAGGAAGGGGAGAGGAAAGAGGGTGATGAAGCTCCGAGCAGTCACTGCCACACCCATTCCAGCAATGACTCCATTGGTGAGCACAGTGGCATAGTGCAAGGGATCACAAATGGCCACATAGCGGTCAAAGCTCATGGCCAGCAGAATACCCGACTCCATCATGGAGAAGGAATGAATGAGAAACATCTGTATTAGGCAGGCATCAAAAGCAATGCTGTGGGCATTGAAGCAGAAGGTTCTGAGCACAGTAGGCAGTGTGGCCATGGACATGGCCACATCGCTGAAGGACAGCATAGATAGGAGGTAGTACATGGGCTCGTGGAGGCTGGGCTCTACTCGCACAGCCTGCAGGATCACTGTGTTGCCCCCGAGGGCCACAGCGTACATCACACAGAGGGGCCCAGCCAACCAGGAGTGAAAGCTCTCAAGACCAGGGATACCAGTCAGGAGGAAGGAAGCAGGGTGAGTAGCATTGAACAATCCCATGGCAGGAAGAAGCCAGGAAACTTTTCAGGGTCAGACCTTCTGACTCCGAGACTTCTGAGAGTTTCACTTACTGAAGGACAAGAAACCAGGGGGTAAGAGACACTGCAGATGATGTCTACACATTTGGAAACTGATGCATTCACGAAATCATTGATGTGGGGAAAACGCAGGCAAACTTCATTTCTTTTTATTTTATGATCACCAGACCGCAGGTTAGGCTACTTTCCCCCTCTTTTTTATGGAAAAACAAAGACATTGACAAATACTTAAAATTATCAATTAGTTACAAGGAAAATATTTAAACTTTAACTTTCAGAATTTTAATGTATTTAGAAGCATCATTGAATGGAATTGTGTAGGCTACAATTCATAGATAGTTATTATAAAAGAACACCAGGAGTTATATTATCAATAACTCTTAGAAAAATTTAAATATATCCTTGAAAACGTTGATTAATTCAGATATGCAACTGATTAATGAGAGCATTCCCTAGAGCTAGTTTGAATTATGTGTGTTTGGTCAGGGAAGGATGGGGCAGTGGGAGTGGAAGAAATTGACTGCCTCTGGATATCAGCCTTTCATTGGCAGAGTTGCTGCAAAAAAGCAACAGAGAAATCATGTTTCTTCAAAGGCACAAAGCTATTCCTGGTTTTTGGAAAGCATGAGTTCTCCCCTAAATGTTATATAGCTATACTGACATTCCTCCTGTGCAGTTGGGGCATTGTTCCAAATACAGACTTTCAGTCATATATACTCTCAAAATGCCCAGTATTCACTTAGACACATTCATGTACCTTCACAACCTCACACTGGATCCTGTTCATAGTCTTACAAAACACTCACCCACATCTCTCTATCTCTCACAGTCTCACTCTTACTGTAAAAATATATTCAACACTCTCTCTTTACCTTTAACTTTTAATATGCACTTGTCCGGTCATGCTCATACTTATTTTCTGTTCACATTGACATATTTGCAGCATTTCTATATGCATAATACTCAAGAGTACACACAGATTTGTATGCTCACACAACACTTCCACCTACATGTTTGTAGACTCCTACTTGTCCACTGTTAACCCATTCACTCATAGAGACACTTGTTTACCCTTATGTATTGCATTTACTCACAGTTTTTCTTATACACATTACATACTCAATTCCTATAGGCTAATCCACAACCATTTCTCTGTGAGAGAAATTATATTTTTTATTCTTGTATCTTTCCAATGTTTTTGAAAGCCTTTCAGTTTCATTTCCTCATAATGAATGAAGATAGAGAAGCTAGAAGGCCTTTTCAGCTGGCAGGCATATTTCAGACTTATAAGGCACCCTCCTTTGGAGAAGGAATACCAGAAACAGATACCACTGTTTTCCCTTTCTTCCTCTTCTCCAACCTCTAACAAAATAAGGCCAGAACATGATCTCAGAGTCCTTTTGATGGGAATGCAGGAGGAAGGAAACCTGGGAGCCTTAGGTAGCTGAAGGCCACAGAGATGCTAGATGTATGATGTACGTTACCACTCAAAGAAGCATGCCTGGATTTTCTCTGGCAGTATGGAACTCAGATCTTCCTGTGGTTCCCAGAGAGTCAGTGGCCAGTTCTCTGTGGGACTGATTACATCCTTTCTGGTCTTAGAGCTTAGTCTGTTCATGCTTGTCTCCCCTCCAGAACTGTGATTCCTTGGCATCCTTGTCTGACTGACCTTTTTCATCTCTCTTCTCTAACACCTGACTACAATTGCCATTTTTCATACCGAGCCTTATAGAGGTGATCAGAAAAACCAGAAGAGAACTGAGCTAATGTAAATTGAACAGAAAGATAAGGGAGAAGAAAACAGGCTTTAATAAAAGCAGGATTCTGTGCAGGGCAGGGCCAGAGCCATTCTGGATATGGGAACCTAAATTTTAGTATTTATGGAAAACAGGCTGTGTGACAAGACCACATTCTTTGCCATACCCAGTCGCCACTGACCGACCTCATGGGTTGTCTGGATGCATGTGAAGAAAATAATACAATGAGAGAAAACCAGTACTTATTGAGCACATGCTATGTGCCAGATACTCTGCAAGGAACTTTACATCCAGTTACTCATTTAATCCTTGACAGATGTGGAAACTGAAACCCACTGAGGTGAGCTTGCCTCATGGTGGAAGGCAAGTAGGTGATAAAAATCTCAACCTAAAAAAGATTTGTTGGGCCGGCCCAGTGGCTCAGGTGGTTAGAGCTCCATGCTCCTAACTCCAAAGGCTGCCGGTTCGATTCCCACATGGGCCAGTGGGCTCTCAACCACAAGGTTGCCAGTTCAATTCCTCGACTCCCGCAAGGGATGGTGGGCAGCGCCCCCTGCAACTAAAAATTGAACACAGCACCTTGAGCTGAGCTGCCGCTGAGCTCCCGGATGGCTCAGTTGGTTGAAGCGTGTCCTCTCAACCACAAAGTTGCTGGTTCAACTCCCGCAAGGGATGGTGGGCTGTGCCCCCTGCAACTAGCAACGACAACTGGACCTGGAGCTGAGCTGCACCCTCCACAACTAAGACTGAAAGAACAACAACTTGAAGCTGAACAGAACTGTCCACAACTAAGATTGAAAGGACAACAACTTGACTTGGAAAAAAAAAAAAGAAGGCCTGGAAGTACACACTGTTCCCCAATAAAGTCTTAAAAAAAAAAAAAAGATTTGTAAGACTCTCTAGTGTCTTACTTAGGTCTTTGGGGGCATCATTAAGTTATTGGAGAATAAATTAAAACAGAAAATTGAGGTACACATTTCTGAATGGAGATTTTTCAGGTACCCTTGAACAAAGGGAGTGCCAAAGACAGATTCCTGTGGAGAAACAATGTAAAAAGTACCTGTCCCCTATGCTGGACTCAATTTCTTCTCCCTCTGGAACCCAGAACCTTGCCTTTAACTGAAGTCATATAGGAGCCAGGGTGGTTTAGGGAACGGGCCCTGGGCTGGGATCAGGAGGCCTGGGATTTAACTCTGGCTCTGGCATGCCTTGGCTGTGTGAGCTTGGGAAAAATGGATTTCTCTTTCTAAACACCAGTATCCTCTTCTTTATACCTGTTTTTAAGGATTTATTCTAAGATCCTTTATGGTGATGTTCTTTTATTTTACTTTTTAACTTCTAATCAAACAATTAATACTAAGGATGCTAAAGAAGGCAAAAATAAGGTAGACATGGGGTTGGAGAGATAAACATAGAGGCTCCTCTAAAGACCATAGTTTTTAATCTATGTCATGAACATTAAACAATTAGAAATGCTTGGCTATTCAAGGTTCATCTAAAATTTATGATTAACTGATTTCTCCTACTCTTTTAATCTCCTGGGGGACTTTCACACATTTTTACCTCAGAATTCATTAGACAAGAATACATACCATGTTTGCCGGCTCAGCTGTGAGTTTGAGTCACGGAATAGGTTGTGACCACTTTGTTCCTGGATTCTGAACCTTTCCTGTGTTCTGAGTGCTGTTTTCCTTCCTGACCTTGCAACAGTATTAATAAGTCATAGAAACACTGATCTCAAGGAAATTGACTCTGGAAAGTGAGCTAGCCAGAGAAATACAGTGAATCACCCAGTAATAAAAGTCAATTAGTGGCAGTGCCAGAATAAGAACCCCAAGTCCAGGGACCTTTCCACCTGCTCTGATCACTCTACTAAAATGTTATTAGATAACCTCTACCCAGTCTCTCTCTCACCCTACCCCTGCCTCAATTTAACCCTTTCTTGGGGCAGGCTTCAAGAGAGTCAGCTAGCTCACCATGACAGGGTTTCAGAACTCACCAGAAAAGAGACAGATGAGAGACACCCACAGAATAATACATCCTTCTCTCTATCCCTTAAAGTGAATTAATTCCTGCCACTTTTATATCTCACTCTAAGCCCCCAGGAGAGAGAGAAGAGTGATGTTGTTTTGTTTCTGAAAATACATCAGGAAGGTTTTAGTCTCTTGAGGTCCTTAATGACTTCTGAGAATAAAGCATGTGCTCTTTTAGCTGAAAAGGAACTTAGCAATCTGCCAGACCACTTCAATACCCAATGCAAGATACCATCTGGTGATGGATAGACAGGCGCTATAATGAGAGGAGCTCATCACCTTCTAAGAGATCCCAGGGTTATGTAAAATGTTGATCAAACCCACAAATAAGGTATAATCAGAAAATAACTAGTTTCACTTTTCTTTTCCCTTTAAATGTATTGAGTAGGGATAATTATGTCTTTACCCCTCGTTGAAAAGTCAGTTCTCTAAGCTTTCTGGTTATATTCAGATAATAAAAACAACCTCTGGTAAGTAAGTAGAATGTCCAGCCTCAGGTTATAGTCAGACTTCCCAGTATTCCCAGTATCCAGAGTATAGCCTTTCCTTCTCTCCCATACCTCCCTTGCTAACCATAGTTCCTGACTTCTCCTCCAGGGAAGAGAGAAAGGGCAGTGGAAGCTTCATAATTCATTTGTGCTTCAGTTAACTGCCACAGTGTTCACTAAGTATGTTAGATGTTTAAAGTTGACTCCTTCTTTCGTTGGGTTCTTTTATAGATCATTCAAAGAAACTTTCCCCCATCTTCTATTTCTTCTTCATTTGATTTAAACTAATATACTTTTACTCTGCATGGTTGCTTATGACTCCATCCACAACCCAGATCCCCTTTATAGAATCACACATCCTTCTGGACAGGCTCTAAGACAATACCATGCTACCTCTTTCTAACATGTAGCCCATCCAGGAAATAGTCAGCTTTCCTCTACTGCAAAAACTGTCCTATCCAAAACAGCAATTGTCTCTCATTTAATCTTGATATAAGAAGAGCAAGGTATCTAAATCTCTTTATATTTCCAGGCATGAATAAGAAACAAGTTTGCTCTCTCCCCAGATTTCAGGGACATATGTCTCCTGAGTAGAATTCTTGAGGTCCCTCTTTTTTGACTCAAGGTGAAGTGGAATGTACCACCCTATCCCTTTCTCTAGAGCATGGGGTATGGCGTGGGAGACTTAGCTCTTTCCAAAGGATCTCTTCAGAAATTTGTATTTAAATCCTTTAATTCATAAGTTATTTTAACCTTTAATTAGGGAAGAATTTCTCAACCTCAGCACTATTAACATTTTGGGCTAGATAATTTTTGTTGTGGTATGATGTCCTGTGCATTGTGGGTATTTAACAACACCCCTGGTTTTTACCCAGTAGATATTCTGCCCCAGTTATGACAAATAAAAATGCCTCTAGACATTGTCAAAAGTCCCCTGAGGGACAAAAACATCCCAGATTGAGAATTACTAAATTCAGGGAAGGGGTTTAAAAGTCAGCTAATTGGTTCTCTGAAAACTAACTCAAAATTTTCTCATGGAGCGATCCAAGATGGTGGAGTAGATAAAAACTGTGCCTGTGTTTTCCAGTGAATACATTAAAATTACAACTAAATTATAGAACAATCAACTCGGAGAACCATCTGAAGTCTAGCTGGACAGAAGTCCTATAACTAAAAATCTAAAGAAGAAGCCACATTGAGACTGGTAGGAGGGGCAGAGATGCAGAACAGGCCCCACACCTGTGTGTGACAGTTGAGAATCAGGAGAGATATCTCAGCCACCTTGGTTCCCCCTAGAGGAGCGAGAGACCCCCCAGCCCCCACACCAGGCTCTGGTGCCAAGAACAGGAGCTCCCACAACATCTAGCTGTGAAAAACAGTGGGTATTCTGACCATTCAGGTGGCTGGAAGGCTGTGGGAAACCCAGACATCCTTTTAAATGGTCCGCACACAGACTCACCAGCTCACAGGCACTTACCTCAGGCTCCAGCGGAGGGGCGGTGACTCAAGGGGCCTCAGAGACATATGAAGTGGGGGATAGACTGAGGTGTGTGGCTGCATGGGGAGAACTGGAAGACAGCCAGCATTTTCCCCGGTCAGAGTACACCCTCTGTGTGGCTGGCAGGCAGGTGCCATCTTTCCTGTGTTGAGCCCGCCCTCTTCGGCCAAATCTGAATCTGATTGGCTTGGTGAGCTCTGCTGCTTCATCCTGCTGACTAGCTGAGACCTCACCCCACTCAACTCACTGCACCACCAGAGGTAATTTCTCTGTCAGCAGCCAGCCCCACCCACACTGCATCTTTTTTTTTTGAAAGCTATCAAGTCTGGCAGGCCCCAGGAAGGCAGCAACTAGCTTCAGTGTGCTCTGAGACTTTTGCTCATCTGGGACAGCATGGATGGCCATGGAGGGTATTGTGCTGAGTGGAGTATATCAGACAGAGAAAGACAGATGCAATGTGATTTCACTTATATGTGGAATCTAAGAACAAAATTAACAAACAAAGTTGAAATGAACTCATAGATACAGAACACATTTTGATGGTTTCCAGATGGGAGGGGGCTTGAGGTATGGGGGATAAAGGGGATGGGATTAAGAAATACAAACTGGTTGTTACAAAGTAGTTATGGGGATGTAGGGTACATTCTAAGGAATGTAGTCAATAATATTGTAATAATTTTGTATGGTGTCATATTGGTGTCACTAGATTTGTTGGTGTGATAGATGGGAAGGGGTTGGGAGGCAAGGTGAAAAAGGTGAAGGGATTAAAAAGTACAAATTGGTAGTTACAAAACAGTCAAGGGGATGTAAAGTAAAGCACAGAGAATATAGTCAATGATATAGTGATAACTATGTATAGTGCTAGGTGGGTACTAGACTAGTCAAGGGGATCACTTTTTAAATTATATGAATGTCTAACCTCTGTCCTATACACCTGAAATTAATACAAAATAATAATGAATGTCAGCTGTAATTTATAAATTTAAAAAGTGGGGGAAAGGGGAAGGGGAATAGAGGTTAAAATTTCCAGGTATAAAACAAATAAGTCATGTGTATGAATGTACAGCATGGGGAATATAGTCAATAATATTGTGATAGCATCATTTGGTGTCAAATGGTGCTAGACTTATCATGGCAATCACTTCTTTAGGTATATACATGTTGAATAACTATGGTGTACCCCTGAAACTAATATAGTATTGTATGTTAGCTATATATTTTTTTTCCATTAGACTTATCATTATTTATTAATTTTATTCCCTAAAAGATCTCCAGAGTTTTATGATTGTTTTAGTAGTCCATTTTAAAATTGGATTTGTATCGTTTCTTTCTTTTTTCTTTTTTTAAATTTTAATTAAAGTTTATTGGGGTGACAATTGTTAGTAAAGTTACATAGATTTCAGGTGTACAATTCTGTATTACATCATCTATAAATCCCATTGTGTGTTCACCACCCAGGGTCAGTTCTCCTTCCATCACCATATATTTGATCCCCTTTACCCTCATCTACCACCCCCCTCCCCCCTTACCCTCTGGTAACCACTAAACTATTGTCTGTGTCTGAGTTTTTGTTTCTCATTTGTTTGTCTTGTTCTTTTGTTGTTTTTGGTTTATATACCATATATCAGTGAAATCATATGGTTCTCTGCTTTTTCTGTCTGACTTATTTCACTTAGCATTATATTCTCAAGATCCATCCATGTTGTCACAAATGGTCCTATTTCATCTTTTCTTACCGCTGAATAGTATTTCATTGTGTATATATACCACAACTTCTTTATCCATTCATCTATTGAAGGACATTTTGATGTTTCCATGTCTTGGCAACTTTAAATAAAGCTGCAATGAACATCGGAGCACATGTGTCTTTATGGATAAATGTTTTCAGATTTTTTGGGTAGATACATAGGAGTGGGATTGCTGGGTCATACAAATGGCAAATAGACATATGAGAAAATGCTCAACATCACTAATCATCAGATAAATGCAAATAAAAACCACAATGATATAGCACCTCACCCCAGTTGGAATGGCTATCATCAACAAGACAAATAGTAACAAGTGTTGGAGAGGCTGTGGAGAAAAAGGAACTCTCATACACTGTTGGGAATGCAGACTGGTACAGCTGCTATGGAAGGCAGTGTGGAGGTTCCTCAAAAAATTAAAAATAGAATGTTAGCTACATTTTTAATAAAAATCTAAAAAAGACTTATCAAACTGTACACTTTAAATATGTGCAGTTGATTGGATATCAATTTTACCTTAATAACGTCTTAAAAAAGAAAAAAAATTCTCATGGTCATTCATTAAGACTGCAGTGTCCATTGTCCTCATTTATTTGCCATTTTGAGATATGAAGAATCCATTTAAAAATTTTGTTCCATGTACAAGTACATCTCAAACTCTTAGCAGATTGGAAATTCTCCTCTCAAAGGGCCTTTTTCTGAAATGCCATTATGCAGTTTGGGATTTGCCTGCCCTGAGTTGTCAAACCATTCCCTCTGCAAGGATTGCAGCAGTTGAATACATACAAGACCCTTCATTGGTTCTTTCCAATGATCTCTCTTCACTCCAAGCCTCACAACATTTTTTCCTGTCTTACTGAACCTCTTGTGGATTCTCAAACAGATACTCTATTTCATGACTTTGTGCATCTGTGGTTTATCCAAATCATTTCCCCTGCAAGGAATGCTGCCACTTAAAACTCTTTCTGGTGAATCCTACAGCTATAAGATTCATTATAAGCTTTCCCTGCTATGTGATTCTTTTCCTAATCTCTTAAGCTTTGTGTGTGTGTGTGTGTGTGTGTGTGTGTGTGTGTGTGTGTGTGTGAGAGAGAGAGAGAGAGAGAGAGAGAGAGAGAGAGAGAGAGAGACATTCTTGGTTCTTGACATTTCTCCATTACAGAGTTTATCAAATACTACTGAAATGTTCTGCAAACTTAAATAAATTATGAACGCCCATTACTTAGTTCAGTGCCTGGGACTTGGTTGATCTTTAGAATGAATAAATTAATAAAGTTATTGTCAGCTTCATAATTGCAGAAGCTGTCTTATCTAGGGACAGGCAAGTTTTCTTTGTGTAATATAGGTATTTAGAAGTTGTTTTTGGAATGGAGTGAGTGAATGCAAGTGTACACATTCAGGGAAATAGCTAAAGATGTTTTCTTAAATTAGCAGTTATTGATAGACATAGACAATAGTTTAGTGGTTACCAGAGGGTAAGGAGGAAGGAGGGTGGCAGATGAGGGTGAATGAGATCAAATATGTGGTTATGGAAGGAGAACTGACTCTGGGTGGTGAACACACAATGTGATATATAGATGATGTAATACAGAACTGTACACTTGAAACCTATGGAACTTTACTGACCATTGTCACTGCAATAAACTTTAATTAAAAAGAAAAAAAATAGTAGTTATTGCACGTAGTGTAAAATGGTGTCATCTGTATTCATTGACATTCACTGGTTTTCTAAGTTTCTTTAAAAAGAAGTTGAAAAAACATTTCCTGAGATGAGGAAACAATATGGGATGTACAACCAGCCATTTTCAGATTATTACATGAAATTTGGGCAGTTTTAACCCAAAGAGTTTAAATCTTGCTCGGGAACCAAAGGATTCTTCCCAAAGACCTCCTTCTTTGTTTTACCTGGCATGTTACAGGTATTTTCAATGAGGGAATTTATTTACCATTTCTTAGGCTATTGCCAAGAAACTCAATATGGGGACCATGAGGAAGGAAGGGTCCCTCTCACCTCCTCTTAATATATATTGGGTATTCAATAATATTTGTTGGATAATAACATAAGTGAATAAATGAATTAGACACCCTTGTTAATATCTTCTCTGTTCAAATGTTTCTGATTATTTCCATAATCTAATCTCACAAGCTCCAACAATATGCCTCATTATCTTCATAGCAGTCCTTTCACATTGATTACAATTGATTCACTTGTTATATTTCCAACTATACCATAAATTCTCCCAGAGAAGGATCCCACTGGTCTAGTTCATCATTGAATCTCCATGTTCTAGAATAGAGGTTGGAATGTAGTAGTTAGTGACTCTGTTGAATTCTTAAGTATTAGTTACAATCTAACGCAAAAAACAAAAAAACAGGTTCCAGTTATAGGTCGGTCAGAATATAAGAATGACACCAGTTCGTTTAATTGAGAAAAATTAATGTAAAAAAATTATTAACGAAGTATTACAGAATGCACAAGATTAAAAG
The DNA here is from genome assembly GCF_057876585.1 of Rhinolophus sinicus. Classification (NCBI taxonomy): domain Eukaryota; kingdom Metazoa; phylum Chordata; class Mammalia; order Chiroptera; family Rhinolophidae; genus Rhinolophus; species Rhinolophus sinicus. Next base: position 142,868,470 of record NC_142514.1, on the reverse strand, counting down.
GGAAAATGAAAGTGTCATTGGACGTAGTAACTTTGGGAAGTAGCTTCTAACCCTACAGCTGGAGAAACAAAGGTAGAGGTTCAGAATTATTAATTCATGCAAGCTTGGAGGAAGAGTGATGCAGAGCAGAAACTCAGACTTTTGAGGAGTGAGCACATTTTAGGTGGTCCTGGGGTATCAAGAGTTCAGACAAGAAGCCCTAATAACTACTATTTACACTTCTGAGATGGGAGGGGCAGAGGACTTCTCTGGTTTGTTCTAAGGTCTTTAAGAGGCCATGGCAAGACTGTTTCAGGGTATTGAAAAGATGCAAAATGGAACCAACAAATGCCACTGAAATTAACCACTGGTGTTAGGATGGGGCACAGATATAGAACGGAGTGTCTTTTTGTTAATCATAAGTGGTTGACCTTGGGACAGAAAAAGATGCAGCTGAGAAATTAATTCTTGTCTTTAACCATATGGAAAGATATGAATTATGCCAAATATATAAAATTCATCCCATAACACATACTAATACTGAGTTTATACAAAAGATGCTCAAGGTTGGTTTAAACTAGGCCTTAAGATCATTTGTATTTGATCAAATTTCACTGCAGTTTTTAACATGATTTGTGCTTTTGGAAGAATGGTCTATGTTCTGCTCCATCTTTTTTTTTTTTTTTTTTTAATTCACAAAGTTTTACTAAACTTAGTGTGGTGATCACATTGTAAGGTACATAAATGTTGAATCACTATGTTGCACACCTGAAACTAGTGTAATATTGTATTCCAACTATAATAATATTTTTAAAGAATTTTATTATAACATTTTGTCATAAAAATTCAAACGCACAGAAAATTTGAGATAATTTTACAATAAACATCAGTATATTCACTACCTATATATTATTAATATTTTATTATGCTACCTTTATCATATATCTACCATCCCTCTACTCATCCATTAATCCATGTACCCTTTTGATGTATTTAAAAGTTAAGTTGTTACCACAATACACTTCCCTTTAAATATTTCAGCATTCATATAATTACATTTTAGTTATTTATATAGTTATTTTATTTCTTTCAAACATATAATGCACAGGTCTTACATGCACATTAGATAAGTTTTGACATATTTATTGGTTTTGCTGTGAAATATGCTTATGACATATTTCTAGGTAGTGTTTGGAGACATATTTGCCTCTAGATAATATCTGGACTGTTGAGTGGATCAGTTTTTCAATATTTATCTTCTTTGTAAGAACAGGTGCTATGTCTTTATTGCTCTGTATAACATCAGTGCCTAGAATAATACCTGGAACAAAATCATGCTCAAAACTGTATTTTCCTTCAACTTTAAAAAAAAAAAAAATTGTCTTAGTTGAACTGAATTAGGTTTGTAATTTTTAGGTTCCATACAGTGGTAAATAAAGTAAAAAGAATGTTTGCATAAGAAGCATGTTATATGGATGCTTCCATGCACATTTTACAAAAAAAAAATGCAAGTATTTAAATTCCATATATGAATCTTTGAAGAGGGGCATAAATTTGTTAGACATTTTTTCAATCTATTGATGAGAATATGGGTATGTGTTTGAAGTATCTATTTTTGCATATGTGAGCATAGGAGTATATTTGAAACATATATGTTTGTATCAAGTATGTGTATGAGTCCTTATTTAACTGCATCTTTATTTCTAAAATCATGTCTATAAACTACATTAGTCTCTATCATCAATGTAAGAATATACAGATTATAGTGTGTGTTTGATGTGTCAAGATACTTGATTTGTGACTAGACTTGAGTAGTTGTATGAGTATATTTGTGTTTATTTCTTTGCGTGGATCTAAAAGAGTCAATGTGAATGTTAGCAAATAAATAGTTGTATGTATCTGGGTGTGTCAGAATACCTATGAATAGGTATGTTTGTGTTTGCATTCCCTCATCAAAGAAGGATTAATATAGTAATGGATACCGATGATTACATCAGGGATTAATGAAGCCAAGAAAAGGGTCTCATGGGATCTGTTCTTCTACGGGCCAGCACTCATTGATCCTACCCTCCCCATTGTTTCCATTCTCCCTCCTTCAAGCACAAACAAACAAGCCTAGGGAGTCTGGGGTATTCATAAATTCATGAGCCTGAGGCGAGTGAGCTGATATCACTCTGCCAGCCGAACCTGTGAACCAAGCATCCACCTGCAGGGAAAAGAAATTTCTGCCACCCAGTGAGTGCCCCACCCTCAGATTGCTCACCTGCGGCTCCTATCTAGAATTTATCCCAAACTTTAACATTCTTATTGCTACCCCAGGCAGACTCTGACCCTCATATTTCCCATCCAAACATGAGATAAATCTGTTCCCTTCTGAAGCTCATGATCACAGACCCTGATGCCAGGTCCTCATCTGAATCAAAATCCTAATACCAAATCACATAACCTTAGATTAAGGGGCTGATTCAGCAGATCTAGAGTTTGTCTTGAGGGTATTTCATACTTTTTCTCCTTCAATTTGAATTATTGTTTCCTATACCTAAGTCCTGGGTGTGCAACTGGAGGAAAAAAATCACAGAACCAAAAGAACTGAAGTCATTCAACAACGTGATCTTTATCCTGGCTCGATTTGCAGTATTGAGTATGTCATGGGAATATAATTGGTGGGATATTACTATGGGTCTGTTAATACTGATGTATTTTTGGTTCTCTCTGTGTGTGTGTTCAGGTTGGTATAAACATGAGAGGGTATCTTAAACATAGTGCATGATACAGTGTATAACTATGACTCTTCTTAAATTCTGTGATTGTGTTAGTGTTATGTGTGACCAAGGGGCTGTGCAACAGTTTCTGTCTGTGTGATGTGAGATAGTACCTATGAATATTTGAGTGTGTAAGTTTGTGTAGAAGTGTGAAATGTGTGTTTGCTGGTACCTTTGTGTAATTGTGTGTGTGTGTGTGCACATTCATCATGCATGTGCTGTACAAAAGAAGTGCATTGCTTGTGTCTGTCTCCATATTCTTGGCATTTCTTCCTAGATTAGTCATATTTAGGAATCTTTAATGAACACATCCATGGTCAAAACAAAGAAAAAGTGGTTGTTTGGTGGTGGTGGAGTGTTAACTTTTGTTAACAGTCCAAATGGATGAGTATTGAGAGTTTTTATAATTATATTTAGCAACAAAGGGGCAATGGTGACCACAGAGAAATGTTTCACTTGGGAAAATGGAGCATAGAAGCCACAATATAGTACATTGAGCAGTGATAGAAGGTAAGGTCAAGAAGGTTGAATCCCTGACTTTGAGGATCTCAGAACAGAAGTAGAGAAACAGAAACATAAACAAGCTCCCCTTCCTTGGCATCTGGAGAGACAGTTTTTCAAGAAGCTTGGCTAAGAACTGGGGAAGGGTAGTAGAGTGGCAGCTAGAGATGGAAAGTTATATTTTTATGATGGGATAGTCTTGCACATGTTTATTGGCTGAAGGGAAAAAGATAGAAAAGGAGAAGCTTAAGATGCAATACAATGGACTAGTGGAAAAGGTCTCTGAAGGACAGGGCAAGAAATGGAATCCTGAAGATGGAGGGCCTGGCCTTGGAGAAGGAGAGAGACCTCTTTCTCAGAAATTAAGGGATAAGAATGGCTAATGATGTGAATAAGTTGAAAAGTTAGGTAATGATAAGTAATCAGTCCTTTTTCCCCCAATAAAACACTTGCTTCTTTGGTTTTATCCAGCTGGACACTCAGTTTGATTATAGGGTTTATCAAAGTTGGGGTTTACTGTGTGAATGTGAAAGAGAGGCAAAGAGCAGATGAAGATACCAGCTCTAGTGGGAGAGTAGATCAGAAAAAAAAATAAGGGAGGAAGAGCTAAAAGACGAATAGACCAGAAGAAAAATGGTAGAATTATTGAGACTCCGAGAGCAAGTGCATGGAAACAAGAAGGTAAGAGGGCTGGACGGTAGAAGGCTGGGGTCAGAATGTAAAATAAATAAACAAATAAATTGAAATTTAAGATTTCAGAGGTGGAACAGCTTTTGGTGATGACACGTCCAGAGGCAGTCTGATCAGGAAGGATTGGGAGGCTGAGGTGAAGTCTGAGTAAAGTTTATTGAAGTTGTAATTTTATCATATTCCCATCTACCGGAGGGTTCCAAAAAGTTTGAACTGTGCTTCTTGTTTCCTATCTTAATTTCTCTTTTTCCCAAAACTCCCTAAATGTGGCTTTTCGGGTGAGATGGGGAAATGAAGGGATACTACAGTTTAAGGCGAGACTTAGGGGACTCTGTTCATGTTGTCTCCTACCCTGTTGTCTTCCCATGACCTCACACCTGCAGGAGTTTCTGCGGTGGCCTATACAGGATACTGGGCACTGGTGATACAGAAATGAGTAGAATCAAGTTGCTATCCTCAAAGAATTCATAGTCTAATGAGGGAAGCAGGAACAAAGACAAATACTTTCAATCTCTGACATTTTGTGTTGGAGACAGGATGTCTGAAAGAAAGTGAAGAACTCCCCCAACACGCCCTCTTGCGTTCATCCCCCATCTGTATTCTTCCACCTGCCTGCGATGTTGGGTCTCAATGGCACTCAGTTCCAGCCAGACACACTCCAGCTGACAGGCATTCCTGGGATGCAGATGGGCCAAGCGTGGGTTGCCCTGGTTTTCTGCATCCTCTATCTGATCTCCATCGTAGGCAACCTCAGCATCCTCACTCTGGTGGTTCGGGAGACTGCTCTGCACCAGCCCATGTACTACTTCCTCTCTATGCTCTCTCTCAATGATCTGGGAGTGTCCTTCTCAACACTCCCCACTGTGCTTGCTACCTTCTGCTTCAACTACCGCCACGTTGGCTTCAATGCCTGCTTGGTTCAGATGTTCTTCATCCACACTTTCTCTTTTATGGAATCAGGCATACTCCTGGCCATGAGCTTTGATCGTTTTGTGGCTATTTGTGACCCACTACACTATGCCACTGTGCTCACCAACAGCCGCATCTTGGCTATAGGCCTGGGCATCCTTGCCAAGAGTTTCGCCACTCTCTTCCCTTTCCCCTTTCTGGTGAAACGACTGCCCTTCTGCAAGGGCAATGTTTTGCATCACTCCTACTGCCTCCATCCAGATCTTATGAAAGTGGCATGTGGAGACATCCGTATTAACAATATCTATGGGCTCTTTGTAGTTACTTTCACCTATGGCATAGATTCAACGTTCATCCTGCTGTCCTATGCGTTGATCCTGAGAACTGTGCTGGCCATTGCATCGCGGGATCAGCGACTCAAGGCACTTAACACCTGCATATCACACATCTGTGCAGTGCTGGCTTTTTATGTGCCCATAATTGCTGTCTCCATGATTCACCGCTTCTGGAAAAGTACCCCACCTGTTGTTCATGTCATGATGTCCAATGTCTACCTATTTGTACCCCCCATGCTCAACCCCATCATCTACAGTGTGAAGACAAAGGAGATACGCAGAGGGATGCTCAAAGTCTTCTATAAATCCCAGAGCTGAGGCAGGCTGCAGACCCTGAGAGAACTCCTTAGGAGAAAGGACTGGGACCTCTTTGCCAGGATCTTGATAGCTGTGCATATGGAATCAATAAAAGAACATCTGACTCAATAAAATGACATAAATGTGTACTGAACATTTACTATCTGAAAAACCTTGTAGCAGTTGCTGACAATATTATACTGGTGAGAAAGACATATTGTTAAGTAAGACATAGACATATCAAAGGAAAAACATAAAAAAGAGTAAAGATGCCCTGAAAAATGTTTGACATATATGGAAATGATGGAAATTCTACAGAGCACATAGGCTTGAATACAAGTCTACTACCACCCAGAATAAGGGAAATGATAAATATTGGAGACGAACAAAAGTCTGTGGAAGCTTGGTACTTCATATGACAGAGAGGGTCCGTTTAGTTTGTGAAGATGAGGATAAGGGTTTTTGTGTGTTTGTGGAGTAGGTTGTGAAGAATAAGAGGGGTTAAGTACTTGGTACAGGCTGGCAGGAAGAAAATAAGGTAGTGATCTTGGCATAAGTAACTGCCTGAGAAGAAATATTTAGGCAAGAAAGTTTAGAACCTTCCTATTCCAAGTATGGTGCAATGAACAATAGCATTGGTATATCTGGCAGCTTGTTAGAGAAACAGAATCTCAGACCCAACACAAGACCTACTGAATTCAAACTGCACTGAGTAAGACCTTTCGGTGATTAAAACTTGAGAAGCATAGTGCTTCTCTTTTCTAACACTGCTCAGGTAATGCTGATCTGATGTGTAACAAAAATAACAAGACTCATGAGTAATAAGACGCTGGAAAAGTGGTTCTCAAAGTGTGATTCCCAGACCAGCATCATCAGCATCCTTTGGGAAATTGTGAGGCACACAAATTCTTAGCCCCTTCCTCAGATATCTAGAACTAGAAATTCTAGGGTGTGAAGTCCAGCAATCTGTGTTTTAAAAAGACCTCCAAGTAATTATGATATATGTTAAAAAGTTATGAACCTTTAACCTAGAATATTGGTTTAGAATATTTAGAAGAATTGCAAACAGCTTTGTTTAGACAGATGGGCAGTTTCACACTGAAAAGCTTTGGAAACACGATCTTGAGAGATTGCCTAAATCAGATCGTGGGTGGTTTTTAAAGCTTGGGGAAACTGATAGCTAGGTGTATAGTGTTGGTGGTAAAGGGAAATTCAGACTTATAATCTATTAACTTCATGTGGTGGTACAGCTGTTGCACAGAAATAGCTAATACAGAAGATTTGGTGAACAATCTCCAGCCACTCCATAGTCACTCTACAATAATGGGAAGCAGAAAGGTTTTCTCCAACTGCCTCTTTGAGATACTTCAAAGTTCCACAAGGGGAAGGAAATTTTTCTCTATGTCTATCTTCTGTTTGCTTCTCTTGATACATCCCATGACTTGATAGAAAAGGGAGGGAGCTCTCCTGCCATTATTTCCCTCAATGCACATTTTTTGTGTGTTATGGTTTTAGGATTTATTTTCTTTTTCTTTCTTTTTTTTTGTTTTGTTAGCTTCAGGTGTACAAAACAATGTAATAGTTAGACATTTACACCCCTTACAAAGTGATAATTCCCCTCCCCCAATCTACTATCCCTCTGACATTGTATATAGCTGTTACAATTCCATTGACTCTATTCCTTATGCTGTACTCCACATCCTGTGACCATATATATATATATATAATATACATATATATGTATATATATACATATGTATGTATATATATACACATATATATGTGTGTGTATATATATATATACATATATATATATATATATATATATATATATGTATATTTAGTTATAGTTGACATTCAATATTATTTAGCTTCAATTTCAGGTGTGCAGTACAGTGGTCAGGCATTTACACAGTTCATGAAGTGGTCTCCCTAATAGGACAAGTGCCCATCTGACACCCTACAAAATCCCCCAATACACTTTTACTCTACCTGAAACTGAAATAAAGAAGAGGTAAAATGAAATAGTTAATGGGAAGACTAGGTACTTGGGAAAATAATTTATTTGGGGGAACTGAAATCAGGGCCTTATTCTGAGGATAATGATCAAATATGGTACAATCACATTAAAACATATCACTTCCTTCTTTTCATTTGCATCTCTATGCCCTGTAGATGGTACTATCCTCTTTACAAATCAGGTTCCTAGTTGAAGATATGCTAATCTCCTAAAATCATAAAGCTGGCAGAAGGCAAAGTTAGGACTCAAACTTATGTCTGTGTGACTTTGAACCCCATGGTTTTTCAGTACCCGGGGCTGTCTCTCCTAGAGGAGACCTCAATCCTGTGGAATCTGGTGGAGGGTTGAGTAGGAATTTAGTAAGAAACAGTAGTGATAAGTGGATGAAGGCAGTCATGGTTATATCCTCTATTGGTTAAATTCTGGGGCTGGCTCTAGGCTCGAGGCTCTGGTCTCTGGGCTCTGAGTCTTGGAATTTGCCCATTATGCTCTAAGCTTGGGTTCTTCCTGGGGTATGGATTTTAGCTCAGAATTCAGGGAACTAGACTGAGTTCTGTGCTCAGAGTTACAGTTTTGGGACTGGCTAATTGAGGTTGGGGAGAGGGTGGATATTGCTATGGAGATTGCAGGAATTTTTCTCCACCCTCCTCTACATCACAAGGAAGGAACTGGAATTTCATTTTCTCTGTGGAGAGAGGGCAGTATGCCTAGGGAACATGCTTTTTTTTTTCCTTTCTGCTCCCAGGGTGAGATTTAATCCCCTTATTTTTTTCCCATCAGGAGCACAGCATCATACTCAGGCAAAACAGGACTCCAGAGGCCATGGCCTCTGGGAACTCTCATTCAGAGACATAAAGTTGGCCTCCTCTCTTGGCTAGTGCCTGCCTGAGGCTCATTTTGGAGCTTTTGTGAGCTCTTGCATTCTGTATTTCAATCCAATTGTCACTTCACAAAGCTCCGTCAGGTGAGTTTGAATCTGTTTGTGTCTTCTAGGTACGTGCACAAGAAGTGTGTTTCTGTTTGCAATTTTGTTTGTGCCTCTGTGTGGTTTTTCTGTTTATGCCTCTTTGTGATTCTTTCAAAGACATGAGTTTTTTCTCTCTCATGTTTCTATATCTTTGAGTGGGTCTCTGTCGATGTATACATATGTGGTTTTTTGTATTAGGCACAATTTGTTTGGCCTACAATGGAGAGGTTTAAGACTGAACAGAACAGTCCTTCAATTTTATTTTCATTTAGGTTTTCTACAAAAAGGGTACTATTCATTCAAATTCCCTTGTAGTCTCCCAAACACTTTCAGATAGTGCTGCCAGAAACTGCCTTAGCAGTGAAATACACACGATGACCACATAACAGAGACTGAGAGTTTGCCTCTGTTTCGGCTCACACAGATCCACAGCCATGGTGTTTCTCAGTGTCACAACATGGGAGATACCTTGCCAGTCTGGAATATCAGACCTGAGGACAAAAGGAAAGTTGAAAGGGCCTTTAATCCCAATTAGGGAGATATTAGAATTCTTCCTCCAACATTTCCATCAAGGGTTATTCAGCCTTTGCTTGAACATCTCTACATACCAGAAACATTATTTCATTGTGCAGTTTTGACTTTTAGAAAAATTTGCCTTACCTGAGCCCCAGATTGTCTCCCTGTGATTCCCACCTCTTACTTACTGCTTCTTACACCCATCTCATCCCATCATCTCTTCTACAGTCTCCTCTTCTCAAAAGAAAGCATCATTGATCCTTCAAGTGCTCTTCAAGTGACTTGATCACCTTTGCCTTTGAGTGTGTCCCATTGGTTTAACTCCGATCTAGAGTAGGGAACCCAGAACTGAATGTCCTTCCATTATGGCCCTGAGCAGTATATTCGTGTTTTTATTAACTCCTGATCTTTTGACCATGTCTTTGTGTTAGAATCATGAAGTGCTGGGGAGGTAATGATGAACTCGGCACAATCTAGCTCTAAAAGACCCAAAACTATAACAGGGAGATCAGGGGTATAAATGTAATTCTAATAAAACAAGACAAGTCTCTATAAAATTATATTATAAAGTTATAGATGAGAAAGTTATTAATTCTGTTTAAATCATGATAGGAAAAGCTGCAGATAAAGTGAAAATTTTGAGTATGAATAATAGTAAGAGTTAAAAAGAAAACTAACAAGGAAGAGAAAGACAATGCAAGCAGGAAAAAAAAATAAAGAAACAGAATTGTAAATGTACATTTTAGAACATATTATCCTCTGAATAAAACAACTTCTATTAACAAAGCCTAAAACCCATTAATTTTTTGAAAGCTGTATATCACACTGTTGAGTCATATTACACTTGACACCCTGATGGGAGGATTTGTGGTGAGGAAACTAAAAATCAGACGCTTTGAGTAGCTAAAGGAATAGGATAGATCATCTGAAGAAGCAAAGATTACAAGATATAATGATTAAAATTTTCAGATACTATCTACCTATTCAATTATTTATTTAACCAATAAAATATTTATTAAGCATCTGCTTAACTTTGTGCTAGGATTAGGTGTCTAGTGATAAAAAAAAAGAATAAAATAAAATACTATACTTACTTTGATGGAATTTACAATCTATAAGGGAATACAGGTATTAAACAAACCATTACACAAATAAATACATGTTTACAAATTAAGATGTGTTTTACAAGAAAATAACAGGTACCATGAAGAACAATGTTTAGGTGAAACCTAAAAAAGATGATCACGTCTCTGTGTCTGCAGCACTATGTATAATGTGGAGTAAGTAGGTTTCAGCCTGATGTAAGAAAGGACTTTATAAGGTAGTTTGATCTAATCAGGATGGTCGCCTTATGTGCAATGAGCACCCCATCATTGGGAGTGTTCAAGCTGAGTGTGGGTGACAGTTTGATAAGGATGCTGTAGAGGGGTTCTCTCAGTGGATACAAGATTGGACTCTGGTCTCAGGTCCTAGAGGGCCTGTCAAATTGACAACTGAATCAGTGTACTTCTGAGAGGGGACCACTTTAGAAGGACACTTAGTCCTATTCTCTTTCACCTGAACCTCGGTTGGCATATGAGGCAGGAAAAAAAAAAATTGGTCTATCTGCCTTTTTGTCCTTTTCTCTGCCTGTGAAAGCAAAGACGACTAACTTCTCCAGCATCTACCTATTCTTCCTACTTAGGTGACTTTAGCTTCAGAAGGCTGGCTTCTGGGTTTCATAGGAAAGACTATGGGACTTATAGTTGGAAGAATTAGATCCTAGTCCCAACATAGCCACTTACTGGTTTAAGGCAAATCACTTAACACTGTTGTTATGGGACTAAAATGAGGCACCTTTGTAGTGAGGAAATTGCCTCTCTGGTTAGCATTTTTGCCACCCAAAGAGTGAGTTTGTTTCCTGTAGCTATGCTCTCCTACCCTTCCCATTCCCCATCTTACATGTTCCTCCTCCATGACAGGAGTCACAGCTAGTGTTTCCAAGCTTGCGTGGTTACTTCCTGCTCAAGATGAGGTTTTACCAGTGGCAGGAAGTCTTAGGTGGTGTGGGTTAAGATTGCAAGAAGGTGAAATGATTAGACAAAGCCTCAAAATGCTCCTAACAGGCTCCCTTTGATGTACCTCCAAGGAATTGACATGAAACACTAGCCCTGAACCTAGACTACCTCTGTGGCCAACACCTTGGAGTATTATGAGCAAACCCCAGTTTATTAGAGGAGCTCCAGGATGCCAAGAAATCTAGCAGATGATGAAATATAAGGGAATGCTTAAGTTGTAAGTCAGGAGTGGGGTAGATAGACTATCTGAAATAAACAAACAGAAAGAATGACTTGGGGCGTGCTTGCAAGTTACTTTTTTGTCTAAAACACTGTCACTGTAAAGTGACTGAAATGTCAACAAACGGATCTGGAGTGGTTCTCACCTTCGGGTGCACCTTTGGAACTTCAAAACACATTGATAACTAGACACCATCTCCAGAGATTCTAATTTAATTGGTGTGGGGGTGTTACCTGGGCAGTGGGATTTTTAGGTTGGATGGTGGTTCCTGTATTTAGTCAAGGTTGAGAACCGCTGATCTATAAGGCAGAACCAAGGGGCATTAACGGATAAAAGGTACAAGCTAGTATATTGTACCTGTCAGGAAAGTTGTTAAATTTGAGGGAAGCACAGAAATAGAACGCATGGAATTTCCTCAGGGCTGGCACGTGAAGAGAATAACAGAATGAAGGTTCTGAGGCCATCCTCATTATTATCTTATAAATGTCTCCATGATCATAGCGCTTTGTATTCTCTTAGTTGTATATTCTCCTAACTGTCTATCCATTCCAGGGGAGCATTCCAATCAGACTCTTGCTATGTGGACCATTTCACATCAACAGTGGGTAACTACAGGGTAAAGAATTGATAAAGAATCGGTGAATCAAACATCCAAGTCAATTGAGTGAATGAATGATTGTGACTTCACCTTCCTACTTCATTTTTAAAAAATTTACTTTGCAAATTTAATTTAGTATGTTTCATTACATAATACATTATGTCACATTATATTATATTGTCTGATATGATATGATAGGACATGACATGACATTATATTACTATTTTCACCTTCTGGTTGGGGTTTAACTATTTCTCTCTAATATCTTAGCCACAAATGGAGTCTTTTATCTCTGTGTCTTTGATCGTTCCATGGATTCTAGATCAAATATGCTCTTCTGAAGCTACTACATCTTTACTTAATAGCCTTTCTGAAGTCTGTTCTTAAACTCAGAAGTCACTTTATTTTAGTATAATTTTCACCTGGAATATCTGTCCATATCCTTCATCACCCCTATTCATATTTCGCTCCTTTTCAGCTTTCTAAAACCACTCTCACTTTTATTCAAAATGTTTCTTTCCCTAGAGTGGAGTGGGAACACACGAAGATTAGCATTTTCCCAGGGGCCCTTGTTTTCTCGGACCCACAATTGCAGAGCTACAACTCAATTCTTTCTTATGAACTCCATCTTAGATCAGACTGGGGTTCAATGCCCATAGTGAAATGGAAACATCACTACAAGAGGTGTTTATGGGTCTAAGCTATAACCTAGGCTTTGCAGAAATTGATTCTTAGGTTTTTTGGTACATTGCACACTCTTCCTCTCTTGATCTTATTATCTCCCTAAGAATAAAATAACTTATATTTATTTAGTATTTGATATGCCATACAATATCTTATTTGCCTTTACTACAACCATATGAGGTAGATGTATTTTTAGCCGTAGCTTACAAATGGACACACTGAGACTTGAGAAGGTTATATTAGCTGATCAAGGTCACACTGAGAGTAAACTATATTGGGCTTCAAACTAAGGTCTACCAGCATCCATTTGTAGAGCTCTAAAACACTGAACATGTGATGCTAATTTTCTTATTTGTTTCTTATGTCCAAATAAGAGAATAGTATTATTATTATCTCCACTTTGCAAATTAAAAACAAATAGATTGGATTAGAGTATAAATAAGTTGTCCACATCACACATTTAGTAACTGGCTGAGTGGGGATTTTGATCCAGCTATGATCTATTCCTGTGTTTTTGCTCTTAACTTTTGAGGCTCTCATAAGATTAGGAAGTCTCAAATATCTTTATTACACGTAAAATTTTAGGACTTCTGCTGTCAGGGGAAGAGGAGGTGAGAGGAGGGTGTCTGTTACATTTTTAATCAGAATGACACAGATGAGTCCAACATCCTTCATTTCTTGTATCTCCCTCCTTCAGCCTTTGAGGTGAGATGCTAAGGAAGAGAATCCTATAGGTGGAGCATAACTTTGTTTTATTTTTCATATGGTAGGTGGAAACTGATCTTTGCTGTTGGTGATATGGGAGCCGAGAACAATGAAAGTCTTGACCTCTTATCTGTTTTCCTGACTGGAATCCCTGGATTGGAGGTCCAACATGGCTGGCTTTCCATCCCCTTCTTCACCATGTACATTGTTGCCATTGTGGGAAACAGCCTAATCATGGCAGCAGTGCAGGCAGACCCTGCCCTACATGAGCCTATGTACCTGTTTCTCTCTATGTTGGCTGTGACTGAGGTGGGTGTCTCTGTGTCTACACTGCCCACTGTCATGGGCATTCTTTGGTTTGATGTCCGCCAGATTGACTTTGATGGCTGCCTGGCCCAGATGTTCTTCATTCACACTTTCTCCTGCATGGAGTCTGGCGTCCTGTTGGCCATGAGTTATGACCGCTATGTAGCCATCTACAATCCACTGCGCTATATGGCCATCCTGTCACTGCCCCGTATTATGTGCATGGGTCTGAGCATTACACTGAAGAGTGTGATTCTCATGGCCCCACTTGCAATTCTTTTGAGGCAACTGCCCTATTGCCATACTAATGTCCTCTCCCACTCCTACTGCCTCCACTCTGACCTCATCCAGTTGCCGTGTGCTGATACTAAGCTCAATAGTGTCCTGGGCTTGGCCATTGTCCTGGCCACTTTTGGGCTAGACTCACTGCTCATCGTGGTCTCTTATATACTGATTCTTTACACAGTGCTAGGTATTGCTTCTGGGGAAGGAAGGTGGAAGGCCCTCAATACGTGTGTATCACACATCTGTGCAGTCCTTATATACTATGTGCCTATGATTGGCGTATCTGTGATGCATCGGGCTGCCAAACATGCCTCACCCCTGGTCCACACACTAATGTCTAGCATCTACCTCTTCGTGCCTCCTGTGCTCAACCCTGTCATCTACAGCGTTAAGACCAAGCCAATCCGACAGGGAATTGCCACCTTGTTTTCCTGCAAGAGAGAGTTGCTCTGAACGGCCCCAAGGGGGCAGGGCCTTTGAGTCAGTCCGTGAACTCTGATGGTGATTCTGCTGTGGACAAAGCTCTACACCTGGCGTTTTGAGGAGGAATAGGAACAAGGAATTCAAAGCATTGACACAGGCTTGAATTTGGATCATAAGAGTTATCCCTAGCCCTTCTCATCTCACATCAACATATACGTGTCTCTGTATGTGCACATGTACCTGTCATCTCTAACAGATATGATCGATTTGAGAGCTGAGATCACGAGTTTCTCCTTTTCCTCTGTCCTTCAAAACTCCTAGCAAAAAGCCTGGAAAATAGTAAGTTAACAGTAAAGGCTTGAAGCTTAATGATATTTGAATTGAAATAAAACAAATTTCTCTTTTGATGGGTTAGGCAGGGATTAAGATTCTTCCCCAATAAAAGATCGTTCTAAGAACATGCCTTTGAATAGGTGAGCATATTGTCTGGTTTGCCCTAGATAATCATGGTTTACACTTATTTTCCTCAGCGTTATTAATAGCACTCTTTATCTCAAATTTCCTTATTTAAACAATTAGTTATATGGTAAACTCTTCTAGGAAGTAACCTCCTTTCTGTTATGTAAAGAGCCAGAATATCCCCATGCCCCACCATCCAATGGTCTCTACCCCACAATTTATGTACCAGGAGATTATGAGGGTGAGGAACAGGTGATTAAGTGACCTTAACTTAGGCACAAAATAAAATATGTACAACCTCACAATGCCCTGCTTTCAGATCCTAAGAATCTTAGCAAAAGCACCAGATTGTGCTTTAGTAGATTCTGAGGTCCTAGTTTTAGAGCCAAATAGATCTGGTGTCACTGAGCCTTGATATTCCTGTTCTCTCTTTTTCCTGTCCCTTCAAACTTCAATAATATCACCATGCCCTGTGGCGGGTATGTTTTTATCTGTTCCTTTACTCCTCTCCTCCTCTACCTCTGTCATCATAGGTCTAGTTGACATGCTTGCTTCTGCCTGTGGCTATCTATGGTTTCCTGGAGATCTTTGGTCAAATGGAAAGACCGTCCTCACACCTGTTAGACAACACAGGTCTGTATAGAGTGAATTGATAGGACTGTGCTGGTTGGTCAGTGACTGGACTCAGGTTTTCAGCCTCTCTGACTTCAGGCTCTCTAACTCCAATGACAATGAAAATGTCATCCTCACCACACACTATTCATCCAGCTCATCAGGGTCACCTATACATAGTGGCCTTTTTGAACTACTGTGTTTAGTACAGTATTTAACAGATTTTTATGTTCTCTAAAATAATTAATAAGAAAAAAAAACCCCAACATGTACCTTTTCATGCATTTTCATGTTGACATTTAAAATTTTTACCATAAATTTACATAGTGGTTGAGCATGGGTATATGGTAAATATAGTCAGTTTAAAATAAATTGTTATATTGTATCTTTACATATACAATGATTTCTAAATATATTATGCTTATACCATGAATTCTAAAGTATACAAACACATTCTTTAATAGTCACATATTTTATGAGTCCCTTTTTTCCTTTAACTCAAATTTGTATTTTCTCTCCACCAAAGAGTTTTGACCATGTCATGTATTTTTATGTTTGAAACTATTTTAATGATCACTATACCATAATGATTTGCAACAAAAATATGTTTAAATTTGATGTGTAAAAGTTGGTGGCACATTAGCATTGTTTAAAAAATGTATTCTGTATTGAGTTACTGTCTCAACACTTAGTACATAATTGATCAAAACAATATAAACATACTATAAATTTTGATATGTGAAAAGTAAATTTTAGTTGGAACTCTATCTCTTAATGGGATTCTTGGGCTTTTTTCTTGGACTGAAAATGAATATTATTTATTAAATGAAATAAAAATAGTTCAGCAACAATTCTATTTTTATTCACTTTTCCCCCTTTCTATAAATATTAATACTGATAAATTTAACAACATAAGTAGGAGAATATCATTGGAATAATTTCATCACTGCCCAGTGCCATTTAAAACATTTTTGGAATTAAATGACAGAAACCATATGGCGATTTCTTAAATATTATTTTAGTGACTTAATAAATGATAATTCTATTTGATCCTTCTTTACTTTTGAACTTGATGCCAATTGTTTTACACTAAAGTATGTTACCCAGGCATAGATATCCTTCACTTTACAAAAATCTATACCAATATTACCAGTAATCCCTTTGGTATCTCAGAAATTTTTACACATTGTGGTATATCGTGGAAATATTCCAGATGGCTTTAAGAGATGCTTATTCTTCTAATATTTCTTTTTTAAAGTTAAATTTTTTTTGTAAAATGTGTGAATAAGGTTGTGTAAAGGAAGACAAATGGTATAACAGAGACATAGTGAAACCAGATACGTTTTTGGAAAGCAATTTAAGCAAAGAAATTTGATGGATATTTAATATCTAAAAAATCCATTCCCTAATGGGAAACTATTTGTGCTCAGGCACTTCCAGGAATGTCTTTTCATTACTCCAGGGTAACATGTAATTAGTTTGAAGACCACTAGATTAGATGCCCATCAGTCACAACTTCTATAAAGTCAAAGTATATGGGGGCAGGGGGTTGTAGAAGAGGGTAAATGGGGTGAAATATATGGTGATGGAAGGAGAACTGACTCTGGGTGGTGAACACACAATGTGAGATATAGATCATGTATTATAGAATTGTACACCTGAAATCTATGTAACTTTACTAACAATTGTCATCCCAATAAACTATAATTTAAAAAAAAGTCAAAGTGACTGTTCTGGAAAAATCCTGGTCAAATCTCATTGTCAAATATCAGGGGAAATGATTTCTTTTGGAGTAGTACCTAAAGACTTATGAATAAATATGTGTGTCTTTCACTAAAGAGTGGATAATTACTTCCTTTATTTATTCAAGTAATGTTTTTGAGCACCTATTACCCTATTACATGTAAAGGGTAGATTTATAATAATAACTTTAAATGCAACATGGAGAATAAACCTAAAAACTTAATAATGGATGCTGTAATAGTTTCTTGGTGTTGGTCTAATATTCCCTTTTAGGTTTTAAATGTCATCAGCAGATGGATGTATCATGTAAGCCACAAGTCAAAAGCATGAACACGCATAAATAGACTTTGAACAAGTGATCAAATCTCATTTTTAGTAGGATTACTTTCTTTCTTCTTTAAATTAAAGTTTATTGGGGTGACAATTGTTAGTAAAGTTACATAGATTTCAGGTATACAATTCTATATTACATCATCTGTAAATCACATTGTGTGTTCACCACCCAGAGTCAGTTCTCCTTCCATCACCACATATTTGATCCCCTTTACCCTCAACTACCACCCCACACCCCGCTTACCCGCTGGTAACCACTAAACTATTGTCTGTGTCTATGAGATTTTGTTTCTCATTTGTTTGTCTTGTTCTTTTGTTGTTTTTGGTTTATATACCCCACATTAGTGAAATCATATGGTTCTCTACTTTTTCTGTCTGATGTATTTCGCTTAGCATTATAATCTCAAGATCCATCCATGTTGTCACAAATGGTCCTATTTCATCTTTTCTTACTGTTGAATAGTATTCCATTGTGTATATATACCACAACTTCTTTATCTATTCATCTATCGAAGGACATTTTGGTTGTTTCCAGGTCTTGGCCACCGTAAATAAAGCTGCAATGAACATTGGAGAACATTTGTCTTTATGGATAAATGTTTTCAGATTTTTTGGGTAGATACCCAGGAGAGGGATTGCTGGGTCATATGGTAATTCTATTTTTAGTTTTTTGAGGCACCTCCATACTTCCTTTCATAGCAGCGGCACCAATCTGCATTCCCACCCACAGTGTATAAGGGTTCCTTTTTCTCCACAGCCTCTCCAAGGAGCACTTGTTACTATTTGTCTTGTTGATGATAGTCATTCTAAGTGGGGTGAGGTGATATCTCATTGTGTTTTTTATTTGCATTCCTCTGATGATTAGTGATGTTGAGCATTTTTTCATATGTCTATTTGCCATTTGTATGTTCTCTTTGGAGAAATGTCTCTTCAGGTCCTCTGCCCATTTTTCAATTGGGTTGTTTGTATTTTTGTTGTTGAGTTGTATGAGTTCCTTGTATATTTTGGATGTTAGCCCCTTATCGGAGGCACTCTTTGCAAAAATCTTCTCTCATTCCATTGGTTGCCTCTTTCACAATCACTTCTTTTATAATAGAAATCATCATTTCAGTGTCCAGATCACATTTAATGGATTTATTTCACAGTTGTTCAGGTATCTAAACTTAGAAAAATAAAAAATGGTATTTGCATGATTATTAAAAAAATTATGTTAGCACATTATCTAGTAAATCATTTTGGCTATCTTCTGACTCCCTCAACGACTGTGACTTTGAGTAACAATTCCAAATGGCAAAAGCACAGATGTTTGCAGACTTGCAAGGTTAAGGGTAAAACTACGCTGTCTAATATGATAGCCACTAGCTACACATGGCTATTGAGCCCTTGAAATGTGGCTAGTTTGAATTGACATGTGTTGTAATGACATGTGACCAGATTTTGAAGAGGTAATATAAAAAATAGAATGCAGAATATCTTATTACTTTTTAAACATAGGTTACATGTTAAAATGGTAACACTTTATATATGTTGGATTAAACAACATATACTTTAACAATTATTTTTACCTATTTCTTTTTACTTTTTTAATGTTGCTACTAGAAAATTGTAACTAACATATGTGTTTATTATATATCTATTGGATAGCACTAGGTTAGAAGTTAAAATGTGGAAACTAATAAAAAGTTATTGTGAAATAGAGTAATGAATTTAAATTGTCTCTTGGTATTTCTTTGTTTAATGAATTCCATTGGTCTAAGGCCATGAAATTTCTTTTTCTTTTAAATTAAAGTTTATTGGGGTGACAATTGTTAATAAAGTTACATAGATTTCAGGTGTACAATTCTGTATTACATCATCTATAAATCCCATTGTGTGTTTACCACCCAGAGTCAGTTCTCCTTCCATCACCATATATTTGATCCCCTTTACCCTCATCTACCACCCCCACCCCTTACCCTCTGGTAACCACTAAACTATTGTCTGTGTCTATGAGTTTTTGTTTCTCATTTGTTTGTCTTGTTCTTTTGTTGTTTTGGTTTATATACCACATATCAGTGAAATCATATGGTTCTCTACTTTTTCTGTCTGACTTATTTCGCTTAGCATTATAAGGGCCATGAAATTTCTAAAATGAAGCGCAGAAAAAATAACTTCCTAGTTTAGAGAACTTGAAATATATATATATGAAATAGACTCAAGCTATGATATTATAATGACTAGTCCCTAACTTCCAAGATGAAAGGTATAGAAATACAATCAAGTTAGAAATCCACATTCATAAAAAATTCACAAAATATATTCATATTAAGACATAAACAGCACATAAAATGTTTCGATATTTTGTAAATAAATGCAGAAGGATTGTACAAGTATTCAAATTTACTTAGTATTCCTCATAAGGGTAAATTGTTAGACAAATTAGACTAGCTTTTTATTTTTATAAAAAAATGTTTACCCTTATTATTATTATTCCAGCATGGAATACAATGCCAGAATAACATTTTAATACACGGAGATCTTGAGTTAATTTTCTCATTGAAAATCTAATAATTTTTAGCTTCAAAATTTCTTATACTGATTTTATTTGTCAAATAAATTAAATTGGTTTAAAACATATTTAAGTGTATGTGAATGCATTTGACTGTTGCTACTGTGTTGTCATTGCTTCTAGTCCTCTCAGCTGACAGAACAAGGAAATATGTGTCTGTGTATTAATCTGTGTATATATAACTATCTATAAATATTTCTGTATGTAACCATCTGCATTTGCATTAAACTAAACATGATTTTAAATTGATGTCTCCAACTACAGTCAATGAATCGTTTAAATCTTCTACCTTGCTTTTCTGTAATCTCCCAATCTAACACTGAGGAACCTGGTTCCTACCATCTGCCATTCATTTACTTAATTGTTCAATTCTGGTACACAATTACAGTGTTTGTAGAACTGTTAACCCAAACCCCCATGAGAAATTATTTTATCAACTAGAGTACAGCACTTATTATACTTCCTTTGCTTTTGGTCTTACAGATTCCACCCATTTCCACACTTGATTTTAGCCAAAAGGCCGAGAAACAATCCACCCATTTCCAAAGTTACTTATGTCAGTAATGTTTTCCCCTATCTCTTTCAATGTGGTTGTTTCATATATTTGTAGTAGAATTACATTATTTTGTCACATTCTGCATCTGATCCTGGGATTCCCTGATGTCCTAAATGATTTTATAAAATTTACATACATTAAAGTTCACCGTGTGCTGTTGTAAAGTTCTGGCAAATGAGTAGCATCATGTGTACACTATTACAGTATTACAGATTGATTTCAACACCCTAAAAATTATCTGTGCTTCACCAATTCAACACTCTACTGCCCCAAATCATTTGTTACCACAGCTAGGTTTACTCTCTCTATAGCTTTGCCTTTCCCAGAATTTCATAAGAATGTAATCATACATTTTTTAGACTTTTAATATTTGCTTCTTTCTTTTTGCACTTAGCAATTTGCATTTAAGATTCATCCATATTTTTATGCATCTTGACAGCTCATTCCTTTTTAATTTCTGAATAGTATTCCACTAAATGGATGTACCACAATTTGTTTATCCACTTATCAACTGAAGGATATCTTGCTTCAAGTTTTCTGTCTTTTTTTCTTTCCATGTTCATTGTCTACAAAAAGGTTCTTAGATGCCTGGATGGAGTTGGGTTCCTTGACTATCTTCCATTTGAGCTAGTGTAATACATTTAGTATCTCTAAAAAAATTGATATTCAATCATATGTCCTGCTTTATATCTCATTCAAAATAATTTTAAAAGGTCAGTATCTCTGCTTATCCCTGTGGATACACTGATAGACATGGTTCCAGTTTCTAATTTTGAAACATGTAGTAAGTTGGCACTTACTGAGATGTGGAATACTGCTAGGAGGTAAATGTGTTTAGTGTGTGTGTGTGTGTGTGTGTGTGTGTGTGTTTATGGCAGTGAATGACATGGAAAGGGTTTTACTAACACTGAAGGTAGTAGGTAATTTGTATAGTTTAGGCATACTGAGTTTGAGATGTGGTAAGCCATCCTAATCGAGATGAAAATTGGGTATATAATTCTGGAGTCAAGAGAATTTTAAGCTGTAGATATAGATTTGGGAGTTATATATAGACATAAAGTAACTGATGCTGTGAGAGTCAATGAGAGTGATAGAGAAAGAAGATAGAAAGAGAAAACAAAGGGTCCAGGGAGATTCCTGAAAATTACATTACTGGCTAACCATATAACAATGGAAAGTTCACTTACTCCTCTGACCCTAAAAATCCTAATTTTCACAATGCACACAATGTTTCTATCTCCTGTGTCTATTGTTAAGATTTAATTCTATAACTTACACCATCCCAGTTATCAGTGGTTGCTCCACTAACAACAAAAATATTTTAAGCCTATTATGAGTATCTACTTTTGGAAAAAAGGAATGTCAGGGCCATGAGAAACATGTAATAATTATACATCATTTTGAATGTTCTTATTTAAGTGTCAACAGAAGATTATACTCAGCAGCAGATTATTGTTATTTTAGTGTATCTGTTCTTTGATCCACAGATAATGTTAAATTATATAGTAAGGAAAAGACATTTTTTCAAATGTCTTAGTTTTAAAAATATATAATTAAGGGTGAGCTATTGAATCTGATCTCACTCCTTGAAAGAAGATAGATCATTAGCTTTGGGACAACTGATGAGGTGCACATCCTAAGCTAGTAGCGCTCTAAAATCAATTCAACTCCCCAGCACCCTTCTTGAATAAGGTACTAAAACTGGGAATTCAACACATGGATGAAAACTCAATAAACATAAGAACATTTTCTGAGACACACATAAATATGTGATAGCACAATTATTTAAAAATTTATTATAGCCTCTTAAAAGATTAAGGTGTTTCTAGGAGGATTTTTAATATATATGCAGTTCTGAGACTGAATTCTCTTTCTTCCTGAATTGTTTCTGTTATTGAGAACAATGTGTATCATCTTGTTTACAGTGTCTGAGAGCTGAATGGTGGAAGTGTAGAACAAGAGCTATCATAGATCTCCCAGTGGGTTAGTGGGCATTCCCAGTCTAGATATGGATATAGCTATAGATATAGCTATAGATATAGATGATATAGATGTAGATGTTACAGATATAGATAACAATTGAAAAGATCAC
The DNA here is from genome assembly GCF_057876585.1 of Rhinolophus sinicus. Classification (NCBI taxonomy): domain Eukaryota; kingdom Metazoa; phylum Chordata; class Mammalia; order Chiroptera; family Rhinolophidae; genus Rhinolophus; species Rhinolophus sinicus. Next base: position 142,845,873 of record NC_142514.1, on the reverse strand, counting down.
TGAATGGGATTAGTGAATGGAAGAAAATAATATTTATTAAGAACTATCTGTATTCCAAGCAGTGATTTTTCTTTACTTACATTGAAAACCTCTTACTACAGCCCTCATTCCCTGTCACTCTTTGATACTTTTTATGGTTTTATCGAGAGTGCTCCCTCCTCTTCACTTCATGTTATTTCATCAAAAGTATTCCTGGATATCAAAGGCAGTTTACTTGTGTTTTCTATTTAATATTCATTAAAACTAGTTATGGATGTATAATTGTGTACATCTTACAAATGAAGAAACTCTGACTCCATAAAGTTAAACAACTCTCCACATCGTTTATGACAAGTCAGGATGACCAATCAAAGGTACCCCACAAAGTAAGTGCACAGTCTGAGTCATCTTAGAAAACAACAAGTCTAATTATAAACAATTCTCAGTTGTTTCTATATATTCACACTCTTGATATTCAAGATTTTTTTATGTTTATCTTCCAGAGATGTCTATCTTATAGCTCTACCTGCACCCACCATGTTCTTTCATCCCTAGTTTCCATCACTCTAAGTCCCTGGTTCCAACGTTGAGTTTATGTGATTTCTGCATTGAATATTCGCTCAACAGTTTCTCAAACCCCAGGCTATTTCAATTTTGTCTTTTGATATTTGATGCTCATATTTTATTCCAAGTGGTACCAATACTCACAGTAGTATTTCTTTCTTAAATTGGGCATCCTATTACAGTTTATGAAGTTTCTCTTTCATTACTGCAGGTTGAGATTATATGAACCCTTGTGTTTATTTAAAAGGTAACATTGCTTTAGGAATTATTTATAAGGGCATGAACATGTTACAGTTACAATAAGTATATTTATACAATAAGTAGCATTTTCAGTTTATAAAGCAGAGTACTATACTTTACCAGATGCTTAATTAATAGCACCACTGTGAAGAAAGCAAAACACGATTATGTTTTGAATTATATACTTAAATATTATTTTTCGCCAAAGTCAATGGCTAGCGAAGAATAGGGTAGGGTTTGAAAAATCTTAATGCCTTAATTTCTAGTCAAAGAAAATTAATTTCTCTTGTTTTACATTGAAAGCTTCTTATACAGCACGTATTCCTCCCCCCATCTATGCTGCTTACAGTTTCAATGGTAATATCCCTGCTCTTGACTCCATGTAATTTAACAAAATTACTCCTGTAAGCCTAAATTCCAAGAGTTAGTGCACTGTCCTCTGGAAGAGTAAGCGGAAAATTCCTTGGCGGATCTGCTTAGTCTTTATACTGTAAATGATGGGGTTCATCACAGGAGGTGCCAATAGGTAGATATTGGCTATGATAACATGGGCCAGTGGAGAGGCATGCTTGGCAAAGCGGTGGGTCATAGAAAGCCCAACCATGGGAACATAGAGAACTAGAACAGCCAGAATGTGAGACAGACAGTTATTGAGGGCCCGGAGCCGCTCAGTCCTGGTGGCTATGCCCAAGATACTTTTCAAGATGAGTGTGTAAGACACCACAATGAGCAGCGGGTCCATGATAATGATGAGCAAAACCAGAGCAAATCCATACCAGCTGTTGAACCGGATGTCACCACAGACCAGGTGAATCATGTCCTGGTGGAGGCAATAGGAGTGAGAGAGAAGGTGGGAGCGGCAGAAGGGCAGGCGCTTGAGAAGGAATAAGGAGGGAAGAACAGCCAGAACACAGCGACAAATGATGGCTATCTCAATCCTGCAGATGACCTGACTGGTGAGGATGGTGGCATAATGGAGAGGGCGGCAGATGGCCACATAGCGGTCAAAGGACATGGCCAACAACACAGAAGATTCCATAAAGGAGAACCCATGGAGGAAGAAAAGTTGGGCGAAACAGCCCTCAAAGCTGATCTTACGAATGTCATACCAGAGGATCTGCATAACTGTGGGCAGGGTGGTGAGGGTGAGACCCAGGTCAGTCAGGGCCAGCATGGAGAGAAATAGGTACATAGGCTGGTGGAGGGATGGCTCTATGTGGATGACAGTGAGAATGGTGATGTTGCCCACGATGGAGATGGTGTAGAGACAGCAGAAGGGGATGGAGATCCAGATGTGGAAAGCCTCAAATCCAGGGATGCCCGTGAGGATGAAGTAGAAGGGGTTTTCTGTGGCGTTAGTTAGCTTGGACATGGTTGATGAATACAAAACCAGAATCTGTGTATTCTGTAATAAGAATTCCTTCAGTTTGCTACTGCCCTCGAGTCATTATGTATTCAATCTAGGATCCAAACATGTGCTTGGGATTGTTTTTTTAACACCATTTGCAATGCACTAACCAGAGCACTAACAAACAGAACTGTGGATCTCTGCCATAAATTTCCATTTAAAATTTCCTTATATTTTCATCTTCTAACTCACCAGTATGTAATAAAATTTAACATTATGCTTCCTGCAAACATTGTGACTCATTTCCCACTGTCTCCTCTATATATGTATATGTACATATACACATGCATTTACTGATACCCCTCTCATCAAAATTTCAAATCATGTTGAAATAACCAAATCAAGAGACTCGTTGTAGTTCCTATTCTACTTGACACAGAAAAATATGATTCTGCTCACTATTTCCTTTTATTCAATTGAATGGAAGTATTATTGAAAGAGTGTTATATCCTGGTGATGACCAGGTGTCTTGTTTGAGCAACTACATAGATTATAGTAACACTTTTTATCTGGAGCATTAGAGTAGGAGCAGACTTTGGGAGAAAGATCACAGGTTCAGTTTGTACATGTTGAATTAATGTTCATAGAGCTATCTAAGAGAAATGACAATTAAGCAAATAGTATGAGATCCCAGAGCACAGAGAGGAAGACTGCTGGAGTTTGGGGAGTCCATAGCATATTAATGGTAGCTGAGAACCTAGGAGTTGATGTGATAATTTAGGCAATAATTTATGGTGAGAAAGGAAGGAGAATGAGGACAGCTCTATAAGGAAATATACAATTTAGCAATTTGGTAGATACGGAGAAAGAAGCAAAGAAAACTGTGAACTGCTCAAAGAAGTGGGTGAAAAACAACAAAAAAGTAGGAGTCACAGAAACTAAGAAGATAAATGGTGTGGTCACTGGTTACCGCAGTTTGGTGCTGCTCATACACTTAATAAAATGAGTACTAGAGAACATTTATTCAGTTTAGGGATGTGGATATCAGTTGTAACCTTTTGGAAAGACATTCCAGTAGAATGACAGGAGGAGAAACTAAATTGAAGTGGTCTGAGTAGTGAATTCATTTGAAGGATTAGAGACAGTTTCTGGACCTTGTATTCTAACCGGGTAGCTATACTGCCCCCTAGGGCGTAAATGTAGACTTTTATTCTTTAAATAAAAGAAGGAATATAACTTTAGTAAACAAATGGTTATTCATTTTTGGAGTGTTCTGAGAATGAAAGCTGTGGACTTCTTGTCAGGAAATATACAAAGCACTTAATGTGTTCCTATTCATGAAGTCTAACCATATTCTCCCTAAAGTGTCCATAAATGCCAAACTAAGAATCCCTGGAGCATCATTAAGCTCAGGAATTGAAAATAATACAAAATAAAATTAAGGAAATAGGCAAAAGGAGATGAAGTGAAAATGTAATTTTTTGATTTAGAAAAATAAAAAAAAACATTCCAAGTTATTTATTTGAGAGAATCAATGTAATTTGAAAACCTCTAGCAAATCTGATCAAGAAAAAGAAATACATGCCAACATTTAGAAATGAAATATAATGGGAGAGCCAAAACTGTAGAGAAATTGCAGAGGCCATACTAGTCACCAATAAAATAGTAAATAATAGGAATTTGAATGTTCTTTAGGACTTAAACCATAAAACAAAAGACAGGCAGCCAGAGCAAAGGTTTTTTAAAACTTCTTAGCTCTGAGTCCTGACAGACTTGATTACTATATCTGAGCTATTAAAAACTTCTAAAATATTCTAAATAAAGAACATGATAATCAGAGAGATATTTGGTAATTTGTAGAAGATTGAAAGAAAAAATCCTAGAGACAAATGGTGGTGGTGCCCATCCAAGCACTGCGTAGGGGGTAGGTTTTATTCAGTTCTCCGGGAAATGGCATCTATGTGATGGCTACATGAGGCCATCTAGCTTGGTACTATTCAACATTTGATCATTGACTGCATTCTTGCTAAGGTCCAGAAACTTGATCATAATTTGAATCACTGCATCACTTTTTGTATGTTTGGATAGTAGGCACATATTTTTTTCATGCATGTGGTACAGCAGTCTTCCCCTATCCTTTGGGGATATGTTCTGAGTCCCACAGTGGATGCTTGAAACCATGGATAGTATCAAATGCTTTATATACACTGTTTATGACTATGCATACATACCTATGATAAAGATTAATTTATAAGTTAGGCACAGTAATAAATTAACAATAATTAATAATAAAATATTATTGATTATATTTCCCAAATTGTATTTCATAGCCTTGTGGCTATATCGTGACTACCAATTTTATTTTCTAATCCCTTTACCTTCTCTCCCTTCCCCACCCCCCTCTCCTCTAGCAACCATCAGGTTGTTTTTTTATTCCCCCTATATTTCTGAGTCTACTTTGTGAGGGGTGTAAACGTATGACTATTACATTGTTTTGTACACCTAAAACTAATAAAAAAATGTATGACAAAGAATCAAGCACAAAAAAATTATTTGAGATGCTGTACATGTTCAATAAATATATACTCCAATTATAAAAAATTAATAAAATAGAACAATTATAACCATATACCATAATAAAAGTTATATGAATGTGGTCTTTCTCTCTCCCTGACAACCTAATTGATAACTGGGATAGCTACTAAGGTCTAAAGAGCAATTAGTGTATACACTGTGAATATGCTAGACGAAGGGATGATTTACTTCCCAGGCAGCATGGCGTGAGATTGTGTGAGATTTCCTTATGCTACTCAGAATGGCACACTGTGATTTAAAACTAATGAATTATTTATTTCTGGAATTTTGTATTTAATATTTTTGGACCATGGTTGACCACAGGTAACTGAAATTGTGAAAAGTGAAACTGGGGGTACGGGGAGACTACTGTACTTCCCCTTTGTTTTCATACTTCAATCTACTTTACCTTGCTTAGTGTGAATATTAGTAGGGTGATATATTTGATTTTGACAGAATTTATATTTATGGCTAACAAAGCTAAGATCCTGAATTCTGAAAAAGAGAAAAATTACTAGGAGTAAAATAATGCCGTATTGAAAGGATTCTTGAGAGCCAAGACATCAAGCTTTCTGTGTGACTTCCAAATACTTACTCTCAAGCTTCAGTATTTCAAATTTCAGTATATACTCTACAAGTAAAATATCTCATAGTGCTGTATTGAATACAACTGAGATAATCCACGTGATATGCTTATTACTGTGGACGGCAGAGTGTGGGGATAGCAAGTGACAGCAACAGCATTTGCAGAGAACTTACAATGTGTCAGATATTCTTCCTAGAGATTTGGTTATTTTAACTCACTTAATAATTACATAATTGATGCCTATCATTTTAAATAATGAAGGACATGTGGCACTGATGAAAGAGTGATTTTTTTTTTCTTTGAAAAGCCAAGGAAGTCTTAATGGAGGAAGTAGTCTATCAGCTGTTTTGTATTTTGAGTAGAAACTCAAAAAGAAATGTGTGTGTGGTGGGGTACGATGGGAGATAAGTATTTCAAACAAAGCAAATGGTGATAGTACATGACAGGAAATGAAGTTCTCTTGTTTTCTATAGCCCTCAAGTGTGGGTCCGATTGCAGAGGTGGTGGGAACTGTGGCAGAAAAGAGGTGAGAATAGAATAAGGGCTTTAAAGGATGAAAGTGGGGCCATCAAAAGGCTTCAAGTCAGGGAGTGGTATTACATTTTTAGTTGGGGGAGAGGGTGTGGGCCAGCACAAAACAAAATAGAGTTTGGGGGAAATTACAGTTCTCTAAAGAGAAGCAAGTGATAAATGTAAGAGTGTGTGTTTCTGTGAGTATGTGTAAGTGTGAGTGTTTATGGCCACGTGTGTGGCAGGGAATGGGACAAAAAAGGAGACATGATAAATCATTCTGAAGTGTATCAGAGAATACAGAATTTAAGGACTTATACTGGATCTTTTTGACCTCAGGACAGACCTAAAGCCAATGGGTATGTGTCAAGGAAAAAAAAAAGTGAAGTCTTAATATCAGTAAAGACTTGATAATAACTTTTCTCTGCTGTAAGGTACTTATTTCTAGTCTCTCAAATAATTCTAACTTTCCTGGTAGGTAAAATGCTTAGAACTGTTCTACCAGGTGCAGATGGTGAGGTCTCTTACATTAGATGTGGGGCAGTTTATTGAGATCTTTATGTTTCTTCCAGCCCTGCTTCTTTGCTTCTGTGATTTGTCCTTGTGTGTTAAGGTGTGGACTCTAACTGGCAAATGCTGAGGAAATGATTCTTTACCTTCACACTAACTTCTAACCTTTCAGGCCCTTACTTGAGGGCAGTGTAATTCATGAGCCTCTGGCTGGTTCATGCTGGCTTCTGTTCATCCCTCATCAGATGCTTTCATGCTTCCCTTGAACCCACCTCTTTCTGAGACATTTTTGTTGAGCCATTTGCAAGGAAGACAGAAGGACAAGTGAAAATAGGAACAGAGGGGCTACCACTCAGGAAAGGCCAATTTTCAGGGCAGGATTTGTTGATAGGTGATCTGCTGGCACTTACCAACACGCACTGAAAAGTCTTCAGATTTGATAACCACAGGTTTGCTGTAAAAGAAAAAAAAACGGCATCAGGGCTACTTTTTGAACTCAGTTGGAGGACAGTGATAAATCTCTTGATGAATTACTTCATTTCATGTTCCCTAGTTGTCACATCTCCATTCCACCTCCTGTCAATATATCTCTGAAATGAGTTGGCTGCATTCTCTCCCTTGTCTCTAAGGAGTGTTTCTTGTTCTCACTCCGCAGGTATCCCCCCTCCTCTTGTTGCTAATTGTCCATGGAGTAGCCTAGCCTTACCTTTGTGCTTTCTTGTTCTTTCAGTGCTCTATCTGGCTTCTATTCTTTGCTCTGTGGCTGAGTGCATCTATATATTCCTGAAGATTCTAGGTTGGAATTCAGGAGGTGTATGGGGAAACCTCTGGATCTCATAGGTATCTTATAGGAATATGGAGCTTGTGCTCTGAGACCTGAGGCCCAAAGGGACAGAACAGGAAAAATAACAAATAGTAACTATAATAGTCAGAAACATTTACTGAGTGCTAAACTTGTACCAACAATTGGGCTAGCTGGCACAAGGAAATGTGAAGATGTTGTTAGATGACATGAAAAAGATATAGCCCATATCCCGGAAGATTTTTTTTTTCAGTGATCATTAATTTCCTTTTGCTTACTACAGTAGCTGATGTGGTTTGGAGAAGGACTGTTACATTGGAATTGCCCTTTGATGTTGTCATCTTGCATATGACCAAACTCAGATTTGATACAGCTTGATGATTTGGGGGAAGGTATCTCAGATCTCTTGGTAGATTCAAAACTCGTAAAGGCAAAATGTGATTTCCTCTTCCAGTGTCTTAAAGTAGTAACCTCAACATACGTTGTCCTTTACTTCTTCCCCAAAAGGCTGGATCTCTTCTCATGCAAGAAGGGGCTGTGAAGGGTGCCATCTAGACACAAATGACCTAGGATTTTATGTATGACTTTATTTAGACTACTCTTTAGACAGTGAAAACTGGCAGCTGTTTAGGTGTTCACTGTGAATGTTTCTTTTGGTTTCTACTACTGGAGGCACAGTATTTCCACAAACATGGTTTGTCTTTGTGATTCCTCCTGTGTCTGGCATACTTGGCTTTTTTTATTATTATTAAAGTTTATTAGGGTGACAATTGTTTGTAAAGTTACATAGATTTCAGGTGTACAATTCTGCCTTACATCATCTATAAAACCCATTGTGTGTTCACCACCCAGAGTCAGTTCTCCTTCCATCACCATATATTTGATCCTCTTTACCCTCATCTACCGCCCTGTTCCTCCCTTACCCTCTTATCATACTTGGCTTTTAAAATCTATTCTGGCCCCAAGGAATATCCACCTCTACATGATTCCCACTGCTTCAAAAGGGAGATTAAGATTATAGAGCAGAATATAAAGTTATGAACTCAGAAAATGTAGAAGTTAAATAAAGAACAGAAATTGGGTGGGAATGTAGTGTTATATTACATTTGGGATGTAGTATTAAGTATATGATTACTCCATCACTAGTAGTTAAGGCTTAAGAGACAAATTTAAAATTGAAAATAAAGCATTAAACTAAATACTATATTCACCAGTATAAAGGTATAATGTCAAAGTTGATAAAATATTGATAATTCTTGAAGTTGAGTTTGAAGAAAGAGTATATGGAAATTCTTTATAATATTCTTTATTTTTATGTATGTCTGATCATTTCCCTAATAAAATATTTTAGAAATAAGGTAAGGGGTAGAAGATGGTGGTGGACTGGGAAGTCCATTTAATTCATGATTGTTTATATTAAGAGAGTAGACACTGTTTAAAGAAACAGAATATTGTGCGTGAGTATTTGTGTGTGTGTTTGTATGGCTCGCAAGATAAAAACTGCATTTAAATTTTTAAATGACTGAAAAGTAAACAATAGACAATGATATATTGTGACACATGATACATATATTAAATTCAAAATTCAGTGTCCATATATAAAGTTTTATTGGAATACACTCATGCTCATTTATTTATGTGTTGTGTATGGCTACCTTCACACTACAATAGCACAACTGAGTAGTTTTGAAGGAAGCTGCATGGCACACAAAGCCTGAAATATTTATTATTTTGCCTTTTGCAGGAAAAAAGTTTGCTGACCTCTGACATAACAGGAAATGGATTTAGGAGATAAACAAATTTCAAAGAAATGGAGGTATAAATATTCCCTGATCATATGAAAGGCTGTTCACTCTCACTTAAAGTAGAAAGTAATTGAAATCAAATTGACATAGTTTTTATTCATCATATTACAAAAATTCAAAAATGTTAAAACAGATAAGTTAGGAAAGGTATGATGAAAAAAGCACTTTCACAATTGCTGATTGGACAGTTAATAGGTATGACTTATAAAAGGGAAATAATAATAGTGTACCTATAAATATTATAAACAAAATTATTTACTCAGCAATTCCACTTTTAAAAATTTTGTTTACAAATGCATTTATATCCATGTAAATTGACATGTATACAAGATGATTCACTACAATATTATTTATAAGAACACAAAAAAATGGAAGTAAACTAGATATTCATCAACCGTGAACTGGTAAATAAATCCTGGTAACCTACAATGTACCAGGATTGACACAGTGAGATATTATGTAGACGTGAAAACAAATGAGGATGCTTTTCATGTACTGGTTAGGAATTATCTTAAAGACATATGTGTATATTAAAAATCAAGTAGAGAACAATACATAAATTTCACTGGGAAAAAGTATAAATGCATGTAATTTCTTGTTTATATATAAATGCTTTCCTAAAAAGAAATGCAATAAAATGAAAATATTTGTTGACTTTGGGGAGAGACACCAGAATGACTGAAATAGAGACTTAAAGTGAGTATTTTCAACATACATGCATTCAAATAGGAGATCCAACTGTGTGAATGTCTAACATTGTCAATAGTATTTACATTAAAATGTAAATTTAATGAAATTTAGACTGTATGTAGTAGTCCATGGTGTTTCTTGAATCTTTGACTTATGTTTATGTCAATTTTGGAAAATATTTATATCATTATACTCAAATATTGCTTTTTTCCCAAGACACTGTCCTTCTGGGGCTCCAATTACATGTGCAACTGAACTGTCCAGCAAATACCATATGTCTTTGAATAATTTTTTCTTTTTCTTTCTTTCTTTTTTTCCCATTATGCTTTGTCCTTTCACATATATAGTCTGGTTATACTCTAAATTATTTTCCAATACCTTGATTCTTTCTTCAGTTGTGTCAAATATGATTAAACCCATCCATTGTGCCTTTAATTTCAGTTATTTTTCAGTTCTAGGATTTCCATTTTATTTTTAATAGTTTCAACTTATTGCTTAAATTCTACACCTTGAAATTTGAGTTCTAGGCAATATTAATTGAAATTATTTTAATGTCTGGGTATGCTAACTGCAATAGCTGAAACCTCTGTGGATCTAATCCTTTTGCCTGATTTCTATTTTTCTCCTGATTTTTTTCAATTTTTGTAGTTTGCATTTCTGGTTCTATTTTAATAAGCATAATGAAAAATTACATGAATAATTTGTGATGCTGGTTAACGTCTTCCTGCTGAGAGTATTTAAGTTTACTTCTAATTAGAGTGACCAACCATCTCAATTTGTGGCTGAGGGGGTTTCCAAGGATATGGTACTTTTTGAGATAAAGCTAGAAAAGTCCTGGAAAAAACTGAGATGATTTGTCACCCTAATTCTTACACACAGAGTTGTAAAATTAGGTAGTGAGTTTATTAAAAATAACCTATATTAGGCAAGTGTATTTATAATATTCCTTCAGTTCACTATGTAAATTTTTTGGAATCTAAATAAATGCTTGGAAATTTACCAGGCCGTCCGGTCCATGAGGATCCTTGTGTTTTAATTTTTGTGCCTCTGCACTCCAGTCGTTTAAGACTGCTGTAAGCTCCTCTCATTTTATCAGCTATTACTTTTGAATTGACAATTTTTTTAAGTGGGAAAATGGTACAAAATATCAAGTTCCTTTCTCTATGCTTCCCTTGTTGCAATCTTAGCCTTTCCATCCTCATTGCATTGGGTGCTCTCTGAAGTCATTTACAAAATATTTTTCTAACTGTCTAATTGTCCTTGGCAGGAGCATTGATCTGAAACAAATATTTCTTGATGAATGTGGAAATGCTTAGAATATTTCATCTATTTTTCTCAAGTGTTTTAATTTATAGTTTAGCTTCATGCCTATCTGAATATAATGACATCATTTTGTCTTATTGAGGAAATAAAGGATCAAAGTAGTTTTTAAAGGTCTAAATTTTAAATTACTAGAGTTTATATGGAATACTAGAGTTAATATTCTATTGTATTTATGTTCTACATCTTCTTTTGCCAATCATCTAACTTTGCTTATTTCCATGTCTTGGCTACTGTGAATAATGCTGAGATGAACATAGGGGTACATATATCTTTACAGATAGATATTTTCAGATTCTTTTTGGTAGACACCCAGAAGAATTGCTGGGTTGTATGTTAATTCTATTCTGAATTTGTTGAGGAAACTCCATATTGTTTTCTGTAGTGGCTATATCAATCTACATTCCCACCACCACATGAGTGTTCCTTTTCTCCACATCTTCTCCAACACTTGTTATTCCTTGTCTTGTTGATAACAGCTATTCTAACAGGTGTTAGATGGTATCTCACGTCATAGCTAGTGAAGTTGAGCATCTTTTCTTATATCTGTTAGCCATTTGTATGTCTTCTTGGGGGAAGTATCTGTTCAGGTCCTCTGCCCATTTTTTAATCGTTTGTTTGTTTGTTGTTGAAGTTGTATGAGTTCTTTATATATTTTAGATATGTTAGCCTCTTATCAGAGGTGTTGTTTTCCAATTTGAATAGTGAGCTTAGGAAATAGAGCTGACCAGATGGAGGAAAGAATTAGTAATATCAAAGATAGAAATCTAGAAATGATGCAGATGGAAGAAGAGAGAGACTTGAAGGTTAAAATAAATGAAAGAACTCTATAAGAACTATCTGACTCCATCAGAAAGAGCAATATAAGAATAATGAGTATACCAGGAGAAGAAGAGAGGGAGAAGGGAACAGTGAGAGATTTTCATTTTATGTCAAGGCACCTGACAACCTGGTTTCATCATTCTTTCCTGTACTTCTCTTGCTATAGGATGTCTTTCTGCAGATATTCTAAAGATAACCCCTCTTCTCCTCCCAGGGAATTGCCATTCTAATTTCTCTGGTCATCTGTGGGATGGCTCTTCCTGTGTAGTTACCTGCTTGGTTTCATTTGATATTTCTCAGTCTTAGTTCCCTGCAGAGTTCTGTCATCCATCAGAGGGCTATGAATCTAGGGTATCGTTGTAGGCAATTGAAGACCCCTAAGTAAGAATCTGTGCAAACAGATTACCTGGAAACCTGGAGTAGAGACACAGAATTAACCTTAACAAAAAAATCTTTGGCCATTTTTGGCATTTCTACAATGTACAATGCGAAAAAATATTTTTAATTTAAAATTTATATTCAAAACTTTATTTGTGTTTTGGAGTGTTATAAGGTCTATTTAAAACTGATTCTAGGGCCTGCCCGGTGGCTCAGACGGTTAGAGCTCCATGCTCCTAACTCTGAAGGCTGCTGGTTTGATTCCCACATTGGCCAGTGGGCTCTCAACCACAAGGTTGCCGGTTCAACTCCTCGAGTCCCGCAAGGGATGGTAGGCTCCGTCCCCTGCAACTAAGATTGAACATGGCACCTTGAGCTGAGCTGCCGCTGAGCTCCTGGATGGCTCAGTTGGTTGGAGCTCATCCTCTCAACCACAAGGTTGTGAGTTCGATTCCTCGACTCCCCCAAGGGATGGTGGGCTGTGCCCTCTGCAACTAGAAACAGCAACTGGACCTGGAGCTGAGCTGGTCCCTCCACAACTAAGACTGAAAGGACAACAACTTGACTTGGAAAAAAGTCCTGGAAGTACACATTGTTCCCCAATAAAGTCCTGTTCCCCTTCTCCAATAAAATCTTTTAAAAAACCCCAAAAAACTGATTCTAGACATCACTTCAGAAAGTAGAAAATGAAGGTCTGCAGAGGTAGAAAAAAATATTTCTAAGCTTCATGAGGGAAGGGAGGGACCTTGTTTTTTTGGTCACCACTTTATCTCTAGGGCCTAGATATGCACCTGACCCATTGAGGGTGCTCAATTAATGCTACTTCGTTGACCAATAAGAAGGTTCCAGGTTGTTGCAGTTCTTGCTCAGTTGATAGTATAGTAAAGGGGTTAATAGCTGAGATTCTGGAGTTTGACCCAACTGAATCCCAATGCCAGCTCTTGGATATGTAGGTTTGAGCAAGTTGAGCACCAGCTTTTCATCTGAAAAAATAATTGCATTAATCCTAATTCATAGGGTTGTTGTGGGGAGTGATTGAAATAATAAAAGTACCTAGTATACATTTGCATCTTAAACACTTTGGTTCCTTTCTTTGAAAATATAAATGTAAAATTTTTACATTACTTCTAATGTCTGCAAAGGACTATCCAATCAGAAAAAAAATGTTACTGTTAATGTTCACAAAGGAATGCTTGCCTTTTTGAAAGATTCTACATCCTGGATGTAAGAACTTCAGAATTTTGCATAATGAGCAAGACTTGTAATTTTTGAGACTCCTAGCTTGAAGCCTGGGTGAGGTTGGGTGAATTCCACATCAGACCCAGTCCTGGAAACCCCTTTTGAGCTAGTTAGTGTATCCTTTCGCTATTGAACTCATATAAACAACTCAAGAGAATGTAACATATTTCACTTCCTCTTTTTCTAGGACAAAGGGATCAATAGATTTACCAGGACGCCTTACAACTCCTGACTACATTTTCCTTATGGGGAGAGAGATGTTTTCATAAACAATCTTTCTTGCAGTCCTGCTCTAGCTATGCAAGGTAATGGAAAACCTCATGTTACACAAAATGTTTTAAAATAACATAAATTCTTTATACTGTTCTGTCACACATAATCCAACCCCACTTGCACTCCCACTCCAGTTCACTGCCAGATATGAAGAACCTCTTGTTAGACATCATATTTTAAGGTAACACTATTTGCATAACGTGCAAACTAGGACCACTTGTGATATAGAAAGAAAAGTCTCTTTCTACTGTGTCCTTTGTCTAAACTCTGGATCTCTTCTTTGATACCATTTGGACAATGCCACGACGGATTTCCTTAGTCTTAATGCTGTACACAATGGGGTTGACAATGGGTGGGAAGAACAAGTAAGCATTGGCCATCATAGCATGCAGTAAAGGGGACACATGGTGTCCAAAGCGGTGCACCATTGACAAGCCAATCATGGGCACGTAGTAAGCAAGCACAGCACAGACATGTGAGCCACATGTGTTGAGCACCTTCCTACGCCCCTCCCCAGTGGCAATATTCAGTACAGTGTGGAGTATGAGCCCATAGGAGACCACAATGAGTAGTGAATCCAGCCCAAAAGTGGAGGTAACAATGAAAAGCCCATAGATGTTGTTGATAGAAATGTCCCCACAAGGTAGATGGATAAGGTTGGGGTGGAGGCAATAGGAATGGGAGAGGGTATTATGGCCACAGAAAGGCAGGCGCCGTAAGAGCATGGGCAATGGGGCCATGAGCATCATGCTTTTCAGCCCAATTACAGCTCCTGTGCCAAAGATGCGGGGCAGGGTTAGGATGGCTGCATAGTGCAGTGGGCTGTAGATGGCCACAAATCGGTCCATGGACATGGCCAGCAATACAGCTGACTCCATAATAGAGAAAGAATGAATAGAGAACATCTGGAGAAGACATGCATCAAAACTAATTTCAGTCGTGCCAAAAAGGAAGATGCCTAGCACTGTAGGTAGTGTGGATGCAGAGACACCCACCTCAACCAGTGCCAACATGGCAAGAAAGAGGTACATGGGCTGGTGTAGGGCAACGTCTCTTCTGATGACATGAAGAATGGTGCCATTCCCAAGGAAGATAATAATGTACATCAGGATGAAGGGGATGGACATCCATATGTGCTCTGCCTCCAGCCCTGGGATGCCAACCAGAATGAACGCTGTAGGTAAGAACTCCAAAGAGCTATTAGAGTTCTTCATGTTGAAATCTTATCCCATGGGATCAGTGCTACCTTGAAAATTAGAAACAGATTAGTGAGATAATATTATAGTGAAAAAAGGCCCTGGACGCTGAGGAAAGGGAAGAAGAAAACAAAGCTCAAAATACAGGTGTCCAAAGGTCTCATGTCCAAAAATTGACAGATGACTGCCATTAGGAAACTGCCACTATTAACTGGGTTATTGTCTCCATTAGACAGAAGTTCAAGGTTGATGGAAAATTATCCTTGTGAATTGTAGTTTATGGTGGATCGGCTAAGAGAGAAACAGCTGCCTTGTCTTTGTGTGAACATGCCTGACCCTAGAAAGCTGCTGGGGAGATAGGCACATGTAGACGATCTCAGCATAGATATGGACCAATGTCAGGAATAGGTGAACGGAGGTATTACTTGTAAATGTATAGATATAAGGCAAATAACGCAGTATATAAAAACAGCTAAAATACCTGAAAAATAAATACAGATATATGAATAATTGAGGCCTAAAGAAAGGCTGAGAAGTGGCAATGACCAGAACCTGGAGCAAGTGATTGGAAAACTAAACTAAAAAGAATGGAGCTTGGACCCACACTGGTTTTATCTGTTCTGGGCTTTAAAAGGACTAAGAAAGCAACTGAAAAGATTACATGCAAAGCACAGAATAAGGCAAGAACCAAGGTTGGTGGATTTGTATGCAAACTTTAAGGCTCATGAAAATACTCTGTCATGGTGATATCTACAATCTCTTGACTCACAATTTGTAAAGACCACCTACCTGATCTACTGGGACTTCTTTCTGGCTTAGACACACCTCTGAATACAGCAACACTGTTCTGGAACATAAAAAGATTTTCAGGAGGCTTTCCTGGGCAGCAGAGGAAGGCAACAGAGGGGAAGAGAAATCTACCTCCCTAAACTGAGTATGTTTTAAACTGAGCACTGTGTGGGCCAGCACAGGAATAACATTAGAATCTTGGACTGACAGGGTAGGAAAGACTACTGAAGGTATTTTAACAGCTCATTCACACACACACACACACACACACACACACACACACACACTCATGCATGCACATATATATCTGCTCACACATTGACACATGCACATATTTCCTCACTTGCTAAAATCCTGAACTCTCCATTTAGCCACTGCTGGACTTACAGGGATCTCACTATTACATGCTGGTTATTACTAAGTTCTCTGCCCTGCACATCTATAACCGATCAGCACTTCTTTATGACATGTGTCATATGGGACCTTGGCAACACAGAGTTCTGACCCTACTCAGAAAATCTCTGCAACTTTCAACCACAGGTGAAAGGACATATGTTCTCCCACAAATATTCAAATACAATCATCACATACCCTGAAGTCTTCTCTTTAAGCTAGTTACAATTAGGTTAAGTGCTGCAAAAGAAAAGTTCAGGATACAATGGGAGGCGACTAGAGAGAAAGATCTAACTCTTTTTTTAAAAATCAGGGAATGCTTTATTTGGAAAGTGATATTTCTGGTGAGACCTGAGGAATTAGTAGAATTTTTACAGGCAAAACAGAGAGGTTGTGTATAATATGATGCGGAAAAAATTACCATGGTAGTGAGTATGTAAGACCACACTTTGACAAGGACTAAAAGAAGACCTGGAGGAAATCAAAATGGTTGATGTACTAGGATATTAAAATTGTGGAGTTTTCAAAACAGTGGATCTTACAAAATTTTACCATAAAAGGACTCAGTCTATGTTCACATAATCATTTTATGATATATATTGTGTTGTGTTAAAAAAAACCTATATTTGTAAGGAATGTAAGACTCAAAGGCAACGATTATATTATGAGTGTTCTGTAAAATACTTCAATCCCACATTGTTGGAGCTCAATAAATTTTAAATCACAAAAAACAAAAATTGTAGTTTTTTTCATAATTTTTGCTTACATGAAAATATGAGAGGAAAATAAAAATAGGTCCATTGCCTGGCTAAATATAGGCTCCCTAAGCATCTCTCATGGTGTGATGCAGCTTACCTCAGCAAATGTTAGCTTAGGGAAAACTGTTGTGGACTGTGCTCAAATTTAGGGTGAGAAAGTCAGAGAAAAATTATTAACCTTCAGAAATAATCAACATATGTCAGAACTTCCCATGGCTGAGGGACTTGAGGGACACCTCTGTTCCCCACTTGTTATGGCCTTTTCTATGTTCTCTCCTCACCTCCGTATTTTTCTTAGCTCTTTAAATAGGCCAAATATTGGTCAGCCTCTGTATTAAGTATGTTGCCTCACTCACTGCATGTGGCTTCCTTAATCCTATGCACACTTTTTATTGCCTATACTACCCAAAAGGGACAAATCTTGAGGGATACTTGAACCTAGGGTCTTCCTTCCCATTATCAACTATCTTCTCTGCCACTCCATGCTTCCTTTTCTTTTCTTTTCTTTTCTTTTCTTTTCTTTTCTTTTCTTTTCTTTTCTTTTCTTTTCTTTTCTTTTCTTTTCTTTTTTCTTTTCTTTTCTTTTCTTTTCTTTTCTTTTCTTTTCTTTTTTCTTCTATCCCTTTTCCTTTTTGCATCCTTCCCTTCCTCAACCTTCAGAATCTTCATAGCCAAACAGGTATCATGTCTCCTTCAGAAAGATCATAAAGAGTAATTGTCTCCATGAGTTTAGGTAGGATTTGTATGACAAGAGTGTTTCAGGTTAGGAGAGAATAAAAGAGATCCTTTGGCCTATAGCCCACTGTAATAAGACACAATAAATCAGCAGAAAGAAGAGACTGTGGTGCAGTGAATACTATATCCCTGGATGTGGATGGAAGTGGAGATGAATGCTATGTGCAGTACAACTTCACCTACTTAAGCTTTGTGAAGCGCTGTTTCTTTATTTTTAAAGGCAGAGATATTAATACCTACCTCAGAGAGTGGCCCTGACTGTTTCATGTGAGCCTTTAGTAACCAGTGAATATTAGGATTCCCCTATTCCCCTACTCTTTCTGCCTCTTCTCCCAGGCATTCTTAGAAAAGATAAATCAAATACAGATTATCCCCAAATTTCTGTTAATAATGATCTTTTCTTGTCATTGTCTTACTGTTACTCAGACCACATCTATGAGGGAAACAAGGACACAACTTACCGATGAGCATATAAACAAGATACCTGCATTGCATAACTAACTCAAGATATTATGATGGCAAAACTGTTTCTAGAATCCATGGCATTCTCTGATGTTTTCATTTTGTTTTTCACTTGGCATCAAGTTTAACAAAAGCTGTCTCTCGTTCTATCACCACACAGATTCAGGAAACTAGGGAGGTGGCAACTGACAAGGGAAAAGTCTAAATGGCTAATTGTGCGGTAGAGTTGGGATTCCTTCTGGAAGCTGCTTCAGGACATAGGGCAGGGAAATCATGGCATTCTGTGCTCACCACAAGCAGAACTGATTGCTGAGCATCAAGTGGGAATCGGAAAACTCACCTCAACAAGTCCCTGCTACGTTGGCATTAGTATCTCCTTAGTCCTGGGGCTGGAATATTGCTCCCTTTTTTGTAAGTTGTTCAGCTCTGGGGAGTAGAGGTATGGAGAGACATGGGTTCTCTGAGGAGCAGCTACCCAGGTAACTATATCACCCCTTCTCAATGTCAAGGGACCCTACGTGTAACAATCAAGGGTACAGAGTCACTACCTCTGTGAAATGAGTATAATAATAGTATTGCTTACTAGGAAAATAAAATAATTGATATGTGTAAATTGCTTAGAAACGTGTCTGGCTTATGAAAAGTCTACCATAAGAGTTACCTAATAGTATAACTATTATTTCCTGGAAAGTAGTATATTAATCTACTATGGTCATCAACTATAATTTTTATAAAAATACATTTAACAAGTAATGAGAAGGGTGCAAAATTGTTGGTATCCAGAGAACATCGAGGGTGTTGAATATCAGGAGATAGCAGAGTCCAAGGAATTAAGCAATTGTGAGAAAATGTTCCGGATTGGGTTGGGGACAGGGGAGGAGGAGATTGATCGGAAAGCTATGACTAATAGAGCTCCCAGCACAAGGTGACGAGAGAGAGTTAGCAGAAAGTAAGCATATCCAGAACCTGTGCTAAAGAAGATTTGAAATTGCTGAATTGATGAGTTAGGATTATTTGTAGATGGCTGATTTGTTGGCTAATTTTCTGACCGACAAGAGAAAAAAAATGATATGGCTTGAAAATTCACTATGACCTCTTTATAGGACTTTTTAAAATTGTTCTGAAAATACACTTTTTGTGCTGCTGGTTTAACAAGAGAGAATAAAGCTCTGTGTAACTGGTTGAGGAAATTCTTTAAATGCTAGGTTCTGTGGAGAGATCAGATCTAGATATATATAAAGTCAGGAGTGAGCTGACAGACTTGGAGTAACGGATTAAGGCATGGTTATAATTAAGTCAATTGAATTTAGTGTGAATAAAAAAATGAGGGAAATTAGGAGATAAATATCTGTGATCAGAAAATGAGCTACTAGGGGTTAACAACAGAACAGAAGTACTTCTGGCTCATGACTAGGTCTAGGATATGGCCATGTGGTGAGAGAGGCAAAGTAGAATTGAATTAAACTTCATTGGAATTGAAGATCAGAAAATATGATGTAATATCATCGACTGGATGACATATATGCTAACTGTGCTGAATTTGGAAGCTTACATATTTTTCCCAGATATCAGTGCCCATTTCAAATATTTAGCAAAATACACGCATAAAGGAGATTGTTATTTTTGATTTTAAAATGGATTGTGTTCTGAGATATCTTTAGTCAAATTTTCCTTTATAAATTTTCAGCATTCTTTTTTTAATTAAAGTTTATTGGGGTGACAATTGCTAGTAAAGTTACATAGACTTCAGGTGTACAATTTTGTATTACATCATCTATAAATCCCATTGCGTATTTACCACCCAGCGTCAGTTCTCTTTCCATCACCAAAAAATTGATCCCCTTTACCCTCATCTACCATCCTCCTCCCCTCTTACCCGCTGGTAACCACTAAACTATTGTCTGTGTCTATGAGTTTTTGTTTCTCATTTGTTCGTCTTATTCTTTTGTTGTTTTTGGTTTATATACCACATATCAGTGAAATCATATGGTTCTCTGCTTTTTCTATCTGACTTATTTTGCTTAGCATTATAATCTCAAGATCCATCCATGTTGTCACAAATGCTCCTATTTCATCTTTTCTTACTGCCAAATAGTATTCCATTGTGTATATATACCACAACTTCTTTATCCATTCATCTATCGAAGGACATTTTGATGTTTCCATGTCTTGGCCACCGTAAACAAAGCCGCAATGAACATTGGAGCACACGTGTCTTTATCTCTAAATGTTCTCAGATTTTTGGGGTAGATACCCAGGAGAGGGATTGCTGGGTCATATGGCAATTCTATTCATAATTTTTTGAGGAGCATCCACACTGCCTTCCATAGTGGCTGCACCAGTCTGCATTCCCACCAACAGTGTATGAGGGCTCCTTTTTCTCCACAGCCTCTCCAACACTTGTTACTATTTGTCTTGTTGATGATAGCCATTCTGACTGGGGTGAGGTGATATCTCATTGTGGTTTTGATTTGCATTTCTCTGATGATTAGTGATGTTGAGCATTTTTTCATATGTCCATTGGCCATTTGTATGTCCTCTTTGGAGAAATGTCTCTCCAGGTCCTCTGCCCAGTTTTCAATTGGGTTGTTTTTTTTTGTTGTTGTTGAGTTGCATGTTGTTCCTTGTATATTTTGGCTATTAGCCCCTTGGAGGCACTGTTTGCAAAAATCTTCTCCCATTCAATTGGCTGCCTCTTTATTTGTCGATGGTTCCTTTTGCTGTGGATTTTCAGCATTCTTAACACTCATTATAGATCATCTATTTCTCTCTCTCGACAAATATATGAAAATTAGAATTTGTGTTTACTATAATTTATTTTTAATTTATTATAATTGCACTTATTATAATTGCATTTATTGTAACTGTTTTTCTTTTTTTAAATTAAAGTTTATTGGGGTGACTATAAATTGGGGTTAGTAAAGTTACAAAAGTTTCAAGTGTACAATTCTGTACTACATCATCTTTATATCACATTGTGTGTTCACCACCCAGAGTCATTTCTGCTTCCATCACCATATATTTGATCCCATCTACCCTCATCTACCACCCCTTTCCCCCTTACCCTCTGGTAATAACTAAACTATTATCTATGTCTACGAGTTTTTATTTCTTTATTTGTTTGTGTTGTTCCTTTTTTGCTTTCAGTTTTATATCCCACAATCAGTGAAATCATATGGTTTTCGATTTTTTCTGTATGACTTATTTTGCTTAGTGTAATAATTTCCACATCCATCCATGTTGTCATAAATGACACTATTTCATCTTTTCTTGTGGCAGAATAGTATTCCATTGTGTATATATACCACATCCTCTTTATCCAATCATCTATCAAAGGACACTTCGATTGTTTCCATGTCTTGGCCACCGTAAAAAAAGCTGCAATAAACATTGGAGCACATATATCTTTACGGATAAATGTTTTCAGAGTTTTTGGGCAGATACCCAGGAGAGGGATTGCTGAGTCATATGGTAATTCTATTTTTAGTTTTTTGAGGAACCTCCATACTGCCTTCCATAGCAGCTGCACCAGTCTGCATTCCCACCAACAGTGTATGAGGGTTCCCTTTTCTCCACAGCCTCTCCAACACTTGTTATTATTTGTCTTGTTGATGATAGCCATTGTAATTGGTGTGAGGTGATAACTCATTGTGGTTTTTATTTGCATTTTTCTAATGATTAGTGATGTTGAACATTTTTGCATATGTCTATTGGCCATTTGTACGTCATCTTTGGAGAAATGTCTATTCAGTTCCTCTGCCCATTTTTAATTATTTTTATTTTTATTTATTTATTTTTTTATTGGGGAAAGGGAACAGGACTTTATTGGGGAACAGTGTGGGCTTCCAGGACTTTTTTCCAAGTCAAGTTGTCCTTTCAGTCTTAGTTGTGGAGGGTGCAGCTCAGCTTCCGGTCCACTTGCCGTTGCTTGTTGCAGGGAGCACAGCCCACCATTCCTTGTGGGACTTGAGGAATTGAACTGGCAACCTTGTGGTTGAGAGCCCACTGGCCCATGTGGGAATCGAACCAGCAGCCTTCGGAGTTAGGAGCATGGAGCTCCAACCGCCTGAACCACCGGGCCGGCCTCCTCTGCCCATTTTTTAATTGGGTTGTTTGTTTTACGTTGTTGAGTTGTATAGCTCCTTATATATTTTGTTGAGTACCCAGAAATAAGCCAATATAAATATGGACAAAGAATTTTTGACAAAAGGAGCCAAAAACATACAATGAAGAAAAGAAAGCCTCTTTAATAAATGGTGCTGGGAGAATTGGAAAGGCACGCGCAAAAGAATGAAACTGGACTGCTATCTGTCACCGTGTACCAAAGTTAACTCAAAATGGATCAAAGACTTAAACATAAGACCTGAAACAATAAACTGCACAGAAGAAAACATAGGTACTAAATTTATGAACCTTGGGTTCAAAGAGGATCTTATGATTTTGACCTCAAAGTCAAGGGAAGTAAAAGCTAAAATAAATGAATGGGTTTATATGAAACTTAAAAGCTTCTGCATGGCAAAAGAAACCATTGACAAAATAAAGAGGCCACCAACTGGATGGAAGAAGATATTTGCAAACACCACCTTTGATAAGGGGCTAATATCTACCTTTGATAAGGGGCTAATATCCAGTAACAATTGTGCTTATTAACATTGCAGCGTGGGTAATCAATGCTTACTGTGTGTATGGCCACAATAGGCAAGAGTGCTAGAATATGGTCCCTCGACCATGTTTCTGAAACTGCAGAAATAATGACAACAATTTTTATCCAGAATGCCCCACCTCAATAGTGCTGATGCCTTCTGGAACCCTGCCTGAGAAGGCAACCTGAATCTTTACATTATCCAGGAGAAATACATCTGTTAAGGAGAGAAGCATACCCAGAGGATGTATCTAAGAGGAAACCTCCACTCCTCAGGATGGAAGACCAAGCAAAATCTCTGTCTTAGAAAAAAATATGAGAGAGGGAAAAAAAATCTCTCTCATTAGGCAAAGAAAGCAGATCTGATTCACCACTAGAAACAAACAAAAAAATTATGACCTAGGGGAAAATGCATTGGAGGTACTGGAAAGTGGGATTACCGCTAAATCTCTGTGGACATGATTTTAAACCCTTGATTGATACTTTCTAATGAGCTATTTTTTGAGCTTGACTTTTTAAATCTGTAAAATGGAAATAATCATGTATACAATAAATATAATATTATATTAATAACATAATTGTATAAAAGAGCCTTATAAACTCTGCAATAATCACCAGCTATAAGAAGTTTAGATCTTCAGTGACGATCCACTTCTCACTAAGGGACAAACTTTAGTAATGACATAAGGGTCCCTCGATTAGGACCCATTTATGCTGCTGATACTCTGAGCTTGATCTCTTTTCTAATTAATATTTGGAGTACACTGTCCCTTTCAACTCAACCCTTCCATGCCTCAATTTATGAGACATGGAATTGAAGTCATTTGCTTTCTGTTTTTAGTGCTTAATATTTTGATATATTTTCAGCAATTTCCTTGAATTACTTAGAGAGTGTTATTCATTTATAATTGTGTACCTTGTTTATTGTTCCCAGATTTTAGGTTATGAAATGGAATCTCAGAGCACTGTGCATGAAAGGTAGAACTGCAGACTCTGGGTTTAGATGGTCACAGTTGGAATCTTGGCTCAATCATTCTCTGCCTGGTTCTCATGTCCCCGTCTGTAAAGCAGAGATAATTATAATATGTAGCCCCATAAGCTTGTTTTGAGGCTTAAACAAGTTAATGTATATAGAGCAGTTGACATACAATATACTTTCAATAAACATTACTAACATTGGTGAAATAATAATAATGATAGTAATAATAATCATCAATACAAATCAGGCACTTAATTTTTATAAAATCATTTTTCATTTAGACTTTTCTCTCCCCATCCTTACGGATAATATTTGTTTTCATCAATGAAACAATTTCTTAATTACTTAAAATTTTCTAGCTTGAAGATATCAACTTTGAATCTTTGTTCCAGCCTTATTATACTGTCATTACAAGTGTCTGAAATGTCTCTAAGAAATCATTTGACCCTGCTTTCTGATCCATGAGGGACACTGCATCTTACGCATATTTTAAAAATCTGCTATTTTCCACAAGTTCCTCTGAGCATTAAAAAAAGAAAGTTTGCATAGGAAATGAGTCACTGTGTAGAACTGCCAGTACTGAGTATCACCTGCCAGGTAGACAAAAGGAGATAAGGTTTGAGAGAGAATATGCCTATCCATGATACATGTTGTAGGGAGGGAAAAGTGGTCTGGGATCCAGCCCAGACTTTGCGTTTGTCATCTTCATTGTCTATCAGTAAGTTAAATTTGGAGACACCATATAAAAAAGTGAAAAAAACAAAAACAAAAAGCCCCCACAAAACTGATTGTAAAATGCATAATATCCCCTGGCTTTGAAAAATGGTCTAGTGGAAAAGAAGTTGGTGACATCTAAACATCACCCGTCAATTTGAATTAGTAAGGGGAACAGTGATTTTGTTCCTTGTGCTACTGTTTAAGATGAAAGGAAAATTCTTTATAACACATACACGCACCCTCTTTGAATGGCATACTTCTTTTTTTTAAAATTAAATTTATTGGGGTGACAATTTTTAGTAAAATTACATAGATTTCAGGTGTACAATTCTGTATTACATCATCTATAAATCCCATTGTGTGTTCATCACCCAGAGTCAGTTCTCCTTCCATCACCATATATTTGATTCCCCTTACCTTCATCTCCCACCCACCACCCACCACCACCCTTACCCTCTGGTAACCACTAAACTATTGTCTGTGTCTATGAGTTTCTGTTTCTCATTTGTTTGTCTTGTTCTTTTGTTGTTTTTGGTTTATATACCACATATCAGTGAAATCACATGGTTCTCTGCTTTTTCTGTCTGACTTATTTCGCTCAGCATTACACTCTCAAGATCCATCCATGTTGTCACAAATGTTCCTATATCATCTTTTCTTACCGCTGAATAGTATTCCATTGTGTATATATACCACAACTTCTTTATCCATTTATCTATCGAAGGACATTTTGGTTGTTTCCATGTCTTGGCCACCGTAAACAAAGCTGCAATGAACATTGGAGCACATGAGTCTTTATCTCTAAATGTTTTCAGATTTTTTGGGTAGATATCCAGGAGAGGGATTGCTGGGTCATATGGTAATTCTATTCGTAATTTTTTGAGGAACCTCCACACTGCCTTCCATAGCGGCTGCACCAGTCTGCATTCCCACCAACAGTGTATGAGGGTTCCTTTTTCTCCACAGCCTCTCCAACACTTGTTACTATTTGTCTTGTTGATGATAGCCTGAATGGCATATTTCTTAATGCCTTCAAGACTCCAATGTGATTTATCTTCTTAACTTGACTCCTCTATAAATCCTGACACACCTAACTTGTCTTTTCCCTCCTGGTAATTCTTGTGATTTGTTTTGTTTTGTTTTGTTTTAGTTATTGTTGTTTGCTTTGCTATTTTCCCCTTTCCTTTCATAAGCACTTTGGCATTCAATTCAATTAAAATTTATACTTTAAAACAAACACAACTTTCACCATTGTTTTATAACATCTGATTCAGATGTCAATTCTGTGATGTCTTTCCTCTTTCCTCATGCATGTGTGTAGTTAATCACTTTCCATGGCAGCCTCCCACAGCACTTCCCGTTAATCTAGTTGTTTATGTGACCTCTCCTAGTTGTCGGTAAGTTCTTCTAAAGAAGACCTACAGCCTATGTTTTGAGCACACCACCAGGACTTAATAAATGGGAAGGGAGAAAGGGGACGGGGTGGCAGGAAGAGGGTACACACTAAATATATATATAGTGTTATTATTCTAGGCTGGGAGTTCAGGGAGAAAAGCACTTTGTCTTCTTTTATCAAATGAGAGTTTCTTTGAGGACAGAAAAAAATAATGTAATATCCTTTTAATTCATCGTATATGAGCAGCTATTATTGCAGGAAGTCAGAGATTGGTGCTAATGAATACGATGTGAGGGATAAGTGGGCCATATAAGGAGAAGTTAAAGTCTGATGCTTGGTAGGGAAGAAGACAAGTAAGAATTATGAGAAAAGAAAAGAAAGTGCATTGATTTAGTACCACGGATCAGGCACTCTGGAAGGGAGCACTGTGCATGTTACCTTTGTACACGTCACCTTATTGGTCCTCAAAGTACTCAAAATGACGTAACCATACCCATTTTACAACTTGGGAGACTGAGAAGTTGGTACTTCAAATGATTGCCAAAGTCCAGTAGCAAAACTCAAGTAAAGTTGAGAGAGAAAGGAAGCATGAACACAAGCCATACAAGAAAGTCAGTGAGAACAAATGAGATGAATTAGACGAGGCTGGGCCAGCCAGAGGGAGAAATGAGAGCTGAACGAAAAGTGCAGATCATTGAGGATTTGGGTTTACGAGTGACCAGGCCCTAAGTGTTATGTAGCTCCCAGCACGGGATGGAGGGGACAAGACCTATTGGTATGGAAGGTGAAGGAGAGGAGGGTAAATAGGCCTAAGAAATGAAGATAGATTTAAAAACAGAATTAAATATCTAGTTTGAAAAGAACTAGATTTGGGGACAAAATGGAGGCTTCTCTGACTCAGATTTCCTTAATAAACAGAGGAGATGGGCAAAATAGATGCCAAGTGTTCCTCAGCCACAGTAAGCTTTCTGGACAAAAGTCTGTGTCCTCCAGGGAGAAGGAGTCTTTCATAACAAGAGAAAAGGGCAAATAAAATGTGTGCTGGAAATGAGCTGAACAAAAACCCCTGGTTCAGCTTCCCTAAACAGATTGTCCCATGCTCTTGATCCCTCTTGACTTCTGGGCTAACTGTACTCCTCTAGAAAGGCCCACCTGCCCTTCAATGCATTTGGTCTCAGGCCTGGTCTCTAGCTCACTCCGTGGAGGCAGGAGCAACCTGGTCTTATTTATTATGACTTCAGAACTAGCCCTTTCCTTCCTCCAATGTTGCCCGGGGAGACAGGCAAATCAGTCTTAGAAGAACATGCTGCCCTTGGGCCTGCAGGAATAATTGGGACCAGAGCAGAGTTTGCCAGGAGATTCTCTCTGGGGAACCATAAGTCAAATTCTGAGAAAATATAGAACAAGATGATACGTGTGTGTGTATGTATATGTCTGTGTATGTCTGTGTATATATATATATATATATATATATATATATATATATATATATGTATATGTGTATGCTTTTATGTGCACATATATGCACAGACATATGCAAGTGTGTATATTTATGTAAATGTACACATGAACACATGCATATGTATGCATGTGTGCAGGTATTTGCATAACCATGCTTCTTCATGTAGAATTTTGTTTGCAAGTTTGCACTGATCTATGAGCATGCATATCTTCCCACAAATATATTTACCATTGAATGTATATTCATGTAGGTGGTGATAATCCAAGTAATGTCCTTGAGTTGTTAGCCTAAGGAAAGAGTCCTCAAATATGAGTAAAAGATCCAACTGAGTGCACATTCACATCTGTGTATGTGCATGCATGTATTATATTTCTCTATAAGCATATGTACTTATATAACATTATATATCTGTTTGAAAATCCTTCTAAAATACTCTGATAATTGTTTTGGATCCTAAACTTTTATAGTCAGGGACATTTCTGCGTCTTATGGGCATAAGCAGAAACTGCCTTGTGCTGAAACTGGTAAAGTATGATCTAAAGGACACTTTGAATTTGTACCTTTTACTCAGATAGCAGTGTTCTTTCCTGAGGTTAGTGACTCAAGGACACACCGCTGTCATATCACCATCCACAGATTTGACACAGTTTCAATCTCAATCTAGGCTTTTATGTTTCTCCTAGCTAGCTTTTCCCTGTTGTTTGGGCTCTGAGAAAGCAGGAACCTCATTCACTGTGTCACCTTTGTTCAGAGTCCAGGTCATGTTGCCCCTTGCATTGACCTTTCCTGAATCACCCACAGAACTTAATGTCAAAGCACCTGATTTTACTAATTGTTTTCTCTCTTTAGTTTTACTTTTTAATTGTGAATGGTCTTTCAACCTGGTTTCCTCTCCTTAAAAATTGGAATGATTGTATTTGCTTCAAAAGACAAAAAAGAAAATTTAATGAGAAAATTTAGTTGGACATAAAAAAAAGTAGACATTCAAAATAATATTTGATTGTACTTCTCCATCACAAGCAGAATCCCACTGCCAAAGAAATCATTCCTAATTTCCTTTAAAATTAACCCTTGACCTTCTCAACTCTCGTTTTCCTCTTGCCCTTGTTCCTGGACCACCTCTGATACCTTGTTTTGGACCAGGCACTGACTGGGTTAATGGCCCCCTCAGCCATCAGTCTGAGATCGAGTCCTAACCCCATTCTCCATAGATGATCATCTAGCCCAGCCTCCTCTGAGCTAGAATCCCCATACCCAGACCAGGCAGGTCTTTGCAGTCAGAGTTGCCAGGGTGATTCCCTCATTTTAAGCCGCTCAGTTGCTCCTGTGTCCTGAATTATCATTAAAGCATTGAAAGCCTAGGTGTGTAAGACCCTCATGGCATTGCCCTTGATCATGTTGTGGTCTAAAGGCGCTTGAGTAGGATCCCTGACCTAGTCTGGTTGCCAGGGGAAATGCCTGTGGATTTCTCCAACTTCAACAATCTAGATTCATTTAGGTGATAGAAGTATTATACTTCTCATTACCTTTATAAACTTTGTGTCATTTGTGATTCCTTGTGTCCACATATAGAGGTGATGGGTAAGCAACTACTTCGGGATGAGGAAGTCTTTTGGCAAAATTGAATACGTGCTCAGCACTCAGGTTTTCCAACAAGCTGTTTAGAGGTAAGGTTTCCTGTTCCTCCTCCATAGCTAATTCAACTTGCACCCTGAAAAGAATTTCATTCTATTTGCCTAAAATTAAACAGAGATTAAGTGATCTCTGTTTAATAACAGCTTAGATGTGTAGAGCACTTATGTTCCAGCTGCAGCTTAAAGTCCTATTCTGAGTCTATCCTCCTACGTTATGTAAACACAATCTGTTAAACAAGAATTAGAATGTACGTTTTGTAAAGAGGAGTCAAGAGAGGGTAAATATGTCATGGACGGACAACAAGGTTAAGAGTTGAAGCAAACACATTTCATAACAGCAAGTTATTTTAACTTATTTTTTTCTCTGGCTGCTCTCCAATCACCCTATTTCAGGAGGCTGGCTGGAGGAAGCCATTGTTATTTCTATATTCTTTACAATGCTTGTTTAAGTGACAGCTCTTAGAGATATTTGCCAACTGCTATTAACTTGTTATGTGCTTTATGGACATTCTGATTTTGTGGATGAAGAACCTGGGTTTTAGGATGAGCAAATCTAAATGCATGCTAATGCATTCTTACAATGATAATCGGAATCACAATTAAACTATTGATTTATTGTTATTTCACTAATTACACTTTGAAATAAAACATTGTAGCAACTCACAGCTTTAGAGTATGTTATTCTTATTCCAAGGGTCTCTGCTTTGATAAACTGGGACTCCTTGTAGTAGCCTGTCTATCTCTCCAATCTTGGGGACAGCATTTGGCCCTCACTTATGGATACAGAAAGAAGAGTTTTTCATTTTTCAGTGTGTTTAGCTTTTCACTTGTTGTTAGGATGGAGTGACAACTTTCAAGCTCCTTACATGTAGAACAAAAGCCAGAAATCCTCTCCTCTATTTTTAAAATACTTTCCTCTCGTGGGTTTGATGACCTTGTATTGTTATGCCATTCTTATTATCTCATTAAACTTCCCTCTAGTCTCCTTTGCTAAATTGCACTCTTCTAATTGAACTATAAATTTTAGTACTCTTTTCAGGAATATCTCACTTTTCTATACTTACTTTGCCTAAATGCTATTTCCATTTTCACAAACTTAAATACTACCTATATGCTGATAACTCACAAAATTATATTTCTAAGCTCCAAACTCAAACATCCAAATAAAAATGGACCTTACCCTTTGATGTCTTACAGACATTTCAGATCTAACATGTTGATAACAATGTTCTTAATCTTATTCCCTAGTTCTTTTTTCTCCACAATGTCAAATTTTCCCAGCCCATTAAATTGTATCACCATTTGCTTACGTAAGCTGAAAGTCTGTGCATCATCTTTGATTTGTCTCTTTCCTCTCTGCTCATATTTATATCAAGTTCTATTTTTAATATTGATTTTTATTAAAGTATAGTTGATATATAATATTATGAGCTTCAGGTGTACGACATATTATTCAACATTTTTGTAACTTACAAAGTGATCACAATAAATCTCCTAACCATATGCCACCAATCAAATTTATTACAATACTATTGACTATATTGCCTATGCTGTACACTAATATCTATGTGACGTGTAACTTGTAACTTATAATGAAATTTCTACCTCTTATTCCCCTTCACCTTTTCACCTACCCTCACTCCCCTCCCCTCTGGCAACCTTCAGTTTATTCTCCATACTTATGAGTCTGTTTCTGTCTGTTCATTTGTTTTAATTTTTAGATTCCACATATAAGTGAAATCAAAGTATTTGTTCTCTTCTGTCTGACTTATTTCACATAGCATAATATCTATAGGTCCATCCATGTTGTCACAAATGACAAGATTTCACTCTTTTTTATGAACTCTGACTGAAACAGATGAACAGGGAGTAATTGTAAAAAGAAAGCAGTGGAAACGGAAGGTTTTACCAAGAAGAAGAAATAATTTAGTCAAAGGAGTAAAAATCCAGTATTTGGGTGCATAGGTGAACCTAAACAAAAGGTCACTAGGAAAGTTTTGAAGTTACAAAAATGTAATTCACCACTGCCTCACAACTTGCAATAAAAATATTTCAGTCTGTCACTGTGAAAGTCAAGGCCATCAAATGAGAACTTCATTTTCCTCCTCTGCTACCAACACATTTATATCTGAATAGCTTTTCTTCCAGGAGACATGACACCATTTCTCCTATCCAAAAATTAATCTACCATGTATTTTTATGGGAGTCGACACTCTGGCTACTTCTGTGGATATATATATATATATCCATATATATGTATATGTCTATATATATATATATATATATATGTATATATATATGTATATATATGTGTATATATATGTATATATATGTGTGTATATATATATATATATATATATATATATATACACACACACACACACATAGTGGTATTTTTTTGGTGTGTGTGTATATCTTTAAAAAAAATTAAATTAAATTTATTGGGGTGACATTGGTTAGTAAAATTATATAGGTTCAAGTGTACATTTCTATAATACATCATCTATATATTGCATTGTGTTGTCTGTGGATCTTGACTCACCAATTTCTCCTACTTTTTCCTCTTTCTCCTCTTCTTCTCTATTTGTTTTTCATTATTAGCATGTAAACACTATTAGATTAATCTCATTAATTTTTTTGCCATCATATTATTCACCATTTATCATTGTATACATTTTTCTTCTTGTTTTAAATCTAAGTTTCTTAAATGGATATTTCATATTTGTAATTATCATTTTTAAAGATAAATTAAGGTCAGTGAACATAGGAAGGGATAAATGTATATAGCAGAAATTAAGTATATTTGTACAATTGGACAGTTAAAGGAAAATGAGGAAAAATATGGTAGGGTCTCAGGACCTGTTTTTGTCCCAGACTATGATATGGACAATGGGGGTAAAAAAAAAAAAAAAGCAATTTTGGGAAGTTCCTCTTAGATCTACAGTAAAGTTAACCTTGATGGATATAATAGAAATATTATATTGTGAGGAATGGTGGTAAACTCATTATTTAACCTAATGAATATTAAGTGATGATTGAACTTTCCACATCATCAGAGTAATTAACCCTAATTAAATTGCTATAGAATTAGTGTCAAAGGTCAGTAAAGGAGAAAATACAAAAAAGGAAGCTTTCACTTATTCCTTATTTTGAGTAACATGGTCCATCCACACTATCTCATTGCATCTTCCCCAGTGAAACCACCTTGAAGATGGCCCTTCGGATTTGCTGGGTCTTGATGTTATAGATAACAGGGCTCATCAGCGGCGGGAAGAGCACAGAGACAGTGCCCATGAGGATGTGCACCAGGGATGAGGTATGGCGCCCAAATCTGTGCACAATGGACAGTCCTAGCACAGGCACACAGAAGCAGAGCACAGCCAGGATGTGGGAGATGCAGGTGTTGAGGGCCTTGAGCCTCTCCCCCGCAGAGGTGATAGCCAACATGGTATGGAGAAGGACAGTATAGGAGAGCAGGATGAAAAGGACGTCAGAGCCCATGGCCAGCATGATGATGCACAGGCCACAGAGTCTGTTGAAATGTGTGTCAGAGCAGGCTAGACGGATCGTGTCCTGGTGAAGGCAGTAAGCATGGGACAATGCCCCAGGGCAACAGTAGTCAAATTTCAACAGATGCAATGAGGGTGCAGCAGTGATGACGGCACTCTGCATGCCCAGCACAACCCCAGCCAATGCCACATGAGGACCTGTGAGCACAGATGCATAGCACAGTGGGAATTGGATGGTCACCAGGTGGTCCAGAGCCATTGCAAAGAGCACAGCTGACTCCATGAAGGAGGAGGAGGGTAGGAAGTGCTGCTGCAGAACACAGTGTACCAGGCCCACCATCCGGGCATCAAACCACAGCATACCCAGCACTGAGGGCAACATGGACATGCATAGGCCCAAGTCTGTCACAGCCAGCATGGCCAGGAAGTAGTACATGGGTTGGTAGAGAGAAGGGTCAGTTCGTACCAGATACAAGATGGTGGCATTACCCAGGAGGGCCATGAGGTACCCTACAAAAACGGGCAGTGAGACCCAGTGGTGAGCCCATTCCAGGCCAGGGAAGCCTGTCAGCAGGAAAGTAGAGAAGCTCAAGTTGGCACTTGGTAGGGTGGATATCCTCATTTTCAAGAGGCCTATTCACTCTGAGAAAGGTGGCAGTATGATTGAAGATTACTAAGCCTGTAAGCATGAGTTGTCCCACTATCACTGGGCACCAATCCCCTGCTAGATGGTCTGGCCTCTCTGCAGGCTCTGGAACTCAGTGACCTCTCAATGAACCACTGCCCTCACAAGCAGTCTGTCCTTTTCCTGCTTCCCCTCGCCCTTTCTCTATTCTCATCTAATGCTTTACTTACATCAGTGACATTAACCCACAACAAAGGTTATCTCTATTATTGTTCTTCACCAGCTAGTGAAAGGTAAGTTTTTTTTCTCTTAGAAAAACCTATATAGATCAACTTAAACAGAATGTGCAGATTCTTGAATTTCTTCCTTCCAAATTGTCTTCTTTGTATGACCTCTTCAAGCATTTTCTATAGGAAAATGCAAATCAAAATCACACTGAGATACCACCTCACATCTGTTACCCTGATAAATTTAATAAAAAATTAATTTAAAAAAAGAGGAAAAGAAAGATGAAATAGTGCCATTTGCAACAACATGGATGGTTCTTGAGATTATCATGTTAAGCAAGATAAGTCAGACAGAAAAAGTTGAGAACCATATGACTTCACTCATATGTGGGATATAAAACTGAAAGCAGCAAACAAACAAGACGAACAAAAACTCATAGACACAAGAGTTTAGTGAGTACCAGAGAGTAAGGGAGGTGGTAGAAGAGGGCAAAGGGGGTCAAATATATGATGATGGAAGGAGAACTGACTCTGGGTAGTGAACACACAATGCAATATATAGATTATGTATTATAGAAATGTACACTTGAAACCTATGTAATTTAATCGTCACCCTGATAAAAATTAAAAAGGAGAGATAAGCAATGGATAGAAACAAAACGGAATAAAAATAATAGAAATGTTGAGGAAAACCTTGTAAGGATGGTGCTATCAAAGAATATGTTTATTGGGGTGACAATGATTAGTAAAGTTACATAGGTTTCAAGTGTACAATTCTGTAATATATCATCTATATATCACATTGTGTGTTCACTACCCAGGGTCAGTTCTTCCATCACCATATATTTGACTCCGTTTACCCTCATCTACCTTACCCTCCCCCCTTACCCTCTGGTAATCACTAAACTACTGCCTGTGTCTATGAGTTTTTGTTTCTTTGTTTGTTTGTCTTGTTCCTTTGTTGCTTTTCAGTTTTACATCCTATATACCAGTGAAATCATATGGTTCTCAATTTTTTCTGTCTGACTTGTTTTGCTTAGCATCATAATCCTCAAGATCCATCTCTGTTGTCACAAATGGCAGTATTTCATCTTTTCTTATGGCAGACTGGTATTCCATTGTGTATATGTACCACATCTTCTTTATCTAGTCATCTATTGAAGGACATTTTTGTTGTTTCCATGTCTTGGCCACTATGAATAATGCTGCAATGAACATAGGGGTACATATATTTTTTCAGATAAATGTTTTCATTTTTTTTGGTAGCTATCCAGAAGAGGGATTGCTGTGTGATATGGTAATTGTATTCTTAAGCATTTGAGGAAACTTCATACTGTTTTCCATAAGGGCTGTACCAATTTACATTCCCACCAGCAGTATATGAGGGTTCCTTTTTCTCCACTCCTCTCCAACACTTCTTATTCCTTGTCTTGTTGATAATAGCCATTGTTATGAAAAAACTAATCCCAGTCACCTGCCAACTCATCTGTCTCCTCCTTTTGTTCATTATAATAGACCCATAGTTGGCCAGAGGCTGGATGTGGTATATGGAGATTATCCATGCTATCCCACATCTGCTCTAAACTGCTCACCTTCCTGGAAGCATCACAGCTCCCACTGCCCCAACGTCCTCTGACTCTTGCACTCATTTTCACACTTACTTTTGTATTTCCTTTTACAAGATTATTCATTTGCCTTTTGTCTCTGCCAGTCACGGTATCTTTAAGCCCAGAGCAAAGGTCAGCCAGATGAAAACCTTTCCTATGCCCTCCCACCCCAAATATATATCCAGGCCAGTGTCTCAGCTTTTTCAGTGTTCTCCATTCAACTTTATTTTAAAAAATTAGTTTCAGGTGTACAAAACTCTTTCAATGAGCCCTACTACAAGCCGTTCTTCCCCAACATTTCCTCTCTTCTTACCGCCTTCACTCTTCTCGTAGCAAATATTATCATCTTTTAGAAAAATCAATTTGTATTTCTTCTTCTTGTGTTACAGCCTAAGTGTGGTTAAGTTATATGCATACTTCTCTTCCCTTTCAACACACACACACACACACACACACACACACACACACAAAGTGGCATGAACAAAGCGTTATATTATATCCTTCAAATGGGATGGTTGATCAGAGTTATGTAAGGATGAACATCTCCCAAACGGGGCACATAGATCCAAAGTAAGGATAGAGGCCCATGAAACTTATGACATGCTGGTGTGATCAGAATACACACAGATAGGAAGTGGCACCATCTTAGACCACGTAAATAACTAGTGGTTATAGCCAGAGTGTACGCAGGCTGAGTGAGAGTCACAGGACAGGATGCAGACAGCAAGACATCTTATCAAATTATAGTTCATAAAGAGGTTCTGGCTCTGGTACAAAAGAAGAGAGCTGAACGTTTTCATTTTGGCCTCTAGGAGAGGAAACTCCTACCAGAAAAATTTGAGAAAATTCTCCCTTTATTTTGAGAACCTAATTTTGGCGGAGTCCTAAGGGAAACCCTGTGAGGACTAGGATAAGGATAGGATAGCAGCAACAATGCTGCTGTTATTATGATGAACAACTATTGCTATCACTTGGGAGCATCTATCATATGAGAGGATACGATAAGTATCATAAGTGCCACCAAAGAGATGGACATGAGATGTGTGGGTGATAACCACCCTGTCACGCGGGGCGGCCTGCACAGTCTCTGCTCCCACTCCCCACATAAGAACGCAGGATGTGAGTAGGCCAAAAAGGAACACCCACGGAGCCATAGGTAGGGGAGTCATACCACTATAGTCTCACTGAAGACTGGATTCACATGACGTGCGACCTGCTGTACGCTTTTCTGCCAACTGACGGACTCTCCTCGACTCCCCTAGACTCTCCTCCCGACTCCCCTCCCCAATGCAGCCATGGCAGTTATATTAGTGGCTAATGGCTAACTGGCTACAGCTGACGGCCAACTAGCCACAGCTGATGGCCATCTACTACCCGAGTCAGCATCCCCCCACGTGAGGCCGAGAGCCTGGAAACTGTTCTCTGGGGCTCTGTTCCCACACACCCTATCTGGGAGGCCCAGGGAAGGTACTCAAAACTGAGCTATGAAGACTAAGAATTAACCATAAGGTGGGGTTTTATAGAAAGTATTTCCAGGAAGAAGGAATAGTATAAGCTGGGGCATTGAGGTGAGGACAACTTTATGTGTTCTGAGAACTATATTCATAAAATTCAAAGAGAGGTAATGCTTTGGAATGAGACAGTAGAAGTACGTAGGGATAAGACTCTGTAAGGATTTATATGACATGTCAAAGATTGTATACATATTGATGATTGAGCTTAAGAAGGCAGGGAATAACTGTGTGTATGTGTGTGAGATATATATATATATATATATATATATATATATATATATACTTGTAGCGTACATTGTTAGCAATATGTAGGGAGGATTTAAAGTCTGCACTGGACACACATGTTATTTGGTATATATAGTTATGTGAGGATATTTAACTGATAGTGTTCCATAGAGTTAAACAATACTATGTAATGGATAACTTGCCATTTATATAGAGACTTGTAATCTTTGCCTTATTATATTTTTTACTAACATTTATATAACAGCTTTCTACTCTGCTTCTCTGAATTATATAATAATTGAAGGACTAGTGCTCAAGAAGTAGCCATTTATAAACAATACACTTAGCTCTTTTTGCTTTTTTATTCCCCTAATGATCTTTAGATTTATTATATCACAAAACAATCCTATTTGAAAGTGAAATTATATTAAATGTCTTTATCAATTTTCATTCATTGTGCATCTTTAAGTGTTTATTCTGAAAATCCCTGAGCAAAGCCTTACAGATATACAGGTAAACATGACATGATCTTGTCTTTATGAAGCTCACTTTTAGTAAAGAAAATAAACAGTGTGACTAGCCCAGGCTAGGAAGGCAGAATTGATTTCAGAAGGCTGGCAGAAAGGAACAATGAGGGAATGGTCTTTGACTCCATCTCTGTCCCCAAGAGTAATGTTGAAATTTTGTTGATATGAAGTGAATTGAACATGGGTATATGATAGTTAGAGAAGTTGAGTATCAATATATTGGTGTAAGTCATTCAGGCCTTAACTTTGAATGTATTACTAAATATCAAATTCATTATTAAAAGTATTTAATATCGATCCATTACTAAATATTTAAATCCATTACCAAAAGTAGTAATGCAAGAGTGTACCTATTTGTATATGTGCTACTGGTTTTTAGTGCATGTGATATTATTTGAACATGTGCCTGTGTGTATGTGTGTGTGTGTGTGTGTGTGTGTGTGAGAGAGAGAGAGAGAGAGAGAGAGAGAGACCTTGTCTCTGTCTCTGTGTGTATAAGAACATGACTGTCTTGGTTCATTCTCTCTGTCCACAAAAAGCACAATTGAGCCTATTCTGTATCAGAGATTGAAAATGCTTGTGGAACAGAGAGAGGCAGGGATACATGTGGGCCTGGAAAGCCTGGCGTGCTTTGCAGGGTTCCAGTATAAGTTATATTTAAGGGGTCCTTTACCCAGAATTGATACCTGGCCCACTTAGCCAGGCTTGGTGGGGTATGAGATTACTGTAGGAGAAGTGAAACAGCCAGGTAAATATACAAACTGTGGTTTTCCAGTGTTACCACAAGGGGGAGACTTCAGCCCAAAAGTGGGCTTAAATTCAAACCCTTCAGTCAACACTTCAAGAAAGTGGGAATATTTTTCAATTGGATTGTTTGCTTTTGTTGTTGAGTTGTATAATTAAAAAATGGGCAGAACACACATATCACTTGCTACTCTGACCAAATGATTGGAGCAGCCTCTGTTGTTACTTTCTGACCTCCAAGGACCTGTTCAGTGTCTGGATATGGACCACTACTGAAGTGTTATGTTTGGTCAAATAGCATCAAAACTTTTCCACATGGAATCAGCTTAGTAACTGCACTTCAAAATTCTCAGAATCACTATTTAAATAAGTCAAGCTCAACAATATATTGCAAAGTCCAAATGCTAAAATAACAAGTTCACGTCTCTGAATATTCTACTCTGCTGCACCTAAGTGTTGTTTCTTTTTCAACCAGAACACTATCTCACCATAAAATAAATACACAATGATTTGTGTTCAATAATCAGTCTAAGTCCAGATTATTGTATCATGTCAGCACCTTACAGATGTTACAGTGAGCAAAGGAATATAAAATACTCATGTAGTGTTCCTCTTGTATCATAAGCTATATGAGGTAGCAATTACAGCTGCTTAGGACCTAACTCTATTAAATGAATTCCTCATTTGCTTTTAAAACTGCTACAAATACCTTATGGAGAAAAGTTCAGATATAACTTTCACATACTTAATTCTCTCAGGTGGATGAGTAATTTTATACAATCACCATTTACTGCTAGTTTGAGTTTATTATTAAGGGTTTCTAATATTTATTCTTCCTAAAAGTTTGATTGTTAAGGTAAATTGCTGCAAATCTCTTGAGTTTTCTTGATGGTTCCATAGGATACCACTGAGTTTTGTGTTTTGTTTTCCTTCCATCTCATGATCAGTGGCTAACAGAAACTGATTATACCTACATAAGAAACTGCCACACTCTTTTCCAGAATGGCTATACCATTTTATATTTCCATAGCAATGCATGGACAACCTAGTTTCTCCACATCCTCACCTGCATTTGATGTTATCACTTTTTTTTTCATTGTAGCCATTCTGATAAGTGTGTGCTGATATACATTATAGTTTCAATTTGCATTTCTCTAATGGCTAATAATGCTGAACATCTTTTCATGCATTACTGTATTTACATACACAAATTCCTAAAAATGCCCCTTTAAGAGGAATTTAAATCATGCCCAGGGCCTTTCAAATTGACACTTAACTTGCATTGTCTTAAAGAAATGTTGTTAGACATGATCAAAGAATTCTGACCTGTTACATTATTGCCAAGATAGGATTTGGGTTCTTGCCAATCAATCACTGTATATAACATGAAACTATGAGAAATTCTGAGTTCCAAACAACTGTTTTGCAAATAAATACTTAGGTGGAAAAGAAAAAAAAAGAAAAAAATAACATTATAATGACTATGTACAGTGTCAGATCAGTAATAGACTATTGGGGTTATCACTTTGTGAGGTATATAAATATCTAATCACTATGTTGTTTTTGTACACCTGAAACTAATAAAATAAATTACTTTAAAAAAGAAAAAAAGAAAATAAAATAAAAAATGGGCAGAGGACCTGAATAGACATTTCTCCAAAGATGACATACAAATGGCCAATAGACATATGAAAAGATGCTCAACATCACTAATCATCAGAGAAATGCAAATAAAAAGCACAATGAGATATCACCTCACATCAGTTAGAATGGCTATCATCAACAAGACAAATAATAGTAAGAGTTGGCGAGATTGTGGAAAAAAGGGAACCCTCATACACTGTTGGTGGGAATGAAGATTGGTGCAGCCGCTATGGAAAGCAGTGTGGAGGTTCCTCAAAAAATTAAGAGCAGAATTACCACATGACTCAGCAATCCTCTCTTGGGTATCTACCCAAAAAATCTGAAACATTTATGTGAAAAGATATATGTCCTCCGATGTTCACTGCAGCATTATTTACAGTGGCAAAGACATGGAAACGACCGAAATGTCCTTTGATATTGGATAAAAATGTTGTGGTATATATACACAATGGCATACTATTCTGCCATAAGAAAAGATGAAATTGTGCCGTTTGTGACAACATGGATGGATCTTGAGATTACAATGCTAAGCGAAATAAGTCAGAAAAAGTCAAGAACCATATGACTAACTTCACTGATACGTGGTATATAAAACTGAAAGCAACAAAGAAACGAGACAAAGAAACAAAAACTCATCCATATAGACTATAGTTTAGTGGTTACAGGAGGATAAGGGAGGAGGGGGGGTGGTAGAAGAGGGTAAAGGGGGTCAAATATATGGTGATGGAGGAGAACTGATTCTGGGTGGTGAGAACACAATGTGATATATAGATGATGCATTACAGAAATGTATACTTGAAACCTATGTAATTTTACTAACCATTGTCACCCCAATACATTTTAATTAAAAAAAAAAATGCCTAGTAGCAGACAAAGAAAGAAAGACAGAAAGACACAAAGAAAGGAAGGAAGGAAGGAAGGAAGGAAGGAAGGAAGGAAGGAAGGAAGGAAGGAAGGAAGGAAGGAAGGTCTTTGCTTCCAGCACTATCTTCCCATGTCCTCTCTATCTGCCACATAGTCATAGCTCTGACAACTGCCAGCCTGTTCATTCCTCCTCTGAAGATGATCCTGTCTCATGCATACACACAACAGACATATCCACACCTACATAAACCCACATAAAACCCTGAAATTGCTGGAGGCAGATACTATTTTTTTCTCTACCTGCTCAGATTTTAAAAACAATAACCTTACAGGATGCAGATCTCCATGTGTACCTTTAGTCCTAGTCATATTGACCAAACTTTGGATCCCCAGTGTTACCAGACTCACAGACTCAACTTGGGGGTCTCTGACACAGAAAATGGCTAGAGGTTGAGCTCACTCTTCCCTTGATCCGAGGTCGAGGACTGTTGAAAAGGATTATCTCTAAAACAGATAGGAAGGTAGGGGTGAGGGACCTTTTCACTTTATATTTAAAATATAAAATATATGTAATATTTTATGTTTATATCATAAACATATATAACCTATTTCATAAAAAATTAAACTCAGTTATTTATGCGGTACGTGATCTTGAAAATTTTCTCAAATTATCAGATTATATATTTGTCAATAAAAATAAGATATAAAAAATCTGTTTCAGAGGCATTGCTGTTTGTCAGGCTATCATTCTGTGCCTACCACTTCCCACACATGTACATATATCATCTTTTGCCATGTTGGTCTCATGTAATACTAGATAATAAGTAAGTACTCAGATTATATTTGTAAATCAATGAATACCTACTTTTAAAGACTCCATCCTCCCCATATGTTTAATCTTAGATCCTAGCCATATACTCATATATTTTGATAGCCCAAGCACTCTACCACAGATTCGGCTTCAAAGGCACTTAATAAATGTTGATGAATGAATATCTAATCTCAAAAGTAGTCTAAAAAGCATGTAGTTAACATGACTGACCCACAAATTAGGTTTGTTGGAGGTCTGTGAGTTTGTTGGAATTTGTGAGTCACAGGGAAGGGAAAATGTTCTGAGTAGAGGCTTCCAGCATTCTCAGAAGAAAGTTCCTCTGAATCCTCATGAGAATGTGTAAATTCAATGTTTTACTCCCAAGAACACTGGCCTACAGAAAAAAGCCACCACTACCTCTATACATTTGGTTCCTCCAATTTCTAAGCACAGTAACTTAAGTCACTTGGTCTCTGGGAATCTCAAAATCTTCTTTTGACAAGTAGAACTAAAATCTCCATCATGTCCTGCTTTTTTGCAGGGTCCTTCTGAGAATACAATGCAAGTCTTTCCATTAGAACATATTGTATATTACCAAACATTGCACTTGTGAGGAAGTTTTCACTGAGTCCTTACTTTCTTTGACAGGCCAGACCCTTCCCACATTGAATGTCAAATAATCCCATTTTCACAAAATATCTGATAGTTATAACAACAATAAACAGTAGCAACAACTAAACATTCTGTAGTATTTGCTATGGGCTGGAAACTACCGTGTTTTCCCCCAAATAAGACCTAGCCAGACAATCAGCTCTAATGTGTCTTTTGGAGCAAAAATTAATATAAAACCTGGTTTTAATTTACTATAACATAAGACCGGGTCTTATATAATATAAGACGCGGTCTTATATTAATTTTGCTCCAAAAGACGCATTAGAGCTGATTGTCCAGCTAGGTCTTATTTTTTGGGAAACAGGGTATTAAGTGTATTATTAATATATATTAATACATTTCATCATTAAAGCAATCCAATAATGTGGATACTATTAGTATCCCCATTTAAAGTTGAACAGATTGAAGCACAGAAAGATGAAATGATTTGTTAAAAAGTACACAGACAGTAAGTGTGTACTGGTTGATCCCAAAACCACTGCACTAGATTGTGTATTGAGAAGCATGTGATGAAGGGTTTTTAGAAAGCTAAAGAGGTCATAGCTGGATTACCCACTCTGGGTCAGTTAAGTAATTGACTGAAGATGCAACAAATCTGAGTGAGCTGGGGGCTCCATAAGCGCAAAGAGCCAAGTGAAGCTTGGGTTACTGGTGAGGTATAATTGGGTAAGGAAGGGGTAGCTTTGCCTTGGTAGAAGTAAAACTTTGAGGAATGTCTGACTACTTATTAACGACTGAAAAGGCTTAAGAAATGTTTAGTCTCAGTTCCAACTTGGATATGGGACACTAGATCATAAAAATAGATATAGGCAGAATGCAAAGAATACATTTGAATACATATATGGAGCCAGTGTGTCTCCTAATATACCAGCACATCAGAAACATCATTTTTCTTTTTATTTCAAAAACCTCTGTTAGGAATGGTTTTATTCCAGTTAATGAAATAACTAAAATTTAGTGGTTAAGTGACTTTGCAATGCTATATGCCTGTATGTGGCAGAACTTCTCTTACATCTGAACCACATGAGACTTGAGAGACTGTCCTCTGCCCTGTTCCGAGAGTGCTTTATCTTGGATCATTCACTGTAGGCGGAGGCAGCAGTATTTGCAAAGCGTAGGAGGGGAATAGTTGGAGACCATAAGGCTGTGCCCAAGAGATAAGACTCCAAGTCCTGGGAGGGACTAAAAGTTTGGGCCTGTTTTCTCATGGCTCAGATAGCACACCACCTCAACCCACCCAACCCTGCATGCACAGGAACTCCTAGGGGTTAGTCACTGATGAGGAATTATTTTCCTGAATTCAATATTTTATCCCTGAGACTTTGGGTCCCAGGGAAACATCTTGATTTCTCTTCTTCCTTTGACATCCTACACATAGACAGACCTTCCCTTGGGCTCCTGTTTTGATCTTCACTCCTGTCTCCCTGGCTCTCCCTCCTTGTCTTCTATACTTCCTTCACAAATTTTCCTTCCCCTCTATTCCA
Organism: Rhinolophus sinicus; assembly: GCF_057876585.1. Classification (NCBI taxonomy): domain Eukaryota; kingdom Metazoa; phylum Chordata; class Mammalia; order Chiroptera; family Rhinolophidae; genus Rhinolophus; species Rhinolophus sinicus. Next base: position 142,802,617 of record NC_142514.1, on the reverse strand, counting down.
CTGACCTTTAACCTCCCACTTAAGGATTGTTCTGTCCTCTTCACTCACTATTTCTTGTCTTGCCCACTTGGGCTGACCACTAAGTCATCTAATCCTTAGTGCAGAGGACAAGCAGTACTTGTCCCTTAGGCACTCTTGTGTTAACATGTGGCCCACAAACATGTTGGTTGCCTAGCTTCTCCACAGGTAGGTTGATTTATACTAAGTCTCCCTCTAACTAGCACCCAGCAGTGCTTCAACTCTTGCGGTTCCCAGTGCTGGTGGTAATGCTGGGCCTCTTCTCTCCAACTTACATTCATGCCTCTATGGCCAAAACCAGGCTTCTCAGAGCTGTAGAGTGGCAGGCAGAGGCCCTTGAAGAATGGTCGGGGACATAAACCTCATCCTGCTATTCTGATGGTTTATATTGAGCATCTATGATGTTATAAAGAATGTTGATTTCAGTGAAGGTTGTACCTGACCCTTAAAGTTACATATAAAAAAAAATTAATGTGTAATTTAAATGTGTCAGATTCTGTTCAATCAAATCAGGTGTGTTTTATTGTAATGTTAAGTCTTACCAGGGCCTCAGTATACCTGGAATGGCATGAAGCCAGTAGCAGATTCACACCCAGCACCCTGTCAGGGCAACAGGATGACATGTGTGTCCCACTAATGTTTTAATATATGAATATGCTTTAAGAAAGGACTTCTTTATAGTAGTAAATCCATATCTACTTCTCTGCATACAGGAGAAAATGGGTGCTGACTGTCAGGTCAGAATACACTGGGCTGTTTGTTAATCTATTATTATCTGAATGCATCTTGTTACAGTATTTTATGCCACATAACTCTGATAGCAGATCGCCAGGCTCAAACCATGTTTTATCTTTGGCATCACTCTGTAGTCTATAATCCCATTGTTTCCAGCTGGCAAACACCACCGAGACTCACATAACACCTCTCTCAAGGTACCAAACCTGTTTCTGAGTGACTACCATTTCTTTGGATTCATTAGGTACTTCTGTGGAATTATGATATAATAAAGACTTTATTTATTTCCTGATGAATACTGAGTTTACTCCTGGAAATATGCAACAATTTAAAGCAGAGTATCAAATACCGAAGTCCTCAATGTCTGCCTCTGCTTTAATCTGAGACTGGTCTATTTGACAAGTTTTCCTCTCTGTTAGTCTATATCCTTGGTCATTATAGTGCCTCCCCTCCTCAACCCAATTTAAGCTCTTGGGGAGTAAATACCAGGTGGGTAAAGAGGAAGCTGTTTCAAACAGGTGAAGATAGCAACAAAGGAAACAGATAATCCATCCCAGAGTCCTGAATCCCACCAGATATATCTGCCTGTATTCCCATGAATCTTCAGCTTTTTACTTCCAAAATATACCTGCCTACTAGGGAGTGGAAGGCAGATTTTGGCTTTTCCCTGTTTCAAAAATCTGTAAGAGGATATTATTCAGAAGCCATGTTTTTGGGGAGACTCTGGGATGTATTCCTGTGCCCCATCGCATCTTAACTGACATATTACTGCCTTTCTCTGTGAGTTCCAATAAATCAACTCTCTATATCCCACCCTACCCTGCCATACCCTGTTACTGAGCCTTCCGGGACAAGACACACTGGAGCCATTTACTGACTTGCTTATCAATCGTTTGTTCATCAGGGCCATAGATGTGACCCTGGAATCTGAGCCTGGCCAAGTTCTTGGTTCTAACATCACCTCTTTAGATCATATCCAGAAGCCAAGCTTCAAGGGGCATTTGTTGCAGGAGGTTCTCCCCAAGGCCCATTTCTGCCTCCTCTCTCCTTTTTTGTTCTCCCAGCCTTGGGGATTTGGAGCTTTGGAATAATGGTCCTCCAAGGTCTCATCCTGAGTCCTTGTTTGGGCATTCATTTTGTCACCAGGAAGGTGATTAATTTTAAACATCATGTAGGGATAGGAACGAAGAGGTAGGGAGGATGACCTTTTTGCTCCAGTTCTTTTAGAGAACTCCCAGGACCTTGCCTCTATAGTGAAGCACATGTGAATATAAAAATCAGAGCAGAGCATTAAATTGATCTTCAACGAAAGTTTCCCTCCCTACCTCCCTTGACCCTACTCTTCAGATGTTCCGCTGGGACCATCATGATCCCAGAGCTCTGCTCTGTTTCATAGGACTAACTCCATCAAAGAGAAACTGAAGTTCCCAGTCCTTTATATCTTATAAGTTCTTTCTCTGCTCTCTCCATTCCATCTCAGTACTATAGGGAAAGATGGAAAGAGAAGAGAGAAACCTTTGACGGTGTCAATCAAATGTACCCACTTGAAGGCTTTATAAAAGATATTGTTATCCTAATACCCTTTATATTAGTCTTCTATGGTAGGTCCCAGCATTGTTGGGTATAGAGAGAAAGTAAAGGAAGATTTCCTTTGATGAAACATAGATCTCCTGAATTCATTCCCAAGACCACAAGGAAAGGATGAACTCTGACTTAAAGAATTGTGATCTTATATTTTTTAGGGAATTAGATGAGAATTCAACTTAGGATGCCCAAACATTTGAAGGCATTACAGAGAATAATAACAGAGACATAAAGAAAAGAACCAACAAACATACAGAGAGACATGGGTCTCTTTAAGTTTCATTCATTTTAATAAAAATTATATTTTATTAAAGATTATGTTACTATAATACAGTAGAGAACAACACCTGTGATATCATTATCCTCCTGGAGCACACAGTCTAGAAGCTATGAAAGGAGAAACACAAATGTCACACATAATTACAGACAGACACAAAGTTGAGCTGAGTAAAAACAAATAAGTAAACAAATAAACCAACAAACAGTCTCTTGTGTTTTGTTTTTTTTTAAGAAATATAATATATAATACCATTATTTTTTACTAGGTTATGCTTTTTGGTGTTTTTTTTTTAATTTATTGGGGTGACAATTGTTAGTAAAATTACATAGATTTCAGGTGTACAATTCTGTATTACATCATTTATAAATCCCATTGTGTGTTCACCACCCAGAGTCAGTTCTCCTTCCATCACCGTATATTTGATCCCCCTTACCCTCATCTCCCACCCCCCACCCCCCTTACCCTCTGGTAACCACTAAACTATTGTCTGTGTCTATGAGTTTCTGTTTCTCATTTGAACAAACAGTCTCTTGAACTGATCTGGTAAACATCATTTACTATCCTGGAAGCTGCTAAAGATCTGGTTTCATGTTTTCTCCATGTTACTCATAAATCCAGGGAATTCTGGGCAATTTTCACCTTCCTGTGACCAAGAGTGGGTGCAAAAGTCAGAGACTACTTTGAATGCCAGTGTGACAGAGCCCAGAGACAGGGTCCATCTATACGAAAGGAAGTGAGTAGTCACTGGATCACCTCTTGTGTAATCCTTACATTTCATATTCTATCTTCTGTTCATGAGAATGTCTTTTTGATTCACTTTAAAATTTGTCACTTGAGTCATGGGTACTGGCTCTTTGGCTGGCTGTAGAACAATGAACTTTTTCTGCCATGCCTCGACCAGGAACAAAATCAACTTTGATAGATACTTGGAGCAAGAAAAGATCCTTTTTTCTTTCTAGTCAGAAGCATTGCCGCCATCCTATCCTTTTCTCCCCACTCGCACACATGACCAATTCTTTCTCAACTCTGGTATTTTGCAAATTTCAGGAACACCCATCTAGCCTCACCTACAATGTACTTCTAATCAGGAACCATAATATCATTTTACTATCTGAACATACCTATCTCTGTTCATCAGTGTCTGGGACTAACTCATCCAGACAATAGCCATCTGGATGAGAAAATATATGTCTGTTTATTATTATATAATTATATCTCTGTTGTTGTATTATTTACATATATATTATTAATAATATTTAATAAATGTTTATCAAAAATTTAAGTGAACAGACTTAGGTATACTTTTCCTAGAGTTGGCATATTGAACTGAGGACACGGTAAGTCTCATTGCTTCACTTAGTGCAATTCTCTAGATAGCAACTAACTCCGTATCAGTGAAGAAGCTAGATGAATATCTGAGGTCAAGAATGTAATTGCTATATCAAAACCAATACATGCAGAACATATAGGAAAACAATGAGACTTGAATAAAACACTGGTGACCCATACCTTAGATCCAAGAATAATATATCAGGTGCCATAGACTCACCAAACAGGGTGAATTAGTTGGGAAAATAGTAAATGAGTTGGAAACTTGAGCTATATGCTAAGTGTTGTATGCATGTTATATCATATACAATTCAGCAATAAATAGGCAGGGTAACAGGATGTTGTAAATATCAGAGAGGCTGGTTTCTATTGAAATGCCTTTCTCTAGTTGCTCCTGTCAGCTTGTCCAGGTTCCCTGAGTTATTCCTCGAAGAGCAATAAGTCAAAGTTATGCTCTACTATGACGCACTGAGAATAAGCGAATTATTCCACTCTGGATCTGCTTGGTTTTAATGCTGTAGATAACAGGGTTCATAAAAGGGGGAAAAAGGAAGTATACATAGCTCATTGTGATGTGGACAACATGAGGAGCATGTTTTCCAAACCTATGGATAAATGTCAGACCAACTACAGTGACATAGAAGACCAGGATACAGCAGATATGGGAGATACATGTGTTGAGGGCCTTGGCCCTTTCTTCTCCAGAAGCAATTCCCATGACAGTCTTGAGGATCAAAATGTAGGAAAAAGATATGATCAAAAAGTCCAACAAGACCATTGCAAATACAACCACAACTGGATAGAGACGATTGAAGGTGATGTCAGCACAGGCTAACTTGATGATATCTTGGTGTAGACAGAAAGCATGGGAAAGTACATGGGATCGACAATAGGGAAACCAGTGAAGGCGAATAATTATTGGCATAATTGACAGACCAGCCCTTGTTAATACCCCCATCCCAATCTTCATTACCTTGGTGTTGGTCAGGATGGAAGTATATCTCAAGGGGTTGCAGATGGCAACGAAACGGTCATAGGCCATGGCAAGCAAAACACCAGACTCCACAATAGAAAGAGTATGGATAAAGTAGGCCTGAGAGAAGCAGACCCCATGGCCAATCTCTCTTTGATTTAACCACAGGACACCCAGAACTGTGGGCATCGTGGTCAA